>NC_040916.2:35250147-37750147 GCF_004126475.2 Phyllostomus discolor
TGAAGAAAGAGTTCGCATGCTCACGGACAACAACTAGGATTTGTGAGGTGGTCACACCGTGAAGCAGGAAGATGCTGAACCCCTATACTGTGCACCTGAAACTGAAATACGATTGTATGCCCACTGCATTTAAATAAAATAACACATTTTAAAGTTAAAAAAGAAAGAGTCCTGTCTGAGCCCACACTTCCCGCCTCAGACGTCTGCGTGCCTACAAAACAGGAGGGAAGGAAAAGGGAAAAACGAAGCCAAGTGGGCACAGTGGGGGCGGCCAGGTGCCAGGACATGTCCCCGCCACACTGGCCAACGTGGCTCTCTGATGCAGGGCATGAGGTCGGAAGTCAGAAGCTAAACTGTCAATCCACTGAAGGGCTTACCTTTGGAGAATCAACTCTGCCTGCTGTTCAGAAATAGTTAGACCTAGTATCTTCAGAGACTGAACAATTTCGGAGGCCTCGATTTTTCCTGTGGGAAAAAAAAATGCAAAGAGCATAAACTCAGACTCAGAACTGTCAGGACCTAAGAAATCATGAATTTCAAATCCCTCATTTTTATCAGGGAACGCCTTGAACTGATTAAGGTAAAATTATAAATGCAGGGGAGTATTCGATTCGCTTGAGTATATACTGCAAATTTAACAAACACATTCAACAACTACACGCACATTATTTCACCCGGAAACAATAACAGCCTGGTAAGTAAATAATGACAGGCCATCTAAAGAAGAAGAGACTGAAGGCTTTGGTGGCCTTCCCAAGAAACAACATAAAGAAGCAGCAGAACTGAGATTCAAATCAGGATACTTGAACTTGGAGCCAGGTGGGTCCTGGAACTATCGGGGGGAGCCCTTCGTGAAGTGTGTGGTGGTCTGACCATTCAGGTGCCGTACACCAGAAACTAATACAAAATAATATTGGGGGGGAAAGATGCCTGGGCTTTGAGGTAATTTCAAATAAGCTAGGATTTATTCATTTTAATAGTATGCATTTCTACATTTTAATAAATGACTGGGCATTTATTGTGCATAACGATGTATTGCCACAGGTTAAAAGGAAGTAGAAAATGACTAAATGAAGCCAAAGAGAAATGTGGCAACAGAAATTAAAGAGAGCAGCGACAGGAGGACAACGACAGCTGGAAAAGAATTATTATTTTAAGAGAAATGAGAGCATGCTTGCACACAGAAGAAGAATCAGAAGAGAAAATGTGAGCGATATGAGTGATACTGCGTTTCCTTCGAGCCGCTCACAGCTGCATGGGGATCCTGAGATGCACAGGCAGGGGACAGGACAATACAAAACAGAGAGAGAGGATCTGATGCCAAACCCATGTTCATGGCAAAGTTCGCCAAGGAAAGAGGAAGACAAAGCTTAGTTAGCAGTGAAAGGAATGACTTGATTTAAGGAAAGGATGTTGAAACAATGACGGGATTCGCAGTGAATACTCCGGTGGAGAGCAAAGGGACAGCACGAGAGTCTGGACAATGTAAAGGCAGTTGGAGGCTGCCACGTCTCACCCGTGCAACTCCCTAGGTGACAGTCTGAACATCATACTCTTAAAGAGACACGCTTGAGCCCCACCGTTCACAGCAGTTACGTTCTACAAGGTCACTGCTAACCTGAATTAGCGGAAACTGACCCACTGTTCCTACAGGAAATAAGGGGGTAGGTTCCCATGAGCCTCTGGTCACATTTTCATCAGCCAATCAACACACACGCTTGTTTCACTTGTGTTTCTGTCTAAAGACACCTTACGTAATATACGTTATGGATTCACTGACATGGAACTCATGGTCAGCCGTCCTCTGACTGGTGCCTGGATGAAGCGTACCTAATACCTGTGCTTATTTCCCAGGGCGCATCCTGGCCTTCTTGCACTTGTCAATGCTAGACAGCATGACGCTTGGGGGGCATTTTAAATGGCAAAACCACCAACCAAAAGCACGAAAATGCATTAAACATGGCACTAAGTAGACTGAAGAAGGATGCCAAGAAGTAGTCTACTTGAAGGATGAAAGCTAGAACAAGAAAGCAGAGCATCTCCCTGTTCTGTCTTGGCTACAAATGAGCCACTAACCAACTGAGCCACTACCAGGGCAGATGGTGGCTCTTGCTTTTTGTTCCATACAAATAAGACTTAACTCCAAGCTGTTAATCTAAATTGAGAAACTATAATTCCAATCAGAAGATACATATTTAAATGTCTACCCACTATTTTTTTCTAATTTTCAGGATCAAAGGATATCTGCTCTAAAGTAAGTCTTTCAAAAAGACTACCAAATGCAAGATAATCTACAAGTTTTTAAAATTTAGATTATGTACTGTTTATGCCTAAATATGAAAGAAAACTACATCTCTTTTGTACAGAGAGCAAAGAAACATAATTCTTTTCAACTCACAGCTTTAAGTCAAATCAGCCTATTGTTCCATAGTTAACATTTTACAAACAGTCCAAACTCACAGTTTTTTAATTAATTAGACAAAAAATAAGTTTTCTTTACTAAAAACATAAATTCTATATAAAAATCACATTACTAAGAAAAACAAGTATTAACACTGGTGACAACTGTCATCTAAAAAAGGAAAAACTAAATACACATTGCTGTAAGCTCTTAGAAATAGAAGTGCTTTCTCACCATCTTTATTTTTGTCCAAACTATTAAATGCCAATTTCATTTTTTTCTCATGGTCTTTAAGGTACCTCAAAAATTCTTCAAAATCCAGCTTTCCATCTCTGTTGACATCACCAGTAGTAAAAATTTTCTACAAAAAAAAAAGAAAAAAACCAGAAGTATTTTAATATGGGTTAAAACATTAAGTTATTTGTTCATACACTTTGAGTAGAACCACTGTTTTTCCGGAAAGACAAGTATTCCACAAATCGCAAGACAGAAGATAAACACTTGGGATTTAAATATCTAAAACAGTATTTTTCCCTTGGATTTCCAAAATTAAATGATCTCTTCCTAAAGATGATGCTTATAAAAAGCTGTCCTATCAGACGATCTCTATTAGCAGAAATCACGGTTTCTGTGAAAGAAGTAAAAATTATGGTATTTGATTTTACATGTAAGCCCTCTTCCACTGTCCCCCAAAACACACACCTTCCGCCTCCAATCGCCCCCACAGAGCTTACAGATTCTGCTGGTTTCGTGTCGCGCTCTTCTGAGAACACAAACCCGCAGTATGGCCGGGTGGTACAGCGGTCAGACCTCCGAGCTCTGGACTCAGAGCGGAAAGGGTCTGAAACTCATGAGATGCGACCAAAGCTTAGAGGGAAATTTCTGGAAATGCATGAAGAATTAAGATAAAGAGCAAAAAAGTCATCATAAAGAAAACAAATATACCGTGGAGAGGACCGCCAATACCAAAAGGTGGCTCTTTATGGGGAAAAAAAATGGTAAAACTGGCATACCCCTGAATATTGGCGAGCAGCCAATGTTGGAACACAACAGTGAAAATCACGAGATAGACGTTAAAAATACTATGAACAACTTCATGTTGTAAAGTATGAAAATCAAGCTAAAGTAGACAAATTCCCACAAAAAGAGAATTTATCAAAAATCACTGGAAAATCTAAGTAGTCCTGTAAGTATTAAAGGAATTTAATCTGTAATTTTAAAACATTCCCACAAAAGAAAATTTTAAGCAAGGTCATTAGTGAGAAAGATGCAAAAAACCCTACAAAAGTTAGGAAATCAAACGAAATCTAACACTATGTAAAATGGATAACATTATATGTAAAATGTGTAATACCACATTTAATAATATGTGATATAACAATATACAGAATGGGATATATATATGTGATGAATGTATTCCATGAATGCCAAGTTATGTTATGAGTAACATTTAAAAAGAAAACAACTTGTAATTTACACATTAACAAAATAAAAATGTCATACGATCATCTTAATAAATGCAGAAAAACATTTGATGGATTCAACATCATTCATGAGTAAAAACTCCCAGCAATCCAGGCACAGAGCGGTGCTTCCGTATCGGATAAAGGGTATCTCCAAAGATTTCCGGCCTTTTTGTTAAATGGCCGTGAGCAGGAATCTCTTACCCCGCAACCAAAATAGCCCTGATTCAAATGCCATCAGTTGTCATTTACAGTTTGGAAAGCAAATACATTTGTCCTGTCACTGAAAAATAATCACCGCTGAAGCTAATTCTTCCAAAGTTGATAGAGGGTGGTTTCCATCTCGGAATTATTTCCTGACTACTCCACACATACAGAATATTTCCCAGTCCAGGAAGAACTGCATTCTGGGGCGTGCCAGTTACACACTGCAGCTTCATCTAAGAAATTTACATTTTGATCCACATGGATATTAGCGAACAACAATGATGTTGGAAATTACAAGTGGAAGGCCATCCCCAAAGTGGGGCAGAAGCATTTGCGGCCTGGGTGCCCACCTAGGCTACTAACAACAGGTGAGGACATTGGACAAGGTGACCCCAAAACAAGGCAGCAACCAACATGTTGAGAGCAATTTGAACTTGGAAGGTTTTTTTTTTTTTCACTGAAAAGATAACTGAAAAAAAATGTTTGAGAAAAGTGTTAGCTGTGCTGAATTATTCTTAACACAGTGCCATTGATCACCGATCGGAAGTCTGTCTCGGGGCAGGCCCAGGTGAAGCTCGGGCAGGTGTGACCCAGGCTGCACCCCGCTCCGCCCGAGACCTCTCCGGGACTCCCAGCCCCAACGTCTCTCTGACCTCAGCCCCAACGTCTCTCTGACCTCAGCCCCACCGAGGCTCACCTTCCCTTCGTCCTGCCGGGAAGCGACGCCCATAACGTCCAGGCCTTCCTCAAACTCAGTGGCGCCCAGGCTCCCGTCGTCATCGCGGTCCAGGAGCCAAAAGAGCTCTTCGTAGAGGGGGTCCATCAGGGGCGTCTGGCAGCTCGGGAGGTCCGCGCTGCGGCCCCGAGAGCCTCCCGCGGGTGGAAGCGACAGGAAGGAGGGGGCGTCTCTGCCCCCCACTCCCCACCCCCACGCGTATCCCGCCAGCAGGGACCTAAGATGGCAGCATCTTCCGAGGCCCCGAAGACACAGCAGGCCCACGAGGGAACAACGCCCAGGAAGGGCAGAGCGCTTCACAACGGCTCCAGGCGGAGGCGCGCGGTGCTCCCGGCCCAGAGCGGGTGGCCCTGCTGGTGTTCCAGCTGCGCTCCCGGGGGTGCAGGTCAGACGCCCTGGCGTCCACCCCACTGCAGGGGAGGCCTCGCTGGGGCCACTCGTGTCTGTTCCCCCAAGACTCCCGGCACGACCTTTGCACGGCGCTGTCTCTAAAGGCGGGGCTTCTTTTTAGAGAAAAGTGGGGAGAGGAGTGCTGGCACCCGGACTGTGGGCACCACGACTGGTGGCGAGGTCCCGGAGTTTTTTCAAAGTGGTCCGTCTCACCCTCCTGAGAAGTCTCTTCGGAGGTGGAGGCCCGTGAAAACGGTGCTACTGAAGACTGGGAATTGGGGAGCTAAGGAACATGCACCCACTTGGGCCTTTCCTTCTGTGATGTCCCCCATCCCATCACCTCCCCCAAACAACCCCAGGTCCTCGCGGTCACCCCCGGCAGCCCCCAACAGCACAGCAGGGGCCGGGCAAAGCCACTCTGATCACCCAGTCCCGGCTCCAGCCTCCCCGGTGCACGCCTGGGAGGAAAACCTCCAAGTAGGCAGAAGTCGAGTCAGCGAGGGTCCCAGAGGGAAGTCAGGAGATCCCCACAAACGATGCCCGAGGCGCTTCTTACACCCCTCTCTCCGGACCCACGGGGGGCCTGGCTTCCCTAAGCATCTACCTGTGGTCCTCATCTGCTCCATGGCAGATGCAGAAGAATCCACGTAGGAGGGTTTCACGACAGAAAACCCACTTTTATGTAATTTACTTTCCTAAATACGGAGTATTCTTTTTAAAAAGTTGAATATTAAAGTTCATGTACAGCAACAGGAACACGCAACCGTTGCTGGTGGGAATGCAAGATGGTGCAGCCAGTCTGGAAGACACTTTGCGGGGAAGAGAGAAAAAGGAAGCCATCTTGAGCAGGGGTGGGAAGAAAAAGAAGAAAACATGGAAGAAACTTAAATGCCTTTTACTGGGTGAAAGAAGCCAATCCGAAAGGCTGCACACTCCATGAACCCAGCTGTCTGACATTCTGGAAAGGCAAGACTCTGAAGGTGATGAAAAGGTCAGCAGTGGCCGGAGGTCAGGGCCCCGGGGAGGATGCACAGGCAGAGCCCCGAGGACTCCCAGGGCAGCGAAACGACCATGTGTGGTGCTGTGATGGTGGATACACCTCCTTGCCCATTTGTCGAAACCCTCGGGATGTGCAGCCCCGAGAGCGAAGCCGAAGGTGAGCTCTGGACTCCAGGTGGTGATGATATATCAAGGACGCTTCGTCCATTGTAACAAATGTGCAAGTTTGGTGCCAGATGTTGATAATCCGGGAACCTATTTACATGGATGGAGGAGCAGGAGGGACATGGGAAAATCTCTAGGTTTCCCTTTTATTTTTGCTGTGAACCTCAAGTTGCTCCCAAAAGTAAATTATTTTTTTAAGTTCATCAGGAAAATGCAATCCAGCCCTTATCTGTTAGTTCGTGCTCTGCTGACTCATCACGTCAAGCACTGACGACGTAAGGAAGAACATTGCATGTCCTGGAGGTGCCCTGGGGTTTGCGTCTAGGAGGAGGTTGCGCCACTGTTAGTCATCAGCCCTACTGTGGGCTTTGCAACTAACATGTCCCCCCGAGCCGCTGAGCTGGGGCGCGGGTCTGATGCTGTCTCAAGAGACGCGCCGTGGCCTGATCAAGGGGGAATTCTCCCCCAAGAGAGACGGGCACAGTCCCCGGGACGGTCCTTCCCTGTGCGCCGCGGAGAACGCAGGTAACCAGGGAGCCACAGGAGCCAGGCACCCGGCCAGGGCACGAGCGTGCACAGGACCAAGTGGAAAAGACAGAAGCCCCAGCCGGGGTGATAAGGGCTTCACAGCACCGAGAAGAGGAGGCAAGGCAGAGAGCTGACAGTCTCATCACCACACAGGAGACCCTTCGGGCGCTTTGAGCTACTTCCCTCCTTGCCCTTGGTACCCCTTGCCTGTGATGCCATGGCTCTCCTGCAAAAGTTCCAGCCAGAGCACGTGCCCATGAAAATATGGCAAACAGCTCAGTTTTAAAATTGCCTATACTTTATAGCCCTGGCTGGCATAGCTCAGTGGATTGAGCACAGGCTGCGAACCAAAGTGTCACAGGTTCGATTCCCAGCCAGGGTACATGCCTGGGTTGCAGGCCATGACCCTCAGCAACCGCACATTGATGTCTCTCTCTCTCTCTCTCTCTCTCTCCCTTCCCTCTCTAGAAATAAATAAATAAAATCTTTAAAAAAAATTGCCTATACTTTCCCGGGCTCGATTCTTAAATCAGCCATCCCCGAACTCGGGTACAGGAATACCCTTCACTCTCTCCAAAACCTGTCTCCCTTTCTGCTCCACATGTTCATACAAGACTTGCCACTAAAACGATGCCAAGATTTGAGAAGGAAGAAAAAATAGCTATGAAATTCTACTGGGCGACACTTGGCAGCTGGGTGCCACCCTCTGGGATTCACAGTAAATCAGAGGCCCCTGTCTGGCTCTGTGCCCTTGGGGGGAAGAAGAGACGAGCCCGGAACCGGGAAGGAGAAGCAAGGGTGGTCCCCTGCCCCTCTCTCCCCGAGACCCCCTGGGAAATGTTCTGCTTCCCGTTCCCACACCTGTGGGCTCTGCAGGGTTGGTCTGTGGGCCCCAAGCAGGATACACTCTCACCCGGGAGTCCAGCAGGGGACCACTGAACCACAACCTCCAGCGGCCACCGGGACACTCAGACCTCCCTGGGTCCGGGGACCAACAGGCAAGAGAAGGAGGCACCACCTTAGGAGGCCGGTGGACATTAACCCTGTAGGACAGGCGCTGGTGTTAACTCTGCCACAGAGAGGAGATGGAGGCTAGAGAGATGGTTTGCGGGGGAGTGGGGGGAGAGACTTTTTTAAATGGTCCAAAATTAGCCGGTAATTAGCAAAACTAAGATTTAAACCCAGGCAGTTGGGCTAGGTTGTCCGTATTTTCTCACAAGCTTATCTGTGCATGTAAATAGATGTTCATCTGGCAACACCATGGAGGCAAGAGGAAGCGCGGCAGTGGCAGAAGAAAAGGCAGGGCACAGGGGGTGGTTAGGGCAGTGACAATGCTCTGTATGATGCTCCACCATGGCGGGGACAGGTCATTATCCCCTTGTTCAAACCCGTAGAATGTATGGCACCGAGAGTGAACCTTAGGGTAAACTACGGACTTCAGGTGACTATGACGTATAAATGAAGGTTCGCCCTTGGTTATAAAGAAAAAGAAAAAGTACCACTCTGGTGAGTGACGCTGACAACGGGGGAGGCAGTGCATGCTGGGGGGGGAGGGGAGTGTACGGGTGCCTCTCCGTGCCTTCCTCTCAGTTTTACTGTAAACCTGAAACTTCCATGAAAAAGCCTTGTTTAATTTAAAAAAGATATTTACCTTACTTTGTTGTAGGGAACCACTTCACGAGACGTGGAAATGTAGCCCAGCACCCACATGGAAAGCCAGTGGGGAGTGAGTCGGCACGCAGGACCACGCCCGTGAAGAAGTTCTCCCGTGGGAAACCGGGCCTGCATTGTACCCAGGCTGCTTTGTGACTTGCTCTTGCTAAAACTCCCTCACCCCGAGTCCAGGCAGCAAATGCTTACTGCATATCTTTAAAGTAACTTCCTGAAGTCTGTGCTCATTCTCCCAGGGACTGAAGTGTAACCAGACCTGTTACTCATCGTTCCCTTGCATTTGCAACATTTTTTCCGGGTTAATCTGTAGGAAGTAATCAGTAACATCCTTTCCTTTATTATCTGTAAAAAGTAATCACCTAAAGCAAACCCGAGCATAATGAATGAGAACCTTCTTTGACATATGCTATTAGACAGCCAACAAAAGCCTGTCCAGGCAAGGGTCAGCACACTCTGCCCTTGAGAGAGTAGCTGGGCCGTCCCTTTTCCTCCATAGGACTCGGTCATCCGTGTGAATTTGTCTTATCTCATCCATAACGCCTAGGACACTGCAGGCCAGTGTGTCCGCATCATTTTATCCAGCATTTCTAGGTACCTTTCAACAGGTGAATTTTGGTTATCTTTTCCTACATATGCTAGAAATAAAAGCATATTTTATGTATACATGTAAAAATATATATTATAGTGATAAACATATGCCATCATGTTCTATGTGTTTGCATACAAACAGTTTTATACAACTTATTTTGTATTTGTTCTTATGTAAATTTTGAAAACTACAGGTGGTTTTTATTCTCTCTTTCTCAATCAAGCTACACAGAGGTTTGTCTATTTTACTTATGCTTTTAAAGAAGTAACCCCCACCCCAAAAAAGCACATGTTTAAATAATTCATGGGTCAAAGGTGAAATCCCATTAGAAAAACTAGAAAATACTAGCAACTACCTAACAACAAAAGCACAAACTTGGACGGCGCTGCTCAAGAAGCAATCAAAGGGGTATTGTAGCTTAAAATTAATGAATCAAGTGTTTAACTCAAGAAACTAGAAAACGAGCAGAGGAGCAACCCAAAGCAGAAGGAAATAAACAGAGATTAAGGGAAGAACATAAAAACAAGGAAGCAAAAGGAACCAGGAATGGAATAGGGAATGTAACCACAAATACGGTCAGAACTTTTTAAACATCGTAAGTGAGGTTTAAGGACCTCAGACAAAATAAACGGACCGTTTCCTAAGAACTGTAACTTACTAACTCGGACTCAGGAAGAAACCGGTAACCTGAACAGTCCAGTCTCTACCACAGACATTGAATGAGCAGCTTAAAATACAGAACAGCACAACAGTTGGCTCTTGCGGCCGAACCCCTCTCCCTCCCAGGTTTCAGCGACACTGGAGAGGTTCCAAATACCTCCTCCCTGCTGAGGGGGCTGAACTTCGGGGACACAATTAAAAATGACTCAGAGACCTTGAAATGGCCGAGACCCGCCAACCCTCCCGGGTCAATTTCTGGACTTAGAGCGTGAAGGAGGTGAGTCCCTGGAATGCCGCCTCTCCTCCTCAAGAGGAAGTTGGGAAAGGGTAAGGCTGGATCTCAAACAGATCTGAAACAGGAGGCAGGCGAAACCAGCTGGTGCAACGGAGCAGCTTTGAAGGGAGAACTTCGTGCGAGTTTTTTACAGCATTTGGGGCCCACTGAAACCTGACAGCCCAAAAGTGCAAGTTTGGTTAAATGTGTTTAAATGTTTGTGAAGGTTCAGAGCTAAAAAAAAAAAAATACACTTTCTAAATGTTTGCAAATGTTTGCAAAGGCTCAGAGCTAAAAACAAACAACACCTTGATCGAAAGTTTGCAAAGGCGCACAAAGGCAGGTAAAGGCCCCGGGGTGCGTTCAGACCAGAGGCACCGCGGTCCAGTGGGCGAGTGTTCGCCGCGCTGATTTTATCTGGAAAAACACACAGGGCCTTTGAGAACGCGCCGCGCCTCTGTTGGCCGGGACACCCGGCCGCGAGCCCCGATCTCGGGCATCGGAACCCGTTCGCCGCTGGATGCCCCGGCCCCTCCTCCTTCCTGGCCGAGCGCGGGCCGCCGCCCTCCAAACTGGCAGCGCCCTAGTGCCCGCAGCCCTCCCCGGTGTTGGGGCCGCGCCCAGCTGCCACCCACCTCCTCGGCGTCCTGGCCCAGGGGGATGCCCAGGTTCCGGAGCCCCTCCTGCAGTTCGCCAATGTCCACCACGCCGTCCCCGTTGCGGTCCAGCTGCTGGAACAGGGTCTGGTAGCGCATCGGCGGCTCCGCGTCCTGGCAGGCCGCCGCGGGCAGCACGAAGCCCCGCAGCCAGCGCAGCATGGTCCCGGAGGCAAGGGGCGGCACGGCCTAGGGAAGTCACCGGGGGAGCCCGTGCAACGGCCGTAGGCCTGGCTGCCAGGACGCAGCGTGTGGTGGACGCAGCAGCGGGGACCCCACCCAAGCCGGGCGGGGCGCGCAGGGAGGAGCCGCTGATGCAGGCGGAGCTCGCCCGGCGCCCGCCTCCAGCCTCCACTCGGGGCGCGGAGGGCCGAGCCAGGCAGGAAGGGGCAGGGCCGCGGGTGGGCCTCGGAGAGACTGTGGGACCTGGAGAGGCGGTGCCGCTCCGGTGCCAGCTGTCGGGGCCGCGGGTATGAGGGTCAGGGCCCCAGAAGTCGCGGGCCTCAGCCTAGGCTCCTTAAGGGGGGCAGTGGGGGCAGCCTGCGGCTCAGGCTCCTTCAAGCCTGGTTCCCTCCCGGCTGGCAGCCCTGGCGCGCTGCCCGAGGTGGCTTCCTCTGCTGGAAACTGGGCCAGCCCGTCTCTATCTTGCACAGACTCTGACTTTTTCCTACCACTCCGCACACACCTCATATCTCGGGGCCTGCTTCCCATTCACAAAAATGCGCACCTGACCTGGGATTTCTGCCCTAAGAAACAGGAATTGAATCTGAAAGCATTTTTTTTTTTCAAAGTAATAACAGTGTTATATCGATTTATCTCAATAAAACTGGGGAGAGCGGGGGTGGGGGAAAGCAGAAAGCCAAAATGGAAAAACTCAGGGGTCTTTGGCAGAAAACAGCCACCTCCATCCAGGTGGGGGGTTCATAAAAAGAAGGTCCGCTTTGTTCTACAGCTCAGTGCGCAGGACCTGCCCCTGACGAACCCTAAGTAGCTTCTGCCAACAGCACGTGTCAGAAAACCTCAGGCCCAGTCTCTTAAGATGGGTGCAGACACAAGACATGGGGTTCACTGCCCAGGGAAGACAGAAATGGGGTAAGGGAGGGAACTCTGGATTCAGAAAATGCCAGCGTCCTGGTCCCTCGGCCGTGCGAACCGGGGGGGCGGACACCCTCTGAGCATCCTCTCAGCGGTGTAGCGAGCATCTCGCAACAACAAGGTTCTCTGTTGTGCGTGAACGCGCCCATCAAACGAGACAGCGCGAGTTGTGGTCATCCTGTGCTCACCCACGGCTGCTTCATAGAGACGATCGTATTTCTATCACCTGCAGGAGGCACAACTATGTACCTGTAAGAACTTCAACTCCCCCACATTGTCTGCATCACTCGACAAAGACCAGCTGTTCAAACTAAATCCAGGGACCCAGGCTCTGAATTTTCCTCCCCCCACCCCCATACCATTTTATATGTTTAAGACATATGTGAATCTGGAGTTTGTAAACTGACTGCTCTCTGGTGAGTGGAAGCATCTTGAAACCAATTTATTTGCTTACGTTACCTCCAATGTCCAGTCCTGCTCAGAATGACCCTCTTCCTTCAGAAAGGCCTTCACAGCATCAAATTTTCTGTCCGTCCTTAAAAACTCCCTCTGCCCCTACTGTGGATATTCTGTACTTGAGGAGAGGCTGCTTGAAATAGCCGTCCCAGACTTAAATATTTTCATTTTCCTTTATTTTTGTAATAACTAGAGGAATAATTGCCTGCCAAAATGTCGACTGAGAAAGCTTTTCACACAAAAACTTGTACAGGAATGCTTATAGCCATTTCATTCATAATTGCCAGAAACAAGAAAAATGTTTTTTTAAAGATTGTATTTGTTTATTTTTAGAGAGAGGGGAAGGGAGGGAGAAAGAGAGGGAAACATCAATGTGTAGTTGCCTCTCAATCGCCCCCTACTGGAGACCTGGCCCACAATCCAGGTATGTGCCCTGACTGGGAATCGAACCAGCAACCCTTTGTTTCATAGGCCGACACTCAATCCACTGAGCCACACCAACCAGGGAAAGTGTTCTTAAATGGGTGAATGGAAGAGCGACTTGTGCTGCGTTCATACGATGGAACACCGGGCAGCAATGAAAGGAGTGAGCTGATATACCCAGCAGTGCACTATAGGACAACCTGGAAACGGCGAAACTATAGGGACTGCAGTTGCCTGGGGTGGGAGGTTGGGGTACTGGGGCAGAAGGGAGTTCTTAGGGGTGAGGGGCCGGTTCTGTGTTTTGATTATGGTGGTTGTTACACAGCTGTATGCATTTGTTAGAAGGCATGATACTGTACTCAAAGTTTTATTTTACTCTGGAAATTATACCTCAATACCTCTGCCTTTAATTACTATCTGACTTCAACATGAGCAAAATGGAATAAGAATTCTTAGCTCAAGTGATCACTGTGAAAATCAAGAGAGTCTATGAAGGTCATAAGCTTGGACTTGTTACACAGGAGTGTGGTTGCAAAGCAGCAGTGTCAGTATCACTTGGGAGCTCGTGAGGCCTGCAGATTCTCGGGCCCACCCCAGCCCCTCCGAATAAGACAAGTCACACTGACACACAAGCCCCAATGACCCTTTCACACACTAGTGTAAAGCAGCACCACTCCAAGTGTGGTCTGCACACCAGCACCAGACTGCAAGCAGGTACCTGTTCGCAGCAAGGTAGGTCAGAGATTAAGAGGAAGCCTTTAGAGAATGCATAGCAATGTGACAGAGTTATTTTATGTTTACTGAATCTAATAAAAATTCAAGGCGTGTCTTTATTTCAATGTTCTCACAATTCAACTTGACTGTATTTTACAGAAGTGTCTGTCCTCAATGGATTGAGAAAATACTGTTGTTACCATACAGAAGAAAGCTGTAATTCACAATGCAACTTCCTGCAGGAGAGAAGAGTGTTACACAGACATTTCAACATCTGTGTGGCGGGCACCACTGCCTGCTTCTGTGTCAGTAACCCCCCCGAGACCGGTGCTTCCTGCAGACACCCAGAGTGGGGACCCTGGACCCACACCTCCGCAACCCACTCTCTTCCTGTGGGCAGCACAGAAGTCTAAGGCTCAGACCAACGCTTCGATTTTTCCCAGTTACTAGCCTCCACGCGAACTACCGGCTTCCGTTGGAACAACCCCCAAACTTTATCCATTTCATCTGTTTTGATGTCCAAAGACCTCTTTCAGCACCTACTTTGAGTATCTTGTAGTTAGGAGGAACCGGCTTGAATAATCATTGCAGATTTTCAGTTTGTCTGCTACACAAGGCTCCCCCTTGTACCTACTGGACCACCTGGTTATTATGTGGTGCCAGTAAGACAGGAGCCACAAGGATCCAGTCCTACCTTGCGATCCTGGTCCTCGCTGTCTCAAATGTCAGAGGTCACGAAGAGGGCTACGTAGGAGAATCTGACTCACCCAGGTTCGGGCCACCACCACCAGAAGAAAGACAGTTTTATCACACAATGAATTCTGAATTTCAATATCCTAGTCGTCTTTAGGGAGACAATAGTCATTTTAAGTTTGACTCATTTATCATGTTAAGTGGCTGTTCTGCCCATATTTTCCAAGTCATTTAGGAGACAGAATTCCAGATAAGAAGGTAAATTCTGTCTCTTAGCCTATCCACTACCTGCACCCCCATCCCAAAATATGAAGGCAATTTTCCTCAGATAAGTTTGGCACTTAATCACCACCATTTCTAAATCATGTAAATACTTCAGATTTCAAAACAGTTGTGTCAAATTCAAATGGACTTCAAATGCCACATGATCTCACCTTTACCTGGAACCTAATCAACAAAAGAAAAAAGCAAACAAAATATAACCAGAGACATTGAAATTAAGAACAGTCTAACAATAGGCAGAGGGGAGGGGGGAGGAGACAGTGGGGAGAAGGGTGTTCAGGAGCTACTATAAAGGACTCATGGACAAAACCAAGGGGGAGGGTGGAAGCAAGGGAGGGAGGTGGGTTTGGCTGGGGTGGGGGGAATGGAGGGGAGAAAAATGCAGACAACTGTAACTGAACAACAAGTCATTTTTTATTTTAATTGTTGTTCAAGTACAGTTTTCTGTCTTTTGCTCCCATCCCAGCCCATCCCCCCACAATAAAGTAATTTTTTTAAAACCCACATACAGCATCGCTTTGAACATAATCATGTATAAGACTGTGTTAAAACCATCTTCAGTTTTGAAATCTTATGTAAATTCTGTTCTGAAGACTGATGGATTTAACATAAAAAAAGTACACACCCATTGAAGAATCAATAATCGGGAGAATTGGGTCCACATTCTGTACTGTACCTTTGCTGTGAAACATCCCCTCCCTCCGTCCCGCCC
This sequence comes from Phyllostomus discolor, assembly GCF_004126475.2. NCBI lineage: Eukaryota > Metazoa > Chordata > Mammalia > Chiroptera > Phyllostomidae > Phyllostomus > Phyllostomus discolor. The sequence continues at coordinate 35,265,262 of NC_040916.2, forward strand.
TTCCTCCCTGAAGCAGCCAGCAGGCCAGCGGGGGGAGAGGTGCCCAGGGAGCACCAAACCCCGGAGAAAGAAGGCGGCCCGGCAGGGCAGCAGCCGGAAGGGCTGGGAGACCGGCTGCAGGTAAGGGGACGGAGAAAATAAACACATACGTTGAGGATGACGAGACCGAGGCTACTTGCTGTGGAGAAATGACTTGTAGTAAGCAGAGGGGAAAGCTGGCGTGAACCCTGGAGGGCCGATTTGAATGAGTGGATACAGGAATACAAAGGGGTCTCTGTCCTCATAAAGCACACAGTTTAGTCAGGGGAGACAGAAAATAACTCAGTCACACCCCAGGGCTCTGTAGCTAGAGAACAAATTTGGGTCGAATGAATAAGCATAAAACTAAGAATCTACAAAACAATAAAAATGGCTTCTCAAACATTCATTTTAAAGTTACACTGTGCAGAGAGGAACTTCAAATGCACAGTTCTCATTTTAAAGTGCTCATCACTCATTTTTGAAAATGGAAATTTTTGCCATCTTTCAATTTTTTCATGCCTTTTTGCTACAATGGACTCAAAAACTGGATCTTTGACATTAAAGTTTGTTCGCTTTATCTTTGTAATGTCTTCAAACTCATGACCATTTGTTTCTTTATATTAATGTGACTGGACTAGCCTCTGTGTAATACATTTCAAAGAGTTTGAGAGCGATTCAACTTGCAACAAGTTCATTTCTTTAGCACATTTTCAAAGTGTTTTCCTTCTGAAGCAAAAGCAGCCACTTGGGGGAAATGGCCACAGTGTAATGCTGCTAACAAGTCAGTAGAGGGTGCTGCAGCTGAAGATAAAGAACGGTTTGGGGATGAGTGAGAGGGGGCGTGCAGGCAGGAGGGGATCCAAGGAAAGAAGGAAGAGAAGCGGGTGTTTCCAGTCATCCCCACAGTTATGGGTCCCTAAACTACACTGACAAGAAATACGGAACTAAAGTATTATTTAACAACTGGATGTAACACGTTTTTTCTGTTTTAAAGAATTAGTCCCTGTCCATATTCTTTCACTGTCCATTACAATAAAACCAAAGTAAATCAACAGGAGAGATGTCATATATTTATCTTTAAAATTTATCTTATATAGCCCTGCCTGGCACACCTCAGTGGATTGAGCGCGGGCTGTGAACCAAATCATCGCAGGTTCGCTTCCCAGTCAGGGCACATGCCTGGGTTGCAGGCCACAGCCCCCAGCAACCTCACACTGATGTTTCTCTCTCTCTCTTTCTCCCTCCCTTCCCTCTCTAAAAATAAATAAAATCTAAAAAACAAAAATAAAAATTATCTTATATATTGCAAAAGCAATGTATCAGGACAGCATCCTTCCGTCAACAACTACGCAACGCTTCCTCTGGCGTCAGGAACCTGCCTGTCCTGTGAGTGATTTCTTTCTCAGCGATGCGGGTACCCAGGTGAGTCCGGAAGCACATGATGTAGCTCTGCGCCGAGAAAAGGCAGGGAGCGGGGACGTGGGATGGTCCAAGTTCATGTTATAACTCTTGAAGCCTTCTTCTGTCAAAATGTACCACTTTTTAAAGTTGTTATAGTATTTCTTCTTTGTTATCGTTGCTGATTTTAATCAACCCTCCCTTTTAATGTCTATACAACTTCGTGTGTCTTCCCGATGTGGACCCTGTGTAAGGCATTACGTGTGTCTAAGGTAAATTTATAGTCCTATTAAATACTATTTTTTACACTTTCTATTTTCAAAAAAAAAACCTTCAAGAAACCAAGGAGGCTATAAAGAGATGGTGTTTGGGGAGTCCAGCTGCCAGAAATGCAATCTGAGCTCTAGCTCATGCCAAGGGGCAAAACAAGACCGGAAGCGGGCTCCCAGCTGCGACAGCCCCGCTTCACGTCTTCCCACCTGGCGGGGGCGCCAGAGAGCGCCTTTCTTGACGCTCTTCCTGCTGCGGCATTCCCCAAATCCTCGTCAGGGGCTCCCTGACTCAGGTAAGGTGCTCGCCGATGGAAAAATTAACGGTGTGCTTGGGCCCAAAGCACTGCGTTCCTGGTGAATGAGTCCAAGCTCAACAAAGGAGGGGAAAGGCACTTTTCTGGAAGACGATGTAGAGGCACAGACAGATTTTCCTTATTAAATGTAACTGAGTTGACTTTCAGTGTATCAGATTATATGTAATTTGTCAAATGTTCAAAAGTCAGCTCCACTTAAAAACGAATCAGAAAAAAAACAGCAAAAAATACATACATACTCATTCCTTCCTCCTGAGCCTTCCCCTCTCTGATCACAGATCAACTACCTTTGTTAAGAAAAAGACTCTACGGAAGCTGGCACCACCGCCTACTCTAACAATACGGCACCACTTCCCTTCCAGCCCAGCTTGCACACACAGCTGTGCTCACGGCTCACAGGCAAATCATGCCAACGCCAGTTTTCTCTGCCTTCCCGACAAGAGGTTTGAGCATGCCCTCCCCGTGCAATGACTCTAAGCCATGCCAAGTTAGCAAGAATCCCAACTTTCTCCCCACTGCCCTCTCAAGTTTATCATTACTATTACTATCATCAATATTATTTAATTCATGCTGTCATTAATTATTACCTTTATGAACTGGGCAGCAAAACAAATTCTCTAGTGGAAATATTTTTCACAAACCCCATGGCCAATGAAACAATGCCCTTAGCTACTCCTTAAAAAAAAAAAAAAAAAGTATGCATTCCACCATGCCTTCGATTTCTCTCCGTGAGCTGGGGAGGCAAGGCACCGGGGCTTCCGGCACAGGACCAGCTCCATGAGAGGAGTACCACCTCCTGGAGAGCAACTCGGAAATAATCATGGTGGGGGGCATTTTTGTAAATATTTTTACATTAAAATTTAACTTTGCAACAGTTTTAAATTTATAGGAAAACTGTGATGACAATACAGAGAATTCCCAGGTACCCATGCCCACTCCCCCATTATTACTAATATCTTAAATTAGTACAATGCATTAGTCACAATTAAAGAGCCAATATCGGTATTACTCTTAACCAAAGTCCATGCTTTATTCGGTTTCCCTTAATGTTTGACCGACTCCCCTTTTCCTTTGCCAGGATCCCACCCAAGACACCACATTACATTTAGTCACCATGTCTCCTAAATCTCCTCTTGGCTTGGCTGTGATGGCTTCTGACTTCCCTTTTTTTTTTTTTTTTTTGATGACCTTGACCATTTTGAGGGGGACCGACCAAGTATTTTGTAAACTGTCTCGCGATTGGGATTCCGTTGGTGTTTTTTCAGGATTCTGGGGCTTGGGGTTTCGGAAGTAAGACACAGAGGTCAAGTGCCCTTGCCATCACAGGGCATCAAGGGTCCGTACGCAACCGGGACAACTTAGCTGACGTCGACTTTGCCTGCCTGCGGAGGCCGGGCTGTCACCTCTGTCCAGCAGAGTCATTCTTTTTCCCCGTTTCCGCCCTTGTCCTCTTTGGGAACCTCCGCCCAGAGCCCTCACTTCATGTGCGTGGGGTTGAGGGACATCGATTAATTTGAAATTTTTCCACACAGATTTGTCTATTCTTTCCCACTTATTGATTCAATCATTGATTTACCTCGGGATGACTCCTGGCTATTCATCTCACGTGTGGGGTTATGATGCAATGCCACTTCATTGCTTCTGTTGCTCCAATTCTTTCAGCTTTGGTGATTGGAAGCTCTTCCAGTTGGCACCTGTGCCCCTCAGCTGTGCCACCATCCTTGTGTGCATGTGTGCGTGCATGTGCGTGCATGTGTGTGCACGTGTGTGCTTGGGCTCCTCGTTTGTGTTTACCTGCCTGGTCCTAGAACTGGTCATTTCCCCAAGGAGCCCTGGGGCCTCTGCCAGAGAACGACATCAGAAACTCAGGCTAAGAGTCGAGAGGCTGTGCCCAAAGGAAAACTGGGATGAACTGTCAGTTTAAGAGACTTTACAAACTCTGCAGGCCATGGCCAAGGGTGTGGCGGACAGCAGGGCCTTCGTGTGTCTCAGAGGCCGAGAGTGAGGGCTGGGCACGATCCCTGGCGAGGGAGGAAGTGCTCAAGCTCTGTTCACAGCCCTGACCTCTCTAAACTGAGTTCCCCAACTGCAAACTGGGACACTAATCCCACCTTCCAGGGCGGCTGTTAGAATTAAGCAGGAGAGCCTTTTAAAGTGTTTAGAAATAGGACCTGGTACAGAACAGGCACTTAATGAATTTTAATTTTTTAATTTAAAAAAAGACAGCATTGGACGTTGACCTCTGACACAGTAACTGGGCCCACCCACTCTACAGGGAAGCCCTTTTGGGAGTCATCACTTTGTAACTCGGGCAAAGGTCGTGGTGCCCTAACAGGTCTCTACCGTGTCCTCTTTCGGTGGCTCTGTTCTGTTGTCTCAGCCATCTTCTCTCACCAGAGCACGCGGCTGTCACCTATGCCTCAAAGCTCTCCGAGACCTGCCACCAACCCACAGCAGCGGCTGCACGTGTCACTCCATCTCCCCAGGCAGCCCGTGTTCGAAAGTGACCGGGCCACTTGCAATCTCCCTAATGCCCACGGACCTCCCCACTTCCCCGTCGCAGCGTAACACCTTCCATCCATCCGGAGCGCTTTTAAAAAGTCTGTCTGCACAACTGTCACCGTTACTCAGGTGGCTTACACGCCCACTCCGGGACTTCACGGGAGATCTGCCTTCCTCCCTGGGAGGCTGAGGCTCAGTGTAGCTCAAGTTCCACAATTCTCTCCTCCAACTCCAGGGCTCCGGTCCTCTCCCTTGGGGACAAGGTCCCCAACTCCTCCCATGGTAACGGCGATGGGTCCAAGTAAAACACTTCTCAAAAATGCCTTCTTCCGCGGGCTAATTCCGGACCGGACGTCTCGGTGCTCACTTGGTTCCCCAGGCACTGGGAGGCCAGGGACGCTGTGCCCTGGAGAGGGGCTGAAGTCTGGCTCATGGAAGTAGGAAGCTCCACTCTGATTCAACAACTTTGTGCTGCGGTATGTGCCTTAACCTTGTAATTTCTAATTCATCCATCACCAGGAAACCGATCCTCTTGAGGAAATTAGTAAGGGCAAATCTGGGGATCAGCAAGGCTTAGGCTCAAAGCCCGGCATTAGTCGGACCAGCCAGGCAGGTCTTCGCTGGAGGCGTCTGGGGCCAAGCAGCCTGTTCCCACCACGTCCACACTCTCGACACGTTAATAATTAAATAGTAATTAACTGGTTCCAGCAGGGACTAGGGTTCATTTTTTTTTTTTCATAAAAGTGAAAAGAGACATTTAAGATTTCAAAGGGTTGACTCAATCAACTCCTAAGTTGAGTAAGAACTGCTTCAACAAGTATCAAATAATGGATTTAATTTTTAAATTCTTCCTCTCGAATGTTTCTCTGTTAGAAAATAAAAGAAAATTTGTTCAATGCTAATTTGTCCTCAATGCTGACTCCCTTATAACAGCTGAAAATATCAAGAATAAAAATGAACCAGCACTGTTTATACTTACAAAGAAATGTACCCAAAGAAGCAAAGAATATTTTATCATTTTTTTCATCATTCTACCCACAATCTGATAAAAGGAATTATTAAATCAACTTTCCATTTTGCTTAAAGACAAATAGACCCCGATCATTTGCTATAACATCAATTTTAAGTGCACTGATTTTTCTCTTTGTGTATAAAACATGTTCAAGCTCAGCTTTCTTTTTTAAAAAAAATTGTTTAAATACAGAAAGATTAACACAAACTGCTACCACTGACCAAATGCCCTGTAATGTTACCACAGCACATTTACACCCGATAAGAAGTTGTTTTAAGTCCGGGTTCAAGGGAGAGGAGTGGGAAATGTAAAGAGAATTCAGTGGGTATTAAGGACTTCAAATTACTAAGGAACTTTACCAAAATGGTTATTTTATAGATTTTATAATAGATAAAATAAAGAGAGTGTTTCAACAATCATTTGATACTTTTTCCTTTTAGGAAGAGATCGGTTTCTCTTTACAACCCAGGTGTTACCTTACAATTCAGGGATCACAGTGATGACAACAATTTCACATTTCACCTCTCATTTAGTCCAACATATCCTTTCACTTTTTCGTAAGCCACGCAGGCGATGATGACTGCGGGAAGCACTTTTATGAAGTTTGGGGTGAAACCCCTGAAAAATCCAGTTTTTCCTTCTTTGTTATATATATCTTGAATGAGGTGAATCATAGAAGTTGTTCCTTTACCCTCCAGTGCTGTAAATTTAAAAAACCATCATAATTCAATATTTTATCTTTTTTTAAAGATTTTGTTTATTTATTTTTAGAGAAAGGGAGGAAGGGAGAAAGAGAGGGAGAGAAACTTCAATGTGTAGTTGTCTCTCAAATGCCCCCTACTGGGGACCTGGCCCACAACCCAGGCATGTACCCTGAATGGGAATCAAACCAGCGACCCGCTGGTTCACAGGCCGACATTCAATCCGCTGAGCTACACCAGCCAAGCCAATGGTCTACCTTTACATATTAAGACAGTCCAGTGACTACTGGGAATTTGCAGGGCTGAAATTTCTTCACAGCACTCCTCTCCCTGCCTGCAGAACTGTCCTGTGTGGGCCAGGACCCCAGTCACTGGACACGTGTGACTATTTAAATCCAAATTAATTAAAATCAAGTAAAACTAAAAGCCCAGTTCCTGAGTGGCACGGGCAACACTTCAGGTGCCCGACAGCCACGTGGGCCCTGTGGCTGCCGCACTGAACAGCACAGAGAGAAAAATCTCCCCATCGCTGCAGAGAGTCCGATTGAACAGCACCTGAAACTCTTTAATAAGGGCCTCCGAGGAGCACTGGGAACTGGGTGTGACGTTTATTTTGAAAGGGGGATGGATAAGGGATGGGGTGAACAGAGAGACTGCCCACCTGGACTGCAATATAAATTAAACCCGAAAATCTTCCCAAAAAGAAGGGGGAAGAGGATGTAAATGAGTGTGGGTTACGACAGGACCCCTTGCAGAGTTACCCAGGAGGATAATCACAGGATTCTGTGAGGGGTGCTGCTTCTTCTTGAAAAGTAAAAAGGGTATTTTCTTAAAATCTAAACTCCTGGCGTTTCACTTGCGAGGAAGGGAGCAGACGCCCTCCCTCCCGTTCCTCATCTCCCTGCCCAGAGGACAGGAAAATGAGACAACGACATCCGAGGCCACCATGTCCGAGTCCCCGGGGCAGAATGCAACCAGGAAACCGCCTGTTCCTTCTGAGTCGCTGCGGAATCGGTCCGAGGAAGGCAGGCCCTCTCCATCGCTCCGCCTGACCGCAAGCTCAGGGAAAGGACCACCAGTACCAGGAGGAGGAGGGCAGGGAGTTCCAAACAGAACCCTGAAGAACTCCTCCAAAGGCTCTCCAGCAAAACAATACACTCAAGACCGTGCTTCAAAAATCAGAAAGTCAGCTTTTAATTTAGCAATTCTACAGTTCTTCTCATTTTGAAATCATTTAATCTCTACTTTAACTTTTAACTTAGCTCTTATTGAGCCATTAAATTAATAATGATTTTATTACTTATTAACTTTTGACACTTCGTGCTCCATTTAAAAACAACGCTCACCTTGAGCCTGCATGCGCGTCCTCACGAGGTTCAGGGGGAAGCTGGCTATCTGGCCGCTGGTGTGGGACAGTGTGCTGCACCCCATCAAAATCATGAGCCCGGGGTCTACCGAGTTGGCTGCGTAGTGTTCCAGCCAGTAATTTTTCAAAAGCTGGAAGAGAAGAAAGCAGAAAACATCCTTTAACTACGACCCAAGTGTGGGTAGAAAGAATTCATCGCTCACACAACCTCAGTGAACATTACTGAGTAGCTTCTTCGTTCAAGAATTGTATTGTTTTCCCTGATGTGACCGCGTGTCGTCCCCCAGACACCTGACCAGCCAATAGTGTTGTCTCCACCGCACGACTGTTATAGGTGAGGAAACGTGTTCAGAGAGACCAAGTTATCAGGCCGCAGAGCTGATGAGTGGGAGTCAGGCTTGGCTGCTTGACTTCAGTAACTGTCCTTTCCAAAGTCATTACAAACGATCCTTCCTACCTCTTGTACGGAGAAGTCTGTCCCTGCTGCACCGTCAGGAACAGTGTGTGCGGATGTTTTCATATAAACATCTGTGTGGGCTCTGTTCATTTGGGGTCTTGTTTTGTTTTGCTTGGTGGCTTGGTTTGTAATGATATTCCAAGACCCAGGCAAAATCCTGGACAGCCTCAGAGGGATGGGGAGAACATTGCAGAGGAGACTGCTAATCTCCTCTAGGTTAACAAAACCGTATTGTCTCAGCTTTTAAGAAAGATTTACCTTTCCAAATTTGCTTTTCCTTGAATGAAAGTAGCTACAAGTAATTTTCACAATAGTAGGTTTAAAATATCACCAATTGCTTTTAGAACTGTTCACTTATTAAATTACACACTGGGCCAATTTACTACAAAATGTATACTTTGATGCTTTTGAAAAATTAAATTTCAAGCATGTCTTTGCTCAGTGTACATTTAGTGCAGCCATGCAACATGAAGAGAGAAATGTGCGATCTCACTCTGGCGTGAAAGCGAAAGACACTGAAGTGTAGAAATAAAAGAACGAAGGAAGGCCAACATTAAACAGGAGCAATGAAATTATTTTAATAAGGTCACAGACACAAGAAAACATAAAGGAAAAGAAATACATTATAATATTCGATACTTCAAACTTCTACCAAAAAAAGCAAGCATATCTCTCAAGCGCTACATGAAATTGGCCATCTGTCCTCACGCTGGCACCATTGGCCAAAAATGCCCCTGAGCCTCTGCCCGGAGAGCCGCCCCTCCCGTGCGGAGAACAAGTGGAAGCTGTGCTGGCACGCCACGCACCGTCGCCAGGTCCTGACGACCGAACAGTGTGTTAGGGTGGCCCACCTGGAAGGGGTGTGTCATCGTAAAAACAAAACGACGGGTGGAGAGGGCATGACCTGGAGACCTGCCTGCCTGTTCAGCACCGCGCTGTCGGGGGGGGGGCGAGGGGGGGGGCTGCCCCTCCCCATCTTGCCTCTCCCCGCAGCCCCCACCTGACTACTCCTCTCCTCCATTCTCATTTTCACCACGATGCAATAACGTCTGTCTTCCCCATCCTAACTGTCCGTCAGACTCTCCTAAGGAGTTACCAAACCTGAATCCCATGCCCCTCCCCAGAATAAGTAATTCAGGATATCTTGAGATGTAGCCCAAGAATCTCATTTTTTATCAATCTACGTACAGGTAATTCTGTTAAAATCCAGAGCTGAGAACCACTATTTTATCAGCATTTTGGTCTATAATTATTACCCAAAACTCACACACACACACACACACACACACAAACACAAACACCAAACAAAACATATTATTATTAGAATACCAGACAACTAACATAAATGAAAAGCCAAATAAAACCAGTCAATTCACTTCTTGGTCAGAAGCTATTTCATGAGAAGTCATTTATAACCGGCTTTTAGAGTAAAAACTATGATGGCAGCAAATGCTCAAGTCCAACACATCCTGTCACACCAGGAGAATAAACTCACTTCATAAACAGTGAGATCTACGCCTGCATAAGGTATGATGCCCAGCATGTTAGCGAGGTAACCTCTGAACAGGGTTCTGACACCTTCTCGTTTCAGAAGCTTCCTGCCACAGTCGATGATTCCTGAATACTGCCCAGTTCTGCCTACGGCCAGTCTGGTCTTTATAACCTGGATGTGGGAGGGCACGATAAAAACACAATGATCAGTGTACAATCCGGCAAACCACAGTATATCGCAATGTCTGCCACTTATTATAGAAACCAAAAAAGGAAGCAGTCTTAAACATAATTCTGATTTCTAACTAACTGACTTAGTAATGAACTGATAAGAATATAGAGCTTTCTTTAAAAAAAAAATCAAACAGGAGACTGTCACTCATCCGTGTGGCTCTGACGGACACACCCACTCACACTCCTCTAACGGGCTGTCAGGCAGCACATTCTGAAACAAATTCTTTTGAGACAACGTTACTGCTTCAGATAAAGCGACGACAGCCACAGTCCGAGTTTAGAACAAGTGTGTGGCCTCGGTGAGTGAAGAACCCACACGAAAACAAACCCTCCGTGGGCTTAAACGCACACTCCGGGAACCGCTGAACAGCGTGGCCCGAGGCCTGCGACTGAACACGACTCGGGCCGTTCGCTGCTCACGAAGAAGTGGTGTAGCAGGCCACGCAGGCGGTGGGGACTGCAGGGCGCTGCCCCCGGCCGATACGCCTGAGCTCTGTGTAGTTCTTCTGCCGGAACCTCAGCCCTGGCCCTCCCAACTCCAGTACACTAAGTTACAGGGCCCCGCGCGGCAGACTGGAGAGACGACTCTCCAGAGCAGCCCAAGTGTTTCTCCAGGCACCAGCTTCACCTTGACGGGGCCACTGTGAGTCCCGACGGAGCCGCCTCGGGGCGGTCAGGCGGCACTCCTCCGGTTCCGACCTGCTCTGCCGGCCCCACCCCACGCTTCGGAGAGGCCCGTTCTGGAAGCCCAGTCCCCTCCTGCGCAGGCCCTCTCCCCGGCTCACCACCGCTGAAGGCCCAAAGTCAGCCACGCTCACACGCTCTGTGCATGTCCCTCACGAAATCCGACTGGAAATACCTTCTCCCTCTCCATTCCTATCGATACTTCACATTGATCTCCTTTCTAGAATGTGCATGCTTACTTTCTATCCTGGACCATTGTCACCGGTGTGCACGTTTTAGTCCAGTCTGGACTACAAGACGCCCTGTGACCAAAGGCCTGTCTGACCCGTCCCTGCATCTGGGAAGGTGCTGTCACTCAGCGGTGTGCAATATTCGTGAGTGAGTCAATTACATGGCAGACAACGAAACTGCTGTCTTCGTGGTGCACCTACCACACACCTTTATTCAAACAATCAGCTAAGCCAAACTGACGCTTGATATGAATTTAAATCCTATAGCTATCAAATTGTTTTCTGTACAAATTCTTGATGTGGGATTCGTTTCTTAAAAGTTATACTTTGAATTAAAGGCATTACTTTAGTTAAAATTGTATAAAAATACGTACCTCCATGGGGTAAATACAGGTCTGAGCAGTTAAACCAGCCAATGAACCAGATACAAACCTCTCAACGACTCCTATTTTAGCACCGTCAAGGCTAAGCCACTTCTTATACTGCATAAATGAAAACGTTAGGATGTACAATGTTACTGAAACGGAATATACATTGTTTCTAAGTTTAGAACACTAATTAGTACTATAAAACTATTCTAAAAAGTATTCCAGACACCTGATATTAGTATCTGGTACAATACTTGATTTTAATTTTTATGCGATAAGACACCACGCACCTTTCCCCTCTTTTCTGCAGAGTGAATTGGCAACATTAAACCACACAAGCACACTCTGAGTGCGGCTCTCTTTCACAACAGCCACTCGGATGACACAAAGTGGCGGAGTGGCATCTTTTACCTCCTTTCAGCCCCACGCCTTCCACAAGAAAGGCACTTAATATGTTTCGGCTACTTGGATAATCAGGAATAGTAACGCAATGGAAAAGGCTCTTTTTGTTAGGAGGAACAGTTCACCCTGGTCAGCTCAAGACACGGGGAGGCTATTGCAGAAGCACGTGTGGAAATAAGGAAAACAGAAACATGAGTGCAAAGGTCAGGCTTCACAGAACTAAAGGCAGGCCAGTCTCACGACACTGAAACTGGAAACTCATTTAGAACCCACGGCAGCCTCAGCAAGCAGATCATCATGCCCCACCACCACCACCCCCCTGGCCCTGGGTGCCGTGCTTTCCCGTTGGCCTCTCCCAGGGGTCGCTGAGCGGCACCACTCGGTCCCTCGCTGGGAACTAGCTCTCGGGTCCCCACACCAGCGGCTTCCCATCAGAAAGCGAGACGGGCTCGGTGAGTGTGGCAGACACTGCTGTCGGCTCCCCGTGCCCGTGACCATCTTCTCCTTTTCAGGAACAGAGCCGACTCAGCTACCAACTGCATTTCCCTCTTCTCCACTGCAGCTAGGTGGGGTGCCTAAGTGACTCATTTGGCTAATGAGATGCGAGGGGAAGTTAGATATGCAAATTCTGAAACATCTCCTTAAAGACGCTTGGACTCCTCTTTCCCCCACCTGGGAAATGGCAGGTGGGTGTGACCTCTGCAGCCAGAGTTTGAAGACACTGTGAGCCCTGGCCCCTGCCTCTGTCGTATTGTAGCTACTGTATTTTGGTATCCCTTTGTTACAACAGCTTAGAATGAACCGTAGCAAGGACAGAAATTAGTTACCAGATGCGGGGTGCTGTCATAACTAAAACCTAAAACGCGTGGCCCTGGCTCTTCTGTTAGCAGGACACAGACCGGGCAGCCTAAGGAGGCGGCGATCCATCTGACGCTTGGTGGGAATGCTTGCTGACACTGCCCCCTGGGGTCACTGGGAAGGTAGACCACGTGCTTTCTGAGACTGAAGTTCTAGGAAAACGGACTGTAAGTGGCAGAATGCTGTCAGTGTTGCCCACTCCTCGCTGTTAGCAAGATTGGTGAGACCTGAGGAAGGCCTCTGTCAGCCTGTCTGCCGCAGGGCCTTCCCCAAAGCCAGTCTGCAGCAGAGGGGGAGGGAACAGGGCTGGGCTGTCAGAAACACGGGCTTCTAGGTGGAAAAGCTGCCTGCTCCTGTCCCGCACAGAAGGAAAGAGGCTGTGCTAAAGAGCACGCCCGTCTGCAAAGTTCACACTAAGGCTGTTGTCACCTGATCTCAGCCTACAGCCTCAGCTGACACCCATGCAGCCTCCTACGAAAATGAGACAGAAAGGGAATGACCGAGCACAGGAGCTAGAAAACAAAATATCAGAAGGGAGATTTTTGGACGTGGTTACTTCGCATGATACCGACTGGAAGCAAAAAGACAGGAAGTATGAAAAGTTTTGGGGGGAAAGGGTGTTGCTGGAAGACCCATAAGCACAGCCTGCTCAGCCCCAAGTCACTGATCTCCAAAGCAGGCCCCGCCCTCAGCAGACAGGGAGCTGTGCCCAGCAGGCACCCCCGGTGCCCCGCGTCGCACCTGCACAGCCCTGGGCACACACACCGACAGAACACAGCGGGAGCCTCGTCTCTCCGCGGCTCAGCCCCGGGGCCCTCTCCAGAGCTGCCGGAGCCGGGCTGATGCAGAAGACGGAAACCTGAGGTGTGCAGAGCACTCATGCACTCTCACGTGACGCCAACAACTTACACCACACGAAAGCAGACGCAAAGCTCGTCTCAAAGTGAACTGTGTAAGGAAAACTAGAATCCTAAATCAGATGAACAAGTTTTAAATAAAACAAATTGCTCAAAAGAAAACCTATATTGGCTCTGGCTGGTGTAGCTCAGTGGATTGAGCACGGGCTGCGAACCAGGCATCGCAGGTTCGATTCCCAGTCAGGGCACATGCCTAGGTTGCAGGCCATGACCCCCAGCAACCGCACATTGATGTTTCTCTCTCTCTCTCTCTCCCGTCTCTCTCTCTCCCCCCTCTCTAAATAAATAAAATCTTAAAAAAAAAAAAAAAAAACCTATATTGGAATGTTTTGTGAGGGCCTCTTGAAATTTAAAGAACGACTAATTCTCATCAGTAATGATAATGTACTGTAATCCATGGAGCATCCCTTATAAACAAAAGCAATATGAGAACAAAAAGTAATCCAATGAAAAACAACTAAGTCATTACATTTAAATTGACATCTACTGCTTGTGAACACTCCAGTTTTCTCTCTCGTGACAGTATGAACTTTTTCAACACTGAATTTAAAATCCGATCTTTGTTATAAATTCCACAGACACTAACATATTACCTGTTCATAGGCCCCAATCTTGATAGCTGTCTCAGGTGCAATTTTAAAAACATTGGCACCGTTTCCTCGCCAAAGAGAAAGAATTCCTCCTTCTTTCACCATCTGCTCAAACCCGCCAATGAATCTCATTTTTCTTGACCCCGAACTATGAACCTAGGAAAAAAAAAGAGAAGGAAGATATTCCCGGACTAACTGACAGGGCTATGACTCCTTGCCCCGGGCCCGAGAGCCCGCCGAATCTGCAGGCGTCCCAGTCACTCTAGCGACGACAATGCCCATCAGCGCGCTGTCAGAAAGCCCTGGAACGAAGCAGGTGGGAACCCAGGACCGAAGTCCCCCAGGCTCCTTGTGTCCCCCACATGTCCCCCATGTGTCCCCCAACACAAACACTGGCTATCGCTCTGAAGCAGCGACATCATAATACGACTAATGGAGAGGCTCGGAGTAAAGAGGCTGCAGCATTTGGCCAGGAAAGTGGAAGAAGGCAAAGAAAAACCCGGGAACGGGTCGCCAAGAGATGGAAGCTGCCCCCTTTGACAGCTCCCACCTCTGAGTCGGAATCAGTCAGAAGTAAGATTTTCCAAGATCTTCGACAATAGTATCAGACATCAATTAAAAAAAAATTTTAAAAAAAGCTATTCATAACCCATTACCAAGTGTCACCATGTTAGGAAAAAAACAAAAGACAACAAAACACCAAAGTATGTAAGTTTAATTACAAACTTAAATTCACTAGACGGTGTAGTACTCACTTTTGTATCTTTGCATAAAAAGTATTCAGCAAATATTAAATTTAATTGTTTAACAGATTAAACCATGCAATTTTATAACTACTGTTAATAATCCATTACTCAGTAAAATAAAAGATGAGACAATACTGCCTCTGATGAGGTATTAGTCAATAATACATTCTAAGTAACTTATTTTCCAAGTTTTAGAAATATTCTTAGTACTTAAATAATAGAGTAGAACCATTCTATTAGGTAGGTGTCAGAAACTAGAAGTAACTAAACTAGATTAATGGTGTCCTATCCTTCTTTAATAGATTTAGTTACATTCCTAAAAAACTTCTAATTTCCCTGGCTGGCGTAGCTCAGTGGATTGAGCTCGGGCTGCGAACCAAAGCATCGCAGGTCAATTCCCGGTCAGGGCACATGCCTGGGTTGCAGGCCAGGTCCCCAGTGGGGGCCATGTGAGAGGCAACCACACATTGATTCTCTCTCTCTCTCTCTCTCTCTCCCCCTCCCTTCCCCTCTCTAAAAATAAATAAATAAAATCTTCTAAAAAAAACTTCTTATAGAGTGGTTCTGTTACTTCAAATAAAAATCAACTCAAACAACATAGAAGCATCTTTAAGAAAATTAAGAAATCTTTTAATATTGAAAATATTGTGAGGTAATTTACTTTTTCAGAAAAATGTACAACTTTAATGACTACTATGAAGCATGCCAAAAGATTTCTTTTGGAAATTATCCAGGCTTTCCCAAGCTACTTGAAAGCATAAGGGCCAGTGGACGTGTGAGCCAACTACCTGCATCATGACCTTCAGGCGGTCGAAAGGCGCCGTGCACGTCCGGGACACCGCACCGGCGATTCCTCCGGCCACCAGACGCCGCCACCAGTCCCCGGAGCGCTTCTCCTGCTCCGTGAAGTCATCTGGGATTGCTATGCTCTCCCCTATGTCAATGATCTGGTACAACGTACAAACAGAAGTAGGCAGCAGAAAAAAGTGCTTGATAAATTAAGAGGGTAATTTTTTACAAAGACCAAAACCACAAGATTTTTTTTCATACTTCATCTCCTGTTAATGGAGACTATGTCCTTCGCACTTGTGATAAACTACATGACGTTTAGTAGTGCACTCAGATACAGGTTTAATGTAAAATCAATTCCCACTAATGAAAGAAATTGAAGATGACACAAATAAACAGGAACATATGCTGTGCTCATGGATTGGAAGAACTAATATTGCTAAAATGTCCCTACTACCCAAAGCCACCTACAGATTCAGTGAAATCCCCATCAAAATTCCAGTGGCATTTTTCACAGAAATAGAAATAGAAAAGAAATCCTAAAGTGCACGTGCAACCACAGGACCCTGAGCAGCCAAAGCAACCCTCAGACAGAAGAACAAAACTGGAGGCCTCACGCTGTTGCTTTCAAACTATACTGCAAAACTATGGTAATCAAAACAGTATGGTAACGGCATTAAAAAAGACACATTAATTAATGGAACAGAGCCAAGAGCCCAGAAATAAATCTCCACATATACAATCAACTAATATTTGACAACAGGGACTAGAATACTCAATAGGAAAGGACAGTCTCGTCAACACCTTGTGCTGGGAAAACCGAATCACATGCACAGAATGAGACCAGACCCATCTCACACCACTTACGAGAATTAACTTGAAACACCACTTACAAGAATTAACTTGAAATGACTCTTAAACTTCATTATTTTAATGGATAAGAATATAAAATGGATAAGATCTTAAACTGTGAAGTTCCCAGAATAAAACACAGCAATAAAACTCCTTGACATTGGTCTTGGCAATGAATTTTTTAAATTTGACACCAAAAGCATAATTAACAAAAGCAAAAATAAATAAGTGGGACCACATCAAACTAAAAGCTTTTGCACAGCAAAAGAGATAATCAGCAATGTAAAAGAGCAACCTATGATATGGGAGAAAATATCTTCAAATCACACAGCTAATATGGGGTTACTACCACAAAAATATAAAACCTCACATGACTCAATACAACAACAACAATCCAAGGAAAAAATGGTCAAAAGAACTAAAGAAATATTTTTCCAAAGAAGACATACAATGTCTGACATATATACGAAAAGATGTTCCATGTCACTAATCATCAGGGAAAAACAAATCAAAGCCACAATGAGTTATTACCTCACACCTGTTAGAATGGCTATTACCAAAAAAAACCACGCAAGAAATAACAAGTTTTGTCAAGGATGTGGGCAAGAGATGATGTGAGATATACACACACATGCATGCACACCCCACATGTACATGCACATACCCACATGGATGTATACATGTGTGCATGTACTAGATGGATGCATGCCTTGTGTGTGCTGGTGTGTGCATGTGCCATGTGTGCATGCCCACGAGCGTGTGCATAGGTGTGCGTGTGTGTGTGCCCTGTGTGTGCACACCTATGGGGCATGTGTGCATGTGTGTGCACGTGTGTGAGCACATGATGTGTGTGTGTGCGCACATGCCTATACAATGGTTTATTATTCAGCTACAAGAAAGGGAATTCCTGCCACTTCCCTTTTTTCTGGACAGACCTTACGGGCATTATGCTAAGTGGAATAAGTCAGATGTAGAAAGACAAACAGTGCATGGCATTACTCATATGTGGGACCTAAAGAAGCCGAACTCACAGAAACAGGGAGTGGAATGGCCGTTGCCGGGGGCTGGGGGCGGCGGAGGAAATGGAGGGATGTCGGTCGAAGGGGACAAACGTCCAGTCATGAGATGACTCACTACCAGGAATCTCGTGTTCAGCAGGGCGGCTATAGCTAACAATACAGCGTTTGTTCTAGACTTGAAAGTGTCCAGGAGAGTGAATCTTCACGTTCTTACATAAAGTGGAGACAGTAATTATCTGACGTGAGGGAGGCGTGAACTCACCCCACTGCGGCCGTCACCTCACGACATGTAAGTGTATCAAACACCAGGTGTACACCTTCACTTACGGTGTCATACACCAGTTACACCTCATAAATCTGGAAGACAAAGACATAAGCAGCCAACGCACAGAAAAACACATGCGAACATATGAGATTTCTGTGAAGAGATGTGTAAAATGCACTAGGAATCAATGAAATGCACATTAACCCAACTAGATGCCACTTCATGCCCAACGGCATGGCAAGTATCAGAACACTGGGTAATGCCAATTGAGTCCAGTGACACGCGGAGGAACAGGAAGCTTCCTGCGTTGCCGAGTGAGCTGGCACAGCAAGCCGGTCTGGGAATAATGCAGCTAGATGGTATTTCAGTAAATTAAGACTGGATGCCCTAGCAAAATTTACAAATGCATGCTCCTTTGACTCAGAACTCTGGGTGACATTTTTTAAGATACACAAGAAAAGAAAGCACTTTTTGTGGGTGGGGAGTTGGAGAAATCCTAGATTTCGATCACTATTATAATGGATAAAGGAAAATGTGTTAAATACATATGTTGTAGAGGTTAGAAGCAATAAACTAGATGAATGTGTAACAGATCTTAAAATCATAATGTACTATGAACAACGTTAAGAAATCAGATGTGGCCTTTAGCACGATACTATCTGTGTAAATTAAAAGTGCACCCACAAAACAACACTGTATGATTCCTAAGAATATTCAAGAACATATACATATTCAAGAACACAGGTAAAACATTAGAATAAGTGCCTGTCATATAAGCAACAGTTACTGAACACACATACTACTTGTTCAGCCCTTTTCTGAATACACTAATTTAATTCTGAGAATTCTTACCATTTTTTTAAGATTTTATTTACTTATTTTTAGACAGAGGGGAAGGAAGAAAGAAAGAGAGGTTAACATCAATGTGTGGCTGCCTCTCAATCGCCTCCTACTGGGGACCTGGCCCACAATCCAGGCATGTGCTCTGACTGGGAATCGAACCAGCTACCCTTTGCTTCGCAGGCCAGCACTCAATCCCTGAGCCACACCAGCCAGGGCAGAACTCTTCCCATTACAATCCCCAGTATATAATTGAGGAAACTGAGGCACAGCGGGGTCCTGTAACTAGTGGGTGACAGACACGATCTTCAAACCTGGACAGACTGACTCCACACCTGTGCTCTCGACCCTACCCCACACTGTCTGTGAAGAGGAGGCGAGAAGTCACAAGGAGACTTCAACAGGCGAATGTCATAAACAAATGACCGACTTTATCCACTGCCCCCCCCACAAAAAAGGCTCGAATCGCAAAATCTCACTCCGTTCCTCACAACTCTGAGGCAAGTGGTTATATAAAAAGAGCAGGGAGGTGACATATTTGATCCATTCTGATTCTGAAATTCTGAGCCTTAATCTGACTTTAATTTCCTATGACAGAAGCCCAAATTGGGCTTATCATATCTGTGAATAAAGAAAAATGCATTATTTTTCTACTTTTCTAGGACAGCAAACCGCATCAGAAGAATTTAGTCTCAACACAAAGCAGGGCCCTTTCAGCGAATGGGTATCTACTTCAAGTTCTAGGTTTTGGCAAACAAGGACATCGTGGTAGCTGTGTCTGTACAGACAACACTAAACTCCTCGCTAAATGAGTAAAACGCTATTAGGAGAGACTACTTCAGCCAGTGAGGCTGGAAGTATTATAAGGATAATGCGATTGTGGTGACAGCTCTAATATCTAAAGCAAATAAAAATGGAGTAAAATGCAAAGTTAATCTTACAGTGGAACGCTTCCAGAAACCAGCAATTTCATCGATGCTTGTTGCGGGATGAAGTAAAAAGTAGTACTTCCACTCATCCCAGTCTATGGTCATTGTTCCATCACTATCGATGCTGAAATCAAAAACACAAACAAACAAACAAACAAACATAGTACTTATAACATTTATAATGAAGTTGGTTCTATTATAAAAATGAATAAATGCCTCTTACATGTTTATTAGAAGCCACTCCTTTGGGCTTCATGAGCATTGCTGTACTTTCATAGTTTAACAGACTTTATTTTTTACAAGACTTGAGAATATAATACAGAGTTACACCCAGTGTTCCCTAATGGTAACATCTTACATTATTTTGGTACATTTGCTACAATTAATGAACCAATAGTGATATATTATTATTAACTGAAGTTCATACTTTATTCAGCATTCCTCAGTTTTTAAGTAATGTCCTTTCTCTGTCTAAGGATTTCCGTATAGCTGTCATGTCACCGTAGGTTTCTCTCAGCTGTGACAGTTTCTCATGCTCTCCTTGTCTTCTCTAACTTTGAAAGTTTTGAGGAATATTATTTTGTAGAATGCACCTCTGATAGAATTTACTGTGCACTGCTTTTTATTTTATTTTTTTTAAAGATTTATTTTTTAGAGATGGGGAGGAAGGGAGAGAGGTAGAGAAACATCAATGTGTGGCTGCCTCTCATGCGCCCCCCACTGGGGACCTGGCCTGTAACCCAGGCGTGTGCCCTGACTGGGAATCCAACTGGTGACCCTTTGATCCACAGGCCGGCACTCAATCCACTGAGTGAGCCACACCAGCCAGGGCTGCATTGCTTTTTCATTGTTCACACGTATTTCTCTCACACATGCCTGTGATCTTTTAAAGAGAAAAGCATTTAAAGTCACCTTGATATCTCGGGCACTGAGTAAATGTTTGTTCAACAGAGAATGAATAAATAAATACATATTAGCTAAAGATGAACCTCATACCTTTCGACTCTTCTGATAGTAGTTTTCCTCTGAACTTCTCCTTACTTACAGCTCTTAAATCAACTTTAAAATAATCTTTTATTGTTGGGGGCTGGGTGAGAAGGGCAAAGGGATGAAGGGAGGGAGGGACGGAGGGAGAAAGAGAGAAGAAGGAAGGAAGGCAGGCAGGCAGGCAGGCTGACTCATGGACACAGAGAAGAGTGTGGTAACTGCCAGAAGGAAGGGGGCGGGGATGGCAGAAGAAAGTAAAGGGGGATAAATGGTGATGGAAGGAAACGTGACTTGGGTGGTGAACACAGAATACAATATACAGATGACGTTTTGTAGAATTGTATACCTGACACCTATATAGTTCTATTAATCAGTAAATTCAATTTAAAAAGAAAATAAGCCCTGGCTGGAGTAGCTCAGTGGATTGTGCGCGGGCTGTGAACCAGAGTGTCGCAGGTTCGATTCCCAGTCAGGGTACATGCCTGGGTTGCAGGCCATGACCCCCAGCAACCTCACATTGATGTTTCTCTCTATCTC
This sequence comes from Phyllostomus discolor, assembly GCF_004126475.2. Taxonomy (NCBI): domain Eukaryota; kingdom Metazoa; phylum Chordata; class Mammalia; order Chiroptera; family Phyllostomidae; genus Phyllostomus; species Phyllostomus discolor. Next base: position 35,286,043 of record NC_040916.2, read on the forward strand.
CCTCCCTTACCTCTCTTAAAATAAACAAATAAAAAAAATTTTTTTAATTTAAAAATTTAAAAAATAAACAGAAAATAAATAAAAGAACCTTTTATTTATGAATTTAAAAACTCACTTTTTACCATGTGAAATTGAGGACTGACTTAACGTTTAAGCATCTCAAATTAAAAAATGCATTAGACATCGTTTCTTTAGAGCCTGAGTAAAAGGTGAAATTAAGTGGAATGCTTTCTCAATTGCATTTTTCTCACTGAAAATTCTACAAAACAAATTCCACTCTGCCAACAAGAAGATCAGCACCCTGTCCAGTGCCAGCCAACCTGAAATAACGGATGCAGAGTTTGGCCTCTCACCACAGACAGCTGTGAAACTTTATACGGTACACCGCACCTACGGCCAAGCAGCAAGCTATGCGTGACCGCGTCGGTCTGATGAAAGGGTTACTAAAGGCACTTACCAAAGGGCTGTGAGCTTAATGGAAATCCTGTAGCTGAGCAACATTTAGAATCAAGGAAGGAAGAGAAAGGAGGAGGGAGGGAGGGGGTGCTACATTTATAGAAATCAGTTTCTGACGTGGAATATGAAACAAAAATGAAAACTATTAAAAATAAGGCTGACCTTTGTAGAATATTTTTTGCCTGAGCTTCAGAAACATGTACACCCAGTGATTCCAAAGCAGAAATTAGTTCTGAAATGTCTATTACTCCTTTAAAAAAGTGAAAAAATGTCAAGTTAAAGTATCTGAGAAGATAACAACACAAAATATACTTAGAACACAACAGTCTGAAAAAGTCCATGTGTTTTATACGCCTGTAATCCCATATTCTCAACCCAAAGACTAAACAGCTCTAAAACTAAAAGACATTTTGCCAGCTATACTTTAATTATAAAGGGCTTTACATTCCAAAATGAAAAAAAAATAAAAACAAAATATAAAACATGTTGCAAATTTGGCACCAAAAGTTATTTGGTGGCAAATCATGCTTTTAACCGACGTGAAGTTAATTTTAGTCGATTATTTCTCTAATTTATCTTATCATTCACTTGTTTTGCTGAAGGAATATTCAGGTACAGTTGACCTTTGAACAACTCGTGCCTGAACTCTATGGGTTCACTTACACACAGACTTTTCTCGATAAACACAATAGGGGATTTGTCCGTGGGTTTTGTGTCCCCAGGTCCAACCAGCCTGTAACTGAAAATACTATTTTCACATTCCCAACCACGGCTTCATAAGCACAAATCAAAAATACTGTTTTCAATCCACAGCTGGTTGAATTCATGGATGTAAAGGGCCAACTATAGGCAACTTCTTGAAGACTCAAAAATTACACTCAGGTTTTTTACTGCATGGGGGTCGGTGACCTCCAAACCCCTGACCTTTGAGGTACACAGTGGTGCCCCAGACCCCTCTTAGAGCATTACATAGTATGGCATACAGGCACCATACTGCTTTTCTAAAAATCCAAACTCTAAGTATCTAAATATATCTGGCCCAAGGGTTCCCCCCGCTGGAAAAAAAACAACACTGTAGATCGGTAACAGATCATGATTATTGTACCTCTTAGAACAAAGTATAAAGCCAGTTCTGAAGATCTGAAAATAAGGCCACTCCACATTTTATTAGGAAAGCTTAAAAGGAAACAACATACTTAAAACACAACACCACTCTCTTTTTAACACAACCACATCCTGTGTTAAATAACTCCAATTAAACAATATATTTAATACAAGCCTACTATGCATTTCAATCTCACATTGCTGGGTGTTGTCAAGGAAATTTTAAGTATTCCATACCCTCCTCGAAGTCTAAAACACACATCTCATGTCCCTCCTCAAGTCCAAAATATCTTGGATTCCTCTCGTGTCAAACAAATACTTGAAGATACTCAGTCTTTTAAAATATGAGGACACCTTTTTTCACGTTAAAAACAACCAACTTTGGTGCCACCTAGTTGAAAATTACGTGATGTTGAAAAGCTACTATAAATCCAGTGTACCTTTAACTTGTATTCAATCTCGAGTATGCGCTCTTGGATCAACTTGTTGCTTCTTCTCAGGGTCTTGCCTTGGGTCACCCATGTGACTCAGTTATATGGAGGTCTGACTGCCTCCGGCAGTCCTGGACGGCTTCACTCACACGTCTGCCACCTTGGACGGGACTGCAGAACAGCTGGGGGCTAAACGGGCCTTTCTCTGCATGTGGCCTGTCCAGATGGGTAGCTAGTCCTCTCTTCTGGTGGCTCAGAGCGTTCAAGAGGGAGCATTGCAAGAGGAGAGGTCCCGAAGTGCACGCACTTAACAAGCCTTGTTAGTGTCCTAACGGCCAAAGCAGGTCCAGGGGCCAAGCCCAGGTCAGTGTGGTTCGGGGCTACACAAGGGCGTAAATCCTGGGAGCTGTGACTCATGGGGTGGCCAACAGAAAGCAGAGTTAGCCTTACTGTTCTCATCTGTAAAACGCCGTTACTCTGAGAGAACAGTAAGATACAGAAGACAAAGCAGCTAGAACAGACACAGCAGACTGGAAGAGTCCAGTGTTAGCTCTTTCCCCACCATTTCCTCAATATCCAAAAACTCCATCCAAAAAAAGAATCTTAATGGTGAAATAACGTTTAATAATTACTTCCTTCACATACTTGTAGTAGCAGCCCATGGACGTTTCGGCTGGACGGGGCAGGGGCTCAGGCACTTCCTGATCAGAGAAGCAAGCAGACCCGTCCACATCGGGCTCGGTGCTTCCAGCTGGCGAGTCTGATCCTGCCCTGGCCCACGTGCACCCTCACAGCTCCACTGGTATGAGGCCCGGAAAGCCTCCCCGGGGAGCAGCGGGGGTGGTAAAAATGGGGGGTTCTGCTGCTCTAATGTTTAACACATGTCAATGCAGGAGTCCCAAGAGGACCGACGATGTCGAGCAAGACTTGGAGGGGAAAGAAAGGTCTGAGGCAGTGAGCCAGAGCCGGTCACAGAACGTGGGGGGACGTGTCGCTCCAAGGTCAAGGAGGTGCACCTGTCTCCAAAGGTGTCCTATCCTATCCACGCTGGAAGCCCTTGCACACTCAGGGGGAAAGCGGCCACATGTTCACATGAACTGAAAATAGACTGCTTCTGGTTAAGCGAGCATCCCGAGAGAGAGGAGTGCGTCAGTTCCCTAGGGCTGCTGTACAAAGACCCCCATCTAGGTAGCTTAGAAATACGGGGCGCATGGTCTCACAGCTCTGGAGGCCAGGAAGCTGAAACCAAGGTGCCAGCAGAGCCTGGCTTCCTCTGAAGACGCTGGGGAAGGGTCTGGTCGTGCCTCTCTCCTAGCTGCCGGAAGCCTCAGGTGTTCCTTGGCTCATAGGTGCATCACTCCGATCCTGACTCCAGCATCATCAGATGGGCATTCCACATCATCTTCTCCTGTGCACGCCTGTCTCTGTGACGGAACTTCCCCCAAACGTCCAAATGAGGTCACATCTGAGGCAGGGGAGCAGGGCTTCAATGACACAATTCAGCCCGCAGCAGAGGGGATACTTTCTGTCCCACCCACAAAACCATCCTGGCGGAGGTGAACAGGCTGAGCCCCACAGAGAGGCGGTCACAGAGGCGGCCGCAATGACGATGCCCAGAGCAGGCAGCCCCGTCTGAGCATGGCCACGGCAGGGCCACTGCAGCTTGAGCTCTCAGGTCCAGGTGGGCAGCAGCCCCAGTGACCACAGCTGAGCTTCACACCTATGTCGCAGGTCAGGTGCTCAAAACCAATGAAGCCAGTGGGACCTGGGACGCCAGCTCTACAGAACAGCACCTCTGCAGGACTCGGAGGCTGAGCTGTGAGGTCCCAGGTTGGCCAGTCAAGGCAGAAATTAAGAGATCTGTATTGCTAACCACTGTGCTACTTTGGGATTTCCATCTTGCCTCAGGAGTATTCTCTGTTATTGCCAAAACCTACAAGCTCCGGTGTGCGACTGTGCCAGGGACAACGGCATCACGGTGTCTTTGCTAAGAGCGTTCTAACTGCACCCATGTACGTGACAGGGTGGATTTCCAGCTCACACACAATGAGCAGGAACCACAGACAAGACGGTGAAACTCCAGAAGAGCACAAGAGCGGAACTATCAGCCCTCGATCAGCAGCCAGTGGCGACCAAGTCTAACTCCCAGACGCCAGCCAGCAGTGCGGCCAGCGCTTCCCGGAGCTGCTTCAGCGCACGGGCCGGAAAGGCCTGACCTTCCTTCTGGAAAGTAAATGGAAGCCTGACGCACTGTGGTCTGGGTACTAAGGGAAAGAAATGTAACCACCTGGGTGTTCAAAGGCCACTAAAGCCCCTGACACTGAGGTTGTATTTTGTTTTACCCACGACTACATCAGTGGGAGCTTTAAATCCCTTTTCTAGTACACTTGGAAATTTTTTAATGAAGAAACATTAGATTTCACAAAACTTAAATGTTAACGTGTTTCTTAAACAGGGTACGGGTGGGTTCTGACTGACAGGGGCAGGCGAGCCCCGCACGGACGCGGGGGGGCCGTCTGCGCCCACAGGCGGTCTCCCGGACGTAAGGGTTTGCCCCGGAGGACGGCGGAGCGCGCCTCCCTCCGCGGCACAGCGTGGGCGCGTCACGCAGCATGACGCGTGCGAGTGAAAAACTGGAAACATCCTAAACATCGAACAATACAGGACAGATTCAATAAGTCTACTCACAGAGGGAATACTTTATAGAGTCATTAAAAATTATGTGTGTGTGAAGAATATTAAATGAAATGGAAATGCTTATATTACATTAAAATAAAAAATAGGATACCAAACTATAAATACAGTGTGACTGCAGTTTCACTCAAAGAGAGAGAAAGAAACTAAGAAAAAAAAAAAAACACACACAAAGTCTGGAAAGAAACATGAAAATATATTAAAATGCTAAACCTGATCGCTAGACAGCAGGGTTACAAGTAACTTTTACTTTCTTTCAGGAGCTTTCTGGTGTTATCTAACTTTCCTGTAACTGAAATATTTCCAGAGTCAGTAAGAAAACAATGTCATTTTTAAAACTACCATGACATTTCAACTCATATATTGCAAAAGAATGAATAGGAGAGACCTACTCACTAAGCCAAGAAACTATAAATTCAGAGGGCAAAAATTATTTTATTAAAAAGATGGTAACCACATTGAAATTAAAATACTAATATAGTTTATATATTATTCTTAGAAACTAAAAAATTCTGCTAAAAAGCAATAGAATTGAATCTTTGAGAGTACGAGTTCAAGACTCGTAAACCTACCCTTTACTACTGACGGTTATTATTCATGGTAAGTTAATTGTGAATAAAACACACACGCACATACACACCATCATTATTTTTGTCCAGACTATTAAACGCCAGCCTCATTTTTTTCTCATGGTCTTTAAGGTATTGCATAAATTCTTCGAAGTCCAATGCTGCATCAGCGTTGGTATCTACAGCTTTAAAAATTTCCTGCAAGAAAGAAGAAACCATGGCAGAGACCCACTGCAAACCCAGCCCCGTCCAACACGGGTGCACTTGACCCGTGCTGGTTTCCGTCAGCAGCCTCTGGCCTAGTTCTTCCATCACAGCCGCAAGGCTAAGTACATGAAGCAATCTTTTTTATTTTAATTTGTGTAATACTAGAGTCAATAGCCACCATGTCATTCCAAATAATTATGATGCTGAGGAGTATTTACCTTAGGTTACAAATGAATGCCAAGTACCTTAAAAGATTCAAGACACTAAGACTCATAGTTCTTGCCATCAGAGACCTCACACCCTTGTTAGTTAAATGAGATAAAGTATGTGAAATTCTAGCACGACCCACAGCTTCATCGTTTCAGACCAGGCCTTGTGAAGTAAGAGTGTATGTTCAAGTTTCACTGGGGTATTAGGCTTTTGTATGCAAAACATTAATAATCGTAATTGTCAATGCATATCATCTCTATTTCCAGTGGACTCCTATGTCAAGGGCACAGGCCACGTCTCGCTCATCTATGTACCATTAATAGCTGGCATAAAGCATGGCACACAAAGGCCTCTAGTCAGTACTTGTTGAACTGAGAAGTACTGAGAGGGGGGCCCTGGACTAGGCACTCGGGATAGAGAGACATGAAGATGCGGCCGTGCCCTGAAGGAAGGTACAGGCGAGCAGAGACCACTCCCAGGGCCAAAGAGAGCACGTTAGGGGACGAAACAGGAACATACTCAGGCACAGTGGAGTTGTGGGGGATTCGAGAGGGCCTTCCTAGAGGAAGAGTGCCTGAGCTGAGACGGCAGAGAAAATAGGCATTAAGTGGGCAGACAAATGGGAAAAGACATTCCAAGAACATGTGACAGTATCTGCAAGCAGGCAGAACGTATGTCAACTACAGCAAACACAGTAATAATGAAAGTCATAATAACAACAGCTACTATTCATTAAGCACTGACTTCTAAGCACTTTACATTCATATTAATACATTTAATCTTCATAACAACCCTAAATAGTTCCAATTTGCTAAGGACAAAACACAAGGGAGAAAAGTGGGAAATAAGGAAGGTAGAGAGATCATGAAAGGAGTTAGAGCCCACAAGAAGAATTTCAAATCAATTCCCAACAAGTATTTCCCAATGAGTGGAATATACTTCTTACGTGGAAATAGAATTAAATAGCAATAAATCACAGTATGAGAAAACTATTCCTGTTTCAATTACCTTTCAATCCCTCTGATGACATCATGGAGAATGTCTCAGTTAATATGCCTTACTACTTGCCAACTTTTTAAAAAATCAAAGGATAAGGCCCAGGTTCAGCTTTCTCAGACAATACAGTATTTAGTCAGAAATCAATAACACTAATTTATTTTTATTTTGTTTAACTTATGCTTTTTTTAACATCAGCGTGTTAACATGCTGATATTCTTTTTTCTTTTTTTGCTTTATTTATTTTTACAGAGAGGGGAAGGGAGGGAGAAAGAGGAGAGAAACATGGATGTGCAGTTGCCTCACACACGCCCCCAAGTGGCGACCTGACCCACAACCCAGGCATGTGCCCTGACTAGGAATCGAACCAGCGACCCTTTGGTTCACAGGCTAACACTCAATCCACTGAGCCACACCAGCCAGGGCAAGTTTATGCTTGTTTTTAATATAGTTTTCCAGCTATAGTAGTGTTAAATGTCTTTACTTTTTAAATAACTTCTTGACATGCAAATGAATGTATTTACTTAAAATAATAGGTAAATAATAGTACAGTCAGTTCTTAATTATAGCAAACCTCACGAAGCTGGGAAATATGGCTGTAAGTAACAGTGCTCTGCTGAAGAATTCTGAGCAGAGGAATGCCAGGACTAGTGTTAGAGAGGTTATTTCAGTGGTGGACGTGGATGGGGGAGAGAGAGAGAAAACAGAAAAAAATAAAAATATCAGTAAAGAGACTACTGCAAAAACCCAGTGGAGAAATGAGCCTCTGAACTGGGGGGAAGGTAGCAGGAAAGCAACGAGACGCCAAAGGTCTGAGGACAGCGGGAGGTGACTTGACCCCTGACACAACAGAGAGAATGAGGGAAAGAGAGGCGCCTCGAACTGCGAAGAGGCTACTTGGGTTGCCAGGCGTACAGTGGGATCTTTCTCTGAGAGCAGTCAGATTTGCAAGGAGAAGCGTTTGATGAGTTTGATGATATCATGTGAATTGGACTAAATGAACACGAAGTAGCAATATGGTGTCAGCCTTGTTAAGATACATGCACTCCAGAGGGAGAGAAATAATAGTCAGCGAAGATTCGGCAGGCTACCACATCAATTAAGTACTTCCCGGACCAGTGGTTAGAAAAATGTTGCATGGAATTTATAGCAAGCCCCCCCCCAAAAAAAAAATCTGCAGCAGAAAATTTTAACAGTTCCTGGCATTCTGTAGGGCCATGGCAGAAAGAGAGTGCTTCACTACAGGACGCCAAATGACCACACAGCCAGACTGCCTATCCTGAGTTGGGTGCTGTCAGACCCACCACCAGGCGGCAAGTTTGGGTGAGCCCAGCAGCAACCCCTACGATGGACAGCACAGCTCAGGTCACACACAAGCAGAATCGGACAGCACGAGCACCCACTCCAGGCTGCAGAGCCTCGGCCATGAGGACAGCCCAAGGGTTAACGAGTGCATACCTTACACTGCACTGGACCGAAGACCCTGTTCTACAACCAAGGGGCCATATAATGACCACGGGACCCGCCAGTCCTATCACACACGGCGCAACCCAGGAGCCGCTGGCCTGCTGTGACAGAACAAATGTGTGGTTTCCTTCCCAGGGACAGCTTGGAGATGATCACCTCCCAGGATGAGCTAGCATTCCTGAAGACACAGTACCAGGGGTGTCAGACTCATTGTCACCGGGGGCCACATCAGCCTCGAGGTTGCCTTCAAAGGGCCGAATGTCATTTGAGGACCGTGTAAGTGTAACTACTCCTTGACTAAGGGGCAAGGAGCTCCGAGCTACCGCAGGATAAAACAAGGTGGAGGGCCGGACTGGGCCCGCAGGCCTTGTGTTTGCCTCCTGTGCGGTATACACCCCGTACTGGTGTTTGCGCCAATGTTCTTATATCCCTGTGGTTCCTCTCTGACTCCCGCCTCCCCCAGGTTTCCTCTCCGACACCCGGTCTCAGGCTAACAGAAGCCTGAGATACCTGACAGGTGGAGGTGCAGCGTCCCGGAATTCCGGGCTAAGAGAAGGAAGTAGAACCAGAGACTAAAAATAAAGCCATGTAGATGAAACTTTGAGATGAAAATGAATTCAGAGCAGTAGGTTTTGGAGCACAGAATGAAAAAAATACATATATACATATATATTCATGACTATATATATACCCACTGTGTGTGTGTGTGTGTGTGTGTATTTCATTTACTTCCTCAGGCGCACAGAACTCTTCTGGAATTTCCTGAGCCATGCGACTGTTTGGACCCCCCCCCCCCACACACACACACCTCACTGGTACAGAGCTGAAACAGGCAGGGTAGTGTCTACAGACTGTTCAGCATTGATAGAGGAGAAACAGACTAATGTTCCCCTGATATCCTGAAACTTCCATCTAAACGGTTTGTAAATAACTGAGTCAAAGAGCTGTCGAGAGAAGGAAGACATCCCTCACTCGGGCGGGGCACCGAACAGTCAGCTGACGTGCAAACCCGCGGCTCAAGGTCTGACTCGCCCCACACCCTGTGGCTGTGCGAAAGAGACGGCAGGTCTGGGGACCCATCTGTGCCTGCCTCGAGGTGCGAAGGTCCTGATTAAAGAGGTCTTTCACTCCTGCGTGCACAAAGGCTAACACAGCTCCTGAAATTTGGGCCGTGGTCAGTAAATGTCGAATGAGTCCCCAGAAACGCACTCAGCATCTCCCAAACTCCCGAAAAGCGCAGGAAAAAAAGGCTTTGGTCACTCGAAGGCTGGGATCCTCTTTCCAGGGGCTGCATTACTGGGTGTGAGGGGCCCGCAGAAGAGAATTCCGCCCCTCCCTACATAGGCCTTTGAAAGCGGCTCCAGAAAGGAAGGGCAAGTCTGGCTACCCGCTCCCCCCAACGTCTGTCCGTCGGACCCCCGGCGCCACCTCCTCTGGGTCAGTCACCTTCTCCGACTGCAGGCCAAATGTGGAGCTCCAGTTCTTCAGCCCTTCCCGCAGCTCGATGATGTCCACCACCCCGTCCCCGTTGCGGTCAAGGTCTTGGAAGAGGATCTCGTAGTTGAAGTAGTCCTCGTCTTCCTGGCAGGCCGCCGTGGGCAGCACGAAGCCCCGCAGCCAGCGCAGCACGGCCCCTCCGGGGCTGCGGGGCGGCGGCGGGGTCCTCCAGGCCGCCTCTCCTCCAGGCCGTAGTGAGGACATCCGGCCCTGCCGCCATGCCACCCGCCTCCTCCTCGACGGCGATGGCGGCGCCAGGGGGCCCGTGTGAGCCGTCGGCGCGGCCATGGCAACGGCCTGACCCAGCGGCCGCGGTTCCGGACCCCCGCCGGGGCGAAGGTACCGGCGCCTGTGCGCTCTCGGGCGCCCGCACAGGACCCTCGCGCGCGCAGCCTCGTGCGAACCCGGCCAGCACCACGCGAGAGTTGGCCCGCCGGAAGTTGGAGTGCGAGGTGCCAAACGCCGCGGACTTCCGGCCTATGGCGGACCCGGAAGCAGAGGGCTGTGTGGGGAAGGGAAGCCCACTCCCCAGGCGACATGCACCCCGTGCTCGTGTGTTCAGAGTCATCATATGGAAACTTACTAATTATTATTTCTCTGAGTGAATGGAATCAGCCTCCTCACAAGAAAAATAGTTTTACAAAACCTGGTGTCCCTTCCCTGGGGGGTTTCCAAACAGAGGTGTGCGTACGCACACTCCCATCTGCTACCGGGCCTGATCGTCTCCTAGAGAAGCTTAAATTACAACAGGGACTTTTAATTGTTTGTTTGTTACCCCAGCAGGTCAGCTGCTTAAATGCACGGCTGTGGATGTGATGGGTGTTGACGTCATCTGTTAAGCTTCATAACTCTCCGCTATAGCAAATGGTACAAGGTTACAATATAGTGTAGACGCCTCCATGCCTTTAGATGGAACTGGAACGATGAGCAACAAGTGCGCGCACGGGAGTGCCCTGGGGCGGGAGCATTCTGGAGCAGGCTGCGGTTGGCGCTGCAATTCCGCAGCGATGGGACACCCTGGGCGAGAGCTCGGGGGCAGCTGCCCGCAGCCACCCGCAGCCACCAGCAGACTGGTTTTGTTCCCGGGAGCTAGCGGAGTCTGGGCACAGGCCACAGGCAGTTGCCTCACTGGGGCGTTTCATTAACGTTGCAATAATGCAAGCGGGCTCTTGACGTTTTTCCATGGTTTGGCCTCCCCATTTAGGCAAGATGGTCAAGTTTTCCATATGTTACACTGACGCAGCTCACTGATAGGACACAAATGTGTGGAAAGTGTCCCGATAGCGGAGTGACAGAAAGGACATCTGTGCCCTGAAGCCCCACCCCCATTTCGCTCTTGGGAGGCCCCCACTGACCCTGCGGCCTGTCCTCCCCCTGGCCCAGGGGGATGCCCATCCATACCCATGGTGGTCCAACTTCTGGAAGAGCGCTTCAAAAAGGCTGTCGGAGCAGCATTCCTGGCCAGCCACGTGGCACCGCACAGTCGCCAGGCGCACGGTGACCCTGAGAAGCCCAGCTGCGGCTCTGGGCACCAGCCGCCAGGGAGATTGGGAGGGAGAGGCGCCTGCCTGCCACCTAGCGACTGCCGCTGCAACACGGGTCCCAAGCCTGCGCGTTCCGAGTCAGAGGATGAGAAGAGTCCTCACTTGTCAACAGCCCTGGTTCCAGATCTGCTTCTGCGCGTTAGCTGCTTGGAACCACACACACCCCCTCCCCCGCCACCGTTGTTGTTTGTTTTTTCAGGTTACCGTTTGGCTGGGGCTTCCCAGACAGCACAGTTTTCATTCAAACTCCAAACTGGCTGAGGGTAGTCCCATGCATGTTACATGTTTTTATGGGAACTTTCTTCAGTTTTGTGCTTACAGCCAAGGTTGCTGTACACCAACCGCCAAAGGGCCATCCTGGGCCAGTTCTCTCTCTTCCTCTCACTAGGCCGAGGCTCCGTCTCTCGTTCCATCAGCACCTTTGGTCAGAACTAAATACCAAATATTTGCCAAAGTACCGGCGTCCACTGTGCTATGCCTCCCTCTAAGGCTCTGCACCTGTTTGCTCCACTCAGTATACACAGTTTAGGCGGCAAGGAGCAGTAAGACAGATGACGTCAGCCTGCGGACTATGTTTACGTGAAATAGACATAAACCCAGACAAAAGCCACCATTGTTCCTGGTCTCCCACCTAATCAATAAACATCCTCAATTAATAATGCACAACTAGTCAAAATAACCGGTGACCAGAAAAATGCCCGGGTTAAATGATAATCAAAGTGACTATATACCTAGCGTCGAAACTGTTAAAATAGATCAAAGTGAAAATAACGAGCATTTTGTATGAAATCAATACGTTGAAAATCACTGTTTTACTATTTTACACAGGAGTGATATTTATGAAACAAAAACTTTATAGACTAGTGATAAACGAATATTGTCATAATTATGCAAATTGCCACAGTGTGTGATTTATACAGCATTTACAGAGTGTGTATGCTGTGCGAAGCAGTGTGCTGGCTGCTAGAGACACGAGGAGCTCACAGCCTGATGGTAGAGCTCCTCTACACAAACAGATGAATTATGAAGTACTTATTTGAAGTACAGTTTTTTATTGATGAGCAGACTCTTTAGATTCAGCAAATGAACAAAAGAATTTTTTTTTAGTTTTTATAAAAACAAATCCACTGTGCAGGGAGGGGGGGGGGGGGGAGGCTAAATGTAATTTGGCTCACTGACCAGTAGAGGGTGATAGAACACCAGAATGATGCCTTTATGGGCCACATTGAGGGCATTTTTCTGTAAACATAATTTACTCAACTAATATTTTTCCCCCAAATTAATTATATACCTGTGTGTTGGATATATAAAGTATATAGATCCATCCTAGCACTCATGATTTAGACAACACTCGTGATTTAGAAAAATGCAGTGAAAAAAACATTTTTACTTTTGTTTTATTTCATTGTATTTTACTTTTTTTCTCTATGCCCTACAATATCATGAAAGCTCACCAACCAAAGAAATACATTGCATTAGTTTAATCATAAGTGTTGCAAATACTGTTTATCTGTCTTCTCAGTATCTTTCAAGAGTAGTCAAGTTCATGAAACTCGATGTCGTGGGTGTACTGATCCAGCTGTAGATGTTGACAGAAAATAAATTATAAAAATCTCTTTATGTTTTCTGTGAGTAGTAGTATGTTTGAAGCATGGGATTTGATCCCACTTATTTATGTAAATTTCTTTGGCTATCATTCAGATTTGTAATGTTGAGATCAAAGCTATTCAAAATGCAACTATGATAAAAGCACTTTATATAGAACCACAGTATATTTTCTACAAAAAGGAAAGAAAAAAAGGCAGAGAAGAAAAAGAAAACTTTTTATCAGGACTTTTTGTTTAACATTATTGTGAAAGTGCCTCTTGTTTAGATTATTATAGACAATCAGTTCTCCCCTTTGAAGGGTACCAGTGGGCAGTTATTTATGGAGCACCCACTTAGATGCTCAACTTGTGTGCTGTAACAAATTAACAAAAACGGGGTGGCATAAAACAACAGATATTCACCTTCTCACACTTCAGGAGGCCAGAAGCCTGAAATCAAGGCTGGCTTCATCCGGAAGCTCTGCATTAGAAGCCCTTCCTTATCTCTCTCCTAATTTCTGGTGGTTGCCGGCAATCCTTGCTTCTAGCTGCATCACTCCAATCTCTGCCTCCTCCTTCACATGGTCTTCTCCTCCGAGTGTCTCTCTGTGTCATCACGTGACCTTCTTATAAGGATACCCGTCACTGAATTCAGGGTCCACCTTAATCCAGTGTCACCTCGTCTGAACTAATTGTGTCTGCAAAGACCCTATTTCTAATAAGATCATACTCTGAGGTTCTAGGTGGACATGAATTTTGGCAGAACACTGTTTAATCCAGTACAAGTAGTCATGCCATTTTTGTATGTCTTCAAAGAAACCTTAAAAGAGAAAAATGTGGTTTTCTGTAATGGAAATAATAAGAGAAGTGAGTTGTTATATTCAGAATAGACATATCCCAAAGTACAATCAACTACCTCATTTTACTTTACTTTCCTTAATCTTTTCACTTCATTTTATTTTAATTTAATTTTACTTTTACTCTACTTTCATATTCGTGTGTATGTGCCTTGCCTTATTCTATAGTGGTTTTGAGGTATCTTACAATAAATATTTAGATAGTAATGTGCACAACATAAAATATATGTGGCTTTCCATCATAAACAGTGTCTGCTTATTTTGAGACCCAGTAGAATTAGAGATTGAATAATAAAGGAAGATAGAGCAATACCCTCTCTATTAGTAGAATCCAGAAAGTTCCATCACAAGAAATCCATGGTCACATTATCAAAATATTAAAGAAAAACATTCCTTTTAGTTAGTCTTCCAGTTATTATGTATTTTATGTTTTCATTTATGAGATAAGTAAGAAATAGACCAATTATTACAAGTGTGTGCCATACACTGAACTGAGAAAGCCCCAAATCATCACAAAGAAGTAATCATTTTCTGTTTTTCCTTACCCAGACGAAGATGCTACACTCAGCTGGTCCCTAGGTGAGAACTGCAGGCAGGCAGAAGATGGGAGCCAGCTGCCGACTGAGACGACCCAGTTTGAAGGTGGAGTAGAAAGTCAAGGCGAGAGGCCACTGAGACACAGACGATAAAGGAAAATGTGTCCATTTGCACAATTCTTGTTATCAGAAAGGAGGAAACACATTGCTTTCTCGGGAGAAGCCATGTGTTTTGGAGGGGTGTCTCTCTGAGTGATAAAGGGAGAAGATAATGGCCTTTAAAACCTCTCAAAGCAATCACAATGACAGAAATGGCTGCTTCTTGTCCATCGTTTTGTTCCAGCGGAGGCCATAACGTTAGCACAACGCAGCCAAGGCAGTTACAAAAGGGCGAAGACGACCCCAGTAATGGCTCCAGCTTACTCCTCGGACAGAAGTTAATGGACCTGAAAGAGTAACGGAAACAAATATCCTCCAACACACCTCCCAACATATCACACTGCCACCTGGCCTTTCGTGCTCACCGGTAAGAAGACAGAAAGCTAACATTCTGAGGTGCTAGATCTGCACATGCTTTAAACGCAAGTGAGCAGGTAGGAGAGTTACATTTTTTTAAGAAAATCAAAGAATCCAAATAGAACACTGGACAGACATTCTGAAGGTACCTGCAAGGAAACTCGGAATTTTCCACAAGAAGCAGTTCAAGGGAGGCTTCAAGACCGATCCAGTAAACCCAACAAAAAACATTGTCTTCCCTATTTCCCTACCTTCTGAGACCCAACAACAACACAGGGACAAACCCAGGATGGTTAAGACAACAGAAGGAGGGTGAGGAATTGTGTGGAAGATGGAAGGAGACTAGGAAGCTGCCTGTGGTGAGGTTAGATAAGAGAGGATGGACAGCTCAAAATATGCGGGGACCACAGTCAGTGCAGGAGAGGGCCGGTGTCCGTGGTGGACGCCCCTGAAGCTTCAGCTGTGGCGGGCAGGTGCCTTGGAGTGCGGGAGGCAGAGGGGCAGCGGAGACTGCACCAGACACCTGCCTGCGTCCCCCACTCTCGCCTCCCGTTCCTGAGTACATGGAATACCTACTGGCATTGGACTCCTGATTTAAAAAAAAAAAAAAAAAGGCCCTGGCTGGCATAGCTCAGTGGATTGAGCTCAGGCTGCGAACCAAAGCATTGCAGGTTCGATTCCCAGTCAGGGCACATGCCTGGGTTGCAGGCCACGTCCCTAATGGGGGCCACATGAGAGGCAACCACACACTGATGTTTCTCTCTCTTTCTCCCTCTCTTCCCCTCTCTAAAAATAAATAAATAAAAAATCTTAAAAATATATATTTATAAAAAAAAGTTTCTTGTCTTGAAAAACTGAATAAACTGAGGAGAATTAAGAATACTAAGGCTGAATGCCAGTGGCCCAAATAAACTCTCACCATTTTTGTACTTTGGAGTGCCAATCTATCCTACCCCCCCCCCACACACACACACACACAAAACTAAAAGGCTCCAGCATGCTTACCCTAAAATCAAGACAACCATGAATAAGGCTATTTATAGAAGCGGCAGCTGGCTGTGTACCAAGAATTTGTGCTCCTTGTTCCTCAGTGTGATGCTTCTTCCAGGGGGTGGCTGCCCAGCCAGGGGCTGCCTCCAGCCTCGCCTGCGTGCAGGTGTGGTCTTCTAACAGGTGGTATGTGTGCAGAAGTGATGTGGGCCACTTCCAGGCCAGGGCTTTTGTCTCTCTTTCTGGCAGCCGGAAGCAGAAGACACCAAGGCCGAAGGAGACACTAGCAGCCCCAGTGAAAGAGCCTAACCCTCTGAATCATCACGTGCAAGGAAGCCCCTGCCAATCAGAAGCATTTGCGCTGGACCGTGATACAGATGAGACGTAAACATCTACAGTGCAAAGCATTGTAATCTGGAGGTTTATTTGGGTAACCAGCATTTCCATGATTAATTTTCCCTCCCAAATACACAGAACTATCCCACAGAGAAACAGACCTGTCTGTGCAGCAGTTAAGAAGTTTCCAAAAGCTATCTAGAACATCCACCCCATTCTAAACATGGCAGGCACCCTGGCTGGCGTAGTTCAGTGGATTGAGCGCGGGCTGCGAACCGAAGCATCGCAGGTTTGATTCCCAGTCAGGGCACATGCCTGGGTTGCAGACCATGGCCCCTAGCAACCGCACATTGATGTTTCTCTCTCTCTCTCTCTTTCTCCCTCCCTTCCCTCTCTAAAAATAAATAAATAAATCTTTTAAAAAAGTAAAATAAATAAACATGCCAGGCAACTAAAGATCACAAGAAAAAAGACAAGCAACCTAAAAGAGAAAGACAGAGATCAATAATACTGATCTTAGGGAATGAGCAGAGATTATCTATGGAATAGAAAAAGATGCTTGAAACTTTTTACAGTAGCATTAACAATGATGTTTGGAAAGATGTTGTTTTCATGAAGTTAGAACTAGATGCTCCCAGCTTTCAGCCCAACTTCCCCACACACACCAAAGTAAAAACTCAAAACAAGAAAGTGTTCTTGGAAATTAGGCATCTAATTGCTGAAATTTTTATGAAATAGTAGAAGGACTGAAAAGCAAATTCTAGGACCTCTCCTAGAACATAAAGCAAAACATAAAATGAGAGAAAACTTTAGGGAAAGATGAAACAAAATCCAGAAGACCCAATATCCAGTAAATAGAAGTTTCAAAAAGAAAAAGTAGGGAGAGTAAAATTAATTTAAAAAACTATATATATTTATACTTATCATATAGTACTATATGTATATTATTTTATTTTACTTTTTGCCTGGAAGAAATGAGCGATTACTTCTCACGCAGTAAATGCAGGGTGGGCTTTTTGTCATTAAATAAACTCATCAAAATGTTTACCAAACAACTAATATTCTCAGAAAAATTGCAGTTAAGCTCAGAAGCTTAGATTTGAACAAAAAATGGCACAAAACAGTGCACATGTGGAAAATATATTTAAATTCTGTTAACTCTAAAATATCATTTATTGGAAGCGCTTACAGCATTTTTTAAAAGGGCTTGATAGATTTTATTTTAATAAGACAGAGTGAAAAGGAAATGTTTTAAAAGATGTCATCAGTTTCTTATTCAACTAAGCACTGTACATTATTTTGAAGGAAACAATACAATTTCAAATCAGAACTTTCTTCTCAAGAAATGGTATCAGGACATAACTGATTTAATATACACTCTTCAACGGAAATAAAGTTTATACAATTTACTGGGGGGGAAATGCATGCAGAATTTGTTAAGTTAGTCAGTGTAATTCCCCATAGTCACAAGCATTATAGCTAAGAACAAAAGAACATAATGAGTTCTGGCTGGTGTGGCTCAGTGGATTGAGTGCCGGCCTGTGATCCAAAGGGTTGCAGGTTCGATTCCCAGTTAGAGCAAATGCCTGGGTTGCAAGCCAGGTCCCCAGTAGAGGGTGCACAAGAGGCAACCGCACACTGATGTTTCTCTCCCTCTCTCTAAAAATAAATAAATAAAATCTTTTTAAAAATTTTAAAAAGAGAAAGAAATCTCTGCCAATTAAAGATCAATCAGAAAGGTAAGTAAAGGAGTTCTGAAAATATAGCATAGCCATTCAGATTTAACTGACAATAAAAAAAATCAGTTTATATACAACTTTTCGGGAACATGTCTACAGTGTCAGTTAAAGCCTATCTTTGTTGTTTGATACAAATGCCACTCTAATCAGCAAAGACAGATGGGAGCCCCTTCCTCCTGCCCCGCCCCTTCCATACCACATAACCACGACACCCCCCCACTAACGTCTGCACGGGAAAGCAGCATCATCACTCTTGCTGTGGCCCGGCCTTATTGTATCAGTGCAAGGCCAATGTATTTGGCCCCCAAAAAAGGTTTCCACCAATGAAGGTGCTTGAATTGCCAAGCTCTGTGTTAAGAAATCAAGTCTGTGCTAAATACCAAGCCAGAAATTGAAGCAAATCCCTGAATAGTTTTGATAAAACCTGCTTTAAAGTCAGCTGTTTGTGCCTTTACCTCAGTTTCCTTTCCTACGTGTCTTTGGAAACTTTTTTTTTTCTTTTAGTTTTTATAACCCACCTTGTCATTCTGCTTTTTGCTGCATAGTAAAACCATCAGGGTGAGATTTTCCTGCGATCTCCTGGGGCCAAACTGACGGATCAAGCATGCTCCCACGGAAGAGGGGCGGTCAGCTGGCATTCTGAAGTGTGCCAAAGAAAGGGCACGGTACGGGGCGTCTCCACATACCTTGAGTCTTGGCCCTCCTCTCCCACAGAACAATTAAATTAAATTACATTTAAATTATAAAAGCTTCTTATGAAGATAGCTCTTAGGATTTAAAATGAGTACAGTTAAATATGGCATTCAAAGTATCCGGCTGAATAGGCCTACTGTATATTCCAACTATAATTCTCTTCAGATTGAAAATAACCCCCAGATATGGCGGAAGGTACCTCTTCCAACACTTCGTGTTATAAATGGACTCCCTTTCCTCTCCCTTCACAGCAGGTCTCCCCTACCCACCTCTTTAGAAAGTACTTTGGTTTGGTTTGAATATTTAAAGGATTTTGCCTGGCTGGCATGGCTCAGTGGATTGAGCGTGGGCTGCAAACCAAAACATCGCAGGATTGATTCCCAGTCAGGGCACATGCCTAGATTGCAGGCCATGACCCCCAGCAACCGCACATTGATGTTTCTCTCTCTCTCTCTCTTTCTCCCTCCCTTCCCTCTCTAAAAATCAATAAATAAAATCTTTGGGGAAAAAAAGGATTTTCTGAGCTTTGATTTGGTTTGAACTTTTAAGAGATTTTCTGAGCTTTCTTTGAGAGCATCAGTAATTTCTAACAATTGGCAAACCCTGAAAACCCTGTTTATCTAAACCCATTCTACTGAAATCTGAATATTCCTTCTTAGAAAGGTTGTATAAATAAACATTGCTCGTACCAATGGGGAAATTATATTTGATTGCCTTAGCCACGACAATAGCAGAAATTGGCAGTGGGCTTTTACTTGAAATCTACTCATCAAATCATATTTAACCTAGAAAACCCTTAGTGTAAGTGTTCTAGGAGCATGTGAGCTTAAATCAAGCCCATGCATAGGCGGGCACTTTTTGTAGGTATTGTTGAAGATAAAGATCGCATGTGCTATTTTGAGAATGTCCTTGTTATAAATGCAGCAAAAAAAAAAACAAATCTATACACCTCAGACACAGGGCTGGCCAAGAAGGTCAGGTTAAGGTTACAAGAGACATTTCTCCGACTCATCAGTATGAGAACATAAAGATGCTTAAACAAGGAAACAACACTGAACGCAAGTAACCGGGACACTCGTCATCGCAGTGCAGAATCCAGGATGTCCCTCCCCCGGAGCACCTCCCGTTTTCATCGCCAGGGTCAGGAAAAGTGAATCGAATGTATGCATTTTCAGAATGGAGTGCAAATGTATTTCTTCCTTACAGGAGCATATTTTCTGTGTCAGTCTTGATCTGGTTTTCCCCCTGCATCCCCTAAATTTGCTTAAAGTACCAGCATCCTCTCTGCCATGGAGCTCTATAAAATTGAAGTCACTTTTCGCTTCCTTCCCTTATTCCATCACCATACGCAGTAGCTAGCCAGGGCCCATTGATGCAAAGCCTCGTAACCCGCTGTCTGCACAGCTGTGATAACTAGCCTTCTAACTGGCCCCTCAGTAGCCTCTCACCGACCCAAGGTGTCTCAAACACTCCAATTGGGTTATTGTTCCTAACGTTCAGCTCTGATTTTTCATTCGCTTGCTCTATCTAAATGCCTCACAACCTACGAAATAACGTCTCGACCACCCAGCCTAGCATTTAAAACCAGGTTCTGGCCACAGTCTGTTTCCAACCGGGTTTTCCTCTACTCTTCATAGCTATTGTTTCCTTTGTCCCAACCCCAGTGTCTGCTCCTCCCTGACTTGATGCTTTCCTGCCCCTCTCTGCCTTGGCTCAAGTCGGAAATGGTTTTTCCTTCCTTCTCTGTCTTTACAGATCCTCTGCCTTTGCAGATCCTCGCTTCCTTCAGGGCTCAAGGTCTAGCTCCGCGCCACATCCCCCACAAAGCCTGCTCTCCGTTTCTCATCTGGAAGCAATTGTTTCCTCCTCTGAAGTGCTCGGGTAGTTATTTACGTAAATGCCTCTTTCTCCACTCTCTTCTGTTTTCCTCCCCTGCCCCTCAGCTCCTTGAGAAGATCCAACCCTTATTTGCCTTTATATCCTCTAACTGAATCCTTGTATACTGGGCAACTACATAAATAATAGGTGAAGAAATAAGTATGTATATATCCAATAAATAAGCAGCCTTTAACGAAAATAAGAGTTTTATGTAAAAGAAGACATAATCGAATGCATGGAAAAATACTGACTTGGTACTGTAGCCAGATGCCAGTAAATGAGGAAAAAAAAAAAGAACATTGAAAGGGGAATATGTGTTTATATCTAGCTAACAATATATAATAATCTTGTTAAGAAATATTTCCTCAAAGTATTTATTCTAACTGATATATTCTAATGCAGAACTTACGGGTAGTTTGTGTGTGTGTGTGTGTGTGTGTGTGTGTGTGTGTGTGTTATGGGTAGTTTTAAATGGACACGCATGCCTAGTCCTTTCATTTCCACTTTCTTTGTTATTAATACAAGTCAAGGCTGCTGATTTGGCTCCAGATGGTTGAAATAATATCTGAAACCTCATCAGTCCTAAATGTGACTGACCAAAGTAATATGCAGACCAATAAATATATCGTTGAATTGAAACACTCTCAACTCTAAATAGAACCAAACCCATCTCCCAGTAATTTTGGTTCTCAAAACACAGAGTCAAAGTCTGTTTTTGTTTCACTCTATGCTTTTATTTTTCACTATACACTTTTGAGATCACCTTGAACACATGATCAAATTCATTTTTTTCACACATGCTTAGCAAAGTGCTTGGTATATAAACACTCACTAAATATCGAATGCACAAATCTACAGAAGAAGAATGCCCATCCTATTTGTCAGCTACTGTCCCTGAGTGATAATGCCGTGCTCAGAAATCAAACCAGCCATGAGCTGGACAGGAAATAGGTGCTCTGTAAATATTTGTTGAATTTAATTCATATAGTTTGAGAGCTGGAGAGGATCTTAGAGATGATTCACCTTCTCGTCATTGCCCTCTCCTCTGCGTGCGTGGTGCTTTTTGCATGTTTATTGAAGCACATGTTTCAGCAAAGATTTATTTAGCTTTTCTCCTTGCTGACTCCTTGAAGGCAAAGACACTGTGATGACCCGCCTTTCCCACGGAGCCTGATGCTTGGTCGTCGACAGGCGCTCAAATGCTTGCTGAGTGGGTGAGCGTGAGAAACGCTTTCTGTGCAGTATGGTAGCCGTTAGCCGCATGTGACTATTTAAATGAACTAGGACTAAAGGAAATTTGAAATTCATTTTGTCTGTCACGCCAGCCACATCTCTCTCACATGTTAAGTAACAACATGTGGCTACCATATTGAACAACACAGGGAATATTTCTGTCATTATAGAAAGTTCTCTTGGGCAGTTGTCACTTGCTCAAAATCAAACCATCAGAAGCAGACCTGAGATGAATACTGGGAACTTCTAAATCAATGTCCATTGTTGTTAAGTCATAACGGATTCATTGCAGAATTCCAGCTGCCTGTAGCCCTAACTGAGAGCTAGGGATATTGTGGGAGGCATGGTCTTATGGTTGCCACAGAAGCTATTTTATTTTTGTATTACAGTTGGTCAGTTTGCAGGTTTTACAAACACAAAAATATAACAGATTTTTAAAATGTACCTGAAAGTTCTATACCTCTGGTGTAGAAGTAGAAAATACTGCTAATTTTAAAAATGCTTTCCAGGGGCCTAGCTAAGGATTGGTTTCTTGAAACCATTTATCTCTGGCTTACTCATTTGTAAAAATTATTTGGCTCTAAATCAGCAGATCAGATCTGGGATTCAAAGTTGTCTTGGTCTGAGTTCTTAAAAGATTTCCTCAGCATTTTTTTTTTTAGAGCATCAGTAATTTCTCAAAGGCTCTTATTTTCTAAACCTTCCATAATGTATTAGTTTATGAAATCAGTGTTTTGTGTTCTCTGGAGAGAGAAATCTAGTCCTGCCTGATACGAACAGTAATGAAGAGGTGAGGACAGGACGTGATCATTCCCACTGGTGCCCTAACGTTAGACCGAAGGAGGCAAGGAGAGGAAGGACCAAATGGGAGTTCAAGGAGGAGGATGCGAGTGACATCTGGCGGGTAGAGAGGCCAAGGATGCAGCTGAACACGACGCAATGCACAGACAGTTCCACAGCCAAGAACCATCTGGCCCAAGAAGTCAGCGGTGCCAAGGGTGCGAAGCTCACTATGACCTATAAACTAAGAAGATCTTCCTCGATCACACCTATACATAGGCGTACAGTGATGAGGCAAACGTCCTGCAGTCAACACTTCCAGGTGGGAAAGGGGGGAGGGGAAACACTGTCCCGCTGCAAAGGCGAAATTCCACTGTGATGACCCAGAGCCCGAGGGGAGGGCAGGGGGAGGCGGGCAGTTCCCAGGCTAGGCCTCATTTCTGCTTTCTGTAAGGAACCCCGTGTCCATTGTCCTCTGGGGTCACTGGACCACAGTGGCTCTGCCCTCCAAAGTTTTTCCTCTAAGTCCACAGCAAGTGGGTTGTTGGGAAGCCTGACTTCCTGGTAGTCCGTGAAGCTTGTAACACAGACTCGTGATTTCTGTAGCATTTCAGTCCCCCCAAAACGAAAGACTTCTGATCTGTTTGCATCCAGTTTCATACGCCAGTAACACTAAATAAAGTTCTTTCCCAGAGATAATTCTTAATCCTAACTTCTTTCTTTGCTTTGTCACCCCTATACTTCTCACATTAAAGGGCCATCGGACTTAAATGTGAAGGCCACACCCTAATCTAATCTCTGCTACACGGCTGAGTTTTAATGGGCCCATGTTGCTCAAAAGCTTTTTCAATCTCATTTCCTATTCTTTGCAGTCTAGAGCAGCCGGTTTTTCCAATCCCTTGGGGCTCCAAATTTCTGCGCTCTGTATTCCTTTTCATCTGTGCATGCACACCTGTTTATTATTGCATGAGCTCGTTTCCCTAATACCTTTCTAAATGCAGCTGGTAAGCATAACCCACTCACGTTCCATTTTCTGGCCTCTGCTAGAGCTATGGACTTTGCAGGCACTTAACGTGCCTTCCGATGACCACAGACAACTCTTACAAATGTCTGGCCATCAATGTCCATTTTCCAGCTCCTAATATTAGCTTCCCTGCTGTCTCCTGCCTGCCTGACTCGCTTCAGGTTTTTACGGCAGCACCCTACTTCTGTGACAATTTCTGTATTGAAGTAATGCTCACTGGTGTGACGAACATAACCTTGAAAGGTCACAGTAGAAGTTTGTTTCTTGCTCACACGACAGTTCAATGTCAGTGTCCCTAGTCAGGGGTGGAGGAGCGAGGGAGTGACTCTAGCCACACAGTCACCCAGGGACCCCAGGGACCCAGGCTCTGTCATCTTCAACATGTAACTTCCAACCTTTCCCTTGACATCAACTTCCAACCAGCAGATGCCAGAAGCGGGGGAGATGATTGATGCTAAAGTGATCGTGGTAATCATTTCACAGCCTGGGCCTGAATCAAGTCATTACATTGTACATCTCGGACTAATGCAGTGTTACATGGCGGTTACATCTCAACCCTGGCGCAGCGGGGGTGGGGGCAGGGAACCGACTGCTGGTGTTGGCAGTTCTCCACGTGCTGACTCAGTGATCTGGGCTGCTGCAGTCTTGTAGCCACTCCACGTTAACCCGAGGTTTCCTCCGTGACTGTCGTAGCGAGGAAGAGGAAGTCTAGGGCACTGCTCGAAGGCTCGCCACTGTCTCTTCCTAGAAGTGGCACGCTGCTTCTCACATGTTACTGGCCCCGCCTAACTACAGGGGCCCCAGAAATGTAAACTCCCGTATGCCCAGGAAGTAAAGGAGAACCAGATATAGTGAACGTTAGTGACGTTTGCCACAGACGAGATGACCTTGGTGATTCAAGGTCCACTGGCTTCCGCTCCTCCAGCCCTTCCAAGGGTTTCGGAAGCACTGAATTGCCTGGCTGATATCCCTTTGGTTTTTTTGTTTGTTTGTTTGTTTTTATTTTTAAAGGAGTTCATTTATTTCTTTTTAGAGAGGGAAGGGAGGGAGAGAGAGAGAGAGAGAGAGAGAGAAACATCAATGTGAGGCTGCTGGGGGCCATGGCCTGCAACCCAGGCATGTGCCCTGACTGGGAATCGAACCTGTGACACTTTGGCTCACAGCCCGCGCTCAATCCACAGAGCTATACCAGCCAGGCCCTTTGTTTTTTCATATATCTAGTGGTTTGGGGTCCCTCCAGAGAACCCTGCCTGCATCAGGTGTGTGCTGGTGGCTCTCTGTCCCCTCACTGCCATCCACCCTCCACCCTCTGCGCCCTCCTGTGTGCCCCAGGAGGGCGTGCTCTACAAACTACACCTTCAAGGTTCCATTGCCCTATGGCTTGGGTTAGTTTTGGATAATGGGAGGTACTACCAGACTGTGGGTCCCTTACCCTGCCCTATGAAGAGTTCTGTAAAAAGTGCTGGCTGGTGTAGCTCAGTTGATTGAGTGTAGGCTGTGAACTAAAGGGTCACCAGTTCAATTCCCAGTCAGGGCACATGCCAGGGTTGGAAGCCAGGTCCCCAGAGGGGGCCACATGGAGGCAACCACACATTGATGTTTCTCCCCCTCTCCTTCTCCCTTCCTTCCCCCTCTCTAAAAAATAAATAAATAAAATCTTTTTAAAAAATAAAGTTCTGTAAAGCGTCCTTTCATTACACTTTTTTTAAAATTTAAACACCTTGAGTACGATGTCTGCTTCTTGCCTGGACCTTGACTCGTACAAGGTGTTTCATGATCAAACATTGAGTCTAAAAAGGAGCATTAGACTCTTTCCCCACCTCTAGTGTTACTGCAGCTGGAGATTCTGATAAAATGCAAATCTGAGTTTAGTACCCCCCGTCGCCGCACCCCGCTCTAAGCGGCAGCCATTCCTGAGCCACTTTCAGTTCCTTCTGCAGCACGGGTCTCTTCCTCTGAGCCTTCGCACATGCACTAGCTTCTTCCTGGAAACCGCTCCCCACCCCCACTCTCGCATTCAGGCCTCAGCTCAAATGTCACTTACCCCAGGGTCTCCCACAAACCTGCTTTGCTAGTTAGATGTGGTTCTGTGCTCCCAGCAGCCTCCGCTTACCAGCACACACAGACAGAACTCAGGGCCACAGTGTACTGCAAAACGCCTGCTTGCTTATGGCAGGTAGACTCCAGTACCCTCCCTCCCGTCGGCTGTGGGATATGGAACAGGCCCTGCGTCTTAGCTCTCCAGGACCTAGAAGGCGCCTGGCACTTAACAGGCTCTCCATCAATCTTGAGTAGTTCCTGAATGGTACTGAGAAGGCTTGAGCCTTCCCTCCGCCTTTAGCTATTGTCCTCTCTTTCCACTCAGTAACAAAGACCTGAAAAAAATCATTTTTAGTCACCCGCTCCTCGTGACTGACTGCCCTCTGTTCACTTCCCAGACCATTTTAATCTTACTCTGAGGCCGCTGCCTTTTATGGAGGCTTCTGCCAAGATTATCCATGACCTGCGAGATCTTCAACTGAACAGCTTCTTTTCCATTGTAGGAGAGGAAACATCATTTTCCTTCTACCCATCTAAGTTATTCTGGCTGGTCTAGTAACTGAATTAATGTGAGAGGTTAACGGGAGAAAAATAACCGAATTCATTACATGTATAATATATACATACATGGACAGAAGGTGCATAGAATAGGGGCCCCTGAGGACCCACAGGGCAGTCACGGCGGACACGGCACACACACAGGCTGCTCTGGACTAAAGAGAGGCAGGCAGGGGCCTGGGGCTTCAGAGGGAAGGTAGGTGAGAAAGAGCAAACCTTTGGCCAGCAAATTCCTGCCGGGCCATCCGGAAACAATGAGACGCCCAGGGGAGTCCAGCAGACAGAGGCTGCCAGGTTCCTCCCTTAGGCCGCACGTAGTTTATTTAAGATAAGGTGACAGACAGCTCCCTTCCTTTAAACGTTTTTTTCCTACCTGAATTCCTTTAGGCAGGTAGGGGGGAGCATCAAAGGTTCTTTCTGAGATTTTTATTTCTTAAAAAAAAATAGCTTAAAATAATACGTCCCAAATGAGCTGATTTGCGGTGGCGAACTCTGCTTCCCCTCACAGTCCCAGTGCTCCAGAACTGCCCTGCAGCGCTTTCTGGGAACGTGTTGCTCTGCTCTCCACGGACCATGAACATTGTAGGAGACTGTTCTGCGTGGCGTGGGCCCAGCTCCCACTGGGAGATGCACAGGACCCAAACCCACGGATAGGTTCTCCCGTGGGGAATCAGGCCTGCAATGTACCTAGGCCACTACGAGTCTTGCTTTTTGCTAAAACTCTCTCTCCCTGAATTGAGGACACTTACTGCAAAGCAACTTCCTAAAATCCATGCTAAACCTTCCAAGGATGAGTGTAACTGGTTCAACTACTTTTGCCTTTTCATTTGCAAACATCCCTCTTCTATGATGTGGTTAGCAGCATTGGCTCCTTTGCTTTCTGTATAAGGTAACCACCTAAAGTGAACCCGTGCACAGTAAATGAGGACCATCGTGTAATGTGCAGGGATAGAAATAAAGACCTGTCATGACGGAGGCCGCGGCTTTTGCTCCCCTTGAGAGAAAAGCCACGCCGTCCTTTTTCCTCCCCTGGACTTGGTAGTCCGTGTGAATGTCTCATCTCATCCATAATGACTCGGACACTTCAGACTGGGTTCTGCATCAGAGAATAACTCTCTCTCCCCACCCCCCACCCCACTCTGTTTGCACATCTATATTATCCTCACATTTATGCTATCCTCCATTCACTTATAAGCCCCTGTGTCTTTCCATTCGTATCATGGGTCCCCAGCATAGTGTCTGGCACATGGGAGGTCTTGGTAACCATGAACATTAAATGATTAACACTCTTTCTTGGCTTCCAGGCCATCTTTCTTGATGTCTTTCTCTGACTGTTCCCGGGCACTTTCACAAGTTTCTCTTCCTCCATCTACCCCTTAAACGTTCTTCAGAGTCCCTCATTTTTATCCACCTTTGGGTTTTCCACCATCAGGGAATACTCTTAGGTCCCAAATGTATATTTTAATTTTAACCTTTCACCTGAGCTAAGGGTGCCCTTCTTTCCTTGAATGTCTTTCAGATAGTTCAAACCCTCATTATCCCTTCCATTCCCACCCTGCCCTTCTCCAGCTCCCAAAGCTCATTCCATGGAATTAACATCCATCTAGTTGTCCAAGTTACAAACCTCAAGGTGTCCCCTTAATTCTTTCCACTGCTCCCCGCCCCCCCCCCACTCCTGCTGAGCAACCAGTTCATCCACTACCAAACCCCTGTCCCCAAATCCTAAACTCTGCCTCTGGGTCTTCTATTTCTTCCACGTGGAACATCCCTCCCCCTTTGTGCCAAATCCTGGCCGCTGGTTAAAATTCAGACCACTGATTCACTTCAATTAATCGCTTCCTCTTCTGAGTTCCAGACAAATTGCTTCTTCATTCTGAAGAAACGCACCTTGATGCTAGGTTTTGTTTTCTAATGACTGATTTACACATGTCTCCCTCGCTAGATTGTAAAAATTTTGAGGGCAGGCTTTTGTTTTTACTTGTTTTGTTTTTTTATCATTGGCTCTAGCCAGTGACTGACACTTGAGCCCATTAAAGAAATATTTTTACATGAATGACTGCATGAATAAATGAGCACCTGAGAACGGAACCTCGTCAATGACACCCTTTCAGAGATTTCTGCGAGGGAACACAAGCATTGTGTAAGCACGCAGGCAATGCGCACTGAAACGACACATACCTGCCTATAGACAGCAGGTAAGTGCTATGCGTCTAGGGAGCTTTTTTTTATTTTTAGGCTTTTCAGTTCTTGGGCTGTACAGCCAAATGTGAAAAGGGAAGCTATTGTTTTAACCTGTTCTGTACTCTTTTATCCTGGGTGACAGGAATTCAGAGTATAAACGAGAGGACGCTGCAGCAGTCCAGCCAGTGCCTGGGCACATGGTAGGCCCGCCAACATACTCCAATGCTTTTGCTCTTGCCTATCTCGTCCTTACTCTATATTAAAGCCTCGTGAATTGAGAGCGCCTACGGGAAATTTTAGCTTTAGGATTTCAATTTGGTGAAAACAACGTCGTGGAGATTCCGATGAATAATATTCACCCAGGACTCTCAGTCCCAGGGGGAAAATCACTCCGCTGGAGGGGCCTGGGGAGGAGGGGGGCGGAGCAACCCCGGAGGAAAAGCGGCGAGCAAGCTGGAGAAGGAACCTCCTTTCGGTTCGGGTTGGCGTTTTTTGAACCCCGGAGAGCTATGACGCCCTAACTGCCCTCGCGGCTGGTTTCTCCGCGGAGCGCCCGCCCCAAGTTTCCCCGCCCGCCCGCCCTCTCGCTTCCGCCGGGCGACGCGCTGCCGGCCGCCGCCGCTAGGGGCGCCCGGGGCCCGCGGAGGAGGCGGCGGCGGCGGCGGTTCTCCGAGAGGCGCCTCTCCGGCTCTCAGACGGGCGGCGGCGGCGGAGAGCTGCGCCCCGAAACGGCGCCCACCGCCCAGACGAGCTGCAGCACGAGTGCTCCCGCGCCGCGGCCGCCGCCGCGCTCCGGCCCGGACTGCCGCGAGGGGCGGCGGCCCCGGCCCCGGCCGGCTCGCGGCGCCCCCCGGCCGCGCCCCCGCGCGCAGCTCGCGGCCCCGGCCATGGGGCTGGGCGGGCCCGGGGCTCGGCCGAGCTGAGGCGGTGGCGGCCCGCGCGCCCCTGGGGGCCGCCTCCGCACCCCGCTCGCCGGCGCCTGGCTCTCATGATGATGAAGAAGAAGAAGTTTAAGTTTAGGGTGGACTTCCAGCTCGAGGAGCTCTCCTCGGTGCCCTTCGTCAACGGGGTCCTCTTCTGCAAGATGCGGCTGCTGGACGGCGGCAGCTTCACCGCCGAGTCCCCCAGGTAAGGCGCCGGCGCGCCCGCGGGGCGGGGGTGGGGGCCCGCGCGTCTTGCCGCGGCCCCTGCGCTCCCGCGGGGCGGCCGGCCTCGCGGGCGCCTCTCTCGGGACCATCCCGGAATCGGTCAGCAAGGTATTGATCTGCACAAAGTGCTTCGCAAATAACGCTCATCTGGGCTCCTGCCCGCCTGATTCCAGATGCTTCCTGGGATCTGCTCTTCCCCCCTAAATTTTCTAGGCTAGTGAGCAACGGCCAGAAGGGAGAAGATGCTTCTGGTTTCTCTTAGACGTTTCCATATTTGTGAAATGCAAAGTGGAACTTGAGCTGTTGTTAAAACTCACAGAAATAACCCTACGTGCTGGAGCCCCGAGAGCGCCGGCTCGGAGCGGAATCGTGTGCTGAGCCTGCCTCCTCCCCCCTGTCGGTTGCCGGGCACCTGGAGCCAGGGCTGGGCCTGGACGGGCTGGATGGACGCAGGTGTTCGTTGGCGGACGGGGCGACGTCTGTGCCTCATCGGGAAGCTGAGTGCCCTGTTCCGCGTTCACAGTGCTTCCGTGACCCACCTTGGCGTGGCCAGCAGTGGTTCTCAGTGCGGAGGACCTAGAACCACTAGAACCACCTAGAACCCAGAACGAGAGCCAAGACCGTGCCCCCTCCCCCCCACAAATTTGAAATGAGTCCCTGGGCACTCAGGGAGAGTCGTTGGCAGGTCGCAGAATAAAATCAGGAGTCGTTCTTGAGTCATGTCAGGGCTATTCCTAGGTTGACAGATTTACGCTAAGCTAAGTGTTCCTTAAGAAAATAGAAAATTTACAGCATCTTTAAATGGGCTTTTAAGTTCCTGAGATCAAGGAAAAGGATCAATACGTAATGCTTCTTTTGCCTAGATTCACTGTTCATAGAGTTTATTTTTACCCTAAACATTCTGTTTTCCTTTTATTTATCATTCCTATTAATAATGTAAAGGACATAATGTCGATAGGTTGTGGAACTGGGGCCAGAAAATTGCCCGCGGTGACTCTATTGAAACCTATGGAAACCAGAAGCTGTAATATCTGGTTGGCCGAAGCCAGACAGGTATGAAGCACTGTTGATTCTCAGAATTGAAACATGGTCAGTTGAGGGTCGTTTTTAAAATTCAGCTGTGCTGACAAATCTTCTGTGGCTATTCAGCTAATTATACTACAGTCACTAGTAACACAGGTTGAAAGCTCAGAATGGTGCAGCAGATAAAGCTGTTAGGTGTTGAGAAGCCAATTCCGTTCTACAATGACCTGTAAGTGCAAGTGACAGTCCTACCCTGAACCTTACCCTGCTTTGCTGCAGGGTCACACCCAACATTTCTGGCCGTTACACCCGGCTCCTGAGCCAGTGGTGCCACCTGCTGGTCAGGGCACTTCCCTGCCATCTCCTTTCTCCCGCAGGTTATTGAGGTGGCTGGCTGCTCTCAAATTAGTTATTCCCATGCAGGTAATCATTTACTCAGCAACTATGTTTAGGCTGGGCCCATTAAATATGTCACCTTATATAATTCTCACATCAAGCCCACGATCTAGGGATTCCCATTTTGCAGATGAATAAACTGAGGCTCAGAAAGCATTACTAAACTTCCCCAAGGTCCGCATGTCTACTAAGTAAAATACCAAGATTCTGAGATGGGTCTGTGTGATGTCAAACAGACTTAATGCTGGTAACAGAGAAAACTGTGTGCTGTGATGAAGTGGGAGGGTCCTAATGGTTTTAAGAAGCCAGGGGTATAGTTCGATTGGGAATCTGCACATGTCGGAAAGGAAAAAGGTGAGCATCTGGGTCAAGCTTACCCCTTTGTCTTCCAATTAAAATTTGGCTGTAATCAGTACCAGTAAGGTTCAGAATAGTGTTCTGTATAACCGAACAAAGTAACTAACTAACCAGCCCACCCGTGTCATTTGGAGGGAAAGGACCCATAATAAGGAGCCTCGTTCGGTAGAGGTAGGGTTTGGAATGAGGCGGATCTTTGCCCAAAACCTCGCTCTGCCTGGGTGGGAAACCTGGGTGGGGTGCGTAGCCTCCCAGAGCCCCCATCTGTAAAGCAGAAGCCGTCACGGCAGAAGGGCTTACTGGGAGGCTTCAGTAAGATCCTGTACCTGAACCAGCTCCCACAGCGCTCTGACACCCAATGGACTTTTATTTTTTTTAATATATCTTTTTTTAAAGATTTTTAAAATTTATTTTTAGAGAGGGAAGGGAGGGAGAAAGAGAGAGAAAGAGAAACATTGATGTGCGGTTGCTGGGGGCCGCAGCCTGCAACCCAGGCATGTGCCCTGACCGGGAATCGAACCTGCGACACTTTGGTTCGCAGCCTGAGCTCAATCCACTGAGCTACTCCAGGCAGGGCCCAATGAACTTTTAGAGAGAACACCAGGAGCTCGTCCAAGAGGGCTTGTTAGGTGTTACACTTGACTTCCTTTATCTTGACAATGAGGAACGTTTGGGTTTGAATATTACGCCCCACTTACCAGGGGAAAAGAAAACCTGAAATTCCTAAAGGTTGTGAATTATTTAAAATCTGCATAACTTTCAATCTTAGGTGCCAGTCCAGGCAGTGCATCTCTAATGAAATGCTAGATTTTAATTTTTTTAAAGATCCCCTTAGACGCCTCTTACCAGTCCAATACAATTCACACGTGAACATCTCTCCCATGGAAACGTGAGGTGAACTGCACAGCACCCGCAGGACCGCTTTCCTTAGAAAGGCCTGCTTAGAGCTGCTGGCGCCCGGGGGCCTGAATGATCAGCAGGCCCCTACTGTGCGCTGCACCCAGACTACTGCGTGATTTATGCCAGACGCTATCTGGGAGCCTGGGGGTCTGCCGGGCAGAGGGTGCCTGTGTGGCCAGCCTGAAAAAGGCTGTAGGCAGTGTGTCTCTAACAAGCTCCCTTGGTAGACGGCATGTGCTGTCGTGGTTGGATGCTGGAGAAGCTGTGTTCCCTGGGAGAGGACTCTCAGAAGCGTGCCCTTGGTTTCTCCGGACTTTGCCCTGTGCACCTTTTATTCCCTGGGCTGATCGGCTTTGATTCCTTCTGTTGTAGTAAATCTCAGACGTGAGTGTGACTACATGCTGAGTCCCGTGAGCCCTCCTGCTGGATCACCAAACCTGGGAGTGGCCTTGGGGCCCCCGGATGCATGAACCTATGAAAAAGAATCATTTATTTTGTCAGAGAAAAGCCTTAGAGGTGCACAGGACGTTGTAAATAGACTTGCAAAAATGCTCAAGATGCGGCTCATTCATTATTCACCAGATATTGAGGATTTACCAGGTTTCGGGCTGCCTGTCAGCAGCGATGAGAAGTACAAAACTAAAGGCCCATAAGGGAATCACATCTATTCAATTAACTTAGGCCATAGACGTGTAATTGTTGATGGTAGGACACAGTGTGATTTAGTGCCAGACCGCTGAATCGGACCACCTGTGAGAGTCGTTGACTTTGTGAAAGTACAGTTTATTCACAGCTGTAACATTACTGAAACCTTACCAGCTCAAAGGCATGCTGGGAGGATGCCTTTGCATTGACAGGGAAGCGGGTGGACAGCTCGAGCTAGTCCTTAGCTCAGCGGGAGCTGGGAGAGCTGCCTGCCTGCAGGGGGAGTCCACACTGACCCGCAGCAGAAGACCATGACTTTGAATGTCCTTGTGCCCTGTGCTCTTCGCTGCTCATAGATTAGAGTTCATCTAACGTTCTCGCACCAGATCGTAATGGGATTATAGCGAGAGTACGCTGGCTGGTGGGCAGATGCTCTTTGGATTCAGATGGGGATAGATCAGAAATGGGGGGACAAATTAGGAGTCTGTTGAAATAACCCAGGCAGGCGCCACCAAGAACCTGAACTTGGAGGCCTCTCACGTACGTGACCGATGAAATGATAATGCTGCGGCCGGTGCCTTGGTGACCCGACAAGAAAGACGTCAAGAAGCATCTTCGTCTCATTTTGCTTTGTTGGGGGGACTATAACGTATCGCGGGGGAGGGTGCGAAGCGCTAAGCTGTGTATTTCACGTACGACATGCAGGTGGCAGCCCCGTGAGGCACATTCATTGTGTGTTTCTTAGGGTCTCGTCCATTGTAAGTAAACCTGCTTACCGAACTTTTCCGCTAGCATTTCCTTACACTGGCGTGCCCTTTACTTCCTACTTACTTATTTATTTTTAATTGAATTTATTTTATTTTATTTTTCAATTACAGTGGACATACAATGTGTGTTTCTTGTTTTGTCCTTTTAAAGACTATTAGTGGAAGTTAATTCTAGAAGGATTCAGTTTGTCCTGGGAAGGTATGCCCAGGGAAGACGTTAGAAAGAATATAAAGACCAAAAGGTATTTATTTGTAGTGAATGTTATTTGTATGATCAGATATTACATAGCATAGTAAATAAAACATTCAGAAAATCCATTGTACGATTACAGAAAATTGAAGCCGAGTTATTGCCTAATAAAAAGTTTTGAAGACCTTTCAAAGGCAAGATGTTACATTATTTAAATCTTTTCAAAGAACTCTTCCTTTGTGAAAATATTCAAGGCACTTTCAGATTTGTTAAGACTGTCAGGACAGATTTAATTTCTGGTCTGCTGCAATCAAAGGAATAGTAAGAAAATTTTCCTGGATTTTTGGGGATTCCCAAGTCTGCCTTACGTGGTTCATCTTTGTGGGTGCCCATCACGGAACACTTTTCTGGGTCTCACATGGGCTGGCGGCCCCGAACCACGTGGATTCAGGGAGTGTCCAGGAAACCAGCAAGCACATCTGTGTATTGGATTTTTTGCTTTGTAAACAAGCCGAAGGGATTTCTTGTCTTTGGCTGGAGTTTGTGTTCTTGTTTTCAAGATCTTAATTCACTGCACATTTTGTATTCCCATTTAGGAACCTTTTCCTGATTGCAAAAGTAACATAGATTCATGTAGAACATTTAGAAAATAGAAAAGCAAAAGGAAAAGAACAAAAATTGCATGGAAATGAACCAAGTAGAGAAAATGATTGTTACTAATATTTTGGTGGATAACTTAGGAGTCTTTATTGATCCTTACGTATCCTTATATATACACACATACCACATACTTTAAAAAAAAAAACAAAACAAAGTGGAATCATACTGTACATGCATGTTTGTTTTACAGACATGCTGCAGTGAGCATCCTTATGGCTACATTTAATACACTTTCATTATTATTTATTTAGGATTAACACTAGAAATGGAATTATTGAGTCAAAAAGCATTCAGGTTTTTAAGGTTTTTGATATATATTATCAACTTGCCCTTTAGTACATTAAATTGACTTTTTAAGATGAAAAAAATTCACTAATGAGCCCTGGCTGGTGTGGCTCAGTGGATTGAGTACTGGCCTGTGAACCAATGGCTTGCTGGTTCGATTCCCAGTCAGGGCGCATGCCTGGGTTTCGGGCCAGGTCCCCACTTGGGGGAGTGTGATGTATCCCTTGCACATTGATGTTTCTTTCCCTCTTTTCTCTCTCTCTTCTCCTCTCTCTAAAAATAAATAAATGGAATCTTAAAAAAATTTTTTAAGGAAAAAAATCACTGAGTAGCAAACATAAAAAATAACCAGTTTTAGAAAATGCTGTTTGACCCTATGGCACAGAATTCTTTATACCCCGACCAGAAATGGGGTTATCTATTCACATGCCTATAATAGCTTTAATAATAGTAGCTAACATTTATCGAGCACTTTCCCTGTGTGCCAGGAACCTTTCTAGGCCTGTACACCCTCAAAGTAATCCTGGGAAGAAGGTACTAGTACCTTATGGCTATGATTACTCTCATCTTCCTTCCACCAGAGGAGACGAGCACAAACAGGCATCTAGTGTGTACGCAGCTGGAAAGCACCAGAGCTGTGGGGGCGGGCGGTTGGCTCTAGACTCCACGCGTCATCCATCGCTGAACTCTGCTGCCTCTCAAATTTTGTCATGTTTTCTCATGTTTATGTTTTTTTAATCCTCACTCGAGGACATGCTTATTAATTTTAAAGAGGGAGGGAGAGAGAAAGAAAGAGATATCAATTTGAGAGAGAAACGTGGATCGGTTGCCTCCCATATGCACCCCAACCGGGGATTGAACCCATCACCTAGGCGTGTGCCCTGACCAGAAATCAAACCCATGAGCCTTACGTTCATGGGATGACACTCCACAACTGAGCCGCACCAACCAGGGCTCTCATTTTTATGTGTTTGTTTGTTTGTTTGTTAATATTTTATTTATTTATTTATTTTTAGAGAGGGAAGGGAGGGGGAAAGAGAGAGAAACATCAATGTGCGGTTGCTGGGGGCCGTGGCCTGCAACCCCAAGCATGTGCCCTGACTGGAAATCGAACCTGCGATGCTCATTTTTATGTTGTAACAAAACAGTAGATACATACACATAGTTCTGAATGCCAGTGTCAGAAAACTGGTTCCAGTGTGGGACACCACGGAACAGGTGGTGACTGGCCCCTCTCGGTTTGCCCCGAGGTGGTCGTAGGTGGAAGATGAGAGACACAGCACTCACAGGTGTGCTCCCCCACCCCCAGGTGTGACTTGCCAATAGTCAGCCCTCGAAATTCAGTCTCCTTCCTGGATGGCTACCTTGTAAAATTATTGCTGATGCCATTTTACACCCGTACATTAATGTTCGCTTTCGTATCACTAAGCCTTGCACAGTGGGCCGTTTATGATATTTATTCGAAGAGTGCAGATATCTGGAGAAGAAGCCGTGTGGGGAAGTATATACTGTTCTGGGTACACAGTTCATTCATTCTTTATAAGATTATTAGTGGAAGTTAACCTCAGAAGGATCCTGTTTCTGATTCTTTATAAGCTGTGCACACAGAACAGAATACACTTGCCCGTGTTCAGTCTGGGCTGTCAGCCTGTGAGGGACGTAACCAGGTAGCGATCCAGGGGAATACAGTACGTGAGGATGCTGAGGAATCGTGAATTATGTCAATCACAGACTCTGAGGTGAATATTAAGAGAAGATGGTGGTCTTTAAGTAATAAAAAATAAACTTGTGTATCTGTATATATATTTTACATCCCTAACTTCATTTAATTCTTATAAAATCTCTTTTGTAGAGGTGGTACCTCTTACTGGGTTAGGCTGTGTGCCAGGTGCTGTACAGACTTGTTTAAAAAAATGAGTGGCTTAAACAAGATGGAGGTTTATTCTTCTCTGGCGTGAAGTCCAAGCTGATGGGGCGGCTGTGCTCTGTCAAGGTGTCGGGGCCCTGACTCTTCATCTTGTCGCTCTGTCCTGCCCAGGGCATTGTTCCCATCCACACAGACGGACAAAGCTGGCTCGTCCCACATCCGAATTCCAGCCTCTGGGGAAGAGGAAAAGGGAGGGGGGGTCCCTTTTGCTCACCGCCTGTTGACCAGAGCGGAAGCACAAGGCCACATCCAGTCCCAAGGAGGGCTGAGAAATGTGGTCGTTGCTGGGCATCCAGGCGCCCAGTGAAAGAGTCGATCACGGTGAACAGAAGGGGGCGGGCAGATGTCCGGGGACAGTTAGCCTCGGCCACGCCCCTCTCACCTCTCTTTTAGAGAGGAGAACGTTGACCCTCAGAAGAGTGACATTAATTTGTTCGAGGTCACACATCAGTTCAATGAAAGGTATTTGAAAGCCTGTCCCCTGAGGGGGGAAGAGACTTGTGTCGCAGGAGGAGGTGTTAAAGACGGCACGTGTGTTCGGGAGGATGCTGAGATGTGACAAGCAGTGTGACTGTGTGACACTGAGTGACACATTTAGAAGAAGAGTGCAGTTGTGTTACACGGCTTGTCCCTGTGTCCGGAGGGTCACGCTTCGTTGGAAGGCCCGGTGACTCAGATGACTCATAAGGCCTTTTCTAACTCCAAGATTCGGTGACTAAGCTTTAACTTTTGTTTGCTAATACTGCTCCCCCGAAACCTCCCGTTTCAGCCGAGACTGGTCAGCCTCGGTTAGCCAGATGTGTGTGCGTTTCTGCCTGCTTGGTTTTCTCTGCTCTTCCTGCCTCTTCACCGTTTTGTTGGTTGGTTCAGACTCCAGCCATTCTTTAAGATCCGATCGGATGCCTCATCCATCAGCTTTCTGCTCGCCCACCGCTCCCCTCCGACACCAAGCGCACATACTTGTCCTTCGGAAGCATCGGTTATTTGTTGAATGAATGAAACCTCCTCATTCATTCCTCACGGTCTCCCTGAAATTTCACCTCTCAACCCCTGTATTCTCCTTTCTACCAGTTATTTCACCCAGATCAGTGTTTTAATTACCTTTAGGAAACATTTCCATGCAGCGAGTGTAAAACTTATAGTAGTAAACATTGATACAAGGAAAGGCAGGAAGAAGTGTGTGGCTCTTCTTCTGGGTGGGGGGGGCTGGGCAGGGGAAGTGTCGGGGAAGGGAACTCCCCGCGAGGCTTTGAACAAAGTCTGGCCAGGAAGTGTGGGGGGTGACGGAGGAGCGGCACGCACACTGGCAAGCAGCAGCAGGTGTGTGCCGGGGGCACCGTGAGTCAGGTGCTGAACTACTGTGGCCGCCACAGAAGGAGAGGGGGAGGGGGCTCATTTCCAGGAGTCCGGACTGGCTTTGCTACTGTAGGGCCTAGGGAGCCGAAAGCAGGGGAGGGGCTTGGGCAAAGTTAGTAGGTTGGCTTAGGGCTAAAATTTCAGAGAATCCCCCTCTGATGACCTTGGCTTTCTCAGGAACAACCAAGGCAGGTGAATAAGGGACGTGAGGATGAGGACAGAAGACCAGAAAAGCTGCTCTGTAAGGAATGGTTGGGGCGGGGGGGAGCTGGCCACAGGCAAGTCCAGGTGGCCCAGCTGAAGTTTAGAACGTGCACTGTCAGTGATGGCGGGGTGCGTGTTCACGCACATTTCTCCAGCGGTGCTCTAAGGTGGGGGATCGATTCCGGTGTAGACGTTTGTAGGTACATGGAGAGGCCAAAAGCACAAGGGAACTGAGACAAGGGAAGTGTCGATGAGCAGGGAATGGAAGGAATTGGTCATGGGGTCCAGACTCCGTACAGAGAAAGCAGGCCAGGACGATGGATCAGGAAACCGTGGGATGGTTGGAGGTGCGGGTGCGGATGGGGAGGGATGAGGCTGGGGTGGACTGGGCGGCGTGGGAGGTGTGCTCGGGAGTGGGCTCTCAGAAAGTGGGATTCTTCAGGAGAGCTGTCCGGAGAGCTGGCAGAGTGCGGGGTGTGGGCATCGCGGAGCGGTGTGCAGGCAGCGCAGGACAGAGACTCTGAGTCCAGGGTGTTCGGTCACTGGCCTGGGGTAAAGAAAGCAGCCAGTGTGGTTGCTGCTGGGGGGGGCGGGGAGGGTTGGAGAGAAAGAGAGAAGGAAACACAGGTACTTCAGTGTGCCCTTCTCCAGAAGACAGAGGGTATGACCTGGCCAGGTGCCGCGTGCCTCCCGTGGAAGATGGGGGCGGAGAGTAAGCACACCTGCCCTGCAGGGCGGCAGGACAGGGGTGTCCTCGTGAGGTGGCCAGGTGGTGGTTAGGCAGTGCACGAGTGCTCCGTGAAGAGGCTGAGGGGGTCAGAGGGCATCTGACCTCGGAACCCGGGTCTCAGGTTGTGCGGTAGAGGGAGATGGGAAGGGTCAGAGTGACGATGGAGAGAACAGCAGGCAAGAGCAGGCCGGGGCCTTGGGGAGAATGGGCAGGTGGCCGGGACGTGGCGTTCTGTCTTTTCCTGAGGATGACAGGGGTGAAAGGTACGCAGTGAACTCAATGGCCTCAGGATTTCCGATATGGACAGGAAACGATCGAATGTGGTGTCTAAGGCCCTGGTCACACAAGACGTGGTTCCAGCGGCCATGCCTGGAAGTGCAGGAGGAGGTGACGGTAGGCCCTGCCTTTCCCCTCCTAGGGGGTCTTCACCACCTCCGTCTGTCTTGCTGTCCTGCAGCCCCCTCCCCACAATTAACCTTCAAGACCTGAAGACTTGACCTAAACCTAAAGACGTAATCTCCATCCTCAGTCAGTCATCGTTTCATTCTCAGCTCACAGGACAAGGTAGATGCTCTGCCTCCTCCTCAGTGCCGGCCCATTTCCCTGCCCCTTGGGTCCCACCTTCATCCAGCTTCCTCTCCTCTCTGTCTGCAATTCTGACCAGATTTCATGAAAAAACTGGGCATTCCTGCTCCGCCCTCAGCCCCGTACTCCGACGTCCTCCCAGCACGCAGCAGAAGGCTTCGCTGGCGTCACCGGCCCTCCCTGATCCGCTCAGCCTGGTCTCCCCGGCGCCTCTGTGCTCCGCGTGGAATTCTGTGACAATGCACTACGGCTCGAAACTTGGCTGTCTTGGCTTCCTTGAGCCCTAATACCCCACCTTACCCTCCCAATATAACGAATCAGTATTTGTATTGGGCAGGCCAAAAAGTCCGTTTCGTCTTTCTTGTAAAATAAAGAACACATTTTTCATTTTCACCATTAACTGTATTGATTTAGGTACGTGGAGTATATCGGCTCTCTCCTGCTATTGGCTTCCAGTGGGGAGGCCAGGGCTGCTGCTATACACTTTCCAGTGCATAAGACAGCCCCACAGCACAGAATTTTTTGGCCAAAATGTCAAAATACCAAGAAACTCCGCAGACCACTTTGGACACGTTCGATCAGTCACAGCACCTTCTCCATACACTGCGCACATCTTTTTCTGTGTTTCAGTTGCATTTTTACCTTTCTTGAAATAATAAAGCATAAGACACCAAATGTTGCATATTTTCTTCCATCTTCAACATTAAAATGGCTGCACAAAAATTGACCAATTTTGATAAGTTTTTTTTAATGCACACTCATATGATAGCTGTCACAATACAGTCTAACAAAATTGTTTCGAATGAAGTTAAAGACAGCTAAGCTCTACTAGAGCCATGTACGGAAAAAACTAAATGAACTTATTGGCCAGCCCAGTATAGAGTGCGAAACGATTGCCACAGAAAGTATAGTCAGCACCTGTCAGTAAACACACCACTCACAAGGTAGTTTTTTTCTTGCGATGAGGACTTTTAAAGCTCTGTTCTTTAGCAGCTTTCAAACAGGTGATGCAGTGTGGTTAGTTACGGTCACTGTGCTGTGCATCGCATCTCTGTGACTTCTCCCCTTTGACCCCTTCACCTCTCTCACACACACCCCACTCCTGGCCCCTGGCAATCTCCAATCAGTTCTCTATAAGCTTGGTTTCTTGGGGGTTTGTTCTGTTTGTTGTTTTTTTATATTCTACAAATAAGTGAATTGTATTTGTCTCTCTCTGAGTCTGACTTATTTCACCTGGCATAGCGCCCAGCTATGTTGTCGCAAACAGCAAGATTTCCTTCTTTATGGCTGAATAATTTTCCTGTGTGTGTGTGTATCACATTTTATATACCCATACATCCATTGAAAAAAATACTTAGGTTGTTTCCATATCTTGGCTGTTATAAATAACACTGCAGTGAGCATACAGGTGTATATGTCTTTTTGAGTTAGTGGGGTTTTTTGTTTTGGGTGTTTTTTTTTTTAATGAATATCCAGAAGTGGAATTGCTGAGGCTCATGGTAGTTAATTCTGTTTTGATGTTTTGAATGTTTTGAGGAACCTCCGTTCTGTTCTCCATAGTGGCCTCACTGGTTCTCCATCCCACCAGCAACACGCAAGAGTTCCCTTTTCTGCCCTGGCTGGCATAGCTCAGTGGATTGAGTGCGGGCTGGGAATCAAAGTGTCCCAGGTTCGATTCCCAGCCAGGGCACATGCCTGGGTTGCAGGCCATAACCCCCAGCAACCGCACATTGATGTTTCTCTCTCTCTCTCTCTCTCTCTCTCTCTCTCTCTCTCTCTGTCTCCCTCCCTTCCCTCTCTAAAAATAAGTAAATAAAATCTTAAAAAAAAAAAAAAAGAGTTCCCTTTTCTTCACATCCTTGCCAGTGCTCGCTGTTTCTCGTCTTTCTGAGAACAGCCGTTCTGACCCGTGTGAAGCCATATCTCACCGTGGTTTGGGTGCGCCCTTTCCCAGTGCGGAACACCATTGCACATGCCTGTTGAACACCGGTATGTCTCCTTTGGAAGAATGTTCAGATCCTCTGTCCTTTTCTTTTTTTATCTATCTATTTAGAGAAGAGGAGGGAAGGAGAGGACCATCGGTGTGAGAGCAAAGCATCCATCCATGCTCCCTGACTCCCAACCAGTGACCAAACCCACAACCCAGGCCTGTGCCCCGACCAAGAGCCGGACCCACAAACTATGGCCTTGTGGGACGATGCCCAGCCCACCGAGCCACACAGGCCAAGGTTCCTCTGCCCATTTTTTAATCTGATTATTTGGGGTTTCCTTTTGCTCTTGAGTTGTATGAATTCTTTATATATTTTGGATATTAATCCCTCATCAGATATTCCCTCCCCTTTAGAAGGGTGCCTTTTCAATTTTTTTTGGTGGTTTTCCATGCCGCGCAGACGCTTTTTAGTTTGGTAGAGTCCCACTTGTTTAGTTTTTGCTTTTCTTGCCTAGCTTTTGGTGTCAAACCAAAAAAGAAAAAAAGACATCCATCACCAAGACGGCCAGCAAAGAGCCTGTGTTTCCTTGCAGAAGTCTTCTGGGTGCAGTGCTCACCTTTGAAACTTTACCCCAGTCCGAGTTGGTTTTGTGTGCGGTGGAAGGTAGAGGCCCAAATGTTCTTCCACGAGTGGCCGTGCCGTGGGGAGCTTGGGGGA
Organism: Phyllostomus discolor; assembly: GCF_004126475.2. NCBI lineage: Eukaryota > Metazoa > Chordata > Mammalia > Chiroptera > Phyllostomidae > Phyllostomus > Phyllostomus discolor. Next base: position 35,327,986 of record NC_040916.2, read on the forward strand.
GGAGCCTCAGGAGCAGAAGCCAGGCTCCTGGCAGTTAGCGCGGCGTGCGCAGGGGAAGCGGCAGAAGCCTTGAGTACAGTCGTCTTCCGTTTGTAATGTTTGCTAAAGTACAGCAAAGGAGAAGAGTAGAATTCAGTAAAAAAGGGGGCTGGAGACCAGGAACAAGCAACAACAGTTTTACTTTACGTATTTATTTTGAAGAGAGAGACTTGAATACAACTGTAGTTTGAGGCAAAGGAGCCGTGTAAGATAAAATAGGGATACAATCCTAAATACAAACCCACAATTGAAAGTCTGTCTTTCTGTTGTCTGCAAGAAAAAATAAATTTTCTGTCCTGGAACCTGTTTGCTTTTTTCAGAAGAAAATTCTTAGGCTTTTCCTAATTGAATAGTATTTCCAAGCATTGAGACTTGGAAACTAGCTTACGACGCCCAAGGCTTGTTGTAACTTAACGAAACGAGGAACTACCCGTAATATTGATTTTGGACTTTACATGTTTGCTTCATTTCGTTTTAGTGAGTCATCAGGAACATAGCATTCAAATGAACTCATTTAGTGACATTTTCTTTCTAGTCAAAATTTCATATCTTTCCTGTTTGCAGACTGCAGCCACGTTTCAACAGCAATTTCTGGGAATTCTCTAGTGCTGGTGTCTACGTATGAAGTTATTAACGTTTTATTTTCCATTGTTACCTTTTGAGGCTGATCCAGGAGCTCATAAGGTATTGTGTTTTTAAAAGTATCCCCTCTGTGTACCATCCTGGACATGAAGGCCTTCCATTTTTTTTTTTTTTTTTTTTGGTCGTTCCTTAGGGGATGACTTCCAGAAAACCCAGATGAGTATCTCACCTGGACTGCCCCGTGGCCAGCACCGTTTCCTCTGTGCAGAAGAGTTTCAGATGTCACAGCCCCAGGAGGGTGGTTAGGAAAGGTTGTTCATACTCCTTGCACAAGACGGGACTTGGTTCCAACATTCTGCTTGTAGGCCCATCAGGAAAGACCCTTTTGTAAGCAACCATAAGTGACCTTTATAATTTCTACCAGTGAAGGAAAAATGAACTCCACTATTAAGTCGGTAGTATAGATTGTATGCATTTGCAATCATCCACAGTTGAGAACAGGAAACCCGTTATACTAATAGAGCGTCAGCCTTCGTGGAGGAACCGGGAGCTCAGTAATTAATAACTGCAATCCGAGTACTTGGCATTTCCTAATTTGAGAAGCAGGAAATTAGTACCAGCTGAGAGTAAAAATGAGTCTCAGCCTCTGAGTTCTGCACAGTTAGTCCCTTGTCCCTTGGTTTTTAAGAAATTCGGGAGGACATATTTTCATGCCTGTGCATATAACCTGGTTTTAATGTCCTGTGTTCTTGAAGGATTTTTACCTTCATGAAATCGGGAAGTTTTGTGTAGTTTTCTTTTTACTCAATTTGCCTAGACTGTATGCTGTATGGTGTATTCTTAAGTTTTTAGTATGAGGTCTTTTCTTTGATTAGGGTTTTTCTATTACTTCGTTTTTTATTGTGTCTTCTTCATCTGCAGTGTCCTTTTTAGGAATTAGGGGAGTGATGCTTTGTAGAATGTGAACAGTTGGAGCAACACAAATTAATATTCTAGGATGATAAAATATTTTTGTCAGAAATACTTTTGATACATGGAATCATGAAATTTTTATGCTACATAGCCTCTAGTTCGACACTTCTGGTGCTAGGTGAGGGAACTGAAGCCCCAGCAGGTGACATAACTAGTCCAAAAGTTACTTGTATAGTTTCTGACAGAAACATCGTGATTCTCTAGCCTTTACTCTTTCCATTATGCCCTCCTCATTTCCTTTCACGGCCGTTAAGCTGGAAAGTTGTGAACAGAAACTCTGTTAACTGACAGGTGACGTGGGCGCCAGTCTCCCTTTTTTGTACTGTTTCAATTGTTTATATACAACGTTTAGAAATGCGCTCAAAAAGTGTATAGAAAGAATGATCTATGGCTAGCTATGGGGGAACTGAAAGAATCCACGTCAGTAGGTGATCTAAGTCATATTTTTAGTGCCGACGTTTTTACTCACAAAAACAATGAACTCGTCCGTCGTACTATAAAAATGGACATAAGTTTGCATACCTTTTTAAATGAAAGCTTTCATTAGGACACCTGCCAGTCACTGAGTGGCAGTCATTCCCGTGTGAGGCGACCCAGGATTTCTGGACACGTGCACAGGGCATCCTGAGCAAGCATGTGTTCTGAGGACCCGCTGCACACCTGGTCGCGCTGTGTTTTGTGGATGAAATTTCTCATCAGCGTAGCTCCAGGCGGCGAACCGTGGCCTGTGGGCAAACCTGCCTGCGTGAGAGCTTGTTCTTTTCTCTTCTGCTCCTCATGATGCGGAGGGGCCCCCCATCCTGTCCCAAGGCCATCATGTCGTCGTTGTCCCCCCCCACCCCCACCCCACCACCATGGCCCGGACACAGCCCCTCTGACATTCTCTGGCGCCATCATTCATTCACGCCCTGTCCAGCTTTGGCTTTTTCTCCTGCCTGGTTCTCTCCTGCCAGCACTAAAGCACACCAAGTCTCCTGCGTGTGACAATGAAATCCGCCCTCAACCGCATGTGCCCACCTGGCTGCCGCCCCCCATTTTCTCCACTTTATCACCAAAGTATTTGACACCGAATGTCTGTGTTCCTGTTCCACTCCCCCTAGTTGCCTGCCTTCCACCCCCACCTTTCCACCAAAACCTTGCTCAGCAGCATTATCAGTGCCTTCATTGTTGCTTCTCCCTAGCCTTTATCTCACCCGACCTCTGGGCCCATTATTGTTGAGCAATCCCTCCACGGTCTTCCCCCTTGGTTTGGTTTCTGAGATAACATTGTGTTCTTTGCTTCTCCCTCTGCTGACCTTTAGTCCCCTGTGCCTGCCTCCTGTCCCCTCCTAGACCAGACTCAGCTCTCCCCTCCTCCTGCCCTGCCACTCTCCCCCAAGGGCCTCCTCGTTCCCATGGCCTCCCTGGCCAGTCTGCCATGCTGACGGCTTTCACGTGCATCGACAGCCCAGTCCTCCCCTTTGAGTTTGGGTCTCTATCTGCCCACCCACCGGACCTTCCCAAGGAGGGGCTCTCAGGCTCCTCCACCTCCAAATGCCCGAAGCCAGGCTGTCATCTCCCTCACTGCCCCCCACCACCAGCACCACGCCCGAGTGAAAGACACTCTCCTGGGGTTCAGATGTTCTCCACTGAGCCACCACGTGGCCAGGCAGTGTCTCCAGCCAGCAGTGCCTCTCGGCCATGAGAGGTCCTTTCTTCCTTAGCTTTGCAATGAAAAGCCACAGTGTTATAGATCTGATTTATCCCCAGAGTCTTAAAATATTTGTTTTTGCCTCAGTCCAAAGCCTCGTTTTCAGGAATCTATATCTTTCATAAAATAAATTACTGTTGAAGAAAACTTCCTACTTGTGATTTAACCATTGTTTCTCTCTGGAGGACAAATGTAAGTGGACTTGGAACTGCTTAGATCCTTGATAATGACAACTTGTCACATTTAGTATTGAGCTCTGCCTTAAGCCAGGTGCTGTTCCAAACACCATGTGTAATAATTCACTTGATTTTCCAAAACTCCCATGACGCGTGGGCACCATTACCATCTCTGTTTCACAGAGAAGGAAACAGAAGTTCAGGGAGGCTAGCGAATGTGCGTGGTGTGACAGCTGCCAAGTGGCAGAGGTGGGATTTGAACCCCAACAGACTGGCTCTGGGTACAAGCTCCTAACTCCCGGCAATAATATCGTCTGGCAGAACAGCATACAGTCCTGACAGCAGGGGTTTTTTTTTTATATCAACATTTCTTTTCTTTTTTTTTAAAGATTTTATTTATTTATTTTTAGTGGGGGAAGAGAGGGAGAGAAACATGGATGTGTGGTTGCCTCTCGTGTGCCCCCTACTGGGGAACCTGGCCTGCAACCCAGGCATGTGCCCTGACTGGGAATCACACTGGTGACCGCTTGGTTCGCAGGCTGGCACTCAATCTACTGAGCCACACCAGCCAGGGCTGTATCACCATTTCTAAAAACTTAAAAATACTTTGAATTACCAAGACATGGCACAGTTTTAAATATGTGCCTCGAGTGTGCATACGCAGGTCATTCTCAGAGCATTAAGTAGTGCGGTTTACTAGTACCACAACTGCGTAGTCACCAGAATAGATCCATCATTTGTGTTGTATTTTATAGTTTATTTTTTAAAGACCTTTTAGATTTTCTTTTATTCTTTTGATGCATAAACAGCCACAGCAACATTTATTTTCTTTTAAGTCCTCTGCACTTGAAGTTCACAGTCAGCATCTTGATCGTTTTATCTGGGGAATGCTTGGCTCTCCACAGAATCAACACAAACATGTTGTGTTGCTCTCCTTCTTGAAAGTGGTTAAGCAACTGTGTAAAACTCATAGGAAATTGATGACTCATATAATGGAAAGCATTTACTAATGTGGCTTTTGTCTCAGTTGCCAAGTGGTCTGTTTGTTTCCATGGTAACCTGTCAGTATAACAAATTGTCACAAACTAAGTTTTCCACTTTTTTTTCTTTGTGTGTAGTTTGGACAGCCTCCTAACAGCTGTGTGTGTGTGTGTGTGTGTGTGTGCGCGCGCGCGCACTGAAGATTTTCTTATCACAAAAGAATTCTGAGTAATTGCCATAGGCACAGAAATTTTTTTTCTTTACAGAAAAATACTTTATTTACTGAAATTGTTTAAGACTCCAGGGCTATTATGTTGACATTACGAAACCTAAAAGATTATTTAAATTAACATATCTATTACTACTTGAGTGCCTATTTCTGAAGGCCATCGTCAACAATTATTTAAGCTGATAAATTTTTTTATGTTTTTAAATACATTTTCACATTTATTTATTTATTTATAGATTTTATTTACTTATTTTTAGAGAGGGAAGGGAGGGAGAAAGAGAGAGATTGAGAGAGAGAAATATCACTGTGTGGTTGCTGGGGGCTGTGGCCTGCAACCCAGGCATATGCCCTGACTGGGAATCGAACCTGTGATGCTTTGGTTCGCAGCCTGCGTTCAATCCACTGAGCTACGCCAGCCAGGGCTTAAGCTGATAAATTTTTAAAATTCATTTACATTATTGGTTTATTTGAAATATACAGGGGTGAACAAAAGCGGGTTTACAGTTGTGAATACGTGAAACAGTTTATTCTTGTATCATTATTTATTTATTATTGTATTATTTTCCATATGGACGACTGTAAACCTGCTTTTGCCCACCCCTGTGTGTATGTAATCATAGGAGGGAGAATCTGCCACAGACAAGGCAGGGAAAAGGAAATTAGGACTGTGTCCTGGGGGACGAGGACTTACGGAACGACAGAGAAAGCCAAGTCAGCTGGTTCTTGCCAGCCCTTCCCTGGGGACAGAGTTTGGGGACAGGGACTGGCAGACACTGAGCTCCTCAGAGAAACCAAGGCAGCCGCGTCACATAGGACACCTGGCTTTCTTTCACCTGAAGGCCGAGTCGGGAACGATTCTTAGAGGAGGTGATGACGAAAGGAGAGGAGTTCGAGTTAAACTGGTGAGTAAGGGAAGTTGAAAGGGGGAGTAGAGGGTGTACAGGGGAAAGAGGACAGGAACAAAGGTGTACAGGTGAAAGAGGACCAGTGTGATATAAGGGGGGAGCCACCAGCGCTATGAGACAGGAGGGGTCAGGACAGGAGGCTGAGCAGGGGCCTCGTCGTGAAGGAGCTGGGACCACATCCCCCAAGATGCAGGGAAGCAGTGCAGGATTTCGCACAGAGGAGAGACATCTCAGATTCGTGTTTTAGAAGGAGCTCTCCGGTGCAGCGAGGAAGGTGGGTTTGCTCGAGGACCATTTGGGAGGCTGTTGCCGTACCCCAGAGAAGCTCTGTTGAGGGACCGAATTAGGGTGGGGGCGGGCGTGAAGTCACACAGACAAGACTCAGTAGCTGGGACTGCTTACAGGTGGCCCACGCACGGCATTTCTTCATTCAGGAACAAATTTCGTGGAGTGTTGGCTGTCTTTGGCAACGTCCTGTCCAGGGCGTTCGCTGGGCTCTTACTTTCTGCCTTCATCCTCCCCGGGTTTCTCCTCCAGGAGGGACCCTCTATGGTGTGGCATTGTAAGTTAATGAATGGACACGTTTCGTAGCCCTCATTCGTTCCCGCCTGATCCCTTGGCTGGCTAGACATTCTCACTCTCACGGGAGAACCTGCTCCGGAGCCCCGCATGCGTGCCAGGCTCCTACCCAGGAGGCACTCAGCCTCCTGCGTCCACGCAGTGTTGTAACCCCCAGCTGGGTCTGAGCTTCCTTGGGCCTGCGTTGGGCGGGGCTATGCAGGTTATGGAAAATATGCACAGTAGGTTCCAGAGCGTTTTATCAATACATTAATTTTATATTTTTAGCTCTGTTGAGATATAATTGACAAATTAATTGTATATATTTAAAAGTATACAACTGGATGTTTTGATATACGTATATTCATTGTGAAATGACCACCACAATCAAGCTAATTAACATCCATCACACCCTGGCTGGTGTGGCTCAGTGGATTGAGCGCAGGCCTGCACACCAAAGGGTCACGGGTTCAATTCCCCATCAGGGCACATGCCTGGGTTACAAGCTAGGTCCCCAGTAGGGGGCACATGAGAGGCAACCACACATTGATGTTTCTCTCCCTCTCTTCCTCCCTTATCCTCTCTAAAAAAATAAGTAAAATCTTTGAAAAGAAAACAAACATCCATCACCCCACATAGTTTCCCTTTTTTCCCCCCAGAACACTTGAGATCCACTCTCTGAGCACACTGCAAGTGCACAGCACACTGTTGTTAACTGAGTTCACCATGCAGCACATCAGACCTCCAGAGCTGGCTCGGCTTGCATAACTGACCTTTGTACCCTCGGGTCCACACCACCCCCCGCTTCTCCCACTTCCCGGCCCCTGGCAACCACCAGCCTACCCTGTGCTTCTGTGAGTTGGACTGTTTTAGATTCCCTTTGGGTAAATTGTATGTTTCTGGGAATTTATTGATTTTTTATGGCTTGTCAAATTGGTTGGCATACAGTTGTTCATATTAGTCCCCTAAAGTTCTGTTTATTTCTGAGGCATTCGTTGCAGTGTCTCCTCCTTCATTTGTGATTTTTGTCTTCTCTTTGTCTTTGTCTTAGTCTAGCCCAGGGTTTGGTGATTTTTTTTCTTCCTGTTGTTTTTCTGTTTTCTATTTGATTGATGTCTACCGTCATCTTTACTATTTCCTCCTCCTTTCTGTTAAATGAAACAGCCGTTTCTGCCTCCCTGAGCCTCTTTTCTTCTCCTGGCAGAGGCTACATGTTGTTACACGTGCCTTTCGCTGTTTGTTTCAGTCTGTCTTTCGTGTTAAGAGCCTTTCCTCATGTGTAACTACAAGGCACTAAAAGTTCCTTAGAAGCTTTGCCCATGTGGAGAATGTTTTCACTGTAGATTGAGCTGGTTGAGTCATTTTTCTGGGAACCCTCAACACCCGCCTCCTTAGAGCTTTTCTTTGGGGAGGCGGGTCAGATGCCCGGAGCATGTTCTTCCCACATCATGAAGAACATATTCTGAGGAATCCGGGTAGGGGAAGAAAGTTGGAGGTCTCAGCGCTCAGTAAGTCGTCTGGCATCCTCCACCTTCTTCCTCCCCTAGCTCCACCCCCTTCCTCCCCTAGCTCCACCCCCTTCTTCCCCTAGCTCCACCCCTACCCCACCCCCACTGGTCAGGTCCTGCAGAGGTCCCTCTGCTTGACTCTCAGGAGGAGCTAGTCCCCCAGCCAGGTCAGGGAGAGGATCTGGGAGTTGTTTACAGGACAGTGTTCAGTCCTTGCTTCTGCCCTTGGGCCCCCCTTCATTCCACCTGGAGACCCCGCCCTTGTCTCTCACCACGGCCAGCCCAGCTCAGGGTCCGGCGCCCTGCAGCTTGCTCCATCGGTTCTCCCTTGTCCATCCCTGGCTGATTATTCTTGTCTTGCCTCCGGTTCTCTCTCTCCTGGTGAAATGGTGCCCTAAAAATTAAACATAACATTTTGGGGAGGAAGCTCTCGTCCTGCCATCTTTAACTAGAAGTTCCTATGTACTTTTTAGGGAACCTTGTAATGTTGTCTTTGGTTACCAGTCCCACATCAGTGGTCTGAGTGACAGGAACAACCAAGTGCCTTGAAGCTCAGCCCACTCCTGAAAGGCCCCCCAACCCCCCCAGCGTCCAAGCTGCAGAGGCCCCGGCTGAGGCTGCCCTCGGGTCTGGAGGCCAAGGGTGGTTGAGAGGGAAGCAACAGTTTAAAAAATTTTGGCTTTCAATTCCCAGTCAGGGCACATGCCTGGGTTGCAGGCCAGGCCCCCAGTAGGGGGCGCACAAGAGGCAACCACACATTGATGTTTCTCTCCTCTTTTTCTCTCCCTTCCCCTCTCTCTAAAAAATAAATAAATATTTTTTTTAAATTCTGGCTTATTTTTTCCTCTTTGTGATTTCCGTTATTATTCACCAGTTTTTAAAGAGTGTTTATTCTGAATGTGCAGGAGAATTTTGCTGCTCTCCCTCCCCCGCCCCCTGCCCCGGGGATGCCTCCGCAACCTGGCACGTGTTGTGCCTGCGGGTCCGTCCTTGGTCGAGCAACTTCCATCCTGCCTGTGCTGTGACCATGCAAATAAATGGCCTCCCTGCTGGATTGCAAGGGAAACACTCCTCAGGACACATACACATTCTCCTCACATCACCACTTATGAAATCATCTAAAGCTTCCTATTGCAAAATAAAATAAAATGGCTAAAGTTACCGCGTGAAACCTGTGACAGAACCTCTGCCCTTGGCTCCCATTTGCGTGTGTGTGTTTGTGTGTATCTAAACATCCATGTGCACACCACACACACACACACACACACACACTCGCGTTTCCCACTGAGCCACACCAGCCAGGGCTAAAGACTGGCTTTTGATAGGTCCCTTTGGCCCTGTAGGCTTGGGTGGAAGCGTGTGTGTGCTTTTTCATCCTGTCATCAGTAACAGTTCATTAACCGGTTCTTTTTCTCCCCCCCCCCCCCCCCCCCCAGGGAGGTGGTGCAAGCCAACTGTGTTCGCTGGAGGAAGAAGTTCTCGTTCATGTGCAAAATGAGCGCGAGCGCCGCCACGGGCATCCTGGATCCTTGTGTCTACAGGGTGTCTGTGCGCAAGGTACAAAAATAGCCCGTCAGGAGCCATAATTAGTCCCCCGGTCACGGACGCTCTGTATTTAGCTCCGCTTCCTCCTCAGAACTGTTGCAGGCAACTCTGCTTCACGCCCGCAGCACAAATTCAAGTGCCTTTGACAAACACGGTGGGGAATCTGAGGTTGCGAATTAAGATGTTTGAGAGCCTCATCTCACGGCCGTGGTGCCTGTGAGTGTTAGCCTCGTTGGTGTTATTTGGGGGGCTGTGTGTCTGCATCCTGCTGGTCATTGACTTCCTCTTTGTTAGACAGTATTTTAGGAACCTCACATGTGTGATGTCTAACAACAGCCCCGAAAGTAGGCGTGCTTTTTCTCCATTTTCAGGGAGACTCGGGCTCAGAGAGGTGGTTACTTGCCCAAATTCACATGGCTAATAAGTGGCAAAGTAGGGACTCAAGCTCAAATTTTTCTAATTCCAAGTTCATGTTCTCTCATATATATATATTCTTTCCACATGTCAGGTCGAGGCATATTACCAATAATCTACAAAAATGGCAGCCTCGGATGGTTCAACTTAACCATAATATAAATATGCAATCCTACCGTTTTGTGTGTGTGAAAAAGAAGAATCTGTTCACCACCCCTACTAGCGAATTAAACTACCAGCTTTAAAATGTCAAGCTGACACATAAAACTGACCGTCACAGACCTCCAAGTTCAAGCTCCCTGTGTCAGCTCCCTGGAGCTGCTCTGAGGAAGCACCGCGAGGCGGGCAGGTGAAAGCAACTCGGTGCACACCGCGCCACCACACACGGATGATGTGTTGCAGAGTTGCACCCCTGAATTGAAACCTATATAAGTTTACTAGCCAATGCCACCCCAATAAATTCAATGAACATTAAAAATTAAATTAAAAAATAAAACAAAAAAACGAAGCCACCAAAATGCACTGTTGTACAGTCCTGGGGCCCGGAAGTCGAAGTCGGGGTGGCGCAGGGCCGCGCTCCCTCTGGAGGCGCTGGGGGCGAAACTCTTGCGCACCCCTCTCCTGCCTCCCGGCAGCCGCGGGCATCCCCTGGCTTGGAGATGCGTCCCTCCAGTTCCACGGCTGTCTCCTCCCTTTGTGTCGTCACATCGTCTTCCCTCCGTGTGTGTCGGTGACTTCACTAAAATGTTTCCTTTTTAAATAAGGACACTAGCCGTATTGCATTAGAACCCCATTCTAGTTAGATTACTCTTCAAAGACTCTGTTTCCAAGGAGGGTCACATGCTGAGGTACTGGATGTTAGGACCTCAGTGTATCTTTTGTGGGGGAGAGACCTACAATGTGATTCATAACCGGCCCTCAGGTCATAGGAAACCTGGGGATTTGTACTTCTGAAGTGAATGGAGCAGCTTGTTCCAGATCACCCCTCCCTCTGACAACAACCAGAAAAGCGAGACAACGTGTTAAAAATAGCCGCTGGAAAGCATCAGAAGCTGCCCGGGGAGTAAGGACTTAGGATCATAGGCAACAGAAGCAGAAAGAGTCAAGCCTGCCGTTCGGCATTGCTTTGACCCTCAGAGCATGTGCTGATTTGCATGCGGTGGTTAAGAGGATGAGCCAAACACAATGACAGAGAAGGTGAGAAGCTGAACTGAGAGTCCAGCAGTTTACAGATATAAAGGGACAAAAACTGGAGCCCGGGACACGTGGAACATGCCCCATGCTTTTCACTGGGGCTCTCGAAGGGTCTCAGCCTGGGAGGAGGAGTATAGTGGATGTAGTTTGGCCCTTACAAAGACAAGCTCAGCTTGAATCGGCTCAGTCCTTGCTTGGATGAAGGTGACCTGCCCCGATCTTACTACTCACCAGAAGCAAGTGTGTGTATTTTTTAAAGGTTTTATTTATTTATTTGTTTAGAGAGAAGGGAAGGAAGGGGGGAACAGAGGGAAAAAAACATCACTGTGTGAGAGAAACATCAATGTGTGGTTGCCTCTTGCACGCCCCCAACCAGGGACCCGGCCTGCAGCCCAGACATGTGCCCCAACCAGGAACCAAACCGGCCACCTCTCGGTTTACAGGACGACACCCAATGCACTGAGCCACACCAGTCAGGGTGCAAATGTGTATTTTCTCTGAAGGAAAATAGCATTACTCTGAACCTCAAATTATTTCTTCAAGTTTTCATGCACAGAAATTGCCAAGCATACCCAGAGACATGACTGCGTGACCAAAATCAAAAGAAAAAACTAGGGGGATGGCTCCAGAGGGTGGAGCCCATGCTGTGTCCCTCACTCCAGGGAAATGCAGGCGAGCAAAAAGCATTTGCGCAAAGAGGAAATAAATGAAAGGACTGCTTTTACAGCCCACACTTCAGAGAATTAATTTTTAACTCAATTAAAGCTTGATGCTCAAAAAACTTTCAAGAACAAGGAAAAGAAAATAATAATAAAAAGAGACCCAAGGATATTGGAAGACCAGAGACAAACTTTTACAATAAACGTAACTAGTGAACAATATGGGGACTTCCATTAGAGAACTAGAAACTATTTAAAAAGAAGCAAATTGAATTCTAGAACTGAAAAAAAAAACAGTAACTAAAATGGAAAGCTAAATAAGTGACACTCAATCTCAACAGGTAGATTTAACAGCAGGTTTAACCACAACTCAAAAAAAGTGTTGGTAAACCCGGAAAGAAGACAGAAGAAAGCATCCAGCGTAAATCACGGAGAGAAAAGGGGTGGGATGCACAGAAAAGAGTGTAAGATTTGGGAAACGGGGGAGGGTCTAACGTGCATGGGATTGGAGCCCTAGAAGGAGAGGGGAGAGGGCGTGGCTGAGAATCTTCTAAACAGAAGAGAAACACCAGCTGCAGATCTGGAAGTACCGTGGACCCCACTCAGGATAAACAACAAAGCCGGCACGGACGAGAGACAAGACCAGCCCGGCCTGGAGAAAACATGGCGAGGGGAGGCTGCTGGCAAGGAGGCTGGGGGCGCTCGATCAGGGAGGGCCTCACAGGCCACAGTGAGGAGTTTTGATTTATTCTAACTACAATGGGAACCCTTTTGAAGATTGTAATAAGGAGAGACATGGCCTTCTAAGATGACTTCTGCTGCCCTGTAGAGGATGAGTCGCAAGGAGACCACACGGGTGCTGGGGACAGTTTAGGTGAGGAATGCACGGCGTGTTTTGGCTTGGGGTTGTAACAGGGGAGACGGTGTGATTCAGGGTGTGTCTTGAAGGTAGACCCCCCCCAAATGTGGCAAATGAGGGGAAAAAAGAATTGAGGATAACTCTTGCCCCTTGTGCCTGAGTGAATGGGTAGACGATTGTGCTATGTATTGAAATGGCAAAGACTCCGTGGAACAACTGCAGGGACATAGTCAGATCAGCCCGGTCCTGTTCTGGCCATGCTTAAGGTTGGCGTGTCTGCGAGACACCAAGTGGACAGTTCAGCAGGCATGTAAAAACCCTAGTCTGGAAGTCGGGGGGAAGTTTAGACTAGAGCTAGAGATGTGAGAGTCGTTCAGCTCACTTTTTTTTTTTTTTTTTTAATACAGAGCCATAGACTTGAGTGGGATCACTCAGGGAGAAAGTGTAGAGAACGATCTCAGGCCAAATCCCGAATCCCTCTAACACTCAGAGACAGTCCACAGTACTGTCAGCGGGTCCAAGAAGGGGGCAAGAATTCATTCAGCCACGTCATCTCTCATGTGCCTTTGGCCAGATCCTGGTCACCCTGCCACAGCCCAAAGGAAGGGAGAAGATGCAGTTGTTCCATTATTTGGGGTAGCCAGATGTCCAGTTAAAAATCGAGGATTCTGTTAGTGTGGAGAGAGGGAGAATGGATAACTGGGGTACAAGCAGCATTCTTTCTCCGGAAGTTGGATCCAGGGGCAGGTCCAGCGGGGAGAGAGTGGGCAGGAGCGGCCCGCGAGGCAGCAGAACCAGGCAGTGGGGCGCCACGGACCTCAGGAAGACAAGGACGTGAGCCTGGAGGCGGAGGGCAAGCTGGCCACGTGCTGCTGGGAGATCAAGGTGAAGACAGAGGCTTCAGCTTTAACAAAAGCGGAGGTCACGGGCAATCTTCAGAGCTGCTGCAGCCGCAAAGCGAGGACGGACGCCAGCTGGAGGAGACTGAATAGAGAGCAGGGTGCAGCGTTTTCAGTTAAGTCTTTTGAGGCGTTTGGCTGCAGGGGAGAGCGAAGAAAAGAATCAGCTAAGAGACAAGGATCATCTGAAAAAAGTTCAGTGCTTTGTTTTTTGTTTGCTGTGGTGTTTGTGTTTGTTTGTTTGTTTGATTGTTTTGCTGTGTTTAATGAAGAGTGCTATTAAGGGATATGATGATAGCCTAATAAAGAAGAAAAATTCAGTGATTCGTAAGGGGGTTAGACAGAGCAACATGGCCACACCTTACACCAGTGGGGCAGGGGAGGCCAGAAGAAGCAGATATTCATGAATAATAGAATTTACCACCAATTGCTTCTGAACTTATTTAAATTTGCCACTCTAAAGATGGAAATGGTAGATAATACATTATGTATCTCGTTTCTGCAAGAACGATAAAAACCAACTCCATCCAGCAAATGCATTTTTAAAAGTTGGGGGGGGTAGGGAGGAGTTTGGCCCTAATTATGCACACGTGAACAGTGTTTATTGTGTGCTAGGCATAGTTCCATGCTTATTCTCACATGTGTGTGATATCCTAAATCCAGAGATTTGGCAAATTAATATACAGCTTCATATGTTAACTGAATCTTAGCTATATGTTATTTTTTATTCTTTTTCACTTTTGCCAGTCTTGTTCACATTAGATGACAGGGAGTCTTGCCATATATATATATAAAGTGTAAAGTAAGGTATATATAGTGTGCTGTCATTTGATCTATCTATCTGTCTATATACATGGAGCATCTTTTGGGCAATTCCTAAACATTGATAGCAGTGGTTGTCTCCAGGACTAGGGTTTTGACTCTTACTGAAATCTTTCTACAGTGTGTTAACATGGGTAACTAAGTAATTTAACCTTTCTTTGGTGATTCAGGTTCTTGCAAGGTGTCCAAGACCTTTTGGCAATTTCTTCAGCAAATGGATCAAATATTAGCTTGTCTCCTCACCATTTGCTGCTTTCAGATTTAAGCTAAATTCTCAGTAAAAATTCTGGTCCTTTAGAGCATCTAAGTAGTTGGATTTAAGATCATCAGAACTATACTATCTAGATTTGCCAGGATTTAAATGTCTACTTAGAATTATTTGATGTGTATTTCATTTTAAATCCTTAGTCGTGTGATAGCCTAATAGCGTTTTCTATCTTTGGCAGGAATTAAAAGGTGGAAAAGCTTATGCAAAGGTAAGTAAATGGTCTTTAACTCTTTTGGGTTGTGTGATATCACTCACTGCTATTTATAAACTTAAAGATTAAATAGTTTGCTCTTCTAAATTGCCAGTCAGATAGGGTGTTTTTAAATAAAGCGACTTGGAGATCAAACAGTCGGCTTCAACAGTTACTTAGGCATGTTCTTCGTAAAGACTAGTTCCAGGAGGTTCTTGAGTTTCAGTGTGCCGACTGGAAGATGATCACCAGTGTGCATTAGGCAGTAGCATCCGTTCATTCATTCTCCCAAGAGGTACTTCCAGTCCCGCCTCCCCCAGCAGAATAGGGCCCCTCCTCTGTGCCCTTCTACACTCTGTGTGTGTGTGGGATCTCTACTGTTCTTTGTACTTGTACTACCTGTGTGGAATTACTAGAGGGTGTGTTCACCTTTTTTGTTGGCCAGAAGGAATTAGTGGTACTCCCAGAAACCCACATGCTCCTCCTTCGTTTCCAGTTTCCATGATGACATCTCCATCCATCAGCATCTGAGCCACGGACAGGGGCACTCGGGCCAACCATCATGCCTGCCCAGCTCCCTGAAACTAGCAGGTTGCCATGTCAGTTAGGATGCTCTTTGCTACGAGTCACAGAAAACCCTCCTCACCCAGAGGTTTTTTTAATCTCGAAAAACAAGTAGATGTGAGATAGAGCTGCGCCGGGATTGGCTAATCCACCAACTGGAGAGTCCGGGATTGGTTGATCCACTGACTGGAGAGTCCGGGATTGGTTGATCCACTGACTGGAGAGTGTCATCCAGAACCCGCGCTACCTTCCTCTGTGCTTTCATTCTCTCTGTGTTGGCTTTGTCGTTGGCCAGCTCCCTTTGCGGTTTCCAGGAGGCCGGCTGCTAAAGTTGTAGTCAACACTCACTTAGGACAAAATCCAGCTGCTTCCCCAAGGGCGACTCTTTTTGAGTGAGAAAGCTTCCCCTGGATGGCCCTCAGAGGACTTCCCCATGCCTGTCATTGGCCACAGCTGGATCATAGGTTCACTCCTAAACCAGTCGTGAGCATTAGGAATGGATTGGCATGGTTCGTTTAGATGAATCACAATTTAACAAGGAGCTAGAGGTTGGGAAACTTTCCTTGTGCACGTGGATGAGATAAGAGTAGACACTCAAATAAAATCAGGGCTCTGCCAGCAAGGAACATCAGGGCATGGAATGGTGTGTGGGCAGACATCAGGGTCTGCCATGATTGACAGATCCTCTTGCTTTTTCCCTACCAGGAGCCCTTAAAACCATCTCCTCTCCATTCCCAAGGCCACCACATTAGGTTATGCCATTTATTTCTTATCTAAAACCTGCGCTGGCCAGCTATTTTTTGTTCTCTGTCTGCATTGTCTCCCTCCAGTCCTTCCTCTATATGGCCAGAGCGATCATTCTAGAATTCAGACACGGTCACATCACCCCCTCACTTTCCGTTTGTCAGCAGCTGTCTGTTTCCCGTGAAGGGGCGTGAAGTCTTTAACCCCGCATACTAGACCTGTCTTGGGTGGCAGATCACCTACCTGCACGTGCGTGTGCACATGCACCCTGGGGCTTACACACCCACACTCGCCCTGTGCTCAGACACACAGCCTCCTGCACTCCCTGCTCTCGTGCGTCTGCCCCTGGAGCCTCTGCCCCGGGACCCGTCCTCCCTGCCGTGCATGTGCCTCTCCCCTCTCTTGTCCTGGCAGCTCCGCTGTCCTTGAACTCTCAGCCTGCCCATCCCTCCCCGCTGAGAAGTTCGCTCTTCTCCCTTGCGTGCAGCTCTGTCCCCCGCTAGCATGGCACATATATTTCTACAGAAGCTTTTCTGTCTTCCCTTATTAAAAACCGTGAGCTCCTTGAGAATAGGGATGATCCATATATAGAGAGAGAAATATATATATTCCTAACGCCTAGCATTTGCCGGAATGTAGATGCTCAGAATTTTTTTGGAAAATGAGGTAATATCAACCACAGAGACCATTTTAACGAGACAGTTACCTCAGAGAAGCCAAAGAGGAAGCCGTAAGGACGTGTAGACTCTCAGGTACCTCCCTAGAGTGGAAGCTCTTCCAAGACAGCCCTTGTCTGTCCTGTTCATCGCCGTTTCCATCGCCTGGAACAGGGCCCGGGGCATCAAAGGTGCCGAGTACATGCTGCCCTTAGGCCTAAAACATCCCACGGACCTACCCCACCTTTTAATATGCTCTCTTAATGGGGACCGCCCAGATGCTTTTCTCTTTGACTTTCCTTCTGCCTAATAACACTGTGATGCCAGCGTTCCCACAGTGGATGGTAAGCCAGTGGGCTGTTTTCTGTTCAGCGAGTGTGTACTACCTGCATACCGTGGGCCGGACAGTGTTCCTGGCACTGTTCCAAGCACTGGAGCTGCAGCAGCAGACAAAGCTGACCAAGTCCCTGCCTTTCTGGAGCTCACATTCTAGTAGAGGGCTGGGGGAGGGGGCAGACAGTAAACAAAGTACATGTGACATGTGTGTGTACACCAGGTGATACGTACTAGGGGGAAATACAGCAGATCAGGGGTGAAAGGCGAGGACTCCAGCACAGCAGAGGGAGCAGGCGAGGCGGGGTCCGGAAAACCCCTTTAGAGAGGTGACACTGGACCGTAGACCTGAGTGGGGCAAGGAAGACAGCGACAAGGAGATCTGAGAGGGAATCTCTCAGGCTCAAGAACGGCCGAGGGCCTTGAGGTGCTCCTGGCATTCTCAAGGGAAAGGACGTTGTGGCTACAGCGGGGAGATAAAGCTGATGAGGCGGCCAGGGTCAGAGGGGCCGCAGACATGGACAACTTTTTCAAGGAGCTTTGCAATGAAGGGGGAGAAGAAAGAGTTCAGGAGACTGGAGAGAGATGCGGGGTGAGGTTTGTGTGCTGGTGGGAACGACCCAGCAGAGGAGGCAGATCTCAGGGTGCAAGAGAGGGGAGACCTCCTGGAGCCACGGCACGGAGGGAGCAAGAGGGGGGTGGCCGGCCGGCCTCAGACCGGAGCGCAGCCGGTTCACCTCCGGGAAGCGGGAAGGCAAGTCCGTGGGCGCAGGTGCAGGCAGGTGAGTGGATGTGGCCGCTGATGAGAGCTTGCGAAAGCTCAGCGCTGTTTTGATGGCTTTCATCTTCCGAGTGAACGAGGACGCAAGGCATCAGCACCGAGTGCAGATGTGGAGGAGGTGTTGGAGGGTCAGAGGGAAAGGCGAGTGGCTGAGATAGGGCATGTGGATGGTGTGGGGTCACGTGGCCACACGAGTCTTCATGTGCTCACTCGGATGTGGCTTTGGCCTGGATGCACCCAGGCTCTTTGGCGGGCCTCTTGAAGCCCCTAAAAGAGGCGGTAAGACCAGAGACACCGTGTAAAAACTAGGTCAATGTGACCTGCGGCACGATGTATTCTGACTCACTGCATGCAGGGCCTGTGGCCCTTTAGCTGGACTCGTAAGTTCTTATTCCCCATTCTTTCCGTGCCACTTCAAAGCTCCTAAAGTAACGCTCCAGTCTGCGACTAAAATCTTCATCTGAGATGTCATGCATATTGCCCAGTGTGTTACTAAAATCGTAAAGCAAGCAACTTAAAAGCATAGCAGTGTTTCACATGGTCAGTAGTCTTTATTATACATTTAGAGAAATGCGTTTAATTGTAGGTGCAAAACTTTTGTTATTGATAACCAAAAAACTATGTACACTTGGTCATGTAGAATAGATTTAATTTGTTCTTTAAAAACGATATGATGGGGTTGACCGCTTGGAAACGCAGTCAAGGGTTGATGGACATCAGAGGAAAGACTGGAGGGCAGCCCGTGGCGGCAGTGGAAGACGGTCACCAGGCAGGAATGGGTCTCAGCTGGACTTCTATAGAGCAGCCCTGAGGGCTGGTGTGGGGCTGAGCTCTGGGGAAGGGGAGAAGTAGGGCTTTTCAAGAAAGATTCAGCGCAAGGGCGATTGGCAAGACAAGGTTATGGAAGGTGCTAAAGGAGAAGGGGTTTCTACCAACAAAAGTGTATGACATGTACATAAATCATTCTAGTTCTTGAGTGGAGAGTGACTCTAATCACCTGCAGCTGCCTGCAGCCACCAGGGGCTGCCTGGGAATAAAGGCGGAACCAGAGTAGGAAGAAGCAAGTCTGGTCAGTGTCCCGTACGTCCCTGCACGTGACCTTGATTGGTCTGCTAGTGTTTCCTCTAGTTCAAGGACCCCTGCTCCTTGCAGTGAGTTCAGTTGCTGAATATGCATTATTTATTTGTACCACAACAGTTATATATTTTAATGTGTACAGAAGAATACATTTAGCACATCAAATCCATGATTTCAAAGATTGCATTGCTTAAGGTGAGTACATTAGGGAATACATTTTTTACCAGAAATGAGCCAATTTAAAGACATGCACTAAGCAGATAATAGAACAGGTATTGTTAAGGTAGCAACAATTGCAAATGATTGTAGTTTGCAATAACTTGTCTAGAACGTGGAGTGAATGTTTATTTTAAGAAGAATATGATAGAAGCCTAGTAGATATTCTTAGTAATTTTTTTTTTCTTTTCGCAGCTGGGCTTTGCAGATCTAAACCTGGCAGAGTTCGCTGGGTCGGGAACCACCACTCGCCGCTGTTTGCTAGAAGGCTACGACACCAAAAACACGAGACAAGATAATTCCATCCTTAAAGTAAGCACCTTTCAAGATGTACATGTCAACACACGAGGTTCTCTGCCTTTAAGTAAGCATGGCTGTCTGCTGTCAAGGGCAAGATGGGAGTCGCTACTGATGACCCCATGAGCTGAGCACACCACTGAAATGCCCACCAGCTAGGGCAAAGACTACCCCAGTCCCAGAATCACGGATGCAGTGGAGAGTCACAGAATTTCACCTCCCAGACCCTCAGGGGTTTCTCTCTGGCGCGGTGGCCACTCAGGGGTCAGCGCACTGAACCACCACGGCCTCGGGCTCGTGGGCAGGAGGGATCGTGGGGAATGAGCACCTGCAAATGCTTATAGCTCCCAAACGGTGATTTCCAGAGCAGCTGTGGTGGCCACATAGAAGTCACTAGGTCCTCTTTGAACCAGTGAATTAATAGTTGGAAGTCACTGTGGGTGTCTGCCCACTTGTTTCCAAGTACCATCAGGAGCCGAACAGTCTGGTGGCCCCAGGCAGAATACATTGGATGAGACTGTTTGAGAAAGCGTTTGTAAAGTGCCTTGCAGCCAGGAAAACTCACTGGATAAACTTCTTGCTGTATTCTAGTTAGGTTATCTAAATGATAAGAAATGAAAAGTGCTCCTTGATCCGTGGCCCTCGTCTCCCTCCATTGCTGTCCCCTGGGTTTGCCCAGCCCTAATCAGACCCCTCCGTCCCCCGTGGGTCTGTGTCCTGGTTGTCGAACCAAGTGCAGCTGGAGTCACCAACACCGTGCTCACCGCCAGCAAGCAGCCACACCCTGCTTCCCTTGTAAGCTTCCTTTCCCCGTGACCTAGGTGTTCCTTTTCCTTTTCTTTTTTAATCATTTTATTTTTCAATTACAGTTGATACACAACATTATATTAGTTTCAGGTGTACACCCCAGTGATTGGACATTATTATAACTTACTCAGTGATCATCCCAATAAATTCACATCCGTCTGACACCACACAGAGTTACTAGAATAGCATGCACTGTATTTCCTACACTGCACTCCACATCCCTGTAACTACCAACCTGTACTTGTCAATCAGTTCACTTTTGTCACCATCCCTCCAACCCCAGTGCCTCCCCCGGTGCCTCTCGAGCTGCTGCCCCGGCGCTGGAGCTCTGAGGAGTGAATCCGAGTTAGTCCGTGTGCGGGCCCTTTAAGGGGAGAGCCTGGGACTCCAGAGCCTTCCGTCTCCCTCAGCCACAGTCCCCGGGGTTTTTACAGCCACACCTCGGTATTGTTTTTCGTGGCTTTTCTCCTCGTGTCTCCACACACCACTCTAGTGGTTTTGCTTTATCCTTTATTAAGAAAACAGATGCCATTAAACTCAAATTCTCTCCTCTTCCCATCACAGAGTTTATGTCTTCCAGTCTCTCCAGCCCTATCATCCTCTCTGCTTCATGTTACAATGAATGAAGTGTCCCTCTGCCTGGGAGAAGTCTGTCTGTCCTTCCTTCTAGGTTCTAGAATCCAAAACTTGCCCAATCCAGAGCTCCGCCCCTTGGGGGATCCCTTTACCTAATTCTCTCTCCCTTGAATGTGAACCATCCTCATTAACATATAAGGAAATGCTCTGGCAACTTCTCACCTCCTCCAACCATGACCCGCTTCTCTCTTCCCCCTCCCTGCGATGTCTTGAAAGCTGTCCCTGCCTTCCTGATCTCCATCTCCAGCTCCAGCTCCAAAGCCCTGTTTTGATGGAGTTGGAGACCAGAGTGTCAAATTCCGTGTCAGGAAAGGTGGTGAGGAAGCCAGCCCAGCACACGTACATGTCAGCCATTAGTGGGAAACACGCAGTCTTCATTAAGACCATGAGTTTTAGTAACATTCCACTCTGGGTCTAGACCCCTTCACTAGCTGCCTGACCTTGAAAATATCACTTAACCTCCTAGACTTAAAATAGAAGCATCGATCTCTCTTGGAAGCTTTGAAGATTAAATGAAATAATCCACGTAAGACCCTTATCATAGGCCCAGCATATAATATGTTCTCCAATCATGATCATTGTTAATGTCAGTGACAATTGGCATTGTCACTATTAGTCCCAGAAGAACGTAAGAAGATCCCGTGGCTGATCTTCTAGTGAAGGCAGCCAGCAACTAGTGAGCAGCCGCACGTCAGAAAACGCCGGCAACGCCTTCAATCCTGGTCTAAAGCTGGGGTGAAGGCGGGAAGCGTTCTGCTCTTGCCAGCCACCCGCAGGCGCCCCGTGAAGTGACAACAGGGCCGGGAGGTGACAACACGGCCGGCCAGCTGGCAGGCGACGCTGAGACAAACTCGCCCGGCACAGCACTCCCGGGGCCCCTGTGGCTGAAGCACTTGCCCCCCGTTTCTGCGCGTTCCACCCTGATTTCTGCAATGACACAGGTCTGAGTATTAGAAATGACGTTCAGTCCACGTCTGCATAAAGGGGCAGTTCCGTGCTGGGCGTAAAACAGTTCAGCAGTCACGTCACTCAGCCTTCCTGCAGAGCAGGTTCCAAACGCACGGCCGCGGAGGCTGCGTGAGTGCTCGGGGCCGGGCCTCCCCTGCCCAGAGACCTTGTGGGGTCACCGTGTCTCCTTTCCTTCCGTCTAGGTTTTAATCAGCATGCAGCTGATGTCCGGGGACCCGTGCTTCAAAACGTAAGTCGATGCTCAGTGAATGAGTTACTCCCCTGAAAGTTATAATAGTGACTGACTTGTTTCAGGGTTGAGGCTCCCATTTTGTAGTGTTTACAAGCTAATACCAATGAAAGGCCAGCTGCTCCCCTGGGTGACCCCTCTGACCCTCAGAGGAGAAGGTGCTGTTACCTATTGCCCGGGAGCGCAGCGCACCCTGGATCGTTTAAACTCTACGCCTTTTGTCATCTTCAGGTTTTAGGTGGAATCGTACACATTAAAGTTTTTCAGTTGAGCTCCCTGGACTTCCTCATGTCTTGAACAGACACCCGGTGCCGTGCCTTGTGCCGGGCCGTCTTCTAGACGTGACAGCAGGTGGGATGGACCGGGTTTCTGGCACCTTGGAGCCTGTGTTCTGAAACAGGCAGCAGACTGAGGAGGAAGCCTGTGATGGAAGGGTGGCTGCGAGTGCTCCGGTGACAAGTAACACAGGGTGGAAGGACCGTCCGTGGTGGGGAGAGCTGTTGCTGTTTTACGGGGAGCAGTCGGGGAGTCCTCCCTGGGGAAGACGGTACTCGAGCGGAGACCCGAAGGAGGTGGGAGCAGGCCCCGCAGGGGTTTGGGGAAGAGCGTCTGGGGCCCAGGTCACAAAGACAGAGGCCTTTGGGGAGGACTGTGCTTGGCGTGCCCGAGTGACTGCCAGGGGACCAGCCTGTGGGCAACAGTGTGAGGAAGGAGGAAGGTGATAGGAGACAAGACCAGCTGATGGAGGGTTTTGTGGGCCGTTATAGTAATAGTGTCATCGGCGACTTACAATCTGAATGAGGTGAAAAGCTCCCGGAGGGTGTAGAGCAGAGGAGTAACGTGGTCTGACTTATGTCTGTGGGTGGGGAGGCTGCTGAGTGGGGAGGCTGTTGGGTGGGGAGCCGTTTGGGGGAGCAGGGAAGGGGGCAGGGGGTAAGGAGAACAGGTGGATGAGTTAGGCAGCCGCTTCAGCGATCCGGGGTTGGGGCCTGAGAAACTAGGAGAGTGAGAAAGCTGGACAGTCCGGTTTTCCCATGTATTGAAACGGGAGGGTCTCCGAGAGGGACAGGTTGGGCGTTGGATACGTTAGGTTTGAAATCCCGACTTACATCCAGCCGGCGCGTCGAGGAGGCAGCTGGGAGGCAGCTGGATACATCACCGCAGGGTTGAGTGGGAAGCCCAGGCTGGCAACACGAACTCAGAAACCGTGACATCAGCAGCACCTCGAGAGACACCCGTTAAAGCCATGAGATCTGGTTAAAGGACCCAGAGAGAGTGGATAGAAAGAAAGAAAAGCATGGCAGTGTAGGGCCCTCCAGCACGTGAGAGGCTGGGGGCCAGGGAAGAACCAGCAAGGAACAACCAGGGCGGCGGGAGGAAGGAACCCGAGGAGAGGACTGTCCGGAAACCAGGGAACTTGTTTCAAAAAGGAGGCAGTGATCGATGGCATCACACACTAGGGAAGTAGATCAGGGAAATGGGGACTGAGGGCTGACCTTCGGCTTTTGTGGCCTGGACGTCATCAGCGACCTTGTCAAGCACTTTGGCAGCATGCCCTTGGATGACGGCCTCGTGGAAGGGGGTTACGACCTTAGATGACGGCCTCATGGAAGGGGGTTACGACCTTAGGTGACGGCCTCATGGAAGGGGGTTACGACCTTAGGTGACGGCCTCATGGAAGGGGGTTATGACCTTGGATGATGGCCTTATGGAAGGGGGTTACGACCTTGGATGACGGCCTCGTGGAAGGGGGTTACGGCCTTGGATGACGGCCTCGTGGAAGGGGGTTACGGCCTTGGATGACGGCCTCGTGGAAGGGGGTTACGGCCTTAGGTGACGGCCTCGTGGAAGGGGGTTACGGCCTTAGGTGACAGCCTCGTGGAAGGGGGTTACGGAGGGTTTGGAAGAGAAGATTTGGAGACGGTGAGTGCAATGGTGTTCCCCTCTCTGCAGTTTTACTTTCTGCAATTTCAGTTATCCACAGTCAACCGTGGTCCAAAAATATTATATGGAAAATTTCAGAAATACAAGGCTCATAAGTTTTACGGTGCACGCCATTCTGAGTAGCATCGGGGAACCTCATGCCGACCCACCCTGTCCCCCAGGGATTTAAATCACCCCATAGTCCAGCGTCTCCACTCTGGACACACTGAACCACTGTCCATCTCCTAGTAGCCGTCTGGCTCATCAGGTTGACTCCTACGGTATCACAGTGCTCGTGTGCAGACAACCCTGACGGTGTTGCTACCGTTGCTCTATTTTATTATTACGCGCCGTTGCTGTTAATCCCTCACGGTGCTGTTTCTGCACGTCAACCTTTACCATAGGTATGTGCGTGCAGGAAAACAGGACATGCAGGGTTTGGGGCTATCTGCAGTTGGGACACATGCCCCGCAGACAGGGGGGGACGGCTGGGTTTGTTTGCTGCCAGGAGTGGCCCAGTCGAGAGGCAGAAGCGTGGTGCAGAGGGGACAGAGGAGAACTGCCGGAACCGTGCCTTGGGTTGTCGAGGGGGAGCAAGGCGGGGAGCAAGGCAGGGAGCGTGGCCACAGATGCAGGTACACGAGAAGGGGAAGCACGTGGAAATTGTTTTCACATCGCCCCTGGTTTCCGAGTGAAATGGGAAGCCAGGCGACCCCAGAGGAGCAGGGCTGTGAGGTGCGGAGGTGGGGGGTTGGGGAGAGAGCGGGAGGCGTGTAAAAGGCTCTCAGAGAGCCAGAGCGTGAACGGAATGGGAGGAAGTAGGGGTTGCCTGTCAGCAATCTGCAAGACACTCAATAATTAAACATGAAAGCTAATTAGATGTTATTTAAATATCTGAGAAGAATATGTTTAGAAAAGGAAGCATTAATTATGTCCCTGTGCATCATCAACTCCATGTTTTAGTAGCAACATCTATGTAGTTCTCTTCTTACAAACCATTTCATGAGGATGAAAATATACGTCTTAATATAAATCAATTATCGATTGAAACTATGTGTCTTCCTCTGACTTAGCCTTCCTCTGCTGTCTTCTCTCAAACCATCATTTCCTGGCTTTTTTCTTAAATTCCTGTTCTCTCGGGACTAAACCATTTTTGCTATACTCTTTTTGGTTCCGTGGGCAACAGTGTTTTTCTATTACTTTAGGGTAAAAGGAGAAAATGAATAGGCAAAACTTAGTGGAAGAAAATGAATCCATCCTTTCTTCTCGTGGGCTTTTCCCGAACAGTCTCTCTCGCTGGCCCTTTCTCTGCCGTGTTCCCTCCCTGCTTGCGAAACCCACATGCTAAAATGCTCAAAACTAGGTCCCCTTGGGTTCTGTATCAGCACCACAAATACAGTTCTGACAGGCTAGTGTTTATATTTGTGGAGACTTTTATAGTTTATTTAGAATAAACAGGCATCGCCTCATCACAAGAGAAGTTAAAATATTTCTTGGGAGAATCAAACCCCCAATGTTTGTTTTATCTTTGAATGTCTGAAATTGTGCAACTTTCAGTGGAAAAAGGGCAACTCTCCCACCTACACATACTGAGTAGGAATTGAACAGGAAAATGTTCGAACTACCGATACAAAAAAGTAAATTTTTTATCAAGTTATATTTTAACATATATCAAATATGTAAAATCACAGTACTCCTTTATGGCTGAAAAGAATGTTGGAAGTTATCTAGTTTGGTGATTTGTTTTCCAGAATATTTAGCCACAAATTTATGTACGCAACTGTATTATGAATTCTAGCATGTAACATTTTTCTAGCGAGGGTCAGGGGTGCAATACCCCTATGAAAGGAGCTTCACGAAGACAGTTCCAAAGCGTCTGTATAATCCGAGTTCAAGGCACAGACGACTGAGCGACCTGTGTGTTCCCCTACAGGGCACAGGTTTCAGTGACTGCTTGGGCAGCTCAGTCTGCTCTTCCCTCCGCTTGTGTCTGCCTTTGAATTTTTCACGATGTAACGTTTTTAAAATCTAGAAAAACAAGAGGGGGGAAAAGATTTTTGAAGTTCAAAAACAAAAAGGAAAGGAAACACACACCCCCGCCCTCCCAAAAAAAAACAAGAGCAGGGCTGACCCTTGACATCCTCAGGTTTAAGTGCAGGTTTGGATGTTTTATGGGCAGAGAGTCTGGGGCACAGATGGTGGGGTTTTTCTGAAACAGATTTGCACTGGGAGGCCGACGCGGATGGAGAAGACCGCCGGTAAGGCAGCCTCCAGCCACCTGCCCCCAGCTCCACTTGGGGGTTCTCTGCAGCTCGTCAGACACCCACCGCCTCCTGCAGGAGAACGGAACCGACCCAGCACAGAAAGCCACCACCGGTGCTGACAAAGGAAAGGGTGTTCCGAGAGGACAGCCATACACTGTACTGGCGTTCGGTCACGGTGGTGACAGCTCTGGGGATGCCGTGACCCTCGGAATAGCGAGGGCTCGGGAGCATTTACACTCCAGAAGGAAGGAAATCACCATTCATCAAGACGATCTAACGAATATTCCTGTCTCCCAGTTTAATTCTTAACTCTGCAACTTGAGTATTTTCCGTGTTTTTAAGTGAGGATGTGGCGTCTCTGGGTCCCGGGATGCACCCCTTCATTCGGTACCTGTGACCCCGGTGCCTGCCCTGTGCCGACACTCACCAGACTGAATCACGACCGGCCGCCGCTCTGGAGGACTCATGGTCTCCAGAGGGTGTGGGAGACGGACACTCGGCCTGGAGGGTTACGGAGGCCCAGAGGACAGGGTCCCCGACTGCTTTTCTGGGGCGTCTTCACCCAGGGAGTGACACGGAGCTAAGTGTTAGCGGGCGGAGAGGAAGAGGAGTTACCACTTGGAGGAGGTGGGGGAGGCATTCCAGGAGGGGAGCCCAGCTTGCCCGACTTGGTGGCGCTGTCCTAGGGCCCGAGTCATCACCGATGGCCCGTGGTGGTGTTGCCATCGTGGGAGTCATTTGTCATGTGCTCCTAAGGTGACTGTGACATTAAAACAAACAAACACCTTTTCTGTTGCTGTAGTTGAGCTGTATTAAACCGTTTCCGATAAGGGATATGCAGACATTTTCAGAGCAGAGGGGTGCTCAGTGATGATGTATTCAGCACGGTGTCGAGGGAGCTGCCCAGGCCCTGCTGACATCTTGGATCCTACCTCTGCCTTCCTGTCAGCCCCCGTGTGGGCGAGTTCAGTCTGCGATGCTTTGGGGCCCCAGGATTAGAGCAGTTCGCGCAGTGGCTGAAATTAGCAAGGGCCGGGGCTCCCCAGGTTTTCGGGACTGCAGGCTGCGACGTGGCCAGGCAGGAAAGAGGGGAGCCAACTGGAGTGTGATAGACAGGGAGGAAGGGAAGAGGTGGAGGGCCGGAGGAGACACTGTAATCAGGCCATCGGAGAAAGGAAAACCAAAGGAGCTGGCATTCTAAAGATAAGAATTTTTTTTTAAAAAGAATTTAGGTGGGCCTGAGCCACCATCAGTGATTGACGCCTGATTGTAGACTCCATTCTTTTGTGCTTAACACTGATGAGATAATGTAGGAACTAACCCTCGTTTATCTCAGTCGGCCTGTTATGGAATTGACCTTGCCCCGCTTCAAGTTGCGGAACCGTCCACAATGTCACGTGAGGACTTGCCACATTAACGATGCAGCTTTGGGTCATGGAAGGGGCAGGTCTGAGCCAGAGTGCAGACGGCCTTGCAGTGCCATTCTGAGGAGTCTGAGCTTTGTCCCTAAGAAGCGTTTGAAGTGCTTTAAATCAGAGAGTCACCTGTCCGTATGCACATTTCAGAAAGGGCACAGTGACCGTAGCAGGGCATCGGGGCAGGCAGACCTCTGGGAGACACGCCGTGCCATCCAGGACAAGGACAGAGGCCAGACTGAAGTCCCTACTACAGGAGGGGAAGAGACGATGACTCGGAAAACGACCACAAAACGTACTGAGAGCGAATCTGAGATTTGGGAGCTGATGGCATATGGGGAAGTGGGAGTGGGAGGGGACAGAGGCCGTCTGGGGGCTCTCATTGGGTGACTTTGTGGGCTCTGATGGCGCTTGCAGAGAAAGGGGGCTGTGTCCGGGGACAGACCTTGGTGGGATGCACTGACTTCGATGCTCCTTCAGGACAAATGCTTGAAGGCTTCTCAGTGGGGCATGGAGTTCTGGAAATGAGGAGATGCTGGGGTGTAAGTAATCCATCAATAAAACGGGTTTAGTGGCGTTCTTACGTGCCTATGGCCTCGGGGCCCCGAATCAGCTCTGTGATCCCTGGGCCACCTTCCTGGTTCAGCTCAGGTCGCCCAGTCTCCAGAAATGTGGTTTTCCTCTGGAAAATCAACCTCGGAAGGCCTGGGATGTTTTATTAAAAAAAAAAAAAGCCCTGTGAGAGCTCAAACTTGCCCCACCCTGCTTCACAGCTTCCACAAGGAGATAGGAGCCCCGAGTTAGCCAAGAAAAATATCCCCGTGACCGGCTTCCAGAGAATCCAGCCCAAAAAGCAGATCTGTATAGACTCTCCCTGGGGCAGGCAAACTGTTTTCAAGAAGAAGGTGGAAAAGAAAACCTGGACACTATTTAAGAAGTCAGTGGCGCCAGCAGAGTGTAGGCCCCGAGGCCGGCGGAAGGTGCGAGGTATTGCCCTCCAGCCTCAGGCGGAGGGGCTTGCAGCGGGACCGCAGCGGGACCGGGGCTGACAGATGCAGCGCCCTCCACTGGTAGTGCTGGGGACTCGCGGGCAAGAGTCCTGTCTCCTTTCCGGGCTCGCTTTCTGGTCTCACGTTTTTTTGGTTGTGTGAACTCTTCTCCCCCCGCCGTGAATTTTATTCAGGCTTGAGGATGCTCGTACATTATTTGTTGATTTTTATGAATGTCGCCCTCAAAGACGTGACATTGCGGGCACCTCACGGAGGCCGTGGACTGGCTGCACAACCAGTCTCCAGCCTGCGAGCCGAGTGCCGACGCTTCCAAATGCTTCTCCACAGGCCTCCCTCGACGTCCATGTCCATACCGATTGCCGGGGAAGCCGAGTCCCTCGAAGAAGACAGGAAGGGGGGAGAGACCCTCAAAGTCCACCTTGGAATAGCAGGTACGGGTGTGTGGTCAACCGGTTTTTCCACCTGTGAGATTCCCACAGTCCCTCCCAGATTTAAAGTTCGGTGGGTGGGTGGCTTGAAACGGGCCCGTGGGTCTCACAGTGTCAGTTACGCAGTTTTTAGGTAAACTCTTCATCTCATCTAAGTGCTACGCTCGGACGGATGAAGCGCCTGATGTCGTGATGACGCAGCCCCCCCACACAGCTACAGCAGGGCACTGCAGGATTGGGGTCTGTGGGTCCTTTGTACCGTTCCGTCAGCTCCTCCTTGCCAGCACTTTTTAAAAGATTTTATTTATTTGTTTTTAGAGAGAGGGGAAGGGAAGGAGAGAAAGGGAGAGGAACATCGATGTGCGAGGAAAACACTGATCGGTGGCCTCCCACACGTGCATGCGCAGCCGGGGCGGAGCCTGCAGCCCAGGCCTGGGCCCTGACTGGGAACGGAACCGGGGCCTCTCGCTGTGCAGGAAGGATGCCCAGCCCACTGAGCCGCACCGGCCAGGGCTGAGTTCCTCCTCTGCTGCTCGTCCACGGGCTCTTGCTCTCCTCCCCCTCCGCATCTCTCACACTCTTTGTGGCCCCACATCCAGAACGAACATGCTGCCCTCTTATTCCCAAACGTACGCGCAGCCTGGCCTCTGCCGCTGCCTCGCTTGACGCCTCCAGTGACGTGACTGCCACCTCCTTGGGGCACTTTTTCTGCTCTCGTCTGTCTTGGCCGTTTATCCTTCTCAAAGCTTCCTCCTCCCGTGGCTCCCATGCCTCTGGCCTTCCCTGTTCTAGCATCTGGGGGCTTCCCCGTCTTCTCTCATCTTCTGTTTAAATACTGATGTTCCACAGGGTTCGGTTCCCTGTGCTCACTCTCCCTGGACGCTGTCGTCCGCACCCTCGGACGTAAAAACTGCCGCGGAAATGCTAATGTGACCGTGTCGGTGAGAGTCCCGTCCTTTCCGCGGACACACCTGTGTCCCCTCCCGCCTCCCTCCTGAGCTGCAGGCTCACATTTCCAAGGGCTGTTTGGAAAGGTCCACGTCACGTCCCGCCTTAGACTGAGAGCCACCTGTTCATCTCCCCCTTAGCTGGATGCTGAGTTCCCCATATCAGGTTTCGTCATTGTGTCTCCAGCATAACGACGCCCGGGACACAGCAGAAACTCAGCGGGTGGCAAGTGGGTGTCCTTGGGTGTCTCGGTTCCCAAGTGTCCAGCTCAAGTCTTCCCGCCTCCTCCTCCCCCTGCGTTTTCTCTCTCGGTTATCTGGACACTCACTTCTGCTCAGCAGCCAGCTCTGTCATCCGTGCCTGCCAGGCACCTCCCACCCTCGGCTGGGTCATTGTGAAAACCGTCACCCCTGCCTCCCACCCCAATTACCCTGTTGCCAAAGTGATCTTCCCAAAAGGCAGGTCCGGTCATGTCACACCCTTCTTGGAACTCACGGAGTCCCTCAGCAGCAGGCACCTGCTCTCGTCCCTGTTCCCCGAGATCCTCTGCCCCTGCGCCCTCTGAGCCAGCTCTGCCTGACCAGCCGTGCCCTCCCTGTGCCTGTCGCCCCACCTCTCCCCAGGCAGCTCCTAGACGTGGCTGAGGCCCGGGAGTCGCCCTCCCTGCCCCACGAGGCCTCCCCCCGTCAGCAGGTGGTGGTCGAAGCCCCTGCCGGTCGGAGCTCTCAGTAGCTGCTTCGTGGTGCTTGTGCACATTTTCGCACTTGCTGCTGCTTCTGCTTCTGACCTCGGAGCATGTGGTCTGTCTTACCTATCTTGTGCCCCCTGTATCTCACACAGTCTTGACACCTAACCGGCTAAGAGCTTAGTAAATATTTACTGAGTGGATATGTTTTGGAAGCCAGTGGGTAAGTGGGTGAATCGGGATCAGAGCCCACGCTGAGAGCAGGGTGTCAGTCCTGCGTGATCTCGGTTGGAAGCAAGTCTTTGAGCTCAGATGTCGTTGTCTCTGGTCTGCGGCTTCGGGACCCCGGTAGAGCAGGACGAGGTGCTGGTGTGCACGGCGCCCTCCAGTCTGTCCGGAAATGCGGGCCCGTGCGGAAGGGCCAGTCGGCCCCGTGGCATCCGTGCCCGCCGCAAGTGTCAGTCCCCCTGTGCACGGTCTCGCTGTGGAGCTGCCGCCACAACTGCTGTGCTGCCCACCGGGTTCCCTTCCGCCTCCAAGTGAAGAGCAGTTCTGCTTCCAGATCCTTCCCCCACCCCCAGCCATGGACATGGTCACGGTTCTGTGCTCTGGGCAGGGAGCCTGGTGCTGGAAACACATCCTTGGCATCTGGGACAGGCACGCTCTCCGGGAGCTGCTGGAAATGGCCTTGACACGACTTTTTCGTGCATTGACTTTGAAACTGAATGCTATATGCAGTCCACTTCCTCCCGACTTTCCCTCGCAGCGCTGCGCTCCTTGCCCCGCTGGCCTCCAGCGCTGGCCTGTGCCCCGTTGCGGCCTGGCGCTGGCAGCACGATGTCGCCGTGACCAGGTGCCCTTCCGCTCCCTGCGGAGGCTGGTCTCTGAGAGCAGGGTTCCCTCCAACACCGCGCGAAAGCCTGGCAACGCTGTGGGAATTTATGAGACACATCTGACTCACTTTTTTATTAGAAATGCTAAGCAGTAAAAACTGAAAGTTTTTTTTAAATTTAGAGCCCTGTTAAAGCTTATGAGTAAACTAAGGTGTTTCAGTTTCTTACTTTTCTTGCAATACAGTTGTTCCCGTAGTATGGACTTAAAGGGATCGCCTTCACTTTGCAACTTGCTTTTCTTGGTAATGAACTGGGAAGTTTATAAGATGCACAGAGTAGTGTCACTGGCCACAACTTGGCCGTAACACTGTGTTGTGACGCATTACAGATCCCTCCGCGAAGAGCGCCTCTACTCCAGATGAGCTCGGTGCCTGCGGACACTCGAGGACGTCGAGCTACGCCAGCCAGCAGTCCAAAGTGTCAGGTAGGGGCTGGCGGTGCAGCCGGGGTCCTCAGACACCCACTGCTCCCGGGGCTGCAGCACGGGAGGGGAGGGGAAGGGAGGGCTGGAGGGCGGCGTGTCCGGCGTCGGTGCCGCATCCGCCGTGGTCTCCTCCCACAGGGTACAGCTCCTGCCACTCGCGGTCGTCCAGCTTCTCCGAGTTCTGCCACAGGAGGAACACCTCCGTGGGGAGCACCTCCACGGGCATCGAGAGCACTCTGGAGCCGTGTGACGAGGTGGAGCACAGAGGGGCGGAGGCAGGCCTGGATGCGGCCGATAAGGAAGACACAGCTTCCGAAACACTCAGCAGGTATCCTTTAGGGCCCGGTGGGGGAGGGGCAGGGGGTGGGGTGGGCTTTGTTTTCATGACCGTACAAAGGAGGACATTTTAAAAAATTGTTTTCAAAGATGCCCGGTGAAACAGGACTCGGTCGAATCTCAGCTGAAGCGGGTCGATGACACCAGAGTGGACGCAGACGACATTGTGGAGAAAATCTTGCAAAGCCAAGACTTCAGCCTGGACTCCAGTGCAGAAGGTGCGTGGGCCAGCCCCGGGTACGTGCTGACGCGCGGCATCTGTGGGGGCGTGCCCCCGGGGGTCGGCAGCAAGGAGGAGCGTGTCACGGTGCTGTCTGTCGCACATTTGTGAAGTGCATTCATTGGACACCCATAACAACCGGAAGATAGCTTTGTAGCCCATCAGTTTCTGAGAATGGGAATTAAATTTGGCTAAGCACGAACTTTAGAAAGGTAATTTTAAAGGAAGCTCTTAACTGTATTTTTTAATTATGCATCAGTGCCTGCCAGGTTTGTATACCATACGATAGATACTTACATCCGTTTTGTCATAACTGGGCCTTTGTGCCTCAAGTCACTGTCGTGGTTTGGAAGGCTGGGCCGTGAACTTGAAATGGTGAACAACAGAATCCTTCCTGCCCTCCTTTGCATTTCCCCCGCAGCTGAAACATTCGCATGCCACCCATTGGAAAGGTGTAATTACTCACGCTGGCGTGAATAGAGAGCAGTTAACGATGGGCTTGGTTCCATTGTGTGCGTGGTTGTAGAGGGAAATAATTGAACCCCTCTCTTGGAAATTCGTAGGAAGAGCTGCCTTCTTCACTCGGTTTTAAGAAAAAAAGCTTTAGGAGAGTTGATGAGAAATGACGGTCAGGGTTAGCTCTTGAATCGTCCGCTTTAAACTACGTGGGTAGCTTTCGTAAGTCTCTAATTTCTTTAATAAAACTGAACGGGGAAACAGGCACTGACTGTGACATGACTGCCGTCTGGCAATGACCATGGCACCCACAACAAATGTGTTCTTTGTGCAGAGGAGGGACTGCGGCTCTTCGTGGGCCCCGGGGGCAGGACCACCTTTGGCAGCCACCACCGGACGAGTCGGTACGTAGCGCCAGCGGAGTCTTATGGGGCGAAGGCCAGGCTGGCTCTTCCTTTACGTGTCCGCGCCTGGAAGGCGAGGCTATGGAGCGGCATCAGACCGCGGCTAGGACACACAGACCAAAGGGGTTTCGCAGGGAGGGTTACAGCTGTTTGTTCCCTGCTCTGAGTAGGCTTGAAATTATATTTTATACGTTTTGCTCAGGCGATTTGCTCACGTGTATTTTTTTTTTTAGATTTTTTATTTATTTATTTTTTAGAAAGGGAAGGGAGGGAGACAGAGAGAGAGAGAGAGAGAGAGAAACATCAGTGTGCGGTTGCTGCGGGTTATGGCCTGCAACCCAGGCATGTGCCCTGGCTGGGAATCGAACCTGCGACACTTTGGTCAGGTGTATTTTTAGGATGTACTAGTAGGGGACCGGCGGAACCTTGGGCAAGATGCAGTGTAAAATGGGCATTTAGAAAAGAGTCCTCAGTCTGATCATTTAGAGGGATCAAAGCGTAATTACAGTTTTGGTTGGAAGTCTTGTCTGTTAGGAGCTCTTACGTGGCCGCTGAGCAGCAGACACTGGTCTTTACGTCTCTCTCACACTCCTCGGATTCCGTTCTACTCCTCGGATGAGGGACAGAAATATCCCTGGTGGTGGAAACAAACTGAAGGAACTTACAGGCGTGATGATTATGACATAATTATATAATAATAAGTGTTTTTCATTCAGCTCCTACATGATCTCTTTCACTGAGCGCCTGCTCTGCATTCAGTGCATTGCAGAGCGCAAAGGCCGCAAAGGAATTTTGGTGTGGGAAACTACTAACTACGATCAGATGTGATAGGTAGGTAAGAGAGGAACACAGAAAGATGCGATGAGGAAGGAGTTGGTTGGAAAGGGGCTTGCAGAGGCTGTGAACACAATTTAGACCTTTCATACCTTTCACTGACTTATCCACTCATTCAGTTCAGTAACTGTTTATTGGGCCACATTGTGGGAAGGTCACAGAGAGGAAAGACCAGCTCTCACCTCAGCTGGCTTATGTTCTAGCACATGAGTTGGCAGACTGTAGCCCTAGGCCCAGCTGGCCCACCGCCTGGTTTTGTAAAGAAAGATTTCTTGAAATACAGCCACACCTGTTCATGCCTTGTGCTGCAGTGGCAGAGTTAAGTAGTACAGCAGAGGCCATCTGGGTCACCAAGCTAAAACACTCATTACCTGGCCCTTCCTGGCAGGTGGGAGAGACTTTATAATAGTATGATAAGTACCATAAAACAGAGAAGTGGAGAAGACTCTCAAGAAGAGAGATGGGACCTCACTCAGAGAGAACTTTCTGGAAGAGCTGGCACCTGCAGAGCATCTTCGGGAGAATGAGAGGCAGGTGGGAGTTACCAGGCCGGAACGAGGGACAGAGATATCCCTGGTGGTGGGAACAAACTGAAGGAACTTACAGGCGTGATAAGTGTGACACATAATTATATAGTAATAAGTGTGTTTCACTTAGCTCTTACGTGATCTCTTTAAGTCCTCACAACAGACTATTGTTAGTTCTTGAAAAGGAGAAACAGAGACACAAAGAGGTTAAGGTCATTCACCCAAGACTGTCAGACTAGTAGGTGGTAACACCACGATTCAAACCCTTGTCTCTTCGATTCCAACGCCTGTTTGTTGCACTTAGCCATTGCACCTCTCCGGCTTGTGAATGAATAACCTACTCAGAGAACTGCCAATGACGGCTTCTTCTGTTTGTGAAATGGAACTGTGGGACGTGAGGTTGGCAGGTTTCTCGGGCACTGGTTTTTAGAAGTTTTCACCAAGTCTGGAAATTCTCCAGCCGTTATTCCCCCCGCTCCGGATACCCTGGCCTATGATTCCAGCCCCCAGCACCGCAGAGCTGTGACCTCTGGTTGCCATGCAGAGCTGTGGGTGGGGCCCCCTCCCACCCCCCATGCTAGGGGCTGGCAGGAGCCTCGGGAAACAGCTTCAGGCAGCAAGCTGGACCCATTGTCGGGCTTCTTCATTTACTTCCCTTCTCCGAGGACCAGCCCTGGGCTGCCCGTTGTGCGGGGTGCGGACACCACCATTGCACAGATTCCACCCAGCATCCTAGTCAGGCAAAGCAGGAGGGAAGTCCAGTTCCCGCTGCCCCTTTGTCGCCCGGGGAAGGCCATTTCTGTGCAGCTGAGCCCCAGTGGACAGCGGTGGCCACCGGGGCCCCTTTGAAGTACGGTGCTCTGCAGCCATCCACTGGTGTCCTGTGGCGGACAGTCCTGCTGCTTCTTCAGACTGAATCTGTAGGAACAGGAGTCCCTGGGCAGTCAGCTGAGTCCGTGGCGCGCTGGTAACCCCAACCGTACTCCCGTTTTGTAGCATTCCCTCCTAGAGCTCCACAAAGGGCAGAGACCACTCGTGGTTCTTCTGGTCCGACTGACCTCTGGAATATCCCGCGAAATGTCAGGTAGTACATTGCCTCTGACGTCCTGGCAAGTGAGTGGATGGGTGCCTGGTGCTGACCTGCGTTCATAGTGCCCTCTGTCCACGCGACACCCCTTCAGCCCCCTCCTACCCACTCAGGGGGGGTCGAGGACAGGGGAGAGTGAGGCTCATGCAAAAATAAACCGTCCCGCCATCGAAAGACACTGTGTTCACAAGCACGTGGAAAACCTCTGTCCTCCCGGAAACAGGAGAGCACGTGCGTTTGCTTCATTGTAACATCAGGCCAAGGCACATCAGCCGTAACCAGAAAGAAAGTCCTTCTCTGAGTACTTTATTCACAGAGCTTGCAAATTCTGAGTCTTTTAGGACTCTTCATATTTTATCAATAAAGGTCAGTCAGCACCTGGCATACTAGGGCAAAGGCTGAGCTGCTATAACAAAGACACCCCAAAATACAGCTTTGCCCCGGAAGTGATTCGTTGACGCAGGTGCCCTCCGCTCCATCCCTCACCATCCTCCTCACCTGCGCCGTCAGCGCTGGGCTGCTGCCAGCCCCAGGCACGCAGTTCTCCTCGCAGCAGCCAAGGCCGAAGCGGGCACTTCTGCATTCCATTCACGTTACCTGGGGAAACCCGGTCCCGTGGCCGCGCCCGTCCACAGAGGAGCGGAGGAGCGGTTGTCTTTAGCCCAGCAGCCTGTGCCTAGCCAAAACTGGGAGCAAGGGGAGAGTGGATTTAGGGGTGCAACCAGCAGTCTGTCAAAGTAAGCTAGTGAACAAGTAACCCATCTTCAAGATCCTTTTCCCTTTAAAACTATATTAAAAGTCCTGGCTGGCATAGCTCAGTGGATTGAGCGCAGGCTGAGAACCAAAGTGTCGCAGGTTCGATTCCCAGTCAGGGTACATGCCTGGGTTGCAGGCCATGACCCCCAGCAGCCGCACATTGATGTTTCTCTCTCTCTTTCTCCCTCCCTTCCCTCTCTAAAAATAAATAAATAAAATCTAAAAAAAAAAGGTAGCCAATAATAAACCAAACATTTTTTTTAAAAACTATATTAAACAGGCATGGTTTACAGTACAGACCGTGGACAAAGAGATTTGCATATTGATTCAAAGAATCGTTGCCCGTCCTAGGGAAGGGTTACATTAGGACACCACACTACTGCCCTGGCCGGGTGTCTCAGGTGGTTGGAGCATCATCCTGTGCACCAGCTGCGCATTTGATTCCTCCTGGTCAAGGCACATACAGGAGGCAGCCAATCAGTGTCTGTCTGTCTCTGTCTCTCCCTCCCTCCCTCTCGCTCTAAAATCAATAAACATATCTTCAGATCAGGATTAAAAAAAAAAAAACAAAAACACCACACTATTAAGTCAACGAAAAACTATTATCCAGCCCTGGCTGGTGTGGCTCAGTGGATTGAGCACTGGCTTGCTAATTAAAAGGTTGCCGGTTCGATTCCCAGTCACGGCACATGCCTGGGTTGCAGGCCAGGTCCCCAGTTGGGGGCATGTGAGAGGCAACCGATTGATGTTTCTCTTTCTCCCTCCCTTCCCATCTCTCTAAGAATAAATAAAAAGTAAAATCTTAAGAAAACCCTATTATCCATTATTTCTGTGCAAGACCTGAACTGCCAGTGAGTCCATGTTTGTTCTTGGATGGACTGATTCTAGGATTTATAAATAAACATTTTTGCCACAGTGTGTTGATAGGGTAGGAATTTGGAACCGTTACTAGATTATTGTGGGAGTTAAATCAGAGAGGATCGGGGACTGGACTAATCCAGTGTCTTAATTATAGACATTTGGTATTCACGTGTTTTCCCTCTGTGATATCTCCAACCCCTGTGGAACTCAAATCTAGTAGAAAATGCCTCGCGCCCTGTCTGTGGAGCCCAGGCTAACTGGAGCAGTTTCGGTCGCTACTGCTAGAAACTATGTTAAAGCTGTTTTCCCCTCCTGCCGCTGCAGGGTGGCGTCTGGAGCGTATGAACAGGTCGTGATCAAGCGCTAGAAGCCGGGCCGGGATGGGAGCCTCCCTGGGGGTCCAGGACGCGGGCTGTGGAGCCGACAAGGCGTTGATTCCAGCACGTCCGTCCCGAGAACACGAACCTCTTTACCAAGGGAGCCCCTCCGCCTGCCCAGGGGAGAGCCGGCGCTGGCTTATTCCCGCAGAGGGCCCGCCGCTGTCCCTCCCCGCCGAGGCCGAGGGGACCGAGGGGACGTCGGAGCGGCGGGAGCGCGCACAGCCGGCCTGCGTGCCTGGAGGTCCGCGGCTTCCGTGGTCACGGCGCGGGGCACGCCCGAAAGACTGCTCGTCCTTTCGGAGCATCCCCGCGGGGAGAGCCGCACTCCCCGCCGGCGTCCGGTTTTGCTGCCGACGCACAAAACCCGCGATGGAGGTGCTCCGCAGATCTGGGCCCTGGTTTCCTAACTGCATGTTGGGGAGACAGTAAGTGCGGACGGCAGCCCCATCGACTCTGTCAAGACAGTTGTGGTTCCCGTTAAGGAAATCTTCCTTATTATACTACCTGCAGTATCGTACTAAGTTCATTAACTCTTTGTAATACAACAATTGATGTAAAAGTGTGGGTGTTCATGCTTTGAGGAAAAGTTATACTACAGTTGAGACATGTAAAATGCTTGCTTAATCTAAATGTATCAACGGAATAACAAGTGTATTTAAGTCTGAGATGCACGAGTGGGTATAATGCCACTGTTAGGCAGTATGTATTGTTCCTCGTTCTTACTACATGAGCCGCACAATTCCCACCAGCGCGTCGTAAGTGATTCGGGAGAAGTTTGGGGTTCGGTGTAAGGCACCCTGACATCAGAGCTGTCTTAACGAGCTGAGTAACATCTGCTGGTTTCACAAGTCAGAGTGTAGAACAACTGGAGGGAAGTGGTGACCCGATGAGAAGCAGAGCAGCCCACACTCACCTGACACCGGGAACCGTTCCAGGGAGGGAGTGGACAAGGCCGGGGACAGCCGTCCCACCCGCACCTGTGGTCTCTTCCTCAGCCCCTCCCCCGCCCCGTGATCGGGGTCTGTGCCTGCTTCTTGCTGCATCAGAAGTCGGTTGTTTTGAGGCAAGAATGGACTATGCCATACATCAAACAGAGCTTTTAAAGTCAGGAAATCTTACCAGCACAGCAGACAAACCTGAAGAGTCTTTCTGGTTTTATGTGGCAGTTTCTGTGTGGAAAGACCCTAAAATTAGGATCTTGGAATCACTTAGGAAAGACAAAATGTAGATTGTGTAAAACCAGAAATTCCCAGTTTTGGCTTTCAAAACCACATCCAAGTAACGTGGTGTGTTAGAATTCTTTGGTCTAGGTATTCTCATGTTGGCAGAAATGTTATTGCTTTTGCATAAGGCAAAAATGTTATTTTTTTAAGAAAATAGTATTTTAATATCCAAATTGAGAGGTTGGAGAACATTTGAA
Organism: Phyllostomus discolor; assembly: GCF_004126475.2. Lineage (NCBI taxonomy): Eukaryota > Metazoa > Chordata > Mammalia > Chiroptera > Phyllostomidae > Phyllostomus > Phyllostomus discolor. The sequence goes on from NC_040916.2 coordinate 35,367,056, forward strand.
TAGTTCATGTGAGGGCTTTGGGGGTTTTCTTTCTTTTTTTTTAATATTTCAAGGATTGGGTATTCCAAATGAACCCAAAACTACTTTTACAAATAGATTCTGAGATTTTTAAAGAGATGACACCCCCACGTAGAATATTTTGAGTGTGAAGAGACAGGGTTTTCTGAGCCACCCAAACTTTCTTGTTTCTGATTCGTTTTGAAAGGAAAACAACTGACCCAAAGATTTAAGTTTCGCCAAGAAACATGTTGTCTTGAGAGATGAAGACTTGCTGCCTTGGAGCAAACCGGTGAAGGATGCGTTCACTGAGTATTGTAGGAAAAAATCAAAGACAGTTTTAAACAGGGATATGACAGTGCTACTTAGAGATTTATTATCACATGTTTTAAGAACCTATTTTTCTATGTTCAAAATATTATTCCTAGGCTCTATTTTTTATTGGCGCTTCTGCGAATGACTGTGCAGCTTTGAGTGACTGCTCACGGCTGGACTGCAGGCGAGCTCAGTGAGGACAGTCATGTGCTCCGCCAGCGAAGGCGCCGTGACCCGGGCGCTGACCCCTCTGACTTGCACCGGGCTGCCCTTGTCCGGTACCTGTGCACAGGCCTGGCTCTCCGTAGTTAAAAGGGATACAGAATTATTTTTCAAACCCGAAATGTAGATTTTGAAAAGCATAAAAATCATGCCTTGATACATGTCGCAGCCACTAGGTACCACCTTGATGTGTGTATGAGTCAATGTCACAAACATTTAAAATAAGCAGAAACTCTGGGGAGAGAGGAGAGGGCGTGGCCTCTAGGGCCAGTGAAGTCTGCATTCCGTGTGCTCTAGCTGTTCCGCCCGCACAGGTTGCCCCCACGTCTCGTTCCTTGCAGCCCTTAGAAGTGTGTGTTCCAGGTTGCCTGAGCGGCTGCCTCACCTCCAGGTTTTTCTTAGAGCATGTCCTGTTAATATCTTAACCATGTAGCTATTGCAAAAAAAAAAAAAAAAAAATCTGCTTATTCAGTACCAAGTCCACTCATTTGGTTTCATTTTGACTGTAGAAAATGGAATTTGAAAAAGTAGATCTTAATACACTGATTTCTAAATCTTGAACTCCAATTCCAGATCCCCCAGTCTTTGGAGAATTTGCAGATGTGGGACATTTTCCGACCTCATGCCAGAGAAAAAGGGTTAACGGTATTTTAAAGCTAGTATTTGTGATAAGAGTCCTAAATGCCTTGTTTGGGGGAATTACAGAAGCAGCAGGCCGGGAGCCCGCTTCCTGTGACCTGTGCTGGTGACCGAGACCAGAGGGGATGCGAAGGGTGGCTGGGGACCAGGCAGGCCCTGGGCCCTCGGTTCACACCAGGACGGTTCACGCCCCTTTGTGGCCGTGAGAAGGCTCTCCACACAAACAGTTAACTTGGATGAGTATAATCGGACCAAGCCTAGACCAAGAACCTTAAAATGTCTACTAGCCTCCAGTCAGAACACAGTCAGGTAGCAACGAGTTTTAATAAAACACCCAGAAATAACTTCAGGCTTGAAGATTTCCATGCTAATGACCACTTGGCAAGCTCCAGCTGGCAGGCTGCGTCAGCGTGCTATGGAAGCACTGGGAAGAGTTAGGCTCCCAGGATATGTAACCCTGCGCTGAAGAGCCCGGGCTCAGGGGGTGGGCTGCGCTTTGTTCCAGCAGGTCTCTAACTGGGGCGGCCAGCAAACTCGCCTCGGTCAGCTCGCCTACCGGTACCTCACGTGACTGTAACCAGGTACTGAGTTGCTGTTGTGTTTTGCCGCTACGGATGTGTTGGCTTAGGTACTATGCATAATTTTTAATAGCTGCGATGTTACAGAATAAAAATAAATGTAAAGGATGACGTATGCCTGTATTAACCCCATTTTTAAGACTGCTCTGGAAATCAGGCCTTATTATTCCCTTATATATGTGACTTTTCATGTGATAATATACAGGGCGGGGCAAGAGCAGGTTTGCAGTTCATATGGAAAAATAATACAATAATTAATAATAACCCAAGGAGAAACTCTGTTTTGCAGAGTCACAACTGGAAACCTACTTTCGCCCCACCCTGTGCGCACACAGTGTATTTTAAACGGTTGTGCAGTGATTTCCAGCTACTCCTCTCTAGGATAAAGCTGGCAGATGTTTTAATTGACACAGGCTGTGTGGTCCCGCATTTACTAATGTTTATGTTCATCCTGTGTATGTGAGAAAACTCTCTGGCTGATCCTCATTGACCAAATCCCTTGCAGAGGAAGACACTTAAGGTACACTCAGTTTCATTATATCTTTTGGAAATACATCTTATTTGGGGGATTGCCTTTGTCCTCTGCATTTATCTGTTCTTGTGGAAGTTGATACAGCTGCGAGCAGTCATGTAAATGTTTATGAAAAAGTCGCTATTGAAGTGATTCCATTAGTATTGATATGGAGATCAATACTGGAGAATGACCTTCATTTTCATATATTTTTTTGTTTTACCTGCACAACTGTAAATCCAGGAAGTGTTTTTTCTTTCTTTTTTTTTTTTTTACAAAAACTAATTTTTTATTGTAAAGTATTTGTAATAAATGTCAAGGTGAATCATACAGGTTCAATAAAAAATCCTATCTTAAAGTTTGGAGTGTTGTTTCTACTTTAAAAGTTCAGGTGAGAGTCTACTACCTGCCGAGGAAAGAGGGCAGCAGTGAAAGGACCGGGGTGGCGCCCCCCAGGGCTTCACAGGGAGGGACATTTCTCTGTGCCCCGAGTGGCTCCCGCGGTGGCGTGGTCCTGCACCTCGGAACGAGAGGCCTGAGCCTGCATTCGAGGACCCCCCGCTGGACCTGTTTTCTGACCTGGGATGAAGATAACACCACTGACTCTTCCAGGTGGTAGGATGTTTGTTAAGCGCATGCCCCTGGGTAGGCACTCGGTGTTTTACGAAGCCAAAGCCTGGCCTTTGTGCCCATCCACATGCGTGTCTTCACTCGGGCCACAGAAGGCCGTCAGGAGCGTGCCACTGCGGGAGGTGAAGGTCATCTCTGAAAGGAGGCCGTCACCGCGCCCTGTAAGCGGCTCCTCCCTGTGACGAGACTGCCCTCCCAAAGGAGGGGCGCTGCCAAGGCCTTCTCTCTGCTGGTGCCCAGTTACGATGGCGACTGGAAGGGGACGAAGAACTGGGGTTCGGGAGGAGCCTGACCACAGGTGTTTCTCTGCAGACTGCCCCGGCTTCCCTGGACAGTGCAGTTACGAAAGGTGATGGGAGTGAGGCAGGGACCTACCTGCTTGCCGGCAGAGCAGCAGAAGCGGCTGGGGTTTGGGCACTCCAGGAAAACCCTCCGATTGCCTCCCCAGCACACGGGATCGTACAGCACCGCCCGGGATAACTTGGTGCCGTCACAGCAGGGCCTGGCAGCCCCGTGGTCTGGCCCCCGAGGCCCCGTCTCAGGCATGGGGTGCCCGGGCGCGGCCTTCTTGTTCCGACCCAACACCCAGTGTTTCCATCCCTTCCTCCCCCACCCTCTCCCCTCCTTCACCTTAATGTACCTCTCCCTTTCTGTGTATCATACACCTGGTAGGGGCACATAAAAGGAAATGGAATCTTTCCGCTTGCATGGCAGGAAATCTTTGGTGGAGTGAATCCGTCCACATGACACAAGATACAGAAAAGGCCTGCGTTCAGACAGTCCACGAGTCGGTGACCTCTACTCCAGATGGACCCATGTGACGAGGAACAGTCTGACCTTCCAGGATGAGTTAGTTTAGACCCCACCCCTGTGCAGCTACAGCTCAAGTAGGCCAGGATGTCTCCTGAATGAACCCTTTTCTCTGTAACACTGACTTCACCAGTAGACGTCTGAGCCATTTCAGCAGTGACTTCCCCACGTTGCAAAACCTGCAAACCTCCATAGAAATCGGCATGACTAAGGTTTGTTTGTTTTTTTACTTTTTTTTTTCATCTTAGGGAGTCCTCAGAGCAAAAGAATGCATCTACTTGAAGTGAGAAAAGTGTGCCACCTTCTGGTATTGAACTTCAGTGACTGGGCTCAAACATTCCTCTCCCACGTGCTCCGGTGTCTGCCCCTCCTTCCCCACAGTCCGTGTTATTACAACCAAAGGGAAAACAATTTTCAGTATGGATTTTAAGGAACTTGAAATACTTGCGAAAAGATTTGGAAACATCCCATACTTTTGCTTAAACAGGGTGAAAGTCTCTCCCTTTCGTCTGGGATGAGTGAAAGATGCTGTAAATTCAGTTCTAGGAGGATTCCCAGTAGGAAGTCCTGGGCCTCCGGACAGAGGGCCAAGGTTGGACTGAGAGACAGCCGTGGAAAACCAGCCGATTAGACAGAAGCAAAGAACCTCGAGTCAAGGACGAGGTGTGGGAGTAGGGGCAACGCAGTGTTCGTGGGAAAGACAATGCAACGGTGGAGCTTGGTACGACTGACCCCGGCTCAGGCCACAGCAGACGGGAGGATGGCGTGGGCAGAGGAAGGCAGCAGGGCAGGCAGAGTGCACACAGTTCGACGGGAACATTAGCAGCCCAGGAGGGCACTGAGTTAATTCTCAAAAGATAGGTGCATGCCTGGGGTGCCGCCGGCTTCAGAAACCTCCTGCAAGGTGAAACGAACGTCGTGCACATCTGTGACGTCCAACTCCTGCCGGCTCGTCAGAGCTCGGCCATACTCATTCCCTGTTGAGGGATGTCCCCACGGGTGTGCATCACGCAGGAGGTGGACAGTGTTGGCCACCGTTTGACACCTAGCACCCGGGATGAAGTGCAATCAAGATTGCCTCCTGCGGCTGTGACCTCGGCTCACGCCCTGACCCACCTGCAGCCTGGTGTGCACCACCCTCTGCAGCTGCGGGTGTAACCGTGTGATTTTGCTGGCTTCCAGACTCCGGCCGAGGGAGGTACTGTTGTTTGGAATTGTTCCCTGATGGTCACTCACAGAAATGAGAGCCCCTGGGTGGGGAGAGCAATTCTTGAAAGAGAACTTAACTGCTGGGTATGGCGTAGATGGAAAGATTGGAAATGGAAAAAAAGAGAGACAGAAGTAAGTGGGGAGGAGCAAGCCTCATGGAGACACTGCTGGGCAGGGTCACATCTCAGCCTGAAAACTGAAGACAGGCGGCTGGGAGTACCTCGGCCCCGGGAAAACCCTAAGCGATCACTCAAGAGGGTTTTGGAGTTGCCCAGATGATGGAAATAGGAACTGAAGGCAAGTCTCAACTCAGATCTCAAGGAATATTCCAAGTAACACACTTGATACCTCCTCTGCGGGGGGCGACCCGTGGTGGTGGTGGGAAAACCTTCCCTCCGAGAACAGTCTGCAGGTAACTGGTTCCCGCAGAAGCACATTCCGCTGCTGCACAGAGCAGCTTGGTTCCCTGGGGCCGAGACACCTTAGGGTTCTGTTCTTGAGGCCTCTGCTTGATGTTTACAAAACCATGCGACCCGTTCAAGTGGTTTGTTTTCCTAGAAAAAAGGCCGCCATTGGTTCTTGGAAAACTGGAATCTACTGGTAGTTCACTGGGAAGAGACATAAGAAAACCTTGATAGTTGTCTAATTGGTATCGGAAAGCAGACATTCACCCACCGGAGTTCTGTGAGGAGTAAGCAGGTACGCGGGCCTGCTGCCTTTAAGACAGTGGATTTGAGAGGCAGAGGGTTCGGCGTGGTGTGGGGCGGCGGGCCGTCACTCTGAACCCCACGGGCTCCTGCACTGTCCCATTTGCGCAGTATCGTTTTGTCGAGTAAAGGTTAAGTCAGTGGATGCACGCGCTATTACAACACCGTGGCTCTAACACAGCAGATCCATGGTGGGAAGGCAGTCGTGGGTGAAGGCTGTGCAGAGGCCTAGAAAAGCAAGGACAGGCAGACAGACAAGAGGGCCTGGGGGGTGGGGGGAGTAGGGGGGCAAAACAACACCGCCGGATCGTATGCACTCAGGAGGGAAAAATCAGCATGTGGACAAAGTGGGAGTGGGGGACAGGCATGTCGGGGGCCACCTGTGAAGTTCAAGGAGGGAACAGCTGGCTATTGGGTGCCGACTGGTCTCTCTTCCAGGGTCGCTTTTCCCCTTCAAATGCACCTGCCTTCTACTTCCTGGGGAGTGGCCACAACGTCCTCTCACTCCCTGTTCCTTCGCAGAAGACCGTCCAGTGGGCACAACTCCCAGCCTCCCGTGTGTTTTAAGAGACAGACTGATGAAGAAGCGAGCAGTTGCATGTAACAGTCAGTAAACCTCACCGGACAGCCGGCAGGTGCCCGGTGCCCTTTTCTTCCTGTTCCCCTCTCTGCGGGTTGGAATAAGCCAGAGGTGGCTCATGCGTCTGTCTCTGTCCCCGAGGAGCGTGCCACGTGGAGCAGGACAGCAGGGTGCACTCATCAGTCCCTGCAGTGGCAGAGCTGTCACGCCAGTCAGCATACCCTCCCGGGCCTCAGGAGGCTGTGTGCTCACGGGAGCCACCGCCTCGCCCAGCACCACGTGGAGCTGCACACGCTCCCCACTCCTCCACCTCCCAGCCCCAACCAGCAAGCTGCCAGAGAGGGTGCTGGGACACCGTGGGCAGTGTGTGTATCACGAGGCTTCCGTGTCCTTCCATCACCCGTGTTCCCGCTTTGCATGATGTTTCAGGCTATGAATTAGACGCCGGAATTTAGCCCAGAGGAGGTGGGGAGCCCTGGAGAGGTGTTAGAGCTACCCGTATCCCCTGGGAAAAAGTTTCAGACACTGATTTCCTTTCCAATTTTTTAATGCCGACACAAGGCTCCAACAACGACAAAAAAATAAGCATATCAGGAGCTCTCTGCACACACCCTCAAACAAAATAAGCCTGTTGAAACAAACAAGAAAGAAAGAACAAGTTAAGTGATTTCAAAATTAACGGTTGTCCTGGCCAGGCAGATCCGTTGATTAAAGCGTCATCCCAGAATGCCCAGGTGGCAGATTCGATCCCCGGTCAAGACATACACCAGAATCGACATTGCATCAATAAGAACAACAAATCAATGTGTTCCTTCTCTTGCTCTCTCCCCTTCCTCCCTCCCTCCCTCTCTCCCTCTCTCTCTCTCTCTCTCTCTCAAATCAATAAATTTTAAGAAATGCAGAAGTCACTTGAATTAGGACTACACAAAAAATTCTCAAGTGAGCCCTGGCTGATGTAGCTCAGTGGATTGAGTGCAGGCTGCGAACCAAATTATCACAGGTTCAATTCCCAGTCGGGGCACATGCCTGGGTTGCAGGCCACAGTTCCCAGCAACCACACATTGATGTCTGTCTGTCTCTCTCTCTCTCTCCCTCCCCTCTCTAAAAATAAATAAAATCTTAAAAAAAAACACTAAAAAATAATAAAATGAAAATTGTCTCAGAACTTAAAAAAAAAAAAAATTCTCAGCGAGCCCACCGTCTGCCTCGGCCCGGAGGCTCGGGACGGGAGGCTCACTGACCGTCATCATCCTGCAGGTCGACCGTCACGGCAGAGCCGTCCCTGCTCAGCCGCACGGTGCCCTCCAGGAGCGCCCGCATCGCGTCTGCGTCGTCGCACAGGCGGTTCACCTTGGGGTACGCCAGGAGCCTCTCCAGCGGCACGCAAAACTCCCCCCCGCAGCAGAAGGGCTTGGGAGCCTTCTCTATGTTGCGTTTCTCCAGCTCTGTGAAGACTGGTCCGGAAAACGCGGCGAGCCGGTTGGCTTTCGTCGGCGGCGGGCCCTGCCTGTCGCCGCTCTGCGCCGCGCTCAGGCCCGAGACGTAGCTCTGTCTCAGGCTCTGGACTTGCCGAGACACCTCGTTGGCGAGTGCGAGTCTGCGCACTTCCCTCTGCTGGAGGCTCGGGTACGACACCGAGTAAACCTGAAAGGGGCGGGGAAACCACTCAGGATGCAGGACAGTTTTCCGAACTCTTCGTAGTAACTCTGCACCCCAGGAAGCATTAAACGGTAGGTGCCAAGGTCCAACCTCACGCATCGTAAGTGCCACAGTGTAACGGGGGGCGGCACGCCACTGACACACGGGGTGACAGCTGCTCGTTAAAAGGGGAAGGCGTGCATTCTTCGCCATGCCTCCTAAAATCAAAAGGGTCCGAGATGCTCAGGGGCTCGATTCCCGGTGCCTCCCTGAGCCCCGCCGTGAAACCGCTGCTGGCCCTGGCTTCCCCTCCCCTGCTGGCCACCCTGCCGCCTGACAAAGGGGGTCTGCTGGCCCACGTGGCTCAGAAGCCATCCTGGCAGAAGGCCAGGTGCTCCCAAGGCCACGGTGGACCTCTGACAGCTGAGGGGCATGCAGGCCTGTCCCAGGGTCAGCCCCATAATAACGTCATTACTTAATCTCAGTGGTCGGGGTGCTTAATAAAAAGGTCACCCTCAGCCCTGGCTGGTGTGGCTCAGTGGATTGAGCGTGGGCTGCCAACCAAAGTGTCCCAGGTTCGATTCCCAGTCAGGGTACATGACTGGGTTGCAGGCCATGACCCCCAGCAACTGCACACTGATGTTTCTCTCTCTCTTTCTCTCTCCCTTCCCTCTCTAAAAATAAAGAAATAAAATCTTTTAAAAATATATCTCAATTTAAAAAAAAAAGAAAGGTCCCCCTCCTGGCAAGTGTCATTCTGGTCCCGACAGCTACCCCACGAAGAATACTCACAACTTTATACACGTGTTCACCACACTGCTCCGCGGCACACGAGGCGGTCTCCGGGGCCCCGATTTTCCGGAAGACCCCTATCTGCGTGCAGTAGCCAACATTCCCCGCTCCTTCGGGCGGCTCCCCCACGCCGGTAAACTCCACGGAGTAATTGTAGAAGTCGGCCACACCTAAGGCCCTGAAACCCACATAAAGAGAGAGACCTTTTTTTCTCACCTTAGAGCTACCGTGACATAGACGACAATTTCCAGTGGAAGAGAACGTGAAAAATACAACGGACAAAAATACTCTTCAGCTACAGATCCTTGCAGCGCCACGGGATGCCAGCCACCTCGTGGGCTTGCTCGTTTCTCAGCGGGGCATGAAGGCAGTGACCGCGAGTTTAACAAACCCCGAGGACAGGGAGGAAAGGAGAGCTGCGGAGGAGCCGAGGCCGGGGTGGACCAGGACACCCCTATTTGGACTTGGATTTACGGCACAAACACGTCGAGCCCTTGGGAGAGGTCCCTGAGGTGGGGACACACTCAGCCCCGTACCTTCCCTCAGATTCGTCCCCTGGTCTGGACACCCACACCCCTGACGCCGGCACGCCTGGGGCCCGCACACCCTTCCCCCACTTGCCCGAGAACTAACAGAACAATCTTCCCCATTTATGTGCTAAGTCGTCCTTTGGAAATCAGTTCTATGGGAAGAAAAACGGTTTCAGTCGTGTATGGATAAGGATCTGCTTCCCAGGATTTTAAGCCTCCGTGGGCCCCCCCCCCCCCCCCCACACACACACAAAACACCAAAACTCTCGCCAACTCACCAGGTCTGAAACTGCTTCCTGTTCCACTCAAATTTGTGATCTGAGTCTCTTAAGGTCACGACTGGGAACAGGGGGTTGAAGTCAGAGTTCGGGGTGCTGATGACGACCATGGCCGGGGACAGGTACCCAAACACGACTTTGGGAAACCTGGCCAGGTCCTGGGAGTCCAGGTGTTCTATCCTGAAACGGTCAGTGGGAAGGAGATCGTAAAACCTAGCTCCCCTGGCAGATATTTCCTTAAGTTAACGTAGCAAAACAGTTTCTTTCCCTGCACTGATTCATCCCTCCTCTGAAGATGCAATGGTGACCTTCCCTTCCCTCACTCCACATGGGACAGAATGGTGAAAAGCCAGTCCCAACTGACCAGCAATTTTCTTTACAAATAAAAATTGGGATCGCATTTAGGATATACCCAGATTACTAAAACTAACTCCGTGAGATTTTTCTAACGGATTTATACAGAAGGAATTCGTTTTCATACGTACAACTCGATACATGTCACTAAGTCAAATCCACGCAAGCGAGAGTCTCTCTCCACAGCAGAGCCGTGATACAAGATGATGGACAAATTCAGATCCCGGGGACTCAGGTAATCCCCGGAGAACGGAGACAATTTACATCTGCAAAAGCGTGATTGGAGAAGTGAGGGCGTTTGAACGCGAGTTGCTCAGAGTGACCCCAGCCCCGGTGCTGAGAACCACCTTCTGCCTACAACGCTGTGTCCTGACGGGGCCCTCTGTCCACCCTGAACCAAGCGCTGGGACAGAGTAACTTCCTCTCATGGGGGAGGAACTGGACAGTAACAACTGGACTCTGAAGATTTGATACTGCTCTCACTTTTGATACTTTTCTGGTCTGCCAGCTCACTTTGGATCAGTGATTTTCGACTTCTTGTTCTTCCAAAGAACACTCTTGCAACAGCCTGGGCACGTCTGATTGCACGCAGGAGACTGGAGAGTTGCCGTCGCAGATCGGAGGTGGCGGCCTGGGGCTCTGCTGTCATCACGTACCCAGCACTCAAGCAATTACATTGTTGCCATTGGAAATGGAATGTGCAACGCTTTGACTACTGCAGTGACTTCATTGAGGCTACCCTTTCTACACTGGTGGAGAACAGGTGTCCCTCCTGGTGTACACAGGTAATTAGTATTACGGCACGGTCACTATCTAGTGAGATTGAGGTTCTCCTAGTGTGTCATGTACAACACATTTTAACGTTTAATGTACTTCATACGTTGCACAAAATTGACACTTCCTCTAGGCATATTTATAGTGCCACTGGTTTTAGATGAATGCACAAGGCTTCCAGAAACTAGGTGTTACCTTTGCGATCCTATTTTATCTTCATTGATATCTACTCCAACAATCAGTTCAAGGCAACTGTGTGATTTAATCATCTGTATGAGCAAAGCGTTACCACACCCCAAGTCTGCCACCTGTGGATGGGAGGGAATGTTATTTCAAAGATGACGGTTACAGCCAGAGAGGTCAAATGTGATCAAAGACTTCTATATAGGGAATGGGTATCAAAAAGGAAACCATAATGCAACATTATATGGAAGGATTGTTTTGGGCAGAAAAAGTACACAAAAGGAAATTAATCTTGAGACATTGTAAGCCTGGGGGTTGTGGGGATAAGTCCTATTTAACTTCACATTAACTGAACTTTTACTATACTTCCCTCACCCAGCCCTTCCCAGCCTAGTTTTCTTTTTATGAGCTCTTCCTTCTTGCAATAACCTTTTCTTTTGTAATAATCTTTCTGAACAGTTCTCTGCTTACTTACTAACCAAGACTTCTGTATGTGACATTTTATAAGACAGTTATAATGAAATGTTTGGAAACACCTACCTTCTTGGGTTTATGTCGATTCACCAGGTCGTTAACGAAGCTGTAACGCTGTCTGTATAACGGGGGGAAGAAATTAATTGTCTTCTTGGTGGGAAGGTCAAAATTGCCATCGGCCACACTGTCACCCTGGAAGTTTGCAAACAAAAAGTGTTCTAAATGTAGGAAAAAAAACAGCTTTATTTCCCTCAATTAATTGGCAGAACAAGTTGGCCCTTCAACCACCTCTGCTCTTTTTTTTAAGTTTGAAGGGAAGGAGAGTTTATTGGTGAAGGAGTGGGACAGAGGGAAGGGTCCTCCACAGGCACAGCAGCCCACCCTCTGCTGTTCTGAACACATTAGACTTCCTCCACAGTTTGTCTGCGTCTTCTCTCTCGTTAGGAATCTCGCTTTGTGCTTTCTGCGGCTCGGAGGCTGCTGAACGGAAAATTACTTAGGAATGCATTTGATAAAACAATTAAAGCCTCCCAGCCAAAAAGGACTGTTAGGGAACTTCCAAAGCCTGCAGTCCGGGCAGGCAGGTGGCTGGAAACCGGTTATGACTGACCAAGTTATGACCAAAGTGAAGCAGGTTCCTTTGCGACCTCATCTGACTAGGGCCGGGCCTGGACCCAGTCCTGTCGTGGGCCTGCCTAGCCCAGCTGTAGCAACATTCCTACTATGTCAGTTTGGAGAGATCCCCTTACCCTTGACATTGCATGTAACTCTGTCTCTGATCAATTTCCTCATCTCCCACCTTTGATCTCTGATCACCTTGGCCTGCCTTCAGCAAGAATCCTCCTATTAAATCTGCAAATCGTTTAGCAAGAATCCCCACACCCTTGATATCTCCTTTCTTTCCCATCCACTGACCCCCTCCCCCACTCTGCTCATAAGCTATAAAGCCATTAGTCTTTGATGTTTATGGAGTTGAGCTGAAACTTGCCCCTAACTGCAATGCTCTTATTGCAATAGCCATAATAATTTTGTAAGAATGTTCCTTTAACAAAACCCCATTAGGAAAAGGAATTATGAAGAACCCCCAACAGCTATTCCTGCCCCTAAATACCAGTACTATAAAGGACAGTCCCAAAGGCACTTCTGTCCAAAAGAAATAGAATTGCAACTTCCTTGTACCCTATTTAAAAAAAAAAAACAAAAAACATTGTTAAGGACTTCCAGCCAAGATGGAGGCGTAAGTGGACACACTGCCTCCTCGCACAACCAAAATTAAGGACAACAAAAATTTAGAAACAAAAAAACAACTAGAACAGACAGAAAATTGAACTGTACAGAAGTCCCAACAACCATTCATCCAGACCGGTAAGACGGGTGGAGTCGGTGGCTGGCCGAGAGGGGTCGCAGCAGGAAAAAGCGGTGGCTGGCAGACCCGGGCACACAGGGCACAGGCAGTAGCTAGAAGACCCCGGTGGCAGACCCCTGGTGGGCGTGGGGAGGCAACGAGCAGACCCAGTGAGGCGCGAAAGGCAGCTGGCTGTCCGCAGTCACACATTCACGCACAGATAAACCAGGTGAAAATGGGCAGAGAGACAGACCACGCAACCCAGGGCCCAGCACCAGGAAATAAAGCCTAAAAGCACTGATTGAAAACACTTGTGGAAGCTGAGGTGCTGGGAGAGACTCCCAGCCTCACAGGAGAGTTCATTGGAGAGACCCACAGGGTCCTAGAACGTACACAAACCCACCCACAGGGGAGTCAGCACCAGAAGGGCCCAACTTGCTTGTGGGAAGCGGGGGAAGGGACTGAAATCAGACAGAGAGCAGAGCAAGCAGCACTGTTCCCTCTCTGACCCCACCCCCACATAAGCGTCACAACCCAGCAACAACTGGGTTGCCCCACCCTGGAGAACACCTAAGGCTCCGCCCCTCATACATAACAGGTGCAACCAGACCAAAAAAAAAAAAAGGCTCAAACGGAAGAACAAATCAAAGTTCCAAAGCCAATACTTTTAAGTGACTAAGAGATAGCCAACTTATCAGATGTACAGTTCAAAGCACTGGTAATCAGGAAGCTCACAGAATTGGTTGGTTTTGATCACAAATTAGATAAAAAAATGAAGCCTACACTAAGTGAAATGAAGAAAAATGCACAGAGAACCAGTAGTGATGGGAAGGAAACTGGAACTCAAATCAATGGAGTGGACCAGAAGGAAGAAAAAAACATCCAATCAGAAAAGAATGAAGAAACAAGAATTCAAAAAAATGGGGAGAGGCTTAGGAACCTCCAGGACATCTTAAAACTTTCCAACATCCGAATTATAGGGATACCAGAAGGAGAAGAGGAAGAGCAACAAGTAGAAAACTTATTTGAACAAATAATAAAGGAGAGCTTTCCCATTCTGGCAAAGGAAATAGATTTCCAGGAAGTCCAGGAAGTTCAGAGAGTCCCAAAGAAGTTGGACCCAAGGAAGAACACACCAAGGCACATCATAATTACATTAGCCAAGATTAAAATGGAGAAAATCCTAGAAGCAGCAAGAGATAAGGGGACAGTCACCTACAAAGAAGTTCCCATAAGACTGTCAGCTGATTTCTCAAAAGAGACCTTACAGGCAAGAAGGGGCTGGAAAGAAGTATTCGAAATCATGAAAGGCAAGGACCTACATCCAAGATGACTCTATCCAGAAAAGCTTTCACTTAGAATGGAAGGGCAGATAATGTGCTTCTCAGATAAGGTCAAGTTAAAGGAGTTCATCATCACCAAGCCCTTATTATATGAAATGTTAAAGGGACTCATCTAAGAAAAAGAAGATAAAAAATATGAACAGTAAAAAGACAGCAAACTCACAGTTATTAACAACCACACCTAAAACAAAAGCAAACTAAGCAAACAACTAGAACAGGGACAGGATCACAGAAATGGAGATCACATGGAGGGTTAGCAACAGGGGAGTGGGAGGAGGAGAGAGGGGGAAAAGGTACAGAGAATAAGTTGCATAGACGGTAGGGAGAAAATAGACAGGGGGAGGGCAAGTATGGGAAATGTAGAAGCTAAAGAACTTATGAACATGAACATGAACTAAAGGCAGGGAATGTGGGTGGGAGGGGGTGTGCAGGGTGTAGGGTAGTGAAGAGGGGAAATGGGACAACTGTAATAGCATAATCAATAAAATATATTTTTAAAACATTTTAAAAGTGTAATTGTAATATTTTATAAACTCAATATACCTAAAGTTGCCAGAATAACTTTTGAGAGTCATACAAGTGTGTTACGAAGGGCAGCAATTACCTCCCTGTTGTTCTGTTCCATTCTGTCTCTCCAAATTCAAATTCGTTGAAACAAAAATGTAGATGTATCCTTCAAGTTCCAGGAATCAGTAACCACACGGCTGTAAATGCAAAATACCGGTTGTAAAAAGGAGCCTGGATGAAACAGTTGCCTAGATCAATGGGGAAGGGAGAAAGCAGGCCTTCTGCTTTCCGTGTAACCATTTCACCCACAGAATTGATTCAGTGAGTATTGTCTCCGACAACAGCCAGCAGCTCAGGAAACCTACACAACTGCACTATGCCAAACCCAGAGCGTTGCAGCCCAGGGTACCCCTCCCTAAGGTACCATTCTTTCCTTTTCCCATTCATTTACTTTGATACAAACTGAACAATCTTATCGGTTTGTTTTATTAAAGCCCTCAACCTCATTCAAATTGCTTGCAATTACTCTTTCACATGTGCTCACAGTGAAATTTCGAGGGGAAAACCTGTCCTGCGTAACAAGCTAGAGAGCCTCCAACATCTATCCAGTTCACGGACGAAGGTAAAGTTAAATTTTGGTTCTCTAAAGCGTGCCTGTCTCTACCAAGAGCTTGGTCTAAAATGTAGGCACACGTCAACCGCCTAACTTTCCGAGTTATTCTCTATAGTCAGGGGGGTCCAACCCGTGGATGGCTATGAATGCAGCCCAACACAAAATCCTAAATTTACTTAATTTATTTGTTTGTTTGTTTATTCTAATCAGTTTTCGTATTTATGTATTTAATACGTGGCCCAGAGATGCCAAAATGTTGAACACCCCTGCGCCTACCTCGAATCCCAAAACTGTCCTCTGGCTACCCAACGTTAAGGTCCCGGGCGTGAGGCGATGCCCGTCTCCCGCGTAGGTAAGGACGACCAGGTAGCAAGGCGGGGTGTGGACTGCGGGCTAAGAGCGCGAAGCCGCCGCCGCCCGCAACTCCTGGCCCCGCCCAGCCTGCCGCGCACGCGCAGTCTCTCTACCTGGCGTTACCTGCCCGCGGCCTCACCTGCGCCGCCAGTGCCTTTGGGGGGCGCTCTAGTCCTCCGTCGGGCGCTCCTCCCATTCCTTCCAAGCGCCCAGCTGCAAGGCATCGGTTTTGTGTCTCTCAACGGCCGCAGTGGCGCGTGGCCGGACTGTTGGCCAGAGGCTGGCGCTGCCCCCGCGCCTCCGCGGGCCGCGAGCGGGGGGCTGCACCCCGGGCCGCTGTTGGGGGCGTGGCTCTCCCCGCGCGCTGCCGAAGCTGGAAACCGTCCCGGCCAGAGGAGCGGCCCGGCGGGGAGCGCGAGTCCGCGGGTCACTCAGCCGCGACTCAGGTGCCCGGGAGGATCCACAGGGGCCTCAGGCGTCCCCTGGAATGAGTAAAGTTGGTTCAGTGCATCTGAACTCCCAGAAAAACGTTCGGCCCCCAGCCCTCCGACTGGTAACTTCTGCATGCTGGGGTCGCAGCTGATTTCTTAGAAACATCACTGTATTCGGCCCTCCTTCCCCTGCAGAGATTCAACTCGACACTTTATTTTTTAACTATTTTATTTTTTTATTATTGGTCTGAGAGAGAAGAAGGGAGAGAGAAGCATGGGACTGTGGTTCCAGTCTTCCATGATTTCACTGGCTGATTCTTTTATGTGCCCTGACCAGGATCGAACCCACAACCTCAGCTATGGTATGACGCTGTAAACAACTGAACTACCCGGCCAGGGCTCAGGCACTTTATAAATCAGTATTTCTTTTTTGTATGTGATGGAGGAGTTTAAGGAGGGGAAGAGGAGAAACGAAGCTGCCGCCTTTGGGGGGACAATTATTTTTAGTCGTATGTTAAAAGACAAAAAGCTATTGTTTATTAATGATTTAATGACCCATTAATATACCACAAGTAATATATCAAAATTATATTTTCAAATAATACCTTCAATATGCAAAAAGCACAGTGCTAACAACTTTGGGGTGTCACAAAGAAATTGTGTAACTCTTGCTTTTAGTATTAGGAGGAGTCTAGTCTCAGATTAAAAAGTAACTCAAGGTAAGGTAAGCTTCGCTGAGAGGTTCCTGTTGGCCTAGGAACACTGCAGTTTAACAGACTGTCTTCCTTACAAGAACGTATTTCTTATTACAGAATATGTAATTTAACTAGAACCTTTAAAAGTTAATAAATGGCCCTGGTGGGGTAGCTCGGTTGGTTAGAGTGTCGTCCCCAAATGCCAAGGCTGCAGGTTCGTGAACGGGACAGGATCCTGAATGTAGGGTTTTTGACCTACCTGCTGGTTGGCTCCTTTATGAACTTGAATCCTCACGTCCAGCTCTCTCTCCAAATGTGCCTATTTCATCACTCTCCCGGTCCCCTGCTATTTCAGAGGCTGGAAACCGTTGTTGGCTCTGTCCCTTTCCACCCTTCCCACACTTGGACGTTCACCAGGCCTTGACCTCTTCAAGCTGTCAGTTGCATCTGTTCCTTCCCACAGCCAACACCTCAGCTTGCCCTGTGTCAGCCTCATTGTTTCAGTATGCCTCACCTTACCTCCCTCCACCAGGTTCTACGTCCCGCTGAGATACAGGCCACATTAGACACTTTCAAAAGGATGAGGTTTGGGCCAAGCAGACCTAACATCCTGACTTGACTGTTACTCTCTAACCTCTGGAAATTTACTTACCCTCTCTGAGTGTCGATGGATTCCGTTGAAAAATGAAAATTAAATAAGAGTACCCACTCGGGAAGTAAGTGTGGTGTACCCATTATGGACCAAGTACTGATGTGAGTAAAAAAGGTAAAGATCCTTCTCAGGTGGTTCTTCCAGCCCAGCAGGTAGGTCTGCCCTGCAACACGTGACCAGCAGTCATTCTGGGTACCAGCCTGAGCCTGAGACTCAAAATAGCATGAACTATTTGGAGGGCTTGAGAGAAGGCGATTGTCTTTTGCATATAAAAGGAATGAATGTATCAACAGTCTGTGGCCAGAAGGAAAATTGTAGCTGATTAAGATGCACAAATTCTTTCACACTCTTACAGAGGCATGGGGTCTGTTTCTTTTCCTTTGGAATCTGGTTGGGTTTTGTGATTTCACCAATGAATGAATGGAACACTGAAGTGCCAGTTGCAGGCCTGGGTGTTAAGAAACTGACAACTCCTACTTCCTGTCTCTCGCAACGCCTACGTTACTCCTGGAATCCAGGTGCCAGGCTGTGAGGAAGAACAAGCAGCCCCACCCCACCCCACCCCAGAAGAGCCCCACCTGGAGGGAAACCAGGTGTGCCCCACCCCCACCTCAGGCTGCCGGCATCCCGTCATCTTGCTAGCTCTGTGAGTGGACCATCTGGACGTGAACGCTTTGGCCCCGGCAGAGCCACTTTAGCTAACTGCCTGCGGGCTGCTAGTGCGGCTGTGCCCACAAGCACCCAGGGCTGGAGTGTCTCAGAATTTACTTTCCCCTAGGTAGCTTTTTTTTTTTTTTTTGCTTGTGACTTCAGCTTGGAACCACAGTGGGGTATAATTCTCACTGCAGAGTTCCCCTGCTGTAGCAGGCTGAAGCCATTACCTGCAGGACTTGACCCGAACTTGTATCATTGCAATGGTCCCTTCCCTGGTGTTGTCTCCCCTCTCCCTTAGCAGCTTCCGGGAAGCCGGGAATCTCCTGGGAAGATTGCTGGCACACAGGTCTTCCCACCTCGGGGTCTGGCTCTGGGAACTGGACCTCTGACAACCATTCTGGCTGTTTTGTGGAGACCGAAGCAGAGGGTGTCAAAAATGGAAGCAAGGCAACCGTTTAGAAGGCCACCTCAGTGAATCGGGAGAGGTGTGATAGTGGCCCGGACTTTGCGGCCGCAGTGAAGATGGAACGATGCAGACGGCGTCTAGACATACCTTGAAGGTGAAACTCCAGACAAAGGACCTGATGCTCTTACTGACCAAGCCTATGCCTTTCACCTCCACCTTGGCAAGGCTGTTCCCTTCCATGAGAACGTACCACTGATAAACCCTGCATACATGCTCATCACCTTGCCGATCTGTAATTCTTTATACTGCGTCAAGAAGGATGGAGCTTCCCCTTTAACAGTTGCAAGAAATTCATTCTAGGACCCTGCAATCTCACCTAGTCTCTCAGGGAACTAGGGAACTGACCGTTGTATACAGGCTGGAACACCTAACCACCAAAGGGATTCTTTATCAGAAATACTGGCACGTACATGAGGCAACCAATCCATGTTTTTCTCCCTCTCTCTGCTTTCCTACACCTCTCTCTAAATATAATCTTTTAAAAACTAAAGTATGAAGTGTAGTAGGTTAGGTGGATTGTAAATGCATTTGTGACTTCCAATATTTTTGATTTACAATGGGTTTCTTGGGATGTAACCCCGTTGTCATAAGTCAATGATCATCTGTATATTTGGTCTTCACCCCCAAGTTGCTGAAACAAGGGCTTCTAAGACCCAGCCAATGTCTGGAGTGATAAAATTCCAGTTTTTGTATGCTAATGAGGTGGCTCCAGGTGAGCCTAGATAGCTTCAGGTGGGAGCTGCTTGCCAAGTAAACAGAATCATATGATTAGAGGGTTGGAACTGTCAGTCCCTCCCGTGACCGTGACCTCATAATTTAATCAGTCTGTCTAACAGAACTTCCATAAAAACCCTCAGCAAGGAGGTTCGCAGAGCTTCCTGATTTATATGTATCCTTGACAGCAGGGGCGTCCAATTCATTTTCACCGGGGGCCACGTCAGCCTCTCGGCTGCCTTCAAAGGGCCAGATGTAATTTTAACTCCTTAACAGTTAAGGAGTGGTTACATTTACACAGTCTTAAAATTATTTTGGCCCTTTGAAGGCAACTGTGAGGCTGATGTAGCCCCCAGTGAAAATGAGTTGGACACCCCTGCTTTATAATAAATAACTGCCTGTGACAGTCATTGGAGGGCTCCCCTGAGCTCTGTGAGCTGTGACAGCGAATTCTTAAGCCTGACAAGGGGTCACAGGAACCCTCTATTAGTATTCGAGTAGGACAGAGGTATGGGTAACCTGGGGACCCACCTCTTACGAACTGTCTCTGAAGTTGCGTGTGGTCTTATAGGGCTGAGCCCTTGACCTGTGCAACCTGCTAACTCCAGCTAGGTAATGTCACGATTCAATTAAATTCTAGGACACCCAGCCTGTGTCCAAAAAGTTAGTGTGGGGGAAGAAGCGCTCACACATTTGTTGTCAAAGTGTTGTGAGTAGAGAAAGTTTTTTCAATCTTTACTTAGTACCTACGAAGTGTCGATCATTGTGCCCAGTGCTGGGCATGATTAGCTGAAAGGCCTGGAGTCCCCCTGTGGTGGCTGAGGATGACAACCAACCAGACAACTGCAGTGTGTGCAGGGCCAGTATTCAGCCAGTATGCTCACTGTATGGCTATGCCCCAGAGCCCTTGCACAGGCTGCCCTAAGTAGAGTATCCTTCCCTCTTTCTTTGCCTGGTGACTCCAAATAACTCTTAAACTTCAACTCATACCTTATCCGATTCACTGCTTTGAAATCATAACCAAAGAAACAGAACTAGCTTTATTCAACACCCTTGAGTGTTCAGAACAACCTATCAACGGTATCAGGTTTTTAGTTCTTGGGTACTTTATACAGTGGCTTCTTAAGTTACTCTAGAGTCATAGTGGTTTTAGATAATAAAATGTTCAGAACACTAGGACATTTGTTATTTTAGTTACACAAGGCAATTATTTTAATTCTTTACGCATGCATTCATTCATGAACACCAATTAGGTGCCAATAGGTAGGCTTTTTCTTTTGTTTTGAAGGAAATTGATGGAAATACAGAGGACTTACAGTGACTGAAGCAATTTTTAAGAGAGAAAAAGTTGGAAGATTTAACCTAACTAATTTCAAAACTTACACAGCTACAGTAATCCAGATGATTTGTTATTGGTGAAAAGGTAAACATAAAGATCAAGGGACCAAAGCAGAGTCAGAAACAGACCCGCATGTGGTGGGTTCAGTGACTTTTGACCAAGGTGCTAAACCAATTCAACAGGAAAAGCCTTTTCAACAAATGGTACTTTATCAACTGAACATCTGTGGACAAAATTTACAATCAGCTCTACCGCACACCACAGGCAAAAATTAACTCAAAATGGTCATAAACTTGAGTGTAAAATCCCAAGCTATAAAACTTTTAGAAAACACGTAAGAAAAGGCAGGCCCTGGTAAGGTAGCTCATTAAGAGTGTCATCCCAATATACCATGGTTGTCGGTTCGATCCCCTTCTCTTTCTCTCTCTCCGTCTAAGATTAAAAAAAAAAAGAGTAAAAGAAAACATAAAATATCATTGCAGCCTTGGGTAGTTCTTAGAACACAAAGCATGAATCATAAAACTAACAACTTGCATGTTATTAAAATAGAAAACAATTTGCTATTTGAAAGACACCATTAAGAAAATTAAAAGCCAGTCCTGGCCTGGTAGCTCGATTGGTTAGAGAGCTGTCGTGATAAGCCAAGGGAAGCACATGGACAATGATTTGAAGTTATTTCACACTAGGAAATGCATGAATGCCAATAAGCACCTGAAAAAAGAAGTTTAACATCATCAGTTGTATGTAAAGGAAATGTAAACTAAAACCACAACACACACTTTGAAAAGGCTAAAATTTAAAAATCCTTAGCGTACCAAACTTGGAGCTCTCACACACTGCTGGTGGGAATAGAAAACAGTTTGGTTGTTTCTTAAAACGTTAAATATACAACTATCATAAGACCCTGTCGCTCTGAGTCTAGGTGGTTAGCCAAGAGAAACAGAAACTTGTCTGCACAAAGACTAGTACACAAATGTTCATGGACGCTCTATTTGTAATAGCCCAAAATCTAAATCTGTACAATGTAATACCACTCAGTATATATATTCACATAGCCTGTTGGTACAAGCAACGAGAATGCATTTTAAAATTATGTTGAGTCAAAGAAGCCAGGCACAAAAGAACATCATTTATGCCTCTATTTAAAATTCAAGAAAATGCAAACTGTGTTGCCAGAAAGTGATTGGGGCTGGAGCTGGAGGGCCAGACCTCTTAAGGGCGGTGCACGATTGTTATGGTGATCGTGGCGTTGGTTACTGTGTGCCTGGTCAGAACGTGCTCCCCCCACATTCGAATGTTAAAATCCCAACTCCCAAAGACGAGGGTATTAGGTGAGGCCTTTGGACGAGTTTAAGTCAGGAGGACTGAGTCCTCCAGAATAGGATTAGTGCTCCTGACAGAGCTTCTTGATTTAAATGCCACTAAATTTCCTGCTTTATCTTAGCATTCTAGGTACTTCAGTGGCCCAATTCCTATTCAGCACTCGATTCCCATATAAGCGTTTTTCCTGGCTAGTCACCTGGGCCGTTGACTCTCTAACAAGCCTTGATCTTCTCTATTTCTAGGTATATTCAGGCTATTTTCTGCCGATAAAACTGCCCAGTCCATTCCCACCTGCAGAAACTTAAGTGCATTTCGTAGCCTTCTCTTAACTTTCAAACACACGAGCCGCCTCTAGGTTAAAAGTAGCTTTTGAAAGATAAGACAGATTCTGACTCACTTTTACACCCCCCCGCCCCACTTCCTCTCGCCCTTTCCGGCCCTATTTCGGTGTGTTGCCCAAAGTTTACTAATTGTGCATCCGCAGAACTCGAGTAGGGAGGAACAAAATAGCTTCTAACAAATGCCTGGAGCAATCTACTAGGCCCTCCAAGCTCTTTTAATGCTTAGCAAAATGTTTTAACAGCCCAGCAAGATGTTATTTCGATCTATAGTTTAATAAATTTAGGCTCAAACGGGTCGGGCGCTACAGCCCTAGGGAGGACAAAAAGACCTCGCACCCTAATCACACCGAGGCGAGAGGTCCTGGCCATTATCCCTTCCAGAGAATCTTAAAAAAGGACTCGGATACCCCGCAGGAGTCAGAGTCGCGAATCTGCACGCCCCGCGAACCCTCCCCTGCCCCGGCTCTCGAGGGCCGAGACCAGGGCCCCCGTGCAACACGAAAACATTCGAGTCGGGCGTACGACGCCTCCCCCTGACCCCGGACTCCCCGGGTAAACCTAAGAGGCCGGCGCAGCAGGCCCCCGCAGCCCCGAAACGCGCGCAGCACGCGCGGCGGAAGTGGAAACGGGACTCGCCGGCCCACCTGGGCGTCTCTGGCTGGCCCTCGGCGACGCGTGGAATGCTGGGGCGGGTGGCGTCACATCCGCCGGCCCGCCATCTTGTTCCCAGGGGCAGTTGGCGGAAGAGATCGCGCTCCCCGGCCGCCGGCTCGCCTTCTGCCGTGAGTTCTCGCGGCCAGCGTCTCGGCGTCTGCTCGCCACCCGGAGTCCATTTGCCGGCGTCCTCGTCGCCCTCCCTCACCGGGCTGGGGCGCAGCGAGGCGGCCCCTCTCTCCCGACGGCGTTCCATGGAGTAGGGTCCGGGACCGTTGTCCCGAAGAGCGAGATCGAGCTTGGCCCCCTCCCCCCCTCTTCCCTCCCTCCTTCCTTCCGCTGCAACATGGCTAACAACAGCCCCGCGCTGACAGGCAACTCGCAGCCGCAGCACCAGGCGGCCGCGGCCGCAGCCCAGCAGCAGCAGCAGCAGCAGCCATGCGGCGGCGGAGCTCCCACCAAGCCGGCGGTCTCGGGCAAGCAGGGCAATGTGCTGCCGCTGTGGGGTAACGAGAAGACTATGAACCTCAACCCCATGATCTTGACCAATATCCTGTCGTCGCCTTACTTCAAAGTGCAGCTCTACGAGCTCAAGACCTACCACGAGGTGGTGGACGAGATCTACTTTAAGGTACGACGCGCCTAGGCCTGGGGTGGGGTTAAGTTCGGAGAAGGGAGCATGGAGGGAACGGGCGGGGGCGGCCCCCGAGAGCTGAAGATTGGTGGATAGGGGGAAGGTTCGGTGGGTGGAGGGAGCGGTGGCCTGTAGTCCGCCAGGGAGAGGTCAGACGGGGGCCGTCCTCGTTTCCTTTTCGGATTTTTAGGGCCGGGAGAGCCCGCAGCTGTCGATCTCCCGGACCTCCTGCCCACCCTAGGGGGGAGTTGGACGAGAAGGGTAGAGGAGAGCCGAAAAGAGTCATTGTCGCCTCTCCAGTTCACAGCTTTAAAATCATTCCTTTTGATGCGGATCTAGCCCGCGCCAACTTGTTGGTGCTTCTCCCGCTCACCCCGAGTCAGGGCGTGTATTGACAGTAATGTTGGCCTTGTGTCGTTGGTATTCTCTGACCAGACAGGGAAGTGGTCGGTGCTAGTGGGGTGGGAGGGTGGAGGGTGGAGAGGTGCCTGTACAAGAGGTGTAACAGAAGGCCTGAAAATTTTCCCAGCAGGAAGTCAGGAGTGAGTGGTCTCAGTTACCTGTGCGTTGGGCTTTTGAGAATTACCTGGGCCCTGGGCTTCTGCGGCAGGGTCGGTGCTGGCTTGGCTGTGCTGGGGAGCTCACCTGGCGCCTCCTCACTGCACTCTTGTCTCAGTTCTTGTTTCGTTAGCAGGATTGACTCAGTCTTGCAGCGAGGCTCGGAGCAGCCCAGGGTCGCAGGTAGAGGTATGCACTATTAATCATGCTCAATCGCCATAAATGCATTTCCCTGGGTTAAATGAACGGCTAATGAGATTATTTTGGCCTTTAACAACTAGATAGACGTTCTCTCCACTTACCTGCAAATTACGTAGTTTGAAGAAAGTATCTTCCGGGCCTCCTAAGATTATGTCTTAAAAATATTTATAATAGCCTTACCGGTCTTTAAATATTTTAGGTAGAGTATCTAACGAACTGCAATTTGTTTTGTCTAGATGGACTCTTAAAACACTTGACAGACCACAAAGTATTTTCTGTGAGCTGAATATATCTGTAGAGATGTTAAACAAGAGTAAATTTTTTAAATTTGCTGTTAGCTTATGTTTTGTTCACCTTTTCCCCAATTAAATTACTAGATTATTGAAGGATTTTTTTTTTAGATCAATTGCTTTCAATAGAAAATCATTTTGAGAATACACTTCAACTGTGGGTATAAAATGTACACTAAAATTTTGGTATCCTCTTTCAAGAGTATTATAATACTATTAACTAGTTTTGGAAGGTTTTTTTGTTTTGTTTTTAGATTTTAAAGCTAAGGCTTGTTTTCAGCATGGTTCAGTGTTTTGAATATTCAGCCCTTAATTTTATTTAGTAGTCAGCTTCAAATAGTCGAAAAAAGGGTTCCTGCTCTTCTTGGGGACAGGTTCTATATATAAGATCAGACAGATGTTAATGTAGTAGAAGAAAAGCTTGTTTCCTAATTTTGAATACTGTGTTTTGAAACGACTTCAGATTCTACTAGAAATTACTTAAATTTAGTTGTAAAACTAAAGCCCCAGGTTTGGTCAGGGATACATTGGATCAAATGATCGCTGAGATGCGGAGGCCTCCAGTTTTGCAAGTCCAGTTTGCTTTGCGGACACCCCTTTCTAGCCTCTACGGAACTGAAACATCTTTTCTGCAGCAAGCTGGGGGAGGAAGGAAGTGAAAGCGAAAAGCCCTGCAGCCCTCCCTGCAGGGGTCAGCTGAGCAAAAGAGTGTAGTGCTTTAGGTGTCAGTGTACACCCTTCTGTCCGAAGCCGCCGCCAAAAAAGGCTAAAATGTACCTAACTATGGTGGATGGAAATAGAGCTTTAGAAATACATAGTGAAAGAACAGGATTTAGTTTTGTTTTTAAGAAACAGTGGATCTTACCTTTCCAAAAGGTCTTCTTGAGTTACATCTTTTGTAGAGCTATTTTTTTGTTGTTGTTATATTTTAAGTAAAGTATGTGGTTTTTATAGGATCCCCACCTTAGCAAAGATGATACTGAATCTTTGGATATACTTGGTGTAATAATTAATCACATTTATTCAGTTTTCATACAGTTTATATTGAGTGGGGGGGTGAATTGGTTCACATAATTAGATTGAAAATGAATTACATACATTGACCAACCAGAATGATCAGTATAGGTATGGTCTTTGTAATTTCATCTTTAGTCAGGAATGAATATAATGTCCAATCATGGTAAAAAAAAAAAAATAGTAAAATGTCATAAATATGCATTAGAAATAACATGTTCTTGCCGTTTTTCTTTTGTTTTTCAAGTCATTTTTTAAGTTGTTTTTCTTTATTTTAACGTTGAGTTTTAAATTACTGTAAAGTTGAACTGAGGTTACTATTAAAAATTTTAATAAATACTTAATCATTAATACTTTTTGCTTTAAGTGGGAGTTTACGTTCATTTGCAAATGAGACTTTTTATTTGTTTAAGTAACTCATAAAACTATAAAGTTGGTGCATTATCAGATTTTTTTTTGCGATTATGAGAGACTGGAAATGTTTTGACCTCGCGTGTACCAGCTCCTTACAAAGCCAGTGGGGTTTCTGCTCTGTAAAGCTGTTGAGATTTTATTCCACCCTAGTAGCTTTATTGGTGCTCTTTAAATACCTAAGCTGTTTGTGTTTTTTTAAGATGATTTACATACTTAATGTGTGTAAATAAAATAAATCAGTCAAAATATTCCAAACGTTTGGAAGAGCTGCTGTGTTATGCACTGGGTTTACTTGGATCATGCTTGTAAAAAATTTGAAGTATGAATGTTTGCTGTGTTCCTCTTTTCTGTTTTCAGGTCACACATGTCGAGCCGTGGGAGAAAGGGAGCAGGAAGACGGCGGGCCAGACCGGGATGTGCGGAGGGGTAAGTAGAAGTACGTGCATTTTTTCAGTTTTTCTGTGTCTGATAATAAGTTTATATTTATGTCAGTTACATACTCAAATGACAAGCAGTTGGCAAATCTTAGAAGTTTTTTGGGGGTTTTTTGTTTGTTTGTTTTTTAATATAAATTAAAGTGCCCTATGAATGGGGTTAGGCAAGTTATTTTTTACGCTACATTCTCAGTTCTGGATTGTATCTTGTTAATAACACCTATCAGGATTAATCAATTGGTGTTAAGTAACTTCATTAATTGTTTTATTGCTTTTTAAAAATTTTCACCTTAAAGGTCCGTGGTGTTGGAACAGGAGGAATTGTTTCTACAGCTTTTTGCCTCTTATACAAGTTATTTACCCTGAAGTTAACTCGCAAGCAAGTGATGGGTCTCATAACACACACAGACTCTCCATATATTAGAGCCCTCGGGTTTATGTACATAAGGTGAGTGTGCATTTATCTCCATTCTGTGATGAGTATCTCATTTTAATTCACATCAGCCTAATCAATCTTTTGTAATTCTAGGTACACACAGCCCCCTACAGATCTCTGGGACTGGTTTGAATCCTTCCTTGATGACGAAGAGGTATGTCAGCAAGGGTAATAATTAGTTACTTTTGATTACTTTCATGTTTTTAATATCTTTTATTTATTGGGTGTTGAACGTCTTCCAGAATTTTCTGTAGTTAAATTTATTTCACTCATACTTTTCAAATTTTTACTAAGACTTGGTGGATTGTGTATATTTTAGGTTAATTTTCTTAAGTTTTATATCATTTTTAAATGTTTTTGATGACTATTAAGACTTTTGTCTTTCTGATTGTTACATGTGTGATATTGATCTTATATAGTCAATAGTGACTTTTTAAGGTAGACTGTGTTCAAGACTGAAGAGATAAGATATGCACATAGAATACTAATTAGCTTTTTTCCTGGAATTTTTTAGCTCTTTACCCTCTAACTTCTTCCACGTACTAACATTCTCACTTGCATAGAAGTGTAGAATTGATGAGCTGGATGGGGCTTAAGCGGGCTGCGAGTTAAGATGGCTTGTTCAAGGTGACCAAAATATCCTAATTCTAGCTTTCTGGCTCCTAGTGTACTATATGTATTCACAAAGCTAGTAAACCTTTTTTTAAAACTACTTTTTTTCCTTAACAAATTTAGTTTACCATGTAAGCTTAACGAGATTGAGCTTGTTGCATATGTTCAGAAAACAAAGGTTACTTTGGAAAGCTCTACTTTGTTAGGTCTAAGTCATACAGGTATTATTAATATGCTTGCATTGTAAAGCCCAAGAACTCAAAAGAGACTTAATAATGGGCTGTGTTGTCTACATACATACCCTTACCACTGCTTTGTATTCTCGGGTTCATGAGTCAACTTTGAGTGTTATGTTGTTTCTTTATTTTTTGAACACTGTCCTCTTGTGCCTTTAAGAGCCAGCCCTGTACTTGGGACAGCCCTTCTAAGCCGAGAGGGAGACTGTGGGTGCCCTGCCAGCCCCCCACCCTGCTGCAGCTGAGCACAGGGCAGCGAGGAAAGCATAGGCCAGGACAAGTCAGAGTCCTGTTCTTAAAGTCTACGCAAAGAAGTTGTTGAATTAAAGGTTGGCCGCAGTAGAAATTTTTGTAGCGTTACTGTTAGTATGTGTACACCTGAAAAAATTTGACTTGTATAAACATGGAAAACATTTAAATTATCCTTTATTTACTTATTTTTTAGAGGGGG
This sequence comes from Phyllostomus discolor, assembly GCF_004126475.2. Lineage (NCBI taxonomy): Eukaryota > Metazoa > Chordata > Mammalia > Chiroptera > Phyllostomidae > Phyllostomus > Phyllostomus discolor. The sequence goes on from NC_040916.2 coordinate 35,394,988, forward strand.
GGAGAAAGAGGGAGAGAAACACCAATCAGTTGCCTCTCCTTGTGCGCCCCATCTGGGGACTGAACCTGCAGCCCAGGCATGTGCCCTGATCTGGAATCAAACCAGTCGCCTTTCACTTGCAGAATGACGCCCAACCAACTGAGCTGCACCGGTCAGGGCAAACATGGGGATTTTTGTCTGCATTTTTTTTTGGCCTGTTTACTGAGCTGTTCAGTGTATCAAAAGAAGCAAAAAGTGTATGTTAGGTGATAAACCACAGTCTTTTAAACAAATTGTCTTTTTAGAGATTTTTTTTAGACTAAAATAGGTCTCATTTTTATATTTAAGAAGCATGTCTCTTTCAGACTTGGTATCTTACTAGGTTTCTGAATGCTCCGCGTGATGTCTTTTTAAATGTGTTCACAAACCTGAGGATCTCTGTTCAAGCTAACTTATTGTTTTCTTCCTTAGATATCTGCAGCGATTATATTTGGAAATACTGTATATCTGAACACTTAAATGTGTGTGAGTGCAAGCAGTTTTACCTTTAGCTCTTGTTTTCCTGTGTAGATAACAAATCTCACTTTCCTTGTGTGCTTGCACTGTAGGTTTGGGACTGACAATAGCTGACTAACATGTCCTGAGCTGTGAGAGGGCATAGCAAGAAGGCCTTCATGCGGTAATGACCCTTTTCAGAGACAATGGTCATCCTGGATTATGCGTTTCCAATGATTTGTCCATTTATTTATTTTCTACGTGACTCTAAATTAGAAACCTCACTGCTTCATGGCAGTTGGTTTGCTATTGCTTCCAGTGTTAGTAGGGCTTCATTTTATCCTTGACCTGTTAAAAGATAGTCCGTAGACAGGAACTGTCTTAAGTAGTTTGTATGTGACCAGGTCACAGTGCCAGGACCGATGTGTGCAAATGTTTCCACAGACATGACTGTGTACTTAGTAGGTATTACGCGGAATTCACATTCAAGTCGATTGTTCCGCACAGTCAGTAGTAACGTGAGGGGCTGTTTCGTATTCGTAACTGATGAGGTCAGTTCTCCTCGCGCCCAGGGAGTCGCAGGGCGTGTTCACGCCTGCATGCACACACTGAAGCCCGAGTAGTTCTCTGTCATTCTTTACGAGATTAGCAGGGTACACAGATTAACGTTGTTCTGTTAGAATTTGTTTTGTATCTGAGATTCTAAAGATGGTAATTTTTTATAGTGGTCACATGCACGCTGAGATAATCGTGTGACGGCGAGGGCATCTTCTCTGTTTCTTCAGGACTTAGACGTGAAGGCCGGCGGGGGCTGCGTGATGACCATCGGGGAGATGCTGCGGTCTTTTCTCACAAAGCTGGAGTGGTTTTCTACCTTGTTTCCAAGAATCCCGGTTCCAGTCCAGAAGAATATTGATCAACAGATTAAAACCCGGCCTAGAAAAATCAAGAAAGACGGGAAGGAAGGTACTGAGGAAATAGACAGACATGTGGAACGCAGGCGTTCAAGGTAATGTAACTCTTTTCAGTTAAGCTTATTTTAAAAACACGCTTTATACAGAGGTCTTTGAAAGTCATTGGCAGGTTCTGTTTATAGTGTTTATTTTGAGTGTCACTTTTTCTTCCAAAGGTCATTTTCTGCCTTTCGTGACACTTTCAACAAAATTGTCCATCTGTAAATGTGAACACACACATTTTTCCCTTTAATCATTTTTTATATGTTTATGTAAGCTGGGGATCTAAATAAATAACACTGATGACAGTTAAATTATTTTTACAATATATTCAATTCATTTACATTTTCTTCTTCTCCTCCTTTCCTGAACATTAGGTCTCCAAGGAGATCACTGAGTCCACGGAGATCTCCGAGAAGATCGAGAAGTAGAAGCCATCATCGGGAGGGCCATGGGTGTTCTAGTTTTGACCGAGAATTAGAGAGAGAGAAGGAACGCCAGCGACTAGAGCGTGAAGCTAAAGAAAGGGAGAAGGAAAGGCGAAGATCCCGAAGCGTTGATCGGGGGTTGGAGCGCAGGCACAGCAGGAGCAGGGAGAGGCACAGAAGTCGAAGTCGCGACAGGAAAGGGGATCGAAGGGACAGGGATCGGGAAAGAGAGAAGGAAAACGAGAGAGGCAGGAGACGAGATCGTGACTACGACAAGGAGAGAGGCGAGGACCGAGAGAAGGAGAGGGAGCGGTCCAAGGAACGGAGAAGTAGGGGCGAGGTGGAGGAAAAAAAACATAAAGACGACAAAGATGACAGACGGCATAGAGATGACAAAAAAGATTCCAAGAAAGAGAAAAAACACAGTAGAAGCAGAAGCAGAGAGAGGAAACACAGGAGTAGGAGCAGAAGCAGGAACGCGGGGAAGCGCAGCCGGAGCCGGAGCAAGGAGAAGGCGAGTAAGCGGAAGAGCGAGAGCAAGGAGAAGGCCAACAAGCGGAGCCGCAGCGGCAGTCAGGGCAGAACTGACAGTGCCGAGAAGGCGCGCAAGCGCGAGCACAGCCCCAGCAAGGAGAAGGCGCGCAAGCGCAGCAGAAGCAGGGAGCGCGCCCACAAGCGGGATCACGGCGACGGCAAGGACCAGGCGGACAGGCACGAGCGCCGGCGGAGCCCGAGCCCCGAGCCGGAGGGCCAGGACAAGCAACCCAAGGACGGGGACGAGGCCGTGTGAACATTTCCTGTGAAAGTGGATCACATTGAATCCGACACGTGTTTGATTAAATCTGCTTTTTCCCCTTCCCAACTTGAGATTGTCGCAGTAGTACGCGCTCTTCGAGCTCCCCGTAGGCCGCGTTTTCATTTTCTCTTTCGTGTAGGGAAGTGCCTTTGTAATCCCATCTGCCGCATCGATGTGTTCACCCAGTTGTTGAGTTCCGCACCTGGCGCACAGGTCGTTCTTGCATCTTCATCGTTTGATTGTTTCCAAGGTGTACAGTCTGTACATACGTCCTGAAAATGTTTTAATTTCTTCGGCATGGTTGCCATGTTGGTTAAATTTGTATGAGGCAATAAACTGCCACTAATTCTATTTTTGTTCTGTAGGTGTGGGATTATGGTTTGTGTACTGAAGTTCGCATGGCTGTGCTTTTCGTGATAGAATGCTGAAGGCTTGGAGAATGGATCTTGGATGCTTATCTTAGGAGAATTATGTGCTTTCAATGTACATGAAGCCAGCAGTTGTAGGATTAACATTCTTGTCCACTGTATATTATCTTGGAAGGCTCTTGTTAATATGTTACACTTAATATTCTCCACAGTAAACTTTAGAGAGACTTTATGAGTAGTTTCTGATACCAGAGGTTTAAATTAGGCTGTGATTTGATCAAAAGTCCTTTTAGCATTCTACCTCAAAGGGACACTGTTAGTATGCCTAAAATATATCCACTTAGTTTTTTCTTTTTTTATTTGAAAAAAGTACATGACATGTATTGTTTTTTTTTTCCTTGAATTTCTCAGATTTTAAAGTACTATATTAAAGGAAAAAAAATGCCTAAAGCCTGGCATTCGGGCAGCAACCCTACACTGACGTGGAATTGGGAGAGGGTGGGGCGGAGGAGTAGAGAAATAGATTCAAGCCTCAAGCTTCCAAAGCATTTTTATAAATGGAAAATACTTAAATTATAAAACAGCTTGATATAGTGTCCTTTTTTTAAAATTCAAAACTTTTTTATTGATAATGAAGATTGCTGTTTGAGTTTTTAAACTTAATCTAGAACAGAGAAGTATTAAAAGTAATGCTCTACTGCATTATTTAAGATTATTGGCAAATTACTTGATAGATTGTTCTTATGACTTGTATTCTGATTACAGAGAAGGATCATGAGTGTGGAATAAATACTGGATTAAATCCTTTATCCTGGGTGTTGGCTTTTCCCCTATGTGTTAATATTTTCTTGAAGTGTTTTTGCGGAAACTGGTAAAACGTTAGTAGAGTCACAGTTTGTGGAGGACACATTTCGGTGAATCCTAAGCATGTGCTCCTGGATCAGACATAGGCTCACACATAGTAGTCCTCACTGGAGTTCTTCACAGCAGGCCCCTCTGTCCGCGGGTGTTGTGTTTCTGGATTGTTCTCAGGGTTGGGTGATTACTTAGTTTCCTATCAAAGGTGCTTATGGGGGTACTTTGCACTTAGAGTGCATAATTGGACTTAAAGGAACTTTAACAAGTTAACACATTTCATTGTTGTTAGAACACAGCAACGGACGCAAAGTGGTGGTGTTCACACAGTGCCAGGACCACCCTGCGCATCCCTGGAACCCTCGTGTTATCCCTTGTCCCGTCTCACTGTTCCTGTCGGCCAGCCGAGGGGGCACTCCGCAGCCACCTGGCGAAGGTGTTCAGTAGAGTGGACGAGTGCTTTTGAAGAGCCCTTCCTATGTGGGCCTAACATTTATTTGTACCTGCCTAACTCCAGAAAAATCTCATTAAATGAAGAAATTTCTATGAAATGCTGTTTTTTTTAAGAGGAGGAGATTCAGTTCGCTCATGTTGAAATCAGCTGAATTAACACACTTGTCACATAGAAAGTAGAAAACTACTCATTTTTTATTTTTATTTTTTACTGATTGACTTTAGAGAAACATGGATTTGTTGTTCCACTTAGGCATTCATCGATTACTCCTTGTGTGTGCCCTGACTGGGGGTTGAACCCACAACCTTGGCGAATGGGGGCAGCACGCCAACCAACGGAGCTATCCAGCCAGGGCCACCTGAAATGTAGATTCCACATTGTATTATGTAAAATGTGGGGAGAGTTTATATATTCAAATGGAGGTGAAAAGTTCTATCACCAGCTGCGTTTGATTTCCTGTCATTTAAAGTTATTTTGAGGAACATTCTCGTAGAAAATGCAGTGGTACAGGTTAACGTCAAGTACATCCGGGATTGTGTCTTACGGCATCCCGTGAGATGGGCCAGCTCTTGATTTCTGAAGCGATCGCTTTCCTTCCAGCGTCGCTGCTGGCAACACCTGTTGCTGTAGGCAACATGAGAGCATGAGTACCACCAGCCGGAAAACGTTACCGTCACAGCTGACTTGAAGTCCCCTCTGCTTCTCAGCTGTGATGGGCAAGGCCCTGGGATAACAGCCATGGCCCACAATGCCTTGCACGGGAGTGGGTGCAGGGTGGGTGCTGCAGACGAGAGTGACACTCGTTCAAGGTGAACAGCTCCCCCAGCTCCCCAGTCCACCCTTCAGTGCTCTGTGTTGTGCTCCAGGGTCTGAGCCCTGAATGTTGCCGTGTTGCCTGCGGGCACAGTGTCAGCCGTGTGGGGAGAGGAGGGAGAGGAGGCCTGAGGGATGCCGCAGAAGATAAACTGCTTCCCGGTCCTGGCATTTATTCCTCCACAGTGTCCTGTTGCTGCTCAGCAAGTCCTCTGGTTGTCCCCTTCCCAGCTTCCCAGCAAGCCCTGCTGGTCCTTCAGCAGACAACTTCCTAGTGTGTGTCGTTGACACTCTAGAGGGCGGCTTCCTACCTAGTTTTGTACTAGTTTCGTTGACACCCCCTTCCTCTCCAGCCCCAGACATCAGCCAGTGCCTCAGCAAAGAGAGGGTCCCTGTCACTCCAACACTCTGATCTCCAGTCTTAGAAGGGAACCTCTTCCAAATTTGTTCCTTCCATAGGTCTGCTTAGAGGTGGTGGGTACTCCTATAGCCACCATTGTTTATATTTTTACCCTCATCATTGATTTTAGAGGGAGGTATGGAGGGAGAGACTGATAAGTTGTCTCCTGTAGGCGCCTTGACCAGAAACCAAACCCACAACCCAGCCATGTGCCCTGACCAGGAATTGAACCCACGACCTTCAGTGTACAGGACTAGGCTCCAACCAAATGAGCCACACGTCGGGGCAGAAATTCATGATACCAAACTCCCTATTCAAATGACTGTGCTTTCTGTCTCACGCCTGGCCCCTGGCTGATAGTGGCGCAAGGTACCGGTTGTGAGGGCACCGCTTCGTTAGGATGGCTGATAACCCCGATGTAGTTAGTCTAGTATACAAAGGGCCCCACCGGAAAACTTCGTGGAGAATTACACGAGTCAGACTGGCTGCTAGAATTTGGACTGAGAACAAAGTAAAAATTGTTCAGTCCTTAGAAGAACAGGTAAGACTTGCATAGCTGTTATTTGAGGATGTCCATCCTCTTTTTTTTTTTTTTTTTTTTTTTTTTCAAGATGGCCAGGGTGGGTGTCTCTTTGTTGGAATCCACAAGCCTAACTCATTCTCTTACAGGAGCCCCCAGAGGCTTCTGATCGGTGAAGGTCTCATGTTTCCTTGACATTTCATTCTTTTTTTTTTTTTTTTAAGATTTTATTTATTTATTTTTAGAGAGGGAAGGGAGGGAGAAAGAGAGAGAGAGAGAAACATCAATGTGCGGTTGCTGGGGGCCATGGCCTGCAACCCAGGCATGTGCCCTGACTGGGAATCGAACCTGCAATGCTTTGGTTCGCAGCCCAAGCTCAATCTACTGAGCTACTCCAGCCAGAGCAACATTTCTTAACCTGTCTGTGCTCAACACCAGTAAGAAAATGTACTCTACTTGATTGGACTCGGCAAAGAAGAGGAAGACACGTTCTGGGCCCAATTCCTTTTCCTTGGGAATGGTCTGCCCGAGGGCAGAGGGGACGCCTGGGCGTGGTGGAAGAAGGGAGTGTGAACTAGGGCCACCCTCAGTCTGGTAGTGCCCAGTCTTCCTGGACAATTGACCCTACTCCGTATTTCTTCTCCATCACTAAACAACTTTTATTTCCCCTCCAATGACTATTTCATTTTTTTTAAATGTCATAGTTTATTGATTTCAGAGAGAGGAAGGGGGAGAGAGGATTTGTTGTTACACTTATTTATGCATTGATTGGTTGATGATTTTATGTGCCCTGACCAGGGATTGAACCCACAACCTTGGTGTATTGGGAGGACACACTAACCCACTGAACTACCCTGCCAGGGCCTTACCATGGCAATTTTAAATTTTCACTAGTTAAGTCCCCTACTCCACCTCCACACTCATTCTCACGTCACATGCAGAGACGATCAGGTTAAACGTTCCTCAGCTTCCTGCCTTCTCCCTGCTGCGATAGCTGGGGCTTTATCTTGGACGGAGAGTGATGGGTGATGGGCGGAGGACTAGAGAGGGGGAGGAGCCTGGGTCTGAGGGCTCCATGGACCACCAGATGGCCCACCACCTCCGGGGGCTTGGCCTCCACCACTTGATCAGAAAGAAACTTCTGTTTAAGCCACTTTCTTGATAGGTTTTCTGTCACTCAGCAAAACCTAACCCTGACTCCAGATTTGCCCTTTAGACTCATATACCATGTAACAGACCCTGAAATGTCAGCCTAGCGAAGGAGCTGGGATGTCAGGAAGCATGGAAACAGGTATCGTGAACTTGAAAGCCGATGACTGGATAGGCGCCATCCTAACCCTTTCTTGTTTATCCCAGACTTCTCTTATGTTCAGCCCCCCTCCCGGCCTGTGAACACTGACCAAACTTAATTTCCCTAGTGTCACCCTACTGAGGATGTTTAAACAGACACACTAGCAGCCGCTTCCACTCTCGGTGGTCTTAACTCGCCACCCTCAGGACCTAAACGCAAGCATTTACTGCTTGGCAGAACCCCATTCCTACAAGGAGAATTTCAGACATTTGGTCAATTTAGTAAGTCAAAGCTGTTTGTTTGTTTGTTTAATTTTGAGAGTACATTTACAAAGCTGGGGACAGTGAGACAAGAAAGTGGTTAGGGTAGAAGCAGCAACAGGAGGGAGGCCGAGGCGGGGCTGCTGGCAGCTCACTGAACAGTCGGAGAAAGGGGCCTTGGAGACAAGTGCGGAGGGTCGGCCTGAGACAGGCTGCCGCCGTCCGCTGCTCCCTGGGCGCGGGTCTCGTGGGGACCTTTCGAGCTTGGAGAGAAAGGTGAAAATGTAGGCCTGAGAGGGAAGGAAGGCGTGGGCATGTCCCCGAGAGGGAGAGTGCTCCAGTAAGTCAAAGTTTTAAAGTAAATTTATATCACAAAACTGGGGGGGAGCTTTGTCCACCGAGCCCCCCCGTCCGCCATGGATGAGAATAAGTCTACCAAGACATGATCTGCTTGGGGAGGAAAGGTGGCCGAACTGTTGAAGGAGAAGGACCAAGAAGAGCCTTTTCCTCAACGGCTTTTATTGGGTTCACTTACACAGAAATTCAGGTAGAGCTCATTACTCATTGCCAGGAAGTAAGGATCAAATAACAAGAAACTCTGAGGGCCTATTTTGAGTCAGGGTCAGATAGCTAAAGAGCTGTAAAACTTTGAGGAACAAACTTACTTCTTCCTTGGACCCTTATCAGTTAATTGAGAGCATTCTAAACAAAGCAGGTTTCACAGGATTTTACAGATTCTTTCTTAGGCCTGATTGCCTGGGGAACCCGCCTTTTCCAGCACAGGGCTGCACCACCCTCTGGCATTGTTTCAGGCTTAGGTGGAGCAAGGGAAGTAAGGCAGCCAAGAGATTAGGAGATTTCCTCGCAGACAATGAGGACTCAGGCTATCTCAAAGCTGAGGGGCGAGGGTCTATCACCCCCTTTTGCTGTAGCCCCCAAAGTCCTTCCTTGGGGGCCTCCCACGTGATCATGCCTGTCTTAAGTCGTTCCACCCTTGGGGAATCTTACCCATCATTGGCTAACCGACCAAGCATTGGGGGCCAGGCAGGGTGAAGTAAAAGGAGCAGAAGCGGTGCTCCTGCCAGGGAGATAAGCTTTTGTCTCCTTGGTGGCTTATGGCCCGAGGTCATTCCCTCAGCCTTAGCCTTGGCAGGGGTTACAGCTTCTGATACCAGGCAGGGCGGTTCCCAACACAAAACAGCTGTTTTATTGGTGTTGTTCCCTGATGGAACTGTTCAACAGTAACACCCATAACCTACTCTGACAACAACCAAGAAGCAGACGCTGGCCAGGAATCAGTTGCTAACATAAAATCATTGGGCTTCCTGACCGTTGCTTCTCCCTCTTCTCTGAGCATCCTCACGCCTCTAAAGTTCAAATCATCAGATTATACCACCCACTGCCCCTCAGTTCGTGTCACCCACATATCTCGAAAGATACCCCCCTTGTGTTTTAATACGTAGTTAAAGAGTTGAGCGGATTGCTCAGTACCTCCTCACTACTGCCATAGCTCTTGTGATTCCAGTACCCACTGAACAGTCTTCCCGATACTCAGGTCTCTCCATGTCCCGATCTGACCTCCAGCGATTTTTTCCTCCACCGACCTCAGCTGCCACTTCCCACGGCTACACCCTAGCGCTGGTCATCACCAATGGCCGGAACTCCTCCGGTGTCCATTTCACACGCCCCATTCTCCAATCCCCAACTCCTGTAGTTTCACTAATGTCCTTTCCAACAATCATTTCCACTGGGTTGTCCAGTCTGTTGCCCCTACCAACTCTTCATTCTCCATGGCAGTCCCTTCCGCCTCCATTGTAAATACCTAGGAGTGAAATGACTGAGTCATGTAGTAGGTGTACATTTGCCCTGGCAGGGTGCCCATACACCAAGGTTGTGGCTTCAATGTCCGGTTAGGGCACATATAAGGAACAACCAAATAATGCATAAATAAGTGGAACAACAAATCGATATCTCTCTTTCTCTCTCTTAGATTGAGAAATAACATATTAAATAATCAATTAAAAACATAAAAATAGGTGTATATTTAACTTTTTAAGAGATATTCAAATTGTTCTGTAATTGTATCATTTTATAGTCCCACCTATTATAGTTCCAGTTACTCTACATCCTTGCCAATTTTTTGTTCTAATTTTAGGGTTTTATTTATTTTTAGAGAGAGGGGAAGGGAGGGGGAGGAACATCAACATGTGAGAGGAACATCAATTGGCTGCCTCTCGCACACCCCCAACTGGGCACCTGGTCCCCAACCCAGGCATGTGCGCTGACTGGGAATCAAACAGGCGACCTTTCAGTTTGCAAGTCAGTACTCAAACCACTGAGCCACACCAGCCAGGGATTTATAATTTTAGACATGTAATAAGTATACAGTGATATCTCATTGTGGTTTTAATTTACATTCTCCTAGTGACTAATAGTGGTGAGAATTTTTTCATTTGCCTATCTTCTTTTGTAAAATGTTTGTTCAAACATTTTGCCTGTTGTTTTATTGAGTTGTTTTCTTATTATGAGAGTTATATACATATATATATGTATATACATTGTTAAAATTTTAATTTAAAAAATTTGGATCCAAGTCCTGTATCAAATATGTGATTTGCAAATATTTTCCACCAGCCTGTGTCTTGTCTTTTTTTTTTTTTAAGATTTTATTTATTTATTTTTAGAGAGGGAAGGGAGGGAGAAAGAGAGAGAGAAACATCAATGTGTGGTTGCTGGGGGCCGTGGCCTATAACCCAGGCATGTGCCCTGACTGGGAATCAAACCTGCGATGCTTTGGTTCACAGCCCTGCACTCAATCCACTGAGCTACACCAGCCAGGGCTGTGTCTTGTCTTTTTAGTACCTTACTAAGTGCAGAAGTTCTTGATTTTGAAGGCTAATTAATTTTTTTAATAGGTCATGTTTTCAATGTTCTATTTAAGAAATCTTTTCGTAAGGTCATAAAGATTTTCTCTTATTTTTTCTAGGAGTTTTATAGTTTTAGGTATTACATTTAGATTGGTAATCCATTTTGAGTCACTTACTTATTTTTTTTTAAGCGTGTATGAGAGAGAAACAATGATTTGTCGTTCCACTTATTGACACATTCACTGGTTGCTCTTTCATGTGCCCTGACTGGGGATCTAACCCACAACCTTGGCATACCAGGACGATGTTCTAAGCAACTAAGCTAACCAGCCTGGGCTTGAGTTAACTTTTTGTATGCCGTGCGGTATGGAACAAAGTTCATGTTTTCCATACATGGTCATCAAATTGGTTCAGTACCATTTGTTGAAAAGACTGTCTTTATCCTTTGGAATGCCTTTGCACCTTTGTTGAAAATCCATTGTCCATTTAAGTGTGGGTCTATTTTTGGACTTTAGTCTGTTCCTTGGATCTATTCACCTTATCTCGATACCAATTATCTTGATAACAATCCATATAATTCATCTTGTCTTAATTGCTGTAGGTTTATAAGTCTTGAAGTCAGGCAGGGTGAATCCAGTCCTTTTCGTTCTATCTTAGTTGGATAAAGGCGAAGGATTTATATGATCTGAAGATGAACCAGAATATCATTCTTAGCTGGAAACAGAGGTCATACTGATGAGTTTTAACACCAGCTCCTCCATTTACCTACTTTGTGGTATGCAATGTGCTCCTGTGTATGATTCATACCCATGTTTTTGGCCTAAACTTTCAGGGGAAAAAATCCTTCATTTTAATATTTTAATTCAATTTTTATTTATATATATTTAGAAACAAAACCAATGACCATAATCCAGGGTATTATTTTGCATATGGATATCATTATTTCTTTCTAGAGTTACACTTTTAATGCATAAGCATAAATCAAAGAATTAAAAACATTTATATAGACACGGAATTAGTACTACCCATGTGTAATGCGCATCCTTATTTTTCCCTCAAAAATTTAGGCCAAAAATGTGTGCATTATATACAGGAAAATACACTAATACTTGTGCGATTTCATACAAGTCAGTTCATAATATTTACTAGTCCTTTAGGTACTTGTTTATTGTTAGAAGTAAATACTATAGTGCTTGGACTAAATGATAATTATTATTGAGAGCCTGAACTAGGGAAGCTGGCTCTGGAAATGAAAGTGTAGGAGCTGCAGGGTGGGACTGGGGAGGGACGGATCTACTCTGCTCCTCAAGCACCTCCCGTGATCTTCCCCGGCGTGAGGACACGTTCCCGCCCTTTCATCTTTTTTTTTTTTATATATAATTGACATACAACATTGTGTAAGTGTGAGGTGTACAGGGTGTTGGTCTGACACATTTATATATTATAATGTGATTACTACAGTAGCATTAGCTAATCACCTCCATCATATCTCCGAATTACCATTTGTGTGTGTGTGTGCAGAGAATGGTTAAGTTCGAGTCCCTAGGCAGCTTCGAGGTGTATAACCCAATACTGTGGGCCGCCATCACTGTGCTGTGTGTTTGTGCATTAGATCTCCCAGACTGACTTCTCTGCTAGTTGTAAGTTTGCAGCCTTCACCACCCCCTCCCTAGTGCCCCCGCCCCATCCCTCGCCCCGTCACCTTCAATACTGAAGTTCTGCAGCAAGTTGCTCCAGATGGCAGACCAACCCCTTCCTACAGAGATGACGACACAAGCGACAAAGGTGGAAAAGGATTGATAAAACCGGCCAGGAGCCCCAACCTGAAACTGGTCATTCTGCTATCTTAAGTGTTCTGTATAGCTTTGTAACAATTTTTGTTTAGAAACAAAAGATTTTTTAAAAGGAAAGGAGAGTCGTCTGCGTATTACCTTTAAACCCAGGTCAGAGTAGCTTTTTGGCCCGCTTGGCTTGGCTTTCTTCAACTCTCTTTTTTCCCGTCTTTGCAGTAGCTGTCCCTGCCAGTCTCCAGGTGCCCCTAGTTACAGGTCAGCTCTGCACTGGAGGGGAGGAGCCACTTGCCAGGGTCTGTTCCCAGCATCACAGCCCCACACCCCTGAGACCCACTGTGCTGCCCTCCTGGGGACCAAAGAGGACCCTGCTCGTTCCGTGCCCTATGCACGCCGTGTCCAACACCATGGCTGGAGGACCCAAGAAATGTTTGTCTTTGGTTGGATTCAGTCTTCTCTGTCTTAAAATGGTGAGTTGGCCATTCTACCTGCAACTATTTAGGGGAGAAAAAAAAAGACATTTATTATCCTTCTCTTTTAGGGCCTGGGGGTGAGGAGATAGAAATGAAAATACTTTTGGACCATACCAAGATCATGTATGTTTATATGTTTGAAATGTGATGCGATTTACTGGAGAAAGAACAAAATTGCCATTATATTTTAAGAACAAAGATTTCTGGAAAATCCGTCAGCAGCTACTGAGTTAGTTCAATAGGCAGATTCAGGGAGAAAAATGAAATAGTAATGTGATCTGCCTGCAGCCTCTAAATTCTATTTAGGATTGCTTTGTGGTAGATTTGAGTGTTGGGAAGTGATTCGTGCAAATAAACACGCTGTATGGGCTGAAAGATTGCTCATATTACGTGTAAAAAATGTGATAAATTTATTTATGCTCTGATTGATGTCTAACATTTCCCCAAATGGTGTTTTCCTTTATGGTTCTAATTTTCTAAACTTTCCTTTTCAGGTTGCTTCAGCAAAAACAGGTAAAGTTTTCTAAAATGCAAGCTTCCCCTCCTCCTATCTGATTTTAATTTTCCTTGTGAATTCTTGCGCTACCCTGAAAGACAGAGGCTATACCAGGAAAAAGCTTCCAACATTTTCTGAGCACTCACACTGTCAGTGGAACTGGTAAGACAAATACAGGGATCAAACTTAAAAGTCGTCATAAGATGTTCTTACTAAGATATATGAGTCACGTGGTTATGGATTTTCTTGAACAGAGGCAGCCTTCAGTAAAATATTACAATGACCATCACTGCAGTCAAAGAAACAAAATTTTAGTTATAAGCAGTGAAGGGTCTAATTTATGTAACTTTTCTTATTTGTCTTCTGAGGAACTAGAGGAGAAAACTAAAAAAAAATTTTATTAAAATCTCAGGATTCTCTACTTTAATAAAAAAAGATTTTACACACCTCCTATTGCATCCTTAAAAAATACAGACAATGATAAGTTGGAGCTGGGAATAGGCTTTCTTTTCAAATTATTTTATTACCATTTCTCTTGAGTGGATGACTGAAGGTGTAGATAATGTCCCCAGAGGCCTCTCCTAGCTTATATGTTCTAGAAATCTAAACCCCCAGAATGGAAACTTATATTCCGTAGGATTTAGATGACCTGGAGGGACCTCATAATATCAATTACGTCATCGGTAAACTCTCATACCCATTCAACATTAGAACAGTTTTTTTAAAAATTGAAATCCTCACCCGAGGACATGTTTATTGACTTGAGAAAGAGAGAAAGAGATTATTATTTTATCTGTAGCACAGTAAAGCAAGTATAAATAAGGCAATTTCAAATTTGGTATTAGACATATGTTGAGCCATAAAATGCGTGCATATACAATAGGTTTTTAAAAATCACTTCATACTCTGTATTTGTTTGTTTATTTGATTGATTGATTTTGGAGACAGAGGGAGGGAGACAGAGAAACATCTATTTTTGTTCCGCTGATGTTTGCATTCAGTGGTTGATTCCCGGATGTCGCTTGACCAGGGTTCAAACCTGCGACCTTGGCGGACCCAGACAACACTGTAACCCCCCGAGCTACCCAACAGGGCTTCCGTGCATTTTTCTTAATTCACTTATTCTGGAGAAATCTTCAGAACTGAGCAGAAAGCTGTGAGAAGGACTGTGGGGCCACACACAGAGCAATTTCTGTTTAATAAGTGGCCTCTGGGTGGACACGACAGAGCTCTGCTGTCTCTTGGAGGTGCCGGCACACGCCCACTGAACCCCCAGAATGAAGCTCTGTGTAGTGCCTCACCATTTAGGGAAAGGATGGGGCAGGCTGAGCTGCTGGTGAGGCTGGTAATTGATGCGGCCTGGCTTTTCTCGAAAGGGCTGCACATTATCGACACCGTGTAGGAGGTTTCCTTTCGCGTGTGTGTTATTTTGGTTCTCTCCCTGCTCTGGCATCAGCTGTCTGTCTCTGGGCGCCCCGGCCACGCCGGCTACTTTAGATCTGGGCGCTGGTAGAATGCACAGATGCTGAGCATCAATGCCTGTCGCGTCTGACTCATCGGAATGGTTGGCAGCACCTCTAGAGAAGAATGCTCTCTCTCCCATCAATGGCACAAGTGGGCCACACACCAGGCTAAGAGAGGGAGGCGCCGCTCATTGACGCAGCCTCGCCACCCTTTTCGCGTCGCTCTTCTCTCGAGGAGAAACAGTACAGGGCTGTTGACCTCGTTTTATTGCTGTTCCTCTCCAGATCCTGCCCTAGAACCGAGTGAAAAACGGGCGGTCTGTCTCTCCAGCCTGGGCTTACCAGAGCTCCCCCCCAAGTCTCGCCTTCCCCGGCACCCCCTCCCGCAGTCTGGCTTTTCCAAACCCAAAACGTGCTCCACCTGGTACACGGCACACAACGCATGCGCACAAACACACACACTAACCCTGTCTTTCAAAGCCCCCTCACATACATTCGTTCACTTAATCTTCACAGCAGTCCTATGATGTAGGTGTTTTACACACCAATGTAAACCCTAATATGTGCCTATTATCACTATCCTGCATTCTCCAGGGAGAAACTGAGTCTAGAAGATGTTAAATGAGGTGTACCTTTTCACAAGCGAAAGTAAATGGTTCACACCCAGAGTCCCTGAACCCAAACCCTTTTGCTACTTTCCTCCAGACCCGGGCCCCTGAGCTTCCCCCTGCTGGAACTGGCTCCAGGTCGCACCTCTTCTGGGCCAGCGTGCCTCTCGAGGTCTGTCTACCAGGGCGGGGTGTGTGGAGTCTCCGGGCCCCTGGCAGTCCTGTGGGGAACTGCCTGTGGCCTGCTCGTCTTTCCATGAGGTATTCCTTCCCAGCCACCCCATGGATGCACTCTCAGGCCCCCTGTGTCCACGGCTAGCTTGGTTGTCATTTTCCAAGGAAGTTCTTTCTTTCCAATGAGCAAGACTGGCCGACATAGAAGATGAACTATGGGGACAAAGGAGAGAGAAGGAGCTGAGAGAAACCACAGATTTAGAGGAAAGATGGCATCTAACACAGAGCAAATAACTTGGGGAGCAGGAAAAGGATGCATGTGTGTTGGGAGAATAAAAGGGAGAGTCCCTACTGGGGCTTTTTAAAAAAAATTATTGATTTGAGTGAGAGTGAGAAACATTGATCTGTTGTTCCAGTTACTGATGCATTCATTGGTTGCATCTTGCGTGTGCCCTGACCGGGGATCGAACTTGCAACCTTGGCCTCTGTGGACAATACTCTAACCAGCTGAGCTACCCGGCCAGGGCCCCACTGGCGCTTTCTCTCCTGCAGAGGGGAGAGGGGACATATGCTTCCTGCAGAGTCAGCTTCCGCTGGCAAATGGCTAAGCTAAGACGGGCAGGCCTGCAACGTGCCCCCAGCATACAGAATCAGCATCATGTTCTTTCGATGGCAAAGGAGACAGTCCTGGGTGACGTTCAAGGAATGTCTGGCCAGTGCACAGTGGAGACTTTGTTCGTTCTTGCAGCGTGGTTATTTCTGAGACGCTGCCTCAGCCAGCGCTCTGGGCTATCAGTGCAGAAAGAGAAGGGGGCCCGTGCCAGGCACGTGGGGAGCTGGCAGGTGGGGGATGCTGGGGGGCGGGATGATACTGGCAGGTCTCATATGGGGTCTGCGTGAACCCTTCCCACCCTCTGCCCTACAGTTTGCTTTGCCCTTTAGTTCTGAATTTGGCGTGTAGGGATTTAACCCAGCGAAAGTTTCACATTAAACATAAAAGGTCTGGTGCCAGTTTCAAACCTGAAACCCAGCTCTTTTTGTTTGACCTTTTCTTCCACTTAGATCTACATCCAGGGCATTTCTGTGTCTGTGGGTTTTTGCAAAGGAGCGGATCTGATTATCATACGGTGTCTCTGACCCCATGCTGAAAGTGTAGGAATGCCTCATAGGAACTTGTGGCATAAACATTCGTATCTCCCTGGCAAACCATGGCCAGGCCCGTTTTATGCTGAGGCAGATAGTGTGATAGAGAAAGGAAGAAGCAAGCTTATTTTTATTTTATATAGAACAATCTGAAAATGGTCTCATTCTGATAACAAGAAAGTACGATGGCATAATTGGAAAACAAAACTCAGTTCTCCCTGCTTCCTCTGTTAAATTAAATGCCATTGTGGGAAGTGAGCCAAGGGTAAGACTCAGCCACCACAGAAGTGGGAATGGAAGTGAACCCTCACTGGGGGGGGGGGGGGGGGAGGGGAGCGCTGCCAGAGGGCAGGGAGTGGACACAGTGGCAAAGCAGGCTGGGAAACCCTCAGGTTGCCAAACCAGAGTAGGATCTTCTCGAATAAAGCTCATCAAAGACCCTCTCCCTCATCTCAGAGATCTTTTCTCACAATCATTCCCTGCCTTTATTTAATGTTTTTAAAAACAATTTTATTTATTTTTAGAGAAAGAGAGGGAGAAAAACATCAAGATGTGGTTGCCTCTTAGGCACCCCCCTCCCCCCACCAGGGATCTGGCCCACAACCCAGGCCTGTGCCCTGAATGGGAATCAACTGGCGACCCTCTGGTTTGCAAGCCGACACTCAATCACACCAGCCAGGGCACCACTTTTATTCAACTTTTAAAAATACAAAAAATGCAAATTACCCCAGAGGCAAGTAGGAAAAATCTCTTTGAAATCCCTTTCCTGAATGAAAGGTTTGAGCTTTCTGACTCCCTTCTGGAAAGTAGCATTGTCTTTCTTTCTTTCTTTCTTATTTTTTTAATCTGGAAAGTAAGGGAAGAGTCTATGTCTGAAGGCTGGTGTGAAAATGATGTAGTTTGCTGTGGAGGATGCTGGGCCAGTGGTATCCATCGAGGCTGCAGATGCTCGTCAAAACACGAGAAAAACATACACACAGACAACCGAGTCCTGTGGGGAAATAGGGACAAAACAGCCACTCTCTCTAGTGGATAGCACCCTGTTCCCCCACCCGAACAGGCTTTTATTGGGTTCGTTTACACAGGAATTCAGGTAAAGCTCATTAATCATCACCAGGAAGTAAGGATCAAACAATAGATAACAAAGAAGTCTGAGGGCCTATTTTGAGTCAGGGTCAGATAGCTAAAGAGCTGTAAAACCTTGAGGGCATTCTAAACAAAGCAGGTTTCACAGGATTTTACAGATTCTTTCGTAGGCCTGATTGCCTGGGGAACCCGCCCTTTCCAGCACAGGGCTGCACCACCCTCTGGCATTGTTTCAGGCTTAAGTCAGGCAGGGGAAGTAAGGCAGCCAAGAGATTAGGAGATTTTCTCGCAGACAATGAGGACTCAGGTTTTGTCAAAGCCCAGAGGCAAGGGTCCATCACCCCTTTTTTGCTGTAGCCCCCAAAGTCCTTCCTTGGGGGCCTCCCACGTGATCATACCTGACTGAGGTTGTTCCCCCCTTGAGGAATCTTACCCATCATTGGCTAACCGACCAAGCAGTGGGGGCCAGGCAGGGTGAAGTAAAAGGAGCAGAAGCAGTGCTCCTGCCAGGGAGATAAGCTTTTGTCTCCTTGGTGGCATATGGTCCAAGATCATTCCCTCAGCCTTAGCCTTGGCAGGGGTTACAGCTTCTGATACCAGGCAGGGCGGTTCCCAACAGTTTATGAAGTAAAATGATGAAAGGAGTAGTTCTTATAGGTATTCTAGCTAATTAATGTGCAACTTCAAAATCTCTTTCAGCTCTGGAAACACCCACTATTGACCAGGCGTATTCAAAACTCAGCAACAGCATCACTGTGGAGTGGGCCTCGGTGCCGGGGGCCACCAGCTACCTCCTCACAGCCAAAGATGGGGACACTGTCATTGAAACCATGGTGGCCAGCTCCCCAGGCACTGTGACAGGCCTGAAGGCTGCCACCTCGTACCAAATCACGGTCAGATCCATCAGTGCCACGGGGAAAAGCCAGGCCTCCCCTCCGAAGCAGGCAAAGACAGGTAGCTGGACGCCGTACTCTGCTGTGCCATTGCCTGTGACCAGGATCAGACACACGAGGCTGTAACTGCCTGATGCAGTTTTGTGTGGTCACACAAATGCCTATAATTCAGGGCCAAGAAGGAAAGGCCACCAAATGATCTCTTTTGGGAATTTGGTTATCTGTGGTGTTTGTTTGTTTGTTTGTTTGTTTGTTTTATTGATTTTAAAGTGAGAGAAGGTGAGGGAAGAGAGAGAGAAACATCAATTTGTGTTCCACTTATTTATGCATTCATGAGTTGTTTATTGTATGTACCCTGACTGGGGATTGAACCTGCAACCTTGGGGTATCCTGATGATGCTCTAACCAAATGAGCTGCCCGGCCAGGGCTAGAAGGTATATTTAAATTCTAAATACTTTGCATTTTAAAGTAACTATTCCTGGGCATCTTTAAAAGCATCCCTGCTTGTAAATCTGTGCAAGAGGGATTTCTGTTTTTAACCTCCATTATCCATCAAGATGATGCTAAATAAAAAACACACACAGGAGGGATCTTGCTGCACTTCGACTTTTTTGGAATGAAAACATTTGGAGTTTGTCATCAGCATAACTTAAATGGAGTTGATTAAGTTGTACCTCAACAAGTTTCGGAAAGGTCGCCTGCACAGCAAAATAGCACAAACCATCACTTCCGCTGCTGGCTTATACTATGATTAAAAGGTTGTTTTATTTCATGCCTTACCATCCTCGAGTTTAAAGTAATGCCTAATATTAGAATTTCTCTGTTCCTCGTTCCTGTGATGAGCTGTTTATGATTAATACACATTTAAATAGCAATTCTTGTGGCTTTTTTTAAAATAGCAATTCTTAATGACCCTCTACCACGAATCCATTTGTAAAGCAAATCATTATTTCATAACACGGGTAATCAACTTCAGACGGCTTATTCCTAAATTCGAATTCTCCTCTACCAAACTTTCGTGACGCAAACACACGTGTCTTTGCAGTGTTGGCCGCACCAGCTCTAGAAGTAAGCTCCCCGAGTTCAGACTCCATTCTCGTGCAGTGGGAAGCTGTGCGCATGGCCGTGGGGTTCTCCGTGTCCATCATGCGAGCCAACGGCCTGGGCAGAGTGTGGAAGGAGAACACCACGAACACCACCTTGACATTCACCGGCTTGGACCCCGGCACCCTCTACACCGTCAAGGCCTACGCGTGGAACGCCAACGGCGCCCCCGGGGACGACTCCACCTGCAACCAGAGAACAAGTAAGGCTTCTCGGCTGGGCCCCGGGTCTCCTTTCTGACTAATGAGAGCGGGGGTGCACGGTCGAGTGATGAGTACAAAGCAGCTGGCGGCAGCTGTTTAAATTTACGATGAGTTTATTTATAGTGCCTTGACTGTTCCCCTTGGTAGTTGAAATGCTGACTGGGTGAATAAAGAAATGCTGACTTCATAGCAGATGCAATTAGTTATGGCGACGTCATTCGGGTGGGCCCCGTTCCAGTGTGACTGAAGGCCTTATAAAACGAGGGAATCTGGACACAGGCACGCATGTGCAGGGAGAATGATTCACATATGAACAGGAAGGCCAAAGAGAAAGGCTGCAGTAGACCCTTCCTCATAGCCTTGGGGAGGAACCCCCCCTGCCAACACCTGAACTCGGACTTCTAGCCTCCGGGACAGTGAGATAATACGTTTCCATTGTTTAAGCCACTGAGTATGTGGCACTTTGTTACAGCAGTCCTGGCTGAGTCAGGCTAAACCCAAAGTCTCCGAAACGTAAAACATGGGGAAGCAAACAAAGGAAAAGTCTTTAGGGAACCTGTCACCTCTGAGAGATGGCGCAGACGCGGCTCCTGCTGCTGTCTGCCTGGGCATCCTTCTGTCAAAGCGCTTGGAAGGCCCCATTGTGCTGGGGTGCTTGAGGCTACTGCAAAATCCTCATTGTTTCTCAAAAACGTAGGTCCTCGTGCCCCTGCCGACATTGAAGTCTCTTTTGACAGCGGGGCTCTGCAGGCGTCTGTGTCATGGGCCCCAACGGAAGGCGCTGTCAACTACACGGCGACAGCTTGGAGCGCCTCCTCCGAGCGGAGCTGCAGCACCCGGCTCAGAGCCTGCACCATCTCCTCCCTCCAGTGTGGAACGGAGTACCTGGTTTCCGTCCTCGCCAGGAACGACGCCGGATCCAGCAGGTCGACTTCAGCAGTGACCCTGAAAACCGGTAGGTCACCAGGAGCGAGGTCACTGTGCGGCCATGGAGCCAAAGTGACTGGCGTGTGTGCGGGGAAACAGGTGATGCCCGGACACTGTTCCAGAGCCCACTGGAGGGAGTGAAAGCAGGAGCCTGGTCTGCGTGAACGCGGGGAGTCGGACTTTCTGACGGGGTTTGAGTAGCGCTGCTGGCAGAGCCAGATGCTGTGCATTAGAAAACGCGCTTTTCAACTTTGGAGAACCGGCTCCTGTCGCAGATCTTTCCTTCCTTCATTTGTAAAGTCGCAAAAATTCAAGCACCGAGTTTGAGGCGTGCGCACCTCTAACTGTGCAGCACGGGTAGCAGGCCTGTTCTTTGCCTCGTGTTTCACAGGCCTAGGCTGGCCGGGAGCTACTTTTTAAGATAAAGATGGGCTGTCTGTAGTTCTGAATATGTGTTCAGATACCTTCAGATAGCATTCTTATCAAGAGCATAAAGATGCACAGATGTGAAGGTTTATTCCTCGATTTAGAAATATCTGTGTGCTTGGGGATGGCAACTAACACTTAGTGAAAACCTGCTATGCCCCAGGCATTATAAATACATCCTTTTATTTCATTCTTGGGACCACTCAGGGAAGCAGGTTCTAGGATCTCCTTGATTAGGTAAGAAAACTGAAGTTCAGGGAAGCTAAATAACTTTTCCGAGGCCCCAGCGACGTTCAGTTCCTGTGCCATCTGGAATTCAAGGCCAAGTTTGCCTGATTTCACTCCTCTAAGACACAGAAAATGCAGAGAACCACAATAATGTCCCCTTTACCCAGAATGTGGAACCACATCATTCTAAATTTAAAAGGCTTCTGAGCAGAGAGGAAAAAAGCCATCACCAAGCTGATACACGCTATATTCCACAGGAAAAACGTACAGCCGACCCTTGGCATCATAAACAGATAAAATCCTCATTTAGTGACGTTAAATAAAACCATAATTATGTTAAAGTTGCTGATAACACCTTGATGAGTTGGCCTGGCATGCGGGTGGCATGTGGGAAGCAGGTATGAGGACGAGCGAGCTGAGAGCAGGGGGCGCCAGCAGGGAGAGTTAAGAAAAACACTTTCCCTTTGCTTTCCACCCACCTCCCAGTGACTCGCCAAGAGGAGCAACACAAAGGGACAGAGGAGAGGCACCTGCTCTATGTACTCCAGGCCTTTTAGAAAACAGGGAGTTGTCCCTTTGGCCACATCCATGCGAACCTACAGGAAAGGTGATCTTGTAGGCAGGAAGGGAATGGGCACTGTTCAAGAAGGAAGGTGTTCCCAGGGCAAAATGGGAGGAGCCTGCAGGGCCGCCCAGCAGGCGGTGGGCGTTGTTGCAAACAAACAAGCAAAGGGCCGGTTCTTGCCAAGAGAATCGACGTACCTATGGAGCGTGGTAAACATGCTAAGAGCTAGGACAGCTCCCTGAAACGTGTGAAGGAAAATGATCCTAGGAAGAAAGAAGCCATAGAGAGGGGTATGTGGTCCAGCTGAAGCGCCAGCATGCACCGCCCAGAGACGCTTGTTTAGCGAGAACCAGTGCACAGGAGCCTGGGCTGCTGGAACCCCCTCCCGGTGAAAGCACAGGGTGGCGAGAGAAACAAAACAAAAGCCCTCTGTACTGGTAACGCTGTTTCTCTTAATTAAGTAGAAGGGTGGTGTCCCCTTCACCCCCTTCCAACTATTCGAATAAAACTTTGTGTCCTAAAAAAAGAAAGAAAGAACTATACTTTCAAAAGCCTGGCAGTTCTGAGTTAGTCATCTAACTCCAGAGAGAACCATCCAGTGTTTTTTTTAATCTTAGATGCACATTAAGAGCATCCAGAGAGCTTTTGTAAAATCCTGCCACCCAGGCCCCACAGAAGACCAATGAAATCGAGTTGCCGGGGAATGGAGATAGGATATGAATAGTCTGTAAATGCTCCGCAGTGGATTCTGGCAAGCATCCTGAAATAGTCCCGCACACTTTCATGCCAGGAGGCACCCCTGTAGTCTGTATGCAACACCATCAGTTACGATCGTGGAACGACCTAGACTTACTGATGAAGAACTATGTTTAGAAAGTTCTATGTGTTTCCTGGGACCGAGAATTGTGTAGTGTGTTTCAGGAAGATTTCCATTAGAGATGACTAAGATTTTAAGAGCTTAGGGCTTGGGAGAACAAGCCTCAGTTGGAATTCATTCCTTCAGAAGACTTCATTCTGTGCTGATGTTGGCATCGCCGTAGTGGAGAAACAGTATTACCACCATATTAGCCAGCCCATGCCTGCTTCTGACACTGTCTAGCAGGCATCGTGTGAGACAAATCTTAGGGCGTGTGAGAACGTTTCATTGGCTTGCTCCTACTGTTTGATGTATTCCTGGTCCACAGTGCCCAGTATCTTGGACAAGTGCAAAGAAGCAAAGGAAATCTCTCACAACTGTTTATTATTCATCCTTTCCTAGTGGCTTGTGCTCCTGCAAGAGTGACGATCCAGGAGGACCCCCCCGGCCACCTGTCTGTGTCTTGGTCCCGTGTAGACCTGGCCGATTACTACGTGGCCTTTGTGAAGAGTGACGATGGCTGGGAAGTTCACTGCGACACGTCCCTCACACAGTGCGGCTTCCCATCTGAATGTGGCTTCACCTACTTCATCAGTGTTTTCGCCTATAACCAGGCAGGGCAGAGTCCTCTGGGTGACGTGTTCAATTACACCACAGGCGAGTCGCACTTGCTGCTGGGGAAGGGAGTGCTGAATTCGCTACACTTCGGGGTGGAACGGGTCACCTATATTACACAGGCCCCTGGGGGTCATTCTGGGACCAGGAACCAAAAGTGGAACTCTTCTTTCATACTCTTTCCAGACTAGGGCATTTGGGCTCTGTGGACCCGGGCTTGACAAAAATGCAAGGTTTTGGAGAGAAAAGAGGGGAAAGAGCGTGTTTGTTCACCCCTGCTCTGAAAAAGGGAGCCCTCCACCACGGTCTACCCATTCATTGTCCAGCCTAGTGCCAGGTGTGGAAGGGGGTGCGATCCTTGTGTCTCAGCGCTGCGTTCTTTCCCCAAAGCCGGAACACAGAGATGCAAAGATGCTACGCAGTGTGGAAGGCTTTGCAGGAGGATACCCGGGTCCCAGCCCTAACTGGACCACCAAGTTATTTGTGAAATGGGGACAATGGCAGGTTCCTTACTAGTTCCTTAGTACCCTCCACTGCAAAATGGGACAAATAATAAATCATGAGAAGATGAATATGAAAAAGTATTTGTATACGATTAAGTGTGATGCAAACATTTTTATTAGCATCATTATTACTTTTACTATTATTAATCTGTTCCACTAGGCTTGGATCTTCTAGGGGCAGGGGTTACGTTTTATTTATCTCTTCATCTTCAATGTTTATCACTATGTGATTGGCATATGGGAGATGCTTGCTTTTTAAAGAATGAATGCAGTGATGTAAAATGAACCAACTATATTTATAGATAAGAATGCTACAATATAACTACGTAAAAAACAAGACTAGCTGAATCATAATACATTTTTACCAGGATGAAGGAATCAAATAGGTCAGTGTCTTCAGAATTTGGAGTAAGAGTCTTCCAGGCCTTGAGAGCACAGGAAGGTCTTCCAGAGGGAGTGACCTTGAACTGGATCTTGAGGGATGGTTTGGGATGTAGCGGGGGCAAGAGCAGCCCAGAGACACTCCAAGCTGAGCCAGACATTGGTCAGAATTTGTCCGCGAGGTCATGTAGGGTGTCTACCAACATCTACTAACACAACGATGCTGCTGCCTGCCCTCCTCTGCCTCCCAGTTTGATCTGGTTCAGCATCTGGAAGGACCGATGGGCTGTAGAAGGTCGTCAGGCAGAAGAGGGGAACGGCCTTGCGCAGAGGGGCCAGCAGTCCGAGGCCCAGGGACGTGTGAGCACCGGTGCGGTGTGGCTTGAGGAGTCTCATGTGGCAGGGAACCCAGGGCGATGCCGCTGAACATACACACTGGGTACAGCTTGCAGTGAACTTGAATGTCGTGCTTAGAGGATTTAGCCCCTACATAGCGGATGTTAGGCCAAGTTCAGAGCTGGACAGACCTGCAGGAGAGCGTTGCAATAATTTAGGAGGGTGGCGACAGAGTCTGTTCACGGGCGCAGGCATCCACGCCCCCCTCCAACAGCCTTGCTCCGTACTGACCTCCGTCCCCACTTTGTTCCTGCTTCCAGCTCCCTGTTGTCCCAGTGACATTAACCCTGTGCTGGTGTCCAGTGACAGAGTCGAGATCGTCTGGTCCCCCGTCCGTGGTGCCGAACTGTATGAAACCAAGGCCGTGGGCGGGGTCAATGCGGTCGAGTGCAACGACACTGCTCCTGCTTGCACCCTCTCGGCTCTGGCGTGCGACACCCAGTACAACGTCACCGTGTATTCCTTCAGCGAAGTCCGGGGCAGCAACACATCCTGTGCCTCCCGATTCATAACCACGGGTACGATGCAGCAAGGACTGCCCTCACCGATGTCTGCCCCACCCACCCCAGGGTGCCCCTCGGGGGGCCTTCAGCAAGAGCTATCAAAAGGCTAACTCCCACTAACCACTTTTTTTTAAATCCTCACCTGAGGATATGGTTCTTTTTTAAATTGATTTTTAGAGAGCGAGGAAGAGAGAGAAAGAGTTAAAAAAACATGGATGTGAGAAACACCCATCAGTTGCCTCTCGTACATGCCCCGACCAGGGATTGAACTCACTACCTTTGGTATACAGACGATGCCCCAACCAACCAACCCACCCAGCCAGGGCCGCTGTTCACAGAGTGCATGAGAGCCCCTGTCTTACTAAGGGGAAGGCGGAAGAGAAGGTGGAAGAAGGAAAGGAGGGGAAAAAAGCAAACAAAAGAGAAGACCACAGGGACTATGGAAGGTGTTACCTATCAGCCAGTCACTTCCCCCTCCCTTTAGGGGCTCTGCCGGTAATCACACCGTGAAGGTTAAGATCACAAATGTTTGCCTTCATTACTTTTGCTGTTGGAGCCTAAAACACTCCTCAACACCTCCCAGTTAGTCCGACACTGCAGGAACCCAAGACCACATCAAGGGCAGCAAGGGGGTTTCCACACAAACAGGATCAGCTTGGCCTTCACGCAGGGTGTGGTTGAAAGCCACGCCGATCTTACGCGGGGGAAGAAAATCGGTGTCATTTCATTGTATTTCCTTTTTTAATCCTCACCCAAGGATTAAAATGTTTAACATTGTTTTCACTGATTTTTAGAGAGGGAGGAAGGGAGTGAGAGGAAGAGAGGGAGGGGGAGGGCAGATGGACAGACCGACCCACAGACGTGGGTCTGAGACGGAACATTGATTGGCTGCCTCCCGTATGTGCCCCGACCGGGATCGAACCTGCAGCCCAGGTAGGTGCCCTGACCACGATCGGAAACTGCAACTTTTTGTCGCAGGGGACGTTGCTCCAACCAGCTGAGCCACCCAGCCAGGGTGGAGAAAATCAGTTTTAGAGCAAATGGCCCAGGTGATATTTTTGACTCTCACTGTGTCAATGAATAATCTGAACACTCTAGCCCTCGTTGGTGTGGCTCAGTGGATTGAGTGCTGGCCTGCAAACCAAAGGGTCACCAGTTCGATTCCCAGTCAGGGCACATGCCTGGGTTGTGGGCCAGGTCCCCGGTTGGGGGGTGTGCAAGGGGCAGCCATGCATTGATGTTTCTCTTCCTCTCTCACTTCCCCTCTCTAAAAATAAATACAAAATGGTAATAATCTGAACACTCTTAGCTCCTTGCAGTCCTGAAATAAGTGTTTCAATGGACGCCTCCTCCGTGATCCATGTGCACTGGAGATCCAGTAACGAGGGCGCTACCTACACAGTGACCGCCCGGGGCGAGGACGGGCTGTACCGGTGCCGCAGCACCGGGCAGTCCTGCGCCCTGGCGGGCTTGCCCTGTGGCTCCGTGTTCTCCGTCACCGCAGTGGCCGAGACCCAGGCGGGACGCAGCCTGCCCAGCTACAGCGTGCCCCTGGAAACAGGTACGCCGCAGCCATCGGCCTGGACGTGGACTTCAGTGGGGTCCAGAGGAATTGTTTTCAGACGTGAACTTTTTAACTTGATCTCCCCTGAGTGTGATAGAAATACATGACACTCAGAGGCCTTTCCAAGAGCCCCCACTTACAAAATAAAGCTTGCAACATGCGGACACAGGCTTTGTACAAATATCATCAGGAGGCTCTAATATATCCATACACTGACATCAAAGGGGAAATAAGTTGATTCCGCAGCACATTTATTGGAGTCGTTATTCCCCAGTGACACAATCCACCAAAACAACTAGCAAGGGCCAAAGGAGCTGGTTTGTTACTTATTTCTTTGGGTCAGCCCTTTCAGGTCTTCCTCTAAACGATGCTTTCCGCCTTTCTGTTTCCTGATTGGTAAAGGTGGGTCATGGCTTCATCCTGGTGGTTGTGGATATTAAGTTATTTAATTCTGCAAAGCCCTTCGCATAGTACCCGCTGCATAGTAAGAGCTGGATGAAAGAACGCTGCAATTACCTTATAGTATTGCATGTGAATGAAATTCAGCAATTACTCAAAGCCTTTGGACATTTTTGCTTACATACGCATACAACAGCAGATGCCCTTTGGACTATAACAGTTGAAATGTAAGAAGCCGCAGAATAGAGACAACTCCAAATACACAGGAAGATTCTGGATATCCCTATATTCTATACAATGATTCCCTAACAAATTGAGACTTGGCTGTGGCAGTCTTAGGTAGCTGGGACTATTTCAAGCTTTCATATCAATTACATACTATTAAATGCATGAGAAATGCAAAAATGCATTTAGTTACAAATACTGTGAAATGTGATACTGGGAGAAGCGGGGTGTGCAACCTCTGTTTTGGAATTTGCAACTGGAATTTTAAAGCTGGGGGACAACAAAGGGTTTTCTTACTCTCAGAAAAACTGGGGGGACCTCACATTACCCACAGCCAGTTAGTGCAATATGGCGTTGGGGGCAGCACCCACTGTATATTCAGTTGGTGTTAAGTGATACATCAGAGGAATTGAGATTTTTGCTTAACAAAAGGAAATTTTCATTAACAATTGAGGGTCTGCAGCATTTGGGCTATTGAATGAAACCCAGGCAAAATGCAAATAACCCTCTGTGGAAATAAATCCCCAATTCTTTCTCTTCTTCCTCATTTCAGTGCCATGCTGTCCAGCCAGCCTGACGATAACCCAGGTCACCCAGTCAGTCATCAACATGAGCTGGACAGTTGGGACCGGGGCCCTAACCTACGTGATGGTTCTGGAGTCACCCGCCGGACAGTCTAAGTGTCACACGCATCAGAACCACTGCCTCCTGGGATGCATCACATGTGGTGTCAACTACACAGTGGCCTTAAAGGCCATAAGTGCCACTGGGGTGACCGCGGACTGCACCTACCACAGCTATTCCTCTAGTAAGTGGATTCTCGACTCTCGCTCTGCCGAATCGGCAAGGACCTCGACGAGCCGTCGTAAATCCAGCCAGAAGCTCCTCCTTCCCATTCAGAAACAGGCTGTGTCTCTACCCACCTTGCGTCACACATTCAGGTTACCTTCTAAAATGCTTCCTTTCGCTCTTGACTTGGAACCTCCAAGCTTCAGAGGCTTCTGTTGGTGGTTGGTGAATTAACTCCCCTGGCAACAGGGTCCGGGTGCACGTTTTCGGAAGGGAGGGCAGGTTTTTGTAGGACACAGCCGCCCGCAGTTCTCAGAACGAGATTAGAGCAGATGTTTCAT
This sequence comes from Phyllostomus discolor, assembly GCF_004126475.2. NCBI lineage: Eukaryota > Metazoa > Chordata > Mammalia > Chiroptera > Phyllostomidae > Phyllostomus > Phyllostomus discolor. Next base: position 35,423,619 of record NC_040916.2, read on the forward strand.
AAGGTCCGACACAAATAACGCCCCTGTTATATTACAAAATCATAAGCATGTAATTGTGTGACATAATCTCGTCACACTCAAGCACACCCTGTGCCATTTTAGGTGAAATGCTCAAGTTAAAACTATGAATTATTACACCCACCAACCACACTCCAGCAGGCGTTACTTCTGCCAGACCCTGTATTTGGCTTGAGGGTGTTCGTCTCATTCTCATTAGGCTACTACCTCTCTCCTAAACCACTCCGGCTCCTTCTGTGGTTTCTCGCTTCCACGAGCTAAAGGAACACTGCCTACTGACAGTGCTGTCTCCAGCTCCACAAAGACCGAACCATCAGGGGGCAGCAGCGAAGGGAGAGGGAGAACACCCTCAAAGGTGTTCAGGGCTAGCAAATCCGGTTTCTCTTTTCTAGTCTGTCCATGGAAGTGGCTGCTGGGAGCAGTGTTTTGCAAAAAAACTAAGGTCGCCTCCCTGGCTGAACAGGAAAGAGTCAACGATGGGTCGGTTAGTCTCGTCTGTCTCGGGGCACGGGACAGCAGAGTTGGGGTGTGCCTTTTCCATCCCAGGGCAGTAGAGTCTGCAACCAGGGGTCTAAAGACATGGCTTCCGATGAGCTGTGTCGCCTCATATTCCCTGCTTCCGTTTCCCCATTGGGAAGAGAAGCAGGAGGAATCACAACGTGAAAACATGTACAGTGTGCTACAAATGTGTACGCTGATTTGTGCTGCCTAAATTCTCACCCTGATTCCCAATTCTGGGAATTTGCTTAGCTTCACACCCTCCACAATTTTTTTTTAAAGAATAAATCCCACGAGCCTGATTATCTATAACTGAATTTTTCAATTATTATACAAACACATCATTATTTTGGTTACTGAGGAATCCCCCCTTTGGTGCCCTGCCGGACACCTAACGTGTGACCTCCCCCACGCATTTGGAAGAGAGAAAAAATACCTAGCCAGCTAGCATGGATGAAGTGCGGCCAGCAAAGCTCCGTCCCCTGCCTGCTGTGTAAGTCACCGCTCTCCTGGCGTCGTGCTACTCAGCTCAGCACAATAGGCCTTTTCAATGAAAGCTGAAAGCAGTTAATTGCATTTAAATTCAACCCCACTAAAATCATTAGAAACTAGGGCATTAGGAAGGCTCTTGACAAGGATTCTGTGCCTTTGACTCATTAGGTTTGACTCACACACAACACGTATCTACCAAGTGTGGGCTTTTTGACTCACCATTGCTCCCTATTAAAAATCCGTACCCTCCAGCCCCACGGATCCCTTTTCTTTTCTCTCCTCTCCTCTCCTCTCCTTTTCCTTTTCCTTTTCCTTTTTTCCTTTTCTTTTCCTTTCCACAGTCCTGTGCATTTACTGGGCTGTTTTTACTCATGGGTTTCTAGCCACGTGGCCCACCATGGAAGGAACTGAGTGCCTCTTCAAATCTTGCTCGCATCGTGTATTATTTAGAATAAGTCACTTACACGGTTTCCCCCCAGTAACAGAGGCCACGTGTGTGGGGAGGGGGAACAAATGGTCTGTGTGTGTTGTTACCCTTCAGGTGCCTGCTGCCCACTGGGGGTGAAGTTGTATAGGCTGAGCCCCACTGGCGTCCGGATCGACTGGCAGGCCTCCAGGGGCTCTGCCAACTACAGCACCGACCTCTACGGCTCCAAAGGCATCTTCACGTGTTCTCCAAGTGCGGGCCTCAGTTTCTGTGACGTCACTGACATACCCTGCGGGGACGTATATACCGTGATGGTCTCGCCAGTGGCCGAGACAGGCCTGAAGCTCACTTTCTGCCCGAAAAAAATATATTCAGGTACAGCAAGTCGTGACCCTTTATGTAAAACGAACCCTCCACTCAATCTGTGAATTAAGACTCAGAGCACTCACACTTCCCCGTGGGAAGGAGGGGCAAAGAGGGTATGAGCTTTCTACATACTGCAGGCAGATTCCGGCTGCTGGGGACCCCCTGCCTCTTTGGAATCACAATGCTTTATTATTATTTGATTTGGAGATACTTGGCCTTCCCTCTCCCTCTCTCCTCCTTCAGGAAAAAAACCAGAAGCTTGCTACTTAAGTACTAAAGCCAATTTAAAATGATTTCCTGCTTTGAGATTTGGGCATAGATTTTTTTTAAAAAAGGTTTTGTTTATGTTTAGAGAGAGGAGGTGAAAGGGAAAAAGAGAAGGAGAAAAATATCAATGTGTGAGAGATACTGGGATCAGTTACCTCTCAAACGCTCCCCCTGCAACCCAGGCATGTGCCCTGACTGGGAATTGAACCAATGACCTTTCAGTCGACAGGCCAGCACTCAATCCACTGAGCCACACCAGCCAGGGCTGGGTTTAAATTTTTGACATAGTCTTAGAGATAATGATACACACCCTGGAATGCTGGAAATTAAGATACTTGAACTTGTATTTGCACAGATTCAGCCTTATGACCGAGGAAAAGCTGGAGGATAAGAAAAAAATGAGTGTATACATCACACGCTAGGTCTGGCAGTCTGTGACCACAGCACGTGACTGTCAGCTGCGGGGTCTCACCAGAGCTGGCAGGAAAGCATTCGCAATTTTCCTGCTCCCTATTCCAGCACCTGCCTTCTGATACCTTGCCCAGGCACAGCTGTGTGCTTTTCATATACTTCTAGAAAAAAAAGAGAGAGAGAGAGAGGGAAAGAGATGAGGAAGCCTTCAAACACAGGGAGAGGAATAAATATGGGCTCAGAAGTCTTTACTGCTGACCAGAATCTGAAGTTCCCCATCACACACAGGTTCAGGGGGACGCCTGGATAGGGAACCAGGCCCGCTCCCTGGAGGAGGGTGTTCGCACTGTCCTTGGCTGTCATGCTCTGATTCCTTATTTGTTCATTATCTTGTCCACAGGACAAGCTGGCCCAAAGCATGGCCCTATGGGAAGGGACAGAAATAGGTTTTTGGGGTGGGGATGAGCAATTTGGGAGAAGAACCTACAACTCATAACGATATTTCATTATATCCGTATGTTTTACAATTTGTCTAATGTTCTCACATTCAGTACCTCATGAAATGCTAAAAAAAAAAAAAATACCTCATTGAATGCTCAACTTCCTAGGTAAAAACCATGCATTTTGGGAAATTTGTTGTTGTTTTTCTTTTTTTTTTTTCTTCAGTGTTGGTGATGCCTTACTCTGATAATTAGGACAGTATTATAAATGATAATAATAATGGCCAGTATTTATTGAGGACTGTGCCGGCTACTATTATAAGGGCTTTTCATGTATTAATTGATCCTTATAACAACCCTATGACGTTGGTATTCTCCTTACCACTTACGGATAAACTGAGGCACAGAGTAGGGAAGTGACTTGCCCAGGGCCGCATTGCTAGTAGTCCATTCTTTGGTTTACTTTTCCTTTATTCTTTCTTAAGTTTTATCTTTATCATCTTAAATATGTCATTAAGTATACTTTAAATGCTGTGTTTTTATGTATTGCAGTAACCTGCTCTGGAAGTACACTTGGAATGGGTAAGGCATTGTCCTCATGGGTGAAATCTAAGGGCATTTTCCTGTTGCATTTTTGGGTGACAGTGAAGTCAAGGTCAAAGCTGGTGCTTCAGTTAGTCAGGGGGCAGCTGCTTCTGGTTTGCATGGGCAGATGGGCCCAGTGGAGGAAATGGGGTGCTGAGGGGAGACTGTAATAAAGATGACGCTCACCGCCTCCTTGGGGGCGCTCAGGGCCGAGCCCGTCTCGGCCATTCTGGGCGCACCATGGGGGCCAATGACGGGCCAGACGGCAGAGGCGACCACACACAGAGCGGTGCGTGCCCACCCAGTCGGGAGCGTGTGCAGCTTCACGAGAAAGCTGGCCACACGCTCCTAGGGGCCAGCTTGGTTTCGGACCTTGGGGAAAACCTTCAGAGACTATTATAAGCCCCAAACGACAGACAGGGCACGCACGCGCACACGCGTATGCTCAGCCGGACACGGCTGACTTCAGAGGATGTGAGTGGAAATGAAGCTTCCTACCCGCACCCCCACTGGCCTGCCTCCCAGTCTGGGCCGGCTTCCCCTCCGACACCCGTTTCCTTCCGCAGGCAGGGCTTGGGCTTGGAGTCTCCCTCCGCCGCCTGGTCTCCTCCCCCTCCCAGACCACTGCGTGCCTGAGCACCGCGGGATACCTGCACACCTGAAACAAGCACAATCCCTATAAATTCGTAAAGGGTTTCTGTTTCCAGTGCCTACAGGGAAACAGGCCTTGCTTATTGAAAACGAACTGCGAAAAAGGTTCTCAATTATAAAAAAACACTTTCCAAAAAACTCCCAAAGTACTAATGACCTAGTCTTCAGGGAAATGTACATGGGCCTAGATCTGCATTCTCGGGGCCTGTTTCCAGTACTCTAGTGGTTGTTAATCGGTGCTTTCCTGAGCCACGGAGGGGCAGTTGAAGCATGCTGGGGACTGCTTGCAGGAGAGAAGTCCTGTGTATCCTGGGCTTCCCTAAGATTTTGTTAAAGAAACGGTTGCAATGCTTTTGCAAAAAACACTTGAAAACCATCACTCTTAGACTCTGCTTCTCACCTCCTCCAGAAAGCTTACTCGAGATGTGCAATCTCAGCCCCACCCTGATATACTACATCCCCAGATGGCTCACGCGCATGTTTAAGTGTGAGAGATGCTGCTCAGCACTGCGGGAGTTCTCAGACTTGGGTGTGTGTGAGACACGCCTGGAGAGCTGAGAGAGAAGTTGGAGGCCCCGGCCTGTCGGAGTGGGCCAGGGCCGCTGTCACTCTCTCCCCTCTTCCAGTCTCTCAGGGCTGCCCTAACCGTCGCTTCCCCCCTCCTCAGCCAGGTTCAGTCTCCAGCCTGTCATCTGCCTCTCTCTTTAAGCAGATCCTTGTAGAAATCTTGCAAGACCCTCAAAAATAAGAATTAGCTGAGTCGTAGAAGGGCCTCCATATCACACACAATCCATCATGTCTCCAGTGTCAGCATTTTTCCTCCCTGTACACAGGACTAGTCAAATTAGGTCCCCGACTGACATGGGGCCTCCAGATATGCTAAGGACAGCTTTGGTAATCTTTTCTTTGTTTTTTTTTTTAAGATTTTATATATTTATCTTTAGAGAGAGAAGAGAAGGAGACAGAGACAGAGAGAGAAACATCAATGTGCGGTTGCTGGGGGTCATGGCCTGCAACCCAGGCATGTACCCTGACTGGGAATCGAACCTGCGACACTTTGGTTTGCAGCCCACGCTCAATCCACTGAGCTACACCAGCCAGGGCCCTTTTATTTTGTTTTAATTTATTGTTTTAGAGAGAGAGAGGAAGGAGGGGAGAAAGCAAAAGAGAGGGGGAAGGAAAAAGAAAAACATCAACTTGTTTTTTCACTTATTTATGCATTCATTGGTTGATTCTTGCATGTGCACTGACTGGTAATCGAACCTGCATCCTTGGTGCATCAGGATGATGCTCTAACCAACTGAGCTATCCAGCCAGGATAACTTTGGGAATCTTGATGATCTGAGGCCTTTGGCCTTCCTTGACTCTTGGGTTGTCCTAAAGATTTTTTCTTTTGTTTTTTTAAATTTTACTTATTTATTTTTAGAGAGAGGGGAAGGGAGGGAGAAACATCAATGTGTGGTTGCTGCTCACATGCCCCCAACTGGGGACCTGGCCTGCAACCCAGACATGTGCCCTGACTGGGAATTGAACTGGTGATCCTTTGGTTCACAGGCCAGCGCTCAATCCACTGAGCCATACCAGCCAGGGCAGATTTTTTCTTTTATTATTATTATTATTTCTTATGTTTTTAGGTGATCTTTTTTTAAAAATTGATTTTAGAGAGAGAGGAAAGGAGAAAGAGAGAGAGAGGCATTGATGGGAGAGAGAAACATGGATCAGTTGCCTCGTGTATACACCTGTACTGGGGATCAAACCCACAACTTTTTGGTTTATGGGATGACGCTCCAACCAACTGAGCCACTCAGCCAGGGCCCAGCAATCTTTATTTTAACTGAGCCTGCCAGTGATTCCGAGGCACGCTAAGGCTTGAGAACCACGGCTCTCGTGCAAGGAAGCTGCTCTGATGCTGATAATTGGGTGCAGGTTGAAAGGGAGAGGGAAACCGTCTACCTGAGGTGACGGGGCTGCAACCGCAGGTGAACTGCAGGGCATGTGTCTGACATCACTCCCTGGGGGAGTCCATCGTCTTCAGCACCCGGCTCTTCTGCGTCACCTACACGGTCCAGGGGACTGCGGGGGCATTTCCTCTTCTCAGCTCCCTCAGCAACCGATTTGTGTTTTCTCTACAACAGTGTTCTCCCTGAACCATTCAAATTTCGGAGCTCCCTGAGAACACAGCAGTCAGCCTGGGGGAGAGAGAAAAGTGTTTTGTCCTGGGTCCATAGTCTGAGCTTGAAGCATCTCTTTAGGAGTATTCATTTCATGGAGCAGGACCGAGGTCTCCCTGGTTAGTAGCTAGGCTCTGCTGGTCCGTTTCTTCCTGCCCTTGGAACAGTCGAGACTCTCTTAATGGCTGGCTCCCTTCCTGTGACTAGCACTTCAAAATACTAGTCTAAATGTCAGGCACATTTGGGGGCTTTTTAATTAAGAAAATGTCACATATTTCATGCCTCTTGTGGCTCCTTCCCTCCCTTGCCCTTCTCAGTGATTTACAGGGGGAAGAGGAATGCAGAATGACAGAGCGAGCCATGATGACAACGGAGACTTGACCTAGTGAGTCATTTGAATTGCCGTGGTGTGACTCAGAGACAGGGTGTTTTGGTCTCTGTTTTTAAGAATTCTTCGCATGTCTTCTACAGGGTTGTCTCAGCTGTTAGCGTGACTAGAGATGGAAACGATCTATTAGAATTCACAGCGCATCTAGGATAGGACAAGCCGCACAGAAGAGCATTTCTGACTCCACTTCCCGAGGCGAGGTCAGGCGTGTCCTCCCCTGCACAGACGTCAGGCTGTGCTGCGGAGAGGACTCCAGAGAGACGTGGATCCAGGAAGTCCTCTGGAAGGCTGCCGGAGCCAGCCAGTGCACCCGGCGGGTCCTGGGCACGAGGACGGTCTGCTTAGCAGATTCTTTCTGAGGTTTCATGTCCAGACACACTACAGACTTCAGTGCATCCCCTTCCCAAGTGTTTCATCGACACCAGCCCTGGCCACGCAGCCCTTTAACCACTCACAGTCTGGAACTGTCCACTCTCAGAGAAGGCGACATCAAGCCACCACACAGATACCGCTCATCCCCAAACCAACCACCAGGACTTCAGCACAGGGCGGCTAGCAGCAGCTGCAGGAACAAACACCCTCCTCTCAAGTCTGGAAGAAGCCGAGATGCTTGCAGGGTTCCCCTAGCCAAAGCCTCAGGCGCCATGGCCTCCGCTGGGGCACCTGGGAAAGCAGCTTGTCAGCCTGCGGCTCAAAGGAGCATAGCCGGTGCTTCTGAGTGTGCAGAGGCTTGGGGTGGAGAGACAGCCCGGGGCAGACTGGCATCCGTGCATCTTTGGGTGGGTGCGGGGAGGAGAACCACCGACCTTGCTGGCTGTAACCCCCACTCACACTGTAACTTTTTTTTCATTTTTGAAGAAGGAAGGCAATGATTATATATAATAAAAATGGTTGTACCTAGAAAAATGTGTGTCCTTCAAATGCCAGTAACCTTATTATAAAAGAGTACAAGTAGGACGTGTGTAACACACACACACACACACACACAACTACAGTGCTCACTCCCCCAAAGCATAGCTGTGGAGCCAGGAACTGCATTAGGAACAACTGCAGAATTCTGCCTGGAGGGATAGGAGCGAGAAGTTGGGTCCCAGTCAAACTGGGAAGGAGGACAAACCTCCTTTTTTCTGTCCCTTTGCCCTTTCTGTAAGACTGATGAGAGATGCGTGCTGTGACACTGATGAGAGACACTCCCCACAGCACCTGTCCTTGGAAAGGAGACGAGCCACTGGTCCCTACCCCAGATGAGATTGGCTGCTGCAGAGGGTACTCACGGAGTGGGCTGAGCTTAGTTCACGTTCGTTCCAGTGCATGAGCGGGACTTGGGCAGGGGCACCCGCAGCACTGGGAGAACCCATGACTCCAGACCGACTCCCTCGTGCCACCCCTGCAGGTTCTAACCCAGTAGGTCTGCGAACCTGTGTTTGTGACAAACCCACCAAGTGATTGTGACCGGTGGCCAGGTTTGGGGATCTCAAAAGGCTCGCCTTGGTGAATTCTTCCTTAAAGCACAATTTCAGTGATGGGAGGCTAAGGGTTAAGAGATAACTGAGGTGTATGAAAAATGATGAGTTTATTTGAGCAGAAATTGATTCGAGCTCCACAGTAGCAAGCCGGAAGTAGTTAGGAACACTTTGGCTACAGGAGCTTGGGGGAAAGACCTTTATAGAGAAGGAGCTGAATCAAAGCAAGGGTGTTGTTTGATTGGCTATTGCTTAAGCTGTTGCCTTATTTGGAAAAGCCTGGTTGGCTGTTTGTGATTGGTTGTCCTTAGATTTTTGGTTTCTTAACCTGGAGGTACTCACAGGCTTGGGTTTTGGTTTGCCTAGGTAGGCTGCTCAGGTATTAACACCACCCCCATCTAACAGCTCCCTTATTTAGTTAATTTAAAGACGATACAGGGCTGTGGACTTGAGGAAATATTGGTGAGAAGGCCTGAAGGGTTCAGGGTGGTCCGTACCCTGGGAGAGCAACCACGAACTGGGGCAGCTTTCTGGGCTGTGGTCCAGAGCCCGTGTGAGACTGCGCTGAGGCTGGACAGAGTTGTGTCCATGGCCACCGAGCGAGGGCAAAGGCCAAATGGAAGGCTAGGATCCCTGGTCCTAGGACACTATGGAGCAGGGACCAGTACGCCCGGGTTCTACAAACACCAGGGCACAGAAAATGAAATGTCTACCTATGTCGTCAGGCATCTAAGGCTGGGCTGCTTCTGTCAGAATTCCACAAAAGTTGACATAGTCCAACCCGGCTGAACGTAAAACCAATTCGTGGATGACGGAGCACATCCTACATGCTTCTAAGTGCTGTCCACATACTCATGACAGCCCCATGAGCTAGAAAATAATCCAATATCATAGCCTTTCTACAGATAAGGGACACGAGACCCAGAAAGGTCAAGTACCTCACGGACATTTACACAGCTAACCAGCTCAAACACAAATCCACAGGGGGCCAAACACACATGTAGCATTGATTAGACCTGCTAATCCATGGTATCTTTATGGAAAATATTTCTCTGCATTATCATGATTCATCAATTGTTATCCATTGTTAATGAAGATGATCTCCGAATAGGATGGTGAGTTAGTGACTCTCTAACTCAAGCGCTTTTACACTCAGGCCCTGCTTATTCTGGCTGTTTATTTGCTCTGCAAATTGTACAAAGAAGATTTTTTTTTTAATCCTTGACTCGTGTTGGTGAATTTTACGTTCTATTCTGCCATGTCATGTTCAGGGACTCCAGATTCATTGTTCAATTTGCTCAGGCAAACAAACTAGAAGAGACCAGAGAGACAGGTCAGAGAGGTTATGGGAAACCAGGGGAGCAGGGGGAGGTAGGCAACACTCTCCGATGGAAATGGAAATGGCCTTGGACGTCTTTCGCGCCTTCATTTCTCTGAGTATCAGTTTTCGCATCTGTAAAATGGCAGTAAAGACTGTCATCTTGTTGGGTGGCTGTGAAGTTTGAGGTGATTACATTCAACACCTCAGTGCAATGAAACTGATGAGCTTGAAGTCACACGCTTGCGGAGTGTGGATCTGTGTCTGGGTGTGACTAAGGGCCACACTGGCACCCTGGAATCTGGCCTTCAGGAGCAGGAGCCCCAGCTGTCCCACCTGCAACCCAAGTCAAACTTCCAACCCAGAAGGGCCTTTCTGTGTCACTCCGGGCACCGGGTCATTCTCAAGGGCAGGAGGTGGAGGCACGTCACCCACCTCCCTCTGCCATCGTGGTTTGACCCTGGAGGGTGAGGAGCTGCACCTCAGGAAGGGTGAGTCTGCCTCGTCCCGTCCTCTTTTAGTGGCTTGGGACTGGCAGAACCTGATGTACACTTGCAACATGAGAGAGAAATAAGGTGTGTGTTTGTATAATATTTTGAGCAGTTGAGTCCATTTAACATAGGTTTAAAAGAGGTCAGGGCTTCAGCTTCCATTCATTCTCACGTCCTCTGATGGAAAAACCATTCGTGCCGCTAAGATTTCATTGGCTTCATTCAATGCTCTTGGTGAGTCGGTGGCCAAGCTAGCAGATAAAAAGGAGCTCTGAGGAGCTCTACTAAATGAAAGACTTTTATAGGCAGAAGGGAGCAGGACTGGGGAGGTTATACTGGCAAAAAAGGGGGGGTTAATTTTTGTAAGGTTACTTTCCTTTAGTGAATGGCTGGAATCTATCAGGCAGATTCTCTGATCAGCGGTTCCTGATCGACTGGTTTAGGATTCCATTTCTGGGAGAGCCCAAAATGCAATTAATTCTTGTAATTAAGTCTTTGGCACATGAATTCATGTTTAGTAAACAAATAATTCTTGTTTCATTGGTTCATTTATATATATCATTAAGGCATTTGCTTTTTATTTTTTTAAGGTTTTATTTATCTATTTTTAGAGAGGGAAGGGAGGGAGAAAGAGAGAGAAACATCAATGTGCGGTTGCTGGGGGCCATGGCCTGCAACCCAGGCATGTGCCCTGACATGGAATCGAACCTTCAATACTTTGGTTAGCAGCCCGCACTCAATCCACTGAGCTACACCAGGCAGGGGGCATTTGCTTTTTAAACCAACTTTTGACTACTTTCAGCAAGTCAGGAATTGAGCTGTGTAATTAGACTATAAATTCTGCAGAGGTGAGTGTCTCATTCCTTCGAGTTTCCTGAAAACTCTACACCGTTCTGGGCACCCTGGAGGTCCACCTCCTAGTTCTACACAATTATGTCATTAGAAAATGAATAAAATAAACTTTGGGAGAGGGGTACCTTTCTCACTCGGTTGTTGAACTGGCTACTGAGTGAAGTCTATTATGAAGCCCTTCGCAAAACGAACCCTTCCCTTCCTCCTGCGTGGTCCCCGGAGAACTGAAAATTTCACAGATCGCGTCAGCGGACAATCTGTCGGCACGTTTTTTGATGCTTCTGACGTCACCCGACGTCGAGCCACGGATCACCCCGCCTCCCGCTAGGGGGCGCGCGACCGCACACGGAGCTTCCACCCTCACTGCGCAGGCTCCGTCCAGGAGTGGGCGGGAGTCCCTGCCGACCCGCGTGACGTCAGCGGAGGGTGCGGCCCGCGGGCGGGCGGGGCGGGGTCGGCCCCGCCGGAGCTCCCTCCCTCGCCGCCGAAGTAGGTTGCGAGAGGGAGGCGGCGGCGGCTGCTGCTCCGCAGGGTTTGGAAGATGGCGCCGCCGGTGACGGAAAGGGGGCTGAAGAGCGTCGTGTGGCAGAGTGAGTGCGGGGGGCGGGGGCTGAGAGCGAGAGGAGGCCGGAGGCGCCGCCTCGCCCGGCCCGGCCTTCCTGCCCGAGACCGGCGCTCTCAGCGGAGCCGCCGCGGGCACTTGTTGCTTCGGGGTCCCGGGCCCCGTGAGGACTTCTCCCTTCCCTGCGCAGCCCGGGTTCTCGGCCGCGCCGGGGTGGGCGGGGTGCGGGGGGCGCGGCCCTCCCGCTCGCGTCGGCACCCCCTCGCCTCGGCCGGCCCGGGTGCGCGGCCCCGGCGCGGCGGCGGCGGCGGCGTTTCCTCCCGCGGGCCCCGCTCTCTCCGCGGCCGCCGCGCTCCGCGACGTCTCCGGTCGGGACGGTGCGAGCCCCGTGTCTGCCCGCCCCGCCCCTGCTCCCCGCGCTGGAGTGTCGGAACACTGCTTCTTGTTCGTGGTGCTGGTACCGGGGAGGGGTTTACAACCATCATTTTCAGTGTCCTAGAAAGAAAAACTCACTGTCAAAACACAGCCCCCTTCCTCTGTTCCCGAAGGAGCCCACTTCTTGTCCTCAGTCGCGGAGATGGGACCCCGGGAAGGGGTCGCCTCGGGCGGAGCCGCGCGCTCGCCGCTGCCCCGCGCGCGCCGGGCACTCCCTGCTGCCCCGGCCGTGCCATCTGCGGGTCGCTGACGTTCTGCCCTTTCACCCGGGACTTTCGTAAAAGCCGCAGCAGACCTAGGCTGGAGGTGGAACGCAGCCACCCGACGGGAAGAGCCGTCGTCGTTGGGCGCTGCTGCGTGCAGAGTAATTAGGGTTTGGCAGTGGCAGGGGAGCAGCCTCTAATTAGTGTGTCTGACCCCGGCTTGTTGGGCGAAGAATGGAAATGACTGGAGTTAAAATTCTGGGAGTTAGAGCTCCTTGGGTGAAATGAACCCCAGATCAGTAACTGACATTGTGCTTCACATACCAGGTGCTAAAACCCAGTGTATAAAGAGAAGGGAAAAGAAAAAAGTTACGAAAAAACCATCTTTTTAAAAATTGGATGATTGTAAGGTTCACGTTTTGTTTTTCAAGATTCACGTGGCTGACTTACAATATATGGTATTGCTTTAAAATCGCAACTGCAGTTAAATACATTCATATGAAAATGGATAAGGAACCTGTGTCGTATAAATACTTTCCAAGATACATAATGGTCCCTAGCATCAGCATTTGTGAGGGAGGAAAAAAGGTTAGTGATGGTAATGTCAGTCTCGATAGCATGGAACTGGGCCAGAGAGGACAGGTAAGGGGTAAGAAAGTTCCCATGTTGTGCTCTTAGCCTCCTGAGGTCTCTCCAGGATATCCAGATGGAGTGTGGGATGAAGAAGACAGGAGACTGCAGGGAAGGAAAGAGAGAGGCAAGCTAAAGACAGCCCTGGCTGGTGTGGCTCAGTTGGTTGGGGCAGTTGTCCCATAGACCAGAAGGTCGCAGGTTCAATCCCTGGTCAGGGCACATGCCCAGGTGGCAGGTTCGAACCCTGGTTGGGTGAGTACGAGAAGGCAGCCGATGGATGTTTCTCTGTCTTTCCCCTCCTCTCTCTCTAAAAGCAATGGGGGGAAAAGTCCTCAGGTGAGGATTAAAAAAAGTGTTTTTAAATAGTTCTTAGAATCTTTGTGTAAATAGAAACATAACTGAAAGACAAGACGATGATCATTCAGCATTTGGTGAGCGGAGAGAGAGAAAGAAGGGGGGCCTCCGAGATGCCAGGGTCTGAAAGAGGATGGAGGAGTCTCCTTAGAGGTAGGAGAGTCACGCGTTTGACCCGGAAAATGTGTTGCTGGGTTGAAGATGATACAGTTAGGTTAGGGTAGAAAGCTGAGTAACTTTCAGTTCACCCACAAAGTAGGGAGAAAATAGTATTTATTTTGAACATTTACTCTGTGCCAGGCACTCTTTATATACATTAAAACTTAGTTTTAATCTCTGATCCACAGCTGTTACCACAGTTTGAACTACTCAAAATAGTCAAAAGTCAAAACAACCACTGTCCATGGATAAGTAACATGTGGTATATTCACACGATGGAATATTATTAGGCAGTAAACAGGAGCGAAGTGCTGATACATGCTACAATATTGATGAACCTTGGAAAAGTGTGCCAAACGAAAGAAACTAGTCACAAAGAGTCACATGCTGTATGACTGTATTTATATGAAATATCCAGAATGGACAAATCTGTAGAGACAGAAAGTAGACGAGTGGTTGCCTGCATGAGGGGGTAGGGGTTTGGGGATGTTGGTTAAGAGAACAGTTTCCTTTTGGATTAATGAAAATGCTCTAAAGTTGATTATGCTGATGGATACATGACTCTGAATACACTGAAAACCATTTAACTGTGCACTTTGGGTGAATTACAGGTGACCATTAAAGAACATAGGTTTGAGCTGCACAGGTGTGCTTATACACGGCTTTTTCGGTAATTACCTGTACCGTTTACGGTCTGGGAGTGGGAGTCTGTGGATGTGGAGAGCCAACTGTGTGCACTGACCTGTGCCATTTCATGTAGGGGACTGGAGTGTCTGTAGATTTCAGATCCTTTGTCCTTGTGTATGTGAGGGGCGGGGTCGTCCTGGAGCTAATCCCCAACAGATACCCAGGGACTACTGTGGTCAGTATCTTTTTGGGGAGTCAAAAGTTGTACACAGATTTTTGACTGCACAGAGGTGGTGTCCCTAACTCCCACGTTGTTCAGAAGTCAACTGTACATGGTATGCAAATTATATCTCAAAGCTGTTAAAAAAAAACAAACCTAGTACAGCTATTAAATATAGACGTAGTTTTCATACCCTGGTTTTTTGGCTGCAGAGTTAAGGTGTGACCTGTCAGTGAATTTCGTGTTTAAACCTTAGTTCAGAGCCCAGTCCGGTGCAGTAGCCTTTTAACAGCCTCCAAGTCTTTGTTCTTCCTCACTCCAGTCCACCTGGCTGGTAGCTGCCCAACTAATTGTTCTGGAACAGCAGTCTGCTGTGATCTGCTTGAAGACCTGCAGAGACAGTGCAGTTACCTGAAGATCATTTAAAAGTCTGCTTTTGAAGACATATCCTGGCCGCATCCCGCCTTGTTTCCTGCTTTTCCCTTGTGTAATCTTGATGTTCAGCCAGTGGGCACTGTGTATGCATCTCCAGGTCTTCTGCCTCCACACCCTGATGCCAGTGGCCCTGCTCGTCACCTTTCTAAATTTCAGCCAGTCTTCAGGTCTCAGTTCAGGTGAGGCTACTGCCTCCATAGTGGCTTCTCGTTTTAACTCAGCCTCTTATATTTCTGTAGCATTTAGTTTATTCCTCTCAAATGACACGTCTCACTGCTGCCCAAGGTGAGTAGCTTTCTGAAGGCAGGCGCAGTATCGTGTCTTCCGGAGCTTAAAATGTGGAACAGGCCCTGGCAGAAGGCAGTGGTAAACAGTGCCCATTACAAGTAAATAGTAGATCGGTTTATAAATTTCCCCCATTTTTTGCTACCTAAAGTCCCCCACTTATTCAATAAATATTATTGAACTCATAGGGACTATAGCAGTAGAAGGCAGACAAGTTCCCAGCCTTCTCAAACCTTGCGTTCACATGGGGAATAATGGAAAATCAATATGCACACAGAGAATGAACATGATTGTTTTAGTTTGTGAGCTACAGAGAAGGGCCGTTGTCAGGTAGGTGGATCAGGAAAGGTATCTCTGAATAGGCGACATTTGAGCTGAGACCTAAAACTTTAGAAGGAACCAGCCTTTAACGACTACCTGTTTAAAAAAATCAACTAATATGTTGAGTGCAAAAGGCTAGGTTTATTTACAAAACTATTTCCCATACTTAAAATGCTTGGTATTTCTCCTTTGTCACTTTTTGTCACAGGGAATTATTGGCAAAAATATCACTGATAAAAGGTTTTAAATAAAAATATGTTGAAGTTTATTTAGAAAGTCAACATCACACACACACACACACACACACACCGGTAATTAAATCAACCAAAAGCAGTTTCAAGTCACCTTTCTTTTTTTTCTTTTACTCAGTACAGCCTTTTCTCTTTCTTGTCTATACACACTAGTCTCATGTAATGTCTGTAATTCATATTTTAGGGGAAACAGTAAATGAACCTGGAAAAATTACAAGTAAAAGTAATCACAATCTATTTGAGCCAGTTCTTTAAAACTATTTATTTATTCAGAGAGGGGAAAGGGGGGTTGAGAGAGAGAGAGAAACATCAAGGTTGCCTCTCATGAGCCCCCAGCCAGGGACCAGGCCCGTAACCCAGGCATGTGCCCTGACTAAGAACTGAACCAGGAACCTTTTGGTCCACAGGCCAGTGCTCAGTGCACTGAACCACACCAGCCAGGGTGAGCCAATATTAAATCATAACCTC
Organism: Phyllostomus discolor; assembly: GCF_004126475.2. Lineage (NCBI taxonomy): Eukaryota > Metazoa > Chordata > Mammalia > Chiroptera > Phyllostomidae > Phyllostomus > Phyllostomus discolor. The sequence continues at coordinate 35,439,410 of NC_040916.2, forward strand.
TTCCCCTTTTCACATTTTCCTTATAGTCTTTTTATAGCCTCAGATATGTTTTTTATTACTTGTCATTTTTTACTTTTTTTAAAACATTGGCATATTTTCCACGCTCCTTTATAATTTTTGTGGTTAATGTTTTTAGTCATTATTAAATACCTTGATGTGACAAAAAAATTTAATAGCAGAAAAGATTGTAAAATCAAAGTAATCTAGCTCTCAAGCCAGACCCCATCTTTCCTCTCCAGAGATAACCAGCAATCTTATTTTTTTTCTGAATTCGTCTTGAAGTTTTGCTGTGGCCAGGTAGCTCAGTTGGTTAGAGTGCATCCAGATACACCAGGGTTGTGGGTTCTATCCCCAGTCAGGGTGTGTGCAGTGAATACATACATAAGTGGAACAGAACACAAAAACAACATTTCTCTCTCTCCTCCCTCCTTCCCTCCCTCCCTCCATCCCCCCTTCACTCCCTCTCTCCCTTTCCTTTCCTCTATCTAAAACATTAGTAAGTACAAAATAATTCTTCAAGTTTTCTATGCAAATATAAGCACATATAAACTATGTTTTGGTTTTACTTAGTTACTCTTACGTCTTTTTTCATTCTGGTCACCTCTTTAACTATAATCTCAGTTTGAGGCACGTAGGTGCTCAGTCTTACATTGTGTAATTGAATTCAGTTCAGGGAGAGACGGGCTGTGGGATTTATGGAAAATGGAAGGGCTGCTGGGGTTACGGGAAGTGGGGAGAAGTTGGTCGAAGAGTACAAGCTTCAGTTAGAGGGTGAATAGATTCTGAGGGTTACAGCGCTGGGCGGTATGCCTGAAAGTTGCTCAGAGAGTAGACCTTAAGTGTCCCCTCCCCCCAGAAGAAATGGCATTATGTGAAGTGATGGAGTTATTAACTAACACTAAGGTGGTAGTTATACTGTAATATATGCTTATCAAATCAGCACCTATACTTTAAAGTTATACAGTGTCATACATCAATTACTTCTCAGTAACATTGGGGAGAAGGAGCTGAAGGACTGACCTGGTAGGTGAAGCTCTGATGATGAATGTGGTCCCTGAGGGAGAGTGTAGAGCAAGCCCTGCAAACGTAAGAGGACTGAGTCCTGGGATGTAGCCACGTTGAGAGTGCTAGGGGAATGGACACAGGTCAAGTGATTCTCATTGGTGCTTAATGGAAACACCTTTTAGTTCTGTAATGTTAGGTGATGCGTCCTTTGATTCCTGCCCAAACATATCCTACCTGTGACCCTATCACTTTTTATTGGTGCCCCTAATCTCGGTCCACAAACTAATTCTTTCTTTATTACTTATGTTTAGGAAGTCTACACTGACTGCCTGGGTATCCTCAGATTCTAAGGCAGCACTCTCCAGTAGAAAGAGAATGCAAGCCACATATGTAATGAAAAATTTCCTAGTAGTCACTTTATAAACCAGTAAAAAGAAACAGGTGCAATCAATTTTGATATATTTGGTTTAACCCAGTATATCCAAAGTTATCATTTGAGCATATAATCAATAGAAAAAATATTTTACATTCTTTTTATTGTGCGAAGTCTTTGACATTTGGTGTGTAATTTGTATTCGCAGGATATCCCAGTCAGGCCAGCCACGTTGCAGGGGCTCGATAGCCACCTGTTTCCAGAAACTGTGACCAGTTTCTAGCATGTCGGACAGTGCGGTTTCTAGGGGTTTAAGGACTGAAGGGATGAGTTCTGCTGAGGGAACTCTTCAGTCTGTTCCACTGTGAATTCATGAGCATTCATTTCTTAAGAGAAAGACATAAATCCAATAAAAAACAAGCAGAATGTCTTTGATTTTTCAGCTTGTTTGAGGTGTAGAGGAATAAAGAAGGGGAAGTAGAATAATATTTCAGTGTTGGGCTCTGTCTGAAAAACATCTTCATTTTTGCCTGTGGAGTATCAGAGCCAGTACTTTGCGCCGAACTTGTGGTTAAATACTTCAGGCTTTTGCTACAACACCCATATAACATTATAGTCTTCCTAGCAAACACGTAAACACCTTAGCTGATAATTCTTGACACTTTCAGACCTTCTCAATTACAGTAAAACCTTCCAGATCACAGTTCTTATGATGAGTGTTAGTAACTCTTAGTGAATATACTTCGTGCTTCAGCACATCACTCTTTATAATACGATGCCAAAAATTTGATGGTAAATTACCAAAAGCATTAACTTAGAACAAACATAAATTGGCCCTGGCCAGGTAGCTCAGTTAATTAGAATGTTATCCCAATTCACCAAGGTTGTGGGCTTGATCCCTGGTTAGAGCACATATAGGAAGCAACCAGTGAGAGCACAAGTAAGTGGAACAGCAAATCATTGTTACTCTGCCTCTCTCTCCCTGCCACCCACTTCCTCTTTCTCTCTCAAATTAATAAATAAAAGAAACAAAAAATGTATAAATTAGGAGATAGAAAAGTTTAAATGAATTATATAAACATTTCATTACCAAGAATTAATGAGTTACTGTAACTCACATTTTAATTATGTTCATTTATTACATAATACATAGTACTACAGTTTTCAAAGTAAATCGACAATTAATAAAACCTAGTAAATGTGGGAATTGCCATGTAAAGTAGAGTAATAGACATTTTTGTGAATTGCCTATGTGAATTCTTTTATTTAATAATAAAAAATAGTAATTTAAAAATATATTTAGTTTTGAACATCATTGCAAGAAACATTGATAATTACTATAAATTAAGACAATATTATATATTTGTATCCTTATACTGTGATACATTTTATGCAAATTATAATGTAAATCAGGAAGAAAATTACTTAGCCAGTTTTGATTATATCTGATGATGTGATTTAGCAATGGGCTAGTTAGGGATTTTCCTGTGGGTATTTTTTTGTTTTGTTTTCATCTTGCTTACTTGGGATTTAAGTAAATAAGGAAAAACAAATCAGATAATACTTTCAGAAATATTTTCCAGATGGTTATGTACTTAAATATGTTAGCCTTTTTTATTATACTTTTATTCAAAAAAGTTTAGAAATCTATTACAGTTTAAATGTTACCATATAGGCTAGGTTATAAAGAGAAATGGAATTTTACATAGAGTTTAACAATATATATGCTTTTTATGTAGCTTAGCAGAATTTCAAATTGGGTATTTCCCCAGCCATCTTGGATCTTTTAAGTACTTATTCTATTTTCATATTTCTAACTGTTGATAAAAATTCCTAAATAATTTTTCCTAAATAATTTCTTTTTTTCAGAGATAAAAACAACAGTATTTGATGACTGCAGGAAAGAAGACGAATGGAAGGTAGAATGTACATATTTGCTTTTATATTGCGTCCTTCAGTATATTGTCCTTGTTATACTTCTGTGAGAGTGTGGAGTCTGGAACCAGACCACCTGTGTTCAGATCCTAGGTTCACTGGACAGCTATGGCTTCCTGGGTGAAATACTTGATCTCTCTCTGGCTCTGTTTCCTTGTGTATAAAATGAGGACAGCAGTACCTCATAGAGAAGTTGTAAATATTAAAATGAATTAATCCGTGTACAGTGCTTACAGCAGTGCCTTGAACAATTATTATTCTACAAGTGACTTTTTATAATCTTAAGAAAATTTGATGTTAAAAATAACATACATTTAAAATGAATGTTCTCTGCTTCAAAATGGAAATATTTTCACTCGCTCACTTATATATAATAACTGCATGTATGTATACTGAGAAACTAAATCTCCAGGTCATGCATGTTAAAAGATGAGTTGAGACAATTCTGTCTACTGTCCTGATACCTTAATTTTGTGTTATAAAAAGTTTATGAGTTTGAGTAGGTTTAATGGATTAAATTCTGTTTTTTGTGAATTCTTAATCAAATGTTTATACTATTTTTAAATTTATATTCAATTTAAGATAATGCTTTTAGATGAATTCACCACTAAGCTTTTGGCATCGTGTTGCAAAATGACAGACCTGCTGGCGGAGGGTGTGACTGGTAAGTGTTACCAGTGCTCGTCCCGGAAGCTTTGTTGTGATTGAGAAAGTTCAAGGGGTCAATAGATTTTAGTCAGTACTTGTGTTTGTGAGGGGCTGGGCTGTATTTTTTAGTAACTCTAGCCATTATAATTACACTGGGCATTCTTCTTTTCTCAGTGAAACTTGGGAATAACCTCTGTAACTCAGGTTTTCTCCCATCAGCTGAGTGCCTCTAAGTTAGTTGCCTTGTTGAGTTTGTCCTTCAAATTTTTTACTCTTACATATTGGTTACAGTTTTGTATGTTGATGTACTAGGTTTGCCTCAGTGTTTTGATGAGTGTTCATGGTTTGCATGAATTGCTTTTAAATGTGTAGTAAGATTTGTGTCATAAAATAAACTTGTGTATACAATCATGTAATACTGACTTTGTAAGTTTCTCTTTATTACTTAGAAATGAAAAGATTAATTATAAATTTAAATCAGCTTTAGTATATGATTATGAAAAAATTATGCTGCTACAAGTTGTTTTCTGTGTCACCTTGGACGGGTTATTAACTTACTTAAACCTCAGTATCCTCATTTGTAAAATTCTTACAGGGTTATTGTGATGTTTATAAGGTAATTCATGTGAAGTGCTTAACCTGGTGTCTGATATCATGCTCACTATTATTATTGAGGTAGAATATTTTGAAAAAGAAGAACATACTTAATTCTTAATGCATTGCCTTGGTTTTCCACGGCAGCTGGTTGCCTGTGCTGGGCGACCTGACTGTGAACTAAGCGCTTATTTCTCTTGATGCGCACTTGGCCCCAAGTTCAGTCTTAGGAGAAACACATTTTTAAGATTTCTCACTTTGTCAAACAAAGACAAAGAAAATGTTAAACCCAAGATATGTAAATTTTCCCTATTATAAATAAGTAGTATAGTAATGTTTATTTTCAAAATGATTTGAATGTATAACTATTTGGTTCTATAAAATGTCTTTTTTTTGTTAGTTGTAGAGAATATTTATAAGAACCGAGAACCTGTCAGACAAATGAAAGCCCTTTATTTTATCTCTCCAACATCAAAGGTGAGTATGTTCTTCAATCTTTTTATTATTGATACGATTTTTCTCACAGAAAATTCAAAATATAATAAAATACCTTTTATTAGAAAAACAGTGCCATAAACTGGCTTGCTTAGGGTTTTTTCTGTTAGAAGATTGTTTCATTTGCATTCTTCTCACTAAAAATATGTAAGTGAGAAATTCCTATCTATTGCATATGAGAAAGCAGAATTTAATTGTACAAACTGTTAAGTGTTTCTTTGAATAACTTCTTACTCATGCAGTTCTTATTTAGCTATAATTTTAAAAAGGATTATATTATTTATTTTTAGAGAGAGGAGAAAGGAGGGAGAAAAGGAGAGAAACACTGATCAGTTGCCTCCTGTACCCATCCTAATGGGGGGCCCAACCCACAAGCCAGGCACGTGCCCTGAGTGGGAATCGAACCCATGACTTTTCACTTGGCAGGTCAACACCCGAACAACTGAGCTGCACAGGTCAGGGCAGCCATAATTTTTGAGAGGATTAAAATGTACTTAAAAGAAGTAATCTTTGGCCCTGGCTGGTATGGCTCAGTGGATTGAGTGCAGGCCTGCGAACCAGAGGGTCACCAGTTCGATTCCCAGTCAGGGCACATGCCTGGGTTGTGGGGCAGGTCCCCAGTAGGAGATGTGTGAGAGGCATTCACACATTGATGTTTTTCCGTCTCTCCTTCCCTTCCCCTCTCTAAAAATAAAATAAATCTTAAAAAATAAAAAAGTAATCTTTAATTTTTTATTTATCTTAGTGATTTGCTTACTACACATGTATGTACCTATGCATGCATGTATGTGTATATATATTTTTTATGTCAAAAGAATTTCTTTAGTTTATAATCCAGCCATAATTTAACTTATAACTTAAAGCCAAACTTTTAGAGCTAAGTATCAAATTCCTTTATTCTATACAATATCTAAGAATACATTTTCTAACACATACTTTGGCTTATTCCCACCTAGAATGTTAATTTGGCAATACCAGTTTCTTTTCTTCTAACTCTGGCAGACAGTAGGAAAAAACCCATATATTCACTATTTAGTCTCTACATACTGGCTGCTGGTGGGTTTTAATGACATTTTATATCTTATTCATGATATCAATTCATAAAATAAAATTTATGATTGGAAAAGATGCAAGCTAAAAGCACCATTTTTCACCAACTAAATTGGCAGAGGGATTTTTTTGAAAGTATGTATGTATAGGTATATAAATTTCGTATTCTAGCTATCGGTATCTAATGGACCACATACCAGTGTAAACTGCTAGTGGGATCACAGATTGAGACAGCCTTTTTGGAAAATAGTTTGCTATTCTTTATCAAGAAGCTTAAAACATCCATCAAGTTTATTATAAAGAAGTAATCAAATATTGATTATGTTAAATTCCTAACATTAAATAAATCCAGTTAAATTCTTAGCATGAACAGTTAATGGTATGAAAGACTGTGGCCATTGAAAATGACATTTCTAGGAAATTTTAATGCTCTAGGTAAAAGCTTATTTATCATATCAAGTGACAAAAGCAGGACACAAAATCGTATATTCAATGAAAGAACAAAGGGCTTTGTACCTGAATGTGACTCCTTTTTCCACCACAACCAACTCTAGTTTCTCTTCTGTCCTCCGTCAAGTACCTGTTGGGTCCTACAGGCCTCTGAGTACAAGCGAGGCCTTGGACTCCTCGCACACTAGTGCAGAAACCAGGGCGAGCCTTCTTTCCTCAGGGCTGGGAAAGCACCTGGAGACCAGATCAGATAGTTCCTGGCAAGGATCATGAAATGATAGATTTCAGGAAGAGTTTGGCCCTAGGAGGTCTGTGAATCCCAGGGCCAAAGTCAGTTGGGTGTCTCAGAAAAGCCCCGATGGTTTGCTTTAACGCCTGTAGCCCTCAGGAGGGGAAGCTGTTTGCCTTCCCCCTCTGGTGGAAGTGCCTCTGTTTAGGGTGCTCCACCAGCCAAACCCAGGGCTCAAGGGAGTTGGCCAAGGAGAGCAACCAGGTCGAGCTGCTAGAGAAAGGAGGTTCAGTAAGAATAAAGAAAACACACATCTGCAAAATACAGCTGCTTGGAGAGGAGGACGACAATCTGAACAGAGAAAGAGTACACATAATGAGATTCTAGTTAGCACATAAAAGTTTTCTGAAGCTCAGAAGTGGGATATCTCAAACAGTTAATTGAAGATAAGGATAATCACTACTGAAATTTGAATAATAGTCTAGAAGATCAAAATGGAGTATCTATCTATAAGCAAAAACAAAGTTCCAGAAATCATGGGGGAAAAGATACTTGAAGGATAGATGCATGAGTTCTAACAGGAATATAGAGAGATTTCAGAAAACGGAGAGAATGGCGCTGGAAGTTCCAGCAGGAGAAAAAGGGACAGATGGAGGAGAACTAAATTTTTGTTTTTATTTTTAGCTTCCAGACCACTGTGTCTTTGAAAAAGAGCAGGGTTGAGGCATGTCCTGCCAGGCTCTCTTACCTGCTATTCCTCCTTCTCGCAGTCGTCTGCCAGCCTCTGGGTTTTCATCCTGGTCCCCTCACGGTTTTAGCTCCTAGCCCACTGTCCGTCTCTTCCCTTCGCCAATCGTCGTCTCAGAGGTGTCAGTGTCTGTGAGGGTGACACTTCCAGTACCTTCGCTGACCCGTTGGTTCCTCGGTCTGTTGCCTGCCAGTGTCTGGTCTTCTGTGTCGCTGCAGCTTCCCAGCCACTCGAGCATCCCTGGACTTCCTCGTTGCAGAACAGCACTCTGTTCACGTGTTTCACCTCCCTGCTCAGTACACTTCTGGCTGTCACTGGCTAGACAACACAGCGTCTTATGATTAGACTTTTAGACAGCTAAGGTTTTATATCAGCATTGAAATAAAATAATCTTAGTTATTGCAAAAGCTAGCGTACTTAAATTAGCATTTAATAAAATATATATTAACATCTCACCTTTTTTTAAGTCTGTAGACTGTTTTTTACGTGACTTTCCAAGTAAATCGGAGAACAGATATAAAGCAGCATATATATACTTCACTGACTGTAAGTAGCTTTGTAAATCATTGCTTCATTGTTTAAAATTCTGTTAATTACAAAGTATTTGTTAAAATATTACAATACTAGTGACTTTCTGTTTATTCTAATTAGGTTAGGAAAAATAAAAAATATAAGATTATATGTATCCTAATTCATGTGAAGGTGATAGAAAATTAAAAAAGCATCCCAACCTAGTTGCAAAAGACAGTCATTTTTGCTGAGGGGTTGGTGGAGAGGGCTATCCCTCAAATTCTGTACTGATGACAGGAAGAATTCTTTTTCTTTTTCTTTTTTTTTAAGATCTTATTTTACTTTTTAGAGAGAGGTGAAGGGGAGGAGAAGGAAAGAAAGAAACATCAGTGTGGGAGGGATATATTGATTGGTTGCCTCTCACATGCCCCTAACTGGGGATTCGGACCAAAGCTCAGGCATGTGCCCTGACTGGGAATTGAACCTGCAACCTTCTGGTTTGCAGGCTGGGGCTCAGTCCACTGAGCCACACCAGCCAGGGCAGGAAGAATTCTTTTCTGAATGAATGTTTCAAGTGGGGATTTGATTATATAATAAAAAATAAGACCCTTCAAGGGGGACAGTGAAGAAACTGCCATCTCTTTGGCAAATACTAAGGGGGCAAATTGATCACATTTCCCTTTCTATGCCATATGTTCAAATAGCACCTAAACAGAGCATCACAGAGAAGTCCAGAGACACACACAATTCTGTTTTATAGTGCATCTTACATAATTACACTGCAAAATAAAAATGTCATTGATCTAAGCTAGGTCTTGGCCTCTTGAGGCTAAAGAATTTTGTGTTAAAAGACACTGGGAGCCTGTGGCTGATATTCTGACCTAGATTTAATGGAACTATAAACAGGTAGGTTAAAAAGGGGAAGGAAAAAAAGGCCCAGAACTTACTGACATCAGAGAAGTTCCTGTAATTGCAGAAGAAAAGAAAGAGCAGTTGCATGGTGTGGCTGCACTGAGCGACTGACTTAGAAGAGTAGTGGAGATTCCCAAGAAGTTCTGAAGGCCCTACAACATTTTGTTGAGTCATGAGTTAGCAGCTGATATCCCTTCCTGACAATTTTAGTTTGCTCTGCTAGCAGCTGTCTGAGGAAGCACATCTTAGGTCGCGGTGGATATGAATGGGGAAATTGGAATTTCTGGTACAGCCCTCTTGACCAGCGTGTATCTGCTCTGTAAAGTGAAGAACAGCATTTATCTCTGTCCTCATAGTAAATTACTTTGTGAGAGTCAGTAACTTATAGAAAAAAAATATTCTTAGATGTCAGAATGATTTATTCAAAAGAGTAAAAAATTAGATGGAGTTATATGCTTTGATTTTTTTTCTTTTATCTTCTCAGTTTGCCCTGATAGTCTCTTTAACAAAATTAAGGCTTCGTGCTCCAAGTCGATAAGAAGATGTAAAGAAATAAATATTTCCTTCATTCCACTTGAATCGCAGGTACTTTCTATTTTACTTTTAATTTTAGTTCATAATGGATTTTAAAATTTGTTTTTATGAGCTTTTTAATAGGGGATATATTATTATGTATTTTTAAATGTTTTACTTATGTATTTGGTGAACTTTGAACGATCCACAAACATTTCCCATGATGAAGGGAAGAACATGAGCACTTGATTAGAGTACAGCTTCAGTAGTGAAAGTGGGGCTTACATTGCACATCTGCCCCGAGCCCTGCACCGTCCAGTTTCACAGCGCAGGCAGTTAGATCGGGAGAGCGTGTGGTTTCAAGCACAGCCTACCTCTGTTAGGGACGGGGAGCTGCACCGGCAGGGCGGGTCAGCCCCTGCTCCACCTCCTGCGGAGGGCCGGCTGCTGCCGTTGTGATGGGTTCTGTTCCGACGGAGGAGTGACTTTGTGCTGAAGGAAGTGCAAGGAAGTTGTCGTGATTCATCAGTTAACCTAGAATGTTTGTTTATTACATACCTACCTTTACACTCAGTCCATTATCCTAGGCCAAGAGGGATTACTGTTATTTTTAAAAAATAAAAATTAGTGGGGAACTCTCAGCCCCAATTAGAGAGCTGCTGCTTTGGTATTCTTCAAATAACACAATTACAGTAAATCTTTAATCCAAGTCCTTGCACATAAGTAAATGCTTTTGTTAGTTGACTAAATAGGTCTTTGAGGTCACTGTGTATGTGGTAAGACCAATACTATGGTGCGGTGTTGTATCTTTTTGGGAAGTATTTCTCTATTTTAAGGGCATGAGAAGTATAAGCTAAAGAGTTAAAGATATGTATCAACTATGGAAAATTTCTAGGTTATTCTCTAGATTTTTAGTGTATGCCAGATATATGGACCAATCTTGGCTTTGTTGTATTTCATTTTGCTGAGTATTAGGTTTTTATTTTAGTTTGACTACCTCAGGTTCCTTCACCTGTTGCACAGGCAGTGAGAAGCAGACAGTGCTATCTTATCTGTGTGTGAAACAAGAGTCCAAGCGGGGAGGTAGGCTGAGCAGGAAAGGGGAGTGAGAAGAGGGGGGGTGAAATCCAGGTGACAGGGAAAAGGAGATTTGATTAAGGTGAAGACGCAGTTGTTTCAGAAAACAACATTGTTAGTGCAAGTGTTTTTTTAGTGTCCCAAATAATAGCTGCATTTTTCTTGATATATTTTGAAAAATCAGGCCTCCAAATTGACAGCATAACTTTTTTTGGCTTCACTTAGGTATATACTCTTGATGTACCAGATGCATTCTATTACTGTTACAGTCCAGACCCCGGTAATGCAAACGGAAAAGATGCTGTAATGGAAGCGATGGCTGAGCAGATAGTTACAGTGTGTGCCACCCTGGACGAAAATCCCGGAGTAAGGTATAAAAGGTAAGTCCTTCAGTGGCGCCTGTGTATGTTATCTGTTCTGTGTGCTCTCCAGTGTAGAGGTGAGTAATCTCTGTGCTTACGTGCCTTGGTTCCCAGAATTTTTCTTACAAAATTATGCTGTATTTATAGAAGATTTAAAGTGTGGTGTTTAAATTTTAGAGTAACCAATAGCCTCTGCTGCTGAATTTCAGAGCTTACATTTGATATGGTTTACAGGCCTAATTTCTCATGAATTTAAGGAATGCTTAGAGGAAGTGCCTATGTTGTCAGACACAGGCTGCAGTCTCACCTTTAACGTTTCATTAAGCTTCCCCCAGACTTAAGTGGCCGTATTATCTGGATTAGTCATAGTGTCTAAGTGTCTGTGGTATCTAATCCTAGTGGTGATCTTAAATAAAGACTTTGGGGATTTTTTAAGAGGTAAAATTTGACTTTAGTACTATGTACTTTTATTTATGTGCTTTATTTTTAAAAATAAAGTTTACTGCAAAAATGATATGTATATGGCTTGATAAGTCATTCCAAAGTGAACATAACATCTAACATACCCACCAAGAAATGGAACATTAACAGCATCTCAGTTACTAGCCCCTCTTCCTTCCCTTCAGGTAGCTACTATCCTGACTTCCAACACATTATAGGGCTGCCTGATTTTGAACTTGGTATCAGTGGAATCACACGATATGTTTTGTTTCTGGCTTCTTTGTTCAGCATGGTGTTCTGAGCGTCATCCATGTTGTTGTGTGTAGCCAGAAAGCTGGTATTACAGTCTCGACCAGCTCGGACCCTTCTGCCCTCGCTTTCCTTGTCTGTGTAGGGGGTATGATAGCAGTACCCACTTCCTAAGGTGGTTGTTAGAATGAAGTGAGTTAATATTTGGACAGCACTAAGAATGGGCATGGCACTGATAAAATGATAGTGGGGAATACCCTCTACCAATAATAAGGGTTATCACTCATTTCCCTTTTGAAAAGTTCTCTAAACATTGGCATTTGTCAGGTTGGTTGGCTGAATTGTTTAATTTCAAATTCATGTATTACTTTTATGTTAGCCATATTATTCTTAACCATTAAAAAACTACTACTAATACTTAGAAAAAACATATAGTAAATCTCCTTAATTCAGGTGTTCCCAAACAAGCTCTTTACTCATACCCCAAGTACTGGAAGCATTCTTTTTCTTATAGGTGACATGCTGGTTACATTCTGAAAACAGTGGAGCAGAGAGTTGAGTGGCTTTTCTTCTGCTAGAGCATACTGTCTGTTCAAGCTTCTGCTCTTGGCGATTGGCTCTGTTCTAGGAGATGAGTAAATGTAACCAATTTACAATTGAATAGCTCACCTGTGGATCTATTTTGATAACTTGATGCTAGGGAATTATAAAAGTAAAATAAATCCTGTGGGGTTTTAACATTCTGTTCTTTTGCAAAATATTTATTTATGTCTTACGGACTTTTGAAGTGTAATTCCAACACAAAATTATCACCTTTTGAAAGTATTTTAAAGTAAAATGTGTAATAAATTACTCTTTATAGTCGCTGCTTTATTTTTAAGGTATGAAACCTAAAGATTCTTTAATACTTGGAAGTCCTCACAATGAGACCCTCCACTTTTGAGGTTGGAGTGCTGCTTGAAGAGCCTTTCTTAACATTTTCTTGTAGACTCAGAAGTTGTCTTAATGCCACTGGTCATTAAGTTACAATTTAGAGTACGATTTTTGTCATTTTAGAAGACAGTGATATATAAGATTTGATGCAAAAGGTTATATTGAAAAGTTGACTAAATGTTAGAATGCGAGAAAATCTCACACTTCTAGTGAAAGGAATAATTGGTCAACTATTTTGGAGAATAATATGGTAATATCTAGGAAAGGTGAAAAGGTACATTTTCTATAACCCAGCCATTATACTTTTCTTTTTTGATTTTGAGAGAGGTACCTCGACTTGTTGCTCCTCTTATTTATGCACTCATTGGTTGGTTCCTGTATGTGCCCTGACAGGGGATCTACCCTGCAACCTCCAGTCAACTGAACTACCTGGCCAGGGCTATGCTTTTAGGTGTAATATATCTAGAGAATCATGTACATGGAGATATATGTACAAAGATGTTTATTTCAGTGTCATTTGCACTAGCATAAAATTGAGAATGAGAAGAAATATCTTTCTTTAGGAGAATGAATACATAGCATCTAATATAATTATATGATAGAAGTATATATAGAGAACTAAAATGAATAAATTTGATACATGTGCCAATATATGTAGATCTCAAGCATACACTGTTAAAACACACATATATGTATAACAGCATATATATATATATATATATAGCAGGAAGAATACACGCCAATTTCATGATAGTGGTTTCCTTGGGGGTGGGAGAGGTAGAGGAGAAGACCAGGAATTGGGAGGGGAATAAGAGAGCTGCAATTTTATTTATAAAATTTCCTTTATATTAAACAAATCTGAAGCATATGCAATAAGGTTTACACTTACAAAATCTAGACAAGTTGATATATTTGATATATTATTACCTGAACTTTTCCATTTGTAAAATCTTTTAAATTAATAAATTGCATGGTTTAATTTTAGAATTCAGCTTTCTCATATTGTAAAATGTGTCTTGAAAGATAATCGTGTGAACGTTTTTTCCACTTTTAGTAAACCTCTAGATAATGCCAGTAAGCTCGCCCAGCTTGTTGAAAAAAAACTGGAAAACTACTACAAGATGGATGAAAAGAGCCTAATAAAGGTAATATATAAAAGACAAATAGTTATCTTGCCTAGTATCTAACTTCTTTATAAACCAAGAAAGTATTGTTTATTTTTTGGTGTCGATTTGGGGATCATGAACACAGATAACAGTGGACACCTTCGTAGACAGTACGGTTAGCGGGGCAGGTCCAGGTTTTGCAGGTGCTGTGTCCAAACCCTGACTCTCCGTTTAACTCATAGAGATGTCAGTTTGGGCAAATTACGTAACTTCTCTACGCCTAAGTTTTCTTATCCATAAAATGAGGGTAATAAGAGAATACCCGTTTTATAAAGTAGTGAGGATTAGATGAGCTAATATATGTAAAATTCTTAGAATAATGCTTGCCACCGAGTAAACATTTCATAAATATAGTTATTCCTGTTATTAATAGCTCTGTGACCTTGGACAAGGTATTTACTCTGAGTTGTATTTTCATCTGTGAAATGGATGATATAACATACCTTGCTTGGTTGGTATGAAGATTAGGTGAGTTAACATGTGTTTGGCACATATAGTACTCTAATAAATGGCAGCTGTTATTATCTTGTGAACATAGTGTGAAGTAATCAAAGACCGAGGTCATAATGCGGGGATACCAGCATTAGGTTTGGGTCGGAAAGTGAAAAGCCTGACAGAGGTGCTGCCTGAGGGCTGGGAAGCCATGTGACAGTAGCTAGGGAATGAAAGGAAGACACTAGATTGCATAGGAGAGGAGATGGGCCAGGAGACCCCCAGTTACAGAGCTGTGTAGTAAGTGGAATGAGAGAAGAATACGTGGAATGTCATGGGAACATGGGCTGGGCCTGACTCCTGTTCTAACTGGGGTCCCGGAAAGCATCCTGGAGGAAGAGGCCCTTGAGCTTGAAGAATGAGTGTAATGTGATAGAAGAGGGATCTTACTGCTTGGATAACAGATTTTGGTCAGAGGCACAGATAAAAAGGCACAATCCACAATCAAACACATTGGCTAGAATGGAGGAGGGTACAAGCTTAGATATGTTAGTTTAGACTAGTTTTGCTAGGTCTAGCAAAAACTATTGTTCGTTGTAGTTATGAAGACAGTGGCTGAGTACACATAGCATAGTAAGTATCAATAAGTGTTTATTGAATGAGGGAAAAGATACACACTCAGTATATAGTGAATATCCTTTAGTTTCTCATGATTTCAGTGAAAAAAGGCAAAATCCACAAAAATGGATAAGTAAAATGCATCCTTTCCATTCTTCCTGCCTGGAAAATTACAGTTTTTCAAATGATTGATAACCTTTTTTTCCTTGTGCATGCACCTGACGGAGTGTTACCTTCGTTATCTGAGCCTTTCCTGACTTCAGGTCAAGTGATGCTTCCTCCCACATCCTGACCTAACCCCAAGCCCTGACGTAGCGGTCCTTTCTCCTTTTCATATTTGGAAAACTGATAACTTACATATATGGAGGGTTTACGAAGTGCCCGGCTGTGCTGTTTCATGATATTATTACATTTAATCTTTGTAATGATCTTAGAAGAGGAGGTTCTTGTTATATTTTGTTTTACAATGAGAATACTGAGATATTAACAAGTTGAACAATTTACCCAAAGCCACACAGCAAAAAAGGTGTCACGGCTGGAGTCAATCCCAGATTTGGTTCCCAGAGGCCATGCTCTTAACCATTTAAATGAGTGGATGCTTAATCAAACATTTTAAAAAGATCTGTCCAATGTAATTTATCTCTTCTATATGTAAATAAATAGGAAATGTTTGTCTAATGAGTTATAGGTACACTTACTGCTTTGAATAACAATCTAAAGAATTTATTACTTTTACAAAT
The DNA here is from genome assembly GCF_004126475.2 of Phyllostomus discolor. Lineage (NCBI taxonomy): Eukaryota > Metazoa > Chordata > Mammalia > Chiroptera > Phyllostomidae > Phyllostomus > Phyllostomus discolor. The sequence goes on from NC_040916.2 coordinate 35,454,890, forward strand.
GAAGTATGAAAGACAGTGATATTAACAATTGTTTTTCCTAGCATTATTATTTACTGTTTAATGATTAGTGCCATTTGTGAATTAATGAAAATAAGGCTTTCATTAAGACTTATTATCCTATCAGGCATCGGTATTCTAGTTTTAAATAGCATGATGGTTAAGAGCATAGGCTGCAGAGTGAATCTGACCAGGGTTTGAATCTCTGTTCTGCCACTTACTATGTGATTTGGGTAAGTTACTTTTAAGCCTTAATGCCCTTATTGTCAAATGGAGGTAAGAACACCTGTCTCATAGGGTGCCGTAAGAACTAACTAATATGTGTACTTCTTGCTTAGCAATACACAGCACAAAGAGCTCAAGTAAAAGCTACTTTTTATATTTATATCAGTTTCAGTGTTTATGGGGCTGAATCCTAAGAAAAATAGATTTAATGCAAGCCAGATGTTACTTTTTAAAAGAAATTTTCACAGTACTATTAAGCATATCCTCAATCTAATTATGACAGCTTTTGGTTTGTAGTCTTGGTTTTCCTCCCTCGTTGTGCCACTCAGCTTTTTCTGTTTTAATGTGACAGAACTTAGGAAAAGTCTGCTTTTGTTTTCTAAGATAACAGAAATGTGTTCGCACAAACAAGGGGAAGTTCTTAAGGTGATTTTGTCTTGTTATTCCAGGGTAAAACTCATTCCCAGCTCATAATAATTGATCGTGGCTTTGATCCTGTGTCCACCGTCCTGCATGAACTGACCTTTCAGGCAATGGCGTACGACCTACTGCCGATTGAGAATGACACATACAAGCAAGTATAACTTGAAGGGCATAACAGGGCATGTACAGACAGCGTAAGATGAGAGCAGCTAGCGACTCTTGCAGGCACCAGAAATCCGAGGCCTCTGTAACATTGTTTTCCCAGAGGCTTTATTCTTCTCTTTCTCCTATAATCATAATCTATTAAAAACATCTTCACCTTGTAAGTTAATGGGTAATTTGACTGCTTTGAAGGTTTTTTGGTGTATTTGCTTTTTTAACTATGTCTACAACAAAGCTGCACGTAAGCAGGTAGAATTTGGACTTTTCACTTAATGTTAAAAGTAAATACCAGGCCCACTACTATATTTATTGAAGTGGAAACCATATTCAAACTGGTTAGGCTGTAATTATTCTGAAGTGTCTTGTCAATGTAATGCATTTTAAAAGATGAGAAGATTAAATAGGGTGGCTGTTGAGATAGGCAGTTTTATCAGTTGGGTACCTATTATTTACTTTGATATAATAAGCATATTTACTTTAAAAGTAATGTCGAATAGAAAGCTCAGTGAAAAATGAAATACCTTTTCTATCAAGGAACTATTTTACTATATCTGTGTATCATTTATAAATATGTATGTATGTGCATATATACATATTACATGTTACTTGTTATAATCTCTAAATCCAAATTGGTATTTTTCTGCTAAGATTTACTGTTTCACCTTGGAGAAAAAAGTGAAAATTAGTTTTCTGAAATTTTATATTTAATTTAGTAATTTTAATAGATTAAAAAGATCCAAATACTTGTGATAATTATAATAATATTTTTTCTTAAACCAAATATTCTTTAACTAACTTTGTATTTTCTCTTATATTTTTATTTGCCTGGCTTCTGAGTTTTTCTTTGTTATTTGTATTAATGTTAGATGACAGAGAAATCAGCATAGCTATTTTTCTAATATACAGTTAGCTTCAGGCAGTTCATTCAGAATTTTCTAAAGAGATTATTATTATCACCTCTCCGTCCTTTAGGTCTCTAAACCTGCATTGTTCAAGAAATTTACAAAAGAATTAAACTGATGGACACTACAGGATTTGGTTTCAGCATACATACATAAATTTCTGACATTTCTAACCTAGTATAGAAAATATTTATCTAGCTGTTCTAGCAAGCAAAGCAATGTTTTATTTTTTAGGAGTAAGGTTTTATTTTAAAGCCATCAATACTTCCTTTTGTATGAATCAAAGAAGTCCAGCGATAAGACTAGAAGGAAGCACCGAACTCTGTGTGGTTTGTGTTCTTTCAGAATTTTTAGTGGAAATAGACTGAAGCAGAAAATGCTAGCTACCTAGAATCTGTTTTTCATCTTGGTGACCTCTTTGCTCGTAAAATGGAATTGTCATCTTCTAGTACTGTCAGACTTATGACAGTAATTTTTTTTGTTTGTAAATCAAAGGTTAAACATACTCTATAAATACAAAGTGGCATTTTAAATTACAAAAGGGTTTTTATCCTTAGAGGCAGCCCTGCTTGTAATTGAGCACACTCGTCCTGCCTTTGGGTGTCTGTAATCAAGGTTGCATGGGTGGCCCTGTCTTGTGTGGCTCAGATGGTTGGGTGTCCTCACAAAGTGAAAGGTTGCTGGTTCACTTCCCAGTCAGAGCACAGGCCTGGGGTGCAGGTTCGGTCCCCAGTCAGAGTGCTTATGAGAGGAACCAGTCCGTGTTTCTCTGTCACACAGGTGTTTGTCCCCCTCTCTTTCTCCCCTCTTACCCCCTCTCTCTAAAAATAAATAAATAGAAATCTTTAGGGGGAAAAAAGACCACATAGGTAGATGGTATAATAGGTGGGACCTGTTATATTTTGGGCTATGGAAATTATTCTTACAGCAGAAATTGACGTTTATTGTCTACAGTCTAGGGCTGGGAAAGCTCAGTGCTGTTCTTCCGAATCTTGGCTCAGGAAGTTGACGGTCCCCTAGCGTCCCAAATGGAAGGAGGTTATCCATGTACAAACAAAAGGGAAAAATCGGGAGCAAGCAGTCAGGAAGCTCATTTTAAGTAATTTCAGGAACCGCTTGAATTGCTGCTCACTTCAGTAGAACTCCTGGAAGCGATCACAGTTTTTAATGGCTACATCAGTTTTTCTCTCATTCCCTTTCCTATTATTTTTTAAATTTGAGCTTATTGGAGTGACATTGATTAATAAAATTATATAGGTTTCAAGTCCTTCCCCATTCTTAAAAAGAGATGTTACAGAGTTAGGGAAGAAGAATATACAAATGATACATGTTTCTGAATTTTGTACCTGCCCTGAAATATCTTCAGTCCCTTTTTTTAAACACTTTATAAAAAGATTTTATTTATTTATTTTTAGAGAGGGGAAGGGAAGGAGAAAGGAAACATCAATGTGTGTTTGCCTCTTGAGTGCCCCCTGCTGGGGACCTGGCCCACAACCCAGGCATGTGCCTTGAGTGGGAATCAAACTCTCTTCTGCCTTTAATAGGCTACATTGGCACTGACATTTCTATTCTTCACTCACTGGATGTTTGATAGTTACCAGTACATCAAAATCATGTTTAAGCAGTTAGAACACAAATTGTTGGCGTACTCAGTCTTGTTCTTAAAGGTGATTGTAGAATGCTGAGTTTTTTTATAAATACCATTTTGCTAACCTAAAACTATAATAATGACAGCTAAATCTAACATTTGAAAGTAAACATGTCTTGGTAGGCATAGCACTTCGTTTTCTTTAAAGATTTTATTTATTTATTTTTAGAAAGAGGGAAAGGGAGGAGAGAGTGGGAGAGAAACACCCATCAGCTGCCTCTTCAGTGCCCCCAGATTGGGACCTGACTCATAACCCAGCCATGTGCCTGACAATGCTGCTTACATTTTTGGGTGTAAAAATAATCTAAAAGTCGTATACTTCTGTCTACTTGTAGATATAAAACAGACGGGAAAGAAAAGGAGGCGGTCCTTGAGGAAGATGATGACCTCTGGATCAGAATTCGACATCGGCATATTGCGGTTGTGTTAGAGTATGTGAACCTGTTTTAATTTTTATTCCATATTTTTTTTGAACACTAAATATGTAAAAGTACGTTTTGTAATCTTAAAGTGTGTCTGTAAGGCATTACACCTTTGAAATTTAAAGAATTCTCTCAATTTGACAGGGAAATTCCCAAGCTTATGAAGGAAATTTCGTCAACAAAGAAAGCAACAGAAGGAAAGGTAAGAGTGTGTCTTATTTAACTTTAAAGGAAAAATAATGATGAAGGTGAATTTTAAAGTTTATTTAAATTTTTTTTATTTTATCTAGTGAGCTTTTTTTTGGGTGATTTCTAATGTACACAAAAGTAGAAAAAATGAACTCTTATGTACCCATTACTTAGCCTCAGCATTTTGCCTCTTTTGCTTCATTAAAGTTTATTTTTAAAAGGCCATTTAGCTACTTTTGTCAATGCATTGTTGCTAGGTTTTTTATATTCAGGTATAATTTACCAAAGTAAAGTGCACAGATCTTAAGTGCATACTGAATAACTTTGGAGTCACAAACTAAATCAAGATATCAGACATTTCTATCATTCCAGAAGGTTCCCAGTGACATAATCTGTAAATAAAGAAAATTTAGCCTGATCCTTTTCAACCTTTATTTTTACACTGCCTTTTTTGTTAGTAGTTAATACCTCTTGTCTCTATAATGCAGAATAGAACTGGTGATAGAGGATATTATTGTTTCATTCCCAACATTAGGGGAAATATGCTTGATACTTTTATCATTGAGTATTATGCTAGTTCTAGGTTATTTAGATACATCATTTTTCAGATTTAAAAAGTTCCCTTCTATTCTTAATTTGCCAACAGATCTTTAAAATCAGGAATGGGTGTTGGATTTCATCAAATGCTTTCTTGGCATCTATTCAGATTTTTTTTTCTCCTTTATTCTGTTAATGTGATAAATTATTATACAACAAACCCTCCTTGGGTTTGATAAATCACAAAATTCTTGTCCATTATTTCCTCACATCCAGATTTTGTCATTTTTCTTGCTCCTGTCCTCCTGGGACTCCACTTGCTTGTGTTTTAGATTATTTGATTCTATTCTGTCTACCTTACATTCTTCCGTTCCCTTTTCCCCCTCATTTTTTCCTCTCTGCTTTAATTGAATTTTTTATTAAACTGCTTTTGAGTCTCCTATTTCTGTCTCTGTTGTGTCCAGACTGTTAAATCTGTTCAATGTATTATTTTTAAAATTGAGTTATAAAGTTCTCTTTATAGGATATGATTCTGTGAGTTTTGGCAAGTGCACACTACCGTACAATCACAACCAGGAACAGCTCCATCCCCACCCCTGCTGTCTCCCTGTTTCCTGGTGCCCGTTTATGGACAACCTCCCTCCCTCACTCTGATCCCTTGGAAACCACTGATTTATTTTCTGTCCCTATGGTTTTGCCTTTTGCAGAAGGTCATCTAAATGAAGTAAGACAGGATGGCTTTTTTCCTTTCGCATAGTGCACTTGATACTCATCCATGTTGCATGTAACAGTAGTTCCGTCACTTTTTACTGCTGAGTAGTACTCCGCTGTGTGGGGTACCACACTTTATCTGCTCACAAGGTGCAGGACATTTAGTTTTATGTTTTCAGTTTGTCAGCAATTATGAATAAAGCCACTATAGACATTCAGGTTTGTGTGGACATATGTTTTCATTCACTGGGAAAAATAGTTGAGTGGGATTTCTGGGTCATCTGGTAAATGTATGTCTAACTTTCTAAGAAACTTTCAAACTATTTTCCAAAGTGGCTCTACCATTTTATAGTCAATCAGAGTTTATCATCAATGCATGACAGTCATTATGTTTTTAATTTCAAATGATGCATTTAGTTAGTTCTAGGATAGTCATTGAATTTTTAAGAATAAATTCTACCTTTTCATCCATTTAGTTCATCTTTTCCTCTTTTTTTTTTTTTTAAACACAAATATGTTACTTTGAAGTCCTTGTCTGCTAACTCCAACACCTGGATCATCTTGGATCTACTTTTATTGACTATTTTACCACTTGAGTACTAATCACTTTTTCCTGTGTGACATGTATAGTAATACTTTATTGTAAGTTAGACATTATGGATGATACATTGTAGAGACTCTAGATGATATTCTTTCTACAGAGTATCAAGTTCTGTTCTGGCAAGCAGTTAACTTGCTGATGATTAACCTTGATTCTGTCAAGATTTCATGTAGGCTTTCTTACGGTGAGTGAATTTCGGCCTCTCACGTATTCTGAAGACGTAGCTCTAGGACTGAACGTCTGGGTTGTTTACTTAGCAGTCTCCTTTGTGCGGAATCAGGGCGTGCCAGTGTTCTCTACGCACTGAGATCCCTCGGAAGTCGCTGTCCAGCACTCAGCCACCCAGCACTTGTTCTCTGCTGGGCCTGTACGAGTCGGGCCCTGGACATGGGCAGCTCAGTATCTGGTGGCCAGGGACCCAAAGGCGATTCCTCTGTACCTCTTTGAGTTAGGTTATGACTGGCTCTTTTCTCTCCAGCACCCTTTCCCCAAAATTCTACCTTACGAGCTCCACACTCAAATCTTTTTTGTTCTGTCCAGAGAGACTTGCTACTTGAACTCGACTTCCTTTCATTGTGTTCTGGAAATGTCCCAGGAAGAGCTGAGTTCAGTGTAGAATCACCTTCTGGGCTTTCCTTGCTCAGTTATCAGAGCTGTGAGCTGTTTTTTAATTCATGACCTGAAAGATGTTTTTTTACTTATTCTGTCCAATTTTATTTTTGTTTATGGAGGGAGAGTAATTTTGATATCAGCACTTTATTGTGATTGGAATTAGAAATTTCTTAAATTTGTTTTCTTAAAAAATTTGTCAGTTATTTAGTAAATTGACAATTATTTAAAACTATAGGACTTTAAAGTTGTTACATAGAATAACTAAACCATAAGTTTGCTTTTAAAATGTTTGATTTTTTTCCCAGACATCACTCAGTGCTCTTGCCCAACTGATGAAAAAGATGCCACATTTCCGTAAACAGATTACCAAGGTAAGCAGTCTCGTATGTGAGGTGCCTGGTTTGTTGGTCCATCTAGTTCTGTAGTCAGGTTTAGCAGTGCATGTCATGGCATACTTGGTGTTAGCTGTCCTGTGAACCTTACTCTAGTTTGGAGAAGTACCCCAAATAACTAAGCTTTCTAGTAGTATTCTCTCTATATATAATCTAGCTTTATCCATGTCCAACTTAAACATTTTTATGTCTTTGTCTTGAATATCCATACAGAGAGTGTTTGGCACTTATCAACTTAATTAGAAAATGCAGGCTATGGCCAGGTAGCTCAGTTGATTAGAATGTCATTGATACGCCAAGGTTGCAGGTTCGATTCCTGGTCATGGTACATACAAGAAGCAACCAATGAGTGCATAAATAAGTGGAACAACAAATTGATCTTTCTTTCTCTCCCTGCCCCTTTCCTTTCTCCCTTCCTCTCTCTATAATCAGTATTTTTAAAAAGATTTTAATTATTTATTTTTAGAGAGGGAAGAGAGGGAGAAAGAGAGAGAAACATCAATGTGTGGTTGCTGGGGGCCATGGCCTGCAACCCAGGCATGCGCCCTGACTGGGAATCAAAAAATCAATATTTTTTTAATAAAAGATAATTCTGCATTTAATCAACTGGCAATTATTCTACTTGATTCTTTAAAGTAATAATTATGTATTAATAGATTTAAAAATAGTTAAACTGTGTGGAAAGACAAACTATTAATTTGCTGTTCTAATTATGCTTATGAGTTATTATCAGAATAATCTTTACATGTTATCATCTTGCACCCTAATTAATAACCAATAATATAAATTCGGAAGTTCTCTGCCAGACTTTTAAGGACTTCACTATATTTTTCACCTTATTTTTCATTACCTGGAAACCCAGTACAAATTCAGTACTTTCATTTTATTTTATGCTGTCTGTCGATTGTCCTTGCTGATCATGTTAATTCTTACATTTTGCTTTTTGGGGGGCTGTTTCCCTTGCTTTACACGGTATCTCCTTTTTCACCTAAGCCCACACTTCCCTTCAGGCCAGTTTATCAGTTGCACAAAAAGAAATTAAAATGCTTTAAATCAGCAATTTTCAACTTTTTTCACATGTAAACTAATTACTAAAATTCTGCAGCACACCAAAAAATATATTACTTTTTTTGCTGAACCTACCAAAAAAGTAGATATAATTTCAGTTCATTTACAGTGGACAGCTTTTGTTGTATTTGCCTTTTGTCATTTTTTTATTTGACAGTCTAAAGGGAAAGAGGTCAGTTCCCTTGACTAAAAAGTCAGGTATTACATTTTTTCTTTTTATAATCACCACAACTGACTTATTGAGGTCTTCTTAACGTCAGAAGCTATAAAATCTATGAAAAGGCTGGAAATCAGAAGCTATACAAGAGGTGCTATGTCATTTTCTTAAGTTCTTTTTAAAAAATTGAATTTATTGGGGTGACAATGGTTAATAAAATTATATAGGTTCAGGTGTTCAATTCTATAATACATCATCTGTATATTATACTGTGTATCCACCACCCAATGAATTGCTTATTTTAAAAATTGTGAGGCACACCAGCTGCTTTAAGTGATTGATTTCTTTTATTTTTCAGCAAGTTGTCCATCTTAACTTAGCAGAAGATTGTATGAAAAAATTCAGGCCTAATATAGAAAAGCTCTGCAAAACTGAACAGGTACGTACAGTCCGAAATACCTGTGTTCATAATAGATTTCCTGGGTGAACTTTCCAAAGTAAAACCTGACTTCGCTCAGCACTGTGTGTCCTGCATCACAGAACCGCTCTTAGAAGGGGCATCCCTCGGCCGCACTTAATACATCGTTGTCCACCAGTATTAACAAGGAGCCATACAGCCTCGTAGTAGGCGAGTCCCTCCTAATCTGTGATGATGCATTCTTGGTTGAATGGGGTGATTGGAGCGTTCGGCGCATCGTTTCGGTAGCACCGTTGGCAGCCTTCCGCGGGGCGCGGCGTTGAGCGCAGCGTCCTGCGGCGCACGGCACAGGCACGGGTGGCCTGTGTGAGAGGCTGCTCTGTCGTGGGAGGCTCAGCTCAGCACTGCCCAGTGGAAGTAGGATGCAAGTCATACGTAATTTTAAATATGCTAGGGGTCACATCAAGAGGATAAAAAACAAGTGTAGTTAATTTTAATAATATATTTGACTTGACCCAATCAGTATATCCAACATATTATCATTTCAACATGTAATCAATATAAAACATTTATTAGTGAAATACTTTACATTCTTTTTCTCATACGAAGCCTTTAGAATCTGGAGTAGCACATCTGAATTCAGCCTGGCCATGTTTCAGGTGTCGGTAGCCACACATCATGGCTGCCCTGTGCAAATGGGTTTCTAGTGATGGTTTTCTTTTTCTCTGAATTGTTTTTTGATTTTTTACGTTTTCTACAAGTAGTAGTTTACAAGTGATGCCCACATGTTCCTGTGAAATGCCATTAATATTCCATTAAAATTTGGCAAGATTTTATACAAAGATGTTTTCACTGAAGGTGAATTCAGGTGATGGACACTGACTGTGTCATTTTCAATAAGGACCTGGCACTTGGAACTGATGCAGAAGGACAGAAGGTGAAAGATTACATGCGAGTGCTTCTTCCAGTTCTCCTCAACAAAAGCCACGACAATTATGATAAAATACGGGCAATCCTGCTCTATATCTTCAGTAATAACGGTAATGGAGACTTTGTTCATTCTCATGACCGTGTTCGAGTCCCCAGCTCAAAGCTCACGTTACGTTAAGTGGTTTACTAAAGATCATAAGAGAGTGTTAGAAAATTCGAAGGTAGTAGCTGAAATTGGTTAGAATAAATAAAAGGAAAAATGAAATTGGGAGAAGACTGAAGGGTATGTAATTTAAGTGTTTGCTTTTTTACTTAAAAAGCATTATTCATGGGTTCTACCTAAAACCCGGAAACGATTATGGTAGCAACTGTATGACTCATATTTTTACTCGCCTCAGGAACTACGGAAGAAAATTTGGACAGGTTGATCCAGAATGTCAAGATAGAAACGGAGAGTGACATGATTCGTAACTGGAGCTACCTGGGCGTGCCCATCGTCCCCCCGGTGAGGAGGCGCACGTCCTGCGTGGGCTTGTGTGTGCGCCGCGCGGCTGTTGGCCTTGGGTGTTCTCTTGTGTGGGAGTCCGTGGGGACAGTGGTCTGAACTCCACGCTACAGATTTGGTCGGTGAAAAGCTGAAATTTTGTTTTCCATGTAGGAGTGATTTGGACAAATACATCTTTATACTGAATTTATATTTTATGGCTTCTGTTGTAATTTTCTATTTATACTTTTCTCCTTATGATTCATTTATAGCAAATTTTGAAAGAACTGTATTTAGAATCTCACTCCTTCCAATCAAGTTTTATAGCACTTTCGAGTAAACATATTTTCTGATACTATTATAAATTTTTTCATTAAAGCAAAAATACTGTGAGGTTATGTGTCCACACCTATACAGATTATTTGAGTAGGCATTTCCAGTCTTACTTTTAAGTAAATACAACATAGTATTTGCTATAAATTAATTATCTTCGTTAGAAAACTTAATAAAAATATCACTAACTAGATTTTTGGTTTTTAAATTTTTTTTCCTCTAATTAATTAGTCTTCACAAGGCAAACCATTGCGAAAGGATCGGTCTGCAGAAGAAACTTTTCAGCTCTCTCGATGGACACCTTATATCAAAGATGTTCTGGAGGTAGAGTTCATTAAATTTTACTTACACCCTGAGCACCCATCTGTAGAGTCTTCTTAGCTGTTTGTAAGCTTATCTGTCAGTCTGAGTGTATCTGCAGGTAGGGCAGGAATTTTCTGCAGTCCTGGGGGGCTTCACAAAAGAAGGCTGTATCTGGGGTCCAGAGGAGGGGAAGCTCTCAAAGGTTCTTTTCTTAAAGACAAACACACACCACTGACTGCCCCAAGTAAATAAATAAAAATAAGCACACACTTTTAAAAAATTTTATGTTTGTTTGTTTGTTTGTTTGTTTAGAGAGGGAAGGGGGGAGAGAGAAACATCAATGTGCGGTTGCTTAGGGTCAGGGCCTGCAACCCAGGCATGTACCCTGACTGGAAATCGAACCTGTGATACTTTGGTTCGCAGCCCGCGCTCAATCCACTGAGCTACACCAGCCAGGGCCTAGCACACACGTTTTTAAGGGAAAAAACTGTTGCTGTTTAAAATAACTATATGTAGCAGAAATGCAAATAATTTTTTGAGCGAAAGTTCAAAACAAAATAGCATTTGTACATGACCACTATGAGAACGTGTTAGACTCCAACATTTGATTAAAATGTAAACCTGTTGTTTGCCATTATATCCAACACATGGTTTATGGTTTTAGAAAATATTCAGATGTAGGAAATTAGAAAGTAAAGTCATAAAAATTGTATTATGAACTTGGTCAGTTTATATAGTTCCATTTATTTCGAATTTCCTTTGACTTAAACTGCAATTTGTACTTTCCTGGGATTTATTTGGGTATAATTTATTACTATGATTTTTCTGTTTTATGATTTATAAAATACAATCTATGCATACAGTATATCCATATGTGTACGTATATCCTAAAACGTAACCCTAACATTTACTTTAGCCCTTTGGGTGGCCTCGTGTGCCCCTGGGCCAGCGTGCACCTGGTGTTGCAGAGCCACTGCTCTGAAGGGCAAGGCCTGGGCTCCGGGCAGCCTGAGGGGAACGTCAGGACCAGGGCGGTAGTTAGAGATGCCTGGCACTCGCAATACAGAGGTCCCAGTGAGATGCCTGGGATCCTTACACTAACCTGGGGACCTTCCCAAAAACGAAGTGCAGGCATCCCCTAAATACCGGTTTAAAAAGTGAGTGAGTCACTGCGTTAATTTTTGAAGCAAGTAAGATTTGTAAGGTTCACAGAAAGGACTAATCTTATTTTATTAAATATATATCCTTATGTTCCTTAATTGAGACACAAATTTTGAGATTTATGTAAAACAAGTAAATAAAAATATCATGGAATTTACATTTTCTTAACAGTGTGAATTACTCTTTTCTGCTCTAGGATGCCATTGAAAATAGATTAGACTCAAAGGAATGGCCATATTGTTCGCAGTGTCCAGCAGTGTGGAATGGCTCAGGAGCTGTAAGGTAAAACCTGTAAATCAAAGGCAGTGAGTAACATTTTTGCTATGATATTGCAGACTAATAATTGAAATGGTGCACAGGTATTCTTTGTAATGGCAGCTCCGCTTGAAGCATATCAAAAACTTACAAGACATTTTCCTTAACTACAACCTGTTATAAATGAGTGCAGGTAAGCAATGTGAAAACGTCTAGCAAGAAATCTCCAGCATGAAACTCTGCAAACCACTTTTGTTCAAACAGTCACATCACCTTTTCCATACACTGCACAAATCCTTTTTTGCATTTCAGTTGTGTTTTTACCTTTCTTGAAATAATAAAGCATAATATGCTGAAAATGTTGCATATCTTCTTCCATCTTCAGTATTGGCTACACAAAAATTTACTAATTTTGATGTTTTTTTAAAATCCACACTGCTATGACAGCTGTCACAATACAGTCTAACAAAATTGTTTCTTAAATTAAAGACAACTAAGCACTACTAGAGCCATCTTATGGAAAAAACCATCAAACTTTTTAGCTAACCCAATATTGTGTGCGTGCGTGCATGCTAAGAAGACTTAATCTATCCTCTTAGTGAATTTCAAGTATACAAATTTTTTAAAACATTTATTTATTTTAGAGAGAGGAAGGGAGGAAAAAAGAGAGGGAGAGAAACATCAGTGTGTGGTTGCCTCTCACTCACCCCCTACTGGGGACCTGGCCTGCAATCCAGGCATGTGCCCTGACTGGGAATTGAACTGGCAACCCTTTGCTACATAGTCCGGCTCTCAATCCACTGAGCCATAGCAGCCAGGGCACGATACAATTTTGTTAACTGTAGTTACCATGCTGTACATTAGATCTCTAGAACATTCTTCTTGCATAACTGAAACTTTGTGCCCTTTGACCATCATCACCTCATTTCCCCCTCTCCTCAGCCGCCGGAGAGGGAGAGAAACATTGATGTGGGAGGAAAACATGAATTGGTTGCCTCTCGTTCGCACCCTCACCGGGGACAGAACCCGCACCCTTTCAGTTTCCAGGATGACGCTCCAACCAGTTGAGCCACACTGGCCAGGGCCACACCACACTTTCTTTATCCATTTGTCCGTTGACGGACATGTAGGTGGTTTTCGTACCTTGGCTATTGTGCATAACGCTGCAGGAGCGTGGGAGTGCGGATGTGTCTTCAGTGTCTCCTGCAGCCGTCCTCTGCCGGGTCCCGGCAGGGGGCGTGCCAGCCCCACGTCAGCGCCAAAGTACCGCCTGCAGCCTCCCCTGCCCCCTGCCCTGTCTGTAAAAGCCTGCTTTTTCAGTGCCACTTCCAGCATTTCTTTAACTTTAAGAAGTCGTAGGCTTTTCAGGTATTTTATTTCTTCATGTGCAATAACTAAGAGATGGTGTTAACTCTGTTTTATAGGTAAAGATGCTGAGCTAGATTATGAATAATTTGTCCAAACTACCAGATCAAAATTAAACTTGAAGTGGGTTGTCCTGCCTGATTCTTGGTGCCCAGTCCTTTCATAATTATTTCCTTAAAATCAGTGTAACAGTGCCAGCTTTGAGTTTGCTTGAGTTAGGCTGTTTGAAAAAAAGTCTATAAACAGTAAGGCTTTGGAAGGTTTTGTAGTATGTTTATGTTTTTTTTTTTTATTTTTAAGTGCTCGCCAGAAACCCAGAGCTAATTATTTAGAGGACCGAAAAAATGGGTCAAAGCTGATTGTTTTTGTGATCGGAGGAATTACATACTCTGAAATGCGTTCTGCTTATGAAGTTTCTCAAGCACATAAATCCTGTGAAGTTATTATTGGTAAGGCTTGTTCTTTTCTGTTTCTTTAAACAAACTCTCAATGCAAAAAAAAAAAAAAAACAAACCCACACATAAAACCGTAAAACTTGTATTTTACATTTAGAACTAAATTATTGAAAGCAAAACAACTTGTTTTAGTCATAGTGTGTTTTATCTGATTTACTGGAGTTTTTCTTGGTTGGTCAATAATTTAAAAAAAAAATCCTGTGTTTGAAAGGATGAGTTTCAAAATATTATTAAATATGTCCTTAAAACGTTATGCTCCTTTTCTTGCTGTCATTATTAAGTATTTTTGAGACATTTCTACAGAAATATTTTGAATTATGTTGTGAATATGCACCTGACATTGTCGAGGCCTAAATGTGGCATTTAGTTTTTAGAATTTCAGTCAAAGCCAGTGATTCGTAAGCTCTCCTGACTCGAGCCTCAGTCCTCAGCGCAGCCGGATGGCTCTCTGTGATGGAACAGCGACTGTTCTGTGCGAGGGTGGAGTAGCCTTCAATTTTGCTTTTCAGTGTATCAGTACATGGTGCAATGCAGTCACAGCACCAGGAGGGGGCAGTGTTTCTGAAGGTTTAGTGAGCATGCTCAATGAGGAGGAAGATTGAAATAACTGCAGTGTAGGCAGATTTCAGTATCTTATAGGAATTTTGTTAAATTGCCCCAGGCTACTAAACTTTGTGTATTTGAAGGACAGGACAATACAGTTAGCCAAGGAAAATCAGCTTAACTGCTGGCCTCTAAAAATTTATCTTTTTCCTTACCAGGTTCTACGCATATTTTAACACCCAAAAAGCTGTTGGATGACATAAAGATGCTGAATAAATCCAAGGATAAAGTCTCCATTATTAAGGATGAATAGTATCTGGGGAGGTGGCGGTTCTTATTAATACTTTCAACTAAACTAGATCAAGACAGTGCTACTATTATCCAATTTAAACAATGTAAATATTTTATAGAATAAGGACTTTCCAAATATATTTCCTAAAAAACTGCTTCTGATTACATATAACTGGGTTTGCCACTTGTAATAATTTAAGTATTGTTGATACTTTGCAGATGATAAGAACTATTAAAATACTTTTAAAAGGACATTTTTTTTCACCTTTAGAACAAAATATAAGAGTTATGGGTAATGGTTCACAGCCACCTGTGTACATACTAATTACTTATCTGTTTTATGCTGAAATACAGTCTTTGGAAAAAGAATGATTTTAAATGAGAAGGTTATAAGATTAAAAACTGTAAATGTGTATGTATGATAGATTTTTTTATAAATGCACTTTTTTCCCAACTGAAATTGATCATTTCTTTCATGTGTAAAATAATTCAGTCATAAAATTAGAATGATTTCACAGTATATACTGTTCTGCTAGATTCTTCTAAAGAACACAATTTTTATAACTTTTGAGTTCATATATGTTTAAATTGGAAAACCAAAAATAATCATGAACATTCTAAGAGAAAATAAATACATAGTTATAAAAATTATCTTTGGTTTTTGGGGGGTATATATAGGGGAAATTAGGAGGTTTAAAACTTCTAAGCTGGGAAGCTGGAAAGAAGAAAAAGAATGCACCATAATCTTCCCACCAAGATAACCCAATGACTTTTTTAAAAAGTAACATAATATATGTGTAAGGTTGGGTGATATCATCATACACTGCTTGACAACAGGGGTACATGTGGAGAAACGTGTCATTAGGGAAGTTTGTCCTTGCACAGACATCATCGAGTGCACTCACACCCAGATAGTACAGCCCGCTGCACACCGGGGCTGCACGGTGCAGGCTGCTGCTCCCGGGCTGCAGGCCTGTCCAGCACGTCGCTGCACCAAACAACACGAGATTCAGTCAAGAAACACAGTAAACACAGGGTGTGTGGGGCTGCTGCTGCTATAACGCAACATACTGTGTTTTACAGAATGCTTTTCTTATAAGTAGCAAGAATACATTCTAAAACAGTGGCCCTGGCCAGGTAGCTCCGTTGGTTAGAGCATCGTCCCAATACGCCAAGGTTGCTTATGTGATCTCCAGTTGGGGCACATGCAGAAAGCAGCCAGTGAATGCATGAATAAAGGAGCAATAGCAATAAATTGATGTTGCTCACTCTCTTTAAAAACAAAAAATTTAACAAAAAGCACAGTAAATATATAAGACAACAGTCGTTTATTATCAAGTATTATGTACTGTACATAGTTCTATGTGCTGTACTTTATATATACAAGTGGTAGCACGGTGGGTTTGTCACACCAGCACCACCACAAACAAGTGAGCCGTGTGCTGCGGCTGTGACACGGTGGCTGTGATGTCCTAGGTGATGGTAGTTTATCAGCTCCAGTGTAATCTCGTGGGAGCACTGTCATTTGTGCAGCTCGTTGACCATCATTATGTGGCCCGTGACTGTATAAAGTTGTGTCTGCACATGTTACACAAACTCAGTGTATGTGAACACATGAAGTACGTGTTACACAAAGGGAATATCTTTATTTTAAATCTGCCCTTTGGCCTCATAGTGTTCTGTCATATGATGGGCCATAATTTTTGTTTAATCCTTACCTGAGGACATTTTTTCATTGCTTTTAGAGAGAGAAGAAGGGAGAGAGGGAGAGAAACATGATATGAGGGAGAAATATCAATTAGTTGCCTTCTGGTACACATCCCATTGGGATTCAAATGTGCAACCTGGGTGTGTGCCCTGACTGGGAATCGAACCTGTGACCTTTTGGTCTATGGGATGATGCTCTAAACAACTGAGCCACACCAGCCAGGGCTGGAACATAATTTTATATATTACTTGTCTTAAGAGTTTTACCCTTACAAATAGTGCATAGTTTGGGTACATACTTTGCAAACTTCCACAAATATATCTATAATATAAATTTCTAGCAGTGACATAGCCAGTCATAGTATTTCCAGTACCGATAAATGTACCATTTTTAATTTTTATGTAGATAAATCCATCACTTTTCCTTTGTGGCTTTTGAATTTTATGATACATATTCGACTTGCCTTTTGCACCCAAGGTTATCAAATCACCCATTGTTTCTTCTAGAACATTTTGATACATTTATTTTATTTTTTACAGGTAACTCACCCATCTGGAACTTTAGTGTGAGAATAGATGCTAGATAGAGTCTCTTAGCACTTGGCCCTGTGTCCCATGCCTCTCCTCCCGTGCCACAGGGGGTGGAAGGCTACCAAGGAAGTCGTGCAGACTCAGAGGTAAGTAGGGTTCTGAGCAGATTAGATTCCACCAGTGACTTGCACTTGGTCACAGTCTGGGAGGCAAGAAGCCGAGGCCGTGCACCCCAGCTGTGCCAGTGGACAGGAGCTGTTCATAGCAACCAGACTCCACGCTATAGTGTCTGTCACCTGCCGTGTGGTTATGAGGCAGCGCTGGTGGTGGCAGTGGCACTACCTTCTTGTTCCCCAAATCACAGGTGATGAGACCATCTTGAGTCTGAAAGCATGGTGACCCAAGTTTCTGTCCCTATAGCTTTTTTCTGTGATTTTCAAGGACCTAATTTTCTGTATGAAATCCCTTGCTGCTTGAAGTACCTGGAAAAATTTCTGTTCCCACAGCGAACCCTGACTGCCACAGAGTTCACCAGGGACCCTGCTTTATTTCTCTCTGGACAGCCAGACACTGCCCCAAGTTTTACTGGGTGTCCTCTCTCTCCCCAGCTAATCTGAAACACCACCTTTACCGTAGACTACATTTCTATTTGTATTTTGGTCTATTCCTGAATTCTGTTTTATTGATTTTAGTTTATGTTTCTTTTTCCTTATCACTTAAATTCATCTTATGTTTTAATATATGATGGATATAATCTGTACTCCACCCACAGTTAAATTAGTTATTTTTCAGAAATTTTCTGGCTATTACATGTTTCTAAATGAACTTGAGTGTCATTTTGTTAATACCAACAGTTAGCTTGGTGTTTTCACTAGGTTCGCAGTAGAGTTATAGGTTAACTCAGGGAAACTATTGAAACTTGATATTCAGGAATATGGAATGTCTTTTCGTTTAAATCTTTATGACTTTCAGGATAATTTCTTCAATACAGGTACTACATACTGCCATAATATCTTATCACTCATGGTTCCATGTAAATTGGGCCTTCTATTAGTTTCAAACATTTCTTTATAGAAAAGTTTTTGTTTTTATCTATAAATTTCATAACTTGCTGTTTTACTAAGTAATGATAGTGAAATAATAATATGCAAACGTTTTCTTTGTGCTCTGTGTGTGCCAGGCAGCATTTTTAAGTGCTTGTATTACCTCATTTAATCTTTTCACTTAATTCTATGAGGAAAGGCACTGTTATCATCTCTGCTTTAAAGCCGAGGAAACTAAAGCACAGAGAAGTTGTGGGACGTAACCTGGATGTGTATGTGGGGCGGCGGAAGGCTGGGCATTAACAGCTCGCTCTGCAGATGGAGCGTGAGAGCATTGAGTACATGGCCAGTGCGAGAGGGTTAGCTTTTGGTGTCTGCGTTTTATCTTGTATCCCTTAGTTACGTCCAGGGTTAGGATACAGTGGGACAGAGATGTAGACCAATCGAATGCCCTGTGACTAGTGGGACTACCAGTGTGATGACAGCAGACATTGAGCCAGTCACTTAACACCTCAGTGATTACTTCGCCCTTTCGCACTGACGTGAGATCCTTTGAGGCCTATGTCTGTATTGCTCGTGTATTTCAGGCTTGGAATTGGAGACCCTTTGTTTTCTGAATCTCTTACTGAAGACATAAGAAATCATCTCACAGAAATTCCTTGTATAAGCTGATCTCGTGCCCCCAGAAGAGCATTTACAGACGCTGCTATCAGGACACTGGGAAAAACTCTGTTGTGTCAGCTAACCGGAGCCACGTGTGTGCTGTCTGTGACGCACAGTGTCGCTTCCTGTCAGAGTGTGCTTGGTCTGTCAGGTGTGGTGTGTTCACATTGCTCAGCCACATGCACAGAAATCAGAGACGAAAAATGTCAGCCGCTCACAACACACAAAAACGTCGGATTCAGGCCCCGAGAGCCCAGATCTGGGCGGTTAATGTTGTCAGATGTGAGGTGCGTGTCACTCAGCCCTGGCGGGGGTGTCGGGCACCCTTGGAATCCCATCAGGGTGCAGGCAGGTTTCTCTTAAAAGTCAGAGGAGCAAGAAATGTCTTCCTCCACAATAAAATGTCTACCAAGCATTTGGGTGTTAAATATACACAAATATATATTCATATTTAGTATGAATTAGGTCTACTTTACATAACTCATTAACGATAAGATTACAATAGAAGTGAAGGATGAAAGGGTTTTCCTTTGTATGCTCTGGCAGTTAACGAGAGTGGATGGCTAGAACCCTCTCCTAAGGAGGGGAAAGCATCCTACAGACGGTCCCCCCATCCTGCTGTGCGCACAGAGGCCGTGTGCTGTGGGAGCTGCCGAGCGCCTTTACACCACCCCTGTCCTCAGCCCTCCTGAGCCCCGTGACTCAGCGTGGCATGAGAGATGCAGTCCCTTTGGCTTAACAAGCTTGTTTTTCTGGTTTATCGCTGCAGCAGAATTAGAAGAGAGGCCCATCAGCGTTGACGCAAAGGAGGTGCACGAGGGAGGAGACAGCCAAGCTACAAAATCAGTAAATATAAAATTATCTTTTCAAATCAGAGCCTGCCTAGCCTGCCTTACGGATGCTGCCCTACTTCTGCTCCTTGTATGAGTCATGCTGCGGTGGTTGCTCATGACCCTCCGTCATCAAGGAAATGCAGTGACGTGTAGAATACGGTTTAGTAAAGCAGAGATGGGCTGTACTTAAATAAATGATTGCAGTAGTAAGTTTCTCTAATGGTTAATTAGAGGGGTTAAGAGCATTAATTTACGGTAGTCCTTTCAACCTGGGTTCCATAGGTTTGTTTCAGATGTCCATGAACTTATAAAAATTGGGCACAAAATTGTGCATGTTCATATGTCACTTTTCCATGGGAGAGTGGAGCCTGAGGGAGGGAGACTCCACAGGCTTCACCAGATCCTCAAAGAGGAGCAAACCCCAAAAAGGTTAAGAACCAATGAATGGTCTAAGAACACTTCCAGCCAGAGAACTGTGTGATTGGAAACCTGGAGACAGGGTGGTGAAGCTTGGCACACAGAATGGGTTACCGAGTTGTGATTAAAGTTAGGTGTGTGATGAATCTGGAAGCCTCTTGGCACATGCACAGTTTAAGCTCCTTTTTCCTCTTAAAATACCACTGTCGATCTTCACTCCCTTCGCAGTAGTGCCACAGCTTAAAGAACATTGAGCCACAAAGTTGGAGGAGTCTTCAATCTGGCCTCTGCTTCATCTGTTCAAGGCACCCGAAACCAGTTCCCGAGCCCCAAAGTTAAAAATAACCCATTCTCCAGCCAGCTAGACAAATAGCAGCTGCCATGGTCACCACAAAAATCCTCCAAGTGGGGAGGAGTCAGCTCTTCTTCCCTCTGAGCAAAGCTCTGGGGGTGGAAACCATTTCTTGAATGTTTAGAGAGAATGGAGGCCTTGGGAAAGAGGGAAAGAGCCAACAATTTGCTGCTCTGTCATTAAGGAGGTATAAATCTGTCTTCAAGACACAAACCCTCACCTTATTCTGATGTTCTACATGAAATTTACAAAGTTACTGAATCCATGAGACAATTGCAATCAGTCATCTTCACTTTTGCCCCAAATGTCATGAACTTAGAGCTAGAACTATCATTTTTGCATTCAAGAGATCTTTACTCAAATAATTTATAAACATTTTGTAAGAACTTCGTATAGTACAGAAAGTGAATGTAAAGATTCTCCACTTCCCGCCCTGGCTTGAGCACTGGCCTGCAAACGCGAGGGTCGCCGGTTCGATTCCCAGTCGGGGCACATGCCTGGGTTGCAGGCCAGGTCCTCAGTAGGGGGTGCGTGAGAGGCAACCACACATTGATGTTTCTCTCTCTCTCTTTCTCTCTTGCCCTCTCTAAAAATAAAATATTTTTTTAAAAAAAGAACCTCCACTTCCCCACAAAACTCCCAGTTCTGCTTCCTAAAGGTCCACTGTGTATTCTGTGTACTTTCCAGAAAGTAGATACGCCCTTTGAGAAAAGTACACGAGAGGTTACAGGAATATATTAGGCATCTTGCTTTTCTTCACTGTCTTCCAGATTAATCTGCCTCATTCTTTTCAGTGGCTGCAGAGTACTGATTGTGTGGCCGTCTCTGTTTTATTCAAAGAGGTGGTTTAGATTAGCTCCAGCCGGGGCTGGTCCCCCAAGGCTGCGTGACCGTCCCCCCTCACTCGCCGAGGCCTGCTGCGTGAGTCCCTGTGAAGCACAGTGCCGGGGAGAGGCTGCAGCTCGAGGGGTGTGCGGGTAGAGCTCGCAGAAATCGATACGAGTGTGCACCAACTTACACTTCCACCAGCAGTGTGCGAGAAGAGCTGTCTCCCCATCTTCTCACCAACACTGGGTTTTCCAAACTTACTTTTGCCATTCTAATAGGTAAAAGTATATTTTATTGTCCTGACTTCTTTAGACATAACATTTATTTTAAAATAAATACTTGCTGATTTGATTTTAAGCATTAGAGGTCCCTTTTTTTCTCATTTAAGGACTTTGTTCCCCAGCCCCATTTCTTCTTCTTTTGGCATTTTCTCTAGAAATTCATCCTCCTAAATTGTGTAATAAGTAAAATATTTTGGGGGGAAGATCAAGTTTTCTTTGGATTCTTTAAGAAATCCTTGGTCGCCTTGCGTCAGGCTAGTATTTCAGTCGATTCCTCCATCTCTGCACTTTGGCGAGATCTTCTGCAATAGTTCTAATCATCCTGTCAGTAGTTTCTTTCAAAACGATCGCTGTCCTGAGGGCGTTATCCAAAGAGGAGTTTAAACCCTGCAGAGCAAAGTCCACACGTTGTAGTTACATAAATGTACCCCTGTGCCTATTAGGGCTCTCATTAAACACTGCAAGGTGGAATTTCTGTTTGGAGTGCTCTGTTCTCCACTGGTCTGTTTCTGTTTTTGAGAGTTGGTTTCCTAGGAAACCGGTTTGCGATGGAAGATATTTTTTAGGGCAGGGGACAGAAAAAAGACGGATACATGACTGATGAGCATGAGTCAGAGGGTGAGGTCAGCAGCCTGCTGGGCTGCAGGGAAAGAGGCCCGTGAGAAAGAAGAGCCCCTGTGGCCGCCGCCGGGCGTAAACACAGAGCGCAGGGATACAGCACATGCGTGCGGAAGCATCTGACAGCGGCCTGGGAATTGGGTGTGAGACTTGGATGTGGCTGGCAGCGGTAACCCCAGTGTCACTGGGACAGGCGTGTGAGCCGCTGGGGACAGTCTCCTGTGCCTTCTGCCTGGGCCAGGGGACTTCTGAGGCTGAGGCATCGCCCACCACACTCGTTCCCCAGGAGCCAGTTCGGGAAGAACCCAGGACCCAGCATGAGGCTGCTCAGGCCACGTTAGTGGAAGCACAGACTTTTCAGCAGAACATTGTTTGATGCCGCCATACTATGAAAATTTAAAGGCCATCAGCGTTGTGGTCATCAAGACCAGGCTTAAGGATTCTAGACCAAGCTGCAAGGATTCTAGAATGTGTTTTCTGAGTGCTCACCTCAGATTGTGTTTCTTCGATACAGCTCAGGTTGCCTGAAGATTTGCTTCCAGCAATCCCGAGGGAGTGGAAATGGGGCGAGGATGAAGCCAGGGCTGAACCGTAGGCCATGGAAGCTGTAAGATTGTTTCTGGAAGGGAAAAAAGCAGCCCTGTGTGAAGCTCCCTCCGCCCTGTGGCGCGGTGTGCCCTGTGAGTGCACGTGGGTGGAGGGGAGCTGGGCACGCTGTGCCCGCTGTGGCTCTCGTGGTCCCTTCGGGGCTGACCGCAGCTGAGCTTCAGAAGGGGGTTCCCACGGCCGCGAAGGGCGTCTCTGCCTGGCATCCGTCTCCTCTTGTGTTAACACAGAAAGAGGCAAAACTCCACGAAGAGATTTTATGCCATTTTTATTGTTTTGCGGGCAACCTTCTACCCTGCCTATTTATGAAACAAATGCATACCAGTCTGCCAAATGCAGACGCTCTGAGTTGAATCCACTGTAGCACCCGAGAGCGAGCTGCCGCAGAAAGGGTTAGGCACTAACCCTGAGTTCGGCACTCCTGCTGTTCCCACTTGGGGAATGATGGAGGAACACAATGGGGATAGGGAGGCACAGCGAGGTCAAGCAACCTGCCCAAGGACGCCGAGTTCAAGTGCAAACCCAGGAAGTCTCCAGAGGCCACAGTCTTAAACAGTACCACCCTACGGCAAAGGGCGGTGGGCCCAGACTGAGTCGGACATCAGAGCCCGAACTCGTAACCACGCTGCTCCACTGTTGGTTCTGCTCCTCACACAGCTCCTGAACGCCGGACTGTCCCCATTTCTACCACCTCCCTCCGTGTTGACCACCCTTGAGCAAGCTGCTGTCACCTCACCTCACCTGGAGTACTGCTCTAGCTTCTTCTTTGGCCTCTGTGCTCGATCTTTGACATCTCTTACCATTCCCCCTCGCTTTGTAGTTACAGTGATCTCTTAAAACACTAGAAATCTTCTAAACCTCCCCGGTTAAAAATCTTTGATCTCTCATTACAGCTAAGAGTCCGAAGTCCTTCCTGTAGCCGCCAAGCCCCTGCACGGCTGGGCCCCGCTCCTCCCACCAGCCCTCCCTCGCCGGCTCCACCTTGTCCCACTGCCCTTCCCTTTTTTTAGGCTCTGGCCCCACCGTCGCTGGACCTGCTGCAGGTCTCTCCACATCAGGAAGCTCTCTCAGACCAGAGTTCTGTCCTATCCCTCCTTCCCCTTGCTAGTGCATTCACACGTCTTCTTTGGAGCTGAGCTTCCCTGAACCCCAAATTAGAATCCTGAACCCAGCATTAGCACGCTGAATGCCCTTCTTGGCATTCCCAAACACTGCCGCCTCTACTACAAAAGTGAGCCCCACGAGGGCAGGGACAGTCATCAACCTTGTCACTGTGTCCTCAGCAGCTAGCACAGCACCCTGCTGTCGGCACTGTAATGTTTGTTGGATAAATAAGTGACTGAAACATTAGCAGACCTGGGCTTGAATCCTGCCTCTACTACTTAGGATCTGGATGATCTTGGGCAGGCAATTTAATGTGCTAAGCACACAGCCAACCAGTGGGCAGGCATTTTTGTTATCAATACTGATAGTAAAATAATACTCACTTTTGTGGTACGGGCTCATGTTCATCTTGAGAAGGTTTTGAATCTGCGCTCTCAGAATAGATCCAGTTTGGTTTTGAACAAGCTGAAAAAGTGTTGGCTGTGATTAAATTCAGAGCATCAAAAATGGCCCCTGAATGGTGGCTGTCAGGGTGTCATTTCCTGAACTCTTCGTGTGAATGAAATACTTCATAAAGAAAATTGGGGAGCGTGGAAAACAAAGAATTTTTCTATCAAGTATTCTGAATTCAGTAAAAGAAACTCCGTTTTTAAAAGGAGCGTTACTAGCAGACAAGAGACCAGGTATCTAGGTTCCCTGGGTGCCGGCCTGGTGACCTGGGCGCGCTGTCTAACTTTTCTGGGCTCCGCGGTCTCATGCGAGAGTGGAGGGATGATAGCTTCCAGAGGCTGAGCCCGCTGCATTCCCGAAGTCCTCTCGACTCCAGGAGCAGGGATCCCAGCAGAAGCTAACCAGTAGGTCACTAAGGCAATTCTAGAAAACAGAGACTGAACAGTGAAGACAGAGGTCAAAGTCACCCCCCTTACCTTCCTCTCTCCTCTCTCTTTCCCTCTTCCTCCTCCCCAGCCCCCGTCTCATTCACTGGCCTCTAGTAGGCAGGCTTCCCCCCTCAGGAGGATCCCATTCGACAAGGGGACCGGGGCAGGTTGCCTGTCCCTCAGGCATGGAAGGCGGGCAGTACCAGAGAGTCCAAGTTCAGTGACACCGGCCACCAGACCTGTGTCTTGGTGCACAGAGACACTCGTGAGCTGAGTCCCAGTCCTTTGGTAGTCTCCAGGTGTAAATTGTGGGTTTTGTTAGAAACCTAGAAACTCAGAGCTGGAAAGGGCGGTGGGTCACCTGGTCCAGTTCCGTCTAGTCCAGTCGTCACAGCTACAATGTCCCAGCAAAGCGCACATCATGTCCCAGTCTACAGAGGGGCCTCACAGCCCCCACGACAGCCCACCCCATTTTCTGTTCCAGTGTCCGTGACGTCTGCCTCCTGGCCACGGCACGTTCACTACAGGAGTCGGAGACCACGGTTCACATGACCCGGTCGCTTCCCTCACCCACCGACTGGAATAACAGGCTCCGTGAGCCGCAGACCGAACACCAAAGCCATAGGAAAGGAGCCTGCCCTGTCACTTCTGCAGAGCCACTGACTGCCAGCCGGACAGCCCACCCTCCTGGAGGGTTTGGCAGGTGAGGTCAGTCAGGCAAAGGGCCGTGAGTCCTAAACGTGGGCGGTTATGAAAGGTAAGAGATGTCTTCCCTGCCCTGTCCGCAGAGAGAGAGAGAGAGAGAGAAGGCGGGAGCTCGTCCTCCAGGAAAGGGCGCCAGAGGACCAGGCAGGGCTGTCCAGAGACAAAGAAGGGAGCGTGTCCTGCCCGCCCTGTTCCCAGCGCACGCCCGCTGCCTGTAGGGCTGCCTGTAGCTCTCCCTGTCTGGGCTCGGGCTCCCTTCTCTTAGTGGACTGTGGACTCCCTGGGACGGGGGAGTCACGTCCTATTCGTTCATCTTGGCAAACCAATGTTCGTGAGATCTTAAATTTTTCCTAAGCAAAATTCTGCATTGAGGTTGGCCATGGTGTTTAAGGAGTGTAAAAACAGCCTATTTCTTTCCATGCTGACCATTAGCGGGGGTATATTTAAAGCTTCTGCCACTCCTGAGTAATGACAGTATTAGCGGCAATTACCCTGTTGGTGGCTTGCGCAGCAAATATTTACGATTTGTTACCCGATTGCACTTAGCACCTAATACCCGTCAAAGTCCTTTGTCCTTAGGATTTCACATCTGCCAAGCCAGCCCCTTGCTCTCCAGACATCGGGCTGGAGGCCTGGGCAGCAGACTGGACAGGGCAGCGGCCCCCTGAGCGGAAGGGCCGGCTGGTGTAACGCGGGTCCCCATGCCTGGGAGACTCACTTGTTTACAAGGATGGGGTCCTGCAGGAGATGTACTTACAAGGTGATGAATTTTTATTTTCATTTAAAAAGCGGAGCTGGACAAAGGCACTGCCTCCTTCGTGATTTGAGTAATTCTGTCCCGGCGTGTTGTATCTGTAATGAAATTCTGAAAAGGTTAAAGATATGAGTCATTGTCTGGGAACAGCCGCCCTCCCCATCCCCACCGCTGCCTTCTTCCAGACCCCTTACTCGCCCTCACCTCGGAGCGGTTCTTTCTGGCAGCCCCTGGGGGAGTTCGGGACCTCAGTGCCGCAGGTCTCGCATCTATGGCCCCGCAGTCCGGTGCCAGGAGCCGAGCAGCAGCTCCGTTCTGTGTCGGGGCCTGAAAAAAAAAACCCGGGTCACACGAAGAGGTGTGAGTTTCCCGAGTTTCTCCGGTGTGGCGAGTGCAGCTCTCACCGGGCAAGGTGTGCGTAGGACGCCACAGAGTTGAACCCCTCCGGCCGTGTTACCAAGGGGAGTTGCCAGCCCAGGAGTGCCGTCTGTGGTCCCCTTCTGCACCTGGGGGACGTTCTGATAAGTGGCAGCTCTGAAAAGAAAGTCTCGCTGTGCCTGGCGCGAGTGGGTGCTTCGTGCAGGTCTGCGGTACAGGCGGGCCTGTCAGAGCTTGGCCCTCTGACTTGTCAGGCAGTCTTGCACTTGGAGGCGTTTTTCCAGATTCGCCCCGACAAGGCCGCATTCTCTTCTCGTCCCCTGTCCCCTGCCATGGCCACGAGCTTGTGCTGTGTCACCCGGGCGGCTGGACAGATGGTTTTCCCTGGCGTTCCTCCCTGAGCCCACGTAGGATCCTGAATCGTGGCTTTGCCCTCCTCAGAGGCGGGCGGTGGCGCGCACGTGTGTCCCGTGCAGGTGTGAACTTGGTCAGCAGGAGTGGCCAGTGCAGCTGTGCGGGCAGGTAAGGGCAGAGTGGGGGGCCTGGGCCAGGCAGGTGGGCACGTCAGGTTTGGTGTCCAGGCAGCATCTCCGCTCCAGGGCAGATGAAGCTGGGGCACAAAGCCCCTGCCCGTGCTGCCAGCCTCGCTGCCTGCATGACTGCACTCATTCACAACGTTATCCTTCAAAGTGTAAGTCACACGCGCAAGGAGCTCTAGAAAGGCTTTTTCTCCCCCAAATCGCATTCAGTCCCTCATCATTGAATGGCTTCTTACTCCTGAAGCCAAGTGGACCCCAGGGACAAACCCTGGGAAGGTTGTGTGGTTGGTGGGAAGAGCAAGAGACTCGGGCGGGCCTGCATTCGAAGCGTGGCTCCGCCACTTGGCTGTGCTGGCGGGACATACGTCCACATAGGCTTCGGCACGTTGTTCACGGAGTGGGCTGGACTTAGTGGCTCACTTCCAACAGAGTAGGGAGGCAGTGATGGCGCGTAACTGCCAAAGCCCAGTCATGAAGGACGTTGAAGTTTCCCGTCTTGTTCTCTCTTGGATCACTTGCTCTGGGGGAAGCTGGCCCCCGCGTCTTAGTGACATTCAGGCAGCCAGTGGCCACGCAAGGGACCCCCTGGGAGACAGACTCTCCGCCCCAGTCATCAGTGCTGGGCACCACCTGCACTGCGGCTTCTCCACCCAAGAGACGCCGAGCCCGAGCCCCCCGGGTAAGCTGCTCCCCGGCTCCCGACCCACAGACCCTGGGTGGCAAAGGTTGGCTGTTTTGAGCCCGCAGGTTTCGGGACCCGCTGTTCCCCATCCGTGTGTCACTGATGCACCCCCTGTGTGATCCGGGCAGGGCACTCCACTTCTCGGAGCCCCCACTTCCTGAGCTGTAAGAATGGTCATTCCTGCCTGTCGGGGGCGCTGTGACAGCTGAGTTCCATGCACTGCGCCCACAGTTCTCAAACGTCTCATTTCAGGGCCCTCTTACACTCACAGCCGAGGACCCTGGGGAACTGCGGTTCTCCGTGTGAAGCGACCAGTGCCGTGCCGTGTGCCCGAGGCGAGGTCCCCCCTGCGTAGCAGCGGGCCGTCTCCCACGCTCGGTCCGCTGAGACCGGCCGGCAGGGGAATGTCCACGGGCGACTTTCACATCGTTTCTGCTTGTACAGACTCAGACCTTTCCCAGACTCAGTGGGCAGTCCTGAGGCTTCACAAACATTGTTTTTAACTGAGCTTATTTTAAAAATATCTCAGTTGTTATGTCATTTAAAAATAATCTATTTCATAGTAACAAAACATTTTTTAACAGAAACTAAACTTTTGAAAATTAAAAAACATTGGGAGAGGGGCCTGTTTTGTGTGCTGGCGAGTATCCCGAGTGTCTGCCTGAATCGAAGGCAGCCGGGTTCCATGGCTGCAGCTCCCTTTCATCTGGGGGACATTGGCCTCACACAGATGCATCGCTAGGAAAGAGAGGACCTCACCGTCCCCTTGGGAGGTTACTCCCCGAGGCCTGCTGACCGCACTTGGAAAGGCTCTACTCTGCTGTAGCATCTGCTGTGTAAGTGTTCAGTCACTGACAGCATGTCACCCACAGAGAACTAGAACTAAACGAGACATAGGACAGCGAGTTGCAGGAAGGCTCTTGGCTACAGGCTGTGTGACCGTGAGGTCTCTGAACGCCGTCCTCGCCAGCCCTCTGGCCCCGGGGTTCCTCATGTGTAAGCAGGGCAGACGAGGCTCAGAGGTGGTTTTCGTGCTCAGGGGCTGCGTGGGCGGGCAGGGCTCAGCCCCGCCTCTCCCCCACCCAGGGCAGTTCTGCCAGGGAGTGTTTTGTGCTTCAGTTACCTCTGAGAAAGGCTTCTGTGACTCAGAGTCATTGAATTCCGAGCACTGCGCTCTCTGGGTCTCCTCCCAGCCCTGACTTTCTTTGCCTCTCTGAAATGTGCACGGGAGAGTCAGCAGCAACTCTGGCGTGGCAGCGAAGCTCACGGGTGTGCCTGGTGGGTCTCGCTGGGCGGGCAATGACACCGAGGCCACCTGGTGACCGAGTCCACGGAGTGCCGCAGGTCCAGCCAGAAGCGGGTTGGCACGCTCACGCTCCTGGCCACGTCTTACTTAACTCTGCTTAGTTTTTAAATCTTTACATTTAAAAAAAGAATACGACGTGCAGCACCCCAGTCCAGGCAGCGCTGTGCGGAGCGGCAGGTGGCGGGCTGGCACCCGCCACGAGCAGCCCCCGTGGAGATGCACCCCAAAGACTGAGCGCCCGCGGCCCCAGGCCCCCAACTTACTGAGATTTGAGTCCCGGCGCAGCGCCTGCCCCGGGAGGCCGGCAGGAAGCCTTCCGCCGCTGCTCCTCCTGTGGCCTCTTCTCTCCACGTTTTGCTTCCTAGAAAAAGTTGCATGAGATCCCATAAGCCTAGAGCACAAGTCTCCCGGGGATAGCGAGAGTGTGGGTCGAGCTGAAGTGTTAATCCCCTGTGTCCGAGTCTGGGCCGGCGCGGCGGAGGAGGCCGGTCATCCTCAGCACAGGGCTGCCCCCTGCCCGCCTGCCCGCGAGCTTCCGCGTCAGCAGGGGCACCCAGCGCAGTCTGGCCTGGTAAGAACATAGTTACCAAACCTTAAAAGTAAGTCCGTTTTGTTCCCCAGAGGATAATATCTAGTCATTATACCTACATACACAATATGGAAACTTGACGTTTGTAATTATAAGAATCTGGAGTTTTTGTCTGTATTCCTGTCTCCAAATCGGTTCTTATCAAGGGAAGAAGAAGCCCTGCTATATGTCACGTGGCTCTGACTCTCTAAGTACAAACTGAATGTATTTCAAAAGTCCGTAAAGTAGGTTTTGTCTGGTGTCCGTGGGGCTAGAAGGTAGGGGGCATCTGGGCTTATCTGTACGAGGCCACCAGGGGGCACCAGAAGATGCCCTCCAGTTGTCATTTGCCCGGCAACCCCCTCTGATCCTTCCTGCTTCAGCCTCCCTCCTTGCCAGACCTTCTAACGCCTCCAAAGGGATTCTAATAATAATTCCTAAGCTCTTGCTCAGCCCCTGCGGCGCAGTAATAGACCCCAGGGGAAGCTGATCATTCTCAGGGAGGAGGGCACCATGCCCAAGATTCCCTGGACGGAGGCCGAAAGGCAGGAGGAGTGGGGACAGACTCCCAGGGAAGGGGGCGAGTCCCGGTGCTGCTTGGCGAATGCCTGCAGGTCTCCCTGCGCCCGAGTCTCTGGGCCGCGGGCCCAGAAGCCAGGCCCCGCCCCTCTTCTTGGAAAAACATGCTGTCCTCCTGAGTCACACTTTCTCACACCTCATTTTCTCTCTCCACCCTCCTCCCCTGGGGCATCTGAACATCTGCTCTCCAAAGGGGAGAGAACTTGGATCTCACCCCAGTGAGTTCAGTCCAACACGGCTTTCTTTTTCTGCTTCTTCCAAGCTTCTTTGTGCATGGAAATCTTCCTGCCAAACCTAACGGCTAAGGGCAGTTCCACTTGAGGAGACAGTTTCAGTAGCTTAAATCCGAAGTTCTGCAGCAGACATCCCACAAAGGGATAAGCACTTCACACGTAGCATCTGTGTCATGTATGTGCATGTATGCACCACCTTGCACACGTTATGTCCGTCAGCAAGTTTTATAAAGGACACAATCATCTAAGGGAGCGAGTCTTCTAAAAAAGTAAAGTGTGTACGTAACCCTCTGCTCGGTGAATTCCTCCGAGACTGTGTCCTTGACCAGGAGCCCGGTGTATACACCATGCGCGTGTGTCTCATCGCTGCCCAGAAGCGCGCTCCCTCTCAGGTCTGACTTTCTCTTCCCCTTGTCAGTCATGAGAGAGTAAACCCAGTCTAGAGCCTTGGTCCCTGTGGCGTCTAGACTGGGAGTTTGGAAGAGAAACATTTAGTACCTAGAATGCTTGATGGGAATGTTTTTTAAATGTAAGGTATTTTGATTATGCTTAATAACGCCTTGAAACATCCAGAACCTGGATTCTCAGCTCAGCGAGTACAGGTGGTAGGCCTGGGGTGGTGGCTCGGAGAGCGCCCGCCACGTTGACAGCCGGAGCTGATGACTGGCAGGTCGGTGTGAAGTGCTGGGCCGGTGGGGTGATGGGGCGGGGGGCGGGGGGGATGTTAGCACAGACTCACACTGTTTCTTTGGGGGAGTGGGGAGCTCAGGGACCGCTTTTGACGCGTGCCCATTCCCGCGGTGGAATGTTTTCCAACAGGAAACTTTGGTCTTTCAGACCTTGTCATCTGCTTCTATTAGAGTCCATTACAACATGTAGCCGTGGTTGCCAAACAGCTCCTCCCACCTTGACCCTTGACCTTCCAAAGGTAAATTAGGCAAGCTTGGCCCCAGTCCATGGGGCCTGGTGACCTCGGAGGTGGCGCCTCTCCACAACTGACAGAAGCTTCGAGGCAGTGGTTCTCAGTCCACAGGGGCTGGCCATCACTCCAGCGCGTGTTTGTAAACCACGCATGTCTCCTTCGGATTTCATATCTGCAACTCCGTGTACAACTTCCCACTTACTACCTTGAAGATTTGTTGCTGAGTAGTGACCGGGGAGAAGGAAGCCCTGAGGTGTGGGACAAGGTTTATTTGTGGTGCGACCGGGGGCAGAGGTGGGAGCCGTCCCAAGGAGAGGCGTGAGGGCGGGAGCCGGTGTGCGATGGTGTGGGACAGTACTCCACACTCCTCTGGGCAGCGTTCAGAGGTTCCCGGCCCGGGGGCTTGTCGGAGTCCGCTGGGGAGACTGAAAACAAGAATTCCTCTCGGCTCCACCCCTGGCGAGACTGAAACAGGAGGTGGGGCCATGGCAGGCACATGATTCTGAAATCCCCCTGGTGATTTTGATGCTGACCCCAGTGGAGAACCACAGCCACGGGGGAGGGGGCTGCGCTACGGGCCCAGCTCTGAGGCCTGTGGCTCTGTAACTGCGCCAGCGGCTTCTGGCACCCGCTCAGCGAGTTGACACCCACTCCCACTGGAGTCCTCATCCCGGGCCCAGCTTCCACCCACCCCGGGAGTTCTGCCACTCTCACCATTCAAGGACCCGGCGGCAGAAGACACAGCTCCGACCGGCCATCTCTGCACGTTCCGCACGTGTCTGCCTTCCGGAGGGGCTGCGGGGGTCCCGCTGCACCAGAACACACACACACACACAGATGTGGCTGTGACCACGGAAGTGACTCATCCCTCGGCTGCTCGAGCACAGCCCAGCAGGCAGCCGCGGCTCGGCCCAACTCACCACTCAGGGCTGCCTGCGCGGTCTGATCCCGCCCTCGGGGGTCTGTGCCCTGCCGACCGGGGCTCAGAGAAAGACCCCCACCCGGCCTCCCCTCGCCTTCTCTCCACCTCCAAACAGATTGTAGAGCCTGGCTTACAACAAGAGGATACTTTTCCCTTTTTTATATGCTTTAGTTTCAAATTACCCCAGGCTCCTCCAGACGATGAACAGACTTTAGAGCATAAGTTTTAAATCTATCAGTCTGACCATTGTTTAGTCAGTCTGACCATTGTTTAGGAGAGCTCTGAAAGCTTTTCTTTTTTTAATTTAATAGAGCCCATTTCTTTTTTTTTAAGCTTTTACTTATTTATTTTTAGAGAGGGAAGGGAGGGAGAAAGAGAGAGAGGGAAACATCAATGTGCGGTTGCTGGGGCCATGGCCTGCAACCCAGGCATGTGCCCTGACTGGGAATCCAACCTGCGATGCTTTGGTTCACAGCCCGCGCTCAATCCACTGAGCTATGCCAGCCGGGGCTTGAAAGCTTTTCCAAAGAAACATGTTCAACTGAGAATTAGCACAGGGTTGGGGGCTGCCTAGAGACCTGGGTTACTGTTTCACACATGAGAACAACACCCCGACAGCGCCTGGCGCGCATTTCTGAGGATGCCTCTCACCCTGCCGGCAAACAGGAGACACATGCACCTTTCTCGTCCTGAGCAACGCTGGCCCAAGCAGCGCTCGCCGTGCGGTCGTTTTTTCCGAACGTGAATTGCTTCCTTAGGAAATGCCTGGGTCAAAGGCTGAGAACATGTTTGTGTGGTGATAGGAATTGCCGAACTGCTTTCCACCAAGGGCGAACCACACGGCCACCAACAGTGGGGGCCACTCGGCATGGCCACGCCTTCCTCTGCGCGGGCAGTTACCAGCCGAAAATGTTTGTGTCCCTTTAATAAGTGGGGGGGGGGGGGGGCGCCCTGTGTGGATGAGCATTTCCTCTGTTATTAAAGGAGATCAGCGCTTTCCTACATGCTGATTTGTTCGCTGCATTTCCTACCTGTGACTTTCTACTTCGTGTCTTTTGTTCCATTAATTTTTTGGAGGGTCTCCGTGGTTACTTGTTAATAAACACAAGCACGTGCTGATGGCTCACTGGGCCAGGTGCCTCTCCCGCGGCCTCCCTTGCTCCTTCCCACCACCCTGGCCTGCTGTCCCTGTTTCATGATGAGCAGCCTGGGGCTCAGAGAACTGACGCAGCCTGACAGGGTCGCCCCGAGAGGGACCAGTGACACGCGGAGCTGGGATTTGCTCCTCTCCCTGTGTGCCGTGTTCTTAATCAGGACTCTGCTCTGTAGAGCACCTGGTGTGCTGAAAATCTTACTGTGGAACCTCACTTGCTCATAGTATTTCCCCAGTTGTCTGCTTTAAAAAAAATGTCGGGTTCCGTTTTGAAAACAAAACATTGACATTGTCAAAGAGGAAGTGGAAATGACCAAGAAACATAGGAAAATGGGTTCAATTTCACAAATAGTCAAAGAAATACAGATTAAATGCATGAGATGCCAGTTTTCCCTCTACCGCTTTGGCAAAGGCTAGAAAGGAAAAGAACCAAAAATATGGGGTGGGGTCACATTGGAGGCACGTACTGCCCCACACTCTGCTGTGGGCTGGGGACTGGCTGCTGTGGGCTTCCCAAGGCCCGCGGGTCAGAGTTTTCGGTGTGTGCATTTTGGACCACTAACTGCACTTCTAGGTTTTTCTTCTCAGGAACTAGTCAACTATGAAAAAGTTTGTGTTTAAAATGATGTTACCTGGAAAAAACCTAGATGTCCATTCATGAGGGATTGGTGAAATGAGTCAGGGTACATCCCTATGATGAAACAGTGCAGCCCTTAAGAATGAAACTGCAGGCATATCTAAGTGATACGTTGAACTCCTCACAACATAATGTTAAATGAAAAAAAAAATCACAAAACAATACATAGGGTAGGATCCCATTTTTGCAAAAACGTGTATGGGTGTGCAGAGAAAAAAGACTGGACAGATATATGTTAAAATATTAGTAACAACAACAACAAAACAAAAACAAAAAACTTTAAAAATTAGAAAAAATATTAGTAACATTCAGTGAAATATTTATGCTTTTCTCTATTTTATGATTTTGGGGGGGGAGGCATAGCATATATTGCTTTTGTCATTCAAACACTTCCGGGTCAACAGGGGTTCCCCTGCACGGCACATTCAAGGCTGATTCACACTTCAGATCCTAGGGAGGGCTCACCTGGGCCCCAGCTGAGATCCAGTATGTCCTGACCTCCTGAGCTTCCAGCTGCTCTTCTGCAAAAAAAGTCTTTGCACACCGTAAAGCTCTGAACCAAGAGTTATGACTGGGAGCTGCTTTCAATTGTGTCGTTATCGTTTGAGACCCAGGGGTTTTAACCCATGTTTCCAATCTGTTCATAATGAGATCCTCTCACCTGTGGCCCTGGACAGCAGCATGGGCCTCACCTGGGAGCTTGTTGGAAACGCAGAGTTGCAGAGCATCCGAAACTAGGGACTGGAAGCCTGCATTTCAGCTCCCGTCAGAGGCGCAGGTGACTCGAGGCCGGCTGCAGCTGGAGCGCCCTGCCCTGGCCCAACCACCTGGGCAAGCTCTGAGCTAGCGGCTCCGAGAGTGGGAAATGTTAGCGATGGGTCGCTCCCAGCAGCGCCAGCCCCCAGGGTGCCCCTCGGTGCAGAGCCAGCTGATTTTGTCCATTTCAGAGTCGCCCTCGGCGACGTGGGTGCCTGCCTGGTGGAGTCAGCGGCGTGGCCTGGGCGGAGCAGGACCAGGTACTGAACAGGACACTGCAATCAGTGATGACCTCGAGGCCCTTTGCTCTGGTTGGTCTGGTTTTTAAAGAGGTGAAGCAGGCAGTTTGACTCTTAGAATCCGTTCCTGAGTTACCTGGAGCGCCGCTTTGGGGGATTATTTGGTTTTTCTTCGGAGTAGGGAATTTAAATTCAGCAGACCTGGGAGGTGGAAAGCAGCAGCTGGAGGCAGAGTGTGGTGGGGACATCCTGTGGCCACTGGTCTTCTGCCCCCACCCCCTCCAGACGGCCTCTCCCAGAGGCCAGTCTGGTCCTCTGGCACCGTTGGGGAGCCAGGTGCATGATGGGCCCTTCTCCGTGGAGCCTCCCTGAGGCGCCGCTGCATAGAAAGGGGCCTGTCCTTGTCCCAGCTGGAGCCTGCAGGGTGGGTGACTCAAGTCCTCCTTCCAGGAGCCTCCTGCGTCCTGCTGGGGCTCCCCTGTCCCCAGCCCCCAGCGCGCACATGGGCCCCGGGCCGGGCACTGCGAACTGCTCCCAGGAATCTGGAGAGCTGCCCAGAGGGACTTGCTAGGGCTGCAGTCCTGTGGGGGTTGGCGAGCCCCAAGGCACCTCCACACCCCACCTGGAGTCCTGTTTCCTGCCTCCTCCTCTAGCTGCCTCCTCCTTTCCCCCCAGAACTCGGTTCCAGTCTTGCCTTCTCTGAAAAACCTGCCCCGACCCCTTCTCCGTAGTGACTCTGCCCTCTGGGTGCTGGTCAGAGCAGCCGGCATCCAGGCAAGGGGCTTGCTGTGTGTGGGGCCCTGCAGCGCCGCTGGTCTGGGGCAGCACTCGGAGGGGATTTCATTGAGAATGGGAAACACGGGGTCAAAAGTGACGATGGCAAAGCTATAAGCCGTGAACAATCATTCTGTTGATTCAGAGCTTTACGGTTTATAAAGACTTTGTGGAAACGCAGTTGGACGTTTAGGAGGGGGGAAACTGAGGCAAGGAGCGTTTAGGTGACTTTCCCAAGGCCACAAAGCCACTGAGTGACAGACCAGAGTTTGGACCCAGGCAGTCTGGCTCCAGGGTCATAAGGAATGTGTCATGACTTCCTGCATGGCCCTTTTAGCATCCTGTGATGACATGTCAGTTTTATTGGTTCCTTGCACGTGACCCTCACAGAAATACAAGCGTCATGAGGGCAGATGATTGTTCATGTCTATTGTCCCCCATACTTAGAAGAGTGCTAACACTTAGCCGTAAACATCTCCTGCAAGAATCAGTAACACTAGCCGTAGACCCTGTTTTCCTAAAGTTACAGTAGCGTTCTCGTCATTTCACAGTCGTGGCTGTAATCTTGGACCGAGAGCAGGCCCAGGCTTGAGGTTGCTGCTGGGCGGAGGCGGGCCTGACTCTCCGGGCCCCTCACCACCTTGAGGCCAATTCAGGCCCCCGACTGCAGGGTAACCTGCCGGGGACCTGGGGAGCTGCTTGCGGAGCGCAGGCAGGAGCTCAGCGGTTACCGTGCTGAGCATCTGCTCTCTCTGTACCAGGCACTCGGTCAGATGTTCGGGACACAGAGACAGGCACAGCGGCCCCAGGACAAAGGAGCCACGGTGCTCTGGGCTCACAGACCAAGCGAAGAGTCCTGCCTGGTGTGGGATGGGGGCTGGAAGTGAAGGTTGGGGAAATGGCCTCACTCAGAAGCCGGGCCTCAGAACGAATGCCATCTTCCTAGGAAGGTACGTGTTTTGAGGAGGCAAACACACTTCTTTGGCAAGGCTAACATTTATACAAAATAGGGCAGAAGTAGGTTTACAGTGCCTTTATGGAAAGTAATGAATAATTGATAAATAACAATACAAGAAGGAACCGTTTCATGTTCTCACAACTGTGAACCTACTTTTGCCCCACCCTGTGTGATCCTCAATATCGGGTCCTCAACTCTGACAAAAACCTATTCAACTTCTGAATCCCGGCCACGGGCTGTGTCCTCAAATGCTGTCCGAAACAAAAGAATCAATTTAAGGCAATTATCCAGATGATTCAGTTTCTCAGAATTTTAATTTAGCCTGAAATGTTCTGATAGTTGAGGTTACAAAAACAAA
Organism: Phyllostomus discolor; assembly: GCF_004126475.2. Classification (NCBI taxonomy): domain Eukaryota; kingdom Metazoa; phylum Chordata; class Mammalia; order Chiroptera; family Phyllostomidae; genus Phyllostomus; species Phyllostomus discolor. Next base: position 35,491,798 of record NC_040916.2, read on the forward strand.
AAGTGGAGAAAGACAGTGGGGGGTTGATTTGAATTCCTAATTTTGCATCTGTGGAGAACCCAAAAGAATTGAACTTGAGAGAGAAAAATGCAGATGCGGCTTCATGGAAACAGTTCTTTCTCCGAGTGTGTTATTCTTTATTTAGAAGAGCGAGTACTAAGCCATTAAGAGGGGAAATTAAGACGTATTATTTCCATCCACAAAAATATCACTATTCATCCAGAAGAAACAGCTCTTCAGCGGTTCATCAGTTTAGACTGCCTTATTACAGCCCAAACTAATAAGATAGTTCAGAAGCCAACACTTGAAATAGCTTCTAATTTTTACAATGTGATCCCACTTTAAATAATATGACATACGGGATTTTGGAAAGTCAAATTTTCATGAAAGATTAAAATAGCATTTTGTGATTCCATGACTTAGGACTCTATAAGCGCACACAGACCATTTTTCCCGGCATGGAGTTGGGCTGTGGGTTCCGCATTACCTCGTCTGAGCGTGGAGAGGACGGGGGCAGCAAGGGAGCCGGGGCGGCGGGGGAGCTCGCGGGAGGAGGGCTCGCCGGAGTGCTTTCGTCTTTGTCCCTCTTCTCTTTCGCCTCCTCAAGCAGCATCTCCAACCTGAACATTGCATCCTCCGCCTTTCTAAGGAAACACAAACAGGCATCTTAAAGGGTGTGCAGTCAGCAGTCCAGTTAGCATCGACAGTCCCCGACTCCAGCAGTGACCTGGATTACCAAAGTGGTCTGTCTGCAGAAAGAGCAATAGTGGGCCCGCCTGACACACACCTGTTAGAGTTTCCCTCCCAGGGCCTGGGCTCTCATCCTTATTTTGTTATTTTTGTTAGCTGTGTATCCTTGGGCAAATAAATCACTGAATCTTTCTGTGCTTCCAATGTCTCAAACTAAAAGTGTGCGGCATCCACATTTTTAAAACATGGTCCGGGACAGGGATATTTATTGCAAAGGTTTGAACTCTTCTGGAATGAGTGAGTCTGTAAATTCTGCACAATCCTGAACAAAATTCTAATGGGATTTTTATTAAGAAATGTGGTGAATTGGGTGAGCTGATTTATAAAGTCTTAATAAGAGAGTGCAAGAGTAGCTAAAGAAAGTTTTGAAAAGAGGGAAACATTTCAAAATATAGACTGAACTGTGGTAGTTTAACGCCGTGTGGTTGCTGTAGAAACAGACGCCTAGCTCAGTGGGAGGGACAGAGCAGGCCCAGATACCCATGGAGGTTTTGTATGGGATAAAAGTGCCTTTTTCAACCAGTGGGGAGAGGCTGGCCCCTTCAGTGATTGGGGGGACAAAGATCTAAGCATGAAAAGCCACGTTGCTAATCAAATCAAACAGAGGGAAATGTGTCCTACCCTAGCGGGCAGAAGGGCAGAAGGCAGAGGTCAGGGAGAGAGACCGGAAGTGCAAAGGCAGAAAGAGGATGACCAGAGGCCACAGGCCGTGGGAAGAGATGGGGCTGGAAGGTGAGTGAAGGAAGAAGGGGGCTGACCTGCGGTCAAAATGGCAGGTTTGGGGATGGAGAAATGGCGTTTTTGAGGGAATTTGTGATCTTTTAGGTAAAGCACAAGATGGTAATACCAGGAAGGAGGGCTCGATGGAGGCAGAAGGACCCCATTTCTTGACCCCTTGGCTTGGGTGTTGGTGTGTGAGAGAACCGAGCCACTTCCAGACCACATTCTGACAAAGAGGATGCGTGAAATCCAACAGCAATTTTTGCATCTTACCTTTTAAAGGCAACGATAAGAAGGTTTCAGTAAGCGCACAACAGTTGACTTCAACAAGTGATTAGCCGGTGACTTTGCAGAATTCTTTCCCCTACAGAAAGCCGTCTGCAAAGGCCTTTGGACTCAACACTTGGAAGGTTCTTGACACTCCAGCACCTCAAGGGTAGCGTGGGCTCTGCTCATTGACACGCACACCCACGTGAGAACAGGAGGACCAGCCTGGCACCGAGCAGCTCTGCTTGCTCTGGGGTGGCTTCGCTGCATTTCGAGGGAGGCTGGGTCCTTCCCTCGCCCCCGCGCTGAAAACTTTTCCTGTGTGTGGGATGTAATTGCGGTGGAAGCCCGGTTTACCCTGGGGCCAGGCTCTGCGTGGGTGGGACTGGGGTATAAAGGAGGCATTGATTGCGTCGCTTTGGTCTGAGTGTGCACAGAGCCCTGTCTTTAGAACTGCTGCCAATGAGTGGGATTCCTTGGAAAATATCCTCACTCTGTTTGTTTTTCAACAAACAGGGAAAGCAGGTGGAGATCTTTTTTTTTCCCTAAAAAAAAAAAAAAAAGCTTTGAGGGGAAAAAAGGCAGTATTAAAACCCCATCCTTGCTGTCTAATTACTCAGTATTGAAATAACAGTAGACAGAGGTTTCATTCATTTGAAAAAGTAAAATTATACTTTGGGGTAAGTACCGCAGGATGCGAGTGCTAAAATATAGACCATTAACATATTTTGGCCTCCAGAATGTGTTAGAATGCTATGAATAGAAAGAGCTGAACTCACAAATGCTGAGCCCAGTAAATGGAATCTTTTCATCCGTAGCAGGAAATTACACGGGCAGAGCCCGAGCCCCGGTTCCTGGAATACATCGCAAAGCTGTTTGGGTTGGAAAGGGAGAGGGGTCGTGTGCCATAAAAATGGCCAGCTGGACTCCTCAGCGGGAACGTGACTCCGAGTTTCTAAGGTGGATTAACACAGGGATCCTGTGACTTTACGTTTTAATGTTTCCCCTTTGTCAGGATTTGTGGGGTCCTCACAAATCCAGCTGACGACAGCCCTCCCCTGCCCGCGGCCCCTTTGGACTTGGCTGTGGCTGAGAAGGGAAGGGGGAGAGGGACAGGAGAGGAGAAGCAGGTAGGAGAAGCAGGGGCAGGAGTGGCGTGAAGGAGAGGACGGGGGAGCCTGGGGATGGGGAGGCCCCCCCGGGGTTCGACTGTGAGCCTCTCTAGGGTTCTCCTGTGCTCCTCCGGGTCTCAGAACCGGGTACAGGGACATCCACTGAAATGCAAGATGGTGGCACAGTTGTCCCCCGGATGCGACACCTGGGCCTCCAGGGGACAACTGTTCATCTGGGACACTCCATCTGGGTCACCACCTGGCACGGGACCTCACACACAGCAGGCATTCCTTCCTGTTTCTTGCTCCGGGCGACACCTGTTCTAGGTGGTGCGGTTTTTCTGACCCGAGACCTTTCTGGACCCTCAGTGGCTCTCTGGGCACTAGCCCAGCAGCCACTTCAGAACCCCGGCTGAAGGGGCTCTCTTCTCTGACCCCCGCACCCCTCCCAGTCGAAGCCTGACCTTTCTGGGTCAGAGTCACCGACGGCTGGGGGGTCATGCTTGCGGGCTTGCTGCTTCCAAGTCAGGTGCTTCTCCTTGTTGGCCACGAGCTCCTGCTCCAGCAATGTGAGATGTCCCTGCAGTTTCTCCAGGGCCTGTAGCGGAGAAGTCGCTGGGATCACTCACCTGGAACCCCATGCGTGTTGTTTTCCCCCCAAACCACACAGGGTGTACCCTCCAGTAGTGTCAAAACGAAGTCACCGTCCTTCTCCTGGCCCTTGTGTTGCGTCACAGTCTGACACCTCAAATACAGACAGAGCTGTCTCGACATTCACGCCGCCCTCGGAGCACAAAGCTGGGAAGTTCAGTGTCTCCTGATTTCTCTCCCAGACCCCCCCCCCAGGGGCCCCTTGACCTCCTCAACAGGATGTGAATAATCCTATTTGCCCAATGACTTTTAGCTCATGTAGCACGGTCCCATTCATTATCCTGTTTAGCCGACGCATCGGTGTTGCAGGTGTTGTGAAGTAGATGTTATCACCGGTTTTATAGAGGAGGAAATGGGAGCTCCGGGAAGCACGTCCGATGCCACCCAGATCTTAAAAGGAAACTGCACTTCGGGGGCCTGGGTTCGAGTTTGCGGCACTTAGAGGGCGAGACAGGGAAGGAACAGCTGGAGGCTGAGCCACGAGCTGCGAGTGGGTCTTCCGAACGGCACCGCGTCACCACACGCAGCCTCGCAGGGGAACGTGCAAGCCGCGCAGGCGACGGGCTTGTGGGACGGGCAGGGGCTTTAGCTCCGCAGCTGCAGCCGCAGCCGCTGAGCAGTCCCCGAGCACTGCTGTGTCCGGCCTTGCGCTGAAAGTGTGATGGATCTAAAATTATATCGGGTGCAGTCCCTGGTCTCCGGGGCTTCATTCCAGTTGGGAAAGGAGACCGAGGATCGGAGTCCTTTGCCATGGCTCCGTGGAAGAAGGGACACTTAAGTCAGGCTTGAGGGGTGCTCAGGAGGGCCCAGACCAAGCAGCAGTATCCCCAAAAATGGAAAGGAAAGGGAGGTTTGCAGAGAGACTCCCAAGGGTTGGAACATACCACAGCGGGGTTAAAGGATCAGACACACCAGAGTTCAAGTTCAGACTCTGTCAGCTATTAATTGTATGACTTTAGTGAACTTGAACTCTAAATTTCAATTTTCTCATATGGTGGAGATTCAGTGAGGTAATGCTCAGTGCCAGGAGCATAGCACATACTTGATAGAGGGTAGCTATCATCATCATCATCATTACCAATTCTTGTTGTTATAAAAAATGAGTAAGCTTGGAAACATATTGGCTGTTGGGTATAAAAAATGGCGAGTGTGGCAGGTGTTTTCCATTTCCCCCTCCAGATGCGTCCTCCGTGGTTCTCCGTGCCCCACCCAGGAAGCTGACCTTCCAGGGATGGCATCAACAGGAGGGAGGAGCTGGAGGTGAATGGGGTAAGGGGCCTTTGTTTCCCTGGCTTCCTCCTGCTTGTATAACCATGGACCGGCTGTGTCTCTGCCAAAAGCCGCAGAGCTTGCCAGCTACTCCCACAGCCGCAGCTACTCTCCTTGGGCTCCAGGATCTGTTCTTCCTCCATCCCTTGTGCTCCACTGTTGTTTTCCACTGCTCTCTGGTTTCCCTTAACCTTGCCCACACTATTGTTGAACAATGCCTTCTCAAGGTCTCCCAGAGTACGCCACCGGAGCGGGCCACCTGGTGCCTGCCAGGCCTCAGGCCTGGGTGTGCGACTCTCCAGGCAGGGCTCAGGGGTCCAGCCGGGTGATGCTTGGAATGTGGAGGGCCTGACTCAGTGAGGAATTTGGGCAGGCCGATGCTTTTCAATGAAGGTAGCAACATCAACAAGCTCCACAGTGTTGGGCGAGGGAGACTTTTCCGTGAGAATGGCATACCCAAGTGAAGATGCGAACGTGCGGAGATGTGGGTGAGAATGAAGTTAGGACTGGCCATCGAGGGATGGGTAGCACAGAAGTGGCATGAAGGCCTTGAGAAAGAACTAGGTGTTCAAAGCAGAGAGACAAGAGAAGCCCATTTTCAGCTAGGACCTTGGATTTTGAATCATGTTGCGTCTCAGAAGAAGACAGGAGACAGCTTCCCAGCCATGAATGGTCCTCGCCGAGTTCTCGTGACACTCTGAGGTGGGAAGACACGCCGCCTGTGTAAGGCTGTGCCACCAGCATGTGCAACTGGGTGTCTGCCCCGAAGTCGGAGCACTCTCTACTGCACTCTGTGCTGCGCTGCTCACGGGAGGTCGGCCTTAGCTCCGCCTGGCCGCCTCCCCACGCCGGGGCACAGGGCCTCAACGCCCAGACCCAGGCCGGCGCGGTCCATCCGGAGTCACCGTGCCTCTCCTCCCCGTCCCAGCAGGAATCCCCGTGGCCCTCTAACTCTGGGAAGGAACGTCCTGAATCAAGGCCTCAGAAGGCTAGTGCCTCGAACCCGTTCCCTCTGCTTTGCTCGGCCCTCTAAACGCCTGTGAAAGCTCGGGTTTTCGGAGACCCCCTGCACCACTCACTCCCCCACTTGCGCACTCCGGCTCCCTTGGGCCCACCGCATCACTGAAACGGGGCTGCCCAAGGCCCCTCGAGGCCTCAGGGTTGCCAGACTCAGCACACATCTTGCTTCCTTCCCGCTGCGTCCATCTGGTGGTGGGGCCGCTCCCCACTTCTCAAAGCCCTCTTTTCTGGGCGCTGCCCCTCCCAGATCTGCCTCGACCCTCTGATCTTCTGAGTCACCCCTCCTAGGTCTCCGTGGTGGACCCCTCTCTTTCACCTGCCCCTGGGTGCTGTTTCCCGTGACTCTAACCTTGCACGTCACCGCTTGCTCTGCGTGTTGGCCCGGGCAGTCAGTCTCACGTGCCCCATAGCTTCAACCCACACCTGCACCCAAGCCTGCCTTTCCGGCCCAGACGAGCCCCCCCGAGGCCCGGATCTGCTGCTCTCCTTGCCTGCCGGGCCCCTCCAGTTGGATGTCCCCCAGGGGACTCAGAATGCCCCACACCGAACTCGCCTCCTGCCTGCTTCCCACACCCACTCGGAACCGGATCCTCCGCTTCTGTTCCTGACCTTCTTTGCCCCAGATAGCACTGTGAAGTTCATCCAAGCCTCCTCCCTCCCTTTGCTCCGCCCTTCCAGTCTGCCAGCCCGACCTTCAACCCTCGGGCGTGACCCCTTCTCATCCTCTTGGCGGCAGCCCAGGTTCAGGGCCTTAGGGCTTGTTCCCGGGCTCGGCTCCCTCGAGGGTCTCTGTCCCTACAGTCTTGCCCTCAGGGTGCTCGCCATTGCTCAGCTTGAGACCCTCCGGCGACGCCCACCACTGGACCTCAGGGCGACACCGGAACTCCCGGGGCGTGAGTCAGAGGCCTTTCCTGGTGTGGTCCTGTCTGCCTTCCTAGCCCCGCCCTCCTTCCTCGCCACGGGCACCCAGGCTCCGTAGGTCCTCTGGTCCACTGCAGTGACTGGCAGTTAGTCCCTCGCCTCTCAGCACTGTCTTGTCCCTGGGCCACCGTACCTACCCACCTGTCACTCCTGGGCGACTATCAGCCGCTTGACAAAGGAATTGTTTCCTCATCTCCAAATCGCTAGGGCCTGGTATAGACTCCAGGACACAGGAGGTCCCGGATAAGTGTTTGTTGAACAAACAAATGAGTTGTTAAATTAGCGTGATGACTGAATGGATAATGAGCCGTGTCTCTAACTAACATTTGGATCCTCCTGGTTTTGGGGTGCTGCTGTCTGGCTCCTGAAGCGCAGCCTGCCCCGAGCCGTGCTTGCGTCGTTTATGTCAGGTCAGGACGGCTGACCTCCTGCCTCGTTGTTGCCCAGCGGCCTAAACTGCGTCCTCGACTCTCGGCCCATTTCCAACTCTGGCAGCCTCTGCTTTTAGCGCCGTTGCCAGGCTCCACCCCCCGCCCCCTTCCCACGACCTGGGCACTGATGGACAAGGTGCTACAACATAAATCAGTGATCTGATTAAATACAGCAAGCCAGGGTGTGAAGCCCAAAGATTCTGATCTGAAACGCACAGCTTTAAGATCAATTCTAAGTTTTCAGAGTTTTGTGTATTGAGTTGCCAGGCACTGGCAGCTCTTGCAACCTACGTCCCGCAGGACCCATCCGCTCGTGGATGGGCTTCCTCTCCCTCTGTGATGGTGGCTGGTGTGCTCCTCCCCTGAGCCTCCCCGGTCCCAGACGTATTATGGGGCGACGGTGAAGAAAAGCAGCCATGAGTAATAGATGCCCTGAGAAAGAGGGTGGGCTCAACATGGAGAGAAATAGAATCCTAAGCTTATTCAGCCCCTGTAACACGAAGGCCCTGACCTCAAATCATCGATGAGACCGGAGCCTCAGCATGGGGGCAAGGTGAGGGGGGATGGGGAAGATGGGGTTACGGGGGAGAAAAGAGGGAATGGCATAAATTAGACATTAACACAATTCTGTACTCAACGGTTACCATACGACCAACTTGAAATAAGTTATTGAGGATCTTAATGCGATCCGATTCACCATCAATTACTAAGGGCGTAATACGTGTGCGACGCAAGGGCTGGCCTCTGGGGGACGCTCTGCTGTGGATAGATGGACACGGGCTGGCCGCCCCTCGTCTGCAGCGGACTGTGCCCGACGGAGCAGACCCGGCCCAGTGCTGTGAAGTCATTTGTGTTTGCCCCGTCAGGGTCTGCAGGAAAGGGGTTTAGAACAGAGTAACGGATTACCAGCCTCTCGTCCCGCACGTGACGGGGGGAGTCCCGCGCCATGCTCTTGGAGAATTCCTGCACCTGCAGCGAGAAACGGCAATATTCCATCAGCGACGTGGTGTCGTGTGTTGGAACGTGGTCGCTCCTGTGGTCCCTAGTGAGCGCTAAAGGCCTTACTTTACTCCTCAGTCGGTCGGCCTGCTCCCTCAGCTTCTGGCACATCTTTTTCCCGTGGGATATCTTTTGGAAGATGTAAGAAGAGCTGGCGGGAGGGTTTTTCCGAGAGGCCGGTGTCAGTGTAAAGAGACCGGTCTCGGAGCCTGTTCCTGTGTGAGAAAGGACACGTCTCGGCTGCCAGCCATCGCGAGTTCACTGCAAAGTCGTCAAGTGCAGAGAACAGGACCCGGCGGCACGCACCACCGTTTGCTATTTAAGAAAAGAGTTTTCACAGTGGGTGTCTACATGAAAGAGGTTTAACAATGCTCGTACCTGCGAGACGCTCCTGGTGGACGTGCCTCGTGGGCTCCATCTGCGTGATCAGAGGATAAGAAAGCGTTACTGTGGGCGCTGTGACCAGTGACGCGGTCATCCGGGATGACCGGCTGCGTTCTGGTCGCAGTGCCGGCAGCCGGGTGATACATCAAGGGCTGGGCCCGATGCCAAGGTCAGGTTGCCCTCTGACACTCGCCCCCTGGGCAACCCAGGGCAATTACCCCTTCACCACAGCCCTCAAATTCCTCAGCAGTGAATTGGGTCAGCGAACGGGGAACCTGCCCGGCAGGGTTGTTATGAGGGTTGAGCGTGAAGTTCCTGACGCAGTCTCAGGCACGTGGGAGGCACTGAGTGCGTGCCGGCTGCCACTGCTGTCCGGTGTGGTGCCACTGTGTGAACTATGCAGTCATGTCTCCTGGAACTACACCAGGAGCTCTGTGAAGGCCGGTGCCACGGTGGTCTCGCCACCAGGCCTGTGTCCCTCGCTGACACCTGGCTCGTGGGGGCCACACGCGAGAGAATCCTATAAAGTGGGGTGCACTAAGTTCCAACACCGGTGCCAAGACAGCGATTTTACACAGGACGGGCCCTTGCCGCTCCCCACAGGCTGGCCGGACCGGAGTTTAACGTCCAGAGTAGTTCACCTCCAGGGGCGTCCCGTTGTGCACAACCCATAAAGCTCAGAAACACGCCAGTGCCAGGGAGCTGAGCGGTCGCAGTCACACCAGACTCGGGGGGTCATGAATACCTCCGTTATGGTGGCTGTGGAACCCCCGGAGTCCAGCTCTCCCGCCGGAACTGGAAGGGCTGGAGAAGAGCCGGACACCTGACTTCAACGCCCGGTGCCGGCGGGAGAGGAGCCCAACGGGCATCCTGCTCCCGCTGACCCCGGGTGTTGAGAACTGGGCACCCCTGGGGTTCTCCTGCAGGCAGGAGGAGGAACCTGACACTTCCCAGGGTCATGGGGGTGCAGACTGACTTCTCCATGACTTAGGGGGACTGTGGGCTCGGGGGCGGGGCAGGCGTGTGCATGTGCGGGGTCTGTTCAAACTCCCCAGCAGAGCGCTCAGCTGGAAGAGAAAGGAGCGGGAGCGTGAGAAGGTGGAGAGGGAGACACAGGCAGCATTCAGGCTGGGGCGTGGCTCACACGAGGCTGAAAAGAAAGAGCACGCAGTGCTGGCCAAGTGCCGGAAGATCGGAAATATTTTCCTCCGTCATTAATGTCAGTTTCCTCGACTACTGGATCTCAAGTAATCCCTGCGACCCTGAGCCTCAGCGTGCTGGGAAGTCGGGGTGGGTGGGAAGATGGGTAAAGGGGACTCAGAATAAATTGTGCACTTAGCATTGATAACTTGGGGTGGGATGGGGGGAAGCCACAAGGCCCAGGCTCTGGCGGAAGTTAGGCAATGGAGCGATGGAGACTTGGAGGCCCGTGGGAGAAGCAATCCCCAGGTTATTGGGGGTCAAAGCGGGGTCAGATAACTGCCTGACAGAACACTGAACAAAGGAGGGGAAAGTCTGTGAGGGGCAGGGTTCTGAGAAGTCCTGAGGCCCGTGGGGGTTGGAAGCAGAGATGGGGTGTCCTGCGTAAGGCAGGAGTTCAGGGTGCTCAGGGCCTTGGAGGGGGGGGTCAGGGTCAGCCGGGAGACTGCGGGCGACTCCTGGGGGAGAAGGGCTCCGTTTCGAAGGGTAGAACCAAGTAAAAAAAAAAAAAAAAAAAAAGAAGATGGGGGAACTCCAATCCCGGGTTGAAGAATTTGGATTTTATTCTGTGATGTGTCACCATTAGTCCAGTCCCCCATTCCTCTCATGAGGGCGCCCACGGGGCTTCTGGGAGGTCACAGTGCTGGGTCAGAACCAGAACCCGGGCACCTCGGAACTGGAACTCAGTTTCAACCACCTTCCAAAGACTCACACGGGGACAGGCACAGGGCCCTGAGTCCGGGCGTCCTAGAGATGACTGTCACTTACCTCTGTCTCTCGGGGAGGGTCAGGCGCTTTCCTTCCATGCTCCTCTTCCTCAACGCGATTCGACCCAGACAGGCTTTCTAAAATGTCTCGCACAAGAGCTAACCTGTCTCTCAGATCGTGAGAAGAGGGGTCTTGTGTATCCATTGGAAGCGGTTCATCGGTTACGTTGTTTTCAGGGATTTTCCCGGTGGGAGCGACACTGTAGAAATCAGAGAACTGGCGATGGACTCCGTCCCCCTGGAACCCAAGGCCTGACCCTGCCTTTTCAGTCTCCTGATACCGGGGTGTCTGCCCGCGGCCACCTTCTTGTTTGTGGCTTGGACTCTTGGCTTCGGTTAGAAAGTTGGAACTTTCCGGACGGCTGCCGTCTCCAGCGGCCGCTGGCTCTCCCAGCTCAGAGGCGGTTGCTCCTGCGGCAGCTGGAGAATGGCTCGGCTTAGCGCCGCTCTCGTCACCCCTCTCGTCACCCCTCTCGTCACCCCTCTCGGGGCCGAGTTGGCCGGTGGGCTCTGGGGCCTGTTCTTCTGGCCAAGAACTCTGGACATAAGGCAGAAGAAGGACGCTTTTAACAACAGCCTCGCCAGAACTGTCGGCACTGGAGACCTCTGGCAGAGTTTCGCAGTTGATGCCATCACCTTTTAAAAATTCCTCTTTGGAAAGGTGATGCTGTAAAATGTCGGAAATGCTGGACTTTGGAGGGTCTCCTCCAGCTGGAAGGGGAGGGTCTGTGGCGCATCGTTGCTCTTTATCGCATTTTTGCTCAACGGTGTTTTCATGCACTCCATCCACAGCCAGGGCCGGGCCTGCATTTCCGCAACTCTCCTTACGTGCAGCCGCTCCTTGGGCGTCCCCTGCCGCTGAACTAGCTCGATCCGAGACACCCCGAGTGTGGTTTTCCGAGGCAGGGCGGTGACCCTCGCACGGCTTAGTCTGGGGGGGACGCCCACCGGAAGGCAGACCCTCCTGTCGCTTGCAAGTCGCGTCTTCCGAGAGATGGGCTTCATCCATGGGCGTGCGGCCTGACCCTCGTCCGCCGTGCCCGCCCCTGGTGTTCTTGACTGTGACAGTAGAGCCGGTTTTCAGGGACCGTCTTCACCGTGTGTCCTGGTCTGCGCAGAGAGAGGAGAGCCCCGTTGTTACACACGTTAGAATAACGCACGGCGGCCGGCTCGTCCCAGCGTCCGTGCCAGAGCGTCTAGAGAACTCGGTTACAGGCCTGGAGGCAGAAGCTGGGCTGGGCGCCCGCCCACTGTCCATGCTGCGTGGGCGTGACCCGGGTCTACAGGCGAGGGGAAAGGGAGGAGGGGTCACATTTGTATTAAGTGGAGGAAGTCTCTGGTTAATGACCAAATATTTACCAGTCTCTCTTAGGAAAGGCTACTTATCTGGAATTTATTCTCCCAGAATGGGAGCTTGGGATGCAAGTAAGGGACTGACCTTGAAAGCTCCGTGGCGTCACTTTCCCACACATCCCTGATGGGCCCCTGCGCTGGGCGAGGCCGCACGCTGGCTCGGCTGACCTGAAACCTCCTCCCCCCCTCCCCCCCGCCCCGTGTTCCCTGTCTGCCCCTGCAGTTGTCTGGCCCCTCCCTGGTCTTCCCTGGAACTCGGGGGAAGGCAGAGGAAGGCGGAGGAGGGCTGACCAAAGTAGGGCCAAGGACACAAGGGCCTCGGCACACCTGAGGCCGGCCTGCCGCCAGGTGCGGCTCTTCTGGTTGGCCCTCGGGCAGGGCAGCCGCCTGGTTCTGAGCAGCCCCGGCAGGTGGCCCGTCCGGTGGGGGCAGCACACCTGAGGGACGCTCCTGACCACGGTCAGAGCAGACGCGGCTGCCACTGGGTGTGTCCTGCTTCCTCTCAGACAGAGAGGAAGACACCCATTCACACGTCTCTCCGTGACTTGTGCACGGTTGGCATAACTCCTCCAAAGCGGCGACATCTCCCCCAGTTTCAGGCGGAGGAGCCGAGCTCCGACTCGCCAGGCGCGCGCAGCCCCGCCGACCGCCCCTGCCCGCCCGAGGACAGGTGGGGGCGTGGGTCTCTGAGGCCCCGCCCCTTCTGCATTTGTGTGAGTCTGTGGATCGGTGATGGTTTGCTAGCCCAAAGAGCTGACAACGTGATACACTTGACCAACAACATCGAGTTAAACTCTCCGAGGAGGAACGAGGGCTGCGAACACAACGCGGTGAGGCCGTCTGGTCAGCCTCGCACCGCAGCGCTGACTCCCGTGTGCGGGCCTCCCTGCGGGCAGGGAACTCGGATCAGAAGCCGCCGTGTTCTGCTGTGGAGAACGTGCACCCCGGTTTTTGGCCCAAATTTCCAGGGGAAAAAATCTTTCATTTTATTTTTTAATTTGATTTTGTATTTGTTTACATTTAGATACTTTTTTGTGTTATAAAGGGTATTATTTTGCATATGCCTATCATTATTGCTTTCTAGAGTCACACTCTTAACACATACGCATAAATAAAAGAATTAAAAACAGTTATATAGATACGGAATTAGTACCCATGTGTAATGGACATGCTTACTTTTCCCTCAAAAATTTGGGCAAAAAGTGCATATTATACACGGCAAAATACAGTATTTTGCTTAAAGGGAGAGAGCGAGAGAGACGAGGAGGAGGAGGAGGAGGAGGAATGGCTGCAGGGTCACTTTAAATTATTTCCGGCAAAGTGGGAGACACCTGCGTGCACAGCAGGACGGGCACCCCAACCCCCGCTGCAGGCTGCGGAGCAGGGCCAGCGCTCCGCACGGCAGCAGGCAGCACAGTGAGGAACAGGAGTGGCCAGACCTGCGTTTGGATTCCCGAGTCTCCACTCGTGAGCCATACGCCACTAGGCAGGCTATTTAACTTCTCCGAGTCTTCACTCCTTCCTCCCGAGAGCGGGACTAATCGTGCCCAGGTCACAGGACTGCCGGGAGAACACGCGGTGACGGTCACCTAAAGCTCCTGGAGCAGCGAGAGGCCCGAGGCGAGCCTCGGATGAGTGGCCGCTTAGCAAAGTGAGAAGCAAGGCAGGCCCCGGGTTGGCAGGCCGAAGAGTGCCCCCTGCAGAGGGCTGGGCACGCTCATTCTGCCGGGGTGTTGGAAGGACGGGGAGACGTGGCCCACGAGAGACTTGGCCTCTGTGAGAGCCTCGAAACTGTTTTTAAAATCTCCCTGTAAATGAATGTATTGTTTAATGGTGAAAACTATCACTCAACAATTTTAAGTAAGACATCCAGAAGGCCAACAGGCATACAAAAAGACGCTCGACCTCACTGGTCATCAGGGAAATGCAGGTCAAAAGCGCAGTGAGATGCCGCCCCACACCGGCGAGGCCGGCTGCCGTCTGGAGGACAGAACAAGTGCCGGTGAAGGTGTGCAGGGAAGGGCGCCCGCGTGGGCTGTGGTGGGCATGCAGACTGGCGCAGCCACCGTGGGAGACGGAACGGAGGCTCCTCAAACAATTAAAAACATATCTGCTATGTAATCCAGCAATTCTGCCTCTGGGTGTGCACCCGAAGGAAGTGGAAACAGGACAGCGAAGCACCGTCCGCACTCCCGCGTTCGCTCACGTCGTCCACGGTGGCCAAGAGACGGAGAAAACCTAAGTGTCCACCGATGGAGGACCGCAGAGCAAAGATGCGACATGGATCTATGCAATGAAACAGCACCAGTCACGAGAATGGGGGACATCCTGCCGTTTGTGAGCGCGTGGACGGACCTCGAGGGCGTCGTGCCACTGAAACAAGCCAGAGAAGGATAAGCACTGCCTGGTACCACTTCCACGTGGGATCTAAAAAAGCCCGGGGCCTGGGGTCGGGGAGTGGGGCAGGGCCAATGTAAGTTAAGGGCCCAGAACTTACCAGAAGCAGCACCTAAGCCCTGGAGATCTAATGCACAGTCAGTGAACGTAGACAGCAGTGTTAGAGTCTAACTGGCTAAGAGACCAGAACTTAATTATTCCACCCACTAAAAAGAAGTGATAATTATGTACCTGGATAGACATGCTCATTATCACTGGAATGGCACTCATTGCAACATATGACTGTATCAAATTAACGTTCTACACTTCAAAATTACAGAACGTTACATGTCAAATACATTTCAATGTTTTTTTTTTAAAAATTGTCCAAGTTTCAAGGGGAAAAAGGAGTATCTTTAAATGCCTGTAAAGAAAAGAGAACAGATCCTAGTTTTGCAGAACTTGGGGTGACGCCAGCGACAGCCCCAAACTCATCCTCACGCCTCCTTCGTGTCTCGAGGTGCTAATGGCAGAGCCCCAAGCCCTTCTAACCAGGAAGAGAAGGCTCTTCGCCAGCCAGGTCCTAGCTCCCAAAATAGCATTCCAATCAGGCTGATAACATTTCATTTCTGCCAGGATTCTTAAGAAGAAGAAAGAAGAGAGACCGGCAAGATAAACCAGAAGCCAGAGGAGCTTTCTCTTACCACACAAGAAAACAGCTTCTGTTGTCATTATTGTTTCTGTTGCCTTTTTGTTTGTGAGCAAAACATCCAAAGGTTTTTTCCCGGTAAAGGACCATCTATGTTCTTAGCATCGCAAAGGAGCCCTTACAGGTAGCTGGAAGGAACCGGGCCGGCTTCCCGCAGAGACACCAGGCTCCATCTTGGTTCATCCAAGGAGATTCCGGTCAGAGCCCAGCAAAGCTCAGCTTGACTTACTGAGTCAGGTGACACACTTGGGGCCACGGCTGCTTAGGTGGCCCCACTGGCCATTATGTGCTCAGCAATAGCTCACAGGTGACCCCGAGCGTGAACCCTGAGCACAGGAGGCCAGCACATTCCAGGGGACGGCCGCAGTCCGGTCCCCGACAGGAACGCACAGCAGGCTGCCCACCGAGGGGTTCGCTTTGGTACAAGTCGGACTCTGGTGCCGAGGGGCTGACTTAAGCTCATTTGCCAGTTTGAGAGAAGACGACCTCCGTGGCTGGGGTGACTGGGTACCTGATGGACTCCACTAAGAACGTCTGTAGGCGGAAAATCCCAAAGTCCTTCGTGCTTAGAGGCCAAAGATGGTCAGCGAATTGTGGTCTCAGGCTGGTAGGTGATGTCTGTTCTGTTCGCTGAGCCCACTTAATGGTGGCACAAACATTACACTTCGGATGACCCTGGCCACCATGTGCCCCAGCCCCCGTGTTCTGTGCTCTGCCGGCCTCCAGCCAGGTGGTAAATGACCCACAGGTCGGGGAGAGCAGGGCATCGTGTCTACTTGCCCTCCCCGGCCGCCCTCCACCAAAGCACCAGCCGCCCCACACTCTCAGGTGCCGACCCCCACCCCCTTCTGGCATCAGCTCGGCGGACTCGAATGAAAACCGGAGTTGACTTGGGGAGGCCATGCTTCCACAGTCCACGTTCTTCTTACTGCCGTTCACCTGTGTCCTTAAGAACGTGAACAGACTACGGAGCACGGGGTCCCATGACACCTTGTCCGCAGACGGCAGCGTGCTGCCGGAAGTCTCTCCCGGCACACCCCGCAGTCAACACTGACGGCTAAAGCCACTCCGGCAGCGGTGGCGGTGGCAGCAACTCACCTGCCTCCTGGAGTCTCTGGACGTCATGGACGAGCCGGTCCACGAGCCTTATAGCACAGATGGGCAGTCCTGCCATTCAGAGCCATCCCTCCTTCGTTCAGCATGGGAACGTTGGCAGGGTTGAACAACAGAACACAGACCAGGCTTCCAAACCCCGATGGGCCTGCTTCTCCGGGCTTCCCTCAGCTGCAAGAAGTCAGCTTGAAGATTGCGTGGGGAACTTCTGATGGGCTCCAAACGTCATTTTTTTGGGGGGAGAGGGGGCTTATCTTTTAAGAGCATTCAAAAATACTTAGTTTCGCTCTTTTAATTTTCAGATTCTCTCCCTGTATTTTTAGCTCAAGATTCCTATTTGCCCACGGAAGCAAATAGGAAATGTCTCAGAACAGTGGGCGCGGGCCCACCCCCAGAGGTCAGGTGCTCATGGGCTTTGTGGCCGGTGGGTGGGGTGTCTGGATTAAAATAGGCTTGGCGGTAATGAGATACGGGCTTTTTGTGCGGGGGACGGCATTCGACAACGCTCTGGTAATGCTATCGGCTCCCTCCGTCTCAGAAATGTGGGGTGCGCTCGAGTGCGGCAGGCAGGGTCTGTGCCTGTAACCGCACACCACCGCCGTGGCCGCAGCCTGTTACGGCTGCGTGGCAGCAGGGAGACGCTGACGGTCGCAGCCACCCGGCCCAGCCCTCCCCGGAGAGGCAGACGGATCTATTATTTATAGTCGGTCTTAGGGGCGTGGGCCTCCTGCTGGTGCGCTTGCTGGAGTTTGATGACCAGCTGTTACAAAGTATTTATCCAAAACTATTTTAAAAGTCAGACCAAAAATACCCTCTTTTGAAGCTGTGATCAAACAGTGTTTGGAGAACCTTCTTGCTTTCCTTGCCCTTCCGGGCTCAGCGCTGTCGTCTCACCCAGTTTCCCGGCGCCGTAGCCATGCAGATATCGGGGATCGTCAAGTTGGCGCTGTAAGCCGTGGCCTTGTCTGTGCCTCGGGGGCATTTAGAAGACTCCTGCCCACTGATTGTCCAAAAATAACTCTAAGGGCAAATTTTAAAACACTGATGTAAAGAGATACAGTTTTTAAAAAAGACTTTGTCCCTTTGCTAAACTTCCTAGCTTCAGTTTGGCAACCTCTGCCTGGAGATAAGAAGAGCCAGAATAGTTTAGCAAAATTCCTTCTCTTTTCTCAATATTTAAAGACTTATCCTTCCCTACCACCCGCCTTCCACTCCCAGCCTAAAGGAAGACCACTGACTTAAAATTGTAAGTTAAAAAAATATAATGGATGGGATGTCAAACATACTATATATCAATGCCTGATCTGTGCTCCTCAAGATGATTTTAAAA
Source organism: Phyllostomus discolor (assembly GCF_004126475.2). Lineage (NCBI taxonomy): Eukaryota > Metazoa > Chordata > Mammalia > Chiroptera > Phyllostomidae > Phyllostomus > Phyllostomus discolor. The sequence goes on from NC_040916.2 coordinate 35,509,170, forward strand.
AGATTTTATTTTATTTTATTTTTAAACAGAGGGGAAGGGAGAGAAAGAGAGGGAGAGAAACATCAGTGTGTGATTGCTTTTCACGTGCCCCACCATGGGGGACCTGGCCCGCAACCCAGGCATGTGCCCTGACTGGGAATCGAACTGGCGACCCTTTGGTTCGCAGGCCGGGGCCCAATCCACTGAGCCACACCAGCCAGGGCAAGATGATTTCTAAGAGTTATGAATTTGATAAAAAGTCTGTCCTTGCATTAAGAAAAGAGAAATCTAGAGGACAGAGACTCCCAAAATCTCAGTGTGGTAGGATTACAGGTAAATTTTATTTTCTTATTAGAGCTGCTCATTCATTTATCAAGAAAATACTTACAGAACATACCTATCCATTGTAAGTCACGACACTAGGTACTGGAATGAAGAGGGAATGTAGGAAATGGTTAGGAGTGTGGACTTCGGTGCCAGACTTTGTAGCTCGGCTCTCCTGCCCACTAGTTGGGCAACCTTGGGCAAGTTGCTTCACTTCTCTGTTCATCAGTGTGTCCATCTGTAAAATGGGGATATTAATAACAGTGCTACATAGGGTTGTGAGGATTTGGGGAACTGATTGTTTTTTTAAATCAGCACCTCCACTGCACTTACTATGTGCCTTATACTGTTCGGAGCACTTTGCAAAATTAATTCATTAGTTGTATGCAAAGGATTTAGAATATTGTACGTTGTAAATGGTGCCAGGGGCCATGAAAGACAGGAAGTGAACGTAAGACAAGAAGGGAAGGGCTTTTTGAGGGTGTGTGCTTTTCAAGCCGGGCCTGAGGGACGCAGAGCCAGCCGGGCAGACTCGGGCCGAGGGTCCGGGCTGAGTGGACAGCGTACAAAGAAAGGCCAGCGGCTGAAACAGCACGCTGCGTCCTGGCGGGCTGGAAGGAGCTGGTTGGGTGGTGGCCGTGGAGGCCAAGGGGATGAGCGTCTCCGAGGTACCAGATGTATTTTGCAGAGAAGAGCAGCAGAACCTGTCAATGTGCTTTGAAGGTGGTGAGGGCGAGGGAGGAATTAACCATGACTCCTTTGTCCTGCTTTCTTGTGTTTTCCAAGTATTTTATAGTAAATGATCATGTGAATCGTTCAGAAAGTGACCCCCGAGAGCAAAGGAGATGAACTGATGGAAAAGGCAATGTAGATGGCATTTAAAGGTAGGAAAACCTGGTCACCTTCCTTAGAGCATGTGGTTCTGTGGTTTACAGCGGCGATTTTCAACCTTCTTTTAACTCACGGCACACACAAAGCAATTATTGAAATTCTGCCACACACCAGATAGTTACAATTTTGGTTCGTTCACACCAGACAGATGTTGTTGTGTTGGCTGTTGTCTTTTTTTTTCTTTATTCAACAATCTCAGGGAAGAGAGGTCAGTGCCCCTGACTAAACTGTCAGGTGTTGAATGTTTTACAAATGCTTGAGGGCCTACTATGTGCTGGGCCCTTTGTATCTTCTCATCCGCTCTCTCTGGCTTGGTCATACCTGTAGTCAACTGACACTTACTGAGTCCTTATGAGCCACCTTCATAGCCATCTGCACCTCAGGGAGGCCCCTCTCGCTCTGGGGAAAACAGGATGTGAGTTTGAATCCGGATCCTGCCGCTTTCCAGGTCCCCAGCTTCGGGCAGTTTACCTGACTTCCCTGAGTCTTTCTTTTCCTGTTTGGTGAAATCACGACCATCGCTTCACCTCAAAGGGTCCATGTGGGAGCACAGTAAGGGATGATGCATTCATTAAGTCCGGTGTCCGTCATGCCATCAGCAAATGAGAGCAAAGTCCTCAGGCCGTGTAGAACCCACCCCCCCAGCCTGACGCCATGAGCCAGCTGCACACGCAGAAAGTCGTGTAGGTGGGGACGCTCTCCAAGCGAGGGCGTGTGCTGGAACTGGGTTCGAGCTTTAACGCATGCGCAGGGTTCAGAACCGTGTGTGGGGCATAACACCTGATAAATACCAGCTTTAGAAATTACTAGGCTGACAGTGACCACAGGGGAGAGAAGAGGGAATTTCAGGGGACAGTGGGAAGGGTTCACGGGAACAAATTTAAAGGACACATGGACAAAAACTAGGGGGAGGGTGGTAATGGGAGGGAAGTGGGGAGGGTTGGGAGAGGGGGCTGGATTGTGAGTAAAAGGGAGAAAACTATTTGAACAATGATTAAAATAAAATTTTTAAAAAAGAAAAAAAAATTATGAACTATGACATAAAGTATAGCTTTCAGTATCCTCAAAATTTTAGCTTTTTTAAGTCGATCTGCATTGTTTTCTTTTAAGAGAGACAGACTTAAAATGTAAGTTATGCCCTTGTAGAAAAATAATAGCTCTCAGTATTCCCTAACCCCATTTTTGTAAAAAACACAAAACTCTTTAAATAATAATCAAACAGACGCCCTCACACACGGTTATGAAGTAAACATTGCTGTCAGGCAGTAGTGGCTGCTGCGTAAAAACACGGGAAGTGACGACCACAGAAAGGTCAATAACACTCAACATCTAGCCTTTTGTGGTGGGCTTGTGTGTAGGCTGAGCCAACATGAGTTAACTGGAACTCAAGATATGCACCCAGGGGAGGTCCTCCTTCACCCCCCCCAGAGCAAGGTCAGCACCTCGGGGAGGGACCCCCACCTCCTCCTCCTTCTCCTCCTCCACCCCGCACAGTGCTAGGCAGTGTGGGACAGGAAAGACTTCCCTGCTCCAGAGATGACAGGACTGTGCACCTCCATGACGCCCTTTATTTAACCCAGAGGGTCCAGCCACATCAGAAGCTCTAAACACTCTCAGACGCTGCCTTCCCCCCGGGGGAGAGATGGGAGGAGAGGCAGCAGCTGACCCGGAATCACACAGCAGGTCCCAAGCAGTGAGGGTTCAGTCTCTTGGATTCAAGCATGAGGTGGGATGTGAAGCACATGAACGCTTGCTGAGGGCCTACTACGTGCTAGACCCTGTGTGTCTGTCATCCAGTCCTCTGAGGCACCCCCATAAATACCCTGTCACCCTCCATTAAGAGGAGAAGAGGAGCTCAGCCGGGCAGCCAAGGGCAGTCTGGCTCCAGCCCCGCCTTGCTCCGCCTCCTATAGAGCTCAGTGGAGGAAAAGTAGAATCGGGCAGGCTCATGAGGCCTTTCTTTTTTAACCAGGTAATTCACTTCCTATCGCTGCTGTAACAGATTGTCAGGAAACTCAGTAGCTTAAAACAACACAAATTCTCTCTCTGTTCTGGGGGTCAGAAGTCTGAAACAGGCCTCCCTGGGCTCAATCCACGGTGTCAATCCACGGTGTCAGCAGGGCTGCGTTCCTCCCTCTGGGGGGCTCCTGGGGGAGGGAATAGTCTCTGGCGTTTTCCAGCTGCTGAAGACGGTGCATTCAGTGGCCTACGGCTCCTTCCTCCATTTTCACCCCTCGTCTCTTTGACCTTGATCCTCCAGCCGCCCTCTAATTTTACTTATAAGGACCGCTGTGATCACAAAGCTGGGGGCACCCCGATAATCCAGGACGGTGTCCCCATCTGAAGATCCCTAGTCTGCAAAGCCCCCTTTGGCACGTACTGCAATGCACTGGCAGGTTCCAGGGATTAGGGCGTGGACACGTTTGTTTGGAGCTGCTGTTTTGCTTGCCATGGTAACCTGTTTGTTTTTGGAGAATTCTTAGAAAACTAGGATCTGTGTGTCCTCCTTTCTCAACCGGAGCACTACCTCTCGTACCTGGCGGGGGCGGGGGCAGGTTCCCTGCACCTAGAGCCTCATCTGGAGAGCAGATGCGTTGAGATTCAGGGAATCCTGGAGGGCATGCCTCCAAAGCAGCCGGTTTTTGAAAACATGAAAATTGGAAACTCTTTTGATACGTGCAACCTACGTGGATGCATCTCCAAACAATCATGTTATTCGAAAGAAGCCAGATCCCCCACAAGAGTACGTACACATTGTAAAGATTCCGTTTAGGTAAAATACTCCAACAGGCAAGCTAGTGCACAGTGACAGAGAGCAGATCCTGGGTGCCTGGCATTGGGGTGGGGCCTGGGGGCCGCCAAGGAGCCCGGGGACGTTTCTGCGGGTGACGGACATGCTGACTGTAGTGACGATTTCCCAGGCATGTAGATGTGTCCTACAAACACCAGCGCTTTGATGAATTGTGCGCTTTAATTATGTGCCATTTATCACGTGTCAGCTACAGCTCAGTAAAGCTGTTAAACGTAACAGTACATGAAAAAAACTTCAAAATCCTCCCAGGCACACGGAACTGCGTACACGAGGTCAAAGAGCCAGAGAGAAGCCGTGCCACGCGGCGGCAACCTCATCCGTGGGTGGGGCTCTTCAGAAGCGCCTTGAACACCTCACTCAGAGGCTGCCCTCCAGGATGATGGCAGATTTGCCAGCGTAACCCATTCGGGAGTTCATTCTGCATGTTATCTAAGCTGCTTAGCACGGCATGCAAGGTCCTTTGGGAACCCTCGCCGCCAGCCTCTCCGGCCTGTCTTCCCACCGCACCTTGACTCAAAGCTCACCCTTCCCCAGCGCGGGGTGGCTGCGGCTGCCAAGCCCACCTGCTGTCGTATGTCTCCTCGTCGTCCTCGAATGTGCTGTGGCTGCCCCACCTGGGCCGCCCTTCCTCCCTGGCCGCCTCTGGCTTCCTGGGCCCAGGGGAGCCCGTCACTTCCTCCTGCACCCCCTGCACCCCCTGCCACACACTGCCTCGGCTGCACTCTCCCCACACCTGTCTCTGCCACCAGCTCCCCTGTACTCCCAGCCGGGGCAGAGATGCGACAGTTACCGCACAGAACTGGAAACGCTCCCAGTGTGTCGTGGAGACACGCACCGGAGCTGGACGTGTCTGTCGGAGGGTGGGTGGCCCCCAAATAGCAGTTTGGAGGTCAGCAGGCTGGGGATGAAGCATGGCCGGGAGGTGGGCGGCAGTGACCCTCCTGCAGCCCCAGTGAGAGGGTGGTTCCCAGCAGGAGGCAGGACCCCTGCAGGGACCTCAGGCCCGTGGGGTCCGTTTCGGGTCATTATGGCTCTGGGACTGGGCGACAGCGGGAACTTGCTGCCGGGCCTCAGTGCCGGGAGGCCAGGGAGGAAGCGGGGCAGGGAGCCGGCCTGCACACGGAACAGCCAGCTCCTCCAGAGTGCCAGTGGGACCTTCCTGAAGAAACGCTGGAGGGAAAAGGTGTGTTCTCAGCGAGGGCCCGGAGCGCCCCCCCCCACCCCGCAGCGCTTCAGCCACATGCACAGCGCACCCAGGGAGGGCCTGTGTCCTGCCCCCAGCCCCCCCCCCCACGCCACACTCACTCTGCCTGGCCCCTGCCAGCCAAGCGCCCCCCCTCCCCCGCCGTGCCCTCTCACTCCCTGCACTTCGTGCTGTGTTCCTCAAATGCCCTGGCTCCCACTGTTCACTCTGCCCAAAGTGTCTGCCCACCTCCCCCTGTCTACCTGGTTCTGTCTTCCTCACCCCTGGGCACCTCGCTTCCCCCAGCACCACCCCTCGTCACCTGTCGGCACAGGCCTGGTCCCTCTGACAGCACCCTCGGCACTCCGCGTCTCTCCTCAATGATAAAGTATGGGGGAGGGAGGGGGAGAGAGGAGGGAAGACCCATTTGGCTGCCTGCGGACAGTGGAAAGGGGCTACACTGTAGAAAAGCAGGCTCTTCCTAGCTCTGCTCCTCACTGACCGAGGACCTTGAACGCATCCTCTAAGCGATTTGAGCCTCAGGTTTCTCCGCCGAGAAACGGGGACAAAGGGGATGAAAGGCCAGTGTCTGACCTTCGGCGGGTGCTCAGTAAATGTCAGATCGTTCCCCCTCCCTCCTCTTCCTCCAAACGGAAAGGCGTGTGAGTACAGAAATGAACTGAGAAAGCTGGACTGAGAAAGTCTTTGCACCCAGCGGGATAGAAAGGAGAACACCTGTGCCTTCTGAGTGGGCGCTAGGGGCTCCGAGAGCTCACAGGTGCCCGAAGGAGAGCCTGCGGGCGGGGGTGGGCGGTGGTGATGGGCTGCGAGTGGAAGCGCTGAAGCGAATTCACAGACACTGAGGTGCTCGTGTTGATCGATATTCCTAAAAGACCGATTGTTCGCTGCACGGTCTGGCATGTCCACCTGTCCGCGGGAGGGCTACCCCTGCCTTCTGGGAAGGACTTTGAGCTGACTGGGAAGGGAGGCACCTCCAAAGTACTCCGTTTTTTTATGTCCGAGGTCAGGGTCCTACTGATGGAAAAAAAAAGATAGTTTGGGAAGGGTCAGTGACTTCCAGCTGAGGCGGGGTCCAGCCACTAAGGTGCCGAGAATTCTAAATGGCTGCAGTCCTGATTCGTATGCTTTGCGCACCAAAAGGAACCTCTGGGCACGTCTGCAGTCCCACAATTAAGACCGATAATAGCGTCATAAACCAGTGGGTGTGTATTGACTTCAGAGGAGGGCATCTGAGTGCGCGGACTGTCCTCAAGGCAGACAGACGCCTAGAAGTCAGACACGTGGAAGGGGGCTAGGGGAGCCCGACAGCCTCACTTCCTTTCCAGGCAACCCGCCCCACTCAGCGATCTTTGGAATGACAGGTTGTTACAAAGTGTCCTTGTGCAACTCTTTCGCGCATGGGCCCCTGGGAGCTCAAAGTCCGTGGCGGCTGCGCAGACCCGCAGCGTCCGCGTCCGCTGGTGAGCAGTCATAGCGTCCACCTCCGCCGGAGAGGACCCCAAGGGTGAAACCCTGCGAAAGAACGCGGGGCCGTTGCCCGGCTAAAGTCCTGAACTGCTTCGTTTGCTTCTCTTCCTCATCAGACTTCTTAAACCTTCTTTGTTCCACAAGTTCTAAGGGATGCCAGGCTCGCCTGCCTTTGCCAGCTCCTGTGCTGGATTTAAAACCGCAAGTTCTGCGTCCCGGGACCGCTCAGTCCGGGAGGGGCACACACCCTCGTGTAGCACAGATTCCCTCATCCCCCCCATCCTCCCCACCCCCCAAACCCCGAACTTCTCTGCTATCCCCTCACCGCTAAGCACTTAACCCTGTTCCACACCTAAGTACTTTTACAGAAAGCCACCACAAGGAAGTGACAGAGAGGCACACTTGTGGGAAATATGCAAATCCATGGTAATATTTCCTGAGTGCTTAACCTTTTTAATCGCTTTATGTTGTTTTGCTTGTTGTAGAAAATGTGAAAAAAAATAGAGAAAAGTATAAAGCGTTAGAATGCTTCAGTATAATTGTTTCCAGTGTTTATTAAACATTTTACATAGTCAGGCTCATGATGTATAGTTTTGCAACATGCTTTTCTTTAGAAGATTTTGTTTGCTTATTTTTACAGAGAAGGGAAGGGAGGGAGAAAGAGAGAGAGAGAAACATTGGTGGGTTGCGTCTTGCACACACCTAACCAGGACCTGGCCCACAACCCGGGCATGTGGGCTGACTGGGAATTGACGAGCAACCTTTCCGTTTGGTTTGCAGAACAAGGCCCATTGCCCTGAGCCACGCCAGTGGCTGCAACGTGCTTTTTAAAGAAATTAATATTGCCCTGGCTGGCGTAACTCAGTGGATTGAGCGCAGGCTGCAAACCAAAGCATAGCAGGTTCAATTCCCAGTCAGGGCACATGCCTGGGTTGCAGGCCACAGCCCCCAGCAACCACACATTGATGTTTCTCTCCCTCTCTCTCTCTCTCTCTTTCTCCCTCCCTTCCCTCTCTAAAAATAAATAAATAAAATCTTAAAAAAAAAGAAATCAATTTAAAAAACCATGACAATTAAAAAAAAGAAATTAATATCAAGAACACTTCCCCATGTTATTAAAAACTTTGAAATAAATACCTTTTTTAACAGTTATATTTGCTACGTGGCTGTGCTGTAATTAATCACTTTCCTAATGACAGACATTTAGGTTATATCCAGTTTTTCAATATTTTGAAATAACAGTAAACATCCTTGTCTGTATTCTAAGTTATTTCCTCAGATTCTTAGGTGGGAAAGTGTTAGGACAGATTATACATATTTAAATGCTCTTAAAATATGGGGTGGAACAAAAGTAGGTTTACCGTTGTTTGTATGGAAAAAATGACACAGTAATTAAAAATAATAATACAAGAATAAACTGTCTCATGTACTCACAACTATCAACCTACTTTTGCCCTCTCCCCCCTCCAATACATAACATTGATTTCAAAACGTCTGTACAAGCAACATGGGAGCGATATATTGATACCGTCTGTAGCACTAAACAGTGACATTTTAAAGACCTTTGTCAAGTACAAAAAAAAAACATTTCAATATTATTTTATTTGCAATACTTTGATAACTGAATACTGGATAACTGAATACTTTGATAATACTTCTTTCTCACGTAAAATGATACACATTTACTGTAAAATGTATTGGAAAGCGGTAATGCTTGTTGTGCTTTATAACCTGCTCCTTGGAGAACTCAGTCCGATACATTGTGTCTGTGTCGGCCGGCAGGCGTCCGGGCCGCCGTGCTCAGGGGCTGCGTGGCGTAGCCTTGTGCGCAGGAGCAAGGCCTACGTTCCCCAGTCTGCTGGCCACGCGGGCGGAGTCTGGTGTCTCCGGACTAAAAGTGACTGAGTGACGACTGTGATGAGCATCTGGCCCATTTGTTTTGCATACTCACCTGCCCGTTTATGTAGGTGAAGTCCTGAAATAATGGAATTCTGGGGTCGACAGGTACCGAAGCTTTTGATAGATGTTGGAAAATCTCCCTTCAGAATGGCCGCACCAGCTCCCAGCCCCAACGACAGCAGGTGAGAGGGCTGATCTCACTGTATCCTCACCCACCGTGAGTATTGTCATTCTCTCTAAATCAGCACCCTGGTACGCCAAAAGGGTGTCCCCTGGTTCTGATCTGCATGCATTTAAACACTCAGCGAGGCTGGAGTTCACCTGCCGGCCACCATGGGCCCTCGGAGCTCCCCTGCGACCTGCTGATCCTTGGCCTCTGTCTTTCCGGGCGTCGTTGCCTCTTTTTCTCCTGTGATGTTTCATTGTAAAAGCTCTTTCAAGACTAAAGATTTAGCATTAACCGGTTGTCAGCCACACGTGTCTCCATTTTTCATTTTCTTTTTGACTTTATTTGAGATAATAAAGAGAGAGATTAAAAGTACAGCCCCATTCACTGGGTGTGGGGGCTGCTGTTGAGGTGTCCTGTTCCGACGTCCCCTGTTGCCCGGTACACCCGTCTTCCAGCTGTCATGGGCTCGGCTCCTGAAGGTTACAGCCGCCTCCCTCTCTGCAGAGTTTACGCTGGAGAGAGCTGCCACACCTGTGGGACGTTAAGGGCCCACCCTGCCCCATGCAAGGGTTCAAACAGCTGTCTCCAGCTCTGGGAGCCTTCAAGGCCTTCCTCTCCAGCAGGTGTTGTCAGTTTGGCCCCAATACACTCATTAAAAAAAAAAACAAAAAACAAAAGCCAGCTCCCTTCTCTGGAGTGAGGGCTAATTCTGAGGTCGGGTTCACGCTCTAGATACTAGAGCCCTTCCTCAGTAAATCTTGAGGATCAAAGCCCTGTCTGAGGATGAGCTTCTGGGGAAACCAGGGTGACATTCTGTGAGGTGGGGATGATGTGAGTACCTACGTCGTAGGGTTGTTGGGAGGATGGAATGCCCACGGAAACAATAGCAATAGCGGAGATCACACTGCACCTGCACGGACTAGGCGTGGTCCTGAGCACTTCCCGTGCATCAGCTCCTCTCGCCCCCGCGTCAGCCGGGGCCAGCCGTGCTCCTCAAGCACGTGCAGTGCTCAGAACGGTGCCTGGTCCGAGTTTGGCATCAGTAAGTCTTAGTGCTCGGTATGTACCGATTCACTCTACATTTCAGATGAAAGAGTAAGCCTGTCAGTAGGCTGTTTCCTTGCACTTTGAGGTGTTCTTATGCCCCTTTTCTCAGGTATTCCTTCAGAAAACTCCTTCCCCCTTATTTTTCCCCCTCTTCCTCCAAAAGGTGGAGCTACCAAGTTCTCATTCTCGCTGAGGAACTTCCTGCCCAATACTCGGACTTTCTTTGGGTCAGGGGAGCCCGATTACTCTCCGTAGACTTTGATGGGAAGGAATCCAGCAAGTGTCACTTGTCTGGTTATTCAGATCTGCCTTGACTCAGTGGGGTCATTTATAACTCGGAGAAAAGTCCGGCTCCCCTAGCTCCCTCTGTTTTCAGTGGGAGAGTTGGAGAGGGTTCCTGTCTAGTTCATTGCGGTCAGAAATGGTCGTCTACAGGCAATTCCCTCCACTACTTTCGATTCTGAAAAGTCCAGGTTTCCAGAAAAGGTAAAAGCATAATATATGAATAGTACAAGAATAATATATATCTACACACACATACACACACACATTCAACTAGACTCAATTGCTAACTTTGACTTTTGTATTTCTCTCTCGTGCTGAAGCATTTGATTGTAAGTTGCAGAAGTCATAGCGCTTCACCTTTAACGATTTCAGCTCACCTTTCCTGAACATAAAGACATTTTCCTATAGTCCCATAATTCCATGTCCCATCTAAGAAAATTGACAGTCTGTCCATAGTACCATCTGGTACACAGTCTACATTCAAATTTCCCCAGTTGTGTCTGAAATGACTTCACGGCCTGCCTCCTGCCCTCTCCCTCTCTCTGATTCAGGGCTCCATAGAGATTCATCCGTTTTGATTTGTTTCTTTCCATGACCATGACGTTTATGAAGAGTCTGAGCTAGCTGTAGACTGTCTCAAATTCTGGATTTGTTTCAGAGTGCTCTTTGTAAAATGTATACGTATGAAGTTATTCCCATGCCTAAAACCTTCCACTGGCTACTGTAACATTTGGAAAAGAAAGCCCAAACACGTGACCCTGGCTCTGTGTGGCCTGGTGTGACTTGGTCTGGAAAGTTCTTCTCTCCCTCACTTTCCTTAAGGCACAGCGGCCTTCTCCCGGCTTCTCAAACCCACAAAACTTGCCCTCACAGGACTTTGCATTAGCCGTGCCCTTGGCCTGACGTGCTCTTCCCTGAGCTCTGCTGGGAAGTTGGCTCCGTCTTGTAAGTCAGCTCTCAGTTTGAATACCATCTTCTCCCAGTGACTGGTCTTGCCTCGACCCTCAGTGCAAAGCAGCATTCAGTCACTCGCGCTCACGTCGCCTTCCTTTGACTGCTCTGCGTGGCAGCCATCACAGCCCGACATTTTCCTCGTCACTTACTTTTATTGACTCCAGGAGAGCAGAGGCTGTATCCTGTCTTGCTCGTTACCATGTTCCCAGCACCTAGCACAGTTCCTGACATGTAGCAGAGACGAAATACTTGCTGGATATTGTAATGACTAAGCTGAAAGCTGAGGGCTGGAAGTGAGCCAGTTGCTGAAAGAGGCTGGAGGGGAATATCCAGGCAGAGGGATCGGCCAGGGGGAGGGCCCGGAGAGGCCCTGAGACCTGGTCTGGTCCAGGGCCTGTGATGTCCTGTGTGCTTGGAGGGCGGTGAGCCAGGAGCAGAGGGCAACACCCGAGGGCAAAGAGGTGAGCAGGACAAGACAACTTAGGGCTTTGTGGGCCGTGGGAGGGAGTCTAGATTTTATTTTAAATCAAATGCAACGTCACTAACATTGTTCAAGTAGAAGAGTGGCATAATCTGATAGATGCCTTTAAAGAGATCGTTTAAAAGATAATTCAACTGGAGTAAGATGGAGATAGCTACTATGAGCTTTGACGGACAGACAGAAGATCTGCAGGTGGGAAGTCATGATTCATTTGGACGTGTTGAGCTTGATATATTGTACTTCCTCCATGGCTCTCGTGTCAACACCCAGAAAAGAATATATGAGTAAGAAGGAAACTTAATCCTACCACCTCTGAGATAGCACAGCCAGCTGATTCAGTTGTTGTTTTTAAGTACCTGATACTGAGGTAGTCGTTGATAATCACGATAACAGGTACCACTTATTTGAGCAATCAGGCATTCTGTTAACCACTAAAACCTGCCGCACTGCCGCATAACAACCACCCTTATGGGAAGGAGAGTTACTATCTGAGTTTTACAGTTGAGGAAACTGTGGCTAGTGAGGATAGGTGACTTGTTCCTGCTCAGACAGCCAGTAAGTGGCAGAGGCAGAACTCAAATGTAAGTCTAGTTTGATGCCAAAGCTGTTATTTTAACCAATTTGCCATAAGATGTTACTAATAAGAGAAATGGTGTTTGGATCACTGGTTATGACCACCATTTGGAGAATTATGAAGCTGGGGGTTTCTTTCTTTAAATTTTTTTTTTTTTTTTTTTTTTTTTTAGCCCTGGCTGGCATAGCTCAGTGGATTGAGTGCGGGCTGTGAACCAAAGTGTCACAGGTTCGATTCCCAGTCAGGGTATATGCCTGGGTTGCAGGCCATGACCCCCAGCAAACGCACATTGATGTTTCTCTCTTTCTCCCTCCCTTCCCTCTCTAAAAATAAATAAATAAAATCTTTAAAAAATTTTTTAATTGTTCAATTAGGGGTTTGTAGAAACATTTAAATTTCATTTCAGTGGAGAAATACCTATCTGAGAAATAATCTCATTAAAGCCATCAAGATTCTTTAGCCCAGAGGAATTCTAGTTTTGGTACTTTTGTGGACAAACTGAGACCTATTTTTTTTTTAATTAACTTCATATGGAGAGGAAGTGAATGGAAATAAAAGTTCTTCCCAGTGTACTTGGAACGTAGCTGCCTGTAACCGAGTAACACCGCCACCCAGTTTTCCTGGGAACCACAGAAGGTTGCTTTTTTAACAGCTGGACACGCCAGGACTGTGACAGCCCTCGGACTGAAGCTGCCTTGTTCAGACCTTCACACGGGCCCTCTGTTCCGCTCACAGAGCCCTCTTTTTCTTCGACAGCCAGCCGCAAATCCCGCTCGGGGTGCCCGTTCTCCAGGCCTGGATGCGCCCCTAAGGGCAGGAGGCGCTTGTTTGGGGCTCCCATCTTTTAAAGGGGTCTGGGCTAGACCCTCTCTGAAGAACTCTTTCTGGACAATATCTGTCGCTCCTCCCACCCATTAGTGTTTGAAGACGAAAATAAGACAGGAAAGCAACTTCAAATTCAAGCTCGCGGAGAGATCTCCGAGCAATCCCCCCAAGTCCGGCTCAGACCCCGCCCCTCCCCGCCTCTCCCCGCCCCCCGCGCCGACGATTGGCTGGTCCAAAAGACGCGGGGCGTTGTCGGTTTGAATGGGAGCCACTGGCATTGCGGCGCATGCGCAGGGGGCGCGGTAGGGCGGGCGGTGCAGCAGGACCCCCGGGTGGCGGTGGGACCAGCCGGGCTGGCAGGGAGAGTCCAGGGAGCTCTGGCTCACGTGACCTGCTGGGGGCGGGGGGCGCGCTCCGTCCTCCGGCGGTGTGCCTGCCTGGCCGGGGGCAGGCGACGCGCGGAGCGGCAGCGGGGAGGGGACGCGGCCACCCGCCCGTCGCCAGAGGCGGCCGCTGCGGCTGCTGTGCCGCGTCCACCGCGGTCTCCCGACTCGACGACCCGCGAGAGGTGAGTTTGAGGGGCGTCTGAGGGCGCCCTGCGGAGGGGGGTGACGGGGAGTGTGTGTGCGTGTGGGAGGCGGGCTTTGGGTCCGGGGTCCGGGCGCGACCGCCTTTGTTCGCGGCGAGAGGAGGACGGGCGGTCTGCGGGGACCCGCGCGGCGGGGCCGGGGGCCGGGGAGCGCCCGCTCCGGGGCCGGACTCGGCCGAGTTCTTGTTGGAGATTTTAAAGCACGGGTCAGGCCGAACAGACGCTCTCGCTGGTATTTTAACGTAAAAAGTGGGATGGGATGCAGTGAGTGCTCGGGTACCGAGTGTCGAGTGACCAGCGGGTCGAGGGACCAGAGACTCCGGGGGCGCCATCCCAGGCGGAGCGCGCCCACCTGCGGTGGCTCGCGTGCCGGCTGCACCTGGCGGGGCTAGTTCTGCCGAACACCTGCGTTTGCCGCCTTCAATCCGGGACCTTGTGGGCCCCACCTGTCGATTTACCGTAGGAATCGGTCGTCGCTGCGACCGGTTTTAACAAGCATGGAATGTTCAGAAAGCCCTTTCCTGAAAGTCTATAAAACATCTTCGAGGAGTAAAGGGCCGCTCTGTCATTTCTTTATTTTAATGGTAACCAGTTAGATCCTTTTAACTAGTGTCATTTGAAATCCATGGAAGAACACGAGGAAGGGTGGAAATTTCGCCCTAATGCATAATTCAACGCTCGCGTCGAGTTAAACGCAGGAGGTTCTTGGCTTGCCTTTGTGCCAGCTCCTCGCCGAGTGTCGAGGGAGGGCGTGCGCGGGGCGGACTCGCCGACCGAGCCGAGTTTTCCAGCGGCCACTTCAGAGGGCTGAGCGGAGGACCCACGGCCGGATAGCCGCCCGCGCGTTCGCCTCCGGTGAGACCCGCCCCAGCTTGCGCCGCAGCTGTTCGAGAGGCAGCTTCGGCTGATTGTTTGGAAGCGAGTCGGCCACAAGCAGGGGGGGAGACCGCTGTCGGTGACTGGGGGGCGCTCGAAGAGAGGGGGCGCAGGGGGAGAGGGGCGGTCTCACACCTACGCCGCGGTCCTCCTTACAGTGGGTTCGCTCTGGCACGCTCTCTCCTGCTCGTATTTACAGGAGTGGAGCGGATACAAAGTGACACTCGTGCGGTAGTGTGGTAGAGGCAGTTCCCCGTAAATCCTCTTTGGCCAGATAAGCAGTTGTGGTTTCTGCTGTTGCTAAATTAGCAGTTGGTGTTACAAATATTATACTTGAGTACAAATCTTTGATGTGGTACTAGGCTAAGTACAGCAAAGACAGGATACTGACTTTTTAAAGTGGCCATGTTCTTAAACATAAAACATTGCTGATATTTACTGAAAAGTTACAATTTTATAATGAGTTCTCAGGAATTTCAAAATCAAAAATCTGCCGTAGATTTAGACTATTTTCAATCTAGTCTAATCCACGCCGTCTTTAAAAAAATAATAATAGCAGTAGCTGTTACCATTACACTGCTCTACCTGGAGTACTTTTGTTAAGTACCAGCGCCAGGCGCTTTGTAAATCGTCTCTAATCATCACAGCACATGCTGGCTAAGTGCCATTACGCCCAAACGAGCTCGGAGAGTTTGGCTTGAGATCATATAACGAGCAGGTCGCTGTGCTGGTGTTTAAACCCAGAGCACACGCTGTGTTGCTTGGGTGCATTTGTCTGAATCTCCTCCTCCAGGTCTCTGGATGCCATTTTGAAGAACATAATCCTATGTTTAAGATGCCTGAAGGTGCTGTGTTTTGTTTCTGTATACAGAAATATTTCAGCCCTTCTTGTAGGACTACTGTCTCTTTTTCAATACCTTATGCATCCCATAATATTTTCAGTATCCTTTTTAATCATCTTTATAAAAATTGTAAAAACAAACAAAAAAAGACTTTCCTGAGTTATTCACGTGAGTATGAATGTGCTCTTTGCTGTGGAGCAGAACTACATTAAAGTGTGGTTTCCTCAATAGTATAGGATTCTTTGTGGCTTTGGAGTTCTGTTCTTCCCAGGCAAGAAATCAAAAAAGGTTTGTTGGACATCAGTTATGTACGAAGCGGTTTGCTCCTGGAGTTTTCGCAGCGTCTTTTTTCTGTCTCCCTGCCCTGCCCTGTATGTCGCTGCCAGTTTATCCTCCTCACGCCGATCCAGCTTTGCTATTTCTTTGTTGAAAAAGTTGTAAGTTCCCCCACTCTGCAAATACAAGGCCAGATGTATGTATCAGCCCCATACATAGTCAGAGTCCCTCAGGATTGAGAGCCCTCCTTGCGCCCCTTCCCCTCCTCCTAGCCCGCGTTCCTCCCCCCAACCCCCGCTTTCTCAGCCGTTCCCTCCGTTTGCCTAGCAGGGCCTGCCCGTCCTGCAAGGGGCCGTACAGATGTTACTGCTGCCAGAAAACGCTCCTTAGTCCTTTTTACCTACAAGTAGTCTTCCCATGTCATCTCATAACACGGCTGAATTGAACAGAATCGTGTTTCCAAAGAATGGGGTAGCTTTTGGAAGGAGGAGACAGTTATATTTTCCTATGAAAAACTGCAACTTCAAGCTCTCTGTGGTTCCCATTTAGGCATTTATAATCCTTTTGCATTTGGGATTTCTTTTTAAATTTTTACTTACCGATGGTGGGGGGGGGAGGAGGAGGGAGAGAGAAACACAATTTGTTGTTTCAGTTATTGGTGCACTCACTGTGCCCTGACCAGGGATCGAACCCACGGCCTGGGTGTATCAGGACCACGCTGTGACCCACTCACCTACCCAGCCAGGGGCTGGACTTATTTCTGCTTAAAGATGTGTTTGAACCCAGCTTTGCCTTGTTAGCATGCTGTTGAGAGAACTGACATATTGCCATTAGAACAATGCTCAGGTGAGAGGACCGCTTGTTTTCTGCTTCACTGTTGCGTTTGAATTGGTTTGGGCTGATGGAGCACCAGCATAATGGCCGTGGGTCATGTTCTCTGGTGACTTGATCACCAGTTTTTCTAAGTTGTGTTTTCCCCATTGTTTACCAATAAGTATGTCTTTCTGGCATAGCAATATCTTCATATGGCTCTTTCGAATTTTACTACTTTGAGCTTCTATTAATTACATCACGTTGGTCCAATGATTCGTATAGGCCCTGAAATGATAAAAACAAAGAAGTAAGTTTGCATTTATTAGCGAGAGATTACACACAGGTAAGACAGGGCCAGGACTGCGTGCAGGGCTTCTGCTCTTTCCAGAAGGTGATCTCAGGGTGAGTGGTCGGTGCTCCTGAGGACTGTGGACGTTTTCTCGGGATCCCCCGGTCTTGTAACCTGAGCGGTCACTTGGGAAGCCCTGAAAATACAGTTGGCATTGATTAAAAAATTTAGAATGTCTATTTTGAAAGGTATCATTGTGTCTTTTATAACCTTGGTAATGCTTCTGTGTATCCATAAGTTTGTGTTTATAATAATTAACTAGAAGTCATTTTTCTCATGCAAGTTAGACACTTTCAAAAGGTTATTAATTTTACTAATGGATTAAAAGGACCATCTCTAAAACTGTTTTGTAGGAGGGAAATTAGCATTATGTGTTTGTAAACTAGGGGCTTCAGTTTGATGAGAAATAAAACCAGTAGGGATAAAAGTGCTGATTCTAATACATATATGTAAGCCCTTTTTCCTTTAGCTGAACATACTCATACTTTTAAATCTGAATAAGGGATCTTGTGGGAGCAGGACTTTTGAGTTAATAGTGGCTTCACAGGGAAAAGGTAGCCAAGATTAGGGGTTTTGCATAAAAACAATCCTCCTTTTGCCCTTGGAATTTTTGAGCAGCGGCTTCCTCCTCTGTGAATGGTTATGATTACTGAGGACAGGGACTACAAACAGTGTTGTGAATTAGTGCGGTCACTGGCGTAGTCCAGATGGACTTCACGTGTGATTCAAAAATAGAGCCCCTTTCTAGTTTACCCCCCACCCCCCGAAAGCATTCAATATGCAACTTCTTCCTGTGTTCCCGAGGGCTGGCAGACCCCAAGAACCGGGAGGGTGTGTGGGCAGTGATTGCGATCCGCTGTGCTTGGTACGGACACCCGGGAGAGGGCCGCTGGGTCGGGGGTACCCCCCCTCTCTGGCAGGGGGACACCTGCACTAGTCATGGCTCCCGGCTCAACAGCGCCTCGGAGATGGAGGCTCGCAGTGCTCAGATCTCTTTCCTATACATTACGTTTTGTTTCAGGGTTTATCCAGTTTGAAATTTCATGTATGGCCTTTTTTCATATTGTGATTATTCAGGGCATGTACTTCGTTGGTATCCTTTTGGCTCTATGTGATGGATAAAAATGTGTTCCTCACCAAACAAAGGAAGTTTACGATTACAGTAGTCCCGCTTATCCTGAGGGGACTGGGTCCCCGAAACCAAGGAGAGCACCGACCCTGTGTATGTCAGTGCCGTGTTCGCTCCTATACACACACACACACATACACACCTTTCCACATAAAGAGAGCGTGTTGCTGCTTCTCTTTGGCATATCTGAATTGCCAGCATCTCCGCCCTCTTGTGATGGGGCCACTGTTAAGCAACATAAGGGTGATTCGAACACAAGCCCTGCAATAAGTCGATCTGATAACGGAGGCGGCTATATAAGCGACTGGGCGGTGGGAACTCACAGTGGACCACACAGTGGACCATGGGACCATGGGGATGGCTCGGTCCTGGCTGGCTCGGGGGGAGGTGAGAGACTTCACCATGCTCCTCAGAACGGCATGCATCTAAAATTTGTGAATTGTTCATTTCTGAAAATTCCCCTTTAACATTTTTGGACTGCGGGTAACTGAAACTGCGGAGAGCAAAGCCGTGCGCAAGGGAGGACAGTGGTAGGCCAGTTCTTTAGACAGTTAGCGTTTAGGTGTCAACATTTGGAAATGAAAAGGAACTCTTTTTTTAAAGATTTCATTAATTTTCAGAGAGAGGGGAAAGCGAGCGAGGAACATCACTGTGTGGTTGCCTCTTGCACGCCCCCGACTGGGGACCGGACCTGGCCTGCAGCCCAGGCATGTGCCCTGACTGGGAATGGAACTGGCGACCTTTTGGTTGGCAGGCTGAGACTCAATCCACTGAACCACACCAGCCAGGGCTTTTTGTTTTGTTTTTGTTTTTTTAAAGGGAAAGGGATTCTTATTTTATATTACTGGAATTGTTTTTGGATTTCTCTATGCTGAAATTATTGCATTCATTGTTTTACACTTTAAGTGTCTACAGCTCTGTACCTGCATTTAAGAAAATCTGCCAAGAATAAAAATGAGTTTGAAACTAATTATGTCTTTAATTTGCATGTATTTGATGCCTTTCATAATGACCCATGAGAATTAATTTCAAATACACTTGGGAAGCCTTCTGACTGGGGGTGTGCCTCTACGATAGAGATTTATTTGGAGTCTAGAACCATTCTAATCTATACTTAGAAATTTATTCTGTTTATTTAGTTGGCTGATAGTTTTAAAAAGCTTATTAGAAAAAGATGATAATAAAGTGCATGTTAGTTAGCAGTTATACTCAGTAACCCTTGTTTTCTCAACTGGCTTAACCTCACAGCTCCCGGACTAACATGGACTGCTCGCTGCAGACTTAAAGAGTAGCAACATGTTAAGACTTAACCTTAATTGGAGTACATACTTTAGGATTATATATTTGCTTAAGGAAAACTTCATTGATAGTTTTTATGCATAACCTCTAGTAAATTGGCATTTCTGCAAAATGACAGAGACTAGAATGATCTGTGTACCTAAGTACCATACTTGTCTATTTTATTATTTTGGGATGGTGTAATTTACAATTTGATAGTATATGACAGTTGTCAGGTAACACTAAAACCATGTTCAACACTGCAGATAAAGGTAGATGTACACATATGCTCTTGAGTTGTCTTTAGTTCACGGTATTATGCAACAGTTTGATTACATTATTGGTTTACAGATTGTGTAGAATAAAGAATCAGAACTGTTATGCATTGCCTTAGTTTTTTTTCTCCTATTGCAATTTCTCTTTAATTTTGCCACAGGTGTATTGCAGTGTTAACATTTAGATCTCTTTGGTACTTTTTATTTCCTTTAATATTTTTTTTTTGAGAGAAGAGATATGGACTTGTTGCACTTACACATTCATTGGTTGATTCTTATATGTGCCCCGACTGCAACCTTAGCGTATTGGGATGATACTCTGGCCAACTGAGCTACCAGGCTAGGGCCGCTCATTAGTACTTTAAAAAAAAAAATAGTTTTAAAGATGTACAGCCCTGGCTGCTGTGGCTCAGTGGATTGAGTGACAGCCTACAAACCGAAGGGTGGCTTGTTTGATTCCCAGTCAGGGCATATGCCTGGGTTGTGGGCCAGGTCCCCAGTAGGGGGCGCACAGGAGACAACCACACATTGATGTTTCTCTCCCTCTCTTGCTCCCTCCATTCCCCTCTGTCTAAAAATTACATAAATAAATCTTGAAAAAATGTGCAAAAATTCTGAAATATCAGTCACTCTGTTCTACTCAATTGGTCACTCAGCCACGCCAGCCAGGGCAAACCACTGCAGTTTTACTCACCTCCTCCATGTCTGTGTTTTGTCGTGGCTTGTTTTCCTCTGTTGCGTGTGTGTACCCCTAAATGTATTGTTGTAATTGCACATGATGTTTACTTTTGCCTTTTAACCTTTGTACTAGCTTTATAGTTAGTTGATCCACTCACTGCTTTTGCTAAGCATTTGCCTTTTTCCGTGACAATTTTCTTCTTTCCTCTATTTTCTTCTTCTTATTTTTGATCTTTTCCTAACAAAGTTCCTTTATCTCAATGGCCATTGTTTTCATTTTTCTCTAGGTGTTCTTAGCCAGGTTACTGAGCCAAATACCCAGTCATCCTTGGGCCTGACATTCCTTTTTTTCGGGCACTAATTTCCCACAGCAGTCACATATGCTGATGCCAAAGTAATTTGTCTTGCCTTTAATTGGCTCGCCATCACCTGCCATACTGAAATCCAGCTCTGAACTTTCTCTTGGTTGGACTTTGTTTACTACACCGTTTGCTTTTTCCTGTCCTCCTGTCCTATTGTTCTGTGTAAACTTCCTGCTTTTACCTTCCAGCTCTTTTCAAAAACATTTTATTTATTTCTTTATTTTTAGAGAGAGGGGAAGGGAGGGGGAAAGAGAGGGAGAGAAACAGTGATGTGGGAGAGAAATCTCAATCAGTCACCTCTTGCACACCCCCAGCCGGGGGGACCCGGCCCGCAGCCCCAGGCCTGTGCCCGGACCGGGAATGGAACCGGAACCGGCACCGACCCCCCTGGGCCTCACCCGTCAGGCCTCCCTTCCTGCTCTTGACTTTGCACGTGTTGTTCCTTGTACTTGCCAGGTTTCTCCACTGTATCGCCCAGATGAAATGTAGTTAGAAGTAGCTTAGATTTGGTGACAAGCCCTATTGTAGTCCATCTAAAAATAAGTATCTGCTTACAGACACATAATTTGACAGAAAAGTAGTTTACCTGGGACAGTTACTCGAGTTAATGCAGAAGCGGTGTTTTCGCACCCTACTTGACCACCTCCATTATTACTATGATGTGTACTTGTTACTGTAAGCTATATCCTGAATTCTAGTATAAAAGAACTTCATTTCAGCCCTGGCTGGCGTAGCTCAGTGGATTGAGCACGGGCTGGGAACCAAAATGTCCCAGGTTTGATTCCCAGCCAGGGTACATTCCTGGGTTGCAGGCCATAACCCCCAGCAACCGCACATTGATGTTTCTCTCTCTCTCTCTCCCTCCCTTCCTTCTCTCTCTAAAAATAAATAAATAAAATCTTAAAAAAACAAAAAATTTAAAAAAAAGAACTTCATTTCAAATATATTCTTGATTTTTCCTTAATATTTATCCCTACTCACATTGATAAAGGGCTACTTTTGAAACATTACAACTGAAAGGGATTTGGAGAATTTGAGTATTGTACCTTGGAGGGAATTATTAGGATAAGAGAAATGTAAACAATTGAAATGATCTAACTTGGAAGAAAAGCCGGCTATATTTTTTTGTCTGATGGGGGTTACCAGTGTAAAGAGATACTTAAATGAAAGAATCAGACCAAAGTTATCGGCACTTGGTTGCCGTGAGTAGTAGTTTGGATAAATTGAAAGATGTACAAAAGATACAAACGCAACTGCCCTGCAGATACTTGACTGCTGATGACGTAAAGCGGCGCTAGGGTTGTGTACTCTGGTTGCGGGCCTTGGCCGGTGCCTGGAGCCCGGCCCGCGGGACCGCTGTGTGACGGCAGTGTCTGCCTTTTTGACTTCCCACTCAGGTACTTAAACACGAGGTGATCAGGGCTGTGTACTAGTTGATCATCCCACATGATTGATTCTAGGATGTGGGAAAAATAATTGCTTTCTCTTTGTTTCTTTACGGTCAGACCAAAGGATGTTGTGAGCTACCAGTTTCATCGGCAGTGAGATTTTGGAGCATTGTTTTTAAAACCTGGGTGATGCTATTAAATTAATGTGTGTTCCTGACAAATTACTAGTTATAAGTCTTAATGGAAGTTGGAGGTTAAACTTGATGATTTCTTTTTTTTTTTTTTAAGATTTTATTTATTTTTAGGGAGGGGAGGGAGGGGGGAGAGGGGGGGAGAGAGAGGGAGAGGGAAACATCAATGTGCGGTTGCTGGGGGTTATGGCCTGCAACCCAGGAATGTACGCTGGCTGGGAACGGAACCTGGGACACTCTGGTTCCCAGCCCGCGCTCAATCCACTGAGCTACACCAGCCAGGGCTAAACTTGATGATTTCTTAATATTCTTTCAGAACTATACTTTATGCCCTGACCACTGTGGCTCAGTTGCCACAAAGCAAATTGCCCCACGAAGCAAAGTTCACCTGTTCGATTCCCAGTCAGGGCACAGGCCTGGGTTTCAGGTTCGCTGCCTGGTCAGGGCACATACAAGAGGAAACCAATCAATGTTTCTCTCACTCTCTTTCTTCCCCCTTTCTCTTTTCTCTAAAAATAAGTAAATCCTTAAAAAAAAAAGCAAAATAAAACTATACTTTCCATTCCATTTCCTGGTCGTATTATAAAATTTTCCTATCCTGATGAACAATTTATCGTTTAATAGTTGTTGCCAACTTTATCACTAGTAACAGCAGTAGATGTAATAGACATAACACCAAGATGTGCCGTGCGTGTGCAGTGTGCAGTGGGTTTGTCCACGAGCATAATGCCGAGCATGAACAGACACATTGTCGCTGTGTGGCCTGAGAGTTCTTGCAACATGAATCATCGAGTCCAGAATTCTTTGTTCAGTGAGTAGTTCTTGAGATATGAACTATTATTTACTTGTTACGGAGATTATAATGTAAGAGTGAGTTTTTTTAGGATATTCTCCTTTTGAGAATAGTAAAATCATATAAATTGTCCCAGTGAAATGGTTGAATAGCATTCTCTGTCTTCTTGTTTTCATTATTTTAAAAATGGTTCTTGCTCTGGTTGATGTGGCTCAGTTGGTTGGAACACTGTCCAGTAGACCAAAGATCGTGGGTTCGATTCCAAGTTAGGGCACATACCCATGCTGCAGGTTCAATACGAGATCGGGGCATGTACGAGAAGACAGCCAACTGATGCCTCTCTCTCTCTCCCCTCACCCCTCCCCTTTTCCTCCCTCTCTAAAAAGTAATGAAAAAATGTCCTTGGGTGAGGGTAACAAATATTTTTAATGGTTCTCTATGCAATGCAGTCTTTTTTCCTTTAATGATTATTTTTATTTAAAATTCCCATCCCTTTACCCCCTCTTCTTTGGTAACTGTCATCATCTTTATGTGAAAACAGAACCGTCTGTTTGTTTTTTTATTAATTTTTTTAGATTACACACATGAGTGAGAGCAGGTGGTAATTGTCTTCCTCTGTGTGACTAATTTCACTTTGCATAATACCCTCCAGATCCATCCGTGTTGTCGCAAGTGGCAACATTTCATTTTTAATGGCCGAGCAATATTCCCTTGTGTGTACATACCACATCTTTTTTATTCATTCATCTATTGATGGATATCTAGGTTTCATATCTCAGTTATTACTAGTAATGTTTAAATAAATACATTTGAATTAATGTTTCTGTTTTCTTCAGCTAAATACCCAGAAGTAGAATTGCTGGGTCATATGGCGGTTCTACTGTTAATTTTTTGAGGACTCTCTGTACTGTTTTCCGTGTGGCTGTTCCCTGTTCCCACGTACAGTCCCCCCACAGTGCACAGGGCCCCTTTTCTCCGCATCCCCGCCCGCACTTATTGTTTGTTGACTGACTGATGGTGGCCATGCTGACCGGTGTGAGGTGGTATCTCACCATGCTTTTTAGTTTTTATTTTTTAGCCAAACCCACCTCCCCCCCTTGCTTCCACCCTCCCCCTTGGGTTTGTCCATATGTCCTTTACAGTAGTTCCTGAAAACCCTTTCCCCCATGGTCCCCTCCCCTGTCCCCTCTGGTTATTGTTACATTGTTCTTCTTTTTAATGTCTCTGGTTATATTTTGTTTGCTTTTTTTCTTTTGTTGACTATGTTCAAGTTAAAGGTGAGATCATATGGTATTTGTCCCTCACCGCCTGGCTTGTTTCACTCAGCAGAATGCTCTCCAGCTCCATCCATGCTGTCGCAAAGGGTAGGAGCTCCTTTCTCTTGGCTGCATAGTATTCCATTGTGTCACCATGGTTTTAATTTGCATCACAGATGATTAGTGATGCTGAGCATCTCTTCCTGTCTGCTGGCCAACTGTGGATGTTCTTTGGAGAAATGTCTATTCTAGTCCTCGGCCCATTTTCCAGTCGGACTGTTATTTTGGTGTTAAGTTGTGTGAGGGTCCTTATCTTTTTGGAAATGAACCCCTTATGGGGTGTGTCATTGCCCAATATCTTCTCCCATTCAGCAGGTTGTCTTTTTGTGTGGTTGATAACTTCCTTTGCTGTGCAGAACTTTTTATTTTGATGTAGTCCCATTTATTTATTTTTGTTTCCCTTGCCCGAGGAAACATTTCCCCCAAAATATCACCAAGAGTGACATCATGGGGTTTACTGCCTGTGTTTTCTTCAAGGAGTTTTATGCTTTTGAGTCTTTTTTTTAAGATTTTATTTATTTATTTTTAGAGAGGGAAGGGAGGGAGATAGAGAAACATCAGTGTGCGGTTGCTGGGGGTCATGGCCTGCAACCCAGGCATGTGCCCTGGCTGGGATGTGCTTTTGAGTCTTAATGTTTAAGTCTGAAATCCATTTTGAGTTTATTTGCATTTGTGGCTTGAGAGAGTGACTCAGTTTTATTCCCGGGCCTCTGTGTGTCCCACTCGCCCATCACCATCCGTTGGAGAGGTTGTCTGCTCTCCACGGTGCACCCTTGCCTCCTGTGTCACGGCCGCACAGGCGGGGCTTGGTTTCCCGGCGCTGCGTTCTGCTCAGGATCTGGCGTCTGTGTCCATGGCAGCGCCACCCTCCAGGGGAAGGAAACGTGGTGGGAGGTGGGCGCGCCCAGCGGACCTCAAAGGCAGGCGTGGTGTTCTTTGTGTGAGGCTGGATGGTGTCACGGGAATGCTTGTTGAGTCCTTCGACCACACACGTGTTTCCTAAGTTTCTTTGTACCTACTCAGTATAATAAAAACACTGTCAAGGCCTTAAAGAGTCCAAACAGACTATACTTTGAGAGCAAATGAATACGAGTATAACCTAGATATCAGCACAAATATCTTCTTTGAAGAAATAATTTACAGTCTAGAATCAGCTTGTTCAAAAAATTATTGAATTTTAATTTTACTTATTAACAGCAGTTTTTTTTAAAGCTTGAAGTAACATAATTTTGTTTTTAGATGTGGTACATATTCTATATTTTTATAATAGAAAATATTGATAAAATTGTGTTTCAAACCAGTTTAAAAGTTAAACTTAGGTATCGCTCTCAAATAAATCCGGCTCCCACCCTCACCTGGAAGCGCCCGGGGACAGCCGAGCCCTTGGGTGCTGCCCTCGGCGCCCACGCGGCGGTCTGCGGGCGCGCGGTTCCGTCCGGTCCCGGGTGTCCCGGGTTCGGGCAGGTTCTGGAAACGGGACTTCGAGCGAAGCGTCTTGTATTCCTTTTGCAGAAATGCTGCTGAGGTGCCGCCGGAAGGGCCAGGAGTGCGAGGATCTGGGACGCACTTTGAACCTTTAAGCGGTCTGGCATGACCTCCTGTCACTGTTAATAAGGAAGAAGCGGGAGCTTAGACGCAGCATTAGCACCGGCTCGCGGCTGCTCCGAGCGGACGGCGCTGCTCCGCGGCGGGGCGGCCCGGCGCCGGCAGGGAGCGGCCGGGCGCCCCCGGGACAGTTTCATGTCGCGCCCGCCCGCGCCGCGCCGCGATGGACCAGGGGTTGCTGAGCGCGCGGGAGGAGCGCTCCTTCCACGTCCGCTACAGGTAAGGCCGCGCTGTGCGCGCGCTTCCCGGGCCTGCCCTGCCGCGGTGGGCCGTGCGCGCGGCCCTGCGCCCTCGCCTTTGACTCCGAAAATGCCCCGCGTCTGCCGGCCGGCCGCGGGGAGCGCCTCCTGCGAGCGGTTTGCCTTAGTCGTGGCCGCGGCTGGTGTTTCTGTCCTTCCTGTAGGAGAAGGGTAGCGGGGACCAGTTAGTTACGTGCCGTGGTGTGTCCATCGTTGTTCTGTGGAACAGGTTATGGCTACTTTATATTTTTGTAACTTCACATAATGCAGCTGTATTGTAAAGTGGAAAAATATTTCTAAATCTTTGGCAGTCAAAGATGGATTTTGTGATGTGGCCAGCTGAATGAATGACCTACTTTTTGTGTTACAGTTTTCAGATGGTGATCTTTCTAAATGAGCTTTTTAAAAAACGGGTATTACCATTGGAATGTGCGAGTACTTTTCTAAACATGATAAACTAATAGCCAGTTTAATATTTAATGGTAAAATATTAATGACATTTCTGATGCATTTGGAAACAAAGCAAGAATATCTGCTTCGTTATTATTTAACGTTTATTCTGGAAGTTCTGGTCACTGCACTACACTGTGAAATCAGCACAAACATAAATCCTAGACTGGAAGGTACAGTCCTTAGTGAGGTGATCAGAGGCTGATGAATTCTTGATCGGAACTGTCACGCGTTCACGGTCAGTAAACGTCAGGACGTGCAGCAGTGGGCACTCACAGTGTCTCCAGCGCAGGTCCTGTCCCCCTGGGTGTCGCGCACGCGTGCGGGAGGCTGCGGCCAACTGTGCTCGGAGCGGGGCTGGGGGCGGGGCGGGGCAGGCCGGGGCGTCCACATTAGGGCGAGTGCCAAGGAGGTTTCCAGGTGAGGTGGGGGCACTCTTATGAAAAACGGAGCAATTCAGGTAAAAGCGAGTGGACGACACGGACCATAATTAGAATGAGCTTTAATACCTGAATTGCCCTCAGGCACAGCTCCAGAAACCCAGGAGTTACTGGCACGGGTCCCTCGTCACTCTCTGTCCCACTGTGCAGCCACCGCTCCCTCCTCAGTGTTGCCCAGGCTCATCCCCGCACCCAAGCCCCCAGCTCTGTGGTAGCTCAGGCCCCGTGGGCGCCCCTCAGACGCTCCATCCTCACCCTCCCGGGGTCCATCGTTTTAGTCCGCCACCAGAGGACACAGAGCTGCTAACCAGACCCTGCCTCCAGGGGTCCCACCTGCGGCCACCCGCCAGCCACCCACAGCCCAGGATGTCTGAGTGCGGCCCAACACCAAATCACAAATTTACCAGAAACATTCCAAGTTTTTTTTTTTTTATTATGTGTCACAATGTATTTAGTGTGAGGCCCAAGACAACGCTTCTTTCAGAGTGGCCCAGAGACGCCCTAAGGTTGGACCCCCGGATCCCTCTAGTGGCTCCTGGGCACCTGCAGGGTGGAGCTGAGCTCACATCCAGCGCAGAGTCTTCCATCACCGGGCCTCCCCTACCCCTTCGTGCAGAGCTCCAGTCCTCAAGGCACGCTGGATCCCGAGCCCACCCTGCTGTTCTGGGTCACGGTGCCTCTGTTCTTG
The DNA here is from genome assembly GCF_004126475.2 of Phyllostomus discolor. NCBI lineage: Eukaryota > Metazoa > Chordata > Mammalia > Chiroptera > Phyllostomidae > Phyllostomus > Phyllostomus discolor. Next base: position 35,536,658 of record NC_040916.2, read on the forward strand.
CCGCTGCCCCCCCCGCCCCCCCCCCCACCACCCCGTGACCTCCGCGCCCTCCCACTTCCTCTGTGTAGTTGGTTCTGCTGCTAGCCAGGAGTCCGCCCGGAGACTCTGTCCTCCCGGAAGTTTCCAACTCCGCAGCTGGTCTCTAAGCCCTCTGCTCCCGGGCCTCTCTCGGCACCAGCTCCGTCAACATTTAATCTATCCGTTCACGGAGACACACGTTTTCTCCTCCCCCGCCACCTTTCTTTGACCAGTAGCTCCCCGGGGGCAGCCATGATGCCCGGTGCGTCCTCTGGCCCAGTCCACATTCGATGGAATGTCCGCTGGCCGTCACTGGGCACAGCCATCAGAGCCACCCAGTAAGACGGTTCTCTGTCTTGCACACTTTCCAAGAGTGGTTTGCGTCTTGATTCTGCAGGAGCCGTGGGGAAGAGGGGGTGGACTCTGCCTGCCTGCCGGAAGCTGTAGATTTACCCTTTGTCCAGGACACAGCATAGGCCAGACGTGGGTATGCATTCGGACAGGACTTCCCCAGGAGAAACTTAAAACTCTGTAACTATTTTTAGGAAGAATGTACCACACAGGTCTCTGGCCTCCTCAGTGCTCCACAATCGGCAATCTCTACGTCAGTCAGATTGTTATACAATTGCAGGTGATGGTTTGTGTCCCTTATATTAGGGGCCGTGGCCTAGGGTAAGTTATTAGTAAATGCTTAGCATGGAATGTTTTGTCCATCTGGTTCTTTCATTGTGGAGGTTCTCATCCCTCCCTGGGATTTGTGACATTGAGATGGAATAATTCTTTGGGCACTAAGGAACCCCTAAGAGGTATGAGAGTGCTTTGTACCATTTTGTAGTGTAATTGTGGAGGTAGGGAGAAATGGAGAATGATAGTAAAATGGAATTTGTTTCTAAACTTTGAAGTGATTACTGTTAATCTCTTTAGGTATGATAAATAGTATTGTGGTTACATATTTTTAAAAACAACTCCTTACCCGTTAGAGATGCATACTAACGCATTTAACATACTAACGTGAAATCGTGCTTTCGGGAACGCACAACACTTGAACAGAATGTGGGACTGCAGAGCGCCGAGGGGAGCAGAAGGGAAACACACTGATGATACACACCGGTAGCTGTTGGCGTTGAGCATGGATGTATCAGGTAGTTATGCTAGTTTCTCTGGTTTTGTTTTTCTTTGAGCAATTTTATTCATAGTTGTTACTGTGAATAATAAACACTTCAGTACTTTTCAATGTTGTAAAAAATTAGACTGTTGCATAAAAGTTGGAAAGAAATACAGTTTGGTGCTGGATTCTGGTTGTTAACGACACCCTCCCGCAGCAGGGTCCGAGGTGAGGAGCGGGGCCGAGTGCCCTGGGTGTGGGCGCAGACGGCCCTTCCGTAATGACCCCCGCTGCCTCAGAGGGCTTCGTTGAGAGTCGAGTTTGGTAAAATACGTAGTAAAGTCGCTGTGAAAATGGAGTTACCGATCAGAATTGAAATCCAGAGAATGGTGCACCCCGCAAAGTAAATGAGAACGAGATCTGTGTGGCATGTGGAGCGGCTGAACCCTGGGGAGGGGTTGAGGGCGGGAGCTTGTTGGGGAGGCCCGTGCCTGGCGAGAGCTCGGGCTCGGGGAGCCGAGGCCTGCAGACTCCGCGGCCTCGGAGGACAGAGCCCGATGGAGGAGATGCGGAGCAGTCTTGTCTTGTATTGGATGTTAAGTCTTGAATCCCATCATTTCTCTCTCTCTCTTTTTTTTTATCGACTTTAGAGGGAGAGGAGGGGAGAGACAGGGGAGAGAAAGAGAGAAAGACATTGATTTGTTGGTCCACTTCCACGACAGCCTGTGAAGGGAGAGTCAGATTTGGACATAATCAGTGTTAAATCATTCAAAACGACGTAGCATCACCCTGGCCGGGGCAGCTCAGTTGGGTAGGGCGTTGTCCAGATACGCCCAGGCTGCAGGTTCAACCCCCAGCCAGGGCACGTACAAGAAGCAACCAGTGAGTGCATAAATATGTGGAAGAGCAAATCTGTGTGTGTCTCTCTCAAATGAATAAATTTTAAAAAATCAATAAAAATTTTTTAAACATGGTTAAACATCAGTGTTGAAATCTTCCTCTGTTTTCACTGCTATACATACTATGAACAGAAGAAACCAAAATTAAGGAGGTAAAAAAATCTAGTGTGGAAGGAAAGTTAAAAAATAGGAAAGTCGAAAGAAATTGAAACCACGTGAGCTCGTGCAGGAGCTGCGGACGCGCAGCCGTGTGCTCAGTTAGCGAGACAGACCCGTTTCCGCCCCGGACGGCAGCGCGGTGGTGAGGGTTTGCAGTGGTGAGACCTGGGCCTGATCTCGGACTCCACAAGGGGACCGGCCGCTAGGAGGAGGAATACAGGGGGATCCGAACGGGGGATGCGCTTTGACAGAGATGGTTAGTCCCTGTCTGCCTTCCACTCTGGGTGTGTTCTTTGTTTTCAGCCCAGCGGGCGAACAAATGGTGTAATTCTACTCGCAGGGAGACAGGGAGGATATGAAATTACTTTCTCTGTTACTATTTAATGATCTTCTAAACTATTTATAAGCCAACCTGCCTTGGCTGCTTTGCAATTCGATATGTTTGGTTGTGGAGCTGGGAGATTTTGCCAGAATGTTGACCGCTTTTTGATAAAATGTGCCAGAGCCATAACGCGTCTCCGAGTTCTCCGTGAGCCGGAGCCTCCGGGCCTTGGTTCAGGCGCTGGTCACCGAAGCCCCTTTGCTAAGGCAGCCGCTTCCGCACGGCAGCCCCACGCCCTGGGTTTCAAGGATAGCTGCAGGGCCAGCTCACTGCCACCGTTTCTGGTGGGAATTAACGTAAAATACGTCCTGAAAAACTTGTGGTTCACATGACACCGTTCAGCCGATACCCAGATTTTAACTGCTCTATTGTTTGGATGATTGGTGTCTCGGTACGATGTTTTTTAAGTTTGCTTATTTATTTACTTTAAAAATTTATTTTCAGAGAAAGGAGAGTGGAGGGAGAAAGAGAGGGAAACATCGATGTGGGAGAGAGACACCTATTGGTTGCCCCTCGTACACGCCCTGACTAGGGACCGAACCCACAACCCAGGCGTGTGCCCTGGAGTGGGAATCGAACCGGTGGCCTTTCAGTTCTCGGGACGACGCTCCAACTCACGGAGCCACACCAGTCAGGGCGGTGCTGGGTAGCTGTGTAAATCCAGGAGGCCAGATCTTTGTGGCGAAGCCGTTTATTTGAGGGGGACACTTCCGTTTCCGCGGGTGCAGCGAACATGTGCAGTCCTGCTCCTGCCTTCTCCCCGACTCCCGGTCAGCAGCCCCGTCCCGGAGCAGGTGGGGCCACTCTGTGGGGCTGCCCCCCCCCGCCCACCGGCACCGGGGCTGGCGCGGGCGGTCCGCGGACCCATGGCACGGAGTTCTGTGGAGGGACCAGTGCCCTGTGGAGGGGCATTTCGGTTGTCTGTGTTTCTGCTGCTGTGAGCATCCTTTTACATGTATCGTCTGTGTGGACGTGTGTTTATCATGTACGTACTTCCTAGCAGTGAAATCGCTGCATATGTATTTATGTAGTTGGTAGCAGGCTTAAATTTAAAAATTTTAATAGCAAAAGTAACGTATTTTGTATGTAAAAAAATCTTTTCCAGTTTTTTCCTATGATAATTCTTAGAAGTTCATTGGTTTCGGATTTTAGACAAATAGAGATTACTAGTTAAAGTACCTTGTCTAGCAAAAGAACCCTTAAATAAAACCACCTTTTCACACAGTACTGTTTTGCTGACTCATTTCTCTTCACACACAGAATACCATAAAGTCCTGAACAAAAATAGTCTAATCGTTTTCTTTTGTGAATCCTTTCATTTTCAAAAATAGAGTTCTAAAGGACAGTTTTCACTGTGAAAGACCAAAGTAGACTTTGTCATCTGAAATGACATCAATACAACATTTTAAGGTTTCTGACTTAACTGGCTTTTCGAGGCGCCTTAGACCTTCCCTCCTGAACCTGACCGGTCAGCGGGCAAGCAGAACGGCGTCCGCCAGAGGCTCCCGTGGCCGCGCTGCCCAGGGCCCTCGGTGAGGGCGGGGCCGCTGGTCCCACTGTCAACGAACGGTGGCCTTTGCCTCAGTCACTTGGAGTATTTGAAAAAACTTCTGGATGTAGAAGTTTAAAATGAGCTGCCAGAGACCACATAAAGCTGCTATTTATTGCAAACCAGAAGGCGGCCCTGAACCTTTGTGATTGGCTGTTCTTAGATTTCCCGTCCCTTCATCAGATTGATGTTCCGTTTTTATGATTCTGTTTTAATTTATGGCTCTGCGGAACCTAAGAGCCCCTGAAGAACCATGCTAATTGACCTGCTACTGGAAATACAAAAGTATAATCATATTTGAACGATTTTTGGATGAGTGGATGTTTATTTCAACATTTCTTGTTAAAGCAGCGATTCTCACCCGTGGCTTGTGTGTGGGAACTGCCTGGGGGCTTTGAAAACATAGGACAGGGAGGGGGTGGGGGGCTCAGCACCGAGGGCCTCGGCCGGCACCCAGGCGGCGGCTTGGCCAGATCCGCTCACGGCTGAGGCGGCAGGTGGTGCTGCCCCGAGTCGTCCAGGGGTGACAGGTACACTGCTGGCGGTGCGTGAGGGATTTTATGTGCTTTTCTGTCTCCGTAATTACACAGTTTTTAATGTTCATTAGAAAATGAACGTGAGCATCACATCAAACTCAGTTGCAGAGATATGAAGCCAGATTTTTTTTAAGTGCTGAATCCGGCCCTCCACCTTGCTTCTCCCCGGCGGCAGTGCCGGGCTCCTGGCCCCTGGTTAAGGAGCAGTTACATGTACACGGTCCTGAAATCACATTCGGCCCTTTGGAGGCGACTGCCAGGCTGGTGTGGCCCCGGTGAGAATGAGTTCAATGCCCCTGGACTAGGCAGTATGTGGACATGGCGGAAGCCACAAAAACGCTGAAGAAACACAGCGGCAACCTCGGCGAAGGGCGCCTGCTGGTGTTTGGGGTTAGAGCCTGAAGTGTCGGTGCTTTTCTCCCTGGATATATATATTGACAGGAACTCGGTTCTTCCGGATTGTAAAATTCTCAGTGACAGACTGAGAATTAGAATTTCTGCAAATCTGTAAGTCCTTGCTTTCTAACACACTATTTCATGACGGTTCCCTTATGGACACGTGCTTTGTAAATACATGAAGATACGTTGCCTGTCTATTAATAAGGTGCAGGCGATGGTGTGGTGGTAACGATGGGGAGAGAATGAGAGTCGTGTGTGGCCGTGTGCCAGCGAGGTGGGAGGAGGGGCTGGCGCACAAGGTGAGGGGGTGGTTACCCAGGTACCTGGGCGAGAAGAGGAGGACTGCAGGACTTCGAGTTTCTCAGGCATCCCCTTCTCCGCAAGCTCTCAGGAGGCCCATGGGTTCAGGAAACACTGTTTCAGGTTCTCTCACTGGTACAGTGGGTTGTTGGCGGGGAGGGGCCGTTAAAATGGGCTCCATACAGAGAGATCCAGCTTTCCTGTGTAAAGGCTGGGGGCCGAGAGGTGTCTGAACAGGCGGATGGACGCCTGCTGTAGATAACGGGTCACCCTTCGTCAGCCGTGTGCGCACTTCAGTCACAGAGGCCGCCGTTCGGGACGCGGTCGGCAGGACCCGTGTTCAGGTCGTGTTCCCGCAGGGGAAGGCTCTGCTGTGCAGTTACAGGGCGGCCTGTAAATGTCTGCCGTGCGTCCCTCTGCAGGATGGAAGCTTCTTGCCTGGAACTGGCCTTGGAAGGGGAGCGGCTGTGCAAGTCGGGGGACTGCCGCGCCGGCGTGTCGTTCTTCGAGGCTGCGGTCCAGGTGGGGACCGAGGACCTGAAGACGCTCAGCGCCATTTACAGCCAGCTGGGCAATGCCTACTTCCACCTGCACGACTATGCCAAAGCCCTGGAATACCACCATCACGATCTCACTCTTGCAAGGTGATTAATTTAAGCTTTTTAAAAAGATTTATTTATTTATTTTTTGAGAGGGGACGAGAGGGAGAGAAACATCTGTGTTGCCTCTCTAGCACCCCCTACTGGGGACCTGGCCTGCAACCCAGGCATGTGCCCTGACTGGGAATCAAACCGGCGACCCTTTGGTCACAGGCTGGCTCTCAATCCGCTGAGCCACACCAGTCAGGGCTAATTTGAGCTTTTTAATGTTCTTTCTCCCTGTATTGTCACTTTCAAACTACTTGTATTCAATTAAAAACAAACTAAATACATTTAGTGAGTTCTAATTAAATAGCACTGCATCTTAAAATGAGTCTTCAGGCTGAGTTTAATTAAATGAGTGAACAGTACTGAAATGACCCTAGAGGTTAATCAAATGAATGTAAATTAATTAAATTTCAATACAGAAATGTAAGTTTTAAATTTTTATTCAAAGTAGGTTTCTCAGCTAATGGGTCTTTCTTACTTTACACATGTTAACTGTCCTCTAGAGAAAACGTACTCTGACCACTTTATATTTTAATACAATACAGTTTGCTTTCTTCTTTTTTTTTTTTTCCCCCAGGACTATTGGAGACCAGTTGGGGGAAGCTAAAGCTAGTGGTAACCTGGGCAACACCTTAAAAGTTCTTGGGAATTTTGATGAAGCCGTAGTTTGTTGTCAACGACACTTAGATATTTCCAGAAAACTTAATGACAAGGTAATAAGGAAACATTTTTTTCATTGAAGTTGCTTTGTGTTTTAATTCTCTCTTTAATCATGCAGTAGTTTTTCTGAACGTTAATACTAAAAACATTCATAGAAAAGTAGAAGAAAAAGAAACATACGTTTTTTTTTAAAAGATTTTATTTATTTTGAGAGAGAGAGGGAGAGAAACATCACCCCCCACTGGGGACCTGGCCTGCAACCCAGGCGTGTGCCCTGACTGGGAATCGAAGCAGTGTGACCCTTTGGTTTGCAGGCCGGCGCTCAGTGCGGTTTGCTACACCAGCCAGAGAGAAACACAGACATTTTTAAAGCGAGGAAAAAAGTAAATAGTGAGAGGCCCTTCTTTCGTCGGCGATCATCAGTCTGGCTCCGTCTGGGCAGCCAGCGGACGCCTTTCTCCCCCTTGACCGTGGTGGGAAGGACGCCAGGAACAGAGGTGTGCGGCAGGCACTAGGGCCCCTGAGCTCTGATGCCCACGTGTGGCGGTAAAAGCTCTGCCGGGTTCTCCTCTAGGTGGGAGAAGCGAGGGCGCTGTACAACCTGGGCAACGTGTACCACGCCAAAGGGAAGAGCTTCGGGGCCCCCGGCCCTCAGGACGCCGGCGACTTTCCAGAGGAAGTGCGCAGCGCCCTGCAGGCCGCCGTGGACTTTTACGAGTGAGTAGTGCTGCGCGGCCGCGGGCCCCTGTGCGGGGGTTGCTCTGTGCTCTTGAGCCTGTAGGAAACTTGAACGTTGGGCAAAGGTTTTTAAATTAAGGACTAGCAAGTAAAAACAAACCATGCAATTGTTGCTAAAAGGCCGTAGAGTTGTGGTCCAGTGTCCTCCCCCAGGGAAGGTTTCATGGGAACTGCAGACCAGTGCCACCTGGTGGCAGAAACAAGAAGTATCTCTGGTTGGTTTCAGTAGGGGGAAGTTTAGTCCCTTATTAAGAGAATTGCACAGAATTTCTTAGCTTAGCGGTTTCTTTCCTTTCATTTTTTCTTGTTGCTCAATTACAGCTGCCCCAGTCCCCCCCCCCCCCCATGGGGTTCCGAGATCAATCCGCCCTTGACCCTGGGCAGGACCTTCAGCCCGTTCCGATAGCCACCCTCCCTCCCAGACCCGTCTTTAAAATGTGGCCGCGGGCTTTATAAAAGGACTTAGTTTGTGAATCTAGTCCGCAAACCCCCGACCCCCGACCCGTCTTCCCTCCACCCGTGTGTCACCGCGCAGGGAAAACCTCTCGCTGGTGACGGCGCTGGGCGACCGCGCCGCCCAGGGGCGCGCCTTTGGGAACCTGGGGAACACGCACTACCTCCTCGGCAACTTCAGGGACGCGGTCATCGCGCACGAGCAGGTGCGTGCCCTGCGCCCCGAGCAGGGGCGGGGGCGGGGGGCGGCTCCTCACGCGTCACAGCTGTGTCTGATCCGTGTTTCCTCTTGCAGCGCCTCCTCATTGCAAAGGAATTCGGGGATAAGGCAGCGGAAAGAAGAGCGTACAGCAATCTTGGGAATGCATATATATTTCTCGGTGAATTTGAGATGGCCTCTGAGTACTACAAGTCAGTCCCGTGTTTCTGTAGATGAATGTGGAATGAGTGGTTGCGCCGTCCCGTTAGGTCCGAGGCAGGTTTCAGACCAGCCCTTGGCTGCACGTGAGCAGCCGGACCCTGGGCCCCCGCCCCCGGTGTCCGCTCCTGTGAAGGGAGGTGTCGGCGCCCTGCTGTGGGGGCGTGGGGAGGGCTGGCTGGAAGAACACATACGCCCTCACTCAGCGTGGCGCCCGGCACAGCGCTCCATGAACATCAGTGTACCGGAGGTTGCGTAGCCGCGGTACGACCCCTTTATATTTTACTACTTTTTACCTTTGAAACTGTTTCTAAGTGAAATTCTTAACTTGTTTAGCCTGTGTAGTATGTATATTTACATTTACATTGTTTTCTCCCACCCAACTCACAGAGGGTCCATGAAAAATCCTAGTAACCCAAACATGCCCTCGTCTCCCCAGTGAGCCCTGACCTCTCCGCCCGTCTAAAAATCCCCCCGCCCCACTGGCAGTCCTTCTGGTCCGTCCTTGGACTCTGCCACAGCGGGCAACGGAGCTCAGACCACCTAAGCTTAGCCCTGGTCTGCTTGGAGAGCAGCCCGATTAGTGGGGTTTGCAGCCCATGCAGAAGCCAAAGGAAAGAGTCGTTCAAATGATTGGATCCATAAGCATTTATAAGGCCTCACGGGGTGGCTCAGTGGGTTGGCATCAGCCTGCAGACCACAAGGTCGCTGGTTCAATTTCTGGCCAGAGCACACGCCTGCGTTGTGGGTTCAGTCCACGGCTGGGGGCGTGTGAGAGGCAGTTCATCGATGCTTCTCTCTCCCATTGATGTTCTGCTCCCTCTCAAGATTTCTCTCTCCCTCCCTTCTCCCCTCTCTAAAAGTAAACAAAAAGTCCTTAAAAAAAAAAAAAAAAGCATTTGTAGGTGTGAGCACTGATCATAACAAAACAGCACTAAGCTTGAGCAGATTGCCGCCCCTAGCACTGTGCGTACCAACCGGGTCACCTGACCCTCCCAGCGCCCTGGGAGGTGTCTGCCCGTCTCCCACATGGGGGACCAGGAGCTCCGTGGGGGTGGACCCAGCACGTCCAGCTCTCAGCTGCCGCCCGGTTCCTCACCGACGGTTCCACGTGCCTTCGGCAGAATTCGGTCAATGTTTAAATCTGGTACTTAGTATTTTTCCTCACCTGGTGACTAACAGCCTGCAAATACGAGTTTTAAGTCAGTAATTTAGAGTCTGACGACCCGTAAAGGCGGCAGCAGGACTGAAAGGAGAGCTCTGCGAACAGCGTCTCTCTGACACCGAGTCGCTGCCACCACGGCAGGGAACGTTTTCTTGCGCGTTACCACCACCGTGTTCGCGAGAAGCAGTCGGCCTCGTGCGTGCTCACTCCTTTCCTCGGGAAAGCGCACAGGCCTTGCAAACTAATTATGAAAGTCTGGGTTTGCTTCCCGTGTTCCGAAGGCCCCCCTCCCCTGGAAGCAGTGGAGCAAGTGCGGGGTGGTCGGCCCCAAAACAGACTCACTCCACAGGCTAGTGGGAGAGTGGGAGTGTTCCTTTACGATTCTAGCCAAAAAGGAAAGGACTCTCAGGTGAGTGCATTTCTCCCTCAGAAAGACGCTGCTGCTGGCCCGGCAGCTGAAGGACAGAGCCGTGGAGGCGCAGTCCTGCTACAGCCTCGGCAACACGCACACTTTGCTGCAGGACTACGAGAAGGCCATCGACTACCACCTGAAGCACCTGGCCATCGCGCAGGAGCTGAAGGACAGGTGAGTGGCGCCCCCTGGCGTCGCGGTGCCGGCACCACACGGGGGCACCGTTTGGGTCCTGGAGTTCTTGCTCTGTCTTTCTCTGTGTGTGTGCATGAGTTCTTTTTCTTTTTCGAGGAATTTCCTCTGTGGCACCGTGTCACTGACAGCCTCTCTGTTCGTCTGCGGGCCAGCGAATGTTAGAGGCCAGCCTGCCTCTGTGTGGCCTCGGACCCAGATCGGGACATAGGTCACCGGCTCCACCGCCCCAGAGGTCCCCCGGACTCACTCAGCGTGGCACTGGGGGGGGGGGTGACATGTGGCCTGACATGACAGGGACAGCCGCTCCTCGCCCCGGCTGCCGGCAGGAACAAGTGTCTGCTGGGTCCAGTTCCCCGTTTGAAAGAGAAGCGAGAAGACCTGAGTTTCTTACGAGTCTTCTGACGTTCACTGTTGGTGGCTAATTCCTCCTTTGCCCTGTACGGAGACAGCACACACACACGCAGGCCGCTCGCCCGCGTCGCCTGCTTTAGGACACTGGACTCTAGCTCAGCACGAAGGAGACCTTCCCTCCACAGCTGTGCGTGCATGGCCTGCGGGAGTGGGTTCTCTCCCCCGACGGCGGTCAAGCACGGCTGAAGGTCACCCTGGGGCTGCCGGGAGAGGCAACGGGGTGCCCGAGCTAGCAGACCTGTCCCTGAGACTTCATTAGGTTACAGCGCATGCCTGTGCACAGGGGGAGTTTTAATGCTTGTTCTGAGTGTTTACTGTTAGCTGGGGGTTCTCACGTCTCTAGTATTGTCATAGTAGGTTCCTTATTAGTATTGTCATAGTAGGTTCCTTATATCTAATACCAAGTAAATGCAAAGCATGGTCTGTACCTCTGAGTAATGCTGGGTGGTCTTGACCCCCCCCCACCCCACGAGACCTCCTTCAGACACCTGCATGTCCTTGGATTGTCCTGTAGGATCGGTGAAGGAAGAGCGTGCTGGAGTCTGGGGAACGCGTACACGGCTCTAGGAAACCACGACCAAGCCATGCACTTTGCTGAAAAGCACTTGGAGATTTCAAGAGAGGTAGGAAGCTGAGAAGCTGGTGTCTGTGCTACCGTGACACAGTCAGCAGGGGGGGCCGCCCTGTGACTCCTCTGGGCTGCTTCCAGACGGCTGAGCAATAAGTTTGTTAGGTGTTTTTCTCCGGGCATCAGGAATGGAAGACCCCTGGCCTCTGCCCCCTGCCCTAACCCCATGGCCACACAGCCTGTGTGGCAGGAAAACACGGCTTGGAGGCAAGTCCTGCCACCTGCTCGCTGTTTGCTCTTGGAAACCCTTCTGAGCCTCACTTCTCTCATCTGTAAAATGGGAATATTTACCTCTCAGATCATTACACGTATAAGTCCCTAGGATGATGTGCTGGCTTGATGAATAAATGTTTATTAACATAGTATAGAAATAGTCTGAGGAGGTTTAATTTCTATAATGCCAAGTTAATGTGTCACAAAAGAACCACATTATTAGACCACAGAAAGAGCCATCTAATATTTGGAGAACTAAAGAACTGATAAAATATAATTAGCTGTCCTATCATATTTTAGAAACTTCCCTTTTCATTCTCCTTTTAAAAAACTATTTCATTCATAGTCTCATAATTGCAGTGTAACCACTTTTACTCAGTGGTAGGCTCACAGCATTCTCTGTCTGCACGCTAAAGCAGGACCGTCTGTGGTTGCAGGTCGGGGACAGGAGTGGGGAGCTGACGGCGCGGCTGAACCTCTCAGACCTGCAGATGGTGCTCGGCCTGAGCTACAGCGCAGACAATTCGGCCGTGTCCGAAAACGTCGAAATCGACAACGGCGTGCACAGTGAGTAGCAGGTCCTCAGAACTCAGCGTCTCCACCCTTAGGTCTCACATGGAATCAGCCCCTCATGTGCACCACGGCCTGAGAGAGGGTGCAACACGGGGATCCCAGCCGGTTACTAACACAAAGGGATGGAACCAAAACAAGATTCAGGAGACCTCCTAGAACCCCCAGTTTGGTTCTTTAGAAACACTGACAGATCTACAGCAAGATTATTCAAGAAAAGGGAGAGGAGTGGACATAATATAGATGCAGCCAGAGATTTAAAAAAAAAGGATAAGAGATCATCCTGAATAATTTTCTAAAAAGGATACTTGAAAACCCGGGAGAAACGGACAATTTCTAGAAAAACAAGTTACCAAAACTGAAAAAGCCTCCTGGTCGAGATGGGATGGTGGAGAAACCTCCCACCAGCACGGTACCCGGCCAGGCAGACGGGACGCTGGCTCCAGCCCTCCACGGGACTCTGCAGCTGGAGAAGTGGGGACACTTTCTCAGTCCTCCCCAGGACAGTGCAACCTCGACATCCAAGCCAGACAAGAGCAGTGCAGGAGCGGTGAACTATGAGCCTTCACTCGTGCTCACAGAGGCAGAGCCTCTAAACAAGGGACCAGCCAACCAGCCCCAGCAGTGCACACGCACTACACAGCAGTGCAAGCGGGCCGAACACCAGGGGGTTGCCGTAACTCACCGCCAACACAGTGAGGGGGAACCCGCCCAGACGCCCACACGCGTCCTTCATTCTGTAAATGCAGGTGCTCCGTGTGAAGGGCGGGGGAGTCCGGCCAGAAGGAGTAAAATCCAACTACTGCACAAGGAGTTTCTAAAATGTAAGAACATCGTACTCCTGAAAAGGATAGAAAAAGATACACCACGTACTAGGAAAAACTAATCAAAAGGAAGCTCATACAGCTTATTAACATCAGATAAAATGCACTCTAAGGCAAAAGGTCTTGTCAGACGTGAAGGGGTCCCTGGCCGGTCTGCCCCGGTTGGTGGGGTGTCTCAGGCTCAGTCGCAGGTCAGAGCATGTAAGGAAGGCAAATGAGACACGTTTCTCTCCCTCTCCTCCCTCCCTCCCCTCTCTCTCTCTCTCTCTCTCTCTCTCTCTCTCTCTCTCTTCGAGAGAGAGAGGGAAATGAAGAGAGCGGAAAATGAAGATGTTCACTTCACAAGGATTAGTTAGCGCTTCAGTTCACCGGGAAGGAAGAGCCTCAAAGGTGCATTGTCCATGAAGTCGAACAACCATGAAGTCTAACAACGAAGCTTCAGCGAACAGAAAGCCGCGCTGTCAGGACGCTGTGCTCCCTCTGGTCCCAGCGCGGGGAGTGACGTCTCAGGACAGAAAACAGAACCACAAGGAAGAGGTCGACAGTGAAACTAAGAACTCCATTTGACGGAAAGAACCGTAGAGAGAACACAAACTGAGAGGACATTTGCCACGTGCGCGACAGAACAGGACTTGTGTCCTCGACATGGAAGAGCTCCTGACTCAGAACCAAGACTGTGACCCAACCTCAGAACGGGCAGAAGTGAGGAACAGAAGACACAAACAGCCCGTAAGCTCCTGGGAAGCTCCTCAGCGGCTCTGAACCAGGGAAGCCTGTGTGGAGGAGGGGGTCAGAGCCCTGGCGATGCTGGGGCTGGCACAGCGTGCGCGATGGCACCCCGTGCCGCTCTGTGAGCAGGAGAGATCGGTGTGTCTTGCAGAGCCACCGGCAACATCCTGGTCGTGCTGCAGACGGAGCAACCTCCCGGCCCAGCAGCCCCGCTCGTCACACGCCCTGAGTCCTGGCTGGGAGAACGCCGGCTCTCACACACACACACACACACACACACACACACACACTCCAGCCCCGGAATGTCCGGGGGCGGGGGCGGTGCCTGTGACGGCGCAGAACTGGAAGCCACCGGAATGTCCGCCCCAGCGGAATGGGTAGGAACGCAGTCTCCTAGTCCGACAAAGGCAGTGGACGTTAACAGACTAAACCACACACCAGCTCCGACGATGCTCACGAACATGAGGTTGCTCAGAGGAGACGAGTCAGAGGATGCATCCAGTCTGGGACCGTTTATGTAACATTACACTCTTCACTGCTCAGGCACAGACACGTGTAATGAAGCACTGGAGGAAGGAAGAGGGAGTTAATGTGTTGGTGATGGTCTATTTTTAGGCTGGGTGTGTATCGTGTATTCCTTATATGTCTTCTAAAATATTGGTTGTCTTTAAAAGATTGAGGGGATATGAAAGCTTTTAAATATTTAATAGCAATTGTATTAAAATAATTTCTGAAGTGACTTAAAATTTTTTGTAAACATTTTATTTTTAGAAGGGAAGGGAGAGAGGGAAACATCAATGTGTAGTTGCTCTCATGCACCCCCTACTGGCGACCCTTTGGTGCACAGGCTGGCACTCAATCCACTGAGCCACACCAGCCGGGACTGGAGTAACTTTTTTAAGTATGTTTCCTGACTGGCAGTAAATCTTTCACGTAAGAGATCTTAAAGTGGGAACGGGTAACTCTGAAGTAGTAGTATACTACTGGGAGTGTTGTTTTGTTTCTTATCTCAAAATTGAAGGCCTAAAGCCTTTCCCTATGTTTTTACTTACCTGTACCACTCCAGTTTGTTTGGGTTCCTTTAAGACGCTAGGTAGTATAAAACTAATTATTATAAAAGATTTTCTAAATAAGGGGTAATGTTAGTAATCTAGTTTCCAACCAAAATGTAACCTTGTAATCAAAGAATTTGAGTGCGTATTCTGTTTTTATTTAGCTGGTATGGAAAATTATTCCTCTTAAAAGATCACGTTTGTACTTTTCCTCCTTCCATAAGGGTTTGTGAACAGACTTTAAAATTCATTAATAGCCCTGGTGGGGTTGCTTGGTTGGTTGGAGTGTCATCCGTGCACCAAAATGTTGTGGGTTCGATCCCCCGTCAAGGCGCGTACCAGGGTTGTGGGTTTGGCCCCTGGTTGGGGTGTGTATGGGAGGCAACCAATCGATGTTTCCCTCTTCCCCTTCCCTCTCTAAAATCAGTGAGCATGTCGGTGGGTGAGGGCTAAAAATTCAGTAACAGATTACGCAGTGACACTAAATCTGTGGTCTCCAAAGTCTCCCTGCCTCACTCAGTTACCTGCTCTCTCACAGGCGCGCGCCCCAAGTCTGGGCGCCGGCACAGCATGGAGAACATGGAGCTGATGAAGCTGACGCCGGAAAAGGTTGGCGGTTTTTACGTTTTTATTTCTTGAACTGTCACAGTATTTTTAGTAACCTTTAATGACGTAGTTTATAAAATTATAAAATAATTCATCTTATTTTAAAGGTACAGTTGATTCTCATTTGTGGATACTCTATTTACAGGCTTGGGTGCTTGCTAATATTTATTTGGTAGCTTTCAAATAATATTCGTGCTGCTTTTTTGCCCCTTGCCCCCATGTAAGATCTTTTAAAATTGAGGTTGTGTTAGTTTCAGGTGTAGCACTGATTCGATATTGTACACATTGCATAATGACCACAGTAAGTATAGTTAGCACTGTCACCGTAACTACAGAACATTTTGCTGGTAGCGAGAACTGGTTTACTCCCGGCACACCGCAGCTGCCGTGCTGCACGCCACGCCTCCGTCACTGAGCTCCCTCATCACTGCAGGTGTGCGCCTTCTGACCCCCTTTACCCGTTCACCTGCCCCTCCTTTGGCAACTACCAGTCTATTCTCTGCATCTGTGAGCATGGGGACGGTTTGCCTTTTTTCTTTTTACATTCCACACACAAATGAGATCACGTGGTGGTGTCTTTCTGTCTGAATTATTTCGGTTGTCACACTGCCCTGAAGGCCCATCCACGCTATCACAGACGGCAGCATTCCGTTCTTTTCTGTGGCCGAGTACATACTGATTTTTTACATACAGTCAAAATTTCCAGTTGTAATAGATATTTAAGTAATTCACGTCCAGAATAAAACTTTGACTCTTTCTCTGGTCATTTAAATTTCAGTATTATGGAATTTGCCAAACTTTCTTATTCTTAGATTTCTTAAGGTTTTATTTTTAGAGAGGGGAAGGGAGGGAGAAAGAGAAGGCGAGAAACATCAATCCATTGTCTCTTGTATGCACCTGGAGCAGGGAGCAAACCCGCAACCCAGGTACATGCCCTGACTGGGAATCGAACCGGCAGCCTTCTGGGTTGCGGGACGACACTGAACAGCCACACAGGCCAGTGGGGCTCTTATCATGTTTTTAAAAGCCACCGTATTGTTTTGATGACGAGAAATCCACAGTATGTCTGGTACAAGCTATTGAAAACAGTGAAATATCCTGGCACAAAGGAATTTTATTAAAAGATCAAAGCCTCACTCCCCCCACGACTAACGAGTGGATGGCAGGTTGGTGTTACAGGAAATCAGAGGTAGTTTCAGTGTTTTTTCCACATCCTGCTTTACATCTACATTTATCATTTTGTAGGTACAGAACTGGAACAGCGAACTTCTTGCTAAACAAAAACCTCTCATTGCCAAACCATCTGCAAAGCTCCTCTTTGTCAACAGATTGAAGGGGAAAAAATATAAAACTAGTTCCTCCGCTAAAGTTCTCCAAGATGCCAGCAACTCCATTGAGCACCGAATTCCAAATTCCCAGAGGGTATGTTGAAAAAAAGTTTTCAAGTGTTGTGAGTACGGCAGTCCCTCCCTTATCCAGGTTTTGCTCTCCAAGACTTCAGTTACCTGTGGTCAACAGCAGTCCAAAAGTGTTAAATGGAAAACTTCAGAAAAACAACTCACGTTTTAAGTACACACCGTTCTCTGAGCAGTGTGATGAAATCTCACGCTGTCCTGCTCCGGCCGGGCCGGGGCTCATCTTTGTCCAGTGTCGCCACGCTGTCCGCACGCCCTGCCTGTGAGCCCGTCACCAGCAGCTGTCACGGGTCGGCCGTGCTGGTGTTCAGATGGCCCCACTCCACTCGACAGTGGCACCAAAGCGAGGGGGCGACTCGGAGCCCGGGTGTGTGCTGAGTCAGCGGTGGCTGCGTACCACACTCGGGATTTGAGACGGTGCCCAAGTCTGAGGGACGTTTCTTGAGCCTTAGAAATATACAGAGTAAAAGCCAAGATAGGAGAAACGCTTCTTGTTGGATTGAAACATCTCTTTATTGATAATGTTGCCATCTTGTATTCTTCTTAGAAAGTAAAAGTCCGTTTTTAATCTTTGTTTTGCATTTGAGTGTACTGAGGTATTGTTCCATTGATGATCTGAGGGTGATGCTGGAATGTTTAGATTTTTTCTCAACGTTTCAGAAACTCAGCGCAGAGACTGTTGGAGACGAGGGGTTCTTTGACCTGCTGAGCCGGTTTCAGAGCAACCGGATGGACGACCAGAGGTGCTGCCTGCAAGAGCGGAGCCGGGGGCCCACTCCCCCGAGAGGGGCGCTAAAACGTAAGTTATCTGTGCTTCACCCCAATTCCAAGAGTTCCCTCTGATGTTCCTGTGTTCTCTGAGAATTCAGTTCTGTCCGAGGAGACACAGTAAAACTGAGCCCGAGTCCTCCGGGTGCGTCTGAAGCGCTGGTCTGTGGACAGGTCCCAACGAGGTTTTCTGTCACTTCCTGAGTTTAGCTGTGTTCCGTGTGCAGTGCACCCTCTACAGCCTGTATCACACTGCCTCCCTAATTTCTTCGGGTCTGGGAGAAACAATCTAACAAATAATGAGAAAAAAAATTATAGTTCTACGTACCTTACGTGTAAAATGCATCGTGTCTAGATTAAAGAAGAAAGCGCCTGAAGAGGAACTTCTGCCTAAGGCTGCAGCTAAGGCCTGCCGGAGCCTTAGAAGGATCTAGAATAGGAGACAAATTTCCCTGTCTCAGCTCCTAAGACAGTGAGGAGTGCTGACCTACTTGTCCTGGGAAGCAACTGCTATGTACCTTCTAAAACGCAGCCCAAGTCTCGGAGGCACATCCGGGAACCAGGTAGCGGGGAATGCTGTCAGCCCTGAACCACCGCCAGACGGATCGCTGGGGGCTCTCGGGGTGCACTGCTCCCCATCAGTGGCACGGCTCAGCGGGACTGAGCACAGCAGGGTGTAACGTTGGGGTGGTATGTCCTGTTCCCAGCCCCGTCTGTCCCCGTGGTGTCCCCCAACACGGATGAGTTCCTGGACCTCCTTGCCAGCTCCCAGAGCCGCCGCCTGGACGACCAGAGGGCCAGCGTCAGTAACTTGCCGGGGCTGCGCCTCACTCAGAAGAACAACCAGTCGGTCCTGGGCCACCTGATGACCGATGACAGCAAAGAGCCCGACGAAGACTTCTTCGACATCCTTGTAAAATGTCAGGTATGTGGATATTTTCACCACTCCGGGTATGGCTTGGGTGCCGTGGGGAGCCTTGGCCGTGTTAGAATTCTCGGCAGGGCTCAGCTGCTGGTCTGAGCTGGTGAGGCGAGGGGGTTGCTGGTGTGGGGCGAAGACTGAAAGCACCCCCCCCCCCCCCCCCAAGCTCAGATGCAGCATGGGAGCAGCTGGTGAGCAAGGTCACGAGGGCCCCGTGTGGGCGGCCTTCACATTTCAACTGTTTCAGTGGCTGCTCACCGGTGTGGTCATGGAGAAAGAAAAACAAGCATTATTTTCACTAAGGAGACACTTCCTCTGCCTGACCCCATTTCTTATTTGTCTCATTCATAAAAAAGATGACATGATAGCAACTTTCGAGAAAAAATTACTGAACACCTCTCCCAGGTATTGCTCCAGACACTGGCGCTCCAGGGGCATTATTCAGTGTGTTTGTACGCCGGGGCTAATACTTCCGTAAGAAAATTAAAGCGAGGCACAGGGGTAGTGGCTGATGTAGGTTACAGAAGACGTTTCTGGACTGACCTTCGGACAGAGACCTGAATGAGGGGAAGCAGGCAGCCATGGAGAAGAGCGTTCCACAAGGAGACGGCAAGTCCCCAAAGCTTTATCAGCAGGTTCAAGGAGTGGTAAGGTGGTCAGCGTGACTGGTGTGACCAAGGGGGAGGAGAGGGGAGGACACCCGAGGGCTCTGCTGACTGCCTGGCTGGTTTTTGCACTGATTCAGGGGAAGGACAGTGGTGGCAGTAGTGACAAGTGGTCGGACGAGGGGTCCGTTCTGAAGTTACGATGGAGAGGCTAGACCTGCTCGTCAGCTGGACGGTGGGTGCGAGAACCAAAGGGGACTCCTAGCTGTTCAGCCTGAACACTGAGTGAGTGAGTGGTGTCATGAAATGACATGGAGAAGCAGAGGAGAGAAGCTAGAGCTCTACTTTAGAAATGTGAATTAAGGACACCTGAGCAGACATTCAAGTTGAGAAGGCAATCAAAACCTGACCCCACAAGAGAACTCACCAGCAGATCGCTAGTACTGAAGCCCTGGGCAGAGATGCGGGCCGAGGAACAGATGAGGCACCAGAAGACACCAGCCCTCGGGCCGAGTTGGAGGAGGACCTGAGTGCGGTAAAGCCAAGTGCAGCAGGTGGACGGAGGACAGTTCAGCTGTGTCGGACGCTTGCTAGGAAGCCCAGTAAGATGATGCCTGAGCACTCAGATGGGGTTAACTGAAAGATTCTGTTGTAGTGACACGACAGGGACAGAGGGTTCAGAAAGGGACAGTGTAAGAGGGGAGGTAGTTTTCAAGGGATTGTGCTTATGAAGGAAAGCGAGAAATGAATCATCAGCTGGCAGGGAACAGGGGTTTTCTTACTTTGGGAGGTCATGCGGCGTGCCTGCGGAGGGACCCCCTGCAGAGGAGGAGCAGAGTGTGTGCGCACAGGAGAGCTGGGAGCAAGTAGGAATCCCTCTGGCTGCTCTCATTTCCTCAGCACAGGAAGAAGTGGAGCTGTAACTGGGGCTTTGGGGAAAAAAAAAAAAAAAGGGAAGCACAACATAGTTGATGCTTTGTGAAACTGACAGCATACAGACCCTTGAAAGTAACAGGACTGCTGACCTGTGCTGAGGCCTCACTTGAAGTTCATGGTCACTGACGTTAAGTGTGGTCAGTGCGATTTTGTATTTTCTCCAGTCATAACCAGCTGCTTAAGGAAAGGGAAAGAAAGATTTATTCAAGGTTGGTATTTTGTCTGGAGAACAGACTAGCCTGTGCCAGGTAGTGATGTAGAATCTAAGGAGAAGGAAATAAAATGTGTCAAAGGAAAAAGCAGCTGTGATTCCACTGAAGACAAGAAACACTGAGACAAATACCTCGGAGGGACAGAGACCATCGGCGTAACTGCAGCAGAGCTGGGGTCTCCACGACAATAGTTGGAGACTAACACCCCCAGACCTCTAACAGACACATTAGAACACTATACAATGGGATAGACTGTATTTAGATATCATACCCAGTATCTTCTGCAACCACAATAGGATGAACTTAGAAGCAATAACAAGTAAAACTAGAAAATTCACATTTCTGGAAATGAGAAAACCCAGAGAGTAAAAAAACGTAATACTCCAAAACTTACAGGAGGCAGTGCTCGGGGAGAAATTTACACATATAAATGCTTACATTGAAAAGAAAGGTCCTAAACCTATAACCGAAGTTCACAATTTGAGGAGGAGGAGGAACAGAAAAAGAGAAAACAAATGCTGGTTATTTGAAAAGACAATGCTTAAATTACTAAAATTAGAAAGTGGGGACATTACTCCTGATTCCACAGAAATGAAAAATATGAATGATTATATATGAACAAGCTGGATGACCTCAATAAAACGGACAGATAACTAGAAACACAAAACCAACCCAGAAGACCACTCAGCAGCGTGAGACAGGCTCTGATCTGTAAGGTGATTCTGTCAGCGATGAAAAAGCCCTGGACCCGCAGCCTGCACAGGTGAGTCCCATCAAACATTTAAAGGACTGACACCAAATGCTTCTCAAACTCTACAAAAAACTGGAGAGAAGGGAACCCTTCCTGTGACTTAGGAGTCCTCCTGTGAGGCCAGTGTATTGCCCTGACCCCAAAACTAAGAGGACACTGTAAGAAAATGAATGACCAAATACCTCTTTTTAACCTACATGCAGAAATCAACAATCTACTAGCAAACAGCCCAGCAGCATAGCAAAAGGTGACCAGGTGAGATTAATTCCTGGAAAGCAGGGATGATTCAACACGTGGAAGTCAATCAGTGTAATTCACCACATTAATAGAGCGAAAAAAATACCACCGATCACCTCAACTGATGCATAAAAAGTATTTGACAAAATTCAGCACATTCACGATAAAGACACTCAAACCAGCACTATCAGGAAACTAATAAAAGGCACCTAACAAACACCCACAGCTGTCGTCATAATCAGTGGTAAAGGGCTGAAAGCTTTTTCTCAAACACCAGTGACAGGTGGGATGGCCCCTTCTACTCCATGTGGTCCTGCAAGTTCTGCCCAGAGCAGTCAGGCCGGAAACAAAAGCCATCTAAACTGGAAAGGAAAGAGTGAAACTATCTTCGTTCAGAGATGACAGTCTTATACTAGAAAATCCTAAAGATTTCACACCCCCCAAAAACCTGTTAGAACTAAGAAACATACAAAGTCAATATCCAAAAAACCAGTTGCTTCTATATACACTGGTCCAAAGAGGAAATGAAAAGAGTTCCACTAACAATAACAGCAAAAAGAATAAAAAAAGATCTCGTACAATGTAAACTACAAAACATTTCTGAAATAATTATGTAAACTAACATTGGTGTTCCTGGGTTGGAGGACTTAATAATATTGTCAAAAATGTCAGTACCACCAGAGTGTCATCTACAGAGTCAATGAAATCCATGTCAAAATTTCGGTGACATTTTTACAGAAACAGAAAACTCCACCCTAGAATTCACAGGGAACCCAAATAAGCACAGCAGTCTTGAGCAAGAAACACCCAGTTGGAAGACTCACACGACTTCAAGTAGACTGCAAAGCTCCAGCCGCGAGAGCAGTGCAGGGGCGGCCATCCAGACCGAGAGGACAGATGACAGAGCCCGGACACACAAGGTCCAACGCTCTCACAGCAGTGCCCAAGCCACCCGTGGGTGAGGAGTCTCAGGAACAGAGGCAGACACCGGCTGTGCACCTGCAGGAGCCGGACCCTTACCTGACACCGTATGTAAAATTAGCTCAAAATGGATCCAAGACCTAAACGTAAGAGTTAAACTATAAAACCTTCTGAAGAAAACATAAGGGGAAGCTGCACGGTGTGGGACTGGCAGTGACTTCTTGGTTATGTCACCAAAGCACAGGTAACAAGGAAAAAAGACAAGCCGGACTCTTGAAGATGTAAAGCTTCTGTACATCGAAGGACACTGCCGACACAGGAAAAAGGCAGCTGCAGAGGATGTCAGCAAACAGTGTGACTAGCAAAGGACTAGTCTAGAATACACAGACTTGCAAAAAGTCAACAAAATAATCTGATTCCAGAATGGGCAAAGAACCCAAAAAGACATTTCTCCAAAGATCTGTAAATGGCCAATAAACATAGGAAAAGATTGTTCCTCTAATGACCTGGGGAGGTAAACAAGATCAAAACCATATGGGCCCGGGCTGGTGTGGCTCAGTGGATTGAGTGCGGGCTGCGAACCAAAGGGTCGCAGGTTTAATTCCCAGTCAAGGCACACGCCTGGGTTGCAGGCCAGGTCCCCAGTATGGGGCACGTGAGAGGCAACCACACATCGATATTTTTCTCCTTCTCTAAAAGTGAATAAATAAAATCTTTACCCCATATACCACCTCACACCATCAGGGCGGTGACTATCAGACGGGGCGTGACGGCGAGGATGTGGAGAGGCTGTACCCCGTGCCCACTGCGTGTGGGCCTGCGACAGGGCGTGTGGCTGCTGTGGGGAGAGGATGGCGGTTCCTGAAGAAAAGTAAAAATAGAACCACCATGTGACCCAGCAATCCTATTTCAGAATATACATGCAAAACAAATGAAAAGCAGGGATGTGAACCCGAGAGTCCATCAACAGATTCATGGGTAAAACGCCATGTGAACAGAATGGAATATTTTTCTGCCCTAAAAATGCAGGAAATTCTGACACGTGCTACAAGGTGGACGGGCCTTGAGGAGGCACACGGAGTGGGCTGGGCTGGGGGCGGGGACCGCACAACGTGAGTGTGCTCGTCGCCACGGAGCTGTACCCATAAAGATGGTGACGACGGTACCTTTTGGGTCACGTTTCTTTTGTCACAATTAGAGATTTACGGACTACCAGAGAGCATGGCCTGAGAAACAGGAGGCCGGGGTCGGCACGGGACGTGTGACACCCTGACTCTGAAGGCGCCGCCGTCATTGAGAACGAGGTGGCAGGAGAAGGAAAACCCCAGAGGAGGGCAGGTCTAGGAACTGCAGGGCTGCGTGCTGGGTCGCTGGAGGACAAGGCCGTTAGCAAGAACGGTGGCAGGCAGGGTGAAGAGTGAGCCGGCGGGTGGGGGGGGAGGGGCGGCACGGGGAGCAGGGGTTCCACGCGAAGGCATCGCCAAGGATCTGGTGAGGTGCACCTGTCCCTGCAAGGTCCCAGTCTCTACTGTCGTGCCTGGACACAGCTGACCTTTGTCTCAGTCTTTCCAAAGCCACGAAGCTGTGCTCTACTTCTGTACAATCTTTGTTATATAAGCCAATTTCAAGGAAAAAATTCCCTAGGTTTCAGATCTAAAGATAAAGCAAATTTCTGGGTAGAGGCAAAAAAAAAAAAAAACGAAG
Organism: Phyllostomus discolor; assembly: GCF_004126475.2. NCBI lineage: Eukaryota > Metazoa > Chordata > Mammalia > Chiroptera > Phyllostomidae > Phyllostomus > Phyllostomus discolor. The sequence goes on from NC_040916.2 coordinate 35,560,197, forward strand.
TGTCTAAAGCTACACTTCCTGCTGGGAATGGCGCGCCCCCAGCTCGGTGCTCCCCCCGCAGCGTGCGTGTCCTAACCTCTTCCCGTGTGTCCTCAGGGGTCCCGGCTCGACGACCAGAGATGCGCTCCACCCCCTGCCGCCGCCAAGGGGCCGACGGTACCCGATGAGGACTTTTTCAGCCTTATTCTGCGGTCGCAGGCGAAAAGAATGGATGAACAGAGAGTTCTTTTACAAAGAGATCAAAACAGAGACACTGACCTTGGGCTAAAGGACTATTTGCGAAGCAATGATCCATTAGACTTTAAAAATTCAGGAAAAAAATAAGCAAACCACTAGTTACTATGGGTAGATGTTTAAAAAGCGACCCTATTTCCTTTCAGAACACTGCAAGGAAATTCAACCTATTTCTTTTTCCTTAAAGGAGAAACGATAGCACTGTAATGCAGCTTATGATGTTTTAGAACGATGTAAATATTTAACCCCTGTGGTCCAGTGTGAGCGAACTCGGGACACTCACGTGCTTCAGGGTGGTGGTGTCTCTCAAGGTGCTGCGTCCACTCGTGTGCTTTCTGCTGGGGACTGTTCTTCAGTGACCGGTCAGATGCTCTCATTACCTGTGTTGGAAAGTAGAAGCTTAAAGGAATCCTGGAGGACAATTTAATCCCCTTGATCAGATAAGTTTTTTAAAGTCTTCATTGACAATGGCATTTTAAAAATACTTGTCAATGTAGACAGAAATTATGCTGTCTTGTAATAATGTACTTGAATATGTAAAAAAGTCATATAGTCTCATTAAAAAAAAACCCAAAAAGGTTTACTCCCTCAAGAAAATCTAATTTCAATATATTTTTAGGCCAAAGCTATTATAAAAGAGACTTCAGAAATAAACTTCTTTTACCACACGTGGGCCCTTTGCTTAATGAAAAAACACAGCCACGAGCCACTCACCGACAGGGACAGGCTCTGAGAAGTGCCCGACAAGCGTGAACACGGAGGATGTGGCACACGCCGAGCAGCTGCAGGGCCGACTCCGGGGCCATGCTGCAGGCGTGGCCCCGACACAGGAGCAGCCGCTGCAGAACCGCGCTGGGGTGCCCACGACATCACGGGCAGAGGGAACGTTCCAGCTCCATACTGCTGCCTGAGTGGTCCACCGCTGACCAAAACGGCGCTGTGTGGCACGTGACCACGTGTGTTCAGACATAGATACATATGTACGATTCCAAATCGTATCCTTTGTTGCAAAGTATGGCTGCAAAACTTTTTTAGGTCCTAGTGTTTAAAAAAACCCAGAACTAGATCGTTATGTCAAGAACCTAGCATGAAGAGAGAAAACAGGTAAAAACACATCAAACTTCAGTACAAAAGATGGAGGTTAGGACCTCAGTGGTCATTCGGCGTCTTCCCGGAAACTAAAGGGAGTTCTCGCGGACACCTAGTAGGGCGTGACGGAGCAAACACAATGACAAGGATGGACGGAGCCTGGACCCCAGGTCCCGGCACCAGGTGGGGGCCTGATCACCTCCAGTGCTCCGGACTCCGCACACCTGGGGCTGGGGGAGGGGCTCTCCCCACAAGTCCTTCAGGTGGTGCTGACGGGCGAGCAGTGAGAACCACTTCTCCAAGTAGCCCATGTTTAAAAAAAAAATAAAGTCACACAGTCTGGAATTACATTAAGGACTCAGGATAAAAAACCTTAATCTTGTCAGAAGTTTCATTAAAAGTACTCAGCCTCTGGATTATGTTATGACTTATATATTCTATATGTGGTATAATGTCCCAGAGTTGCCTTTTAAAAAGTGCACCTATGTTTCATGGGGGGTTTTCTTATAAAAATATTCAGTGAGCAAAGACAAACCCACCAGAGCACCATAAAAATAAGTGTTTATTTTGTGTATACGGTAGTTTTGGACCCTGTAAACATTCAGCATTATTCCACTTTAAGATTGCTTTAGAGTCTGTGCCATTCTGATTCCCCTCAAAGCTTGTCACCGTAATCCCTCACTTCAGCGATACACATTGGCCAGGAAATCAACAAGGCTCTCCCAGCTGTAACCTGGCCTGGACGTGTCCGACTTGCCCTAGTCAGTCTTCCTGATCCCTGTCCCCACCCAACAGCAGGCGCGCTGCCTTGCTACCTGTCAACGCAGAGCTCACCAAGTGGTCATCCGTAGTGGAGAATCCAGAGACAAAGTTGACTGAAACGTGTCTGTGACAGGTTCACTTGGGACTGACGGACAGCAGTCTGGAGCGCAGGCCGCACCAGTCCCTTCTCTCAGTCACGGTCCACCAGCTGAGGCCCCGCCCCTTCAGAACCGGGCCCGGCCCGGAGGACCGCACCACCTGTCGGTACAGAGGTCTAGCCCCCAGCGGATCAGGTCACACTCACTGGTGTCCACACACCCATTCCAAACCACGGGCTTCCTGTCATTAGCTCATTTGTTATGGGCCTAGTGCCATAAATTTTTACACACAATTTTTGCACTTTTTGGAAAAAAGGACCACCTCTCTGATGAAACGCTAAAGATTTCTGCAACATTCAAGTGGATAGTATTAACACACAAAATACTGAAGGCATCCAAGTGATGCTTTGAGGAGCCAAGGAAAGGCGGTTTTCTGCATTCCCTGTGAAGAGCGCGCCAGCAGCACGGCACGGGGGACGCAGGTCAGTACCACCGCTGCACTGACTGTGCACGGGGCCGGGTGGGCGCTGGCAGCCTCGGGGGCCGCTCCACAAGGCGTACGACTGGCTGACCACTGTGCTGTCCACCTGAACCTACCAGAAAATAGTACCAAGTGAAAACTCTAACTGAAAAATAAAATTGGAAAAAAACATACCAGAAAGCGAAGGCTTTGAGTAAGTCTTTTTCTGAAACAAATACCTGAGGGAAAATTGTAAGAATATTCCTGTCTGTTACTCTTAGTAAGCAGCTGGACATAACTTTTAGTGCTAAAAGGTTAAAAACAGAGGACACCTAAACGTATGTGAAATTTGCCTTCTAGCTAGGTACCAGCCTAATTTATACAAAATTTTCAGTTTAAAATGAGCAATAGTCTCAGAAACCAGAGTAAGGTGGCGTGCTGAGCGTGTCGCCTGCCCACAGCTAAGGAGAGCACCCTGCTCTGCAGTCCCCATCGCGGCTCCTCCCCTAGGTCCAGACCTCCAGACACGAGGACTCGCTGTGGCCCCAGCAGCGCGGTTCGCTGTCACACGAACGAGGTACCGAGGTACCTGACGGTCTCGGCTTCGGGTCTCCCAGAGCCCCCGGGCACTGCTCCTGGTGGGGAAGGGCAGAGCCACCCTCGGCCTCCATTCACCACAGGCAGCTGGATCGCCACCTCGACCGAGCTGTGTTGTCTGGGGTCCCGGGGGCAGCCTTCAGCCTGTCTCCACTCAGGAAAACGTCACGGGGGCAAGGAAGCGGCGCCGTAACAGCCGGGAGCCGAGAGACGCGGGCAGAACACGACACCACGGACCCACCGCCCCGTGAGCAGCCGCACAGGGCATGGGTGCTGCTAACGCAGACTCCACGGCTCTGAGGACGCTGCAGGACACGCAGAGTCACCGTGGCTAAATGGTGTGCAAGAACCTGCTGCTTCCGCAACGCCACATGCAATTAACAGACCAGCCCAACTGAAGCAGCTGCCCCAGGACGTCTCCCAGGCAACACACACTCGGGGTGACCTGGGTCCCCCGTGTGTCTGTAAACATTCAACTGCTTTTTCAATGACCCTAGTTCCATAAGGCTTGAATTATCCAGACTTAGTGATGCCTGCCACAGGGTCACTGACGAGATGCTATTCCAAAATTCACACTTCAAACTTCGTGGGGTGTGTCTTCACCTCCAGCAGAAGATAAAACAGAGGGAAGGAAAAAGAAAAAAAAGAAACGTGTGTTTGTTAATTCTGATTGTCAGTAAAAATATTGATGTTTATGTTGGCCACTTTGTAGTATGAAGTATCTGTAGTAAATAGCTGTGAAAAATTTATGTCAAAATCCCAACACAAAAAGACCACCCCCAAGCTGTGGTTCGAGTCCGAGTTCCTCTAGACACTCGGGCCACCGGGCGGGTCCCCTCCACCTGCGGCTCCTGTGGCTCCTGCGGCTCCTGCGGCTCCGGCAGCCGGGCCTGCCGGGCTGGCGGTGCTGCCCTCCTCGGGGCTGCCTTTGGCATCAGTCTGGAGCTGGGCCTTCCCCGCTGCAGCCGAACCGTCCACGCTCCCTGAGGCCTCCGGGCCAGAGGCGAGCTCAGGGGGCCGGCTGCCTGCAGCGCTGCTCTCCGAGGGTGAGTGTCCTCCGGGGCCTCCACCAGTCCCTCTGGGCTGGAAAGTACAGAGTACATTTTGTTTCAGTTGTTTAAGTGACACACTGGGAAGGCTACTAATCACGTCTAACTGGCTTCTATGCAACGCTGAATTCATCCGGAGTGCCGGACTGTAAAGGTGTAAACACTCAGCCTCATGGAACCGTGCTGGGCAGAGTGGGACACGACAAGCCCCCTGGTCAGGACCGGGACCCGAACTGCCAACTCCTCCTGCCTGGTGAGAACAGTCCACTGACAAACACTGTCTACACATGCTGAGTTCTGGGTGCTGGGGACACCGCGGGAACAGACCAGACAAACCCCGGCCCTGCTGGGACGTACATGCAGGTCGGGGAGAGAACCCTGGGCAACAAACTAACAAACAAAGCATCACACTAGAAGTGGGCTGGGGCGGTGGGGCCCGTGGGCTATGCCAGGGGAACGGCTCCAGGTCATGAACAGCCAGCGCCAAGGCTCCGAGTTCAAGGACTGGTCAGGAGTGGAGCAAGCGAGGAGGGGCCATGCAGGAACAGGTGGGGTGCGGGCAGACAGCGGAGGCCCCAGGCCAAACGGCAATTTGGCGTTCAGTCTGAGTGGAGTGGGACGTCACCGGAGGACTCCTGAGATGGCTGTCAGATCCACGTTCACTACAGGAGCTGGAAGGACGCCTCCACGTTCTCCAGACCCACGCAGATACCTGTCCGTATACTAGCTCCATCGAAACGGGGTCTAATTCCCTCGGCTCTATTGTGCTCATAGCTACTTTTCAGGCTTTTACACGTGCAACTTAAACTTCGCAAAGGACAATACAAATCCCTGTCTCACACAGAAATGGGAATGTCCCTTTAAACAGTCAAAATGGTGGGGGGAAGTCCTCACCATCCTGCAGGTCAGCAGCACAGTGTGGCTGGACAATGATACCGATTTGGGAAGCCGAGGTTCTTGGTCCCCCGCCTCCTCTTCCAGCTGAGACTCAGCTCTGCTCTGGGCTCCCCTGGGGCTCGGCCTCCCCCGGGGCTCCCTTCTCTCTCTCTTGAATGCTCACTGGGTGGTCTCCTGCGAATTCCCACCTGTGCTAACAAACTACCATGAAAATCCACTCTCGGTTCCCTGAGGAGGCCAGACTAACTCCTGACCACAGCAAGGAGGACAGCGCGTGGATGACCTGACCGCAGTGACAGAGCAGGGCAGGTCAGTTAACCACAGGTCTACAGGGAGCACCGAGGCCTCGAGCAAAGGCACAAAAAACAAACCGTCGCTGACTTACACTGGACACCACCTCGGGGTGCTCTCGCGTCTGTGTGTCTGGCAAGTCACATGCCCGGAGCACTTCGGGGTTCAAGTGGCCAGTGTGAATTCTCAAGTCAGCGTCTCTCTCTCTCAAAACACGTCTTTTACCCTCAGACGTTCTGTCGTAAGGGCCTTGCTCAGAGGGGCCGATCTGGCCCCCACAGTACGAGTCTGCATCACCTGCTCCACCACTGGGTCTATAATCGATTCTCTGCTGCCGTCGCCAGTCACCTGGCTGAAGGGCCTGGGGCGGCTCTGTTCCTCGACCACCTAAAGGTCTCAGCAGAAGAACTGAGTTCCCAGCACCGTAGCAGAAACCCTAGAAGGAAAAGACACACGTGCTCCTGAGTACTTAATGGTCAACTTTCAACGACATTGTCAGGGGCTTTTTATTCAGGGTGCTAACAAATTTTATGTAATTTAACTTGTGGCATTTGTGGATACAAACATGCTAATTTAACTTTTTTCATTAGAGGTTTCTACTACAGGGAAGCCAATGAAAATGAGAAACCACTCGGGATTAAGCAGACACTTCAATCAGCTAGATGCATTCTGACCGCATTATAACAATGGTGGTTGGGCTGAAGCCTAGAAATTTCCACTGGAAGGTGCTGTCTCGTAATTGAGCATATGTTTTCTCCATTCACACCCATCACAGGAGGTAAATGCTGAAAACTGTTCAAAGTTGTACATCATCATGTCAACATTCTCCTGCAGGTTAATTTTTCTTTTCTGTTTACTGCCATACAAACTTGGCCTCCGTCACAGCTGCAACCCAACAGGCTTTGAGTCACGGTCCATGGAAACGCCCGGCAGCACTTCTCCAAGGGGGGCCGGCGAGCCCCGAGAGGACCTGGGTGGTCCACACTGCCCATGACACACAGACAGGAGCCTCCCTCCCCTCCCGAGCGTAAGTGGGGTCTCCGGGCCTCGCGGACTTCCTCGCTGGTGGTTCACGGGCCGTGTGCTCGCACAGACTGGTGTTTCAAAATTTCCTGTTTTAATTCTTACTATGTCAAGTATCGATAAATAAAATCTCCATAAATAAGAGCCTTTGTGGCCTCCAATTCTTGGGAATGCAAGGGTCCCAGACACAAAATGTTCTGTAAACTAGAGATGCTCCTTTGTGAAGACAGAAGCAGCCGAGGCCTTTCTCCTCAGGCGGACAAAATGACAAGAGGTGACGAGCTTTGCACGTAATTTCAGTGTCAGAGACTGAAATTACAGTGTCACACACCTAACGTCACCCAGCAAACCCACGCCCCCAACCCACCGCGTCCTGTAACCAGAAACGGAAACAAAACCCACAGCGGGAACCATCTCAAAGTGGCGGTGAATTTGTGTCCTGAGGGAAGACACTCAGAGGCACACCTGAGGTCCTTACGTTTTGTGTTACGTGACAGCCACTCTATGTGGGCCAGGGCTGAAAACCAACGGCACGGAAAGCCAGACACCGTGGGGAGGGGACCAGGCACATCTCCCCCCTCAGGAACGCCTGCTCCTGGTCCCCAGACCGCCGGTGCATGTGCCTTCTTCCACTCACACCCTTTCCTGATGCTGTGCAACCCCAGGCTGCTCCGGCTCAGCGCTGCAAAAACTCGGACTGGGACAAGGAGGCCCATCTTCTCAAAGAGGATGTAAACAATTTACTTTGTATTAATTCACCAAGCGCAAACAACCAATTTAAAAGAAGGCCGTATTTTAAATCACCGTCATGGCATCTACAAGCCAAGCTGAGCACCATGGCCATGCTTAGGAAGAACACACGTGGGGTATGACTAAAGCTGTACCACCAAAAACCACCTTCTCCTGCCACCGGGCGCTTTGCTGAAGCTCACAACTCAGAAGTGCTTGTTCCGTAACCCCCGGTGTCCGCGGCGCTCTGTACTGACCAGGACGCCCAGGGCCACGATGACAAGCAGCGGGAGCTGGTAGAGCACTGGGGTCTCTTTCATGAGCGCTCCAACAAACTCCCCGATCCCTTTTCCAACGTGCTTCAACGGCTCCGTGACGAAGGTGGTGAACGTGACCGCCACTGCCTAAAAAACGTGAAAGCAACTTCATTTTTCTCACAGGCCTGCGGCACACGCTCCTGGTCAAACCTCACTGGGCACTGAGGCCAAAGCTGTGTTACATACATTCAAATGCTGTCCCATGCTTTTAAAAATATGGAGCTCACTGGGATAGAGTTTTTCCCCCCTGGAACAAAGGTTTATTAGCAAAATGACTCTGAAACACACTAACAATTTCTGCCCTACCTCAGTTGGTTCGAGAGTCGTCCCAATATGCCAGGGTTGTGGGTTCGATCCCCGGTCAGTGCTTATGTAGACTCAACCAGTGAATGCACAGCTAAGGTGAACAACAAAATGATGTTTCCCTTTCCCCCCTCCTCTCCCTCCTCTCTCTAAAATCAATAAAACAATTTTTTAAATAAAAATAAAATAGTAAACACAATTTTTAATACATGCAAGGGTTATTGACTGACTTTGTATAAGTAATTTTTACAGAATGTATTCCATACCTTTGTTGGGGGAACCAATAAAACGGGGTTGACTAGTAAGAGCTCATAGTATTTTTGGCATGGGTCATCCTTATAGGTCCAGGAACTTCTAAACCATTCTATTTAAAGAAACAGACAAAACACTGAGTCATTCTTTAAACAGCTACATTTCATTCCCAAATAAGACAATATTTTGGTTTTACCCACCCACCACCACCAATTTTACATTGTTTTACAGACTCCCTGTAATGAAAATTAAAAAAATTTTTCATCTTGTGTCCACAATGTTCATTTTAAAAATCCATTAAAATTGTACAAGTCTTATGCAGATAAAATATTTTGTTATAAAGACTTCTAAAAGGTAGCTATTTGAAAACTGAGGAACTCTGACCAGCCTGCTGGACTGTGTCCCCGTCACTGTCCTGGCTGTGACACTGGACTTGTGCCACTGGGCACGATGCCACCACTGGGGACCGTGGGGAAAGGGCACACGGGACCTCTCCGGACTATTTCCTACAACTCCCTGTGAATCCACAATAATCTCAATGACATTTCAGTTGAACAGTCAGTCCTCCCAGGCTGCCCACGTCAGGCTTGCACAAGCACCCGTCGCAGCCAGCGGAGGCACGTGGTTGTCCCTGAGGCCAGGAAGCGAGGCTGGGCTCCTTTCGCTCCCACAGCCTTTTGAGGAGCATTAACTCTGGACACCTGGTTACAGAGTCTGCTGAGATTCTGCCTGCATTGTCATCATGGACTTGCATTTAGTCATCCAGTGTCTGATCATTAAACCATTCCCCTTACTAGACACAAGTGACTAAAGGCAGTCAACGTTACTGAGACTGTTTACATTGTAAAAATCTGTAAGAAAAGAAGACATTTTTCCTTAGTAAAAAAAAAAAAAAAAGAAAGAAAAATAGCAAAGCTATGAGTTCGTAAGTCAGTGTAATGAGATAAAGCCTAATTGGTTATTACTTCATATATGCGGATTCACTTAATATACTACGTTGACGACCAGCACGTGCCAGACACTGGGCTGGTGAACAGCGAGCACTGGGCCCTTCACAGGCTGACGGAGGAAACTCTGCTGTCAGAGTCGGCGAGTCAGTGTCTGCTCCTTCCCCGTCCGTCACACAAACGCAAAACTCACCGGTCTGAAACCAAAGACACGTGTGTGCCTATCTATGGAGAGAGATGTATATTCACACAGATATACAGATACAGATACATGAAAAACTTTAATTGCTACTTATTAGCCTGACTTTATAAATCAAATCCCTGGCAAAAATTTGTAATATTTTCCTAATGTTATTTAATAAAAATATAAATATAGGTTTATTAAAAAACTCTAAATGTCCCTTTTCATTTATCTAACTCCCTCCTCTGCTTTCCTTCCCAACCAATCCAAAAAATGAAATAAGGGAAATATAGTAAAGACATATAATATTTTAATATAATATTAAAATACATAATATAAGGGTGAGCCCCCAAAGCCCCAATCTTATCTTCTGGTGGGCGGGTCCCATGAAGTGCAGGCTTCCCCGCTAGGTTAAGTGTTCTAGGAGGCCCACCAGCTGGCACTATTGTGAGAGGCTGCGTTTGGTTTCAGTGAATTTTTTTTTTAAGACGCTTTCAATGTGTTTGCCCACTTCCTGATGGCTGATTTAAGGGCACACCTGCCCAACCCACGCTGAGTGTTCAGCAGTTTTTGACCAAAATGAAATGACCGCCATGTCCCACCCTCCCAATTCACCCAATGTCATCCCAAGTGGTTTGTTTTTGGTTTTGGTTTTTGGTTTTCCTGGGTGAAAAAAGCCCTCAAGGAGAAACACTTTGCTTACATGGAAGTGGTGAAACAAAAAATGGCAAAAGCACTAAAAGACATCAAAATCAGTAGTTCAAAAACTGTTTTGAGCAGTAGAAAAATGTCTCAATAGGTATACTCCATCAAATGGAGAGTACTCTGAAGGTGGCTGTGGTTTAAACATGTAAGAATACACATTTTGTTTTTCACCCTGGCTGGTGTAGCTCAGTGGATTGAGCCCAGGCTGAGAACCAAAGGGTCACCAGTTTGATTCCCAGTCAGGGCACATGCATGGGTTGCGGGCCAGGTCCCCAGTAGGGGGCGTGAGAGGCAACCACACATTGATGTTTCTCTTTCTCTCCCTCTCTTCCCCTCCCTCTAAAAATAAACAAAATCTTTAAAAAAAAACACACAATTTTAAATTAATAAATTCCAGAGTTTTTTTGGGTTCCCCCTAGTATACAGGGGCAGGCAAAAGTAGGTTTACAGGTATGAATACACAGAACAGAATTTATTCTTGCATTATTATTGTATTATTTATTTACATCACAACCGTTTTACCCACTCTGTATATCAAAGACCAGTAGAGAACGGAAGCCACAGGTATAATCAAGAGAATTAAGTTTACATATCCACATAAACTTATCCACAAATACAGTCGATGTTTTTTGATAATTTAGGATATTCTAAAGGCATAATTGAAGATGTCATTTTGATATGGCAAACACACACCAGTACAATATACAGATGACATCTCATAGAACTGTACAATTTAAATCTACGTAATTTCAGTAACAAATGTCATCCCAATAAACTTAATTAAAAAACAAAGTCATCCTGGCTGGTGTAGCTCAGTGGACTGAGCACGGGCTGCGAACCAAAGTGTCGCAGGTTCGATTCCCAGTCAGGGTACATGCCTGGGTTGCAGGCCATGACCCCCAGCAACCGCACATTGATGTTTCTAACTCCCTCCCTTCCCTCTCTAAAAAAGTCACAACAATGGGTTGAAAAATATACAATTGATATATAACTATATCTATAATTCGGGAATGACACTGAAAATACTCTTCAGGAAACTTGCTGAGAGTAGGTATTTGTGTGAGGCTGAAGAAGACTGTCTCTTCTCCTGGACTTTGCTTTGCTTTAGCTTTGAAACCTAGGAGTTGTCTCGCATGGTCTTCTGACATTAAAGGCTCTTCACAGACCCTGACTGAGCAGCTCAGTCAGAGCATCCTCCCAATAAGCATAGGTTGTGGGTTCGATCCGCAGTCAGGACACATACAAGAACCAACCAATGAATGAATAAGTGGGACAAAAAATCTATGTTTTTCTTTCCTTTTTCTCTCCTTTCCTCTCTAAAATCAGTACACAAAAACAAATGAAAGACTCCGCCATGGAAAGCCTCCTTCTGGCATTTTATCATTTCTTTGTCATTTCTAATGTATTTTCTCAGTCTCAGAAATTCTATTCAAAATAAGGCTGAGTGAACCAGCAGCGCCTTACTTACCCCAGAGACTTCCAGACCAGTCCATCTTCTCCGCACACGCGTCGCCCAGCGGCTCCATCTTGGCGACTTCGGCCTGGTGCTGTGCGAAAGCCACCTGCCCAACACAGCCCGGAGAGAGCCTTGAACCGCTGCTAACCCTGGTCACGCCTCCACACCCCAAACACCTCAGTGCAGAGGCCAGACTGTTCAAAAATTCTTCACAGAAAAAAATACATCCACGATTTCTAAAGAGCAGGTCTTTTCAGCTCACGACCAAGGAGTCAGCGCAAGAAGCGAGGACGAAGAACTAACTACAACTGCCTTCTGTGTCAGTAACTGCGACGAGGAAGGAAAACCTTGTCACTAGTTTTAAAACATTAGTTCAAATTTAGTCTATACCACGCCCCAAAACATGTCTGTATGTGTTAAATGACTACTCCTCACTGCGTGATGAAATGGGGTTTTGCTCTGGATGGTCCTTCAGCACAAATGGCCCACATAAGGGTAATGCGCCTTTTATGAACTGAAGCCCCAGGGGCAATCAGTGAGGCGCACTACTCAACCACACAACCGTCCTTCCTTTGATCTGTAAAGACTTACCAGTTCTGGAAGCCTAGGAACTTAGAAAAGTCTTTAAAAAAATCTCAAAGATTTAATCAGATGAATTCATTAAAACTATCTGGCTATTTGACTCACCCTGCTAAAAAAATCTAAAATTTTCCTGCAATGATTCTGCTATTTGGACAGGAATTGCAGTGCTTCTTTCACACATTACCCCAATTTTTTTCTTTTTTTTTTTAGGTTTAGAGTTAGGGTTCAGCATGATTCCAATTTTGAAAGAATTAAAATTTAGAAAAAAGACTGTAAAGTCAAAATACTGATAGTGATTATCTCTAGGTCACATATTTACAGGTGATATTTAAAAATTAAATTTCCCAACCAAAGCATCGCAGGTTCGATTCCCAGTCAGAGCACATGCCTAGGTTGTGGGCCACATCCCTAGTGGGAGCCACGTGAGAGGCAACCACACATTGATGTTTCTCTCTCTTTCTCCCTCCCTTCCCCTCTCTAAAAATAAATAAACAAAACCTTAAAAACAATTAAATTTCCCTATATTTATCTTTTCTAAATTCTCTACCTTGAATATACCAGGAAATAACTTTCATATCAAAGTTATTCATATCAGGAAATAACTTAAAAAAACACACACGATATTTTGATATCATTTCTAGCAAAGAATAAAAGAATATATCTCAAATCACTTAAGTAAGAGATTTTAAAATGTGTCTACCTAGCTCTGGCTGGTGTGGCTCAGTGGACTGAGTGCTGGCCTGTGAATCAAAGGGTCACCAGTTCAATTCCCAGTCAGTACACATGCCTGGGTCCCCAGTAGGGGGCGCATGAGAGGCAACCACACAATGATGTTTCTTTCCCTCTCTCCCCCCTCTATAAATAAATAAATAGATCTTTTTTTTTTTAAAGTATCTACCTAGCTCTCTTCTGGTTTAGCTCTTCAGATGCCTCCCATCAAGAGTTGGATTATGACAATTAGAACTGAACTTTTTTCCTCACTAACTAGTCAAGGACCCAAAAGCCAGGCACCTAGAGCACCTGCCAATTACACACCCCCATCTCCAACCCCGGCCTCCACCCCTCACCTGATGCAAGGTTAGATACTAGCTCTAAATGGATTCTCTCTTATTGTAAAAGAACATTTTTACATTTTAAAACCTTCCACCTAATTAATACCTTGTATAAATACATCCAATTCCATGCCGTACTGATGAGAAAACTGACAAATAAAAAACGCCTCAACTGGGTGGACCAACGCACGTACGTCCACAGCTCCGTAGCCACTAACAGCACGACGCAGAGCAGACACAGAAGCACCTTGAAGATGGAAAGAAGCAGAGACAGCGGGTCACTGTCAGACTCTCTTCCCGCCAAAACCGTACCCGTCAACAAAAACAAAAGGACTAGACTCAAACGCACAAAACTATTTGCTCCAAATTCATCGGTACAGTATGAGTGACCTAGTACAGGTTCTTAACATAATTACGGTGGAGAGCTGACAGTATTTCAATAAACCCTGTTAGCCACGCCCCCTCCTCGCAGCTTACCATAAACACGTCATACGGATCCACGCCAAAGGAGTCTTCAAACCTCCACTTCCACTTTTCAAAATCATGAAACTTAAAATTAATTAAAATATCACTTAGTGCTTCATCCAGGGCACCTGGATTCCAGTTTTCTCCGTCGAGAAACTTCTGTATTTCTATCAAGGTTTGTCGATTAAGGATAATCTCAGCATCGTAATGCATATTGCCTTTGTTTTCGTCCGGCTGAATTCAATTTGCCCCCCAAAAAACAAATAGGAAAGAGAATTTTATTATTACTCAGTGAAATGTTTCAAGACAAAAGTCAACTTGGAACTAAACATATAATTACATCACAATATTTCACACATATTGAGTTGGCCAAAAGGTTTGTTTTTTCTGTACGATGGCTCTAGAAGTGCTTAGTTGTCTTTAACTTCATTTGAAACAATTTTGTTAGACTGTATGTGACAGCTGTCATGTCCGCATGCATTAAAACAAGTCAAAATTGGTGAAATTTTGTGCAGCCATTTTAATATTGAAGATGCAAGAAAACAAGCAACATTTTCAGCATATTATGCTTCATTATTTCAAAAAAGGAAAAAATACAACTGAAATGCAAAAAAAGATCTGTGCAGCATATGGAGAAGGTGCTGTGACTGGTCGAACGTGTCAAAAGTGGTTTGTGAAGTTTCCAGCTGGGTTTCTCGCTGGACAATTTTCCAGTCAGGGAGACCAGCTGAAGTTGATAGCGATCAAATTGAGACATTAATTGAGAACAGTCAATGTTATACCACGTGGGAGACAGACAATATACTCAGAATATCCAGTCAGTGAAGTTATTGGTGAAAATTAAAACTGTGTCTTTTATTTTATGGAAAAAAACACCTGGACTTTTTGGCCAGCCCAGTATAAAATAAAAACATCCATCTATCTCATAGGCCGACACAAAAACAAAAGATAATACATGTCAAAAACTTCAAAAATTATAAAACTCCGCAAAGAATGTACATTTTACTAAAATACAGGTGGTTTCTGCTGTAGGTATATTCTACAGTCACCCCTAACACTAATTAGCACATACTGAACCAACCATGGTTCCTGCAACAGGAAATACAGGGGGAAGTGCCTGCAAGCACGTTTTCATCAGCTGCCGGTCAATGATAACCTTTTTAAACACTACTTTCTGCTCAAGGACACCTTATTTAACGTGCACTGCTGAATCATGAACACTGAGCTGCGGGCCAAGAGTTCTGTCACTCCCGCCTGAACGGAGCTCCTCCGGCACACGTGCCCGGTCTCTGCGGCGCCTCACAGCCCCCCGAGTTCGGGGGCATGGACAGCACTGAGCCGCGGAGCTGCTTAAAAGCGAAGTGACCCCCCACACGCCAGGTGTGAAAATGCAGCACGGAAAAGCACACGTTTGTCGTCCAAGAGCTGAAACGAGACGGCAGACCGTGGCCTTGCTGGATCTCAGCTGGGAGCGAGTGCGCCGGGCAACTCGGCGTCCCGCTGGCCTGTGCACGTCCGAGAGTGGCCCCAAAGGACCATGAGCACCGACTCTGGGGCTGCCCGTGAGGTTCAGTGACTAGGCAGATGGGCACACACGGAGCCCACAGCAACGAGGGTCGACTATCTCATGACCCAGTCTACGGCTTTCCGTGTGCAGCGACTCAGACTGGGAAACGAACGGGGCCTCACACAGCAGAAACTCTGAGTTCCCGTAAACACGCGCTATATATGCATGTAACCATCTGTATTGGTGTGAGTCCAGGTTAGCAAAGTCACGGTGAACATCTACGTCCGTTAACCAGTTAATACAGAAAAAATTCTTTCCTCTTTTATACGAGTAAATACTGTTATTTATATTAAAAAGTAAATATAAAGTGAGAAAACCAAAGTGTCACGTCAGATCACAAATCATCACTAAGCATAAAAAAGCAGTCATTAATCAACATTTTTAAAAACCAGGCACCATGTAAATAACACACCCCAGCACCCCCAGCTCAGTTACTTTCTGGCTGTTCCCTCATCTACCGGTGAACAGGCTCCGTCCCACCTCGCACACACTCAGACCTGCGAGACAGGGTGCACACACGAGGACATGTGCTCTTGCACTTCCAGGATAAGGGGGACCACTTAATTACTCCTCTAGTACTCCTTTCCCTGAAGTTTTCTTGACATTCTAACTGCGTAAGTGAAAACGATGACTATAAAAGTGGAATCTTCACATTAATTATGAACAATATGCACACGATACCCAATTCTATAAGAGCAGCACTTGCCACAGTAAAAGGCTTGGGGGACAAACTACTTAAAACACATGTCCCCCCCCCCCCCACGCGAGGATCCTCCACCATCCGTGTGAGAGTGCGTGACGTGCCAGAAAACAAGTGAGGGCCAGAATGGAGCTTCCTTCCCCAGTCAGGAGCTGACCCAATCTCCCAACTGTTTAGTAAAGTTCAAATAGCAAATTTAAAACAACACCCACCCCCAACCCAATTAAGTGGTTCGGCACGGGGCTGAAAACGTAAATCCCCATGAACATGAGGAAGAGAAGAGTGGTCGGCACCGCCTCCCAGCAAACCTCAGCAGACAGGCGGCCACCTTGGACCCTGCACGCACAGGTTCTGGGAAAAGGGTCCGTCAGGAATTCTCCACGAGAGCCAATGGAAACGATGCTCTATCACTGCTCTGCATAACTGGGTGTTAATAAGCGAAAATACCGTCTACACTGCTTAGCATCACCCTACCAATACTCACAAGTCCGAGCTTCCTGGCTTCAATTAAAATCTTATTTAAGTATCTCCCCAAAACAGGATTTCTTTGACTTTCATAGTCTTTCTTCTTTTTGCTTTCACATTCTTCAATCTGTAATCGTACGCACACAGAAAATCCACTGTTAGCATCAAGTTTAAGGCAAGGGTCAGGTTTCTAACCGAATGGCTCCATCAAGACCAAGGTGAGACACCAGCTACCTCTATCGAGTCTGCATTAAAATGGAGAGTTTGCCTGCTGTCTGTGGGCTCTCTTTGCAAAGGGCAAGCAGGCAGTGACTGAGGAACACAGGCCCAGCACCCAGCTCTGACTGGCAGTTTCTCTGCTGACTGAGCAATTTGAAAGCTGAGATCATAAAGCAAGGGGGCAGCGAAGTGGGTCAGCAGAATCTCTGGACCAATCTCTTTGCAATGAGGAAGGGGAGGAAGGAAGGGAGGACAGACATATAAAGAGACAGAGAAACAGACAGAAAGAAGTAAGGAGGAGGAGGACACAGCAAAGAATTTCATGAATGTATGTATTACTTTTGGCCAGTTATTAACTTCTCCTGTCTACGACTGACCACCCCCCACTACACGGGATGCTTTGGGCAGCAAGGAACCATGGCTTCGCCGTAGTGTCCTACTACACATGGCAACCCCTCGGCACATAAATCTGCCTGAGAACATCCTCTGAACTTGGCCCTACAAACACCACACGGCCCAGTCACCGCGTGAGGGCAGGGCGTATTCTACAGACACCAGAACCTGGGGTGAGCAGCTCTTATTTTTTTCACTGAGTGTGGGCCATGAATTGAGCCCAGCACGGACACGGGCCTCGGATGACGCACAGGATGATGACAGGCACAAGCTCAGACCACGACACTGGAGAGAGAAGTCACACGGCCGTTTCCTCTGCTTTCAGGCACGGTTTACAAACTTTTATATTTTTACAGTTTCTCTTTAGAAGAATCAATGTTGTTGGTTTTTTTTTTTTTAACAAGGACCAAGACTTCATTTTACCCATCGTGTTTTTTACAATGTTTGAACCAAAGCCACACATAATGGGATAAAAAACTTCTATAAAAGGGCATTTCTGCGTTTCCTGCTGTGGTGCCATCCACTGACTACGCCATGAAGCGCAGAGAAATGGAGGCACACTCTATCCCCGAGTTTCTTTGCTAGCACACGGCTGAGACAACATTCACGTCCGATAGGAACCACAAGCAGGTGCTTATTATCTCGAATTGAGACATGGCTGGGTCTCAGTGAATGAGCATTCCCGCCCCTCCAGCTGGAACCTCCCTCCCTCACTCAGCGCGGCATGGGCAGGTGTGCTGGTAAACCACCCATCGTGAAATGGGCAAACGCACTGAAAGAGTCTTCAAAAAAATGTTCACTGAAGCCAAAACGCAGCCTCTCACAACACCACCAGCTGGTACACATATACAGATGTGTTCCTGGAACACTCACTTAGCAGGGAAAGCCTGTACTACAAGGGGCCCACCCTCCAGAAGATAATTCTGGTTTTTTTTGAGGGGGGACCCCTCTTGCAATAATCCCCTGTATCTGTAAGAGTAACCCTTACGCTTCTGAACTGGTAACAGGCCCCCTTCTTCACTTGCTACATTTGCCATGAGTCTACTACACACCGTCCAGCACTGGAACAGGTGAGAAAGAATCAGGAATGAACAAAGCATAGTCCCTGTCCCAATAAATTTTCAGTCTGGTAAAGAAATAATTACAACACAGTGAGATAAATGTTATTACAAGAAAATAAAAGTACTATTTTTTAAAAAGATTGGAATAACAAGAGCAACCAAGCCTAGAGTAACTAAAGAAGAAATAATATACAGTTGACTCTTGAATAACATGGTTTTGAACACCTCAGGCCCATTTATATGCAGATTTTTCCAATAAATACATTCTATATTGTAAACATATTTTTCTCTTCATTAGGATTGTCTTAACAGTTTCTTTTCTCTAGTTTACTTTATTGTAAAGGTATAGTATATATAATACATATAGCATACAAAATATGTATAAATTGACTGTTATCCACAAGGCTTCTAGTCAACAGTAGGCTATTAATAGTTATGTTTTAGGGAGTCAAAAATTATACAAAAATTTTCAACTGGGTAGGGGGTTGGTACTCCTAAATCCCACCCTGTTCAATGGTCAAATGTACACAAATTGTACAGTATATAGAAACAAAAATAACGTTAGCAAACAAAAAAACAGAGTGACTTAACATATTATAAATGATGTACAATTCATGAATGAAAAAGAATCTCACCTTATGAGTTACAGAATCAAGTCTGCTGTAACATTCCGACAATTCTTGAGCGTATGACAAGTCAGGACTAACCTCTTTTCTCTCTGACAGACCATAGTTCACCTAAAACAGAGTAGAAGAAGATTTTATTTTTTTATCATTGAGTTGTAAAGAGTCTATTGTTAATGAAGACTAAAATTTTAGCCTCGTCATTTTATGACTTTGCTTGTTATATTCTTCAACTGTACTGAAGCGCCAAAAAAAGTAAGAATCTCAAATTCATATACTAGCTAAGAACTAAAATCAAATTAGTTTGCTAGCTGATGGGTTTTACACTCAAATTCAAAACTGAAATGATCTTAGACTGGGAGCGTCATGAACGGTTCTGTGTGGCTGCTAACCACTGTATCCACACGCCTCTCAGAGCGCTGAGCAAACACGCACGTGCACAGACCGTCTCCGTCACGGCACTGTCACGGCACCGACAAGGCCGCACGCGCCCACGCATGGCTGCTGATACCTGAGGTTTCCTCATCGTTCCCGAGGCTGCGTCATAGTTGAGCATGTCGGTGGGGTCGATCCAGTCGTCATCGTGTGCGTAGCCGGTTGCCAGCCACAGACACGCACAAAGCAGCCGAGAACAGAGCATCCTGCATGGAGACCAAGAATAATCTACAATAAATATGGTGAAATGTAATTACTTTTACAAGAAATTGTAATAACTGTCTATGACTTTCTAGTGCTAAGATAATGCTTTCTTTTGTGCATAAAAACTTGTGCACAAATATTTATAGCTACATTATTCACAATAGCCACAAAGTAAGAAAAAAGCGTCCCTCAACTGATGAATAGACAAATAAAATGTGGTATGTCCATAGAATGAAATATTAGGCTATTAAAAGGAATTAAAAATGTATTTTTAGGAATGAAGTATTGATATATGCTACAATGTGGAGGACCTTGGGAAAAAGTCAGTCACCATAAACCGTATTATATCACTCCATTTATAATAAAATGTCCATAACAGGCAAATCTGGAGACAGAGTGGATTCGTAGGTACTTAGGGCTGGGGCTGTAATAAGGGACAAAAATGTGTTAAATGGCACAGGGGTTCTTTCTGAGGTGATGAAAAGTGATCTAAACTGTAGCAATGGGCTGGTGTATCTCTCCACCCCATGTCCCACTCCCCTCTTGGAAAGTAAATAAAACTTTGCTCTCTGCCTTTTCTTTTGGTGAATTCTTTCACAGCCCATGTCACCAACCACTCTAACATTTTGGTGGCCCACATGGCGACATTCTCTATTTCTCCCTCTCCTCCACCTCCTGAGACTTGCAACCAGGGGAGCAGTGGGCAGCGGAAGGTCGGCCCGGGCTAACCCCCAGCCCTGCTTTGTGAGGTGGGGAGAGGGGATGCTCATGCTTCTCCATCTCTCCAGGCAGCCTCCTCCTCGCCCCCTACAACAGCAGCGGCTGAGTCATGCCTGGACTCTGGATGTCACCAGAAAGCTTTAAGGAATTAAGGTTCACTTTCAAAGCCAGTAAGAGCCCCTTGGGGAAATGGCCTGCTACCTTGCTTGGTCATGGATTCATGGCAGTCCTTCCAGGCCTGGAAAACGACTAGAAAAGCAAGAGCAAACTGTGACTAACAGCCCCCTCGCACTCTACACAACCGCTGGCCAAAGAGGACACTAGAGCAAACTGCAGCTTATGCAAAACCACCCGAAACCTCCTGTTGCAGCACCCCCAGCAGCCCAGAGGCCACACAGCAGCAACACCCCCGCCCTTTTACAATCCAATTATAATCCAGTAAAAACTCAAAGGCCCTAAAAAATAAAAAAAAAATCATGGCAATGGATGCATACATTTGTGAATATATTAAAAACCTGAAATGGCCCTGGCCAGTGTGGCTCATTAGATTGAATGCTAGCCTGCAAACCAAAGGATCACCCCTGTTCGATTCCCATTCAGGCACATGCCTGGGTTGTGGGCCACGTCCCCAATGGGGGGCGTGTGAGAGGCAACCACACAATGATGTTTCTCTCTCTCTTCCTCCCTCCCTTCCCCTCTCTGAAAATAAATAAAATCTTTTTTTTAAAAAACCCACCACCAAAATGTCAACTTTAAATGGATGAACTACATAGTATGTGAGTCATTTCTCAGTAAAACTGTTTAAAAAGAGGTGTTTTAACCAAATCGCCCCCATTGCTTTCTAACAAATGGGAACCATGAAAGGTGCACAATGAAGACCCAGACCCCAGTAAAGATGGCGGACTAAGTAAATGCAGTTGCTCGCCTCCTCCCAGGATCACATCGAGATCACAACCGAATCAGAGCGCTGCCATCATTAAGAATCAACTCTCTCCCACACTCCCCCACCTTCCCTTCCTGTTCTTCCCTCAAACCTTTGCTTTCTTTCTCCAAAGGCCCTTCTTTCGCCTCTCTAACTTGTTTCCTGAGCCACAGTATCTCGGTCCCGCCCCCAAACTCGCTGCACAGCTCCTGCCTGCCCCACCCTGTCCACTCAGCCCCTCCAGCCAGCTCTAACAGAAGTCCTGGCTGAGCATGAGCAGAGGCCGTGCCACGGTACAGCCCTCTCCGTGGGCCTGTAAATAACCCAGCGCCTGCCACGTGGTGGCCCACAGGCAACTTGCTCCTAAAACCAGAGTCTATAAAGAGAACTACAAAAAGAAAAGAAAAGAAAGAAAAGTGATAGAAATCATACCTCATGCAAACAGAAAAAAAACTAGACCTGGGGTAGAAATACTTATATCAGATAACACAGATGTTACAACAAGGGCTGTGACAAGACACAAAGAAGGGTAATTCACGATGATTAAAAAAATCAATCTGACAAGTGGATATAATTCCTGCAAACACCTACACACCCAACACAGGAGCCCTACGTACATGAAGCATACGCTGACAGATATAAAGGGGGAGAGCAACAGTAGCAGAAGGGGCCTTCACAAACCCACTGCCCATCGGTGCACAGGTCAACCAGAAAAACGCCAGCCAGGGAACAGTGGCCTTCAACGACACATTAGACCACACAGAGTTCATTGACACTTTCAGTACCTATCACCCAAAAGCAGCAAAAACAGACATTCTTTCCAAATGCACATTCAACATTTCGCAGTACAGACCTCGACAGGCCACAAAGCCAAGTTTCAATAAATTTAAGAACACTGAGATCCTTTCGAGCATCTTCCCTGACCAAAATGGTAACATCGATTACAAGAACACTAAAAAATACAGAAACACGTGGAGGCTGAAAAACATGCTACCACACAAGAATGGGTTAACAAGATCAAGGAAGGAATCGAAAGATACCTTGAGACAAGTAAAGATGAAAACATAGTAACCCCAAACCTTGGGACACAACCAAAGGAGTTCTACATAGGGAATTTTAGAGCAATACAGACCTACCTCAAGAAAGAACAAAAATTCAGCCCTGCATGGTGTGGCTCAGTGGATTGAGTGCCAGCCTGTGAACCAAAAGGTCACTGATTCGATTCCCAGTCAGGGCACAGACCAGGGTTGCGGGCCAGGTCCCCATTTGGGGGCCTGCGAGAGGCAACCTATCATTGATGTTTCTCTCCCCATCCTCCTTCTTCCTTTCCCCTCTCTCTAAAACATATATAAAATCTTTTTTTTAAAGAAGGAAAAATTTAAATATACAAGCTAACCTTCCACCTAAGGGAACTAGATATGAAGAACAATCAACATCCAAAGTGATTAGAAGGAAATAATAAAGATCAGACAAGAAGTAAATGAAATAGAGTCTCCAAAAAAAAAAGTATAAAAGGAATGAAACCAAGAGCTGCTTCTTTGAAAAACTGAACGTTATAAAGCTTTAGCCAGAGTCATCAAGAAAAATAGAGGACCCAAATAAATAAAATCAGAAATGAAAGAGGTGAAATCAACATCACAGAAATACAAAGGATTTCTCTTAAATCTGGAATCTAAAATAATAAACAAACAGAAACAAACTCACCGCTACCGAGAACTGGTGGTGCTGCCCGGGAAAGGAGGAGACAAGAGGAAGGGGCTGAGACGCACAAACTGACCGGCACGGACACGGCCCCAGGGCGCACAGCGCGGCAGAGAGAACACAGTCCAGAACAGGGTCACGGCCACGTACAGTGCCAGGTGGGCAGGAGACTTCACTGGGCGATCACTTCGAAAGTTACATATAAATGTCCAATCACTATCTTGTACACCTGACACATAATATGTGTCAACTGGAATTAGAAAATCTTTTTAAATTTTAAAATTAAGATTCAAATGAGGCGAGTGTACTCGCACACCGCTGAGAAAAAAGTAACCTGCTCCACCTAAGCCTCTCTGTACACACTGTCCAACTGTTTCAGCGCTGGACTACCCCCTCTACTCAACACCGTCCGACACAGCAGCCATCGGACCAGGCGGCTATTTACCTTTAAACCAACTAAGTAAACTAAAACATTCAGTTCCTCCTTCACACGCGTGGCTAGTGGCTACCACACTGGACAGTGCAGATACAGAAGGTTTTCAGCATCTTCTGTTGGGCAGCCTGCTGCAGCCCTATCCCGGAGGAGGATCCAGTAAGGGAGTTCCAAGATGAGAAAGCTTTGGGTCCTCCCCATAACGGCATACAGTAGAATTGTAAGAATAGAATTAACTCCAAGCCCTGGCTGGTGTAGCTCAGAGGACTGAGTGTAGTGTGAACCAAAGGGTCGCCGGTTCAATTCCCAGTCAGGGCACATGCCTGGGTTGCAGGCCAGATCCCCAGTACGGGGCATACGAGAGGCAACCACACTGATGTTTCTCTCCCTCTCTTTCATCCTCCCTTCCTACCTCTCTAAAAATAAATCTTAAAAAGAAAAAAAGGATAAAAGCAACTCCAGGCTAACCTTAACTCCTTCTCTGCACTTCTGGTGTGTTTATTCCTGAGACAACAGTGCAATTAGCTCTTTACTGGTCTCTTATAGGGGTGTCAAACTCATTTTCACCGGGGGCCACATCAGCCTTGCAGTTGCTTTCAAAGGGTCAAATGTCATTTTGGGACTGTGTAAATGTAGCCACTCCTTAACAGTTGAGCGAGAGCTTGGCACTGCTGCTGGGTAGAAACAAGGCACCCAGCTAGATAAAACAAGGTGGAGGGCCAGATTCAGCCTTCAGGCCTTGTGTTTGCCACCTGTGAGTTAGCACAGCGGTTCCCAAGCTGGGCTGTGCAGCAGAATCACCTGTGGAGCTTCTAAAATGCCCGCCCTTCTGGCTGCATCCCAGTGCAATTAAATCAGAATCCTCGGGGGTGGGACCCAGGCACTGGGATTCTGGAAGCTCTCCAGGTGACTCCAACATGCAGTGAAGGCAGCAAACCACTGGCCCGAGATGTGAACTGTTAAGACACTGGTCTGAGATGTGAACTGTTAGGACAAAGGTGACATCTTACTCAAATCTGAATTCCCCTTCCCGATGACGTCCCCACCTTGCCCCCACACGTCTCCAAGCCCCACACCTACTCAGCGGCTGGCACATGGAAGATGGTCAGTAAATGCCGGGGAGGCAGGATGGACAGGGCATGAAGACACAGGCTGGGACGGCACTGCCCCAGTGAAAAGCCTGACTGACTGCTGCTTTCAAGGGTGGTGGGAGCTACGTGCTGGAAGACGACACCAGCACTGAGGGTACAGACTGTGGAGAAAACCGGATTCAGAGTCCAACAGGAGACTGAAGCAGAAAAAGGATGTGGGCCAGAAAGAGGGGGCCAGGGAGGACAGGAAGAACACACGTGACCCATTCTGAAGACGAATTCTGCAGGCCTCAGCGACTGAGCTCGGGGAAAGGGAAAGGAAAAGCACGATGACAAACGTGACTCCAGGATTTCTAGGGCCACCACCAGCAATAACAGGATATCATTAACTTAGGGAAAAAAGAGCCCTGGCCGGAGCATCTGATAAACCAAAAGGTCACAGGTTCGATTCCCAGTCAGGGCACATGCCTAGGTTGTGGGTTCAGTCCCCAGTCAGAGTGTGTCCGAGAAGCAACAGATTGATGTTTCTCTCTCGTATTGATGTTTCTATAGGCCCCCTCCACCCCTCTCTAAAAAAAAAAAAAATCAATGTCCTCAAGTGAGGTTTAAAAAAGAGAAAAAGAAACTCAGAATAAGAATTTAGTTTTGGGAATAAATTCAGCAGTCATTTGTCCAACATTTACTAAGTACATACTGGACAGGGCACCATCTTAAGTGACAGGGGTACCAAAACACGAGACCAGCAGGTCTTCCAAGCAGTAAAAACCTAAGGGGAGTGTCTGAGCCTGGCAGGGGCTCGAAAAGACGGCAGGGTCTGGGACCAGGGCAGCAGGAAAGGCTTTTCACAGGCAGTGAGGTTTTAACTACTTCATAGACAGAGGCAGGCGAGGAGGGATGGAAACGAGGGCTGTAGAGCACCAAGAGGAGCAGCGGACAAGGTCACAGTGCTACTACGGGGCTTCGAGCAGTCGGCGAAATAGACACCAGAGGCCAGCAGTGCACTGTGGGAACGAGGCTCGAGATCTGGAAACACAGCACTGAAGGGGCGTTATCCCAGGGAGGTGACTCAAAGCCTTTCAAACATGTGATTTTTGACTGCAACGCCCACAAACTCATGCTGCTGGCAACCACGCCACATCCTCACCGATCAACAGGGGATGGAGAGCTCTCTACCAGGCAAGGGTGAGCAAAGCAGAAATGACGGGAGAACGGGGTGAGGCCTATTAGTGGAGTCAGCTGCAAATTCAAGTCCTCCTGGCAAACCCCCAGGGTCAATGACTTAAGGCTGGAACTTCCTGCGAAACTGATTTCATGCTTCCTCCAAACAAAGCTGCATCTATCCCTGGTGGGGACCTTGTTAAAAACCAATTCTGATTGAGTAAGTCTGAGGTGGGCCCAAGAGTCTGCGTTTCCCCAAGTTCCTGGTGCTGGCAGAGATGCTGGCCCGCAGACGGCGCTCTGGGAAGTGAAAAGGACGAGTAACCCAACCACCCATGCCGGTTCAGCTCGATGGTGGCACCCGTGATTCCAATACTTGCTAGTAATGGTCTCTCTCCCCCAGTTCCTACCTTTTATCATTTTTTCTTTATTTTAAAAACATTTTATTTACTTATTTTTAGAGAGGGGAAGAGAGAGGGGAAGGGAGAGAGAAAGAGGAGAGAAACACCAATGTGTGGTTGCCTCTCAAGAGCCCCCTACTGCTCAAGCACCCCCTACTGGTGTCCTGACTGGGTATCAAACCCGGATCCTTTGGTTTGCAGGCCTGAGTTCAATCCAGTGAGCCACACCAGACAAGGCTGATTTTTTATCATTTTTCATCCACGTCAGGCTTTACACCAATATCAAAATTATAATACATAATAGTAGCTAGTCTTCGGGTACTATGTGCCAAACATTGCTACGTTCATTCATTCATTTAATCCTCCCAAAACCTCCACAAGTACTACTGCTGTTGTCTCCATTTTACACATGAGGAAAACAAGGTGCCCAAGGTCACTCAGCTAGCAAGTGTCAGTGAGGCAGGACAGTGAGAAGCTAGGGTAATTCCTTGACACGTGGATTAAGGGAAACTGAAACAAGATAATTATACAAGACCAAACGATTTCGGCAATTTACAGTCAGCTAATGATTCCCAAGGTTTTATCTTCCTTAACCAAGGGCGCTTAGGAGCAAATAAGTGGTTTGCACATCCCAGGCTGTTCTGGGAACAGAACTGCCCAAGTCCGGGTCCGGCTTCAATGACTTTCTTTAAAAATGAAACTAATCAGAAAATAACCTGACCTCACTATACACACACTTTGATGAATCACCACAGTGACGGACACGCCTGGAAAGCTAACAAATATTCTGTTAAGACTTTTCCCAGCAAACTCCCTAGGATTCCGTTGGGCAAAGAAAGATAAAAAGCCTCGGGCAAAGGAGCCTGCAAGCGCGCTCTCTCTAGAGCTCGCCCAGCCTCCCCTCCTCTCTCTGCCGCCTTCCTCCTAAACTCTAAGGCACCCCACGAGGCTGCAAGGCAGGGAGCAGTGGGCAGCGGCAGCTTATCCAGGGCTTACCCGCTGAACCTGTCTCTACTTTCTCTGGTGGCTTGTTCCACTGTCAGCCCTTCGTCTCACTGTCCCCAGGTTTAGTAAACCTACTCTCAAAATCACCTGGACGCGCGCTGTGAAAACATTCTACACGAACTCAAGAACACACCCACTACCGGCGGGACCAAGGCAGGCCCGCTCTGGGCCCAGTCCTCGTCTGGTAAACTGGACCCGGACCGGCTCTACCTGACACTGCCTCTCCCGGACGTGACCCTAGTAGCCGGAGAGGGGCAAACGGGAGATAGGCTGGATCCACAAGCCTGGAAACGCTGAGAGTGGGTGGGGCCTGAGCAACAACTGAAGAGTTACCAAAAAAAAAAAAAAAGGGGGCTGAGATCTCCCGGGAGACTGCCAGCTACTAGGTGGAAATAGGCAGAAAAGAAAAGTATCTCTTTTCAATGAATGTACACGTTTAATGAGAACGACAAAGCTGAGATGGATAGTGGGGTCAAATTCCACATTCACCTGGCACGGCCTGGAAGTCCGAGTTCTGAGTTGAGTGCGCGTGCGCACGTGCTGTTTCCTGGGACCGTGGCCCCTACGCCGGAGCGCGAGCCTAACCAGCTCCCAGGTGAAGATGATGATGAGGCCGCCCCGGGGCCCCACATTCCTCAGCGCTGTCGGAAACACCTGACTGTTCACCACTCAGGAAACATGTATCTCGAACTTTCCATATTCATATTTATTTGGAGTTTTTCAAAATTCACCACCACTAAAATCCAGGCATCTCTGACAACGGTGATTGTTCAAACGCTTCGCACAGTTTTCGGAGATAACCAAACTCTACCAAGTCAACCAACGTTCGTCCGGGTCCGCTACGCACTCGCCCGCCCCGCTTCCCCGGGCCGCTCGTTGAACAGCGAAGCGCAACAGCGACCGCGAAGGTCCGGGAGAGGAGGCGGCCCGGTGGCCGGGGGACGAGGGGGCGGTGGCTCGCCCGTCCCGGGAAACGCGGCCTTCGAACTGCCCGGAAGCCCGGGAGCGCGCGGACTTCACCGTGCGGACAGCGCCGCGGCCTCCAGGCCGCCCGCGGAACGAGGCCGGGCCACCTCAAAGCCCCCAACACAGCCCGCCAGCCAGCCACACAGCCGCAGCGACACTTACGTCCGCGGTCGCCCCCCGACCTCTTCAAGAAGACAGACAGCGTCGGGCAAGGCGGAGACCGTAGTGAGACACCTGCACGAACCGCTGACCGCTTCTACAGACGCCGAGCCCCCGGCGCGCGCTCGGCGACTCGCTCCGCCCGCAGCTGTGCGTCCTCCCGGGCGCGCCGCTGATTGGCTCGCCGAGGGGGCGGGGCCGGCCCCTGTGGGCTGGATTTCCGCCCAGGGCTTTGCTTTTCATTGGAAGAACTCTGCAAATGACGACTCACGCCGAAGCCAAGTAGGTAAAATAGATAAGCAGCGTATTTTTTGGTCTTGACTTACAACTGTGGATGTGTAATATTTACCATAACACCCGGAAACCTATTTTGAGCACACTACTATAAATGGAGTGTAAGGAAGGGAAACAATCGTCTTATGGGACAGGGCAGAGGGATTGCTTTGTGTTATCTGCTGGCCCTGCAATCTCAGGAAACTCTCCAGAGAGAGAGGCGAGTTTTACACACCAGGAGGAGATGGAAGACGTACACAAGGTATTGGCAACAAATTTTAAAGTGGCTTAAAATTTGATATATAAGGTAGTACTTGAGTGAACATGTTTATTGCAATTTTTAAAAAATAAAATACACCTGACATAAATATCATCTTAACCACTTTCTAAGTGTGTAACTCATCGTCATTAAATGCATTCACATTGTTGTGCAACCGTCACCGCCATCCCATCTCCTTAACTCTTTCATCCTGACAAACTGAAATTCTGGATCTATTAAACAACTCATCACTTCTGCCCTGCCCACCACCATTCCCCTTCGTGTCACTATGAATTTGACAACTCGGGACCTCCCATAAGTGAAAGTAGTATTTGTCTCTTTGTGGCTGGTTTATTCCACTCAGCATAATACTCTCAAGGAGCATCCATGCTGTAGGATGTCAACATTTCCTTCCTCTTCTAAGGCTCAATAATACTCCATTGTATATTGTATACCAAAGTTTCTTTACCTACTAACCCCTTGATGGACTCCCGGGTTGCCTACACCTCTTTGGCTCTTTTGAGTAATGCTGCTATGAATATGAGTGTACAAATCTCTCTTCGAGTCCCTGCTTCCAATTCTTTTTGGCATGCACCGGGAAGTGGGTACACTGGATCATATGGTAGTTTCATTCTTAACGTTTTGGGGAACCACTATACTGTTTCCCACAGTGGCTCTACCATTTTATTCTCACCAACAGTGCACAAGAGTTCCAGTTTCTTCACATCCTTCCCAACACTGTTTTTTAGAGCGGCCATTCTAATGGATGTGAGCTGGCCTCATGATTTTCATTTTCATTTCCCTAATGATTAGTGGTGTCCAGCATATTTGCATGTGCTTATGGGCCATTTGTCTGTCTTCTTTGGAGAAACGTGTATTCAAGTCCTTTGCCCGATTTAAAATCAGGATGATAGTTTGGGGAAAGGGATTGCTATTGAGGTGCAGGAGTTCTTTGTTCTGGATATTAACTCCATCAGATATACGCTTTGCAAATATTTTCTCCCATTTCATGGGTTCCCCCACTCTGTTGACTATATCCCTGGCTTACTACAATTTAAAAAATAGTTAAAACACTTCACAAATAAAATCTGAAGCAGACCCCTGAAGCTTCTGGCAAGGACTTCAGAACTTCTGCACCACCCTCCCATGCCCACTGTCCTTCCCAGCACCCCCAAATGAGAAAGGTCCAGAGAACGTACACACTCTGGTGCTCGTGTTCTCTCTCTGACGTGAACCTCCCCGAACCTGCTCACCTCCACGCAGAAGACAGTGTGGCGACACAAGAAGAAGGACACACAGAACCAGACACTTACTGCAGGAAGATCACTTCCAGGGCTTATGACCTCATGCACTGCAGAATGGACTCCAGAGCCCACATGCAAGAGGATCTTCAACGTTTACTACTTCAGAGTGGAAAAGGTGGAACCCTAAATTTTTGAACATTTTTGCCAGGAGGTTGCGCTGGTCTGTATCGACAAATTGCCCTTTTTCCTAGTTTCAATCTTAACACTAGCGACCTGCTATAATAGCTAAAATGTGTGAAATTAAGCGTGCAGGTAAATGAAAGATGAGGTGGTGAACACAATACAGTGTGCAGATGATGTGTTGCAGAACTGTGCTCCTGAAACCTGCATAATTTTGTCAACCAATGTCACACCAGCAAATTCAATCAATAGGAAAAAAATAAAGGGCTTAAACAGAAAAAAAGAAAAGCAAAGAGGTGTCTGTAGTCTATTTTTAGCACAGTTCCCTTCTGCATGCCTCAGAGGTAGAAAACTGTGTACCCACTGACTACCCACCCACAAGTCAATTCGATTGTATTTCTTTTTAAGAGTGCTCAATGCATTTGTAGTCTGGGTTAGAATTTATAAATATTGCCAGGTTTTATTAATCAGCTTTCACAAGATAGGCAAGACAGGAAGTTCTCTAGATCTTGAATAAAAGAGGTAGAAGACACACAAAAGTTGTGCAGATGCCAAGGGGTAAAAATTAAGTTAGTGGGGGAACTTTTGACAGAAACACAAGAGAGGGGCTGCTCATCCATCAGGCCACGCTACCTCCAAGGAAACTGGAAAAACTAGCCCTCTGAATGAGAGCCACAGACGCTGAGAACAGGAGCAGTTCAAGGTACCAAGAGGTCTTTATTGAGATAATAGCACAGCTACACTTCCATCACCCTTTCCACTTGTGTAAGACAGCTTAGAAATGCTCGCTACATACGGTGCACAGACAGTTCAATAATTAAAACCAAGTCAACCGCATCTGAAATAAATAAAATAGCCTATTTAATAATTTAAAGTAAAATTACTGTACAGTATGAAAATAAAGATACGTTAAGTGTTAGGACCTACAGTGCCACTGAAATAAAATCATTATTCTGCAGTACATAAAACAGTGCAAGAAAAACATCCAAATAAGCTTTTGGAGTGCAAAGTCTAAAATTTCCATTTTTACGTCATCATGCAGGTATAGCATTGCAAGCCATGCTATCGTCTATGGCGAAGTTGTCCTTCCGAGAGGAGAATGCCAGCCGGGAGGCGGACTGTGCCGTCGAGGGCTGGGTCGCCCCCGCCGCCGCTCTGCTGCCACAGTACAGTGTGGGGGGGAGGGGTCCTGTTGCATTCAAAAAATTGAACTCAACAAGTTTCTGAAGCAAACACATCTACCTTTGAAGCCTGAAGCAAAATAACGTGACAAAGGAGTAATTATATCCCTGGTTAAGACAAAGAAAAGGCCTATGCCACTTAATGGACTAAGAAGCAGTTTCCCATCTATCTTTAAACTCCAGAATGATCCTCAGTGAAAACAAGCATGTAACTTTCAAGACACATAAAGTTCTGACCTCCAGCTGATAAGTGATACAATACCATGGGATTCTGAGAAAAGCAAAAATAACTTCTGAGCACCTATGTTTAATTAATCTGCATAAAACTTTGCTGTTTTACATGAACAATGGTATCTGTCATAATAATGGTATCTGTCATAAAAGCCCAGACATCGTTAATATAATTGAACAATTTGTGTGGCATTGATGTAACCTGTCAGCCAAGGAGAGTGGACTGGAACACACATGCATAAACAATGACAGCTTCACTATACTAGTCAGTGGGGATGGTAGACACTGTTAAGTGAGCTTGTGCACTGTGTGGCCATTGCATTCAAAATGACCAAGAGTAGAGCAGTGAAACTATAACACCTTTTTAAAAAGATATTATTTATTTTTTTAGAGAGGGCAAGAGAGGGATAAAGGGAGGGAAACACCAATGTGTGGTTGCCTCTGTCGCATCCCCTACTGAGGGCCTGGCCCACAACCCAGCCATGTGCCCTACCTAGCCTGGGAATCGAACTGGTGACCCCTCAGTTCATGGGGTGGCACTCAGTCCGCTGAGTCACACCAGCCAGAGCCCTAACAAATTTTATGTTAAGCTTGAACATTCCTCTGTGCAAACTATTCAGATGACTCAGAATGCTAAACGATGGACAACTGGTGATTGGCAGTTTCATCACGACAATGTACCCACTCATGCATCATGTCTCTTGCAGAGTTTTTTGGCAAAACATCAAATCACCCAGGTGACTCCGCCCCCTGCAGACCAGATTTGGTGCCCTGTGACTTCTGTCTTTTCCCAAACCTAAAATCACCTTTGAAAGGGAAGAGATTTCAGACTGTTGATGAGATTCAGGAAAATACGGTGGGGCAGCTGATGGCAATTGGGAGAACTGTGTGAAGTTTCAAGGTGCCTTCTCTGAGGAGGACTGAAACATCATTGTCATATGTACAATTTTTCTTGTATCTTGCATCTTGTTCAATAAAGGTCTCTATTTTTCCTATCACATGGCTGGATACCTCCTGAAAAGACCTTATATGTGCAAGCCTTTAATCTGTGTTGTTTGCTTTAGGACACTAGATTTTAGCTCAGTATTGAAGACCTTCTCTCTCCACCTCTAAGTGCACGACCTTGGGGAGTGGGTTCTTTCCCCCAGTGGTGTCAAAAAGGGCTGAAGGTCACCTTGGGGCTGCACGGAAAGGCAACGGGTACTGTCGCTAAGACTTTACTATGTTACAATGCAATGCATGTTTAAAAGGGGGTGTTTTAATACTTGTTCTCAGTTTTCACTATTATCTGGGTATTCTAAGGTCAAGGTGGCTATAGTGGACTTTCCTTCAAAATGGTTTGTGAGTACCTGCCACTTTTGGAATGCCATGCACAATTAACAGATTAGCTCAACTAAAGTAGCTGCCCCAGGACGTCTCCCAGGCAACACACACTCGGGTGACGAGATCCTGTTCCAAAATTCACACTTCAAACTTCGTGGGGTGTGTCTTCACCTCCAGCAGAAGATTAAACAGAGGGAAGGAAAAAGAAAAAAAAGAAATACATGTGTGTTTGTTAATTCTGATTGTCAGTAAAAATATTGATGTTTATGTTGGCCACTTTGTAGTATCAAGTATCTGTAGTAAATAGCTGTGAAAAATTTATGTCAAAATCCCAACACAAAAAGACCACCTCCAAGCTGTGGTTCGAGTCCGAGTTCCTCTAGACACTCGGGCCACCGGGCGGGTCCCCTCCACCTGCGGCTCCTGCGGCTCCTGCGGCTCCTGTGGCTCCGGCAGCCGGGCCTGCCGGGCTGGCGGTGCTGCCCTCCTCGGGGCTGCCTTTGGCATCAGTCTGGAGCTGGGCCTTCCCCGCTGCAGCCGAACCGTCCACGCTCCCTGAGGCCTCCCGGCCAGAGGCGAGCTCAGGGGGCCGGCTGCCTGCAGCGCTGCTCTCCGAGGGTGAGCGTCCTCCGGGGCCTCCACCAGTCCCTCTGGGCTGGAAAGTACAGAGTACATTTTGTTTCAGTTGTTTAAGTGACACACTGGGAAGGCTACTAATCACGTCTAACTGGCTTCTATGCAACGCTGAATTCATCCGGAGTGCCGGACTGTAAAGGTGTAAACACTCAGCCTCATGGAACCGTGCTGGGCAGAGTGGGACACAACAAGCCCCCTGGTCAGGACCGGGACCCGAACTGCCAACTCCTCCTGCCTGGTGAGAACAGTCCACTGACAAACACTGTCTGAATACATGCTGAGTTCTGGGTGCTGGGGACACCGCGGGAACAGACCAGACAAACCTGGGCCCTGCTGGGACGTACATGCAGGTTGGGGAGAGAACCCCGGGCAACAAACTAACAAAGCATTGCACTAGAAGTGGGCTGGGGCGGTGGGGCCCGTGGGCTACACCAGGGGAACGGCTCCGGGTCATGTACAGCCAGCGCCAAGGCTCCGAATTCAAGGACTGGTCAGGAGTGGGGCAAGCGAGGAGGGGCCATGCAGGAACAGGTGGGGTGCGGGCAGACAGCGGGGGCCCCAGGCCACACGGCAATTTGACATTCAGTCTGAGTGGAGTGGGACGTCACTGGAGGACTCCTGAGATGGCTGTCAGATCCACGTTCACTACAGGAGCTGGAAGGACGCCTCCACGTTCTCCAGACCCACGCAGATACCTGTCCGTATACTAGCTCCATCGAAACGGGGTCTAATTCCCTCGGCTCTATTGTGCTCATAGCTACTTTTCAGGCTTTTACACGTGCAACTTAAAACTTCGCAAAGGACAATACAAATCCCTGTCTCACACAGAAATGGGAATGTGCCTTTCAACAGTCAAAATGGTGGGGGGAAGTCCTCACCATCCTGCAGGTCAGCAGCACAGTGTGGCCGGCCAATGATACCGATTTGGGAAGCCGAGGTTCTTGGTCCCCCACCTCCTCTTCCAGCTGAGACTCAGCTCTGCTCTGGGCTTCTCCCTCTCCCTCTCTCTCTCTCTCTCTCATGCTCACTGGGGGTCTCCTGGGAATTCCCACCTGTGCTAACAAACTACCATGAAAATCCGGACTAACTCCTGACCACAGCGAGGAGGATAGCACGTGGATGACCTGACCGCAGTGACAGAGCAGAGCAGGTCAGTTAACCACAGGTCTACAGGGAGCTCCAAGGCCTCGAGCAAAGGCATAGAAAACAAACCGTCGCTGACTTACACTGGACACCACCTCGGGGTGCTCTTGCGTCTCTGTGTCTGGCAAGTCAGATGTTGGAAGCACTTCTCTCCACTCTCTGTCTGATAAATCAGACATCTGGGGCGCTTCTCTTGTCTCTGGTAAATCAGACGTTGGAAGCACTTCTCTCCACTCTCTGTCTGATAAATCAGACACCTGGGGGGCTTCTCTCATCTCCGTCTCTGGTAAATCAGACACCGGGAGCACTTCGGGGTTCAAGTGGCCAGTGTGAATTCTCAAGTCAGCATCTCTCTCTTTCAAAACACGTCTCCTACCCTCAGACGTTCTGTGGTAAGGGCCTTGCTCAGAGGGGCCGATCTGGCCCCCACAGTAAGAGTCTGCATCACCTGCTCCGCCACTGGGTCTGAAGTCATTTCTCTGCTGCTGGCACGGGTCACCTGGCTGAAGGGCCTGGGGCGGCTCTGTTCCTCGACCACCTAAAGGTCTCAGCAAATGAAGTGAGTTCCCAGCAGCACAGGAGAAACCCTAGAAGGAAAAGACACACGTGCTCCTTAGTACCTAATGGTCGACTTACAACTACATTGTCAGGGGCTTTTTATTCAGGGCGCTAACAAATTTTATATAATTTAACTTGTGGCATTTGTGGATACAAACATGCTAATTTAACTTTTTTCATTAGAGGTTTCTACTACAGGGAAGCCAATGAAAATGAGAAACCACTCGGTATTAAGCAGACACTTCAATCAGCTAGATGCATTCTGAACGCATTATAACAATGGTGGTTGGGCTGAAGCCTAGAAATTTCCACTGGAAGGTGCTAACTGTCTCGTAATTGAGCATATGTTTTCTCCATTCACACCCATCACAGGAGGTAAATGCTGAAAACTGTTCAAAGTTGTACATCATCATGTCAACATTCTCCTGCAGGTTAATTTTTCTTTTCTTTTTACTGCCATACAAACTTGGCCTCCGTCACAGCTGCAACCCAACAGGCTTTGAGTCACGGTCCATGGAAACGCCCGGCAGCACTTCTCCAAGGGGGGCCGGCGAGCCCCGCGAGGACCTGGGCGGTCCACACTGCCCACGACACACAGACAGGAGCCTCCCTCCCCTCCCGAGCGTAAGTGGGGTCTCCGGGCCTCGCGGACTTCCTCGCTGGTGGTTCACGGGCCGTGTGCTTGCACAGACTGTTGTTTCAAAATTTCCTCAGTTTTAATTCTTACTATGTCAAGTATCGATAAATAAAATCTCCATAAATAAGAGCCTTTGTGGCCTCCAATTCTTGGGAATGCAAGGGTCCCAGACACAAAATGTTCTGTGAACTAGAGATGCTCCTTTGTGAAGACAGAAGCAGCCGAGGCCCTTCTCCTCAGGCGGACAAAATGACAAGAGGTGACGGGCTCTGCACGTAACTTCAGTGTCAGAGACTGAAATTACAGTGTCACACACCTAACGTCACCCAGCAAACCCGCGCCCCCAAACTGAAAACCGACGGCACGGAAAGCCAGACACCGTGGGGAGGGGACCAGGCTCATCTCCCCCCTCAGGAACGCCTGCTCCTGGTCCCCAGACCGCAGGTGCACGTGCCTTCTTCCACTCACTCTTTCTTGACGCTGTGCAACCCCAGGCTGCTCCGGCTCAGCGCTGCAAAAACTTGGACTGGGACAAGGAGGCCCATCTTCTCAAAGAGGATGTAAACAATTTACTTTGTATTAATTCACCAAGCGCAAACAACCAATTTAAAAGAAGGCCGTATTTTAAATCACCGTCATGGCATCTACAAGCCAAGCTGAGCACCGTGGCCGTGCTTAGGAAGAACACACGTGGGGTATGAATAAAGCTGTACCACCGAAAACCACCTTCTCCTGCCACCGGGCGCTTTGCGGAAGCCTAACGACTCAGAAGTGCTTGTTCCATAAACCCCGGTGTCCGCGGTGCTCTGTACTGACCAGGACGCCCAGGGCCACGATGCCGAGCAGTACAACTTGGTAGGGCACTGGGATCTCCTTCATGAGCGCTGTAACAAATTGACCAGTTCCTTTTCCAATATACTTCCATGGATCCATGACAAGGTTGATGAAGGTACCCCCCAGTGCCTAAAAAAGGTAAAAGCAACTTCATTTTTTTCCCTTCAAAGGACTGAAGCACGTACAATGGGTCAAATTTACTGCGCTAAGGCTGAAGTTGTGTTACATAAATTAAAATACTACCATAAACTTTTAAACATATGAAAATCACTTAACAAATATTTTTTTCCTAGAACAAATGTTTATTAGCAAAATGACTGTGAAACAGTAACAAATTTTGCCCTGGCCAGGTAGCTCAGTTGGTTAGTATGTCATCCTA
Source organism: Phyllostomus discolor (assembly GCF_004126475.2). Taxonomy (NCBI): domain Eukaryota; kingdom Metazoa; phylum Chordata; class Mammalia; order Chiroptera; family Phyllostomidae; genus Phyllostomus; species Phyllostomus discolor. The sequence goes on from NC_040916.2 coordinate 35,596,787, forward strand.
ATATACCTAGGTTGCAGGTTCCGTCCTGGGTCAGGGTACATATAAGAATCAACCAGCGGATGCATAACTCTGTGGAACAACAAATCATCGCTTCTCTCTCTCCACCCCCCCTTCCTCTCTAAAATCTATAAATATAAAAAAATAGAGTAAAAATACTAACAATTTTTAATATATGCAAGAGTTTTTCACTTACTTTATATATATATAAGTAATTTTTAAAATTATATTTTATTGATTATGCTATTACAGTTATCCCAGTTTTACCCCCTCTGCCGCCCTCCAGCCAGCACTCCCTCAGGCAACCCCCACACCAATGTCCCCCACCTAACTAGTCAAGGACCCAAAACCCAGGCACCTAGAGCACCTGCCAATTACACACCCCCATCTCCAACCCCGGCCTCCACCCCTCACCTGATGCAAGGTTAGATACTAGCTCTAAATGGATTCTCTCTTATTATGAAAGAACATTTTTACATTTTAAAACCTTCCACCTAATACCTTATATAAGGTATTATATTATATCTCGACATCCAATTCCATGTCGAATGGACAAGAAAAGGTACCAATAAAGAACATATGAACTTGGTATAACGCCGAACATATGTCCACAGCTCCGTAGCCACTAACAGCATGATACAGAGCAAACACAGAAGCACCTTGAAGATGGAAAGAAGCAGAGACAGCGGGGTTACTGTCAGGCTGTCCTCCTGCCAAAACTGTACCCGTCAACAAAAACAAAAGGACTAGACTCAAATGCACAAAACTATTTGCTCCAAGTTCATCAGTACAGTATGAGTGACCTAGTACAGGTTTTTAACATAATTACGGTGGAGGGATAAAAGTATTTAAATAAACCCTGTTAACCACACCCCTCCTCAAAGCTTACCATAAACACATTATATGGATCCACGCCAAAGGAGTCTTCAAATCGTGACTTCCGCTTTTCAGAATCATGAAACGTAAAATTAATTAAAATATCACTTAATTCAGTTGTAAAAAGAGCGTATTGTTAATGAAGACTAAAATTTTAATTTAACCTTTTTTAAAAGATTTTATTTATTTGTAGAGAAGAGAAGGGAGGGAGAAAGAAACACCAATGTGTAGTTGCCTCTTGTACACCCCCTACCGGGGACCCGGCCCACAACCCAGGAAGGTGCCCTGATTGGGAATCGAATCTGAAACCCTATGGTTTGCAGACCAGCACTCAATCCACTGAGCCACACCAGCCAATGCTTAATTTCATCATTTTATGACTTTGCTGTTCTTCAACTGTATTGAACTACCAAATAGGTAAGTCTCAAATACTGATAACTAAAATCAAATTAGTTTGCTAGCTGATGGGTTTTACACTCAAATTCAAAACTGAAATGATCTTAGACTGGGAGCGTCATGAACGGTTCTGTGTGGCTGCTAACCACTGTATCCACACGCCTCTCAGAGCGCTGAGCAAACACGCACACGCACAGACCGTCTCCGTCACGGCACTGTCACGGCACCGGCAAGGCCGCACGCGCCCACGCGTGGTTGCTGATACCTGAGGTTTCCTCATCGTTCCCGAGGCTGCGTCATAGTTGAGCATGTCGGTGGGGTCGATCCAGTCGTCATCGTGTGCGTAGCCAGTTACCAGCCACAGACACGCACAAAGCAGCCGAGAACACAGCATCCTGCATGGAGACCAAGAACAATCTGTAATAAACACGGTGAAATGCAATTACTTTTACAAGAAACTGCAATAACAACTGTCTACGACTTTCTAGTGCTAAGATAATGCTTTCTTTCTGAACTGAAAAAAGACTTAGCAAGATGATATTCACAAATAAATACACATCCATTCTCATTAAGACAAAAAGAAAATTAGGATTTCCCACATGATTCAGCAATTCCATCCCTAGGTATGTACCAAGAAATGAAAATATAAGTCCACATAAAAACTTGTACACATGGACTTCTGGCCAAGATATAGGCGTAGGCAGGCACACTGTGCCTCCTCGCACAACCAAAATAAGGACAACAACAATTTAGAAACAAAATAACAACCAGAACTGACAGAAAATTGAACTGTGTGGAAGTTGGACAACCAAGGAGTTAAAATAGACACATTCATCCAGACCGGTAAGAGGGGCAGAGTCGGACAGCCTAGAGGGGGTCACGGCAGAATAAAAACGGTGGCACCGGGCGTGCAGGCAGTGGCTGGCAGACCCCGGGCACAGGGTGGCGAAGGAAAGACCCAGCGAGACAGTCACTGTGAAGCTGGGCATGGCACAAGGTGGCTGGCTGACCCAGCGGTCCCACATTTACATGCAGATAAACCAGGCGAAACTGAGGAGCAGGACAGACCACACAACCCAGGGTCCCAGCATGGGAAACTAAAGACTCAAATCACCGATTGAAAATACCTGTGGGGGTTGAGGTGCTGGGAAAGACTCCCAGCCTCATAGGAGAGTGCGTTGGAGAGACCCACAGGGTCCTAGAAAGTGCATAAGCCCACCCACATGGGAATCAGTACTAGAAAGGTCCTATTTGCTTGGGGGAAGAGCAGAAGGAGCTGAAATCTGACAGAGACCAGAGCAAGCAGAGTTCCCTCTCGGACCCCTCCCCCACATACAGAATTACAACCCAGTAACTGGGCTACCCCACCCTGATTAACACCTAAGGGTCCACCCCTCACTATGTAACAGGCACATCAACACACACACACACACAAAATGGCCCAAATGAAAGAACAGATCAAAGCTCCAGAAAAAATACAACTAAGCGACAAAGAGATAGCCAACTTATCCGGTGTACAGTTCAAAACACTGGTAACCAGGATGCTCACAGAATTGGTTGAATTTGGTTGCAAATTAGATGAAAAAGTGAAGGCTATGATAAGTGAGATGAAGGAAAATGTACAGGGAACCAACAGTGATGGGAAGGAAACTGGGACTCAAATCAATAGAGTGGACCAGAAGGAAGAAACAGCCAAACAGAAAAGAATGGAGAAATAAGAATTCAAAAGAAAGGAGGGAGAGGCTTAGGAACCTCCAGGACATCTTTAAATGTTCCAACATCTGAATTACAGGGGTACAAGAAGGAGAAGAGGAAGAGCAATAAGTGGAAAAGTTATTTGAACAAATAATAAAGGAGAACTTCCCCAATCTGGCCAAGGAAAAACACTTCCAGGAAGTCCAGGAAGCTCAGAGAGTCCCAAAGAAGTTGGACCCAAGGAGGAACATACCAAGGCACATCATAATTACATGAGCCAAGATTAAAATGAAGAAGAGAATCCTAGAAGCAGCAAGAGACAAGGAGGCAGTCACCTACAAAGGAGTTCCCATCAGACTGTCAGCTGGTTTCTCAAAAGAGACCTTAGAGGCAAGAAGGGGCAGGAAAGAAGTATTCCAAGTCATGAAAGGCAAGGACCTACATCCAAGATGACTCTATCCAGCAAAGCTTTCATTTAGAATGGAAGGGCAGATAAAGTGCTTCTCAGATAAGGTCAAGTTAAAGGAGTTCATCATCACCAAGTCCTTATCTTATGAAATGTTAAAAGGACTTATCTAAGAAAAAGAAGATAAAAAACATGTACAGTAAAATGACAGCAAACTTACAATTATTAACAACCATACCTAAAACAAAAACAAAAGCAAACTAAGCAAACAACTAGAACAGGAACAGAACCACAGAAATGGAGATCACATGGAGGGTTAGCTACTGGGGAGTGGGAGGGAGTGGGACGAGGAGAGAGGGGGGAAGGTATGGAGAATACGTAGCATAGATGGTAGGTAGAAAATAGACAGAAGGAGGGCATGAATAGTATGGGAATGTAAAAGCTAAAGAACTTATGACATGGCCATGAACTAAAGGGGAGGAATGTGGGTGGGGGAGGGTGTGCAGGGTAGAGGGGAAGGGGGGGGGGGGACAACTGTAATAGCATAATCAATATATTAAAAAAAGAATTAAAAAAACCCTTGTACACAAATATTTACAGCCACATTATTCACAATATCCACTAAGTAGGGAAAAAGTGTCCACTGACTGATGAATGGGCAAATAATATGTGGTATATCCACAGAATGGAATATTATTAGGCCATAAAGAAGAATAAAAATGTATTTTTAGGAATGAAGTATTGATACATGCTACAATATGGAGGAACCTGGAAAACATTATGGTATGTGGAAAAAAGCCAGCCACCATAAAACATATTATATGATTCCACTGATGTGAAATGTCCAAAATAGGCAATTCTATATAGAGAGAAAGTAGATTCATAGGTACCTAGGGCTAGGGATATTATAAGGGACAAAAATGTGTTAGTTAAATCGTACAGGGTTTCTCTTTGAGGTGATGACAAATGATCTAAAACTGTGGCAACGGACACATACATCTGTGAATATACTAAAAACCACTGCAATATAAACTTTAAATGGATGAATTGTATGTGAGTGATTTCTAAGTAAAACTTTTATAGAAAAAAACAGGTCTTTTAACCAAATTGCCCCCATTGCTTTCTAACAAATGGGAACCATGAAAGGTGCAGAATGAAGACCCAGACCCCAGTAAAGATGGCGCTGAGTAGGTAAATGCTGTGTTCGCCTCCTCCCACGACCACATCGAGATCACAACTGCATCAGAGCTCCGCCATCATTAACAGCCTTGGGCAAGCAGCTCTCTCTCGAGCACTCCCGCAACTTTGCTCTTCCCTTCCCCTTTCCTTCCCTCAAAGTGTGTACCTTTGCTTTCTTTCTCCAAAGTTCCAAGGGCCCTTCTTTTGCCTCCGTAACTTTTTTCCCAAGTGCACAAAGTCCAGGAGGCTCACTTCTTCTACATCTGTTACTTTCATAATCAGCTTTTGCTGGTTAAAAAAAAAATACCCTGACCAGTGTGGGTATTTTATACCCTGACCAATGGATTGAGCAACATCCCACAGAGCAAAATGTAACCAGTTCGAATCCTGATCAGGGCACATGAATGGGTTGCAGATTCAGTCCGTGAGTGGGGCACACACAAAAGACAACAGATCTACATTTCTGTCTCATGTTGATGTTTCCCTCCCTCTCTCTCTTTTCCCCTTGCTTTAAAAATAAAATAAATAGACCTGGCTGGTGTGGCTCAGTGAATTGAGTGCCAACCTGCAAACCAAAGGGTCGCCTGTTCAATTACCAATCAGGGCACACACCTGGGTTGTGGGCCAGGTCCCCAGTAGGGGGTGCATGAGAGGCAACCACACATTGATGTTTCTCTCCCTTTCTCCCTCCTTCCCTCTCTCTAAAAATAAATAGATAAATGAAATCTTTTAAAATTATAAAATAAATAAAATCTTAAAAAAAACACCTGCAGACTAGACAAAAAGAACTGTATAACTAAGGATACACAGAAGCCATGTCAAGACCGGTAGATGAGGCTGAGACACAGAATGGGTTGGTCCCACACCCACAGTGTGGCAATTAGGAAATGGGAGGGATACCTTGGCTGCCAAGGTTCCCCCTGAGAAGTAAGGAGGCCCTAGCTCAAACCAGGATCCCTACAACAGGTCATCAGTGCTGGGAAGAGAAAACCCCGTAACATCTGGCTGTGAAAACCAGCAGGGTTCACATCTGAGTAAACCAAGGGGCTGCAGGCCCTGAGTGGTGTGACTCAGTGATTTGGGCTTCATCACACAAACCAAAAGGTTGCTTGGTTGGATTCCTAATCAAGTCAAATGCCTGGCTTGCAGGCCAGGTCCCCAGCTGGGGGGTGTGTGAGAGGCTACTGATAGATGTTTCTCTCACACATTGTTGTTTCTCTCCCTCCTTCCCCCATCTCTAAAAATAAATGAATAAAATCTTAAAAAAAAAAAAAGACAAGGGGTTGCCAGAGGCCTAGATGCTCCTCTCGAGGAGCCCAAGCCAAACTCACTTGCTACAGGCTGCAGTGCAGGTGTGGGAGCTGCAAGAGCACTGGGAACGTGGGGGATATAAATAGTTACATAAAGAGATATAAAGACAAAAGGAGTTCATCACCACTAAACCATCACTACAAGAAATCTTAAAGGGACTTTGTTAAGTAGAAAAGCAAACATCAAAATATGAATTACAAAATACGGTGAAGAAGAAATTCACACTCACAAAGACAAACAGTAGATCGAGCAACTGTAAAGCTAGTACAAAGACAAAGAAAAACTAAGAAGTTAATGTATAAATACAAGACATTACTGGATACACACAAACACACAAAATAAAAAATGACAAAAACAATAAACATGGAAAGGATGAGTAAATATTGTAGGGGTTTATGAATGTGTTCAAATTAAGCAACCATCAACTAAAAGACTGCTTATAAACATAGCTTGGTATATATAAAGCACATGGTAACCACAAACCAAAATCTACAAAATATAGAAGAAATAAAGGGAAAGGAAACTAAACACAACACTGTAAGAAGTCATCAACAGACAAGATAACAAAGGAAGAAAATTACGGAAAAGAGGAGAACCACAAAAACTATCTAAAACCAATTCATAAAATAGCAATAACTACATACCTGTCAATAATTATTTTAAATGTAAATAGACTAACTGCCCCAATCAAGGACATAGGGTGACTGAATGGATAAAAGAAAGACCTGTGCATATGCTGCCTATGATAGGCCCACTTTAGAGAGAGGACAAACTGAAAGTAAATGCATAGAAATGACATTTCATGCAAACAGAAAAATAACTAGATCTGGGGTAGAAATACTTATATCAGATGTTACAACAAGGGCTGTGACAAGAGACAAAGAAGGGTAATTCACAATGATTTAAAAAAAATCAACCCAACAAGTGGATATAATTCCTGCAAACACCTACACACCCAACACAGGCGCCCTACGTACATGAAGCATACGCTGACAGATATGAAGGGGGAGAGCAACAGTAGCAGAAGGGGCCTTCACAAACCCACTGCCCATCGGTGCACGGGTCAACCAGAAAAACACCAGCCAGGGAACAGTGGCCTTCAACGACCCATTAGACTACACAGAGTTCATTGACACTTTCAGCACCTATCACCCAAAAGCAGCAAAAATAGACATTCTTTCCAAGTACACATGCCCATTTATGCAGGATAGACCATGTTAAGCCACAAAAGAAGTTTCAAAAAATTTAAGAAGATTCAAATCCTTTCGAGCATCTTCTCTAATCAAAATAGTATGAAATCAGAAATCGATTACAAGAACACTGATTACAAGGGCACTACCAGTCAAGATGGAGGTGTAGGTAATACACTTCGCCTCCTTGCCCAACTACAGGAAAAATTACAGCTAGATCACCAAACAAGTAACACCCAGATTCCTCAGAAAATCGAGCTGTACGGAAGTTCGATAACCAAGGACTGAAGAAGTATATTCGTCCAGATGGGAGCACTTTACTACAACAGGCCATGCTACTACGACAGGGAATAAAAGCAGCTCTACCCTATATACAGAAACAAATACACTTGTTTGGCTGCCAACTTGAGGAGGCAAAGAAATACAGCCCAAATGAAAGAACAAAACAAATCTCCACAAAAAGAACTAAACAAAAGGTTGGAGATAACCAACCTATCAGACACAGAGTTCAAAACACTGATTAGCATGGTGCTCAAAGAACTTATGGGTACTGCAACAGCATAAGGAAAACTCTAGAAGAATGAAGGTTACGTTAAGTGAAATGAAGAAAAATCTCAGGGAATTAACTGTGGAAGGGATAAAGCCGGGATTCAAATCAATGAATTGAAATATAAGAAAAAGGCAAGAAGAAAAAAGAATTTTAAAAAAAGGATAAACTAAGGAGCCTCCAGGACATGTCCAAACGTACCAACATCTGAATTATAGGAGTGCCAGAGGGAGAAGAGGAAGAGCAAGAAACTGAAAACTTATTTGAAAAAATAATGAAAAACAGCTTCCCAAATTTGGTGAAGGAAACAGACATACAAGTCCAGGAAGCACAGAGTCCCAAATAACTTGGACCCAAAGAGAACAACTCCAAGACACATCATAATCAAAATGTCAAAGGTTAAAGATAAAGAGAGAATCTTAAAGCATCAAGAGAAAAGCACAGAGTTACCTACAAAGGAGTTCTCATAAGACTGCCAGATGATTTCTCAAAGAAACTTGTCAGGCAAGAAGGGAATGGCAAGAAGTATTCCAAGTCACGAAAAGCAAGGGCCTACAACCTAGATTACTCTCTCCAGCAAAGCTATCATTTAGAACTGAAGGGCAGATAAAGTGTTTCCCAGACAAGGTAAAGCTAGAGGAGTTCATCATCACCAAGCCCTTATTATATGAAATGTTAAAGGGACTTATCTAAGAAAAAGAAGATCAAAACTATGAACTTTAGAATGGCAACAAATTCACATTATCAACAACTGAATCTAAAAAACTAAGCAAACAACCAGAAGAGGAAGGGAATCATAGATATGGGATCATCTGAAGTGCTATCATCTGGGAGGGAGTGCGGGAGAATGAGGGAAAGGTGCACAGATTAAGAAGTACAAACAGGTACAAAATAGACAGGGGAATGGTAAGAACACTATAGGAAATGGAGAAGAAGTCAAAAAACTTATATGTACAACCCATGGACATGAACTAAGGGAAGGGGGATTGCTGAAAGGAATGGAGGTACTGGACGGAGGGGGGCAATGGGGAAAAAATTAGGACAACTTAATAGCATGAACAATAAAACTTTTTTTCTTTTAAAGAACACTGAAAAGCACAGAAACATGCTGAGGCTAAATAATTTCCTACTACACAAGAATGGGTTAACAAGATCAAGGAAGAAATCAAAGGTACCTTGAGACAAATGAAAAGGAAAACACAGTAACTCCAAATCTATGAGAAACAACCAAAACAGTTCTAAGAGGCAATTGAGAGCAATAGGGATGTCAAGAAAGAATTAAAATTTAAATAAGTAACCTAACCTTACAACTAAAAGAACTAGAAAGGAAGAACAAAATCCAAAGTGATTACAAGGAAAAAAGAAAAAAGATCAGTGAAGAAATATATGAAGTCTCAAAACAAACAAACAAATGCTAAAAGAAAAAAAAAATCAATGAAACCAAGAGCTGGTTCTTTGAATAGATTAACAAAATTTATAAGCTTTAGCCAGAGTCATCAAGAAAAATAGAGGATCCAAATAAGTAAAATCAGAAATGAAAGAAAAGTAAAAGCATCATCACAAAAATGCAAAGGATTTCTCTTACATCTAGAATCTAAAATAATAAACAAACAAAACAGAAATAAACTCATTGATCCAGAAAACAAACTGATGGTTGTCAGATGGGAGAGATGGGTGAAAAAGGGGAAGGGATTGAGATGTACAAATTTCCTGTTACGAAAACAATCACAAGCATACAAAGTACAGCAGAGAGAATATGGTCAAGAATAGTAATAACTGCCCTGGCTGGCGTAGCTCAGTGGATTGAGCGCGGGCTGCAAACCAGGCATCGCAGGTTCGATTCCCAGTCAGGGCACATGCCTAGGTTGCAGGCCATGGCCCCCAGCAACCACACATTGATCTCTCTCTCTCTCTCTCTCTCTCTCACTCTCTCTCTCAATCTCTCTCTTTCTCTCTCTCCCCCTTTCCTCTCTAAAAATAAATAAATAATCTTAAAAAAAAAGAATAGTAATAACTATATATGGTACTGAGTGGTTACTAGACTTATCTGGGTGATCACTTCATAAGTTATATAAATGTCTAACCACTACATTGTACACCTGATATATAAATTTGTATTATCAACTAAAATGGAAAACATTTATTTTAAAAAGTGCATAGAAATGTTAAAACTTTGACAAGGTAGTATCAATATAATCAATACTTGGTAGTATTAGGATGGAAATTTGGAACAAACTATGAATGTATGCTAGGATCTTGACTGAAAGCAAAACAGTTGTTTAAAAACACTCCAACCTATTAAACTGTTTTTAATTTTAAAAAACAAGGAAAAAGAGAAAGAGCCCAAATAAATACAATAAGAAATAAAAAAGTAGTAGTAAAAACCAACACCACAGAAATATAAGGAAATACTACAAACAATTATATGCCCCAAAACCGGACAACCAGAAAGAAATGGATAAATTCCTAGAAACACACAATTTTCCAATGCTGAGTCAGGAAGGAACAGAATATCTGAACTGATTGATAACTACTGACAAAATCGAATCAGTAATCAAACAACTCTCAACGGGGGAAGATGGATGGAGGTATAGGTAAAAACACGGCTCACCTCCTCACACCTCATCAAAATTACAACTAAATTATAGAACAACCATCACTCAGAAGCGTCAGAAACCGAGTTGAATGGAAGTCAGACAATTATGGAACTAAAGAAACCACAGCCATCCCGACTTGTAGGAGGGGCGGAGACACACAACTGGCTGGTCCCATATCCATGTGTGGTGGATAAAAATTTGAGAGGGGTATCTCTGGAGTGAGGAGTCCCAGCTCAGGGTTCCAAGGCCAGGAAGATAAGCCCCCATAACTTCTGGCTGTAAAAACCAGCAGGAATTGAGTTGGTAGAAGAAACTACTGGATTCCCAAGAAGTTCTTCTTGGAGGGTCTGCACACAGTCTCGCACAGATTCATTCCCTCTGAGCTCCAGCGCCGGATAGCAGCTTGAAAGGCACCAGTGGCATTCAAGGAGGAACTGAAGTGTCTGGCATCAAAGAAAGAGCTCGGGGACAACTTTCTCCCAGACAGAAGGGTGGACACAGGCTATTGATCCTTTTCTGAATCCTTCCCCAGAGAGCCAGAAATTGGGTGCCATATCTGAGATTTCATCAACCTGGCTCACAGGGACTGCCCATCCTGGTGACTCCTGAGTCTCCACCCCACCCAACTTCGGACCCACCAGAGCTGTTTCCAGTGGCCTTTCCATATATGTGGTTTGTCTTAGCTCATGCTTCACATTCTCCTAATGCTCTCAAACAAACAACAGCTGGCCTCAGTGGGACCCTAGCCCCCATACCTCTTGCTCAGTGGTTCCAGGCATGGCACTAGCAGCAGCCAGCCTTAGATCACAGGTTGGATTTACCTGGGAACCTCCAAGCTGAGCACAAGTAGCAGCCACCTTCAGATTCCTTTGTGACATGCTGGGTGGCTTCGGGAAGAACACAGTTGGTGGCTGACCTTGGCCTGCACATTCAGTGGACAGCTACAGACCACATCTAAGTACCACCATCCTACACCTGCACAGCTGATCCTCTACCAAGGGTGGAGGTTGGTGGTCAGTGATCACAGCTAGTCCTTGTGTTGCAGAAAATCACTTACACTCGGAGAGATGATGAAGCACAAACTTTATTACCCAGGGAGCTCAGGGGGGAATCCCAAATTCTGAGCCCCTATCTTTACTTTCCCAGGGTTTAAACAGTCCCAGGCTTCCTGCCTACGTGGCGAAGCAAGGTTACAGAAGCTAAATGTGGAAGTTAGGTCTAGCTACCTTATATGGGAGACAAAAGAGTAAAACATAGGAGGAAATTTGCAGAAGCCACAGAGCAAAGGGGCTTATCATGGGAGTTAGTGTACCACCTTGAGATAACTGGCCGTTGCCTTGGTGATGACTGGTCAGCTTCTATAGTCCTGTGTGAATTTTTGGAAGTGTTACAGTTACAGAGGAACTTCTGGAGTTTTTCTTTTCCTGCCACACTTGCAGCTGATCAGCCTGGGTAAATCCCTCCCACTGACCTGCCAAAAGCAATCCAGGCTCAACTACAGGAGGGCGAACCTCAAGTACCCAGCTTGGGTGATGGGGTAGGCTGTGCCATTTACTGAACCTACAGGACAATGACTACATTATGCCACACTACCAAGACAGGGAGTCATAGCAGCCCTACCTAACACATAGAAATAAACACAGGGAAGCTACCAAAATGAGGAAGACAAAGAAAGATGGCCCAAATGAAAGAACAGATCAAAACTCCAAAAAAAACAGCTAAAAGAAATGGAGAGAAGTAGGCTCTCACATGCAGAGTTCAACACACTGGTTATAAGGATGCTCAAGGAACTTTGTGAGGACCTCAACAGCATATAAAAAGATCCAGGCAGAAATGAAGGATATACTAATTGAAATACAGAACAATTTACAGGGAATGAATAATGAAGTGGATGAAGCCAAAAAGAAAATCAATGATTTAGAACATAAGGAAGAAAAAAAAACAAGAAGAAAACAGAATCCAAATAAACCAGAATAGTATAAGCAGCCTAAGGGACAGCTTCAAGCAAACACTTGCATCATAGGGGTACCAGAAGAAAAGAGAAAGAGCAAGAAATTAGAAACCTACTTGAAAAAATAATGAAAGAAAACTTCCTGAATTTGGTGAAGGAAATAGACACACAAGTCCAGGAAGCACAGAGAGTTCCAAATAAGATGGATACAAATAGGCCCACTCCAAAACATATAATTAAAATGCCGAAAGCTAAAGAGAGAATCTTAAAAGCAGCAAGTTACCTACAAAGGAGTTCCTTTAAGGCTGTCAGTTGATTTCTCAAAGGAAACTTCTCAGACTGGAATGAGTTGGCAAGAAATATTCAAAGTGATGAAAAGCAAGGGTTTACAGCCAAGATTGTTCTACCCAGCAAAGCTATCATTTAGAATCAAAGGACAGATAAAGAGCTTCCCAGACAAGACAAAATTAAAGGAGTTCATTATCACCAAAACATTACTATATGAAATGTTAAAGGGACTTAAGAAAAAGATCACAACTATGAAAATAAATGGTAATGAACACATATCAACAATTGAATCCAAAAAACTAAGCAAACAAGAAGAATGGAGACAGAATCAGGGATATGGAGAGTGTTTTGATGGTTGCCAGATGGGAGGTCAGTTTGGGGAATGGGTGAAGAGGTGAGGGGATTAAGAAGCACAAATTGATAGCTACAGAATAGCCATGGGGATATAAAAGACAGTATAGGAAATGGAGTAGCAAAGAACTTACACGTATTACTCATGGACATGACCAAAGGTGTGGGGATTGCATAAGGGAGTGGGGGGAGAGAGGTAAAGGGAAAAATTATGTAATAGCATAATCAATAAAATATAATTTTTAAGAATCCCCAACAAACAAAAGCCCAAGTCAAGATAGCTTCTCATATGAATTTTACCAAACATTCAGAGAATGATCTCAAACTCTTCAAAAAAACTGAAAATGAAGGAAGGCTCCCAAGTTCATTTTACCAATCCAGCATTACCCTGATACTGAAGTAGACATAGCTACTACAAATAAAGAAAGTTATAGGCCAATATCCCTGATGAACACAGATGCAAATACCCTCAACAAAAATTGAGCAAACTCCTGGCTGGCGTAGCTCAGTGGATTGAGCGTGGGCTGGAAACCAAACTGTCCCAGGTTCAATTCCCAGCCAGGGTACATTCCTGAGTTGCAGGCCATAACCCCCAGCAACCGCACATTGATGTTTCTCTTTCTCTCTCTCTCTCTCTCTCCTCCCTAAAAATAAATAAATAAAATCTTTAAAAAAAGTTACGATTTAAAAAAAAAAATTGAGCAAACTGAATTTAGCAATACACTGAAAAGATCATACATGGTGATCAGGTGGGATTTATTCCCGGGATCAAAAGCTGGTTCAATATCTGCAAATCAATTAACGTGATACACCATGTAAACAAAAGCAAGGATAAAAACCGTTATGATCATATCAATAGATGCAAAAAAAGATTCGACAAAATCCAGCACCCGTTCATGATAAACACTCTCAGCAAAGCGGGAACAAAGGGAACACACCTCAACACAATACATGACAAACCGACCACTAACGTTATACTCAATGGTGAAAAGCTGAAAGTGTTTTTAGATCAGGAACAAGACAAGGATGTCCACTGTCACCACTTTTATTCAACATAGTATTGGAAGCCCTGGCCACAGCAATCAGACAACAAAAAGAAATAAAAGGCATCCGAATTGGAAATAAAGAAGTCATTATTTGCACAGTATCTCTATGATGCTGTACATAGAGAACCCTAAAGTGTCCACCACAAAAACTATTAGAACTAACAAATGGGAATGGCTGTTCTTAAACAAGCCTTTTAAGAATTATTAAATGCTCATGCCATGGTTCATACTTATAAGTTCTTTGGCTTCTACATTTCCCATACTACTCTTGCCCTCCCCCTGTCTATTTTGTACCTACCACCTATGCCACTTACTCTCTGTACCTTTTCCCCCTTTCAACCCCTCACACTCCCCTGTTGCTAATCCTCCATGTGATCTCTGCTTCTGTGGTTCTGTTCCTGTTCTAGTTGTTTGCTTTTGTTTTTGTTTTAGGTGTGGTTGTTAATAATTGTGAGTTTGCTGTCATTTTACTGTACATGTTTTAATAGCATAATCAATAAAATATATTTAAAAATAATAATATCACAACAACAACAACAACAAAGAATTATTAAATGCTGCCCTGGCTGGTGTAGCTCAGTGGATTGAGTGCAGGCTGTGAACCAAAGGGTTGCTGGTTCAATTCCCTGTCGGGGTACATGCCTGGGTTGCAGGCCAGGTCCCCAGTGGGGGCTGTATGAGAGGCAAACACACACTATGTTTCCCTCCCTCTTTTTCTCCCTCCTTTCCCCTCTCTCTAAAAATAAAATATATATATATATATATATATATATATATATATATATAATAATTATTAGCCCTGGCTGGTGTAGCTCAGTGGATTGAGCGCGGGCTGTGAACCAAAGCATCACAGGTTCGATTCCCAGTCAGGGCACATGCCTAGGTTACAGGCCACGGCCCCCAGCAACCACACATTGATATTTCTCTCTCTCTCTCTCCCCCCACCCTTCCCTCTCTAAAAATAAATAAATAAAATCTTTAAAAAAATCTTTGCTTTATAAAAAAAAAGAATTATTAAATGTTGAACACATTTTTAAAATGAAAAAATGAATTCAGTAAAGTAGCAGAAAACAAAATTAATATTCAGAAATCAGTTGCATTTTATATACTAATAACCATCAGAAAGAGAAATAAAAAAAAGCAATCCCATTTGCAATTGTTTCAGGAGAATAAAATATCTAGGATTAAATTTAACCTAGGAGGTAAAAGACCAATACTTGAAAAACTAAGACACTGAAGAAGATACCAATAAATGGAAGACTGTACTTTGCTCATGGATAAAAAGAATTAACATGATTAAAATGTCCATACTACCCAAGGCAATCTACAGATTCAATGCAATCCCTATCAAAATATTAATTTTACATGGAACTACAACAAATAATCCTAAAATTTATATGGAATGACAGAAGGACCCCACATAGCCAAAGCCATCTTGTGAAAGAAGAAAAAGTTGGAGGAATCACGCTACCTAATAAAATATGCAAAGCTACAGTAATCAAAACAGCATGGTACTGGAATTGAGAGAGACATATACCAATGGAATAGAATGGGGAACCCAGAAATAAGCCCGAGAACCCAGAAATAAACCCACAACTATATAGTCAATCTATAAGAAAGGAGGCAAGAACGTACAATGGGGTAAAGACAGTCTCTCCAATAAAAAGTGATGGGAAAACTGCACAGATACAGCAAAAGAATGAAACTGGACCACCTTCCTACAGTTATATGAGATTACCCGATATTGACTAAAGATTTAAATTTAAGACTCAAAATCATAAAACTCCTAGAAGATAGGCAGTAAACTCTCTGACGTTGCTCTTAGTAATACAATGGTGGGCAAAAGTAGGTTTACAGTTGTAATACAAATAAATACTATAATAATTAATAGACAATAAGAATAAACTCTTACTTCACATACTCACAACTGTAAACCTACTTTTGCCCACTAGTGTATTTTTTCTGTTACGTTTCCTTGGGCAAAAGAAACAAAATAAAAAACAAACAAATGGGACTATATCAAACTTAAAAGTTTTCTTTTAAGATTTTATTTATTTATTTTTAGAGAGGGAAAGCGGCGGGGGAGGGAGAGAGAGAGAGAGAGAGAGAGAGAGAGAGAAACATCAATGTGCAGTTGCTGGGGGCCATGGCCTGTAATCTAGGCATGTGCCCTGACTGGGAAGCGAACCTGCGATGCCTGGTTCGCAGTCCACGCTCAATCCACTGAGCTACGCCAGCCAGGGCTAAAAAGTTCTTGCACAGTGAAAGAAACTATCAACAAAACATAGTGATAGCTTACTGAATGGGAGAAGATATTCACCAATCATACATCTCACTAGGGGTTAATACCTAAAATATAATATATAAGGAACTCATACAACTTAATACCAAAAACCCCAAACAATCTGATTGGAAAAATGGGCAGAGGGCCTGAACAGACATTTCTCCAAAGAAGACATACACATGGCCAACAGACAAATGAAAAGATGCTCAGCATCACTAATCATCAGAGAGAGGCAAATTATACTACAAGGTATCACCTCACACCAGTCAAAATGGGTATAAATCAACAAATGACATCAGTAAATCAACAAGCAAGTGCTGGTGAAGATGTGGAGAGAAGAGAACCTCTTTGTACCTATTGATGGGATTATTAATTGGTGCAGTCCCTATGGAAAACAATATGCAGGTTCCTCAAAAAATTAAAAGTAGAAGTACCATATGAGCCAACAATTCTACTTCTGGTTATTTATCCAAAGAAATCCAAAACACTAGTTTGAAAAGCTATATGCACCCCTGTGTTCACTGCAGCATTATTTACAACAGCCAAGATATGGAAGCAACATAAATACTCTCTGATACACAAATGGACATAGATGTGGTATTGGATTGGCCAAGAAGTTTGCTTACTTTTTCCTGTAAAATAAAAGACATTTTTCATTTTCACCAATAATTTTATGATTTGGATATTTTGAGTAATTCGGCTATCTTCCACTATCGTCTTCTAGTGGGGAGAGGCCAGGAGTGCTGCTAAACACATTCCAATCCATAAGACAGCCCCACAGCAAAGAATTATCTGGCCAAAATGTCAACAGTACCAAGACACACCGCAAACCACCTTTGACACGTTTGATCAATCACAGCACCTTCTCCACACACTGCACACATCTTTTTTTGTGTGTTTTCAGTTGTTTTTACCTTTATATTCTTCCATTTTCAGTATCAACATGGCTGCACAAAAATTCATCACTTTTGTTAAGTTTTTTAAAATGCACGCTGATGACAACTGTCACAATACAGTCTAACAAAATTGTTTTGAATAAAGTTAAAGACAACTAAGCACTACTTGAGCCATCTCACAGAAAAAGCTAAATGAACTTTTTGGCCAACCCAACACATATATAAAATGTAATGTTTCCCAGCCGTAAAAATAAAGCCAACCTTGCCATTTTCAACAAGAGGATATTGTGGACCTAGAGAGTCCTAAGTGAGATAAGTGTAACAGACAAGGGCACTTTTTACTTACATATGGGATCTAAAAAACAAGATAAGTAAACAAAACAGAAACAAACTCCCAGATACAAAGAAGAAATTGATGGCTGCCAGATAGGAAGGGGGTTGAGAGGATGGGTAAAAAGAAAAAGGGATTAAGTTGCACAAATTGATAATCATAAACACAGTCCCAGGGATGTAAATTACAGCATAGGGAATACACTCAAGAATATTATAATAACCATGTATGGTGCCACATGGGTACTAGATTTATCTGGGTGATCACTTCAAAAGTTACATAAATGTCCAATCACTATCTTGTACACCTGACACATAATATGTGCCAACTGGAATTAGAAAATCTTTTTAAATTTTAAAATTAAGATTCAAATGAGGCGAGTGTACTCGCACACCGCTGAGAAAAAAGTAACCTGCTCCACCTAAGCCTCTCTGTACACACTGTCCAACTGTTTCAGCGCTGGACTACCCCCTCTACTCAACACCGTCCGACACAGCAGCCATCGGACCAGGCGGCTATTTACCTTTAAACCAACTAAGTAAACTAAAACATTCAGTTCCTCCTTCACACGCGTGGCTAGTGGCTACCACACTGGACAGTGCAGATACGGAAGGTTTTCAGCATCTTCTGTTGGGCAGCCTGCTGCAGCCCTATCCCGGATAAGGATCCGGTAAGGGAGCTCCAAGATGAGAAAGCTTTGGGTCCTGCCCATAAATGACATACAGTCAAATTGTAAGAATGAAAGTAACTCCAGGCTGACCTACACTCCTCTGTGCTTCCAGTGTGTTTATCCCTCTGGGAAAACACACAGTGAAATTAGCTCCTTCCTGGCCTGTCTCATCAGCTAGCACAGCGGTTCCCAAGCTGGGCTGTGCAGGAGAATCACCTGTGGAGCTTCTAAAATGCCCGCCCTTCTGGCTGCATCCCAGTGCAATTAAATCAGAATCCTCGGGGGTGGGACCCAGGCACTGGGATTCTGGAAGCTCCCCAGGTGACTCCAACATGCAGTGAAGGCAGCAAACCACTGGCCCGAGATGTGAACTGTTAGGACAAAGGTGACATCTTACTCAAATCTGAATTCCCCTTCCCGATGACGTCCCCACCTTGCCCCCACACGTCTCCAAGCCCCACACCTACTCAGCGGCTGGCGCATGGAAGACAGTCAGTAAATGCCGGGGAGGCAGGATGGACAGGGCATGAAGACACAGGCTGGGACGGCACTGCCCCAGTGAAAAGCCTGACTGACTGCTGCTTTCAAGGGTGGTGGGAGCTACGTGCTGGAAGATGACACCAGCACTGAGGGTACAGACTGTGGAGAAAACCGGATTCAGAGTCCAACAGGAGACTGAAGCAGAAAAAGGATGTGGGCTGGAAAGAGGGGGCCAGGGAGGACAGGAAGAGCACACGTGACCCATTCTGAAGACAAATTCTGCGGGCCTCAGCGACTGAGCTCGGGGAAAGGGAAAGGAAAAGCACGATGACAAACGTGACTCCAGGATTTCTAGGGCCACCACCAGCAATAACAGGATATCATTAACTTAGGGAAAAAAGAGCCCTGGCCGGAGCATCTGATAAACCAAAAGGTCACAGGTTCGATTCCCAGTCAGGGCACATGCCTAGGTTGTGGGTTTGGTCTCTAGTCAGGATGTGTCGGAGAAGCAACAGATTGATGTTTCTCTCTCATATCGATGTTTCTATCTGCCCCCCTCTCTCTAAACCAGAGGTCAGACGGTGAAATAGCCACCAGAGGCCAGCAGTGCACTGTGGGAACGAGGCTCGAGATCTGGAAACACAGCACTGAAGAGGGGTTATCCCAGGGAGGTGACTCAAAGCCTTTCCAGCAGGTGACCTTGGACTTTGGACTCATGCTGCTGGCAACCACGCCACATCCTCACCGATCAACAGGGCATGGAGAGCTCTCTACCAGGCAAGGGTTAGTGAGCAAAGCAGAAACGACGGGAGAACGGGGTGAGGCCCATGAGTGGAGTCAGCTGCAAATTCAAGTCCTCCTGGCAAACCCCCAGGGTCAATGACTTAAGGCTGGAACTACCTGCGAAACTGATTTCATGCTTCCTCCAAACAAAGCTGCATCTATCCCTGGTGGGGACCTTGTTAAAAACCAATTCTGATTGAGTAAGTCTGAGGTGGGCCCAAGAGTCTGCGTTTCCCCAAGTTCCCGGTGCTGGCAGAGATGCTGGCCTGCAGACGGCGCTCTGGGAAGTGAAAAGGACGAGTAACCCAACCACCCATGCTGGTTCAGCTCGATGGTGGCACCTGCGATTCCAGTACTTGCTAGTAATGGTCTCTCTCCCCCAGTTCCTACTTTTTATCATTTTTCATGTGGGTCAAGCTTTAACACTGATAACAAAATTAAAATAAGTCATACCTCGGTACTTGTAGGCTTCAGGACTGATCAGACCCTGTACTCATTGCATTTTGACAAGAAAAAATGTTTCAGCACTCAGCACTTGCTCGGGACTTGTCTCACTCGCTAGAACTTTTTTCAGTCCCCACGGCACCGGCCAGGGAAAATGCATCCTCACTCGTTGCTTGTTGGGTATTCATCCATTTGGATACTCATTACAAGTTCCAGAACGAATGAACCAGAAGTACCAAGGTACCACTGTATATATAATCCTAACAGCTAGTCTTCAGTTATGCCAAACACTGCTACATGCATTCATTCATTTAATCCTCCCAAAACCTCTCACAAGTACTACTGCTGTTGTCTCCATTTTACACATGAGGAAAACAAGGTGCCCAAGGTCACTCAGCTAGCAAGTGTCAGTGAGGCAGGACAGTGAGAAGCTAGGGTAATTCCTGGACACGTGGATTAAGGGAAACTGAAACAAGATAATCATACAAGACCCAACAATTTCGGCAATTTACAGTCAGCTAATGATTCCCAAGGTTTTATCTTCCTTAACCAAGGGCGCTTAGGAGCAAATAAGTGGTTTGCACATCCCAGGCTGTTCTGGGAACAGAACCGCCTAAATCCGGGTCCGGCTGCAATGACTTTCTTTAAAAATGAAACTAATCAGAAAATAACCTGACCTCACTATACACACACTTTGATGAATCACCACAGTGACGGACACGCCTGGAAAGCTAATGAACATTCTGTTAAGACTTTTCCCAGCAAACTCCCTAGGATTCCGCTGGGCAAAGAAAGATAAAAAGCCTCGGGCAAAGGAGCCTGCAAGCTCGCTCTCTCTAGAGCTCGCCCAGCCTCCTCTCCTCTCTCTGCTTGCTGGCTTCCTCCTAAACTCTAAGGCACCCCACGAGGCTGCAAGGGAGGGAGCAGTGGGCAGCGGCAGTTTCCTGGGACCGTGGCCCTAACGCCGGAGCGCGAGCCTAACCAGCTCCCAGGTGAACATGACAATGATGAGGCCGCCCCGGGGCCCCACATTCCTCAGCGCTGTCGGAAGCACCTGACTTCTTGTTCACCACTCAGGAAACATGTATCTCGAACTTTCAGTATTCACATTTATTTGGAGTTTTTCAAAATTCACCACCACTAAATCCGGGCATCTCTGACAACGGTGATTGTTCAAACGCTTCGCAAAGTTTTCAGAGATAACCAAACTCTACCAAGTCAACCAACGTTCGTCCGCGTCCGCTAGGCACTCGCCCGCCCCGCTTCCCCGGGCCGCTCCTTAAACAGCGGAGCGAAGCGCATCAGCGAAGGTCCGGGAGAGGAGGCGGCCCGGTGGCCGGGGGACGAGGGGACCGTGGCTCGCCCGTCCCGAGAAACGCGGCGCTTCGAACTGCCCGCCAGCCCGGGAGCGCGCGGACTTCACCGTGCGGGCAGCGCCGCCGCCTCCAGGCCGCCCGCGGAACGAGCCCGGGACACCTCAAAGCCCCCAACACAGCCCGCCAGCCAGCCACACAGGCGCAGCGACACTTACGTCCGCGGTCGCCCCCCTCGACTTCTTCAAGAAGACAGACACCTGCTCGCACCGCGAACCGCTTCTGCTGACGCCGAGCCTCCAGCGCGCGCGGAGCGACTCGCTCCGCCCACAGCTGTGCGTCCTCCCGGGCGCGCCGCTGATTGGCTCGCCGAGGGGGCGGGGCCGGCCTCTGTGGGCTGGATTTCCGTCCAGGGTTTGAATGACACTCACGCCGAAGCAAAATGTGTGAAATAGATAAGAAGCGTATTTTTTGGTCTTGACTTACAACTGTGGATGTGTAATATTTACCATAACACCCGGAAACCTATTTTGAGCACACTACTATAAATGGAGTGTAAGGAAGGGAAACAATCGTCTTATGGGACAGGGCAGAGGAATTGCTTTGTGTTATCTGCTGGCCCTGCAATCTCAGGAAACTCTCCAGAGAGAAAGGGGCGAGTTTTACACACCAGGAGGAGATGGGAGACGTACACAAGGTATTGGCAACAAATTTAAAATAGCTTAAAATTTGGTATATAAAGTAGTACTTGAGTGTACATGTTGTTTATTACAATTTTTTAAAATAAATACACCTGACATAAATGTCATCATCTTAACCACTTTCTAAGTGTGTAATTCATCGTCATTAAATGCATTCACATTGTTGTGCAACCGTCACCGCCATCCCATCTCCTTAACTCTTTCATCCTGACAAACTGAAATTCTGGATCTATTAAACAACTCATCACTTCTGCCCTGCCCACCACCATTCCCCTTCGTGTCACTATGAATTTGACAACTCGGGACCTCCCATAAGTGAAAGTAGTATTTGTCTCTTTGTGGCTGGTTTATTCCACTCAGCATAATACTCTCAAGAAGCATCCATGCTGTAGGATGTCAACATTTCCTTCCCCTTCTAAGGCTCAATAATACTCCATTGTATATTGTATACCAAAGTTTCTTTACCTACTAACCCCCTGATGGACTCCCGGGTTGCCTACACCTCTATGGCTCTTTTGAGTAATGCTGCTATGAATATGAGTGTACAAATCTCTCTTCGAGTCCCTGCTTCCAATTCTTTTTGGCATGCACCGGGAAGTGAGTACACTGGATCATACGGTAGTTTCATTCTTAACGTTTTGGGGAACCACTATACTGTTTCCCACAGTGGCTGTACCATTTTACATTCTCACCAACAGTGCACAAGAGTTCCAGTTTCTTCACATCCTTCCCAACACTGTTTTTTAGAGCAGCCATTCTAATGGATGTGAGCTGGCCTCATGATTTTCATTTTCATTTCCCTAATGATTAGTGGTGTCCAGCATATTTGCATGTGCTTATGGGCCATTTGTCTGTCTTCTTTGGAGAAACGTGTATTCGAGTCCTTTGCCCGATTTAAAATCAGGATGATAGTTTGGGGAAAGGGATTGCTATTGAGGTGCAGGAGTTCTTTGTTCTGGATATTAACTCCATCAGATATACGCTTTGCAAATATTTTCTCCCATTTCATGGGTTCCCCCACTCTGTTGACTATATCCCTGGCTTACTACAATTTAAAAAATAGTTAAAACACTTCACAAATAAAATGTGAAGCAGACCCCTGAAGCTTCTGGCAAGGACTTCAGAACTTCTGCACCACGCTCCCATGCCCACTGTCCTTCCCAGCACCCCCAAATGAGAAAGGTCCAGAGAACGTACACACTCTGGTGCTCGTGTTCTCTCTCTGACGTGAACCTCCCCGAACCTGCTCACCTCCACGCAGAAGACAGTGTGGCGACAGAGGAAGAAGGACACACGGAACCAGACACTTACTGCAGGAAGATCACTTCCAGGGCTCATGACCTCATGCACTGCAGAGTGGACTCCAGAGCCCACATGCAAGAGGATCTTCAACGTTTACTACTTCAGAGTGGAAAAGGTGGAACCCTAAATTTTATGAACATTTTTGCCAGGAGGTTGCGCTGGTCTGTATCGACAAATTGCCCTTTTTCCTAGTTTCAAACTTAACACTAGCGACCTGCTATAATAGCTAAAATGTGTGAAATTAAGCGTGCAGGTAAATGAAAGGTGAGGTGGTGAACACAATACAGTGTACAGATGATGTGTTGCAGAACTGTGCCCCTGAAACCTGCATAATTTTGTCAACCAATGTCACACCAGCAAATTCAATCAATAGGAAAAAAAATAAAGGGGTTAAACAGAAAAAAAGAAAAGTAAAGAGGTGTCTGTAGTCTATTTTTAGCACAGTTCCCTTCTGCATGCCTCAGAGGTAGAAAACTGTGTACCCACTGACTACCCACCCACAAGTCAATTCGATTGTATTTCTTTTTAAGAGTGCTCAATGCATTTGTAGTCTGGGTTAGAATTTATAAATATTGCCAGGTTTTATTAATCAGCTTTCACAAGATAGGCAAGACAGGAAGTTCTCTAGATCTTGAATAAAAGAGGTAGAAGACACACAAAAGTTGTGCAGATGCCAAGGGGTAAAAATTAAGTTAGTGGGGGAACTTTCGACAGAAACACAAGAGAGGGGCTGCTCATCCATCAGGCCACGCTACCTCCAAGGAAACTGGAAAAACTAGCCCTCTGAATGAGAGCCACAGACGCTGAGAACAGGAGCAGTTCAAGGTACCAAGAGGTCTTTATTGAGATAATAGCACAGCTACACTTCCATCACCCTTTCCACTTGTGTAAGACAGCTTAGAAATGCTCGCTACATACGGTGCACAGACAGTTCAATAATTAAAACCAAGTCAACCGCATCTGAAATAAATAAAATAGCCTATTTAATAATTTAAAGTAAAATTACTGTACAATATGAAAATAAAGATACGTTAAGTGTTAGGACCTACAGTGCCATTGAAATAAAATCATTATTCTGCAGTACATAAAACAGTGCAAGAAAAACATCCAAATAAGCTTTTGGAGTGCAAAGTCTAAAATTTCCATTTTTACGTCATCATGCAGGTATAGCATTGCAAGCCATGCTATCGTCTATGGCGAAGTTGTCCTTCCGAGAGGAGAATGCCAGCCGGGAGGCGGACTGTGCCGTCGAGGGCTGGGTCGCCCCCGCCGCCGCTCTGCTGCCACAGTCCAGTGTGGGGGGGAGGGATCCTGTTGCATTCAAAAAATTGAACTCAACAAGTTTCTGAAGCAAACACATTTACCTTTGAAGCCTGAAGCAAAATAACGTGACAAAAGAGTAATTATGTCCCTGGTTAAGACAAAGAAAAGGCCTATGCCACTTAATGGACTAAGAAGCAGTTTCCCATCTATCTCTAAACTCCAGAATGATCCTCAGTGAAAACAAGCATGTAACTTTCAAGACACATAAAGTTCTGACCTCCAGCTGATAAGTGATACAATATCATGGGATTCTGAGAAAAACAAAATTCATTTCTGAACACCTATGTCTAATTAATCTGTGTAGAACTTGGTTGTGTTACATGTAATAATATGCTTAAAGCATAGTTCGATTTCGATGTGTATATAAAACTGTTATTTCGGCAAAGACCAAGGAATGCTTTAATACTAAACTGTAAACACACCGTCCACCTCGACCTGGAGGGCACACCGACAACGTAAGAGCTCTGCCGCAGACTTTGGCAACGGGACGACACACAGCAGGTCACGGCGGCACGCGCTGACGTGGAGGACCGAAAGCACTGCAGAATAACACGCCCGGCAGTTCCTACCAAGGGGCACAGGTCACAGGGGCCTCCTCATGCTAAGCCACTTTCCTGGTCAGTCTCTGTCCTTCAAATCTGGGATCGTCACACCTCAGTAGTTTCAGTCCCCGTGCTCTCACTGCCTAGACTGACACCGGGGGCACTCTATCCACTGTAAGTCCAGAGGGTCACAGTTCTGTCTGCGGAGGACGACAGGAAGGACAGGTCCTTGGTGTGCCACCTGCACTGAATCACTTTGTCTTTGTGCTCCCCCACCACCATGATGGGCAGCTGTTTAGTGAGGTCTCCTAAGTTAAAAAAAAAAAAAGAGAGAGAGATGGTTTTACAATACAAAATGAGTAAAGGCACAGGTTTCACAGACTTCCTGTTACTTTAAGACATCACACTATACACATCCTAATCTATATTAATACAATACATTGGAAGACTTAAACAGGGACAAATTATGGAACACTTCATTGTCAGCAGTATCTGGTTGGCTTCTCCCTGTTTTCCGTGTCACAACATCTCGGGCTCCTCTGCAGGTTTCTCTTCTCCCTCTGACATAAAGTCCGGTGTCGCTCAGGAGTCGGCCTTCAGACTTCCGGTTCCCTTCATCCCTCCCTGCCTAGGAAATCCCATCAGGTGTCACGGTACATGACCATTTACGTACTTAGGATTCACGCATGTTTCATCTGCAACCTTGACTTCTCACCTAAGTTACGCAGACTAGTATCCAAACAGCTGTTTGACATCTCCCTTGGCCGCCTGACAGCCATCTTAAACTTAACTCGCTTAGCCCTGGCTGGTGTGGCTCAGTGGCTGGCTATTGTCCTGCAAAGCGAAAGGTCGCCCGCTGATTCGAGGTCAGGGCACAAGCTCGCTCGCAAGAGGCAACCGATTGACTTTGCTCTCTCACACGGATGTTTCTCTCCCTCTCTTCCTACTTTCCTTTCACCTCTCTAAAAAATTTAACTTGTTTAAAATAAAGTCATTCCCTTTGATTGGAGTGCCATCCCTTACACCAAAAAGGCTGCAGGTTTGATTCCTGGTCAGGGCACACGCCTAGGTTGCGGGTTCGATCCCCGGTCAACCGATTGATGTTTCTGTCACATCGATGTTTCTCTTTCTCTCTCCCTTCCTCTTTTTAAAATCAATAAACATATCCTCATGTGAGGATTTAAAAAACTTAGTGTGTAACCTGTGCAATTATGTGTTCAGTATATAGTTTTATTTTTAAACATTCATAGAGCAAATCTGTGTACCACCTGGGGACAGAGAGAGAGGTGAGTAGGACAGGTGACCTCCTCCATGACAGCATGTGCGCAGTTGGGGGATCGAACTCACCACCTGCTTCGTGTGCAGGATGACACTCCAACCAGTGAAGCCACCGGCCATGGCAACACACTCGGTTTTTTAAAGCAGGAGCAAAGAGTATTACAAATTCATGTTTTAATATCCATCATCACTGAACTCAAAGTGATTCAGTGTAATAAGTGTTGATTCTTTTAAATATTTTTTAAACTATTTAACGGTAAAAATAAGACTATTCAATTTATTTAATAACTTGCTGCAATTCGTCTCAGTACAGTACCAGTTATTTCCTCAGTAAATACTTAAAACTAAAACGTGAAAACATTTGAGAGTCAGCCCAAACAGAGCAGAAGAGGCTGAAAAAGGCAAGAGGCCAAGGGGAGAGCTCTGCCTCACCTTGCAGGTCCGTCACCTTTATCTTCATGTCGTAGGACCCGGTCAGCAGGTAGTGGGCTCCGGGGGAGAAGCGAACGGAGCGGACGTCACTGGCGTGAGGGTGGTAACTCTGCACCATCCTCCCCCCTCTGATGTCGTACAGCATGCAGCTGGAATCTTCCTGCCCAGTGGCTAAGAGGCGGCCGCTGGGGTCCACGGCTACGGACGCCACCGCGCTGCCTGGAGGGCAGGAGGAAAGGAGTTTCAACGTGGAAGAGGCAACAGGGCTAAACCACAGCAGCGAACTCTGTGCACTGAACCGCACACTAAAAATGTAATGCGGCTTGCCCACACTGCTTGGTCACAGAAAAATCCAAATGAACAGTCAACCAATAACCACTTGCATCTTTTTTAGGGGTAAGCTATGTAGCAAGATTCTGTGAGAAACGAGAAAGCCCGTTCTCTTGTCCGCTGGGGAACCCGCTGGGGAAGCATCGCCTACAGCGCGCTGGATGAGCCCCTCTTCCCACCACGGGGTAGGGTGAGACGGAGTCCCGTCTCACATCACAGTCCAGCTGGGAGAACAAGAAGTTAAACAGCAAAATATATTTTAGCGCACAGCACAGAAAACGTCTCTAAGCAGCACGTGACTAACTGCCAACAGGAACTGCACCAAAAGTGGTAGACCAGGCACCTCCCTCCGACAGGGCACTAATGCTCCCAAGGGCGGGGGGTGGAGGGCAAAATGGTTCTCGGGGACAACAAAATCTTAACGATTAACAACAGTTCGTAGCTCTCCAAAGCTCAACTGTACCCAACAAATCTCGTTTCTTAGTACTGAATTTCTCTTGTTAGAAAAACAGTTTATCTCCTTAGCAGGAGAAGGAATGAAAATAAGGTGGAAGAACACTGCTCTAGACTAAGGCAGCCTGGGAGGGCTTCACAAAAGAAAGGAGTAGAAGTCAGATCTTGAAGAGTAATAAACAGTATGGGGGGGTGTTTATGTGTATTACATTTTAATTACATAGGTAATTTAATTTTAATTATGTATTCATATAATTAAAATGTAATACATATACACATATACTTTTAATTATATAAGTAATTTAATTTTAATTACATAAGTAATTAAAAATAATCTTTGCTCAAAATTTTTATAAAGAAGAGGGCTATTAGGGTCAGGAAGAATTACATAAATAAAGACACTTATGGAGAAAGTATGAAAATATTTAAGGACAGGAAGCTTAGTTGGGCCGGAGCAACTTGGTTTGACAAGTTAACGTAAAAGGGAGCTTGGAGCCAGACCATGGAGCATCTTGGATGCCGAACCACGGAGCGTGGGCTTGTTCCTGCGCATGGTGAACATCGCCGCAGGGCTCTGAGGAAGAGAGCTACGTGGTCCAAGCAGGACTTTGGGAAGATCAACCTGTATGAATGCGCATCAATTACAATGGACAGGCTATCGAAGGGAGGCCACTGGAGGACAAGATAAAAGTAGAATAACCAGAGAATAAGAGCCTGAAGGAGGAAAGACAGACTTCAGAAAATATTTGATTAAAGAATCAACCGTCTTGGCAATTAACTGCTTGGATGGGGGCAAAAAAAGGAGTGAAAACGAGCCCTGGATTTCAAATCTAGTTGTGTGAGGAATAAGAGAAGCATTATCAAAAACAGGGAAAAAGAACTGATTTGCAGGGGAAACACAATGAGTTTGGTGTTTACACATGCAAAGTTTATGGTGCCAAAGAAATCCAGGTTCATTTATTCAACGGAGTTCTTAGATCTCTACTCCCTTGGACCATGGACTACAGCAGGTGCTAAATCCACTCCGGAAACAGAACACATAATTGCTGCCTTTGTGACCAAAAATAAAAAGTAAACAAATACACAATTAAATATATTTGTAAGGTGCTACTGAAGCAAAGACCTACAGATGAGAAAGACCTAACCGTGAGAAGACAGGTGGAGAGCATTTCGGCCAAGGGAACAGCAAGAGAATGCACTGCAGGCGGAAAGACCGGTACATTCCAGGGGCTGCAGGAAAGATGCAGGAGGTCAGAGAGGGGACGAGCAGGAAGGGCATACAGTGCCGAGTCAAGTGGGGCCTCATGGGCCGTGGTAAAGAGCCTGCGCTGTATGTCCTCAGAGCAACGAGAAGACATGAAGGGTTTTGGGGAAGGTGTGACGTGTTCCGGCTGCTGCCGTGGGAACCACAGGCCAGAGGGGTGCGAAGGGGAGCGCAGAGCACAGTAAGGAAGCTCTCACGGAGGTGAATTGAGGGATGGGGGTTTATCCTAGAGTGGCAGCAATACAGATGAAAAGCAGCAGGTGGGGTTCAGATAGCTTTTGGAGGCTAAAACAACAGGATTTGTTATGGATCGGCTACCGGAGGGGAGGAGAGGGGGCCCAGGGAGATGCCAGGGTTCCTGGCATGGGCAGTGCTGTGGGTGGTACTACTCAGATGAGGAGGTGTGGGGCAGCTGTGTTGCAGGGGAGGGGCCACGGTCAACGGTTTTGGTTTAAGCCATACACAGTTTGAGATGGCCTGTGAGAGACCCAAGGGAGAGGTCAACTCGGTGGGTCCAAAACATCAGCCTGGCATGCAAGAAGTCTGAGCTAGAGATTAAAAAAAAATTTTTTTTAAGATTTTATTTATTTATTTTTAGAGAGGGGAAGGGAGGAGAGAAAGGGGGAGAGAAACATCAATGTGTGGTTCCCTCTTGCGTGTTTCTATTAGGGACCTGGCCCACAACCCAGGCACGTGCCCTGACTGGGAATCGAACAGGTGACCCTTTGGTTCAGAGGCTGGCACTCAATCCACTGAGCCACACCAGCCAGGCAGAGATAAAAATTTAAGGTCTGTCAGCAGATGATTCACACTTAAAGCCAGGGGAATAGATGCGCTCACCGAGAGAAAGAAAGAGGACATTATCCTGAGCCCTGGGGAGCGCCCACACTGAGGGGCTGAGCAGAGAGGTAGTTATCCAGGAAGGAAAAGAAGATGCGAAGCCCAAAGGAGAGAAGAGGTCAACCGCCACACGGCACCGAGAGCTGCAGTCAGATGAGGATCGAAAAGGGATGTGACGTGTGAAGATCTGGAAAAGGCAGCTCTCGGAGGGGTGGCTGCAGCGGAGGGCAGGCTAGAACGGGCTGAAGACGGAGGGTGAGGAGATGGGGAGCAGTGGATGTAGGCAAGAATGCTGAGACATCTGGTAAGAAAGGGAGCAAAAAAATTAGGGTCCGAGCTGGGAGGGGGAAAGAAGGTCAGCAGAGGACCTTGGGGCGTTGACAATTCGTACAGTAGTCGCGTGTGTTTGGCGGAGCAGTGGAGAAGGAGAGATCCAAAGAGAGGGCAACGCTCACGTTGCACGAGAGAAGCCGACAAAAAACTGAAGGCTCTCAGTGAGAGCAAAGGAGCTGAATGTAATTTAGACAACCAGGGGGAGTTTAGCGATAAATTAAAGGTGAGTGTATAGAAACTAAACAAAAATATATATAATTGCTAACACCAAGTTCTGAGTTCTAAAATGACCCTGCTCATGGGATAATTGAGGCATGATACTTAATCTCCCTGGGCCTTGGTTCCTAAAGTGAGTATTATTTTTACAAATAAAGTAACAGCTGAAAGCATTCTGAAAGACTTTAAAGTAATCCACAAAATACACAGTGTCGTTTTACTGTTGTTCCTGTTGTTTTTTACCACATATACTGCAGAGCAGAGGAAGCACCAAGTGCGATTTATAGTTTCTTTCTCACCGAAATCCACGTAAATTCCAGAAAAACCTACCGGTTCCGTGGAATGTTGTGCCGACCACCCGAACACAGCTTGGTACTCGAAGGTCCCAGAATCGAACGGTCTTGTCCTGGGAACCGGACGCGATCATCCAGCCGCTCCAGGTGTAAAGCGCTAAGATGTGCCCTGCGAAAGATCACCTCCTCAGCCATGGCTGTGGCACGGCTCCTTTCCGTGACACACCCAGGGCTCAGAGCTCCTTGTTACTGGGCATACGATGGTCTGCTCACTCAAAGACATAATGTCATAGAGATTACATATGTGTGTGTGTGTACATATATATATATATACACACTACATATATTAAAATTCAGTAAAACACACATCAAAACCATATTGAATAAACTTAATCCTTCTTGGTTATTCAGTATTTTAGGACATTAAAGTCACAGCACATGTTCCACAGAGGAAACACAGGACGGCGGGGCTAGATCACCAGCTGCGGCAGAGACGGAGCTCAGGTCGGAGTTCAGTTCTACTACGTTTGCCGTGAGACACTGGGCAAGCCGTGTGCCTTGTCACGTGTGAGACGGAGGCAAAACTTCCTGCCGAGTAAGGCTGTTGTGCGGGTTAAGGAAAGGGACTGTGTGCCTAAGCAGAGGGCTTAGCACACAGGGAAATGTTAGCCACCATCGCTGGGTCCCCTAAAGTGCACGACCTAACTTTCTGAGAGGAAAAGGTTCTGTCGGGGAGACATCGCCTGACGGACCACACCCCACTAACAGAAGGCAGGGAGAGAGAGGGCGGAGAGCACAGGCTGGACAAAGGGAAAGCGGCCCAGACGGATGTCACCTACCGGTGTGGCCGCTCAGCGCGTGCAGGCCCTGCCCCCTCTGGCAGTCGGTCGTGTAAATGTTGCAGTCCCCCGCCCCGGCGCTGATCAGGATCGCCCCGCCGCTCTCCGGGCCCTCCATGAATGCCAGGTCTCGGATCGTCCCGTCGTGCATGCTGAATTCCAGGTCCGGTCCTGAAACAGCAATAGGAATTAAAACAAAAAGATGCTGCTCAACTTGCTGTGGTCGTTCGAGACTGCTCACTGCCTCACAACCGGCCACGAGTAATGGCAGAGGGGTATGGTTTGTATCTGTACCTAGGGATTGATATCACAATCAGTCTCGCTTGACTGAGCAAAAAAAGATCAAGAAATCCAGATGCTGGTTCAGCATCACCTCTAAACCAGAGCTATGTGGGGAGCCACCTTCTCGTCTTTTATCCCAGAGGAAATGAACTAGAAGACAGATGCTCTCTAGAAAATGTGTGTCAGCACAAGGCTGGTGGCTACTGACAAGTTATTTCTCTGATAACAATAATTTTCTAGGGATTAGACACCACTTGGCCACCTGTAAGAACTTACTAACAAAATAATGCCTCATGAACACAACTAAGCAATCAGGATGCAAAAAAGACTCCTCAGGCTCTGTGCTCAGACTTCATTAAAGATGGTTCAGAGCCGCGAGAGCCACAGCCTGGGGAAGAGGAGAAATGCACTGGTGAGCCCCCGCCTCCGCCCTCGGGCCCTACCTGTCGCGTTGCACGTCTCTGCATTGAAGGGCAGCACCTTGACGTATTTGTCGTTCGACCCCGTTGCTAGTAACTGTCCGCAGGGGCTCCAGGCCACACAGTAAATGGATCCTTTGTGGTGTTTGTTCCTTTTAAAACGCACTACTGGCTGCTTAGGGGCGTCGTGTGCACTGGAAAAAAATTAAAGAAAGATATTTCAATTTGTTGCTGCTAAAGTAAATGAGTATAAAGTTCCCTCCCTTCAGGATGCTGTCTCTTCTCTTCCCCTGGCCAGGGTTAGGTTCTACGCATCTTGAGAGCTCAGCTTTAACACTGCTTCTTCAAAGAGGCCTCTGAGTCCCCAGCCCGCTCAACTCCCCATTTCCCTGTTACCAGACCTTGTACAGTTTCCTTGGACACCTAACACAACATACAGTTACATTTGTTTGTGCTGATCTGCGTAATGCTCGGCTTCCCCACTAAACCAGGAGTGACGTGAAGTGTATGAACACGTTGATTTGTCACCACTATCCCCAAATCCTAGAATTGTACCTAGCACATACGAGCTCAAAATTTGTCAATTTATTTTCATAAAAATAACTTCCTTCACAAAGAGTCTATGAAACATCCGTGCAGCACAAGAACTACCAAAAGGAGAGGCAGTTAGCATAAGGTCAGGTGAACCCTAGACACCCACGCCGTGGCCCTGCCTCCATGGTCAGCGCCGCCCCCATTCCCTGACCTGGAATTCCGCCTGCCCTCTCACGTGCATTCCTAGGGCACGCCAGGAGCGCCAACGAATTCGATCACCGTCACCCACCAGGAGCCCTATTCCCTTCCCAATCCAAATGCTACTGCGGTCCAAAAGCCTGAATTTCTGCGTTCAGATGGAGAGGTATGGCCCAAAATGCAAATAAACAATCTCACCCCTCTGTTCTCCAATCCAGGGTTATAATAAAAAAGACTTAAGAGTGGTTAAAATAAATTCTGGAATATATAAAATGTGTATTGCTTTTTATATTTAAAATTTTTAAGAGTTTTGGCTAATTTTGTTTGGGTGTTTTTGTCTACTGGTATGCAAAGCCTTCCACTTGCGGCATTCATTGCTCTAATCACAAGATCTACCAAAGCTCATGATCTTTATGACACCAATTTTGATAGTAAAAGCCTTAACAAATGAAGTGACAAAAAGAGAAATCAAAGAGTAAGAACTTCAAATTCAGTCTTCTATGCGGTTATATATATTTAAGCTATTTGCTTCCTTAGTATTAGGTTGGCCAAAAAGTTTGTTCTTTTTTCTGTAGATGGCTGTAGTAGCACTTAGTTGTCTTTAGCTTCATTCAAAACAATTTTGTGCCCCTGGCTGGCGTAGCTCAGTGGATTGAGCGCGGGCTGGGAACCAAAGTGTTCCAGGTTCGATTCCCAGCCAGGGTACATTCCTGGGTTGCAGGCCATAACCCCCAGCAACCGCACATCTCTCTCTCTCTCTATCTCTCTCCCTTCCCTCTCTAAAAATAAATAAATAAAATCTTAAAAAAACACAATTTTGTTAGATTGTATTGTGACAGCTGTCATATCAGTGTGCATTTTTTTAAACCTTATCAAAACTTGGGAATTTTTGTGCAACTGTTTTAAGATTGAAGATGAAAGAAAATACGCAACATTTTCAGCATATTATGCTTTATTATTTCAAGAAAGATAAAAATGCAACTGAATCACAAAAAAAAAAAAAGATCTGTGCAGTGTATGGAGAAGGTTCTGTGATTGATCAAATGTGTCAAGAGTGGTTTGAGAAATTCTGTGCTGGAGATTTCTCCCTGGATGATGCTCCCTGGTCAGGTAGACCAGTTGAAGTTGTTAGTGATCAAATCAAGACCATTAACTGAGGACAATCAACATTGTACAATGTGGGAGAGAACTGACATACTCAAAATATCCAAACCAATAAAGGAATTGGTAAAAATGAAAAACATGCCTTTCATCTTATGGAAAAAACCATCCAGACTTTTTGGCCAGCCCAGGACTTAGAGAAGCCCCATCTCAGGACCCGTGACCATCAACCTGGAGAAGGCTGACAGACGGACTCGGGTCCTCCCGGCCTTCCTGTGCTTGTTCTGAAAACAGGGCTCACCTGCAGCATCGGTCCCTGGAGGGATGTGCGTGAGAAACAACCAGTCGATGCCTCCCCCCACATCGATGTTTCTCTCCCTCTCTTTCTCCCTCCCTTCCCCTCTGTCTAAAAATAAATAAAATCTTTTCAAAAATTATTAAAATGTAAAAGCAAAAAACATAATAAAAGGCAAGAAAAAGAAGGTGAACTCTACTGCAGGACAATTCTGGAACAGGGACCGACACAAACCACCTATCCCTTACCTTGGGTCGATGACCTCTGGGTAGGCGCACACTCGCAGAGTTTTTGAGTTTGAACCGACGGCGTACAAACCGCCGCCTGGGTGGAAAGCCACCGCTCTGACGGCCTGTGTGTCCTCCAGCGTGTTAACACACACAAACTGCTTCTTTGCTTTGTCGTCCTACGGAAAGAAGGAGTGTGAAAGTCATCCCGTGTAAGAACTCATCTTTATCCCACTTTAAATTCACCTGGACGGTCTTATTTACTCCATGTCCGCACCCTAAGATCACACATTCTTTTAAACGACAAGTCCAAATTAACTCCAATTTTCCCACTGTTTGCCACTCATTGCTAAACTAAGCTCAGGTGGCTGGAGAAATCCAAGTCTCTCTTCACTTCCTGTGACAAAATACAAGGATATGCGCGCCGGCACTGAGCTGTCTTTAACCGACAAGGACAAATCTAGCCCGAGTCTGGTTCTTACGATGTCCACAGACATCGTTTGTGTTTCGAAAAGGAGGATAGAGAGGACTATTCTTTAACACTTTTAGGGTGAAAAGGAGTTTGCCATTATCTCCAGCAATAAATACATTAATATTCCTAACTGAAGTCATGAAAAACCCTTCTTAAAATTGTAAAAATGATTTTAATTTTTCTGGGGGTGGTGGGAGCTGGGTGGAGGAGGGCAAAGGGTGAAAACCAGGGGGCATCTGTAATAGTGTCAACAATGAAAATGATAATAAAATTTTTAAATGAATTTAATGACAACACTTAATTCAAGCCTCCTGCTTGCTTCCACTTGCCCACCTGCCCGCTGCTGCTCGGAAGAGCGCGTGGCAAAGCAGCTCTACACAGAAGCTTCCGACTCCTGCGGCTGGGGCCGAAGCCGCCCTGCTACCCTGACCGGGACTGACTGCACCTGGCACGGGGACCTCCAGACTGGGTCCGGCCAACAAGTCCAGCCTGACCCTGTCCTGGTGAACCAAGTTCACACTTGAGGGAAACCACGTCAGCCCGGGCTGCACCCTGAGAGTTCTGGGGCCTGAAATGACTGCATCAATGAGGAGATTATGCTGCTCACCACCCGAACCTTAGCGTATCCCTGCAATACATCCTCATGACCGGTAGGGGGAGCCTGATGTGGCCCATGTTTGTCTTACGTAACTGAGCGAATCCTTACATTTTTCCGTATGGACTCATCCGACCAGAAATGCTAGTTTCTAGTAATCCATACACAAGAAATGTGACTGCTTGCCGAACGAACGGCACAGGCAGATAAGAGAAGAGGGGAGGGGAATGACTGATGAAATGGCCTACAGCACATTAATAATAATTACTAAGATCTGCTTTACACTGGAAGTGGCAGAGCCACAAATAAACTTATTTGCTCTTCTCCAGTGTGCTTTAAACTTTTTAAATTTGTTGCCATTTAAAAAAAAGAGTTCACATAAAAATCTACATTTCTAGCTTTTCTTGAAAACTGAAAGAACTGGAAACACTAGGCGAGCATTATTCTTTGTGCAAGAAACAAACATTCCCATGTACTTGACATAAAAACAGTCAGCTTCACTCATCTCTGTTACCTGTGTGGCCCCGTTAGCACCTGAAACAATGAGTTTGTTCGCGGGGTTAAACTGGGAACTACGGAAAATTAGAGCGGGGTTGTGCACTGCTTAGGATGGAGGTCTGGTCCCAAAGCGGAAATGTGCACGGATGTGCAGCCCTGCGGCAGCGCACATGCCATCAGGACTGACTAACCGCAGGGCTCGGAGGGCAGTGCGCAGCCGCAACGCGCTTTCGGGCCACTAACGCGAATGCTCTGAAACGCGCTTTCTGAGGCCGCCTCGTCCCTGAGCCCCATGAAAGCTCGACCACCCTGAGATAAATCCCAGCATGAACAATAATGATTACTTCTAAGCATGGTCCATTCTTTGAGCTAAGAGTTCCTTAGCGAATGTTGCAAGTAAAAACAAGGAAACCTCCTTCCCAGAAGCATTACCTCCTCCCCTCTTGATCTGGACAGGCTCCCAGAAGAATCTCCAGGCGGTGGCTTGATGACCAAATGTTCTGACGAGCTGTGTGAGCAGAAAACCAAATAGTTTACTCTGAACATCGAAACAGAAACTAAATTAATTAATTTATCCATTCAATCTCTAATTTTTTTTTTTTTGGACAAATGACCCTCACTGTCCCCAAAGTTACTCTCAGGGGCCATTTATGAAATGGCTCTGGGCTCCGTAACACAAAGCATGGTTGTAAGGAGGGAGTGAGAAGCCATTCCAGGAAGCAGATTACATCTAAGGCTACAAATTTTATAGTGAAATGGCAAGTAGCTTTCCCCTACTCAGTTCCAGAATCCTGGTTGCTCTGATTAAACCCTATCCCAGGCAGGAACTTGAACTGCTGTTTATGAAAATCATCTGGCCCAAGAGGAAGCACTACTAGAAACTGACAGTTGAGGGTCCCACTATAAAACAATGTTCCCACTTAGTCACTTTATTGTGAGGTCAGCAGGTGGACAGATCCATTCATACACGCAGACCTCCCTTCCGGTCAGCATTTACTTAACATCTCACCCTTTACAGACAGCCAAGGAGTCCTATATACTGGAAGAAAGCCTCTAGATGAAGCCCAGAGAAGAAAACAAACAGGGAAGGGAATTTACAAGAAGAGAGGCAATTCAGGAAACAAATGCCACAAAGACGTAATTAAAATCCTTGGAGATCTAAGAGGAAATAATGAGTCCAGAAAAAGATCTATAAAAAATTTTAAGGAAAATTAGAGAATAAGAAAGAACTTAGAAAATAAAAATACAGTAGTAGAAAAAAAACAAAAAACAAATCCAGAGTGGAAAAGTCAGAAGGCTTCATACAAAGGATCAGATTGAAATGGCATCAGACTTCTTAACAAAAGCAGTGAAACAGAGCGATGCCTTCGAAACTCTGAGGAATGATTCCCACCCTAAACTAACAAATCGAATGTGAACTATGCAGACATGCACATCACAGAAACCTCACCTCTGAGGCACCTCTCTCCCTGAAACTACAGGGGACCCGGCAGAGGGAGGGGCAAAGGCAACCCCGGGAGGACAGTGCGGGGAAGCCCCAGGACTCTCTGGGCCTGAACACAAGGGCCTAGAAGCAAGGAGCATGCATCAGGCAGGGGTCTCCAAGGGCAAAAAACGGAAAACAGAAAGTACTTGTATTTTTTTACTGTAATAAGAGGAGTTTTATAAGTTTACAGTTCTGTCGAAATACCTGCAGAGCGTGTGTGGTAGGCACTAAGAAAACCAAGCCTGTGTGCATGCACACACACACGCATACCCAAAATGAAAAAGGCAACTCCTGTCTCAGGAAAAACAAAGGGCCCCATGAAAAGGAAATGTAATCATATTACACTGTACTTCACGAGCCAGGTGTAAACAGCATTTACAAACTTAGCACTGAACACCGATTTAAACAAAAAATTGGTATATATTGGAAAGAAGTAGACAAAGTGAGTGTGTTGTGAGTAAGGAGTACAGGAGCTAAATCTAACTGGCAAGGAATCAGTGGATAATAAAATTGTAACAGAAGCATGCTCTAGCTGGTGTGGCTTAGTGGACTGAGTGCCGCCGGCCTGCAAGCCGAAGAGTCACCAGTTTGATTCCCAGTCAGGGCACATGCCAGATTGTGGGCCAGGTCCCCAGTAGGGGGCATATGTGAGGCAACCACACACTGATGTTTCTCTGACTCTTTCTCCCTCCCTTTCCCTCTCTAAAAATAAACAAAATCTTAAAAAAAAAAAAAAAAAAAGAAGCGTGTTACTTAGAAATGTGGAGATACACAGCAAAAGAAACAGCTAACTGCATTGAAAATGACAGCCTACAGGAAGTGGAAATCATGGTCAAAGGTGGGTGAGGCAGGAGATCCTCTTTTACATTAGGCCTTGAGGCGCTATTTGTCTTTTTAAACCATGTATGTGTATTACTCTGATACAAATAAAAATTAAATTTTAAAATTAGAGTTCTACTTTTGGGAGTATACAAGTGTTATAGGAACTGTAATAAAGAAGCATATACTAGATAAACGTATGTTCTTAAGTATGAAACCAGAGTTTTTGATACTAAATATATATGGCTGATTCCTATAAGCATCCAGATGCCAAAAGGAAGTCACACATTTTCAAATGAACCTCTCTCAGAGGTGTTTAATGTCAAGAACAGATGAAGAAAATGCTCCTTAACTTTCCCCGCTGAATAAATTAACACTTGTTTACCAGTGATAGCAAGACAAAAAATTCTCCCTGACCAAAGCCATCAAGACTGTCTTGCGGTAATTACTCCACCATGATGTAAAACAACTTCTTGTGCCCTAGAAGTCTGTGAATGAGATGATTTGTTGAAAGGTACCAACAGGAAAGAAAGAAAGAAAGGAAGGAAGGAAGGAAGGAAGGAAGGAAGGAAGGAAGGAAGGAAGAAAGAAAGAAAGAAAGAAAGAAAAGAAGAGAAAGATAAGAAAGAAAAAGAAAGAAAGAAGAAAGAAAGAAAGAGAGAGGGAGGAAGGAAGGAAGGAAAGACGGAAGGAAGAAAGGGAGGAAGGGAGGGGGGGCGGGGGGGGGAAGGAAGGGAAAGGAGGGAAAGGAGGGGAGGGAGGGAAGGGGGGGCGGAGAGAGACAGAAAAAAAACCTGGAGAAGATAAAGCCTAAAACAGTATCATCTCTGAGTAAGATGGCTTAACAAAAAAATAGAATTGTCTTGGTGTGATAAGAAAGCAAAAAGGAAAATAGGGGAATAAAGACTATTGAGAGATAAGTTAGTAGAAGAGAATATAGAAACTGAAGGTAAATTAGAAAAACAATTGATAGGTAAATGAGCTCCAAAAATGTTTACTTGCAAGGCTGCAAAGAAAAGTTTGGATTCTTACATGTATTTCCATTCATTAGCAGGAAGTGAACATTTCCAGGTCTTACAAGGTAAAGCACTTACACTTGGTTTCCACAAGGGGGAGACTCCTCAGGAAAAGGTATGTGATTGGTCGACCCCGAATTACGCGGAGTGCTTGTGTAGACATTTGAAGCATCATGTGTCAGTCTCTGACTAGAATCCTGGGGCGGTGTAGCAAAACCAGTGAGGGAAGAATTATTAGATCCATTGCCTTTGCTCCCGTTACATTGCTGGTTGAGTGCGGATACCTCGCTGCCGAGGCTATCCATTCCAATATTTAATTCACCAAGCTTTTGAATGGACCTATAAAATAAAAAAACACAAGTATTTTAAAATATAAACTTAATCACATTCCTAACATATAGAAGATTAAAAGTTTCATAAGGTAATAAGTACATGCACGTATAATATACAATCTCTGGCAAGTTTCATACTAAAAAGTTACCGTCTTCATCCCTGGCTGGTGTGACTCAGTGAACTGAGTGCCAGCCTGCAAACCAAAGGGTCGCCAGTTCGATTCCCAGTCAGGGCGCATGCCTGGGTTACAGGCTGGGTCCCCAGTTGGGGTGCTCCAGAGACAACCACACTTTGATGTTTCTTTCCCTTTCTCCCTCCCTTCCCCTCACTCTAAAAGTAAATAAATAAATAATTCTTTAAAAAATTCCTTATATTTAAAAAAATGACTGCAATACCAACCTGTGAAGGAACTGTTCAGTGAGATTCTGCGGCTGATCGGGACCGTCCTCCTGACTCACGCCTCCCTCGAGCAGCATCTGCTGGTATATCTGCCGCTGCTGCTCCTTCTGCTCCAAGTGCTGCTGATAGCGCAATCTTTGTCTATAGTATTCTTGAAACTGTTCCGTTGAATCGCGAAGCTTAAAAATATTAGAAAAATGTATTTGAGCAGACTATGATGGGCTATCTCCCTACTCAATAAGTGCTGGATAAAATACACAAAGAGCTACACTTAACAAGTGAAAAATACTTAATACATTGCTCTTTGAATAACAGCATAGGATCCTTGCATCTTAGTAGTCAAGCAGGTCAGTAACTTTCCTTTATTCCACAGCAAGAGGCTGACCAAAATGAATGGCCACCTCGGATCCTTGAATAACCCAGAATAAAAATACAAATTACAGTGGTCACAAGGGGGACATGGCTAGAGAATATGGATGTAGATAAATACTAATGAGAATCTATCTACATTACTGGGAAAAATACTGACAAGCTGCCATTAATATTTAATAAGCACAATATTAACCTTGTCCAATGCACTTAATTTAAGCATGTGAATGGTTTCATACATTACTCTAGAGAGCAACTTATAAAAATTTCCCTCAAAAACAATACTTTAACTCTGGTTTCAAACAAATAAATGAGTGTTAAACTGAGCGGCCCCAGGGTTCCTACTTCAGCCCTCTGGAAGAACCGCACGGCACTCAACTCACAGGACCTGAATACTTAGTGAACGCCGGCACAGCAACGAAAGAGCCCTCTGCCGAGCTGGAGTCTGGCCACAGTACATGGGTCATGTGACCAAACGACCATCTCTAAAACTGGCTGACAATGACAGACAGCTAGCTTAACCAGGAGCCTTGTCCAGCTACCTAACGCTAAAACTCTCTCCCTTTTCCCAGAAATAGTAATGATCCCCCTCTATTTCGTGATGTACAGCAATAACGCAAAGTTATATGTCCTTTTAAAATCTGTCATCTTAACCATGTTGAAGTGTCCGATTCAGTGGCATTCATTGTACTCGCCGTGGTGTGCAATCCACACCATTTATGTTTTCATCACCCCAAACGGGAGCACTTAATGGTAGTAAGTCCCCATTCCCCTCCTCCAAGCCCCTGGTCATCTCCACTCCACTTCCTGTCCCCATAAATCTGCCTAGTCTAGATATTTCATGCAATGGAATCACACAATACTCGTCCTTTTGTGACAAGCTTATTTCACTTGGCATGATGTTTTCAAGGTACGCCCATGCTGTACATGTCAGAACCTCATTCCTTGTTATGGCTGAAGAGCATTTCATCATATGGATACAGCACTTTCGTTTACCCATTAACCTGCGGGTGGATATTTGTGAATTCTACCTTTCAGCGACTGTGAATGGTGCTGTTATGAACCTGGGTAGACAGGTATCTGTTGAGTCCTGGCCCTCACTGATTTGGGGTGCGCTAGGAGTGGAATTGCTGGCTTACATGGTAACTCTGTTTAGCTTTTCGAGGTACCACCAAGCTCCAGGCAGCAATGCATGAGCGTGCACATTTCTCCACCTCCTCACCAATGCTTGTCGTTTTCCGCTGCTTTGACTGTACCCACCCCAGTAGCTGGGCACTTGTATTCACTGTGGTTTTGATGTGCATCTTCCTAATGACTACTGACATTTGGCATTTTCTCATGCAATCATTGGCCATCGGTATCTATTGTCTGGAGAAATGTCTGTTCAAGTCCTTTTTAAAAATCAGATTGTCTTTTTGTTGTTGGCTTGTAGGACAGGCGTACCTCAGAGACATCACAGGTTCGGTTCCAGACCACGTCCATAAAGTAAAAAACAAAGCAGGCACAATTTTGCTCTCCCAGTGCACACAAAAGTTCATTTACACTGCACTGTAGTTATTAAATGTGTAATAACAAGTCTAAAAAATGTACACGTCTTAAATTCAAATTATTTTATTGTTAAAAAAATTCAGTCATCGGAGCCCTTCAGTGAGTCATAACCCTTTTGGCGCCAATAGATTCACTGATGAGGAATTGCCACAAACTTTCCGTTTGTAAAAAAAATGCCGTACCTGTGAAGCAGAATAAAACTATGTCTGCCTGCAGTTCCCCGCCTATTCTGGATATTAAACCCTTATCAGATCCATGATTTGCAAGTATTTTTCTCATTCTGTAGGCTATCTTTTCATTTTCTTGAAATGTCCTTTGATGTACAAAAGTTTTAAATTTTGATAAAGAACAATTTACCAATTTTTATGTTTGTTGCTCATGCTTCTGGTATCATATCTAAGAACACATTGCAAAATTTTTTTAGAAGGATTAGTGTTGACCCTGCTTTAAGCATTTGGTAGAATTCACCAGTAAAACCATCTGATTGGACTTTTCTTTATTGGGAGATATTTGATTATTGACTCAATCTTTTTACTTGATATGAATCTGTTGAGATTTTCTACTTGAGTCAGTTTAGGTAATTTGTGTGTTTCTAGAAATTTTTTCATTTCATCTATATTATCTAATTTTTTGGCTTACAATTGGTCATAGTAGTCTCTTATAATTCTTTTCATTATTTTAAGGTTGATAGCAATGTCCTGGTTTCATTTCTGATTTTACACATTTGTGACTTTTCTCTTTTTTTCTTTGTAAGTCTAGCTAAAGGCTTGTCAATTTTGTTGATCTTTTCCAAGAATTAACTTTTGGTTTTATTGATTCTCTCTATTGTTTTCCTGGAATCTATTTTATTTATCACTCTTCTAATGTTCATTTTATTTTTTTTTAAGATTTTATTTATTTATTTTTAGAGAGAGGGAAGGGAAGGAGAAAGAGAGGGAGAGAAACATCCATGTGTGGTTGCCTCTTGAGTCCTCCCCTACTGGGGACCTGGCCTGCAACCCAGGCATGTGCCCTGACTGGGCATAGAACCAGCGACCCTTTGGTTTGCAGGCTCGCACTCAATCCACTGAGCCACACCAACCAGGACCACTCTTCTAATTTTTATTACTTCCTTCCTTCTGCTAGTTTTCAGCTTAGTTTGCTCTCCTTTTTAGAGTTCCACAAGGCATAAAGTTAGATTACTGATTTCAGTTGTTCTTTTTTTTCTTTTTTCCTAAAAATTTTATTTATTTATTTATTTTAGAGAGAGGGGAAGGGAGGGAGAAAGAAGGAAACAAACATCAAAGTGCAAGAGATACATCAGTTGGTGGCCTGTCGCACCCCACCAACTGGAGACCTGGCCTGCAAGCCACGCATGCACCTGACTGAGAATCAAACCTGCAACCTGTCAGTTCGCAGGCCTGTGCTGTATCCACTGAGCCACACCGGCCAGGGATCGTTCTCCTCTTTCAACGGAGGCATTTGCAGCTACATCTTTCTCCCCTGAACACTGCTCTTGGCTGCATCCCATAAGTTTGAAATGTATGTTTTGCTACGTTCTTTTCATTTTCTTTACTTTTTAAAAAATGTATTCTTTATTGTATGTTCTCCCCATTACCATTTAGCCTTTCTAGCTTCATTCCA
Organism: Phyllostomus discolor; assembly: GCF_004126475.2. Classification (NCBI taxonomy): domain Eukaryota; kingdom Metazoa; phylum Chordata; class Mammalia; order Chiroptera; family Phyllostomidae; genus Phyllostomus; species Phyllostomus discolor. The sequence goes on from NC_040916.2 coordinate 35,640,178, forward strand.
CTGTGGCCAGAGAAGATACATTGCATGATTTAAGTCTTTAAAAATTGTTTGATTTACTGAGCTCTGTTTTGTGTCCTAACATACGGTTCATCCCGAAGAACACTGCACGTGCACTTGAGAGCACTGTGTGTTCTGCCGCTGCTGGCGTGTTCTGCAGATGTCTGTTAGGTCTAGATGGTCTGTGCTGGGTTCAAGTCCTCTGTGGTCTCGCTGACCTTTGGCTTAGGTGTCCTACCTGCTACTGTAAGTGGGGTATTGTAGTCTCCAGCTAATACTGCATCATGGTCCATTTCTCCCTTCAACTTTGTCAGTGTTTGATTCACTTATTTTGGGGTTCTGTTGTTCGGTACAAATATGCATTCGTATTTTTAATAGCATTTTTTCTACTTCATTCTTAATATTTAGTTGAAAACAAAAAAATTTATTCAGTTTATTAGAACGACCTATTATTTGCCCTTTCTAAGTGGCATAAAAGATAAAATTTATACCCTGTTTCATAATTTCCTTTCCAAAACACCATAGAAAAGTAGTTTGAAACTCTAAAGCTTAAATAAAAGTATTATTCTTTTTTAAAATTCATTTAAGTATTACTCCATATTACAGATGTTATAATTTTTGTTCATTAAATCTAAGTAGTAAAATATAAAACATATATCTTAAAAAGACAAGCTATCTATGTTTAATGTGAGTTTAATCACTTGAGTCCTGAAATATATAAGTGCCAACTGTGATATTTTAGACTGTTAATAAATTTACCTATTATAATGATCCAAAATACAAAATGACAACTAGAAATAACATATTTTCTTAAGAGGGGAGAAAATAAGCTAATTAGTAAGAAAATCTAGATATTCTGTCTCCTACTCCCAAATATCAGAAAACTTTTTTGTAAATTCTATCCAAGCAAATACTATTACTTCTCACAAAGGGAATAACTCTTTTAAGACACTGGGCGTAGTAAATATCACCTCATTTTTTTCTTGCTTGGCTGTCCCTGGATTCTGCGTTCCGTTCGCAGGCTCTTTCTCGGACACAGAACTGGGGCCCAGGATCTCACTGTGGACAGGCTGCTGGGCCTCCACCGGCGTATCACTTCTTCCAGGAAGGTGCAAGAGAACAAAGAGAGAGATGTAGGATGAAGGATAATATATTTTAGCTGGAAAATCTGTAATTTAAAATAACATTTCACATTTGATATGTCAGACATACCAAAATACAGGTGTAGGGTTCAGGAAAGCAGAGCTAGGCATTTTCACAAGGACACCGTCAGCTGGGAGCCTTGCACTTGCACGGACCCAAATGTGCGCACACACTCGCATCCAGAGGATGAGGTAGAGAGGTTGGGGAAGAGCTTCCAGCCGCTGGCTAAGTGTTTATCAAATGCACACAAATGGATTTTTAAATGTACCCTTCTTTTCTTAAGTATTCTACTTAAAAGGCTTTTAAAATAGAATGTGCTCATAATAAGTGTGCACTGGGTCATTGAGCAAGGAGGACTCGCACCTGAAGTGAGGTGTGTGGCCTCGGGCAAATCACTCACACTCTGTGAGCCTTAGCGACAGCTATGAACTTATAGTAGTAGGCTGGATGACCTAATGCCTACATTCTCTTTATGAGATCTCAATCTGTGATTTTTTTATCCAAATGTTTGGATTCTTTATCCAAACATTAATTTTTTCCTCCAATATGCTCCAACAAAATTTTAATAACTGTTGATATTTTTTATTAAAAACTTAATTTATTTATTTTTAGAGAGGGGGAGAGAGAGAGATAGAGAGGGAAAGAAACATCAATGTGTGGTTGCCTCTCGCGTGCCACCTATTGGGCACCTGGCCCAAACCTAGGCATATGCCCTGACTGGGAATTGAACTAGTGATTCTTTGGTTCATATGCAGGCACTCCATCCACTAAGCCACATCAGCCAGGGTGAATTTTTATTAAAAGGCTTTCTTTGGTTTATTTGCAGTTAGCATAAAAGCTAAACATACATCTTTCCAATATTTTTAATGTGTACTAATTAGTAAGCTTGACACCTTATGTCAGGGTGTTCCTAATATTCTTTTAAAATACTAGTAATTTCTAATTTTCATAGTTACATTCTGTTCAAAATTTCTAATAATTAATATCATCCAAAGATGATGAATATCACAGACATTTACACAAATTACCTAATGGTACAAGGCATCACAGAAAAAAGTACAAAAGTAAAATGATCTTTGCCTTTATGAAACTTGATTATGACATGGCCCCATAGTGGACTCTCCGGACAGAAGTATGTTAAGACATACCAAAACACAGGTCTAGCCCTGGCCGAGTAGCTCAGCTGGTTAGATCATCATCTGCATACTCCAAGGCTGAGGTTCAATCCCAGGTCAAGGCACACACATAAGAAGTAACGAAAAGCTCTGGCTGGTGTGGCTCAGTGGACTGAGTGCTGACCTCTGAACCGAAAGGTTGCTGGTTTGATTCCCAGTCAGGGCACATGCCTGGGCTGCAGGCCAGGTCCCCAGTTGGGGGCATGCAAGAGGCAATCGATTGACATATCTCTCGCACATTGATGTTTCTCTCCCTTTCTCCCTTCCTTCTCTGTTTGAAAATAAGTAAAGAAAATCTTTAAAAATAAACAAGTAACCTCAATTAAAAAAAGAAGTAGCAAATAAATGCATAAATAAATGGAACAACAAATCAATGTTTCTGTCTTTCTCCCTTCCCCTCTCTCTAAAAAAAAATCAATTCTTAAAAATTTTTAAGAAAGAAAATATAAAAATATCCATGATCTTTCAAGTGAAAAAAAAAGCAGATTATATGAACATATATATGGTATGCTCCCAATTTCAAAAAGTATATTCAAAAGACTGCTTGTCTAAGTGTGAGATTGTGTAGAATTTTAATTCTCAAATTTATACTCCTCTGTAGGTTCCAGAATTTCCTCAGGGCACACATACTGCTTTCATAACCAGCAAAAGAAAGAATAACACAGGACAAAAATAAAAAGATTTTCCCTGATAATTGTAATGATCAAAATTTAAAAACCCTTTGTAAAGTTTTAAGGACTAGCTTTCAACTAAAGGGACTTGAACACTAAGAAAACACACTGCCCCCCCCCCCACACACACACGCAACAACTAAATTACCTCACACTTACGGAGATTTCTTAACTTTTTTATGAGCAAAAGCTTACCGTTCAGGGGATTCTTCATAAATACTGTGACACTCTGTATTCTCGAGCATGAGACTTCTACTGAGGTTCTGTACCCCTGGGTAGTGGAAGTTGGCAAAGGAGTGTGACATTGGGGAAGTTTTGTTTCCAAGGTCGGAGATTCTCTTGTCGTGACTGGTCAGCCCACAGGTGAGGCCGTCTAAAGCAGGGTTCAGCGAGCGGGTCATGTAGGCATCAGCGGACTGAGGCCTTCTCATTGGAGATGACGGATAGGGAGAAAGTTTGCTGATAAGAGGAGTCAAAAGATCAGCGTACGCAGCTTTCGTGGGTTTCAGGAGCTTGTCCACGTGAATATTAAGCATTTTCTGTTCAAAAGCACAAGAGAAGACCGAAGACGGGAGATTCTGAAGCCATGACAGTAAACTGAGATCCAGATCGTCACAACCATTACCACACAAGAGGTCGATGCCAAGAAGTACTTCACTTTCTGTGATTTCTTCTCCGGTGGCTTTGCTTTGACAAAACTCCACGCAGCATTCATAGAGGAGGCCCTTCATTACGAGCTGAAACAAACGATTGTTGCTGGCTTTAAAACCAGCCTCACTCAGCTTCCTATCGGCAGGGATGAATTCTGCAACCATGACACATGCCTCTTCGAAACAGTGCACCCGCGCAGTGCTGGGGTTCCAATCCTTAAACTCGGCGTGGTTGGTCAGACGGGGCAACGTCAGGAGCAAACAGAGCTTGCTGTAGTCGTCCTTAGAAGGACAGTACTCTTCCAGGGCGTGTAGACACTGCACAGCCTCTTGCATGGTGAACTCCAGCTGCAAGGAAAATGCAAGTTATCACTGCAAAGAGAGATGCTGTGAGACAGGAACAATGAGAGTGTTCCATTCAAATACAACGATACTTTGCATACTTTCATCAGCTATTTAACTGCAAAAGGATAACCTCCGATGTCATAGAATACTCATACAATTTTTAGAATATTTAACAACTTTCAAGTCAGAAACCAAAATGCTTTTCACTACTAAAATGAAAAGATTAAATAATTTTGTCAATTAGCACACTAAGCTTTCATCTATACAAACAGTGCTGTAACTCAGGCTTGACTATTATTTTTCAAACCGTGTACTTTTTAAGGGTAGTAACTGAGTTTTCTGAAAATGAGACCTGAAGCATGCCAACAGTCCACTGTCTCTAAAGCTTGCTGTCACTCCGGTTTCATCCAAAAGGCAGGAGAGCCATTCTCAAAACCCGCGTCAGGGACGTTTGTGCGGGAAAAGAAAGCAAATCAAGAGAAGGACCATGTTGCAGCCCATTTGCTACAAGAACAGTACAGAGAACAAGGGGAGGCTGAGCTGAGAGACAAATTACAATTTGTAGAGTAACTATTATTGTAATGTCTAATACGTCTTTATTTTTAATTTTTTTCCATATATTTTTAATGATGTAAGGACACTTACAGCCTACATATTCCAGCTTCTACATCCTCCATATGGGAAAAGTTAGGATGCAGATTTAACCAAAGTAATTCAGTTTGTGAGTGGCAAAGAAAGAATAAAAACTAGGTCTTTTGACTTACATTCCAGTGTTCTTTCCACTTTTAAACATCACTATCTGGCAAACATTTCTCTATTATATACCAAAGTCAGCACTGTACTTTCTTTATGGCTTATTGCAATGACACTTACTGGCACCTGATAAAGTTTCATTGGTTTTAGATATAACCATTCTATTATTAAGACTTGAAAAGTAATTCTCTAGTCAGAAAGAATTTAATATCATTGAATTTATATTGTCATAAAGACAATCATTTTATCAAAAAAACCACTTCTGGATCAAAGGAAATACTGAAAAGACAGAAAGAAGAGGAAACACTGAAAAGACAGCAATACTGAAAAGAAAGAAAGAACACCCACAGTCTACTTCTGGGACAGGAAAACAAGCAACGCCCTAGTCATCAGGTCACACAGCTATGGCTCCCTGAGCCGCCTCAACCAGGAGGGGAGCGCAGCCCTCCAACTAGCCGGCCATCCGTTTCCCATCTCTGCCTCAGTCGTGGGACGAATCTGGACTTGCTACGGGCGGGAAGTACTACAACTGTAAAAGAGGAGAGCTGACCCCAGCCCTGCTCACAAAAACTTCAGGAACTCATGATACTAATCTTTTATTTTGGTGAATAAAATGCTTATGGCTGAAACAAGACTAGGGCGCAAACCTTCAGGAATAAAAATCTTACATGCTGGGGCTCGTCTTCTGCTGACATCGCGTTGTTAACACATAAAGCTTCTAAAAACTTCTGCTTCAGGATAATGTAACGAAACCTGTGAAAAATAGAGACAGCAATTAAAATAATTAAAAAGCTGAATTACAGCCATGTCCAAGAGTGAAAATGAAGCCCAAGTCCCTGAAGCAAAACAGGCCGAGTGTGTCTGAAAAAAAAAATCAAATGTACCTGCAAGTCACTATAAGTACCGTTGACTTCAGGAATTCTTAAAATAGTTTCTAAAGTTTATCACATCGAAACCATCGTAAAAACTATTTCAGTAGCAAATAATCACAATTTATACTCAAAGAAAGGATTTCTACTTCCAAAATTAATTCTAAACAAAAATCAAGTTGTTATGGAAGATGTCAAATGTAACCTAATATAAAATCAAAATCCTCTATACTCACAATGCTTTTGTGTTCTCAAAATATGACTGTTTTTCTTTTCAAACATGAGAACAGTCTAATACAAATAAGCTGAAAGGGTAAAGAGAAATGAACAACATTTCTAAAAGGTCATGAAGTAACTAAAGACTTAACACTTTTCAGCAGAAATTTCCAGGAAGGAAAAGGGAAAGCAGAGAGTCTTTGACTTGTCTAAGGACCCAAAAATGTTGGGTGCCTTAAGCACTCTCATGAAAAAGTATTTCTAAGAACTGAAAGAAAATAATAAACCTTCATTCTTCAACCATCGTTGTGGCACAAATATGTGTCCGGTAAACACAAAATCCATGCTTTCCAAAAGAGGGCCAACTAATCAACCACGTGCAATACACACAGTGCTCACCAAGGTCCAAAGGCACGTGAGGCCAGTACTGCCAGAAAGGGTGGGCAGTGAGAGGGAAGTCTCCACAAAACTGACTCTCGGAGATGACCAGGGGTGCGCCGTGTAAAGGCAGGAGGTCATGGAAGGAGTAGGGTTCCAGATAAAGGAAGAAGGTACTAAAGCAAACAGGTATCGATGGCATGGTGTGAATGGAGACCCCAAAAAGGGAGGTTCCACTTCTGCTAATGGCTGAGTCACTTCTATCTGGCTAACCTTTCTATACAGGTAAATGACAAAACCTGGACAAAATACCAAAAAAAAAAAAACACCACCCCAAAAACTGTTAGAAGGCCCTGAGGAACAACAAAAAGCTGGCACAACTGGAGGGAAGTTTGTCCCTGGAAAAAGGGAACTTTCAGGGCTGGATTTGAGGGTAGAAGGCCTTCCAGCTGAGGGTGCTCCCCGGTCCACAGAGTGTCAGCTCCGACTCAAGCACAGGGCTGCAGTGTACCAGCTCCAGAAGTCAGCAGGGTGTTTGGCGCTGCCAGAGAAGCTAGAAAGCAGGGGAAGGGAGAGGGAATCCCAAAAAGGAGGAAGTCACAATGACAGATACACCAAAATCTATTGTATAGTCTGCCCAAATCCTTGGCTGTTTCTGAAACTGCTGAAAACCAATGAAAAAAAAAAATCTTGTTGTTGCCAAAGGTGGGGATTGGATGAAATGGGGGAAGGGGGCTGAAAGGCACAAACTTCCAGTTATAAAATAAGTCAGTCTTGGGGATGCAATGTACAGCATGGTGACTACAGTTAATACTGTATTGCCTATTTTAAAGTTGCTAAAAGAGTAAATCTTGAAAGTCCTCGTAACAAGAAAAAGAATTTGCAACTATGTACGGGGATGGATGTTAGACTAATTATGAGGATTATTTTGCAAATACTGAATCACTATGTACAACTTCTGAAACTGTCAATTATATCTCAATTTTTTAAAAAATCTTGAAGACACCTGGCTGGTGTGGCTCAATGGACTGAGCACCGGCCTGCGAACCAAAGGGTCACCAGTTCGATTCCCAGTCAGGGCACATGCCTGGGTTGTGGGCCAGGTCCCCAGTAGGGGGTGCATGAGGGACAACCACACATTGATGTTTCTCTCCCTCTCTTTCTCCCTCACTTCCCCTCTCTCTCAAAATAAATAAATAAAATCTTTTAAAAAATAAAAATAAAAAATCTTGAAGGCAGCCAGAATAAAAAAAAGGAAACATTACATACAAAAGAATAAAGATACAAACTCAGCTAACTGTCAGAAGTAATGGAGGCCAGGAGACAACGAAATGACATCTTTAAAATCTCCCCACTATTACGAAGAAACAACTGCTTCAGTCGTGGCCCTTGTGACTTTCAGGACATAGAGGCTGTTGACTGAGTAGGTTTGTGGATCAGATTCAACTAACTGAAGGGCATGTAACATGGCCTGTGGAAGCGCCCTAAAGTGAAGGGAAATGAACGGTCTTTTTTTTTTCCATTGTTTATTGTTTTCTTTTGCTAAACTTCTACCAGCGACAAGATATTAAAAACTTCAGGTAAAATCTTACCTTTTCTTGTCAAATTTTTCCATACATTCTAGAGGCTGAATGAACTGAAGAACTTCATCCCACTGACCATCAAGGATTAGCTGCCTATATAAAGAAAAAATACGTGTATTTATCACATTTGGGTCACATTAATTAAAAGCAGAATAGATGACAAGATAGCATTAAAGCTTCAGCCTGAAGTCTGTAATGAGATGGACTTTTTACTTGGCTCCTCAACCACTACAATAAAACAATTTTTCCACAATTTATTTGTAACAACATATGCCATACGAGGAGAATTAGTGAATCTTCAAGCACTCCTCATTCTAATATATATGTGTGTTTTCACATATGTAAAAGAAAATGGGCTAAATCTAAAAATTCCTTTATTGCCCTCCTCATCTTACAGTTTGACAGCTATTCTCTGTCACTCAGGGGCCAGCGCGTGGGCGTGTTCCTGCCCCAGTGCTTTCTCTGCTGGGGGCAACTCGGCAGTGTCTGGAGACATTTCTGGCTGTCACAGCTGGAGTGTTCCTGACGTCCGCTGGGCGCAGGTCAGAGATGCTGCCTAACGCCCACAATGCACAGGGCGCCCCCTCCCGGAGCACACACGCCCAACAAAGAATTATCTTGCACGAAACGTTGATAGCGCAGAGGTTGAGAAACCCTGCTCTGAACTGGGAGTCCTCTGTCTCTGAGGCATTTAGCAGCACAGCTTACACTCTGAGAAGGAACACGGGAAGGAGTAAGATCGGATTTCATCCTACTCTAGGTTCCACGGGAGCTCCCAAGCTAGACGGCATTCCCCTTGCAGCTCTTCCTTTATAATAGCAATTTCCCCTCCTTTTGGATTTTTAGAACAGTAGATTTTTTAAAGGAAGGGATGAGCAGGAGAATCTACACAGGACTGCCGACTTTTGATTCTGTGAAGAAGGAATACCAATAAAAAGCAACCACTGTATCATAATCATTTTATAAAGGGACATTCAATATTTATAAAGGGAGGAAGGAGGCAATTTCAAAGGCTAGCCCTTTAAGATGAATACCTTTAGTTACATGGGAAACTTACTATTTTACAATTCCATGCATTTCCCCCCAGACCAGCAAGAATTCCTCACAAACCAGCAGGTTCCCGGAGGGGATATTTGGAAGTCACGGCTCAGTTTCAGGAGCAGCAGCATTTGGAAAGCAGGGTAGCACCAGGATACTGCCCTGGCTCTGGTGCCTGGCCTTCTGGCCTTCCGCCCTCCCGCCGCCTCAGCTCCCAGGAGCTCCCTGGTGTTCCTCAGGCTAAATACGGGGGCAGTGCTCCTGAGTCCCAACAAACTCCCCTGCTATCATAAAGCTTTTTTTTTTTAGCTCCTTTTTCATGAATTGGGGACACTTCATTTCTTAAGGCTTTCCACATCACAGCGCCACATGTCCAGGATCCTGTGCTCTTTGTCAGGGACACTTGGTATTTTTATCTCACAAGCAGAAAACACAAATTCTCTCCAGAAATTTGAGTTTTTCTTTTTCTGTCCAAGTTCGGATATATTTAGCTTCCCCCTTTGGCAAACATTAATTCCCTTTTGCTCTGCAATTCCAACCTCCAAGAATCTTGTTCTCATCCAAGATACAGAAAAAAAGATGCTCTGTAGAGCATTTATTTAAGAAAAATTGAAAACAATTCGTCTAAAAGTAGAGGAACCATTAGTAAATTAAGAAAATTGAAAAGTTTTAAAGTGTAAAGTTGGTAATCACATAGAGAATCCCTGTGGTGTTAATAGATAAAGCAGGATACTACACTATAAATGCAATATAATCACTGTTATTTTTTAATGTGCACAGAAACTCATTAGTAGCACGGCTGGATGGGGGGGAGGTGATTTCAGAAATGCATTATCCTTCCGGAGTCTCCGCCTCCTTCACCAGCTTTTTTCATGACAATGCCACACCCACAATGTCGCTCTACCTCGTTGTTTTCCCCTTTACCTCTCATTTTTTTAATGGGACTCTAGATCTTACCACTGAAAACCTTCTACAGAGAACATTGTTTTGTAAATGTTGCAATATAGGCAATTTTTAAAAATTACACTTACATAGCCTTTTCATGACTATAAGGATCTACTTGGACTATGCACTATTACCTCACTGATACTTCGCATTTCTTGAAAGGAGCTACAAACCTCACAGCACCGATGAACTCGTACCTGAGGAAAAGCATATCATCTGAAAAGAGGCCATTTATGACTCCGCTTTCCTTCTCAAGAGCCAACATACTGATGTGAAGCTTCTTCGAATTCAAGAAGTCTAAAATTAGCTTAATGATCTCCACCTCTTTTACATTCACGGTTTCTTCGGCCGTCATGTTGACAGTCTAAGTAGTAAACAGAACAAAACAAAAATTAGTGCTACTGTTTTATTTCTAAGTGTTAAGTAAGTGTCTGGAAACTACACATAACTGGTTTTTTGGAAATATTTAGCACAGGTATTTTGCAGTGTAATTGTAATACTTAGCAAAAGCAAGTCATTCTTTAAGGTGTAATAAAGGTATGACTGTGATGTTTTTAAAGTCCTTATCTTTGAGAGATGCACAATGGAATAATTACAGATTGACTGATATAAAGTCTGTGATTTGCTTCAAAATAATACAGGAGGAGGGGAGTGGGAGGAGAGAAAGATCAAATGATAACCCTAACTACTGAAGCCAGGTAATGGGTAATGGAGGTTCATTTGCTATGGTCTGAATGTTTTTGTCTTTAAAAATTCATATGTTCAGCCCTGGCTAATGTGGCTTAGTGGATTGAGCGTTGGATGTGGACTGAAGGGTCCCCTGTTCGATTCCCAGTCAGGACACATGCCTGGGTTGCAGACCAAGTCCCCGGTGGGGGTGTGCGAGAGGCAACTGGTAGATCTCCCACACATCAGTGTTTCTCTCCCTTCCTTTCTCCCTCCCCTCCTGTCTCTCTAAAAATAAATACGTAAAATCTCTTTTTAATGAATGTACACACAGACACATACACAGTAGTGCCCCCTTATCTGCAGATGATCTATTCCAAGACACCCAGGGGATGCCTGAAACCTTGACCGTACTGAACTGTACACACACTACGCTTTTCCTACACATACAGACCTTCTCGCTTAAAGGAAGCACGTTACGGCCTCTCTCAGGCACATCCAAATCGCCAGCCTCACCACTCTTGTGCTCTGGGGCCATCAGTAACATAAAGGCTACCGAAGACAAGCCCTGCGACACTGCCTGTCAATCTGATGACCAAGGCGGCCCCCGAGTGAGTGCCAGACAAGCAGCATTGCACAGGGCGAACACCCCGGAGAACGGTGGCCCGTGCCTGGGCCAGCTGCAGCAGGACTGAGCGAGATTTCACCGCGTCACGCAGAACAGACCACGATTTAACACACAAATGATGGATTTCGGAAATTTCCATTTAATATTTCCCAACTATGGTGACTGCAGGTAACTGACACTGTCGATAACGGGAACTACCACACATACTTTTAAGGATAACATTTAATTCACAAACACTTCTAATCTTAAACTATCAATTGTTACACAAAGCTACACCACTCAGAATTATGTAAGGCCAAAACAGCGTATGCCGCTGAGAACAGGAAACAAGGTGGGAAAAAAATCAGATTGTTTCGATATTTCCATATTAAATGACTGATTTGTCTGTAAAAAAAATCACAAAAAACATCCTTCTTTAAAAAAATAAATTTTTGCCCTGGTTGGTGTGGCTCAGTGGATTGAGTGCTGACCTGCGAACCAAAGGGTTGCTGGTTCAATTCCCAGTCAGGGCACATGCCTGGGTTGCAGGCCAGGTCCCCATTGGGGGACTCAAGAGACAACCACACATTGATGCTTCTCTCCCTCTCTTTCTCACTCCCTTCCCCTCTATCTAAAAATAAATAAATAAATATTCTTTAAAAAAAAAAAAGAAAGAAAGAAATTTTTACTCACACCCAATTCCTGGACTAGGTAAGTAAGGAAACAAGACTTTTCTTTAATAATAAGTACATCTGGAACCCAGCTGGAAAGTGGTTAGTATTTTAATATTTAGATGACAATTAATATCCACAGAAACTAAATTTCAAATTGTAGTGTAACAAGATTAGAAGGATGTATTAAGGGGCCAGAAATACAAATACGAATTTCTGCGATTTTATTATTTATTTGTAGAGGGTAGGGAGGGAGGGAGGGAGTGGGAGAGAAACATCAGCGTGAGAGAGAAACATCTGAGAGAGAAACATCGATGTGCTGCCTCCCAGGTGCCCCCAACGAGAAACCCGCCCTGCAGCCCAGGCCCAGGCCCCGCCCAGGAAGTGAGCTGGAGACCTTGGGTTCGCAGGACAATGTCCAACCTACTGAGCCACACCCGTCAGGGCTAACATTATTTTTAGAAATCTAATTAAAGATAAAATGTTAACCATAAGAAAGAAATAATGAGATATTTTTAAAAATGAAGGCAATATTTTAATAATGAAATAATAAAAGAAATATACCAACTTCTATGTACATTTCCATATATAGACATGAAAAAAGTTTTATGAAAAAAAAATCAGTGGTAGCTTTCTAACCAAATATAAATAGATATGATTTAAATGATCTTTTGCAATGAGATTACTTATAATACAGATTAGGAAGAAAGAAAAACACAGAACTAAGAATCATTCACAAGTATAAGGTTAAGGAAATTGGGGTAGAGCCACCATGAATTTTATAGTAAAAAAAAAACAATGCTTAAGAAAGGCTCCATGAATCCCCAACTCCATCCTGCACAATAAAAACCGCTCTCTTTAATTTTCCAGCTATTACGGAATGCCCAACACCGAATGACAGCGCTTTAGAGTTCCAGTGTGCAGGCGAAAATGCAGATAAGGACATGAAGTTCTGTGACGCTGTTGAAGAAAATATCAAACTGCACGTTTTCCTTTAAAAAGAGAAAAAGGAAGAAATCTGCTAGCTGTCCTTTTAACAAAACAGCACTCCAAAAACTTATGTCGCTACCAGGTCATTTTATTACATATTCCTGGTGCTTCAGGAATTACACATGTGATGTTGCCACTCTTGCCCCATCCTGTATTGTTTTTTTAAAGGGAAGGCATGAGCCCTGGCAGATATGGCTGGGTTGGCTGGAGCCTTGTCAGCTAGAGAAAAGGTTGAAGGTTCGATTCCCAGTCTGGTGCATACCATCCGTGGTCCAGGCCTGGGAGCAACCAATGGATGTTTCCCTGCCACCCTTCCTCTCGAAAAGCAATGAAAAACTGTCCTCAGGTGAGGATTTAAAAAAAGGGAAGGCATGCTACCCCGAGTCTAAATAAATAACAGGACGGGTCTGTTGAGATACGAATCCAGCTGTTTCCCTGAAGAAGGGAGTGAGGACAGGGAACTAGGAGGGGAAAGGGGCTGAGGGGAGACTCTTTTCCTCTTACCCATCTGTAACAGGTAAAGGGTTTACAGCCAATACACAGTCACGCGTTACTTGTATGTTTATACCCACACTTCTTGTATGAATACAATTTTTAACTTCAAAGAGAAAAAAATTATGAGAATGAAAAAAAAAATTACTGCAAGATTAGATCTCAAAGGTTTTCTTCTCTACCAAGGTACCAACTACAGTATAGTTGCCAAGACAAGATTAACTGCTACGTTTACAATGCAAAGTCTGCTGGGTACTATTCTACAGTCTTTACTTTTGTTTGATTGATACTTACGACAATCCTATGAGATAGACAATTTCATCCCACTTTACAGATGGAGATACTTGGCTCTGTAAGGTGAGGAAATCAGCCTAACCTCCACACTAAGGCTAAACGTGTGTCTCACCAGCATCAACCCAGGTGCCAGGACATCAACCCCCATATCAGCACCCATGTCGGCACCAACCAGGAAATCTTTTAACAGTACCACAGGGAAGCTGTCTGAGAGGGTAGCAAACACAGGACAGAGACACACACATATTTGGATTAGTTTTTAGATCAATTTCTCTCGAGTTCCTTAAACATCTGAGCAAGTAGAACTCTTGAATTCCTCATTAGTTAAACAGCTGGGCTAAGCTTGGTACATAGATAAGAAATTGTCTCCTCCTCCCCAGTTCCTGTCTTTCTTACTTAAGCCTTGCAGGAATGAAAATCAGGATTTCTGATTGTGAAAAAGAGACGTAAACACAGAATGAAAGAGGACAAAGAGACAGACACAGAGCAAGACACAGGAAGAAAAGAGGAAGAAAAAGAGAGAGGGAGGGAAGAAAGGAAGGAAATAGCAGCAGCTGGAGGTAATAACCCCCGTGTAAGGTTGGAACCAGAAGTCTGCCGGATGCTAAAGCTCCTCCTACTCTAGCACTCTGATTCCCCAGAAAGGGGAGCGCAAAGACATCTTGCAAAAACAAGGTAACATATGGCAACATATCACTTAAATATGCCAAAAAGAAAAGGCTTCATAGTACTGAAATACTCTTCTAAGAGAGGTCCACGGTTCTATGATCTTTCATATTATTCACCTATGAAAGAATGTTAACAGAGTAGGTAAATAATCTAGAAGTTTGCATTAATAACAATCTAACCAGACTTTTAAAGGTTCTTTTAGCTACTGAGACCTTTAGCAAAAGGTATTAGCTCAACTTTATTAGAAATTAAAACTAAAGATTACTTTTTATTTTAAAAGATCTCTTCAGGTCTACCCCTGGCTGGTGTGACTCAGTGGGCTGAGCACCAGCCTGTGAACCAGGAAGTCTCTGGTTCGATTCCCAGTCAGGGCACATGCCTGGGCTGCAGGCTCCTGCTGGAGCACACACTTGATTTTTCCCTCCCTCTCCTTCTTCCTCACTTCCTCTCTCTCTCTAAAAGTAAAATAATTAAAAAATATATATCTTCAGGTCTAATAAAATATATCATATTTTGCCATGTATAATGCACACCTTTTTCCCCAAATTTTTGAGGGAAAAATAGCAATGCACATTAAACATGGTTAGTACTAATTCCGCATCTATATAAATGTTTTTAAAGTATATTTCATTGATTATGCTATCACCGTTGTCTCATTCTTTTTTCTCTCCTTTATATTCCTCTGCCTGGAAGCCCCATTCCCTGCAGCATCCTCCCTCTTAGTTCATGTCCATGGGTTGTACATGTAAGTTCTTTGGCTTCTCCATTTCCTATACTGTTCTGAACATCCCCCTGTCTATTGTATACCTACCACTTATGCTTCTTACTCCCTGTACCTTTTCCCTCTCTCTCTCCCTTCCCCCTCTTCACTGAGAACCCTCCATGTGATCTCCATGTCTGCAACTCTGTTCCTGTTCTCGTTGTTTGCTTAGTTTTTTTATTTTTGTTTTTTTAAGTTCAGCTGTCGATAGTTGTGAGTTTGTTGTCATTTTAGTGTTCATTGTTTTGATCATCTTTTTCTTAGATAAGTCCCTTTAACATTTCCTATAATAAGGGCTATTATAATAATGAATTCCTTTAACTTGACCTTATCTGGGAAACACTTTATCCGCCCTTCTATTCTAAATGATAGCTTTGATGGATAGAGCAATCTTGGATGTAGGTCCTTGCCTTTCATGACTTTGAATATTTCCTTCTAGCCCCTTCTTGCCTATAAGGTTTCTTTTGAGAAATCAGCTAATAGTCTTATAGGAACTCCTTTGTAGATAACTCCCCTCTTTTCTCTTGCTGATTTTAAGATTCTCTCCTTATCTTTCATCTTGGGTAATTTCATTATGATGTTTCTTGGTGTGTTCCTCTTTGGGTCCAACTTCTTTGGGACTCTCTGAGCTTCCTGGACTTGTATGTCTATTGCCTTTGCCAGGTTGGGGAAGTTATTTGTTCACATAAGTTTTCAATTTCTTGTTCTTCCTCTCCTCCTTCTGGCACCCCTATGATTCAGATGTTGGAACGTTTAAAGTTGTCCCAGAGGTTCCTAAGCCTCTCCTCACTTTTTTGAATTCTTGTTTCTTCATTCTGTTCCATTTGGATGTTTATTTCTTCCTTATATTCCAAATCATTGATTCAAGTCCTGGTTTCCTTCCCTTCACTGATTCCCTGTATATTTTTCTTTGTTTCACTTTGTATAGCCTTCACTTCTTCCTTTATTTTGCTGCTATACTCAATCATTTCTGTGAGCATCCCGATTACCAGTGTTTTGAACTCTATATCTGGTAAGTTGGCTATCTTCTCATCACTCAGTTCTTCTGGAGTTTTGATCTGTTATTTCATTTGGGCCATATTTCTTTGTCTCAGCGCACCTACTCAGACTCACTCCCTCTGAGCTCTAGCACTGGGGTAGCAGCTTGAAAGGCCCTAGTGGCATTCAGGGAGGAACTGAAGTGCCTGGCATCAAGGTAAGCAGAGGCACTGTCCCTTTTCTAGACCCTCCACCCACAGACCCAGCAAGCTGGTGCCATATCTTGAGTACATAAATGTTTTAAATTCTTTTATTTATGCTTATGCATTAAAAGTATAACTCTAGGAAGCAATAACAATATCCGTATGCAAAATAATACCATGGAATATGATCATTGATTTTGTTTGTAAATATAAATTAATTAAAAATTGAATTAAAAAATTAAAATGAAAGATTTTTTTCCCTGACAGTTCGGGCCAAAAATACGGGCACGCATTATACATGGCAAAATACGGTACTTCCTAACCCCTACTTCATAAACCCCACGTAATTTTTAAATTATGTTATTTAAATTTATAGAGTCATGAAAACATCAAAAAAATAAGCAGCATTGAAACTGGGAGGAGGGCAGGGAGCCTCAAAAGAAACAGGAAGGAAGAAAGGAACTAAGGCAGGAAGGAAGGATGGAAGAAAGGAAAGACCTAAGAACTCCAGAGTGTAACTTTTAAGTTTAAAACAAACTTCAGTTTTTAAACTTTTAAAAAAATCCTCACAGAGGATATTTTGTATTAATTTTAGAGAGAGAGGAAGGGAGGAAGGGAGGAAGGGAGGGAGAAAGAGAGATCAATGTGAGAGAGAACCATCCATCGGTCGCCTCCCATCTTCACCCTGACCAAGATCGAACACACAAGCTAGGTACATGCCCGACCAGGGATTGAAACCGCAACCTTCTGGTGCACGGGACTGCGCTCCAAGCAACTGAACCACCTGGTCAGGGCCAAACTTCAGTTTTTGAATTATCTATAAGATACCACACAAAATATGGATAAATCTAGATAAATGTTAACTGTGTTGCTACAATGCTTTGCTATTAAACATAATTTAGTTTTTGGAACACAACTAAAAGCAAAATTAGGGTGTTAATTTAAGGCATAAGAACTTTGACTCTAAGGCCAAAAATGTATAGAAAGTTTTATTCTATTCTTAAACAACACACTCTCTTAGCTCACTTGCTTAGGGCCTGGTCCAGAGGATCTGCTAAGGCCTGGCGGACTCTGCTGTGGTCTCTGGTCTCAGACTGAACACTGTTCCAGGCAAAAAGGCGGCAAACTGTGCCGCTGACCTCAAGAGAAACCTGGTGGTAAGCACAGACAGACCAAAGCAGCCCAGCGTTAAAAACAATTCAAGATGTGAATCCTACTTAACCAGTGAGCAATAGTGCCGCCACTTAATTATACAATTATTATTAGACAGAGCTTAGGCAGAGCTAAGAACTCAAGGTCTCCTGACTCTTGGCCAAAAGCTTTAGGCATTAATCACAGAAAGAACTGAAGTTCGTTTCTTGAATCATCACAGCAACAAATAGGCGAGTGGGATCAAGACGTACAAATCGCCGGTTATAAAAATAGTCATGGGATGTCACGTCAGCACAGGGAGTAGCGTCCGTGATACTGGAGTAGTTACGTATGGTATTAGGTAGGTACCCATGCCCCCAGCGCACCTGTGAAGGGCAGTCTCTAACGTGGCCATTGATGAGCCAACCGGTCTTTACACCCTTTTGTAGTCCCCGGCCTTTGAGCGTAGGCTGGATTTAGTGACTCACTTCTACCCGAGAGCACAGAAATGCTGGCGTGTCACGTCCAAGATCTAGAGAGACTGCAGTATCCCTCTTGTGTGAAGGAAGCCAGCTGCCCTGTCGTGAGGCAACCGTGTGGGAAGATTCAAGGGACAAAACTAAGGGAAGCCTCCGAGCAACAGCCACCGAGGGACGGAAGCCCTCGGTGCGGCAGCCTAAAGGGACAGCCCGCGGCAGCTGGGACAGAGATGTCCCGAGGCGCGTCTTCAGCTGAGACGGCGCAGCAGCCCGGGGGCAGCCTGACTGTGGCCCCAGGAGGCCTGCACTCAGAGGCATGCCGCTGCGCTGTGCCCAGGTTCCTGACCCTCAGAAACAGTGAGATTTGTTGTTTTCAGCCACTAATTTGGGGGCAGTTTTTTACACAACAATAGATAATACAGAACTTCACTTTTTTCACAAGTAAAAAAAGGTGTTTTTTTTTTTCTAATATGGAATTGAAATCTACTTGTGACTTTCATCTACAATAGATACAAATCTATTAGGTTAAAAACCTTCACACCACTTGAATCTGCCAATAATCCTATTTATCCTTTTATTTCCTTCAATTATTTTTCACATGGCTTTCAGACCCCCTACCATTCTGGTCATTCTCCTCTTAACATTGGTTGATCTCCCCCTTAATACACCCCAAATGGAGCACAACATACCAGGTATGGTCTGGTCAGCAACTGCACCCCATGAAACTAACACCTCCCACGATGCAGGCACTCCACAACAGCCATGTGAAACAATCATAAAAGAAAGTAAAGGGTACCATAGCCCTGACCAGTGTGGCTCAGTTGATTGCCATCATTCCACAAAGCTAAAGGCCACTAGTTCGATTCCAGGTCAGGGCACATACCTGGGTTGTGGGTTCAGTCCCCAGCTGGGGAGCATACAGAGACAACCGATCCATGTTTCTCTTGCACATTGATGTTTCTCTCCCTCTTGTTCTCCCTCCTTTCCCCTCTCCCTAAAAACAAATAAATAAAATCTTTTTTATGTTTTTTAAGATTTTATTTATTTATTTTTAGAGAGAGAAGGGAGAGAGAAAGAGAGAGAGAAACATCAATGTGCAGTTGCTGGGGGTCATGGCCTGCAACCCAGGCATGTGCCCTGACTGGGAATCGAACCTGCGATGCTTTGGTTCGCAGCCCGAACTCAATCCACTGAGCTACGCCAGCCAGGGCTAATAAATAAAATCTTAAAAAAAGAAAGAGTGCCATAAAAGAATTACAAATGAAATGCAATGGGAGATCAGAGGGGTACTGAGGTTTCCTACTAAGAATGGGTTTGAAGGATTGTTAATATCCTAATATGCACAGATGGAAAGGGAAAGAGTACTAACATTTATTGTGCATCTACTATGCCAGGCCTTATGCTAAATACTCCTATATATTTATCTATGTAATTCTTACAACGCTATAATCTCATTTTACAGATAACACTAATGCTCAGAGACATTAGGTACATGTCCAAGGTCACACAGTGAAAGGTACAGAAGAATGGGCCAAAAGGGTGTGTCTCACTACAATCCTGTGACCTTTCCACTACAACACTGTGACATTTGCAGGGGTGAAAACAAGAGGGATAAGTAAGATTGAGGGCATCTTGAGCCTGATGTCAGTCAAAGTTTTAGAAGCTGGAATTCAACTTGTTTGAATAAATCACTGTGTGATGCAGTGATTTCTCACTCATTAGCTGACACGTGTAGGGCAGTGCTTCCTACACTTCTCTCCATAAGGGCCCAAGAGACTGAGCATATCTTTGGAGAGCCCTTAAGCATGAAATTTTTTAAAGTCTTTGAATTTTACCTTAGAAATAGTGTGAATATTCCATTGTCTGTATTATCTTTCTGTTTTGATATAAAAACAATATATATTTATCTAAGTCTTCACGTAAAATTGACGGCCACTCCGTAAGTGTGTGCCATGTGACGTGACCACACACTTATCCCTTGGCACACAGAATCTTCTCTCTAACGCTGTGAACGCTCCTGTTGGAAAAGCATCAGTCACACAGAACAAAGTAAGCTACTTCTTCGCAAATCAAGAACCAATGATCCACACTGAGGATTCTTCAATACCAAAGGAAACGCAAGTCACAGTTATTTGCCACAGTCTTATTTTCTAAATATGAGAACCTCCTACTAAAAGCAGAAAAACAACCCTGCTGACCCACATATAGGGAGGAAACACCCTTTTCTCCATGTAACCACAGTAATAAAGAACCTCTGTTGGGGAGTAAAAATGCACCTTAATAGTCCCCGTGAGCCTTTTAAAGCCATAAGAAATAAGGTCCTGGACCTGAAAATGGGCCAGGTAGAACATGCAGAAAATTTTAATTATCCTTGCCAATGGTCCACTCTATTAAAAGGTAATCAATAGATGCCTTAAATTTTTTCCAGAGTGCTTTCAAATACATTATTTTGTTCAACTTCAGAGCCCATTCCCAGACTGAAACAGGAGCAGGTACTATCCCCATTTTTCAGATCTAGAAATCAGAGCCAATAGGAGGGTAAGTAGCTCTTCCAAGATGGTAATCAGCAGCAAAGGGAAACTTAAATCCTGGCTTCCAGCTTGCCAATCTACTGAGGAAATCTGCATCTTTTCAGGCTTATTTTGAAGTGTTTCCCAAACTGCAGCATATATCAAGTCCATCACATGCTGTCCATTCAGTAAGTAACTGATAAACTCCACCTCACACATGGAAGAGGCTGAACACAGTCATGTAACTAGGGACATAGGACAGGACCCCAGTTCTCTTATGGTACGTTCCTAGTACTGGCTTTTAAAAAGACAGAGAGAGGAAAAAATCATGAAGTTGGAGGGAAGATAAGCAGGTTAAAATCCCTTACACACACACACAAAATTACATACTCAGTATACCTAAAATTAATAGAATACTGTATGTCAATTGTAATTGAAAAATTTTTTAAGTTATACCTAATGATACCTAAACTCAATGTTGGTTTTTTTTTAACCTAACAATATACTGTTCCAGCTTAATTGCTTGTCTTTTCCATCATTGTATATTTTTTTCCTTCCTGTGTGGAAGCTCTCTACCCCTAAACCCTAAGGTAAAACTGTTCGTGGTACCCTCCTTTGAAATGAGACCTCTAGACTATGCCATATAAAGGAAAATGGGCTCCTAGGCGTTTCTCCTGTCTAGTAAAATTTCAGTGACAACACATGTCAACCCTGGAGACCAAAAATTAAAAAAAAAATCTACTTGGATTTACTGTGAAAAAAAAAAGATTTCTAGCACATTAAAACCTACATGTTAATTCCTGTGCCATGAACTTCTTTAAGTATTCTATGAAGTCTACAACAAAGGGAGGGAAATTAAGTGTGAGGATCACCACCTATGAATCTGGGTGGAACAAAGACTTCGCCTTTCATTATGCAGAGAACCAAATTGCCAAAAAAAAAAAAAAAAACGCTCGGCTCAGACACCATGCATGGTTAGTGACTGCGAATCTGGGTACAGAGGAGGCAAAAATCCGATGCTGGTCAAACGCTGTCTCTGCCTGCCCCCGCCTCCGGCCCTTTTGGCCAAGGCCTGGCCCCAGAGCTGCAGCCCCAACCTCTTTCTCCCATTATAGGGAACCGGCTTAACCCCGGGAGCTCTACGACCTCCCACGTCTCCCAGGCAGGCGCCCCCGCCCGCCCGGGCTCAACCCTGGTTCCTAATCCAGTCGCCGCCCTCCCCACCCCCCATGCCCGCCCCAACCCCCAAAGGCTGCTCCCATAGACTGCCGAGGTAAGAACGGCAGAGCCCGGCCCCGCTGGGGCTGCCCCTGGCTGCCGCTGGCTCCCAGCTCCGCACTCCCCGCTCCTCCGGCCAAGGCGTGTCCACTTCTCGCACGGGCTCGGCGGAGGCGCGAGGAAGGAAGAATCGGCCCGCCTGCCCCTCTCCCGCCTGTCGGCGTTAGCGAGGTGTGCACGACCCCCGCAGCCGCTTAGGGCTCAGGGGTGTGCAAAGCCAGGGCGCGGGGTCGCAGCGCCCCCCAAGCCTGGCTGGCAGCGAGGGGAAGGTGTGGTCCAGGGGCGGTGGCCTCGCGTCGGCCCGCAGTTCCCAGGTCCTCATTCCCTGGCGCCCGGGCCCTCACCCGCAACCCCAGTCCCACCCAGTCAGCACCCAAGCCTACCCAAGGCCCTGCTCCCCGGCCGCGAGCGCCGCCCTGGGGGTCGTCTGGCTCCGAGCCCCGTCAGATAGTGTCAGGTGGTGACAGGTGGCGACGGGTGACCATGGCAACATGAGGTGTGTGGTGCGGCCCGACCCCGCCTCCCGGAGTCACTCACCTGCGGGGTGAGCCCGGAGAAGCGGCAGAAGCGGCGGAGGAGAAAGCAGCGGGAGGCCGGCTGCCGGGGCCCGAAGCGCCGGCTCCGGGTGGGGCGGGAACGCGAGGGCGGCGGTCTGGATTCGGCGTCGGTCTCGGTCCTCCCTCCGGCGGGCGGCGGGCGTCAGTCCATTAGATCTTCAGTCCGCCCTTCCTCCCGTCCGCCCCTCCCAGGTCGGCGGCCGCTCAGCCCGGCCTCCTGCAGACTGCGGTTGTCAAACGGTGCAGAGCCCGGTTCCAGCGCCGAGCCCAGCCAATCGCCGCGCCTCCCCGAGGCGCCTCAGGACCCCGCCAGTGGGGCGGCCAGGCAGGTGCCTGCGCGGATAGGAGAGTCGCCTGGGAGGGCCGAGTCCGGCGAGGTGAGGACCCTTCCGGACCCACAGGCTCCCGGCAATCGTTCCAAGGACTGGCTGGACCCGGAGGAAGAGAGGTCGCGGGGATTGCGTGAGACCCGCAGCCTGGACGCAGACCCCGGTCGCCGTGACCGTGTGTCCCGAAATAGCGTAGGGGATTGTCGCCTGCCAACCTAGACTCCTCTGCGCATTAGAATTGTCTTTTAATAATCCTCCTGGATAATGTGTTAATACAGGCCAATGAAATTAACCTTTCCTCCTCCTGTTTTTCCAAGTCTCATCCTTCGTGAAACCCCAGCAGCTTAATAACCAACCCCTTCTTGATTCATAGTGATCTGGCTTGAAGCATTTGTCAGTTACTTAATATTCAAGTGTTCATAGTTTTTTACTACCCCTTTGGGTGTAAGCTCATTGGCAGCAAAACCTCAACACGCCCCACGCCTTCGGTGCAGTACGAGGACATCCGTCGTCCAGACCACCCCTCATCTGGACCAATCCAGAAGCTAAGAAGTCAGGACTGATTCTTCTCAAGAAGGAACTTTTCACTACGAGAACTTAGTTTTCGTTCTTCAGAACTCTCTGGGTATTGCCTAGTTGTGTTTCCGGCTTGCAAACCCTAAGGCCCTTGAATGTCTCTATCATTTATTTCTAACCAGAGCTCCCAGGTTCCCTTCCCCTCGGCATTTAACTAGTATTCCACAAATGTACGTGATGCTCAAATGAGCGGAATGAAAGTGTTCAGGGGGTAAAAACCACGTAGACCTAAGGAACACAGGGACACAAGCCTGCAATAACCTGGTACTCACCAAGGCAAAGCGCCAAGAGTGAGCTGGGCCTCCCGAAGTGGGGGAAATGTCTTAAAAAGACTGGTAAGAATGAACACAAACATTTCTGTAAAGGAAGAATTTGCTCCAGTTCAAGACACAAAGAAGTGATAGCTTGAGGAAAAGGTTTTTTTTTTTTAACTCTTTTTTTTAAGATTTTATTTATTTATTTTTAGAGCGGAAGAGGGAGATAGAGAGAGAGAGAGAGAGAAACATCAATGTGCAGTTGCTGGGGGTTATGGCCTGCAACCCAGGCATGTACCCTGGCTGGGAATGGAACCTGGGACACTTTGGTTCCCAGCCCGCGCTCAATCCACTGAGCTACGCCAGCCAGGGCAAGGAAAAGGTTTTAAGAAAAATATTCGCAAATTCAGGGAAAACGATAAGCCCAAAGAGCCAAATTCCAAAACTTCAGTTGTCTAGCCCTGATTAACTCCTGGAGGAAAGTCTTCACTAAGAATTTTCTCAATGATAAATGACCACAAAGAAATATAAACATGACTTAATGTTACCCCCAGGTGTTGATATCTACAACAAAAACAAACTTTATAGAATGTTCAAACTGAAAAAGCGGGCAGATATGATATATCCTGGAAATAGTTTGTCAGTTATTTGGCCAGTATATTTCACTCGAAAACCTATTTCTCAATCTCGATTCTCAAACAACAGTAGTTGCAAAAACCAGGACCATTTAAATATTTCAATATTTAACTGGATCTAGAGTTACTAATTAGGGACAAGCTGACAAACATTTGGCTACCTATTATATGCAGAGTGCTATTAAAAAAACGAACTATGGTATTACCTTGGTTTTGGCATTCATTAAGCACAAAATGTGGTGTTTACCTATGTTATTTAAGCCTCACAATCTCCTTTAAAATGCTTGTTCATTCACATTTGGAGATTAAGGGAAATAACTTGCCCAAGGTCAAACAGTTACTATGTAGCAGAGCCAAGATTCTAGCCATTCTGACTCTTAAATTTTTTTCCCCACTCTACTCTGTAGCAACTGCAAGTTTCAACTTCAAGAAAAAGGACTTTATTCTGACAAGGTAGAGAGAATAAAGGGTCTTATTCATGTTTGTATCCCCTATGTTCTATGACATAGTGTCATCTGCATCTCCGTTTTCAATGAATACCAATCAGAATTGTTAGAAGCAAATACATAACCATTATACAATATTTCCAGAGAAGGGGGATGGGAGGAGGAAAGAAACCAGGCACTGAAACACAAGACATCTGGTACATCTTATTACTTGTACACTGACAAATGCATTGATTGTGTGTTTGCTTCCTAGTGTAACATCAGGTTTTACACTACAACCTTAATAGCTGTCGCCTAAGGTATCACCTTTCCTTCTATACTCGGCCACACTGGTTAAGATTAGATCTGCTTGTCTTTCACTCTAGTTGCTGCAAAGCAGGAATTGTTCTGAAAGGACAAGGCCTTCTCAGATGAAGGACTGTCCTTAGGTCCCGAGGCACTGCCTCCATCTTCCACCAGATATTTATTGAGTGCCTGCCTACTCTGCTTAGGAACTAGGTTAGGCATCATTTAAAAATGCAGGTTCTAACTGGACAGAATGAGTCATCGTGCCTTGTGACCTAAGTGCCTCCAGGCTAAGGTGGACCCCTGTTAACACGACTCTCAAATCTCACTTCTAAAAAGGGGAGTTTTTGGTTTTCTCCCAATAGGAGGAAGAAATCTGAGCCCAAGCTTAGGTTGGGACATCTTGCCTCAAGCTGTTCAGGGGAAGTTCAGTGGGGAAAAGGGAACTTGCTTTAAAAGCTCTACTCTTTGTTAGAACACGCCCTCGTAAATGCACACACCAAAGAGCTGCGTGCTTCCCAGCAAGCAGCGCCCCAGTTCTGGGACAACAAAGTGCCACCCTCGCTGCTTCTCCTTCAAGCAGATTGAAGGACTAGGTACATGGAATACCAGTTCTCCCAGAGCTCCTGTCCAGACCAGACCCCTAAACAAAAGCTTAAATTACATGTGCATGGGTAAACCTAATAAAGAAAACTATACTCTTGTTTCAACATAAAGGAGATGTACTTCCAAAATTTTCTATTTATTGACTTGAGAAATATCAATTTGTTGTTCCATGTATTGATGCATTCATTGGTTGATTCTTGTATGTGCCCTGACCGGGGATCAAACCCACAACCCTGGTGTATAGCGACCACACTCTAATCAAGCCAAGTTTCTAGTTTCAGTAACAACGCAATCTTGAAGATAAGTCCCCAGGCAACAATCCTCCCACCTCCACCTCAGCTTTGCCCCTGGCCCTGGGAGCCATTTTTCCTGTTTTCCTTTTAAACATAGAAATTTAAAATTGATTTTAGAGAGACAGGAAGGGAGAGAAAAACATCGATTTGTTGTTCCACTCACTTATGCATTCATTGGTTGATTCTTGTATGTGCCATCACCAGGGACTGAACCCACAACCTTGGAGTTTCAGGACACTCTAACCATCTGAGCTACTTGGCCAGGGCCTAAGCGTCAGCTGTTTTTATTTAAGAACCTACCTTTTAGCATGACCTGCTGTTCTCCTTCATGAACTCTACATGCCAGTTCCACTGTAAAAGAGGATTTGCTCATGTGATTAAGTCAAAGGGCCTGGAAACGGGGAGATTGGCCTGGGGTTTCCAGGTGGGTCCATCACCATCACATGGGTCCTTAAAAGCAGAGACCCTTCCCCACCTGGGTCAGAGGGAGCTATGACTATGGACTTGGGCTCCGAGAGATGCTTTGAAGGTGAGAGTAGACCATAAGCCAAGGAACGCTGCCTCCAGAGGATGCAAGAGGCAAACACGCAGATTCTTTCCTAGAACATCCAGAAAGGAATGTGGCCCTCCAGGTACCTCGATTTTAGCCCAGTGGCATTCCTGGGCCAGTTGCTGTGGCCAGTGAGGCCCATGTCAAACTTCTGACCTAGAGAACTGGTAAGATGATGATTTTAAGTCACTAAATCTGCAGTAACTTTACAGCAGCAACAGATACTATGACACAAACTCAAAGAGATTCTTTAAGATGAATCAAGTGATTTAAGAAGGGATCAGGTTTACAGATGGAATATTAAGGAATTAGTGTTAATTTTTGTTAGGGTATAGTATTGTGGCTACCTTTTAAAACTGTTTGTTAGAGATACATACTGAAATGTTTATAGATGACATGATAGGGTATCTGAAATTTGCTTTAAAATACTGCCCTTCTACCCCCTAAAAACAATGGGAGAATAGGTAAGACATTACATTAGCAAAAGACTTGTTAATTATATCAAAGTTGGGGACTCATGAGACTATTCTGATTGTATGTACTTGAGATTTTCCACAGTAATTTAAACAAAACAAGAAAAACGTGAGTTCACTTAGACCATGTGACACATTAGATTAGCACTGTCCAGAGGAATTTTGTGATAAAGGAAATGGTACGTTATCAGCACCGTTCAGTGCAGCAGCCACTAGCCCTGTGGCAACTGGGCACTACTGGAAACCTGAAATACAGCTAGTGCAACGAAAAACTTTCCATTTTATTGTACTTTCATTAGCTAAAAAGCCCAGCATAGCTAGTGGCTACCATATTGCCCAGTGCAGCTCTAGACACTGGGAGAGGGGCACGCTGCCACAGTATCGGCACGAATTGAGTCGGCGCACATCTGGTCTAAACACACATTTTTGTCTGCCCGGACTCTTTCCTTCTCCTGCCGACAGCAGTGCCCAGCTCCCACCAGCGGTAGGGCCTGAGACCCAGGCTCCAGTACAGCGCCTTCCTGGCCACAGCAACTGGCCCAGGAATGCCTGAGCCGGGGCAGTCACGATCCTTGCTTGGAATTCTGTGTATTAGGAAGTCAAGCAGCTTCCTGGATTAGGAGTTACACGGACGGAACCCTAGCACTACTTGCCTTCTTGTTCCCTCGATACACGGGGGTTCCTGAGAGTAAAGCCAAAATGAAGATAAAGATGGACAGTGTCTTGGATCTCAGGTTTTTCTTTCCCTTGTTTTAGTTCAACATGTCCATAAATTCCCTTTTTGTGTATGCCATTTTCGAGTTAAGTTCTAACATTTGCCACCTAAAAAAGTCTCAATACAAAGTGCCGTACAAAAATTTCCTCTGGTGTCTTCACGTGGTCTTTTCTCTTTATGTACCCACACAAAACTTCTTACACACCAGGGGACTGGCAAAAATAGTAAGACTAATTGCACCGCTATGCAGACTGAGTGTGTCCCCCCAACATTTGTACGTGGAAGCCCTGACCCCCCTCCGTTTGACTGTCCTGGAGACAGGGCCTTTGAGACGATCAAGGCAGATGCCTGATGCGACCGAAGTGCTGCCCTTTCACAAAGAGGAAGGGACAACAGAGCTCTCAGCCAAGTGGGGGCACAGGGGGAGGCAGCGATCTGCAGTCCAGGAAGAGTCCTCGCCAGGACCCGGCCGTGCTGGCGCCATGACTCGGACTCCCGGCCTCCAGAACTCTGAGAAAGTGGATCTGCTGTCTAAGCCGCCCAGGGGACAGCATTTGCTAAAGCACTCGGGGCAGCGTAACGCAGGCACCCGGCACAACGGCCCGGGTGCGTGTTACCACCGGCTCCCTCCGTCATCAGAGTGCGGTAGACCTCATTAGCACAAACAGTGAAAGATCAATGTTTTCTGCTCCCACTCTTGACTTCAGCTTAGACTGAAACAGCTTTTCAACTGGTTTTTACTTTTTTAAATAACAAAAAGATCAGTCCAGCTATCTTGAATCTCACTATCAAGTGCATTATAATAATAATATAGAAAAAAATGTTTTAAATGAGGTTAAGCAGCTAGAATTATTATTAGCAGTAATGGGGGGAGTTGATAAATCATATAGTCAAAGTACTAATCTTTTTTAACTTTTCATACTTTAATTCAGTATCAATAGGTTAAGAAAGTAAATTTTTTCCTGAGTATTGATTTGCAGACAACGTTTAGGAGAAATGACACACATTAGTTTCACAAAGAGTAATATTCACTGATCTCTCTAAATGCAATTTTAATCCTTATGTTAAGCTAAGTACAATAATAATTTAATACAATAAGCCAAATACACACAAAACCCACATATCCTGATCTACAGAAGTGGTTTCCATAGCCACATACAGTTTTATTAGTCAAGTACAGATTTCCGCGATGAACAAGCACTAACAAGTGTTCACAAAACACTACCGGAACGCTTATCCTGCCGTCGGCTTTTTCAGCAATGACATTCCTGTTACCGAAAGGCTTTATTTTTATTGAGAAGGGAAATCTGACCTGGGAAAATGAGTCCTCTTAAAACTTGACAAATAGTATGTTATAAGCCGAGAGGTTTTAAATCAAAAAGACTTCAACACAGAAGCATTCATGAAACTTTTAGTTTCTCCCTCCCACACATCACTCTTTATCAAAAGGAAGTATTAAAACAAATTATTACCTTAAGACAGATAAACACCCCTATAAAGACTGTATTTTCTTCTGTCATCTTTCCTTAAAAGAAACACAAACCACTTCACTATCTTTTAGTAACCCCTCGGACTACTGTAGTCTAAAAACATTCCGGTTTGGCTGTCATGTCTCAGCTCTCATAAAGGCAAAGGCGCTGTTTGGACCTCACTTGTTAAGCAGCATAGCCCACAAGGGCACAGGTCCACCTGAGACATGGATACCACTTCACTGTTCAGACAATCCCAAGTCAGGTTCTGCATGGTGTGCAAGGTCCTTCAAATTACACATGGTCATTAAAACCCTGTAAGTAATGCAGGTGTGGTAGCACCACGGCGGGCTGTTAAAGGCTCAGCTATCTCCCCAAAATCGAAGACATGAAAAAAAAGGTGGGAAACTCTGTCCTTTTCCATCTTTCACTCACATGGTTAGTTGTCAGGACCTTACCATGTAAAACATATGATTATTTTTATACTCGGTCTCCTCAGAAGACAACAAAGCTTCAGAAAGTACAGAAGTTGTCAAGATCCATAGTTGGCTTCATCGAAAGCTTTTCTAGCTCGTTTTAACTCTTCATTCATAGTAAGCAAGTCTTTCACTCTAGCAAATTTCCTTGGATCCTTCCGAATCAAGAAGACGATATCTTCAACTTGTACCCGCCCTTGTCTTCCGATTGACATTGCCTTGTGAGTCTATTACAAAGAAACATATTAAATTTATTTTTAAATCTAATATTTTACTCTTTTAATTTGCATGTATTTAATGCTGGTGAATTTGAAGATTCTTTCTCTTCTAACCATCACAGCCATTCATTTGTGAATTATCGTTCTATTCGTGTCCTCTGTCCACTTTCTACCACATGATTAGCAATGTCTCTCTTGCTTTATAAACATATTTTAATTTTAAGGACATGAAAGCTATCAAATTTATTGATGTTTCTTGTTTGTTTTTTGATATGTGTAGTTTTGGGGGAAATTACTCTTGTAATTTCTTTGTAATCACCAATTTCATTTAAAATTGGCGTCCATCTCAATAGTGCTGGGTTTTCTTGCAATCAGCTCTCCCCCATCATTATGTACTAATCCTGTGCACAAAGGCTCACCACTGCGTGATTTCCAGTGGCTGAAACGGGGAGACTAAACAGTAAGGCTTTAAGTAGATAAATCTGGGCACATGGATTCAATTAATATTATGAAACCATTAATGACAGAGATTATTATGCAATAACATGGGGAAATGCTCCAGCCTTACCTAAGTGGGAAATAAAAAACACAAAAACCCAGGCTATTAGACTGTATTAATATATACATGATTTCAATTTTGTAAATTAAAAAAATACATGCAAAAAGACAAAAGAATATTCACCAAAATCCTAGCATTAGTTGTCTCTACAGGGAGTGTGCATACATGTGTGTGTACACGAGGCCTGTCCAGAAAGTACCCAACCATGTACTATGAAAAAAACAGTTACTATAGAAGATACAAGATACAAGAAACACTGTACACAGGACAATGACACCTCAGTCCCCTTCAGACTAGGCACCTTGGGACCTCACACAGTTCCCCCAACCACCATCAGCTGCCCCATTGTATTTTTCCGATTTTCATTGGCAGCCTGAAACCTTTTCCCTTTCAAAGATCATTTTAGTTTAAGGAAAAGGCAGAAATCGCAGGGCACCAAACCTGGCTGTAGGGGAGCTGAGTCACCTGGGTGATTTGATGTTTCTCAAAAAAAAAAAAAAAAAAAAAAAAAACCTCTGCATGAGACATGATGCATGAGCAGGCACGTTGTCATGATGAAGCTGCCAATCACGCTGCCCATAGCTGCAGCCTTCTGAATCATCCACAAAGTTTCCACAGAGGAATGTTCAAGCTTAATGCAAAATTTGATGCAGATTTGTTGCTCTATTCACTCAGTCATTTTGAATGCGATGGCCACACAGTGCACATGCTCACTCAGTGGCATCTAGCGCCCCCCACTGACTAGTACAGTGAAGTGGTCATTGTTCAAGCATGTGCATTCCAGTCTGCCCTCCTTGGCTGCCAGGTTACATAGATGTTGCGTAAACTATTATCCTTATATTAACAATGGCTGTACTTTTTCCGGACAGACCTCATGTATATATATGTATACACACACACAAAATCTCCATTCTTAAGAATAAACAGTAAAGAATAACTTCCACAGAACAGGCACCCAAATGGATAGCTTATTTCTAAAGGATGCCATAGTTATAGTCTTATCTAAAATTAGAATTTCAAATCTATTTTTAATTAACTAAGATCAATTACAAAAAAAAACTTACCATTTCAGTGATGAACTCTATAACGAGATCTTCGAGAATATCCACCGATTCAGTATAAGGATTCTGGTCATCTCCAAACCCATACATCATACATCGTACTGTGAAAGAATACTCATTTGTGTTTACTGGAACAAATTCAACCATTTGAACAATACTTTTTCAAATTAGAATTGAACCAAGCTGCAGAATATACGGGTACAAAAACATATTTACATTGTATTTGTTGTCTCCAAGTATGATTTTGGTGTGAAAGGCTTCAACCAGTCTCATAACCAACTGTTCCTACCTAGTAGGTAGGGACCTCTATCATCTACTCACCAACCTTCCCAGAATTCCTTTAAAAAAAATTTGTATTTATTTTTTTTAGAGAGGGGAGAAGGGAGAAAGAGAGGGAGAGAAACATTGATCAGTTGCCTCTCACGCCCCCAACTGAGGACCTGGCCCAAAACCCAGGCATATGCCGTAACTGGGAATCGAACCAGCAACCTTTCAGTTTACATGACAACACCCAACCTGCTGAGCCAACTGGTCAGAGCCCATAATAGCTTCAAATAGGCAGGGACAGGGTGAATGGCAATGACTTAGCCCTTGGGAGGTAGTCAGTAGGACATCAGAAACAGAAGGCAAAATCCTTTCTGACAGTACCATAGGGAAAAGGACATGAGAGAAAGCGTTCCAATTACCTTCCTGTAGGAAGAATGGGGCAATCAAAAGAGACAACAAAGGGCTTCCTACACAGAACCCTGACATTTCACTCCCTAGATCAATGCAACTGCCAGCAAAGCCCTTTCAGACTGTGTCTGAAGGAACCATAAAAAATGCAAGAGAAGAAAAGTATAATACAGAATAATAAAAATAATTGCTAATAGCAAAAACTTATATAGCCCTTACTCTATAGGGTGGGGCAAAAGTAAGTTTGTGAGTATGAAAAATACAGTTTATACTTTTATTATTATATTATTTTCCTTACGAACAACAGTAAACCGAGTTTTGCCCCACCCTGTACGCCAGGGGCTGTTTTAAGCCTTTCATGCATATAACTCATTTAATCCTCACAACAATGCTTTTACATAAATACTATCATCATCCCCATTCTATAGAAACAACAAAATTGAGGCACCAAGTTAGTGACTTACCCAAAGTCACAGATAGTAAGAGATGGAACCTGAACTTGAACCCAACTGATCAGGCTCCAGAGGCTATATTCCTACCCACAACAGTAGCACCACTGTTCCTGGTAGTTTGGGGCAAATGGGACACAAATTAATAGTAATCCTATATCCCAAATAATCCCCGTTAGTCCACAGACAAGCTTTAAGAAGTCCTCAAACACTCCTAAAATTATACGCAAAAACTTTATACATTATGTGTGTGCGTGCGTTTTTCTAGGAAGAAAAATCAACTCTTATCAGATTCCCAAAGAAGCAATTAAATGTGAAAAAACTGTCATACATTGGAAATGCTTTTTATCTTAATGTGAGTGGTGGTTACAAGTATATGTATATATGTAAGATTCATCCACAATTTATTCTGTGTAAATTTTACTTAAAAAAAAAAAAAAAAAAAAAAAAAGGAAAGGGACACCCGGCACTTCTCAAGGCAGACGTGTACCTTAAGAATAACTACTTAACCCTGGGACTGTGCCAGTGGCAGCTGTCCCTCAGTGGCACAGAGAGGAAAAAAAGAGTAACTACTTAAGAAAAGCAAAAGCTGATAGAAGTTAAGAGAGAAGAAAGTAGACCAGACCTAGGGAAGGAGTGAGAGGGGTGCCTCGGAAGCCAGCCGGGGATAGAGGTATCCCCAAGGGTGTACACTGGCAGGAGCCTTCAGGTCCAGATACAAGAGGGAGAAAACAAACACAGAAGCCAATGTTCTCGGTCTCTCACTCATTCCTTCTCATCCTTTCTCTCTCTCTCCTTTGGTTTCTGAAACTTTTTTTTGGGAAGGGGGGAGATAATTTCAGACTTACAGAAGAGTTGCAAAAATAGTACGGAGTTCCTGAATATCCTATATCTAGCTCCCCCCACCTTTTTAAAGGATTTTACTTATTTATTTTTAGAGAGAGGGAGAAAAACAGCAATGTGTGGTTGCCTCTCACATGTCCCCAACTGGGGACCTGGCCCACAACCCAGGCATGTACCCTGAGTGGGAATCGAACTGGTGACCCTTTGGTTTGCAGGCCAGCACTCAATCCACTGAGCTACACCAACCAGGGCCAGCTTCCCCTTATATATTAACATCTTACATAACCATAGCCATTTATCAAAACTAAAAGGTTAACACTGGTACAACTACAAAAGTTACTCATTGCGCCAGTTTTCCCACTAATGTCCTTTTTCTGTTCCAGGATCCCTCAATATTTAGTTGTCATGCCCCCTTAGTTTCCCGATTTGTGACAGTTCCTCAGACATTCCTTGTCTTTCATGACCTTGACTTCTAAAGAATATTGGTCCGTTACCTTGTAGCACGTCCCTCAATTTGGGCTTGTCTGATACCTTCTCATGACTGGATTATGGCTGCGCATTACCAAAAAGGGTACTACAAGGGTGATGTGCCCTCTTAATGCACCATATCAGAAATACGTGATGTCAACATGTCACTGGTGATAACTTTGATGACATGGCTGAAGTACTGTCTGCTAGGATTCTCCAAAAATAATAATGCCCTTATTATTCTCCTTGAAAATGTAGAATTCACCAGTACGGAAATATATTTCACTGGAAAACATATTAGATAGGAAGTATATCAACTGTATTTGTTTAAAGGGTCTGTGAAGATAAACACCAGCAGATGCTTTGAAACTTTCTATGTTATAGTAGCAAAAACAAAAAGAAATGTATTTTAAGGTATAGGAGAGGAGATCTTGGTCAGTAAGATATAACAAAATTTCAACAAGACAAGGACAAGGAGAAAGCTGTGAAGATTCCAAATTCTTTTCATCATAAAAATAATGCAATCCAAGGAGAATAAGTTTCTGCTGCCCTGACTACTGTGGTCAGTGGATTGAGCACCAACCTGCGAACTGAAGGGTCGCTGGTTTGATTCCCAGCCAGGGCACATGCTTGGGTTGCAGGCCAGGTCCTGGGTTGGGGCGTGAGAGAGGCAACCAATCGATGTATCTCTCACACATCGATGTTTCTCTCTTTCTCCTTCCCTTCCTCCCCTCTGAAGGTAAATAAATAAGAATCTTAAAAAATACGTAAAGTTTCTGCTATGAACCAACTATGCAAGCCTCACTCTGGGGTGCTCTGGTGTAGGAATTCCATGTGCAGGTTGACACAAGTGAAACTACATACCAATGGAATGAATGGCATCCGAGATGGAGTAAGGAGCAGTGAGCTTTAGGCGAGGAACTGAGATATGCAGAAAAATCTGAGTGGTTAAAAAAATGAAAAAACACACTGGTGCTGCAGTTTCAACAGCCTTTGGGAACTGCTTACATCTGGAGCAACGTAAACGAACCAGGTACTCATGTGTTGCCCCACTGGTCAATCCTCAGCCGTGACTACATGTAAGGGACCTGGGACTGGGAGATGGAGAACGTTCTCATGGTGCCTTTCAGGGTTTGGGCTGGACCAGTCCCCTATGCTGCTGACAAAAAGGTCGAACCTGTCTATTGAGGGAGAATAGAGGATCAATACATTATACGCCACTAGCCACTATAAGGCCCCACACTGTTTACCACCTGCCCATCTTAGTCCAAAGCTCCAACCAACTCCATGTCTACCCTCAGCACCTGTTCCAGGGTCCACCTAACCTTTGGCTTATAGTCAAAGTCGTCCCTGCTTCTACTGCTGCAAAGGTCAGGGACAGCAAAAAGACATGGAGGTGTGTTCTTAGGTCCCAAATTGAAACCCTCATCACAGTTCCGCACTTAAAAAAAGAATGTGTGTGAATTAATATATAAATTGGGATTTGGATATTACTAGCTATGACAAGTTAAATTTAACTTTATAGGCAAGTCTCAGAATAGTGTCCCTACAGGGAAACAGATTCAGAACAATACATCTACTTTAAATGCACATGTCCAAAACTCTTTATCATCTATAATAAGATCACTGTAAATATTACTTACATTCTTTAGAAAAAAGTCTCTTTCTTTTACCCTGTCCACCTTCTGCACCTCCTCCAATTTCTTCATTTTCTTCCTCAAACTAAAAGTTAAAATGTATACGTGAAAATGTCAAGTAATTGCAATGCATTTTATTTTTAAATAATTAACATTTTCCCCCATTTTCAACACTGACATCATGCCAAAAAGCGAAAAGCAAGCAGCAAAAAGACCCATGAAGCCATAGCGTTTCAGTCCAACCGCCGGCTCACGCACAGATGACTTCTATAATGTCCCTATACTGTCCTGGAAGAGGTCTCATGACCATATTTTTCTCTTTTAACCAACTCAGTTGGCCTATTGCTAAACAGTTTTACAAGAGTTGGTACTGAACCAAAGCAAGCAAAGCTAATACTAAGTGCTGCTTACGCAGAGCTAGAAACTCTTTTTAAGTAAGCCTTAGCCCCATTTTATGACATGAAAAACCAAGGACATAAGTTAAATAACTTGCTCGCAGAGAACAGCAATTTTGAAACCCAGGTTCCGACTTCCGGTCCATACTTCAAGTACATAGTTTTGTGAGCAGTTGAACTGTTGGTTCATAATGAGCTCTCGTAAACATTAGCTTTGACCTCCGATGATCCTCTAGGCGTTGTAAAGGGCGTCTGGAAGATACGGACCAAAAGCAAAGGGCAAGGGGCCACCTCTCCCTTCACGTCCTGCCCCTCGTACTGAAACGACGAAGGGAAACAACCTAGCAGGGCGTCAAGGCGCCAGCTTTGCCAGTTGATTCACTAAGGAAAACAGACTCGACTCCGAACTCGCCTCCGCTACTGTACCCGAGGGAGTAAAGGAAAGAGCAGGTTGAAACAGGTGGTCACTCACAGTAGGGTCCTCTTCCTCATCCGCCATCCCACCAGCCAGCCTACACACCCGACCCGCCTCGCTCCCAGTGAATTTTACTACTTCCGCTGTCTCACTTCCGGTGACGCGCGGCCGCGGCCGGGGCGGGGCCTAATCGGGCGAGCCAGCAGGAACGGTGCGCGTGCGCGCTGCCTAGGGGCGGAGCCAGGGCACGCCCTAGGGATTTGGGGATGAGGTCTGAAATCCTGAGGAATTAAACATTAGCGAAGAAAAGGAAGCCTAGGCGGCGTATGTCACCCTAAATTTGCTTCTGCATATGGAGTCACCACTCTCTGATTCGAGACTTCCAGTTATGGATGGATCGTTGTGGGACCACGTGGTCTTGGGCTGCCCCCCAAGAGTGATGTTTAAATTGTATTTAAACAATTCCAGGCCCTGGGTGGTATGGCTCAGTGGATGGAGCACCAGATTTGCGAACCAAATGGTTGCTGGTTCCATTCCCAGTTAGGGCACTGCCTGGGTTTCAGGCTAGGTCCCCAGTAGGGGGCGCTTGAGAGGCAACCTCACATTGATGCTTCTCTCCCTCTTTCTCATTCCTTTCCCCTCTCTAAAAATAAAATCTTAAAAAAAATTTTTTTTCAGCAACTTAGAGTTCCGCTGTTATTTATACCAAGCTTTGTGTTGGTTATTGGGGATACTCTTCTTCACTACTAGTTCTCACAGGGGCAGTTCCACCTCTTAGACTGAGGATTTAAATTTTTGTGGATAGTTTTTTGGTCAGAACAATGATTGGAAAAACCACGGGCATTAGAGTCTCAAGCAAAGGATATAAATATTCTGCAATGCAAGAGATGGTGCCACAGAAGGAAAAATTGTCCCACAGTATACTATTTCTGAAGTCCTATTAAACATTCAAGTGAGTGAAAAATCTGTTTATAATCAGCCTAGAACCTGTTTATGCATACATGTATACACATACATATTCTTTCTCCCAATTCCTGGCAAAAGCTCCTAAAACCCTTGTAAATTCCTAAATAGATCACTAGGAGCATCTTTTGTTCTAATGGGGTGACCACTGGATGGCTTGTGGATGGGAGCTGGTCACCAGCAAGGCCAAGCCACAGAAGCTTGGGAGTTTCAGCCCCACCTGCCCGTTCTCCAGAGAGGGGAGAGGGGCTGAAAATGGAGTTGATTGATTGTGCCCACATAAGGCATAAAAATCCCAATAGTGGGAGGTTCCGAGAGCCTCCAGGTTGCAGAAAACATCCACGTACTGGGAGGGTGCCCTACCCCAACTCCACAGGGACAGAGCTCTGCACTTGGGACCCTCTCAAACCTCACCTAATGCATCTTTCCACCTGGCTGTTCATCTACATCCTTGATCATATCCTTTAATAAACTGGTAAACAGAAGTGTCTTCCCGAGTTCTGTGAGCCGTTCTAACAAATAATAGAATATGGGGGGAGGTCACAGGAACTTCTAGTTTGTCACTAAGTTAAACAGAAGTTGTGGCTATCCCCAGGAACTCTTGCTGCAATTGTCATTTAAGGTGGCGGGGGGGGGGGGGGGGGGGCATTCTCACAGGACTGAGCACTTGCAGGATCTGACACTATCTCCAGGTAGTCAGAACTGAGTTAAATTGTAGGACACCCAGCCAGTGTTGCAGAATTGCTTGGTGTGCGGGAAAATAATTCCCACACATTTGGTGACCAGAAATGTCCCAAGTGAAGTGTTCTCTATGAAAGTAAAGGAGAAAGACACACAGGAAGGGAAGAACTGGGAGTTTCCCAGTTCCCAAAATAGCAACTACCCTGAAACTGGACAGATTTTATTCTTTGTTTTGTGTGCAACTTATGAAGAATGTAAACAATTTCAGGAAATAATGTCACCAAGGCCACATTATATTACCATTAGGGTACTATATGTTACTTTTAAATTACATGGGTAGTTAAGTGTATTAGTTATTTATTGCTGTGTTGACAGATTATCCCAAAACTTAGTGACAAACACAATATACATTTATTACACGGATTCTGTGGGTCAGGATCCTGGGTGCAGTTTAGCTGGGTGCCTCTGGCTGAGGGTCCCTTACTACACACTCAGGGTGCAGGCTGGGGCTGCAGCCTCATATGAAGTACTGCTGAGGAAGGACCCACTTCCCAAACTGCTCACGTGGTTGTCAGCAGAACTCAGTTCCCTTGGGGTGTTAGACCAAGGGCCCCAGTCCTTCCCTGGCTGTTGCCAGAGGCCTCCCTCAGTTACCTGCCACACAGTACTCTCCATGGGGTGGTTTACAGCATGCAGCTGGCTTCTCTCAGAGCAGGTGAGAGAGAGAACCAGGAAGAACACCCAAGCAGAAGCCAGGTTTTTTTTTGTAACCTCACCTTGGAAGCAACACCCCATCACTTACAGTCATTAGAAGTCAGTAAGTGGAGCCCACACTCAAGGGGTGGGCGCTACACAAGGATGAGAACACCAGGAGGCATGCATCATTGGGGGCAGAGAGGCTGCCTATGACAATGGGTTATTGCGTCTGTGACTTTTCACTTCAGAATAATGAAGGGCACATTACAATGTATTTGTTACTCGAGGTAGATTATCAAGTCCGACAGGACTGAGAACTGCCATGTCAGGCAGCGATGAAATGCCAGCCTTGTGCAAGGGGATCAGGGGTAGAGCGTTCCCAAGGTCCCGTATCAGGGAGGCGGACAGGTAAAACGTGCTGGATACACACCGAGGAGGACCATGCAGCAGTCAGAAACAATCCACTAGCTGTCTAGGGCGATAGCCCCCTGAACGCGCCCAATCTTGTGTGATCTCGGAAGCTAAGCAGGGTCAGGTCGGGCCTCGTTAGTATTTGGACGGTAGAAGCGACCCACTAGCGATGTGGGCGGAGCTTAGAAACATTGGTAAATTTGAAAAGAAACACAATGAGATCTGTAACACAATACCATTTATGTAAATTAAACATACACACACACAAATACATATTTTAGAGTGACATAAAAAAGCATAACATTTAAATATACTAGTAAGGTGGCGGGGTAAGAGAAATGGGAGGAGGGACGAAGGTAATGCAGAGAGACAAAGGACACGTGGAGGACTTTGGAGGTGCCAACTATCACAGTATGTCATGAACTGTGCAGTGTGAATAGTTCAATCTTCTGAACTGGAGATCCAAGATATAAAGGGGAAAAAAATCGCAGTGTAATAAGAAGAGCAGAAAAAAGTGCAGAGAGTGAAAAGTCAGGGCGTGCTTCCACAAGGCGTTCCGTGTGGCTTGCCAGAGGCAGGGCTGTTGGGCTGGGGTGCAGAGTGAGTCTGCGGTGAAGCTGCCGTTAGAGTGTGAAAGGCCTTGTCTGCTCTCTTCCAACTGCCAGAGTTCCCGGGTGGTCTGGAAGCAGAAGCATCACAGGCCCTTTTGAAAAAGCTCGCTTTCACAGGCAGATGACCGAGGGAGGATGAGAGGCCACCCGAACCTGAATGAAGAGGAAGAAGGAATTTAGGAAGAGAATTGACAGGGCTTTGTGTCTGAATGAATCTGAGTGCTGTGGACGGAGATGTTCACATGCAGATTGACGCTGTAACTAACATTAATTGGAATGTAAAAGGGGAAGGCGATTGGGGCGGGAAGAAAACGAATTCAGTCTGAGAGGGGTCCAGATGGACGTGCAGGTCTGGAAATCCACGGAGAAATGGGGAAGGGAGGAAACAGCATGGAAGACCTGAACGCTGGAACAAAGGCCAGAGAGAAGGGAGGTGAAGGGCAGATCCTTAGAAAAGGAAAATCAAGACAAAGAAAAGACTGAAGGAATGGCTCAAGAGATAAAAGATAAAAAAGACATAGAGTAGGAAGAGAGAGAGAGGAGGAGAGGAATATATTTTGAACCCCCCCCCACACACACACACACAAAATTCAAGAAGCAGAGAGTGGTCTGGTGCGCTCAGTGTTAAAGAGATTAAGAGATTGAAGAAAGGCCTGGGTTTGACCGTAGGAGGTGGCAGAATAATCAGGACACACCAGTTTGAGGGCAATGGTGAAGACGAAAGCCAGATCATAGGAGATTAAGGACAGTGAAGAGTGGAAGGCAAAGAGCCCTGTCTGGGGAGGCTCAGTTGTTTGGGCACTGTCCCACAAAGTCAAAGGTCACTGGCTCGATTCCTGGTTGGGGCACAGGCCTGGGTTGCAGGCTCAGCCCTCATCAGGGTGCGTGCCAGAGGCAACCGATGGATGTTTCCCTCTTTCTCCCTCCCTTCCCCTCTCTCTAAAACTAAGTTTTAAAAAATAATTTTTAAAAAAAGAAAAGAGAAAAGTAGCCTTCTAGGGCAGCAGACTCAAGGAAAGTAGACTCTGAATAAATGATAGCAAAAAAGGGACAATGAGCTTTTAAAGAGATTTGTTCACAGAAGAATGCAGAGAGGCAGACAGGGGCGGCTGAGTTCTGTGAGGATAATTTGCAAGGAATCGCAGGGATGGGGCTATCGGAAAGGAGAAGCGCAGGAGGCTGGGTGGTGGGCTGGAGCCATGATGGACGAGGGCAAGCAAGCAGTACCAGCCAGACCCCAAATTTAGGCAGAAACTGCAGTCCCACCCTCTCCCTGACCCCTCTTCACCCTCACTCCCTCCCCTCCACCCCCTGCCTTTGGGGCTTAGTGAGGTGGCGTAATTTCCACAATGATTTTATGCAATCTTAATGAACCTTGCTTGTTTACCAAATAATGCCCACAGTCTGGTTAAGCAGGCCAGCTCTGAGGTCAAATGAGTCGGATTTGAAATCTGCTGAGCTCCTTCGAGACCAATGACTCCACCTCTCCGTAGATCCATGTCCTCATCTGTGAGATCGGGGAAAACAGTAGTTACTGACCTTATAAGCTTATTACAAGGCTTAGATGTGCTCTTACCCACAAGGGGCCCAGTGCAGTAACTGGAATGTAGCGAACATCCCATAAGTGTCCTATGTTTTTACTCAAGAACCTACCTTTCAGCCTAACCTGCTGTTCTCCTTCGTGAACTCCACATCCTAGCTCCACAAGGTCACGATCCATCATTCACGAAACAAGTATTTATCAAGCACCTGTAAAATGTTCGGCACTTGCTATGGGACTGTGGATAAAATGACAGACCATGCAAATACACAGCCAGGGACTTACAGCCTCACAATGCAGCAGGGTGTGGGGGGTGGGGGGGGACATGAATTAAGTAGATAATGGATGCTCTGACCCTGGCTGGTGTGGCTCAGTGGGTTGAGATCCAGCCTGGGAACCGAAAGGTCATTGGTTTGATTCCTGGTCAGGGCACTGTCGATGGGTGACATCCATGTTTCTCTCCCTCTCTTTCTTCCTTCCCCTCTCTCTAAAAATAAATAAACAAAATCTTTTTTAAGAAAGCATTTAGATAATGTATGCTCTGGGAGTTTATGGCGGGGCAGGGGGCCCAAGGTCAGAGGAACCTCCCTGGAACAAGTGAGGTCTGAGCTCCAGGGAGGTTCCTGTGAGACCTGTGTGAGGACTGGAGTTAGCTGGTGAAGGAAGGAGAGGGGACCGCACAGTGCGACCTTGTACCTTCCCATCTCTGTGCCTTTGAGCTTTTACTCCTTTCCTTTGCACTGACACGCTACAGGCCCAGCTCAGACGCCTGCTCCTCTATGGAGCCTTCCCCGAGCCCTCTCTTCTTTCCGCTCCCAAAGCACCATTTTCATTTTCCTGCAACACGTCTCATTTTCAACTGCATTTTCTGGTGATTTATACGCCCAGCTTACCTTGTCCACTAAATCTTAAACTTATTAGGAACAGAGCGTGTATCTTTCTTCTCTGAGTTCCCAAAGGCTGGCACATTCCTTGTGCATAGAAGACCTGGAACAAATATTTGCAGCATAAATTAATGCCTGTTTGACAGCCCTTTTCAAATATGTTGTCATTCAAATGAAGCTATTGTTGCAAACTGTGCCTTTGGGACTGATTTTACTCTTTAGTTAAACCAGAATGCCATCGTCATGGTCCCCAGGGCTGATTAGTGTTTGCCACAGGGACTGAAACAGCCCCAACAAAGGGGCCACTGTTCTTGAGTAACAGGCGTTTGGCAACAACTGCCCGTCCTTCGTCCTTCCGTGGAGACTGGAGTGAACTGAGGAAGGACTGTCTGAGTTGAGTCCCCAGCCAGTGGGGCTCTATCGCAGTTGGGTGGCAAGAGCTAGTGACCCTGATGTGAGGCTCTGGGGCTGGGCTGGGCAGGGCGACAGAAACACAAATGCTTGAAACAAAATCATCAAAGATCAGTATCAGGAACAGCATCCTAATCTGAGGCAGCGCGATAACAGACGGAGGGAGCTTTGAAGTCAGACCTAGGTCTGAAGCTACGTTATCTCATCCATCTGCCTTCTCTGAGCCTCAGATCTCTTCTTGAAAAGATATTGTGCAAATATCTTTTGGTGGTGAAGACCCAAGGTAAGGTCTTTACACACACAGTGCCTGTACTCTGCTAAACTGTGTTTACACACATACCTTATCATCCCCAATAAAGTTTGTTCCCTAAGAGCAAGGACTCATCTTTACTTGCAAATCTAGCAAAGTGACCAGCATGTAGCAGACACTGGTAAATATTTTTTAAAACGAACAACAACAACAGTAACAGCTAACATTTCTGGGCACCCTTACTTCATGCCAGGTGTTGTGAATAGTAATTCACTTAATCCTTCAACAACCCTAGAAAGGAGCAGCCATTATAACCAACTTTACAGAGAGTAACATAATACTGTAATTTTAAAAAATGTAAAATTGTTGGTATAACTGATTTTGAAATGCAAATGTGGTGAGATTTGCTTTATATTCAAATAAGTAAACTGTAAAAACTGGAAAAGAAAAAACATGGTAGAGGGGAAGAATAAGGAAACAAACAAGTATGAGTGAGTGAGAAGAAAGAGTGGGAAGGAGAGGAAAGATAGACACATGAAAAAAGAAAGAGAAAAGGGTAAACTCTGAGCAGAGTGAAATATACCCGCTTATTCAAAATAAGGTGTTGGGTCTCTCTCCGTCCTTGAAAGCATCATTAGACAACTGATGACTCTGCGTATGTATGTGTGGGCCTGCGCCTGGCCGTCTCAGGTTTTGTCCCATATATCTTCCTTCTTTGTTTGTTTGTTTATTCTACATTTATGTGTATTATCTCAAGGAGTCTGTTCTGCATCAGCTTTTTTGTTTTGCCTCCAGGAGGCTTTGCTGGCCTTTCTTTTGCGTGACAGAGCGGGCCGCAGCCAGCAGATGGCACTGTGGCAAGGGCGGCAGAGTCCCTCCAGGAGGGTGACAACCACCGCGGATAGCTAACCTTACAAT
The DNA here is from genome assembly GCF_004126475.2 of Phyllostomus discolor. Classification (NCBI taxonomy): domain Eukaryota; kingdom Metazoa; phylum Chordata; class Mammalia; order Chiroptera; family Phyllostomidae; genus Phyllostomus; species Phyllostomus discolor. The sequence goes on from NC_040916.2 coordinate 35,683,418, forward strand.
TTCATCTTCGGAGGGCTCGGAGTTGCTCTCTTACCCGGAGTCTAATAAAGCAGGCCGAGTTGTACGCAGTTAAGGATTTCAATTCACAGGACGGAATCTGAGACTTTGTCTCCACCCTCTCCACTCCCGACCCCCACAAAAAACTGACGGTATCTCTCTCGTCAGCTTGTGAAAGTGTTGTGGAAAGCGCTGTCAGATATCTCCAATGTCTGGTGCAAAAAGCCAAGGGGATCACAGCATCAACTAGATACAGGAGATAATAGACACGCTCCTGAAAGTTTAAGGTTAAATCCATACAAACAAACAGGCAATTATCTGAACGTTTCCCGACAACGTGGAGCTTTAGGATCTAAAATATGAGACTTGTTTTTGTTATAATTTCCTTATTTCATTTCGAAAGTTCAGACGCAGCCTGGCTACTCAGATTTCCTTAAGGAGTAAGAAAGGGCCGCACGGCAAGGGCAGTCCTGGAGGTCACAAGGGGCCCCTCTTCACCCCCCGCGTGAGGGTTCTCACGTGGAAGCCCAGGAAGGACCAAGACCTCTCTGTTGCAGGTGGGCTACAGACATACAAACGCACATAGCAGCCGCCACAGCACACAATACAGTGCAAAGCTGCAAATCCTTGTCAGCCACAACAACGTGAACGTGTCAGGTTGCGCCCCAGCACTAATCCCGCACAGGCAAGCTATAGAGATTTGGTTACCATGGCCACGCAGGACGCCTGCCGGATTGCGCGCTTCTTACTCAAACGTCAGCACGCAAAACTACCCACTCAGGTCCCGTAGCTCGACAATCTGCTAGCCACCCCTGATTGCGGTAGGTGCTCGCCTCCCTGCCCTTGCGCCTGCGCACTACGGTTCCTACCAGTCGCTGCGGCCGGGATCGGGAAGTGTCCAGCGAGAGCTGGGTTCCCCCCGCCTTCGGCTCCCACCGCTGATCCCGGATCCCTAGCCAGGCCCGGGCCCAGCCGCCATGACGAACGGTGAGAGCCAATGCTCAGAGCGGAAGATGGGAGGGAAGGACCATGGGAGACGTGGCGGGCGGGGCCGGGACTGACGTGGCCGGTCTCCCCGCCCCCTCCCCCCGCTCAGCCCCTCTTGGCCTCTCAGGGTGCCCCGGACTCCTGTCCTCTAGACCCCTCCCGGGTCCTCGGGTCTCCTGCCCGTCTAGAACCCTAGTGCCTCTGGTGCCCACACCCCGCATCCTCGGTTCCTACTCTGTGCTTGCCCTTCTCCCTTTCCTAGAAGTTCGTTCTGGCCCTTACAAGCCCCTTGGAATGGCCAGTCTGGGATGAACCACTGCTTTAGCACCAAGGAAAAGACAGGGCCTTCCTCCCAGCCCCCTATGTTTTCATGCTTTCCGACAGTAGGACCAAGAAATCACAGAGGACCTCAAGCTGAACACTTTTGAGGGGTGAATGTTCGAGCCTGAAATGGTCTTTTTTTTGAAGCAATGCTGGACAGCTTTCTCTTGTTTGATTCTAAAGATGTGTCTGGGTGATTCTGGAGACCCTGGCTAGTACTGGCTTTAGATACTGCCTTTCCTAAATGAAGTGGCAGCTGCCACCCTGTTCACCCGACCTCATTTTCTCGGCCTCTTCAAACACTTTACAGAGGTGATTTCTGAAATCCAGGGAAGGGAGGGAAGCAGGGCTTTTCATGGTCTTTCGCGTCAGCCTTACGGGAAAGAACGGAATGCCTTTAGGCAGTGTGATTGGAGGGGCACAAGAAAGCATTTCTCAGAACCTTCTCCATAGCCTGGCACCGAAGATTCATATTCCCCCTCCTTGTCAATGTTGGCGTTATCTGCAAAAAGTTACGGTAGGAAAAGACTAGCACATAAGATATCATTCATCATAAAGGTTCAGTGTATGTAGCCCTGGCCGGGTAGCTCAGTTGGTTAGAGTGTAGTCCCCATATGCCAAGGTTATGGGTTAAGTCCTGGGTCAGGGCACATACAAGAATGAACCAATGAATACATAAATAAGTGGAACAACAAATCAATGTGTTCCCTCTCTCTCTAAAATCAATAAGTAGGAAATACTGATTTACTGAATCTTTTGTGACACCTCACTGTGAGAGTTTTACTGGAGGGAGAGAGGGAGGTAGAGTAGTCCGGCACTGGCAGATGCTGGTTACGTCAATTATCTTTTCGGAGCTTCCTGGGCCGCCAGAGACCTGAGGTTACTAGGTACAGGAGAAGGGACATCACCCAGAACGAGAAGTCATCTGCACCAGAAAATAAGAGAGCAGTCTGACACATAAAAACCACTGAATAAACTTTAGTCACTCTCCCTTCTTTGTGGAGGGACGCCTTCTTTTTTCTTTTTTTCGTTAGGCGATTTGTTGTGCTTACATGTATGAGACATAGCTCAGTTTACATATGTAAGAAAAAGAATTGTTCAAAGTTTTTTTCCCCCACAAAATTGTTCCACTGTGTTGAAATGTTGAAGCCTCAGGAAGATGGTATACATTTTACGAGAATCTGTTGCCACCCTGGTAGAATTTGGTTTGTAAGTAGGGTCCCATGCATGAAATGTTAGATAAACCTAGGAAAATTGTAGTCATGGATTCTAACTCCTGCAATTTCCATGAAACTCCACTTTTTGCCTTAACATTTTCTTCAACAGAGGCAGATCTGAGAGACTTGCTTAAATATCTAGCTCTCCTTTATCACACAAGTGATTTATGATAAGAATGTGTTCAGTTGTCGCCCTGGCTGGCATAGCTCAGTGGATTGAGCGTGGGCTGTGAACCAGGCATTGCAGGTTTGATTCCCAGTCAGGGCACATGCCTAGGTTGCAGGCCATGGCCCCCAGCAACTGCACATTGATGTTTCTCTCTCTCTCTTTCTCCCTCCTTTCCCTCTCTAAAAAAAAAAAAAAAAGAAAAAGAAAAAAAATGTGTTCAGTTTTCTCAGCCGAGGCTCCAAGGATTTTTCGGACTCTCTCATCCTCTGGCCAACACTGGCCATTCCCGGGGGGCTGATCGCACGTGGAGTGATGCACTTTTCAAGGATTCGTAGTTCTTAAAAGGGGAGAGGAGGGAAGGGCAGGGCAGAGTGCAATTGTAAGGGGGATGGATACAAGCAATTTTGGGGAACGGTAAGGTCACCTTGCTAGTCCCAGGACGGTGGCTTCCTCAAGTCAAGGGTTGGCACGCTTTTGAGGTTATCGTCTTGATAATGTGTCACACTCTGCTCCCTGGAGTTCTCCAGGGGATGATCTGTGCCAAAGGGATTAGCACCAAAGGTGTTCTTTTCATCCTGTAACAGTGTACTCCTTGGATGGGATTCTGGTGTTTGGCTTGCTCTTTATTTGCACCTGTGCCTACTTCAAGAAGGTTCCCCGTCTCAAAACCTGGCTGCTGTCGGAGAAGAAGGGAGTCTGGGGTGTGTTTTACAAAGGTAAGAGCGCGCCTGCCCGGGCAGAGGAGCGCGCTGTCGCTGGGCTGCGAGGTGTGCTGCAGAGTGGGGGTGAGATGGGCTGGGGTTGGGTTCGGTTCCGCTTTTACATATTTGTTTGACATTGAGGTAATTTTAATATTCTCCGTGGAGGGAAAGGTATACAAATTAAACAATTTTAGACTGGACTGGTATTGTTGGGAGGAATATTTTCCCAATGAAAAGTTTTTCTGAAAATCTGGAAAGAGTATATTGGAGTCTGTTAAGTTTTGATTTGATTAACTGAAATGCTTTTTTATTTTTTATCGTGGGCACCTTCATTTGGAATCCTATCTAAAGCTGCAACATAGGGCAAAATATAAACAAAAGGTATATATATTTTTTAAGAGATTTTATGTATTTACTTTTAGAGAGAGAGGAAGGGAGGGAGAAAGAAAGGGAGAGAAACATCAGTGTGTGAGAGAAACATTCATCCATTGCCTCTCACGTGCCCCCAACTGGGGAGCTGGCCTGCAACCCAGCCATGTGCCCTGCCTGGGAATCGAACTGGTGACCTTTCAGTTTGCAGGCCCGCACCCAGTCCACTGAGCCACACCAGCCAGGACATAAAGAAAAGGTATATCCGCCTAGAACCTAGGGTAGGATTTCAAGACATTCCCAAGTAGGTCTCATCGTCTGTGACTAAAAAGTTCAAACTACCCCCTTGAAAGGGAGGGCCGATATGAAGGGCAGGCCATGATTCCTTTTCCCTGCTTCCCGTTGCCTTCCAGCTGCTGTGATCGGAACCAGGCTGCACGCTGCTGTGGCAGTCACCTGCGTCATCATGGCCTTTTACGTCCTGTTCATAAAATGAATTCCAGAGCATCCATCTCGTCAACTGCCAACCAAGGGGACGAGGGTGAAGGACCTGTCGGGGGCCTGGGACCAGCATAGGAGAGTTCAGCTGAAATCATCCGAGGCCCCAGGATGACACCACAGCTTCTGCCCCTCCCATATGTGGGGAAAACTCACGGTCACAAACATTATTTATGCTTCAGGGGACTCCAGAAAGCCAACTCCTCCAATCAGTCCTCGCAGACAGTGCATAATGCCCAGATAAATTACACGCGTCGGTGATAACATTACATACCTCCTGCTTAGAAACCTGTCATCTGTTTGGTTCCTCGGCCCTCGCCAGGATCTTTTCATACTGAAGATCTTTAGGGAAGGACATAAGCTGTGTTCAGATGTCTTGGAAAGAAAGAATTTTCGAGACTTGACTTTTTTTCCCCCGTTGTTGTGATTTAGATTTGGCAGGTTGGAAGAGTGTGGGGAACTGGGTGGGAAACAGGAGTTGTCCAATGCCCAGAAATATTTGGCTTTGGAAACTCATCTTTCATATACTCATCTGGCACCATGAGAGAGTGGCATGGTCCTCGCTGCAAAAAGAGAAGAGGTGAAGTCACTGTTCTGTGTGCTGGAAGCTGCAGAGTTTGGCCAAGATGGTCTGGGCCGGCATGAGATTTGGGAGCTTCCTGTCTGTGATGAAAGCGGAAGGCAGCAACTCAGACAAGAAGAAAGGTTCTGTTCACCAGTACCCCCAAAAGGAGACATCACCCCAACCGATGGTGTAAGAAGATAAATCCACTGATTCTCTTTTCCTAAGCCTTTTTATATTTTCTAAACTACTGAGTGCTAAATACTCAGTCTTAAATGCCACCACTAGGGAGAAGAGAAATGATTGAAGAAGTAATTGTTTAATGTATTTGCAGCTAGAGTAGAAGAAATAAATCTAGTATATTCAGATACTAGTAAAGTCATCTAGTAGAAATTAATTGTGATGTTAGATGGGAGTTTTGTTATGTTATCCATGATGCAAACCTATCCTTTGTTTAAATTTGTGTTGTTACGGCCATTTTTAGTTGATTACTACTTTTCTCAGCCAACTCTTAATTTTCTTCATATTACAATCCTCTTTAGCTGTCCTTGGTAAATTCTGTATTATATGAAAATGAGAAATTCAAATGAGAGAAGTTGCTAATATTCATAGGCATATTTGGACAGTTCATAGACTCCATGAATAAATGAGGGTGCTTCTTAAAGTAAAGGAAAACAAAGGCTTGCAACTGGATTGATGACTTTTCCATAGAGTATGATAACTCCTGAGCAAATCGTTTTAGACGACTCAATATTTGAAGAGGAGACTTCTACATTTCCTCCTCCTCTTATCAGCAAAAAAATCAAATATTACATTTTTGAAGCCTAGAACTTCTTTACTTAAAAAAAAAGTGGGTCTAAAATTATTGTAGAAAGCAAGCATGTACCTGGGTCTACTAGTTGCCTTGTCCATTGGAATAAAACTCGACTGTGGACACGTTAGCTGTGCTTGACCCCTGTGTGGTAGCAAATTGTGTTTTGTCGTACTCTGAAAGGACAGAAGCTGCGAGGAAGTTAGGTTCTGAAACAGGCGGTTTCGTCTTTGCAGGTTTTTCGAAGTACAGAAAGTCATTATGTAAACACTACATGTCTCATCATCTCAGAGTTGTGGCTGTGGTCTCGTCAGGAACTGGTTCACAGGGTAACTTTCAATGATTCATAGGTTTTCCGTGGTCATTTCTGAGGACCTTTCACACGTGAGAAAGGAAATGGGAAAGAAGTTACACCTCCTGGGGTGTGAGTTTGGGACCTGTCGGCCAATGGGGTGTCTCTCCCCGGAAACACAGGTTCAATGGGTTTGCAGTTGTTACTGTGTAGCTTTAATGACTTTTGTTTTCTAATAGGGCTAATGTCTCTAAGCTTGGTGCTTAGAGCTCTTTCAGGTTTTAAACTAGTTTCATTTCACAGTTCTGGTTATTTAAACCAATATTTGCAGCTTCCTGAGCAGGTCACCTTGACTCTTGAATCGTAATATTTTGAGATGTTTTCATTCTCGAATATACCAAAAAGTGCACAGAGCGAAGGCAATTTACAGCAAAGCAAAACAGAACAAAAAAATACACAGCTTATTTCACTTTATATAAGCAGATCAGCAGAAACCTGTTTAACTCATTACTTTGCTTGATGTTTCATATTCTTTGACTGAAAACTGTAGCAAGTGTTCCTCTAAGAGAGTCTTAGGAGTGGAAGAATGGGGACAGCAACATCAGCCCTGGTCCAAACTGGCATCACCATACACCCTGAACGCCTGGGGGGGAATGAAGTCAGCTTTTTATAGTTGAAATACAATTTTTTATTCACCACTGTCTGCACAAATCCTGGAAAATAAAATTTCTTTCCCTACTGCTTTTGTCTACTTTATTTGCCACATGCTGAATTTTTTGAACTTTGTTCAATCTTCCCTTGGTTTCTGCCCGTAGTGTACCTTTTTAATTTGAATTAATTAGTCCCATCATTCCTGTTTACACCTTCACAGGAATGTGTAATACACACAGTCCAGAGTCTGTGAGAGTAGCTGTCTCCTTTGGGGGGAGCTGATACACGTCACACTGCACATATCAGCATATATATATATGAATAAATTTTGAGGTGTATCAAGGTAGATGATACTCCCAAATACATTTTACCTACCACTATTGAAATACAAGTATCATCTGCCCTTAACTAGCCATAAACTTCCTTCAGATGATACCAGGTTACCCAGGCACACACCTACAAAACCCTTGAGCTATGGGGTTCTGACACGTTGGATACTTTCCCCTACGTGTTCACTCCAAGTGCATGGCGAGACCGACAGAAGTACAAGTTACAACTGCACAAACTATTTTCTAGTCTCCAAAAGTCTTCTGATTTGTCTTCCCCCCACATACACCTATTTCATTGAAAAAGGAGAAGAAACAGACATTAAAATTGTGCTCTCTGGTTGTAAAAGGAGCTAATTCTATTTATATAACGACCTGTGGTTTTCCCTTCACGCACTCTGGAGGTTGAGTCTGGCAAGTTTAAACGGATACACAAGTAGATGAAGGGTCAGCAGTATGCCTGCCACAGCATCAAGTTCTGGGGAGCAGAAGGGCTCTGCCTTCCTACCTTGACTCCTTTAATCTAGTCTCACCTTTCCCTTTGGTAAAATCGTACTTGCCTCCTGCCTTGGGAGAAGGAACTCCTGGAGAAGCTGATGTTGGAAAACACCAGGATTTATTTGCGTTGTGCGTGGGAGAGGAGTCATCCACCTATTATTGAAATTGAATCAACTTATATCCAGAATTTGGATCAAAGGTCAAAGAAAAACTGCAGATACGGGTATAAATCCGTAGCTGCACAAAGATCAAAAGCCCACCAGGATTCCGTACTGCGGGAATTTGTTCTGCCAGCTCCTACGACGCAGCTTCCCCTCCGAGCCACGCGAGGGCAGCAAAGCGCGCGCGGGACGAGGGTCGGTGCTCGCCGTTTCCTCCCAGAATCCTCCGAGACGGGAAGGGCGGAGGAGTTTAAAAGAGGTTGCAGACTTCCGCTGCTCCCTGGAGGGAGGGCGGCCTGGGGCGGTATGGCTGTGTTCTGTGACAAAGTGGCGCGTGGCTGATGGGTGCGAGCCGAGTGTGTGCGTGGACGCGTGAATGTGATCGTGCCTGGGGTGTGCAAGGCGAGTGCGTGGCCCCTGTGCTCCTCCCCCCGCCTACACATTGATCTTATTTGATCGGGTTGTGACCCCAGCCGCTCCGGGCCGACCCGAGATGAAAAGCTCCCCTCCTGCGAAGCCCCCTTTTCGGGGCGCTGTGCAGCGAGGCCCCTCGGGTGGCGGCACGCCGCGGCCCCGGAGTCGGTCCTACGGGGCTCGGCGCTCAGAAGTGATGAATTGATCAGATAGACGAGGCCGGGCTTGTCCCGGGCCGCTGATTATCGAGGCGATTCTGATCTGAGCCGGGCCCCAGGATGCGGCCGCCAGTGGTGCGCGGCTAAAGCGTTAGCGGTCGGTGGCGGGCCGGGGCGCGCACGGGCGAGGGCCGAGGGTGATTGAGCCCGTAGGCCCGCGGAAGCGAAGCCGGGAAGGAGGTTTTATTCATCTCTAGCGCTCCTCCCCCCTGTTTTTTCGTTAGGCCTGCCTTGTCATGATGACTATGGCACCAATACCGGTGCACCCGGCCTCCCGGCACTACACAGCGGCTGCTGCTAAGGGGTATCGGAGTATATATGCAAGTCTCTGTATGCATATGTACACACACACACACTTGAGGAGCTTATAAAAATTCAGATTCCAGGGGCCCGGCCCAGGTTCCCTGAATCAGAATTATCAGGGAACTCTAGGAACCTGTGTATCTTTAACAGCCTCTATGCCTGGATCACAGCCATGACTTCTGATGTTCAGTTATCACCCTGCATGAGGTGACCAACCAGAGAGACCTCTCTCTGCCACTTCCAGCCATTCTCAGTAATAAAAAGTGAAATGTCCTGTTGCCACTTGGCAGCAGATACACTACCTGAATAGTGGAAGAGGCTGGGATCGGTGGTATTTAAGGACCCTGTACCTGAGTACCAGGAAGAAGCCTTTTCCTGTCTCATGCCCAATCTAACAGCAGTTGGCAGTGACTAAGAATCAGGGGCAGATACCAGTACAAACTGACCCAAAGAGAAGGGAATTAACCCACAGCAAGAAGACAGTTGCAGTTAGGACAACAGCAAGGAGCCAGGACCCCAGAGATGGAGCCCCCCATGGAAAAGCAGAGCCCAGCAGATGACTAAATCCAGGAAGTGGGAAGTCTGTTAAGCTTGACATCAGCATAAATACTAATGCTATGTAGAGCTACTAAAATCACAGTGATTGTAAGCTCCCTAAGAGGATGGACTATGTCCATTGTTTGTCCCACACTCAGCTCCGACACCAAGGTTCGCAGTAAACACTGAACGGATGTCTCTAGACAGCTGGAGTGACCAGTTTACAAAATGCGAATGCCTGCAGCCTGCCCCAAACTGCTGTTCTGCCCTAAATCCTTGCAAGTATGCTCAACGAGACTCGTTTCTAGAAGTTGCAAAACTTCCTTCCCATCTTTTTTTTAAATTTATTTTTTAGAGAAAGAAACATCAGTTTGTTGTTCCACTTATTTATGGGTTCACTGGTTGACTCTCGTATGTACCCCGAAGGGGGATCCAACCCACGACCTTGGCGTATCAATCTGGACCACGCTCTAACCAACCGAACTGTCTGGCCAGGGCCCCTCCCATCTTTGAAGAGGAATCGAGTGGCGACTCGTAGCCTATGGGTAACAGACACGTCAGGCTTCATCTTGCACAAGAATTTTTAATGCAGGTGGGCGGCAGGATGATGTTCCACTCTCATTAATTAGTCCAGGGGCCTGTCAACGTTAGGCGGAGAAGAAGCCACCATCGTTCTTTCGGGAGTAGCCTCCATTGGTGGCTGCAGTGTGAGGGGACACTGTGGAGAAAAGAAGGGGGGGCTGTGAATTTCAGGTGCCTTGCCTTCGCGGGGAACCTGGAACCGTCCACACACTCATGGGTGCTATGCAGAAGGTTCCTGTACTGGCTGGGGGAGGGGCACATAGAGCAGGTTTAGGAGGAGGCTGCAGGTGTCTGCCCCACTCCCTGGGGTCTGCCTTTGTTGGCAATTTTTGGCCCCGAGACCGCAGGCTGAGCTAGAGGCTCTGAAAAACTGAATTCATTCCGTAGTCAGCATGCCCCCGGCATGAGTCTGCTATGTGCCAACCTGATCACTGCTGTTTCAAGACCCTCATTACCTCCCATGCTCGCTCCTAGCCAATCGCCCCCTCTCCCTGACTGCTGGGTCCACTTAGGGAAACCTGCACCACCCATCTGCCCTCTAGCACTTACCGATGGACCCCTGGATGCTGTGGATGGATTCCTTCTTAGGGTTGATCCAGTGTCTGATGTTGGTTCGGGACATGATGGGGGGTGGTGAGGGAGGGGGTAAAACCTCAGGGAACTGGAGCTTGATGCTTCTGGAGAATGGTGTGGGGAGGAACGGGGAAGAATGAGGCCAAGCAGGAGAGAAGCGAGGAGAGGAAGAGTTGCATGCAACCTCAGAAATACAGCAGCGAAGGGCGCTTTTTACCCCCTGTGACACGGACCAAAGAGTTTGTTTGTCTATGTAGACAAACACAATCTTGGAGACTCTCTGTTCATTTTAGATAATAGAAACACGGAAACCACTTACAGGCACGGATGTAAACAACACAGAAACCTGTACACAAAAGGCACCTGCTGGTTGTCCTTTCCCAGGTGGCGCTGTACCTTGTGTAACTGGTGGTGCTACAGTTAGGGTGGTGCTGCAGTTAGCAGGTTCCGCCTCCACCTCTTACCCGTGCGTGTCCTGAGAGGTCTCCCGGTGTATCAGGACCCCACTTTTGTCCTTGAACGCCTCCGTGTGATGGTTGTACAAGGTTGCTAAGCGGAAATCCAGATCGTCCTTGGGTATCTAGAGAAAGTCAAGCCCTCCAAGGTTAACTCACCACCTCTGCCCCTGCTCTAGTCAAGTTCTGTTGGGTTCTACTCTTCCCCCAAAAGTGGAGTGAACCTCTTTGGGGCCTGGATCCACTAACTCCTTATAAATCAAATTGTACATAACGATTCTTGTCAATAGGGAGTTCTGTCTTTGTAAAAATATGTTTATTGATTTTAGAGAGAGAGGAAGGGAGAGAGGGAGGGAGAAACATCAATTCGTTACCTCCCAGACACACCCTGACTGGGGAGCTAACTCCTAACCTAAGTATGTGCCCTGACCTGGAACCGAACCCCCAGCCTTTTGGTGTAGGGGAGGATGTGCTAACCAACTGAGCCACGCTGGCAAGGGCTGGAGTTGTCTCTCATGGTGAGGTCTAAGGAGTAGTGAGCTCTCCCTGCAGATGCAGGAACCACTATACTGTCCACAGCTGGGGCTCAGTGGGCCTCATCATTATTCATGGTTATGTTCAGCCTTCGTTTTAGTCAGAAGTGGGAGGAGTCTGGTGAGAAAGTGATCTGCTCCAGAAACCCAAATCTCCTGACTTCCCACAGACCAGAAAAACTGGCGTTTGGTTTTAGATTGGGTGGGACCTTGGACTGGGCAAAATCAGGAAAGACACTGAGGCAGTTAGGAACAGACTACCTTTCAAAGAGAAACGGCATTTCAATATTAGGTACCTCAGCTTCCAAAAAATAAGAATTCCGCCTCATGGAGGTGATCGTCTGAGTTGAGTTGAGCCGATTCCAGGGCTCCTGTTGCTGAGCGAGGTGAGGCGGGTTCTTACATGGCAGTTGCTGCAAAAAAAAAACAACACACGAGGACCTGGCTACCCGACGACAGGGCCTCGCTGATGTGGCGGCCTCAGTGGCATCCACCCCTTAACCCATCCCATTTTAACTGAACCTCAGAGCAACATCTGCAAAGAGAAGGACAATAGGGGCCATGACTCCCCAGGCTTCTGATCCTCCTACATCTTCAATCTTAGAACTGACAGAAATGGGCCAGGAATATAGGGAAAGGGGTGGAGCAGGAGAGGGGGCCGAGGGCGGGGAGCAGACGGGAAAGATGGTGAGCTCAGGCTCAGGTGTCCTGAGTGTGAGGAAAAGGTTAGACTCCTGCTGCCATCACCAGGTGGAAAACAGGAAGTGTGCTACATGCTGGAGAGTGCAGGACAAGTCGTCAGGATCTGGGGTTTGTCCCGGGGAAGTCGTGGCTGAAGCCTGCAGAGCTGAGTGTGGCCACAGGGCAGGAGTGGCCATGAGTGCACAGTGCTGTAACCGGGGGAGGGCAGAGGCAGGCAGCTGCAGGAGACCCAGGAGGGTGCCGTGTCTAAGCAGGTGAGGAGCAGATTTCAGCAAACGGGGAACGATCACTGTGACTCGGGAACGTCAAAGAAAAAGTCCGCTGGACCTTCCATCCTCTAAATAAAACCTCGCAAGCGTGAATGTGAAATGCACATAACTGACTTCTTCATTGTATATAAAGTGCCGTACTGCTCATCGCTGTGCCGTCGGGACCTAGCACAGCCGCCTAACACAGGGTGGTCAAAAATGAAATGCTAGTTGAATCGATGACTGAACTCCAGCGAGCACAACCACAACCTGGTAGAAATCTCATGCAACCTCTCTGATGTTGGAACCCTCTTCCCACCCCACCCCCAAACATGACCGAGAGTGGAGTGTCTCAGCTCAGCGAGACATTAATTGATCAGTGTGTTTCAGGCCAGGCATTGTGTATGCCCAAGAAAGACGGCAAGTGAAACAAGAGAACTGCAAACACGTACGAGGCAAGCACAGGCAGCTCCTCTCTCATCCAGAGAAGGCTACACAAGCCTCGTCAGTTTTATCGGAAGAAGGGCGAGACTGTTTCTCAATGGGAAAGTCAAGCATGAACTCCATCTTCACGTCCACTTCCCTTCCATCTCAGAGAAAGGGAAGCCCCTTTTATTCAAGAATAAGCCTTCTCCCCTGAACCCAGCCCCTCCTTGAGCCGCAGAAACCTGCGCCATCCTGGCATCCCTACACCCAGCCCCTCTCTCTCACTCTGTGTAACCATCTGACTCCGCTGTGTCACCTTCCCTGCAGAGCCAGGCTCTTCCTCCAGAGTCACCCTTTACCATCCTCGCTTCCTCCCTGCTTCCAGTCTGCCCTTCAGCTTGGCCGTGCCCCGAGCCTGCACCATGCTTGTGACCAACGATCCTTGTGTCTGGGTCAGGTGGATCCTTTCCAGACCTGGTCTTGTCTGACCTCGGTAATTTCTGGCAGCATGACTTTGATTTGCTCAAATATTTCCCCCCCACCCTCTGGGGGTCCTGCTCCTCTGGTCCTCCTCCTCCCTCTGTTACTTCTTGGGTCTGCGTCCCCTCTCTGCCCCTCAGACAGTGGCATTCCCCAGGGGGTTAGTCCCTGCTTCCCTTACCCTCACATTCGCTGGATGAGCTCATTTCCTCCCACGGACAGCTCCAACCACCACTCGGACCCTGCGGCTTCCAGACAGACGTCTTTGCTGCAGACACTCAACCGCACTGCCTGCTATGCATCCCACCCAACTGTCCCACGGGCACCACAAAGCAACACCAGCGCCATTGGTCTGAACATCTCTCTCCCCAAACCTGCTTCCCCTGGATGCCTCACTCGTTCAGTATCGGCTAAGCCCTCAGAAGCCTAGGAGTTACCCTAGACTCGTCTGCTCTCTTGCGCTCGTATCCAGTCAGCCACGAAGTCCCATTGGGCCCACCCTCGCCCCTCTCTCACGTCCGCACCTCACTGCTGTGTCCTGCGTCACCGCTCCAGGCCCATTCTTCTTCCTGCTGGAGACGGCTGCCGCCTGGGGCTCCTGCCCCCTCGCTGCGCCCTCTTGCCTCACCCCCAGCCCCGAGTATCCACCTCCACTGTGCTTTCTAAAACGCCCATCTTCTGCGCCGCTCCAGTGCTCAAAAGCCCGATGCGACTCCCAGCACCTCCGAGATGAAGTTCTAGTTCGCCAGCGTGGTGCACGCGGCACACGCAGCCCAGCCTCCACTCGCCCACTCCTCTACCTCCCACCGGCGTCCAGCCAGCCTGGGCTCTGGGCCCCACACAGGTCACCCTTTCTCTCCTCTCCAGCTGTGTGTGCACCTGCCGCTTCCTTTGTTTTGCTGGTGGCCGATGTGTGGTTCCTGTTTCTCCTTCCTAACTCGCATTTCACCTCCTCGCTCACCTGGCCCGGCTCACTCATATTTCGATGTCAAAGCTCACCTGCTCGGGGAGGCTTCCTTCTAGTTCCCAGTTCTCCTGACACATTCATCACCTGTAACTCTGTCACACCTGTGCCATGGTGCGAGCGCTTCTGCTGTTGCTGTTGCTAGTTTGGCTTTTCTAGAGGAGTTTCTTAAGAGCAGGCGTGTACCTAGTTTATCTGTATATCCTCAGCGTTTAGTAGCCCCTTAGAGAGTGCCATACAGTGAATAATAAATGTCGAATAAACAAAAAGAAGCTCTTTGACTGGATTATTAAGCCACAGTGACTATTTAATTCTCCTTATTTTGCACCACGTCGAACCTCCCAACCACATCGACTAGAAAAAAGGGTCATCCGAACTCCCCAATCGCTGACTCACATGCACAAACACACCCCAGCATTAACCAGAGGACGCAGACGGCGGGAAGACAGAGCACGACCTGGTGGCTTTCCAGAGGATTTCCCCCCATTCCCTCTCTCACACCTTTTTGGAGGACAGTCGCCCAAACAGGGCCAAGTGCGGCCTGGTGGAGCCTGGGCCTGTGTGAGCCCCGCTATACCAGTCGTGGCTTCGGAGGGCCAGAGCCCCTGGTTCCTCTGGACTGGGGCTCCACTTCCCTTTGCTCAAAGGCACCTCTGAAACCTTAGCAGACCTCAAGGTGAGCATGTGGAGGCAGGCAGGGAACGGATTTCTCCAGAACCCCAGGGTCCTCCCCGGAGGTCTTCAAGTTACCATCTCTGCCCGCGCAGACAGGAAGAACAGTGCCGTCGGCCCTGCCAGGGAGGAGTCTGTGCAAGAAACCACAGTACCTTGGAAGCCCTCAGTTTCCCCAAGTAGGAATCATCGTTATCCAACATAGGCTGCTGGAAAGGGTCTCGGGTGGGAGGCATGGTAAAATGCCCCGCGAGAGCTCTTAACAGGAGTGGGAAGCCCGCACAGCCGCACACAACCTTGAGCGCGGGAGATGCCGGGTCCCAATTGTTTGGAACGCCCACTTTCGGTTGCCAGGCAACCGCCCTACCGTCTATGACTGAGGTGAGGTCCCATCAATAGGAGCGCCACCTGGCGGTGCAGCGAGGGAGGGCCCCCCCATCCCCCCTCCCCCTACACACACACACGGAGGACGAAGCTGCTGGGAACCGGAGGGCGGCTGAGCACACCTAGGAGCCCCTGGTTCGTGCTCGTAAGCCACAGGTGAAACCACAGAGGCTTCTCGGCGGACAGGGCTAATGCGAAAGACTGCGGTTGGCGAAAGGAGCCCTAAAAGAGGACCCAGATACTTCCTCCTCCCTCGCGCCAAGCAAATGGATTTTTTCCAACCGGCGAGGGAATGGGGATGTGCAGAGAAGCGGGAGCCCACGTGCTGCGCCTGGAAAACTGCCGACTAGGAACATTCTTGCTCTAACCCAGCTTAACTGCACGAGTCCCAAGGCTTGGCATGAGGTCGGTGTGGAGGCCCGGATGGAAGCGCAGGATGGACGGAAGATCCCCAGAGGCGGCTGCCTTTGCGGCAGGTGATACCTTCTAGGCCACTCCCCTGGGCTGTAACTTCCAGAGGAGAGCCGGCGTCTCAACCCCCTTTCCGGCGCTTCGCACACGGGACGTGCTAGTGTCTGTCGAACGCCACATCTGCAGGATTAGAGATGCTCGTAAATAGCCCACGACCCGAGAGGGCCGTGGGAAACATGAATTTGGTGGCGACGGCTTGGAGGACGCTCCCACCGCGTTTCTTACGCGAGCCCCGTGCTCGCCTGTTGGGCCGGTTGCAGACCCCTGGCGCGCGCATTTGCGCGCGGCGCGCGCCACCGGCGGCGGCTGCCATGGTGACCGGCAGGTGAGCGGCAGAGCATCGCGCGGTCCCTACCCCACCCGCGCGGAGGGAAAGAGGAGGCGGTTGCCAAGGCGACGTGGGTAGGAGGAGACGAGGAAGGAGGGAGCAGGAAGGATGGGCGGCTTCGGCGTAGCCGCCCGGAGGTGACTGAAGCGAGCCCGGCCCCTTGCATCCTCCCCCCGTGAACCTCCCTCCCCTTTTTTCCGCCTGCGGCCAGCCGTAGCAGCCGCCGCAGCACCTGAGCCGCCGCTGCCGTTCGCTCCGGACGACGCGATGGCCGAGGCCGGGCGCAGCCTCCATCCCTCTGCCCGAGGCAGGGGAAGAACTGAGCGGCGCACACTCCGGCTTCTACCGCTGCTGCTTTGGCTTGGGACCGCCTTCCAGGTGACCCAGGCAGCGGAACCAGAGCTTCACGCCTGCAAAGAGGTACTGTCCTTCCCGAGCCGACGCCACTTTAGTCAGAAAAATCTTGGATCCCGGAGGGGACGTTGGGGACCCAGGCACGGACAGCTTCAGAGGCCACGGAGTTTAGGACTCGTTGAGGGTGAGGGTAGGCGGGGAGGGCGCGAAGTGGACCGGCCTCACAGAGAGGCCAGCCCCCTGGAAGACTCAACAGTTTGGGCTGCTGAGCGCGGTGGGTCTCGGGACCCACCTTCGGGGACCCGGGGTCCTGGACTCCGGCATGAGGGGAGAAGACATGGGTGGTTTGCCAGCTGGGATGGAATTACCTTAAAAGTGGTTGAGAACAAAAGCTTATGGGCGTGCAGAGGGACCAGACAGAAAGTGGGAAAGGAGAAGAGGGGCAGGAGATCCTTGTGCTTCTACCATGGCTTCAAAGGAGCATGAAAGCTGTGCAAGTTGTGCAGAAGGAGATGTGCAAGAGGCACGAGAGGCCCCTCTCTCTCCTGGGATCGGGCGTGCGGTCACTCGCTGGCTGCTAAGTGGAGGTCCCTTCATAGCTTTGCCTCCCCTCTGCGCTTTGCTTAGTGTACCCGACAGCGCACCTGGCCCACCTGTGACCAGACTGTGAGTTCCCTAACACTGCTCTTCCCACCTGTCTCTCCTCTCCTTCTCCGACCTCTGCTGACGTATGTCACAGGTCTTTTTCGAGGAGTTTCTAAACTGTTGCCAAATATAATTCAGACAATCGGTACCTTCTGGCCAAAAGGGCCTTTTGGACATTCTGTTTGGAGGGGTACCTAAAGGTATTGAGGAGTAATAAAACTCAGTCATTTCTATAGTGTTGTGGCCCTGAGTAACTTTTTTTTTCTTCTGTAACCATATGGCAGAGACAGCAACAAATATTTACAAGAACTTCACTGGGGGAAGGCATGACAAAAGTTGTTGTGTTATTTCTGAGAAAATGGGGAAGCCTTTATAATAATCCATCAGGGGTCTGGCCCTGTAAACGTCGTCCCAATTGTCATACTTGGCTAAGGTTTTGAGAAGCTGAAGTGTTTTTTTCTAAGTCATCAGTGCTAACTGGTTGGCGGCCACAGCCCCACCCCATATGGAAATGTATTATTACGGAGTTCTAGCCACAGACTGTCTACCACATGACAGACCGTGAAGAGGTGGGGCGGGGGGGGAGAATTTCTGTGTGCGTGCCGACGTTGGACTTCATTCACGAATACAACACAAGTGAGCCCCCAGTAAGTGGGGCTTCTGAAGACTGTCATCAACCCCAGTGACTCCCTGCCCTGCCGTCATCAGCATTTCCACCCAGCCACTTTCTGGTCTGTTTAAAGATGGCCGGGAGCAGGGAGGTTCTGTCCGTGACTGTGGCTTACTGGCCTTGGTGGCTCTAAGATAAACAGTTGCAACAAGGCCACTCGCCTAGGAGCCCAACATGGGAGTCTCCTGAGTGGAAGGTCTTTGTCAGCTGTGTAGAATGTGAGACATTTGAGAAATTTAACACTCTGTATCATCTTGGTTTGGAGGGGGAGAAGAATGTTGCTACTTGAGAACTTTGCATTTGGTTACAAATTTTCTCTTTAGTCCTTTTTAAACGAGTGACAATTGTTAAGCAAAGGCTCTCGCCACAGAGAGTGAGCCTAGGGCTGCGGAAAACCGTGGAAATCAACACATTGGCGTTCCAGCCCCTGCCTGCCACCCACCACGCAGTTTGTGGATCTGTAGGATGAACGGGTATTTCAGTACCACCCACTGCAGAAAGGACTGCTCTTTAGACGGAAAGGAAAGTACAAATAAAACACACATTAGGGGTATCCAACCCCCTTTCCCTCTCAGTGTCCTTACCCCGAGGTCCACACCCCGGGCCAGAGGGAAAGTGGCTTGGGGCTGGGTGCTCATTAGTCACGGAGTCGAGTTCTGTTTACACTCCCCTTGAGCAAACAGTGGCAGCTGAACACCCTTGACTCCAAAACAATAAGGAAGAGAATAAACCCACTATTATAATATTCTTCACTTGGCATTATGAACTGACCCGACAAGTTTCAGGACTTCCACCCCAGAGGGTGAGAAACCAAGTCAGGGTGGACCGGCCCTTCTCTGGTCTGTGTCTGTGTGTGAGTTTCTCCTGAGTCCATGTTGGGTGGGTTAAAGGCCAGGACCCTTACCAGGCCGAGGCTGACCCTGATGATAATGGCACTGTCCCAGCCTTGTTTCTGGAACCTGAGTCACCTCCCCCCACCCGGATCTCCTCAGAAAACACGGAGGTTCCGCGTGTGGCCTCCACATCTTTTACTCCTTAAAACGCGAGCTCAAGATTGCCAGCCCTGAGCTGGGACTTGGCACTCCTTTCACAGGTTCCCCGTCATCAGGGCCACCAGTCAACGAAACACCCTGTGTGGGGCTTGGCATTTCTGTGCTAGCCCAGGCTGCGGGCTGACCGAGAGCCAAAGGCCCAGCCACTGTCTGCAGCACGATGGGTCCGCATGAAATGCGGGAGAAGCGGGAGGCTGCCTGTAACGCGTGTGCCTGTCCCGAGGCCCCGTGCTAGATGCCCCCACACTTTCAGGGACTCCCTGACCCACACCGAACAGCCCACAGGGCTGAAGAATCTGGCAGGCGTGGTTTGGGGTAAAATTTGCTGAGTGAGTGATGTCTCACCCACTTCGTAAGGGTGCTACTGTGCGCAAGTTAACTTCGGACGACCTAAGATTCCTGATCTATAAAATGGGGGTGGCAATACCTATCTCATAAGGCTGTTGTGAGGGTTAAATTAAGTTAAATAACACATGTGAAGTGACTAGTACGTAGCCTTGACGTGTCAGAGATGCATAAGAAACATTAGTAGGCAGAAAAGGTAGATATACAAACAATGGCAGGTAAATGATGAGATTAAGATTGATTTGTGGTCAACAGTGCAGGAGTGGCCGGAGAGAAGTTGATAGGAAAATAAGGAAACTTATTTAAACGGTTGGTACTTGCCCTGGAGCAATGCCCTGGAGCAATCAGGAGAATTTCAATGGGCAGAGATGGAGGAGGGGTGCTTTCTGGACAGAGTGGGGAGCCTGAGGGAAGGTCGGCAGGTAGAAGGTAGAAGAGAACCTGAGAATTGCAAGAAGATCAGGTGGCTGAAATGTGGAGTAGGCGTGAGGTACGCTAGAAACCAAGGTTGGAAAGTCAGAAACTAAGCAGAACATCCCAAAGGATTTCTGGCAGAGATGGCTGCCTGCTGAGAGTTGGATTGGCGTGCCCGCAAAGTAAACATGGCCGAAGCAGGCTGCAGCTGAGGGCAGGGAGCTGGGGGCAAGGGCTCTGGTTCAGAAGGTGTCGCCGAGGCCAAGAAGGTAGACAGAGGAACTGCTATGGGATGGTTGCAGTTGGGTACGTGGAAGGGTGTAAATATGAAAAATGTGCTGCACCCTGACCAATGTGGTTCAGTGTTACTATATTTTGTCCATTTTCAGTGTTGTAAAATATTCCTTTGTGTGACTAGTTCACAATTTAAAAATTGAT
Organism: Phyllostomus discolor; assembly: GCF_004126475.2. Lineage (NCBI taxonomy): Eukaryota > Metazoa > Chordata > Mammalia > Chiroptera > Phyllostomidae > Phyllostomus > Phyllostomus discolor. The sequence continues at coordinate 35,703,186 of NC_040916.2, forward strand.
TCTCCTGTTGGCAGACATTTGGGTTTCCAGTGCTTTGCCATTTCAAACTGCTGCTCTGAACAGTGCGGGACCTGTCACCTGGTGCACAGGTGCAGGGTCCTTCAAGTACAAGCCTAGAAGTGCGGTGCTGGGTTGTGGGGCGCGAGACAAATCCCATGGACGTGAGTAGCCTCAGACACCCTAAGTGAGGGCTTAACTCTGGGGCCACTTTCCCTTTGTAAGTGATGTCGTTTCCTCAGAGCTCTTGGTGGGGGTAGGTGGAGTCACGTTTTCCCAGAAGTTTACTGTTTTTCTCAGTTTTCAGTGGCTTGTGATCTGAGGCATCATGAGTTTTCATGAGTTTTCTTTTATTCTGGAAGCTGGACTGACATACATACATTGGGATCACTCACTAAGGGAATCTGGGTGGAAGCTACTTCCAGGGGTGGGCTTCTGGAAATCGGTAGCATTTTGATGTCTCAGTGTATCACCTTTGTTTCTCTCTCTCTCTCTCTCTTAACTAGAAGAGAGAATAAACTAGAAGTGTCACTGGACGGGAGGTGGCCACCGCTCTCCATGTGGCCTGAGAGGTCTCTGAGGTATCGTAATGGCTCTCAGGGAAGTGCCCTCTGAGCCATCTGACCCCTTATCCAGATTTGGGGCACTCAGTTACCTTTTAGAGTGTCCTTTTACATTCAGGATGAGTCCTAAAATGAGGGGCTTCATGCTTCCTTAGACACTGGAGGGACTAACTTCTAGGAAGAAGACATTGCCAGGAATTGTCCAGCTCTATGGCATTTAAATAATTTCTGCAAATATAGGTCTTGTTCATACTCTCATCATCCAATAGCAGAGATATGCTTTGCCTGTGTGCTCCTTATTTTTAAAAGAAGATCATTAGCCAGAAAACTGTATATTCTTTTTTAAATGAACTTTTTAAAAAGATTTTTTAAAAGATTTTATTTATTTATTTTTAGAGAGGGAAGGGAGGGAGAAAGAGAGAGAGAGAGAAACATCAATGTGTGGTTGTTGGGGGCCATGGCCTGCAACCCAGGCATGTGCCCTGACTGGGAATCGAACCTGCGATGCTTTGGTTTACAGCCCGTGCTCAATCCACTGAGCTACACCAGCCAGGGAAAAACTGTATATTCTTAATTTGGAAGTGGCTTCTCTGTCCCAGAGAATCTTTCAATAAAAAGCGGACCTGCATCAGTTAGCTTTTGCTGAGTAACAAGCAACCCCAAGACTTTGTGGCTCAAAGCAACTATTTTTAGCCCACAATTCTGTAGGTTGATAGGGTGGCTCTTTGGGCCTGGGGCAGCTTGGCTGCTCTCTGCTGGGCTGCCTTGTGTGACTGGCCAGCTAGTGGGTGGGCTACACGTTAGATAAGCTAGGATGGCCACGCTCAGATGTGTGACACTTGATTGGGGTCCCCACCTTCTGTTCCAAGTGGCCTCTCATTCTCCAGCAGACCATCTTAGACACATGCATGCGATGGCCTCAGAGTTCCAAGTGTAGTAAAACAGCAAGCCCCAATGTGCAAGCTCTTTTTCAAGACTCTCCTTGCATTGTGTTTGCTAATGTCCTATAGGCCAAAGCAAGTCACGTGCTCATGCCATGAAATAGACTCCGCCTCTTGAAGGGAGCCCCTGCCAAGTCACATACAAAGGGGCATGCATACAGGGAGGAAGAGAATCTGTTGCCATTTTTACAGTGTACCACTGTGAAAAGCAGAGTTGATACAAACAACCGCTCCGAATGACTTATAGTTATAAATTTGGTTAAAAGCTGTGACAGAACAATGTAAGATATGATGAGTGATTATTATAAGGAGAACTAATTTACATTGTATCACAGGATCTTTTATATAGTTTCAGCACATTGCTGGAAAACTGACAGCTGAGAATTTCTCATCACTGTGTCTGCCGGGATAGATCACTGCTTTGAGAATACATACAGCAAGAGGATGCAGCACAGTGGAGAAACATCGTACTCAAGGCAAAGCATACAAAGTATTGATTTTGGAAAGGACTGACCTCCAGATTGCCTTGCCCCCTTCTGACCTATTAAATACTTTTTAAAATAGTTTTTTATAATGTTTTTGTAACAATGATAGATTCTCATTTTTAAAAAAGAAATATAAATGCAAAAAAATACAAAACTTACCAAAATTTCATAACTGGTTAAAACTACTGTGAATATTTTGTTTTTTTTTTCTTTCTAGACTTCTTTCTATACTTACAGACTTCCTATAACTATATACTTGTATGTATAGATATAATATATATCCACAAATGGGATATTACACACGTGTTTCACAACCTGCTTTTTTCATTAAATAATATGCAGGGGGCACTTCTGCCTATTAATAAATACAGGTTTACTTCATAATTTCTTAAGGCTGTATAGGGTTTTATAGCATGTTTGTAATTTATTTAACCAACCAATTCAGATAGCTTTTAATTTTTATTAGCATACACATACTGAAATGAATACCTTTGCACATACACTCGCAAACAGTTGCTAAATTATCATTCTCTTAATTCCTTAAGTTGTGTTCCTGGAAATGGGGATTCCATGATCAAATATAAGGTATTATATTACCCACTGTCTCCCTTGGGGAAATTGCACCAGTTTTACTTCCCATTGACTTTGTATGCCTTCACCTTTTCTCATGCTTTCAGTCCTTTCAAACCTTGATAAATCAGTACACCACACACACACACACACACACACACACACACCATCTTTGCCTGGTCCAAAGCTGAAGGAACCCACCAGTTTCAAGAAAGACCCCAACCAAGTCCCCCAAGTGACCTCAGAGCGTTTCTGGAAGTTATTCCTACAGCAGAAACCACCCAAAATCCCTAAGCTTAGTTCCTGTTCTAAATCCCTTCCCAGCTGCTTCCCTCTCTGCTTAGCCAGGAGTGAACTCCCCAGGCCACGCCCACGCCTCTTCGCCCAGGCCACGCCCACGCTCGTCTCCTTTCTGTCGCATTTTCCCATCTCCGTGGTCCTTGGGGAAGGGCCTGGCTTGGAAAGCAGGGCTGATACTCACACACAGCCGCTCCGACCGACTCATAAATTTGGTTAAGTTCTATGAAAGACGGGCTGCGAGACTGTGACTAGGAGACCAAATTTAGATCGGGAAGGCTAGGCAGGCCTCTGTGCGGGGTGAGTGTACGGGGCGAGCCGAGGGTCCGAGGCGTGTGGAGGGTGAAGACGAGGGACTGGCTTGCAGGCAGGGGAGAGTCTGTTGCTTAAGTGATGGAGAGAAGACGAGTGGGGCTGGATAGCGTGATTTTCCAGTTACAAAATAAAAAAAGAATATCCGCATTTTGAAGTTTCAAAAACTACTGAAGGAAGATACGAGATTTTAATCAAAGGTCCCTCAGGGCGTAATAAATATTATGAGTAACTTTTACATTGTATAGTGATGATGATGATGATGATGATGATCTCCCCATATTGAGTGTTCCAAGTGACCCACGTGGGTTAACCCGCCTAGTGACTGCAATACTCTGCCAGGTGGGTGCTACAAATGCTCCACCCTCGTCCATCCCACACCACTGCCCCTCCTCTTTACGCTTTATTCTCCTCCATAGCACGCTTCACCCTCTGACGGTATTTTCGTATGTGCATATGTGCACATATATGTTTTTCAACTGTCTGTCTCTCTGACTAGAATGGAAACCCTTTGAGGGCTGGTATTCTTGTGTGTTTTATTCATTTGTATATTCCCAGTGCCTGCCACACAGTAGGCACTCAAAGAGTTTCCGGAGTGAATCCCCACTTGTGGATCATGAAACTGAGGCACAGAGAGGTGAGCCTGTCCCAGGTTACTCGGCTGGGACAAGAGCAGGGCCTCAGGCCGCTGGACTTGTAGCCGCCCCTCTGTTTCCCGCCCGCCCGTGCTGCAGTCCACGCTGTGAGAAGGGGGTCCGCTGAGAGCAGAAGCTCCCCTCCCTCACCCCCTGCAAATCCCAGATGCTAGCCTCTGTCAACCCTTGATGAGATACATTCTTGAAATGTTTTATGTCTATACAAGCACACCTGTCTACTCTTTTCTTAATTTTCTGTACAAATCAGGTTAGAATATCTGTCCTTGGCTGCATTTTACTGTTTTCATTACTATGGCTCTACTTTTCACCACGAAATTGTGATCCACTATATGTGTGTCCCATCACTCACTGAAACAGAAACTCGAAGGAAGGATGACTCCAATCATTTATGCGGTAACTGTGCTGCAGAGCGCACCCCCTCACGTGGCCCGACGCCTACGTCTTTGAGTCTATCTGCAGGATGAAGCCTTAAAAGCAGAAACTGTGGGTCAAAGAGTCAAGGGTCAAGTTGGCACAGGGCCTGTTAAAGACAGTGTTAGTCTTACTCATCTGCAGTCAGAAGGAGGAGGAGGCGGCCCTGGCTGGGCGGCTCAGTTGGTTGGACCGTTGTCCTGGGCACCAAAAGGTTGCACTTTTGATCCCCGGTCAGGGTGCGTACAGAGACAACCCATCCATGTTTCTCTCGCACATCAATGTTTCTCATCATGCATGCACTCTCTCTACCTTCCCCTCTCTCTAAAATCAGTAAAAACATATCCTCGGGTAAGGATTAAAGAAAAAAAGGAGGAACGGGAGGAGGGAAGCTCTGGCTGGGAGGACTGCCACCCGCCCCATTCATGCTCCCCCGGGAACCACTGGTACCTGGAGGGCCCTGCTGGAGAGCCTGCCAGCGAAGCTGCCAGCCGGTCCCCGTCAGGGCACGCCAACCTGGTGGCTCATTTTGCCAAACCTTCGCAAAATAACTTGGTCAGACTCATAGCTCTTCAGGCTGTATTGTCACTCTGGTAAGTGATGAAAATTGTGCCATTTGCCACATTTCTCCTTCAGCTTTCCTATGTCATACCAGATAAAGCACAGAACAGATAATTACAGTTAGTGCTTGACAGCTGCGGAAAGAAAGTACATTTTTGATACCTCCTAGGCCCTCCAGCTTTCAAATTCTTTTAAGTCTGAAAGGCTTAATATGAGGTTATCACTTATTTTTCTTAGATTTGTCATATATTATTATTTTTTAGATTTTCAAAAAAATTTACTTTATTTTTTAAAGAGAGGAGAAGGAAGGGAGAAAGGAAGAGAAACATCAATGTGTGAGAGAAACATCGATGGGCTGCCTCCCGCCCACTCCCAGCTGGAGACCTAGCATGCAACGCAGACATGTGCCCTGACTGGGGAAAACACTGGTGACCCCTGGCCTGCAGGACGACGCCCAACCCACCGAGCCACACCAGTCAGGATCAACTTGGCATGTATTACCAAAGGCATTTTTTAAAGGCCCACAGAACAATGTGGTGTAAGAAAAATTGAGTTTCGTAGGCCTAGAACGTGATTTTTTAAACCTGGATCTTACTGATACAAAAGACCAAATAATAATCATAATCATAATAATTGGCCTTTAATGTAATGAGCCTGCATGCTAACTGGAGTGTCCGTCTCCTTACCCCATGCAAAACAAGAAAGGAAAACTGTTTCTGAGTTAGAAAGGAAACTGAAATTGGCTAACTTTCTGCTTCAAATTGATTGCTTTACTCTCCGACCCCAATCGCAGGAAAATAAAAGAGTGGCTAGTAAGCCACCCAGAGCACAGACAAAGGGAGCATTCATTATGTCTGTTCCTTCGGCTTTCTTTCAATTCTCCGAAGGATGGGTCTGGCTCAGGAGAGCACTTGGGAAAAGCCAGGCACGTCACGGCCTGTGCTGTACACAGACCGGAAGGGGCGGTGCCTAAATATAAAGCAACAGGTTAGCAAGTAGCCAGGAGGAAACAGACAACTATGGGGGGAAAGGCAGATTTTTAAAGAACACGTAGAGTTTTTAGTCCTGGATTATCTAAAAGACTATTCCTCATTCTTATAGTCACCAGCTAGTTTTTCCCATGTGGAGAAAGATCATGTAAGATTTCAGAAAAAATGTGTGACCGTGGCCAACGTGCTTGGTCGCTGTGGGTGACGAGCAAGTGAAGGGACCGGGCAGGAGTGCGCATGCGCGGAGTGCGCACTCGCGCGCGCGCGGGCGGTGGTGACAGTATTGGGGGTGCGCACTGACGCCCAGGAGCTTCTCTGCAGGAGGAGACGGCCTTTCGATTTTTAGATAACAGGAAAATCTAAGGTTTTTGGAAACAACGTCTTGGTCTCATCCCATCTCTACTGAAATCTTAGTTTCATACTTGCAGAGACTGAAGACCAGGGAGGGCGGCATGTTGGGTCACTCGGCGGAGTGTTGCTTAGATGAAAACTCATGACCTGGTCCAATACTGGTGTGGGGGGGACGTCGGGGTGACCCCAGGCCTAAGGCATCCTCCCACCCCCCCGAAACCAGCTCAGTGGGTGCTTATCCTCAGGTAGGGTACTTGCTGAACAATTACAAACGTGTTTCAAAAGAATACTTTTTACCCCAGATAATGAGATGTTCATTATTTCTAGAGTAAACCCCTAGCACTGGGGTGAAAAAAAAACAAACAAACCCAAAAAACTCTTTTAAACATTCGTAATTGTGAAGTAACACAAGTGGGCACCCGGTGGCCCCATTATTTCTGACACGCATTTCGTCCACCCTGTGCCCTTTCTGGTCTTCTCCCTTGTAGGAATGTTGATGGACACTGTCCATACTGGTGCCTGGCCCTGGAGAGCAGGTGCTGTCAGTCTGAAAACACCGATGACAAGTTTCCTCTAGCGGCCACTGGCCATTGTCATGTTTTCTCCACCAAATAACTTTTCTCATATGTTTTTTACCTTCAATCCTGTTAAGTTTAAAACAACTCATTCACCAAGCACTTACTGAACACAACGAGCTGATGAAGGAGACGTGAAGAACTACTACACAATATGAAACCCACACGGATGGCTCATTCCAGCCTTTAAAGGGATGGGTGGCCACAAACAGGTCAGGTGCATGCTGCAACGAGGCCGGGAAGGAAGGACCGGCAGGTAGAGCACAGTCTCTGGAAAGGGGCTCACATCCCCAGTGGAGCTTCGCTGGCTGTGAGACTTAGTTATCAAAGGAGCGATCAGGTTTAATTTTTCAGGATTGTTGTGAGAATTAGAAATGAGAAATAAGCCCTGGCTGGCGTAGCTCAGTGGATTGAGCTCGGGCTGTGAACCAAAGTGTTGCAGGTTCGATTCTCAGTCAGGGCACATGCCTGGGTGCAGGCCATGGCCCCCAGCAACCACACATTGATGTTTCTCTCTCTCTATCTCCCTCCCTTCCCTCTCTAAAAATAAATAAATAAAATCTTTAGAAAATAATTTAAAAAAAGAAATGAGAAATAAGATACAAACATTGACTAGTTGTATTAGCTGGCTAGGGTTGCAGTGACAAAATACCACAAGCTTGGTGTATTAAGACAACAGAAATTTATTTTCACACAGTTTTGGAGGCTACAAGTTCAAAATCAAAGTGTGGGCGGTGCCCAGATTGCTGGCCCCACCCACCCGGGGAAGTACTGATTCAGTGGGTCAGTGCGGAGGGCTGCCTGGCCCGGGACCACACTTTGAGAACAGAAAGGTCAAGTGCTTGGAAGACTGGGCGTCTTGGGCTTGGGTCCCAATCCTGCAGCTGACTTATCAGCTGTGTGACCTTGAGACACGTGCCTGAGCATCTCTGAACAGGCGTCTTCATCTTTAAAATGGGGAAATCATATACACCCCACAGACTGAACAAATATTTGCTCTGTGACAACTGCAGTACCAGGTTCTACTAGGCACTGGGCACACAACAGAGGATAAGACAGGCTTTGATGTCAAGGAATTTTCAGTGGCTGTGATGCTTAAAGAGACAAAATTTGCAAAGTTCAAGGACCACGAGAGATGCTTAATAAAAATTCATTTCATTTCCCTCACAGAAGGTAACATGATTCTGCTTTTACTTTTTTGTTGTCCAAAAAGTCATTCTCAAATTTTATAGCATGGGTCTAGAGCCACGATTCTCTCTTTGCCTAGACGGACAGTCTGAGGTATGGGCACTAGCAGAGGTTGAGTTGTATCCTCTAAAGATTCATATGCACCTCAGAGTACTCCCTGTGGACCCAAGCACTTCAGAACGTGACCCTATTTGGAAATAGGGTCTTTGCAGCTGTGGTCGACTTAAGATGGGGTCATAGGGTGGCCCTCATCCAATAGGACTGGGGTCCTGACAAAAAGGAGGGGGCGGGTTGGGCAGAGAAACACTTGCAGGGGAAAATGCTGTGTGAAGACCAGAGTCGTACTGCCACAAACCGAGCAGCTCCAGGCTGCTGGCCGTCACCGAGCGGGAAAGAGGCGTGGAACAGGCTGCCCCTCCCGGCCTCTGAAGGCTCCAGGCTGCCAACACCCCTCTTTGGATTTCTGGCCTACGGGACTGGGAGACAGGCGTCTGCTGTTTAAGCCCCTGGTCCGAGGTGCCACGGCTGTAGGCGCCGCCGGTGTGACATCACACCACGCACAGGGTGCCCTGCGAGAGGGGAGGGAGACCTTTCACTTTTTATCCCGTGCATCCCCTGTCGTTTCAACATTCTAAGCGTAGGCAGTTACACTAAATAAATACTCCGAAAAGAGTACATGCCTCTGCCTCTAGATCTCTTTGACCTCCCAGCTGGCCAACAGCTGGAACCGCCTGCCAGGCCTATCAGGATGTCTGCACCAGGTCGGACTTTGGATTAGAAGACCCCCCGCCAACCAATTCTAAAACAATATGAAATTCTCCAAAATGTCTGGGGAGTGTCCGGTGCGCGGGCAAAGCAGCTGGACAGTTGGGGCTGTCACAGGGAAGTATGAGTCAGGGACTTTGCTATCGGGTTGGGACCAGGCCTGAGGAGTGACAGCAGCACCAGGCGATGCATGATCATCGCCCCGTGAGTGGCGTGGAGGACAGAGCTCTCACCTTCTCACACAGGGGTGTCGAGCTCATTTTCACCGGGGGCCACATCAGCCTGGCAATTGCCTTCAAAGGGCCGAACGTAATTTTAGGACTGTATACATGTAACCACTCCTTAGCAGTTAAGTGAGAGCTCGGCACTACCACCGGGCAGAAACCAGGTGCTGGGCCGGATAAAATCAGGTGGAGGGCTGGATTGGGCCCGTGGGCCTTGTGTCTGCCACCTGTGTTCTCGAAGGACCAGGAAAGTGCGCCTTGGTTGGGGCTGGTGGGACGTCAGGGGTGAGGAGGGCGGGGCAGGGGTGGGAGGAGAGGGTACAGTCCTCTTTTCTGACCCTTTTCCTTAGAGGACCCGTGGTAAACCCGTGCCACTCTGGAGGGGGTAAGTGATAAAGACAGGGAGATACATTTCCTAAAACTCTATTAAAACATTTTTGATCAGGTAATATGGCCACATGGTAAGCAGTTCAAAAGAGCACTCAGGAAAGGGCTGTGATCCTTCCTACAGACTTTTCTGATTTCTTAGCTCTTTCTAGAATGAAGGTCAAGGTAACTGAGGCCCAGAGTGACTAGTTCCAGTTTTACGGGACAGTGACTGGACTCTGTCGGTGCAGAAACCTGGCCAACTGCTGAGCATCTTTTCTGAAGCCGCCGGCCCAGAGACACGTCCACCCAACCTGCCCCCAGATCCTGGCCCGGGGCTGCGGCCAAGCCTGTTCGGGGAAGAGCCCGGCCTCTGACGGCCTTCAGGGTCAGGCGCCGGTGCCCCAGAACTGGTTGTCTACTCACCCATCGCTAGTTTTCCAGGGGTGGCAGAAGGATGGGCCAGAATTTCGGGTAGTGACATCTGGCGATGGCCAACGGTGAGACTGTCCCACGGAATGGCCTGGGAATTTTATTCAGAAATTTCACAAGCAATTCAGGTGTCTACAGCTACAGCAGCTGTCATTTTACAGGACAAGCGGCGCCCGCCCAGTGTCTGTTCAGCCCTCTGGTTCACCGCACTCGCCCATCAGCGTAGTGCCCACAGCTGACCAGATCCCTTGGCGAGGCACAGATAAGACTTGGGAGGTAATAAGAGAACCATTCCCATCACCCTCCCTCCACCAGCAGGCCGAGGCTTCCCGATGTCCTAGTCTGTCCTCTCCAGAGCCTTTCACCATGGGCCAGTCATCCGAGAAGCACAGCCTCAGTTTCCCTCCCGCCCAGGGTGGTGGAACGCTGCAGGCTTCCCACTGCCTGGCAGGCCTGTACCCACCGCTCCAAAAATCCTGCTGAAAAAAGCTTCTAAGAGAGGCATCAACTTAAAAAATGCTTGATTAAAATAATGGTTTGAACAAGTAGCTCATCTACATGATAATCAATTCCAAAAGCATAGATGGGTACAGAATAAAGAGTATTCCTCCCACTTCTGTCCCCTGTCACCTAGTTTTCCTGCCAGGAAGCAGCTCTTGCTGCCTTCAGACTTAGGACTGAAGTCAGTTTGCGCTCCCGAGACACTGGGGATGCACAGGAGATGGGGTGCAACCCTGGCCTTAGGCTTCTCTTGCTGGGAGATCAAAACCAGAAGCAGGAGAAAGCTCGTGGGACAATGGGCTGGACACAGGATGAAAGTATGAGACACTAGTTATGAACAGTGTCTTTCAATTATAATTTTAATTATTCAGATCGGGATTGGAGGAGTTAAATTTTAAGTCAGGAGATTATAGATATGGGCAGGAGGCAAAAGGAAAACTGGGAGGCATTAAAGAAATCACTTCTTTTTAAAAATTCTTTTTTTTAAAGATTTTATTTACTTATTCTTTAGAGAGGGAAGGGAAGGAGAGAGAGAGAGAAGCATCAATGTGCAATTGCTGGGGACCATGGCCTGCAACCCAAGCATGTGCCCTGACTGGGAATCAAACCTGCGACACTTTGGTTCGCAGCCCTCGCTCAATCCACTGAGCTACGCCAGCTAGGGCTTAAAAATTCCTAAAACATTATTTCTCATCTGTTACCGACTGCCTGATACTACGTTTATATATATTTACAGCATTCCTATTCTGTGGCTTCATACCAGTACGTGAACGGCGTGCCCAGGGATTGCACAGCGCACAAGCTCTGCAGCTGGACACAGTGGCCCCCGTGTATGCAGGGCCGCCTTGGTTAAACTGGCATCCCCTTATCATGTCTTAGGGTGTACCGTGGGCTGGATTCCTCTGACGGGAAGTGGGCAGCATCTAAGCATTGCGGTGCGGGCCTAGAGTCGGAACACGGGCAGGGCTGGGGGAACAAGCAGGGGCCGGGGGCGAAGGGCCTTGTAAGCTCCGCGGGGAGTCTGGGGCTCGCTCTGAGAGGCCCACAGCGGCCCAGTGACACGTTCTGTTCGGCAGTTCAGGTGGGTCACCCTGGCTGCAGCCTGGAGAGTGGCTCGGAGGAGAGGAGGCAGCAAAGACAGGGAGTCTGTCCTCCAGGTTCAAGTTCTCTGTGAAGCAGCTAGGACATCAAAACACCGAGCTGTCCTTGGAGAGTTTTGCACAGGCCAGGACCTTGTTGACCTGCTTCTTTCATGTATGATTAAAAACTCAGGTAAAAACAACTCAATGGAACATTTTGATCTCATTTTTAAAAATTTAAAACAAAACAAAACAAGAAAAGGACATCTTTGAAATATAATCTCATAAAGCCCTGTCTTGTAGACAGATGTGAGTACCAGGCCCTCACCTATCAGAAGGGGACTGGACTTTATAAAGGGACATTTTGTTTCCTAGTGACAAAGCCATTCCAATCCAAGGGACATTTACAAGCAACACTGAAAAGCCCTCTGCCCTCGATGGACTGGCCGCAGTTACCGAGTGTCATAAACGTCAGCAGCCGGCCTTTCTCCTGGCGAGATGAGCTTTGGGCAAGTCGCTAGGGGAGAAAAGTGGTGAGAGGACAGATGTCGTTTCATATGCACGAGAAGAGGCCCCAAGATGAGGGCGAGTCAGGGCACGCAGCAAACACCGGGGCAGCGGGGAGGGGTTCAGCGCCGCCGCCGCCCTCGTCCTTGGGCCAGAGATGGTGCCAGGCTCCCTTCGCCCAGTCCTACCGCCAGAAAGAAAAGAGGAGGCCTGGGTGCCCCTCTGTGCATCCTTTCCTGTCAGGGATGCAGTGGTAGCTGGCTGCTTTTTTTTTTTTTTTTAAACTGGTTTACAAAGAGCTTTCCTGAACATCTCCTATAGTCCTGAGAGGTTGGTGTTACGTGTTACTCAGTATTGTGGGGCGGGGCATGTGGATTCTGGTTAGTCGTCGTAGCAAAGTCTTATCATCCCCATTTTATGGACGAGGGAACCGAGCATGGGGAGACCTAATAACTGGTCTGCAGTCTGAGCGTGGCAGGACGAGATGAGCCTCTAGGTCTTTCAGCCCCAATCCAGAGCACCTTGCACGGCTCTAGAGCTGCTCTAGAGCCGTGCCCTTGTCCTGTCATTCAGTCCCTCAGCAAATAGTTACTGATGTCTGCCTGCTACGGGTCAGGCAGAGTTCTGGGCACTTGGGCCATATCAGTGAACAAAAACGAAGATCCCTGTTCTTGTGGTGCTCACGTGTGCCCTGGAGTGGGGCAGGGGCAGAAATCCACGGTGCACATGGTGCGTAACTGAGTTAGAAGGCGTGTTGGTGGGTGGTAAGTGCTACGGAGAAAACTCACTCAGGATGTGAGGATCCCTGGGACAGAGGGAGTGGGTTACAGTTGTGAGCAGGAAGGTCACAGCAATAGAGGTCATTTCAGGGAGGGTTGGGGGGGCTGAAGGGGCAGAAGCAGGTAAAGTGCCCCGAGCCCAGGTGCATGGGTGTTCATGCATGCTCACAAGTAATGGCTGTCCTCACCACACCAGTGCCATCTCCTCATCAGCCTATCAGTGTCTTTCAGGAGCCCCCAGGCCAAGGCTGTGCCCCCAATGGACAGGCAGCTCAAGTTACAGGCAGGTCGGCCCAGAGCATGCTGACGCGGATGGCCTCAGCCCGTGCTGAGACCCAGAATCTGCTCTGTGTAATGTGTCCGCGGACACAGACCAGGAAGGCAGGCCCCGGCTGAGCACTGTCCCTGCTGGTCTGGACTGAAGTGGAAGCTGGAAACCCAGAGTAGAATAGCAAACTCGGACAGCACGGGTGATGTAAGGCCAGGCTCCCCCATACTCCTTCAGATGGGGAGCCCTGGAGCGCCTGGCTCTGTGTTGCTAGGCAACAGCCCACCGGCAGAGGACCATCAGCAGGGGCCGGCTGCTTGTGGTCATTTGTTTTGCCTGCTGCTGGTCTGATGCCCTGGCAGAGAAGGGGCATTACCTGTAGGTTAAAAGAAATAACTTTGTGAGGTGAAGGCCAAAAGGTATCCTTGACCCTGAGTCCACCTTGGTGCCTACAATTCCACAGTTAAGAGGAATTTGCTCTTAAGACTGTGGTAAACTTTTTTCATGTGGCCCTGGCTGGTGTAGTTCAGTGGATTGAGCGCGGGCTGCGAACCTAAGTGTCACAGGTTCGATTCCCAGTCAGGGCACATGCCTGGGTTGCAGGCCATGACCCCTAGCAACCGCACATTGATGTTTCTCTCTCTCTCTCTTTCTCCCTCGCTTCCCTCTCTAAAAATAAATAAATAAAATCTTTAAAAATATATTAAAAAAACAAAAAAAAACTTTTCTCATGCGTGAAACTTTTGGTTCAAAGGAAATCTTAACTGAGAAGAAGAAGCAGAGATGGAAAAGAGACCGAAGAAACGACATCGCTCCATTACAGGCGGGGTGCGAATCCCGAACCCCTCACCCCCCACCCGTCAGAGGGGCTTGCTTTCTAAACCCCTGGAGTCAGGAGCATAATTTGAAAATCATTGTGTTCAAGTGTTTCAGTCCCCTATTGTGAACAGACTTTGGCTGGTAAAATGTTAAGCTATTTTAAAATGACTAACACATTGTGACAGTTCAATGTTTTTCTGTGTGTGGGAAGGTGGATAACAGACTCCTGAGAGGATCTGATGAAAACTGCAGACCCCGTGCCCAGAAAGACGCACATAACTAAAACTCCCCTCCCCCACACCTAAAGTTCTGCACTGGGTTGTGTGGAGGAAGTGGTCCGGGGTCTGTATGAAGGACCCCCGTCTTGTGGGAGATCGGTTTATCTGATTTGCTTCCAAATGGGATCCATACTTAAGTCCCGAGGCAAACGGAAAGGTGGGAGGAAACAGAAACGACCCGGAGGAGAACCGGAATCATGGGGGAGGAGCCCAGGACTCTATTTTTAACGTGATGGCCAGGCAGTTGTGATGACCTGACAGGCGCAGGTTTAGGCCACAGAGCTCTGGGCTGGGGTGTCTGGGCCCGAGGGCTCGGGAGACCCTGCTACTGAGTCGGCAGTTCTCGAGAGGCTGGGAAGGAGGGAGCGAGGAGGGAGAAGGCCCGCTGCCCTCCCCAGTCTGGGCAGTGGCAGAGCAATAGGGAGGGTCCTGTGCCTTCCACCCTACCCTTCCCAGCAGGGCAAAGCGAGGTCACTGTGCCCTGAGCCTCAGCCAAAACCAAAACCTGATGGAGGGCACTCCGAAAGCGAAAACAAAGCAAAGCAAAACAAAAACAAAATAAAACAGGAGCCCGGGAAACCACCCAGCCAGGGCTGGGCCTAAGAGAAAGTCTTGTGTTCAAATTCTGACATTCTCCGCCGTTTCCCGAGTTCTGCGATAAGTTCCGGAAGTCATGGCTCCCCCCCCAGCAGAGGTCTATCCTCTCCTTGGCGGTGGGGATGGTGGAATGGGACCTGCTCCTGTCCGAGTCAGGTGCATTCCGAGCAAAGAGGCATTTGCAGCTGAGTCAGCGAACACCTGCTGACCCCACTGTGCCAAGTGCAGGGTGTTGGCCTGGCCCGGCCTGGCCTGGCCTGCCAGGGCATCGTCCCCAAAGGATCTGCTTTTCAGGGACAGCGAGGAGATGGGGAAGAGCCTGCAGCTGGGGGAAGCAGCCTCCTCTGGATCCCCAAGGCCTCAGAGTCAAAATCTGGGTTTCCTTGAACACCTGCTTCGTGATTCGGGCCCTGTCCCAGCCAAGACAAACCCAAGTGGTGTGGGTCCCCTGCTTCCCTGGGTGGCGGTGACTTCCCGCAGCAGCAGCAGCTCTGTGACTCTGAGACGCAGGAGGTGACACCTGCTGCACTCGGTCTGTTCTATCTGTGTGGCAGAGGGGCGGGGTCGTCCCCTTCCCCTTGGGGTTCCACTCAAGTGTATCCACCTGTTCGAATTGTACGGTTAGGAGCTGTGGGTTTCAGTGTACACAAATTTCACCTTAAAAGAACAAAACCTATAAAAAATAACTTCAAGTGGGGAGACGTGAGTGGAGGTAAATGAGCAAGAATGGCAGAAATTGGTAAGTATTGGCACTGGGTGGTGAGTATGTGAGGGGCATTATATTGGCTTCTAATAATAGATATTTGAAATTGACTATAACATGTACAAGAAAGAGACTTAGAAATGTGTGTTTTCTCTAGAAATCTGTCTTCTTGATCAAAAATCTTAAGGAAACTCATACTCTTTAACTCTAGTAATTCTGCTTCCAGAAGTTTATCCCAAGGCAATAACCAGCGATACACAGAACGTTTCATTGTAGTTCTATTTAAACAAGGAAAAACTGAATTCAATGTCCAACAACAGGAGAATGATCAAAGAAAGGGGGGAGGGGACATCTGTAATAGTGTAGACAATAAAAACAAAGTTAAAAAGAAAGAAAGAAACTATGGCGCCACCATTAAAGACATAGGATATAGTGTTTGTGACCTCAAACGTAGAACAGGAGGGTCACAATACATAACGACATACCACAGGACCTTCACTTTGTTTTCACAAACGAAAGACTCCGCGAACGCCCAGCATGAGTGAGTTCGCAGGCAGAACACCGGACCATCTGTGGCCTCACTCCGCCCTCCGCTGCGTGTGTGTGCTGCGGACGTTATCCCTCACTCTTGCGGCAAAACCCTTTGGAGAGCGTCAGTTTTAGGCCTGCCACTCATCTGTGTGGAACTGCCTTATTTATTTCAGTATCCTCTGAAAGGACAGAAAGACTGAAACTATGAGGAGAAATGGGCCCCAAGAGATGCTGGCCGAAGGCACAAAGAATTCCCATCCGGGTGTTCTTTCTTTGCTAGGGACACTGACATCTACATGCAGAGCCAAAAATTCTCATCCAAAGATAGGCTCACAGCTCCCCAAACTGCCCCCTTGTCTTCTACATCCTTTCCCTCTGGATGAAAGGGCTGAGTTTTCTGAGACTGTCCTGAGCTACGCCCGACACACCATCTGGTACCTATACGTGGTGGGCATACAATATGTACCGTATTTGCCATGTATAATGTGCACCCACATTTTGGTGTGCATTATACACAGGATTGTTATACCCATTATTATGTCCATGGTACGTAATCATTATACCCAGGTATAGTGCACATCCTTATTTTTCTCTCAAAAATTTGGGCAAAAAAGTGTGCATTACATATGGCAAAATACGGTAGTTGGTAAATATTTATAATAAAAGGAAAATACAAATGAAGCTCTACAATTGTTCTCTTATCATCCTAAGTGTCTAAAACTGCAGATGGAGAAACATGTTCATCATATTTCCACAAGTCTGAGATGCCACTGCTTCTAAGGCACAGCAGTTTTTAGGTGCCACAAAGGATGAGAAGGCTCTGTCCGTTAAAATATGACACAATGCTTCTTCACTGTGTCAGTTATAAGCCAAACATCTTGATTTCACAGACGTTAAAATGCCAAAGAAACAGGCATCTCAGAACAGATGAAATGCAGCGTGCTCACCAGTTCCAAAGGTAAAGCTTCCTCCTTTCGGTTCAGATGCATCCTGACATTGACGTCTCATTTTTAGGCTCAGCTCCTTGCATTCATACATGTTATGCAACAATGCTTTCATATGGGTGAAGTATGGGGACATTAAACCCATACTTCTTATGGATGTAGTAATGCAAAGTAGTTCTGAGCTTGGATATAGTTTTAGTGCCGACTGTAAAAATTCATCAGAGCCAAAATCAAATGAATTGTGTGTTCTATTGTTTCTTACAAGATGTAAAAGGATAAATGTTTAGGGGTGGTTGGCATATCCATTCTGTTTTCTTTCTCCCAAGTAGTGCTTTTTATTGTTTTTGTTGTTCTATTTACTGGCTGACCCTTTGCTGTTTTGTTGCTGTTACTTAGCTTACTCTTATTGGAGGCAAAGCAATGAACCATGAGCTTCTCATTGCATAGAGAAGTCAGGCATGAGGGATCCACACGAGACGAGCACCTGCGTGGGCTAAATATGACGTTTTCTTAAAACGGGAGGTGGAATCATAGTCTTTCTGGGCAGAAGGGAGCATGAAGAATACAGGGGGAAAAGCAGCACAGCTTCTGTGGCAATCCTTTGGAAGTTCTTCACGGACCAGTCCTTGCCCATAAAGTCAACAGTTTGGGATGAGAAGAACTCCACCTGTTTCTAGCCTCTTCTTTAGTTACCTTCCCACAATCCTCTGGTATACCAGGGCATTACTTATTCACAACAGCAAAGAGAGTTGTGCCCCCCCGCCAAAAAAAAGGGGGGAAGGGAGGGAGGGAGGAAGGGAAGGGAAGAAAAGGAAGAAGAAACAAAAAAGAAGGAATTTCTAATGGCTGGGTGCAGAGGAAGGAAGGAAGGACGGACAGAAGGAAGGAAGGAAGGAAAAAATAAGGGATTTCTAATGGCTGGGTGCAGAGGAATGGTCCAAATAATGAGGGCTCCCATGATGCCTTGCTCCCCACTGGGCCCCAGGGCCCATTACTCTGTCAATGGGGATCAGTAGCCATGGTGCCCGGTAGGAAGCGGGTAAGACGCTGTTACTGCCTGGTCACCGCTAATGTGCCTTGTGCTGACTGTTCTCTCCCCTGCAGTCTGAGTACCACTACGAGTACACTGCGTGTGACAGCACGGGTTCCAGATGGAGGGTCGCCGTGCCGCACACCCCAGGCCTGTGCACCAGCCTCCCCGACCCCGTCAAGGGCACCGAGTGCTGTAAGCAGCCATCCCGCTCCAGGACCACCCTGTCACTCAGCTCTGGCCTCTGCCCCAAGCCCCCTGCCATGCAGCTAGGCCCTTCCTAACTTAAGGAATCAGACTTCTCCCCCCCGTGAGTCCCCATCCCCAACCCTGTAGAGATTTGGTGCAGAAATGTTATTTCACAGATGCAAACTGGGATCTGAATTTTCTTTTCCTTTTTTAAATTTAAGTCCCATTAGGGTATAGTGTATGAGTAGCTGCAGCTGGGTGCCACTCAGATACTTTCTGCAGTGTGAGTATATTTTCATTTTCGCCTGTGCATCTCTCCAGTCTACCCTCACCAGCCCCAATCGGTTGTTAGGAAAAATGGTAATTTGCTTTCATTCTTGAAAAGGGAGCCAGAGGAGATGAATCTCTGCAGAGACAGAACTTTAACATGCACTGGGCTTCACTTCAGGGGCCAGGAACCTTCCCGACGGTGGAGCTGCCCGAGAGGTCCGGGGGGCCATGACCTGCCCACCTCTGTGAGTCTGGAGCAGGACTCCTCGGCACTTGGCAGCTCATTCCCCACACTGTTCTTTCTGGTCACGCAAAGGGCGCAACAATAAAAACCAGGGACTACAATCAAGGAACACCTGAAGGTTTGGAAAGGAGATTGAGGGCATTTAAATTCTAAACTGAGCTGAGCCTAGTGTCCGGGTCAGTCAGAGAGCAAATAAACACGTGTTAAATTAACGAATGAATAATATAGCTCAGATCTGAGCAGAACTGAGGCGTGGCTCATGGAAACAAGAGAGCCATCTTCAGTGAGTGAGGCCAACTTTATCGGGCCCCTCCTATGTGCATGTATCCACTCATTTTCCAGCAAAACCTTCTGGAGCTCCTGCTGGGTCTGTGTCAGCCACGGAGTCACCGTCCCTGCAGGAGCTCAGAGCCTAGGGGCAGGCTCCCGTTAATGTGATGTATCAGTACGAGGTGAGAAAGAATGGGAGCTGTGGGTACTTATTAGAGATCAGAGCCACTTGAGCAAAAGCGTGGAGATAGACGAGCACGTGACCAGGATGAAGGTGACACGGGCAGGGTGACGGATGGGGACGGGCTGGAGAAAGGCCTGTAGTGGGAGATAAGCTAGGAAGGTAGGTTGGGGGAAAGTGGGGAAGACAGCACCAGGCTGAGAGCTCCGTTCCATAACTGAAGGGGCGTTCCTGGTTGTTTTTTAAATAGCAGGAGCAATAGCACGCGCCAGGGTTTCAGAGTGATACTCCCGACCACAAAATGAGCAGAAACAAGAAACAGGGAACTAGTCGGGAGGACACTGCAGAGGTTGAGTGAACAGGCCACGGGAATCCCATCCAGCATGGTGGCAGGGGAACCAGAAAGGAGACAGAGGCCAGAGACTCGGGGAAAATTCAGGGCTGAAGGGCCAGTGCATTTCAGAGGGGTAGGCATGAGAGACCATGGTGTCCTCTTCCCCGGGGCCGTCTCTGAATGGGCAAGGCTGCTCACTTGGGAAACAACAGTCACAGGGACAAGCCCAAGTTTTTCAGCAACGCAGAGCTTCCACAGCCCTAACTCTCCTTCTTTTGTAAGTAACAGCTTCATTGTGATATAATCTACATGTCATAAAATTCACCCCCTTAAGGTGTAAAATTCACTAGTCTTTAGAATATTCACAGAGTCACATAACCATCACCACCCCAAGAGGAAAGGTCAAATCCATCAGCAATCAATGTCTCCCATGCCCCTTCTCCCAAGTCCCTGGCCCTTCCAAACTTCCGGTCTGTCTCTGTGGACTTCCCTGCCGGGACAGTCCATGTTAACGGAACTGGACAAGACGTGCATGGCCCCAAATCTTAGTGGGCTGACCACCTAGGACTCCATCCTCTGCTCCTCCCTTCAGGGTGCCCACCACCTGCCCACTTCCCCTGGGGCAGCAGCAGCCTCACCAGCCCACCCTTGTCCTTGCCCTGTGTTCCAGCCTTTTCCTGCAAAGCCGGGGAGTTTCTGGACATGAAGGACCAGTCGTGTAAGCCCTGCGCGGAGGGCCGCTACTCCCTGGGCACAGGCATCCGGTTCGACGAGTGGGACGAGCTGCCGCACGGCTTTGCCAGCCTCTCAGCCAACATGGAGATTGACGACGGCACCACCGAGTCCACTGAGAACTGCACTCTGTGAGTTACCCTGTCCCCGGCCTCTCCTACCCCCTGTGCTCCCACTCCCAGGAGCACTCCCCTCCTGCTCTGCAGGCTGCTCAGGGAGGGTGGAAAGGAGGGAGCCAAGCTGCCAGGGCGAGGGCTGGAGCAGGTCCCCACAGCACTGTTGGATGGGACATCCGTCCACCTCAGCCCATTCACTGACCTAAGCTTCCTAGTGATGGACAGGCATTTGTGACAGGTGAAAAACATGGGTAAATAGCCCTGACCAGTGTGGCTCAGTGGGTTGGGCATCATCCCACAAAGCAAAAGGTCATCAATTCAATTCCTAGTGAGTGCACAAGCCTGGGTTGCAGGTTTGGTCCCAGTTGGGGCATGTAAAAGAGGCAACTGATCGGTGTTTCTCTCTCACATTGATGTTCCCTCCCTTTCTTTCTCTTTTCCTTCCCTTCCCTCTAAAAATAAATTAATTAGCCCTGGCTGGCATAGCTCAGTGATTGAACATGGGCCTGTGAATCAGAGGGTTGCTGGTTCAATTCCCAGCCTAGGTAGCGGGCCAGGTTCCCAGTGTGGGGCACGTGAGAGACAACCACACACTGATGTTTCTATTCTTTGAAAATTAAAAAAAAAATTAATTAATTAAATTTTAAAAATCCCTGGGAAATAGAGAGAGGTAGATAAGATGGCCAAAGGTCAAATGACCCGGTCTACTTAAAACAAAGTCCAGCTGGGGTTCCACCATGGAATTCTGGGTCAGCAAACATCCTCAACCTGATTGGCACACAGGTAGAGTACTGGGCACCTTCCCAGCTCTGGGGGGCTGTCTTCTACCACTGGTCTGCCAGACCGGAGTTCATAGGTTTGGGGCGGGGGAAGGAGCAGGACCAGAGCTTTGGTTAGTGGTGGTCGAGATCTTTCATATCCTTTGAGACCACGGTGCCCAGAACGTTTTCCAGCTCAGAAGGAGACCTTTCCAGTAATTGAGAAGCTCAGCCCAGGGTGCCTGGAGAGCTGGTGAGCTCTCCTTGTCAAAATCTTTGGATACATCATTCCAGGGGTAGGAGTGAGGTGATGTGCCTCCCGTTGTTCAGCACTATTCTGGATGCTTTGCCTATACTATTTTCTATTACCTTCACGAGGGAGGGCCCTGTGAAGGAGGTGTGATTGTTCCCGTTACACAGAGGGGGGAATGGAGGCTCAGCCAGGGAGGTTAAGGGATGTGTGCTTTGTTACCCAGCCCACACTTGTGAGACTGCAACTCACACCCGGTCCCAACCTTCCTACTGCTCCAAGCCTCCACCTGCAAATAATTCAGTGAGTGCAAGGCGATGTCGGTCCCAGGGGAGAAGGGTAGGGGGGGGATGCATAGATGTCAGAGACAATTGTCCGCTGCTCTTTGTTAAATACTGACAAATAATATGGGAGAAGAATACATACATTGCGCCGAGGCAATCAAAAGGATAGAAAGGAATTAACAATTGTATTACACTTGGATTTCTCACGCTGGGAGCAGTGTCTCCCGTTCTATGCTTTAATCTCCTAGAAATACCATTGTCAGAGCCAGGCAGCAGGCATTTCGTAGTCTGAGTTCAATGTTATGTTAGGATTCAAATTATGTGTCAAAATCATTAGCGTGACGACACTGGCGTCAGAGACAAAGCTAGAGAGGATTAATGCCGGAAGGAGAGGGAATGTGCGGGTGAAGACGGCCACCCCGACCGGGTCCCAACAGAGGACGTGAGTGACCCGACCGAGGGGCAGGCCTGGCTCTCAGTTCCCACTCAAACGAAGAAATGGTCTCTCTCTCTGGGGACCGCACTGCAAGTCCAGAAATCGTTACCCCTCAGCAAGGCAGGATGTGGGCTTGTTAATGAAATAACTCGGGTTTCCACAACTCAGATCCCGAAGGGCCCAGATCTCCAAGCATCCACGACATCCCTGGGATCGGGGAAGGACGTTTCTTCTCTGTAGAAGTGGGGAGGAGGTGGCCATCCAGAGAGGTTTTGCGACTTCCTCACCGCCCCACAGAGAGGCAGTACCTGAGCCAGTACATAGATACCAAGTGTCCTGCACTTAGCGATTCCATGTCCACTGCCTCCAACCTGACCCTAGCCAGTGTCACCTCCCGCCTGCTCTGCTCTGACGCCTCCCAGCCAGTTCGCCTTCCACGGGCATGCCCAGCCTCCACCTGGCCACCGTCCATTCAGCAGCCAGACTGATCTTTTTTTTTTTTTTTAGATTTTATTTATTTTTAGAGACAGGGGAAGGGAAGGAGGGGTGAAAGAGATGGAGAGAAACATCAATGTGAGAAAGAAACATCAATTGGTTACCTCTCATATGTGCCCCAACTGGGGATCAAACCTGCAACCCAGCCATGTGTCCTGACTGGGAATCGAACTGGCGACCTTTTGCTTTGCGGGATGACACCCAACTAACTAAGCCACACCGGCCAGCGCCAGACTGATCTTCTTAAAACACAAACCCAATCACAGTACTTTCCTGCTGAAAATTCTGGATTCTGTGGGCTCCTTTTGCTCTTCGAATAAAACCCAGCGCCTGGCCACGCCTGCGGGCCCCATCTGGCCTCTGCCCGTTTCTCCGGCCTCTCTCAGTGCCTCCCCTCTTGCTTGCAAGGCTCTGGCCACCCCGCCACCGTGCTCCGTTCCTCCTTGGGGCCTCCGAACACTCTTCTCCCAGTCTCCTCCTAGCCGACCCCTGCTGCACCCTCAGGCCCCTGCCTACACGCCCCTTCCTCAAAGAAGCCAGCCCTGACCCCACTGACTCCCATTACACCCTCGCATCATCTCGTGTTTCTCCACATGGCACTTACCACAGTCACCACCAGGTGGTTAACTGTGCGATTAGTTAAGTTTCGCTCTCCTCAACTATACACAGAACGCAAGCTCCGAGAAGGAGGGGGCCAGGTCTGTCTTGGTTTTTTGTTGTATGTCCAGCATCTGACATCTGACACAAAGAAATAAGTAACTGGGAACGAAATAGGCCGATTCAACACGTTTCCATGGAAGGATTCTGTGCTTTTGGGGGCACTCCTCCTTGGTCCCCAGATGAATGTTCCAGGACCAAGGGGCTGGAGACAGTCCTTAGACCCAGGACGGGGACAAGCAAGAGGGAACAGGAGAGAAGGGCTGTCGTGTGTCAGCGGAGAAGGAAAGACCGAAGCCCAGGGAGTGGGAAGATGGAACAGGAATGAGAGGAAGGGAGACGTAAACATTAGAAAGGGCTTCGAACACTGGAAGCCTCCTACGTTTTCCTGGGCGGTTCCTTCTCCCTAACTTGCACTTCTGACACGTGCCACCCAGCGAGAGCCAGGCCGGTGTCTGGGTGGCCGCCATGTGAGAATTCCTCTTGGAAAACGTGCCTCTTCCCCCAGGGCCATGGCAGAACAAAGCAGGTATGGGCAGGTCACCGCTAACTGGCCGCGAGCCCGTTTCCCAGGCACTCCCATGCCTCGGTTTCCTCGTCTTAAAACATTAGGGCTCCTCTCCGAGGCCGCGGTGAGGACGAAACGAGACGGCACGAGCGAAGCACTGGGAGCCACGCCCGGAACTAGAAGTCAGTGGAGCCGTGTTGCTCCATTTGAACGTGAAACGATCCTCGCCAGGGACAGCTCTGACAAGCACCGGAATGGCGGTGCACTGTGCAAATGTAACCCACTTATGACATCCTTTCAATTATTCATCCACCTCCGGGAGTTATTTATAGCGGATGCTGCAGAGCACGTCTGCACTGAGCGCTGTCTCTGTTAATGGGAGAAGTCAGTCCGCACCATCAGGCTGGCTGGCGAGTCCCGGGGGAGCTCAGCCCAGCAATGCTGGGTATGCTTCCGCCCGAGAATCCCATTAACCATCGAAGACCTGGAAATACCGTGTTATTCTGACAGACGGGGGAAACCAGCGGACTGAGCTGAGGTCCCCTCAATGGGGCATTATTAATCATTGGAGACCTGAGCTAGTTTCAAACCAAACAGCGACTTGGAGGGGGCATACGTGGGGCCACTTCTTGTTGGTTCCCTGGTCAGGAGGTCATGCTTTTTTTAAAAAATATTTTATTTATTTAGTTTTGGACAGAGGGGATGGGAAGGAGGAAGAGAGGGAATGAAACATCAGTGTGCAGTTGCCTTTCACAGACCCTGCACTGGGGACCTGGCCCACAACCCAGGCACATGCCCTGACTGGGGATCGAACCGGCAACCCTTTGGTTCACAGGCCAGCACTCACTGAGCCACACCAGCCAGGGCTGGAGGTCATTCTTTACTGAGCATTTTCAGGTCTAAGCTTCTGCTTGTGAAGCACAATTGTAGGATTCCCCCCGAGACCTAGAAGGTCACACAAAGCCTGACGGGCCGCACCCCTGACAGTGACCTGGGCCCCCGCTCCAACCCACAGGTCCAAGTGGGTTCCCCTGGGTGACTACATCGCCTCCAACACGGACGAGTGCACGGCCACACTGATGTACGCCGTCAACCTGAAGCAGTCAGGCACCGTCAGCTTCGAGTACTACTACCCAGACTCCAGCATCATCTTTGAGTTTTTTGTAAGCCCCTGGCCAAGGGGGAGGGTGGGGGGCAAAGGCTCTCCGTGGCTCAGGCTTCTCAGGGGTCACCAGCGCAGTCCGGCTCGGGGAATTTCCACAGTCGTTTTGTCTCTGGAGAGAACTGGGGGCAAAACGCGCCGAGGCTTCAAGAGGCGAGGGACTCCGAGGGGGATGAGTAGGGTGCGGGAGGCCCTCGGGTTTTCCCTGCTCAGACGTGAACACGCATGTGACGGCTCCTCTGAGTTACAAGCTGTTTCTCTGTGTGTGTGACGAGCTCCCGCCCTCCTTCAAGGCTCCTGTGCTCTGAGCTCTGGTTCCTAGAGGGAAGGGCAGCTCTTCTCCCACAAGGAGGGGCCCCGGGGAGGCTGCTGCAGCGTGGGGGGAAGAACCCATCTCCTCAGGAGGCTGCGACTCTGATCCCAGACTCCTGCCGCCTCAGGTCCAGAACGACCAGTGCCAGCCCAGCATGGATGACTCCAGGTGGATGCGAACCACGGAGAAAAGCTGGGAATTCCACAGCGTGAGTACCACACCAGCCTTCCTGCGCCCTTGCCTGGAGACTCCAGCCTTTCCTGGAAATCCCAGAGGAGGGACCAAGGGCCTTTGCTCCAGGGCGTGCTTCCTCCCAGTCTGGGCTTCTGCCCCCTCTCCCTAGAGGACGGGGGTCTGACATGGTGAGGAGCGTGTCAGTTTCTCTCCTGTTGAGCTGACGGAGTATGGGTGTAGGCTGACGTGTAGCTTTGATGACTTGATCCCAAGGGTCAGCAGCTGTCCGGCTTTAAGGACCAGGTCTTCTGGGGTGGTGGAGGCGTGGATGAATAGAACCGGAGAAGAATGAGGGAATTCCAGCCACCCTATGGTCAGTGCCTCGGCGTCCCTCCATTGGTCTGGCCGTGGAGACGCTCATGGTGTATGAGACCGAGGGAGAAGCAGGGAAAGGTGGGAGAGGATTGTAGAGGAGGCTTAGAAGGACAGAGGAGCTACGCCAAGATGGGAGGAAGGGCAAAGGTGAGGGAGTGAGGGGGAGGATCGGAACAGGCACTGCCATGCAGACTGAGGAGGAGGGGTCCCAGCAAGAGGCTAATAGGAGGCTTTAGGAGGATCTGCCTCTGAGGCTGAGCTAACTCTTCTGTCTGTGGTTTCCAGGTAGAGCTTAATCGAGGCAATAATGTCCTCTATTGGAGAACCACAGCCTTCTCAGTGTGGTCCAAGGTTTCCAAGCCTGTGTTGGTGAGAAACATCGCCATAACAGGTATGGAGAGGGGGGCTGGGGTCTGTGGCCTGTGCCTCTTCAGGGGGAGGGTGGGGGTCAGTCCTCAGGGGTCCCAGTCTCTCGGCTCAACTTCTGCTTGTCTCTGTTCTTCCTTCCCAGGGGTGGCCTACACGTCCGAATGCTTCCCCTGCAAACCCGGCACGTACGCAGACAAGCAGGGCTCCTCTTTCTGCAAAGTCTGTCCAGAAAACTCTTATTCGAACAAGGGAGAGACTTCCTGTCACCAGTGCGACCCTGACAAATACTCAGGTGATGTTTCCGAGGGCAGGAAGGGTTTGGTGGGGAGAAACAGGAAGTGGAGCCATCCTCGGGTCAAGCTCTGGACTGATAATTCTTTTTTTTTTTTTTAATCCTCACCAGAGAACATGCTCATTGACCTTAGAGAGAGGGGAAGGGAGTCAGAGGGAAATGCCAGGTGAGAGAGGAACATCGAGGGTTGCCTCTCATGTGTACGGTGACCTGGGGCAGGAACCTGCAGCCTAGGCATGTGCCCTGAGCAGGACTGACCAGGACTCGAACCCACGACTTCTTGGTTTATGGGACGATGCTCCAACCAACTGAGCCACACCGGCCAGGGCCAGACTGATATTCTTAAGCTCTTGCTCTCTGGGTCCTGGAAGAGCTTTGCCAATCCACATTCCACCAATCACTCTGGAAATAAAAGTGAAGTCATTCGAGGGGCATTTATGGAGCCTCCGCTATTTGCCAGGTGCTATTCGAGGTGCTTACAGGTGAATGTATCAGGGGACGAAATAGACAAAGCACCCTGTCTTCATGGAATTGACAGTCCGGAGCGGGTAAGACAGATAACAAAAAATAACTGACCATAAATAATAAATACATAAAAATGTCTATCGGGGGTTGGACCGTAAAAAGTACGTGGCAAAAAGGGGGAAGCAACTCGGGGTTAGAGGACTTGGGAGAGCCAGGGAAAGGGGTTGCCATCTCTTTATTTTTTAAGCATTAAAAATTTCAAGTGAAACCTTACACATTATGAGATTATAACTGTAAGCGATACAGGGGATAAAGGGTGTATGTATTGTCAAAGGTAATTTAGAAGAGCCGTGAGGCTGTGTGAATGAACAAGACGCTTTGGGGACAACGGCTAAGGACGGCGGTGACAGCTGTTCATCAGCCTGAGCATCCTCTGATTTTAAGGTGGGACTTTCTAGAAAGTCCAGGGTCCCTTGGAACACAGTTTGAAAACCACTGTTCTAAGGGAAGTGGCCTGTTTCCACAGCCTCCGGAGAGGTTCCCGAAGCTTCCCAGCTCAAGAAACAGGACTTGGTCATTGGAGGGGCTTTCGGGGGCAGCAGGGCTCTGGCATAGGATGGGCAGTGCTCCCAGGCGGCCCTGGGCTCAGGCTGTCCAGTGGCTGGCGAGGGGCCAGTGTCCAGGACAGGCTATGAAAAAACTCCAGAGCAGGGAGAAGGAGCCCCTTCTCTCGCCCTGCAAACACTCATAGCCGTTTCACTTCTTCCCTACACAGAGCCATACGCAAACCCAGCTCCAGGCCCTCTTAACACAGGTGCATGCCTGTGTTTGCTCAGCCAAGACCTGCCATTGCCCTTGTGAACTGCTCATTTTTACACGATTCCTAAAATAAAAATCCTGTTTAT
Organism: Phyllostomus discolor; assembly: GCF_004126475.2. NCBI lineage: Eukaryota > Metazoa > Chordata > Mammalia > Chiroptera > Phyllostomidae > Phyllostomus > Phyllostomus discolor. The sequence goes on from NC_040916.2 coordinate 35,730,684, forward strand.
CTACGCAGATCTTGCCAAAGGAGTGTAGATTTCAGCAAGAACGGGTGTTTAGATCTTGGGGGAAGTCTTTATCTGTAAGTCTAAATTCCTGTTCGTCTACTTCAATTTCTTATTCCTCTTCCCCGCTCTGTCAATGGCAGCCTTTGTTAGTCTAGGTCTCCGGCTCCCTCTCCCAGCCCAGGCGCTGCACAAGGCTTTGAATGGCAAGGTGGTTCTGTATTTTGATTGACTCTCTGTAAACTGGTTGTTATCCAGAGAGCTGTTATGCAAGTGTGAGGCTGGGAGTCTGAATTCTTGCAGTCTGTTCTCCTTCTGCCACCCCTTTCCCAACCCATCCCTTTGGCTGGGGAGTGAGGAAGAACATGGTAAGCTTGTTGACCGCCTCACCAGCTATGGGTACAAAGAGAGTCACATTTCTTTGGGACTTGACTCATCCAAGAATACAGGGTCAGTGGGGAGCTGGGAAAATGCAGAGAGGGTCTCATGAAAGCTTATGGTGGAATGTGCAAGAAGGAAGTAACAGAAGACCCTGTGACCATTAGTCACCCATTGACAACTAAGTCGTGGGTGCCAGCTAGGTGCCAGGGCTTGAGCTTGGTGCCAGGGTTCGAGCTGGTACCCGCCTTCCAGCTTAGCTGAAAAGGAGAAACATGGTCATAGGGACATCTCAGTGTAGTAACGTCACAGTGTAGGAGGCGCTGGGGTAGGAGGAGCGCTGAGTGTGGGGTGCAGTGGGGGCACAGAAGGGAAGTGGTCATTCCTCTCCGGGGAGGGACGAAAGGCTTCACTGGCTGTGGCCCCGGGAGACGAGCTGGGTCCTGAAAGAGGGCGGGATGTCCTGGAAGAAGTGTGAGCCGAGGCCGAAAGGCTCAGGAACTCTGAGTAACTAGCGTGGCTGCGGCTCATGCAGAGAGAGGGCACATCCAGGGCGGAGAGGTGGGCAGGGGACAGATGATGGTTCAGTCCTCTGTGCCGTTGCTCAAAAATTGAGGTTTCATCCTTTCGGCAGTGGGTGGGAGCCACTAAGGAATTTTAAGCTGGGGAGTGGCATGAGCTGGCTTGTGCTTCTGAAGGCCACTCTGGCCGCCATTTGGAGAATGGATGAGGGACAGGCCGGCTGGCTGGAGGCAGAGGTCCCAGCTGGAGGTTTGGCAGCAGGCACTGGTGCTGGCGCCCAGGACCCAGCCTAAAGCAGAGCCACTGGGCGTGGGGATGTTCAGGACAGAGGCTTGACTGAGAGCATCTTCTCGTTGACAGCTAAAATTTGATTATTAGGATTAACTCCTTTGTGTTACATTTAATACCAGGGATCCATTTCCTAAGAGAACAGCATGGGTCTTAAGAGCGTGGACCCCAGAACCGCATTACTGCGGTTCAATCCCTGCTCTGTCACATGCTAGCTGTGCCACCTTGGGCAAGTTATTTGTCTGGGCTTCAATCTAATCATCTGTCCAACGGGCTGACATCAATCATCTCTACCTCACAGTGTTATTGTGTAGATTCAATAATACAGATGAAGGACTTAGAACAGTGCCCAGCATTTACTAATTCATTTACATGAAGAACTGTCCCAGCAGCCCCCTGCTAATATGAAAACACTGGTGGCACAGATAATAATAATATGTAGCTCGTACAGTGCTTTACAGTTTACACAGGATTGCCCCACTGGTCACTCACAGCACAGCACAAGAGTGACCTCCCCACTTATGAATGAATAGAGAGCAGCTCAGAGAGGGTCAGGCCTCTGCCCAGGCTGGGCCGGAGCCCGAGCTGGGGCCTGTGTTCATCAGGCACTCACATCCTCAAGGTCAATGTTTTCTTTTGGTGAAATGGATCAGAATGAGAGTGCTGCGCTCCTGAGGGCGGGGGGCAGGCACCGTAAGGAGGAGGAAGGTGCCGAAAGAGTCCCCAAGATTATCTTAAATTCTCACAGTTTCGGCCAAGGCCAACCCTACAGGAATCGCTTTTCACTTTCTCGAACATCTAGGCAAAGTTTTAAAACTGGGCTAGCACCCGACGTAAACCCCGTGACGAAACCTGAGCCGATCGAGTGAGTTCCGTCTTGGCGTTTGGGTTAATCATTTATTAGTACCGCCTTGGCAGCTGTCGCTGTGTGAACAGCTGGACCGTCTCTGCTGAAACCCGGAGCTAGCGTGTCGGGCTGAGCAAATATTTGACCAGCAGAGAAAGGCCCCTGAGTGGAAGGCACTTTCTAACAGGCAGCTTACAATTTGCCGGACCCAGTACGCAAGGTCCTGGGAATTGGTGTGTTTTCAGCCTCTCCCCCCAGGTTTCTCCTGACCAAGTCGGTCAAAGGCAGGAGTCCCTGATTTCTCTTGCTGAGTTGGGCCTTCTGCTGTTAACCAAGCCGATGAGCTGAGGAGACCCCAGCTGCTTCTCAGCCAGTAGTTCCCTCTTGCCCAAGCTAGTGAGACGGGGACAGAGGAGGCGCGGGGATGCGCGGCTGTGGGCATGCCCCCATGCAGACCGGCACGGCGGTAACTGGGGAATGTTCTGATCTAGGAACCCGTTTGGTGCCTTGGGAAGATGAAGAGGTCAGCTGAGAAATAAGCCCTTGACTGGAAGGGAGAGAAAGAGACTTTTAATCCTTACTAAAAATCCCATGACAGTTACCAAATAAAAGGGATCCCCACACACCCAGGCAGTAAGAGTTACCAGCCTTGAGTGAGTCCCTACTTAGGACGTGCGGGGTGCACTGGCTTCACCCAAGGAGATATCGTTGCTCCTGCTCTCCATCTGAGAGCGCTCGGGCTCAGAGAGGGCAAGCCACTTGCCTGAAGTGACACAGCTACTAAATGATTAAGTGGGATCCAGACCGGGGTCTGACTTAACCCTCCCTCCACTCGGCCGTATGCCAGTCAGGCAACAGAGGGAGGCAGTCCCCTGTCATCGAACGCTGACCTGCAGGTGACACTGCAGTCACGCTGGGAGTAGTGGTGACAGCAGCAGTCCTAGTATTGCACCGGCATTCTACAAAGCAGGGATTTTTACTCCAGGGACAGGACGTTTCTTGGAAATTTAATGCATGGGTTATGTATATTTTTCTGGATAGAGAAAACAGGTACTCCCCCCCAACAATTCTCAAAGGGGTGCATAATTTTTAAAAAGTGAAATCCATTGCTTTAAAGGATTCACTGAAATCGTCCTTGCTCTCCGGGTGTTTACAGAGTTAAAGCAGAACGAACCCAGACAGGAGGAGCACACAGAGACAGAATAAGCAAAATGGTTTTTCATCGGGTGCAGAGCGAGTGCCAGGATGCTTGGGGGGTGAGGGGAGTGGAAAGAAGATGTTGAGAGGGAAGTCAGAGAAAGAGTGAGAACAGGAGCGTGAAGACACTGCCCTAAGCTCCCCTGTTTCACTTCGGTCCCCCAGGAGTAGGAACCACATGCAGTCGGGATGCTGAGGCGCCTGGAAGGCGGCGGGTTTCAGGGAGCTCGGGTTGGTGGTAGTTACGTGTGGGATGCGACCCGCCCTCACGGCTGGTCCTCTGGCCAGTGGCCTTCTCCACAGTGCGGCCCCGTGGTCTCTCAGCAGCAGCAGGGAGCGGTGCACGGGCAAACTGAGCCTGGCTTTAGGGACTGCAGACTCTGCCTCTGAGGCCGAGGGAAGGGTCAGTGTGCCGGCTCTTCCGCTCTCAGCAATTCCTGTGTGTGCCGTACCCCGGGGTCTGGGGGCCGGCCCCTGGGTCGTGACCAAGTGGTCAGGAACTCTCTTTCCTATGTAACTTTGAATGTTTGTCCTTCCTTTTGCGATTTTAGAGAAAGGATCCTCTTCCTGCAAAAGACGCCCGGCCTGCACCGACCAAGACTACTTCTACACGCACACGGCCTGCGACGCCAACGGAGAGGTGGGTGGCACCGCCTCGCGCCCCTCCGCCTGCGCCCTGGGCTTTGCCACACTTGGAGTGTCAGCGGCCCCTGAACCTGGCACCAGAGAAGACCCCAGAGACCCACAGGGTGACGCGGGGGCCTGTGGGGGCAAAACCCGATGGCCTCACTCATTCTCAGGCCCGACACTGTTTGGCTGCACTTGTGCCCCCGCCGCCCCATTTCCACAGGCTCTGTTTCAAAAAGCCGTTTCGTCTTCTTTCGATTTCTTCCATTCGCTTATCCAGCACCTCTGTCGTCCAGCCCCTCTGGACAACGGCTGCCTGCCCGCGCACACCTGCCTCCTAGCGGAACTCATCACACTTGCCCCTCCTCCTGGCTCGCTCTCCGCCAGTTCCCTCTTCCCCCCAGGACCTGCGCCGCCTCAGAAAGGCCTTCCTTGGTCGCCTGCGTGTTCTGAGGATGAGCCGCTGTGCTGGGCACGGAGCTCCAGAGAGGAATCAGGGACACTAAGGCAGGCCCCTGTCCTCGGGGAGTGTGGAGGCAGGAGAGAGATGGGCCTGACTGAGGCAACAAGATGTAGGGGTGCTGGGGACCCCGGCAGAAGAGTGACTAGGATGCCCCGGGCAGAGAAGGCTTCACAGAGGGGGTCATGTGTCCATTTCAGCCATCAGCCACTGTGCTAGGCACCCGGGACTCAGCAGGCAGCCAAGCCAAGGGAACGCCTGCTCTCAGGGAGCTTGATTCCCGCCGGGGAGCGAGTGCGGAGAGACAGCAGGTGGATGAGGAAGGGGCGTGTGGGGTAGCCAGACGGTAATAAGTGGCAGGGAGGAGAAATGAAACAGGAGCAGGAGAGAGAGAGTGACGGAGGGGGGTGTGGGGGGTGGAGAAGCTATTTTAGAGAGGGCAGGGATGACCTCTCGGGGGAGGTGACACTTGAGCAGGGACCTGAGTGGGGTGAGGGGGCAGCCGCAGCTCTGTCCAGGCGGAGGGCACAGCTGTGGCGGAGGAGGCAGGCTTTGTGCTGGGAGTGCCAGGGCCAGCAGCCGGTGAGCAGGGCCAGGGCTCACGGGCCCCGAGGAAGGGTCTATCTCGGGTCAGATGCTCTGATGAACTGTGTGCTTCTCTGGAGCAGGGCTCCTCCAGAAGAGAGAATTAGGAGTCAGGAAATCTGCATTCGGCACCCAGCACAGACTTAGCTATTAGCATGCACGCATCAGCGTTGGCTGGCTGGCTGGCTGGCTGGCTGGCTGAATTCTCCTGCTAACTGAGCGCAGGATAAAGGCTGGTCCTTAGCTGTGATTGTTTTCCACAGTCATCTCTCATCCCCCCTCCCACCCCCGCCCTCATGGGTGGAGCATCTTCTCCCTCCCCAGCAGCCGAGTGGGAAAGGCTGTGTAGCTTAGCAGCTGCACCTCAGACTCAGGCCGGCAGTGTCTGGTGTCCGTGTGACCTTGCAAAACGGCCATTTCTCGGCCTCAGTTGGCTCACTGATACAGGAGGACAGCCTTCTCCTCCTCTCCATGTGGGCACACCACGTGGCTGCAGGTGGATGTCTCTCCTCCCTCCTGCTCCACGCCCTCCCCCCCCACCCCCCACCCCCCACCTTGGGCCCAGGGCTCCTAGGTCTGCGGTGCGCTGCTTCTCCCGCCCACTGACCCTGAACCGCTGTTCCCCTCCCCTCCCCCCGCCCCGCCCAGCGCTGCTGAGCTGTAACTGCCACACAACGCCGTGTGAGTTTCAGGCGTGCAGCATGCTGGTCTGATGCACTTACATCACCGCACAGTGATGACCAGTACAGTGTCGGCTAACACCTCCGCCACATCACGTAATTGCCCTTTCTCCTTCATGGCGAGGACCCTTAGGATCGACTCTCTCGGCGACTCTCCAATATATACATAAAAGAGCATCATACACTGCCATCACCGTGCTGCACCTCACGTTCCCAGAGCTGCATGGTCTTGTAACTGAAGTGTGTGCCCTTTGACCAGCGCTGCCCCTCCTGCCCCGATGCCCCGGGACACGGTGCCCACGCCCCACGCGGGTCGTTATCACTAAGTGGCTCGATGGTGAGCTCCCAGAGGGCAAGGGCCGTGTCTCTCCCATTCGTTCCTCAGCCACCAGGTCTGGCACGGAGACGTATTAGCTTTCCATAAATGTCCACTGAATAAATGAAAAGGCAAAGGAAACACCCGGAAGACAAAGGGGACACCTCGGCCACCCGCTCTTTCCCCAGGGCTTGTGGAGGCCACCCCCACTCAGTGCCTGTGGTGCTTGGGGTTTGCCAGCCACCGTCTCTGTGGCTTTGGCAGTCATAAGGTTCTGCGTGGGAATCAGAGCTTCCTCTGGAGACAACAGGTGCCCCCACCCCCGTCACACGCGTCCTCATTAGGTACGTCCCTCTGCATCCAGTCGACATGCACTCAACACACATGTATTGAGCACCACCACGTGCCAGAACTGGGCCAGGTACTTGAGACACATCAGTGACCAAAACACAGATCCCCAAGCTGGAGGTGCTTCTGTGACAGCCCAGAGTCTCCCCGCCCCCGAGGTAAACTTTCCTGAAGACACTTGAAGGTGCGCCAGGGCTGAGCCGTTCTTGCTCCGTTTCCGCAGACGCAGCTCATGTACAAATGGGCCCACCCGAAAATCTGCGGCGAGGACCTCGAGGGGGCGGTGACCCTGCCCGCCTCCGGTGTGAAGACCCGCTGCCCGCCCTGCAACCCCGGCTTCTTCAAAACCAACCGCAGCACCTGCGAGCCCTGCCCCTACGGGTCGTACTCCAACGGCTCCGGTAACCCCTTCACCGCCTGCGACCCGCACCCCATCCGTCCCACAGCACCCACGAGAACGGGCTGTGTGGGCGTGCAGGGTGGTCAGCTGCCCCCCTCAACCCTGAGGGAGGTGGTGAGGGCCAGGTGGCCCGGGACTGAGTTCAGGAGAAGAGCAGTCAGCTGGGGGGGGCGGGGCTGTGTCAGGGAGTCGCCGTCACATGGGAGCACTGCCTGCTCTTCTCATCCTGCCTGCGACGGGGACTGGGCCTGCGGGTACCCTTCCTCACCACAGGGGCCTCCGGTGTGCGGCAGGGATGCCCACCAGAAGGCCTGGGGAGCTGGGACAGACAGGCAGCCTGACGCACATGAACCTATAGGCCGGGCTGCAGAGAGCAGTTAGGGGAGCCTGTGCACCTGTTCGTGTGAATGCGTTTACTGCTCAGAGGTGACCCGTAGCTTGAGCTATGTGGGTCAGGCTAGAAGACACGTGTAAGTTGGAAAGGAAAACGTAGGTGGGCAAGGAGGAAAGCTGCAACTCGGGAAGGAGGGGTCCGTGTTTGCTGGCCAGGTTTGTTGAGTGCACTGCCGGGGAGTTTCTGGTTAACTGGATGCAGCTGCACAGCATCCCCCTGCCTGGCTGCCCAGGACTGCTGCCACCCATCTGGGTGTCAGCGGCTCCAGTCGGGGGGGGCCCGCAGCCTCCTTGCTGAAGGCCTGGATCTTGTGGTCCCCCCAGATTGTAGCCACTGCCCAGCTGGGACGGAGCCTGTCGTGGGATTCGAGTACAAATGGTGGAACACGCTGCCCACGAACATGGAAACGACCGTTCTCAGTGGGATCAACTTTGAGTACAAGGGCATGACGGGTAAGGGCCTCCCCCCTGACCTCGGGCCCCCAGCTCCCTGCACGCCCACAGCGGCCCTTCCAGCCTCACGCTTGCAGACTAGTGGTGTCTGGAGGAGAAGGGAGCTGAGCAGGCCACACATGCCCCGGAAAGTTCCAGTCTACGTGGGCAAATATTCTGCCGAATCTCAGTGTCAAGAGACAGAAACTGAGCTAGAAGCAGCAGGCACACGTCCCGGAGGCCTTGCCCGGAGAGCTTCAGGGCCTTTGACTGCAGTGCAGGGGCCCGGGGCTAGGGGGGATAGGTAGGATGGCAGTGGCTCCGGGTGCCTCAGGGGACAGTGTTATCTCCCCCAGAGCGTCACGTGGGTGCACGTGAGCCCCGCGCGCCCGGCACCCCTGGGGTGCTGACTCTCCGCTCTCCTTCCCCAGGCTGGGAGGTGGCCGGCGACCACATTTACACAGCTGTTGGAGCCTCAGACAACGACTTCATGATTCTGACCCTGGTTGTGCCAGGATTTAGGTGAGGCATGCAGAGCCGGGGGGAAAGCTTGCGCCGTGCTGGCCATGCCCACGCCCCCCACCCCCTGGCACGTGGGGGGAGAGGCGGTGGGAGAGGACTCTGGCCTGCGGCAGAGCGGGTTCCATGGAGGGAGCGTGGTGGACGGAGGGCTCGTGGGAGGGAGCCCGCGCCTGCCTGAGCTGCCTGCCCGCCCCTCTCCCGTCCCCTCTAGCGTCTGCCCGTAACTGGCCGCTTGCTACTTAAACCTTTCCTGCTCACAGCACCCGATAAGGCTTTTTAAAAGCTGTTTTTGAATAGGGTCACAAGTGCCTGTAGACAGCTCATCTTTGTTTGGGGCCGGAAGACTGAGAGGGGTCATGCTCACTGTCCCGTCTGTTCCCCTATTCCAAGGAGGTCTAGCACAACAGCCGTGGGTCTGCCGTTTAAAGAAGTACCGCAGACCATGTGGTGCCGTGGAGTGAGCCCGGGGCTGGAAAACCGGGCGCTTGAACTCCGCCGCCGCCTGGCTTTGTGGCCTCGGGAGGCTCGAGGGGCCCCTGTGGGCTCCAGGCGCCTGGTCTGTGACGTGAGGGAGACTCCAGGCTGGCTCAGGCCGGGCCGGGACGGCTCTCCCAGTCCCTTCGCTGACACGGCCGGCCTTGCAGACGGGAGCTGGGACCCAGACGTCCTCAGAATTTAAGAAATGGCCAATGCCAGGAAAAAGCCACAAACGGATTTCCAAAACCAAAGTGGACTCTTCTGCCCACGTGCACTGAAAACACGAGGGGGAGCCACTGAAGGGGCGGCCCGATGGCCAGTCTGGCTTCTCCATTCCCATTTCAGCCCCCCCACCCCCCACTTCCCACCCCCGACGGTGCTCAGGCCATGGCAGCGGCTTGGGAGGTGTTCATTTCCCGTCCCTTCATTTATATCGCTCAAGGCTGAGAGATACATCCCACGTTTGACATATAAGAACATTTTTTAGGCTTTTGGGGGGTAATGTTCCCAAAAGTACTTTCCACCTTTTGAATCTGATCACCATACTAAGGGCTTCCATACCTCCCCCACTCACTGCCCCACCCACCCCCTTCCTCCACCCCCTTAGCTTTGTGCCTGGCTCTCTCTTCCCCAAAGGAAGGACCCCCCTGAGACCTTTGCCGAAGAGGTTGCACGTTGAAATGTCTGCTCATTCAACCCAGGCAAAGCCCCCACTGTCCCAGAGAGTGAGCTGCTAAGGGAATATAGCCAATTTACACCTTACGACAGTGGTGCTTCTCAAACTTGAATGCCCATCTGCATCACCCAGGGATCGTGTGAATGTGCAGATTCTGACCCAGGGGGCCTGGGGAGGGGCCTGAGGTTCTGAGTGTCTGATACGCTCCAGGCAATGGCGATGCTGCTGGTTTAGGGGCCGCACTCTGCTTGGGGGGCCGCGTTTTACACGGCGCTTCCACATCCGCTGTGGCCTTAGATCTCACCACAGTGACGAGCGGTAAGTAAGGAAGGTATTATTACCTCCACCTCACAGATGAGAACACTGTAGGCTGGCTATGTCAAGGTCACACAGCTGCAATGGCAGAACCGGACCTCGTCCGTGCTCTCTCCAGCGTGCTCAGGACGTCACCCTGTCCCCCAGCGGACCCTCTGCTGGCCCCTGGGCTCTTCGGTCAGCACCGGCTGGCCTCTGGCGCCCACTTTTAATTTCCCACCCTCAGGCCTCCACAGGCAGTGACGGCCGACACAGAGAATAAAGAGGTGGCCAGGGTCACGTTCGTCTTCGAGACGGTCTGCTCCGTGGACTGCCAGCTCTACTTCATGGTGGTGCGTCTTCTTTCCTTTGCCTGCTCGGGTTCCCAGGGCGGGCTGTTGGGGGGGCTGGCCCCCTCGGGCCCTTTGCAGCATCGACACAGTGGACACCCCTGCTCATGGGCTTTCACGGGGGACGGGCCCAGACCTCACCAGGGACCTCCCAGCCGCGCGTGGGTCTGGGCAACGTGATGGCCCCAGGGTGGCAGCAGCGCGAGCGCCCTCTTCCCCAGCAGCCGCCCAGCCACCGTGCCTTCCTCACTGGTCTGTCTTGGGTGCAGGGTGCCAATTCTAGGGCCAACACTCCCGTGGAGACGTGGAAAGGCTCCAAGGGCAAGCAGTCCTTCACCTACATCATCGAGAAGAACGCCACCATGACCTTCACCTGGGCCTTCCAGAGAACCACTTTCCATGAGATAGTAAGTCCCTCCCCTCCCTCAGATCTCTGGCTCCCAGGAGGGACCTCCGCACCCAGGAGGGTCCCCAGCAGTAGCTAAGGTAGGGGTGTGCCGTTCAGAACCCAAGGCTTAGAAGGCTCTGAAGGAGTCCCGCAGAGAACTGCCCACTGCAGCCCCCCGAGAAGCATCGGGCCTTGTCCAGGTGACGCCCAGGTAAGCTCCCTGAATTACCTGCCTCTCCTCAGCAGCCCCCTGAGGACACGTGTGGTGCCTCCCCGGTACACCCTGTGCATTTCTGATACTGTTTTTAATAATAATAACTCTGGGTCTATTTTCTTAGCTCAGAGTAATGCAGGTTAATTGCAGACAACTCAGAAGGTAGAAAGAAGCAAAAAGATGAAATAAATCAGGCATAATCCTGCTACCCAGACATACCCCAGTTAACATCCGAGTAGCCCCTACCCAGGAGATACTCTACAAATACTTTTCTCCTTTTGCAGGGAAAAGACCTGCTTTTCCCATGTAACAGTGTCTGCTGCTTATTTCCCCCATGGCACTGAATATTTTCATACATCATTTTAAATGGTTCGTGTTTGCTTTAAAAGGACACAAAATGTACATAAAGAGGTACTGTTCAGTGAGTAAAAAGAATAGGATGCTTATCAATTTTTCCCAAGTAGTGCAGGATGAAAAGATGAGGCAGTAACCTACGACTCCCAGAGAGCTCAGCTGCAGCTGGCGTCTCAGGCCTCTGCCCACGCTCCTCCCGTCTCCTTGTTTCCAGGGCAGAAAGTACACCAACGATGTCGCCAAGATCTACTCCATCAACGTCACCAATGTCATGAATGGGGTGGCTTCCTACTGCCGGCCCTGCGCCCTGGAGGCCTCCAACCTGGGCTCCTCCTGCACCTCCTGTCCTGCCGGCAACTACATCGATCGGGGCTCGGGGACCTGCCGCCCCTGCCCCGCAAACACCGTGCTGAAAGCCCACCAGCCCTACGGCGTCCAGGCCTGCAGGCCCTGCGGCCCGGGGACCAGGAGCAACAAGGTGCCAGCAGTGTGCCGTGCATCCTGGCCTTGGCCTCTGGTGAACTGCCTCTGAGGGAGGGGGCCAGAGCTAGACTTGGGGGGGGGGGTCTCAAGGGGCTGATCTCCAAGAACCGCCCACAGCATGCTCCCAGGGTGAAGTCCTGGGGGACGGCCATCCAGGCTGGGACCGGGATGGCGAGTTCTTACCTGTAGCAGTTGGTTTTCGGGGTCTGGGCCTCCGTCAAGGGCATGTCTCATCTTCCAGGGATGGGTGAGGGAGATCTGTGACCGCCTGGGCGGGAGGGTTGTTTGGCGTCTGTGCAGAGAGACCTGAAGGGGAGAAACAGCTCAAAGTCAGACCTGCTTCACTCCAGCCTAGGATCACAGGCATTGCCCCCTCTCCTCCAGGAAGGCAGCCCACCTTTGCTGGGATGTACGGTCACTTGGCATTGCTGTCTTCCCCCGCAGTGGTTTCCTGTAAAGTGGAAAAACTGCTATTGGCCATGTACTGTATGAACCTAAGAGGGTACTATTACTAAAAGCCCTCTAGCAGTCATCAATGCTTCCAAGTGAATTTGTATTTTATCAATCACAACCGCAAGGACGTACGTCCGAAAGGCATTATTTACAGTCTGCAAACGCTGCTCAGTTCAGCAGTTCAGTACTTGCAACAACTCTACAGACCCCTGGCAACCTTTGGGGGGCACCCTGGACTTTTGCCACAAGCTTCTCCTGGGGCTCCCTCTGCTGCTGTGGGAGGGGATGACAGCTGTGTAAGGCGGCTGCTGAATGAGCACCCTAAAATGAAGCAAGGAAGGTGTTTACGGGGAACAAAGCCCCCTCTGAGGGCAGTTTTCTACGGAGACCCTGGGGAAGAGGAGGCAGGGGTCTGTGAGTGGAAGTGAGAGGAGGGTCAGGCTTGCAGTCGCTCTCCTGCCGTCCCGGACACGCTTCTTCCAGGCAGCACCTCGTCTTCTGCTCGGAGGTAGGAAGGGCTGTCTTGGGCCTTGAGAGAGTTCTGTGATCTCAGCCTGGAGACGAGGCTATAGAGTCTGACCCAGCTGCTTAGTGAAGAATAACAGGTTCGGGTTTGTACATCACACCTGTGCTAGCAGTTGAATGGCAAGATGCACAGAAGCGCCACCAGCCACTGCTTTGCTTCTGTTAACACCCGCCTGCAGTCCTCACCTTCGCTTCCTGGACTGCACCTGGGCCGGGCCAGGCCGGGCCGGGCGGGGCCTCCGCCGCGGCCCCCTCGGGGGCCCTGCCCCGGCAGCCGGCCTGACGGCCCCTCTCCCCTCAGATCCACTCCCTGTGCTACAACGACTGCACCTTCTCCATCGGCACTCGGAGCAGGGCTTTCGACTACAACTTCTCGGCCCTGGCCGGCACCGTCTCTCTGGCCGGAGGGCCCAGCTTCACTTCCAAAGGGCTGAAATACTTCCATCACTTCACCTTCAGTCTCTGCGGGAACCAGGTAAGGCATGCGAGCGCTGACGGTGTGGGAACTGGAAGACGTTACCTGGGGGTCGGTGGCCAGAGATGGACACGAAAGAAAAGCCACCACCTGAGACTTCCGGCAGCAGGGGATTGAGGAGGTGGGAGGTTTTTAAATGATGATTATTCTCTTTGAGTACTCTCTCCTTTAAAATTAAATCTATTGGGTTTTTAAAATTTAGGAAATAAAAGTGTTTGAAGTAAGGTGTCCATGTACTCCTCCCTGACCTTCATTCCCTCAAAATGAGTGTATTAGAAACTATGAAGGAGAAAGGGGTTTTTTCCCTTAAGAAAGTAGTTTTCAAAAAAAAAAAAAAAAGTAGTTTTCACCTGGCTGGGTGGCTCAGTGGATTGAGCAGGGGCCTGCAAAGCAAAGGATCACCAGTTCAATTCCCAGTCAGGGCACATTCCTGGGTTGCAGGCCACGTCCCCAGTAGAGGGCCTGGGAGAGGCAGCCACACATGGATATTTCTTTCCCTCTCTTTCTCCCTCCCTTCCCCTCTCTAAAAAATAAATAAATAAAATCTTTTTTTTTTTTTAAAGCAAGGAGTTTTCAGTAATCATGGCACTTGTCACTTGTTTTCTAGAAGGTAGATAAAACGAATTATTCTTGCTTCCTCTACATGTATACCTTTGCCGACAGTAGAAAAGAAAGTAACATGAAAGCCCTTACATGCTGAGGAAAGAATGTTACCACCAGTCATTTCATGCTGCTGCAAATATTTTGTATCCAAAACTCAAGGTAACCACACCACTGTAGCACTTGATTAAATTACAAACAAGCCAGGATTTGCCTTTGGAAAGTTAGGTTTCCGATGTTACAAAATAAAGAGCATCTTGGGCATTTAGTGTGTGATCCTGTGTGGAGCTACGGCCTTGACGCCACATGGCTTCCACCTATAGTCTGCAGCATCCCCCCAAAAGCTGAATTGTGTTTACAAGGGAATGTGTCAAGAAATAAAGTAATCTGTGACAGATTAGAGACAGATGTCTCTATTTTGGGGTTGTTTTTTTTTTAACTATTTGAAGAAAGTATAGGCTCAGAAGTGACAGTGAAAACTTGAGAATTGGGATTAATTAAAACCCCATGTAGTAAATGTTTCATTGGGAGAGATGATGATGGGGAACTTGGAGTTTGTATCTTTTTTTTCTTTGTCCTTTTGCTTTGTTCCTTTGTTCTTTTCAGAAACGCTTACTGTTACTGCCACACTACAGATCCTCCGTTCAAAGACAGTATTGCTACATTTTATTATAATTAAAGGTTTCTTTCTGCTCTCATATTCTTTATTCTTGCAATCTAAAAAATAAACTAAGGTATCAAATTTAGCAACTTAGCTCAATTTGTAATATAATGTATAATATTGAAAACCCTACATTCTGAATGCTTAATCCACTTGTACTTAAAATATTGAACAAATGATTTTATATCCGCAAACAAGTTCTCTATTGGTATTTCATACATTTAATATATTTGAGGGAACAATATCTCAATATTTCCTCTATTTCAAGATCTCGAGGAAAGAGTCTCAACTCCCACCACCTTCCAGATTCCCTACACCATGAGGGTCGCTAAAAACTGAAGGAGAAGCCAAATGTCTTCTCTTGACGATATTTTAAAAAATAGAATAGGTTCCGATTAGCCCTGAGATGTCCTGTCTCAGGGCAGGGGAGGGGCTGGTTATGGGGTCTGTTTTAACCCCTGGAAGTTTCTGTTTGGAAAGTGCTTCCGAGACAAGCGCGGTGGAGTCACCGCACGAAGGCAGACACAGCACAGGGCTGTGAACCAGGTCGGACGATCACAGATTTCAGGGGAGCACGTCCGTATTTCCGTGTCTGTCTAGCAAACTGACTACAGCATGGAAGGCCCTTAACCGACAGACTAGATCTCCTGATTGGCTGCCATGGGTACAGCCCTGATCACAAAGGGTCCCCACGTGACTCTAACAAAACAGAACGACTGGGGTCCCCCCGGCCAGAGTGCCAGGAACCAGGACACCTAGGCCTTATTTTTAGTGTTTTTTTTTTTAAGATTTTATTTATGTTTAGACAGGGGAAGGGTGGGAGAAAGAGAGGGAGAGAAACACCAGTATGTGGTTGTCCCTCATGCGCCCCCTACAGGGGAGCTGGCCCACGATCCAGGCATGTGCCCTGACCGGGAATCGGACCAACATTTGTTTGCAGGCCGGCACTCAATCCACTGAGCCACACCAGCCAGGGCACTTTTTTTTAAGCTACTTATAATTAGATCTGGGATGAATTATTCCATGGCAACATACCATTAGAAGGCTAAAATTTTTAAATATTAAAAAAAAAATGTGTTCCCTGTTCCCTTTTGGGAGTTCTGTGACCATTCATTCACTCCTTCCCATTTCTCCCCCCCGCCCCCACCACATCCCCCTGCCCAGGGTAAGAAGATGTCTGTGTGCACCAACAATGTCACCGACCTCCGGATTCCTGAGGACGAGTCAGATTTCTCCAAGTCCATCACAGCCTACATCTGCCAGGTGCTCATCATTCCTCCAGAGGTGACAGGCTACAAGGCTGGAGTGTCCTTGCAGCCTGTCAGCCTCGCCGACCAACTCATCGGTGAGTGCCCCAGCTGCTCCGCTCTGCGTGAGTGCGGGTGCCTGGAAGCCAGAGCGAGGCTACCAGGCTCTAAGGCAAAGGGTCCCAGAGGAGCGGCCCAACGGCCCGGCCTGTGTTCTTTTCCAGCCCAGGGCACCCAGTGCCCCGGGGCCTCCGGCACACCTGCGGCTCACCCTTCCACGAGCCGCCAGGGGGTGTGAGGAGGTGAGGGGAGGCTGGATGTTGGGGGGCACTGAGAGAACCGAAGTCATTGCCAGCTACTGCTACTAGTGAGAACTAACTAGGGGCTCTGGTTCGGCAGGGGTGACAACGGATATGACCCTGGATGGAATCACCTCCCCAGCGGAACTCTTCCCCCCGGCGTCCTTGGGGATACCGGACGTGATCTTCTTTTACAGGTGAAGGTGTGAGGCCAGGCTAATGCAAGGGAAGCTGGGGCTCCTCCACAGTATCTGTTGCATCCCCCACTCTTCAGCTATTTAATACTTATGAAGCCAGACATGTCCAAGGTCTCACAGGACTTCCCCGCAACGACAGCCGAAGGCAGGGAGGTCCCTGATCCCGGCTTCTTGGGTGCTCCTGGGGGCAGGTCTGCGGGGGAGGCAGGGAGAACTCCTGGATGGTCTGCAGGCTTCCCTCTCCAGCCAAGGACACTCTGGTGTGCTGCACACGCTGACCTTTCCCAGGACACTGCGCCTTGCCCCTTGACCAGCTCCTTATCCCTGCCTTCTCCAAGGGTGCACCAAGGCCTGTGTACCCCCTGTGCGTCAGGTCCAGCCCAAGTCCTGACTTCCCCGGCAAGGGACCTGTTCCACGTTGACCTCACTTAGTGACTCTCCAGCGGCCCGAATGAGTGACTCACTCCCCGCGGGGGCCTGGCTCTCCCTGCAGGTCCAGCGAGGTGACTCAGTCCTGCAGCTCCGGGAGATCGACCACCATCCGAGTCCGATGCAGTCCGCTGAAGCCCGCCCCTGGGAGTCTCTCCCTGCCCAGGTACAGGGACAACGAAGTCGCCCTTCCTCGGACCCTTGGGCACCCCAGAAGCCAAAGATTACCAAAGGAGCAAAAGAGAAGACAGTCCTGAGGTTCATTATCGGGCTCTTGGGGGCACGGCCATGCTTCCAAGCCCTCAGCCTTCGGGTCAAGAATGGGGCAGAAGGAAGGGTCGAAGCTGCCTTCACGTTCCCAGACCAGTGTGGGGCGCTGCAGAGCCAGGTGGCCGACTGGGAGCTGGAGGGGATGCATGGCCTCCACTGCCGTTTCTCGTCTTCTGCAGGCCTCTTTCTCCTTTTTTATAACATGGGGATACTAGGAGGCGTCCCCCGGGGGTTCTCGTGAGAGTGAAATGAGACGATGAGACTCGAGGACTTCTCCGAAGGCTCGGCGTGCACTTGCTATAATTAGGATGAAAAAAGGCTTAGGGGAATCCTAGCAATCTCTCCACGACTGGGAGATCCAATTCTGAGTTTAACAGCTGAGTGCGCTAAATTGAGAACTCCCAAACTAATTTGACTACAGCACCCTTCCCACCCCCACCTTTTTTTCCCCACGTAACACCCATTAACATCACAAGGGGCACTAATGCCTTGAGGAAGACGGTTTGGGAAATGCTTCCCCTGAACAGGAGGCCAGGAAGGTGGGTAGCACAGCAGGACAGGGAACCCACCCAGTAGTGTAAGACCACTGTTGTTGTCATCCTCGACATCATCACAGGAAAGCTAATGGCAGATAGTCCCCGACCTGGCCTCCACTCTGTAACCCCGCCGCCAGGAAGCTGCACCACCGTGGCGTCCGAGACCTGCCCCATGTCCACGGGGAGCACAGCAGCCTCTGAGGGGTTGGCTGGGGCGGCGTGCTAGAGCTCAGACACCGTGTCTGAGCTCTCGGCTGACGTCAGCAGAAACAGGCACAGGGTGTGGCCCGGTGGAAGCCGGCAGTGCCTCTTGTCACCAGGGAAATTAGAGAGCAAGACTGAACTGAGGACCAGCTGGGAGGATCCCGGTGGAGCGCGTAGTTTGTCCAGGAGAGGATGGGTGAGGGAGGCTAGCTCTGGGGTGACAGGACTCCGAGCAGACCTTCCCCACCTGCCCAGCGAGGCAGCTGAAGTCTCCTCTCCTCTTTGTCGTCCAGCACGTGCTCCGGCGGGACTTGTGACGGCTGCACCTTCCACTTCCTGTGGGAGAGTGCGGCCGCCTGCCCGCTCTGCTCGGCCGCCGACTACCACGCCATCACCAGCAGCTGCGTGGCTGGGGTGCAGGTAGGTTTCTCTGCCCGGAGACGTCCCAGAAGAGAAGGGGGTGTGGCGTGCGAGTTCCCTGGTTTTCTCCCCAACAGAAGACCACCTATGTGTGGCGAGAGCCGAAGCTGTGCACGAGCGGCATTTCCCTGCCGGAGCTGAGAGTCACCATCTGCAAAACGATCGACTTCTGGCTGAAAGTGGGCATCTCCGCGGGCACCTGCACTGCCATCCTGCTCACCGTCTTGACCTGCTACTTTTGGAAAAAGAATCAAAAGTACGTGATGGTGGGGTGTTGGAGTTTGGGGGTGGACAGGGTTGGATCACCGGGCCGGGAGATCAACGGAGAGGATAAATTCATGGGCTTTTTCCTGGAGTTGGCCACAGACCCTGGGGCTCCGGCCAGGGACTTGTTGAGACACAGCGTATGCCTTGGTTGTCCTGACTCCTGAACAGGACGCGGTACCGTGCGGCAGCCTAGACGGCTGTTAGATTCTCAAAAGAAAAGCTAAGCGTATCCTTAATTTGTGGTTATTAATAATAAAAATGACCTTATGATTCCAGTATTTCTTTTAAGCTTTGAAGTCAGGGAAGCAGCCAGCGCTAAGGGAAAAAGACCACTGATCTGGGAGCCAGGATTGCTCAGCTGTGTGCCCAGCCCAATGCCCCTTCGCTAGGCTTGGGTTTCCTCGCCCCTGGCCCCGGGCCACCTGTTCAGGGCCCCCCTTCTCTCCCTCCCTCCCTCCCTCCCTCCCTCCCTCCACCTGCTCTACACTCTGGTGTCTTGTCTTGCCCACCCCGTCTCGCAGGCTGGAGTACAAGTACTCCAAGCTGGTGATGAACGCGTCCCTGAAGGACTACGACCTGCCGGCCGCCGACAGCTGCGCCATCATGGAAGGCGAGGACGTGGAGGATGACCTCATCTTCACCAGCAAGAAGTCCCTCTTTGGGAAGATCAAGTCGTTTACCTCCAAGGTAGGGAGCTTGGCCGCGGCGCCCAGGTCAGCCTGGAGGGCTGGAGGAGACAACAGTCCTAGACACCGAGCGGCCCGCGTTGCCTCGGGGGGCCGCTGCTTGGCTCCCCAACTGCCGTACTGTTCTGTCACCCCACCCTGAAAATCCCGGCTTCTGCCCTCTGTATTTTCACACCGATGCTCCTTTCCCTGGGGCCCAAGGCTGCTCTTGACCAGGCTCCTTCTCTCCCAACATGGACTCCAGTTGATGAACTGTTTGGGCCTTTTAACTTCCAGAAGGCGTGTTGAACCATCCACGTTGTAAGAATCGCTTCCCCCCTTTTTTTCTTTTGGAGGGAGGGCAAGAGGTGAAGTCTAGGACCAACTGCTGATAGAAGTGAGGCTCTCCTTTGGCCAGTGGAGGGTGCCATCCCCCAGATGTTTGGCCCGGTCCCTCGGGGGCTGAGTCACACAGCTAAGTCGCAGCTGTTTGGCACGGAGCAATTCTGAGCTGGGAGCACTGGCTCCGCGTGGGTGGGTAAGTCTGAAGCTCATAAAGGCGAGACAGACAGCCCTGTCACTGGGCGTGGGGCCAGCACGGAGCGTCCAAGCAACTCCTCCAGGGCCACAGCCCTCCCTCTACAGCCCCACTTGGCCAGCACCTACCCCTCACCGGTGCCCTGAACCAACACATCCAAACAGGTGTGGGCAGGGGGGGCGGTAAGACAGAGGGGAGGACGGGAGTGGGCAGTGATGAAGGGAAGGAGTGTGGGTGTTCAGATTGCCGAATCCCGTTCCCTCTGTGCTGACTGACCAGGGCGGCTCCCTTCGTCCTCTTAGACCTTGATCTTTTTGATTGTTTGTTTGTTTTTACTGGTGGGACAACAATTTATCCTGGGACCCTTGAGTCTTTCTGGAACTACAGCAAAGATGCAAAGCCGAGGGCTGTAAAGATTTTCCTTACCCTCTCTGGCTGACTGCAGGGAGCAGGAAGAATAGAGGGTACCTTATTTCTAAGTTTCCATGAACCCGCTGAAAGCAGGAATTCCATAAGGGTTCCTTCTGTCACCTGTTTTCCATTTCTCTCCTTTGTTCCCAAACATGGCCCTGTGCAGCAGCCAGCTCCTGTCCCCATCTCTCTTTCAGAGGACTCCTGATGGATTTGACTCGGTGCCACTGAAGACGTCCTCAGGGGGCCCCGACGTGGACCTGTGAGAGGCATGGCCCCGCCTGCCCGGCCTCCTCACTCAGCACAGCACCTTGACCTTGCCAGCCTGTGGCAATGTGGGTGCCAGCTCCCCGCGACACCCGCTGCTGGGAATCTCTTCATTGTGGCCTTATCCGAAGAAGTTTGAATTTTAGATGTTTTTTTTTTTTTTTATAGAGAACCCACACCCTCCTCTCTGCTTGCCTCAAACCTGCCAAATATACCCGCCCTTTCTTTGTATATCACTCCCTTGCCTGCTTTTTCCCGAAATGGTCCAGCTGCCGGAGCCAGAGCTTCCTCTGCTCGTGATTCTTATAGCTCTGGAGTGAAAAGACCTCTCTCTTCTTAAGTACAGAAATGACTCCTCTGCCCTCTTCTTTAAGAGCAGAAGCGGCTGGGAGTTTCCCTGACCACATGCCCTCAGCCCGTGCTCTCTTTAGGAGAGAGGCTGGGTGACGAGGGTGTGGGTGTCCCTGACGGGCCATCTCCGTGGCCGCCTGGACGTGTCTCTCCTGGATCCCCAGCTCAGACTGGGTGTAGTGGACAGGCTGGGGGCTGGGTGAGTGAGGCCCAGGGAAGGAGAGGCTGGGCAAGCACAAAGAGAGGCAATAAGGACGGTTTTGTTTTCTTCTTTAAGCTAGATACTCAATTCTCTTTTCTGGAGTAAGAGACAAATATTGTCACTGGAGCCAAAGGGAAAAGCTCACTGAGAAAATGGTCTGTACTCCCCACTTTAACACAAAAGTCTCTCACCACCTCCCTATGACACTAAGCCAGGCAAGCCCCAAACCCAGATGTTCTACTCCCTCTTACCCACAAAGATGACAACCCTGCCCATGGGGACAATTCCCCACCCTTGGGTGCCCCATTCCTAGAGCCTTGGGCCATATCGTGCAACAGGGGTGTCATATTTTGAAAGGACACAAGGAGGCCACAGTCTTAAAGGAGCCACACCGGGGGGTCCAGCCCACAGGGAATGGACCGGAGGTGGTGATGTCTGCTTATGAGCTAATTCTCCTACTTAGCTGCAGAATGATGACTTCGAGGCTGGCTGGAAGGGAACTGACTCCTAGGCCCAAACCCCAGCAAAAGAACCAGATCCATCTTCAAGGAGGGGAAGATGAGGGGAGTTGAACAAGGTGTTCGCCAAACCAGGACTCGTCCCACTTTCGAGCCCCTGTCCTCCCCTTGTTCCTGCTGTCATGGTCTTTGCGAGCCAGAAAGCTAGAAAGGCTTCTGACCCCAATTTCTGGCAGCATCCCTTTTGAAAGATGAGTGAAGGGAGCATCCTCTGTGTCCCTGTCTCTACTTTTACGCCAACTCCAATGGATGGACTTGAACTAGAACAGTAAAACCAGAGCGAGAGTTCACATTCCCTTTTAGCGTCTACTACTAACAATCTTCCCTCCCTCACTATCAGGCTAGAACGGCCATCTCTTGGGCAAGGGCCCAGGTGCTCGTGGCTCGTACCTGTCTCCTTTCTTGAGTGGCCACTGGTGACCAGATGGTAGGCACAGAACGAAGAAGGCATTTCTAAGTGGTTTGCCTGCCACAAAATGGTTTGCTGGTCTTACCAGCCATTGCTGTCCCAGAAATGGTCTTAGAACAGGGTCAGAGAAAACCAAAACCCTGCTGTGACTTCTGGCCAGCAATGGCAATCACTAAAGGTGAATAGTGCCTTTGGTTCAAAAAAATCTAGAAGCATTTCTTTGGGTTCCCCAATTCTCCCTTCTCTTGTGGGAGTTGGGCTCTTGGAAACGGTGGCCATGTTGGAATTTCTCCAGAAGGATGCAGACAGCTGGCTCCTGAGCTCCAGCCCCAGGTTTTCTGCAGCCTCTGCAACACCCCGAACATCTGCGTGACCCATGGATAGCTTGCTTTTGTGACCAAGGCCACAGCACATCCTTAGACTATTCTAGAAGCAGTAGGAAAAGTACACACCCCGTTGACTTCTGTATTCTGACATTTTGAAACTGTGTACCCCCGGAGCAGCCTCAGACTCCACTGATTTAGTCACAATGCTTTAAGTATCTTTTTACTCACCCTTCCCATACCGACTTCTGTGGATCTCCCCTGGGGCCCGCCGGGAGCTCCTGAGTTACGCTACAGGGGTTGCCTGTTGCTCCCCTGGCAGCCTAGACACGTGTTAGGTATTTTTCAATAGCTCTTTTAAGTTGTAATTCAAACACCATGCAATTCCCTCTCTTAAAATACACAATCCAATAGATTTTAGTGCGCTCACAGAACTGTGTGTCTGTCACCACAGTCGATTTTAGAAGAGACACGTTAGATGGTACGGCCGCACCTTACAGGGTGACGTCTTTGAGCAGGGGTGATACTTACCTCCCCCTGCGGCAGGGAGGTAGGAGAGTGTAAGGCCTTAAGCCCCTACGCTGAGGCTACACCGGTTTGCACAAGCTATTGGGGGAGGGAGTGCGGGCTCAGGGGAGAGAGTATTTAAACCACATTTAGTTACCTGAAGTCTTAGAACTCACAAGTGACTCTCAGCACGTAGATGTCACCTGGATTTGGCTGGGAGGACAAACGAAGACTGTGGCATATTCAAGGACCAGGGATTTCTTATGCCAACAAAACCCTTTTTGTGTGTGTGTCTGACTCAACATTAAAGATAAGACTGACTTATATTTATATGACAGAGACTTTGTAAAGAATTTTTTCAGCTTTGTGAAACCAGATTTTTGCCTCATCAAGACGGGTTGGATTTCCCTTTTTTACTCTGTATTCCAAGAGTTTGTAGTTTGTTAGGGGTTGGGTATTGCATGTCACTTTTTTTTCTGTGAAATAAAACCATACCTTTCAAGTTGTTTTCTTGAACGTGGGTTGGACGGCTGGAGGGGTGAGAAACAGTAAACGTCCTTGAAGCTGACACTGCAGAGAAGGATTCTGGAGTAACAGAGGAAAGAACAGACTCTGGAGGTACATGGCCCTGGGCTAGCAGCCTCGTCTCACCTGTTAAGGAATCACCACCAACAGAAGCCTCAGTCTTCCCAACACAAAATGCAACTAACAATGCCTGCCTCCCAAGACTAAGCGAGGTTCAAATGAGAGAACACAAAACACTTTGCACGTGAGTTCTGTTCCCTTCCCTTCCCTTCCAGTTGCACTTTCCCACGGGCAGCACTGAGGCCAGCCACAGGACGGTGCCCACAAACACAAGCAAAATGAGCTCGTTTGGGCTCGAGGTGGGTTATTACAGACTAGACATGGCTAAGATCCTAGAGGGTGGCAAGAGCCATTTCCCAGGGAAGCTGGGATATCCTGTGTCAGTGTCTTCCTTCCTTCTTAATCTCCTCAAAAGAGTGCCCACAGCTGGTCGGTTGTGACCTCCATCTGTTTTGGCTAGGTGGTACCTGGGCTGTGCTGGTGGTTCAATGTTTGAAATATCACCCCCGCTCATAGGGTGACGTCTATGAGCGGGGGTGATATTTACCTTCCTCTTGGGAAGGTAGAAAAGGACGCTGTTAATGTGGCATCGCTCTGTGTCAAGCCTGAACAGAGTGCGTTTTAAAAAATTGTTTTTCATTTATTTATTTATACTCCTGTTTGTTATTTCATTGACTATGCCTCTATTTTTTAAAAAGATTTTATTTGTTTATTTTTAGAGAGAGGGGAAAGGAGGGAGAAAGAGAGGGGGAGAAACATCCATGTGTGGTTGCCTTTTGCACGCCTCCTACTGGGGACCTGGCCCGCAACCCAGGCCTGTGCCCTGACTGGGAATTGAACCAGTGACCCTTTGGTTTGCAGGCTGGCACTCAATTCACTGAGCCACAGCAGCCAGGGCCTGAACTGAGTGCTTACACAGCATTGCCCACTTAGTTCTCAGAACAGCCCTAAAGGCAGGGACTATGCCCATTAGAATAGATGAGGAAACTGTACCTCCAACAGATTTAGTCACAAGACGTGTGAGACCCGGAACAGCCCACCCTTACACTCTAACCTCACTGAACTTCTGACTGTCCCTCAGTCATAAGCTGTTCCATGCCTCCCCACCTGGCACCTGCCTCTGCTCCCCCTCTTCCTTTTCACCTGACAGACCCCCACCCCATCCTCCAAGCCACCCCACTGTGAACCCTTTTCCAGCTCCCCCCTTGGAGATACAATAGGGAAGAAACAGTTATACAAGCACAGTGCAGTTAATGTATATGAATTCAGCCATTTAGTGTGCAGTTTCAATGCCTCAAGCAAGAAGCAGACATGACCCAGCTTGAAACTGTGGGGGGTGGAATGTGTGAATGATTTCAAGGGCTTCCCAGTCACTGACAAAGAAGTAAAACGCATTGTCAGGTGACCGGGTGGGAAGATACTAATGACTTGGTCTAAAAACGTAAAGAAGATATTTTATTGATTGAGAACAGCAGAGCAACAATGACCACTGCAGAGATACTGCAGTTGATGGAAGCTTGCATATACAAAACCTTACCAGCAACTGAGCTATTCAAGGCAAGTCTGGAATATTAATAATTTCATTTTAGCACTGAAGTTCAGAATCCCACAAAAAGTGCAATTCCCTGAACAAGACAGTGTGGTAGGATGACTGACCCCTCATTCCAACCGTAACAGAGAAAGACGCAGAATCAAAGTTACCCACTTCCTGGCAGCTCTCCCTGACTCGCGTTATTTTTAAATGGTTCATCCTTGGTTGCCCACGGACAGCAACATCAACTTCTTTTGTGACTGCACCTCTCTGATGTTAGGAAGTGAGAGCCGGGAACTGGAGGTTGGGCTGTCAGTTCCTCCTACGACAGCAGGATAAATGTCACTGTACTGTGGGAACCTAGAGCCCGTCTGGGGGGAGGGGTAAAGAGCGTATCAGAGAAGACTTCCGGAAGAAGGAATTAGCCAGTTTGGAGGAAGAGGGGAGCGAAAGAGAGTTCCAGGCAGAAGGGGCTTGTACAAAGGCTCAGAGGCAAGGGAGGGGAGCCGCCAGTAGCTCAGAGGGGAAGGCTAAGAGATACAGAGGGAACATGTGAGGGGCAGACCACGAAGGGCTTTGCCAGCTCTGTTTGAACATTCTGAGGACAACAGGTCATCACTGAAGGCTTCCAGCAGGGAGTGAGAGGTCAGGGCTCACTTGTCAAACACTGAGAAATCCTGTTCCAGATCCGGAGCAAAAAGAGCAAAGAGGTGCTACAGGGAGGCCAGAGAGAGTCCTCCTGCACTAGCCAGCCCTGAAACTGGGGGACACTGGCCATGGCATCTGTGGCTGGGCTCCTGCCCTTTCACTTGCTCCTTCCCTGCAGGTGCTCTCTCCCCCTGGGCTGCCCCCAGCTACCCAGGGCCACCAAGGCTGCTGCTCGCCTAGGATTCGGTTCCCTGAGCCTGCACTCGGCCTGCTCCCTGCAAGTCACTCACCCAGTGGGGCTGTAATAAGCATCTCCCATGTGTCAGACACTGTGCTAGGCCCTGTAGAGATAAAGATACACATATCCAGCCTGGCCGGGTAGCTCAGTTGGTTAGAGCATCATCCCAGTATGCCGGGTGAGCAGGTTCAATCTCCAGTAATGGCACATAAAAGAATCAACCAATCCACGCAAGAATCAACCAGTGAACCCATAAATAAGTGGAACAACAAATCAATGTTTGTCTCTATCTGTCTCTCCCTCTTCCTCTCTAAAATCAATAAAATTTTTTTTACAAGATAAAAATAGGCAATGGTCTCTGCCTTATCTTTGTTTTTTAAAGTCATGTTTTTTAAACAAGTTCCTCAAGGCCCTGTTTTCTGCTAAAGAATCTTAACAAAGGCGCAAGCCCAAACGTGAGACTATCTTAGGCATTTACCAGTATCTAGATGGTGTCTCCACTACTGGACTTCCCTGGGCCTCGGATTCCTCCTATGGAAGGGATGATCTAGCTGTTTTCCAGTTGGAGATCCTTGAACCCCTGAGTCCTCAGATATAGCTCTTCTAAACAGAAAACTCTAACAGGAACCACACATCCAAAGGTGGTATGGCTTCACGCCATCCCTGCACGACTAGAGTGGCATGTGGATTTGTTTTTGTGTTAGCTTCTGGCAAGAATTACTCAGTGTCATAACTCTGGTAATCAGAAATTCTAGTTGGAAGTTATATATGTCTTATCAATATGAAGGGAAAATTAGGGGGAAGTGGTGGTGGGAAAATGGAGACAACTGTACTAGAACATTAATTTTAAAAATGTGTCCAAAAAAAGGGGAAAATTAGCTCCACCTGGTGAGACTCAGTGGATTGAGTGCCGGCCTGTGAATGGAAAGGTTGCCAGTTCAATTCCCAGCCAGGGCATATGCGTGGGTTGTGGGCCAGGTCCCCAGCTGGGGCTTGCAAGAGGCAGCCCACCAATATCTCTCACACATTGATGTTTCTGTCCCCCTCTTTCTCCCTCCCATCCCCTCTCTCTAAAAAACAAAGACATAAAATCTCTTAAAAATTACTAGTTTTTAAATCATGTTTACCAGAGAAAGGTAGACATGAGAGACAAGGTGATGAAAAAAATAGGAATTATTATGTTGGCAGATAGCTGAGATTCCACTCTAGCTCTAAAAATCCAATGATTCTAACCTGATAAATGAAGTATGCTATCATGTTAACTTTTTAATAAAGTTTTTTTTTAAAGATTTTATTTATGTATATTTAGAGAGAGGAGAAGGGAGGGAGAAAGACAAGGAGAAAAACATCAATGTGAGAAACGCCAATCAGTTGCCTTTCTCTCGCCCCCAGCTGGGGACCTGGCCTGCAACCCAGGCCTGTGCCCTGACCAGGAACTGAACTGGCTGCTGACCTTTCATTTGTGGGCAATGCCCAACCCACTGAGCTAGGCTGGTTCAGGGCTATTATGTTAATGTTTTTATACTTATCAGGTAACAATGAGCATTTTAAAGGAAGATGTTTGTAATCTAAGGATAAGACTAATGGCAAAAATTCCTAAGGAAATTTGGCGAGGTCAGAACATTCAGGTCATCCTTTCCATCATAATAACGACCTCCTTAAGGACTGGCACAATGGCCCTCCTCCCCGAGGCCTGGGTCCAGGTGTGGCCTCAGGAACACCCATGGTTGTTTTGAAACTTAGCAGACAATTGTGCGTTAAAGGCAGTGCCTTCGCTGACACAGAAGCAGTCAGGCCCCATCCCAGACCCTGCCCTCAGATGTCAAAGAACCCCAGTTCTTTGAGGACAGTCTTTTCACACGTTTTCTTCAGAGACTGCAGCTCCCCAAGGTTCCTTTCCACTAGTTTTAAGCCTAACATCCTAGGCAAGCTGAACCTAGGGGGGCAAACCCAGATAACCCCGTTTCCTAAGCCTCCCTCTGGATCTCTACTTGTCAGCTCCACTGATGCGTTAGCCCTGCCCGCAACCTCCGAGTCAGCTTGGCAGAGGCTTGCTGGGGAGCAAGGAGAGCTACTCGACCTCCTCATCACAGCGGCCCAAGCAAGTGGCCTAAAACCAAGGTCTCACTCAGCACAGGTAGCCCTGGGGCGTTGGGGGTGGGGCTCTAAAGTATCTGTAGGGTGAAAGGCCAGACGAAAGAGGAAGCCCATCCCTAAATCCTCCAGCCTCCTTATCAGGGAAATTCTTTGATAACTTCGGCTCCACCAGCAACCAGAATTCTTACTGTAAAAGCCTGAATGTTACGACATGATATATGATGAAATCTTTGCTCAAGTTTCCAAATATCCTAAGATGTGACCTCAGCACCTTGTACTGCCTTCCAATCTGGTAAGCATGCCCTGGCTGGTGTGGCTCAGTAGGCTGTAGGTTCGGTTCCTGGGGGGGCAAAGCAAGAGGCAACCTACTGATGTTTCTCTCTCACATTGACGATTCTCCCCTACCCCACCCCCTTCCGCTATTTCTAAAATTAATAAGCATGTCCTTGGGTGAAGATTTTTTTTTAAAGCTGGTAAATGTTTCTCCTTGGAAAAGTCTCTCCCTGTGCCTCTCTAATAAAAGAGTTGAATTGCACTTTCCCAACCCTATGACCTTAAGGGTTAGGTTAGTAAAGGGACAATGTGGTTCAGCCAGTTATCAGATTAAGAAATGCGTTCTAGCTCTGAGGGCTCTAAGGCAGGAGAGTAGGAATCTTGAGTTGAGGTAACCCTGGGACTAAAAAATGTAGCCCTGCTCGTCTCAAGATGGAGAAGACAGCAGAGGTTCTGGGAGAGGGTCTAGTCTTGGGACCCAAGCTTGTCAGCTGGAAACCGGCACCTACTGGAGGCGCTGGCTTCCAAGCCAGCTATCACGGTGGCAGGCCTCTGTCTACCCTGAGGATGTCCTTTAACTTGAGGAGGAAACTGAGGCACTCACTTTCACAAGGCAATGAGAGACCCTACGGGGGGCGGGGGAGGGGGGGGGCAGAGCTCGGGTGAGCACGCGAGGGGTACAAGGCCGGAGCCGAGGGGCAGACTCACAGGCAGCGCGAGAAGCCCATGCCCGTGCACCCCACCTTCCTCACTGCCGCCCCGCCTCCGACACAGCCGCTTCCGGCCGAGGGGAGGAGCACGCGCGCTCCCGCTGCGCCTGCGCGGGGAGGGACGGGTCAGCGAGCCGGCACAGTGCGTCGGTCACAGTCTGACTGCGTTGCTACGGCCCTCGACATACCGGGGAGAAGGAAAAATGGTGCTAGATCTGGATTTGTTTCGGGTGGATAAAGGAGGGGACCCGGACCTCATCCGAGAGACGCAAAAGAAGCGCTTCAAGGACCCAGGACTTGTGGATCAGCTGGTGAAGGCGGACGGCGAGTGGCGGAGATGTGAGTACTGGGATGCGCGGGATGTCCCCGGTCTTAATCCCAGCCTCAGCTCTCGGATCTCGTTACCAATCCCGAGGCCACAGCTTTCGCCCCTCCTTAGACCCCCTCGCAGGGTGGGGTGGCTCCGAGGCTTTCCCTATCCCCGAAACGCTCGAGTAACCGGGACCGTCCCATCTCTTCATGTCTGCTGGAGGGGCGGGAGCTTCTTTCTGCGCGCGCTCAGTGCGGATCTCGGGTCTCTGGGAAGGAGCATGGCGCATGCGCATCAAGAGCTGTCACGGCTTAGCCCACCGCAAGGGTAGCCAGAAGAAACGGAGGACGGAGGATTGAGGGGCGGGTTGCCCTTTCCTAACACTGATCTTTGGTCGCCTCTGGTCTTTTTCTCATCTTCAGCAAGGCCACAGTGGTCTCCTATTTCGGTAGGAACACAGGCTGCAGCCTGAGTCACATCTGCAGTGTAATAGGTTCATTCCATACACATTGGAAGCATTTGGGGTCTTTGGAGGATGCCCCTGCCAACTAGCAGTGATCCCGGGGCTTTGGGGAAAGCTCTCCCCCTGATCTGTGATCATACTTCAAAAAATCTAGAAAAACCAATTCCGTGGTAGATCACATATGGGGCGCGGGGTGCGGCGAGGCAAGGAAAAGCTGGCAATTATTGAGGCTGTGTAATTGTGATTTAGGGGAGTTTTCCGGAAAAGACATTGGCAGAGTTTGGCTAAAACCTGGAACTGAAAATAAAACCATAGAACCCTCTGCCTAGATGAACTGAGCAGTCACCGATTGGCCGGATGCTGTCAAGGGCGTGTGATTAATTTTGTCTGATGCAATAAACCTGCAACCAGCTGAACGCCAAGTTTTGACAGTGCGCTGCAAAGACGGCCACTGCCCAAGAGCGTGGTGGCTTTAGGAACATTGATATTCCTAAGTTTATAAGGGTATTGGGTACCAAGAGAGTATCAGTTTAACTTGGGTTGTCTACTGACTCCGTGTGTCTGTCATCCTATGTGGTAGTTTGTGACTGAGATCCCACCACCTGCATCTGAAGTTTTGAGTTGGAATAGAATTAAATTAATTGGAAGGAAAAAAACTAGACTGGACACCATTTTACTGAATCGGAAGTATCAGAGTTTTGTATCTGGTTACCCACTGTTCAGCACTAAACAACTTTGCATGTGTTAGCTCATCTCTTGTGTGTAATATACCCATATACATCTACAGGGAGTTTCATTCCTTTCCTAATGAATGGATATATGGTGAGGGGATGCGTTCTTCAGGGACATGGCTGTGTTGTATGCATCTGTATGTCCCAGGGCCTAGGGTATACATATACATAAGATATACATGTACACATATATACATTTAATCCCAGCACCTGGCACTGCTCCTGCTCCTGGGTTAAGGGCTTGACGAAGGTTTTTTTGAATTCACGAATATCTTCTGTGTTCAGGGCACTTTGCCCTCCTGGATGAAAAGCCATTTATTTCATTTATTTTCAACGCATCTGTGGATTTGATTCTTTTTTACTTGACATTTCTTACCAATATTCTCTTTGCAGCCAAAGGGAGTTAGTGATTTTTCTCAAGTCACTGGCTGCCTGAGTAGGATACTTACAGATCTTGTATCAAAGTTCTCTTAGATCCGAAGCTCATATAAAAGGTTGGGGTTCCCCTGTCGTTGGCTGCAACAAGGACTTGTAACCCCGATCCACGTTAAGAACTCCTCCTGCCCTGGCCCGGTGGCTGCATTGGCTGCATTGGCTGGAGCGTCGTCCAGTACACCAAAAGGTTGCAGGTTCGAGCCGTGGTCAGGGCACAGAGCTAGGCTGCGTATTCGATCCCCAGTTGTGGCACATACAGGAGGACACTGATTGATGTCCCTCTCAGATCGATGTTTTTCTCTCTCTTTCCCTTCCTCTCTCTCTAAATATCAATAAAAATGTGTCCTCAGGTGAGGATCACTGTGCTCCCTGACTGAGGACACAGCGAACCTCACAAGGCCCCCCATTACCAGTGTACCTACTTGTCTGTAGACCCCTGAGGTGCCATTAGGGCTCTCAAAGGAGTGATGTCCTGGCACCACCGCTGACGACGGCTCTCCCAACTCCGAAGACTCGAACTGTCATTTCTTCCTTTTAATTCAGAGTAATATGCTGAGGACACATTTGGGCCCACGATAAGCCTTTGTCTCAACTACTTCCAAAGCCACCAGATTTCCACCTATCTTGATTGAACCTGGTAACTACCAGAGTCCTATCCTCCCCGACAAAGTGCTATTCAGAATGAGATTTCTCTTTACTATAAATCAAAGTTGTTATGTCCTCTTAACCTTTACTGCATGTGCCTGTCAGCCAGGCCCTTGTCCTTAGAAAACGGTAACTGTCTAACTGCTTTCAGTTTCACCCCAGTCTCCCCCAGGCCTGGGCCACACCCAGGATGTGTGATCTTTTTGGAATGCAAATCCAGTCACTTTGCCTCCAGGCTCAAGTCTGGCATTAGCTTAAATCTGTCTGATAGAAGTACAGTGTGAGCCACGGATGGAATTATGAATTTTCTGTAGCCACTTAAAAAATGTAAAGAAAACCAGATGAAATTAACTTGAGGAATATATTTTACTTAACCCATGTATCCAAAAATTATATTTTTAACACGTAATCCATAAAAAATCTTTGAGGTACTTTACATTGTTTTTCTTTCTTACAGGTCTTCAAATTCTAGTGGGTATTTTTGCACTTACAGTGCATTTCAGTTTGGCATAGCCATATTTCAAATGCTCAGTAGCCTCATGTGGCTAGTGGCTACCATATTGAACAGTGTAACCCTAAAGCATAAAAATCCAAATTTCTTAACACAGTTTATGAATTCCCACATTCCTTCCTAGCCTGATCTTCTGCCACTCTCCCATGTATGTCCCGTGCTGTTTGTTGCGGCCTTATTGTGCAACATGTACACTCTTCCACACATCCATAACCATTGCCCCTTTTATTTATTTATTTATGGGGAACTGAGGGAGAGAAACATCCATGTGAGAGAGCAACATTGATTCATTGCCTCTTACATCCCACAGCTGGGGACCTGGCTCACAACCCAAGCATGTGCCCTGACTGGGAATTGAACCTGCGACCTTTCAGTTCGCAGTCCAGAGCTCAACCACTGAGCCATACCAGCCAGGGCCACAATGTATTCTTATATTATTGTTTATTAATTATTGTGTCATTTTTCCATGTGAACAGAAGTAAACCTACTTTTGCCTCACCCTGTGTGTGTGTGTGTGTGTGTGTGTGTGTATGCATGCACCTAATTTTCTTTTGTGACTTGTGTTCTGTTTAGGAAATCTTTTCATATCTCAAGGTCCTGAAGAGATTCTCCAATTTTTTTTCTAGAAGTTTTATTACTTTACCTTTCACATTTAGGCAGATGATTTATCTCACATTGATTTTGGTGTATGATGTGAGATAAGGATCAAAGTTCATTTTTTATGTAGTAACCCAATGGCTCGTGATAAAATGCAGCAAACTAGGAATAGAAGGGAACTTTCCTAATCTAATTGTTGGCATTTGTCAAAAACGATAGCCAATGGTATTCTTAATGATGAAATATTGGGTGCTTTCCCCTGAGGCTGAGAACAAGGCAAGGGTGTCTACTGTCACCGCTTCTAGTGCGCATCTTGCTGAAACATGAGGCAGGAAAAAGGAAGAGATTGGAACAGAAGTAAAACTGTCATTGTCTGCAGCTGACTTTGCTTGTTCAATTCTGAACTATTAAAATTAAGTAACTTTAGCACAATCACTGTATACAACATACAGAATCAGTGGTATTTTTATATGCCAGTAACAATTAAAAAGCATCTGATACCTAGAAGTATTTAATAAGTGACGTCCAAGATCTCTACACTGAAAACTACAAAACATTGATGAGAAGAGTTAAAGGTAATGAAGGAATGTGCTGTATTCGTTGATTGGAACAACCAGCGTTTTGTTATAATATTTTTTAAAGTTGCCTCCTCCCCACCCCCCCATTTAGCACAGTGTTTTCATTTATATTCCAACCCTCAGCACAGGGCCTGGCAAATAGGAGGGAGTAAATTTAAATTGTTTATATTTTTATTCCAAAATAATTACGTAGTTATAGGAAGTTACAAAGAAAGCATGAGGAGGTCCTGGGGACCCTTCACCCATTTGAAGAGAACAACATCAAAACCAAGAAGGTGACGTTGCTGCAACCCACAGACCTCATCGGATCTCACCAGTTTTACATACACTCGTGTGTGTGTGTGTGTGTGTGTGTGTGATAATTCTACGCTTTTATCACACGTAGATCGTGTTCCACCACCACAGAGATCCCTCTTGCTCTCCCTTTGTGGTTCATTCCCTTTCCCTTCCCCCATGTAATCCATGGCAACCGCTAGTCTGTCCTCATCTCTGTAATCAAAGGGATTCAGTGAATGAGAAGATAGTTTTACCGTTTTGTTTGAAGTTTAGTTGAAATTTAGTGAAAGGTTGGCAAAGCCTTAAACAGTAGCGATGTCTAGATGTTATCTCCTTTCTGTTCATCATTTCCCCTGTTGAAAGCTTGATTTTTACCATATTACTCCTAAAGTTTAGAATCAAGAGTCAGACTAATGAACCACAACACATACCGATATGTTAATTTGGTTCAGAATATCTGTGTAGGCTGCTTAAGTACACTGTCTTCCTCCAAAAGAACCCAAAATACAAAAAAATACATTAATCTGGGGGTTGCCAGATGAACATGGTGTCAAAGCAAAGGGAATAGATAGCATTAACCATCTCTGGCATAGAGGCGGAGCTGCCAAGTTCATGGACCAGAAGCATGACTGCCCCTTTCAAGGTCCCACTGCACACTACATGTTAAGAGAAGTGAGCAGGTCCTAGTTACTTGATTACGTTCCAGATTTCTCAGACGTGTTATTGTATGGCGATATCAGGGCGTGACACTTTTCAATTTCAGTGTCAGAGAGGCCTTTTCCTTGTCGCCAAAAGCTGGGAAACCATGTTGTAGTCACCAGTAGGTCCCCAAATTTGGGGCTGTAAAGCTACAAGATCTCACAGCTTCGTGAGCCGATCCCGTAGCTCCGCCTGCACCCTGGCCTTGGGCTGAGGTCCGTCCGAAGGAGCCACGATTAGCAGGCAGGGGAGCCTTAGTTGTATGCTTGCCTTTGGAATAGCCTTGGGTTCTTTATTCTGCAGGCAGATTTCGCGCAGACAACTTGAACAAGCTCAAGAACCTATGCAGCAAGACAATTGGGGAGAAGATGAAGGTAAGAGAACTAACAGCCTTGAGAGCTTCAGCAGAGGTATTTCAGCTTATTCTTAGTTAATACTTAATTTCTAATGTAGTGTCTAATTCTGTGGGATACTGAATCTCTTATCAAAGTGGGGGAATTATTTTACAAAGAAAGGAAGCGAGGAAGGTGGGGAGGGGACCAAGGGGTGAGCTCATCTCCTGGATTCAGATGTCCTACGTAGTCTGTTTGGCTGCTAAGGCTGGGTGACTGCCAAACAGTAGAAACTTCTTTCTCCCCGTTCTGGGGGCTGGGAAGTCCGCGATCAAGGCTTAGGCCCACTTGGTGGCCGGTGAGGGCCCACCCCGTGGCTCAGAGCCTCCTTGTTGTGTCCTCTCAGGGCAGGAGGAGCCAGGGAGCTAGTTCTCGTGGGAGTGGGGGGGGTCCTCTCACGAGGCATCATCACAGTGGGGGCTGGGTTTCCAGATAGGAGTTTGTTGACTTTCAACATGGAGTCTTTAGCACGGTGAGATTCTCGCCACACACTAGTCCCTCGCTGTTTATTCCATGTTTATAAAGGGAATATAAATTCCATCAGGACTCTTTTTCAGTTATTTCTTGAGTTCAACCACAGAATTTCTTAGGACAGACTCAGGTTCTTTGTTCAGGGCCGTGGGGCTGTTTCGTGGAAAGGGTACAGACAGGGGCTCCAGGGGCCGGGCTGCTGGCGGGGCGACTCGGGGCAAGTTAACTTCTGAGTCTCCTTTTTTCCATCTGAAGTAACAATAGTAACCTTCACCTATAGAGCAGAGTTGTGAGAATGGAATGTTTTTTAAATGTAGAGAACCTGGCGTAATGCCTAGAACATTGTGCGTAAAAAATACCAGCAGTTGGGAGTAACAATGAATGGCCTGCATCCAGAAACACCCCTCCATGCCTGAAGCATGTTAAGTTTCAGTTTGGGCTTCTGTTGAGATCCAGGACAGTATATTGTTTTAAATCTCTCTTCAAAAATATCCTTGTAGCCCCTCGATCACCTTTTTTAAATGTATTAAATGTGCCCTATTGTCTCTCTCATTTTTAAGTTGCAAATCTCTAAGCTAAACCAAAAAAATTAAAAATGAGGAACCTGAACCAGTCAAGAACATAACAGAGATTCCCCTGGGAATCTAGCAACTTACACTTCCTAACAGTCCTTATCCTTTTCATGGTATTTTATTACGCTTTCAGCTTGTGACTGGCTGTAGAAATTGATATAATCGTACTTTGTTTCCCTGTGGGAGCTGTGATACTTAATCATTTGCATGCCAGAGGCCCCATAATCATGTTAATTGCCACGTCTACCCTTGCCTGTGTGTTCTGTGAAGCACATAGACAGTGACAGCCAGGTGGGGTTTTTTTTTCTTTTTTTTTTTTTTTTAAGATTTTATGTATTTATTCTTAGAGAGAGGGGAAGGAAAGGAGAAAGATAGGGAGAGAAATGAAACATCAGTGTATGGCTGCCTCTTGCGTTCCCCCTACTGGGGACCTGGCTGCAACCCTGGCATATGCCCTGACTGAGAATCAAACCAGCAATCCTTTGGTTCGCAGGCTGGCACTCAATCCACTGAGCCACACCAGTCAGGTGTTTTTCATAACAAGAAACTGGGAGTGTTTTCATTTATGGTCACCTTCTTGGATCCCTTTACTGCTAACCCTGCAAGAGTGTTCTCTGCTGTGCATTGGAGTGGTGCTAGCTTTCACTTACATAGCTCACATATTTTACTTACCACATAGCTCTTTTATTTATTTTTTTAAGATTGTATTTATTTATTTTTTAAGGGGTGCATGGAAGAGATAAAGAAAGGGAGAGAAACGTCAGTGTGTGGTTGCCTCTTGAGCACCCCCTACCAGGGACCTGGCCTGCAACCCAGGCACGTGCCCTGACTGGGAATCAAACCAGTGACCATTTGGTTCACAGGCCAATGCTCAACCTCCTGAGCCACACCAGCCAGGGCTCAATTACATAGTTTTTGAAAGTACTAAAAGTCCTTTTATATACATCTCATTTTGGTTTTGACCTTTGCTGTAAACCTAGAGTATAGGTAGTATAATTATCAGCCTTATTCAGAGGGCAAGGGAATAGGCCGAGGAAATTAAGCAGCGTGCCTAAAATCACATTAGGTGCAGAGTCAAAACTTGAACTCAGAACTTGAACTCGCTGCCCTGAGGGATTAGCAGATAGTGAGGGAGCCTCAGTTAACCAAATGGAAGATGTGGAGATTTAGGCCATTTTTTCCTACCTGAGTAGTCAGCCTGCACTTGTTCCTATCAAGACTGTTCTGATGTTTTCAGACTGTCCCAACCTTTCCAGATGATTTTACTTGAGTCACTGAAGGGTGTGAGCTGGATCTTGGTTGGAATCCTGACTTCTCACTGCGGTGGGTGAGAATGTGTAGTGAGTCCAGAGAATTTCTACACGTTTACCCTCAAAAGGTTTCATCCTTGCTCAAGATTCACTTTTGTGCCGTGGGATAAACATCATGGCCTGTTGTTGTGTGTATAGAATTTTTAAAATCTTGAGGACATTGAATACCATTTCTACGCATTTTATTTATACTTGCGAAGCAGAACCTTCCTAAATCTCACGTTGTTTTTATACGAGTTTTGCTGAGGTCTTGTCTATGTCTTGTTATAAGGGCCTTTGATAATGTAATTTAAGAAGAATTTGACTCTAAAAATTGTCTTCCCTGTGGCTGTGGGCAAGGATTAGGAATGATGATTTGGCAGAATATCGTAAAGAAGGGTGAGGTGAGCCCTGGCTGGTGTGGCTCAGTGGATTGAGTGCCAACCTGTGAATCAAAGGGTCGCCGGTTTGATTCCCGGCCTGGGGCACATGCCTGGGTTGCAGGCCAGGTCCCCAGTAGGGGGCATGAGAGAGGCAACCACACACGGATGTTTCTCTCCCTCTCTTTCCCCCTCCCTTCTCTTCTCTAAAGTAAATAAATAAAATCTTTTTTTAAAAAAGGGTGAGGTGAGAAACAGGAGGGAGAAAAAGTTGAGCTCCAGGTACGCCCCTGCCCTTTTCCCAGCCTGCATTGACTGCTGTATAGTTATTTAGTTTCAGATTTTGTGATGTTTTCCCTCCAACATGTGTTCTCCTTGTCTCCCTGATCTCCCATCATCCCATCCGTTTTTCTGCCCTTGGCCTCAGCGCTGGGACTGGCCTAGCAGGCAGGCGGGATCCAGAGGTTCACACCCAGGTGTCTGCCTCAGCGATGGCCCCTGAGCGCCCAGCACGCGAGTGTCCTCACGCACCCTCAGTGCCCGCACCTCATCTAGGGCCAGGGCGGACCTTCTGCTTCTCACACGCCCGGTGATGCTGACCCTCTGACCCTGACGGACCCGGATCAGTCTGTCCAGGATCAGAAAGCTAGAGAGTGGCAGAACAGAGACTCGAAACTTGAACTCCTCACTTCCAATTTACCGAGGTTTCTCCCAGGTGTTGCGTCTCTTAGCGACAGTTACGTGGAAAGTTCTGTGATCGGTATATATGACGTTTAGTGTGTACTTAGACAACAGTGTCAGAAGTTACTTTTTTTTACTTCATAATGTTGTTTGTTTGTTTGTTTTCTTTCCTGCAGAAAAAAGAGCCAGTGGGAGATGATGAGTCCGTCCCGGAGAACATACTGAATCTTGAGGACATCACCTCAGACACATTAGCTGTATGTTATTGTCCTTTTCTGGGTTGGGATTTCTGTTCTGTTTTCTTAGCTTTCTTCCTACGCAAGTGAATGCTGACGCTCTGCTCCACGGGGCACTGGGGCGTCTTTGAATGTCTGCGGCTGGGACGTGGCCCTGTTGCTCTCCTTAAACCCCCTGCGCCTTGCTCATGAGAGAGCGCAGGTGGAGACAGAGGGAGCGGGAACGCCAGGGCTGGGGTGAAGAGAAAAAAGGAGCTGAACTGTGTTTAGTTTATATTATTTCTGTTTTCACAAAGTCGAGGAATTTTCCAACTTACTGCAGTTCAGTAAATATTCACTATATAATGGGTGTAGCGCAGTCATTTCCAAGTTCTTAGTTACTGAACCCTTTCTTAAAACCCAGAACACAACAGCGTAGCAAGAGCATAGCCCAGAAGGCAGAGTTGCTGTGCTTGAAGGGCTAGGTTGGGGGCGCTCTTGCCGTCCGGCCCCACATGCTGTGGCCACCCTGCCTGCTGTGGGCTCCCTGCCCCCCGCAGGAAATCAGAGTACAGTCTGAAACACCTGCAAAAGGAATAAGAAATTACCTTGAGACAGAGTCTCTTGCTCCTAATAAGTGTATGATCTTCCTAGAGAACAGTTAAGTGAAGTATGTAATAGAGTGCTAAATTAGTTTAATCAGGAAGACGGTTCTCTGAAAAGAGCTGCGTATTAAAATTCCTGAGATATACAGGGACAAGGAGAGTGGCCAGAGTCGATCCATCTCCGCCTTCGGCCCCCCTGAAGGAAATGCCAGTGGGTTTGTACGGGCAGGAATGTGTAGGTCCCTGTGTGAAGTAAACCTCGGCTCTTTGAAGGCCTTCATTGTCCGTTTTTAAAAGGCCACACAAGGGCTGTCATCAGTGCATAACCCACTTAGGGTGACAGAATCTCGTTCCTGCTCCGCCCTTGACTCGCTGCCGCCTGTTCATCTACAGAACCTGAAAGTGTCACAGATCAAAAAACTCCGACTCCTCATCGATGAAGCCATCCTGAAGTGTGACGCCGAGCGGGTGAAGCTGGAGGCAGAGCGGTTTGAGAACCTCCGAGAGATCGGGAACCTCCTGCATCCCTCGGTGCCCATCAGCAACGATGAGGTAGGTGTAGGTGCCACGGTGGGCGGCTGCCCGGTATCACTCTTCTGTGGGATGGAGGACAAGGAACCGCTGACACTCTGTGTAATGGGCTGTGTGCCAGAAGCAGGCTGTTTGCGCATTTGCTCTGCCCGCCAACTGAGAGTTGAAAGCCTTAGACCTTGCCTGATTGGGAAGTGGCAGAGACCGCAAGGTAGGAGACTCCTGGCACAGAAATCTCTTCTAAATTGGGCTGCTGTCCCCCACTGTTGCCCATGGTAGCAGGGAGTCTCGTGGGAGGGATCTGCTAAATCAGCCTCACCCCTCACCCACACCCTGCTGAGAAGCCGCAGGTTGAAGGGGAATCTGCATGATAAAAGTTCCCTGCTGAGTGGGAGCTTCCCCAGCACAAAGCTGCTCTGAGCCCAGCCTTTGTTCCCTGACACCCCAGCCGGAGTGGGGCCCATCTGTGCCTCTCTCATTCATTCCCTGGTGAACAGAATGTTCAACTCCCTGCAGGCTGGGGTGGCAGACTCGGGAGGTCAGGGCCCTGAGCCCGCCCGCCCTCGTGTGGCCTGGGGACCAATGAGAGCCTGGAAAAAAAAAATCAACATTCTCCTCTGCACCCCAGGCAATGCTGATTGTCCAGGGTAGAGGTGTCCTTGTGCAGGGCATTTAAAAGGGTAAACAAAACAAAACAAACGTGATAGATCACTGGGGAAATCATGATTTTGGTTTCATGGCTAGAACTGCCTCTAAGAATCTAAAAATGACTATTTCTCTATCGAGCACAGATTTTCTAGCAAATTCCCTTCTCTGTTCTCTGTACATGATGTCCAAAACCTCATGGTCGAGTTAAGCCACAGCTTCACAAAGCTCCAGGTTGTTCTTAGAGCAGGGTTTGGAAAGACAGAGGTCACAGAATTCAGAGGTCGTGTATGTTTCCTGGTCTTATTTCCTTAGGACGCAGACAACAAAGTAGAGAGGATATGGGGTGATTGCACGGTCAGGAAGAAGTACTCTCACGTGGACCTGGTGGTGATGGTCGATGGCTTTGAAGGTGAAAAAGGCACCGTGGTGGCCGGGAGTCGAGGGTACTTCCTGAAGGTAAGCGTTGGGAGCCAGTGGGGATGGGATTATAAAGAAGAATAAAAAAAAATTAAATAAAATAACTGCAGAAAGCACAATCTACTTAAGGAGCCCCACAAATCCACCACTTGTGCTCGCCTTTCTACTACAGACTTATTGGCAGTGAGACACAATTCTTTCTCTAAGGCGGGAGAGTGCTGATCGGGAGCCCCCGGAACAAAAGCCACTAGTGATGCCGCTGACTGCATCAGAACAGTCTCTCGTTTGAGCAGCTGAGCGTAATCAGACAAGTGACAAAGAGGCAAAGCCACCGGGGCAAATGCTGTTCACATAAGAAACGTCCAAACCTGTAGAGAATTTTTATTGAGTTTATTTGAACCAAACTGATGACAACTGCCGGAAAGCCAAATCTCAATGGGTTGAGAAAATGCCCCCCAAAATGGCAGTTCTGCAGCTTATTTTATACATTCGAGTCACAGGAGGAGACAGAAGGAGGGTCACATGAAACCCATTGGTGGTGGATGTGGGAGGCGGGAGAAGGCGAGGCTGGGCAGCCTCTGAGACCGGATAAGGAGTGAGATGAGAGACACACACTTTTGCACTGGTGGGTGCACGGCAGTCGGCAGCTCACCCTGACGGCACATGGAGATGGTGTCGGGGGGGGGCACGGGGACAGTGAGGGCCCGTGGTCTGTGCTCCGGTGGGTGAGCCCTGAGGGGTCTGGAGAAGGGATTTCTCTGACATGTCAAAGGTATATTGTCTTCAATGCAAAAAGACAATAGACACGCTTATTTAAGGTAAAGATTGACTTTTGCCAAGGAAGCTAGAGGCTCTTCATGAGTTAGGAATTGTTGTGTTCAGACCATCCTGTGTGGTTACTTTGGGTCTCCCCTGAGCTTGTGGGGTTCGGACTGTGGCCCCTGTTTTATCCACAGTGCTGCACTGTGAGCAGGCCCAGCGTGCTGTGAGAACAGGCAGGCTGAGCAAAGCCAGGTAGCCGGGACCGAGGGCAGATGCGTCTAGAGGAGGCTTCTTGAAAGACAGGGGGAAACAATTTTGGAATTACAGTTTAAACTGTATGGGTCCCCTTACATGTGGATTTTTTCCAGTAGATACTGTAAGTGTATTTTCCTTATGATTCTAAAATGTATTTTATTGATTTTTTTCTTACCATTTTTTTTTTAGATTTTAGTTGTTTATTTTTAGAGAGAGAGGAAGGGAGGGAGAAAAATACCAATGTGTGGTTGCCTTTCACACGCCCCCTACTGGGGACCCAGCCAGCAACCCAGGCCTGTGCCCTGACTGGGGATGGAACCTGTGACCCTTTGGTTTGCAGGCCGGCATTCCACCCACTGAGCCACACCAGCCAGGGCTATTTTCTTACCACTTTTAAAAATAACATTTTCTTTAGCTTACTTTACTGTAGGAATATAGTATATGATACGCAAAATACATTTTCACTATAGTTATTTGTAAGGCTTTTGGTCAACAGTAGGCTATTAGTAGTTAACTTTGGGGGGAGTCAAAAGTTATATGTGGATTTCAACTGTGTGGGGGTGGGGGGGGTCAGTGCCCCTAACCCCTTAGGTGTTCCAGGGCCAACTGTACCGTATGTGTACACATGGGGATACTTAGCAACATACAGATGAGTCCAGCCTTGTAGGAATCAGCACAAGAAACTTTCCCGTGCACCCAGGGCCAACAATTCTTTTCTCCTGCTTTGGTCTCTGAAAGAGAATTCTCTTTACGATTTGCCCGGGTGTTATGCTTGGGGGCTGAGGTTTACGCGTAAGACACTCTTGCATAGCTTGTTGGGGCGCGTGGTCTCTGCTGGCCCCCTGTGTGCCCCTGGGCGGTCACACTCTTCTGGCCCAGTTGCCGCTGGGTGTGAATACCAGCAGCCGAACTCGGTGGTGACAGAAGCCAATCACACATTGCCGTGTCTCTGCTCCCCCAGGGGCCCCTGGTGTTCCTGGAACAGGCGCTCATCCAGTATGCCCTTCGCACCCTGGGGAGTCGGGGCTACACTCCCATCTACACCCCCTTTTTCATGAGGAAGGAGGTCATGCAGGAAGTGGCACAGCTCAGCCAGTTTGATGAAGAGCTGTATAAGGTGAGCAGCCTGGGGCAGTGGGACTTCCTAGGCTGGGCAGTTCAGCTGTACACACAGGCGCGGAGCAGCGCTGTCCTCTGGAGCCTCCTGCGGTGACGGAAACGGTCCGTGTGTGCGGCTGCTGAGCACTGAAAAGGCGGCCAGCGCCCGTGAGGGAGTAACATTTTATTATTATTTTTAATTTTAATTTAAATAGCTGTACGTGGCCAGTGGCTACGAAACTGGACAGTGCGAACCTCACGCCTGTTTGGTTTTTTCCCCAGATGGTCTGTATGATGTATCTAAATGAGCACACTTTAACATTATGAGCTTAGAAAAGAAACACATTTATTGACTGGTTGGACAAAGGGAAATTATGGAAGTGGCTGGTCTTACCAGGTCCTCCCACCCCTGACCCCAGCCTGGAAGCTTCCACAGGGCAAGGCATGCTTGCCTGGGATGCATGTGGCTCCTTAGCAACCATGGACCATCTCAGGGACAGCCAGAGGGTTGGACTCGAGGTTCAGAAGGTCATTCTAACCAACCGGACACCAAAGTGACTGGGGATTATAACTACTAGACCAAGCCTTTAACACCAAGAAAGCACAGACTAGGTCTCCTTTAGCCCAGCACTGGCAGAAAGGACCTGGCCCTTAGCAAATGCCCCGCAAACATTTGTGGGTTACATTATATTGCTGCCAGTTCAGGTTTTATTGTACATCTGCCATCATTGGCCATGATACATCATTCACAAATTTATTTATGTATTTATTAGATAAGCTAAAAATATCAGAATTTTTAATCTCCTTTTCATTTGCTTTTCTTTGACCTCTGTTAGGGACCCCGTTTGGGGCTGACCCATTCCCTTCCTTGTCGTTAGTGTCCCCTGCTCGCTCCCAGGCTGGGATTGAAGACACTTCTCCCTGTCCCATCAGTCCTGTCCTCCCGGGGTTTCTGCCTCGGCTGGGGCCCTCCTCCCCTAGTCTTCACTGGTAAAGGTCCCTCCTCCTTCAGGTGATTGGCAAAGGCAGCGAGAAGTCCGATGACAACACCTACGACGAGAAATACCTGATTGCCACCTCCGAGCAGCCCATCGCGGCTCTCCACCGGGATGAGTGGCTGCGGCCCGAGGACCTGCCCATCAAGTACGCCGGCCTGTCCACCTGCTTTCGCCAGGAGGTGGGCTCCCATGGCCGTGACACCCGTGGCATCTTTCGAGTCCATCAGTTTGAGAAGGTGAGCACGAGAGAAGTCAGGGTGAGGACCTTCTGTCCATCTGTCTGGGGTGCTTGGAGGACAGACCAGAACTGTGTGGCTCAGGCCCGTCCCGGCTCCAGTCTTTCCTCCCGTTGCCTGTGTCTGTGTT
Organism: Phyllostomus discolor; assembly: GCF_004126475.2. Taxonomy (NCBI): domain Eukaryota; kingdom Metazoa; phylum Chordata; class Mammalia; order Chiroptera; family Phyllostomidae; genus Phyllostomus; species Phyllostomus discolor. Next base: position 35,773,693 of record NC_040916.2, read on the forward strand.
TTCTGGGCAAGAGACTGGCCAGCAGCACGTGACACAGCGGCTCCCAGCACAGACTCTGGAACCAGGCTGCCCGAGCCCAAGTGCCAGCCCTCCGCCTGCTGGCTGCGTCACACGGACAAGCTGCTCAGCCGCTCTGGGCCCAGTGTTCTCCCCGTAAAGGGAGGGTGGTAGTAGCGCTCACCTCATTAGGCCTCTGGGAGGATTTCACTAGTTAATGTGAGAAGCACCTGGAGCGGTACCCGGTGTGTGTTGTCACACACCCAGTCCTGTGTGGCAGCCGTCTCTCTCGCCAGGGGCCGCAGCCCCGCCTGGCTCCCAGGGGCCTAGGAACGGGTCCTCATCACCCGAGTATCCCCCACGCTGGTCCTTGAGTCGATTCACCCCGTCCCATCGCTGCGGTCTCCCTGGCTCCCCCTTTGCAGATCGAACAGTTTGTCTACTCCTCGCCGCATGACAACAAGTCGTGGGAGATGTTCGAAGAGATGATCGCCACCGCGGAGGACTTCTACCAGTCCCTGGGGGTCCCCTACCACATCGTGAACATCGTCTCGGGTACCGGCCTCCCTCTCCTGCACCCCACAGACAACCGCACACAGCACACAGAGAAACAGCCCACCGTCCACTTAATTGCCACATTAATTAAACTATCACACACTCTTCTCACTTGGGAGTGTTGGCTGATAAAAATATCTGGGCGTGATTTCACTTCTGGGGATGGGATGTGAATTAAAGAATTGTTCGAGGTTCGCTCAAGGGTTAGCCTTCTGAAATACCATCCCTCCTTCGTGAACTCTAGGGGGTTTCCCTTACAGGTTCTTTGAATCACGCTGCCAGTAAGAAGCTCGACCTGGAGGCCTGGTTTCCGGGCTCGGGAGCCTTCCGTGAGTTGGTCTCCTGTTCTAACTGCACAGACTATCAGGCTCGCCGGCTCCGAATCCGATACGGGCAAACCAAGAAGATGATGGACAAGGTAGAGGGAGGGCCCCGGGGAGGTGGGGAGCGGGCGGGGCCTTCGGGGCAGAGTAGATGCGTCTTATTCCTCGGGCCGTGTGGTACGCGTTGCCCGGCATCTGGGAAAACCTGGGCTCCTCGGTGCAGGCAGAAAAGGGAACCTGGAAAGGGTCGCTGCTGCATCAGGACGGGGTCCTTTGGGGGAGACACCCAGACCGAGCTGCTTCCCCCAAAGTCATTCTCGCTTTTCTGTTTTTGGCTTTGTCTTCTGCAACTGCAAAGAAAGAATAATCCGCATTTGTCTGACCAGGACATGTCGGAGGCGCTGTCTACCCTCCTGTCACCTTGGGGGGTAGGGGGGGTCTGGGTGGTAAGCTGGTCTCCTCAAACTCAGTGTTCAGGCCCTGCTTTTCCAAGTAAGGGGCGTGAGCGGGGTTAAAGGGAGAGGCCCCTGTGGCAGAGTGCTCTTTTTCCCCTCAAAGGACCCGGCTCTCCTCCAAAGCCTGGGACCTACCGCTTGCCACTCATGGACACAGGAGGAGTCGTCCGGCCTTCTCTGATAGGCAGTAAATACCAAACAGCTCACGCTGAGAAAAAGCCCACAGTTACAGGCTAGCTGCGGTGGGGGCATCTGGCTGGGCGAGTGCTTCCGGCCTCGGTTAGACCGCGGAGGGCCGAGCCGACCGGCTCTCTCCTTGCAGGTGGAGTTTGTCCACATGCTCAACGCCACCATGTGCGCCACGACGCGCACCATCTGCGCCATCCTGGAGAACTACCAGACGGAGACAGGCATCGCCGTGCCCGAGAAGTTGAGGGAGTTCATGCCACCTGGTAAGACCCCGGCCCGGCCCATCCTCCTCCTCGTCTCTGTCTTCACACTTCTGAATTGCAGGCCCCTTTCAGAATGGACCCCCTCGTTCACACCCAGTCCCCAAAACTCCGCCTGTCCCCGGTGCGGGGCATTGTAGGGGCAGAGCTGAGAAAGCAGCCAGTGCAGACGCGATGTCCTATGGAGATGCAGCCCACGTCAGGCCGGGGAAGGGGAGAATAAATGAAAGCACTGCCCGTCGAGGGTGCCCCCTTGTTGAAAGGCATCGTTGTCTTTCGGCACTCACCCTGTGGCCCGTGGGCTCTGACCCCTGAGAAACGAGGGGCTCTTCCCTTCCAGGTCTCCAAGAGCTGATCCCCTTCGTGAAGCCCGCGCCCATTGACCAGGAGCCATCCAAGAAGCAGAAGAAGCAGCACGAGGGCGGCAAGAAGGCAGCAAGAGATGTCACCTTGGAACAGCGGCTGCAGGGCATGGAGGTCACCGATTCCTGAACATTCCTCCCCCCCCAGTTCTCTCAGCTGGGTGGGGTCCCAGAGCCCACCCACGGGCAGGGAGGCCAGGCACCCGCCCACCGCCCGCTCCGCCTGCCTGCTTTGCCATAAGGGGAACGAACCAGCTGCCATACACGGTTCAGTGTTCTCACCTGTTCGCTTGGGCCTGAGATCCAATCACTGAGGACTGATGAAACCACATAATAAAGCGTCTCTGGGGGAGGCTGGACTCTTCCGCAGTCTTCTGCCTGGGGCCCACACCCTGGCCCTCACAGTTTTGGACCCGGACTCCTTTGGGTTTTCCTTCTCACGGAGACGGTTCCACTTAGCAAGTCAGAGAGCCTTTGGGAAGGGAGGCGAGGCAGCAGTAGAGTGAGTAAAGGCTCAAGGGCAGAGGGAAATCTTCGAGTCTTAGACTCACAGTCTTGTAGGACAGGGGCCAGGATCCTGTTTTAAAAACCTGCTCCTGTGTGAAAGCGGTTAAGTAGGACTGGCTTAGAGACGGGTTGATATATAAAACATCTCACAGCACTTCTGCTCCCCAGGAAGGGCTCTCTGGACAGGGAGGGAGGCTGTGATGTCTCAGGGGAGATGAGACTATATTTAATCCAAAAGGGGGCCTAGATTCGAGAGCATCAGGCAGGGCCTTACTAACAGCTGCTTCTCTTTCCAGCCATTCCCGCGCGGGAGACCAAGTGCATGGCAGGGTGTTGCTGCAGCTCCGGAAGATGGAGCTGGCCCGCAGGAGGGGGGCGAGGGGCTGGCTGTACCCCTCCTCTGGAGCTCCCACTGTGGCCCCGTCGCCAGTTCGCCCTTGCTCTGGGGAGGGTGGTGTTCAGGCTCTTTATTTGCCTGCAGACTTTCATCTGCCATCTCCAAACACTTCACTTTAATAACCCCTCTTGTTAGTTGAGTGCTTCTCTCCTAGAAGCCTCAAATACCTCCTACAGATGATCTCTTTTATCTCTGTGACGGTCCCAGGAGTGAAGGTGGGGACGTGATTATACCCCTTCCTCCGCCTGGAAGACAGAGCACAGGGAATGTGAGGGAGCTGAGACATGGCCCGGCGGAAGCCCGAGTCCTGTGCTCGTGTTTCGTGTTTCTTCGGGAGGATGGGAGGAGGGTTCCGAACTGGCCCGTCACTTCACGTCACGTTAGCGTCTTTTAGTCCCTAAGCGGCAGCTTTGCCGGACCTGCTGGAGCTTGGCACCCCAGAAAGCGGCCCAGTTTCCACTGGGAACTTGGGGCCAATCCTATTAATTTTGCTGCGGGAAACACTGTCCCAACTGGGGCACCCAAAAGGGTGACCGCAGTGGCTGTCTTGCCACAGGCAGGCTCCGCCAGCCCACCTCTGTTGTGGTGCGGCTGCCCCCAGCTCTGGGATGACAGAGCCCAGGCCAGAGGACAAAGGAGCAAGCTGCTTCCACTTAGAAGGGCCAGAACTGCGCATTCCTGTAGCCCCAGCTGTCTGGTCACAGGGAGCACTGGCCACCGCACAGGCTTCCCGTCTGGAGGGCCCCTGGGACTCTGGAGTTAGACACTGAGATGGCCTTGAGCACCCTCCTGTAGCCATACAGGTCGCCGCAACTGCGTCCTCTGCTCCCCACTCCAACACTCGTCAGCTCCTGGTGCCTGGGACCTTCCACCAGGATGGCAGAAGTGGGGGCCCTGAGCCCAGGGGCGCCGGGGCCCAGCACTTGGAGCACTGGCTAGCTACCTTCTTCTCACCTGCCTTGTTTTCTGGAGCTGGCTGCACCTGGAACTCCCTTCCGCTTTACACAGACAGCCTCCTGTCTGTGCTGTTGGCAGCCCAGCTCCATGCCAACCTTCTACCTGCCCTGAGGCTGGGTCGGGGTGTGGACTGGCCTGGGAGCCTGCCTAGAGAAAAGGAATGCACGGAGGCTCAGCATATGGCTGCTGTGTGGACCCACTAGTCTGTTAGTAGGGAGTCTATCTCCCCTTCTCCTGGAAGCCAGAGGAGAAAGGGGTGGTCGTGAAGGAAAGGACGCCCCTGTGGCTGAGGTCCCTCCCTGCAGGGCATGCACTGGAACGCAGCCGGTGAGCCCCTGGGCACACGTTTACTGAGCGCTGCCCCTGTGCCAGGCACCATCAAGGGCAGGGAGTAGAGAAAGAATGGGACACAGCCCTTGCTGTTGAAGACCTCAGTCATTGGGAAGGGTGTGGTCTGCGTTTCTCCAGGGTGAGCTAAAACCCCGACTCCTTCCCTCCTTGCAGTGGAGGAATGGGCTGGTGCAAGCCTCGTTTAGGGATGGCTGGCCAGCCTGGAAGCTGAGCACTTGGGACCAGGACCAGATAACCTTGACTCCACCCTGGCAGTTGCCTGCACAGCCCACAGCTGATGCCCTCATCCCTGGCACCTTGACCTGCCCCATCTCCAACGGCAGCTGCCCAAGTTACCTCAGTTAGCAAACAACCCCCTGAGGCTGAGTGGAGTGAGTCAGAGCCCTGGGTCCCTGAACAACCCTTGGTTCCCACACCCAGGAACGCAGGGCCCAGGATGCAGGTCTGGGTGCTGCAGGCGAGAGAGAAGACACCAAGCTTCTCTCCCCAGAGAGAGACAGCCAGGAGCCAGACCTGGAGAAAGAAATTCTAAGGAGGGCAACTGTGTGGGGACCCAGTGTAAGCCCAAGGAGCCTGGCTGCACTCACCTGAAGTCACTCCTGGGCACTTCCCCTGGGACCTGTCCGCTTCTCCTTCCCTGGAGCTTTCCTGGTTTACCTGGGGTCCCCAGCCAGCCTCCTTCCTCCCACCCAAGCCTCCCTGGCTGAACTCCCAGGAGGAGCCTGATGGGTAGAGCTGGGATGGGCCCCAGAGAAATGCGCTGCATGTCGGAGCCTGTGCCAGGAGAGGGGCCTGCCTACTCTCCCACCTTCACCTCCCAGCATGGGGTTCCCCCAAAGCTCCTCCCAGATGCACAAAAAAGGAGGGGTGCAATCCTACATCCCGGGGAGGAGGGCGGGGCCGTGGGGCCGACACCTCAGCCTCTGACATTGCCCTTTTAAGAGCCCCCCCAGGGGGCGGGGGTGCCGCAGACAGGTTCCTATTGCAGAAACCTGGGACTGAGCTCCCCAGCAACCTGCGGAAAGGAGACCCAGACAGCAATCCTGTTCCCTCCCTGCCAGGGCCCCGTCCTCTAGGTCCCTGGACCTGCTGGACAGAGGTAGGGGATCCCGGCGAGCTCTGATTCTGAGAAAGCCCCTCTTTCTGGAAGGGAAGTTACCCCTTTCCTGCTGTGATTGGTTGGCAGAGAAGCCCTGCATTTTGGAGAGCTGTCGGGGTCCCTCCAAGGGACTGGAGCTTCCTACCCCATCACCCCCCCAAGCTTGCTGTCAGAACTGGTCTGGAAAATGATTTTCCTGGAGGTGTAAATTGCAATTAAGACGGTCTTACCCTCCAGAGAGACTGGTTGTTTAATCCTGAAGAAAGAAAAGAACTTAGCACCCATTTAGAATGGCATTCAATCCTTTCCTTCCATTTTCTTTTTTTTTTTTTAAGACATTTATTTTTAGAGAGGGAAGGGAGAGAGAAAGAGAGAGAGAAACATTAATGTGCGGTTGCTGGGGGCTGTGGCCTGCAACCCAGGCACGTGCCCTGGCTGGGGATCGAACCTGTGATGCTTTGGTTCAGAGCCCGTACTCAATCCACTGAGCTACGCCAGCCAGGGCTCCTCCTTCCATTTTCTCAGAAAAAAAAAATATTTCTTCTCTTCCTCCCAAGCCAGCCCTGGTCTGCTCGTGCCCTGGATCTCATCGCCCTCCCTCGGGTGTCCCTGAGACCTGGTTCTTCAGCTAGCTCTTCTGCCGCTCCCCTCCCCACTCCTTCACCTCAATGCACCCACCTGCTCACCCCACTCCCCCTTAAAGCCACCTTCCTGCTGCCCTGCCCTGGCTGGTGAGGCGGTCTGCTCTGGGTCCTTTCCCTCCAAGACAAACAGTGGACAATTCTAGGCTCTGCTGCCTCCTTGACATTGGGGGCCCCGCCTGCTCAGAGGGCAGGTGGAAAGTTCCAGACAGAGAGAGCAGAAAGAAGGCCTGAGTACTGGGTGCAGAGTGAGTGGGAGGGGGAGGGGAGGCTAAAGAAGCCAGCAGGATAAGGAGTTTATTTAGCACCTGCCTCTAACTGCTGGCGCTGGCCTCTCCCTACTCTTTTTCTGCTGCCCTCTACCTCTGACCCCAAATCCATGATCTCAGGCAATCACGCTTCTCGGGCTCCAGACCCTCCCCCTCCCAAATACACAGTGAGCCTCTCCACCACCCAAATGGAAAACCCCAAAGTCCAAGTCCAACTTCTTTTTTTTTTAGAACTTACTTTTTTAAAGCTTTTTAAAAGACTTATTTATTTATTTGTTTTTAGAGAGGGAAGGGAGGGAGAAAGAGAGAGAGAAACATCAATGTGCGGTTGCTGGGGGCCGTGGCCTGCAACCCAGGCATGTGCCCTGACTGGGAATTGAACCTGTGATGCTTTGGTTCGCAGCCGGCGCTCAATCCACTGAGCTTTGCCAGCCAGGGCAAGTCTAACTTCTTAACTGATCCACCCTCTGGTTATTCAGGTGCCCATGACAAACTCCCAGGAGTCACCCTGGGCCACCCCCTCCTCATCCCTAGGGGCCAGCCTCCCACAGTCCCACTGAGTCCTTCATCACTCAGACCCACCCTTTTAGCAGCCTGCCCCCCGCCCAATGCTGCAACCGCCTCCTGCAGACCTGCCAACACCCCCACCCAACTACTCACTGTGCCTGGGGCTGCAGAGGCTACAGCCATGATCCCGCCTCCCCCCACAGTGCTCCCGATGGCTCCCTCAACTTCTCACGTAAAACCCAGAGCCATCCAACTGTGGCCACAGCTCAGATAAACAGGCCCTTCTGCTCTGCTTGTCCCCACCCCAAACTCTGAGCGCCAGCGCACCTGGCCACACACACACACACACCTCTCCCTCTGGATTTGTTCCTGCTGCCTGTCTGCGGAATTCCTCCTTCCCCTTCCGGGGGGTGGGGGTTCAAATGCCACCTCCTTTCCCAAGCCTTCCCCAGCCCCCTCCCAGCCCAGACAGAAACACTGATGACTACAACTCTGCCAGCGCCTTCGTCTCAGTCCACGTTAGACAGGCTGCTCCTTGAGGCCAGAGCTGGAGGCATGTCACGTGGGTCCCTCTCCCACGTCACCTCACACGTCACCCCACACGTCACCCGGCGCCCAGGGCACAGCTGCTATGGCTTTCCCCACTTGGCCCGCTCTGGCAAACTGAACAACTAAGTTATTGAAGGTGTTGCTTCGGGGTTTGCTGCTCAGGAGCCAAGAATTATCTCAGCGGAATCTTACACGGACTGTATTTAGTATGGAATGCTGGCCTGTTGAGCCACCTCCGGCAAACAGCGCTGGCTCTGTGGGTTGAAACTATCACTGGATTAAGGCATCCAGTGCCATCTTTTACTGAGCCTTAGAGGAAATCTGTGTAACTCGGCTGGGACGGCGGGCCTACGTCTCCGGGCTGCAGCCAGCGCTGGGAATGCAGTTCTGTGGCTGAAGTGGATGAATGCAGGACTCTCCACAGAGGAGCCTCTTGTAGACCCAACTGGCCTTCCGGATGGTGGCTCCAGGAATGGAGGGACACCTGGGCACTCCTCCATGGCACCCATCCATCCATCCATCCATCCGTTTGACCAATATTTACTGAGTGCCTACTACGCCGGATACCATGCAGGTGCTAGGATTTCAAGGCGCTCGTGTTGACCCTGTTCCTGGGCCTTACTGCTTGCTAGATGTTAACCACGTAAATGAACAAATAAATATTTCATGTAATTACAAGTGACTATACCTGCCACAAAGAAGGGAACATTTAAGACTGCCAAATTCCACAGCTGGAAGGAAGCCAGGATGCCCAGAATAGAGTGAGGGGGGAGGAGTAAGAAGAGGCTGGGCCCCTTCACTCTGGGCTTTGCGGACCAATATGAGGAAGTTGGCTTTTATTCAAGACACAACAGGGAGGCCCGGTGCAAGGTTTTCGGGAAGGGGCGACATGCTTACGGTATTACCCCCCGAAGGACACCCTGAGGGATCCTTTAGTCCGAAAAGTCCTGACGTGGCCCATTTGACGAGAAAACTGGCCTGGACCCTTCAGACAGTCCATATCCAGTATGGAAAGAAAGAAAGAGGCAGACAGAGAGGGAGAGAGAAGAGGGAGGCGGGGGGAGGAGGGAGGAAACTGAAGGGCCACGTGACCAAACGCAATGCGTAGGTTTCTGGTGTGAAAGTAGCAGATATCGAAGTCCTCTGAGGGCCAGTGAGGAATTTGAGTCCGACCGGGGAATAGAAGACACCTGAAATCCTGGCGGGTGTTCGGGGCACGGCAGCAGTCTTGTGGGATGTGGGGGAGGGCCTGCTTCTGACTCTCAGCAACTTCATGCTGAGGGGCAGAGGGCCGAGGGGGCTTCGTGCCTCCCTTCCCCTTCGTTCTCCACGAACTGAACTGCGGGGGACACAGAGTGTCAACAATCACGGGGTCCAGGTGGAAGGCTGCTGGGGGTGCGTCATACCATTCTGGCAATTTTTGCAAATCTTGACAGTTTCCAAAATTAACAAAACGGGGGAAGATTTTTTTAATCTAAAAAAAATGTTTATTAATTTAAAAAAAAGATAACTTTGGCCGTTGAGCAGAGACTGGTTTGGAGGAGAAGCAACCACATAAAGAATCCACGGGACTCTGGGTGCCTTCTCTGTGCCAGGCATGGCGTGGGGGGCCTGGGCCGGACAGTGCCCACCGCCAAGGAGTACTCCCTCCGGTCGCAAGGAAAAGTGGGTGGTGGGGAAGTGGACTGGGCACGCAAAGCATGCCTGCGGCTACTGCTTCCTGGTCACCTTCCATCCCACCCCACCCCTGGTCCCAGACAGTATCTGGAGCTCCACCTGGCCGGGCTCCACCCCTGTCCCCATCTCTGTGGGACAAAGCAACACTGAGCCCAGGAACGGGACCAGGCACCAGGACCTCCCCCCACCTCTCTCTCCTGCCAGAGAAGGTGCCCTGCTCACCCACCGAAGATACTATGACCTTTCCCATCAGCAGCCCCCCTCTACACCCAATGCTCCCAAGCAGGCCACTGGTCCCAGCCCATAAGTCTCCACCAATGACAGGGGTCACCTGGTTCTTCCCAATGCGGCCCTGTCTTCCCCTCCATCGTGCTGGCCACTACACACCCACTCCAATCTTGGCTTCAGCCAAGGAGACACTCACATGTCATTCATTCCTGGTACACTGCATAAGAAGAGCATGCACCTTCTGGCCAGACTGCCTAGGTTGGAATTCCAGGTCTGCCATCTACCAGCTGTGTGACCTTGGACCAGACCCTTAACCTGTAGGTTAAGTGGGTTTGCCCATGAATTCCACTTGGGCAGGAATGCAGTTCCTGACCAAGGAAGGCAACCCAAGTCTCACCTCCCCCTGGAAGCCCAGTGGGATTTCCCCTACTGTCAGTGCTCTCTCTTCTGAATTCCTTTAGCCTTTCCTGTCTCAGTTGCTCCTAGAGTTCTTACCCCATGCTACCGCATTCGGCTGAGAGCCAGCCATACGCAAGCTGTATTCCATGTTTGCCTGCGGTCCCTCAGGAAGCAGCAAGAGTGTTGAAGTCCTGTGAAAGCTGGGGACTCTGAGCAGGTGACTTTCCTTCCAGAGCCTCTACTGCCACGTGCAGCAGTAAATTCCCTTTGAACAGACTCCAGGATCTCGCTGCACCTTGGTTTTCTCCCACGTAGGAGGAAAGCCGGAAGGCTCCTTACAGCTGGAAAGTCCCATGAAGTAGGGGCCCTTCCCCTAGGGGTCAAGGAGGACACCACGAGGGCAAGCCCTAGTTTGAGACTGTGCTTCAGAGAAGACTTGGAAGTTTCCCTCTTGCTTTTACGAAGTAGAAATAGCTGAGCAGGTGAGAGTGGACTGGGAAGGCAGCTGTCCTGAGCCCCTGGGGACAGGGCGCGGAGAGGATTAAGGACTATTTGCCAAGCGTGCTTGGAGATGAAGGGAGAGGCTCCTTGCATCCTCCAACCTGTCTGCTCTCAGGCAGGAAGGCCACTCACCTGGAGGGGCCCCAGAACGATGTTCCACGACTCAGAGCCAAGGCTGCTGCTGCTGCTCTCGCCCACCCAGGAGCTCATTTTTGCAGAAAAGGAGAGAGCTGGACGTAGAGCTGCAGTTTTTTGTGTTGGCTTGAGCCTCCAGCAAAAATGAGAGTCTCATTACCCAACCCAGATTCAAGGGATAATTAACAGATGGTATAATTTCCGAGCATTCTCCATACCACATGGCTATTAGGTGAAGAGAAAAATGCCCACGCAGCCCCTAGATCCTCCCAAACACAAAGTCAAAGGAAGTCCAGAGAGGCGAAGCCACCTCTCTGTCTCTGGAGCTGCCCTTGGCCTTGGCTACAAGAGGGAAGCTCATCTTGATTAAAGCAGAGGGCATTCCCTGAGCCTGGGGTCCTCCTCCCACTTCCTTCTCCTTGTTCGTCCCCATGACCAGAAATGTAGTCTAACCCTAATTCCTCTTGCTGTCCCTATGGCCCACCTCCTTTCCTTTCCCCTGGGGAGAAAGAGAAAAGCTGATTTCTCATTCTTGGCATTACTCTGTGGTCACATGGAAGTTCCTTGGGCCAGAGGCCCCAGCGAGGGGATTCATAGCTCCTCTGCCGTGACCCACAGAGAGTGACCTTGCTGTAACCAGAGTACAGTGTTGGGAAAGAGTGTCTGGTCCCACGCCCTCCCCCTGAGTCCCTCCAGACCCTCAGGCTCTACAGGGTGGCCCAGGGATTTCTTGGCTGGGGGAGCAGTGGGGCCGGGGCAAGCCCCTGACCCCTCGCCCACCCTGCAACACTGCCTTTATCACTTTTATATTTGGGGCTTCTACTTCATAATTTTGGTGGTGGTGGTGGTGGGGTTCTACTGCTAAATCTACTTTTAGAAAACCATTAACCTTATCCAAACCCCTCATTTTACAAAAGGGAAATTCAGGCCGTGGAATTTGACCAAGGTCACATAGCCAGAGGGTAGTGGGGCTGGACTAAAGCCCTGGCCTTGTCCCCAAGCCAGCCCTGATGACAACCAGGCCCCTCGCTGCTCACCCAGTTGGCCCCGAGGTCCCCGGATGGGGGTCCTAGTTGGGGTGTGAGAGAGGGGTCCCCTTCTGGAGCACCCCGCCCGGCTCTTCTTCACAGTCGGCTTCCACAGTGGGGGCTCCCGTAGAGCCCCTGGAAACCTCATCCCCCAGTCCGCGGGCTGCAGATGAAGAGACTCAGAAGCCCTACGCAGGAGGTCACCTCTCCAGACAGTGGGCAGTGGAGAGGACCCAGGACCTAGGACGCCTGTGCTAAAGCTCACCTTCCCCCCCAGCCAGCCCTGTGACTCTCTTCAAGTTTCACCCTCTCTGGGCCTCGGAACTGGCAGCGTTCGCCTGTTTATACCCTCTGGCTTCTGCCCTGACACTCCCAGCTCCCCTGCCCCTGAAACACCCAGGTGGTGTCCAACTGGTGCTGGGGTCCTTCTGCCCGGTGGTGGGACCCCAAGGGCAGCCTGGCCAGACCACAGCTTGATGAGGGGAGGGGCTCCAGACCACACAGTGCGTTCCCAAGGAGGTGGGGTGTGGAGAAAGGCCATTTTCGCTCAGTCTGGCCTGAGACCTGTGGGAAGGGACAGCAGTGAGGGCTCTTGCCAGAAACCAGCGACAGCCCGCAGTTGCAGGTGATGTGAGGTGGGCTCCTGACTTCCGAGAGCCCTTCAAAATGTTTTGAAAACCTCTGTGCATACTTAGGATGAGACACTATTATTCGCTGTGTGGCTTCTGATGGTTAATTCCTCTCTAGGAGGTGGCAGGGATCTGGGATGGGGGTTTCTGGACCACAAGAAGCCTAGACTAGAGAGCATCCATGCGGAGGCGGGCTCTGGGTGGGGCCCACCTCCTTCGGTGCGGCTGGCGTCGCCACTTTAAGGCGGCGGCGGCGCGAGCAGGTCTATGGTAATGAGCCGCTGCCGCGGCCGCGGCTCTGCAGAGCTCGCCGGCCCGCCCGGGAGGCGGGGGAGCGTGGGGCTGGGCCCGGGGCCGCGGCGACAGCAGCAGCCGCGGCGCGGACGCGAGGCGTGAGCGGGTAGTGTGGGGCCGTCCGTGGCGGCTGGGTCCGGGTGTTCAGCTCCGTGGGCGCAGGTGGGCGATCTCGCCGGGGCTTAGGGGGCACCTCGGGGATCGGGGGGCCGGCAGGGCCTGGGGCGCGCGGAGCTCGCGGGCGCAGGTGGCGAGAGCCGGGCGCGCAAGTGGAGGCGCAGCGCCAGCCCGCGTTGGTCGGGGTGACCCGGGCGCGGGCCCGGCTCGGGGAACGGTGGGAGCCTGGGCGCATCCGAGGGCGCAGCGCCGGCCCCGCCGAGACAGCAAGGCGCAGGCCCCCCGCGGGACGCACGAGTGGCCCCGGGGGACCAGCGCCCCGGCCCGGGCATGAGGCGCGGCGGGGCCGGCAGGAGCCGGAGGAGGAGCCGCCGCCGTTGACCGGGCCAGCCGGGAGCAGGGAGAAATGCGGAGCCGGGCAGCCCGCACCCCCCTTTCCACGCCGCTGCCGCCGCCACCGCTGCTGCTACTGCTGCTACTGCTGCCGCTGCCGCCACTCCTGGGAGACCAAGTGGGGCCCTGCCGTTCCCTGGGGACCGGAGGACGCGGATCCCCCGCGGCCTGCGCCCCGGTGGGCTGGCTCTGTCCGGCCTCAGCCTCGAACCTCTGGCTCTACACCAGCCGCTGCAGGGATGAGGGGACAGAGCTGACTGGCCATCTGGTGCCACATCACGATGGTCTGAGGGTCTGGTGTCCAGAATCCGGGGCCCACATCCCCCTGCCGCCAGCCCCGGAAGGCTGTCCCTGGAGCTGTCGCCTCCTGGGCATCGGAGGCCACCTTTCCCCACAGGGCAAGCTCACCCTGCCCCAAGAGCACCCGTGCTTGAAGGCCCCACGGCTGCGATGCCAGTCCTGCAAGCTGGTGCAGACCCCTGGGCTCAGGGCAGAGGAAAGGTCGGCAGAAGAGTCCACGGGTGGGCGTCGGAAAAGGAATGTGAATACGGCCCCCCAGTTCCAGCCCCCCAGCTACCAGGCCACAGTGCCCGAGAACCAGCCGGCAGGCACCGCTGTCGCGTCCCTGCGGGCCATTGACCCGGACGAGGGGGAGGCAGGTCGGCTGGAGTACACCATGGATGCCCTCTTCGACAGCCGCTCCAACCACTTCTTCTCCCTGGACCCGATCACGGGCGCGGTGACCACAGCCGAGGAGCTGGATCGGGAGACCAAGAGCACCCACGTGTTCAGGGTCACGGCGCAGGATCATGGCATGCCCCGACGCAGCGCCCTGGCCACCCTCACCATCTTGGTCACTGACACCAATGACCACGACCCGGTCTTCGAGCAGCAGGAATACAAGGAGAGCCTCAGGGAGAACCTGGAGGTGGGCTATGAGGTGCTCACGGTCAGAGCCACGGATGGTGACGCCCCTCCCAATGCCAACATTCTGTACCGCCTGCTGGAGGGGCCTGGGGGCAGCCCCTCGGAAGTCTTTGAGATCGACCCTCGTTCTGGGGTGATCCGAACCCGTGGCCCCGTGGATAGGGAAGAGGTGGAATCCTACCAACTGACAGTGGAGGCCAGTGACCAGGGCCGGGACCCCGGCCCGCGGAGCGCCACGGCTGCCGTCTTCCTGTCCGTGGAGGATGACAATGATAACGCCCCCCAGTTCAGCGAGAAGCGCTACGTGGTCCAGGTGCGGGAGGACGTGACCCCAGGGGCCCCAGTGCTCAGAGTCACAGCCTCAGACCGGGACAAGGGCAGCAACGCCCTGGTGCACTACAGCATCATGAGTGGCAACGCCCGGGGCCAGTTTTACCTGGATGCCCAGACTGGGGCTCTGGATGTCGTGAGCCCTCTGGACTACGAGACCACAAAGGAGTACACCTTACGGATCCGGGCCCAGGACGGTGGCCGCCCCCCGCTCTCTAACGTCTCTGGCCTGGTGACAGTGCAAGTCCTCGACATCAACGACAACGCCCCCATCTTCGTCAGCACCCCGTTCCAGGCCACCGTTCTGGAGAGTGTGCCCTTAGGCTACCTGGTTCTCCACGTGCAGGCCATCGACGCTGACGCTGGCGACAACGCCCGCCTGGAGTACCGCCTCGCCGGAGTCGGGCACGACTTCCCCTTCACCATCAACAACGGCACGGGGTGGATCTCCGTGGCCGCCGAGCTGGACCGTGAGGAGGTTGACTTCTACAGCTTCGGGGTGGAAGCCCGAGACCACGGCGCCCCCGCGCTCACCGCCTCGGCCAGCGTCAGCGTGACCGTCCTGGATGTTAACGACAACAACCCGACCTTCACCCAGCCCGAGTACACGGTGCGGCTCAACGAGGATGCGGCTGTGGGCACCAGTGTGGTGACCGTGTCGGCCGTGGACCGTGATGCCCACAGCGTCATCACCTACCAGATCACCAGCGGCAACACCCGGAACCGCTTCTCCATCACCAGCCAGAGCGGAGGCGGGCTGGTGTCCCTCGCCCTGCCGCTGGACTACAAGCTGGAGCGGCAGTACGTGCTGGCCGTCACCGCCTCCGACGGCACGCGGCAGGACACGGCACAGGTGGTGGTGAACGTCACCGACGCCAACACGCATCGGCCCGTCTTCCAGAGCTCCCACTACACCGTGAACGTGAACGAGGACCGGCCAGCAGGCACCACGGTGGTGCTGATCAGTGCCACGGACGAGGACACGGGCGAGAATGCCCGCATCACCTACTTTATGGAGGACAGCATCCCCCAGTTCCGGATCGACGCAGACACCGGGGCCGTCACCACCCAGGCGGAGCTGGACTACGAGGACCAGGTGTCCTACACCCTGGCCATCACTGCCCGGGACAACGGCATCCCCCAGAAGTCCGACACCACCTACCTGGAGATCCTGGTGAACGACGTGAACGACAACGCCCCCCAGTTCCTGCGGGACTCCTACCAGGGCAGCGTCTACGAGGACGTGCCCCCTTTCACCAGCGTCCTGCAGATCTCAGCCACCGACCGCGACTCCGGCCTCAACGGCAGAGTCTTCTACACCTTCCAGGGGGGCAACGACGGGGACGGCGACTTCATCGTAGAGTCCACGTCGGGCATCGTGCGGACACTTCGCAGGCTGGATCGCGAGAACGTGGCCCAGTACGTCTTGCGGGCGTACGCAGTGGACAAGGGCATGCCCCCAGCCCGCACGCCCATGGACGTGACGGTCAGCGTGCTGGACGTGAACGACAACCCGCCTGTCTTTGAGCAGGACGAGTTCGATGTGTTCGTGGAAGAAAACAGCCCCATTGGGCTGGCCGTGGCCCGGGTCACAGCCACGGACCCGGACGAAGGCACCAATGCCCAGATCATGTACCAGATCGTAGAGGGCAACATCCCCGAGGTCTTCCAGCTGGACATCTTCTCTGGGGAGCTGACCGCCCTGGTGGACCTGGACTACGAGGACCGGCCTGAGTACATCCTGGTCATCCAGGCCACGTCGGCGCCCCTCGTGAGCCGGGCCACGGTCCACGTCCGCCTGCTGGACCGCAACGACAACCCGCCAGTGCTGGGCAACTTTGAGATCCTTTTCAACAACTATGTCACCAACCGCTCCAGCAGCTTCCCCGGGGGCACCATCGGCCGCGTGCCGGCCCACGACCCTGACGTCTCGGACAGCCTGACTTACAGCTTCGAGCGGGGAAACGAGCTCAGCCTGGTCTTGCTCAACGCCTCCACCGGGGAGCTGAGGCTGAGCCGGGCCCTGGACAACAACCGGCCCCTGGAGGCCGTCATGAGCGTGCTAGTGTCAGGTAAGGGAGGGCCCAGGTGATGCTGGGGAGGGGGGCTGCTGGGCAGCTGGTCCGGGAGGAACCCCTGACCCGCGCTGTTCTGCCTGGCGCCTGGCACAGAGGTTGAGGGACAGGAGCCCCGTGGGAAGGAGCCCCAGCCCTGCTGAGCCGGGCTGCTTCGGTTGGCTGCCCCCGCCTACCAGCCTGTGATCTGCCGGAGGAAGTCTTGCGAGGCTGCCCTGGCCCAGGCTGCCAAGAAATGTGAAAAAGGCGCGTGGAAGACTGGGGGGGGTCCCCGAGAGCTGGGGGAGGGGCACAGAGGCCAGGGAGCCCCCTGGGCACCCCTTACTCCAGCAAGATATTCCTGTGATCTCATACAGAACTGAGGGCCGCGGGGTCAGGACCCTGCTGCTGGGCCTCTTCGGGCCCCTTCTGGCTCCCAGCTGAGCCTTGCACCAGCTGAGGGGGACTTTGTCTCAGGCATTCTTTTCCCTCCGGGCAGAAAGAGCCTGGCCTGGCTCCCCCTTCAGAGCTCCCACCGGAAGTGAGGCCAGAGCTCATTGTCTCTGTCCAAACAGACCCCACTGTCAGAGGCCCTGGTTCGGTCCATCTTGGGGGAGGGGCTTCAGTGAAGCCAGGGCCAGGCTGACACCTCCTGGGCCCCCTTGCCACCCCATAGACTGTTCTTAGGACACCAGGTCTCCCCTGCTGGCTGTCACCAGCCTGGGTCGGGGGACCAAGATGAGCCAGAGGACCAATGGGGACTCCACCTTCTGAGGGCAGAGTCCCCTGATCTGGTGGGGAGAGAACAGTCCCGGGGCGTGGGAGCCTGGCCAGGACCCAGGCAGGGCATTCCTGCTGCTTGGCCAAGCGCTTCGCCTAGAGACTCCCTGGACAGAAGGGGAGGGGGAGGAGGGCTGGGGTGGGGGCGGCCTTGTGTCTTTCTTTCAGCTTTGGGGAGGGAGAGCCATCAGCAAGGAGGGGCCGGCCCCAGGATGCTGAGCCCCTTCCCCGAGCCTGGGAACAACTGGGATCCCTTGTTAGCTGCAGCCTGGGGATGGATGGGCCACACACCCCCACTCCACACACATGCGGGAGGGGAATCTGTGCCTGGGGTCAGGAAGAGGCAGGAGAGAGACTCAGGGCATGGCTTCAGCCTCCCCCCAAATCGAGGTCCTTCCTGGACAGACACCTCCCCTGCCCACGCCTCTGGGGACGTCGGTAGCCAGGCTGTGGGAGCGTTTCGAGGTCCTGGGCCAGGTTCTGTGCCTCTGAGGCTTCAGTTTCCCCTCCAGGAGGAGAGAGCGGGATGCTGGAGTTCCCATACCCTGAGTCCTTCTCTGTGCTGGGAGGCCAGGTGGTGGGAAGGACAGCCTCTCCCTCTCGTCCTCACCCCAGTCCACCCCAGGTGAGTGTGGCTAGATGCTGAGGGATGGGGGCAGAGAAGGCCCCACCCAGCCTTCAGGGTCCTATCAGGGCCGAACCCCAGACCTCAGCTCCCCTGGGGTAGAGAGGAGGGCCTCCCTGGCCCTCCAGCCTTAGCCCCACCCTCTCCCCTCAGCCCTGACCCTTGGAGGCAGTCACCACGGCAACCCCAAAGTTCATGGAAGCTGGGGTGAGGGGGAATTGACTCCCACTGCCCCTTTGTCTTCCTTCTCTTGTTCTTTGTCTCTTCTTTCTTTCTCCGCCCTGCCCATGGGGGCCGTCCTGCACTGTCCCTCACCAGTGCCCTCTCCCCATGTCCTGTGTTGGTCTCGCTCCCTCTCCCACTTTCTCCATTGCTGGCTCTTTTCCTGGGCCTTTGTGTTGCCCTGTTTGGTCTCCGAGTTTCTGCCTCTCTGGTTTCCCCTCTCTGGTGCCCATGGGCTGCAGCTGCCCCAGTCCAGGCCGATGGCTGTCCCGGAGCCCGAATTCTCCCCACCTCTCCCTTACTCTGCTAGGACACACAGGAGCTCCTGTCCATGGCTTGTTCAGCCCCCAGAGTGGTCGACCCCTCCAGGCCCACACCCTCCACGGGCACATCTGCCAGGGGAAGGGAAACTTGGAGGCTGACTCTGCCACGGTCTGGGACCTGGCACTTTTCCAGGCGTGGCTGGCTGGGCTCTGGGCTGTGGGCTCAGGTAGTGTTTCTGGGGATGAGAGGCCATCCCAACTGCTTTGTGTCCAGGAGGATGGCTCAGGCAATGCACTCCTTATCCCTGTTCCCACCACTGCCTTGGCACCTGAGGGGTGACCCAGGTCAAGGCAGGGGAGAGGAACAAAGAGGAAGGAGCGAGCAGTAGGTTAACTGCTAGGGATGGGGGACAATAGCATAGGGGGCAGGTGGCCACAGATGGTGGGCCAGATGGGAAGCAACAGAGACACAGTGGATGAGGGACATAGGCGGGGCCTGGGGTGGTGGTGGGGGGGGTGTGGGGAGGAGTGCTTCTTCCCAGGGCTGAGTGGTGGTGAGGTTTCTCTTGCTCCTTGGCCTTGACTGTCCCCTCCCCGCCCCCAGTCAGTTAGGAGCACTCTGTGTAGACCCTTGGGCTGCTTTCTACCTGAAGGACCTATCTGCTCAAGGAAGCATCAGGCAGAGGCCCCAGGTATACAAGAGCTCTGTGCCAGCACCCTACCTGAGTGCAGTGGGGCCTGAGAGAGGGAGCAAAGTGAAGCCAGAGGTCATAGATCCAGGCAGGCTTCCTGGAGTAGGTGAGTTCGGGTGGCTGGGTAAGCCAGGTTGGAAGGAACAGCTTGTGAGACCAGAGTGGAAGGAGGAGAAGCGGGTGATGACAAGCAGGTTTGCTGTGAGAGCAGGTGTGCCTCGAAATCCCAGGTCTTGAGGCTGGAAGGCAGGTGGGCAGTGGGCCGAGGACGTGGCCGAGGTGGCCTTCGCAGCCTCACCTGAGCCACCCGGTGTAGTCAGCCACCTGAAGTAGGCAGGACGGAGAAGCAGAGTCTGTTCGTGGACCCCTCTTCTACTCTCACCCGGCCCCAGAAACGCCACCTCCTGCCCCATTCCTGCCAGGGTGTGCTTTTTCGTATCTGCTCAGGGCCCCTCACGGAGACCCAGTAGGTTCTCATCAACATCTTAGTAGTTACCAAACACCCACTGTGTGCAAGGCATTGTAAACAAAAATATGAATGTTGCTTATAGCCCTGCCAAGCCATTTCCCCTTCCCCTTGGCCTCCAGCTTTCATTTTTGAGCAAAATAAAAGCCATTCTCGTGTGTGTGTGTGCATTCAGGTATGTGTGGCACTGCCGGGCTCAGGGCGTGTGGGTGGAGTGAGACCGCGGAGTGTGTTAGTACTTGGCTGTCTGCGAGTGAGTGTGTGGCAGGCATCCTGGTGCAATGCTGTGCGGCGAGTGGGCGCTGAGCAGCTCGAGGCCCAGGGCCAGAGAAGACTTGAGCCCAGTGGGGCTCTGTCGAGAGTCTGGGCAGCCCAGGCCTTTCCACCTGTGCTTCCTCCCCAGTCCTCCAGAGCGTCAGAGCGGCGGGTGGTACTGCCACTGGCTAGGGGGCTCAGCTGGATTTCCTGGGGTGGAGTCCCCCCCGGGGCTACCCTCAGAAACCTAGAGAGTTGGGCGGGAAGAATGCTTTGTGTGGGCTGTTGCCATGGGGATAGTGGCCTGCGCCCAAGCAGCCATGCGGCTCAGTGGGAGGAGAACCAGGTGGCCCACTGACCCAGTTCATCCCCCCCTTCTCTGCTGGGGGTGGGGTGGGGAGGAGCACAGCCAGGGTCAGGGGTATGGTAGTGTGGAGATACAGAGGCTGAGGGGGCGGGGGGATTATATTTGTGGTTCTCTCCGGGCACTCTGGTCCTGGAGAGAGGTGAGGAAAGGCAGAATAAGGTTCTCTGTAGGGAAGCCCCGAGTAGTCTGGTAGAAGGGAGCAGGACCCACGGCCTGGGCAGGGAAAGGTGCACACACATTGAAAGGTGTGCCATGCTTCCCACCAGAGGGTCTGGGGAAAGTGTGCCAGGAGAACTTCTGAAAGCTGGATCCCTGGGGACCCCAGGGGATCACTGGGGGCTCCTCCTCAAGGAGTGGCTTGCCTGCAGGCATTATACCCAAGGGGGGCCCCTCCTTGGCGGCTGAGCATCGTGAGGATGTGTGGCTGGATTTCAGCCCCATTCACCCCCTGTTCTTGGGGCCGCTGCCCAGGGCCAGGTCTATGGCTTGGCATCCCAGTCCCAGGCCAGGTCCTGACCCTTGCTGCCTCTTTGCAGATGGCGTGCACAGTGTGACGGCCCAGTGCGCCCTGCGCGTCACCATCATCACGGATGAGATGCTCACGCACAGCATCACGCTGCGCCTGGAGGACATGTCGCCGGAGCGCTTCCTGTCGCCACTGCTGGGCCTCTTCATCCAGGCGGTGGCGGCCACGCTGGCCACGCCCCCAGACCACGTGGTGGTGTTCAACGTGCAGCGGGACACCGACGCCCCCGGCGGCCACATCCTCAACGTGAGCCTGTCGGTGGGCCAGCCGCCGGGGCCCGGGGGCGGGCCGCCCTTCCTGCCCTCGGAGGACCTGCAGGAGCGCCTGTACCTCAACCGCAGCCTGCTGACGGCCATCTCGGCCCAGCGCGTGCTGCCCTTCGACGACAACATCTGCCTGCGCGAGCCGTGCGAGAACTACATGCGCTGCGTGTCGGTGCTGCGCTTCGACTCCTCGGCGCCCTTCATCGCCTCCTCGTCCGTGCTCTTCCGGCCCATCCACCCGGTCGGGGGGCTGCGCTGCCGCTGCCCGCCTGGCTTCACGGGCGACTACTGCGAGACCGAGGTGGACCTCTGCTACTCGCGGCCCTGCGGAGCCCACGGGCGCTGCCGCAGCCGCGAGGGCGGCTACACTTGCCTCTGCCGCGACGGCTACACGGGTGAGCCGAGGGAGGGGTCTGCTGCCTAGTTCCTTCCCAGAGTAAGGGACGGGTTTCCCTGGCCGTTCTCAACCCCCACGCGCTGTTTTGCACCAACCTGTTGCAGAAGTCAGAGAGGGGAGTCCTCCTCCTCCCCCACCCCTCCCCCCACCGAAGCAGTGTAACTCGGGGGCAGCTCTAGCTCTAGAGCCAACCTGCTTGGATTTGCTCCCCAGCTTTGCCACTAGTGGCTGTGTCCTTGAGCAAGTTGCTTAACCCCTCCGTGCCTCAGAATTTTAAAACGGGAAGGATCAATCTGCTTGCATGGCACAGCGGTTGTGAGGATTAACGTGGTTAATGTAGCACATGGACAGAGCTGGCCTGTGGCAAACGCTGGCTGTGCTTTAGGGGAACGTTGAGGTCAGGTGACTTGCTCCAGGCCTCACCTCCAAGCCTGGTTAGAGATGAGCCTGGGCCTCCACCTTGACCTCTCCCGACACCGAGTGAGTTACCTACCTGTCTGAGCTACAGTAAGTGCCTTTGTCCCCAGGCATCGGAGGGAAGGCAGGAGGAGCTGGGGGCCCCGGAGGGGCTCAGCTGTGGGGACAGGGGTGTTGCTTACGGTCATTGCATCTGTACAACTCTGAGCAGAACAGTCCTGCCCTGCCCAGGTACATAACAGAGGGTCCTGATCGGGGGGCCTCCCTGTTGGCCTGTGGCCCAGTCCCTGCCTCTGCCTTGTGCTCCTGAGCCCGCCCTGCAGGCTCCTATTCCTCCCCTGGACACCCCTTCACCTCTCCCCCATGGCCCTCCCTTCCCAGTGCCTTAGGCCTCTCTCTCTGCCCTGCAGAGCCGGGCCCACGACTCAGCCGGCAGTGGCAGGCGGGCGCCACCGCCTCCCTCACTGCATCTTCCTGCCCAGAACTTCCAGACTTGACTCCTCTCGGCTGCGGCTGTGGGTGGTGGGGGAGAGGGGAGGGCTGGGCTTGGGGGAGGGGAGTGGAGTCTTTGTCCAGGAGGATGACAAGGGGGGGCTTAGAGTAGGCGAACAACAGTTTCCATGGAAACAAGAGCCAGTCACTAGGCACAGGAGCTGAGAACCTATCTCTAGAATCTGGGAATGGGGAAGGAGAGAAAGGGGTGGATTTTCCTGCTGGAATTTTCAGCTCCTCCATGGAGTCCTGGTCTGCTCCCAGGGCTCAGTTCCAAACTTAGCATCTCCCAAGTGCTCACAGAGGTCCTCAGCCTGGACCCCAGGCAGGGCTCAGAGTGGGAGTCCCCTGCCCCATTCCTGGGGTGTCCTCACCTCCCCCCTTACAACCCCCCATAACTCTGACAAATCTGAGTGGAAGCCTGGTCTCATCCCCAGGGAAGGAAACTGATCTTGGCGCCTGACAGGGACAAAAGCACCAGTGGGAGGGAGGGGGAGGGGGGTTGGCACTGGCTTCCAAGCCGACCTGTAGGCCCTTCCTCCTATGCACATTCACACCTGCGGGGGCTGAACACCCCTGAGCTTGCTTGGCACCAAAGGCTACTAGGATTTGGGCCTTGTGCTCAGGGACCTTGTAGGCCTATGCTCTTGAGGCCCAGAGGGGCATGGGAGGGGCTGGGAGCTTCAAGGAGCTTGCTGGAGGGGGATATGGGATGTGCTGAGAATGGCCCAGAGGGCCAGGTACAGCTCCAGGAAAGGCTAGGGCTTCTCAGAGGAGATGGAGGAAGAAGAGGGAGAGTTTGGGAGCACTGTGGGGGTCACAGGAGACCACAGGAGGTAACGCAGGTGGGGAGGAGTCCCAGTTTCCGCCTCCTCTCAGGAGCTTGGTCCTTACCCTGCCTTCCCTCCTGCTCAGGTGAGCACTGTGAGGTGAGTGCCCGCTCGGGCCGCTGCAGCCCGGGCGTCTGCAAGAATGGGGGCACCTGCGTCAACCTGCTGGTGGGTGGCTTCAAGTGCGACTGCCCATCCGGAGACTTCGAGAAGCCCTTCTGCCAGGTGACCACACGCAGCTTCCCTGCCCGCTCCTTCATCACCTTCCGTGGCCTGCGCCAGCGCTTCCACTTCACCGTGGCCCTCTCGTGAGTGTCTGGGCCCCGGGGGAGGGGGTGGCAAAGGGTTGTGGTGGGAGCCCGGGTACCTCCTGCTCTACAGACGAGGTGCTCGGAGCAGGTTGTTGGCGGAACCTCGTCTGTGCACTTGGAGTTGCCCGTGCACTTTGCCAGCAGATTTTGCTCACCCACCCGGGTCCACCTATCACTCCTCCCAACAGCCCTCCAGGGTAGGGAGCCAGAATGCCAGGGGGTCTGGTTCTGGTTCTGGTTTGGGCTCATCTTCCACGTTCTAGCCCCCCGGCCCCTAGCTTTGGCCAAGGTGCCAGCCCTGTGGATGGTACTGAGTAGGATCCAGGGCTAGTTGGGTGGGTGGCTGGGGTGCTGGCATCCCAGTGGGTGCCCCATTCCCTGCCCGTGTCCCCAACTCCCCCACAGGTTTGCCACCAAGGAGCGGGACGGCCTGCTGCTGTACAACGGGCGCTTCAATGAGAAGCATGACTTCGTGGCCCTCGAGGTGATCCAGGAGCAGGTCCAGCTCACCTTCTCTGCAGGTGATCCGGGTGCCCGGTGCCCCTGCCCGTCGCCTGGAGGCCCCATGCCTCCCGGCCCCTGACCCCAAGGCACACGCTCTCCCAGCCACACCTGGGCCGGGGACCAAGCCTGAGCACACCCTCAGCCTGTGCCCAGCTCTCAGCTCGTGTCCCAGCTCATCTGGGTCCTTTCCCTAGGGGAGTCCACCACCACCGTGTCCCCGTTCGTGCCCGGAGGGGTCAGTGATGGCCAGTGGCACACAGTCCAGCTGAAGTACTACAATAAGGTGGGTGTGCGGGGGGGGGGGGGGGGTCAGGGAGTTGGAGGCATCTGTCCTTGGCTCGGGTGCTCCCTAGACCTAGGTGGCACTGCCTCCAGGGA
Organism: Phyllostomus discolor; assembly: GCF_004126475.2. Lineage (NCBI taxonomy): Eukaryota > Metazoa > Chordata > Mammalia > Chiroptera > Phyllostomidae > Phyllostomus > Phyllostomus discolor. The sequence continues at coordinate 35,797,611 of NC_040916.2, forward strand.
GGGCCTCGGCTCTTCTGGTGGAAAGGGAGGGAGGGGTGGACATTTGCCGCCTTGCTGGGGTGTCTGCATTCCAGTGGGTAGTGCAGATGCTCCGTGTTCGTTAGGCCGGTCACACTCAAACGGACATTAACTTAGGCTAAGTCGTGGGCATGCGTGTGTGTGCTTGTGTGCACATAAAGGGCTGTCGGTGTGCGCTGGGCCTTTGTGCCTGGCCCATGAGCCTAGTGGGCTCCGTGCCCACTGCCTCCCTTCTCTGCCTGTCCCCATCCGCAGCCACTGCTGGGCCAGAAAGGGCTCCCCCAGGGCCCGTCCGAGCAGAAGGTGGCCGTGGTGAGTGTGGATGGCTGTGACACGGGGATGGCCCTGCGCTTCGGAGCTCTGCTGGGGAACTACTCCTGCGCTGCCCAGGGCACCCAGGCGGGCAGCAAGAAGTAAGCAAGGGGGAGGGAGGGGCCGGGGCAGGGGCGAGGGTCAAGAGGGGAGCCTTTGGGGCCCCTGAGATGGGAACCGACCCAGAGGAGGGCCGGTGCTCGCCTCGCCGCCCCCGGCCTTCTCTGTCTCCCGTGGGTGGGAGCGGGCCAGCCTGGGGGACTGCAGCGGGGCCTTGTGCGTGGGCCTGGAGAGGGGGTGGGTGTGCATGAGCAGCTCCAGGTGGGGGTGCCTCCCTTCCCCTGGCGCTGCTCTACAGGGCCCCTGGGACTCTGAGGCCTCCCCGCTCTGGCCGCGGGGAGAAGGGAGGGCTGCAGGTTGCCCGTTCTGCCTCACATCCCCACCCTCGTCGCTGCCCCAGGTCTCTGGACCTGACCGGGCCCCTGCTGCTGGGAGGGGTGCCCGACTTGCCCGAGAGCTTCCCTGTCCGGACACGGCACTTCGTGGGCTGCATGAGGAACCTGCAGGTGGACAGCCGGCACGTGGACATGGCCGACTTCATTGCCAACAACGGCACCACGCCTGGTATGGGAGCCTGCGGTGGGGCAAGTCCAGGAGCCCCCCGCACGGAGGAGGGGCTGTCGCTGGTTTGGGGACACCCGCATGCGGGGCCTCAAAGCCCCTCTAGCCCCTGCCCCAGGACCCCTGCCTGAGCCCCCTTCTTCCCACAATAGGCTGCCCTGCCAAGAAGAACGTGTGTGACAGCAACACTTGCCACAACGGGGGCACCTGTGTGAACCAGTGGGACTCATTCAGCTGCGAGTGCCCTCTGGGCTTCGGGGGCAAGAGCTGTGCCCAGGGTAGGCGGGAAGGCCGAGGCCCGGGAGCCATCCGCCGTGCTGGGAACCCTGGCAGGGGCAGGCGCTGGGCAGCGCCCAGCCGAGCTGGGCTGTGGGTGGAAAGGCGTGTCTGGGCAGAGACCCGAGAGGGTAGCACAGGAGACAAAGGGCCCAGTGACAGGCAGGCCTAGGCACAGCGTGGGGCGGGCCCGGGGCAGGTAAATGCTCTGGAGGGCGGGGCCGCCCAGGGAGTGGGCACTGGGAGAGGCAAGGCCCTGCCTCCCATGGACCCGCCACCACCCCCGAGCATCATATCTCCCGAGGCACTTGGCCACTCCGCCCCTCAGCCTGCCTTTATCTACCTCCCCAGAAATGGCCAACCCACAGCGCTTCCTGGGCAGCAGCCTGGTGGCCTGGCAGGGCCTCTCGCTGCCCATCTCCCAGCCCTGGCACCTCAGCCTCATGTTCCGCACACGCCAGGCCGACGGTGTCCTGCTGCAGGCTGTCACCAGGGGGCGAAGTACCATCACCCTGCAGGTGATGCACAAGGGGCCCACCTGGCCCTGGCCAGGGCTGCCTCAGCCTCCAGGGGGCTGGCTGGTCAGAGAGGGTGGGCAGGGTCTTGTCTTTCCTGGAAATGAAAAAGCGGTTTGACTGGTTTGGTGGGTCGCTGCTGCCATCTATGGGGCCCAAATGAAATAACACCTTGTTCTTTCTGGTCTTAATGGGGCAGCAAGATGGTTGGTTCTCTGGAGGGGAAGGGGAACGGTGGGCTGGAAGAAGAGCCACTTAAGGTGGTCTGATGGTCCCCCTTTCCTCCCTCCCGGTGCCAGCTGCGGGGGGGCCACGTGGTGCTGAGTGTGGAGGGCACGGGGCTCCAGGCCTCGTCCCTCCGCCTGGAGCCGGGCCGGGCCAACGACGGTGACTGGCACCACACGGAGCTGGCACTCGGAGCCAGCGGGGGCCCTGGCCACGCCATCCTGTCCTTTGACTACGGGCAACAGCAGGCAGAGGGCAACCTGGGCCCCCGGCTCCACGGGCTGCACCTGAGCAACATCACCGTGGGCGGCGTGCCTGGGCCAGCCAGCGGTGTGGCCCGCGGCTTCCGGGGCTGTTTGCAGGTGAGCCCCTCCCCAGCCTCCCCGGCCTCCTCGGCCCCGCCACCACCCGGAGGCCTGCGCCATGGAGGGCCAACGCTACCCCTGTCCTTTCCAGGGAGTGCGGGTGAGCGAGACACCCAAGGGGGTTAGCAGTCTGGATCCCAGCCGTGGGGAAAGCATCAACGTGGAGCCGGGCTGCAGCTTGCCAGATCCCTGTGACTCGAACCCATGTCCTGCCAACAGCTATTGCAGCGACGACTGGGACAGCTATTCCTGCAGCTGTGACCCGGGTGAGCCAGGGATCCGGGAAGACGGGGCAGGCGAGCAGGTGCCACGGCCAGCTGGCATGGTGCTCACCGTGGAGGGAGGGGGGTGAATGCGGTTTGAGCAACGTGTGGGGGCGGGGGAACTGAGCCGCTCCTGCCTTTCTGGTCCCAGGTTACTATGGGGACAACTGTACTAACGTGTGTGACCTGAACCCGTGTGAGCACCAGTCCACGTGTATCCGAAAGCCCAGTGCTCCCCACGGCTACACCTGCGAGTGTCCCCAAAATTACCTTGGGCCATACTGTGAGACCAGGTAAGTGGACCAGCCCATCTCAGCAAGCCTCGGTGGCTACTGCTCATCTCTGGTTTGTCCCTCAGAGCACTGAGAACCCGGCTGAGGGGCAGCCAGGGTCAGAAGGGCCACACAAGGCCACATGTGGCAAGGATGGCAGAGGGAGCTCATGCCTGCCTGGGTCCCTCTCTGCAGGATTGACCAACCTTGTCCCCGAGGCTGGTGGGGACACCCCACGTGTGGCCCATGCAACTGTGATGTCAGCAAAGGCTTCGACCCGGACTGCAACAAGACAAGCGGCGAGTGCCACTGCAAGGTGACAGTTTGACCCAGGCCTTGACCTCTGTTCTGTACTTGCCGGGCCCTTGAGGGCAGCAGTGGGGAGAGACTTCCTGTGGAGGCCAGAGCGGTGCTCCTTTGCTGTAACAGGGCAGGCAGGTGGCTCTTTGTCCTCACGTGTCTGGGAGGTCGGGGGAGCCAGGACCGATACTTAGCCAGCGAGCTCTGGGCCCGCCGGACCGGTTGTATGCTGCCTGTTCTGGCTGGCTGGTGTCTCGCTGACGGACCAAACCCCCAATTATGGCCAGTTGTTAAATATTTTGCATGCTACTCTCGAGGGGAAACCTGAGGGCAGGGAGCCTCTTTCCAGAGGGACCGCAGCTGAAAGGATCCATGAGCGTCCAGGCAAGGGAGCCTGAGCCGGTGGCCCCTCCCCCCGCAGGAGAACCACTACCGGCCCCCTGGCAGCCCCATCTGCCTCCTGTGTGACTGCTACCCCACGGGCTCCTTGTCCCGAGTCTGCGACCCCGAGGATGGCCAGTGTCCGTGCAAGCCGGGCGTCATCGGGCGCCAGTGCGACCGCTGTGACAACCCTTTTGCTGAGGTCACCACTAACGGCTGTGAAGGTGGGGCTCCCACAACGGGACCCTGGGGCCTGCCCCAGGGCGTGCCAGGTCCTGGTGTCCCAGGGAGGCCAGGAGCAGGCCCCGGTGGCAGACCTGAGGATGCTGCGGGAGGGAGGGCTGGGCAGCCTGGGCAGAGCTGCCCGGGGAGACCTGCTCCTGGGTGACCGAGTGTGCCTCCCCACAGTGAATTACGACAGCTGCCCGCGCGCCATCGAGGCTGGGATCTGGTGGCCCCGTACCCGCTTCGGGCTGCCTGCCGCTGCCCCGTGCCCCAGAGGCTCCTTTGGTAGGTGCTGGGGGCCTGGACTGCAATATGGAGGACCTAGCCTCTCATCGGTGGGATAAGGGGGGGGAGGCCCTGGCTGCGGATCCTGGGACCCCCTCTCTGGCCTCCAGGTCTTGGAGATTCCATGTCCATTCTCCCCTGGAACACAGTTCTCCTGCTCCCAAGGGTGCCCAGATGAAAGGCACCTACATCTTGGGCTCTTAACAAAAGTGCTGAGAAACCTGCAGTGTGCCCAGCACAGGGCTGGGTGCTGGCGGTTCAAAGGATCCCACAGGGCTCTCAGCCTGGTCCTGGGGTTGTGCACTAGACAGGTAGCCCGGGGAGGAGGTGGTGTTGGGTCCTGTGCCAGGAGACCCGGGCCTTGGGTTGGTGACGAGCAGAGTTCTCAAGCAGAGAGTGACTGAGAGCAGAGGTGGTGGCTGGAGAGGGGCAGCAGTGTTGGGGGGCCCCAGGAGGCCAGGCACCTGTGCTCCTGAAGCCCTTGTCGGGCTGGCCTGGCAGAGCCTGCTGTAGCGTTCTGCATGCCTGCCTTCCCGTTTCCACCTGCTGGTCTCCCTGTCTTCCGTCTCCAGCCCATGAGGTCTCAGTGGCCTCCTGTGGCCCCTTCGTGAGGCAGCCTCTTGACTTTCTTCCCCCAGGGACGGCTGTGCGCCACTGTGACGAGCACAGGGGGTGGCTCCCCCCAAACCTTTTCAACTGCACATCAGTCACCTTCTCGGAGCTGAAGGGCTTTGTAAGGGAACCTCCTCGCCCCCTCTCCTCCCTCCCCTGCCCCCTGCCCAGCCTCACTTGGCCCACCCAGCTTTGAGAAAGGGATTCTGGAAGTCCAGCCCGTCTCCTGAACTGTGTGCCCCCTCCTGTGTGCCCCTTGGAGAGGCCGCATCTCCTCTTTGCCGAGGGCCCTGTACTCCAGAGTTCCAGTTCTGCCCTCCTGGTACCTCATTGTCACCCTCCTGTGCTGACCCCCTGCCCCCACCCCCTTCCATCTGGCTGCATCCCAGGCTGAGCGGCTGCAGCGGAATGAGTCGGGCCTGGACTCGGGGCGCTCCCAGCGGCTGGCCCTGCTCCTGCGCAATGCCACACAGCACACGGCCGGCTACTTCGGCAGCGACGTCAAGGTGGCCTACCAGCTGGCCACACGGCTGCTGGCCCACGAGAGCGCCCAGCGGGGCTTCGGGCTGTCGGCCACCCAGGACGTGCACTTCACCGAGGTGGGGTTCGGAGCGGGTGGGGTGGCTGACAGTTGCGGGGGGTGGAGGGCGTCTCAGTAAGTGAGCCTGCTCCTGGCAACCCGGGGACAGAGTCGGGAGCACTACCCACCCCCATCTTCAGGCAGCTCCCAGCTGAGCCATGGCCCGGCACCGAGGTAACCTACGTCTTCCCGATGCTTTCAGAGCAAGGTGCCCATAAAAAATACAGTGTTTGTCTTGGGGATCTGTCTGCTCAGGGCAGGGAGGGAGCAGCGTCTCGTACAATGAACTGGTCCAGGCACAGGCCCCAGAGCCCACGATGGGGGTGAGAGGTGTATGCTGCCGGCGCAGCCCACTGTGACCGTGCCCCCCGCCCCCCACAGAACCTGCTGCGGGTGGGCAGTGCCCTACTGGACGCGGCCAACAAGCGGCACTGGGAGCTGATTCAGCAGACAGAGGGCGGCACCGCCTGGCTGCTTCAGCACTACGAGGCCTACGCCAGCGCCCTGGCCCAGAACATGCGGCACACCTACCTAAGCCCCTTCACCATCGTCACTCCCAACATCGGTGAGGCTGCTGCCCGCAGCCCGAGGGGTCTGTGGAGGGAGCCCCTGGCAACGGTGGCCGTGCTGGGGCCCCCTGACCTGCGACCCTCTCCCTAGTCATCTCCGTAGTTCGCTTGGACAAGGGGAACTTCGCTGGGGCCAAGCTGCCACGCTACGAGGCGCTGAGGGGGGAGCGGCCCTCAGATCTTGAGACGACGGTCATTCTGCCTGAGTCCGTCTTCAGAGGTCAGTGGGGGCCTCCGGGGCAGGGCGGGGGCCAGGCCGGGGTGTTCGTGCAGGGCGCCGCTGAGTGGACCGTGTTCCTCTCCCAGAAACAGCCCCCATGGTCAGACCCGCAGGCCCCGGGGAGGTGCAGGAGCCAGAGGAGCTGGCGCGGCGACAGCGGCGGCACCCGGAGCTGAGCCAGGGCGAGGCCGTGGCCAGTGTCATTATATACCGCACCCTGGCGGGGCTGCTGCCCCATAACTACGACCCCGACAAACGCAGCCTGAGGTGAGCGGCCGGAGAGAGGGGTGGGGGGCCAGGGGGGCGGTGCGGGTCTCTGGCTGCAGGCCGAGGCGTGGCGCAGAACCCAGGATGGGGGGTGTGCCTGGGTCACACGATGACGACTGTGTTCCCGCTGACCCCCATCAGGGTTCCCAAGCGCCCGGTCATCAACACGCCCGTGGTGAGCATCAGCGTCCATGACGACGAGGAGCTTCTGCCTCGAGCCCTGGACAAGCCGGTCACGGTGCAGTTCCGGCTGCTGGAGACGGAGGAGCGGACCAAGCCCATCTGTGTCTTCTGGAACCACTCGATCCTGTGAGCCTGCACTGCCCTAGCTCCTGAGGCCTGGGGCCCAGAAGGCCTCCTGGCTCCTGACCCAGCCTCCCTCCTGCAGGGTCAGTGGCACAGGTGGCTGGTCAGCCCGAGGCTGCGAAGTTGTCTTCCGCAACGAGAGCCACGTCAGCTGCCAGTGCAACCACATGACGAGCTTCGCTGTGCTCATGGACGTGTCCCGGCGGGAGGTCGGACCCAAGGGGAGCCCGCAGAGTGGGGCGGGGGGGGCAGGAGCCCAGGGCACCGGGCTGGGTGCTCGGGCTCCGCTCCTCCTAATTCCTCTGGCCCCTTGCCGTCCACCCTGCAGAATGGGGAGATCCTGCCACTGAAGACACTGACCTATGTGGCCCTAGGGGTCACCTTGGCTGCCCTGCTACTCACCTTCCTCTTCCTCACTCTCCTGCGTGCCCTCCGCTCCAACCAGCACGGCATCCGGCGGAACCTGACTGCCGCCCTGGGCCTAGCTCAGCTGGTCTTCCTCCTGGGAATCAACCAGGCAGACCTCCCTGTAAGCTGTCCCCCTTCCCCCAACCCCCAGTGCTCTCGGGGGCCCTGAGGAGTCCTGTCCACCCCCACTCCGAACCCTGCTCCTGTGGCAGCAGCCGACAGAGCCCATCCCAGGGCCTGGCCCACAGTTTCCTTTTCTCTAGCTCGCCCTACTTCCCTAGCACCCTAGAAGTGCCTTCCTCTGGCCCCCACTTCCCCTGGAGCACCTCCCAACACCCGGGCCCTCGCCCTCTGCCCCACGAGAGTGCTGGGTATGCCCGGCCGCTGACCCGGCCTGGGCTCTCAGTTCGCTTGCACAGTCATCGCCATCCTGCTGCACTTCCTGTTCCTCTGCACCTTCTCCTGGGCTCTGCTGGAGGCCCTGCACCTGTACCGGGCGCTCACCGAGGTGCGCGACGTCAATGCCGGCCCCATGCGCTTCTACTACATGCTGGGCTGGGGTGTGCCCGCCTTCATCACAGGTACCCCACCCCCGTTCCGGGCCTTGGTCACTCCGTGTTCTCCCCACCCGTGCCCCAGGCCCAGAGGCCCTCCATCCCAATGCCCCGGGTTAGGTTCTCCATGGGTGTCCCCCTGATTGAACCCAGCCTCTGGAACCCCTACCCAGTGGCTGGGTCCCCCGTCCTGGGAGAGGACGGCAGGGACAGGTGGTGGGCTGCTCCCGTCTGCTTCTGTGCTTGTTTCCGTGTGCCCACCTGACCGCCCCTTCCCCTGCTGCTGTTGCCGTGCTCCCAGGTCTTGCCGTGGGCTTGGACCCCGAGGGCTACGGGAACCCCGACTTCTGCTGGCTCTCCATCTACGACACCCTGATCTGGAGTTTCGCTGGCCCCGTGGCCTTCGCTGTCTCGGTAAGCGCTAGAAAGCGGGCTGGGCTGACTGGGTCCTCAGGATCTGAGCTCGTGAGGAAGAGCTGAGGCTGCCAGGGCCCGGTGGTGGGGAAGCCGTGTGTCCCCCGACGATGCCCCTCACACTTCTCCCTCCCCTGCTAGATGAGCGTCTTCCTGTACATCCTGGCGGCCCGGGCCTCCTGTGCTGCCCACCGGCAGGGCTTCGAGAAGAAAGGCCCTGTGTGAGTATGGGGTGTGGCTGCCCCAGTGGAGGGTGGGCGGGCGGCAGTGTGGAAGGCCTCAGGGCCCCACCCACTCACAGCCCGCCCCTCTCCCCAGCTCGGGCCTGAGGCCCTCCTTCGCTGTCCTCCTGCTGCTGAGTGCCTCGTGGCTGCTGGCACTGCTCTCCGTCAATAGTGACAGCCTCCTCTTCCACTACCTCTTTGCTGCCTGCAATTGCATCCAGGTACCCGGCCCACCCAAGGCCTGCGGGAGCCCCAGGGAGGCAGGAGGGGAAGGGTGGCTGCGGGTGCCCAGAATAAGCACTGAGGCAGTTCCGCCTCCCACCTGCCAGGGCCCCCTCATCTTCCTCTCCTACGTGGTGCTTAGCAAGGAGGTCCGGAAAGTGCTCAAGTTTGCGTGCAGCCGTAAGCCCAGTCCTGACCCTGCTCTGACCACCAAGTCCACTCTGACCTCGGTGAGGGGCTGGGGCTTAGGGAGGTGGAGGGGTCTCGGGGGATCCAGGGAGAGGCAAGAGGCCCAAGGAGCCTGTTCTCTGTGCTTTGGTCCCACTTTTCCTCCATCCCCCCATCCTTCCCTTTGTGTGGCCTGGCAAGAGGGGGACCTGAAGGGTGGGGAGGAGGCTTTTGATGTGGGAGGGATGGGCATGGAACTGGGAAGAACAAGGTGACGGACGAAGTGGCCAAGACAGGTAATCAGGTCACAAATGCCCAACACCTGAGAATCCCCAGGGACTCTCGGTGCATTTTCTGTGTCTCCCAGGATGCTGTCAGGAGACAGTCCCTGGTGCCATCTTTTGCCAGCAAGCCCTTTCACAGCCGAGTCCAGGGAACTGGAAGCGGATAGGACCGGCACTGCCACCGCAGAGCCGCAAGCACTGGGCCCTGCGGCAGGGGACGGCAGGGGACGGCAGAGCCGTGGGGCCTCTCTCAGCCCTGGGCGTGTGGGAGGTAGAATGTAGGGCAGGCTCCCTCGGCCCTGCTGCTTCTAGCCTGGGAGCACCCCATCTTGCCCCTCTGCTTACTGACCTCTCCGCTCCCTGCTTAGTCCTACAACTGCCCCAGCCCGTATGCGGACGGGCGGCTGTACCAGCCCTACGGAGACTCAGCTGGCTCTCTGCACAGCGCCAGCCGCTCGGGCAAGAGTCAGCCCAGCTACATCCCCTTCTTGCTGAGGTGAGCCCTGGTGATGGGTTGTGGGGAGGGGAGAAGAGCACCGTGCCTGCCGGATCCTGGCCAGCCAGCCAGCTGCGGGGAGTGCGCACTGTGGCTGACACCGGTGGCAGCTTGAATGAGAAGCAGGGACACGGGGCAGGAACTGGAAAACCCAGGAGAGTGGGACACTGGGCACGGGGCCAGGCTGCCCCTCCCACATGGTCTTGTGTCCGTAGGGAGGAGTCCACACTGAACCCTGGTCAAGGGCCCCCTGGCCTGGGGGACCCCAGCAGCCTATTCCTGGAGGGTCAAGACCAGCAGCACGGTGAGGACGGATGCCCCCTGGCGGCCATTCAGGCGGGGGTGCAGCTGCCTGGGTTCTGCTGGGCAGAGGCGGGCGGGCGGGCAGCTGTGATCTCTCTCCCCTCTCCCAGATCCTGACACGGACTCTGACAGCGACCTGTCCCTGGAAGATGACCAGAGTGGCTCCTATGCCTCCACCCACTCGTCAGACAGCGAGGAGGAGGAAGAGGAGGAGACAGTTGCCTTCCCCGGAGAGCCGGGCTGGGACAGCCTGCTGGGGCCGGGGGCCGAGAGGCTGCCCCTACACAGCACCCCCAAGGGTGGGCCAGCGCCAGGGCCACGGCTGTTGGGGGCAACGGGAGGACAGAGGGCCTGGGGCTCCTGGGAGGCAGCGCTAGGGTGGTGGCTCCCTCAGCCGTCTGCCTTCTCTGGGCCTCACCTACTCCCTTCCTCCGCCAGATGGGGGCCCGGGGCCCGTGAAGATCCCCTGGTCGGGAGACTTCGGGACCTCAGCGAAGGAGAGTGGTGGCAATGGGGCCTCTGAGGAGCGGCCTCGCGAGAACGGTGACGCCCTGCCTTGGGAGGGGTCCCTGGGCCCCCTTCCAGGGCTTTCTGCCCAACCTCACAAAGGTGAGTGGGCAGCCCCATGCCTCGAGTGTGGCCAGTGGGGCTCTCCAGGGCAGCCCTGCGCTCCCACCTCCTGGCTCTCACGGCCCCCGCCCTGCTGGCCCACAGGCATCCTCAAGAAGAAGTGTCTGCCCACCATCAGCGAGAAGAGCAGCCTCCTGCGGCTACCCCTGGAGCAGGGCACGGGGTCTTCTCGGGCCTCCTCAGCCAGCGAGGGCAGCCGGGGCGGGCTTCCTCCTCGCCCCCCACCCCGACAGAGTCTCCAGGAGCAGCTGAACGGGGTCATGCCCATCGCCATGAGCATCAAGGCAGGCACAGTGGACGAGGACTCGTCAGGCTCCGAGTGAGTGTGGCCGGGGAGGCGGGACAGGGTGCAGAGGCCCCCGCTGGGCTCAGAGCTGCCTGCAGGCCTTCCCAGCCTGCTCTCCCTGGCAGACGACCACGGCCCGGCTCCGTTACTGCCACATGCCTACAAACCACGGTGCCCTGTGGGCTCGGCCCAGCCTGGCCTCGGGCAAAGTGAGGGAGGGTGGGGAGCTGGGGCTGCTTTTCTGTTTCCTTCTTCTGGTGGAAGCTTCTCACTGTCCCCTCTGCTCCGACTAACCCTCTGCCTGCCTTTTCTGTCGCTGTCCTTTCTTGCCTCTCCAGATTTCTCTTCTTTAACTTCCTGCATTAACCCTGGGCCGGTGGTCCCCACACTCTGAGGCTCCCTGGCCTTCCCCAGCGGCACTCATGCCCCCACTCCTGTCTTCTGCTTTATCCTGCCCCCGCTCCCCACGCCTGTCCGCAGCAGCGACGAAACGTCCATCTGAGGAGCCTGGGCCTTGCCGGGCGGGGCGCCCGCCCCACCCAAGGCCATCTAGTGCCAACTCCCTCCCCTGTCATCCCCCTCACTGCACTTTGGACCCCTGGGGCCAACATCTCCAAGACAAAGTTTTTCAGAAAAGAGGAAAAAAAAAAGAATTTAAAAAAGGATCTTCACTCTTCATGACTTCAGGGATTAATTTTTTTTATATGCTGGAAACTGACTCCCCACTCCCTTCCCAAAGAGGATAGGACCTCCCAGGATGCTCCCCAGCCTCTCCTCGGTTTCCCATCTGCTGTGCCTCTGGGAGGAGAGCGACTCTTGGGGGGCCTGCCCCTCATTTGCCATCACCAAAAGGAAAGGACAAAGCCACATGCACCCAGGGCACCGAGCCCTGCAGGCTGCCCCGGGCGGGCCTCAGTGCGGCGAGGGCGGCCGGGCTGGGGGCGCTCCTCACCCTGCCGGCGCCGCCCCTCCCAGGAACTGAAGAAGCCTTGTCCGGAGAGGGGGCAGAAGGACTCAGTGCCCCCGGACCCCCAAATGCTGCATGAACACATTTTGAGGGGAACCCGTGCCCCCAGGTGGTGGCCGGGCCACCCCAGCCCCTCTCCTTTTCCTGGACTCTGGCCACGTGCGAAGTCCAGGCGTTTGCTCAGTTCACTGACCCAAAAGTGCTTCATTTCCCTGCCCGCCCCACTCGTGGGGAAGGCCAGTCACGTTCAGTTGCGCTTCTTTGCTGTCGTGTGGGTGGGGATGGGGGGAGGAACAAATGGAGTGCCGGCTCAGTCGTTCCCAGCACTGGTCTCCAGTCTGGGTTCTGGGGTCCACTCACCTGCCCCCCCAAGATCAGACAGACCACCCCACTTCATCTGACCTGCTGTGGCCTCTGAGACATGTTCTATTTTTAACCCCTTCTGGGAATTGGCTCTCTTCTTCAAAGGACCAGGTCCTGTTCCTCTTTCTTCCCCCACCCCGCCCCCTCGCCCCAGCTCCCTTCGAAGAGAGAGTTAATATATATTTTTTATTTATTTGCTTTTTTTGTGTTGGGATGGGTTCGTAGCCCGTCCCAGGGGGTCTGACGTGGCTGTAACAGGTTGGGTGTGCACCCAGCAGTCCTGGCGTGGGGCCCGAGGCCCTTCCCCTTGCTCCAGGCTGTCACCTTCCTGCCTCTCCTCTCTCCTCCCCCGTTCTGCCAACTGCTGTTCATCTGAGCCCCCGTTTACGCTAAGCATGTTTCCCAGACTTGTCACAGGCTTCCCTCTGGAGCAGGGGGATACAAAGACTGCTCCTGCTTCTCCTTTGTACGACTGGTCTCTGGCTTCCCCGTCATGGATTCTCCCCGCTGACCTCTCCCCTCCGCAATTCCTGCAAAGGGTTAAAAATTTAACTGGTTTTTACTACTGATGACTTGACTTAAAGAGTACAAAGATGCTGGATTCTAACTTGATACTAACCATCGGATTGTACAGTTTGATTGTCACTGTAAATATTGTAGGGTTTTGTGCTTGGTTGTTTTTTGTTTCTGTTTTTTCATTTCCCCATACTACTGAATAAACTAGTCCTGTGCGGGTCGAGCATTGCCATCATTGCTTCTGCGTCGTGGTCTGTCCAGAGGGCGAGAGGCCTGGCCTCTGGAAAATGAGCAGGCGGGACCAGGTCAGGGTTCTCGGATGCCAAGTGGCTGGTGTGAGCCAGTCTCTCTACCGGCACCTCAGTCGTGCTCCTTGAACAGCCTCATCAGCACAGAGCCCATGTCCTGGCATTTCCAAGGAAGACGTGGCAGGAAGGTACCATTTTCATGAGAAGGGACCTGTGTAGCTGGAGAGGAGACTGCACGGGGCAGGCAGGTTTCCAGCCCAACCCCTTAGTGTTTGCATCCTGCAGGCAGAATTCAGGGACAGGGAGGGCTAAGCTGAGGGGCTGGCGGGAATTTCAAGGTGCTCAGTGATGGGGTACCTCCTAACTCTATGTCTCTGGGCTATTCTGTGTGTGTATGTGTTTTCCCAATGGATATGAAGCAGCTACCCATACTCCAAGCCAACTATGTACTCTGCTCATTACTTCGTATTGTAAGAACACAAACCCAGGGACTGGATCGAGTGACTTCATCTCTCTGGGCCTTAGTTTCTCTGCCTGCAAAATGAGGATAATAATAGCATCCGCCTAATTGAGCCTTTATGAGAATTAAATGAGTTAACACATGTAAAGTGCTTAGAACAGTTCACGGTGCATTAACAACTAAGAGGCCAATAAACACTGGCTTCCCTCGATGTGGCTGCTGGGTGGGGGCAGGGGTGGATGCATTAAGAGGAAAATAGAAAGCCAGACCAAAGGGAAGGGAGTCAACAGGTGGCTGAACTAAACTGCTGTGGCAGACAGACCTCCTCCCTAGCTGGCACCACCTACTTAATGCACATCTTTCAAGCAGGTTTGGAGTGGGTGGGGTTGGTACAAAATTCAGGACTGACCCCCGAGGGCCAAAGGAACATGTCTTGTACTCTCTGGCCACCAGGTGGCAACAGCGCTTGGGTCTGTAGCTCTTGTGAATTCTAAGGATCTTCCAGGGCCTGGCCCACACCCAGGCCACACCTGCCCTCTGTGGGACCCACCTAAGTGTGTGCCTAGGCTTGCCAACCTCCCAGTGCTTCTGTCGGAGTGGGTAGTCACCAAAAGGCCCTGCTTACTAGACACCAGTGCAAGACTTAGCTGTGAAACACGCCCGAGGTGTTCTCGCCTCTGCCAAATTTCTTTCTGCTCACTGTGTCTCCACACTTCGTCCCCCAACTCAATTTGTGGAATCCCAGATCTGCTAGAGTTGCTGCAAGAGGCTGAGGGAAAGGTGAATGTCTAGGCAGCTGTCACACAGTAGAGGTGAGTGTATGAAATGAACCTAGAGATCACCCATATAAAGGAAAAGCTCTGGATGCTGTGGTTCAGTGAATTGAGTGACAGCCTGCAAATCGAAGGGTCACCAGTTCGAATCCCAGTCAGGGCACATGCCTGGATTACAGGCCAGGTCCCCAGTGGAGGGCGCGTGAGAGGCTACCACACATTGATGTTTCTCTTCCTTTCTCCCTCCCTCCCCCCCGCTCTCTAAATTTAAAAATAAAAAAATAACAATAATAATAAGAAAGCAGTGGAGGGCCCTGGCCTGGGAACAGAGGGGCACTTTGGTACCTACACAGGACACTTAGGGGCACTGAAGCCTGGGTGGGGTGGGGTGGGCACCGGCTGGCATGTACTCCCTCTGGCCAGTGGCCTGCTGGTTTCCTGAAGTCATGGCCCGGACTTCAAAGACAGACATTCTTCCAATACTCAGAAGGAATTGAGTTGGTCCTGGTTGCAAAGTCAAAGGCTCTGAGAGAGACCCTTAGTTCCATCTGTTACAAATGGGTCTTTGTCACTCATTGGACGCCCATCTTGCCCTCAATTATTTTTTCAATAAATGAATGAAATTCTCTTGCCACATATAAATCACAACACTAGGCACTGCAGGGGATTATAAAGCCTGGAGTCGAGCAGAGGTCAGAGGAGAACACCAACAATTCTGCTGAAGCAAGGTAGACCGTGAGGAACTGTCCTAGTATCTCCTGCCTGTGGTGGTCAGGGAGGTTGAAGACCAGGGTGCCCACCGAAGGGCCCCTCAGCCCGTAACCACAGCACACAAGATGCTCAAGAGTTACTAAGAGCCTCCGTTCCCTGGCCATGAAAGGACACCCAAGTTTAGGATATAAATAATTTACCAAGACGTTGGCTTGACAGCCTCACATACTGCGAATTAAGCTATGCTGCTTCTTTTTCTTTTAAAGACTTTATGTATTTATTTTTGGAAAGATGGGAAGGAAGAGAAACATCACTGTGTAGTTGCCTCTTGCTCACCCCGTCCTGGGAACCTGGCCTGCAACCCAGGCAAGTGCCCTGACTGGGAATCCAACCGGCAACCTTTTGGTTCTCAGGCCAGCATTCAATCCACTGAGCCACACCAGCCAGGGTTAAGCTACCCTTCTTGATCTGGACCTTTTAATGACATAAAAACTCTGAGAAAAAGCAACCTGTTCCCACCTAATACCAACAAGAGGGCAGTCACAGCCTGATTATCTGGAGTCTCAAGGCCCGTGGGCCTGTTCAGGCCCCTCTGCCTGGGAAAGCCCATCCTGGCTCCCTCACTGGGCTTACACAGGCGTTTACGCTACATTTGTTAGAAACTGCAGCAGGACTTACTCTCACATATACAGAGAATATAAAAATACACTCATTTTATTTTAGCAAAATGCAGGCCAAAGGAAGATGCTTATCATCAGCTGGCCTGTTCAGAGTCACAGAATTCACAGGAAAGAAGTTCCGGGGGCCAGGAGCCTGCCTCTGAGTCCGGCAGGGGGCGTGGTTCCAGAGGACTGCTCCTCGGAGGGCAGAGAGGGCAGCGAGGGTAGCTACAGAGGCGGTGCACAGGTAAAAACTGCCCTGTGAACCACCGCCTGGGAAGAAGGTCCACCTCTGTGGGCTGCACACAACAGCTGGGGAGGGGGGGACCAGGATGAGGACACCTGTTTGTTAATTTCACTGCTGAGGGGTGACCTCTTTTCCCTAATCTTTCCATCCAAAGGGTCTGAATCCCCTCTAGCTCAACCCTAACCCACCCCATCTTCCTGGGGCACCAGCCCTGGTGCATGTCCTCCTCTTGCCCCTGGGCCAGAATCTACGGGAGTCAGGAACTGCCTCCCACGAGAGGGCTTGGGAGGCCGGAGGAGAGGTGCGTCCCTGCCTGGGACGGTAGTGGCTTGTTACTGAATTCTTCTTGCTTGCTGTCCTGATCGCTTTTACCTAAAGAGACAGAAGGAGGAACTGCTTTACCAGCCTTCTTCCCCAAGCCCATATCACCCAGCTGAGTTCAAGTTCCTCAGGAAGAAATGGGACACCCCAAAACCTCTAGGCTTCCCTCCTCTTCCCCATCTTACCACACAGGACTCAGGGCTGATGCGTCTAACAGCTCAGACGCCCAGAGGAGAAGGGAGAGAGAGACAGCATTTCCACCAGCCTTACCTGCTAGGTCCTGGGGCTGCCACTTTTCTGGGGGGCTGCAGATTGCTACGTGTGGCACCAGGGAGATGTGGTCTCTGGGAAACAGGAACTTGGTAGGGATTAACGAAATAAATGAGTTAGCAGAAAGTTCACATGACCTTCTCGCAAAGATAAAATACTGGATGGAGGCAGGGTGAGTTTGGGATTAGTGCCCTTCCTCTCAGCGAGATAAAGAACACAAGATATTTTTGAAAAGCAAGGCTCAAACCCTTGGCCCAGGTCCACAGTCACTCTATAACTCAGTCTCGCCACCTTCGAACAGAGTTGTAATGAAGGCGAAGAAAGTGCTTGTTGCTACCAGCTCGGGGAGGGTGCGGTCAAGCTGGGCAAGGGCGGGTATTCTTGCTCCTGACCTCTCACCCTTATGTCCATTCTTCCTTACCTCTGTGCCCTGCAGCACTTGGTCTGGGAAGTCCTTTCCGAGCTGACACTGAATCTGGAGCTAGGGCACCTTTGCTGGGTGGTACACTCCGGCTGGTGAGGGGCACTCGGCTGACTGGCTTGGGAATGGCCGAGGGAACAGGCAGTCGACTGGAAGGTTTAGCGGCCACTCCCTGTGGCCGGGACAGGCGCTGAGAGTTGCTGGTAGAAGGCTGTGGGGCCAAGACTGGTCTGATGGGGACAGGTGGGCCTGGTGCAGAGAGCAGAAGAATTTTAGGGTAAGCTTCACACTCCCCCTCCTCCCACTCACCCACAGCTTTGCTGCCCGGGTCCTCTCACTTGCTGTTGCTCTCCCACTGGGCCCAGCTTTTTCCCTGGTTGGAGGAGTTGATCGGGTTGGAGGGGTTGATCGGGTAGGAGGGGTTGATCGGATTGGAGGGGTTGTTCGGGTTGGAGGGGTTGATCGAGTAGGAGGAGTTGATCGGGTTGGAGGAGTTGATCGGGTTGGAGGAGTTGATCGAGTAGGAGGAGTTGATCGAGTAGGAGGAGTGGATCGGGCAAGAAGAGAAGATGCTGGGCTTATGGATGTGGGGAACAGATGGCAAGTGGGCGACTCCTGAAACACAAAGAGAGAGAAAAAAAAATGGGACTAGAATGGAAAAAGAATTTGTTCTGCTGGCTGATTATGGGATAGAGGTGGAGAGCTGCCTAGATCCCAGTAAGGAAGGGCAGAAGTTAGTTGCTAACACCATCATCATCATCATCATCATCATCATCATCATCAATATCAGCCACTGAGAGCTTATTATAGATGACCTAGAGCTATGCACAGACGCAGTAGCAAGTGCATGGCTTCTGGTACTGCATTTTGAATTCCACCAGTGCTATGAGGCAGAATTTCACTATCTCCAGCTTACCAACGAGGAATCCACTCTCTGCCTAGACTGTGTCTGGGGCCACACCCCCAGCCCAGACCCTCTAAACTCACCCTCTTTGCGCTGGAGGGCCTCTTTCCAGATGTGGCCCGAAGAGCCTTGACCGACCCCTTCTTATCGCTGCTCCGGAGTCGGGGTGTGTGGCTGCTTGGAGAGGGGGTGCTCCGAGCCAAAGAGCTCACAGTGGGCAGCAGGTCTCGGACAGGACTGTCCTTCAGTACAAAGGTCTCCCGCCGAGGGCTGGGCTTCATTCTGCGAGGCCCTGGGCCCTCGCCCGCCCTCTCCCGATCCTGCAGGGCACACTGCTCCAGCTGCGCAGCCAGCCTATTGGCCTCATGGAGGATCTCCTCCAGCTTCTCTGGGCTCAGGCGCCCCAAGCTGAACCTCACACCCTGAGGGGTGGGGGCCAATGCATTGGGGTCACTTCGGTGGGAGAGGCCTCGTCGGAGGGGTTTCTCCGGAATCACCAACACCGCGATGTCTTCTTCCTCACGACTGAGACAGAAAACAAACCAAGCACCGTGTCCACACAGAAGAGGGCAGGAGACCGTGTGAGGGAGACTGGGACACGACCCCAAACCCCGATGCTGGCGCTGGCCTCTAGGGGATGATATACCTGCCTCTTAGAGGCCTAATAGGACTTGAGCATTTACTGACACTGGAAATCATGCTGGATGAAGATGCTGTAAATCCACTTACACTCCTTAACACCCTGCAATCCCATTCCAGCTTCTCTCTTCTTTCCTCCCCCAGGAGTGGCATTATAGGGCCCAAGTAAACCAACCACAGCAGCCCCAGTGCACCCAACCTGGCCAAATGACCAACCCGTACCCCAGACGCCAAACATCTAGCAGTAAGGGGTTAGAGACAGGGGCATCATTGGAGGGACGTGAGTAGGATGAAGGGGCTGGTACCTGTCCGATGGTGAGAGCCCTCCAAAGTCCAAGGTCTCATCCACTATAAACTTCACATCTGTAGGGGAGGAAAGAATGAATGCCAGTTGTGGGTGCCTAACATGGCTCTCAATCGCGGGGTCTCAATCTTCCCTCCAGGATATCCTTACCTTCCTGCAAATCTCCCATGTTCCAGCCAGCAGGAGCAGCAGTCAGCTTAGACCTGAAGGGGAGAGAAAACATACCTTTCCCCAGGTCTTCATCATGCCCAAGGCTCCCAGGTAGAGTCAGGGTGCAAGCCAGGGGTCGAGGGTCATCATGGTAAAGCAAGCTTCCCAGGAGTAGCACCTGCTCTGGTTTGCTACCCTTACCTTCGGGGAAGGTGCAGAGAGCTCCCCCTTTGAAACCCAATCTCCTTTCGCTGATTGCCCTCCTGCCCCTCTGCGACCCAGCCTCTCCACACTGGGGGCGCTCCACGCGCCTTATCTTCTTCCCTGCCACCTTCCTCCAGGTTCTGCCTCTCCCCAAGCCACCTTTCCACTCCCCAAGGCAGCACAGCCACACCACACCCCCAGCCTACCCTGAGTTTCCACTTTCCGCCCCGCACCTCCCACGGATTTAGCTTTTCTCCCACAGCTTAGTCCCGGGAATCCGCAACCCCAGGGGGCGGTGCTCCTTTCGAATCTCTCAGGCCCCGCCCACTCCGACCACAGGCGCGCCGTGATTGGCGGGTTCCTGCATCCTCAGCCCTGGGGGGGCGGGGCTGCGGCGGGCAGCTGGCCGGAAGTCTGAACCTGGAGCCGGTGTGGAAAGCTGTTCCAGGAAAGACTGCATCCGGGGCGCAGGAGCGGAGAGGTCGTGAGCGCGCGTGCCCGCGCTCGGGAGGCCTCCGCGGGCCAGCGAGTGTGGGTTTCGCTCCCTGTCATTTTTTTTTTCTCCACCTCCTCCTCGTCCTGCTGGGAGGAGCGGGGGTTGTGTCCCCCGGGAGCCGCGTGGTCCCCTAACACCCCTTGCGGCCGTCGGCCCTGAAACTGACGCTCCGCCTGAGGAAATTCGTTTCCTGGCGCTCACGCCGCCGGCGAGTGCCGCGGTCGCCAGGTCTCAGTGGTGATCTTTCCAAGTGGCGGAGCGCCTAAGCATTGGTAATTTAGGTACGTCGAGGCTGTCTGAGAAGTACACCTCCCACGGCTTTTTAAGTTCAGAACCCGAGGCAGCCGCGGTGTAAGGAAAGCGACGGGCCCCACTGGCAGTCCCGAAGTAGTCCCGGGCCGTGCAGAAGCCCGGCGGCGGGCGTCCAGTCAGTAATAGTGTGATAATGTCGTGCGTGGTGCCAGGTGGGCACTAGACCGCACGAGTCGTGGAAACGTCCAACCAGCATGCTCTACACCGGAAACTGATACTGAATGCCCACTGGAATGGAAACACTGAAAAAGTGGTAGAAAAGAAAGAAAAAGGAAAGCAATGGGTTCTATAGACGGGGAAGAGCCGACTTCAGATCCAGCCCTGATTCCTTGGTTTACAGGGGATGCAGGCTTGAGTCTTTGTTTATGTTTGACCCCTCCATGATCCGTGAAGGGAAAATCCTGGCGGGCACAGTGATATGACTGAGCGTAATTATAAACACCGGGTTTTACACTGTGTGCCCCAGGGGCTTTGGAGGGAGTCCGTAGCTTACTACCTCTGAAGTCAAAGCTGTGTTTGTAAACCGTGGAAGCCTACTGCTTATCAGGGATTTTTCTCTCTGTTGTTTCCAAGTGTTGCCTGTGAATAGACGGGCCACTGGTCCGCAGAGCTTCTGAGAAATATCCTAAAAATGAAAAGATCCTGCCCTGACTGGTGTGGCTCAGTGGACTGAGCACTGGCCTGTGAACCAAAGGGTTGCCAGTTTGATTCCCAGTCAGGGCACACGCCTGGGTGGAGAGCCAAGTCCCCAGCAGGGGGCGTGCAAGAGGCAACCACACATTGATGTTTCCCTCTCCTTTCCTTCCTCGCTAAGAAAAAAATAAAATCTTTTTTTTTAAGTCCTAAAAATAGTGAAGAGCTTTCCTGTAAACAAAGAGCCTGAACCTTTAGTCTCCAGCATTTGTGACCATTATTTGGGCCATTTATAGGCTTTTTGTTTGTTTGTTTGTTTACTTGTTGGTTTTTAGTGGGGAGGTTGAGATGGTGAGGTTTGCTGGAGTGATATGCCGCTGTAATAAATGTCACAGGGAATCAAGGGGCCTTGGACTTTAGTGGAGTGACAAGGGAAAGGGCGGGGAGGCCCCAAACTTGCAAACGTATGTGAGGAAGACCTGAGAGGGCAGGAGCGCCTCTTTTCCCCCAGGCTTGCTGGGGAAAGTGGAGTTTTAGTTGCTTGTGGGATTCAGGTTTGAAGGAGGTGGCAAGGCCAGAGCCCGTTGCTTCTCTTCCCCCCACCCCGCCTCCAGCGGGCAGTGGCAAAGGGGAGATCTGGGGGGAAGAAGCTGTCAAATAACTGTGTTCTTTCTTCCCCCAGGAGCAGCCTGCGAGGGGAAACCTGCATTCACATCTTCACCCACCTTCAGGTAAGCGGGGGAAGCCGTTTTGGCAGACGGGTTTCTCCTCAAGAAGCTCATCTCCAACGTTCTATCACCTCATTATGATTTTGAAGGCTGTTGCAGTACCAGAAACAAAGCAATGGAGCTGCCTTCTTTTCCAGATGACAACAGAGTCAGAAGATGCAGATTTTAGGCACAAGAATTCTTTGCTCGGCATAACGCCACTGATCTGGGAAATATCTTGGTCCCCCTCAGCTCAACCCCAAATGATACATGTGTATGGATAGGTGTTTAAGATTTTGGATAAATGGTAAGTAAGTGAATAAGTGAAGGAATCACACCTCCTCCCAGGCACATGGTAGGCCTTCGTTCCAAAGGTACTCCACAGCATCAAATGCATGAAAGAGGAAATGAAGGGTTCTAGTGCAGTTCTCCTTGAACGCTGAAAGAGTAACTGTGACTCGGGGTCTTGTGCAGTGTGAAGATTTATGCCTTCACCACGAAGGTCAAGAATGTGTGAACTTTAAGGGGTGGCCCTTGTGTACTTCAACAGACAGCAGAGGCAGGGGGCTGTGGGCTGAGGCCAGAGGTCTGACTGATCCTTAGGGCATCATAGCTGGGGTATTTACTCCTTCCTGACGGCCATTGTGTACACGACTGGCTGGCTCCGGACTCTGCCCCACCCCCAGCGTTCTCAGCAGGGGTTAAGTGCATTAGACCCTACAAATGATTTATGTGACTATTTTCTCAATGTTCCCAAGGATCGTGCATAACTAGTCATATTCTGGATGCAAAGAAAGAAGTTAATGTATATATAATGGATGCCTTGGGGCATTAGCACTCAATTCTCATAGAACTCCAGTTGAGAAAGGCTGGAATGGATTCTTTGCGTCAACTTAAAATAGACCATTGGTCTGAACAGAAAAGCCTTTCACACTCTTCTCAGCCAAAACACATCCCCTTCCTCCTCAAAACTTTGCCCAGTAGTTACTGGATCCTGGAACTCTTTTCTTTCTTAAGCCATACCTACTGCAGTGGAGGTCACTGAGTGAGAGAGATGAGAGGAGACAGGGAAGGCTTGGGGTCAAGCAGACCTGGTTCAAATGCTAGCTCTGTTAACTCGCTGCTGCATGTGCATGGCAGTTTATGAGCTTCAGTTTACCTGTTTGTAAAATGAATGTTCACAGAGACGAAGCTCTTAGTTCAACGACTGCTGCATAGAAGGCTGTTTTAGTTATATACAGGGTGGGGCAAAAGTAGATTTATAGTTGTTTGTATAGAAAATAATACTGTAATCAATAAATAATACAAGAATAAACTGTTTCACATACTGGGACGGACTACAGGTAAAGAGTCCCACGTGACTGCATGTGTCTAGAGCCTTGGTCCTGTCTGTCAGCTAGGCTGCCTGGTTGTCCTGTATGTGGCCTCTCACAATTTAGTTAATCTATCCTGAGATTCTTTGCGTGGGAGCCATCTTGTAAAAACAACAGAAACTAGTAGACTTCTTCAAGTCTAGAACTGTCCCAGCATCACCTCTGCTACATTCTTTTGATCAAAGCAGTTCGCATAGTGAGCCCAGATTCATGGGTAGGAGAAACAGGTACCAACCTTTGATAGGAAGATCATGCCCATCCTAGGATGGAAAGAATCGTTGCCATTCAATATCTTTTGCAGATTGCATCACAGAATGCCTTTACTATTTATTATTTGTTATAAGAAGTAAATATATATTTACTATATATTATTTGTTGTTACATGAATAAAAACAAATGTAAGCAAGGACACCTCACCTTAATTCTTTCCCTAGGGCTTAATAAGAACATGCTGCAATTTCTTTAGTGGCTCCAAACTCGCAAGTCTTAGCGCTCTGTCTCTGATCAGCGATGTATGTGTTTGTGTGTCCCTCTGTCTGTGACCCTGTGATGGATGTGCATCCTATGGTTACCCAGCTTGTGCTGGAAAGCCCAGAGAGGAAGAGGCAAGCTAGCTTCAGGATCTCTTTCAGCCCCTGGTACTGCACAGAGTTCAGCTCAGTTCTGTCGTGAACTGTCTAGGGACAAGGACAGGATTAGAAAGCTCTTTGGGGGAGAAAGTGGATACGGGAAGAGAGAGAGGACTCTGAAGGTTCTGAGATTCTGTACAGTCTGGCTAAAGATTCCAGCTTTCCAAATGGTTTTCCAAGATGGAAAGGCACAAACAGATGGATACTTATAACCAAGGAGCCACACATTTATTTAGATCGGTCCAAACCAGATGCTGTGCTGGAGCTCCTTAAGAACACAATCTCACCAGTCAGGTTTCCTGGAGGACAGAAAAGGGATAGTTTGTTATGGCCTTAACAGCCAACAGCCAGAGCATGTCCAGGGTGCCGAGGCAACCCCGTGCTATGCATTCCCTGCTTATCCTGCTTCATTGCCGCGCACTGGCTGGGAACGAGGTGAAAGGACAGCTAACACAAGGAAGGCTAGCACTGCCCCAGCATGACACCGATAGAGACAGGAGACTGAGGGGTGGCCAGAGAACTGTCTCTGTGAGCCAGCTGGTGGAGGGTGCGCTCCTGAGAAGTCTGTACTTTCGGTGCATCCCTTGGGGGTTTCATTTGCTATCCATCAATGATGGGCTTAAATAAATGGCTTCTGAGTTTGGATTCATTCACAATTTTTATCAGAAGCTGCAAGTCAGAGGAGATATTGGGAACCTGTTCTCTAATTGTCTCATGAGTTTCTTTTTCACCTCACTTGTCAGTTTGACACACATTTCTCCTGCCAATGATTTACAATCCTAAGGCACTGTCCAATCCTAAACAATGACCTGACTTGCCCTTTGCCAGTAATGTGCTGCTTGGAACCACATACCCGCATGTTCGATTATTATTGACATGTCATAATGACATGTAGGGGAAGGGATCCATAAACTTCAAAGTGAAAAAGAGGCAATGAATCTGTTTCTCACCATGCTTATAATGCTGAGGTAGAAACACTCAATTGACAAGAGCATCTTCCGCTCTCCTTTTCCATGCTGCCACCACATGGTGGTGGTGACCCTCGTCTGGCCTCCACTCCTGACTATTCCTTTGACATCTTTTCTTACAGCATCCAACCACCTCCCTCCCACAGAACCCCCGACAGTTAGGCAGGTGCCATCACTCTTCTTCAGAGATCATACATTTCTACCATGAACTTGAGAGTATAGATAGAGGATGTGACAAAAGTAGACTTCATCCATGTAAATTTCCTCCACAGGGATGACAGTATTAGCTTACCCCAAAATAAATTAATTAATTAAACTAAAATTTAAAAAATAAAATAAAGTTGTCATCAAGGAGTGCAGGGTTGAAAGGCTCAGGAATACACATCTAAGTCCTAACAACGCTATCCATAAACATGAAATATTTGGACACCCTGTTTCTCTTTCTTACCTTCCTCAAGGGTTGCCCGTGTCCTCTTCGGGGGCCTCAAAGAGGAGCTGCAAGAATTCAGACATTTGTAAATGTTAATATCTCGGAAATCTCTGGAAAACCTTCTTTTGGTGCCCTGGGAAGGGATATGCTTCTCTGGTTTTGGGGGAGTCCATAGCGCTAATGAGGAGTCTTTGCATAGGGAAGGACCAGACATGTGAGTGCCCACTCTGTGCTGACTCATTTGACACACAGTTAAGAGCACCTGCTGTGTTTCAGAAACTGGGCTCAGTGCTGGGGGGACACAGGCGAATAAAACTGTCCCTGCCTTCACAGTGCTCATAGTTTAATGGGGAAAGAGATCAGCATTTTGATTATTATAAAAACAATGTGTTGAGTGTAGTTGTAGAGATCTGAATAAGGTGACAATAATGGATAAATAAACTTTAAAAGAGGTGGAGAGATGTGCAATATTTTCTATTACTAAACCAGAGGGGACAGTCCTTTGGTTTGTTTAAAAGCCCATTAAACAACCACAGCTTTCCTGGACTGAGTCAGAAGATTGTATTGGTTTAAAAAAAAAAAAAAAAGCAACCTGGCCCTGGCTGGTGTGGCTCAGTGTATTGAGCACCGACCTGCAAACCAAAGGGTTGCCTGTTCGATTCCCAGTCAAGGCACATGCCTGGGGTGCGGGCCAGGTCCCCAGTGTGGGGTGTGCAAGAGGCAACCACACATTGATGTTTCACTCCCTCTCACCCTTTCTCCCTCCCTTGCCCTCTTTAAAAATAAGTAAATAAATAAATCTTTTTAAAATAGCGATCCAGGTAAGGACAAGGATACTTGGGCTCTTTCCATGTGGATATAGTGTCAGCTCCTCAATTAACCAACACTGGAAATCTTGGGTAATCCATTCACCTCCCTGTATATCAGGTTTCTCTTTGCAAACTGGAAACAGCAACTCTTCTTATATTGTAGAATTATGATGGAGAGAAATGAGATAGTGGATAATAAAAATGGCTCCTTGAATGCATCCTAGTGTTGACAGTGATGAAAGGGCCTGAAGGGAGAAGCAAACTAAGCCCTTTCCATCTAGGCTTTGTCTTTGCCCCAGCTTTTCCACCTGTGCAGACAGGAGATGCCTGCACCGTGAGTTCTGCCCTTACCTATCACATCCACACGGCAGTCCACGGATGCCTCCCCCAGGGGGTTAACTGCCTTGCAGGTGTAGATGCCCCCATCAAAGGGGCCAGGCTTGCGGATTTCCAGTGAGCAGATCCCCAGTTGAGTGAGGGCTCTGTACTTGGGGTTGCCTTGGATATCCATCTTATTCTTCAGCCAGGTAATCTTTGGCTGGAAAATAAATATGAGGGTATGGCAAGGGGTGGTAAGAATCAGTTGTTCTTTCTGTGCTTAGTCTCCGGGACACTTTGCCTACAAGGCTTGGGAATACACTGGCCAGAGGAGCAGGAGGAGTAAGGTGCTTTAGAAACAGATGGTACACGGATCTAGAAGAGATGCCCGCCTTCTGGATAGCTCCCTGTCCCTTATATTTGGGAAGGGGTTCCCCCACCAGTACCCGCAGCCTCCATGCTCCTTCTCTTGGTCGAAAAGAGCATCTGAAACCTTGCCATGTTTGTCAGGTGCTCCTGACTAGAAGAAAGGGCTAACTTCTGCTCTGTCTTGCTCACACAGTGCTTTGATGGGTTGGGAGCACTGGCAGTCAGATTTGTCTCTTTCTTTTTTGGGTGTATATTATTGAATCACTCATCTTCTATTCCTACTGTTGGCTTGGGATTTACTCCTATCCCCTCTGGTTAGAAAGTAATTTTTAGAGTGTACTTACTGATATTCCCTTTCTGAGGTGTTATTGCCACATAGTCTGGCCCAGGACTAACACACAAAAGGTACTTTGCAAAGGCTTTTACCATGTGTGGAGTGAACTGGTTGTAAATAGACAGAGAGCCTTGCTCAGAGTTGTGGCCACAGGCTCAACTTCGGGCAGCTCATGTGTGCAAAGCCCCGATCAGATGAGACGTAGTGGGTGAGTAAGGTGAAACCAACAGGACTCCATCACCCCTGCTAGCGAGACAACTTTGAAGCTCATGGCCAATTGCTAGCGGGTCAGAGAGCGATATCTTTATACATTAGGAACAAACGCAAAAAGGAATACTGGGAACATTATCCATATCTGCCTGCCTTGGACTCCAAGTGCCCTGGCTGTTCCTACATAACCAGCTGTGGAAGAGGCAGGTGATGATGAAGGGAACAAACGTTTTGGTTAGAAAGCTCTTTGACATAGCTAAGGTTAGAGCAAGATCAGGAAGCAGTGCAGCACAGCCACCCAGAGAACTCCCCGCTCACCTTGGGACAGGCCCGGACACAGCAGAAGAGCTGGGTGTCATAGCCGGTGACTGTAGTGCAGTTTGCCAGAGGCTGGGTGAACTTTGGGGCTTCAGAGAAATCTCGCTGGGCAAACCCCTTGGTCTTGTAAACAGTAGCTAAGGTGACCAAGAAGGGCTCTGATGTAGTGCCTGAGATCCCCATCCTCCTTCGATTCTTTATCCTTAACTTCCCAGCTCAGGGCCTCCATAACTTACCTGCTTTCTGGATGTGGGCAAGGTCGGCAGTGATGGGGGCTGTCTCACTGAGCCCACACTGGTTCTCGGCAAAGACTCGAAATGCATAGGAGTTGCCGACAATGAGGTTGGAGATGATGCAGTTGGTACGGTGATAACGCTCCCGCACTGTGAACCACAGCTTTGGGGTCCCAAGAAGATGCCATGCATGAGACACCTGTTTTGTGAACTCAGTCCACCTTAGCCCACCACATGGAGCTATCAGAGCCCCATTCCAGTTGGTGTTACACTTCCCTCTCTTCCTCCCTCCCAGCTGGGCCTCACCCCAGATTTTGTGTCAGCCTTCTGCACCGTGTATCCCAGGAGTGCCGTGTTGCCTGTGTCTTGGGGAGGTGTCCACTCCAGAGTAGCGCTGGAGCCCCAAACGTCCACCAACTTGACACTCTGAGGAGGGCCCGGCCTTTCTGAAAGGGCCAAGCGTGGCAGTGGGCATGGAATAAGTCGCATGCATGGAAGTCACTTCAGGAGTGCCCCTGTCCCTTCTCTGCTCAGTACCCCGCCCTTCACCACCTCTGTGCAGCATACTCGGTGTGGAGGAGTCGCCCTGGCTTCCCAGCTCTCTCTGTTGACTCCTCTGCAGCCTGGAGAGGGAGCCCCTGAGGACCACCCCAGCTCCTACTCCCCACACCCTACCGATAACCAAGATGTCAATGGTGGCAGTGGCCTCCAGGCCGCCCAACTGCACACTGAGCTTGTAGCATCCTGAGTCAGCACGTTGGGCTTCTCGGATAAAGAGGATGGAGTCCCGCTCCCCATTCCGGACGCTCACACGGTTGGCATCCAAGGCACAGCCGTTATGTGTCCAGGAGGCTTGAGGTTTGGGTTTGCCCTGAGAAATGGGGATAAAGCAGTAAGCAGCCTCAAGAAGCCTCTTGACCCTCCACCCCAGTTCCACATGGTAACTTGACTCTCAGCTGCAATGGCTTGAGTTAGAGATTGGTGGATTCTCCCAGGGGACTTCTGTCTTTCAGCAACAGCCTAAGGATCATGGGAAAGGGGGATGCTTTTGAGCCTCACACTCTCTGAGAGTTTAGGTCATGGACATGCAGGGCTGCTGGGACTAACAATAGCTGCCCAAAAGCCCAAGAACTCTCCCAGCTGAGAGCTCCCAGACCTCTCCTGGATGAAGGGCATGAATTAGCCTTACCTCATCACATGGGGCCCTTCCCAGCCCACCCTCAAGAGTGCAGGTGGAAAGGCTGTTTAGCCTTAGACTTCTGGTGACATGGCTTCCTCCATTCAAAGCCAGGACAACTGCCTCACTACTAACAGGGCTCTTAGTATCTGTTCCCAAACCAAACCCTATCCTGGTCCCAGCCTTGGACCTAATGTGGGGCTGGTATGGTCACCTGGAATGGAACTAGTAGGTTCACAGTGTCTCCAACCTTCCGGATGTAGGTCTGCCTCAGGGCCCGAGGTAGCCAGATCTTAGGGAGCTCTGAGTGATGGAAAGGGAGAGAATGGGTGGTGAGCCTCCTGTGGTGGGAGGAGTGGTGCTCAGAGGGAGTGGGTGCTGCATTCAGCGGTGCTTCATGGCAAGCGTCCCAGGCATTGCTCAGCAAATTCAGTTCTCTTGTAGGGAATGGGAAGATTGCTCCTGTCATTTGTAGGGATGAAGGATCCAGAGAGTGTTCAAGTTTTGGCAGTAAGAGCACTGGAGTGTGAGCCTGATGCTTCTTTTAATTTATAATGTTCAACTGCTGATTTTCCATCCACTAAGATTTCTTTTTCTGTTTGTGCACAGCCCAGTCCAATCTGTGTGGTTTGTCTTTCTGCCCGTTTGCTACATTTATCTTCAACAATACTCCTTTTGTCAAGGTCACTTTCAATGTTAATCCTAACCTCCAAGTGTCAGCCCCGCCCCTTCCCTTCCACAGGCAAAGTCAACAACCTGGGCATACTAGGACAGCACTGACATCATTGCAGAGGTCGCTGACCTCTGGGTCCCTTTCTCTGCTTGGCCGCCCTGCTCAGCGCCTGCATAGTGTTCTTCTATTTTGTGGAGGATCACTTTGTATGAGCAGAATCTGGGAAAGATTGGGCCCACTGCTTACTTCCACTTTCTTCCAGGCCTGCTCCAGTGAGAAGAGAGATTAGATTATGTTTATTGGCTCCCAGGATCAAGACTGGAGATGCTCAGGAAGTTGCTGAGTGTGAGGTTTGGAGGATGACCAGGTATAATGTTCCTCCTTGGCCTGAGGCTGCCTTGGCCAAGAAAGTTCAGACCTCCCACCTGGGTTCCCTTGGAGGCCTGGCTAAAACCGACACCATTTTCCAGCCTCCTCGGGCCTCCTGGCTTCTCCTTTCTCAGGGAGATACAGTCTCCCGCTGCTCTTGTCCTCAGTGGAGTGTGACAGTGCCTCAGTTCGCGCCAACTCCCCAGCTCCCCCTAACAGCTCATTCCTACCAGCTGGAAAAGCTCCACCCCAGTGTACTTCCGTGTCAAGCAGCACAACTGCTTGGTACTGGATTCCAAACGTTTTGATAAAATCCTTTTCCCAGTAAATACATTCCTGAGCATTCACCCCAACGTATGTTTACTTATAAATTGAACTGTTTAAATATGTACAATGCGTAAATATTACATGCAGAATGCAAACTTTTGAATGGTGAAATTTAAAATAAAATAGAGGTCCTGCTTTGTTCTTTCTATGCCTCAATTTGTAACCATCGTTTACAGACCCAGAACTTCACGCCCATAGTCCTCTCCCCGCCCCATTACCATCTCGAGACCACTTGGTCTTTGTAAACGGACACCAACACAAATATTCAGCGCACGCTGTCCATTTTATTTGTCTAGTTTCCTTTTCTGCTGTGTGCCTTCTGTTTTCACCTGGGTTGTGCTATCTTAGACTGCACCTCCCCTTGCCCCAACAGAAGCAGGAGCAAAGGGATACGGGACCTCGAGTGCTCTGAGTGCCCATTCTGCCTGTGCTGCCCCGGGCCTGCCAGCCTCAGTGGGAACGCAACAGCCACAGAGCCCAGGCAACTGAATGGCCCTGCTCTGCTTGCCCTCTGTTTGACTTTGATGGTTTGGGAGGGGGCCGGGCATGAAGAACAGAAGAAGTGTTTGTATGATGTGTTCCTCTCTTGGGGCCATCTTGGCAAGCCACCAAGGAGTTGAGAACGGGCGGATATGACTTAAGGATTTTCTGAAAAAAGAGGGTGGCAGTTGAAAAGGAGGGTCAAAACCTCATCTTGTTGGGCTTGGTTCCCCACTGTTGGTTGAGGAAATCACCACTCACACGTGCTGGAGAGCGGGCTGGGGAGAAGCCAGCTCTGCTGCGCCTTGCTCTGCCTACAGAATATCCGTTATGAAGGGCCTTGACGAGCACCCAGCACAAGGATCAGCCCTGCAGGCAGAGGCTCACAGAGAAACAGATTTGCTGAGGGCGTCATGGCTGTTTGGAAAGTTGTGCTAGCACCAGCACTCCTGCCTCCCCGTCTAGGGGTGCGTGTCTGGGGGACACATTCTGTGAGCGTGGGGGATCTGCCTGCTCACTTGTCCTCCAGTGTCCTCCTGGGACTGGGCGCCACAGGCCGGGCTCTGACTGTGATCTAGCCCCTGGAGGGAGGTGGCAAAGAAAGGGCACCCTCGAGACTTGAAAAGGCTGGGGAGAGGAAAGGAGCCCAGGCTGCCATGCCAGGAAGATGTGCCAACTGAGCCCTGCCCCGCTTAGACTTCAGGAAGGGAACAGCTTCTATAGATTGGTGTGCGTTCGCACAGATATTTGTTCCCACTCGGCGTTTCTTTTGTTTCTTAGAAAAATGCCGTGGAAAATGTTAGCATAGTTTCACTTGAACTACAGAGAAAAATTAAAGAAGTAGGTTTATGTGACACATAAGCTAAGATGGGGGAGTTAGGAGGAGGATGAGCAGAATGGCCCTGAGATCCAGAGGGGATCCCAACAGGGCAGAGCGAGAAGACAGGCTGGCAGCTGGGGTGGTCTCCTCCTCCTCCGAGGTCTGCTGTGCCAGTTCTCTGCTTATAAGGGGGATTCCCTGACACAATGATGAATGACACGGGACAAACTTAAGTTACTAGAATGTTCCAACTTAGGATTAGTAGGCGAGGATATGACTTTCAGCAGGCCCCCAGGCCCTGGTGGGAGGGCAGAGGACAGGTCTGAGGCTAAAGCAGCTGACAAAGTGTGGGAGGTAGCAGAAGAGTGTTTGACAGCTCCAGGTGCCTGGGCAGCAGCAAGCCCTTCCCAGCGTAACCCAGGTCTTGTCTGCCCAGCAAACAAGAGCAATCTGAGCCCCTGCTGAGAATGTTAATAGGAGGGCTCACTGGAGGCATCTTTTTTTACACCTCCATAGTCCAGCGAGGTGTTAATTGTACTGACCTTGGGGAAGCATGGCCAGGAGGATATGAACCAAAGACTAGAGCCCAAAAGCAGAACCTAGGATTTCTAAGACCAGGTGTGAGACAGCTACAGTTTGGTTTTCTCCCTTCGCAGAGTCTCGGGGAAAAAGGCATTCTGAAAAGTCCTCTGAGAGTCCTTGGCTCTGAGCTGTGTCTGTCAGTGCTGTATTTTTTTCAGGATATTATCTGATTCTTTCTTAGAAATTAGTAGAGAAGACATCCTAAAGTCCAAAGGTCTTGCCTCATCTTCATTAGAAAATTCTTCCTAGTTCTAACCTAACTTCATTCTGTTCAAGTTTATGCCCATTTCCATACTCTTTGCTCATGGGAAGAATCGTTCATATCCTCTCACAATTTCCTTTCCCATGGTTAAAGAACTTTACCCAGCAGTTCCCTAAGGGTTGTGTAGGTCCAATTGATGTTATTAATTATGGCCTGGAGAGTGAAGGAACAAGATGGACACATTTGAAGAATGAAGGGGGTGTGTGTGTGTGTGTAAGACTATTACTATAAGTGTGTGTGTGAGCGAATGGTTACCAGAAGTGGGCTAATACATGAGGTGAACTAGGGCTTTGAAACACAACCAGAGATTCCCAGGGATCCAAAACTACCACTATTTCTTAGAGAAACATTAGCAGGTGCTTAGGATATGGACTTGGAGTGTGATGGGAAAAGAGTGTGGTGACCTCAGGGGCACCTTGCGAGAAGGACAAGAGTGTCATCTCCTTGAAGACCATGAAACTAAGGTCAGAAAAAACAAAAGGACATAGACACAGATAGGCAACACTTCTCTGAGGAGACTCGTCACCCTCCCCTGCAGCAGTCTTCCCCTCCTGCTGGAGGCTTCGACCCTGGCTCACTGTCGCTCTCTCCAGCACTGCTCCTCAGGATTCCTGGCGATTTCAACAGCCATGCTTCCAATCCCCCCGGGCCATGCATCATGCCTGCCACTCCTCCAGGAATTCTGTGCTCCCCCCTTCACCCTCGCTCCCTGGTCCTTCTCTAGATCAGTAACTGCAACCCCTCTATAACCTGAATTTCAAGCATCTACTCTCTCGTCACCTCTGTGACCAAGATGGCTAATTGCCCACCCAAATTTTCATGATCTCTTCCATAGTATCATCATCTCTGAGAAGGCGCTGCCCCTTGCAACAGCAAGACTAGTAAGACTAGTTCTTGCCAGTGATGTGTGAGGAAAAATGATGAGAATCACCCCTGAGCCAAGGCTTTTAAGAAATGAATTCTCTCTTTCTCCTTCCACCTCTGGTCAGCTGAGCCAGGCGGACTGCCCAGATGAGTGCCCTGGGGGACTGCCCAGGGGGACTGCCCAGATGAGTGGCACAGAGCTGTGGACTACTGAGGCTTCTGCCAGGGGCAGCCGGGGATAGGAACCAGGGACTGGAAGGGACATGCACCACCTCCTAGCTTGCAAATGCCGCTTTGCTGAGAGGCTCACAGAGACCACCACAGAGAGGAGGCCAAATGCTTCTCCCAGGAGGGCTCTGCTTTCATGGAACTCAGGTTCAGAGAGACGAGGGTTTCCCATGGGAGACAGTGGTGGTGTTGGGGTGGGCCCTGGGCCCAAGGCTATGCCCAGGGAGAGACAGAGTGTCATGGACTGTTCGCTACTTAGCCTCCCAGTTGCTGTAAGCTTTCCATGCCCCTCTTCTAATCTAGAAGATGGCCACTGTCTCACCCCTCATTCCCTTTGTGACCGGCATCAGTATAGCAGGTCCTCCTAGTCCCTGTGACAGACATTTAAAGGTAAAATATATAAACATAATTTTTAGTCATCGTAAAGTGCCACAAATAACATTCACTGAATTCTCAGCTGAAAACCCAGCAAGGACCCTTGAGTTGCAAGTAAGAACCCACCAAGGAAAGGGGTGGGAGCTCCAGTCAATGCTCCTCCATCCTAAGGCCCGATCCTGTGAAGCCATGCAGCTCTGCACAAACCTAAGGAGGTGCTTTCAGGGTGTCGGGATAGCCCCCCAGCTCCCACCGCTTGGTCTCCCCACCCTCCCCAACCCGCACAGTCACCTTCTAGAGGGGCCAGGAGCTGGGGAATGGGGCTGCTGGCCCCCTGTCGAGGTGAAGTCTGGGGCTCTTCAGCATCCGTTGGGCTGGCTTCTTTCACCTTCAGCATGGATCCCAAGGCCACCTCCTGCACTGTGGCTGCCTCCATGCTGGGCCACCCAAGGCAGGGCTCCAGCAGCAGATTTTCACTGTTGTTGCTGAGGGAGGGGCTGAGCACCTGCTCTTCAGCCTCTCCAGGGGTCCCTGCCACAGGGTTCTCTAATTGGGCTGGCCTCTCCCTACCCAGCTACTCTCAGCAGAAGGGCTGAGGCAGGGGCTGGGGAAAGTGAGGGGATCAGACAGCAGCCCAGAATAGCCACAGGAGGAGGGCCGAGGTGGCCCTGTTATCTTGGCAGTGAGATGACACCCCTCACAGCACTAGGGAAGAGGAGTGAGCTTGAACTTCAAACAGCTCCTCCTGCTCCCCCACACACAGACCATCCAAATGGGACCTCTGATTCCTGGACTCCAGCTCATCCAACAGGGTGTTTAGGTCCAAAGAAAGGGGCTCTAAGGTTAGCTTATGGCACACCTTAAACTGCTCTTTCTCTTCTGCTCCCACATTCAATGACTTGTAAGGTCTCGTCTACTTGACCTTTAAAGGTGTGCCCCCATTCTCTCCACCTCCCCCTGGTGACAGTGGAAGGTAGAGTCTGCACTCGGGACCAGACTACCATGGCTCACGTTGGCCCTGTCACCAAACCAGCTGTGTGACTTGCAACACATCACAGTCTGTCTTAGGTCTGTTTCCTCATCTGAAAAAGAGATGATAATGACCGTAGAGTTGTTATGAGGATTAAAAGAGGTAATCTGTGTAAAATGCTTAGCAGAATGTAGCCGACTAAGTGCCTGATAAATGTAAGCTATTTTTAGGGCAGGCCACTGGCTCCTTTGAAAGCTCTGTCGCCTATGAGATGAAGTACAAATAAAGTGAGAGGCAGCAGTGGGGCGGGAGGAGAGCTAGGGGCATAAGGTCAGAGGAGTTGAGTGTGACTTTTGGCTACACTGCTCACTCATGAGCTAGGTGACCCTGAGCAAATCACTCCTCCGAACCTTAGGTCTTTGGTCTATGAAACAAGGGATAACTAGGCAATGGTTGAAAATGAGGATAAAATGATAAACATGTTGAAAAGTGGCCAACCCACAGTAGGTGTTGGTTACTAAAGGTCCTGTTGATTTCCAGGTTTACCAAACCATCATCCCACATGTGCTGTACGCTCCCTCCAAATTATCTCGTTTCCTATCATACTCATCTCCAGAAGCCAATGTCCCCTGTATATGTACCTTTATATTTCTATAGAGGCTTTATTTTTAGAGCAGATTTAGGTTCATGGCAAAGTTGAGGGGAAACTACTGAGCTCGCATGTACCCCTCCCCACCTGGTTCTTTTCTTATGGAAAAAAGTGAATGTGGTTGAATGAATAGGCTCCTTACTCACTTTCCCCTTTAGCCCTCAATTGCTGGGCAGAGTCAATAGGATATCAGTAGTTCTTTTTTGGGGTGTGGCACAGAAGCCCTCTTTGCAACTTGTAGAGTGGCTCAGGGCCAGGACAAACTGTAGACACACTTTGGGCCCAGGAACCTGTTTATCAGGAGCTAGGACAGACAAAGAGGGAGACTCTGGAACTTGACCTCCGGGACTCATTGGTGAGAGGCTGCACCTGTACCACGCCAGGACTAGTGTGAAAGCCTCCCTGACCTATTTCTCTGGCCTGACACAGCCAAGGTCCTTACGAGTACAGACAGTCCCTGCACCACAGGACTCCAAACACCCCTTATACCCAGGCTGTCGGTCTTAGCCCTTTGTTGCAGTGAAGGTGTACAAGAGTCAAATAAAAACCATAGACTCCTAGGGTCTGCCCATTAGAACAGCCTAATTTAATAGGTGTGGGTGAGAACTGGGAATCTGCATTTTCAAAGGCAACCTAGTGATTCTGGTGTAGGAAGTCTAAGAACACTATGTTAGATAAATTCCTGAAAAAAAACCATTGTAGATCCTCTCCTGGGGGAGGAACTCTTCCACCAGACAGCGGGCTCCTCAAGAACAAGGTCTTTGCCTTGTCATTTTCAGACCATGCTTCAAAGCAAGTATTCCACAGAAATGCACCCCAGAATGGCAGACTGAGGAGCGAGCTCAGCCTTAAAGGCTCCGGGGCATCAGCAGGAACCTCTCCTAAAAGAAATGTTTTGGAAGAGAGGAAAGCTGCAGCTCTCTGGAGGTCCTTAAATGAAGTGGATCAGGAAGGACTATGAGGAAGGGCAGCGAGAGAAATATAAGAGGGGCGAATGGGAATATACCAAAGTTAAACTTCAGTGTTGTTATTTGTCAAACCTGCTGTAAGGAACATATAATTCAGGAGAGTAATTGTGTGTTGCTGTGTCTAGAGGAAGCATATAGCAACTGAACCCTGAGAAGGTATGTGGAGTAGGTCAGTTAGACTTTCTGGGGAAAGCTGGTCTTTCCCCAGAAGAAATACCCATGGGAAGTGGATCTTTATAAGCATAATGAGAAAGAAAAAAGTGTGTAGTTTCCCCCATAAATGATCTAATACTTTTCATACTATAAATGCATACTCCTGGCTCTTTAATTGGCTTATTTGCTGGTTTGGTATAATTGCTAAAGCTAGAAAACTGGAAAAGGTATCATATTAACAAACTGTAGCTTAGTCATTTCAGTAGGTCAGGTAACAAAGTCCCAGTCTGTTTTATTTCTAACCCAAATATTGCAAATATACAGAAAATTACCAGTACAAAGTTAAACACATCCAGATTTATTTACACAATGCTAAAGAAATTTGAGTTTTATTTCCATTTTGTGGAATTTTATTATGGGCGGTCTGGCTTTGTTGTGTAACTGACGTGGGTCATTGAGACTTGATTAACCCACCTCACATGCAATTTCCTGTCCCAAGGGAACAGAAACTGTTTTTCTTTTTAAGCGCACATGCAGTAATGATCTTAATACTGCTTTACACTTGAGTAGGAAGGTGGCTGTCCCACAGCTTGGGAAAGAGGAAGAGAAGGTGCAGAACAGGAAGAGACTACATGCTCAGAAAGGGAACAAGAGACAAGAGAGGGTTGAACAACAGGCACATGGGGACCCTGAGCATTTCTGTGCACGAGGATAAGGAGGGTATGAGCAAAACCCTCTTCCCTAGACATCCAAACACAGGAGGTGGGCAGAATCATCAGGAAACATTCGTCACCTGACCACAGACTGAGGGCATGCAGAGGATGAGAACTGCAGTAAAGATTTGGAACATATCAATAAATCATTAGCATGTACACTATACAGTTTATACATGTATATATGTACATATGTATAAAGGTACAGATTAGTTTATGTTATTCTCTATAAACAAGAACACTTAAGAATGTACTGGTATGAAAAAATGCATACAGCAAGTTGAAGACAATTTCAAATTAATGTTCTGATTCTTGTTATAATGTGACGTAACCAGGAAATCGGTATGCCCCTGCTATTTCAATTATCCTCCATGAGGGCATGGCCTGGGCTCTGCTAGGGCAGGCGGTGCTCCCAGGGCTGCCTGAGCTGGGCAGACAGTGGCAGGTGGAACGGAGAGCCTGGCACCTGCTGAGTGCCAGTGCTGAAAGTCTGGCCCTCCCTATCACTCCCATCACGTGGCAAATCTTAAACTTTGGTTTTGTTCAAAAGATATTTAAGTCCTGCTTATTCTCCTGCTTGAGGAAAGATAGTATAGCAAAGTTGAAAAACTGAGTTCCTATTTGAGCAGTTCCAAGTATCCTGGCTTCACGTGGGCTGAGGGGACTGTGCCGACATCGAGCAGGATGAGTGCTAGCCACTGCGTATCGGGGCAGGGCGCCTTAGAGCTCTCCCAAAAGGAAAGCGGGAATCTCTGCCTGGATGACTTGCCTGGAAAATAAGGAAATGACAAAACCCAGGCCATCCCTCCCACCTGGGGTGGGTGCGGACAACCTGGCACTCCTCTCCGTATCCCAGTGTCATGACAAAGGCCGTGGGAAAAGCAGCAGGAACTGGAGGCAGCCAGCGCATTACTAATCTGTCAGGGACGCAAGGCCAGCTTGGGCATGTAGAGGTCCAGAGGCAAAGGTAAGAGTGAGACACACACACACCTATTCAGAGGCAGATGGCAAATTCTAAGTTTCAGTTATAGCCAATCTGCTGACTCTGAGCCCAGCCTAAAACTGTCAAACACTCTAAACATTTTTATTCTTCTAAGTGTGTTTCCTTTCAATTAGGTGTATGTATCCCTGGTCTCTGGTCTCACTGAAAACCAAAAGCCCCACTCAGGTCTAAGACATCTGTCCATAAAGCAAGAAAGATGGCAAATTCTCCACCTGGATTCAAGAGCTCAGCCCACTACTTGGGACAGTCTGATATGTCCAACCTATCTTATGATGCTAAATTCTATTGTGGAAACCACCAGAAATCATCTCTTCTGTTGCTATCAAGCATGGGACTTTACACAATTATATGCTATGCTTTTCTTTCAAAGTTAATGCTCCTAACCTAACATCAGAAGGATAAGATCTTTATTCTTTAGACGCAGTCATGGATTTAGGCTGTTTTACTCACTGGCTGAAGGCATGCACTTGAGTGAGCACGTTGATGTAGAATGTTAACTAGCCGATAAAGGGAATGAGCCAGCCTTGTTAGCAGTCCTCAAACCAACTAAACCAGCTTGCCAGCCATGGATGGAAAACAAGGAGAATGGAGAAGGGACTCATCAGTGGAAAGTCCATTCCTGTACTCTTGAACTGTGACCCTTGATGAGGTGAGGGGCAGCTTTTAAACACACATTCAAAGTTATTACTTTTGTTTTTAGCCATGAAAAGCAGGAGAATAACATTTTTACCAAGGCAACGAGGGGCACTAAACACCGCTCAGAAAGAAATTCCACTGACTCCTGCCCCGCAGAACAGCTGGTCCGTAAGGAAGGAGCCTTATTCTAGGTACGCAGCACTGCACACACAGAATGTTCAAGTGTTCTGAAGGCAGCCAGCCGGCATCGCTCATGACACACAGGGACCCTGGCAGTTTACTCAACTTTTGTATTCCTTCTCAGTCCATCTCCTAAAAATAGGCTCACAACCCCTACTTTTAAGAAAAAAATTTCACAGGAATGTGGTGAGGCTCCAATGACATTATGCAAGTGAAACTGCTCTGAAAATTGCTAATTTCTATAGAAACCCCAGGTATCATCATAAATAAAGAGCCCTACTCTTATATGGTTAGAGAAGAATTATTAACTTTCCTTGATCTTAAAGACTGAGAATCACATCTCAGCACTTCTACCCCGGTGAGCACGTGCTGGGAGAGAAGCTGTTGGAGACGTGGGGCTTTCCTGGGCATCCAGTTCACTTTGGGCAGGAGGTGAGGGTGTCCGGGGCAAAGGTGACATTTCATCCTTTGTGAGCTGATTTATCTTTGGAATTATTTTAAATTTAAAAACCATGCAAAATGAATGAGCTTTTCCTAAAAGACAAGTGCTCTCTGGCACTAACAAAAATTCTCTTCACAAAATCTACCCTCCCTAACATTATTTTCTAACTGAAGCTCCCTGACTCATTTAATTTTACTGCAGTTTCCAAGTCTCTAGAATTCTCAGTCCACTCCCTCCCCCATTTCCCTGCTGCTGTTATTCCATTCTGGTGAGGAGAGAACTTAGCCATCTGCTCACGCATTCAGACAAAAGTTCATTTGGCACATTTACTTTTTATGGACTTTCTGGCCATAAAATGGACTAGCAGCAAAATGGCAGTTGCCCGAGAAATGTCCCAATCATAATTATTGGGAGACACAGTGGCCAGCATAGTAGGCATGCTAAGACCAAAGACATACTGTATTATATTCCTGTGTAGCAAATATTCAAGCTGTATAAAACTAATTATTGCAGCTTTCCATGACTCTATAGCCACCCAAAAATCCACCTCGCTACATTCTATAATTGATTTAATTTGAAAAAATGTCAAATGGAAAACTCCCTTAAATTTAAATCATGAACTTAATGTATCACACAAAACATCACCTACACTGGAAGTCTTTTCAGTTTGTTCAGCCAGAAGTTTCATGCCAATAAACTGCTTGGCAACCTGGGGAAAAGGGGTGAGGAAGAGAGCCTGGTAATAACATTCTGATATTTTTAAAAAGCCTATAAACTGAAGACATGTCTAGTCCTCGCTGCCTGTACAACAGCCACCTAAGAGGAAGCAGATAAGCAGCCATTCAAATGATTCACCAATGAGCCAACACAGCAGGTAACGGGCACATGGAAGACAGTGTTCAGTCCTCAGGGGCTGCACTGGGCATGCCACCATCAGTTCTAGCAGAGATCACTTGGCCCGGGCAGATATCCAGGGTAAACCTGAACCCTGTCCTTGAGCAAGTCCACTGGCACGCACACAAAGCATGGCTTGAAAGATCTCGGAAGAAGGAAGAATTTCTCCTTTAATAGGTGCTAAATCTAGTCAATTCTCTGCTGCTCCCTTCCTCCTGCCCCCAGTCGAAAATGTTGCCCTATAACTTTTCCTGATTTAGTGCTTTGGAAGCCCATGGTTAAGTTAGTTGCCAATGGGCAATTAACAAGGGTATTGCCTAATTAAACAGGAAAAAGAAAAATCACTGTGATCTATGGTCCCTGAAAAGAAAACAAGGTGGGGATCTGTGTGAGCTGGTGTGCAGCAGTCTTGGAGCAGGGCTGTCCCCAGATGCAGAAAGGCTACCCAGGTCGTGCCAGTCACCGCAGCCTTTGTGTTCATCTCTGCAGCTGCTTCGTGTCACCAGCAGAGCCTAGGGACGGCACCGAGTACTTTGTGGGAGTTGATGGAGCTGGCAGTGCCTTGGGGCAGGTGCCATGCAAAACATGCAGGAGTGGAGTTAGTGAGCCGTTCCCTTCAAATTCCATTTCATTTCCCTTAGAAAACAAAAACAAAACCAAAAAAGCCCATACTTTTAAAAAAGACAACTTGAAATAAGAAGTTAAAGATTTAAAAATTGCCCCCCCTTCTCAGAGCCAACTGTAAGTGTTTAGGGTTCCGCCCCCACCCCACTCCCTTGCATTTCTTTAGTGGAGGTCCTTCTGGCTTTGACAGAAGCAGCAGAAATGGAGCTGGGTCCCTTGCAATGGGAAATTTATTTCCCCAAGTCGGAGCCACAAGGAGTGTAAGAGGTACTGCGTTTCCATCATCCATGCTCGGTCCCAGCTCCTTTGAGGAGCTATTCCAGGAGGTCCTGAAAAAACATAGACCATATTATTGAAGAGACTAAAAAACTCCTATTTTGAAAGCAGTAACCTTGTTTCTGGCTGACCGAATCTTATAGTCATTAAGTTCCTGCTTCTAGCTTATTACATCATTTACCTCAGTCATATCTTGACCATGCACAGGAAAAGAATCACTCTTTTTTGTACTCCTCGACCACCCCCCAAAAAGAAATAGTCTCACCTCATCTGAGTCATCATGATAACCGCTTTTATTAGTGCGGGAGGCTGTGTCCAAAGCATCCACGCCATCCACACCATTGGCCTCGGCATGCTGCTGTAGCACAGAGTACCGATGCACCAGGAACCTATGTGCAGAAACCTCTGTTAACCCCAGGCTGGTGAGGAGGGGTGTATTTCTTACAGGACTGTGGATTTTTCCAGTTTTATACACTCACGGAAGGACTGGCACATACAGGAAGCACAGCTCATAGTTGGCATATGGAAAATATAAGATTTGAGAAGATTTGGGCCTGTTGTTTCAAGAATATCACTTCTTTTGCTAAGGGCAGGCTCAACCATTTGCCCTTGGCTGACTTTCTCGTTTGAATGCAGCACCTCTGTTGCAGACCGCCCTTCCTGGTTTCAGAAACTGTAACCCCTGGTGGCTAAGGCTGAGTAAAGGACCTTGGAACCATAAGCCACTTAGGAGACAAAGCTTATCTTCCTTGTCGGGGCACAGCCTCTGCCCCCCTTTCACCTCACCCTACTTGGCCCCAGGAGGGATGACTGGTTAGCCAATGGCAGGTAACATTCCTCAAAGGAGAGACGACCTAAGACAGGCATGGTTGCAAAGGGGCCCCTCAGGGAAGGACTTGGGGGGAGGGAAGGCTATAGAAAAAGGGAGTGATGGACCCTTGCCCCTAGGCTTTGACGTAGCCTGAGCCCTCATTCTGTCTACCAGAAGTCTCCTAATCTCTTGCCTGCCTTACTTCCCCTGCCTGATTTAAGCCTGAAACAATGCTGGAGGTAGGTGTGGCCCTGTGCTGGAAAGGGCAGGTTCCCTAGGGTAATCAAGCCTAAG
Source organism: Phyllostomus discolor (assembly GCF_004126475.2). Taxonomy (NCBI): domain Eukaryota; kingdom Metazoa; phylum Chordata; class Mammalia; order Chiroptera; family Phyllostomidae; genus Phyllostomus; species Phyllostomus discolor. The sequence goes on from NC_040916.2 coordinate 35,839,278, forward strand.
AAAGAATGCATAAAGTCTTATGAAACCTACTTTGCTAATACCCTCAGTTTAAATGGTAAGGGTCCAAGCATGAAGTGAGTTTGTTCCCCAAAGTTTTATGGCCCTTTAACTATCTGACCCTGACTCAGAATAAGCCCTCAGAGTTCTCTGAATGTTATCTATTGTTTAATCATTTCTGCTGACAATGACTGATGAACTTTATGTATACACCCTGTACTCCTATACAAATTAAAGCCAATAAAAGTCTGTCAATGCAAGTGTCGGGGCATTTTCCCCTTAAGAGAGTGGCCATGCCGTCCCTTTCCCTCCACAGGACTTGGGTGGTTCATGTGAATTTGTCTCATCTCATCTGCAATGCTGTGGACACTGCTGGCCAGTGTCCACATCACATCTCTGATGGACTTCCATGTTCCTTACCTTCCCCCACAGACGTATTTCTTCACAATCAGCACTCCTGCCACGATTGTGATCAACATCAATCCCACAGTGGCCAGGATAATTGGGACAGAATTTGACTTGGATTTCTTGATAAATTAAAACACAAACAAAAAGTTACAGGCGTGTGTGTTCTAAGACTGAGTTCAAAGAAGCAGCCGATTCCCCTCATTCCTCTGAGTGATCTGCAGTCTCTAGGCATTTCATGATGCTACTCTTCCAACCCCCAAAATGAGCCATTTCAGGAGGATGAACCAGGAGAATGTCACAGCTGGCAGGGGGTCAGCAGAACTTCAGCCGCCTTGAAGCAGTCAGAATGGTACAAATGCAGTGGCTTCAATGTCAAAGTTACAATGGAAGCCTTAGCAACTTCTCAGATTGGATGGTAATTGTGACTGTTCCCCGCTACCACTGTTTATAAGTCTTAGAGCTTTTAAGGGTGGAGCAGGAAAGGGAGATGTTGGGAGCAGTGGGCTGAATGAACCTAGAACAGGGCCGTCAGCTGGCAAGAAGCCCTGCCAATGCTATTTCAGGCAGGCCATCATATGACACCAAGATTTATCTTTTTACTTAGTTTTTGATATGTTTTTACAAATAAGCCTTTCGATATCATTGTTTGAGTGTGACCTACCTGCTTCTGGGTGGGAGAGAGGGAGTGTGTGTTTTCAGTGTTTCCAAGAGGAGACGGAGCTGGATTCTGGGACAAGTTGTGTCCCTGTGGGCGGGAGTCCTGTGCAATCACACACACAAACACTCTGAGGACAGCCACCAGGAGTGCAGGGCAGGGGTGCAGAGGAGGAACTAGACCCCTCCTCTGGTACACAAGTACACACACCCATACATCTTCTCCCTCTGCCGCCTTCACCCTGCCCCTTGTCAGGCCCTCATCCCTCAGACGTTACAGAGGAGGGGACTACTGCAGGTTGTCCCTCTCTCGTTTCACAGCCTGGGAAACTTGGGCCCACAGTTTACTGCCCCAGGTCACACTGCTGGTCCAGTGCTTCTTTATTCAGGTTTCTTCTTTACCACGTCCCCAAATCCCAGTCAGTACTACAGACCTGTCAGGTCCTGCATAACTTGCTTCTAAATCAAAACCAGTCATTATTACCATAGTTCAGTTTTTCATTGTGAACACACTTGGTATGACTTGGCACAGAGATCCAGCCTACCCATGGTCCAGTACTCTTCTCTTCTGCACGTGCAAAACTCCAGCCCTTTACAGCCAAACTTCTTGAGTCTTTCCTAAATGACCCTAAGCCTCAGAAATTTCCTCAACACTATGCTTCTAAGACTTGGAACAACTTTACAAATACTATTTTTTCCCCAACAAAATAAGGTCTCAGTAGATGAACTTATCATAGGGTCATGTGACCCTTCCTTCATCCTGACAGTTTCCTGTGCAAAGGAAAGCCTGACAGGAGTCATCTGGCCACTTTGTGTTCAGTAATAAAATTCCTGATGGTGTAACTGACTATTCCTGGCAGAACACAAAACCCCACTTGGGCCTAAACCACATCTACTTTAACATACCTGCATTTCTGGATTCAAAAAGTTGCTTGTGCATTTCTTTTTCAAGTCTTTCACTTCACGAACTGGATTCACTCCGCCTTGGCATTTGTCTCCTGGAATTTTCCGGTACCTGAAAGGCAGAGAAAATTTAACAGAATACAGGAATGTATTACTGGATTCTTGCCTATTTCCTGAAAACAAGATTTGAAAAACTACAGAAAAGCTTCTTGTCCTTACGCCATCTTTCATGCATGCAGGGAGATCCACAGGGATGTTTGGGGTGCGTTGTTTTGTGTTTTCAGGCCCTGAACAGACCAAGCACCCCTGGCCTTGCGGCAGGGACATGCCTCCTTTCTGCCTCAAGAGACTGTGCCAAAGAACTGTGACTCAGGGAGCACACTGACTCATAGTTCAGAAATGGGAGGGGGCAGTATTTAGTAGGGGGAGGAGGCAATGAGGTTCTTCTGGAGCCGCTCTAATATGATGCTATTTAAATTTAAATAAATTAATTCAATTCTTTTGTCATACTTGTGTCAATAGCTACACAGGGCTTGTGGCTGCCATACTGGACACAGAAGATTATAGAACATTTCCATCATCACAAAAAGTTCTACTAGACAGTATTTTTCTAGAGTGCACTAGAACATTGCTCATATCTCTGTGTGGATAAAAGCAGCTTTTCACTCCAAACATGGGCGATTCACTTGTCAAAAAGGAGAAAAGCCATCTCACCCATTTGTTGTCAGGTGCTCTTCTTTGCCATACAGACAAAACTCTAGGTCATGGCCCTTCAGCTCTGGCTGTTCCACGCACTTGGAGTCGTTTTCTGGACGGAAGTAGCCAAAATCACTGCAAGAGTCATCAAATAAAGTATCTTTTAAAGTTGATGAAAGACAGGAAGGTTTTGAAGTGGGACAGTGGATGACTAATATTCCAGTCCTGGGTTGCCGGAAAGCAGCTCAGGAAAGCCTGTGGCATCTATAAAGAAGGTCCACTTAGGAGAACAGACATGGGAAGGGCTTAACTGGGGGGAAAGAGCTACGGATCTGGCCTGGTGGACTTAGGACTGGTAGTTGGGAGCACCAAGGCTGGGAGCCTCGCACAGATAGCTCATGCTCCAGGAAGCCTGCATGGGGTGGGGAACTCATGCAACTAAGATGGAGAAACTGTGTATCAGCCACAGATCTAAATTAGTACTTCTTTTATTTACCTCCAAATAACTCATTATTATGCTATTTGGAGGTATACCATGAGGTATTTGGAAGCCTTTCCTGCCTTCCCCATAGATGACCCCCTCAGCTTCTTAAATGGTCCTTGCCATCAATGTGAATGCCCTGTCCTGCCCTCCATTCTGTGCCATCTCTCCAAGGCACTACCCATCTGTTCTCCTTCCCATTGTCCCCAAGGAAAGAGCACTGCCTCCTCTCTGAGCGGACTCCCAGCACGGGCATTCTTGGCCCACCCTTCCTGATGCCCTGCGGCCCTGCTTCATTGACAGTGTAAGAGGGACCATCCCACTCACCCAGTGCCTTCTCCTTAGCCTTCGTGTGTCCTCTTCCTTTGCCCTACTCTGCCTTATTGGCCAAATTTCTTAAAAGACTACACTTTACTTGTTCTATTTTATCCATTTACTTTTAATTCTGTGCATTTTAGCTTCATCCCATCTGCATCCTTGACAATGAATGTCTGAGTCTCTTCCTACCCCAAGGGCTCACTAATCATCCAATCCAGTGAAGTCTTCTCTAACCTTTCACCTTGACCACCTGACACAGCTCCGCGCTCCTGCCCACCTCCACACCGCAAAACTGTACTTGTCCATTTCTCTGGTCACTGATGGCTCTTCTCTCTTCCTAATCCACAGATGTTTTCCAAGGTTCGAGGACTCATTTTTTTTTTTAATTTTGTATCTGCTCTCCCTTTGTGAACTTAACTGTTGTTGCAAGAAAAACGTTCAGGTTTTACTTTTCTTGAGCTCTAATCCTTGAGTTCCAAATACCTGCTGGACATCAGCATCTAAATCTGCTGGCAGAACCTCAAATAAATAAAACATTCCAAACACACCCTGTTCCGTCCTTCATGCCAGCCTTTCCTATCACTTCCTTACATTTGTCAATGACACTACCTTCCTTCCCTCATCTAAGTCGAAAGTTCAGCCTGAGCATCCTCATCTGGACCCTACCTTCTTCTCTATCGTGAATACAGTGACTTCCCCTCATAACCTATCTTACAGCATGCCCTTCCTGATCACACCCACACCCGTCTACTGGCTTTAATGACTTGCGTCTTCCCAGGTGCACAGGGTCAAATCCTACTACTCGTAGGGCTCAGCTCAAATGCCACCTCCCCAGCAAAGCCTTCTTTGACCCACCTCATTCACCTCTAGCTAGAATGATCTCTTCCTTCTCTAAACCCCTGAAGCACTTACTGCCTGCTGTTTCACAACATAATTATGTGCATCTTACCCGGAGAGTCCATAACAAACCTTCCATTCTCACTTTGCAAGTATTTCGTGAATATCTGGGGAATATATAGATATTGCTTGTACTTGAGGGTTTTTCTGACAAATATTTACAGAAGAGAGTAGGGGAAACAAAAGATGTAGAAGACACCACTCCTCCCAGAGCAGGGGGAAAACTTGTGGTAAAAATTTCAGGTATTCAATCCAAAACCCCATGCACAAAGTGCACATTCCTTAAGCACATGGGGTAGAGTATGGGCTCCGGAGCTCAACTGCCAGTTCCCATGCCAGCACTACCACTTTCTGGATGGGTGACTATGGACAAGTTAGTCATAACCTCTCTGCACTTTCACTTCCTCCTCCCTTTGTGAAATGGAAATGACAACAGTACCCATCTCACAGGGCTGCTGAGGCTCTGTATATACTGCTCAGGCCAGTGCCCAGTACAGTTAGTGCTCTGGAAATGCCAGTGGCTGTCACTGCTACAACATGATGATCAAATATGATATGCCCTCAAAAGTCTATAGAGTTTAGTGGTGTAAGCGAACACAGTGATTAAGACACAGTAAGCGCTGTGATAGGGTTCTGTGGGAGCCTAGATAAGGGAGAGCTGGGGAAGGCTTCAAAGAGGTGGTATCTGAACTCAGCACTAAAGGCTAAGGAGGAATCCACCAGGTTTGGGGATCAAAGAGGGAATGTGGAGAGATTTTCTAGGCAGGTGAAGTGGCATGTACAAGGGCTCGGAGCTCAGGAGAAGCACAGCATGTCTGGACAACAGGAGAAGCTCCGTAAGGAAGAGCCAGCCTACATGCAGTCGAGGATGGAGGCAGCCCTTAAGAGTTTTAGTGTCAACAGGCTCTGGCCCTGCGTAACAAACCAAAGTGATCGGAGGGGTATTCTCCCTCTGATCTGTGTGGAAAAAGAAAAGAGGACCCCTGGCCATCCCACAGCAGATATGAGCCACACAGGAGGGCTCACATGGGGTCAGACTCGGGTTTGCTCAGTCCCATGTTCTCTGTCACCTGTGGTTGGGGAGTATGACATGGGAGGACATGACTGCTCTCTGCCTGCCTTCTTTTCCAAACCTTTTACTTCCTGTCATTATGTTTTGCAGGTAATGAGTTCCATAAGATTACTCCATTACCTTGCTTAGGCTACTTAGGGGCTCCCTTGCCCTTGTATTATCAACTAAACCCATGCCAACCACGTAAGCCTGAATGGTCCTGTACTCTGGGAGTTCACCCTGATGGCTTCGAAACCTTGATGGAACATGGGGACCATAAATATATTGCTGTCACCTCCTGTTTCAGGCAAGAATCACACTCTCTCTGCCTTTAGTCTTGCGTATGACCCAAACCTGGTTCCTTCCCTGCTAACTCAGGCTGTCGGCTATTTGCTCCAGTCCAATGCCCTCTTAGCTCCTGTGCCACTTTCTTTGTTTTGTTTTTTTTTTTATAATTTTTTAAAAGATTTTATTTATTTATTTTTTTTTTAGAGAGGGAAGGGAGGGAGAGAGAGAGAGGCGGGGGGGAGAGAGAGAGAGACAGAGAGAGAGAGAGAGAGAGAGAGAGAGAGAGAGAGAGAGAAACATCAATGTGCGGTTGCTGGGGATCATGGCCTGCAACCCAGGAATGTACTCTGGCTGGGAATCGAACCTGGGACACTTTGGTTCCCAGCCCGTGCTCAATCCACTGAGCTACGCCAGCCAGGGCCTTTCTTTGGGGTTTTTATCCTATCACCACCTCTCTCTATTTTATAATTCTATTCCTCCTTATTTACCTCTCTCCTTCCTACCATTGCCAAGTCAGGATTTCTAGGGGATGCTGCTGGTTCTGCCCAGTAATTACTGTCCGGTGTGATAATATTATCTGTCCAATGATTAACAACTTTGGTGCCCTTTTTCTTTGCCTCAGTTTCCTGAATGAGAAGCAGCAGTTCTCCACTCTTGGGGAAGAAGGGAACTACAAGGGTTGAAACATTGTTCAGTCCTATAAGACAACCGTGTCTCACGGCCTCTGGCACGGGAAAGGGGCTGACAGGGAACTGAGGGTGCTGATACCAGAGGAAGTCTTCCAGGGAGCAGGGACAGATGGACGGCTGCTTGGTCACCACATAGTCCCGGCCATTCTGACAGATGGATGACTTGTGCAGCCGTAGGAACTGTTCTTTATAGCCTAAAATGCAGCCATCTCCAAAATCTCCAGGGTCTGTGGAGTGGGCCAGCCAAATGGTATAGTCCTTCTCTTCACCTAAAGGAAAGACAGGTTGTTCGGGAGACTGCATTGCACAGAACCCACCCACAGGAGGCCGCTGCCTGGCAGCAGGAAGAACAAGGAGAGGAAAAGTGGGGATTTCTGACTCGACCCATTGCTTCACTTTGGAAGTGCAAACCAAAGTTACATTAGTTGGAGCCTACCAGTGGCTAGCATTTCCTCATGCCAAAGGAGGATGATTTGCATCTCACCACTCATGTGAGTACTAGGAAAACCGTCATTTGTTTCAAGCCAGGAAGCGGGACAGAGGATCTCTAGGGCTCCTTCCAAACTGAGAGGCTGCTGACTTGCACGTCTTGTGCACCTGTGCGCTTGGCCGACAGGAGCTGCCTGAGGTCAGCAACCAGATGTGTTCCTTTAGGGCAGGACACCGATGAGCCAAACGCATGGGTCAGTTTGCTTCAAACAGAAGGGAAAACATTCTCTGTCCAGACTTTTAACTCTAGTCAACTGGGTGTCAATGACAACTGTTGGTGATGGTTAACCAGGCTTAGTATCATCCACTCCTGGAAAAATGACTCGAAGGCTATAGTCTAAAGACTGTGGATTAGGTTTTTATCCTTCAGGAAATGAAGACCAGCACAAAACCTGGTTGAGAGCTGGTGTTTACTGCATCTTTTTGTGACAGACTTTGGGGATTACTGCAGAGCTGCCTGCTGAAGGGAAAACTCGTAAGCCAGCTCCTTTCCAGCCTACTTAATGAATTTAGATAATGATGACTCTGCAGTATTAAATCATAGTTAAATAGTTTTTAGAAAAGTAAGATCCAAGTGACAGCTTCCTCCAGGAGTCACTGAATTAACATTCTGAGGAAATAGACCCATAATACAGTCTAATTAATAGGTCCAAAATTCAACCAGTGTCTTGACTCAAGTCTTTTTATCTTACGATGCCAACAAGTAACTACAGGCTACAGGTTACAGGGTAGTCACCTTTTCTCCAGTTTTTCCTTTCTCCTCCACATTTTTCAGTACAATGTCAGCATCTTTGGTACTGGGGCTAGGGTGTGCTTGTGATTCTTTAGAATACCCTGCAATTAACCTTTTAACTCCTTTTCTGAAGCCCTTCACTGGGCCTTTTGCATGTCTTCTAGTTCGAAGTCACAGAACTCTGAAGGTCCGTGTGGGCTCCATGCCTGCCCAGTAGCCTTTCTAGAGCCTTACCTGTGACCAGCGTTCAAGCCAAAACTCTTGGCATGAAAACTCTCCTTCAACATTTTAATAAGTGACACAATCAATTAGATGCCTTTGCAACACACTTTCCTCTAAAGTTTCCTCTTTATAGTTCTGCTGTAACCAGGGGTCAAAAACCCTGAAATGTTATAAAATAATTTTAGATAAACACAAGCATGCATTATCCTTATAAGCAGAAAAAGGTCTCAAAAAGTGTTCCAGAGATCTAACAGTGCAGAGCTGAACTGAAACTTACTTAAGGATGAGTGTAAGATATACACCAGATTTTGAAGACTTAGGAGAAAAAGAACATAAAATATTGCACTGATCAATTTTAATACTGCTTGCATGTTGAAATGATAATATTTTGGATATACTGAGTAATTATATTATTATAATTACTTTCACCTCTTTTACTTTTATAATGTTGCTGAAAGAATAACTTAAGTAACATTTGTGGCCCTCATTTCATTTCTCTTGGACAGTGCCTGTCCAAATTCCAAAGCCTGATTACTCACAGGGAACATCCTTCCATTCTCTTTCACATGCATGTTCTTCCAGTGAAAACAAATTCAACTGAATTGGTTATTTAGAAAAAATGGGCTTATAAGTTCCTGGTAGAAAAGGTCAAAGGAGATACTCACAGTTTCTTTCCAGAATATCTTTAAAATCGATGGTATAGGAAACCCACTGGCGAGTCAGGAAAGATTCTGTGAAACCCCAGATGCTGACATTCATGGACCTCGCTCCAGGTTCCGAAGCGAGGCCGGTAAAGTAGATGGGATCCTTGGTGAACGTGTAGGTTTGCCAGCACTGCCCCTCGTCTGTGGAGAACCTGAAACCGCCATCAGAGAAAGACCATGACAGAGGGTCACCATTTACAGGAACATCAGGAAACCACTCTGCTGTTAGGTCCCAAATCAGAGGAGAACCTTCATATTTAGGTGATGGCTTACTATTAAATCAGTTTTTAATGCCTGTGGTTAACAGGGTAGGAAAAGGGATTCATTCAGAGAGTGTGGGGGAAAAAATGCCTTTATAAAAATTCTTTCAAAGGAAAGAGAAAGTAGTGACCCATGTAAGAATGGGCTTCCACTTCAACATACAGAAATTATTTTACATGAACTTTTATTTAAGGAGTCATTTCCCATCCAGAACGCTCAAACGTTGCCATAATATTCTTGTGGAGACAAGGAAGAATATTTTTAAAAATGACACAAAGTGTTAAGTAGAGGGAGTCAGAAGAAGCAGCAAGCCATTTAATCTGAGTTGCTCTAACCCCTTTAAGAACTTTTCTACAGTTCTGCAGAATGCACAAATTTAAATCAGGGCCTGTAACTTCCCCCCCAGCAAACCCGGAAACACTTCCCACAGGTGCCCTCTAGCAGATAGTGTGGGGGCAGCTGAGCTCATGCATACTTAATCACATTGATAGGACGGTTGCTGTGCTCAATGGCCGCAATGATGCCTCCGGAGTCCAGGATGGTGTAGTAGTGGGGTCCTTCCAGCATCTTTGCCCAGGAGTAACCCCCGTCATCTGAGATGTACACATCTGGAACCATCACTGAGATGGCATCCCCCACACTACCTGCAACACAATCCACCGTCTCCTCAGCACAGATCAGCAAATAAACAGGGGACATAATGCGAAGAGGCTAGTTTTGAGTGAATTTACTCTGATTTTTTCCCATCATGCTTCTTATGATAGAAAAAAGGTTGCTGAAAATTTGGGATCAGTCTCCGATGGAGGTCCATGAAAAACCCAAAGTACTATTATCATGTAAGAAATTCTACAAAGGCCCTGGCTGGTGTGGCTCAGTGGATTGAGCACTGGCCTGTGAACCAAAGGGTCACCGGTTCAATTCCCAGTCAGGGCACGTGCCTGGGTTGTGGGCCAGGTTCCCCCATGTGGGGTGTGTGAGAGGCAACCAAACATTGATGTTTCTCTCCCTCTCTTTCTCCTTCCCTTCCCTTCTGTCTAAAAATAAATAAAATATTTTTTTAAAAAGGAAATTCTACTAAGGATGGGAAAAGCTATGGTGATTTTTTTTATAGCATGAATAAAGCCTGAGTTTCAGTGTGTCAGCCACTTCTTCCCGAGGAGGGGAGGGCAGGGCTACTTACCATGGGCGATGACTATGCCCACAGCATTGGGTTCTGAGAGGGGGGGCATTGGGACATTTAGTTTCTGGGAGATGCTGTAGGAAGCGTGAATATGGAGGCTGCACTGTGAAAAGAAACCAAAACTTAGATTAAAACCAAAGATGTAATTTTTTACTCATCTCCTAGAGCCTTCTAATAAACCTAACCCAGACCTCAGTGGGATACTCTTTTAAAAAAAGATTATGATAAATCACACACAGCATAAAAATTACCATCTTAACCATTTTTAAGTGAATAGTTCAGTAAAGTACATTCACACTGTTGTGTAACCATCACCACTATCCTTCTCTGGAACTTCTTCATCCATTAAGCAACGACTCTGTATCCATTAAGCAACGACTGCCTATTCCTCCCTCCCCTCAGCCGCTGGCAATCACCATTCTGCTTTCAGTCTCTGTGAATTTGACTATTGTAGGTACCTCGTATAAGTGGAACCACAGCGCATTTGTCTTTTTGTGACTGGCTTATTTCACTTAGCATAATGTCCTTAAGGTTCATCCACGTTGTAGCATGTGTTAGAATTTCCTGCCTTTTTAAGGCTGAATAATGTTCCATTGCATGTATAGACCACATTGTGCTTATCCATCTGTCCACAAACACCTAGATGGTATCTACCTTTTGTCTGTCAGGAGTAATGCTTCTAAGAACATGGGTGTGCAAATATCTCTTTGAGACCCTCTGTTCAACTCTTTTGGATATATACCCAGAGGTGGAATTGCTGGATCTGTGATAGTTCTATGTTTAATTTTTTGAGGAATCTCCATTCTGTTTTCTATAGTGGCTATATCACATTTCGTTCCCACCAACAGTGCACAAGGGTTTCAATTTCTCCACATACTTGCCATGCTTGTTATTTATTTATTTTTATAGTAACTGTCCTAATGGGTGTGAGGTGGTCTCTTGCTGTGGTCTGGATTTGCATTTCCCTAATAATTACTAATGTTAGTATCTTTTCATGTGCTTATGGCCATCTATATATTTTCTTTAGAGAAATGTCTGTTCAAGTTCTTTGCTCATTTTTAGTTTGGTCTATTTGATTTTTTGTTTTTGAGTTATAGAGTCGGGAGATTCTTGATTTTGAAATGCATTAGTATATTTGGGAACAATTATGCAATTACTTTCTCATGTGTAATCTTAGCTTGTTCTATTCCTGCATTACACCAAAGCCTCTGGTCAATATCTGAAGTATGATTCCACAAAAACCTGGCGAACACCTGGCATATTTCAGACGCTGTACAAGATGTGGTGTTGATCAGAAATAAGACCCAGTCCTATCTTTAAGAAATATTTCTCTGAAGCTATTTGAGGTATAAAGCAGAATGCAAGTTAGTGCTTTCAAAGGGGTTCAAATTAGTTAAAATGTTAATTTTATGTCATGTATATTTTACTGCAAAATAAGAGTTTCAAGCAAACTATGAATGATTAGTCCTGACTGAAGATGGATGGGCAGTGAGGGTGGTCGGGATTTCCATGAAGCTTAATGAATCGGGGTGGGGGAGACAGGCCCAGCTGCCCCAGGAACAATGCGAGCAAGGCCACAGAGGCAGGGGCACCTGTGGGGTGGTGACAGAGCAGCGGAGGATGACAACAAGGGGTATGTCAGTGACAAAACGGACTATGACATGGATAAAGCAGGAGAGAGCCTGATGGGAGGAGAGGATCTTTAAGTCACGGGATCAAAGACTTTATTATTCACAGGCGAAGGGAAGCCAGAAGTGCTGGGGAGGGAGAGGCACGGGGAGTGTGCGGGAAGCAAGACAAGCAAAGAGGCCATGGCACTGCCCAGGCTTCAGGTAAGGAGGGCAAGCACAGGGCAAGGGCATGGCAGGGGACGGGAAAAGGGAGAAGGGAGAGGGACTCTATTGCATTGATGAGTATGGGGAAGGGAGGGAGAGCGTTGGGGGTGTGGTAGATACAGTTAAGCTCACACTGTGTGAGGCTCTTAAACCAAGGCAGAAAACCCAGCCTGGAACAGCAGACTACACATTAGCCACAGTATTCAGAGGAGAGCTCAGAACGACCAACACTATCATTTTTGGAAGAAAACTCTCTTTGTGTTCCCCTAAGCACCTCTCAAAGTCTGAAAGAGCCAGACACAAAGCTTGTTTTACTTTTCTTTCTTTCTTGCCTGTCAAGACCTGTCACTCCTAGAATCTGGGATCTCCTGGAGCAACGCCTTTGTATTTCCTGTTCTCGGTCTTTCCTCAGAGGGTCAGTTCCTGCTGCCACAGGCACTGCCGGGCCACCACCCACCAGCTGTGTGGCGCCCAGGCAGAGGGGAAGACAAGGCCAAGTTCTCTTCTCTTGCTTCTGGCCAGCATGGCTTTGCACTGCTCATCAACGGCTGGTCTGTGGATTTTGTAGAATTCCTAATGTCTCATAGCTGCCACACTGACTCCTTACTAATCACTGGCCCATCTGTCCATTCTGTTCCCACTCAGCAGTTTCGTAAAACACAAACTGTTAGCCCTCAGTTTTGTTTTTCTTTGAAAGTCAAATAATCCACTTGTGGATTATTTGTGGCCTTTCCTCACAGTTCCTAGTTCCTACATTTTAAGTTATTTCATTACTCTCATTTCCAAACCACCCACCTTTACCTGTGGACCCTAATCAAGTATGAAACTTCACTATTCCAAAGCCAGGGACAATAAGAGCAGAACAGAGTGGCTGCTTTGCTCCAAATACATATGACATTTGGAATAAAACAAACCTCATTCTTATTTTTTGCTGTGGCATCACATTCACTGTTCTCAGGCTTCCTCAGGTGCTTCCACCTTCCTCCTTGGTCAAAAGTGATCATAGTCTGGATAGAATTATCTGGATGGGAAGAGAGAATGATTATTAAGCCTGATGCACCAGAAGCACCCTGCTAAGTTTGGTTTCTCATTGCAGAATTCTCTCCTCATTGAGACTCTGTAAGTCCATTATAACCCTGTAATAAGCTCATAATACCCAATATGATGGCTCAGTGTTGGTAACTCAGTAGCAACCTAAATACGATATTTGAAGAAGGCTTCCTACCTGAACAGGACCCAATGGATTCCAGACATCATCTAGACTGACATTCTTGAGAAAAGATACCTTTTATCTCCTTACCAACATGAACAGGCTGATGTCCCTTCTCCTTGCTTGTCCTTGCCTTGAAAGTAAGCTCCATGATGGAAAGGCATCTCAATGTTACTTGTCTTTACAGACAAGGCCATGATACTGCATTTCTTTTAGGCAATCTCAAGATTTGAATGTATGTACATAAGTCTGAATGAATAATTCCTGTTTTTTTGTTTCTCCACTACCCCATATCCTATCCTTCTTACATCTTTTCCTTTTTCTCCCCATGTCTCTTCCTTATTCTGTTTTCCATGATATAAACTGTTGCGGGTTTAAATTCAGAGATAATATGCTTTAAGTTTTCTAAGGAAAATTAGTAACCAAATCAAGACAAATTCACTTATTCCATAAATATTTTTGTGTGCCCACTATGTGAAAACTATTGTAAGCCTTTGGGAATATAACAGTGAACAAAACTAAAAAATAAAAACCTTCATGAAATATACATTCTAGTAGGGTGAGACAGACACACACCAGATGCTGTAAACAGGTAAATCATATAGAATATTAGAAAGGAAGTGCTATGGGAAAAGCTTGCACAGCTGGAGGGGGACTGACACTGTGCGTGTGAGTGGGGGAGGGCAGACTGAGACTGAAAACAGGACAGTCAAGGCAGGCCTCGTTCAGAAAGTAAACGTGAGCAAAGACTGGAAGGAGGAAGTGGTCAGCCTTGCAGATACCTGGGCAAACAGAACGGTGAGTGCAAATCGCTAAACCACAGGCGTGTGAGCCTGGTGGGTGTAAGGAGCGGTTGAGAGCTGGAGTGACTAGAGTAGAGTGAGCAAGGGAGAGGTGGGGGAGGAAAAGGGGAGGAGAGGTCGGGGAGGAAATAGGGGGCTGACATCACTTGACCTTGTAGACCACTGTGAGGTCTTTACAAAAATAGACACCCCCGCCTCCTATCAAAAAAATAAATACATAAATAAACAAAATTTTAAGAGTCTCTGTACTTTAATGTGTTTATTTGTGTAAGTGGACTGCAGAACCACTAGGCAGAGTAGCTCAGCTGCCTACAGCTATGTCCTTGACAAGGAGAAAAGCCAAAGGAGGTTCAAATTTGGGCTCATTCCCGTAGGTGGGAACCTCCCAATACGGAAGACTTATTTTATAAACTAAATAACACTGAACCCCCCCAAATACTTCTTGCTTTGCTCTTTCTTAGTTCTATTCACCATAACTTATTTAAAGCGGAGAGCCAGAATTTACACAGGTAGTGTGGCTGCTGGCCAGGTAAGCAATGTTACTGCGGGGACAGGACAGTCTGTCCCCTCACAAGCCTCAACTCCCAACATGTTAAGCTGAAGGACAGTTGAGCCAAGAGTCACCTTCAGAGAGTACACTTGTTATGTAGACCCCACGGAGGGAGGTCACGTTGGTGAAGTCCGTCTCGCCGCCTGTGGTAGTATAGAGATGTCGGTCCAAGGACTTGGAATAGACAATGCCTCGATCGTCTGAGGTAAAGATTGTGCCAAACCCGGTATCTAAAACAGGCAAACGGAAACACTGTCTTGGGAGGAAACAGGCAACAACAGTCTAACTGTACACATGACTGAATGCACATTAGCCAACTGTCTGTCTTCGTGATGCAGACACAGACTTGAGATTCAATCAAGGTTCAATGCTCAAGATCTTCACGTACCTCTTTAATTCTAGTACTCATCTTACTTACTGCCTGCAATGTGGTCGATGCTGAGTTTGTTGCATGAATTAAACAGATGCTGCAGAAAAGCTCTTACCAGATATATTTTGGTGGCAGAAGCACTGTATTTAGATTCATATCTTACATATCTCTAAATGTTTATACTCTGGAACAATGTTCTCAAACTATCTGTGATGAAGATCAACTTTAAATTTTCATTATGTCATAAACCAATGTTTTTGTAAAATATAAACTAATAACTACAGAAATGAAATACAAAATACAAAATGTATTTATCAACTCTTTTATAGTTAGATTCAACAGATATAAAGTTACTTTGTTAAATGGCTACTTTATGAGTGTCTAAATGCTTGCTCTCACTTCCTATACTTATTTGGTAACAGAGTGTACAAATCAGTACGGCCCTCTGAGCATTCTTTGAGCGGCACTGCTATAGAGCACTCGGATGCCTTGGGTATGCACACAAACCATACGATGGCAAAACAAGTGGCCTTTTTAACGCAGGTTACCTATTCTAAGACAGAATATTCAGTAGGACACTGATAAATTCCTAGGGGTAGGAGGAAAAATTGGCATGTAAGAAGAAAAGCTACTATAAAAGCAGGGCTTGAGGCTTAAATCTCTATGAATTTAAGAGTGGGCCACTACAGAGTTCTCACCTCCAGGCTCATCTACGTGCATGAACACCATGTCATCATTAGCTGCGAGAATAGAGTAGAATTGTTCTTGCCCCACGGAGGGGAGCTGGGCCATGCTCCACGTGTCCCCTTGATCAGTTGACACGTGAATCCTTCTTGTTGTATCCTGGAACAAATGCCAACATTTATCTTTTTAATTTTTGGCCAAAGCACCATATGGAGGGGTATAATAGGTACATTGAGTACAACTGTTATAAATGAAAGATCCCAGTACTATCAAGGCAATATCTAAGCTCCAGCAAAGTTCAAGTCAGTGGGACAACCCATTCTATCATAAGCAAGGCTATCTTAGCCTCCTCTTTGGCTTCATTATTCCGGTGTGGCCTGTAAGATATCCTCCCAACCTCTGACATTCCAATTTCTTTCAATAGAGCCAGGGGTATGATGGGACATTCATTTGCTTGGCTTTATAGCCATTCACATATGCTTGTCCAGATAATTCTTCAATGACTGTTGCATAAATGTTTGGCTGCTTTGAGATACTCCTAGCATAATCCAAAGAAGCAGATAACTAAGGGTCTAGAGGAAGGAAACCCATGCTTGGGAGATCACGAGGAAGTCAAGGTGTGTTGCATCTCTTTAAGGAAGGCTCTCTGAACAGCCATAATGAGGGGAGCATGCACAGGCTGGGAAGAAGCCAAGGAGTATCAGAAATTAATAAAAGGAGGATGAGCAGGCGTTGGTTATTAATAGGAGTCTATTAAGGATGCAATTATTATCTACTTTCTGATAAATAGTTTATAATAGCTACTAGACACAGTTAGCCAGGGCACGAGGCTGACTCGCAGGGCCTCCTTATAGTAAATACTCCTTAAAATTCAGTGACAAGTACATTTAATTTATTTTTCTAAAACTTTAACCTAGATGTTCACCTTGAATCTTACTCTCATTGTTATAGGTAGAAGTTAAGAGTTGAAAAGCACATAGCGGGATTTTAATTTTGTAGACAGTAGCAGGACAGTATAGGAGGCTACCTCTGAAATCAGACATTCTGATTTCCACCAGGGTTGCACCTCAGGGTGACCCTAGACAAGTGACTCAGTTTCCTCATACAGAAATAGAAGTAGCAGTGTTAGCTTATAGGGTTGTTGGGAGGATTATTACGAAATTGCTCGAGAGCATTAGTGTGGTTACTGTGCCTGCTTCCCCATCTCCAATTCTCTCTGAACCTACTCTAATCAGTCTTTTAACCTCAGTACTGCAATGAAACTGCTTCCTTCAAGCTCACTGACAACCTCCACTTCGCCAGCCCCAGTGGATAATTCTCAGCACTCACCGAACTCAACATCCCAGTTGGATTTAGCACAGCTGATCTCTTCATCCTTCTCAAAACACTTTTTTCACTTGGCTTTCATGATCTCACACTGTGTTGTTTCCCCTGCTTCACCGGTCCCCCTCCCTCCCAGTCGTCTTTGCTGGGTTCCCCATCTCTTTCCAGCCTCTCAGTGTCCGGTGCTTCAGGACATGCTCAGTCCTCCCATCTCTTCTCTACCCATTCAACTCCAGAAGGGATAAGCTTGGCTCTAAATACCATATAATTCTGGGACAGTCATATACCCACATACTTACTTGACATTTCCACTTACTAGATATCTACTAGGCATCTCATATCCACAACTGAATTCTTGATCTTCCTCCCCCGAACTTGCTTCTCCTACAGTCTTTGCCATCTCAGTAAACGGCACCACCATTCACCCAGTTGCTTGGGCCAAAAGACTCTACAGTTATCTTCAGTTCCTCTCATTCTCCCCCAATCCACATCTAATCCTACTGGCAATACATTTAAAAATATATCCACCATCTTCCCACTCCCTCATCCACCTCTCACACTACTCTAACAGCCTCCCAACTGCGCTTGCTGCCCCCCTTCCTGCCCTGCACACTCCTCTTTGTCCAAGACAAGCCAGATCATACTGTTCCTCTGCTCACAACCCGCTCACAGACTCCCAACACAGTGAGAATAACAGCCAAGGTCTTAATCACAACCTATAAAAGCCCTGTATAATCTGGCCGCTGACTCCCCTTCTTTACATTGGCCTTCTCTGTGTTCCAGCCACACTGCCCTTCTCACTTCTCTTTGATATTTCAAGCATGCTCCGGCCCGAGGTCTTTGCACTTACTGTTTCCTCAGCCTAGATGTCCATTACCTGCGCTCTGGCCCCAGTCAGGTCTCAGAGGGCAAGTCCAACCCACCCCACCGAAAACGGCCCTCTTCCCATTCCTGCCTCTTTCTGTTTCCTTACTCCGCTTTAGATTTTCTTGTAGCTTTAATCATTACTGGTGTTACATCATATTTAGTATCTATCTCCCTTACTTAACCATCAGCTCTGAGAACAGGACATTTTTCTGTTTTGTTCTATGCTAGGTACTCAATTAATGTTACCTATTTCTATTATGATTATTGGATAATGAACAAATGGATCACTTTTTTCAGATATCCATGTCGGAGTAAAACCCTAACGTGGGACATACGTATGCCAAAACAGACGCTAGAGTTCATGTGGTAATGACAGGATGAAGCACAGAATACCCACAAAGAGCCAATCAGCCTCTATTAAAAGGATCACCTCCAAATCTTACAATGATATTAAACATTGCAAAAAGGCAGGAAACACTGTTAGTACAAATAGTAAAAGGGATCTATGTGAGGCATATTTACAGAAATATTAGAACTCAAAGAGAAGAAGCAAACACTCACCTTATTAGCCATCACAGAGGCAAAAAGGAAACGTCCCCCAAGACCAAATGAATAGATTTTCACACCAATGGTTTTGAAGCTTTTCCCCAAGTCTGAAGTTCTCCATAATTCCAGCGCCCCGAGGTCAGCTTCTTAAACAAGACGAAATAGTAATTAAAATTTCACTTACTGGTAAGCCTTTTGTTCAAACAACTGTTTTAGAATTGTTCTTAATTTTATAGCTACAGGATTTTTAATCCTATGCATATTAACCAAGTGAGGACATAAACTGATGTGGTATTAGACATAGGGAATTCACATTTGGTGGTTTTTTTTTTACATTAGAGTTTGTTTTTGGGTTTCATTTTTTATACATGTGAGGTTTTACATTGGACAGAAAGATAACAGTTTACTTAATTCCAATAGAGTGTTGCAGAGAAACATCACAGCTACAGCGTCTTGTTTACTTGCTTCATGACATAATTTGAAAAGATCTTATTCTAAGTTGCTTGTTTGAGTTTTGGTTTTCTTGTTGATCATTCAACATCCCTACTTGAATTTAGCTCCATAGAGTAGGGCCTTGGGTCTCCTGTTCTCTTAGATAGTGTTTAGTATACTTCTGCTGGTGCTCAAATGAACGAACAAGTGAATCTGTTGAATGACCAAATGAAAAAGTATGCTTTCTGCTTTGAAACTGTGCCACTGACTGGAAAGCTAATGGCTTCCACGGACACAAACACAATCCATGCTCTTTTGCAGACACCACTATGCATTTCAACTTGTTATTGTTTGTAGCTCAATATTTACTTTATGTAAATACACTGCTGAAATCAAGTATAGTGTCTCTGTATAGCCTACTTTTTATTTGATCTAGGCATAGTACAGTAATTTGGTTGTACATTCAAGATTTTAAAAATCATCAACAGCTATTTTAACTATTAAAACTACAGAAGAATAGAAGAGTCTTTGATGTTTCTACCTCCTACAACCCAGAATACTCTACCATGAATGGACAGGACACTCCCTGGGACTAAAACATACTTACTGCAGGAGCCATTCACATAGGTAGTAAAGAAGATGGTGTTTCCTGATCCCCTACAATGAGGCAAAGACAAGGAAAAGACATGGTTCAAGACTAACGGACTATGTCAACCTTCGTCACAGAGCTCCAAGCAAGCCTAATCAGCCTCACCCACGTGTCCTCGCCCAAAGAGCCTGCTTGGACGCTGACGCTGCACACCGCTGCTTCTCTCACAGTCTCCGGCAGCGTCCCCAGCACAGCCTGGCCCCAGGCACCCGCCACAGTCCACTACACTCCTTGTGTCAGCTCTTCCAGCGGGTCAAGATGGGCTACTCAGTCTCCAAATGCTTCTTGCATTTGCTCACTGCCTCCTTCTTAAAATGCTTTTCTCTCATGGAACCAAATCTTACCCTCACAATCTTCAGGTTCCAGCTTAAAATCTAGCTCTTCCATAAAGCCTTCCCTGTCACTCCAACTAGAAGTCTTCCTTGCTGCAAACTTCTAGAGTAGTGGTTCTCAACCAGGGCAATTTTGTTCCCCAAGGGACATTTCTGGTTGTCACACTGGGGGAAGGGAAGTTGTTACTAGTATCTAGTGGAAAAAGGCCAGAAATGCTGCTAAACATCCTACAATGCACAGGACCCCCCACAAGAAAGCACAGTCTGGTCCAAAATGTCACTAGTGCTGAGGTGGAGAAACCCTGCTGGCGAGCACTGTACCATATCAGCCATTTGGCACTCCTTTGTCTCCCATGTAGGTATTTTAATCGGATAAGGTCTGCCCTCTCTCTTCTACACACTCTTGGGGTCTAAGTTTAGGGCTGGTACTAAGTTTTCTGCTTTGTTGTTTCCCCTCAGAACCTAGTTCAATGCTTTGCATGAGCTAAATAATTGAGTTCTTTCATCTCAAATAGACAACTGGGTCAGGGGTTGAATTATTTAAATTCTGACTTGGAAAGGAAAGCTCGATTCAGACCCTGATAGTACTTATAGGTTAGCACCAACAAAAAGGCTGGCTCTGAGCATGTCCCTTCAGAGCTTTGGGATGTCAGCTCCCACAAATCCAGTATCTAAAAGGTGAGTAAAGTTATCAGCAACCAGGCATCTTATTTTTAGACACTAATCAAAGAAACAAGTTACAAAAGTAAAAAATCTTGTAGAGAATATAAAATAAAATATTATTTAAAAGTAACTTTTTAGTTTTAAAGATGACTTTTCTATTTGTTTCTTTTCTTTTACTGAGGTATAATTGACAAATTAAATTGTAAGATATTTAAAGTGTACATTGTGGTGATACTTCCATAAAGATGGCTTTTAAAGATCAAAATTACTATAGTCTTACTTGACCAACACCTATATATTTTAGGTCCATCAGGAATGAAACAGTTTGTTAACTTAGCTACATTAAAAACTACTTCCTTCCTGAAAAGACCATGTAAGGTACAAACACATTTCATTAGGGCCCATAAAATGAAAGCAGACATGGCATGTGTACCAGAGTGGTGCTGTAAAACCTCATTTAACCAGCCTTTTCTAGAAAGGCCCACTTTACTTAAGCAACTTTTAAATAAATATTTTAGTTAGGTTTGGTAGTTGTATTTGGCAATGTCTATCGTACAGATTTCCCTGACTCCCTAAGTAGAGGACATTAAGTATTAAACTCTTCCTTGGGGTTATGGGTCAGATCGTGAACATCACCCATATGGAACTATAACACAGTGTTCCCGCTCAAGTGAGTTACTGAGGTGTGCGTGCACTCTTGATCTAGCACCAGGTATTCCATCCTGTTGTGTGCCCTCGGTTTCTGCCCACTCTGCCAGTTCTCCTGGCAGGTGCTTGATGTTAGCACCCACACACCCCACTTCTGGCACAATCTGCTATTTAGCTGGGAAACCGGAGTAACAAATTTGCTGAAATTAGTCAAAGAGAAAGAACAGAGAGGCTCTAAACAAGGGTCTGAGCCTACTCAGAATTTTGGAGGTATGAAGACTCTTAATTCAATTCTTGTTCAACCATCCTCAATTCCTCAAACAAATCTGTTCATAAATAGAATGAAAAAGACAAAGCCCAGAGAGGTTAAGCCACGGACTAGCCGCAGAGCTGGGTTAGAACACAGGTGACTGGACTCCCTAGTAAGAGCCCCTCCACTATATCTTTGAGCAGGCACCCAGTGGGGGGTGTCCCCCAAGAGAGCAAGTGTGTTTTGCTGCCTGGCCAGTGTGACCCTGGAGGTCTGGAAGCTCTTTGGGCTTTCTTCCTGATTCCTTGCTACATGACACCTAACAGAAATGGATCTTGAGATTAGGGAGTGTAAATCTAGGCACATAGAAGTATAAAAGTCCCCAAATCAAAGCTGTATTTTATGCTATTCCAACTAATATCACCATTTATGCAGAATAAACCTTTTGTAGGCAGCAGCTACTCAGTCACAAGCCTTGTTTTCTACTTTCTATTCTAATGTTTAGTGAGACTAAGTCTTCTTTCCTGGCAGAATTAGAAGCTCTTCCAAGTTAAGGTCTGTGTCATACCCCTGTCTCGTATCCCTTGTGGTACCCCGAAGAGGACTTAGTACATAGCAAGTGCTCACTATTTATTCATGTGACTTTTGGCAGTACCATCAGGAAAGGTTTAGGGCTCTGTGCAGATGGAGTCTTCAGTTACTCACCATTTGGCCAAGCATACTGCCTTGTGGATTTCTTCCCATTTTCCCCCAAAATTCTTGGACACCCACAGGCCATTCTGAAAGATTATAAATGACTTATTAAAATTCCAGCTTTATCCTGTGCAGCTGCTTGTATGACCTTTAATAATTCATATCTAATCATTCAGAACAGTAGACACACACTGAAGTTTCATCAGAGCTGCCTGAGCTCCAGAGACACACACATGGTTTACAGGGTCCCCCTCAGCGTCCTGGAAGTTCTGTGTAACAAATGCTTATGAAGTGCCTACTATGTGCCAGGCACTATACCAGATGTTACGCTGGGGATACAAAGATGAATAAGACACACTCTCTGCTCTCAAGGAGCTCGCAGCTAACAAGGGGCCCAGATAACAAGGTGTGATATACTGTGGTAGTGTTACGGGAACACAGTCTCTGGGTGAGAGTAGGGAAAAGAGGGACATTACATAAGAGAAGGTTGGTGAAGATGACAGTTGAACTAAGTCTTAAATGATGGGCAGTGTAACCAAAAGGAGGCAAATGGGGAGATGAGATGTTAGGACACAAAGATAGACCAATGCCCGCAAAGGCAGAGAGGTGATAAATACGGCTGTGTGTGCAGGAAACCCAAAGCCCTCAGATACTGCAGGAGCACACAATTCATGGTGAGGGAAGGGGCAGCTAATGCAGGGAGAGAGGGGAGATGGAATTCTTGGATGACAATGGGAAAGATGGATTGCAGAGGGTCCAAACTAGAAGCAGCAAAAGCAGTGAATAACTGCCCCATTTCATTCATTAAGAGTTAGTGAGGCTGTCCAGAATAGGTTCAGGAAGAATTTAGAAGTTAGGTTCAGCAGAACTGGACTTTTCCTACATGGCAGGATGGAATGTGTATGTGTAAGGCACAGCTGATCACTCTGGGATTCTGGCTGAGGGTTGAGAGGCACTGTGGAATCTTTAGCCAGTACAAGGATTAAGAGAAGAGTGTGTTTGTGAGAAGAGCAGAAGTAAGCTGGTTTAAGTTGAATCTGAGGTGCCTGTGGGACATCCAGCTAGAGATAGCCAGGGGGCAGCAAGGCCAGATCGGGTGCCCCAGGAGGAAGCCAGAACCAGAGCCAGGGACTGGAGAATCTTACACATGACAGTGGTGGTTAAAGTGCTATGAGTGTCAGAGACTGCTCAGAGTGCAATGGGCAGTAGTGATTTCAGGGTAGGCTGAAAGGGGTTGAGGGAAGAGACCAAGAAGGAATGGTTAGAAGATAGGAAAGAACTAAAGGGAACGGTGTCACTCCTTTAAGCCAAGCAAGCAGAGTTCCCAAAAGGAAGGAATGGCCAAAACTTTCAAATGTGGCAGAGACAGTAAGAGAAGGACTGACCGTGTCGGTTCCACGGAGCCCAGGTTCGGTGGAAGTGGGACAGAGATGTCCTTGTACAGCTGGAATTAAACGGAGGGTCTAGGCAGGATTTCCCTGCAGTGCTCCCCCGCCTACCGTTCTTTTTCTTTAAATTTTCCTCCTCTGGTGATGTTCACCTCCCAGCATTTCTAAGTTACCTAATTCTGTTTTTAAGTAGGAAAGGGTCTGATGTCACCTATTTCTACTTTAGTACACACTGGCCCACATCTTTTCCACCCTGATTATTTGTACTTCACACTTACCCTTAATTGGAAGAAATTTCAGGTATAAAAGCAGATCGTGCCCACTCTTCTGAAGATAGCCTCTTTTACTAATAACCTTAAGATACCTGGTAATGGTGAGGGGGTGGTCAAAGGATAGATGAATGGTTCTGTCCCTTCCTAAGAGGTCTCTCTGCTCCCTGAAGGGCTTGCAGCTTAAGCTGCTAAAAGTCAATTTCCAGGAATTCTTTCTTGAAGATCTGGAGCCTACCCAGCAGGCTAGTTTCTTTCCTCTGGCCTCCTCTGGCTAAGCTGAACTCTGACCTTCCTTAAGTCTTCAGCCTTACCTCTGCTCAAAGATCTGCCTACAGAGGCCCAGACCCAGGCCTGTCTTCCAGTGCCCTCCTCTTTCCCTTTGACACCCCTTTGCTCGGCCGGCCTTGTCCACATTTGATAATCCTGTTTCTGTCTGCAGAACAGTCATCGCAGCGATGCGCTCGAATTTTACTGGGCAAGCTCAGCTGGGGAGCTTGGTAAAAACACTAGCCACCTTGCAACCAAAAGTCACTGATCCACTACATCGAGAGCAGGCCGAGGAATCTGCATCTTACCCCAGCCTCCGGGGTTTCTATCTGATATTGTTGGTCAGTAGACCACACTCTAAGAAATAAGATGAGAGAGAGCCATATAAACATAAAGTGTAACTGATTATCATGGTCTAGCAACTCAGCCACTCTGGCCCTTAGCATCCACGATGAAGGAGACTGGTCCTCAGGAAAGGACAGCCGGGCACATGCCTCAGGGAACTGTGAGAAGGAGGGTGGAGGGACAAGGTTTCTGGGGAGAGTTACAGGAGTGTGGCAGGGGTGCAGGGATTTAAAACTGTGACTATTTACTACATGAGTGTCGAAGACAAATCTATATGCTTGATATACTATGCAGCGAACAAAAAAGAAAAATTATAAAGATGTGGTTTGGCCACAGGAAAGGAACAATAACAACGGGACTGTGGTGAGCTATGCTTGTCCCTTATAGAACAAGAATGGTTACATTAAACTGTTTTCTAGTTCATTTGTCCCATAACACATGTCCATTCAATTAAAAAAAAATGTAACAACAACTAGACATCATTCATATCTGGAAACAGATAGCACATGGAAATCGTGCCTGTTACCCAATAGAAAAAAAGCAAAAAATGCATACTTCATGACATAAGAAGTCACCAGAAAGCAATCCAATACTGTATAAAAGTATCACCTACAGGGTCCTTTTAACACGGTATATTCTGAGAGGATAAAAATGCAAAAAATAAGACAAGTTATTTAACTAGACTTACTTCGGTGCTGAGGGCTAAAAGATAATCAGAATTCTGAGGGCTATACATCATCTGAGTCAGAGGATGAAACGGGAGATTGGTCTGAATAAAGTTCTTCGCGAAGTCTGACGATCTGAAGATTCTTCCTCCGTGACTTCCTCCAGACACCTCTGCTGTTAAAATCACCTGATTTGAAGGAAGACAGTTCAGATTCAGGGTATGACACTATCAAAGCACAGGAAGTCTTAAACCACTTCCACGAGACATCAGTTAATAAAATTTTAGCTCCAAAAGTAAGAAAAAATATAAAAACGGATTAGTTGGTGTGCCCCACTCCTCAAGCATTAGTCTTAATCAAACAATATTATCCTGAATTGAGGTAATGCATCGTACCTATGAGTCTGAGCCTGGTCAGTCTGAGATCAGCCAGGTTCCCAAAGACTAAAATGTTTGTCTTAAGGAGTGCACCCTGTAATGCTAACCAGCTGCCACTCGAAGAGTTTGGGTGCGTATTGGACAGGGGCCAAAAAAGAACCCATGTGCTGAAGCCCATTCTTTTGTAATCAGTATTAAATTATGTTTAATTTAAAATACAATAACAGTAAATTAAATATGTGTATCATTGGATCATTCCAATGTTAATATCTGAGAGCCCACATGTGGTATCAAGCACAGCTCTACATATGCATGAATGAGTCTCACCTTTCCAGAGTTCTCAGGACCAATAGCCATGCCAAATTCAGTCCGAATGAAGGTGTTATTGATGAGATTTGTGATATCCTTAAAGTTCTTTCCATAGTCCTCACTGGGAGGAAGAAAAATAAAGATATTTAGAATGCAGTGGCCGTGAACACTGTTGGGTCCCTACCTGGCTTCCACCCCCTTCACTGACTTGACTGAGGCACTCACCCTCCCTGCCCGGTGGGTCACAAGTCTCAGGGAACCGGACTATCCCTAGCTCCAGTGGTGGACTTGGTAAGTCTGAAGGAAATCCACCCCCTTGCAACTGCCGGGGTCAGGAATGGGGGAGTGACCCCAACTGACCCCAACTGACAGCTCTTGGGTTGTTAGAGGTTTTCCTAGAAGTTCATTCCAACAGTATCTTTGAGAGGTATTCAAGTCCATGTTTAGATTTTGAAAAATACACGCACAAAAATCAGTAGCTATCTAACTCTGACGAGGTTAACACTATGTGCCAGTCTCTTAAAAAGTGATACAGGAAAAAAGTGGCACACAATGCTAAGTCTTAATATTCATTATATTTAAATGTCTATCAGTGAAGACCACTGTGTACTGTGAGTTAGTTGCCAGTAATAAATGTAATGTGCAGTGGTCTTCCTGGACAGAATATGACATAAAAGATGGTGCAATTTGGTAGCAGCCTCGACACATAATCACAGAAGCAGAGAACATGACAAATGCAAAGGACTGAAGGGAACATCTTGTCCAACTCCCTCCTTTCACAGATGAGGAGGTTCCAGGGAAGCAATTTATCAACCAGTTAATTAAGAGCAAAACTGAAACTATAATTCAGTTCTCTTAACTCTTAGCCCTAAACTACAGACAACTTTTCATTGTTTGTGAGTAGTTTTCCCCTTAAAAACTGTAGTCTTCTTTTATGCCAGGGCTTGTGGCCTGGCAGGAACAACCAGCTAAGAGAAAACTGGAGACACAGGAGGGAAGTATCCGGGAGTGTTTGTTTAGGTCCCTGACAGTCTGCTAAAGCAAATGACACATGACTTCGAGTTGTCTGAATGACTTCCCATGTAAGCAAGGACACACAGAAAATCCCTAGATAAATAAAAGGGGGATCAGGCACCATCCTGCATTGCCCCCCACCCCCTTTTGCCTTTGAAGTACAAGAAGAGTTCTTATCTTCTTGACATCAGGCCAGGAGATGTGCATAAACAATTCCCCACTCTACAAGTGCGCGTGCCTTCAGCAGCTCAGACAACCTTCAAAGGGGCTGGCAGCAGCTAGACTGCGGCCAGCTTACACATCACCCCTCCTTACGATATCTCCCAGAGAACCGCCACAAACCTGTTGACAAGTCTGCTGGCTTTTTAAGAACTTGGCACAACAAGCACATCCCTGTCCTTCAGAAAAAGCAAGCAACATGAGAGAAACAAAAAATCATCAGCCACAACACTCCAGCACTGTAGCCAGTTAAACAAATGGAGCATAATTCATCAACCTGCTGCCACTGAAGTGGGCATGTGCCGAGGCCACACTGGGCTCAGGGACAAAGGGGTGGGGGGCAAAAATAGGTTCACCGTGAGGAGTATGTGAAACACAGGCTTTATTCTTGTATCTACTTTTGCCCACCCCTGTGTTTTAATGTAACATGTTATTTAAAAGTAGTTTTATTTTCTATCATCATATATATCAGCATACATCATATATCCTGAAAAGGAAATCAATGAAACACCTTGAAAAATAAATTTACTTTTCAAAATCCAGATGATAATGGAGTAATAAGCAGCCGTTCAAATGAAAAGTTAACAAAACCCTGTGAAACCACTTCTTTTAGAAACAAGTCTTTTAAATAACAATTCTATATATCAACCCCAATATCTAATATCAAAAATAAATGATCATTTCTGTATATGTCTGTGGTATAAACATGCATAAGAATATGAGCATGTTAATAACTCAAGAAAGTAGTGGCAGAATACAAATATTTTTGGAATAGAGTCTAATACCCCCAAAGAACAAGAAAAATCTAGAAATTATTCAATGGAAAAAAAGAAGCAGTCATCACATGGACTTCTGGTAAGCTGAAGCACTCACAAGGGAGTTTTCCCAGAAGACTCACATATTGATACTCAACCCAAATGTGAATAGGCTAGAATGATGCCCTTGTTTTGGAGCACTTTGTATTTACTATATATAGGAACTCGTGACACCAGGCATTTGACCTGCAGACATTTATGAGAAGGAATAGTAAAAGAGTCCTACAATATCTCAGAGACTCTTACATATTACTTTTCTCAAAAAATTCAGTGAGTGCAGATATCCTTGTTCGGTTGGCTTTCAAGCCTTTAGTTCATTTTTGCCATGATTAAGTGGCTATGAACTGCAACATAAAAACAACAGGGATGACAACTAACTTTTAAAAAGAATTATAGTTCCATAGTTTTCCACTGGGAAAGCTTATACAGTTGATTCTCATTATTCCTGGACTCTGTATTTGTGAGTATGCCTACTCACTAAAATTTACTTGTAACCCCCAAATCAACACTGGTGGCACTTTCTCAGTCATCTGCATATGTGCAGAGGGTAGAGAAAAGTCTGAGTCACCCAGTGCGCATGTTCCCAGCTGAGGCCCAACAAGGGACACTCTGCCTTCTCACTTCAGCTCACTGTAAGTAAGCATCTTCTTCACAGTCTGTTTAGCACCTCACATTTTGCATTTTCTTGCCTTGTGTTGGTGGTCTTGCTGTTTAAAATGCCCCTCAAGCACAGTGCTGGAGTGCCCTTTAGAGCTCCCAAGAACAAGGCTTTGTGATGTGCCTCACGGAGAAAACCTGTGAGTTAGAGAAGCTTCTTTCAGACATGAGTTGCTTGTGAGCTCAATGTTAATGAATCAACAATATATACTAAATAAGGTAACTTTAATTAGAAACAAGTCTTGTATTGATTGGTTGAGGAAAATGAATGTTGTGATCAGAGGTTTACTACAAGAACCTATCCCAGAATCTCCCCTAGGAGCAATGGTTCAGTAGTCACTAATTCAGAATTCATGGGGGGTATGGAGAACGTAACTAGCACAAAGAATGACAATGGAAGGTATTGAGATTTCCAGTTAAAAGATCAGTAGGGAGAATGTAGCTTATTAAAATGTGCCAAAGGAATCACAGACCTGAAATCACTGACAGGCAAAATTTGAATTTATAGGTAAACTGAACTCCCAATTATACTTCAGTCTCTTTTTTTTACCCTAACTGTCTAAAGCAGTGAAAACTGAACCCAGCATATCATTAAAAAGGCTGTCACACAAGATGCCTTAGAGGAGCTGGTTTACTGTACTTTGCTTCAATATCTGTTGTATATTTTTAAGTTATCCTTTTTTTTAACCTCAAATAGCACACTAAAAAACTTACATCGACTATGGAATACACTTTGATTTAAAAATCTCAGAGATTCTCTTGTTAATTTCCAAAATTTGAACAAGTCTCATTAGGAAGTAAAAATCACAAATAAAATGGCCCAGTGGTTTTGTGGTAATCAGGCAGAGAATTCTGGTGTAGAATAATGCTTACACGAGCTTTACTAAGCTGATCTTACAGTGAAAAATTAGACTCGGGAGGCTAGAAAACAAAAAGGTACAAAACATCTTTCAGTTTCTAAAAATCAAGCTATCATTGTAACTATGGCTAGTTTATTTTCTTTTTTAACTTTGTATCTGCAAGTGAGAGCAAATGTACTTTATAATCTATTATACAAATTAATATTCCTTAACAGAGAATCAAAACTTTTACCATTCAAAAATGACTCCTTTAAATTGAAGATATTAACATATTATTCATTTTTACCTCACCAATAATGCCTAGGGACTTTATCATTTCCCAAACCTTTCAATTATTCTTTTTTACAACCTAAAGACCAAAGTTTACTAACTTGGCACAGGTAACAGAGACTACTTCCTTTTCCTCCTGTGAGCCTCGGAGCTGCACAGCTCGGGGCAGCTGGCATGTGATTAGCTGCCTTTATTTGAATCCCAAATAAACCTCTGACCTTGTAAGATTTAGTGGAGAGAAATAATCCAATAAATGGTATAATTATTAAAGTTGTAAAAACCAAGAGTCTTCAAAATGGATTCGACAGGCTTTTATTTTATTTCTCTCTTGGGCAACCTCAACATAGTCATTTCGATCACACTGCCCCCTCCCTTTCCCATTTCTGGAGGAAGATGTGCCTCTTTGGCTGGTGTGTTCAACAACACGAGTCACGTCAGGCCAGGCCAGGCCAGGCCAGGCCAGCCCAGATGGAGGGGCAACGAGGCACGTTTAGAGTTTCCACCTAAACTCTGCAGACTTTTCACTCCACAGCAGGGAGGAAATAATTCATATTCAAAATGACCTCAGTAAAAGCAAACAACAATCACAAAACTGCTGTGCACCAATGCAGAAAAAGCACTTTAGTTGTTAACCTGATGCTACACCAGACACAAATAGGACTGCTCTGTTCTAGTAAAGTGTATGTTAGGGGTTTCTCACAGACTAGACAGATACAGGATGAAAAGGGCTGAGTCAGACGGTGGTAGCCATTTAAAAACAGTGATACTGTTTGGGTTTTGTTTGGGACAGCCTTAACGTAAGCACAATATTGAAAAGCAAAAGGATGGGGAAAAGGTTGTGAAAACACATTTCACTGGCTGGAACCTGTCGGATCCAGTTCTAACCACACAAACAGCAATGTGGAGAATTCAGAAGGCAAGCAAAAAAGTGGCTGGAGCAACAAGTATAGAAGATATTTCAACCTGAAGAAGGAGCTTAGTAAATAGCCTTCAAAACACACAGGGGTCAACAGGAAAAGAGGTTTTCATTTCCTACTAGAAAATGAACTGGTCCTGGCCAGCTAGCTCAGTTGGTTAGTCTCATCCCAATACACCAAGGTTGCAGGTTCAATCCTCAGTCAGGGCACATATTGTACAAGAAGCTGCCAATGAATGCATAAATAAATGGAACAACAAAGCAATGTTTCTCTCTCTCAAATCAATAAAATTTTTAAAAACGAACTGGAAATTAGCATCCTCTAACACATATATGTGTGATATTTATCATAGCAGAGTTAGTAACAGTGAAAAATTAGCTGCAACCTAAACGTCCAAGAGAATAATGATTTAGTAAATTCCATCAATCTAACAAAAATGATGGGTTAGTAGCAGAGAAGGTATGAAAAATATCATGGTATGAGCAACAATCAGAATAAATATGGGTCGCAAGGCCAGGTGTCAGTGACACTTGCATGTTGGCAAGGCAGGGGTGTACATGCATCTCTAGAAACCATAGAGGCACCTGGAGGCAGACAATCACTTTTTGCCAACTGGCATAAAAGGCTTTCAATTCATTTTAACAACTGGCACAGCAGTGCTAGTACAGCCTGGCTACATGCCCTCGTTGGCTGCTGGTGGGGCAGCAGCCAACCCCACCAAGTTCTTATTCCATGCCAGGCTCTGCGAAGCATAACACACAACTGCTCTAAGGTGGCCATTGTTATCATCCTTCTTTTATAGAGGACAAAAAGACTCAAGGAGGTTAAATGACTTGCTCAAGTTCATTCTGCTTGCAAATTCTAGTACTGAGATTCAATCCCAGGCCTATTTGCCAACAAAACCAGGCAACTTTGCACCATACCATACTGCTTCCTGAAACTATGTAGTCATATTGAGGAAGAAAACCAAGATAATAAACCGTAAATAAATTAAGATTATATTTGATGGTAGGATGAAATTTTTCTTTCCTTTACAATTTCCAAATGTTTTATAATATACTGCTTTTATTATGAAAGATAAATTAAGAAAACTATTATAAGGACAATTTTTATGACAGAAACTTTTCTTAAACACTGGAGTTATAAAGTTACAATTTTTAATGCATTTTCCTCCCCAAATAGGATACTTTCCATCTGTCCAAAATGGTTCCATTACTATTCTAATTGAATAAACAAAATCAACTATAAGTTACAGCAATTTCTAGCACTAGGATTTTTTTTAAAAGATTTTATTTACTTTTAGAGAGAAGGGAGAGGACTGAGAAAGAGAGGGAGAGAAACATGTGAGAGATACACTGATCAGTTGCTTCTCACACGCTCCCAACTGGGGACCTGACCCACATCCCAAGCATATGCCCGGACTGGGAATCGAACCAGTGACCTTTTGATTTGCAGGCTGACACTCAAACCACTAAGCCACACAAGCCAGGGCTCTAGCATTAGGATTCTAGGATTCTATAACGCATTGGCAATCCTTATCAAACAAATAAGAACATTATCAGTCTAAAAATTATAGAGAAGACTAGGTACTCAATCATTCAGTTAGTACGAACTGCCTGCCTGCTCATTTGGCTTATGCCAGAGAACCCCAAGCTAGTCAAGAATGTTGGCTTCCTTGACTTCCTACAGTGATTTCAAGGTGGCGATTCCTTCTTAGCCTATGTTTAAGCCAACATCACTGTCAAAGGGCAGAGAACACTGGCTCCAGACTCAGGATTAGAGTCTGGAGCCAGATCACACCTGTTGGCAAAGGTGTCCTTCATCTCAGAGAGCCAACACAGAAGCATTCCCACCTGGGCCCCTGAGAAAGCACAATGGCTACTGGGAGATCCTTCGGCCCTGAGGGTGGTTTCTGTGTCATCTGCTGGGAAGCCATATATTTTTTAGGTCCCTGGGGGGGAAATGAGACAAGCACAAATGACTGAGAAGACAATCAGCAACTTCTGAGAGTTAGCTGATCTTGCATCTTACATTAAGGAAAAGAAGCTGTTATTTAACCAAGCTATACCCTTGAGAAGACAAATCTAAAATTTTGTAAATGTCCCAGGATGGGTTCCAAAACATACAATACTACCATCATCACCAGTGTGAACGCTACAAGGTACTTTGGCAGGTCTGACCTGAGAACCTCCTTCTAACCTGGAAATAATCTGTTTGAGGCTCAAAATGCTGGACAAGTAATTTACTTGGAAGGCACAGTGAGGACTGTAACTTTAGGGATACAAAAACCATTTGGTGCTTATAATAAACACTTATAGAGCTCAATAAAGACTATTGAACTCTACGCCACCTTCCC
The DNA here is from genome assembly GCF_004126475.2 of Phyllostomus discolor. Classification (NCBI taxonomy): domain Eukaryota; kingdom Metazoa; phylum Chordata; class Mammalia; order Chiroptera; family Phyllostomidae; genus Phyllostomus; species Phyllostomus discolor. Next base: position 35,871,835 of record NC_040916.2, read on the forward strand.
ATAAATATCCCTTTAAATGAATAAATACACTCCCCTATAGATTCCCCATCTTCCTTTATCGTGTTGCCATTCAGTCATGTCAACCCAATCTTCTTGGAACTAAATTCTTTTTCCTACTTCTTCATCTTCTTAAGTAAATATTAGAAAGTGTGCTGAATGTGACAGTTTGGTGGAACTTTAAGATGGCTAGAAGATCTTTTAAATCAACTGTTAAGGCTCCATCGTGTCTAGAAAAGTGGAGAACTTACATTCACAATGTGTCACTCAGTCAATGCCCCAACCATATGTTATACATCTCACCTTCGATATAGCTTGGACTGTCCGAAAGTCATAATTACCAGTGGTACGTGGAAGGTAGTCAAGACCAGAATGATCTGGAGAGAGACAAAAGCACGCAGTCAAAAAGAAAGATAGTCCAATCACATGCTTGCCTGTGTGTGGTGGGATTAAATCAACTTCTGAAAGACTGGCAATAGCCCTGCTGTGCAGCAGCCTGTCCTGTCATACATCAGAAAACCAGGAAGTTACTGGCTTGTGATAATTCAAGGTCTCAACTCATTCGGTTGAGATGGTTCTATATTGCCTGCACTTGAAGCAGTGAGGCAGAGCTAATCAACTACACAGTATAACAAAGGAAGGACTTAACTGTTTCATACCATACTATCGTAAGGTACTCCCAGGCAAGGATCAGCTCTCTTGCCACGTACAGAGGCTAGCACAGTGTGGGCGCTCTAGTAAAGGTCACTGTGTCACATATATCCCTCCTTTTCTCCTTCTCCCTGCTCTTAGTTCTCCATGAGGTTAGTTTCTTAAATAATATTTTTAGATAAAAATGTGCATAAGTAAAAGATTCTGATAGATTAGTACAAGGAGGAGTTTAAAACAGCCATATAACAAGAAATCTTGGAGATACCAACTATCTTAAATGGATAAGTCATGGAAACTAGAGCACAACTCAAATTTTAGAGGAAACTGAGACATGCTTAAAGAAATTCAACCAGAAGTTTAGAAATTTACTACGATAATAAATTTATAACTTGCTTTTCAGAGCCAAATTCTATTTCTTTGGGCTCCTGACAGAGCCATTGTGTGCCTCAATGCTCTGATACAGACATTACTGGGATACCAGAGGGGATGAGCAGTAGCCTCGCCCTCGTTTAGATGGTGTAACAACAGAGCCAGCCAGCACCAAGCCCTGATTCAAGACCTGGGGCTGACACATCCTCAGTGTACCCTCCCCCTTGGGGATGGGCTACGTACTCAGAGAGGTTAAGGAGCTGACTGATGCTCCTTCCACTCCCCCAGTCCTGGCAGCACCTCCTTTGTGGCCGGCAGGGGAAGGGACAACAGCTGGAGCTGAACAGCTATAAGCCAACGGGCCCCACAGCCTTCCACGCTAACTAGGGGGAAGGACACGGGAAAAATGTAGTTTGGAGGCAAAATGCCAGCATGTACAATGTGCATTTTTGGCTTCTACACAGGGGTTTTCCCAAGTGTTGTGAGGCTCACTTCTCAGCATAGAGCACTCTTTTCCCTCTCTCTTCTTGTTGCTCATCTTGATGCCAGGCAGCCACCAAGGACTCAGGGTGTCTATCTTCCCGTTAGGGAAGAAAGTAGCCACAAAATGTTTCCCTGTTCTAAAGCAAAACTAAACCAACCCATTTCTTGAAAGTCTGTTCTGGAAACATGTATTTCTGTGACTGAGGCTGCAGACCATTTCAAAAAGTAACAGTATTTAGCGCTCAAACTCCCCCCAAATTGACATGTTCTTGCTGAGTTGAATTCACAGCCTCAGAATATTACTTACCCCAGTGCTATCTCCAACCCAAGACAAGGAGACTGAGCCACTGAGATCATCAAACACATGCTATAGGAAAAGAAAAAAGAAATTCATTTAGAAAGGGCATATTTCCTTCAACCTCTGACTTCCTTAAATAATTCAGAACACTAGTACTTTCAAAGTAATTAACTTCATCACTGTAAACGGATATGGAGTCCCAGAAAACAGTTTGGAGGATGGGACTTAACTACTTTACCTGAATCACAGATAACTCGGAAATTTTCTTCTCTCTCATACAAAGTAAGCCAAGCAGATGAGTTTTCTTCACTGTACCAGATGGGGAGATGGGACAATCTCATTGCTTTCTCCAAAAGAACCAAATATCAATATATAGAAAGTATTCTCAGGATGCTTTAAAACAGGGGATCACAGCCCACACTGATGGATATAACTGTAACTCAATCAGCATAATTTAAAATGTTCTAGGCAGCCATCACAGTAATAGCTGAATAGTTAATAACTAGATCCCTTTGCTTCCAGGCCAACTCACTCAAAAATGACAAGGGACAGAAGCGAGAGCAAATGCCCTTGTTTCACCTTGTATAACAGCAGCAGTAACGATGATGATGAGGATGATGATAACAGGACAACCTTAACAGAGCTGTGGTGACAGTGAGGAGACAGTGAACAAGAAAGCTAGTGACCTGGAGTCAAAATATGGTCAGCACACTGAAATGTAGTTTTAATAATCATTGTAGGTGCTTTTGGGTTTTGGTTTTCAAATACTTCTTCTATTTGTAAAATAATATACATCCGTTATAGAAAATGTAGACAATAATAGGGACATATAGTGAAGAAAATACAAGTCTTTCATAATCCTATCACAGAGAGATGTTCAAGGTTAACATTATATTTATAATCTTCTATTTGCTACTGTTTTTTAACTGATAAAGAAATAATTCCAAAAAGACCATAATGGCACTTGGTAAAAATTTCCGGCCATACAGAAATGTATATAGAGAACATGAAGATCCTTCCTCTTTGTCTGCCACATGCCCCACCATCCCAAGCCCCACTCCCCAGAGAGATCGACAGTTTAGTATATATTTCTACTAAATATTGACAATTATGCTTTTCTCTTATGAAGGATTATGTCCTCTTAAGATTTTTTAAATCTTAAGCATTCACTGCCTTTCCAACCACAAGCTGAGAAGCAGAGGATATAACTTTATACTTTTTGGTGTTTCCTGTGCCTACCACGATACTCTGCACACTCAATAAGCATTTGTTGAAAATGGTTATACATCCTTCCCAAGCCACAAACTCAGTCTCAAAATAGAACATGTCTATAAATGGTGGGTTGCCAGCCTCTGGGTCACTCAAGCCGCCAATCCCAGCAGAGACATCTGTAGAAACAGAACTCAAAACACTGTTTTGCTTATCTTCTAAGTTTCTTCTGTGGTCTTCCTGAATGGGCCTCTGCATTCACCTATGCAACTGCCCCTCTGGACTGTCAGTACTCCTGAGGCCAGCAGCACCTCTCATACAATCTCTGTAAATTGGACAATCAGTGCCACACAGAGGACTTGCTCACGAAATGTTAGTTAACTCTCCAACACTCGGGCAGAGCTTCTCACAGCCTCTGCAGGACAGAAAGGCTATTCACACACGCAAACTGGCCAAGCATCGCAAAAAGAAGGGCTGCTGGAGACATCTGGAACCAGAAGTTTAAAAACCGACACAGCAATGTTCTTATAAGACATTTTGCACAGAGCAAGACGGCGTGTTCTCTTGAGTAAGGGTAGTGTCTGAAAGTGCATCAATGAGCTCCTTGAAGAGAAGCACAAATATCCAGAGCTGCCACAAGCACCAGACAGACCGTGAGGGCTGACAGTCGCCTAAACATAGGCTATCTTTCCAAGGAAGGCTCTGGGCACAGCAGCTGGCTAGGATAAAAGGAAAAGTCCACCACCAGAATTCTGCTATCTGGATCAGGCTGCAGTACAGTCCGTCTTGAGCCCATCAGAACCCACACCTTTCGTTTTGAGACCCAGTGAATGCACAATGACATTACTCACGTTTTCCTACTGCCCAGCCACAGAAGGGGAAGATTATTAGACGTCACTAGCAACCCGCAGCTTCACCTCAACAACACAAAGAATAGCTGACCTCACCCATCATTCAAAGAGTTCCTCTGGGAGTGTAGCCCAGATTTATTAACTCTAATTGTGGTCTTCTGCTACCCTAACCTTCGCTCTCTTCCCTTCCCAACAGCCAATTAAATTTCACTTTTGAAAATACACAAACTCTTTGAAAAAAAACTCATCCATTTACATACAGCAAATGCAGCTAATTTTTTATATTTTGGTATTTAACATTCTTATACTGATGGAAGTAAAAGAAACAATGGAGTCAGACTTAACAACAGACCAAAGCTCAGGTGGGAAGAAAAAGTCATATGGAGAAGAGACGAATTCAGGAGAGCCGGGGCCAAGAGCATAGACACAATTCTCCCCCTTCACTGCGAGGGTTACGGATGCCCAGGGAAGGGTGAACAATCCAGGTCATGGTTAGGAGACAGAAGTCACAAGTGTCAGAAAAGGGCCATCAGTTCTAATGCTTAATCGTTCATCGTATTTGACATAATGTACCTGTCACTCTGCATTGTGGTGGCACCTTAGATATTTCAAAATATGAACTACTTTTATTTATAGCAATAAGAACATTGTCTGCCTCCCTGACTACACCTGAAGCCCATCTGGTGCAGGAACCAGCCTATTCGTGTTAGTGAAAATATGTAACGTAGCACATGAAAGGCAATAAATACTCTGCATTCTCTTGAAGTATTACCCTTGAAGCTCTGAAAGAGGGATAATAAAGTGAAAAGATAAGGCCAGACCCACTTACTTTCCTAGTAACAGAAATGAGTATAAAATATAATAAATCGGTTCTGAGAGGCCTCTGCTTCTCGCCAAGATAGAGCAACAGGGACCAGCTTGATCTTCCCACTGAAACAACTGAAAAAAAAAAAAATGCAAACTACATAAAACTATAGCTTTCAAGATGTTGGATTTCAGGCAACGAAGGGCAGTAATTCCTGAGAGACAGGAAACAAACGAAGGCCTACACCTGCCCTCGTCATTGCCCAAAGAGACGCTCCCGGGCCCAGCGCTGCTCCGGGGCCCAGCGCCGGGCAGGGGGACCCCTGCAGAGCCCAGGTGCCTCCTTCAGTCGAAGAGACGAAGCGGGTGGCCTGGCTAGGACACCTAGGCCACCATCAACTCTAGTTCCCAGCAACTCCATCCATAGAGTCCAAGTCGGCAGAGATGCCATGCGTCCCTCCCAGTGATCAGAGGCACTGGCCAGGAGCAGAGCAACGGAAGAGACATTCAGACACGGGACTGGGAAGAAGTAAAGGTCTGCACACAGGAGCGTACATAAGCACCAGCAAGACGGAGGTGGAAGGCAGTTGTTCAGCGAGAACAAACATGAAGACAGGCAAGGATTTTGAAAAATTTCAAAGGGTAATACAAATAAAATATGTTAATGTTGCCAACTAGTAAAGAGTATACAGTAAATGCTATTAAGTACTTGTTAAGTAAAAATTTCAAATCAGGATAAACAAAGTTAAGGTGAGAATCAAAGGAAAATAAAAACAGAAAAGGAAATATATGTGTGAAGAAAAGTACTCCTGCTGGGAATATGCAAAGAAAGCTGGGGCCACAGGATCGCTCACTCAAACAGGCATGGTTTCCATTGGTACCAGGAGTGTCCGATCTGTGGCCTGCGGGCCGCATGCAGCCGGGGATGGCTATGAATGCAGCCCAAGAGAAAATCATACATTTACTTAAAACCTTTTTTTTGCTTATCAGTTGTCATTAGTGTTTGTGTTTTTAATGTGTGGCCCAAGACAACTCTTCTTCTAGTGTGGCCCAGAGATGCCAAAAGGTTGGACACCCCTGGAGCTGAATATAATCAACCAGTAAGTTATGGTTCAGTTGTTCTAATCAAGGCAAAGTAAGATGAAATATGAGCAGAGGACAAAGCCTGTGAGTACAAAAACTGAAAGGCAGAATAATCTCTTTAAGAAGAGAAAACCCCAAACCTCCAACACAATACTACCAATGAATACTCTACAATATTAAAATATAGAACATACAAAAATATGATAAAATACTGAACACATAAAAACATTTAGGAGTCAAGTCCAGCCAACAGAAGGCAGAGTGAATGTCTACCTCAAGCACTATTAATACAAGATTATGTTATGAGTAGCTGTCTGTGTACATGACAACTGAAATGGAGAAGGTGGGGTTTGAAGCATGTTTTATTCCTGGGGAGCAAGAGCTGTGTTGCTCTAACGTAGTACTCATGAGAGGTAGATTATTTAGCATAAAAAGAACATGATTTGGCCACTATATATTGCCAAGTAGCCAGCCAAGTACATGGTCTAGAAGTGGGTCAAAATGAAGGGAAACCATGTAAATATGCTGTTTGTGTGATTAACAAGCCAAAAGCCAGTATCCAGAGGGGCCATATGGCAATTCAATTACTTAATCACATCCTAGGGTAGGAAGCTCAGAAACCAGGAAGTTTAAGACTAACTACGTAAAATGTCACTTGATCTATCAGGAGCAGATGAGCATAGAACCTGCCACATCTCGGGGCAGACTGATTAATCCCCTCGCACAGTTACTGGCACAGGAACAGACAAGCCAGAACAATGGAACAAAGTGAAGTCCAAGACTGAGTGAGGTCTCTTTTAGTGTATGATGGTGATTCTTAACCTTTTTCATCTCTTAGCACACATAAACTAATTTCTAAAATTCTGCAGCACACCAAAAAATATATTAATTTTTTTGTCAATCTGACCCCCCCAAAATTTGGTGTAATTTTGATTCATTTACACCAGAAGGCTGCTGTTGTGTTGACAGCTGTCATTTCTTTATAGACCATCTAAGGGAAAAGAGATCAGTGCCCCTGACTAAACGTCAGGCACTGCATGTTCCAAACACTGGAGGCGTACCAGTGTGCCGCAGCACACCAGCTGAAAACCGCTGGTGTGTGATAAAGCTAGCATTGCAAATCAGTGGTGAGAGAGTTGGGAAACACTGCCATTGGGGGGGCGGGGGAGCTGATTCTTAACTCCCTTCTCACCCTGGTTCCCAAATAAATTCCACTTTGGACAAAGATTTAAAAAGTTAAATCATAAAAATCCTAGAAATACGTGTGAAGATTTTTCTAATCTTAGAAAGAGAAGGCCAGTTAAAAAAAAAATACAAAAACCAGAACCCATAATGCACATAATAAAGGGATTACTTTGACTATATAAAAAAAATTAATGGCAAAATACCAAAGAGAAAGTGGGAAAAATAGCAAAAATTATTTGCAACACAACAAAGGGTTAATTTAGAGTGTTTTCAAATCAACAAGAAAAAAAAACAAAACCCTCAAAAGAAAATAGGGAGTGACACAAACTAGCAATTCACAAAAGGACATAGAAATGGCCAATAACATGTGAAAAGCTATTTAATCTCATAATCAAAAGAAAATCAAAGAAAAATAATGTGATGATATTTTCCACCTTTTGGGAAAGTGTGATAAAACGTAGCAATCTGTCCAGTGAGGGGCAGCAACCTGCGTACACTGTGGGTGAGAACGTATAAACTGCTACAGCTTTTCTGGCGAGCTATTTGGTGATGTGAATCAGAATTGAAAATGCCCATACCACGTGACCCAGCAGTGCCACTCAGGAATGGACCCTAAAGGGATAATCACACGCCTCTGCAAAAGATATTATACACCTGGACGTTCACTGCAGCTAACAACTACCGAGCACTTCCACAGGCCATCTGCTGTCCTAAGCATCTCATGCACATCATCGGATAATCCACAGAGGGACCCCATGAGATATTACTATATCTGTGCACTCTAGATGAAGAATTGCAACTCTGTTAAATAAATTATGTTATGTAACAAAACATTACCAGATGCTTCTGAAAATCTTTTAGGTATTTATTGACATTAAAAGATATTCATAGCCTGCTGAGTAAAAGGTAGGTTACAGAATAACATGTAAAATCCTGTGTGTGCATGTTTATGCTAAAAAAGATACCTGGAAGGATGTTCTTCAAAATATTAACAGCAGCTCTAAGTGGCAGGATTTATGGTGAGGCTTTTTTCTATATTATAGTTTTTCTGTATTGACTGAATTATTCCCTACCCCACTTGCAGTTAGCAGGAATCATTTTTTAAAAATAAAACTATATAGTTTATTTTTACTTTGGAAAAAAAAGGATATATGGAAGGGTGGCATGAGAAGTACTCATAGACCGTGTCGGTTTGCTCTTCTGTCACTCTGGCTAAGGGATGTAACAGCAGGTTACAGGCTGGGGCAGAGAACCCCGCCCCTCTCAGCCACACAACATGGGGGTCTGGATTTACAGGGGACATCCTAATATCATTATTCACGGATACACTACCCTTTCCAGAGCCACATTCAGAGTCTTCTGTTCATCACCTGTTGAACAGTGACTGCCAGTGTCCCCAATGGTGGCCATTTAGTGCCCCCAGCAGGGGAGCTCTGGGCAGCAGGGAGTCACTGGCTGGCATTTATAACCAAACTGGTTTTTGGGGACTCATTACATTAGATGTAGGGGGACAGTTTGTACTGCCTCCTCTGAAATATGTCCACCTTGACAGCTACTGACTATAAGACTCATCCACGCATTTTCTGCCTCTCATTTTAAAGCCTGAGGGCCACACATTTTAGGGACCATGAACTAACACAGGTGGCCATTTCTGTGGTCACGTAGCTAGCCCCTAAAACCCAACATTCTTCATGGAAATGATTTTGTCTTCATATCTAATTAAACCAGAAGCCTAATTAAATTACTGTTACTATAGCTTGGAGAACTTGAAGTTGGTCCCAAGAGTCACTGTAGCTTGGAAAAAAACTCAGTAATGAGAAACTTCTGCCTATCTTTAGTTACACACCTGATCGAAAGTAAAATACTGGAAGAACTGCCAGGGGCACACGCGGGCGGGGTCGGTTTCACGCAGCAGACCCCAGTTTAAAAGGCACATGCAGCACAGCCAAAGAAACCATCAACAAAATGAAAAGGGAACCCAGTGAATGGGAGACCATACTGCCAAGGACACATCTGACAAGGGGTTAATTATCCAAAATATATAAAGAACGTCTACAACTCAACACCAAAAAATAATCCAATTAAAAAAAAAATGGGCAAAGGAACTAAGCAGGAACTTCTCCGAAGACAATACACAGATGGCCAATAGACGTAAGAGAAGATACTCAGTGTCAGTAATCATTGGAGAAATACAAATTAAAATCACACTGAGCTATCATCTCACGCCTCTCCTGTCAGAATGGCTATTATCAATAAATCAACAAACAACAAATGTTGGAGAGATTGTGGAGAAAAGGGATCCCTCGTGCACTGTTACTGGGTATGTGGACTGGTGCAGCCACTGTGGCAAACAGTATGGAGTTTCCTCAGAAAATTAAAAAAGGAACTGTCTTATGACCCAGTGATTCTGGGAATATACCCTAAAAAACCCAAAACACTAATTTGAAAGAATATACATACTCCTATGTTCATTGAAGCATTGTTTACAATAGCCAAGATATGGAAACAGCCCAAGTGCCCATCGGTGGATGAGTGGATATAAAGGCTGTGGTAAGCAACACAATGGAATACTACTTGACCGTAAAATAGAAGGAACTCTTACCTTTTACGATAGCATGGATGGACTTGGAGAATATTATGCTAAGTGAAATAAGCCAGTCATAGAAAGACAAATACCATATGATCTTGTTTGTATGTGGAATCTAATGAACAAAATAATGTAACAAACAAAATAGAAACAGAAGCACAGATACACAGAACAGACTGACAGCTGTCAGAGGGGTGGGGGTTTGGGGGCCTGAGTGAAAAAAGGTGAAGGATCATGGACATGGACAACAGTGTGGAGACTGTGGGGGCTGGGGTGTGAGGGGGATAAATGGTAATGGAAAAAATACAATAAAATGATTTAAAAAAAGAAAGGAGCTGAAGGGATTAAGCAAACGTAATGTATAAAACACATAGACACAGACAATAGTAAGGTGACTGCCAGCGGAAAGGGGGTGGGAGGGAGGTAGACGAGGGCCAAGCGGGATAAATGGGGACGGAAAGGGATTCGAGGTGATGTGCACACAGTGCAGTGTGCAGATGATGTTTTGCTGAGTGGCACACTTGAAACCTGTATGGCTTTGTTCACCAACGTCACCCCAAAAAACTCAGTAAAGAAAATAAAACCACATGCAGATGACCCAACCATCTTGCCATCAGGAACAAGCTCTCTGGCGAGTAAACAAGGGCGTGAATCCAGTGACAGCATCCTTCGCACACACTCCTGCTTTCAACAAACAAATGGGCAGGGTGCCTACCATGTGCTGGGCCCTACTTAGGCCCTGGGGAAACAGCAGTGATCATACATGTTCTGGGCTCATCGAGCTTTAAATATGCTTACGGAAGTCTAAAAATTAGGTTAAATGTGCTAGACATTTAATCTACACAAGACAGCCTGTCCCAGTGAAAATAAAGCTAGTTGTTATAACTACCAATAACTAACTAGCCAGTTAGTTAATTAAAGCCTGTGTAATAATTAATTGGTTGGGGAAGTAGGCACAAGTCATTCTCTCTCTTGGGAATCCATTTCCCCAGTAGTAAAACTGAATTACTGGAATAATAAAAATCAAATGAAATAACATCCAAAGGCAAGGCACTGGTGATCCCACAAAGAATGGGAATTTAAGATTTAGGCTCCCCAACCCAAACAGGGAGCACGGGGGGAGGGGGGACATAAGAGGGCCTGGGCGATGCTCTTGCAGGCAGAAGAAAGTCTTACCAGAATACCCTTCTGTTAAGTATGGCACTGCTAGGGCCATAAAAACATGAGCCAAAAATAAGATCACAAATGTTCCAGTTCTCAGGGAGACTATTCTTAGAAATGAAAAGGCTAAACATAAACTCTTATACAAGTTTTCAAACCTATTCAATTATTCAGACTTGTCTGCAAGGCAGGATGATACAGAGGCAAGAGCTGGGCTAGTAGTCCACCTGAATTTTTTTCTGGCTGTGCCTAAGGCCTTGTGAACTTGAGCAGCTCAACCTGACCTCGCCACCAAGGCAAGGGGAGGCTGGAATGACATTTCTAGTCACTGTAAGCTTTAAAATTCTATGACTTATCATCAACTTAACCTCTCAGTTTGCTTTTCCACTGCTCTGTCTTCATTAAAAGAAGAAAAGCAGGCAAGCAAACAAACAAACCCCAGCTCCCTGCTGGACAATACGCTAGTGTCAAAAGCAGAAGGCAGCTGCAACCTCCATCATCTGAGAAACCTCAGCAACCTGCACACCCACTGAGGGGCGGGAGGGAGACCTCTGATGCCACCACCCATGCATTAAGAATCTATGCACTTGACCTCTAAGAGAAACTTGCAAACCATCACCCTGAATCAATTTGTTAAGGTTGTTACAATTGCATAAATTTAGTAATCTGCTTTCTTAGCTTACAGAAACAGCTAATCAAATCTGGGGACAGCGTATATAGAGACAGGGGTAGCAACAAAAGGAACAGGATATTGCAAAGGGACCATATCATTTTTGCAACTACAACAACAACAAGTAAACTTCACCAAGAAGACAGTGGCATGAGGCTTATAAACCTGGGCTGCTGGAAATAGGAGAAAATAGCCCTACAGATCTCAAATGCCGTTGAGGGCATTAGTGCCATCAGTGTGAGAGGTGGTAGGTATCTCATAATGTAATCTTGATGATCAGGGTCATATGGTTGACTAAGAAGGCAGAGAAGTATTTTAGAGAAATTTCCATTAAAACAACAAAACCTTTGGCATTTAAAAGGGCAGGCTTAGTTTTTTAAACATTCACTTTCATAGAATAATTCATTCATTTTGAATCATGGCCAATAAATGAGCTAAATTGCAAAACTGTTAGCATTTAATCTATACATCTTAGTTCCATTTCAGAGAAAAGGAAGTGATGAAAGGCTGCACCCCAGTCGCCAGCTGACTGAACCACAAAGGCTCACTGCTCACCCACCTGGCTGGGGACTAACCCCTCACTCCCGCCACCGCCAGGCTGGCTTCTTCCAGATCTCTGGGCACACACCAGAGATCTCTAGCCCCAGACCATTGAACGTGCTGTTCTCTCTGCCTGGGATACTCCTACAGGCAAAAGTTCTATTCATCTTCAAGTAGCAGTTTAAATAATTTCTCAGCAAGGCCTTCCTAATGTCCCAGACTTTAAAAAAAAAAACCTCCCTCAATTATTCTCTTGTAGTTACTTTTTTTCTTCTTGGTATTTATCATATTGATAATTACATATTTGTGTAATGTCTATTTTCTCTCCAGGGATCTTGTCTGCTGTGTTCCACATCAGTTACCAGGACCAGAAGCCAGTACAATGCCCACCATGTGGTAGGTGCTCAGTAACCAAGTGTTGAATTAAAGACTAATAATAATAGTATTGAACCTTTCCTGGGCACTTATGATATGTAAGGCACCACCGCTACTTTAGAGATGAAGAAGCAGGCTCTGAGAGGCTGAGGAATTTGCCCCGAGTCGTACAGCTGGTAAGTAGCAGAGCAAAGATTAGACTCATGTCTGTCTGACCCCAGGCTGGGTACCCTTTCTCCTGCACTGTGTGAGGCGGGAGTGGGGAAGGACTCCTAGAACAAGCATGGTCTGTACCTTTAAGGAGTTTATAATGTGTGGAATAAACGTTTAGTAAATGAAAGTGAATACAAGACAGAATACCATAGTAAATGCTGGATTACATGGCATAGTTAAATGTTGTAGGAGAGAAGGGGAAAACAAACCAGCTAGAGGTTGTTTGGACAGGAGGAACGTCCTCAGAACAAAATGGAGAAGCAACCCAGCACCTGGTGAACAAAAGGGACTGGCGACCAGGTCCCAAGGCACCTGGAACGGAGGATTAACACAGGCCAGGAAGTGGTGAAATAATAAAGAGATGAGCACACAATAAAAATAATTGGGTTAACATTCTGGTGCTCTATGCTACTACCAAGCACAGTTCTTGAGATGTACCTACCACATCTCATTAATATTCCTTACAACTTCACAGAGGTCAGCGAGGGCAAAGCTAGCTGCGCACTCAGTTAATGAGTGAGGGCGGAATCAGCAAGGTGCTATTTCAGAGCTCTCAATGCAAAGCCACCATCACGAACTCCAATAAACTAAAGCTTAAAGAAGAAGAGAAATAGTTATTAACCTTATAAGTAGTCCTATTTTTTGTAATTGTTAAGTTCTTTAAAAGTACAAGTAAAATAACTTTACATACTTGAAACTATCATATCCAGAGGACCAGGTACCTGATGGTGTGGGAGTAGTGCTTTCTCCAGCTCCCAGAGCTTCAAGAAAGACACTCGGGTAGATCAGCTCTCCCCTTTACTGCACCCCCTTTTCTTAACCCTGAGTCAAAGACACAAGTAGTATGTAGCTCTTAATCCATATTTGGTTCCTATGAATGTCCGTAACAATTCTCTAGGAACATTATAACTGATAAAAAACTTTAAGCACATACACAAATTTCTGAGCATCTAACTGGTAATGCATAGGAAGCTTTATGGAGATCCCCGTTGCACGATACCCTCGGCAACAGATGAACACACACGACGTCCCACACTGTCTCATTTAATCTTCACACTGACCCCAGGAGACAGGTATTAGTATACCCATTTTATCAATGAAAAAACTAAGGTTCACTGGGATTAATCTCTCCATTGTCACCACCTATGTGTGAATGCAGCCCCGGTCTGAGACCATCTTCCCTCCTCACTACTGCCTCCAAGAACTATCATTGTATCAACAAGCTAAAATTTTAATGTAATCATGAAGATTAAAAAAAGAACACATACGTTTCCTACATTACTGCCAATCTTGACTCACCCTCATTCCTGCCACCCCCGCCCAAGCCTGTCACCCAACCCTGCCAAGTGATAAAACCAAATCCATTTATTCTCATCGGTGCCCTTTCGTGCACATGTTCCTCTGGAGCTGGTGTTTACCAGGGTGATCTGGCTGACGGTTGGGTCCCGCGGACGCAGTAACAGATCAGTAGGCTTATTAAGAAATGACATCAATTAAAGGTATGTGGTACTTCAAGGTTTTTGGAACGTTTCAACATTTCATGATAGTGCACCGTTTCACGTGATGGGGACCCGAGGCTCAGGAAGGCTGCTTGACTCTGCGGCAGGTACTATGACCTTTAAGGAGCAGAGGACTCACAAGTACGTGAGTTACACTGGGGGTCGGTAGTCCTGCCTCTCCCCGAAGCGAACGCACTGAGTTAAAACACACCTACGGCACCCTTCCCAGCAGAGGAGTGCCGTGTCGGGACCTGTGCTCTCCCCCCCAGCTCTTGGCACATAAGCAAGTCACTTAGCGTCATCGGTAAAAGAGATCTGACCAGCTAATAATCAGCCTATCAATCTATGATTCAAACTGTTGTGCACATTGTCAGCAAGAGTTCCAACTTACTCTTGCTCACGGATGTGCAGAAAAGAAAGTCTGTTGATGGGCTTCACTGTCTTATTGCTCCTTCAATAAAATCCAGGAGCCCAGGAGTGTTCCTGGGAACCCTTGGCACTTGGAGCATAAAAGATGGTCCACCCCGCCTCTCTCCTGCTGCCCTGTTGGACACACTCCTTCAGGACTACAGCGATGGTCACTCTGGAAAGAAACTCTCTTTGGCTTCCCCAGCTCCACCTTTGGTTTCTTTGGCTCTAGCCTCATGTCTGGCACTATCTGTTAAAACATTTTCCCCCGTAAGTCTTAATACCAAACTCCCCACCTGTACCCCCTTTTCTTTTCACCCCCCACAAACAGCTACCTTTTTATTTAACCTCTGTATATGTCTTCCTGAAGCCTTAGTCATACTCATCCACCACCTCTTCCCAACAGAAACTTTCCATCGACCTTGCCCGAGCATGTCTCGGGTTTCCTTCCCTGTATGCCTTTACCGATCTCCCTGAGAATCGCCTCCACCCATGGATCCTCCCTTTGCCCACGGCCCTCCCAGACCACCACACGGTAGTGGCCATGCCTTCTTCACAAAGTCTTCCAAACTCTCAGCGGGCAGTCCCGGACACCCGAATCCTTCGGGCGGCATCAGTGCGAGATCCTACGTTTCACTGTGCAAACCTGGACTCCACTGTATGTCGTTCACTGTATGTAGTTCAGTAGCTGCTTCAATGAATGACACCTACTTTATTTATTTATGTATTCATTTATTTTAATCCTCACCCAAGGATGTTTACTGATTTGAGAGAGAGAGAAAAAAAACATCAATTGGTTGCCTCCTGTATGGGGCCCTGACTGGGGATTGAACCTGCAACCTTCGGGTATGTGGGACACACTCTGACCAACTGAGCCACCTGGCTAGGGCAAATGATATCTACTTTAAATGAGTGAAAATGCTTTACATTTAACAAAAACATTTTGATAAAACTTCTCATTTGCCTCTCCAAATAATCCTAAAACTGCTTCTCTAGTTTAAAAAACAAAAGCAGTGAAGACCCACGATCACAAAGCTGTGAGGCAGCAGAGCTGGGACTCCCCCTGGTCTCTGAGATCGTCCCCTGTGGGTTCTGTGTACAATGTGTCTGTGGTGCAAGTCCTTTCGATAAACAGCGGGTGCCAGGTAAACATTTGATGTGAACTATCTTGTCAGGAAAGTACTAATATTAATTAAAACTTTCCTTCCCTGTTCAATTTCTCGTGGTCCTTCAAGGTCATCTTACTGTTGAACCAGACTTGGCTCAAGTACAATATTAGCACTTAGTTTTTTAGAACATACAGGAAGAACAAAGCTCTTAACAAAAGCAAATATAAGAGAGATAGTGCTCATAAGACCTAGAAGGAAAAGAATCTATATTTTCTTCTGGTGAAAATAAATCAAACCAGTGAATCACACATACATTCTAACTAGCACAGGGCTGAGCAAACCAATGGTAAGCTGACCCTCTACTTTCAAACACACAAGCAGCCAGGACCACACACACAAACACACACACACCCCATTTGGACAGAATACTTGTGGGAAAGGAGGGAAAAAAACAAATTTACTGCTATATATCTATTGGTTTGTTGTAGTGTTTTTTTGGACTATCCAAACTAGTAGCTTTGATTAGCATTAGATTTTTCAGCTGACAAGAAACAACAAAGAATTACCCTAAAAACAAAAGAGTCAAATGTCTTTCATAATGATACATATATAAAAAATACTCTTGCTATCTCTAAGAACACTCTTATTTCACTGAAGCAAGCTCTGGAGGTGGTAACAAATTACCCCCAGATGTGAAATCCAGGCTATGGTCAAGTTCAACTGGCAAGCAGGACAGCCCCAATTTGCTTCTAAATTTGGAATCAACCAATAAACATTTGTGATCAAAACCTCTGGCCTCCTCTTCTTTCTTATGAATCACAGAATTATTTTAGACATTTTAAATCTAGTCTAAAACTGCCCATGTTGTCGATGAAGAACTGAGGGCCAGATACTGAAATGCAAAACAGAAAATAAATTACATTCACAGAAAACTTTCTCAGCAAAACACCACAGGCTCTGAATTGAAGGTTTTGTTTTTACTATGGTTTCCTGAGGCTGGGGTTGAAGGTAGAGAGGGGAAAACAGCCCTAAACCAAACCAAACAAAACCAGCATTCACCCAACAACCTCCACAGGTCTGAAGGGTCTGTCGCCAAGCGTCTTTCAGCCCAGCTAGCTCCAAGCCACACAGCACTAACGCCACTTTGGTCGTGGCCACCGTTGTGACGACAATAAGAAACCTGCCTAGAACCGACTGAAACTGAGCAGCGTGTTCCTTAAGCCCCATTAGTCCTCACAACCACCACCTACATACAGATCCGTGAGGCCGGGGGCAGCAGAACAAGTTTTCACCAACTTTTTCTCAAAAAAGTGAAATATGCAATAGAAACACCAGTTACAAAGGAACAGAAAAGGAACTGAAAATTTCTAGAAATTTACAAATGCAGTATCTATTTCATAATATTTTTGGAGCCACTGTCACACAGCCCTTTGTGAGAAAAGCTGTATTTTTAATTACATGCCAAAGTTGATCATTTTAGTCTACCTTACTATTAGCTTCTAATCATATAAACCATCCAAGTGTCATCTCTCCGGCTGCTAAACTCAGTTCACTTTCTGTAAAGACAGAACTTGCAGGGTAGGGTGGGTAGGAGGGGAGGGAGAAGAGGAAACATTACCCTCTGGCTCTGACCACGACAGCTCAGTGTTAAGCACTGCCCTTTGTGTGAGGATCACCCAAGGGGAACGGGACACCTAGGGCAAAGCTGGGGGGCACAGTGTCTGCAGTCACCCACTGAGAATCCAAAGCTTGTTGGCAAGAGCTGACTGGAAACCGGCAGAGCAGAGAAGGAGCTGTAAATATAACCTCTGTGAACCTGACTTGAAAGATCAGATCAAAACGGCAGGATGGAGAGCCTAGTATTATTTTTATCATTACAAAAAGAAAAAAGGCATTAATGATTGGCCAGAAGAATAAGTCTTCTTCCAATTATTTCCACAGGCAGGAGAGTCAGTTTTCTAATAAAAAATCACTATGCACAGAACCAAATATTTGAGTCGGCAGAGAAGTCGCCCAATTGTTACATTGCTTTCCCTTTGAGCCATTTGTCCCATTTGGCTAGCTCTCACCCCAACCAAACCTCAGATGAAGACCAACCTTTGCCCAGATAAATATACTTCACCAAATCTGCTGATATTTCCAGCTGAAGTCCCCAGTGCATTTTAATATCCCGTCTGGTCAAAAGTCTGAGCACTCTACTGCCAAGGAGTAGGACCAACCAGGACCAAGAAAGAGATCCTACAGAATTCCTACTCCTTGACCCCAAAATAAATAAATGAAACAGGACTCAAGAAAAGATGAACTAGAGGGTGAGGCTAAGGGTGGGAGCACTGGGGAAGGTGATGTGAAGAAAGGCTGAACACTGGAATGAGTGAAGCAGTTAGAAAGTTCCGAGGAGCTACAGGCACTGACCTTCGGATTCCCAGGTGTGACAAAGACCCACAACAGGCCCAAGGGGCAGCCCCCTGAAGCCTCCTCTTTGCCCTGCCAGCCCCAGCAATCACAAACACATCCTTGTTGGACTGACACCCATTCCACAAGGCGCTCTGTGGAACTTGTTTATTTAAGAAGCCAGATGCTTTGATGTTGGAGTACAAGTTGGGAAATAATGACTGTAAAGAAGTAGTGACAGGAGCAGAGAGAGGACAGAGAATGAGCTACAGTTCCTGGCTTTATTAATCATAACTTTTAAAAGTCACAAGGACATTGTCAAATTCTCTGAACAGAGGAAATGAGAGGTAAGGAAATTATGTCAGCCACCAGTGTAACTCCAGCCAAGGCATTTCATCTGTTTCTTGAAGACAGTTTCATGCCTAATCTCAAAGGGGTGCTTACAGGAAAAATGTTTTGAAGCAATCCAACTTAGCAACCAACATTAATAAACTCTTCTACACTCGCTCAATTTCTCTCATGTACAAAGGTTTATGTGGCACCAACACTCCAAACACTTAAAGGAAAAAATCAGCTAAAAGTGTAGCATGACAACAGTTTAGGGTTAAAGGCAAAAGACAGGTTATTTATCGAGTGTAAGAAAAGAGCTTTTATAAATACACATGCACACTTGTTGGATTTCATGAGTGAAGAAGCCTCAGTTATATAGATCACTAGGGCACAGGTCTCCTAGAACCAGAGGAATAAAAAAGCAGCACATTTTAGTTCTACTTCTGCTTTCTTAAGAAGCTTAATTAAACACCAGTATATTCTCACAAGCCAAAAAAGCCACAGAAATGGGTCCAGGAGACTCGCTAAAACCTTCTGAAGCTTTTCATTCTCTGGCCTGAGTATCTTTTCTTTGGGTCTTGCCCCTCTGGAGGGTAGTCACATCCATTGAATTAATGGAGCTTGACACTAACAACAAGTTATAACAAGTAAAGAGAACCAAGAACTTCTAATTTTTCTTGGGAAGTGAATTCTGTCATCTTGAAAAACAACTCTGACACTTTCCCAGCTGTACAGAACTATTCAACATCTCTAATAAAACGTGGTTCTGGCATGCTAATATTTTTACTTTACTCTGTTTATAAAGGGCCCTAAAATACTACATCTCTTCAGTACAGTTCAGGGTGATTTATTATGACTGTTACAAATACAGAATTGAAAAGCAGAACAGACTACTACATGACAATTCCTGGTGAAGGAGGTGGAACTCGAAGAACCGCTTCGCTCGCCCACTGCAAGGTGAAGATCATTCACAGCGGCTCCACTTTTACCACACATGCACATTCCAATGGGGATGGGATCATTGAAGAAGAGACTGAATGATCAACAAATGCAAAAGTAGCCATTTAAAATTAAGGCAATTGGAAGGAGATTTTTTAAAAAGCTAAAAAAAAAAAAAAGCTACAGAAAAATCACTGGAAATAGTAGCTAAAAAAAAAATTAAAAGAAACAGATTTCTTCATATGCCAGACTTCAAAGAATAAGGTTCCAGATCTGCTGTTGATTTGGCCTAAGAACCCCCCAAGCCAGTTTTATCAACTTTTTGCTAGAGAAATCACAGCATTACCAATGACATCAATTCAAACTAACCAGAGAGGACCTGCAGTAAAGGAATGAATCCAAAAGTAGCAGCAGATCCTGTCAACCAGGAAGAGAAGAATCTGACATATGGGATAAGAATGCTGTGTCCAGCTGGCTCCGGGAAGGAAGTGGGCCCGTTATAAAGTACACATCTGTGTTGTAAAAGCAACTCCACTGCCAGGTGGGAGTCTACATGATTTGTCCCCCTTCATCAAACGGGTAGATTTTCCAGTATTCATTCCATCCTACCTGCACCCAACCTGTCCCACCGTCAGCACTAGCTTGGCCACCTTTCTGCAGCTGCTGCTTGGACTGCATTAAGCTGACTTATCCCTGACTACTTCCGCTTTCACTGAAACCGCCTTAGGTCCCCATTGGAGAATTCTGCACAGGTAACAAGTGTAGTCCAGGCAAAGGGAGACAGTTCAAGGGGAAACTGAGATTCGGCTGATATGAATGTGGCTATACAAAGACAAGTGCATTAACCACTCATTTCTGACCCCATGTGCACCTCTCTTTGCAAGAGAAAGGGATATGTAACAGAGAGAATATATCAAATAGAAAATACCTTATGCAAATGTGGGTAGCGACAATTAACTTATTTCTAGGGGGAAAAAATGAGGAAGATGCCCAAGTTGCAGTGGAACAAGGAGCCAGGGCATTCCTAACAATTGGCTTTGTCAATCCACTGGGGCGCAAGGGTTGATCTGCTTGTCTCTCTAGGGAGAGGACTGCCTCGATTTAAAAAGTTTTCCACCAGAACCTAGCTCAAAGCCGAAGTCTGCAACGTTTTTCTTAGCCGCTGGAAGCCTTGTTACAAGGCATACACTTCCTGGTCAGAGTCCAATGCCACCATAGAAGGTCAAATTGAAGGCGTTTTAAAGAGAGATGACATATATACTGTCGTCCCCTTTCCAAGCTTGTTCTTTTACCTGTGCAAACACACTCAGTAACCTAACAACTGCTGTGAGATTTCTGCACACCCCCTGCCCTCCTTGCAAGTACTGACTCAGAGGGCACACCTTGGCTTCTGCGCAGCCCAACTTCTGCAAGCACTTCAGAGATCACCATTCCTCCACCTTCCCGGGGAGGCACAGCGCTACTGGGTCCTGACTAATTTATACACACAGAAAACGACACTCAGGAGGTTTTGACAACTTGAAAAAAAAAAGAATGCCGTGAAAGGCTCAACCGGCCTCTCCTGTGACGAAACACAGCCGCGCGAGCCTCGGCGTCCCGGGGCCCCTCCCGGGCCGGACCCCACCCGCTCTCCCGCCGCAGCTTCGGGGCGGCGGCCCGGTGGGGTGCGAGCGGCGAGTAGCTGGGGTCCCCTCCGCGGAGACACCAGGCGTGGGTGGGGCGGCACCTCGCACTCCCGGTGGTGCTCAGGCCTGGCGCCCGCTCACCTGGTGCGTGTTGTTGACCAGCCTTGCGACGAAGTCCGGGACCCGGCCGCAGTCTTCGTCCTGGCCGGGCGCGCTGCGGCGCCAACGGCCGCGGAGAAAAGGGCCCCCGGGCGCGGCGGCGCGCAGCCCCCAGCTCACCCCGATGGGGCCGGCCCAGCGCGACAGCGGCGCAGCGGGCGGCGGCGGCGCGTCCAGCCGGTCCTGGCAGAACGCGGCCCGCGGCAGCAGCTGGAGAACGAAGAAGAGGAGAAGGCCGAGGCCGTGGGGCCAGCGCGAGACACAGTCCGCAGCTGCTCTGGGACGCTCCATCGCCACCGAATGCCGACGCCGCCGACACCTGCCGCCCGGCGCCCGCCCACCCCCGCCGGCGCCGCGCCACACCCCCGAGCCCGAGTGGCGCTCCTTGGATACGCGCAGCCGGGCCTCTCCGCCCCATAGGCCAGCCGCCTGTCCTTCTTCCCCGGCGCGCTCCTCATTGGCTCGCGTCGCCTCTGGCTTTCGGGGGTCTTGGATTCGGATGCCAAGATACGGGAATGATTGGCTGGAACACGGTAAAGACCGCTGAGGTCATCCCCGCCTCGCCCGCGTCTCTAGGGCCGGACTTCCAGAGTTGATAGGACCTTCCCCGCCACCCGCGGAACTCCTAACTCAGTGATGCTGCTCCCCTTGCGACTCCCTCGGGCACCCTCAAGTTGGGCTGGGTTAGTCGCCTCCTCTCCCCCAGAGACACCCCCAAAATTCTTTGGGTTGTGGCAGCTCCGGGAAAATCTCCCCAGGGAATCCCTGAGCTAGCTTAGCTGGAAAACGGGGCTTGGTCATGAACCGGTGCTTCAGGTTTTAAGCCCAGCGCACTGGGGCGCCCATTGTCTACTGAAGCAGCCGCCTTGCTGCCAGGAAGATGAATGCGAATTGTGTGGGCTAAAGCCTACGGAGAAGATAGAATCAGGGCGTTTGTGAGTCATGCAAGCTTTAAGTTCCTCCACCACGTACGGCCTCACTCACCTTCCTCTTCTGCAAGGAGTTAGGCGAAAGGTAGGGTTGCTTATTGGTTTTCCTGGAGGCAGAAAGTAGTTTAAGCATTAGGGGCAGGGCAGGTCCAAGTGGACAAGAAGATTGCCCAATGCCTACTTAAGACAGGATCATTTCAGATGCATATTTATTATTTCTGCCAAAGTGCAGTGTTCATTTGCATAAGGTTGGTTTTTCAGTGTTTGTCTCCAAAATTAGCACCCCGCCCACAAAAACGTAAAACAAAACCCTATGCTGTTCCCTGTACCGTAGGAACTGCACACATAACTTCTAGAACATGCAGCCCAGGTAAAAACCAGTTCCGGATCTTAACCTTAATTGATTCTGTCCCTTCAGAATGCTAGTTGTTTAGTACAAAAGGCAGCAAATACAAAGAAGCAAAGTATACAAAACGTTACCCCCAGATAAAGAAAATTACTAACTAATACTTTTAACTATAAACTGGAGGTAAACCCAAATGAAAATCTATTCATCATAGAGCAAAATGGTGCACTGCACCCACCCCAATGTTTACAGCAAAATCCTTCTAGTCACGTTAATTTGCAAACAAAATGACTTACAAATTTACACTCTCCCCCCAGAACATTCATAGTAAGACGAGAGAAATGGAAAACATTTCTGAGTGGCATCAGAGCAAGATGAGAAAATCCCTTTATCTTCCAGGTTCTCAGTTACTGAAATAACAAGGTAAATCTTGAAAGCTGGTGAACAATGTGTTCCTTTCCATCAACAACCATGTGTCAGATTATTTTTTAAAATACAGATTATTTTTTAATCTATGCCAACTATGGACATCACAAGACAGTCAGTTCCAGTAGCATGTGATTAGCTGGGGGGGAGAGGTGGGGCTATACAGGAATATTTCTTTGTTTAGTGACACAAAGATGAAAGGTCTATTGTCTTACAGTCTGAAAAGATTTAAAAAAACAACTCAACAGTGCCATCTCCTGGAGAAATTACTAAATACTCTTATACTTTTTAAGTCAATATTAAAACTGTTGCAATTATCTGTAAGGTTTCCTTTAGTTTTAGTTATCATCATATACCTACAGAATGCATTGTTCCTCCCTCAAACATTATCAGCTGCTGGGGACGTGGTACCTTGTATATGGCACCAAGAAAATGACTATTTTGAGATGCAGGCACTAAATACAAAAATGATACTGTCAGATCTCCTTTGTGAAACACTGCACATAAAATCTTACCCGACTCGCGGGACTAAAATTTGTAAACCTGTATTACTAAAAACCATTATTTTCCCCCAAACTTTGTAGCAGAAAGAGGAATAGAAAGCAGTCACATATCAGAAAACCATTCCTCTTTCCTAGTAAGATCATTTCTCTGGTTCTTTTAAAATTGGACCCAAGAAACCTTGTAGAAAATTTTAAAATTCTACAAAAAGAGAAAAAAAAAAACCCACCAAAGTTCTATCTCTTTCAAGAATGCTACAATCCTACTCTTTCAAGAATTCTGAACTTACAATTGTAGGAGGCATAAAGTTTACTGTTTCAGCAGTTGTCCGTGGTGCAAATACACTGTCCAGGCAGTGCGAGCTGAGGCGAAAAGACAAGCTAAGTGCTGTTCCCAGTGGTTTTCCCTAACATGTGATCACACTCACCTCTCTCTAAAGCAGCGTGTTGTGTCCATGTCCACACGAACCTACTGAGTTAAAGGGACCAGTGTTTATTGCCTTGTTTCTCTGCACTGGAAGCTTTGTGGACCCACAGGCCAGATCTAGTATTTTCATAGGTCTACCCCCAATGCCTAATGCACCACGTGGCATATGACCAACCTGTTAAGTTTGAATAAATGTAAGTTGAGACAGGATTTTTCAAAGGCATTTTCTATTAAGATTCGATAAAAGCTGAACATGAGTGAAACTAATCTGATGATCATTTTACATTTCATAACAGGGTTAACATCATTAGAATAGTCTCCTGAACATTGGTGACAATATACTCTAGCTCCCTTACTTTCCTTACATGTGTGTCTAGGGAAAAACTCATTTCTTCCAAATATTTTCCATCGTACGTTTCCAAATGTACATAAACACAAGTTGCTTTTTGCTGGAATACAGTATGAGTTTAATAGTGCAAGTTCATTTCAAATCTCAATGAGAATTCCCTATTACTGAGTAGGTATATAGGCTGCAAGGCACCTGGTGGTGTAAAATCAAGAGCTGATGATTTAAAACCAGAAAATCTGAGTTCAGTTCCCAACAGCTTAATTTTCTGTCTATAGTCACATAGCTTTGGATTCTTCATTTGTTAAGTATAATAATATCAACTTCATGTGGCCATTTCTGTGGCTCCAATAAATTGCTTCTTTAAATCTTAACCAATCTCATGACAGTGACCTAATGGGGGAAGTTCGTAGTGCATTCCAAGTATAACGTAAACTACTTCTGAATTATACCATTCTCTCTTCTTGATTTGTAATTGATTGCCAGTGAAGCCAAGATCAGGAATTCAATTCTTTTATAGCCCTTAACTTCATTATAAAGAAATCTCTTTCCCAGGTGTCTGTTAGGATACCAGAACCTGTACAACATTGTAGCTGGCTTACTCCACCCCACCAGTGTTTGTGGAGGAACTCAAAACATGTTATTTTGATGGTCAATTAGTAGCATCTCCTTCATATAAGGAAAGCAGCAAAAATACCTCTTTACTCAAGATTAACTACAGGACTAAAATGTGTTTACAGTGGTATCAGTATCTTAAACGACTGGGAAGAGCTGGTTTAGTTTTGAGTTCATTGCCAGCCACGGGGGAGCGCCACCGAGACCACCTCAGAACAGGTGTTCTGAAAGGTACGGATATGAACACCACTCTTGTTTTTGGCCCCTAACAGAAGCATTGCGAACAAAAGAATCATTAGAAGAGAATACTCTATTAACAAATATTTTAAGTTTTTCTTTATTTCAGAACTGCCTTTATGTACAGACATCATTAAAAAATGCACATACACTGGAGATTTTCCAAGGAATAGGAGCTGGAAATACAAGTTAAGGGCAATCAGGAGAACTGAAATGGTCCCAGAGAAGCTCTGAGGATCACACTTCCTTAAATGTCCTTGATAACCTCTTCAAGTTCTTCCTTTGTGAACATGTGGAAATTCTGGCCGGGCTGGACGGTGGCTAGCTGGAAAGAAAACAGCGAAGGGTTAATCAGCTGGGCTCAGTCCGCCTGCTGCTGGGAAAGAGAAGCTGCGTTAGCAATGATGCAGCTGGTCGGTAGGAACCAAGGGATCTGCTGTCCCAGGGATATCCTTTCCGGCAACAGCTTCTGAAAATAGTTCTGACTCCAAAATAAACATTCTTATTGACCAAATTTTCTATTTTGAGGTTAACCACACATCTTAGTTAACCAAATGCCTGGCGTCACTGTCACTTCATGAAGTTACTGCAACAGGGATCAAAAGCAGCAGCAAATTCCATGGGGTCAGTATGTTCTTCTGTTAGAGGTTCCTTTAGAAATATATTAAAAGCATATTTACACACTTGCAAGTTGAGCTTGTGTGTGACAGCAGGTGCCCTGGCCACTCTGTACCTCAATTTTCATAGGTAAAAGGGGATAATGACAGCACCTAATTCACTGAGTAATTATGACAATTAAATGTGGTACTATGTGTAAAGTGCTTAAGGACAGTGCCTAGAGTACAAGTGGCAGACACAAGGCCCACAGCCCGCCTCCACCTTGTTTTATCTCACCCAGCACCTTGTTTTTACTTGTTGGTAGCACTGACCTCCTTGACCCCAGTTAAGGAGTAGTTACATTTATACAGTCCTAAAATTACATTTGGCCCCTTGAAGGCAACCACGAGACCCCCGTGGGGGCCTGATGTGGCCCCCCAGTGAAAGTGAGTTTGAAACCTCTGGCCTAGAACATTATAATAAGCACCAAAAAACTGTTAACTATCATTAAGTATTATTTTCTTTAAAATTGTCCATATGGCAACTTAACAAAATTATTTTTTTAAGGACTGGCAATGAAAAAATTCTATGAACACTTGTCAGGAAATCAGTTTTGACAAAAGTTATCCATAATACGCAGGCTGAGAACCAAAGTGTCCCAGGTTCAATTCCCAGCCAGGGTACATGCCTAGGTTGCAGGCTATAACCCCCAGCAACCGCACATTGATGTTTCTCTCTCTTTCTCTCTCTCTATCTCCCTCCCTTCCCTCTCTAAAAATAAATAAATAAAATCTTAAAAAAAAAAAGTTATCCATAATAACCAGCAGTCCAGATTATAACCTATTTAAGCAATGCAAGATTAGGGTCAGAAGATGGTCAGTTTCAAATTTACTAAAACTACCAAGTTTTCCACCATCTCTGCTGACAACATAGTGCCTATTCTGGGGCAACACTGAGGAACAGGTGCCACTTCTCCTTTGCTCATAGAGCTGTTGAACTTCATTTGTTTTACGTGTTATTTCCTCACTCTTTTTTTTAACTTAAGATTAAACATACTAGGCCGTTTGTTAGTAATATTCATTACTGATATTTAACATAATTTGGAAACTTCCAGGATAAGCATAATCCAGTTCCATGTTTATTATTCCCTGCCTCATGTACACATAACATTGAGAAAAAGACTACAATCTTAAAACTCCTGAAGATCTGTTCTCTCAAAGCCTGCAGTCCCCACCAGATCCTCCTGAAAGATCTGATTATGTGAAATGTGAGAGTCCCAAATATATCTGCAAAATATGTGTTAAAACAATTCACTCCTGTCCATATAGACCATGAGTTCTATTCCAGGGACGTTAAAATACAGAAATGTTACTACTGCTCTCTAATGATGAAACACAGAAGGTCAATAAACCAGAGAAGAGTGAGGGCCCACAGAATTTCTTGTCAAATCACTCACGGCTCACAGGCTGGTCCTCCCTAATCATTACAGGGGCTAACAGACTAGCTGAACAGAACAGGCCCACAGGACCAGGCTGCAAACCAATATAGGATTCAACCAAGGGCTGCCATCAGGAAGATAGTCATCATGGCATGAGTAAACAGGTCCCCTCACATTTGCATAATGATACATTTATTTACATAATGAATGGGAAAGATTTTTCCTATTTATCTCACTTTACTTTTGAAAAAAACCTCTGTGAGACTTTTTCAATGTGTTTGTGATTCCAGCCTCAGCTAGGTTTTTTTTTTTTTAAAGATTTTATTTATTTATTTTGAGAGAGAAGGGGGAAGGGGAGAGGGAGGGAAACATCAATGTGTGGTTGCCTCTTGCACGCCCCCTACTGGGGACTTGGCCTGCAACCCAGGCATGTGCCCTGACTAGGAATTGATCCAGCAACTCTTTGGTTCACAGGCCCATGCTCAGACCACTGAGCCACAGCAGCCAGGGCACCAGCTAGTATTTCAATGTGGCCCAGCAATGCTTTTACTCATGCCTGTCCATCTGGCTTGTCCAAACACTTCCCATTCTCTTAATTTCACTGTTGCATCCACCCAGCACCCTCAGCAGATGATCTAATAACATATGGACCTCTCTGCCAATTCACCTCCGAACCTACCTTATCTTCACTCATTGCCGCCTCCTTTTCTCCCATCTGCTCTGAGCCTCCTAAGCAAGGGCACCTAGAGCCTGGTTCGTGCCTCTCCAGTGTCACCTCTTGCCAGCTCCCTAACTTCCATGTCACACCCTAGCGTTCACACAAAAGCCCTGAAGTTCCCGTATATGCATGCTTTTACTTCATGTCTTTGGGCCTTTGCACAAGGCTGTTCCCTCTTCCTGGAATAACCTTCCCGTCCTCTCTCTGGACATCACCTCTTTCAGCAAGCTTTCCCAAGGCCCCAGTGCACGCTCTGTGCTCTTGTGGCAGTGCACTCTTACTGCTGCTGGAGAAGTGTCACCCCAAGCTGTCGTTAGCGTTCGTCCCCTACACCACACAGTAAACAACCTGAATGGGACCTGGATTTTCTATGTCTGCATTCCTGGCATCTGTCGTGGCTCGTGGCATACAATGGGTGTTCAATACACATAATAGGAAAGAATTCTACTCTTAGGAACCAACTTGTTCATTGGTGCCATGCCTTCCCTCTTCTAGAACTTTCCCATCACTATTTAACCTCTGCTTTTATATCTTCTAACATTTTTCTATCAACTAGTTTCTTCTCAGTCCATACAGTATTTTCAAGTCTTTCCCCATTCTTAAAAATACAAAGTCCTTTCTTTAATGTCGCCTTCTGCTGCTGACATGTCTTGAGGAAGCAGCAGGCCCTTGTGTGGCCCATGTCCTCACCTCCCCTCCCCTCTTTCACTCACCGAACTCTGGCTTCTGCCATCACCACCTTACCAAAGTTCCCTATTCAAAAGACATCAATACCTTCTTAAGAACGGGCATACAAAAGCGTGATTTTTTTGCGATCCATTCAATCTTCAGTAACAGGAGCTAAGAAATTCGAATAAAAGCCAGTAAACCAGAAAAATACCTCTATGTTCGTTGCATTCAGCTTCTCTTCCATCACTTGTTTGAGGATGATGAGTGAAGACTTGATGGCTTCTTTCAGAGTCATCGACTGGAAACAGAGGGTGAGGAGAGCGGCCATTACTTGTACCCAACCTCTCCTCCCTTCAGAGATTCCCCCGCACCTCCCTGAAGAAGTGACTTAGCAACTATTAATAGAGCGTACATCTGAGTAAGTACAGCGCATTACAAGTACTAGAATTCCAGTAAATGATAAACAAGGAGAATACATTTATTCAGAGAAAAAAGTCTTATTTTAAAGCAGAACAAAGTTACCAGCTTTTAATGGTAAGTGGTCTCCGAAGAAGGGTAAAGGGCTATCCTCTTGATATCTTCTTTTAATTTAGAAGCAAGACAGTGTTGGTAATATCCTATGAGTAATAATTCCTAAATGATCTAAGAAGGTGGCCCAATGGCTTAGAAAATCGATTCCTTTTTGTTTTGTACTTCACTCCCCGAGACGTCAAGTCAGTACTGTTAGGGGCTGAGGCGAGCAGGGGTCTCTGGAGAACACACCTGAACGATGTGTGCGTCAGCCTTCAGCCACAGCGCGTTTCCCAGACCGGGCCTTCCTGCCCCACAAAGAGGAAGAGTGCCAAGGCCCACGCGTTCCCCGAGGCAGACTAGAAAGTGTAAGCTGCCGTGGAGAGCTGTGAAGATCAAGGATGAACAAGCTGTGGTATATCTATGCCACAGCGCTCCACAGCAATGAGGAGAAACTACTGCTGTGGGCAAAAACAGGAGTAGATCAAAACCAGTATGTCGAATGAAAAAGGCAGACGTGAGAATAGAAATAGTATGATTCCATTTATAAAAAGTGCAAGAATCGACAAAACTAATCGGTGGTGGTCCACGTGGCTGCAAGGGAGAGACATGGACCGGAGAGGAGACAAGCATCTCGGGGAGTGGGGGGAGCAGTCTCCACCTTGGGTGGTGCAGGCACAACTCTCAGAATCTGTCCATCTTATTGTTTGTAAGCTGTATCATGATTTTAAAACTAACGAAAGTGGGAATGTTTATCAGCACAGATGTAGTATAGGTATACATACCACAAGTGGGAACGCTTAATTACCTTGTGGTAAACTTCTTGTAAGGAGCTCTGGGCACCCTCTGAAGCGGAGCCAATTGCTCGAGCATCACACTGTACAAAGGTCCCAGAGGGGTCCATGTGGAACCTGTAAACCCCCCCAAAAGAAGAGGATTACAACGCTTAAGAGTGGTGGTATTTTAGGTGACAAACACCTCACTAAACACATAAATGCTTGGCCTATGGTCAGGAAACTCCACCAAAATATGGAGGCACAAATGCAAAGGATGTTCTATGCCTGGAGGAAGCTGATCTTTTAAAAAGTGTTTAAGCAAACTAAAAGCTTCCCCAGGAATTGAGAAGAGAGTTACAGTACAGTCTGTATGAACACGGCACTGGGGTGTGCCTGTCCCAAACACGTTTGCGGGCAGGGATCAGAGCAACGCTCCAACGCCAAGCTCTCAAACACATCCCCTGACTACGAGAACCAAGTTCCTCCTGCTTCTTCCCAGAATCAGCCCTGGTTCCACAGGGGAGTTCTTCAGAGGATCCCCAAATGTGACTTCATATAAACAACAAAGAACCGCTGAACTTCAGAGTTAGAAGCTCTTTGCCTTTTACAACACTAATCTCAGTTGATTTAAACTACCAGTTTCCAACCCAAACTAAAATAATTCTCCGAAAAAGGAAGCAGAAAAAAATAGAACAAAATGGTTCTTACAGCTGAGGTCCTTTCTCATCAACTCCTCCAAATAACAGTGCTACTCCAAAGGGACGAGACTAGAACCAAAAACAAGAGGCATTAAGATAACTGGCTTTGGGGTGGGGGGGGGGGGTGGCCGGAGAAGGCAGCTGGGAAAGCTAAGTTTAGAGGATAAACGACCTCGGTCCCACAGAACAGCCAGGAAACTCGACATAAGCCCCACTCACCATGGCACCTGGATCTGCATCTTCTTCTCCAAACTGCAGAGCCAGATTGGACACCGCCTGGGTCACACTCTCCACCGTCATCGTCTCATTGTAGGTGAACCAGTGGTTCTGGAAGAGGAGCCAAGCATGGTCTACCTTCCAAAGAGAAGGGCCTGCCAACAGCCCCACCAGCACACTGCACACGCCCCGGACCTTGAACTGTGCTTGGAAGCAAAGCCTCAAGTTCCAGGGTGACTTCCTTAACATTAAACTCGAATGCTCGGGGCTACATGGGAGGAGAAATGCTCCGAGATGGACTGTTACCAAAGGGCCCTAAGCAACGCTGGACCGGAGGGCTGCTCCCTCGAGAACAGTTACTGCCTCACAGCACCCAGTTCAGTCTTTTCACTACAGGAATGCGAAGAGCTGGGTGCCAGTTTCCCTCAAGATCCTACCTTACCTACCGTTCTGTTGGTATTCGAATTAAATGACTTATTCTCACATAAGTACTGACAGCAAATAAGTGCAAAAAATTTTACCCATCACACACACACACACACATATATATATTTTTTTACTAGTCTTGCTCTCCAGGCAGCAGGTGCTCAGTAAAAAAAAAAAAAAAAAAAAAATTCAAGCCCTGGCTGGCATAGCTCAGTGGATTGAGCCTGGGCTGTGAACCAAAGCATGGCAGGTTTGATTCCCAGTCAGGGCACATGACTGGGTTGCAGGCCATGACCCCAGCAACTGCACATTGATGTTTCTCTCTCTCTCTCTCTCTCTCCCCCTCCCTTCCCTCTCTAAAAATAAATAAAATCTTAAAAAAAATTTTTCAAAAAAAATTCAGTACTCCTGACCAGCATTTGTCAACTGGTACCTGTCATTCCTCACCGCAGGAGAGCTGTTGTCTGTAAGCCCAGCAGCCAAGGCGGCTGGGGGGAGGATGTCCTTCAGCTCTGTTTACCTCCCGCTATGTGCTCCCACAGAAAGTCAGGGAACAGAGCACGCTTGCGTATAGAAGGCAGATCAAAAAGGAGCAAGAGACTGTCAGCGCTATTTACGAGGGCTTCCTTAAAGCTGCCATGGTTGGGTGGCTAGCCTCCAAGCCTTCAAAACTTGTAACTAATTGTTGTAACTAGTTGTAACTAGTGATTCTACCCAAATCACTCCCAGAAGCTCCGCACAGATAACCTGTAATGCAGCCCACACAGCTGCAGCAGCACTAAACAAGGAACCCAAGCACCCTGGCAGAAAGGAGAGATGAGGCTAATCTTACCTGTGTCTCCACTCTGGCTTTATCAATTAGAGTCTTAGCATCAGCAATTAGCCCACTCATGGCACAACCTGTAATGTAAAAGTAACATATGACCCAGCAGCCCAATCCTTGTAGAACCCTTTCATCCACTCAGGAAATACTGAAATTCTGCAGTGGAACCAGGGTGCCATTCAGCAATCCCACACCAATATACCCCAGAGATCAGATGGGAAATTATCTGCACTGAACTCCAAGTATAATTTAGTACAAATGAATAAAAAACCATCTGCAATGACAAAGAAGTCCAGCTACTAAGACAGAAGAGAGAAACGGCTGATCAAACATGAATTTCCACATATTTCACCCTTTAGCATCCCTTTAGCACTCTTTGTAGGCCGTGACGTACCTGCAAACTAAGCAAACACCAACGCCCCAACAGGAGAAATAAGGAAAAAAATTACCCTCTTACTGTGAGTTTTGATGGAAGACCCCAGAATAAAATCAAAAGCCTTTTCATTTCCCTGACCAAACACAAACCAACTAACATATTAGTGGGCAAGTCTGCCTGATGGTCCAAGGTAGTAAATTTGTGGCTGTTCCTTTACACGCCGGGACTCGAACCCAAGTCTGCAGCCCACCTGTCACTGCCACGTCTTGGACCTACAAATCACACCAGATGACTCCCTCACTGTAGCCACTTGGACATACCACAGACTCGATTCCAGTTACTTCCCTTCTAGACTCTCTCTTCCTCCTTGGCCCCCACAACCAACCACATCCCAAATTCTGTCAAACTCCATCTGATTAACAAGGCTGTTGTTAGTCCTCACCTCTCCACTGTCTGGCCCCAGCCCTAGGTAAAGTCCTCATTTCTCTCTGTTTGGATTAAAAGCAATTTCTTACCCCGTCTCCCTACCTCCAGTCTTGGCCCCTTTCACTCTACCTTCAACATGGTTATCAGAATGCTCTTTCTAAAACCCAAATCTGTTATTACCTCAATGCTTAACACACTGCCCATCAACGCAAAAGGACCGAGTTTAGGCTCTTCCCTGGACTCCTTTCTCGCCACAGCCCGTCCACCTCTCGGTCCTATCAGACTGCTGTGCCAGCGTATTTTATATTTTACACAGCAAGGCTCTGCTCCTTTCCATTCCCTCTGATCAGACTGCTCTGCTGTTACAGCGAGACATTGTTCACTTGGTAAAACTTCCTTCCTCATCTTGTAGAATTCAACTCAGCGCAAGCATCACCTTTATGGAATCCTTTTCTGAAAGCCCCACTACCACGGGCCTCAGGCAAAACTAATTATTTCCTCCTCTGTACCCCAGCTGAGCACACGCAGCAGCCATTCTCAATATCGACGTCGCTGAATTGCACTTGTGTGCATGTCCACCTCCACGATTAGACTGTATGCTTCCAGGAGACAAGGATGATGTCTCATTCCTCCCTGTACCCCTGGGGACTAGCACAGTGTCTGGCACATAGTAGGCTCTCAATCTGTTGAATGAAGTAACACTGACCTACCTCCAAAAGACAGGTGACTTGACATAAAGTCGACACAATGTTCTAACATTAAAGGACTAAATCTCAGTTTCTATATCTATGAAAAGAGGGAATATTAAGCTCCCAGAGTTACCATGGCATTTGGTTCGGATGCCTTCAAGCAATTATTTTACCGATGTTTCGTAATTAGATGATCAGATAGGCTAAGAAAATCTGGACAGCCAACTAAAATGCCATGCAGCAAATAAGCAGAACTACTCACTACAAAGATGCTAAAGCTAAGGCAGGGAAATTATAACAGAGACAAAACAAAGGCGGGGGGAATAGGGGGAGACAGGGAGTAAAAAGATAGATCTGAAGATCTGAAGATCCTTAAGAACTACTCTTTTTCGGTGAACTCCTGTAGCTTCCCACACCACCCTCTGCTTCACCAGAACCCTCAGCTCCCAGTGGCCTCCTACTGGGCTAATGTTCTGCATCAGTGCAGACCCAGCCATCACAGGGAGCTAGCCTTTGACTCAACCTTTACACGTTTCAACAATCACCACACTTACAGAGTCCAAACCTGAGGGAGAAGGGAACTTCAGGAAGTAAACGAGCCCTGCAGCTGCTTCCTACGTCTCTCTTACGCACGCTGGCCTACTGTCTGGAAATCGACAGCCAACAGGGGCTAAGACGTTCAACCCAAGAACCTCCCTTGGAACATCAAAGACTAGTTAGCCCAGGCCTGATCCTACAGAGCAGCTTCTCCCGACTCCTCACCTATGTGAGCATCGATCTCTACAATCTTCTCAATGCTGCTTGGCTCCATGAGTGGGGAGGTAATCCTCTTCTCCACAGCGAGGCACACCCCCTCCGACGTCTGGATTCCAATGGCTGTAGAACCAAGCTGAAGAGAAACATGTTATGGTTATCACGTGCAGGTCAAAGGACAGTCACACACACTCCCAGGAACTTTTCTGTGTGTCTTCACAAGACAGACGCCCCAATCAGCCACAGCCAGCACACGGAGAGAATACGGAGCACCCTGCTCCTGTTGATGGCAAGAGCACTGATTTACAGAATTTTGAAGTTCAATAAGATCTCAAAAGTATCTGAAAACAATCAACTTTAATGCTAATGTTTTGGAGAGGGGCAGATTCTGAAGTTCTAAACATACTGGGCAAGGAAATAATAAAACTCTAGTTTTTTCTAGACCTGGTTTCTTTTCACTTCTGCTATCTTATCTGTTCCGAAAGGTGATATTCCTCAAATCTATGTAGCTCCAGAAAAATAACTTACTTAAAAAAAAAAAAAGGAAAGCCCTGGCTGGTGTGGCTCAGTGGAGTGAGCGCCAGCCTGTGAACCAGAGGGTCACTGGTTCGATTCCCAGTCAGGGCACATGCCTGGGCTGTGGGCCAGGTCCCTGGTGGGGGGCATGCCAGAGGCAACCACACATTGATATTTCTCTCCCTCTCTTTCTCCCTCCCTTTC
This sequence comes from Phyllostomus discolor, assembly GCF_004126475.2. Classification (NCBI taxonomy): domain Eukaryota; kingdom Metazoa; phylum Chordata; class Mammalia; order Chiroptera; family Phyllostomidae; genus Phyllostomus; species Phyllostomus discolor. Next base: position 35,906,432 of record NC_040916.2, read on the forward strand.
CCTCTATAAAAATAAATAAATAAAATCTTTTAAAAAAATAAAAAATAAGAGAAAAGAAAAACCATCAACAAGGTAAGAATACTAAGTTTTTGAGGTCACTAGCAGTCCACAATGTGGCTTAATTTTATCTCCCCATCCCCATCACCTACCGCTCTGTCTCAGTTTCCTTGTCTGCAAAATGAGGATAACAATAATAATGCTTACACCCAGAAGCATTTTAATACAATACATTTAATGTATTTAATCAATACATTAAAATGGTTAAAATGATGCCTAGTACATAATAAATGAGCAACAAATGTTAGTTATTCTAGTTTGCATAGCTTACTTCTACCACCTCCTACTCAGTCTCCTGTCTTTAATTTCTCTCTCCCAATGTATCTTTCATGTTATGGCCTGACAGACCCAACAAAAGGCTACTTTCATTACACTACTTCTCTGAAGAACTAGTATCTCCCTATATTGCTTGTAACACCAAATCCAAATAAGCTTCCCAAGTTCTCAAAACCTAATTCCCCTTTTCTCTTCCAACCTTAGTACTCATTATTCCCCAACAAAATCCCTCAGGCACAGCCCAACCCATCTTCCCATGCTGTATTTTCTGCTGCCCTTGCCCCTCTGCTCACGCCGCCTCCCCGCCTGTCCAAGCCCACCCATCATTCATAAAGCCTTCCAAGACCCTGTGCTCTCGCCTCTGAGTTACCACCATCTTAGTTAGCTCTACAAAGCAATGGCTGCCACTGTGAGGACCAGACTCTTGAAGCCTGTTACTGCCAAGGATTCCAAAGAATTCCATGCATCATATGCATAACAACATGTCAGCATGAGATAGGCTCTACAATACATCAAAATCAAGATAATGTTGTTTTGTACGCTTGCATTTATGCCCAGGTATTTCTAGATTACAATTTTGCCTAAACACTACCCGCTTCCCCTTGGTGCAGCCCGGGGAGAAGGAGAAGGGAAAAGAAGGAACATATGAACTCTCTGTAGCGTTTCTTTAATAAAACTCATTAGAAGAGCAGCCAACGTCCAGATGCTCAGTGTAATACAGTAATTCTGACACGGACACAGACTTTCACTCCGGCCCCTAGAAACCGACTCTGAAGGCATCCCCCCCACCTCTGCTGGCTACATCTCACCCATGCCATCCGTACAGTACGTCCAAGGGGTCATTTCTACTGTCAGCCATTTTTAGTCATCTCTCCAGCTGCTTTCATACTACTGAATCCTTACCGCTATCAAATCGCTTTCTCATTGGTCACTCATAAGTTGCCAGGGCAACAGCCAGATTATGTAAACACCAAAGAGCCTGAATTTTCACAAAGGTTAAATTGCATCCATTAAGAGCCACATCACTATCTAGGGCTAGGGAGATCAGATACCACCTCATTATCTCTAAGCAATCTAGAAATTACTAGCAGTAAGAGGCTTAAAGGAGAACCCCAAAACTGAGCACTACTCTTGGCTCGCATACATGGGAGGAACTTAGCTGGGGCTCAAAATGAATGCCACAGCTTGGAATTCTGGTAGCCTCTTCATAGTAATGTATGGTTTCTTTCTTTCCTTTTTTTTTTTTTAAGATTTTATTTATTTATTTTTAGAGAGGGAAGGGAGGGAGAAAGAGAGAGAGAAACATCAATGTGTGGTTGCTGGGGCCCGTGGCCTGCAACCCAGGCATGTGCCCTGACTGGGAATCAAACCTGCGACACTTTGGTTCGCAGCCCACACTCAATCCACTGAGCTACGCCAGCCAGGGCTGTAATGTATGGTTTCAATACAGGGCAAAGATGACCGGAAGTAAAAACAGGCACTCAAAGCTGGCCCATCAATTTCCGGCCCACTATCTATCACAGCGCTTCCTCCTTCACTTCTATGTCCCCAGCCAATCGAAATCTCTTTTCCTCCTTTCCGGATTCTCTTGCAACTGTTTCTGCCCATGCACTCTTTCCAGAAGAGGTAGCTTAGAAAGAAACACAACAGCTCTCTTCAGTCATCTGAGGAGCTGTCCCTTGGAAGAGGTTTAAACATCGTGTGTGGTTCAAGAGGAGAACTAGAACCAAATAAAGGACACTTCAGGAAGTTTGACTTTTGATTCAATACAAGGATAAACTTCTAAATCATTATGAACTATTTCCACACAGGATGATTTACATAACGAGAAAACACTCTGTCACCGGAACTATACAAATAGAGGCTGTCTGGGGATGTAGCGCAGACTGAGGCACAGGGAGACAGGCTGGACTGGGTTGGTGATTCTCAGCTCTCGCTGGACATCAGCGTCATCCCTGGGGGAGTTCTCAAAAATACCGGCGCCTGGGCCTTACCCTAGACGACCTAAGCCAGAGTTCAGATCACCCGTTACCCAACAAATATAGTTCCTACATGAGAGCTTTAGCCTACTTTCTAGTTTTTTTAAATACTCATTTTGAACTATTCGATTCTGTTACTAAATTACAGAACACATCTCTTAATCAAATACAAATTCACAACCTCACTAAGAATACCGGCGAGCAGTTGAAGGGTTTGTTAAAAATATCTCCCAGGTACTAACTCTGAACTTCTGTACCCCGCCCCCTTTATAGTCAAGAAGATTATGAACACATCCAATCCACTGAGACAAAGCCACTTATATAATTATGAAGCAGTTATCGATTCAAAAAGTTTTAAAACAGACTTTAGGAATGGGACTGAAATTGCTACTAAAATGGCTAATAGTGGTTGGTTAAAGGGAGGTAAAGAACAGTTTCTAAAGGATAGAGAAAACACTTTTACTCTGGTCCACCAGCAAAGCTTTCAGTTGTCATGAAATTTCAAAAACTACGCCACTTGATACTATACCTTGATAGCCTCAATGGCATATTCCACTTGGAACAATCTTCCTTCAGGAGAAAACGTATTTACACCCCTATAATAAAAAAAAAGGTATAAAAAATTGTCAGAAAAAACAAGCATAGAGACACTGACCTCAAGTTCCTAGACGCCCAGCTGGAACGGCCCCAGGATGTGTGTCATTCCACACCCACCACAACCTGCAGCTTGTGTGTGTGTGTGTGTGTGTGTGTGTGTGTGTGTCCATTACTGCTTTTCAAGGGATGGAAGCGGTGCAGGGAACACTTCTGCACCACTCCCAGAAAGTCTCAAACTGACCCAAAGAGAAGAGGTGACTTTCTGCCTCAATGCCGAATCAATCTGGAATTCCTTTGGTAAATTCATGCCCCCAAACTATCAGGCAATTCCCAAGAAAACGTGCATTTATCCTTATCATCTTTCCATTGCATTTGATGTTAATATCTTACTTTTTAGTAAAAGTCAGTCACAGGTTTGCTCTACTTATTTTCATGAATTAGTACTGTTACCTGAACAACAGATCGAGATCTGTGCAATCCCTACAGCCTAAGCCAGTTCATTCACTCAGTATATATTTATACCAACTACCTGGCAGACTGCTTTTCTCTCTGAACACCTCCCCACCCCTCCTCACGCCAGCCTGTTGGGAATTCCCGTGGAGAAGAAGCACCAATAACGGTCTTAGCTAGAAAAACTTTCAGCACACAATGGATACTTAAAAAATACTGGAACAAATGAATGGAAACAGTTATGATTCTTGGTTTGTGGAGTCTGGATTTTGAGAGATATAATACGATATAGCATAACGTTTTCAAATTTGTTTTATCAAAAACTCTTCTTTTGCCCTGGCTGACGTAGCTCAGTGGATTGAGTGCGGGCTGCGAACCAAAGTGTCGCAGGTTCGATTCCCAGTCAGGGCACATGTCTGGGTTGCAGGCCATGACCCCCAGCAACTGCACATTGATGTTTCTCTCTCTCTCTCTTTCTCCTTCCCTTCCCTCTCTAAAACAAATAAAGAAAATCTTTGAAAAAAATTCACCAATTCTGATAAGATTTAAAAAAAAACAAAACTCTTCTTTTAAAAGAGTTGTATATAAATCCCCAAAATACAAAACAAATAATACAAGTTGACATTTACTACATAACTACTATACGTCTGGTACTATTATAAACCTTTAAATGATTTAACTCAATCCTCTAAACAATCCTACGAAGTAGTATTCTAAGGTAGATACTATTTTCCAGATGAGGAAGTTAACGGACTAGGAGGCAAGTGCTTTGCCCAAAGGCACGCAGCATGTGAGAGGCTGAGCTGGAATTCGAGTTTAAGCAACAGGACTACAGAGCCCAAGCTTCAACTGTTCCACCAGACCACCCGCGGGAGTCACCGGGGCTAAATCAGGGGTGAAAGGAGGGTCCCGCCACCCTGGCCACCCGTGGGCCCCAGAGGTAGCATCCCTGAGGGCATTTAAAAGGAAGTTTAGGACTCTAAGGAAGATTTTTTTTTTTAAATCACTGGAGAAAAGTCCAAAGACAGAAGACCTGGGATTAAGTTCTAGTTCTGCCACTTACTCGCTTTAACTCCTTCAAATGGAAAAACAAAAAAACAGACCCCATCCTGCCTCTGCCACGAGACCATCAGTACTGAACTGCACAGAGCGAGCAGGAACGTTGTCAAGTGTGCAGTACTCCTCCAGTGCAGGATTTTCACTCCAGTTCAGGAACTTCATCCCAGTGACGCATTACTATGTCCTCCGTAACACGGGGTTCTGCTCTTGGCCCTCTTAAACTTGACTGTTTCCAGAGTTACTTCATCTATGCCAAGTACCACCTCCTACTTCCAAACCACTATCACCAACCTGACCTCTCTTCCCGTGTTCATCTGGATGCCCCCTGAGCACCTCCTTGGGTGTCCCCGCAACACCGAACATTCGACATTCTCCAGTCTGAAGTCTCTCTTCAAATCCAGCCGTTCTCGCAAAATCACCTCCTCCTGACATTCCCATTTCAGTTTTATTTTAAAACGCCTCCCATCTCCCTGTTCCCCAAGCCAGAAATTCTGAATATGCTAATCCATTCCTCCCTATCTTCTCCCATATTAACCATATGCCAAGTCATATCAATGTACATCAAATTCCTCCTACACGGTCACTCAACACTCTCTTCCATTCTCAATGCCCTCATTACCTTGCACCCGACTAGTGCAATAGCCTTCTAACTGGGATTGACTCACTTTTCCCCCTAAGCCAGTCCATTAATCTCTGTAACAATTATGACTGTGTAACTCCTTAAAACAAAAGCTACGACACCCAGTTACCTATAGAATAAGACCCACACTCCTTAGCTTCATGGTGAAAACCACTCAATATCTAGGACCATCCTATTTTTCTCTATCTCCCACTATTCCCACACATTATCATGTGCCAGACAGACTGGAATTTCCCAAATATGCACTGTGCTTTCTGATGCTCTTGTTCGTACATTCTACAATCTCTGCCTCAAAACTCCTGACTTATCCATATTTGTCCATATTGGTCAAAACCTTGCTTTCTCAAGACTCAGTTTAAATATCAACTCCTTTGTGAAGTTTTCCATGACCCCCTAACACTGAATGTAATTCATCAAAACTCCCAGTGTTGGATTTCTCTAATGACATGAATGTAAATCTGATTCATCCTGTAGTTACTTTTTTCAACAGTTCGACAGTCTCCTGTATGGGGCAAGGATCTTGATTTTATTCGCTGCTCTACGGCCAGCAACTAGAACAGCGCCTTACACACAGCACATGCTCAAGTACAATACATCAGCTAAAATTTAAATGAAAAAGGACTGTACTCTAGGACCTTCCCGGGAAGACACAAGAAATGAGTGACACAAAGCAAAATAAAGATGTTAAGTAAAACCTCAATGCTCTCGAAGTTAAACACTGACTAAGTCACTTCACAGGACAGTAGGAAGAGCTGTCAGTTTTAAAATTTCACATACTACGTGTATGAGTCAGTAGAAGCATGAAGTTGTAGTTTCAGGCGACAGAACTTCTGAGAAAGTGTATGAGTACCTGGCAAGAAAGGCAGCTTCTCCAGCCACCTAGGACAAAGAAAACATCTGCCTTTCTTGGGGGGGGGGCGGGGAGGCTGTTTAAACTTAACTGATCAAAACAGAAACTGAAAGTAAAAATGTCTGTAGCATATGTGCAATTTCATACTGCTTAATATTTCCAGGCCCTGAGAAGCATTTTTAAAGTAAATATAATAGTCTCAATTTTGATATAGAACAGATCTGGCTTGCCTTCACTTCTTTAAAAAGTCAGAGAAGCCTAGGGCTAGTGGAATCGGCACTATGAGAAAACCAGTGTAAATACCAGTTCCTATAAAGTCAGATTCCAGACACTGTATCTGGGCACCGCCGAGATTGCCTTCGCGCTTTTGCGGAAACCGTACGTCCCAGCATGCCCTACTACATCTCCAAGGAAAGGCTGCTCTATGCCCACCACTAAGAAATGGAAAACGAGGTTCTTTTCCTACAAGAAAAGGGGAGTTGACAGTATCAAACTCACTAAATATTCTCTAGTTGCTTTTTCTTCCAGGCAGCACGTTTACAGTTTTTATAAAGGTGGCAAGAAAAGATGAACGGGGTAGGGGGGGTGACCTCTGGCCTCCTCCGGGTTAAAGGTCGGAGAACCGCCCCTCAGCCTGCTTCCCCCAAGCACAAAGCAGGGCTTCTCGCTTCCGCACCGAGCTAGGACCCAGCAGTGACTCAGCGGTAGGACAAGGACGGCCGATAGGCACAAGTATACCCTGGGGAATCACAGCGGGCGGTTGGGTGGGCAAGAGATCCCCAAGCTAGACTAGCCCGGGTTCCTGGAGCGCCCCATGACACGGCAGAACCCAGGCCAAAGCTGGGCCCCTGGCCTGCCCACCCATGACCCCAACCCCATTTTCGCTTGCCGGACATACCTGTCGTACTCAGACCGGGTGAGGAACATGGCGAGGGCAGGAGAAGGCGGCAGCGATTACGCGCGGATTTTGAGAGCCAACACGAGTGCACCGGCACGCAACTCCCCACACGGCCACAGAACCCAGGCCCCACTCCCAACCGCGCGTGCGCCCGCGACCCCTACAGCCCGCCCTCCTGTGCCTGCCTCGTATTGGTTGTACATAGTTCCCGCTGAAATGATTGGGCCAAGGAGCTTCCCTGCTAGGTTTTGGTTGGTCCGGGGAGGGCGGGACTCGGGTCGTATTTCCGCTTTGAAGCGCAAGTGGTTGCTAGGAGCGCTCGAAACGGCGGGCGTGCCGTGCAAGATGTTTTAGGGAAAGTGTGAGAGTTGGGCACCCTGAATCCTGAGTTGATGGATTCCTCGCCTGCTCCTGTAATCCTCGCCAGAGCACATTGGCCCCATTTTCTCCAAATTCTTCACCCGTCCTTTGATTTCCCGCTTCTGCGGCCTTCCGCGAGGTGCTGGGTGAAGGGGGCTGCAGGACTGGACGTGGGCAGTGATGGGGTGCACCGTGAGCGCGTCATTTCGGTTCAGCCTCCTCTACCGTGGCTGTTGAGAAAAGTAGTGGGTTGTAGTCTGTCCCGAAGTCTTCAGGTTTCCTTGTGGTGAAGGTAATTTTACCAGCATTTCCTGACCTCTGTCTACGCGCCCCTACCCCCACCCCTGCCCGCGCAGGTTTTAGACCAGGTGTCTCAGCTCCGGAGCCAGAATTCAGATTGTTCACTGCTTTTTCTGTTATTCGTGAAGAAGTGGCTGACGGTGCCTTTTTTTAATGCTGCTCTCTTCCCTTCCCTTCCCTAAGGGTAGGAGAGCAACTTCACAGCTTCGTAGAAAGACCGTAAATGAATTTGTTCAAAAAGATAATCAGCTAAGAAGTCATTTAATGGGCGATATAACTGAAAGGGAAATGCCAGGGGTCCATTTCCGGTTAATATACCATTGATCAGGACTTTAACCTCTCCACGCTTGAATCGCTCACGTAAAGTTCATACTTGGCCCTAGATTAGGTTTCTAAATGACCAAGGCGTTTCAATGGTTGGGGAAATTTAGAAATACACCTTTTGGGTGTAGATATCTATTTTTCCCCATCATTTATTCCCTGCCTTCATGAATTCAATAGGAATTTCATTTTGTGGTCCCTAGCCTATCAGAGAGGTTTGACACGTTAATAAAACAGGAGCAATTCCAGGTAGCACAGGTCAGGGAGGTTAGAATTCTGAGAGTGTCCTTTATGTTTCTGGTCAGCTAATCTGACCTATCGGAAAACGTTAGTTCCTGATAATAGGACAAGCTCTCTGCTTGCTCTTTCGAAGAGGGGGTGGAGGGATTATTGTTTAATGGGGCCAAAATCTCAGTATGGGAATGATGAAAAAGTTCTGGAGGTGGATTGTGGTGGTGGTTGCACAACAGTGCTAACATACTTAATGCCACTGAACTGTGCACCTAAAAACGGTTAAAATGGTAAGTAGTATGTGTATTTTACTGCAATAAAAATCAATAAGGGAAAGTAATTGACATGTGAGTTCTTTGAGGACCACTGCTGTGTCTTACTCAGCCTAGCACCTGGTGTATAGTGGGCATATTTGTTGAGTAAATAAACATTTATTGATTGCTATAAACATACTAGCCACTTAGAGATTAATATATGTGTCACTTGAAGAATTAGAGTAAGTAGAAAATTCAGTATTTCAAATTGCCACTCTGAAAAATTGCTATAAAACTACTTTCTTTTTTTAAATTTTTTTGTAGTTTTGTATATTTTGTAAAATGGAAGTTTATTGGTTATAATCTCTTTAGGTAAAATACTGAGAGACGAGGACTGCTTCTTGAAGAAATGCAGATCGTTTGGACATTAATGAAAGTTCTGTAGTCTTCTACAGAAAGAGAGCTCTCAGATATTTTGGTCCTTCTTTGCATGTTTTTGTCACAAAAAGGAAATGGATCCCCTAATTGAAAGCTGCCAAAATCACTTAGAGATGAATCACAAAGATCTAAACTATATTACAATAAAACGTGAAACTTTACCATCTATTGATTAGAAGCCTCTCTATTCTACTGCAAATAAATGAAATAGTTTCTATCTAGCTCAGTGAATATTGGAAATATTCAAAATTGTTAGCAAATATCATATATGCTCACTGTGCGTCAGATGGCAGAAAATATGGGGAGAATTTTATAAGTGATTTCAAATCCATCTAATCTATGCCCCTTTGCTCTGCCTAAATATTGTGCCCCCTAAGTCCAACCATCCACATTCATCTCTAGCAGCCACAATTTGTTATTTACATAAAAAGATACTTTAGTTTTGTCTGCTATACCTTGTGTGTGACTTTTGTACTTTACATTTTGTAAGAATATTTTAAATAAGCAAAAATTTTAGCCAAGGTTATTGAGAGGTTTAACTAGCCTGGATTCTTGCAAGCCCCTCAAAAAATGTGTTGAAGTTCTAACCCCCCAGTACCTCAAAATATGACCTTCTTTGGAAATAGGGTGGTTGTGAGTGTAGTCAGGGTGGCATCACATTGGAGTAAGGTGGGCCCCTATGTCAATATAACTGGAGTCCTTACAAGCAGACACCGTGTGAAGACAGAGATACACAGAGACAATGCCATATAAAGATGAAAACAGATCAGGTTGATGCCAGAGATTGCCACCAGACCAGCAGAAGCTAGGGAAGAAGGATGGAACCGGTTTTTCTTCACAGCCCTCAGAAGGAACTAACCCTGCTCATGCCTCGACTTGTAGCCCCCAGAACTGTGAGACAGTATCTGTTGTTTAAATCACCAGATTTGTGGTACCTTGTTCGGGCAGCCTGAGAAACTCATAGGGGCACATAAATGGAGGGCCACAGTGGCAGAGGTGGAGGCTATGTATGGGCCCAAAGGCATGGACCCCAACTTTTCAAGGCTGATCTAGCTACTGATGCCTAAACGTCCCAACCTTTCAGCAACAGAGACAAATGCTGAGTGTGCAGCACAGCACTGTTACGGAGACCAACTGGCTGTCGGTAGCCAGTTGACTACATTGGGTTCTTTCTACCCCCAGATCTTCACCCAGTGTTACTATCTTGGGACTTACGAAATGCCTAGAATGCTGCATAACATAGCATTCGACCAGGCACCTGCTTCATGGTAAAAGCAGTGTGGGAGTGGGAGTGGCGCCATGACCATGGCATCCACTAGCCATATCACACCATCTGGAAAAAGCCAACCTCATAGAGAGCTAGAGCCACTTTCTAAAGGCACAGATGAAGTGCCTGTCAGAGGCAACAATGAAAAAGTTGGATGCTGTTATTGAGAATGCGTCATTCTCGTTAAAAATCAGGGCTGTGTGACCTCAGGAGGAAAAATACATGAGTCCACTTACCAAGGAGTGGATGCAGGAAAAACTCCACTTACCTTACTACCAGTGAGGATTTTGTGCTCCCTATACCCGCAAATCTGGGATCTCTAGGGCCAGAGGTACTGTTCCCCAAAGGGATCCCACCCCTGCTAAGAGACACGGCAAGCATCCCATTGAAGTAGAAGCTATGACTGCTGCTGGGACACTTCGGACTCATTTCAGGGGCCAGTAGGCAAAAAGATGAGTCACCATCATGACAAGGATAATTGACCCTGATCAGCAGAAAGTAGCGCTGCTTTTTACAGAATCCATGTGGTCCACTTGGGCATCTCCTGATATCCGCTTGCCCTGCTGTAAATGCGAGTACCTGCAGCAACCCTAGCCTAAGAACATGACAGTTACCAGAAGCTGAGACCCCTCATGAATAAAGGTTGAGATCACACCACCACCTGCTAAGGTGGTAACTGAGGGTGAGGGATTCAGAGTGGATACTGGACAAAGGAGAGGAGGAATATCAGTTGTGGCCTCCAGACCAACTGCTGTAGTTCCTTCCTCTTAACCTTCCTCATGTAAATTTCTCTTCAGGAAGAAAGGCCCTTGGGAACCACACAAGGCTTCTCCCCAAACCTGCATGAAGAAGTAGGCAAAGGGGTGAACTGTGGTGGTTCTGAAAATGGGCCATTGGACTTCCTGCTGTGCAAAGCATAGTTGCTGATGTCCCAGCTACTGACCTGGGTCCACTAAAGTATTCACAACTGAGGCCACGCTTCCCACTGCCTGTGCCTAGCTAATGACCGAGCATGGTGGTGTAATAATGCAGCCGTATTCCTTCAAGACTTGGGGCTCCTTTAGTGGACCAGTGTGGCAAGAGGACTAACTACCCACAGGATTCAGAGCTCAGGGAAATTTAGAAAAGAAACAGTAAATTTATGCAATGAAAGTAAAAGAAAGGAAATAGATAAAACCAGAAATCAATTAAATGAAAAGTAGATATACAAGAGAGAAAATTTACAAAGCCAAAACTACTAATCTCCAAAAAGATTCAAAAAATTGATCAACTCCTAGCAAGGCTAATAAAGAAGGAATGTAGGAAAATACATTACCAATATCAGTAATAAAAAAGGGAACATCACTACAGGTCCAATAGACATGAAAATTATAAGAGGTTATTATAAACAACATTGTAACAATACATTTGACAATTCAGATGAAACGGAAAATTTTACTGAAAAGGAAACTTACCGATACTGAAACAATAACAGGAAATTCTGTATTTTATATTTTAAAGGAATCAAATTCATTATTTAAAATCTTCCTAAAAAGAAAGCTCCAGATGGCTTTGATAGTGAATTCTTTCCAACATGTATACTTTTTTTTTAGAAAGGCATAAAAGGCATATTCACACTTTCTGATGCTTATATATTACACACTCTATTTGTGGATTACCAACGTCTCCCTACTGCATGCATCATTCATTTAGCACCTACTATGCATTATGTTAAGAGTTGTAGATAAAAAGATGAATAGCCCTGGCTGGGCAATCAGCTGTACACCAAAAGGTCGCAGGTTCAATCCCCACTCAGGGCACATACCTAAGTTGTGGGTTCAATCCCCAGTTGGTCAGGGCACATGCTGCAGGCAACTGATTGATAATTCATTCTCTCTCTCTTTCTCTCTTCCTTCCTCTAGCTCTAAAAAAATTAATAAACATATCCTTGGGTGAGGCTTTTAAAAAAATTTTTTTAAAGATGAATAGTTTTTGGCAGAAAGAGCTTTCAGATTGGTGGAAGAAGCAGACATAATGTAAATGCAGTGGAATAAGAGCTAATAAAGATTTGTATAAAGTCCTATGAGAGATAGGTTTGAATGTAGGAAAAGGAAGGCTTCCCGGGTGTGTGAGGTGCAGCTAGGTGCATATGCTATGTGCAGAAAAATAACTGGATAATAGAAGACATTCCTTCTCAGTCTTCCGTACTGAAATCTTCTGCCATGTTCTCTTGAAATTTATGATACCTCAGCATTTCGTCCTTGGCTTCTGATTTTCATTCTCCCCAAACAATTTCATCCACCCCACATTTGTCCTTTTCATTTATGTTAACCATTCCAGAATCTGCCCACCTCTCTCTTGAGCTCTTGGCCTAAATAATCAAATTGCTAGAGAACTCACAAAGGAGGGAGAGCTTGAGGAAGTATCTCTAACAACTGGAGATTGAGTTCACTCACATGGCCAATAATCCCATCAACCATAACTACCTAATGAGATCCCGGTAAAATCTCTGACCGCTGAGACTCAGAGGAGTCCCTGGTTGGCGAACACAGTGGGCTGAGAAGGTCGCATGCCCTGACCCACAGGGAGAAGCCATGGAATCCCTATCCAAGACCCTCCCAGATCCCACTCTGTTTATCTCTTCATTTAACTGGCCCTGATTTGTATCATTTAAAACTGTAATGGGAGGACTTCTGGTCAGGATGGAGGCATAGGTAGACACTTTTCACCTCCTCGTGCAAAAGTAATTCCAACTAAATCTCACCCAAACAGATAACACCCAAAACTGCTAGAAAATTGGACTGTATGGAAGTCCAACAACCAGGGATTTAAAGAAGCCACAATTCATCCAGATGAGTAGGAGGGGTGGAGATGCGGAGACAGGTGGAGAGTCAAGGTGTGGCGTGGAGAGGCAGCAGTGGCAGTGGAACGGGCACGAGTGGTCCCACATTCACGTGTGGTAGATACAAATCAGGAGGGACACCTTGGGAGTGAGTGACCCCAGCTCCAGGCCAGACCACAAAGCCCAGGGTTCCAATGTCGGGAAGATAAATCCCCATAACTTCTGGCTATAAAAACCAGTCAGGTTTGGGGTGGTGGAAGAAACTGCTGGGTTTTTAGGAAACTCTGTTTAAAGAGCCTGCACAGTCCTAAAAAGTTTGCAAACCCACCCACTCTGAGATTCAACACCAGGGCAACAGCTGGAGGGCACCAGTCACATATGGGGAGTGAGTGAAGTGACTATAAGTGGTGCGAGTGCCAGGCAAACCTACAGAAGTGAGACAGTGGCACAGTCCCCTCTCCAAGCCCACACCCCACACAGAGCCACAGGGATGGTTGCCCCACCCTGGCAATTACCTAAGGCTCTGCCCCACACCATTTACAGGTGCCCTTTCAACAATAGGCCATGCTACTAAGACGAAGAGTCAAAGCAGCTCTACCTAATACACAGAAACAAACACAGGAAGGCTGCCAAATTGAGGAGACAAAGAAATGTGGTCCAAACAAAAGAAGAGAACAAAACTCCAGAAAAAAGTTAAACAGACATAGCCAACCTATCAGATGCAGAGTTCAGAACACTGGTGATAAGGATGATTAGAGATCTCATTGAGTGCAGCACACACATAAGGGAAGAAATGAAGGTTACGTTAAGTGAAATAAGAAAAATCCACAGGAAATCAACAGTGAAGGGAAGGAAGCTGGGATTCAAATCAATGATTTGGAGCCTAAGGAAGAAATAAATATTCAACTAGAACAGAAAAAAAGAAACAAGAATTAAAACAAACAAACAAGGTTAATATAAGAAGACTCTGGGACATCTCCAAATGTGCCAACATCCAGAATCATAGGGATGCCAGAAAAAGAGGAAGAGCATGAAATTGAAAACTTATTTGAAAAAATAATGAAACAAAACTTCTCTAATTTGGTAAAGGAAATAGATATATAAGTCCAGGAAGCATAGAGAGTCCCAAACAAGTTGGACCCAAGGAGGAACACACCAAGACACATCATCATTAAAATGTCAAAGGTTAAGTACCAAGAGAGATCTTAAAAGCAGCAAGAGAAAAGCAGAAAGTTACCTTCAAAGGAATACCCATAAGACTATCAGCTGATTTCTCAAAAGAAACTTTGCAGGCAAGGAGGGACTGGCAAGAAGTATTCAAAAAGATGAAAATCAAGGACCTACAATCTAAATTACTCTATCCAGCAAAGCTATTATTTAGAATGGAAGGGCAGATAAAGTATTTCCCAGACAAGGCAAAGCTAAAGGAGTTCATCATCACCAGCCATTATTTTTTATAAGTTTTTAAAAAATATTTTATTTATTTATTTTTAGAGAGGGAAGGAAGGGAGATAGAGAGAGAGAGAGAAACATCAATGTGCGGTTGCTGGGGGTCATGGCCTGCAACCCAGGCATGTGCCCTGACTGGGAATTGAACCTGTGACACTTTGGTTCACAGCCCGCACTCAATCCACTGAGCTACACCAGCCAGGGCATCACCAGCCATTATTACATGAAATGCTAAAGGGACTTATTTAGGAAAAAGAAGAAGATAAAACTAAGAACATTAAAAAGGCAACAAAGATACAACTATGAACAACTGAATCTAAGAGCAAACAAACAAACTAAGCAAATAGCCAGAATGGGAACAGAGTCATAGGTATGGAGATCATTTGGAGGGTTATCAGTTGGGAGGGGGAAGGGAGAGAATGGGAGAAAAGATACAGGGATTAAGAAGCAAAATGGTAGGTACAAAATAGACAGGGAAATGTTAAGAATAGTATAGATCATGGAGAAGCTAAAGAACTTATATGCATGACCCATGGACATAAATTAAGGGGGCAGGGGGGACATTGCTGGAGAGAAGGGGTATACCAGGCAGAAGGGGGCAAAGGGAGAAAATTTGGGACAACTGTAATAACCTAATCAATAAAATATACATAAAAAACTGTGATGGTAAGTGTAGCATTGTTTTCTAGTTCTGTGAGTCATTCTTGTTAATTATTGAACCCAAGGGGATCATGGGAATCCCTGAATTTTCATCAGTTGGTCAGAAGTGTGAATGGCCTGGGGGCCCTTAAATTATGGCTGCTGCCCGCAATAAGGGCAGTCTTGCTAAGGACCCTGCCCTTTAACTCTGTGGAGATTGACACTAAATGCAGGTGGTTAGTATCAGAACTATACTGCCATTGAGGTTGTCATGAGAATAACAGGTAACAGAGAGTTCTACTCAAATTAACTTTAAAAAGTAAAGGGAATTTGCACTGGCTGGTGTGGCTCAGTGGATTGAGCACCAGCCTGTGAACCACAGGGTCACCAGTTTGATTCCCAGTCAGGACATATGCCTGGGTTGCGGGCCAGTTCCCCAGTATGGGGTACATGAGAGGCAACCATACATGGATGTTTCTGTCCCTCTCTTTCTCTCTCCCTTCCCCTCTCTCTAAAAATAAATAAATAAATAAAATCTTTAAAAATAAAAAAGCGAAGGGAATTTATTGGTACACATTACCAAAAAGTCCACTAGTGCAGTTTCAGGCATGGCTTGATCCAGCAACTCAACTAATGTGACCAGGAACTGGCTTTTCTCTTTCAATTTTTCTTGGGACTGGCTTCATTCTTAGCAAACTCTCTTCCTGGTGCAAGATGGCTGCTAGTAGTTCCCAAGATTATGTGCTTGTGGATGTACATCCAATAAAAGAGAGAGAGAAGTATTGATTCTTATTCATTCAAGTGGGTGTCCAAGAATTGAATATGATTGCCCTGAATTGGGGTCCTATGCCTGTCCCTGAATGAATTACCATGACCAGAGGTATTGCCGTAAGTCAATCAGAGCCTATCTCGAAAACCAGAAGTGAGATTTACCTTACCCAAACCGTGTGGCCACGAATGGCTTGCCTCCAGCAAAATCTGAGTTCTGTTGCTGGAAGAATGGGGAAATGAGCACTGTGGAAACAACCAGTAATGAAACAGCGTTCAGTTGGCAGGATCGAATTGACTCCTCATTTTGACAATTAGCTGCATTCTGGAAAGCAGTCCCAGATTCCTGTAGTTCTTAACTGCTACACCTGAGTTATTCTGTCTGTACTCCATGTGGCTTAAGTGTCCTGGGAGGTTCTTTTTGATACCCAATGATTTGCTGGTGTGATTCTGAATGAGAGAAATGCAGCTTGTCAGCTTATGGCACAATCCGTCTTCTCCAGAGATCATTTATGGGACAATTTAATTACTCAGAAAATAAAATCTGAAGAAATGACCACACTTAAAGAGCTGACAGAGGAAAATGATTCTTCAAAAGACAGTCTCTATGCTCTCGGCTCTGCAGAACCACTCAAAACTGCCTAAATAGCTTCACAAAGTGTATGTACCTGGGTTCATGGACTTTGGGGGAAACTTTCTTGGATCCTCATTTAGGGCCCATTTGCCATAATTCTAGATGCAGTTCTAACAGGTTTGGTTGTCTGATGGAGCGAACGCCCGTCATCTCTGCTTGTTCGCTGTGTCTTTCTGTAGGCAAAAGCTCCCAGGTTTTCCTTCAGGGACACGAGTTCTCTCTCAGTTTTGTGTTTCTGGTAGGACTGGTGCCACCCACAAGGTCCAAGACCTGGCCAACTAGTCCCTCGGCCACACTGATCCGTTCTGAATTGGGAATGTGGCCCAATCTGGGCCATGGAAGACCTTACCCAGAACTCTGCCTGCAACTCTCCTGGGGTTCCTAGGTGGTCCCGGGGAAGGCGAGGCTGGTGTGGGCTGGGGGGGGGGGGGGGGGGGGGAGAATACAGCTAGAAAGAGAAACTGATGCAGAGGAGAGCGGAGCAGAGAGGGAGAGAAAGAGCCCAGTTCTGATGTTATCATTCGGGCCCCTAGAACCAGTTATGACTAAAACTCTTGGACCTTTCAGTTACAGGAAGTGATAAATTACCTTTTTTTGTGTAAGCCTGTTTGAGTCGGGCAACGACTGCACTGAAAGAGTCCTAACTAATTCATCTGGTTTTCTGATCAAGCAAATTAGAAGCAACAAAAGAAGAGGGATTTTGCTTGGAGGCATGTGAGTTAGTCTCACTGATTCTTCTAAGTGCTGTAAATTCTGACCACGTAAGGAAGTAAACGCTAGGATTTTGGTATTTGGTGCTGATACCAAAGGAAGGTAAAGGAAAACTATAAAATCTCTCTCTCTCCCTCCCCCCCCCCCCCTCTCTCTCTCTCTCTCTGCCTCAAGAACACACACACATTTTAAGAAAAGGGGTAGGGCCTCATCACGACACCGTATCTTACAATACAGGGCAATGTTTGATAGCCCTGATGACACTCCCTACCTTATAAATGCCCTCCTTGGTCTATCCCACTTTAAACTGTCTTTGATTCCTCTTTCAGTGAGTAGTTACAATACTAGAGCAAAATTATATTATCAATGTTTCTGTTTCAATTTCCTACAAAGCCAAAATATTGAATTTTATTTTTCACATGTTCAGAATTTATAAAGTTTTTTTTAAATTAATAAAGAAGCTAAATATATAACTTAACACATTTTAAAACAAATATTACAAGCACCTTAGAAAGTGTCCCTCTGGCCCTCACAGGCTCTGCATCCTCCTGCAACTTCACTCCTTTCCCCCACCCCCACCCCTACTTACGCCTCTGATGGGACTGGTCCGGAAGAGCTGCAAGACGGTCCTGCCCAGTCAAGCTCCTCACGGAGTTTTCAGGACTGCTGCCTCGGAGTGAAAGTGATTTCTCTCCTGTGAGCCTGAGAGACACGAGAGACACGGCCCTGGCTGGGTCTGACTCCTCCCCATCCCCCTATGGGAGATTTCCTACTTCAAAGGCTCCTCCTGCGGAGTGTAGCTGAGTGTAGTGGAGGGTGGAGGAGTTTGCAAGAGGCAGGAGCTGCTGGAGCGGGGTGGTGAAGAGGGGATGGGAGGGCTCGTGGTGCTAGTGATGGGGGGGGGGGGGGGGCAGGACAAGGAAGCACGGTTTGAAGACAGCTAAATGAAGCTGCTGCCCAGTGTCTAAGATAACGAACGGTCTTACACCTGAGTTTCAGTGCTTGAAAACAGAAGGGTAGCCCTGGCTGGTGTGCTCAGTGGGTTGATTGCCATCCAGTGACCTGAAAGGTCACCGGTTCAACTCCCACTGGTTCGATTCCAGGTCAGGGCACATGCCTGGGTTGGGGGCCAGGCCCCCGGTTGGTTGGGGCATGTGAGAGGTGACCGACAGAGGTTATCTCTCACGCTGATGTTTCTCCTCTTTCTCCCTCCCTTCTCCTCTCTCTCAGGATAAATGAATAAAATCTTTTTAAAAAGTAGGGTGTAGGGGAACGCTGGGCCACAGAAATAGTGATGCCGTCATGACCCCTCTTCCCCGACCCGCAGTCAGAGTAGCCTCTACATCTCGTTAGTTCAGAGACCTGTCCTTCGGCCCAGAGATTCTGCTTTCTGAAACATTCTCCGCCCAAACCTCGGAAGGCCCTGGTTCAGTTGTAGGAAGGAAAGCCGTAGGCGCACATCACTGGTACACACGGCTGCCAGAGTCCCGTTCCTAAGGCGCAGCCCGGATCAGGGAGTCACTGGTACTTACTGCACGTTTGCTGCGTGCCAGGCGGCGGGCTCTACGCACATCATCTTCTTTAACCTGCGCAACAGCCCTTTGTAGTAGGTGCTATCATTAACCCCATCCTGGAGGTAAGAAAATCTTAGAAAATCTAAGTCTCTCGAAGAGGAAGCATAGCTCTGGAAGGGCGGAACGGGGTGTGGAACTCAGATCTGCCGGACTGTGGGCTGGGATCCTCGACCAACCGCTGCTCTGTATTAGCTCCTCTGCTCAGATCTGGGAGGGGCAATAGAAATGCCCGAGGGCTTAGCACTCGGGGCCCTAGCCCCCGGCTGCCATTCTAACTGTGTTTTCTACTACTTCCCTTCATACATCTGATTTTTCGGGGCAAATAGAAGTATTAGCTAATCGTCAATACCTCTCACTAGTTCACACTTCTCTGCCTTAGTTTATGTAAGAATACGCTCTCTGTGTCACTAGTTGCAGAAAAAAAAAAATAGAAACCTTTAAAGCACTGCTGCACACAATGTCACGATTTTCATTTTTCATTGCCGTGGCAGCCATTGATTTTTACCCTCATATGTATGTTTCTCTTAAACTTTTCTTCTGAAGCATGTGTGAAGATTAAGTGGTTTTTAAGTGCATTAGGCCTTTACAAATTGCTTATAAATCCCAGTCCAACAGAATTGGGATTCCAGAGAGTAGAAGCCATTTTATCAAAAGTTCAAGAAGTCTTTAGTATCTCCCAATATTATCTAAAACAAATGAACACAAATCCATTAGGATAGAAATTTGGTAAGTGGTTAATTTCCTTTAGTAGGGAGCCTCTACTCCTAACAGGCAGACTTGTCTTAAAATGGAATATCTGCTATGAAGTAACTTTATGGGTTAAAAAATGCTGAGGGTGCCCTGGCTGGTGTGGCTTAGTGGGTTGAGCGCAGGCCTGCAAACCAAAGTGTTACCAGTTCGATTCCCAGTCAGGGCACATCCCTGGGTTGCAGGCCAGGTCCCCAGTAGCGAGTGCATGAGTGGCAACCACACATTGATGTTTCTCTTCCTTTCTTTCTTCCTCCCGTCTTCTATCTAAAAAAATAAACTTGCTCTGACTGGGAATTGAACCTGTGACACTTCGCTTTGCAGGCTGGCACTCAATCCACTGAGCCACAGCAACCAGGGCAGAGATGACCTTTTACATACAATATCAAAGGCATGACCTACAGGAGAAAAATAATTGATAAATTGGACTTCATTCAAATTAAAAATTTCTGAATGAGAAGACAAGCCAAAGACTGGGAGAAAATGTTTGCAAATCACATATCCAGAAAGGAGTTGCATTCAGAATATGTAAAGAATTCTCAGAACTCAATTGTAAGAAACAAACAACCCAATTTAAAAATGGGCAAAAGACTTGAACAGGCACTTCACCAAAGAAGATACCCAGGCGGTACACAAGCTCATTGAAAGATGTTCTACATAATTAGCTATTAGGGAAATACTAATTAAAACCACAGTAAAATCTAAAGTAAGGACCTACAACCAAGATTGCTCTATCCAGCAAAGCAATCATTTAGAATCGAAGGGCAGATAAAGAGCTTCCCAGACAAGAAAAAGCTACAGGAGGTCATCACCATTAAACCAGTATTACATGAAATGTCAAAGGCTCTTCTTTAAGAAGAAGAAAAAAAAGACAAAAAATATGAACAAGAAAATGACAATAAGTACATATCTATCAACAATGTAAAAAGCAAAACAAACAAGTAGAACAGAAGCAGACTCACAGGTACAGAGAACAGGCTGACGGTTGCTAGAAGGGAAGCGGCGGGGGGGACTGGGTGAAAAAGGTGAAGGAATAAGGTGGTCACAGGACAGTCACGGAGATGTACAGTGTGGCTCCGGGGATATAGTCAGCAGTATTCTAATAACTGTGTATGATGTCAGATGGGTACGAGATTTATACATAATGTTTCATCGCTGGGGTGTACACCTCAAACTAATATAATATTATATGTCATCTGTAATTGAAAAACAAAAACTGGTATAAAAAACCCATAGTGAGACACCTTTTAGAACACCAGAAACAAAACAACAATGAAGAAAACTAATGCCAAGTGCTGGAGAAGACGCAAAACAACATTGTTGGTGGAAAAGCTACACTTGAAAACTGTTTGGTAGTTTCACATCAAATTAAATACACATGTATTTACTCATAACCTAGAAATTCCTCTTCTAGGCATTTGCCCTAGAAATAAATGCATATGTTCACTCAAAAACCTGTACAAGAATGTTTATAGTGGCTCCATTCATAACAGCAAAAGGAAAAAAACAACCTAAATGTGCTTTGGCAGGTGGCTAGATAAACTGTGATGGATCAGACTTCATAATATGATGGACTGCTACTCAGCAACGAAAAGGAACAAACTGCTAAGTGCAGCAGCATGGACGAACCCCAAAATCATTATGCCAAGTGAAAGAAGTCAGCTGCAAAAGAGTAGGTAGCGTATAATTCCACTTATTTGCAATTCTAAAAAAGGCAAAACTAATTTATAGCGACAGCAGGTCAATGGCTGTCTGCAGACTGGCAGGTGGGAGCTCTTAGGAATGATTGGGAAGCACTGCATCCTGATTGTGGGGTTGGTGACATTTATCAAGGCTCAAAGTTGAAATGTTCTCATCTGCCCTGGCTGGTGTAGCTCAGTGGATTGAGCACGGGCTGCCAACCAAGGGGTCACCGGTTCGATTCCCAGTCAAGGCACATGCCTGGGTTTTGGGCCAGGTCCCCAGTAGGGGACATGTGAAAGGCAACCACACATTGAGGTTCCACTCCCTCTCTTTAAAAAAAAAAAGAAAGAAAGAAATGTTCTCGTCTTATGACACAGCCAGCTCACTTTTAAGTATAGAGTGATGTTTTCAAACTGCTGATGGAGACCCAGTGTTCATGAGTGATTAAATCCACCTAGTGTCTGCTTAGAAGGGAATTTACCCTGTAACTAATGAAGCTTAAGCTTCAGAACCCCTCGCTCACAACACTTCTTCTAAGGCCTGGTTACCAATTTAGTATTCTTTTTCTAAAGGAGGACCCCAGATTCTATAAATGTTAGGCCACACAAAACCCGGATGGGCCTCTGAATGGCCAGAATTTTTTTTAAAGATTTTATTTATTTATTTTTAGAGAGGGAAGGGAGGGAGTGGGGGAGGGAGAGAGATAGAGAGATAGAGAGAGAGAGAGAGAGAGAGAGAGAGAGGGAGAGGGAGAGAGAGAAACATCAATGTGTGGTTGCTGGGGGTCATGGCCTGCAACCCAGGCAATGTGCCCTGACTGGGAATCGAACCTGCGACACTTTGGTTCACAGCCCGTGCTCAATCCACTGAGCTACTCCAGCCAGGGCTGAATGGCCAGAATTTTTTAAAAAAATGAAATGGAGTAGAAAATATGAGAATGTTTTGTGAAACTTTTGTTTCCGTTTATACAGAGGTGGGCAAAAGGAGGGTTACAGGTGTAATACAAATAAATAATCCAATAATCGGTAATAATACAAGAGTTAAATTCTGTTTCTCACTGCTCACAACTGTAAATCTACTTTTGCCCACTCCATATAATGAGCCATAAAAATGTCTTCCTTACCAGGGTTTGCGTTTAAGGAAAGAAAAAGGAAAAGAAATTTGGAAAATCGGTGCCGCATAGCAGCCTATGCGCATGCGCACCGGAGGAGGCATGCCCCTTCAGGGAACCGCTGTGTGCAAGGGGAAATGTTCGGGAAAGCCTGCATGTTCATCAGTACGAGCATTAGTAAGTACACTATGGGTCGTGTACACTGTGGAAGGCCATGGAGCTAAAGTAACTGAACTAAGGGTATGCGCGTCAGGCTAGATAGCTCTCATAAACGCAACATTAACTTAAAAAGGAAGTTAAAGAAGGTTACCTACAGCATAGCATTTAGATCAAGTTCAAAACAATGAGTAAAACAGCACTATGCCTGGTGAATTTCTATTTTTATTGTTTCTAGGTGTAGTTATACACATGTATATAGTAAAAGCATTAAAATACACATGTGGCTGATAAAAAACAAATTCAGGAGAGGGTGGTAGTTGCTTCTGGGGAGGACGAAGAGGGGGAGAAGGATACGAAGGACTTTAATTTTATATGCAATTTTTGTTTCACTTAGAAAGAATGGATTTGAGACAAGGCAGAGTGTTAATGAGGCTGATGGGTGGGTGTGTGGATTTTTGCTCTATTGTTCTGGCTCTTTTTTGATGGTGTGAACGTTGCACAAACACATTGCCGTAGACACGGGTGATAAGCACTATTTCCTATTTCTGTAGTGTGGGCATTTACGCTTAATCTTCGCGATGACCTTCCGCAGTAAGTAAGACAGAAATCACTCCCCCTATTCCATGGAAAGGAACCTAAAACTGCAGAACGTTTTACTAAAACACTGGACTGGGGACTCGCTTGTTCCTTCCTGAGCCGACATTCGCCTGGCAATCTGGAGCAGTGTCCTTCAAGTCCCGGCGAGTGGATCCCAGCCACCCCCTGCCACCCCAGCCTCGGGAGGCACTTCCTCAGTGCGGGAATGAGTTGATCAATAAGAGCTAAAGGTTTGTTCAGAAAACGGTCCTCCCGAAGCCCCAGCGGACACCTCCAAGAACGGCCGTGAGCAGGTGGGCAGGAGGCGCGGGCGGCTCTCTCCTCCCCGCACCGCCCACGGGCTCATTCGATGACCTTGGACAGATCACTTAACCTGTCACTGCGGACATTCACCATCCGGTCGCCGGAACGTGTAAAAGCGTTGACCCCTCGCGGGGGCTCCCATCGAGCGCGGTGTCTGCGAGTTCGGGGCCCGGCGCAGGGCGGCCGCGACGCAACGGCGTCACCTTCTCAGCGCGCGTTACCTCCTCCGAGACCCCAGTCCCCAGGCTGGACTTTGACTCCCGTTTAAGTCGTGAAGGCGACTTTAAAGGAGACGGAGTTTGTGCTTTTAAAAGATTAACAACTTCTAAATCGTGATATACGAAAGCCTTCTGTTGTTAAAAAAAAAAAAAAAAAAAAAAAAGATTGCAGCAACGCTCACCTGCACAGAATAAAAAACGAGCTGTTTCTGTTCTAGCGCCCCTCCGGTCTGTGCGAGCTGTCCCAGAGTGTGGGAGCGAGCGGTTTGCTGTGAGCCGTGAGGTGGGGAACCTCAGAGATTTAGATTTCAGCGCTGATAACGCCCCGTGAAAGTCCTTTCCGTTCTGAGCGTTGCGCGGGGGAAGAAGGGGAACACAGCTCCAAATCCAGGGAGATCGGGGAAGATGAGCTGGGACCCGCTGCGCCCCAGGGCTCCAGGTTCGTCCGACTTTGGCAGCGGGTCGGAGCGGCCGAGTGTGTCTCCCTTGGGTCTGACCCTGGAGGTCTGTGGCCAAGAACTCGAGCCCCCGCGGGGCCGAACTCCCCGCAGAGGCCACAGGTCCCTTTAAGGAGCCCTGCGGGCTGAGAAAGGGGCGCGGGGGGCGGGAGGAGGGTTCCGCAGCGCGCGCCACGTGACCAGGAGGCCAAGTTCGCTGGCGAGTTTGACAGAAGTTTGAATCGGACTCGGGGGCTTTCTGCAGCCGCAGGGCCAGCGCGGCGGCCGCGACCTCGGCGAGTGCCAGCCCCAGCGGCCCCGCGACCCTCCCACCCCGCCCGGACCGCGGGCCACCGCCGGCCGCTTGCGCTCCGCCGCTGCTCGCGTCCCCCGCCGCGGGCCAGCAGCCCCCCGCCCGACCGCCGCCCCCCGCAGCCTCCGGGCGTGGGAGTGGAGCCCCCGCGCCGCGGCCCAGCCCCGCTGCGCCAGCATGTCCTCGACGGAGAGCCCGAGTCGCCCAGCGGACAAGTCGCCGCGCCAGCAGGTACACCCCGCGCGCCCCTCTGCACCTGGATGTCGGGACTTTTGTTCCTCCCCATCTGGGGGGTGCGGGGAGATTGCCCGGGGAACCCCACCGCCCTGACCCCTGGCCCTCCCCGCCTCCGCAGGTGGACCGCCTGCTCGTGGGGCTGCGCTGGCGGCGGCTGGAGGAGCCGCTGGGTTTCATCAAAGTTCTCCAGTGGGTGAGTCGCTGCCCTGGCCGCCGGCTATTTCGGGAGCCTGGACTGTGACGCTGACCCGAAGCAATGTGGCCAGAGTGGGGGGGGGGGGAGCAGGGAGGTCCCGCGGCCGGCAGCCCGCAGAAGGGTGGGGGGCGGCGACAGGTGGGCGGGGGAGGGGCGGGCGGGGGTTGTGTCTGCAGCTCTCGGCCGCAGGAGGGTGGGAAGCGAGGCACGCCGAGTCCGGGATTCGGTCCTTCTATGTGCAAGGAGCCTTTGCCCGAGGCGCTCACATTTCACCCGGGCGAGAGGTCCCGGGTGTAACCTTTCCAGAACTCTGATCCTGCACATACCACTCCTCCGAGGCGGGAGGGGGAGGACGCCGGGGAGATGAGGAGCGCGCGGAGGGCGGAGAAGGGAAGGAGGCAGGGCTGGAAACCATCCCGCACCCAAACCCACCAGGCCCTGGCTGACCCTGCAGGTGCACGGCGTGGGGCGGGGGCTGGGCGGGAAGGGCCCCAGCGGCCAGTTTCCCTGTTGAGGTCACTGGGGTAATCTGGTTCCTGTAACTGAGTGAAGTGGTGGATGAATGAATGCATGAATGAATGAATGAATGAATGAAGTTCATGGCTCCAGGAATAAATAAAAGGAAAAATAGGACAGAGTAAAAATCACAGTGTGGCCAGAATGTGGCTTGTAGAATAATGTGGACTATTTTGCTGGGGAGCCAGGGACCTGGGTTCCACGCTGGGGCCTGCCTTCTTTGGCCATGTGACCTTGGGCGAGTCACTTCTCTGGACTTCAGTTTCCAACATCAGTAAAATGTCGGTCAGAACCGCCCCAGGGCCCCCTTCTGCTCCGAAAGCGCTGGCATGCTGAAACAGCACCCTCCGTTAGCCTGAGCCTGTGACCTTGAAGAAACCACCTGCCCAGGGCCTCAGTTTCCCCTGCGATGGTCCAGGGGAAATACAATCCCCCTGCTTCACCGGCCCTTGGGGACGTTGGCCGCCCACTGTCCTTCCCGGTGCCCGAGGCCTCCTGGGTGTGCGCGGGGAATGCGGACAGGTGCAGCCACTCTCAGGCCGGGAAGCCTTGGGAGCATTTAGTGTACCCTCACAGAGGAGATTTGGGTTAGGCTCTCCGCACACCAACTGGTGTGTGAATAACGTATTAATGTGCTTTCAGCACAGAATTCGGCTAGAGAGCGCGTTACCCTTCATACCGAGGAGGATTGAGTTCTAAAGGGTTTTTAACTCCCTGGAGACAGGAGTTCGCCCCGCGTCACCCATTCCTAAGTCATCGTCTGGATGAGAGTCAGGGAACCTGGGGTTCGGGGGTGATGGTGCATCTGGGGTTATCCCTGGGCGTCTGAGACGCCGCCTGGGGCTGCGGGCCAGCCTGGGGAGCTTCCAAGAGCAAACTCTGGGGCCCATTCGGGACTTTCCACTCCCCCTGCCGCTGCCCCAAGAGCAGCTGGACAGACTGCTGACTGAGGTCTTTTGCCCACTCCCATTCTCCTGTGCTGGCCCCACCGCCCGAGCACCGGAGGGGGCCATACAAGGAGGCTCTTAAGGCTCCATGGGACTGCCCTCCAGAACCAGGGAGCCATTATGAGCAATCCGAAGGAGCAGAGCTTGAAATGTAAGAGTAGCATTTTATCATTAAACTAGACAAATGGATCTAGGGGACATTTGAGAAAGGCTGTCAAGGGACGAAGGTCACAGTGAGGTCACTGGACCATGGAATCATCTTCCAAGGCAGGGATTCTGCAAAGCTCCCTTCTCCAACAATTCTATCCTTTCCCAGCGCCTCTCCCACCCCTGCCCCCAGTCCTGGCACTGTTTCTGTACAGGCTGCGTGAAGCAATGACTAGGAGAACAACCCGGTCTCCTCCCAGATCCAGCCCTGGTCCCGAAGCGCTGACCCATCTTGGTGACCCTTTTACAGTCCCTAACCATTGAGAGAGAGAAGATGCCTTTCTCTCATGATGCTAAGTCCCAGGCCCAGGGCTGGCCTTTGAACTCAGTGTTCACTCAAAGGACGGCACCGTGAGGCGACTTGATTTGCCTTGACGGCCACCCTCAGAGCACGAGTGTCCCTCGTCCTGAGTCCCTGCAGACCAGCTAGCGTACACGTGCCTGGGACCCAGCACCAGAAGTGGCCATGAAAGTGTCCTTTGGGACTTCACTCCTTTCCTGCGTGGAGGGATCAATTGCTCCTGACTAGAAAAGGGAAAAAAAAAACCCACAGACCCACAAATTGAAAACTTTCATGGTCATTATTACCAAGAGCAAAGGCTTTACTGTACCTAAAGGTGAGAAGGAAGGAACGTTGTTCTATCAGTCAGGAGTTTGGCTTGGCATGACTTTAAAATTTAAAAAATGAACTAATCTCTCCTCAATTCCAATTCTGGTCTCGCTAAGTTGATACTAAGCTAGTGAAATAACATGGGCATAGACCAGTTGTTGGAGAATGAGGGGGTTTTTGTGTGTTTTTTAAGAAAAAATTTTTAAAAGGTTCACTTTTTTAAAAAATCCTCACCCAAGGACATGTCTATTTATGAGAGAGAGAAAGAGAGAGAGAGAGAGAGAGAGGGAGAAGGCGAGAGAGGGGAATTGAACCCACAACGTTGGTATACAGGATGATGCTCCAACCAACGAACGGAGCCACTCAGCCAGGGAAAAAGAGGCAGACTTTGAGGTTGGATGGGCCTTGATTTAATTCCAGTCTCCTCTGCTTTTGAGCCGTGGAGCCCACAGTAAGTGCTGAGACTTTACGGGCCTCAGTCTCTTGCCTGTGAGTGAGGGTAAGGTCTCTGTGGGCCCCCTGGGAGGACTGCAGGAGGCGGTATCTGCAAAGCGCCCAAGCATCCAGGAAGACCATGGCGAGCCCATCAGTCTAGGGCTCATTCCATAAGCATTGGTTCCCTTCCCTCCGGTTCCTGAACCGTCCCTGTCCCCTCCCTTTGCCCCTCATGCAGACTGTCAGCTAGACTTGTCCTTTGGTGAGATTATTCAAATGTCACTGCCAAAGTCTCACTTCAAGGGCAAGGTACAAAAGAATCTCCTGGATTACTGAGTCACTGTTCCCATAAGAAGTCATATTATCATTAACTGGGCATGCCTCAGATCCACCATTCACCTTTGAGGTGCCAAAGTCACTTATTCAGCTCTGGGGTCTCTCATCAAAATCAGCTATTTCAGTAAGTGTGGGGAGCCCTGACCAGTGTGGCTCAGTGGGTTGGGTGTCATCCCAAACACTGAAAGGTTGCTGGTTCAATTCTAGGTCAGGGCACATGCCTAGGTTTTGAGCCAGGTCCCTGGTTGGAGACGTGCAGGAGGCAACCGATCCATGTTTCTCTTGTACATCAATGTTTCTCTCCTTCTCTTTCTCCCCCTCTTCCCCTCTCTCTAATAATACATTTTAAAAATCTTTAAAAAAATGAGTGTGGGGAAAGTGGAAGCAGCCCCCCGGAGTCCCTGAAACCGATGAAATGAGGGTGGGAGGAGGACTGGGGGGGGAGGGGAACTTGTCTTCCTTGTCAGAACACCGACGTTGAGGGGGGTGCTCGTGTTCTCAGGACCCACACGGGACTCTCCCCAGCCAGCAGGTCAGCACCGATGTGCAGCTCCATCCTTACATGGGCGGGCGAGATCATTCTGGCATCCTTCCGAAAGAGATGCAGAGGCAGGAAGAGGAGGGGGTGGCGGGCGGTGTCTGGCCATCGCTGTCCCCAGCAATGCAGGGCCAACCGGAGGAAGGCCGGTCGGCACCAGAACTCCAGAGGTCCACCCCCTTGTCCATCTCTCCTTGGTTCCTGCTCTTTGTGACCAGATGGCTCAACTCCGAGCCTCGTGCTTGGTGATGGGGGGGGGGGTTCAGTCCTCTCCCGCTCTCCCCTGTGGTTCCGTGACCTGGTGCAGTGGAGAAGAAAGAAAACACGTGCGGAAAGGTGGAAGGGGTGTCTCTGCTCCTGCTCCCCAGGTCGGAGTGACACCCTCCTGCCATGCAATCCCCCCTGCCTATGGGAGACAGATTTTTTCCAGCCTTTGTAGCTCTGCGACGCAGGGTTTTTGTTTGCCTGTTTGAACATGACACTCTCCTTTCTCGCTGTAAATAGGCAGCGTCTTATTGTGAAGACAACTTGCAAACAGGCAGCATCTTATTCATCTTTATGTCTCGGGCACCTGGCACAAAGTAGATGCTCAGTGACTCTTTGTCAATAAATGAATGAACGCAGCAGAGAGAGCACTGGACGCGGGTCAGGATATGCAAATTCTAAGCCCGGCTCTCGCATTGATTGAATGTGACCTTGGGAAAGTCACTTAATCTTCTGGGACTTCAGTGTCCACCTCCAAGAAACGAGACTGTGGCGCTCAATAATCTCCGAGATCCTTTCTGCTCCATGGCTCTCTGTGGACCCGTGAGAGCCTCCTCCGAGTTGTCCCGTCCTCCACTCACACAGCAAAGCGCCTGCCACACAGCTGACTGCGGCGTCAGACTGAATCTTGCATTATGCTTAATAATGGGTTGCTTAAGGGGGTTAGAGATTCCTGACTTTCAAAGAATCAGAACAGGAGAAAATACAGTTCAGACGAAACTCATTATGAGTATATGTGCCCATAAAAAAATCATAATGCAGGGTTCAGGGTGGTCACAACCTCCAGGTGGCCACCTAGACATGGCAGAACTCTCGGTGACCATGGAAGAGTTCTATAATGCATCATCCACTATGGCACATGCTAGTCCCGTGTGGCTAGTGAGCATTTGAAATGTGGCTAATGTGCCTGAGCAAGTGAATGTTAAATTGCATTTAATTTTCATGTATATTTCCATAGGGCTAGTGGCCA
This sequence comes from Phyllostomus discolor, assembly GCF_004126475.2. Classification (NCBI taxonomy): domain Eukaryota; kingdom Metazoa; phylum Chordata; class Mammalia; order Chiroptera; family Phyllostomidae; genus Phyllostomus; species Phyllostomus discolor. Next base: position 35,935,829 of record NC_040916.2, read on the forward strand.
TTCTTGTGGACTACGAGCTCCGTGAAGACAGAGATTTTTATGCTCTTTTGTTCACTGCTAAGCATTAGTGGCTGGAGCAATTCCTGGCACATAGTAGATGCTCAATAAATATCATCCTTCCAAAGATGCCAGGAGCGTCTGTCCAGGGAACGTGGGTGAAGCGAAGCTTTCAGAACGGCCCATTCCATTGCCCCCAGTTAGGAGTACCCACATTCTCAAGGAACCTATACGGGGCCTTTCACTGGCTAACCGCCTACGGGTAAAAATACATCCAGCCATGCGGCCCCTCCTAGAACGTAACGCCCTAATTGTGTCTGGTTGGCCATCAGAAGCCAAGAGGAATCAGAGAACCACAGAGCGGACAAAAGACTAGAGACAGCCCCTGAGACAAGGCCCACTGTGACCCCAGTGAGGCGACTCGGAGTGTGCAAAAGGCGATGGCACCGAGGTGCTGGGTGGCGTCCCCACAGCTCTGTCGGGACGATGAGCACCACCAGGCTCCAAGCACCCTCCGTAGTGTCAGGCGGGTGAGGAAGTTCCTCCGGCATGGGAGACAGGTCACACCATCTCCTTCTCTGCGTGTTTTAAAAAACGGAGACAATTCTCACTTGTCTGGACTAAACCTCCTAGAAAGAGAGAGGTGCCCATTATGACCTTTAAAGGGGGTCAGTGGCTCCATCACGGACAGGATGTGCCAGGCCAGGTGGTGCAGGGCGGGGCCATGGCACTGGGCATCAGCCTGGGATGGGCTCGGCTGCTGGCAAGCACGGCCAAGAGCACCCTGACGGCCTTCCCCTCAGCAAGTGAGGGGCTGTGGCCTTGAAAGGCCCCCATGTGACCTCCCCAAACCCCTCATTTTACAGGTGAGGACACGGAGACTCGGAGAGCAGAGCGAGTCACCCAGCTAATTGGGTGACAAGGCCAGGTTTCTAGACTCCTAGTCCGGGTCTCTTCTCACTGCATGACACGAGCAGGCGTGAGCCAAATAGTGTGCGCATCCCTGGCTCCACCTCCGGCTGCAGGATGGGGGCACGGGTCAGCTGTCTTCTAGGTGCTCAATGTCCAAGACACCAAGTCCCGGAGACACACGGAACACGGACAGTGCACAGAGCCCGAGCCCGGCCCCACGAGAATGGCTGCATCGCGAGCAAGTCCGGGAACCAGGGCCTGAGCCGAGACATGGGAGAAGAAGAGAGTCCAATGTCTTACCTCCCTTTCTAACCCGAGCTTGTCTCCCCAGAAGCAAACTCGAAAATCATAGGCTGAGGGCATTTCATTTCACTCGAGACGGGAGGTTTAGTAGAAGGAGAGAGGAAGACAATTCATGTGACCTGAAACGCCTCCCTTAGCTCTCCCAGAGAAATGGCAGCTCCAGCAGATCACAAAAGGAGCAAGCAGCCCCGGGGGAGAGTGGAGGCTGGCGAGGCAAGCGGAGGGTGCTGCTGCCTGGGCTGCAGCCGGGCCCTGGGCACCGGCCCAGCCGGCTCTGCTGGGGGAGGAGCCATCGGAAGGCAGTGCCGCAGGAGGGCAGCAGGGGCCCTGCTCTCCTGGCCCCTCTGAAGGCTTGGCAGAGGGTGTCCCCTTCGGCTCCGTCCCCTCCACTGGGGCAGGCAGCCACAGGAAATCAGCTACAAGGTAATGACAGGATCCAATGGTGGCATCGAAAGAGACACGGGGAGGACTCCAAGTGTGCCCGATCCAGGCTGGTGCAGGGGAATCTATTGCCAGGGTGCCTCTCCCTTGGGGAGGAAATTCAAGGCCAGCTTTGAGCTAGAAGGTTCCGAAAGCCTAAGTCACTCCGTGCTAGTCATCATCTTAAGGAGGCTCCCTGTGGCCCCCAGGGCCACATCCAGACACCAGTCAAAGTCGGCCTTATCCATGTGGCCACCCGGTCCCATGCCCTGTACAGTGACCCCAGGTCCCCAAGGCTGGACGACCGAGGGGAGCCCCGGGGTCTCTGCCCTGGAGGGACTTGATTCAAGAGACCCCGACACCACCCCCACCCCTGTGCTCATCTGTACTACTGAGAGTCAGAGGGTAGTTGTGAGGGGTCCCACCTTGGCCAGGTGAGGCCTCTGACTCTCAAAGTGTAACCGGAAAAGACACCGGTGTTCGGGCTGCCTGTCAGTACCAAATCCAATAAGCAATGACAGTGATTGAATCTTTTATAGGCACTTTATTCAGATGGCCGGTGATCCGAGATGGGTTCATACCCTAACAAACCATCTCACTCTTTCTTTCCCAGCCAGATCTTTTATAAGGGGGTTGGGGGAGGGCAAACAAGGTGTCAGCGAAAGCCTTTGAAATTCAACAGTTGCCTCCAAGGGGGAAGGGTAGTGGCTTGCTTCTTCCTGGTACAGAGGTCTCCAAGAGGTCATCTGCTTACTCTTAGGCGCCAAGATAGGCCTTATCTGTAGTTACTGAAACAAAAACTTAACATACACATTACTTGCTAGATTTATGACTATTTGCCTTAAGCTAAATTTTCCCAAGTCTTAAGCCCCTATCAAAAGGGCTTCGCTCTCCCTCAGCTCTTCGCCATTTTCGCCTTTGGGTGCTGCGGCTCCTACAGCGGGGAGACGGGAGCGATGGTTCACTGCAACAACGAGGCCAAGGACGTGAGCGCCATCATCGTCCTGTTCGGCTACCCCTTCAGGTGAGCAGCCGGGCCCCTCCAGCCTCGCTCCGAACCTGGGTCCTTCCTGCTCTGCAGGAGTTTCAGACTCTCTGACCAGAGGAAAATGTGAGGGAAGTCAGATAGACCCTTGTGGCAATAATGATGCAGTTAGCAGCAGGTGACAACAGCCTCACAGAAAGAACTCGTGCAGTTCGAAATGGAGGGTCATGGGAGTCTGGACACGCTGGGCAGGTCCCGCTGACCCTCATCGGCCTCCTCCTTGCCTAGGAGGTGAGGACCTTGTCAGTGCTTGGATCCCCGAGAGCTGAGGTGGGTGCTCACCAGGCACCATAGTACAAGGAGGTGCACCGTGCCCAGGAGTAGAAAACAGTCTTTTCTGGGAGCGGAGGGAGAGGGGACCCCAAGTGTTCAGAGGACAGTGGGGACAGGGCTCGCCTTTTCAGAAATTTCTAGCAGCCGCAGCCGAGTGAGGTGGTCTTTTTATACATTGGGAGGTTTGTTTTCCTCTCTGTTTTGTCCACAGTGGTCTCTCTGGGGCCTCAGGAGGGCATGGAGCCCCGGGGCCTGTGTATGTGGTGGGGCTGAGAGGAGCTTGGCTTCTGGGGGCTGGGCTACCAGGAATGGATGGGCTCTATATGTTGTGCTTGCAGCCTAAAGGGCCCTGGGGATACTTGGAGACCCTTGGTCACCAGACCTGGGCAGGCGGATGAGTGGGGGTGGGGGGGTGCCTGAGCGGGAGGCAGGGTTCGAGGGGTCTTCCCAGGGACGCTCCTGTCCTGGCTGTAAGGCCCACCCCCTCTGGCCCTGGAAGAGTAGGGGGTGGGTGCGAGAGCACAGGCTACCCCCACCCCCACCCCCACCCCCGCCAGGGCCGCCCCCAGCTCAGCAGCCCCCACCCCCGCAGGTTGAACCGGGTCCCGTACGAAATGCCCCTCTGTGACGACGACTCCACCTCCAAGACCATGCACCTCATGGGGGACTTCTCCGCCCCCGCCGAGTTCTTCGTGACCCTGGGCATCTTCTCCTTCTTCTACACCATGGCCGCGCTGGTGTTCTACCTGCGCTTCCACAGCCTCTACGCGGAGAACAAGCGCTTCCCGCTGGCGGTGAGTGGGCGCTAGCCGCAGCCGGCGGGGCGGGAGCCAGCGCGGTGGCGGCTTTCCCGGTCCCGCCGCCTGCCCGCCTGCCGGCTCTTGGCCGTGGTCCCCTTGGGAAACCGCGGACCCACAGCCCCTGCGGCCGGTGGGAGGCCCCAGCCTCAGGCCTCTGCTCCGCCAGCCTCCCACCGCCTGGCCTCCTCGGGGGACGGCAACAGCTTCGAGAGGCGGGCTCCCGGGCCAGCCCGCGTGGGTTCAAATCTCGGCGCTGTCCCTTACTGGCTGTGTGCTTTTGGAAAAGCTATTGACTCTCTCGAAACCGCCATTTCCTCAACTATAACGTGGGAATAAAATAGTACCTATTATTAACATTATTCCCCCTCCGCTTCCTCCCCATCCCGGGCGTGCGAGGTGGAGGGGTGTCCGCGGGGACCCCCTTTGCCTCCGGTTGTAGCCGAGAGGTGGTCGATCAAAGGAAAGGCTAGTTTGTCCAGGCACTACGCTGTGCACCCGAAACTGCTGTAGTCAACTGTAACCGGAAAATACGTTTAAAAAAAGAAAACTGTTTTCAAATTTTTTAAGGAAAGGCAGGGAGGGGAGTACGGGTAGTCCAGGCCACTTGGGTACTGGGGTGACACTGACCAGCAGATGCCCTGGCGCCTTGCTAGCTGACCTCGGCTGTGAGGGGGCTGTGAGGGCGTGGGCGGGGGCTCGCTGGGACGGGACGGCCCCCTGAGGCTCCAGCTGGAACCCGGAGAGGCGGCTGTCCGGGGCCCCCCAGGACCCCAGCGCAGTACAGCAAGAGGAAGAGAAGTGGGGGACCCTGGGGTGCGATTGTGTTTCCTGTCCCTCTGCTCCTCCCAGGACTTCTGCGTGACCGTCTCCTTCACCTTCTTCTGGCTGGTAGCTGCGGCTGCCTGGGGCAAGGGCCTGACCGACGTCAAGGGCGCCACGCGGCCGTCCAGCCTGACCGCCGCCATGCCCGTGTGCCACGGCGAGGACGCGGTGTGCAGCGCCGGGGCCACGCCCTCCATGGGGCTGGTCAACCTCTCCGTGGTGAGACCTGCGGCCACCAGAGGGTGTGGGGCAGGGAGGCGGTACTACCCCAGCTGCCCAGTTTTGTCCCAGCAGCAGGTTCTGAGGAGAACCGAGAGGGTGACCCCACGGCCGGTGTTCCCTACCCCCCAGAGCAGCGCCCCCCTCTGCCTGATGCTGGCTGCTGTCTCTGGGAAGTCATTTTGGGATAGGGGCCCCCCCGAGGGCCACGCAGCCTCCTGCCCCTTCCTCCTGCTGCACCCTGCCTTCCCATTTCCCTGCTCTTCTCCGCACCCCCACTCCCCCTGCCTTTTCGCCGTGTGTGGGAAGGCGGAGCCCAGGGCCGTGGCCGCGTGCAGATCCAGGCGGATCAGGAAGGGTCTCATTGTCACGGGGGCTCCGGGCTGGAGAAAGGCTGTGGGCAGCGGTGGGTCCAGCGCGTGTGCACATCCCAGCTGTCACGGTGTGGACACATTTTCATATCAGCCGGGAGATAACTGAGGCCTCGGGCTCCTCAAAGGTCCCCTGTCATGCCAGCCACCAACCCTACCCTGAAAATGGCCCGAACCTCCCCGAGGCCCAGCAACTGAAAGGTTCAATGTCTGGCACACCAGGGGGCCTCCTAGACCTCGCTGGAGCCCTGCCGATAGGTTTCACACCTCCCCCAACGTTTCATTGTAAAAACGTTCACACACGCAGCAGAATTTTACAATGAACACCCACGTACTCATCCCCTAGGCTGTGCCATGTCTATCCGCCTCTCCCCATCTGTCAATCCTTCTTATTTTTAATGCATTTCAGAGTTAATTGCAGGCATCAGTACCCTTCCCCCTAAATACTTCCTGCTGATAGGTTTTTAAATGTTTTGAATAAATATGTGAGTAGAACCCTGGCCGGGTCCCTCCCTGGCGGGGTCCCTGGCCCTGGGGAAGGAGCACCTTGGACAGCTCTGGCCACACCCACCCCGCAGAGGGCTCTGGGAACGCGGCCCCACCCCGGCACAGCGCCGCCACGGCCCTTGCTTCTTGCTGCGCTTTGCACGCGGCTCCACCTCGGGGGCCGGAGTCCCCCTGCGCCCATGCCTCAGCTCGGTGCGTCTGTGCACACAGTTAGACACTTCCATCAGAGGACTGCCTCCTCGTGGGCGATGGCTCTGAACTCTGTCTCAAAATCCAGCGTCCTGTCTTTCAGGTTTTGCAGCCCTCCGCCCGCTCCCCGTGTGCCCCCACCCCAGGTACTCCCCTCCCTGTTCCCACGAGGCCCCTTCCTCTTCTCACAAACTACCCGATGTCCTTGCAGCTCTTCGGCTTTATCAACTTCTTCCTGTGGGCCGGGAACTGTTGGTTTGTGTTCAAGGAGACCCCGTGGCACGGGCAGGCCCAGGCCCAGGCCCAGGCCCAGGCCGCCGCCGGCCAGGAGAGCGCGGCTGAGCAGGGAGCCGTGGAGAAGCAGTAAGCAGCCCTGGCCCGGCTGCTCCGGAACAGGACTGCACCTCTTAACCACCTCCGGCTTCCAGGACCGCCCCCTTCTTCCTCCCCCACCTCCCCTCCCCCACCATTCTGGCCTTGGAGCTTTGGGAAGTCCTCGTCAACGACGGATGGATGGGCAGGCAGCAGCTGTCGGAAACCTGGGCAGCCCTCCCAGTGGCTTCCTGTCCCTCTTCTTGCTGGAGCCCCGGATGGGATGGCAGGAACTCAGGGCTTCTTGCTCACTGCCTGGACCCGGGCATCTTACTCGGGGCGCAGGGTGCCTCCCAGCCCCTGCTGCTGTCGAGGGTTGGAGGCAGGAGACCGCAGCCCTGAGACTGGTTCCTAGCAGCCACTTCATCAGCCTGTCAATAAAAGTGGGGGGAGGGCAAACTGGCTGGCAGCCGTCTCCCTGGTCCCTTGCATGGAGGGCCCACCAGCGGGTTAGTGAGCCCCCTTCCATGGGCACCATGTAGGCCCTGTGCCGGCGCTGATCTCCAGAGAGTCCTGGCATGGTGTGCTTCCCACTCTCTCCTCCGGCCTCTGCTTGCCCACGGAGTCCACCATGCGTGAACTGGGAGGCTCACGAGCCCGGGAAACAGCCTTCAGAGGGCCCCGAGGAGGCCTTAAACTTGGCGGGGAGCAGATACATTACCACTGCATTGAAGTTCAAGAAACCAAAGGCAGGAAGCTTGCAGGGGAGTGGGCTTCTTCTGTTCCCTCAGTCCTCCCCCCCCCCCCCGACCCCCAGGCTGGGGCACTTCCCACCAGCACTCAAAACTCATGCCGCCAGCCGTAAACTCCTTACCTCCTCCCTGGCCTCCTTCCTAGGCTTGGTCTCGCAGGGGTCTTGGAGCATCCCCATCTCAGACCTCCCCCAACCTCTCTGTCCATCTCCGTCCACACTTTCCCCCAGCCCCTTGGGTCTGAGGCATTTGAGATCCTTCTCCAAGTCTAGCTAGGCCTTCCTTTCATTCCTGGGGGCCAGAAAGGGCCTTGGGAAGGGCCCAAAGGACCATCATGAGGCTAAGTTGCCCCAGAGCCCTAGGACATGGATGGATGGGCCCGTTTCTTTCTCATTCTCTGCCCGCCCCTACGACTCCTTCTCTGGCCCCCCTTTCACACTTCCCCTTCTCACCTTTACGAAAGGACATGCCTGTCCCTTTGCCTGCCATTCCCCCTGCTGCCTCATCTCTCCCAGGCTCTTTCCCCCACCTGTCCGGGGAAGGCCGGTGCTCTTGGTGCTTCTTCACGTCGGGACCCAGTTCTGTGTGTCTTTGTTGTGTCTCCTCTTTCTGGTCCCTCCTTCAGTCCCTCCCTGGACCCCAGGGCCTAGGACTCAGTGCGGACTACCCAGCCCCTACCCAGCCCGCCTCTGCCATAGGGTTGCCCAGGGCGGGTGGAGAAGGTTGGATCCAGCCATCTTCCAGCAGGGTGCCAGCCCCTCCTCAGGACTGAGTCAACCCCTCCCACCCCCTTGCCTCCCTAAATGTCATTCGCAGGAACGTGTGTCCGGGGCACCCAGGAGTCAGGACCTTGGCCTTTGGGCCAGTCGTTTCTTCTTCGGGTCAGAGTCCCCCTGCCTGACAGGGGGAGTGAGAGGTTCACATCCTCATGTGCTCCAGAGTCCTTCGGTGCAAGATTTAGGTGTTTCTTCTTCTTCTTCTTCTTTTGATTTGGGGGGAGGGATTTGAGGAGGGAAGAGAGGAGTTGGGGATGAGAGTGTTTCTAAGTCTGAAACTCTCTCTGTCCTGAGCTGTCCCCATGGTTACTCACATACAAGGGGGGACAGTTTTGCCTCCAGAGATACAGAGAACAAAGGGGTGACTTCATTTTTCTTCAAGCCGGCCCCTGTAGGGGCCTGTGAGCAACTTCTACTGGAACTTTGTTTGGATTCTGTGTACGTATTTATACTTTATTTGCAATGTGGTGGATAAAGTGTTCTCATTTAGGGGCCGACGTTAGCAGCCGGCCCATCACTGGGGAAGGGGAGCGGGGGTCTGCCCTCCTGCCGAGGACACCTAGCCCCAGACTTTCCCTGGAGCAGAGAAGGCTCTTTCTCCTTCAGAGGCTGGCTTGTTCTCAGCCAGAAGAGCCTGGATGTAGGCAATGGCCTCTCTCTCCCTGAGAGGAAAGGCTACTTCAGTTCATTACCCCCAGAGGGCGGGGCGAGGCCAAGTGCCCAAGGACAGGGCTGTCCTCATAGGATTCAGGCTGGGCTGGCAGCACCACTTTGCCTAGTGGGGACAGAGGTAGAAGAACGTGTCTGGTTTCTCCAGCTGCTGCAGGAGGCCCACAGGCAGGGCCCTTTGCCCTAGTAAACTCTGACGCCCCCTCCCCCCCACCGGGTTGCCTACTTAGGACCTTTCCTGAACATGAGTTCCCTCCACCATCACGGTCACAGGTCTCCTCCCTCCGGGACCGCAGATCAGGGGTGGGGGGAGAATGCTGCATGTCGTTTCTGGTGCTTGTTATCACACGTTGGAATAAACAGTGCTTCCAGCATTCGCCATGAAGGAGCCAAGACTGGAGCCCCTCTGGGGGTCTTTTTCCTCTTCCTCCCCTCGTTTAAGTTCTTGGATGAACATCTGCGTTTCCACCGAAAGATCATTCGACCCCTCTCGACTCCGCACCCCAAGCAGCAAAGTCCGAAGGCTGAGCAGTTGTTCCCGGCTGGCCCCAGTCCGGTAACATCGCTTTTGGTGACATCAATTAGTCTAAAGTAAGGGAGACTCGTTAGCAAATTTAGAGCAAACTCAAAAGGTGAGAGAGAGAGCGGCTCCCACAAAGCTGTTTACATTCGTTCTCCTGCCATCTGTGACCCGGACAGGCTTCCTGTCCTTCCCGAGGGGGCCATGTGCTCACCCGCGTAGCTGTAAAGGTTCTTGCTGAACAAACTTGCACCTCTCTCCCCCCTTCTGACCGTCACGTGGTATGTTTACATTCCCTAGAAAAACACGCCTGGGCACAACATGACATTCAATGTCACCAGGTCCCTGGATCCCCTAGGTTCTCAGGTCAAGAATCCCTGTCCTCAGAGATCATCCTCGAAGGGGAAGGGAGAAGAAATCCGAGGTTTTGTAAGCACAGACTTGGATCGGTTTGCCCCCGACTGGGTTCCTCCTCGGGTGCAGGAATGAGTATGAGGTGACATGTGAGGGGCTGAGGAGGGAAAAGAGGACTAGGATTTCTCTTCTGATGTGATGGGGAGGAGTGGGCTTTTGTCTCTCGATCGTGTGAGGGTGGGAAGAAATGTTATCAGCTGAGAAGAGGAAAGAGGTGGATGATTAAGGTGTTTTCCAGGCCTTAGCAAGGAAAATGACAGATCTGATGAGAAATCTCCCCGTGCCGAAGCTCTGGTAGCACCCCTTGGAGCAGAGAAAATATTCATTAGGAAAAGAAGCCAAAGTGATGGATGGAGTCTGGGTCCAGCCGGGGTTTGGGAAGAGGCAGAACAGGGGATCGATCGCAGTGCTCAGGAGGAGAGAGACGATCAGCAGAGATGCTGCAAACCCAGTTCCGGGGCTGGCCCTGGCTCGCAGATAGCCTTGTGTCATCCTGACAGGTGTCTCGCTCAGCTCAGCTAGGTCCTCCCAAACACGGACAACGCCACTCCAACCCTGTGCTTGCTCTTCATCAGGGCAGCGTGGGGTTCCCGCAGAGGAGGCACAACACGGGAGGCGAGGACCCTCCCCCATTCCAACCCCTGTGTCCTTCAATAGATCCTACAGACTCCCTCCCCTTGCCCTTCTGATTCACCGCGCCCACCTCCTCGCACCTACCCTATTCCATCTCCGGGGGACCAAAGTCGCTCCGTAGCCGCCAGCCCTGCAAGGGGCGCCAGCCGGTTGGCGGAGGCACGACTCAGAGGGGCTGGGGCGGCGAACTTGATAGAGTGGGCTGGGAGCAGAAAGAATGTGTGCACAAGGGTTAGGAGAGGGAGTTCTGGGGCTTTGGTCTCTTTTTCCCCCCCGCAATTGTGCATTTCGGAGGGGCTCTCACTGTAAGATCGGTAGGCAACAGCACCTCCTCCAAGACTACATTTCCCAGAAGGCTATGAGGGAGGGAGGGTGAGGGACAAGAGACCTGTGCTGCGCTTGTGCAAAGGGTGAGCTGGAAAGGTGGGAGGGAGAGGCGAGGCGTGCCCGCGGCGGGGCTGGGGGAGGGGGCCGCGCGGCGGCGGCGCCGGGGCGGGCGCGCGTCCGCGGCGGTGATGGCGGTGCGTGAACGCGCGGCGGCAGCAATGGCCGCTCTGGAGCGGCGGCTGCCGAGTCTCGATGACTTCGCGGGACAGAGCTGGAGCTCGTGGGTGGAACGGGCCGACCTACCCGCGGCCGATGGTGAGTGAAGCTCCCCTAGAGTCCGGGGACCCCATCACTGTCTCCCCTCCCCCACTCCGGGTCCCCTCCAGCAGAGGGGAGCTGCCGACAGGAGCCGCCGTCCGGCTCCCCGGCCCCCCAAACAAAGGACCCGCCGGGTCCTAGTGCCCGCCCGCTCCCCTCCTTCGCGCCTCCGGGTCCTAGCGCCGGCTCACCGCCCGCAGCCCACCCTACCCACCTCTGCCTCTGCCGGTGCCCAATACCTGTCCCCACATGTACTTGCTTTTATCTTCCTCTTTGCTTGCTGTCTTCCAGCTTCCGCCCCTCCTAAACCTGCCTCGGGCTTTCCCCATCCGCCACAGTCCTCTCCACGTGTTTCCCACGCACCCCACTTCTGTGCCCTCCTCCCAGCCCCCCTTGTTCCTTCGCCTTATGCCCCACACCTTCTGCTCCTTTTCGGCTTTTGCCTGCTGGCTGCGGTGCTGCTGGACCCCAGCCTCCTCCGCGTTAGTTCGTCGGTCTGTCCTTCCATCCATCCTCCCTTCCTGCCTTCCTTCTGTCCATCATCCATACCTCCAACCCACCGTCCTTTCCCGGGCCTCTTGCCCTGCCTCTTGGCTCTCTCCCCTGAACCCCACCTTCTCCAGGCCCCCCGAGTGCCTTTGGTGATCAGGCTGACAGCCCCCTTCTCCTGATCTTTGTCTCCTGGGCCCCAGGGGGCACCTGGCCTCGTCGTGGCCTTTGGGTTGACAGCAAGCATCACGCCCCTGAAGAAGTTTGCAAGTAAGAAGAGGTGGAGGAGGAGGACGGCTCCCTGCGGTCTCTTGATGACACTTGTTCTCCTCTGAGACATCCGACTCCCAGCTCGGTTCTGTCCATCACTGCGTTTTAACTGACTTGAGATGGGAGCTGCCCCTTGTCTCTTGCATGCCAAACCCACCACTCCTCCCGTCTGGAGATTATATAAGACTGTCAGCAGTCTTCTCAGCCCAGAAAGGGGCAAATCTGTTAGTGGGCAGCTGAAGCAGATCTAAGTGGGAGCCCAGGCCACCCCATGCTGGGTGGGCAAGGATGGGGCCATTGTCAGGGTCTGGGTGCATTGAGAACCGGAAATGGAATCAGACGGGTTTGGTGACTCAGAATTGATTTTTTTTCCAAGGGACAGGGAGGGGGCATAGAGGAGGGAGGGGAGGGGAGTAAGGTAGGGGGATGGGGAAGGAGCTGTTTTGCACAGCTGTGGTGTTTTGGTCATCCACCGAGACACTGAGAGGAACAAGGGCAACCCTTGCCCAAAACCCCCCTAAAGAGCGCAGGGGCTTGTATCACTGACCAAGGGGACTTTGAAGATGCCAGAGAGCCCCAACCCCTCAGTTTCTCTGCTCTGTGGCTGTCATACCAATGTAGGACCCGAGAAGCTGGGTATAACTTTGACAATGCCGCGGTAACCCAGGTGGAGCAAAATTGAGTTCATGGGGATGCGGACTTGGGAGAGGTTCCGTCTGGGATACCGCTGAGTAGCAGAAGGGACCCATGTGAGGAATCTCAAGAAGGGACTCTGGGATCTCTAGTAAAATATGTTAAGAACTGTTTCCCATTTGACTGAGGAAGCAGGCCAGAAAAGCTGTTTACCTGCCATCATTCAACTAGCCGGCAGTGGAACCCTGAACCTCACCTTGGCATCAGGGGTCTGTGAGAAAGGTGACCGGATCCCTCCCAATGGGACTAGCTCCTTCCAGAGGCAACAGATGGAGGAAGAAGGGCCCTGGAGAAGGATTCACTGAACACTCTCCGAGTGGTCCTGAGCATCAGGAGCTCGGGGAGTGTGGGCTTCCTACTGCCTGGCTGCGGACTGCAGGCGCTGGTGGGTGGGAGACGGGCCTTCTGGGCAGGGGGTGCCCCTCCTGAGCCGCCTCTCTCCTCCAGGGGCCGAGCTGGAGGAGACTAACAAAAGCACGAAGAAGCTGGATGCCATGACCCTCATTAAAGAAGGTGAGCGTCGGTACCCACCAGGGCTGGGGCCAGGGCAGTCCGGACCCCTTCCACTCTGCCACCACATCCCAGGAGGTGGCCGCTTGACCGGACAGGTCTGAATCCATTCATTCGCCTGGCTGCTGTGACCTGTTGTAGAAGACCCTAATCGCAGGGAGTTGATGCCCACTCACCTGAAAGCCCCAGTTTTCAGGGACTGGTCAGGTTGAACTCTGGAAGTTGGGCGCCTCCAAGCATAAAGCCTGTCACGTCAGCAGGGAAGGGAAGCGGTCCCCTCCGTGGCGGGGTGGGAGTGCTGGCCGATCTCCCAGCGGGACCCTGGGGCGCCCAGCCCCAGTGATCAGGGCTTCTTCATTGCAGACATGTCCATCTTCGGGCACTGCCCTGCCCATGACGACTTCTACTTGGTTGTATGTAACCACTGCAGCCAAGTGGTGAAGCCTCAAGCTTTCCAGAAGCACTGCGGTGAGGGGAGCCCTAAGGAGGAGACGGAGGGGGCAGGGGGCGGCGGAGCTCGGAACTTGGCCATCTGGGAGGTCAAGTGTGTGATGAAGGAAGGCCTGGGGGATAGGAAAGTCCTGGGGGTGGATGGTGGTTTCGGAGAATTGTGGCAGGTTGGGGTGACCGTGTGAGCACACTTCCAGCAGTTCTGGTGGAGTGGAGGAGCTAAGAGGCTCAGGAAGCTGGGTCCTAGAATTCTGAGTCTTGAAAGCTCAGATTCCGAGGGGAAGGAGGCACATTTGAAATCTCCACCAGATTCTCTGTGGTGAGTCTGCGCACAGGGTTAGCTGGTTGGGAAGGAGGCAGTTGGTCACTCACCTGGATTACTCTCTCCACCTCCTGGTGACAGAAAGAAGACACGGGCCCCTCAGCAAGCTTTACGCCCGGGCCCCACCCCCACCTCCAGCCCCTGCCAGCTCTCAGAAATGCCATGTAGTGAATGGGCAGGGCCCAGCTTGTAGGGCCCCAGGTTCCACCAAAACCTCCTCCAGGGAGAAGGGCCAGGGGTCCCGGAGCCGTGGCCACCAACCTCCTGAGAAGACCCAGAAGGACAACCTCTGGTAAGGAGAGGCTGGAGACTCCCGAGAGCGGCCCTGACCCCGGCCCAGGGAGGGGTTGACAGGTGGAGGCAGCCAAGGGGCGATGGGCGCTGCCCACAGCAGGAGGCGGCCAGCTCCCTCTGCAGCCCCCTTCCGTGCACCCCAGGGAGTACGGGGTCCCCGTCCCCCACGTTCTGCACTCCTGCTGGAGCCCGCCCAAGCTCCACGGCTGGGAAGGAGATGGCCCTGGGCTACAGCCCAGGCCCCAGGCCCCGCCTCCCTGCCCCCAGTCCACGCCCTCTCTCCATGTGTAGCCTTTTCGTGCCTGTGGTGAATCTGGAGAAGATGTCCAGTCTCCCGAAGCCCGATGGACACGGAATCAGGGTGGCCCCGCCCTCTGCTTTCCTCAGCCAGCCAGGCAGCCTCGCCAAGGACGCCCCTGGAAAACCCCCCGTGGCGCCCCCTTCTAAAGAACTTCCTGGCAGAGAGAACATCAAGACAACCCCCAGCGAGGGCCCCAGTCACCGGGCCGAAGGCAGCCCCCCTGAGAAGGAGCCTGGTGGGGCCAGGCTGCCCCCCAAAACCCACCGGAAGATGGCTCGTGAGTAGCTGTGGTCTTGGGGGTCAGGAAGGTAGAGTGGGGACTCTTCACTCTGTCCCCGCACCTGATGCAGAGGAGGGCAGGAAGGAGGGGGCCTGGCCGTCACTGTTTGCCAGGGTACAGGAGCCCCAGGTCACCCCTTGACGTGGACACTTTTGGCCTGCCTGCTCTCTGGGGACTCCGGCCTAGGTCTCCTGATCAAGGCTGGGGGAGCCTGTGCCCAAGCAGGTGAAATCGGCCCTCCTCACCTGGGCCGGTGACCTGCATCTTCTCTCACCAACGCCCGGGGCACGAGCCCCTCCCCCAGCTGGTTTCCCTGGCCTCCTGGATGCCTGGGGCTGCGTCTGTGTTTTGATATGTGCTGCCCTGTTTTGGGCTTGGAGCCCCCAGAAGGAGGGCCTGGGCTGGGAATGGGGACAGGGATGGTTCTTGTGCCCAGCAAAGAGCCGCTGATGCCCAGAGACGTTTCTCCGGAAGGGGGGGCCTGCAGCCTCAGACTGGGGGGGGGCGGGGTGGGGTGGGGGGCGGCCCTTCCCCTCAGGCCCAGCTCTCCTTCCCTGGAAATGGCCTGGGGGCTCACGGGGACCACTTTCCCGATAGGGAAGGAGTGCGACCTCAACAGGCAGTGTGGGGTGATAAACCCAGAGACCAAGAAGATCTGCACCCGCCTTCTGACGTGCAAGGTAACCCCTCCCCCACCGCACAGCGACGGGGGACAGCACGGACATGGGCCCTGGGCCGGGAGAGGAACTGAGATGGTCTCCACCATCTAGCTCCAGGGGTGGGGTGAAGCCCGGACCAGGGGAGGGGAGGCTGCCCACAGGGGCCCAGGGTGGGGGCAGTAGGCAGGGCGTCCCGGCGTCCCAAAGGAGGGTTCTGGCCTGCGGGGGAGTGAAACGAAGACACGCAGACACACCCGCAAACACACTCACACCCCCTCTCTCTCCGCTTGCCCAGGCCAGAGCACACCGCTGCCCCTCACCCCTGCTCAGCTCACACCCCCCTCCCCACCCCTCCATCCTGCTGTGTTCCAGATCCACTCGGTGCACCAGCGCCGGGAGGTCCAGGGCCGGGCTAAGGACTTCGACGTGCTCGTGGCAGAGCTGAAGGCCAACTCCCGTAAAGGGGAGTCCCCCAAGGAGAAGAGCCCAGGGCGCAAGGAGCCAGCCCTTGAGCGCCCCACCCAGGAGCCCCTCTCCTCAGCCCCTGGGGCGGCAGCAGCGGCGGCAGCGGCGGCCGCTCCCAGCAGCACCTTCTCTGCTCGTGCCAAGCAGACCTACTCATACTGTGCACTGCCCAGGTACGTCCAGGGTCCAGCCCCGTCTCGCTCGGGGGCACTTGGCCCCCTGCCATCAGGGACCCCTGGAGACAGGCCCAGGAAGTGCACTGTGAGATGCTGTTCACTCTACCCAGAGAGTCGGGGGAGACCTGGGGCCCCAGTGGGGGCGGAAGTAGGTGACTCCCTGCTTCTAACGGAGCACGCCACGGTGCCCCGGCCTCTGTAGTGTGCCAGTCCCAACACCCAGGGTGAAGGCGTTTTCCCAGCTGCTCCAGACAGGCCGAAACTCGGAACTGGGGAGCCAAAAGGGTCAGGGAGCCCAAAGGCTCAGGGTCCTGGGCGAGGCGTCCTATTGTGTATTGATTCACTGGCCCCTTCGGGTGCAGAGGCTGCACCAGTCCCTGGTCCCTGGGGAGAGCCCGCCTTGCCGGAGGAGACTCACACGCATCTCTGCCGGTCACTCAAGGGGCAGACCTGAGGCACGGGCTCGGCTGCCGGGCAGGCTCACGGGGATATTCGATGCCAGAAGGGGGTTGAGAGGCGTGACTGGGCGGACCAGAGTTGGTGCAGTTAAATTCAGAAGACTTCCTGGAGGAGGCGAATGTGGAGCAGACTGCCCGCCCCCCCCCCCCAACGGCAGGGCCTGGGCAGTGCAGGGGCTGCAGAGCGACTCCCTGGGGAGCTGTGGCCCCTGATCTTTCTGGTTCTTACACCGTGAGCTCCGCTGTTCCCTCCCTTCCTGTCCTCCCTTCCTCTTTGTCTGCTGGCCCAGCAGGGCGTCTGCTGGCTTTTTGAGCCTGGCGGTGCAGGGACAGCCCCACCCTGGCCCACTCCCCGTCACACCGCCCTCACATCCCCTTTGGCCCTTCCAGGTCCCGGGCCTCCTCTGAGAGTGAGTTGGATGATGCAGGCCCCTGTGGTGGTGATGGGGACCCAGGCCTGTTCCCCTTCCCCCTGCCCCGGGGTGGGGCCCAGGCCTCCAGCGAGGAGAGTGAGGAGGAGGGGACATCTGATGACCTCCACCTCCCCCCTGACTGCCATTATGCGTCCCGGCCCCCCAGGCCACAGGCGGTAAGGACCTGGGGAGGTGGGGACCCGGGGTGGGGGAGCGGCCCAGCCCTCCCTCCCTCCCCGCCACATGGTGGGGTCAGATCCTGCGTGTGGGTGCCCTCCCTGTATCTCAGGCCCTCCGACCATGTACCTCCCTTCTGTCTCCAGTTCTGCACCTTCGGGAGCCGGCTGGTGAGTCCAGGGTGCTACGTGTTCAGCCGCCGGCTGGACCGGTTCTGCTCGGCGCTGAGCTCCATGCTGGAGAGGCACCTCAGCTCCCACATGTGGAAGTGAGTCTCTCGGGCGCAGAGCTTCCCTCCCCAGGCCCCAGGCGTACTCGGGCCTCAGAAGCCCCAGTGCTTCACACATACCCATAGATGTGGCTTGGCTGCTTGCCAGCAAGACCCCTGCCAGAAGGAAGAGGAGGTGGGGAAACTTGGCGGCCCGGTGCCAGGCTAAGGCCGGGCAGGATTGGTGGTCTGGGAGCGACTCCCCGCTCTTATCCATCACCTCCAGTACCTTTTGGGTGACTGGCAGTAGGGGATGTCCAGACATTTAAAAGGAGATTATTAAATGGGTCTCTATGCTAGTTCATTCCTGCTAGCAGTCTCTCCCTGTACCTTCTCCTAATGCTCACTTCCAGTGTCTCCCAGCAGATGGCAGCACTGCCGGGGCTCTGGGCCGTTTCTAGGTGGGGCAGAGTCACTGGTGCGCGCGTTGGTGGAGAGGCTCTCTTGTTTGTTTGACATAACAGCGACGCCCTCTTTTTGCTGCAGGAAGATCCCACCGGCCGCTGAGCCTCCGTCCCACCTTGCCAGCTCCCCGCTCTCTGCTCCCCTGAGCCCTCCCTCTACGGGCAGCTGCCCTCGCCTTCCAGGCCCACCCCCCAGACCTGCCTGCCCAGCCTCTGTGCCCCCCACCAAGGACAGCCTTGTCCCCAGCTACCCCGCGGGCTCCCCCAGTGTGGCGGCTGCCTGCAGCCAGGCAGAGTGTACGGGCGGGAGCCAGGCCATCACCTCTCCTCTGCCCGCCAACACGCCCTCCCCGTCCTTCAGCAAGCTCCCGCCTTCGAAGGCCAGCAAGTCGGCCAAAGGCAAGGCTGGGGCCGAGGTGGAGGCCCCCTCCCGCAAGCGGAAGCTATCACCTGGCCCTGCTGGTTTCAAACGGACCTGCATCTTGGAGCCCACGGGAAAAGGCAAGCCCTCTGGCTGCCGGGGCCTCTCTGCCAAGACGAAAACGGCTCTGGGCATGGGGCTTAATGGGACAGTTGGGCCCCGAGTGAAGCGGGCAGGGCCCCTGGACTGCCGGGGCTCCCCTCATCAGCCTCCCACAGCGGTCAAGGCTGCTCAGCTGGACAGCCGGGGAGCGGCTGGACACCCAGCCAAGGCCCTGCCAACCAACTGCCTCTCGGAGGAGGAGGTAGCCAAGAAGCGGAAAAACCTGGCCACGTACTGCCGGCCGGTGAAGGCCAAGCACTGCCCGGCCAGCGCCCCAGCCGACGGGGCCTGCCCCGTGCGCCGCAAGAAGCCGGGTCCGGCCCTGGCCTTTGAGGAGAAGTGTTCTGCACTGAAGGTACCCGCCCAGCTCCCCAGAGAGAGCGGGCAGACAAGGGTCAGGATGGCCGAGGGTGGGGTGTCCTCTGGGAAGCCGACACAGGCAGGGTGCTGAGTCAACGTTTGTGCAGAGAGGGGAGAAGGGGGAGGCTGAGAGAGTTCCTGGGCCATCTTTAGGGAGAGGGGTTCAGCTCTTCGCAAGGTGACACGGGCTTTTGCTTGTCGGGCCTTCTGCTCTCTCCAGCCCTCCCCCTTGGTGGGGGGGAGATACTGCTTCTGCTGCCCCTCCCCCACCTTTGCTCTAATCAAAGGGCCACTTTCTGAATTGGCTGTGGCCCTCACTCCAGGAACTGGAGCTACCTCTGTCCCCTGAAGGAAAGGAAGTTGGACTTCATGAACTCTGAGAAGAAAGGTTTGGGCCGTGGGGTTGAGCGAGGGTCCCTGAGCTGTGGCCTGGCATGCTGTGCAGCAGGGCGGGGGGGCCGGTCTTGCTCATTGGCTTTGCCCCTGGGCATCGGGGCATGGAAGGGCAGGGACCCACCTCAAGGCGCACAAATGCGTGCATGCCCACCTTGCACAGGTCCCCACTTCCAGGTGTGTGGGTGCCAGGCAAGTTCTCCAGGGTTTCTGGTGAAGCCAGCAGCCAGATTTGGGGGCCTCTGTTGATGTCAGCCTGGAGCAGTAGGCTAGGCACTATCTGTGAGGTCTCAGCCCAGAGGCTGTTACTGGGGGGTGGGCAGGGGGGATGCACCCCTGGATCAGGCCTGGGCCAGAGACCTACCTGCACCTCTGGCGCCCATAGGAGAGCAGCGGGCGTGACCGCTGCCTGGGACCTGAGCGTGAGTGTGCACACATGTGCATGAGTGCTCACCAGGCTGCCCCTGCGGGGCCGGCTTTCATCTGCCCCCTTGCTCAGCTTTGCTCACCAGGCTGGCAGGGTGAAATCAAGCCTCAGCTCTTGGGGTCCACACAGGTCACTAGGGAGGCGGACTGGCCCCCCAGCCTGACCCTGTCTCTTGCCTCTTGTCTTCCTGCAGTCAAAAGCCCATTAACGAGAAAGTGCCTGCCCACTTCGATGGAGCCGCCAGCACCTCCTCCCCTCCAGATCCAGGCCCCAGGCTGCTGCCGCTTTTTATAACTTTATATTATTTTTTTAAGAAAAAATCTTTAAAATACCTCAAGACTGTCTCCCTGTTCTGTTGCTGCTAAGGAAATATAAAAACAGAAACATAGAAAAAGAAGGAAGGAAGGAAGGAAGGAAAAACATGTAACAAAATGAGTGTCCTTACTGTCCCCAACCATACCCCAGGAGATGGAGATGATAGGCAGCCTGACTCCAGGTCCCTTTCTTTGTCCCTTGAAACACTGTGGAAATGGCTGGTATTTGCATAACTGGAGAGTCGTTTTTCCAGACAGAGTGATGAGGCATGGCTGTTGGTGAGCAGTGCTTCCCCAGCATCTTGACTCCAGAGCAGACTCCAGTCCCTGTGGGAAGGGAGCTTCACCGGGAGGGAGCCTTGCCCCTGGTTCTGTTCTTGGATGTTTGCCCAGAGGGTCTGTGGGAGTCAGCCTGTGGCCCTTTTATGGTCTCTCGGCAACCCCGGGCCTCCATCACAGCTCTGAATTGTTGCTTCGTTTCTTCAGCTGCTCCTGCCGCTTCTCCACCACCGCAGGGAATTGAATTGAGTTGGTAACTATTCTCAGAATGTCCCTGCCTGTTTTGGTCTGTCCCTTCCCTGGCCTGAGGGTTTGCCATGAAGGAAGGGGTATAGCCTCTCCTCACTAGGCCTCCTTGAGCTGAACCACACCGTTTTTGGAGTCAGGAAGGGTCTGATCCCTTTCAGAGCTCCCTGGGTGTGGAGGCTCTGCTCCCTTCGGATCAATCGCCTGGCTCCCCAGGGCTGAGCAGATGGTGTGGAGGCAGCAGGGGCTGGGAGTGCCCTCGTTCTTCCGTTTATCGCACTGGGGACAACTGTGCAGACAGAGGATCAGTCTGTTGGTCTTCAAACCTGATTCACTTAGTCGCAGCACTGGTTTTTCCCTTGTCCTTTCCTTTTCATCTCCTTGCTTTAAGTCAAGGAGGAGGAGTCTTCTTCCCTTGGAAAGGGATGGTAGGAGAGAATGGGCAGCCAAGGAAATCCAGTGTCCTGGAAAACTGCTGAAAACACGGGTTCCACAGCCTTGGTTCAGTGTAGCAAGTTTGTGACTTGGGGTTTGGGTGAAATCAGTTGCCATAAATGTGATTTCTACAGGCTGCATGACACACAAACCCTTGTAGAAAAGATACTATGAGGTTGGCTTAGGAAACACAATGGGCCAGGAGCTGTCCAGTGCCCCACGTCTTCGGGGCTCTCCCGGGCAACCCGCCCCCCCCCAACCCCCAGAGGGCGCTGTGGGCACAGCCGCCGCACCGCCGGGCGCCCGGGGGCGGAGCCTGTCCCGCCGCCGAGGCTCCCGGGCGATCGCAAACCCGGAAGACGCGCTCTGGCAGCCGGGCGTGAGCGCCGGCCGGGTCAGGCCATGCAGACCCTGGAGGTGGGTCTGGTTCCCGCTCCAGCGAGGGAGCCCAGACTGACCCGCTGGCTGCGGAGAGGCAGTGTTATCTTGGCGCACCTGGTAGCTTTGGGCTTCACCATCTTTCTGACTTTGCTGTCCCGGCCGGGAACCAGTGAGTGTGCAAGGCAGGGCGGGGCCAGGGAAGGGGGCGGAGCCGAGGTGCTGGAGGGGCAGCGCTGGGGAGCGCCGGGAGACTTGGAGTGGGGGCCCTGGTAGGGGAGTGGCGGACCGTTGATGGGTAGTAAGGGTGTGGTGGGGCGGGGCTCTGGGTGCTGAGGAGGCGAGGCCGACGACCAAACTGAAGTCACTAGTTCACTCTGAGCAAAGCCCCTCGTGGAGGATGGAGGATACAGGGAGGGAGGCCGAGGTCCCCCCTGGGACTGGGCTACCAGCTGCGCGGTGCCCAGTGGCGAACCCAGGCCGAGCTGCTGTGGGTTTCTCCTCGTGGTCGCTTACCGTGGAGCCCCTTGGCTGCTCCCCTTTGCCCTGAGGGATAGGGCCGGGGATGGCACACTGACCTGTCCCCTGCCCCTAGATTCTTTGGGCTCCAGCCAGCCTCAGGGGCAGAAACAATGGCGCCCAGGCCGTCAGTCTGTTCTCTTTGATCCTTAGGTCTTTTCTCCTGGCACCCTGTATTCATGGCCTTGGCGGTGAGTTTGGGCTTCTTTATGCAGCTGATTTGTTTGGCTATGTCCCCAGGGAAGCACCCAGGCTTCGGAGGGCTCAGCCTTGCTAAGGCTCATAGAAGTGGGGGAGGTAGGCAGGGCTCCAACTTTCCCAACAACCTTGGAGATTGAGAAACACAGAGGGCTGGACTGTGTCAGGTAGTTGATGGGGGTGGGAGGGCATGGTCCGTATTTCTCCACTAGGACCTGAATGGAGGAAGTGGAAGGGGTGGTGTTCAGTCGCTCCTCCCCCAAAGTTCAGGAGCAAGCTTTCAACATTTGCTGATGCCATTGGCCAAGAAATGGGAGACCTCACCTGGGCTGGGGGGAGGGGCACACAGACTTGGCTGTCAGCTGGAGTGACAGAGACTTTCCCTCAAGTGGCGGTTCCCATCTGTGCCCAGCAACATGGACCCGTGAGAGAGGAGGTCCTGGTGGGAGTTCTTCAGCCCCCCCTTTGCCCTCCGTGTTGTGAGGATGTCCGAGGGCACCTCCTCCTCAGGCCTCCCAGGCGGGCCCCAGGCTCACTGGCCCTCTCCTGTGTTCACAGTTCTGCTTGTGCATGGCCGAGGCCATCCTGCTCTTCTCGCCCGAGCACTCCCTGTTCTTCTTCTGCTCCCGAAAGGCCCGGATCGGACTCCACTGGGTGGGGCAGACCCTAGCCATCCTCTGTGCCGCCCTGGGCCTGGGCTTCATCATCGCCAGCAAGACGCGCAGTGAGCTGCCCCACCTGGTGTCCTGGCACAGCTGGGTAGGGGTTCTGACGCTGCTGGCCACGGGGGGCCAGGCACTGTACGGGCTCTGCCTCCTCTTTCCCCGGGCGGCCGGGGTCTCGAGGGTGGCTCGCCTCAAGCTCTACCATCTGACCTGTGGACTGGTGGTTTACCTGATGGCTACGGTGACGGTGCTCCTGGCCATGTACTCGGTGTGGTTCCAGGCCCAGATCAAGGGTGGGTCCTGGTACCTGTGCCTGGCCCTGCCCCTCTACCCGGCGCTGGTGATCATGCACCAGATCTCCAGCTCCTACCTGCCAAGGAAGAAAATGGAGATGTGAGTCCCTCCGAACTCTGAGTCTAGATGGTGCGCTTGCCTTGGACGTCAGTGGTTCCTTTGGTGACCTTCAAGGGCTCCACTTCCGAAGGGGTAGGGTCTCTGTGCTTCGCCGGGCCGAGGGGGTGCGGAAGCGCCCTGCCGACGGAGGACTCAGGGGCCCGAAGCGGGGAAGTGGACTGAGTGCAGGTGGGGCGCTTGATCCCGAAGCCTCCACGCCGATGGGGCCCAGAAGGGTTGGGTGCTGGTGGCGACGGTGGTGGTGTGGTTGTTTCTCGGTTGCTTGCCTGATGGAGAGTGGGTTCCTGTCACTTATGAATGGCAGCGGTGGCACTTTGGGTGACTTTTAAGAAAGCGGCATGGGGTAGCGGACAGAGCCCCTGGGTCTTGGTTACGGGTTTTGGGCCTCGTAGGCTCTATCGTGCGACCTCAGGCAGGTCACGTGTCTCAGGACCTCAGTGTCTTCGTCTGTGTGATGGGTGTTTCCCAATGAGCACCAACAGTCAGCGTGTCGGCTGATGTCACAGGACACTCCTCCGGCTCCGGACCGCGGGCTGGGCGGCTCAGAAGGCTCGGGAGTAATCCTTACTTTCCCGGCCCCTTCCCACTCCGGCCTGCCAGGAGCCTGTGTTGGTCTGGCCCCAGACCAGGGCATAAGGGGCCCCGCACTGAGGAGAACAGTAAGGGAGGGGCCCGGGTGAGGCTCCCTGGACTCTCAGGCAGTAAAGGCACTGAAATCACTTTAAAGCTTTGGGTGAGCGGAAGGGTGCTGGCTCACCCGGGGCGCTGGCTCCTGGCTGGGCTGCCCGGCCCGGCTGCGGTCTTCCTCAGCCCACCTCAGCTCCCCCGACATCCACGCTGAGCGGCACGACAGTCCTGGGCAGCACACGTTTTGCCTTCCTGGGCTCCGGCTCCTGCCTGAGCACACACACAGCTTCGTGGAGCTGTTAGAACGGGAGAAGAGCCCAGCTGGCTGGCAGGGCTCTTCTGACCTGGGGAAGATCTCCCTCCCTTCCTTGTCACCTAAGCTTTCCTCTTGGGTTGCCACTCTTCAGCCCAGCAGGAGGGGCTGAGTTTGGTGCCAGCTGGGCCCTCTTCCCTGCAGAGACCTCCCCTCGTTCCAAACCGAAGCAGCTCCCCAGACAGCCCTCTGCGATGAGGGCCGGATGCCAGGCAGGTTCACTGCTCCGGCTCAGCTGGGGAGACGGGACCCCGCAGGTCTGGAGGGCTGAAGGTGGCCGAACCAGGAGAACTGGTATCGAGGCAGGAGGTGGCAGCTCACGGGCCTCTGGAGGCTGGGGCTCCAGCTCCCAGGACCAGCGGGAAGAGTTCCTAAGTGGCAGCATTTTGGATGTCCAGGTCCTTGGAACATTCCAGATGTCCTCCCTGAGTGGCTCAGAGGCAAGATGTTGGTAGGGTTCCACAGTGCAGGCAGGAGACTCTACAAGGACAGAGGTGCCCCCCTGGGTGCACTCACTGGGCTCCTCCTGGATCAGGTGGCATCTCCCAGGAGCTCTTTTGACCCTGAGCGTAGGGAGAGGGCCCTGCTGTGGAGGTGGTGATTAACTCTTTCATTGTCCCCGTCCCCGTCCCCCCCAAACTACCAGTGTGGTCTGAGCTTGGGGGAGAGGGTTACTGGGGCTGATGGAGCAGTCTCATCCCGGCAGGCACTTTGATCAGGGACCCCATGTCCTCTTCCCCCAGGCACAGCGGGTGCGGGGAGCCTTACCCCGTCTGCAGTCTGCAGCCGGGAGAGGGCGGGGCAGCCGGCGCCTGCCTGAGGTATTGCCTCCTCCCAGGTGGTTGGGGGGCTGGTGGGCGGCGGGCAGGCGGGCTGACAGCCAGCAGTTTGCGTGGGCTGTGCCAGCTGATGTCTGTCCCCAGCCCTGGGAGGAAGGGGGAAGTCATTTGTATTCTGCAGGAGGAAGGGGCCCAGCTGTCCCGTCTCCGACCAGGAGGCTGGGAGGGCAGAGGAGGGCGCCGGCGGCCTGTGTAGCCAGTCTGATTGCAGTACAGGGAGCGGGTCCACAGGAGGGGCCCTTCTTCCTTGCAGGCCAGATAGTGGGGGGACTCCCTTCCCCTCCCCTCTGCATTTCTCCCTCCTTCACCACCTGCCCTCACATCCTGGGGCGGCAGCTGGACGGCCATTAGCCCTCCCTGCCAGGGCCCTCGTGCTCCAGCTGGGATGTGGTGGCTGCCGGCTGCACGGGCCTCCTCCCCTCGCTGTCTCCCCCGCCTCCCGCACCTCCCCGTCTGGGCAGCTCAGGGGTGAGGCGGAGGCCTCTGGAGAGAAGCAAATGGCTGCCCTTTGGCCCTTGTCCCCTGACTAAGGAAAGCTGCTAGTCGTCAGCCTGTTTTGCCTTTTTTTTTAAAAAAGCCAGGGTGCTCAAGTAAAAAAAAAAAAAAAGCATGTTATTTGCACAAATTTGCATATCAGGCTAAGTCCTGCTTCCAAATATGATTATATTCAAACTCAACCTTGAGGACATGAGAAATGGAGAAGGTTTTTGTATCCAGATCCGGATGGTAATAGGATTACTGTTCTGGGTTCAGATGCCCCCAGCCCCCACCTTTTCCAGGACCACCACTACCCTTGAGCCCCACATTGAGGGGGGGCGGGGGTGGGGGTGGGAGGCTGTTGAATGGCAGGTGCCCGAGTCTGGAGAAGTCTTCCAGCCGCACCCTCTGGGCTCCTAGTGCATCAGAGCGAGGCTGGAAGGTCGTGCCGGCCTGGGCCTCCTCTGTCCCCGCCCTCTTGCAGGGTGGACTACCCCACCCCGCTCTCTGACACTGGCCTGCCCCCCCTTTCTCATGGTCCCCACCCTGCCACCCCCGTCTGTGCACGGCTGCCCTGGGTCTTGTTTTTAAACCTCACTGTGGGCGATCCAGGCATCCTCCCGGAGCCAGCTGGCTGGCGTGCCCAGGTCTGTTCAGAGTTAATAATAATCATTAGCTGAGCAGAGCTGGCTGCCCGTGCAGCTCCAGACCTCCACGCACTGGCAGGCTGAGTCAGCCAGCCCGCGCCTTCCCCTTCCCGGGCTGCCGAGTGTCGCCCAATGCGGGGCACTGTGGGGGGCAGGAGGGGTCAGGAGGCTCACCTCCCAGCCCTGGCTCGAGGCTTCCTCCCCCGGGAGTGGGCCGCCGGCGCCCCTCACTTGAGCGACCAAGGCGTTTTCGCCTGATGAAGGGCAAAGGTCGAGGCGTAGGGAGCACAGTGTGCGCCCCGCTGACACTGGCAGTTAGGGGCAGTGCCGGCTGTTGATCCTGACCCTCTGGTCCTCCTGCCCTTCCTTCTGTTTACCTGACCTCCAGGGAACACTCCCTCCTGGTCCTGACCCCTGACCTCAGCCTTTCTGGTGGCCCCCGCAGGCTTTGGGAGTCTGACTTGGGAACGGGCAAACCTGGCGTCAGGGTTCACTCCCGCGTGGTGTGGCCCTGAGCTAGTCACTCACCTGGAGACCCACCTCCCAGGGAGGTTGTGAGGGTGAGGGTGAGGGGCACGCATGGGAGCCGCCGACACTTGGGGAAGCTCAGAGCATTAAACACATGCAAACAGGTGGCATTTCTGTGTGCTGGTCCTTCTTCTCCCCGCCCGGCTCAGGCTCTGCTGCTCTGAGAGGGGCCGGAAGCAGTGCCGGGTGGTGACACTCAGGGGCCCGGGTCTCGGAGGGGCCGTGACACTGGCCGCCATCAGAGAACATGGACACACGTCTTCCTTCTCCACGCGAGGCCAGCCCCCGCCACTCCTGCCGGGAACGCCGCCCCGCCTGTGGCTCTCAGAAGCTCGCCCGAAGTGCCGCCTGCCTAGTCATGGCGCTGACAGCAGACCTGGGAGTCAGCTGTCTCCTGGGTCCAGCCTGGAGTTCCTGGGGCTGGCTGGTCTCTCTCCTGCCCACTTCGGCTTTTCGGGGGCGGGGGGAGCAGACAAGCCAGAGTGGGAGCAGGGAGCAAGAGTCATGGACACAGCACCGCCTCCCACCGACCCTCCCACCCCAGGCCAGGTGGAGCACTGCCCACCTCGGGCCCTCTCGCCAGGTGCTGGAGACACAGCTGCGAGGTGCGGCCCAGCTGTGCCCAGGTTTCCCTTTCCTTGTTCCGGAGTCCTGCAGAAGGGTCACAGGGCCCTCCTCTTCAAAGCACTGCATTGGAATTAAACACACACACACACACACACACACACACACTTCACCCCAGAAAGCAGTTCTGTTTAAAGTTTAAGTTCGGGGAAGGATACTTTCCATTCCACGGGTCTGAGAGCAGCCAGCAGCCGGCCTGGAGTGGACACAGAGGCAGGAATGGCAGCCACACACAGGCCTGCGGGCTCGCTTGTTCATCCGAGTTGTTTTTTCTGCCCCGGGACCCCGGAATGGAGCAGCAGTGCGGTGCTGCAGGGGTCACCTCGTGCTCTCCCCAGCCCAGCTGACAGGCGGCGCGGGGGGGCGCCCTGGGCCGCCCCAGGGGTGGACTGCAGCTGCCAAACATTCACCTCTGTAAGACGACCTTCCCCTGCCCAGCCACCTGGAGGCGGGGCCAGTCACCACCACGCTGGGGGTGAGAGTCGCAGTTTTCAGTCCATTTGCGGTCGTCAGAACTTCCCAGGTGACTTTTTAAACCGCCGTTGAAAGCAGATCAAGTGGCACTTCAGGCTGTTCTCTGGGACCAGAGGATTCAGCCCTTTGTCTCTCTGAGCACTCGTGAGGGCCCCAGGACCCCCCTCTGAGGCAGACTCCCGGGTGTATCACGGTGCTCCCTAAGGATGCCCAGGGCTGGGCGAGGCCCGTCTGCTCATACCCGCAGCACAAGCCAGGCCCGGCCAGTGAGGGAGCGGGGGTCAGGTGGGAGAAAAGCAGCACCAAGTGAGGCCCAGAGACGATGCTCCACGACCTGCGTGCATGTCTGTGCGCCCCCACACACGAGTGGGAGCCATGTATCCTCCCACCCCCACTCCGGGCTCACTGACTCGGACCTTCCCCAGGCCGGCGCTGCAGCGCACCTGGAACTGCCCCTGCGGGGCTCCGGGTCCCAGCTCTCCGACCCTGGGTCCTCTCTGGCACGGGTCCACGTCCTCTGGTTCTGGGACGGTAACCATATAGACCAGGGAGCCCCAGGGCGGGTCTAAGTGTCTTTATCACCGATATTTCCCACCCGGCCGTGGACCAGCCTGATGGAGGGGGCTGGACGTGGTGGCTGTGTCCGCCTGCCGCTCTCAGTCCCCGGAGAGGGTGCGCCCGGCAGGCTTGCCGGCTCACCGCAGCCAGGCCGGAAAGCCCAATGTCCCGCCGCACAGGACGGAGCCCTTTCTGCAGCGTGGGCGGGGACAGTGAGGCTTTGCCCGCGGTTTCCTGGGAGACCGGGTGAGCCCCGGGAGAACTACAACTGCAGCAAGGACTTGAGAGATCAGAGGAAGGGAGGCGAGGCTGTCACGTTAGCCTCACCCTCTCCCCTGGGGTGCCACTCAGGAGGAGCTAGGGAAAGTGCTGCGAGACATGGCGGGCAGAGCTGCGCCTCTTGGCCAGAAGCTAGTGGCTGGGGAGGAGGGAGGACATGCAGCCGGGGACTTCCTTAGGATGACAGAGAAAGCAGAATCAAAACTTTGCAGGCTCAGAGACAGGGCTGGGCACAGGCCAGGAGAGGGTGGAGGACCCCAGTCGTCTGCCCTAGACCTGCGCGCTGCCAACTTCATCCTCGTGGCGGAACTCAGCCACAGCAAAGATGGCTCCGAAGAGAGGAAAAATACTTACACTACTTAAACATGCAGTCCGGGGCGGGGCTGGGGCGGTTAGCACCAACACCGGTCCTTGCGGGGGCCGCCCAGGTCGATGTCCCCACCCCCGTCCCACACAGAGGAGCGCTGCCCTCTGGTCAGACTTTATCAGTGGGAGAAATTAGATCATTATTCAAATTTAGCTTTTCTTTTTTCCTTACACCATTTCCCCTTCCCTTATGGAGTCTACCGTGACAGTCCCCTTCCCGAAGCAGCAAGAGAGAAGACAAAGAATGTGCACGTTCAGAGGTCAGGAGAATCCAGTCCGGTTTCTGGGGGGCTGCGTCTGCACCAGCAGAGTGGGGGAAGCCTTTCTCTGTTCTGTGCCGCACCACACGCGCACTAACCGCCAGGGGTTATCAACCTGCCCGTCGGGTGAACAGGCTTGGACAGCCTAGAAGGTCACCATTCACGATGTGGAAGTATACGGGTAATAAAATGTGAAAGCGAGCTGCCCTCCACCACTTCTTTGAGCCCAGCCCAGGCATTTTCCCATAGTTCCCTTCGTAGGCGTGTTCCAGACTCCGAACGGAACTCGGCGGGAGGCGCGCCTCCTCCCCGGGGCGCGGGCGGCCTTCGCTGTCTGCAGGCTCCCGCCCGCAGCACTCAACTCTCGCGCTCGGGCGCTGCTCGCATCCCCTCCGAGGACTCGTCCAAACTCTGGTCTGCGGGCCCCCACCAGCCGCTGCCTGGCTCGGCGTGGTCTGTGAGCTGGTGAGAGTTTTTACACTTCCAGTGGTTGAGGCAACTCAAAAGACGTGTTAAAATTATATGAACTCCAGATCTCGGTGTCCATAAATAAAGTCTGGACCGGAGCCACCCTCCTTCATTGAGCTCCCGTGGTGACTTCCTGCTGCCGCAGGCACAGCCGAGGGGCTGTCACGGAGACGGTGGCCCACAGAGCCCAACATACTGTCCCTCTCTGTCCAGAAGAAGTTTGCTGACCCCTGGCCTGTCTCAATGCCTGGATGTGGGTGTGTGGGTGTTTGGGTGCCTTTCTAGCAGCACTTAAAGATTTTCTCCCTCCATAGGCTGCACCCTCTGCGGTGCAGCGAACCCCGCCCACAGGCTGAAAAGAGAAACAAACCAGCCACACACTGTGCCAGAACAAGAGACTCAAGCCAGGTTTAATGGTGGTCGTCTAGTTTTCAGAGCCCACAGGCTCCAGGATTCGCCAGCCGGGGTCTGCACGGGGAGGGACGGGCCCCGGGCACGGGGGAGCCAGCCTGCTCCGCCAGCAGGGCCACAAGGGAGTGCAGAGGTAAGATCACACGGAACACGGGCCCCTCGGCTCTGTCGTCCCCAAGCTGGGGTGCGCCTTCTCCTGGCCCCTTCCCAGGAGCCCCATAAATGCAGGCCAAGGAAAAGGTCACAAACAATCACGTAGACTGTTGAGCCCTGTCATCTTGTCTCCAGGGACACCTGCTTCCCGGGACACATGTCTGGTTCATGGGTGTGGGGAGGGGGAGCGGCGGGGGTGGCTGCTCAGCTTGTTCTTAGAGCCACACTGGCCGGTTTCCTACACGGGGTTCTAGGGAGCCCCCGTGTGCCGAGTGCTTGGTGCCCCAGGAGAAAGCGCCCTTTGGGTTTCATCCACTGAAACCACGGAAGAGGCTGGTTCATTCAGCCTTCATGTCGCAGGGGCCGAGCCAGTGGACAGAGCAAAGGACTGACAGCCTCAGGGCCTTTTCCTGTTCCCCAGCTTGGGCACGAGAGGGAGAAAAGGGCCCTCCTCGTCCTCAGGCCTCAGCTGGACCGCCCCAGCCGGCCGGCTCCATTTGACACTCCAACTTGCAGAGCCCTGGATGGCTCCTCGAGGGGACACTCCAGCACGGAGGCGAGATGTCCCCGGGCTCCCTGTGAAGGGAGCAGGGAGTCCCCGTTTCCCCCCACCCACTGGCCTCTGGAACTTAACCAGACGACTTCTCCCTCCTGCCCCAGTCCTACCGGGCAGTTCACAGAGGAAGAGCCGCTGACAGCTGCCGGGTCCCCCGCCAGCTCCTCTGGGTCCTTCCTCGACCTAGCTGCACGTTTACGTCTCGTCTACTGTCTTTAACCCAAGGAAGGCTTCCTAGGGTCTGAAGAACTGTCTAGCTCCTCCTCACCCATCTCCCGAGGTCGTCAACGTGTGGTTCTCCTAACTCCAGGCCTTGCGGAGAACTCCTGTGAGCCGTGGAGACGTGGGTGAAACTTCCGAGACCTCAGAATGAATTCAAAGGACAAGAGTTTATTTGGGGCGCCTGGCGTGATCACTGTCTCCTACAGGGAGAGAAAATGTGCGCATCACGTCGTGCACACAGGTGGAGACCTTCTGAAATGCACCTCAGGGGGACTGAGGGGTCACTGTCCTGGTGGGGGCCAAGGTGCCGAGGGCATGCATACCTAGAAGCGTGCACACCTATGAGCATGCAGGTACTTGAGGGAAATGCTGCACCTCTCCACAAAACCGGGTACTGAGAAAGGATGGACAGCAGCCTTGACCTCCAGGAGCAGGTGGGGAAGAAGCTCTGGTCCCCTTCCCTGCGGAGGGAGTCAGGCCCTCCTAGTGGCCGCTCTTGCTGCCCACGGGGAAACGACACCCGTTGGGACCTAAGGAGCAGGTCAGAACACCAGGATACCTGGAGAACTCCCGCTGGACAGGGAGCCTGGTGGGCGGGAGGGAACAGAGCCAAAACGACCCACATCAGAGAACCTTCCCCCGCTCTGCCTTGCTCGTGCCCGTGATGAGGCTCAGACCAGCCGTCCCAGGGCTTACACCCCCCAGTCAGAGCGAGAGGTTCCAGCGGGTGGCCGCCTCTGGGCCCTAAGTGTTCTGTAACCCTGGGTGGGGCGGGGCATCAGCCTGTTTGGAAGTTCCTCTGGCACAGACCTCTGGCTAACAGCGCTGCGGGGGGCAGAGCTGCCCTTCTGAAGGTTCGGTGCCACTCGCTGTCCCTGTTACAAGACTGCCTGGAACCTTGTAAGACACAGAACTTGAAGCCACACTCCAAACTGTGGCGCTGGACAGAGACCACGCAGTTCCAACCCCTCAGGTGACCGCATCCCGTGCTTTGGCTTGGTAGCAGGGGTGAGAGATACCTCCGTGAGGAGCAAGGAAGCTTTGCCAGCACAGAGGAGACACCGACCTCTGCGTCCCCAAGCCTCGTCTAGCCTGGCCGGGGCCAGACCTTCCAGGACTGCCCCCCACGGAGCAGCAGCCGGGGAAAGCTCAGGACCCCACCTGAACTTGACAAGGAGGCTGAAGGAAGAGATGGCAAACCCAGAGAGTCAGGTGGGGCCTGCCAGGTGCTACCTAAGCGAGGCCGATGCACCCTCCTTGTGCTTGTGTGAAGCGGCCCCCACCCCAGCCTGACACCCAGGTGCGGGCACCAAATCCTACCCCAGTTTCCCCAACCGGGAACCGAGCCAGAGTGCAGGTCACCCCTCTCCTCGGGGTTCATGCCTTGCCTGCGCCTCAGGCCCCTCCTCGCCTCCGGCCCCAGGACAGAGCACCCACACCACACCTCACACGGCTGCCCTCTCCGACGGGCGGCGGGCCGGGCACCTCGGGAAGCATAGAGGCATCCGGAAATCTCGCAGCAGCCCAGGGCAGGGCTATTGCTGAGGGCTATTGCTGAGACCTCAGGAGGTCTCAGCCTTTCTTCCTGACTCATTTTCCCAGAGGCTCCCATTTCCTCACTGTGCAGTGTGACCTCCCCGCCAGGAGGTCCCCCTGGAAGCCCCCCAACCCGCCCAACATCACAGGTGTGTGTGTGTGTGTGTGGGAGGGGGCAGAAATAGAAAAAAAGGGATTTCCCCCCCAAATGACTTTCTCTTAAGGATCTAGGGATGATCTTGAAAAAGTTTAGGGACTCTGCTCTTGCCCCCACCCCTTCCTCATTCGCACGCAGCTGGGACTCACCCCCACCCCTCCACCTCGCTGACAGACAAGCGCAGGGGCTTGGGGCAGGGGTGCAGCATCTGCCTGGGGAGTGACACGCCCCTGTTTGAAACTCGCGGCAGCCACACCCCGGCTGGGGTCTCACTTTCTTTTGTGCCCGTGACCAGTTCTCTCGAGGTCCGGGGGAAGCCACTCCCTGGGGCAGCCAGCCCTCTCCTCCATCCCCTCCAGTCCTTCAGGGGTGTGTCACCTCTCCTGGGGCAGAACATCCCCACCCACCCGCCCTGCTCACACCACAATGGGCGTGTCAGAGAACACCGAGCTGACCGACTCCGGATCCGACATCCTCCGCTGGCCCTTGCCCGCCGCCTCAGGCACTGGCAGGGTGTTGCCTGGCTTGAGCTTGCCATTTTGGCCCTGCCCGGGCCCAGCAGGTTCCAGGAAGGCCACCCGCCGGTCAAAACCATCATCCTTGTCCCCACCGGCCATGGGATCGTGGTTGGGCGTGGTACTCAGCATGGACGAGCTGAGGCTGTCTCCTTGGTGGCTGGAAGGCTTCTCGACACCCCGGCACCAGCAGCGACAGGGGGTGAGGTACAGGTATATGAGGACCAGGACCACGCTGAGGATGCAGCCCACGAGGGTGGTGTAGGCCGTGTTGAGGGTGTCGTGGTGTCCGTACGAGGTGAAATTGTACACCTTCAGCTCCACCGACAGGGTCTCATTGAAAGCCTCCCCCGAGGCGTAGCAGGTGTACACACCCCCGTCCTCCACCTGCACGCGCCGGAAGTGCAGGCTGCCGTTCTCGAACACCGTCACCGTGCTGTTGGCCACGGCGTCCAGCACCCGCTCGTTGCTGGGCGTCAGCCACACCTTCGTCATGCCCTGCTGCCGGGTGTCACAATGGATGGTCACGGCGTCGCCCAGGTGGGCCACCGAGGCGTGCTCCTTGTACTCGCTGCAGTTGAGACTGAAGACGCTGTGCAGCTTCTTGGCGCTCACGCAGTGCAGGTCCTCCTGGAAGTCCACGACGGGGCTCAGCTGCCGGTGCTGCCAGTGCGAGAAGAGCTGGTAGAGCTCACAGGAGCAGTGCAGGGGGTTGTTGTGCAGGTACAGCCCGTTCTTGACCCACGCGGGCAGCTTCTGCAGGTCGGACAGCGGCAGCATCTTCAGCTTGTTGGAGGAGAGGTCCAGCAGCGTCAGCTTGGGGAGCCTGACCAGCTCCAGCGGGAAGCGGGAGATCTGGTTCTGGCTCAGGTAGAGTTTCTGCAGCTGGGCCACGTCTTCGAAGGCCGAGCGGTCCACGGCCATGATGTGGTTGTTGTAAAGCAGCAGTACCTCCAGGAACTGCAGCTCGCTGAACAGGGACTCGTCCAGTGTCCGCAGCTGGTTGGAGGACAGGTCCAGGTATCTCAGGTTGGGCACCGGGGAAAAGGCCTCCAAGGAGATGAAGTTCAGGTGGTTGTGGCTCAGCAGCAGGGAGTGCAGGTGGGGCAGGCGCGTGGGGGTCCACTCGGCCCGCAGGCGGCTCAGGTTGTTGTGGCTGAGGTCTAACAGGGCTGTGTAGCTGGGCAAGGCGTGGGGCACGTGGGGCAGCTGCTGCTTGGAGCAGCTGAGGATGTTGCTGGCGCACAGGCAGGCGGTGGGACAGCTAACCAGGGCCCGGCCAGCTCTGGCCACCTCGCAGAGGAGCAGGAACCAGGACAGCAGCGGGAGCCACGGGCCTCGCAGGTCGCGCGGGGGTTGCATAGTGTCACTGGGGAGGGCGAGGAAGGCCACCAGGAAGATCTGGGAGCAAGGTCACCCAGGCATGTTCTGGTGGGGTAAAGAAGGGTCACGTTACTGCAGGCTTGAGAGAGAGAAGATGGGTTTATGGGAACCAGGACTAACAGAGGGAAGGACCGGCTCTCCCTCTTCCTTTCACCTTCCTACTCACCACCCCCCAAACCGCCCCCCCCCACGCCGCGCGCCCCACGCGCCGACAGCGGGCACTGTGCAGGCAGTGGGCTCAAATGCTGGGACAGAGGAGGAGGTGGACCCAGGGCCTGTTGGGCTGGGGTCACCGGAGTGCACGACGGGGACAGGCCCGGGGTGTCAGACATTGTTGGTTTCACAGAGGTTGCCTGGGCCGGTTTGGAGGCGGGGTCTGCAGGGCCTTTGGGAGGCGATGAGGGAAGGTCAACAGGGGGCCGGCAGCGTCGGGACGCCCCAGCGGGGTTGAGGGTCCCCGGGCCTGTCGGGACGGGCCTCCCCAGGGACTGCTGGCACTGCACCTGCTCGGCGAGGACGTGTCTCAGCCCATGGCGGGTCCGGGCGCTCGGTCGCGGCCTCCCCAGGCGGCGCCTCACCGGCTGGCCTGTCGCGGCGTCCGCCTTACGCAGGGGCCCGCGCGCAGCAACATCGCCTCCTGCGGACTCGCCGGGCTCCGCTGCGCCCCTTCCCGGGCCCCACCGCCTGTGCCGCTGCGCTCGCGGGAGCCCACCGACCACGGCCGCCGCCTCCGGGTCCGCGGGTCCGGCGCGCGGAGCTGTGCGGGGAGCAGAAGGCGCCGCGATCCGAGCACAGGGAGCGGCGTGGGGGCAGCGAGCACCGCGCGTGCCCGGCGCCGCCGCCGGAGCCTCGGGGCGCGTGCGCGCGCGGGGGCGGGGCGCACGTGCGTGTGTTTGTGTCGGAGCCGGACGGGTGGCCGCGCGCAGGCCAGTCGCTCTCGGAACGTATCGGGGACCGGGATCTACCGGGTGACGTAAACTGTCAGGAAGGGCACTCTGGCCCCTTCACTCCTCTATTACTTCCTTCACCTCCCTCCACCCCCTTCCTTCCTTCCCTCGCTCCCCTCTGACGCCCGGAAAGGCTTTCAGGAAAAGTAGCTCTAACTGGATTCGCTGCAGCTGACTCCTGGGCAAGGAGTGTCTCACGTCTTTTAATTTTACAAATTAAAGAAATCTAGCGCAATGTTGGCGGGAAGTTCATTAGGTTCCCTTTCCCCTCTCTCCAGGGCTACGAAGTCTCCAAAATTTGGAAAAAGGTCTGGGGGAAGGGCCCCCCACCCCCGCCAGCCTTGATGCATGCATCCCACCACCGTTGGGGCATCAGTGAAGGGTGCAGCTCCACAGCCTGCAAGTCACATAGATGGGCAGGGGTGGGGGGTACGGAGGGGTACAGGGAAGTCTCGGGTGCATGCGCAGACCGCAGGATCCCACTCCTCAGACACCCCATTCAGCAATTCCCGCTCCACTCCTGACACACACGCACGCACGCAGGGGCTGCGTACAAACCTGGGTCAGGCCTCCATTCCTGGAAACTTCAAAACCCTCCCCAGTCCCGGGATCATTCGTCCCTTGGGCCTCTGCTTCTGGAACGACATTCCAGTGTGGCTTCTCTGTCACAGAATCCTCAAGGTGAAGGGCTGGGGGTCTTCTCTAGGGCGGCCCTTGAAACACCAAGAAGCTGCTCACAGTATGTGTTCTTGGGGGCTAGGGACTGGGCAAGGGCCATGTAAGAAGAGCCTAGCCTCTAGGGGTGCCCAACCTCTCGGCGTCTCTGCGCCACCCTGGAAGAAGAGTTGTCTTGGGCCACACGTTAAATACATGTGACATGTAATCACACACACACAAAAATCTCATAATGTTTTAAGTAAATGTACGATTTTGTGTTGTGCTGCATTCATAGCCATCCCGGGCTGCAGGTGGCCCATGGGCTGCTGGTTGGACACCCCCAGGCCCTAGACCGTGTTTAAAACTTTAGCTCTTGGGATGGTAGGCACTGAAGAAGAAATCACCTTTTTATTCTTTCTAGTCTCTTACAACAGCAAGAGCAAGGCTGAAATGAATGTCTCCATACATTAGCCTGCTAAGAGTTTTTAAAAGAATTTATATCTGTCCTATGTTTTATCATGAACTTAAGTGAACGTCGTATCTCTTCAAGGGGTATCCACATGAAAACCTTACACAGAGCAGGAAAAGGTCTTTGTCCTGTTCATTCCAGGCATCTGTATTAAGGTAGGGAGGGGCTCAGGGAGTGGGAAATACTAAAATGACCTTGTGTGCATTCTCTGTGGCTGCATAACAGATCACCCCAAAACTCGGTGGTTTCATACAACGATACACATTCATCGTCTTTCACAGACAGTTTCTGCGGGTCTGAGATTCAGCAGCGCTTTGGCAGGCAGTCTGGGCTTGGGGGTCTCTTAGGCAGTTGCGCTCATATGTAGGAGGGAGCTGCGGTTATCGGAGGGCTTGGCTGGGGCGGGAGAGCGAGCTTCCTGGAGGCCCCGGTCCCTGACTCAGGTGTGTGGCTGCCTGTTGGCAGGAAGCCTGGGCTCCTTCTCATCCGGTCTCTCCGCAGGGCTGCTTAAGTGGCCCTTGGCTGGGTGGCTCAGCTGGTGAGAGCATCGTCACGACCCGCCAGGGTCGCACATTTGATCCCAGCCAGGGCACACCCAAGAATCCACCGGTGAATTCATAAATAAGGGGAACAGCACACCCATGGCCTCTGTCCCCCACCCCGGGAAGGAGAGTACACAGGAGTGCATACCAGGAGGGGAGGATCACTGGGGCTGCCTGTCATCTCTGACATCACATCTATTGTTTAATTCTGAAAACTTTCAACCATACCCAAAAGCAGAGAAAAGAATACAACGAGCTCACGTAGAACCATCATCCCCAGTCAGTCGTCATGGAAATTCCATCATTTTAGTGTGTAACGCATCTGTGAGAGAGACACGCCCTTCCCACCTCACCCCCGGCCCCCTGACTTCCCCGAGATGCAGTGTCCAGCCTCTGTCTTTGTTCCCTTTCCCCTCTCCGCCGTGTCGAAGGGGTGGAGGAGCAACAGACCCCAAGAAAGAAGAGGACCCCTGAGGCTGGACCCCAGCCTCACGTGTGGGTGCCTGTGGTTTGGAGTGGTCGCCATGGATACTGTCCTCAGTCAATCCTTTTCTTCCTTCCAGCTCGTTCGGAAGTTTTCAAGTTTTCAAGTGCAAACAGGTCACCTGAGGGCTCTGAATCAGCAGCTGCAGGGCGGGGCCTGAGACCCGGCATTTCTAACAAGCTCGGCACAGGGTGATGGAGACACTGCGGATTGGTCCACCGGCCACGCTTTGCACAGCCAGGGGGTCTCGAGCTGCGCTGCCCAGGTTGGTGGCCACTAGCTCCCTGTGGCTATTTAAATGCATCAGAATTAAATAACATTTATCAATCACTTCTTCAGTTTCCCTAGCCTCGTTTCAGACGTTCAATAGCCACATGTGACTAGCTTTCTAGTGACATAATCATGGAAAGTTCCGTCTGACGGCGGTGTGTAGAAAACTGACTCACGATAACTTTCCCACAGCTGCCTTCGAGACCAGAACCACCATGTATTAATCCACAGCGGAAGGAGAACCTCATCAGGGTAAACAGTAACCGGTTATTTATTGTGGGCATTTATTTCCTCTTGCTGGAATAGATCAGCCCAGCCTTCCTAAATGCCATGCGGAAGGCCATTTGGTTAGCTCGGCATCTGAGCAAAAGAGGCTGGCTGTGTCTACCAGGTTATGAGGCTGGGTGAATTGCTTTGCTCAATCTCAGAAGTATTTTTTTTTTCTCAGTAGCCAGTGCTGGGCAACACGGTCAGCACTGAAGAGTGGAGGAAGACACCCTAAGAAGAAGCTACCCTCTGACTCCTCTTTAAAGGCTCCAGGTGGCTGGGCGCCTTCTGGAGCACAATGCAGACCAACCTGCTGGGCACACCGAGGTGTCCATTTCTTTCCCGCCGTGTTTATGTCCTTATGGAACTTTTTATCTACTATTTTGTCTGCTATGCGTCCACTTCCTCGTTGGACTCCGAGCTTCTTGAGAGCAGTGACTCGCCCTCATTCTGGCTCTTAACAGGCATTCCAACTATGTTTGTTGAGTTAACTAATTGCATTAAGTTAGCATATTTACCATATGTTAATCACAATGCCTGGTGTAGGAGGAAGGGTGGCACCTAGGGCTCGGGCTGGGCAGAGTCACAGCTGCACACTGGCGGTGTGACTGTGGGTATTTCACCAAATGCACAAATATGCTGCCAGGTCTCATTCTGTTAAACGGCAACAAGACCAGCACCTGAGCTGCACAGGATTATTTGGGGGAACAAAGGAGCTAACAGTCAGGAACGTGCTTTATCACGTACAAGGACAACCTCTTAGTTTTCGTGTTCCCACTGGCGTCCGGAGAGCGGGCCTTGATATCCGAGTGCGCACAGGTGACTTTGCACAATCGTCACCGTGTTCCCGAGTTCTGGGGTGCTGCCCGTTGGGAAGATCCATTCAATGTAAATTTATTTACAAATGTTAAATATAACTTGAATTTTTTAAAACATTTAAAATACTTAGAAACATTCTTGCATTTTGTGGAGAACCCCCGTGGCATTATGAACATAATTCAGCACAGCTTTTGCAGTCCTCGGGGTACCTCCTAAAAGTGGGGGCTCCAACAGGAAGCCATTTCTGGGATGGGCCGCCGTGAAGAGGTATTTATCGCCCAAAGCGCTGACGTTCCAGCCCTGACCGCTGGGCGGAGCCCTTCCTGTAGCAGCGTCGTTTTTGGTTTGTCCCCGGAGGTGCACAGCCTGGAAGGTTCCGGCTGCCATTCCCCTTCCCCATCTTCCTAAACTGTCACTCATGTCACCGACCTTCTTCACATTCGACCGGCCCTTTGGCACGCTCACCCTTTAGTCACCCTCCAGGAGGCAAGTCCTTCCTCTTCGGAGACACCTGACCTCTGACGCCCTGTCGGCTACTTCTCGCCCTTTGTGCCTCAGCCCCGCGCGCTGGAGCTGCTGCGGGGGGCACACGGTGCGGGTGTTACCTGGGGCAGGAGCCGGGTCGCTGCAGGTGGGGGGCTGCCGTGGTGTCCCGGGCTCTCCAGCCTGGTCCCGAGACTCGGAAGGCACCTTGTTTCTCCCACAGCTCACGTTCACGGTGGGGGCGTTCTGCCTCCACGGAGGCGATCATTCCTGGTGGCTAAATCACGAGCACTTTCTCGACTTTCGACACCCACGTGTGGTCATCTCAGAACAGCGCTGCCCTGAGTCATTGGAGAGTCGCGCCTTTGAAATGCTGCCGGCAAATAAATTCACGGTTCACAGTTTTCCTTCAGCCTTCCGGGGTGGGGACCCACCGCCGCCAGCCTGCGGCCCACCAGACAGCCCGGGGGCGGGGCGGGGGGGGGGGAAGGCTTCCGTTCCAAGGCTGCGGAGTGACTGTGACTCCCGGGAGCCCCTGCAGCCTGGGCCTGCGTCCCCAGGACGTCCTCTAGAGCCAGCTCAGTGTGTCCTCCGTAAGTCCGACAGTAGTTTCTCTCCCTGTGCGTGCAGCCCTCTCCTCTGAAGGCTTTACACCTAAGATGAGACCCTAACTAATGTGAGACTTCTCAGCCAATTCATATCCTGTGAACCCTTGACGAGCTCGAATTCTGTTTGGAAAGTTCATATTCCTGTTCAGGAGGCCAGTTCTTTTAGGATGGGGGAAGGATTCTAGTTAAACCAAATGCTAAGATCACAGTTAAGGATTTGTTCCCCTGATCTAAGGCCCTTTGATGAACCCTTGGAGTCCTTACCTGTTCATTGACGTCTGAAGTTTCTGCTCTTAGTTGATTCTCAGGCTAATGGTAACATTCTTGAGGCTGGCCTGGCCCTTCCCATGATGACCTAGGGTTAGATTGCCAGTGCGGGAAGGGACCTTAGCAGTCAAGTGCACAAGCTGGTTCCCGGCAGAGCTGAGCTAACCTGGAGAGGGGGTGTAGCTCGTGATTAAGTGCGTAGTCTCTGGAGTCAGGCTAGTTGGGATCAAATCCTGGTTGTGCCCTGGCTGGTGTGGTTCAGTGGATTGAGCACCAGCCTGCGAACCGAAAGGTCACCAGATCGATTCCCAGTCAGGGCACAGGCCTGGGTTGCGGGCCAGGTCCCCAGTTAGCGGTGTGTGAGAGGTGACCGATTGGTGTTTCTCCCTCACATCAGTGTTTCTCTCCCTCTCTTTCTCCCTCCCTCCCCACTCTCTAAAAATAAATAAATAAAAGCTTTAAAAAGCCCTGATCGCGCCACTCCCTTGGTGACTTGAATCAGTTCCTTTACCTGTAAAACGTGCATAATAAGAACACCTGTGCCATGAAGACGTAAAAGTGTCTCAGACACCTGTGCCTGAGAACTTCCCCCTTCCCTGCAGAAAGGCACTATGTGGATTCCATTCGACTGAACATCTACCCTCTGCCTGTTCAGGGGCCTCTGCAGGCGGGATGCCCTTTGTGACCCAACGGAAAGGGCACTCACTGGACCGAGTGTCAAGAACGCTGGATTCTGGCTCCCCGCCCCCCACCGTCATCAACCAGCTAAACGACTGTGGATGATGAGTCACTCTCGGCTGTGCTTTACTCACATACACAATGGAAGCTCGGATGCCCGCCCTATTAAAAGCATAAGACCCGGAGCCCCAACCCCCTGAGTCAGAATTTTCACAGGAGGAGTCTGAGGTGTTGTGGCCATCAGGTAGGGCTCACCTGTGTGGGCCTCAGCCCGCCCGCCTGAGGCTCTCAAAGGGGCTTGTCTCAAAAGGGGGTGTCGAGGCTCCCCCCAGGCTGGCTTAGAACCCCTGGAAATGGGAGCTTGGGCATCTGCACTGCAGGGGAGGACCGCCATTGCAGCCTGACATTGGAGGACCGCCGTTACGGGGTCTCCTGAGGATTCAACGGGAATGTGCGTGAATGTAAGAGACGGCTTAGCAATGAGGGCATTTTCCTTTGGGTGGAATTCATAATAACCACTTCTGCAGGGCCGCCGCCGCCGCCGCCCAGAGGTTTATTGTAGTTGGGGAGTTGCGTTGTTAGCGGAGCCACTGTGGGCTCCATGCTTCCAGGACTAGGAGAATCGAAACTGCGGTTTAAAAGGGCAGGAAGAGGCTTGCCTCCTCAAAGTTATCCACCTTATGCAGGTAAAACTAGGGTGTTTACTGCCCCCCAAAAGAGGCTTGAGTCAAGTTGCTACCATCCAGGACAGAGCACCCTTCAGAGCAAAATTCCTCTGCAGCCCTTCCCTTCAGCCTCCCGTGGGCCCCACCCAAAGACGGTAACTTCAGAATCAAACCCCGTTCATCATCCGTGGTTGGGGCAGCAGAGTTAGTTTTGCTCAGGGTACCTGGTGACAGCTCAGGAAGGGCGTTCATTAGGAAATAACAAGGAGAGATGCCCAAGAGTAAGCGTCCTGAGGCCTCCTGGTCGGTCTGGGACACATCTTCACGAGCACCAGGGAGTAAGCACGTGAAGCGGACTCTAAAGGGGGTAACACAGCCTCCTCGGAGGACCTGATGCGTCCCCTCCCCATGAGCGCCGGGCTGCACACACGCACCGTTTCACACACACCTCCCGGGGGCCGGAGCTCGTAAGGCTTCTCCTGGAGTCTGAGATCAGGGGCCTCTGTTCTGCCGGGCTCCTGCAGGGGAGAAGCTCCTACTGGGTAGAGAAGTAGAAGCAGCCTCCCATCCCACGCACGGCAGCATCTCCTGACATTTGAACTGCCCAGTCTTGGCTCTCTCTCATCTCGGCGCAACGAGCTCACCGTCACAGGAAGCATTCGGCCACATGCCGGATGCCCCTTCAGTGGTTTGTTCCTGCATTCTATCACCGCCCCCCCCCCCCCGCCCATTCACATGGAACAAGAACTTCCGTGAATGTTTAGGAGTGACATATAAAGACAGGCACATAGGAAACTGCCTCTGTTCTCAGGTGCCATGGTTTGGTGACAGAAACCGACACACAGATGGCCACAATGCATGGTGACAGGTGACATAAGGGCCCATGTGTAAAGGCCTTAGGAGGCTGGAGAAGAAACGAGAAGAGAAGGGAAGGAGAGAGAGAAGAGAAGAGGAGAACCCTTGTGGAGGAGTCCTATGTTGGGCTAGAGGTTGACCAGATGCCCCTTAAGGCCTCTTCCAGCTTTGTTATCCTGTGCAGTGTGGAGGCTCGGGAGGGCTTTGGCCACGCCACTCCGAACGGAGGAACAATCCGTGCCACAACACCCAATGTTCTCACTATGCAAACACGCTCCAGGACAAATCCTCCCGCTGCCCTCACGCCCTGACTTCCAGCCAAGTGGCAGCCTCTTCGTTTCTTGTCTATAGAAATTCTGGAACGGCTGCTCATCTTAAAGTGCTCTCTCTCTTGCGCAGCTATCAAGGCACAGACCTGAGCCCTTCCCAGGGACTGCTGTGTGAGCCAAGCATCCTCTGTTCACTACTCAGGCCGGAGAGGCGGGGCCCGCCAGGAGGGATGCTGGCGAGGGTGGGGAAGGGGCACACCTGGGGCCCCCTCTCAGACCTAGAGCCCCTCCCGTGCTGGTCCCGACGACCCTGAGGTCTGGAAGCACTTCCTCCCCTCCCGCTCCCCTCTTTTCTGCTCCTGCTTCCACAGCCAGCACGCCGCCCTCTCTCCCGCCCACCAAGGTCACCCACCACTCCGCAGGCTTTGATAAATGTCATCTTTTTGTGAAAGTCGCCTTGGAAAAAGGCAATTTGACTGCAGTGAGGCAGAACAGGGCGCTGAACAGCAGCTGCCCTTTGTGGACCCGAGTCCCACCCCGAGAACAAAGCGAAGAGGAGTGTGGAACCGCCCGGGGCTCCGGTGATCCTGCCACCGCTCCCCAGGGATCTGTGCGCACCACAGGAGCCCCCAGCGCCTCGGTCCTGCGGTCGGCCGGCCCCTTCCTCCCTCTTTCCCTCTCCCAGCCCTTTGTCTTCTGCTGCTTGTTTCCTGGCTGGTAGCTAAAGGTCCCCGAGAACCCCCACAGCTCTGGGGGCGGGAGCCCTCTCCACGGTGGGCTGCTGATTAGTGCAGGGAATAAATAACAGCAGGCTAATTATCTCCTGATTGCGGCTTGCCTCCCTAACAAGGCCGGGCTGGAGTGGGGATGCTGCAGCTGATCCTGTTCCAGGCCTGATCTGGGTTTGGGGAAATTTCCGCGCCTCTCCCGTCTGGAGACACTTCCTCACGGAGGTGTGCTCACTCCCGCTTCACCTTGGAATTCGGAGACTCGCCCCAGACAGACTGTTTGTGTCGGAGCCTAGCCGGTGATGGGAGCGGGCTTCTTGAAGAAGCAGGGAGAGGCTTTCATGGAGGCTTGGGGGTTGGCCAAGGTCACGGAGAGATGGGTCCTGGGAGACCACACTCTCCAGCACTCAGCATCCTAATTACCTCTGCCACTCTCGCTTCTTGAGCGGAGTGGTTCCCATCAGACTCACAAGCGGAGGAGAAAAGTGCAGAGCACCGGTATCAGATTCGACGGCTCGGGGTTCTCGTGCTGCCTCCGTGACCGCCTCCGTGACCTTGGTCATGCTCCTCAATCACCCTGGCCCTCGATTCCCTCTCTATGAAACGAGCGTCAGGCATTTCTCCATGAA
Source organism: Phyllostomus discolor (assembly GCF_004126475.2). Taxonomy (NCBI): domain Eukaryota; kingdom Metazoa; phylum Chordata; class Mammalia; order Chiroptera; family Phyllostomidae; genus Phyllostomus; species Phyllostomus discolor. Next base: position 35,979,218 of record NC_040916.2, read on the forward strand.
ATGAAGGTTAGGCAAACCGTGGGCTTCGAGTCTGCAGGAATCCTGACGAAAACTCAGAACCTGAATCTCTCATTGGGGAACAACAGCCAAGCCCAAGTTCAGGGGCAAAGTAACTGGACTCGACTCTTCGAAAATACCAAGACCACAAAAGACACGGAAAGATGGGTAGACTGTTCCAGATAGAAGGAGACTAGAAAGACGACACAGCTGAATGCCGCCCGTGGCCCTAGGCCTGTCAGCCATGTCACCGGGATAATCAGTAACATGCGAAGGGGGTGTCTGGATGAGACAGGATTTTGGGTCAAAGCCACCCTCTGCACTGCGATGTTGTACGGCGGGGGAGTGAGAGAGTGCCCCCGTTTTTAGGAAGTACACGGTGGGGTGTTAAGAGCGAAGGGGGCATCGTCCCTGAATGGGTCGGAAACTCTGCATGGACGTACGTATGGGGGAGGCAGCGAGGGGACCCCCAAAGAGGCAAGTGTGTTTAAAAGTGGCCCCCAAAACATGCCGAGGAATTCGGCAAGAAGTAGACAGGAGTTCTTTGTACCCTTCTTGCAACTTTTCTGTAAACTTGAAATCACTGCAAAATAAAAAGTTTAAAAAGATCACGGAATGTACAGCACACAGGACATCCGGGCCTTTGGACTGAGGGGGGAGGTGCGTGGCGAGAGCTGGCAGTTACCGAGAGGCGCGAAGCAGGAAAGGGTCCCAGACAGCTGACGGGGTTGGGGAGAAATGACCCAGATTGGGTCTCGACCTTGGCACCTGCCAGTGGCCTGATCTGGCAGAAGTCCCTTCCCCTCTCTGAGCCTCTGATAATACAACGCGTGTCAAGAGAGCGCCATGAGGCTTAAGTAATAATGCGTGTGACAGCTCTCTGTAAGTCATAGAACATGACCCTGAATATACATTGTTGGTGGTGTCTTCTTCCTGCCGGAAAACGACAGTTAATGAATGTAAAACCCTCTCTTCGGGCCTGGCCTTCTTTCAGGTCTTTATCCAGCTGCCACCGCGGCGCTGTTACTCTCAGAGAGGTTATCCCCGTTGTGGACTGAGAGGTGACGGGGACCCGCACGCAGGAAGGGGGAGAGTGGATGGCAAAGCCACCGGCGATAGCCACGGGGCTATCTGTGTGTCTGTGTCCGTGTGTGCACACGTGTGTGCATACACACGCATCCTGGAAGCCTCGCTGTTAGGCGCCTCGTCTGTGAGCAGAGAGAAAGGCCCCGCGGGACGAATAGATGACGTCATACACCCCACCGCCACGTGCTGGCGGAGCCCAGGTAGCCCCTTCTGGAAGGAAAGCCCCTGGGCCTCTGTCACTCCTGGCACAAGTACGTGTGTGCACGGTGCTGTGACACAAACCGTCCTCTGGCAACTTAGGCGTCAGAGTCCTGACGCCACACGGTGCAGACGAGCCGAGGGTCGGCAGGGCGGGGTGGTGAGAACCCTCCCGGCTCCTCCGCGCGCTTTCCGGAGCCTCTCGCCGCCTTCGCCCCACACGAGCCTTAAGGCCACAGCATCTGAACAGCCTTGCGGTCGGAGAGACCAGGACTCGCCCCAGCCACAGGGCTAGCAAATGACACTGCGGGGGCCTCAAGCCAGGACAGGGACAACACTCCGCGGGCAAAAGGTTCGCCATTGGCACGGCTCTCATCCCTTTCCTGCCTGGAGGGGCGCTGCTTCCTGCGCCCTTGGCCTCTCCGAGCTCCTCTGCCACAGGGGTCTTCCCCGCCGGCGCCCTCCACAAGCACCCTGTCTGGGCTTTCTCTCCTGGCTACCCCCTTTCCCCTCCCATTCCGCCTGGAACCACAGGGGTTCAGCGTCTTAGCCCCTGCTGCTCGCGGCTATTCTGGAGCCAAGAGAGGAAAATGAGGGTGATGCTGCCCTACCAATGGCCCCGGGAAGCTGGCCGCAGGAAATCAATTACGTGCCTCTCTGATTCCCAGGCCAGCTGCTGCGTGTGGACATTCCTCTCTTCGCAGTGCCAGCGAAAGGAACAACACTTAACTCCTTCTAATTGCCCCATTGCTGTGCGTGCAGCCAGAGGAAGTTCCGGCCACACCGGGCCCCCACCAGCTCCCTCTGCCCTAAGCGCCTCTCACACCCAGACAGACAGATGGGCTCATAGCAGAGCTGCCTGGTTTCGGATCCATCCCCTTGGGAAGCAGCTTCTCCTGACCTGATGCAGGCTCACTACTGGGAGAAGGGCGACCCTGGGCTCCTGGCTGGGCAGCTCAGTTGGTTAGAGCATTGTCCTGAGGCGCCAAGGTTCTGGGTTCGATGCCCAGTCAGGGCACAGACCAGAATCAACCAATGAATGCATAACTAATTGGAACAACAAAAATCTCTCTCTCTCTCTCAAATCAACCAATAATATTACGGTGTGACCAGTGTGCATGCTGCCTGGCCCAGGTCCTCTCTCTGTTCTGGCAACCCTGAGAAAGACGGCACACTCCGGGCTTGTTCGGGATTGGGGTGTTAGGTTTCTTGGGGTCTGCCGGATGGGTCAAGGGTGAGCCACTGGACCTCAGTCAGTGGCTTTTGAACTTAGGGCCCAGTCCCTGTGGCAGAACAGAACTGATACTGACCACCCGGGAGCTGGCAGACCTGGTTGCCCACACGCCTCCAGCAGCGGGGTGTCCGTGGGCCAATCCCATCTCCTCCTGGGGACAGTTTCCTCATGTGCGACGTGAGGGGTCAGCTCTGAGGCCCCTCTGGCCTCCGTGGGCTTCTGGGGGTGTCGCTCTGCCGGCTCACCAGGCTGGCGTCCGGCCCGGAAGGAGGTCAGGTTTGGGGAGTTAGGCCTTTGGGCTCCTGTGCTCTGGTCTCTGCTGATTCTGGAAGCAGAGACCACTGTGCCCAGCCTGGCCTGTGCTCAGCAGGGTAGGTGGTGCTGGGGAGGGGTGGGGGCAGGATGGAGGGGAGCCCCGCAGACCCCACAGTGCTACTGGGGAGCCAAGCCTGCACCAGGGGCCTGAAGCCCTGTGCCCAAGAGAGCATGGACTGTATTAGCACTCAGTGAGGGACAGAGAGAATTAAAACGAAGCACTTGACCTTGACGGGCAGGCAGCCCTGGGAATTAGAACTTGCTTTCTCCCTCTGCAAAATGGGGGGCATGGCTCGGGGTGCCCAGGAGGTCTCCTCCAGCCTTGATGCCTCCGACTCTGTGAGTGAAGAGCCAGTCCTCTCCGTAATGCCCTGGCAGCGGGCTCCCTGGGAGAGGAGCGGATAGCTTCTCCCGCGCCGCCGGCTGACCTGCTTCCTGGGCCAGGGAAGGCAGAAATGGCGTGGGAAGTACCATCTCTTCCCTTCCTCCTCCCCCAGCAGCCATGCCCCAGGGGTCAGAGCATCCCCTACCACCTCCCCACCCACAGGAAACCAAACCCAGCCGAGCCCAGGGACGCAGAGCGGCGGGCCCCAGGCCAGCAGAGCCAGCTGCCTTGCGTGTCGTCTTGCTGCGGGGTGGGGAGGAGCTGGACTTTTACGGTCTCATCTGAGACCAGTGCCGGTAACCTGAACCTCTTTGCTGTCCTTGTCATTCCCAGAGAGACAGAAGACTCCAGGGGGGCCTGGCCCAGTCGGGGTCAGCCCGTATGCCAGGAGTCAGGGTCTGGCTGCCCAGGCTCCAGGCTGGAAGGAGCTGAGCTTTCGTGTGTGAACCCCGAGGGGGTCGGTGCAGGGCAGCCCGGGGGAGAAGCACAGCCCACGGTGCCAGAGCCGCCAAGCCGCCTCCCCCCAGACAGACGGGCGTGGATCCTGTGCACGCCCCTCCCTCGCTCCACTTCACAGCGCAGCTAATGGCCTGGAAAAAACTGGCCAGCTGTTCCTCAGCTGTGACAACGAGCTCAGGGCCGATCGATGCCCCTTCCGGTCTCTAATGAGGCCTGGGAGCTGGCTGGGCTGAGCGCGCGTCCTGTTTCCTCAGGGCACTGCTTCCACTCAGTCCCCAGCTGCTGTCTGCTGGCAGCCACCTGGGCCCAGGCATCTGTGCCCGGGAGGAGGGGCAGGGCCACAGGGCGGCCCCGGGGAGCCTTCTGAGGCAGGGGCTCTGTCTCTGGCAGCAGAAGCGGGGGCTCCATAACCATCTCACATGGGGGTGGGCAGGCTGGTGGGAAGCACCTGGCCTGCATGGGAAGCTCTGCACCCCCAGCTTGCTGCTGCACCCCTCTCTCTGCCTGGGTCTATCATTCTGTGCCATGGCCCCCAGTCCCGACCCTCTAACCCCCTGCCCCCGAGGCCCTGCCCAGGACCCTCCCCCTCACCAGACCTGGATGGCCCAGCCCCAGGCTGCAGGAAAGAGGCTGGTAGCAAGTCTGGCTCCCAGCCCAGCCTCCCTCTGCTATTTATACCCTCGGTCCAGGAGGGATGGATCAGGTTCTCCCTGTACTCGCTGCAGAGGAGGAAGCGAGGGTGGCGAGAGAGATGGGAAGGGAAAGGGTACACTAAGGCAGAGAGACAGTGGGGCGGGGAAGCAGGGCCCAGGGGGCTAGGAGGCTGCGACCCCCCGGAGGGCTCTGAGAACAGGATAGGTGAGCGGGTGAGAAAGAGCAAAGGAGGGAGGAGACAGAAAAAGTGAGAATCAGGGCCACCCAAGAAGAAAGAGGAGATGGGAGACAAGGGCCAGGGCACACCCTGTGCCGGGTGGGGTCAGGCCCTGGGTGCCTGACCAGATGCCCGTCAGGGAAGCTGAGGTGCCGGCAGACGGTGCTCAGGGCCTGGTGTGAAATTACAGGAGTTGGGAGAGAGTGCCTGGGGTGGAAGGGCACCGGAGGGCAGCCCGTGGGGAGGGGAGAGGGGCGTGGTGGAGTCCCTCGCCGCCTGGAAGGCAGGACAGGGATGCTGGCTCTGCTTGCGGGGGGTGAGGGTGTGGGCAGGGAGCTGGAAGTGGCAACCGGGCAAAGGGGGCAGCAGAAGAGCCGGGGGCCGTTGGGGCTCTGGAGAGGAAAGGCCTGAGGGAGGGGATCTGGGCTTTTTGCAGCCTCTGATTTAGGGCGGCCCAGCCTGGCCCTGTGGCTTTTTGGGGAGCCTGGGCCTGGAGGAGACATTCTGCCACCAGCCTCCCTCCTCTCCTCCTACCATTCATGAAGTCGCACACAGGCCGATCAGATGGAGCCCCTAGGAGGGGTCTTTCTGGGGTCACATCTCCTTCACCCTCTAGTTGTGCAGCCCGGGGCCAGTCACTTCCCCTCTCTGGGCCTGTTCCCCTGGAATGTACATATCTGACCTCCTATGACCCTTGCAGCTCTGTTATTCTGGTTCCATTTCGAGGTTCAGAAGTGGAGGGTGATGCCCAGTGGGGATTTGTACATGACACCCCCCTTCCCTTCCCTGCCCTAGCCCTGAGCACTAGGAATGGCCCCACGGAGGTCCTGGACCAGAGAAGCTGACAGGTCCAAAACCTCCCAGCCCTGAGGGCCCCTTGCCCGTGCTCAGGCTGGATTTCGTCCTGACTGTGACTCCCAGAGGAACGACCTGGTTTGTGGAGAGCCGGGTGCCCACTGCTGCTTCCTGCACTCACGCCCCCTCCCCATACCCTGGCCTGAATCTCTCAAGCCGGCAGGTTCCCGGAGAAAGGAGCCACTCCAGCAGCTGCTGACTCAGGCTCAAAATCAAGGCTGCAGAGGACCTTAGAGAGGGTCTGCAGACCAAGGCCAAGGCCAAGTCCGTCTTTGAAGCTGGGTCTGCGAGAAGCTGGGAGAAGCGCCCCAGGTGCCCTGCTCACTTAGATGGGTGTGGCCTCTGAACTCGGCTCAGCCCTCGCCCGCCTGTCTCTTCATCACCACCTCCTAGGGGCAGGACTGATTTTCTCCTGGGAGCCTTGACACCCTTGCCTGGCCTTCCCAGCAGAGACTGTGGGAGGTCAAAAGGTGAAACGTTGAGGCCCAGGGGGCAGCAAGTCCCCCAGGAGGGACAACACCTGGGGGGTTGGAAGGGAGAAGGATCTCCCCGAGACTGCAGTTGACTCTCTGCAGCTCTTTGGCCAACACTGCCCTCTTGTGGCCGGTGGCTGTCAGAGCAACCTATGGGCCCCGAAATGGAGCGGATGGTTGGTTCCTCTTTCTCGCCCTGGCCCTCACCATCCAGGGACTCGGGCCCCAGGGCAGGACTTGTTTAGACCCTCCAGGGCTGTCCTTCCAGGCTCTGTGAGAGACCAAGCCTTCATTCACCATTCCCCAACACAGTCCTCAGGTTCATGGGCAAGGGCTCCCCAGCCTCCTCGGGACCACTCACAAGCCACATCATCCTTGAGGGGCCCTGGATCTGGGGATCTGGCTCTCCCTGAGACACAAGGGACATGAGAGTTGAATGGGAGGGGTCCCGTTTTTAGGTGGGTCAGGAGTGCAGGGAGAGGACTTGGGGGGGAAGGAGAATATCTGGGAAGGGGGCCACCAGGCCCAGATCCCTGTGCCTGGCGGTGTCCAGGCTGCAGAAGGAGGGGCCAGGCTGCCCCATGGCTCAGTGGGGCAGGCAGGGCTGAGGTCACTTTGGGGGGACTGTCCCAGAGACGTAGAACAGGGGTCCTCCTGAGAGTCAGAGAGTGGGTGCTGCTGGTTGGGAAGCCCAGCCCCGCTTTGCTCACAGGCCAGAGCGAGGACCCGGCAGGAGCTGGTGTCCCGTGTGCAGCTGGGCTGTCCAGGGTGCTGTGTCCAGCAGGTGGGGCTGGCCACTTCCTACGACACCATGAACTCACAGAGCAGAACTTCCAGGCCCTTGGATCACTGCCCTGCCTTGTCCTGTCTCCACAACATGGACGTGCAGACCACTCTGGGGGGCTTGAACCGGTGCTCTGAGGGCCCCCCCCAGAGGCCCTCCTCTGAGGGCCCTTCCTGGGAAGTGCAAGTAGCCTTCGGTCCCTACGCCCCTTCATCACCGGCCTCCCCTTTCCTCGGAGTCCCTCTGACGTGTGTTCAAGGGCCTGCCTCCTCGATGACCCACACGTTTCCCTCTCCTCCCTCGGGGCCTGAAGGACACGGAAAACGCCCAGCCTCAGGCTGACCCCCTCACTCTGGAACTGGGGGGTTCAGTAAGGACTTGTCAGCTGACTCCCCAAAAGACAGGGGGGGCACATCGGTGGCCCTGCATTTCCCTGCTCGAAACGCTTCACTGGGCTGACCCTTCAGTCTGGCTTCCCCGGCCTTCCACAGCCCAGCCGGTCTGCCCCTCTGTTCTCGAGTCTTCCCTGCACCCAGGTTATTTTTCAGCCAAACTCGGCAGCTCACAGTGCCCTGATATTCTGTGCACTTGCCCGTCTCCCTGTGTTTGCGAGGCCTGCTCCTTCCATCTAGACTACTCCTTCAAACCCCCACCTAAAACCGTACCCTTCCTTGAAGACCCAGGATGCTTCCTTCCTTCATGAAGCCTTCCCAGATTTGCCGATGGAGTGGGTTCACTTCTTCCTTTGACTCTCCACAGCACTCTGACCCTCCTTAGAAGACCATAACCCACTCTGTCTCCATTCTAGATTGTAAGCACCGAAAGGGCAAGGTTTGTATTTGTTTCATCTATGTATCCCTCTCTCTCATTCCCTATACAGAGCTTTGCATGTAGTAGCTGCTCAATAAACATATCTCGACCCGACTGACCCGCAGCCTGCAGTGCGGGCTGCTGGGTGCTGCAGGGGTGGGAAGGGGTGTTCCGCAGCTGCAGGAGACTGGAGGAGTGTGCTCAGAAGCAGACGGCAAGGACCTGCTCGGGGAGGTGCGCAGGTAGTCTGACTCGGTCTCCTCAGAACCTTCCCAGAAGGTGGAGCATTTTGCTGAGGAGAGCAGGCAGCTGGGAGGGCCTGGGAGAGGTGGGGGGTCAAAGAAGCACACCAGGCACTGGGGGATGACAGGTTTGGACTGCTGGGGGACTTCAGTGCCAGGTGTGACGGACCCTGACTGTCTGCATCCCTAGTGAAAGGCAAAAGGGTGTAGGAATCCGGAGGCTTGGACCCTGGTCACATCTCCTTCACCCTCCAGCTGTGCAGCCCGGGGCCAGTCACTTCCCCTCTCTGGGCCTGTTCCCCTGGAATGTACATACCTGACCTCCTATGACCCGTGCAGCTCTGCCATTCTGACTCCATTTCGAGGTTCAGAAGTGGAGGGGTGATGCCCAGTGGGGATTTGTACACGACACCCCCCTGCCCTGCCCCAGCCCTGAGCACTGGGAACGGCCCCCCGGAGGTCCTGGACCAGAGAAGGTGACAGGTCCGAAGCCGAGAAAGAGCCGCGTGGCCTGAGTAAGCTGGGGTCTGGCTCAGAGAACGAGGAGGGGGTGGCAGAGGGAGCAGCACCTCCAGTTCGGAGCAGGCAAAACGCCCAGTTTTCAGGCTCCAGGGGAGGGCTTTTGGGGACCCTTTTTCTTTCACTGTGCTTCCTTGTCCTATTCCTTGTCCCATCCCCAGACTCAGTCCATACAGCTCTGGGATTGGGTCCCAGCTGCTCAGCTGTGTGGCTCTGAGAAAGTCACTTAACCTCTCTGAACCTCAGTTTCCACATCTGTAAATGGAGTTACTGAAACGAACTCAGAAGACTGTCATAAAACCACTCGTGTGAAAGTGCCGGGTACCATGCTTACTGCTGGGATCTCCCTTCTCCATCAGAAGGAGGACAGTTGGGACAGATGCCTGGCAAGCCACAGGGCAAATGGTCCACGGTGCACTGGGGGCGGGGCGGGGCGTTCAGCAGGGCAGGCGATGGGGGAGGTCGGATGGGAAGATGGACAGAGGGTATTGTCCAAGCAGCTCCTGACCGCCAGTGAGGAAGGGCCACTCCGCCCCGCCTGCAGACCCATCCATCCACTGCGGGGTTCTCAAGGACTCCCGAGCTGTCTGGGCATCTTCTCTGGGGGTCCTGCACCGAGCCCCAGCTGGTGGACAGGGGCCGGCAGCCTGGGGAGGGCTCCTTGGCCTCAGCGGGCCGGGCCTGCGGCTGCACAGTGGGTGTCCCTGCCGCTCTTCTGAGCCTGGTTCATCCGAGGCCCCCAGTTTCTAATCTGGGTGGGAAGGGTTTATTTTTGGGTCCCTGTAACCTAGCAATGGGCTCACATGACCAGTGGCAGCTGCAGGCTGAATATACCGTTGGATCCGGGCTCCTGGCAGGGGGTGCCGGCCAGACTGTGGGGGAATAAAGGGAAAGGAAAGGCGCTCACCTCTGCTTTCCTCCTCTCCCCCCTCAGTCCCTTAGCCTGCCCCCCCTCAGATGGTGGGCAGCAAGGTGGGGGCCTGGGGAGCAGGCTCAGGGGCCCTGGACAGCTGGGCGCAGGGCTGCGTGGGGGAGATCCCAGCTGTGAGCCCGCTGTCCATGGGGGAGTGTTGGGGTCCATGAAGGTGGAGGTGGGTGCAGGGTGGACCAGATGTTGGGGTCCTGGGGGGCGAGGCCCGGCTGGGGAGTAAGGGCTTGAACAGACAGTCTACGATGTGGGATCCCGGGGGCACCCCTGGTCGCTGCTGGAATCCCAGCATCCAGCGTCCTCCCTCTCGTCGCTGTTAAATTGTTAATATTCCTGGGAGAGAGCGCGCAGCAAGCTGCGCGGTGCGCACGGGGGCATCTGCCTCTTTCCCGAGAGCAGGTTCCGACAGAGGCGGAGAGCAGAGGAGGGGGGCGGGGCCGCGGGGAGGGGGCCGTGGGCACCGGGAGAGCGTTCGGCACAGAGTTACTGAATACATGGGTGTGTGAGCGAACGGCGAGCTGGGTCCACTTCACGGTCTCATCTGAGGGGACAGGAAAGAGTGGGGTACTGCGGGTGGGGACAGAGGTGCTGGTGGGCAGGGGTGGGCAGGGTGTGGAGAAATCAGCTCTCAGCACCAAGGGCTCCAGCACCGACCGAGGAGGGGGCGCCACTGCCCAGGACCTGTAGGGGGAGCCCGCTCCCGGGAATGAATCCCAGGCCTCGGATCTCTGACGGGGTGCAGGGCAGCACCCCTGGTTCCCCGCCTTGGTCTCTCCCACCTCCTCCCTTGTGCTACGCGCTGAAAGGAAGTAAAAGGAAGGACCGGCAGGGTGGGGCGGGGGCATGTGATATCCACGGCTATCCGAACCCCGACTGAGATCATTTAATGAGATACAGCAGAAGAAGTGCCTCCCCAGATGGGGTCCTCCATAACTGGTATCGTCACCATCATCATCACCTTCATCATCTTCATCATTATCGTAATCACCAGCATGGGCATCACCTGCCCCCCAGGCCAGGATGCACAGTTTTTCCTCCCTGAACCCCCACTCGGGTAGGGGCCTGGGGACCCGGAGACTGGCCACCAGGGTGACCACTCGCTCCGCCAGGGCTGTGTTTGTATTTCGGGCTCCCAATGCCTATGAGATTAGGTGGGGAATAAAGGCTTCTGCCCATTTTATAGATAGAAAAACCAAGGCGCAAATGGCCAGCCCACAGGCCAGACCTTACCACCAACCAATAGAGGAGAGCTCGATTAGAATAGAGCGGAGGTTTTGTGCCCAACCCGCCCGGTGCTCCTCCTCTAATCCTGTCCTGAGGGGCCTGAGTCCACTCTCGTTCTCTGGGGCCCTTGGAAGGGGCGTGTCCATCTGGGCGGGGCCCCTGCAGGGCGGCTGGTGCTGGTCAGAGGGTCTGATTGACAGCAAGACGATCCTGCCACCAACAGGGCAGCACAGGATGGGAGGGGAACCCCTTCGCTGTCTACAGGGTTTAATCTGACCTTTTGATTTGACCTCCCTGTGCTCGGTACAGCCAGCTTTGTCGGGGGCTGTCCCCCGGGATACAGCGGCCAGGTCAGCGCAGCCCAGAGACTCCTGTCGGCCCCCAGAGCGGCCGTGGGCACACGGGGGAGGAGCAGCTGCTCTGGCTTCAGGCAGACCCACCCGGGGTCACGTTCTGGCCCTGGCACTCGTCGCCGTGTGACCTGGGGGAGGTCACGTACGCTGGGGCACCTGTCTCCTCACCTGGAAAAGGAGGCGAGTGGTGGCTGGCTCCCAGCACTGGTGTGAGGGTTGAGGGCAGCGTGGAAAGGGCTCGAGAAAGGGCAGCCGGGGGTCGAGGAGCTGGCTGCGTGGGCCTGGGGTGGACGCGGGCTCTGCTGTTGGCCCAGGGCCTGGGGCAGCCACCTCGCCCCATCTGGAGTTCCCTGAGCATCGCTCCCATGGCCCTTGGGTTGGGCCTGGTAAGTAGTCCCAGCGTTCCCTTTCTTCCGTTCTGGAGACAGAAGGGTTCCCGGGTGGGCACGTCTCAGGGCTCAGCCGAGGGTGGCTTTGGGAAGCCTCTCCCCTCCCTACAGGGCCTCAGAAGCATGGACGCCTTGGCCGTGGGGTGCCTCTCGGCTCTGCGATGTCAGGCTCCTGTCCTGGGGGTCAGCCCTGAGCCTCGGGGTGTGGGCTGTTTTCTTCGTGGCCAGTGGGAGGCCATGTCCCTTCCTCTCCTCTCCCCTCCCAGCGCTCATCACAGAACCCTCCGACCCTGCCCAGCCCGGCGACCACCGGGGGCTTCCCGAGAACCTCCCTCTGCCTTCAGGGAGCGGGGGTGTTGGATCCCCCCCTCACTCCCATCAACTCTCACAGCTCCCCACAGAGCACACACACAGGCTAAGAAAACAACAATAGTGTGCTTCTGAGGGGCAAGGGCAGGGCTCGGACAGGGCCTTTAGCGACCTTCGAACCTGACCACCACTCTGAAACCTGCCCTCCATACGCATGCGCTGGCACCCAAGGGAGCCAGACCTGGGCCTGCCCCTGGAGCCTTGGCCCCTGCCAGGCCGGCCCAGGCTCTGTCTGCACTGACTGGCTTGCTACAAAGCACCTTGGTTCTGAGGTCGCCCGGAACCATGCAAACCCAGAGCTGTCAGGAGCGTCAGGGATCAGCTATCCTGTGTGCCTTTGAACGGGTAAGAAGCGCAGGCCAGACACAGGAAGTGACTTGCCCAAGGTCACAAAACAAGAAAACGCCAGCGCTGGGCCTTAGACCTGGGCTGTCTGATGCCAGCGCTCGTTTTCTTCATCTGGGTGACTGGGAGGGTCTCCCCTGCCTTCCATCATGTGGCCCCACTTGGCTGCCTGAGGAAGGTGGGAAGGGCAGGGCCTGCTCTGGGTGCCTCGCCTGGGGGGCCTGCAGAGGTGAGGTGGGGGGGCCTGCAGTGGCTCTGAGGGGCTGGGTGGGAAGTGGGAGGCCGTTAGGACCCAGAAGCTCTCCGAGCATCCCGCTCTGCCGGCTGCCTCTCGTGCTTGCTGCAGTGGCTTCAGCAGCCTCAGAGAAGAAGCATCAGCCGGGAGGAGCTATCACATGGGGACCTGGAGCTGCTCGGCAAAGGTAGGAGTTGCCGACTAGGCCAGGAACAGGGGCTCGTGCTGGGGCCGGGGCTGGGGGCTGAGGTGCCCTCCGAAAGGGCGGTGTCCTGGGGACCAGCCCACCCTACCTCATGCCAGGGACGGCTCCCAGGTGTCCCGAAGGCAGCCTTGGGGTGTGGGCATCTCCGAAGCCTAGGGATGGGGGGTTGATCTGCCAACGGGAGTACCCACGTTCCGCAGGCAGGCAGGGTTCTCTGTCTATCTCGTTCCCTGTCAGAGCGATGGGTCCCCCGCCTCCTGGGAATGGGTCCCTGGGCATCCAGGCCGATGGGCCACTGTGTGTCCTGGGCGGGGGCCACTGCTGGGGAGAAGCGTTGCAGAGCCCGGAACCCTCCCCGGGCTTAGGAGGGGCAGGCGCCTGTCTGACGGAAGGCTGGGCTGGGGCCCGGGGACGGCAGCTCTGTGACCGGGAGACAGGTGCATGGGAAGCCTATGGGAGCCTCCGTGGCCTTGGGCTGGGCACTGACGTGCATCCTGCCCCCAGAGATGAGGGCGTCTGTAACTTGACCGTGTCCCTGCCGGAGGCCCAGACCCCGGCCCAGGGGTGGCGAAACCTCCTCCAGGTACTCAGAGGTCTTGAGGTGAGGGTAGGGGGGCGGGTGGGAAGAAAGCAGCGGACCAGAGCGTCTGAGAAGGCGTGATGATGTGAGCTGGGGGAGGCCTGAGGCCCCGGGGCCTCCCTCGGACACCAAGCCGGGCTGGAGGGTGAGGGCGTGCCAGGGGCAGGCCTGCCAGTGCAGGGGCTGGGGGAGAAACTGGGATCCTGGAACTGAGGAGTCAGCGTGGAGACCGTGGCGAGACGGAGGGAGCCGTGGAGAAGAGAAATGTCTGAGGCTTTCCCATCTGCGGCCGTCACAGCTGCCCAGCACCTGCCTGCCTGCCCCCTCCGGGTGGCAGCCCTGTCTCGGCCTGGGACCCTGCCCGCCCTGCCGGCAGACTCTCCGTGTCCCCGCAGACCCGATGGGCCTCGGCTCCTTGGGCCCCCAGGGCCTCTCCCAGGGCCAGGGGCCCGCGAAGGCAGGACACGGACGGGGAGGGGCAAGGGTGCCTCTCCTGGCGTCCCTGTTGGCACCCCCCCCCCACCCCGGGGAAGACTGTCTTAGGAGAAGCTGCGGCCCCCACTTCAGGGACATCTCACCGCCGTCCCTGCAGCCTCGGGGTCTGTGGGGCCATTTTGGCTGTGTGATGAGCTTCCCGCCATCCCTGGGGAGCGGCCTGTCTCCGGGCAGTGGTCCGAAGTTAGGGCCGCCTCCCCCGGGAGCCCAGGCCGCCCTTCCCGGGAGGGAAGCCGGCCCGCAGCCGGCTGGCGGAGTGTTCTCGGAGCGAGCGCCGGTGGGCGGCGGCGGCTCCACGGGCGCATCGAGTTTGACTCAGTCCACCGCCTGGCCCCGAGCGCCCACTGCCGCGCTGGAAGCTACATTAGGGCGAGGTTGGCGGTGAGGCCCCCGAGCTAGGGTGATTTTGGCTGTGACTGCCGAGGGGGGCTGGGACCCCTCTGCCCCACGTGGTCCTCTTTACTGCAGTCAGAGAAATGGTGGGTTTTCAAACCGAGCGAGCCCCCATGTCAGACACCCTGGAGCCCAGGAGCTCACCGGGTCCTCGAATGTTATGGTAGGTGGGAATCTTGGAGGTGATCCAGCGCACCCCTCCCTTTTCACAGATGAGGAAACCGGGACCCTGGTGACTTGGCTATAGAAAGTCCATCCAAGGCAGCACGTCCCCAGCTTGCCTCTCAGTTGCACACCTTAGCGCCGTGTGCTGAGGGGCTCTGGATGGCAGGAATGGTACCTGGAGATGAACTAAATTGAAAATTACATCGGGCAACTCGTTTCCACTGTAAGCAAACTCAGCGTGGGTAACGAGGCCCAGGAAACAGATCTGACCTGTCATTGGATCCGGAGCCCGGAGGGACGCTGACACCCCAGACTCCCCCCCCCCCCCCCCCCAGTTTCTCCCCGTCTCCTCCCCGCTTCACGCTCACCCACATTCATGATCACGGGCGTCTGCCCACTCTCACGCCCACCCCGCTGTGCACGCATGCCTGCTCCTCCTCCCTGTTCCGTGGTGTGGGAATTGTCCCAGAACAAGGGGGCTTTGGGCCAGGGGTCTTCTGGTGGTCACCTCCAGTGACCAGAGATCTGTGGCCCTGGGTGGGGTGGGGGGGAGAGGTTAGGAACGGCTCCCCTCCCACCTGCAGGGACACAGGACCCTGGAGAAGTTAGTGAGTGGGTGGACAAGGGCAGCTTTCTAGTGACTTCTGCCCGTCCAGCTTGGGCAGCAGTGGAGGCTGCAGCTGGGATGCTTTGTTTGGCTGTCCCTTCTCAACACCGCCCCCCCCCCCAAGTGTCAGCTCTTTGTCTCGAGGGCGGAGTCGTCAGAGCAGACCGAAGCACAGTCTGTCCCCTCCTGAAGGGACCTCTTCCCAGTGGTGGCCCCAGAGCAGCGAGAGACACTTTCAGAGATGGTTCAACAACTACTCACTGAATGTCGAGAACACATCCCAGCCGCTGTCTGGGGCACCCCTGAACTCGGCAAGGCACGTGGGCTGCCGTGCCGGCCCTGGAGCCGGGCTGCCTGGGGGGGTACCCCAACATCGCGTCTTACTAGCCCTGTGACCTTTGGTAAATTACTCACCCCCTCTAGGCCTCCGTTTCAGCGAATGCGAAACGGGAATAAGAATCACACCCGCCTGTCAGGGTTGCGTGCGCACTGAAATGAGTTAGTGCGCAGAGTGCTTAGAACAGGGCCTGGCGCGGCATCATGTCGCTGCTTATGATTCGTGTTCTTGTTCGTGAGTCTCCCAGGATCCCGGGAACACGGTTGTGAAGCAGGTATCATTCCCTCCATTTTGCAGATGCCTGTATGAGGACACCGGAGTTCCGAAGGGTCCCCCAGTGAGAGTGCGTAGCCCCAGCCCTGGGACTGACTGGAAGCCAGGCCTCGCGCTCTTCCTCAACAGCGCCCCCCTCCGGGGGAGACAAGAAGTCAGGAAATTCACACCAAAACTTTCCAACGGGGGCCTCGTCTGGAGCTCAGCTGGATGGACCCTGGGAGAGGAGAGCAGAGGATTCAGACGCGCTGAGCCACCGCCCTCCAAAGGGGCGACGGGTGGGGCCCTGGAGGAGAGGACGCGGTGAGGAAGGAGCCCGAGGCCAGCGGGCAGGTGGGGTGGGGAGCGTCCGAGGCTCCTACGTCTCTCGCCACGTCTGTCTCCGACGTCGCCACGGTCACCAGGGCCCACCCCGAGCCACCTCCCCTCAGAGAGATGCGCTCCTGAGCCCTCGGTTTCCGGCCGGGCGCTGCGGACCAGCGACCCAGCCTCCAAGGCTGCCCACAAGAGCCCGCCCGTGGGACTCCGGCGGGAGGCGCCCGCCCCCCAGCACCGGGAAGCCTGGGCCTGGGCTGGCCACCCCAGGATCACCGGACTAGGATGGGGGATGGGCCTGTGACGGGAGGTGCCCTGGGCGTCCTCTTCCGGCCCCATGGAGTCCTCGCCCGTCCCCCAGCCGTCAGGGAACTCTTCCGCGCTGGGGAGGGCCCCTCACACCCCCGGCCCGTCCACTGCCAGTGGGGTCCCCGAGGCGGAGCTGCGGGACGTGGCTTCGGAATCCGTGGCCCTCTTCTTCATGCTCCTGCTGGACCTGACCGCCGTGGCCGGCAACGCCGCCGTGATGGCCGTCATCGCCAAGACACCCGCGCTCCGGAAATTTGTCTTTGTCTTCCACCTCTGCCTGGTGGACCTGCTGGCCGCCCTGACCCTCATGCCCCTGGCCATGCTCTCCAGCTCCGCCCTCTTTGACCATGACCTCTTTGGAGAGGTCGCCTGCCGCCTCTACTTGTTCCTGAGCGTCTGCTTCGTCAGCCTGGCCATTCTCTCGGTGTCCGCCATCAACGTGGAGCGCTATTACTACGTGGTCCACCCCATGCGCTACGAGGTGCGCATGACGCTGGGGCTGGTGACCTCCGTGCTGGTGGGCGTGTGGGTGAAGGCCTTGGCCGTGGCTTCCGTGCCCGTGCTGGGAAGGGTCTCCCGGGAGGAGGGAGCTCCCAGCATGCCCCCAGGTTGCTCACTCCAATGGAGCCGCAGTGCCTACTGCCAGCTTTTCGTGGTGGTCTTTGCCGTCCTCTACTTCCTGTTGCCCCTGCTCCTCATCCTGGTGGTCTACTGCAGCATGTTCCGCGTGGCCCGCGTGGCTGCCATGCAGCACGGGCCGCTGCCCACGTGGATGGAGACGCCCCGGCAGCGCTCCGAGTCTCTCAGCAGCCGCTCCACCATGGTCACCAGCTCGGGGGCCCACCAGACCACCCCGCACCGGACGTTTGGGGGCGGGAAGGCGGCCGTGGTCCTCCTGGCCGTGGGGGGACAGTTCCTGCTCTGTTGGTTGCCCTACTTTTCTTTCCACCTCTACGTGGCCCTGAGCGCTCAGCCCATCTCGACCAGGCAGGTGGAGAACGTGGTGACGTGGATCGGCTACTTCTGCTTCACCTCCAACCCTTTCTTCTACGGCTGCCTCAATAGGCAGATCCGGGGGGAGCTCAGCAAGCAGTTTGTCTGCTTCTTCAAGCAGGCCCCGGAGGAGGAGCTGAGGCTGCCCAGCCGGGAGGGCTCCATCGAGGAGAACTTCCTGCAGTTCCTTCAGGGGACTGGCTGTTCCACCGAGTCCTGGGCTTCCCGGCCCCTCCCCAGCCCCAAGCAGGAGCCGGCCGCCGTGGACTTCCGAATCCCGGGCCAGATAGCGGAGGAGACCTCGGAGCTGCTGGAGCAGCAGCTCACCAGCGACATCATCACGTCCGACAGCTACCTCCGTCCTGCCCCCTCACCCCGACCCGAGTCGTGACGGGCTGCTGGACGCCCGGAGGGAGCGGGGCTGGGGGCCAGTCAGCACCGCACGGAGCACCTTGTGGGCCGCCTTTCCCCAGCGAGCCGGGGCTGGGGCTGGGGTCTGTGCACACTTAGAGCTTTCTGGGTCAGGAACAGAGCCAACAGGATGGACATGTGGCCAGAGCCTTGGACATGGCTGTGACCCTTGACTCCTGGGGGAGGGAGCCTGGCGAGATGGTGACGAGAGGAAAGGGTCACGAAGGTGAGAAGATCGATGTCTCTGAACCAGGGAACTTCCCACGCCCCTGGAGGCAGGGGACTCCCTAGCATAGGGGTCGGAGGGTATAGGGCCGCAGGCCGGGCTTGGCGTTACTCTGGGGACCCTTCAGGATATTTGGTTTTCAGTGTCACTGTCCAGGGCAGTGTCTTCTTGTCTCCTTGTTTGGTTTAAAAAGAACTCTTACAGCCAAGTGTTTCGATTTGAGTAAAATAGAGCTTTTTCTAGTTTGAGACCTGCGGTTTCCTTAAAGTGAGAGGACCAGCCGGAGATGGTCCTTCCTGAGTCTGGCCAGAAGCAACGGGAATAGCACGCGGGGTGCACAGAGGAGGAGACGGGAAAGGGGGCTGCAGCCGCTGCTCCCCCCTCCAGGGACAGCCCTTCCGCTGTGTTGCTCTGCCTCTGGCCCGCGCACGCGCACACGGGCCATCCGGTGGCCTGGGGGTTCTCTCAGCAGAGGCCAGAATGAGACAGGGGGGCTCTTTCTCTTTGCCTTTTAGGATGAAGAAGTGGAAAGATTGGGGGTTGGATGGCGGAGGGTGGGTGTCAGCATTTGAAGTGCTAGGGTGGCTGGAGGCAGAGAGGCCGGGCAATTGCTCTCACCAACCACACTGTAAATCTTTTTTGTTTTCTAGGGCCGGCCTCCCCGATTTCTCTCACGGCGGTGACCCACCTCCAGCCCCCCAGACAACCCGGTGCAGAGACTAAGGTTGGGAACGGGTCGGGAGGGGTTTCCATGGTCCATTGAACAAACTAACGCCTCCCTACTCCCAGGCATCACTCTCAAAATTAGCTTCAGTGACAAAAAGACTTAAATCTCTCTCCTACCTGCAGCCCTGGGGTGGAGACGGGCCACAGGAGTGGGGCTCAGCGCCCACCGATCGACGCTGGAGGGACTGTGTTGGGTGGTGTCGGGGGCGATGTTTTCAAGGGAGGGGGGGACTGCACCTTGGACGGCGTGTCCACCCGGGACTACTCGTCCATCCAGCTCCCTCAGCTGAGGCGGGTAGCAGTGCAAGGTTGAGGCAGAACCGAGAGGGTGGCACACTCTGCATTTGAACAAATCCCTGGCTCACTGAGCATCAGAGGGGAGGATGGCCTGCTGGGAGTGGGACAGTTTCCCCTTGGAACAGCCAATAAATAATTTTTATTATAAAAGTGATATCGATACCAACATCGACTCCTTCAGTTCAATTCAGTGCACCAGTCGAATACCCGATATTCTCAGGGCCCCACGTGGAGGACGGGCAGCCACTGTCTGCAAGGAGTTCATGGTCTGATCTGACCCAGGACCTTGTATTTTTGCAGAGCAGTTACACGCGGGAAAGCAATAGAGAGAGCAGTGTGAAAAATACACCACAGAGGACGTTCCTGGTTCTAATTTCTGAGAGCTCCGTCTGTTGCAGCCATGGAGGTTTCCTGCAGATCGTGGGAAATGTGCGGGTTGTAAAAGAAACTCCAGATGAAAAAAAAAAAAAAGTTATTCAGTGAAACTGCTCTCCCCCTTTTAGATCCAGGAAAATTTCCAGGTTTTTGTCTTCCTGCCACTAGACTCACTCTAGTAAGGGGCAGCACCTATTACATTGAGGAAATTCCTTAGATACTGTATACACCCAGGGCAGTCTTCTGTGATTGCCAAACATGTTCTCCCCTCGCTTCCCTTTTAAGATAAAATAACGGTGGAATTTCATTCATAGATAGGGGAAAAAAACTTCCAAACGCCACCGATCTGCCTGTAGTCCCCAAGCATTGCCGGTAGGTGGCAGTGCGAGTCCAGTGGAAATAGGAAAGGCACCCGTTCGGGGTGGGGGTGGGGAGGGGGAGGCGTTCAGTGTTGGCAGCCATTTTGTTCATTTATTTTGCCTTTTCCTTTGCCTTTGCCTTAGAACCCTTCCTAGACATCAAAGAGGAAACTTTAAGCACAAGGGTGACTCTAATTCAGGCTGAAATTTCCTGGCACTGGGAGCTCACTGGCATTTATTACCGAATTGGACATAGGCTGGTTCATTTGCCATGCATTTTTCCCTGAGTGGATCATGTAGGAAATACACATTTCTCTTCTATTCATGCTAAGAACTTTCCCAACAGTCCTGCCGTGATCGGCGTCCAGCCGTTTTCTAGTCACCAGGATCGGTTGGTCGAGTTCGATTCGTAGTCCTTGGCTGTGAAAGTTGTTCCTTTCTGAAGAGTCGGCAGGTTGAGACGACCGCGGGTCGGCTACTCTCTCCCGCCCCCTGGTGTCGGGGTGACTCTCGATCCTGCAGGAAAACCGTCTGCCGCGGGCGGCGTGATGCGTGATAGGACGGGGGTGGATCTGGGGCTCAGACAGAGCTACCGACTCAGTATGTAAACTTGGGGAAAATGTTCATTTCTCTGAGCCCGTTTCCTCGTCCGTAAAAAACCGGGGTGACATTACCTGCCTCGCCAGGTGCTCGTGAAAGCACCTAGCCATACCTGGCAAATAGGCACTCAATAAATATTGGTTTCCTTTCCTTTTTTCTTGCCCCCCCCCCCCGTAACTATTGCTTATGGGAAAGCAGTCCTTCTTATTCTGACAGCCACTGAGGAATGAACGGGAGGAGTCTTTTTAAACGTTGAAAAACTGGTATTAAGTCGTGGGGGTTGCGGCCGTTTAAGGTGGCTCTTTACGAAACCTTCCTAATTGTGGAACCATTGCCATACAGACCTTTCTGTTGGAAGCTTATACTGTATTCTATCAGGGAAATCATTTTTAATCACAGGGAAAGGTCTTGGGGGCCGCAAGAGTTCCCCTCCCTGGACTGTACGGTGACGAGGATCTGCGGGGCTATTAGGAGGAAACGTAATGTAGAGTCAACTCCACAGTGGTCTCCAGGATTATGAATCAAAAAGGCTATCAGTCTCAGGCTTTCCTGGGGGGGGGGGGTACTAATTTTCAAGTGATACTAGAACTGAAAGGCAAATTTGAGTAGAACTTCTCTTTTTGTGTGGAACCGCAACAGGAAATTTTAGGAGATTCATAGGTTGCACTGGTTTGTTTTGGGGGTTGACTCATCTTGATGGAAGTCCTAAGCCCCGAACACAGAACGACCCGTGAGCGCTAAAACTGGCTTCTAGTGGGAAAGGCAGCACGGAAATTTTATGTTGGAACTACACGCTTACCTTTCAGGTAGTATCTGCCAGCAATTTCAAGTGGCCCTTGGCCAACAACATAGCAACGGGGCAACTGTCAAGCCCACAGAAATTTGCGCGTCACGGCGCAAGGACCAGCGACGGGGTCAGCGATGGCAGAAAGGGATCGCTAATGTCCTAGCCACGGTGGGTCTTACAGACCACAGATGTGAAGCGTGGCCGGGACCCAGGCTCTGGTTTGTTGCCATGCCATGGACATAGCTCAGTAGACCCCGGCAAGTAATGCGTCCTACACTTGGGCGGGGACCCCGGGTTTCGCCCGTGTGAAAGTCCCAACAGAAATTCCCGTGCCGTTTGTGCGCTTTTATTGGGAATCCCCGCACCAACCCTCATCCAAAGGCGGGCTGCGCGACTCTGGGAGGGCGCCAAGAACGGACGAAGCCAGTCCCCGGTTTTTCTACATTTATCCAAATAACAGCCCCAAACATGAAATAGGGCCAGTGCCGAACAGTCCTAATGCGAGCTCCTGAGTAGCACCTGAATAGTCCGCAAACCCCCGCCAGGACACACTGTCCCCCTCCCCGTACTTCCGCTTCCGGATGCACCCTCACTCCCCCAACTAGAAAAGTTCCAGCGGTGGAGGCCGCGGGGCGTTGCCGGAAGTGTCGCAAACGCCGGATATCCGGCTTCTCCGGGCGCTCCAGGACCTGAGAGGGCCGCCGCCCAGCAGTAGACGTCGTCTCCGCCAGCCGTCCCGCAGTCCCCGCGGTGTTTGAGTGAGCCCGGGCCCGGTCGCTTCTCCCGCCGCCGCCATGGGCTGCACGTTGAGCGCCGAAGACAAGGCGGCGGTGGAGCGGAGTAAGATGATCGACCGCAACTTGCGCGAGGACGGGGAGAAAGCGGCTAAAGAAGTGAAGCTGCTGCTCCTCGGTGAGGGCCTGGGGGCGGGGCTGCGGGCCCCTTCGGGAGGGCCTAGGCACTTGGGGGTCTTGGGCGGGGGGGTCGGCCGGGGCTGGCGGAAAGGATCCCCGGAGGGGTGGAGGGCGTGACGGGCTTGGGGTGGGGAGGCTCCGGAGGACGTGCTGAGGGGGTGGGGTTTTCAGGTTGTAGGAATTAGGCTGGAGAGGGTGTGACTCCGTGCCGGAATTTGCTTTTAGCGCAGAGAGTTTGGGAGTGTGGGGAAATAGGACATTGAGACGGTGTTAGGTATATGGGGAAAGCTCACAAAAGAAGGGAAGGATATTAGGGAAGGCTTTGCAAGGGGTTGGAGTGTGTTGGTAGCCAGGAGGCTGGGGTAGGTAGAGTGTGCAGGGTTTGTCCTAGGGCTTTTGCGAGACTGGAGCATGGTGATGCTTTAGGACGGGGTAGAGCTGGGTGGCGTGAGTGATTGATATAAACACGGGGGTTGGGCCAGAGTAGTCACAGAAGGGTCCGGTCGTTTGTTGGAGAGTGGGCATGTTGAACTGTTGGGAAGGTGGCAGAACGCTGGCTTGTCCAGAAACGTGAAGGGGTGTGGTGGAGCTCAGGGGAAGGAAGAGAGCTTGCTTATTCAGGCTGTCTATCCTTTTCCACCTCCTTCTGTCGTTTTTATTTTCTTAAGGTTTTTATAACCCCGCCCCTTGTTTTTGTAAAGGGGAGATGGTGTGACCCGAGGAAGTTTAAGGACTGTCTTGTTTGAGGTTTGTGGCAAAAGGCGTAGTGCACAATACATTACACGTTGGTCGTTGCTGAACAGCTGTTGGGGGTGATGCGCGGTGGGAATGGAGGTATCTTAGGCTCAAGTGCGGAGCTGGGGGCACTTACTGTAAAGACCGGGGCAGAAGTCTGGCCCTGGTGACCTGGCTTGTCTTTTCAGTCTCTGCAAACTGAAAACACCTGCTTCTGGAATTACTGTTTCTTTTAACCCACGTTTGATTTAACTGGCTTTTAAGTACAGTCAGATGTATTTTACTCAGCGTGATTAGTTTTAAGATGTTTGAGAGGTTGGCTTCCAGAGGTGCAGTAAGTCTGTGAAGTACCCTAGCATCAGCTTACCAGTAAATCAAGCCCCATTTTTTTCACTATACACATTTTCCAGGGATCTGTTGGAGAAAAATACCTATGAATAATGGTTTCTGTAAGCAGAACTCTCCTTTTTGAAACAATCAATTATTGGGGAAAAGTTGCTTTAGGAGAGGTGCTCTACTGTAACCTAATTTTGTAACTTCAGGATGTCCTGGGTGCCCATGCTACTCTCTGGGTCCTTTTTTTTTTTTTTTTTTTTAAATATATAGAGAGGGGGAGGGAGGGAGAGAGGGAGAGAGAAACAAGAGTGTATGGTTGCCTTTCTCCAGCCCCTCACTGGGGACGTGGCCCACACCCCAGGCATGTGGTCTGACTGGGAATGGAAGTGGCAACCCTTTGGTTCGAAGGCTGGCACCAGCCAGGCCCATGCTACTGTTTCCATATTAACCTGTTTGGGTTTGTAGATTGCAGAAGCCAGGGTAGCAGCTCTTAGATGTAGGGGGAAAGTTACACATTAGAGCTGGAGCCTTCAGTTTGAATACCTAGTCTTTCAGAAAGCATGAATTCAAGTTGTAGTTCTAGACAGCCGCTCTCTACATAACCAGCATCACTTGTGAATGAGCATCGTCCCTGCACATAGTAGGTGCTCTTTACTGTTCATGTTGGACATGGCTCTGTGGAGCCTTTCAGGTGTTTCATACAAACCGCTCCTCAAGGCATGAGCATTGTCTGTGTTGATGGATTGTCTCTGAAATGTGCCGCCTCTTCTGTGGGTGCTTTGATTCCCCCGTTGCCCATCGGAGATGCCCTCAGGACGCGAGCCTGTGTGATACAGATGTGAACTTGGGGGGGTTTCTTCCAAGCGGCAGGGCTTGGCAGAGGCTGAACGTGAGCAATCAGAATTTGTCTAAGTGTCTGCAGAAATCTTTACTCAGGACCTTATAAATAGTGCATTTAATTAAAAACAAAATGAAGCACATGATGACTTGGGGAACTTCAAAAGCAGTAAGTAAAAATCCAAGTACTAAAGCATTTCCTTTAAATTTTTTATCAGTTTTATTGACTTAAGTCAGACTAAAAAAATATTCTTGAGTAAGTTTAATCAACAAATTCAAATAGGTTACAGATACGAATGCTCTCGCTTGAGCCGTATCATAACGCATACATGAAGTTCAGGTTTTCTTCTTTGCTATTTCTCTAAGCAGCATGCACCCATCATAGTATACAAAGAGTTTTCTTTTTGCTGTAGAGCACCTCCTTTGATGTACATGTAAGTTATTTTTACTTTGTCGCTGTGAAGCTACAGAACACAGTCTAAGTTGAGATTTGTTTACTTGCCCTTGTCTCTCTGGGCACATAATAGATGTTCACTAAATATCACTGTATTTTCTTCTTTGCAGGGATGTAGTTCAGCGTAGTGATGAACAGCACAGCCTCTGACATCAGACTGCTTCAAATTCCAGTTCCCATTTACCGCCTGTATCTTTAGGAAGGTTATTTATGCAGTTTCTCTCTGCCTCGGTTTTCTCCTTTTTGAAGTGGGGAGAATAGGGGTACTTCATGGGATTGCTGTGAGGGTTAAATATGACAGTAATGTGAAGTAGAACACAGCTGTTGTTGTTGTTATTGTATCAAACACATGTTGTAGATCACAGGTTCTGTGGAATTGGATTGAGAAACTAATGGGGCCGAGTTAGTTCAGGAAGACTTCAGTGTTACAAACCTTTGATTACCTGTGGTTTGAATTTCCTTTAGATCTGTTATTGGGAGGATCTTGATATGCCAGTTTAGTGTTCAATCATGATAGAAAGTCAAAATTATATTTTGCAAAGTCTCCTAACCAGGGTGCAGTGCATAGGATGGCATACAAGTGTGCTATTTGCAATTTTTTTGAATAGTTGAAATTTTAAATCATTTTCATAATTTTTCATTACAACAGCTGATATTTTTCTTATGATTCCCTCTGTAAACTTTCTGGATTTCATATTGAAATATTTCATTTGGAAGATTTGTACCAATTAATACTTAATATCATCTGTACTATTCTGCTTTATTTTCCATGTCATGATTTTATAATATATAGAAAATATATGTCGTTTTTCACCAAGCCATCCAGCTTATCAGGCCTCACAAATACCATCATTTTCAGTGTGTGCCGTGATGGGGTGCGGTTGGGAAGCACTGGTGTGATACACAAGAGCACGGCTTCTGGAATCATGTGAAACCCAATTCAATTCCTGTCTCCGTTCATCGACTGAGAGACCCAGAGCATGTAACCTAACCATATGAGGCTTAATTTTCACATGTGGAAAGTGGGAATGATGATGCCTGTTTCATAGTATGAAATGAGATGACACATATAAAATGCTTAGTTTAGTAAATGGTGACTTCTGTGATCATGATGTTGGGAAGCTTATTTTAGCAACTTTTTTCAACGTGTTTAAAACAGTTTTGAAATTTGAATAGTGTTTCAGGCAGATATTTGATTATTTTTCAAATATTAGCATACCCTTTTTACATATCTTCAAGGAATTTTAAGAAATACCAATCTTTTGCAGTAATGGAATTAAATATCACCACTTAGTTTTGCAAGTTATCACATGATCTATTTCTGTGCTATCTCCAGATTTCCATTTCTTGATAGTTGCCCTTAGCAGATCTTGAGAAAACATTATTCAAAGTGAGACCAAAGCTCTGTCCCTAGGATTTTGCCAGCAGTGGCATGGCAAAAACTAGGTTGCATGCGGAGAATTGGAATCATCTCATTCATTTAAACCTTGTACTATATACAATCAGTGATTCACATTTAAATATCTGCATATCACTGGCTGAACATGCTTATTGGAAATAAGGCAGTCCTGCGATAAATCCCGTATGAAGTTACGTCCTCAGAGGGTGGCATTCTTGACCACACTCGCCTTGATCTGGCGCAAGATCCACAGACAGTTGTTAAGTTTCTCTCTAACAACTTGCATCTTGCGGCTGCATCTTGCGTCTGCGGGGGCGGGGGACTGGAAGAACTCCTTACTCCCTGTGTCCCCTTTAAATGCGTTTGTCATCCTGCAGTCTGACAGTGTGGCCCCCCTCAGGAACTGTAAGACTGTGATCTTCCCGAGTGGGCTGCCTCCGTCGTGACGACGTGGGGAGCAGGGTGCTTCTAGTCGTACGGACTAGATTCCTTTATGGCATGTGGAACCTTTACATCAGGGCTGCATCTGCGTTTCTTTAAAAATAACTTTTCACCTATTCAACTTAGTTGCCCTGTTCCAGAAAAGTCTTTTAGTGTTGTGGCAGGTGTGTGCAGTGAAAGCGGTTCCTCTCTGAGTTCTGGAAGGCGCTGAAACCTGAAGACCTGCGCTTTCTCTGAGCTGCCTCGTCCCGAGTTTCTAGGAAAGGAAAAGGGAAGTGGACGGGTCTTGGCAGGTGCTCACTCTACCTTCCCCAACCCTCTTTTTCCTTTCTGGTTTTCCCCACACCATTCAGCAGCAGCAGCAGCAGCAGCCTGGGGGTTGTGTGCCCCTTAGGGCTTCAGAAGATACACGGCCTTTTAAAACTCATGAGCCGAATTTGTGGTGTGTGCATTTTTCTGGGGAAAGGAGTCCTAGATTTCATTAGGCTCTTCCTCTGCAACACTACCTACCGTCCACTCTTTAAGGCCCTCATTTGGACCAGGAAAGTCAGTGGCTGTGCAGAAATGGGATGTTCAAAATGCAAAAGAAAAAACCTAGACACTGTCAAGAGTCTTCAGTTCCTCTTTTAGAGGACAGTTTTTCCTCCAGGTGGCCCGTCTTTCTCCCACTTCCCCAGTGAATCAATGAACTGCTGGCTGCCACTCGCCTCAGGCCAGTAGGTCCTGTGTAGAACTTACCTGCCCACGTCTCTCCCCCACACCCACCCGGCAGGTGGGTCTTCCCGTGCTGGCGTCATCCTCAAAATCATCTGGGTGAAAAGGGAGCTCGTTTTTTAACTCTTCTCTTGCTCTCATCCGTATAGTCAGGCAATTGCCAAGTCCTGTGACTCAGTGTTACCAGATTTTTGGAGTTCATAGACTGTTAAAATAAATTCTTTGTTGTTGTTGACTGACTTAGGATTCTAACATTTTCTTTTTCTTAGTAAATGCGTTTTTTAAATATCCCCAAGTACCATCTGTTAGTATTACTATTTAGCTCTCTTCCTCTGTGAAACCTTTTCGGTGCTCTGAATTGGCTGCGATCTGTCCCTCTCTTTGAAACCTCATAGTATTTTTTATGCCTCTTGGTCTGTCCGCCTTATATTACGGTTATCTGTGTACTTGGCTGCCCCTGGCGACATGGTCCTTGAGGGCTGGGAGAACTGGGCGTTTCTCGCCTTCACACCTGCTGCGGGCCCTCGTGTAACGTGAAGACTTTTTTCCTGTGAGGAACAGAAACTCATTCATACTTGTTCCGGTCAAGGAGGAGTTTGTTGAAAGGACACAGTGGGCAACTAATAGGCATCAGACATCCAAGGACAGATCAGATCAGAGGTGAAGGAGAGCCAGGCCTCACGGGCGTGGACCGTGATGCGCGCCCCTGTCCCCATTCCTCCTAGAGCAGGATGGTGTCTTGCTCCGCTTTGCTGGTAAGTCACCTCTTCGGCTTTCTCTGCTCACTTACCACTTCTTTGCCTCCACCCCCCCTCCTCCAGTTTTCAGCTTTGGCTCACTCTGACACCTCTGGCTCACACCCTGCCTGACCTGGTAGTTCAAGTGCTTCTTGTCTTCTGACTCAGGTTCCCGGGGTGCCCATTCCAGGTTCCTGGGAAGGATATCACATTGGCCCAGCTGGGTCAGGTGTCCGCCACTATCTTGTCAGCTGTGGTGGGAACGTGGCAGGGTTGATGGGGTGTTATAAGTTCCGTAAGGCTGATTCTCTCAAGGACTGGATGGGTCAAATTCTCTATTAAAAAGGCATGCATAAAAAGTTAAAGATTAATAGATGATAACCCTACCATCTAGTAGATACTCATTAAATATTAGTTGAACTTAATGGAATGAGATGGAAATATTGAAGAACTAAACATATTTCTGTTTTAGTTTTTTATTAATTCACAAGAACATGCCTGCTAATTCTCAATATTAAGTTGTCATTTTGTATGGTTGGGAGATGTAATTAAATTCAATTTGAGGAAGGGTGCAGGATTTTAAACTTCCATTATCAACACATCCAACTCAAAATAGTTAATGTCACCTGAATTTAATTACTTTCAACTTTAATTTAGGAATTAATTTTTAATGCATATAATCAGCACAGCGCCTGTGCTTCATCGTCCTGCTTGTTCCTGGCTGTTTTTCCCCCTACTATTTTTATGAGCACCGGAACACTGTCCAGGGCTAATAGGGAAGAGGTAAGACAGACTTCTGTTCCTTGTTAATAATCTTGCTCAGAGGGTTTTTTTTAGGGAGTGGGTGAAAACATTGGCCAAGCAGGTTGCTCATAGACTCACGCTGCTGTGCTCTGTCTTCCTAGGTTTAGTTCATTTAATTAGGGGTTGGGGCTCGTCGGGAAGTGGGAAGGAGAGATGCTTTAAATACTCCGGAGCTAAAATGTTAGCCATAGAAACAAAAAGCAGAAATGTGGGTCTTGTAAGAAATGTCTAGAGCAGTGGGCACTAAATTTGCTCAGATTACTGAAGTACGTTTCATTTTTTCAACAGAATACAGCAGGCTACCACTAATAAAATCCATCCCTTTGGTCTGGTAACTCAGTTCATAAATAGGCGGTACCAAAGAGCAAAGAGCCTGAAAATCGGGAGATCAGCCCTAATCTCCCAGCTTCATTTTCGTTGTCCTGCCTAATGAGGTCTGCTCTCAGGGGTCCTTGGTGGAATTAGCATCATCAATCAGATGGACTATTATGAAGAGGGCTGTTTTTGCATTGTTAGTGCTCTTATTCTTGCGTTTGATTGAACTTAGTTCAACATAATAAAGCTGTTCAGGAAGATAATTAAACACTCAGGTTAAAAGCCTAAAAGACATAAATTATATAAAATGCCTATGTTGTAAATGTTCAAGAGAGTATAAAGAAAAGAAATTGCTCTAGTATTTGATTTCAACCTCCAGTTTTTTTAACTTAGTTTTTGGTTTATTTCTTTTTCATTGTTTAGTAAGTTAGAGTTATCTTTAAGCCTTTATCTATCCAGGCTATCCCGTTACCTTCTTAGCAATCATCTGTATCATTTCTGTAATTCAAGCTGCTTGAACTAAATAACATTGTGTTAGGATCATTGTTTAATTGTTCTAGTTTTGATACAATGCTCAATGTAAATGAAATATCCTGTTTTCCATGTTTTGATACTAAGTTGTAACAGCAGTGAATATGTCTGATACAAACTATGCAATGAAGGATACCAAAAAGACCAAATTTGTTTGACTTGGACCTGAAAAATGACCTATTGATCTTACAGACAAATTTCAGGAGAATATAGATTTTAGATGTGAATTTCCTCTGATTTCCCACTTAGACTCAGAGGAGACCTAAGAGATTAAGAGACTGTTAAGGATTAGCTGAGATAGTGAGTTCATTGTTTGCTGCCAGGGACCTCTTTTTGTTACCAGGTCCGCTCAAAGGAGCTCATGTTTTTAATGTTCACACAAGTCTTAGTGTTTTAATGTTAGCATTTCACATCTCAGAACTGCTTAACTTAGAAGTAGATAGCGTCCTACATAGAGTCAGGCATGTTTCACCAAGATCAAAACGTACACTCTGTTTGTACATTCAAGTTGTGCCTGTATCTCTCCTCTCCTTTGTTCCTGTGGCCTGAGGGTGACAGCCCTTGTCACGCTGGTGGTGCAGGGACCTTGGAAATCAGACTCCTTTCAAGGCAGCAAGGTGGCTTGGTTCTTGTTGTCTTGTAATCAGTCTTCCTGTAATGGTTGGGTTTTAAAATTAAAATAGTTTTCCATTCAATTCTAAAAACTTCTTATGGTAATGTTACACTGTATGTGGCTTTCTGTTTTAGTCATGTGTTGATATCCCTAGTTTTGTTTTGTTTTTTTCTTATTAGATGGATAGTGTTATATGGAAGTGGATTTTGCCTAGGACCTTAGAAATTACATTTTACAAATTACTGTAAGTTACAGAGGGCTTGTTCTAGAGTTCGTACTTTTAACAGCGCATGTCCCTCTCTGTTTCCTGAAGGCGGAAGGTGGGAATCATTAACTTCAAAACGGGGCTCTGGGGTGCTGGTGTGATTACTGCCGTGGTTCACGTAGTGTGGTTCCAATGTCGGTGATGGGACCGTGCGGCCTTGACCTCTGTGGGGGCCACTTCGGTGCTGAGCTGTGTATTGCAGGAAATAACGCACTGAACTACTTCGGTTTAATGATGGAAATCTTTTTCACCATTTTGCAGCATTAATAAATCCTCACATATTTTAGTTCGTTTCAGGTTGTTAAAAAATAATTTCCTTTCTTCCTCTACTTCTAAGGAAAGAAGTATATTTGTTATTCTTTATTTTTGCTATTATGGCTGTAATTGAAATGTACACCCATGTCCTCACCGGTATCTGTAGTTCTTTTATGTTTCGGGACTACTTTAAAAAGGTTTTTAAATAAACTTTATTTTGGAATAATGTTAGACTTATAGAAAAGCCACAAAGGTAGCACAGAGTTCCTGTATGCGCTTCACCTGGTTTCTTTTCATGTTGACATCTCACATAGCAACGGTCCGTTTGTCAACACTGAACTTCACACTTTATTGGGATTTCAACAGTTTTCCCACCAATGTTCTTTTCCTGCTCCAGGATCCGGTTCAGGACCCTGCACTGCATTTAGTCAAGGCCACTCTCAGTTGAGCTTTTTGGCTTTCAGTGTCGCACTGTTCAAAGGAGGCTCGCTTGTTAAGCTACTTATGATTAAGTTCTCTGATCATCTTATACCTGCACAGGTACTTTCCTCGCCTGCAGATAAAAAATAACTGAGGAATAGAACTCTTAAGCAATTTGAGCTGTGGGGACACACAAGTAAACAGTGATAATATACATGGAATGTGGTTACAGAAGGAGGAGCCCAGCTCTGGCAGGAGGAGGAGAAAGACACATCAGCAAAGTCCTCCCAGCGGAGGCGACACTGGAGACGGGCCCTGAAGAATAAATAGGAACTCTCAGGGCAGAGAGTGGAGAGGAGAGCGTCCAGACAGAAGGATGGTAGTGTGTGCAAAGGCTCAGGAATGCCAGTGAGCAAGTAGACTTGCTTAGGAGGGAGGCTGGCATCAGAGTGGGGAAGATGGGCCGGAAAGGTGTGCAGGGGACCAGAGGAATGTTAGTCTGAGTGTTTCACATTCCCGTCTCACCAGACAGTCGTGAGGCAGGGCCAGTAGGAAACTTCGTACCTTTGCTGACGTGGTTTTCAGTGACATCCTGTGGACTTAGCGTGTGATTTCGTGTCAGTGTGAAAATGGCTTTGTATTGATCTGCCTTCAAAGCAGTGGAAGGAGACTGGGTGGCCAGGAGCCAGGGTGGGAGCCCCGAGGCAGCCAGGGCCCGCCGCCGCCCCCCGCCCCCCCCCCCCCCCCCCCCCCCCGTGCTCTCTTTAGAGGCCGCCAGAGTGAGGAGGAAACCCCACTTGCCCCTTTCACTTGGCCAGGTGCGCAAAGAGAGCAGCTGATCTTCAGCAGCGCTCAGGTTACCTTGTCCACATTCTCAAGTGATAGCGATCGTTCGGAGGAGAGCTGCTCCGCCGGCCACTCCCCGCCCCCAATCAGGCTGACCTCTTCCTCCGGTGGTCTGTGGGTGCTGGACTGGCTGTCAGCGTCCTGCTTTACAGTTTGGGGGGTGGGGGGGGGGGCGATCCCGTAAGCCATTGCCCACCCAGTTAACGAAGGAGAGATCGCTCCAGAAGGTAGATATTCTGAAATTCTGTCTCATATATTGATGGAGTTTTATTAAAAATTTCTTAGATGCACTTGAAGCCTTTTTGGTGATTCCTTCCTAGACAAACCTTTTCAGGGAAGAGACCATTTTTTCTGTGCCACTTGCAACTCACTGCCATCTTTTACCCTTAGGATACTCATTCACTTATTCATTTCCTGAAGAGACATTCGGTGAGAACTCACTGTGCTTCCTGCACTCTTTTCAGTGCTGGGGTACGGGGTGGAGGACAGACTCCCAGCAGTGTCTCAGAAGTGGGTGGTGGGTGCAAGGAGCTGGGACAAGCCTAGAGTGAGGTTTACAGGGGAAGAGGGAGACTAGGACGAGGCTCATGAGCGAGTCCGAATTATCGTCGGGTATGGTTGTGGGGTGAGAGGCGAGGGCACAGCCAGGAGTGGGTGTGGGGCTGAGGGCAGATAGCAGAGGAATGGAAGTCTTCTGTTTCTGTTAACTGCCCACGTTGAAAATTCCACCCATTGCAGCTGGCATTTGCAAAATGGGATTGGGTAACCACTGACTCTCATGGAAACGCAGGCCATTCATCCTGCCCTCGGTGACGATGCGCCTGCCTGCCCTAGATTGTGGTCTAGATGGGGGTGAGGGGGCGGACACACAAAAAGAAGGCACTGCTTCGTGCTTTCAAAGAGTGTGCTCGCGAGGGTACAACTGCCGGAGTTCTAAACAAGTACAACACAAGTAATCACAGCAGTTCGACCACATACGGTGTGCTGGTGTCGGGCCCCAGCCTGCAGGGTCAGGTTGGGCCTGGTCAGAGTGCCCTTGAGCGAGAAGTACCAACTGCACCCGTGTGGGAAGGTTTTCAGGTGGCACCAAAAAGAGTTACATTGCCCTTTTAATCAAAACCAGGAAAACCAAGTAGCAGCTTATGAAAAATGAGGAGTCAGTTTATAAGCTGGGAAGACAGTCAAATAATAGTTTTTTAGAGTAACCAGAGCTGGCTTAGAGATAAAATACGGTGAGTGACTGGGAAGGACAGTGTGGAACTCAGTTTTGGAAACCACCCTCAGGGACAGCGGCTGGAAGGCCGTGAAAAATCCGGCTGGCCGGGGGAGGGGGCGGTGATGCTCAGGGGGAGGGGAGGGGCCTCTGCACGGACCGAAGTGCGGACCCAGTCGGGGTTCGGGGGATGTTCGTTTCTGTGCAGAGGCTGGGCATGCGTAGAGGGCCAGTGGGCTGGGTGGAAAAAAGTCATTCTGGTATTTTGGGCTGAAGAAATTGGCTAACTTCACATGAAAAATGGTTTCTAGCTTTGCCCCAGAGACCATAAATTCCTGAGCTTATCTGTGCTTGAAGCCTCTGCCTGACACGTCCCGAAGACGTCTGTGGAAGGGGTGGGATTGAGTTTTTATGCTCCGGGACATCTTTCTCATCTGTGATTCTGCTAACCTTTTTTTTTTTTATTATTGAATTAGGAAGTGACCTGTTTTTGTATTAATAATGGCACCTTGAAAAGCATTTTGACTGAAATGTCATTTTCACCCTAATCTGAATTTTTACTCTGGTAGCTGCTTACGCCTGTCAGCGGGAGGGAGTCCGCTGGAGTGTGGTCCTGTGGTTGGAGCCAGCGTGGGCTGCGCTCCCCTGATCTTCAGTGGTGGGCGCCGACTTCTCTGTAAACGAGCAGCAGCCTAACCCGGACACTCCGCCAGCCCGGGGTTGTGTGATCACAGAGCCGAGCATGACGAGAGCAGGCGTGCCCTCAGACAGCCCTCGTGTCCTTGTGGCTGCGCTGATTCTTTCTAGTCCTTGTCCCTTCTTGACCAGAGCACTTGATTGGAGGACATTCGAGTTGCCGAGTTGTGGCTGTATTGGGAATGGCTGGGTTAATAGGAGGGTGTGAATCCGTGGTTTGGTTTCAAGCCTGTGTGTGTCCGAATTAGAGAATCGGTCTGCCCTTGGCCGGACAGTATTTGTAGTCATAGTGTTAGAGGGCAGCCGGGGAGCACCTTTGGCCAGAGCCCTTGCCATTTCCTACAGGAGGAGACAGGCCTTGTGACCCAGGGTGACCAAGGTCCCACAGTTAGTCACGGCAGAGTTTAGGCTAAAGTCTACTCTTCCACAGAGTTTATGATGACATGGCATCACTTACTAAAAGGAAAAAAACCCTTTTTAAGTGCCTTAGTTGTACATGAAAGGTGAGGATACATTAGAAGGAAAAGTCAAACTTATTTGCTGGCCGAGTTTTCTGCCTGCTGCGGGACAGAAGTGTCACCTGTTTTAGTTGCATATCCCCAGGTGTCTGATCATGGGGGCCTGGAGAGAGGCCGGGAGAGGGCAGGGGGCGCCCACAAACTGTACCCTGTCAGGACTTCACTGTGCAGAGCTCCAGCCAGGGGGGAAACGCTCCAGTTACAACCCCGGGCTTTTAGAAGCCCCAAGATTTCTCCACAGGAACAAGTGTCTAAAAGGAAGAGGAGATGCTTCAGGTGCCACTGGAGTCACTCTCCACTGACACACGAGGCCGTGGTACAGGAGGCGGCTCGAGGAGAAGCCGGAGACGTGCAGATGGGAGAGAAGCGGGGGAGAGGAGGCGGGAGGCGGGCGTGTCTGGAGTTGAAAGTATATTTAAGGAAGAGAGTTTTTTTGTTCCTCAGGGTGGGGCGGAGAAGATGACTCATGCTTTGACGCAGTTTGCTGTAGTTTTGAGGTTGTAAGCTGCTGTCGAAGACTGTGAATCCACATTCCTTCTAGGTCTGATAGTTGGGAACCAGCTGCTCCTGGGATTTTGGGTCACCTGGGTACTCCCGTATCAAGGAGCTTTCACTAAATAACATTCTCTGGGCCCTAACATCACCTGGCAGTATTCGGACGGTGAAAACAGCATTACTAGTAGCTGGTTAGTGTTGTTGGATACCTACTGCGTGTCGGATGCTGTTCTCGCCGTCTGCAGGTGGACCCCGGAGGCGCAGAAGTGTCAAGGAGCAGAGTGTGCTCGCGCACCTTCCGTGGACCGGCTTTGAGCTTTGGTCACAGTGAAGGAGAACATAAGAAAAGGCACCAGGTGACGCTGGTTTTGAGGAGCAGCCATTGCTCAGGATTAATTTTTAAAACCAGCCTGTGTGCGAGCTGAACGTCTTTACTTATGTGGTGGTGACTCATTCAGGTTAGCGACCCACTGGCCTTTTGAAAACATCTTACAGAGAAGTCACCACCACCTCTCATCTCCCTCCCCCAGAATGCAGCGTGTGTCGTGGGGAGAGATGGGGGGCAGCACGCGTAGTCTGGCGCCTGCTCTCAGCGAGCGCCTTAGCAGCCAGCACACCTTCGAGCGTGCTGAGGCAGACACAGCGGCTCCGGAATACAGCTGTTCTCTCTGACGGTGTCGGTCACCGTGCCAGCCTGCCGCCCTACCGTACACGCGCTTCTTGTTCTGTTGGATGGCTTCTAAGACGGTTTTCGAAATTAGTTCCACCCCTTTATTCTCTGAAGATTGCCTTGCTTCTTGAATTGGGAGCAAGACTGTCTAACTTAGCTGCTTCTGCCCTTTTTCTCTCAAATATCTCTGCAGCTTTACCGCGTATCCTCTCTTCCTGTCGATGCCGGACGACCTTGAGCTGTATGTGGTTTTACGGATAAATCTTCTAAGTCAAACTGACCTGTTCCCTCCTGTCTCTCTTGAACCTGTCGGACTCCCCTCGCTCACACACCTGCCCTTCCCAGGCCCACCTCTGTCTGCGAGCCGCCCTCGGTCTGCTCTCCGAGCCCCAGGTTCTGTCTCTGTCCGTGTGTCGGTCCCACTCTCTGTGTCCTTATGGCCACTGGCCTGGTAGACCGACGAGGGGCAGATGAGTCTCCCCTGACACTTGTGGTGAATTCTGAGGGATGCAGGTAAACAACACAGGTAAAAGGAGACGTTCCAGGTGCCACACACACAGGGAGGGAAGGAGGTGAGGCGTGGGGAGCCGTGGGGAACCCGAGAGTGATGTGTTAGTGGAGGGACTTGCTCCCGGAGCTGCAGCGCTCAGAGGACTGGGGTAAAAATGAAGCGTTCAGACCTGATGAGGACGGGGTGTCGAAAATGTTAGGGTTTGGAAGTGACGAGGAGGGAAGGGCGGCGGCGAGAAGTGCAGCGGCGGCGGCGGCATGCGGTAGGTGCGGCGTCGGGGTCAGACGTGTGAGCAGCAGAAAGGATTAATTTGAGAAACGCACAAGGGGAGGGGAGATTGTGTTACAGCATCACGTAAGGGGAGAAGAGCGAGAGGGTTCCAGGTGACTCTTAGATTTCGTGCTCGCAAGAAAGGGGAGGGAGGTGGCGGCTTTTCACGGCGGTCTGGGAGCCGAGTGGGTCCAGCACCGTTGGTATAAAATGATTCCGTCTTCGCTCGTGTGAAATGCCGGGCGCACCACCGAAGCAAACCCTGCTCGGTGCTGCGGTCAGGAAGGGGCGCCTTCTCTGAGAGACGGGACTGGGTGTCCAATAAAAGCTTGGGTGAAGAAGTGTGTGAACATACAGTGCCGTAATGAAGGGGAAGGGCAGACTGACATGTGATCAGGGAGCTTTGGGAAGACAGGGTAGAGCAACGTGTTTGCATATGTGTTTTTTAATCAGCATCTTCATAGGGTAGAACTTAATGAGGTGGATGGAAATGGACTCTGAGATTGAGCTATTGATTGTTTCATTCAAAATAATCCAACATAAGTGGTAGGAAGGCTGTTTTTAATAATGAATGGTGCAGATTACTACATTAATCTCTACTTTTCCTCGTTAATTTAGTTGCCATTGCTAACATGGAATAATTTAGTAATTCCATTTTAAACTATTTAAAATACAAGTGGTATACTTTTGTATTTTCTTCCCTAGAGTCAAAGTTGCATCATTAGGGGGTTTGGATGGTTGGTTGGTTTTGGTTTTAGATCTGCATGGGGGAAATCTCTTCTCGCCAACAGTGTCATCAGCAAGTTCTCTGCGCTGTTTTAGTGCGAGCCCTGGTTCTTGGTTAGTGCTGAGAACAGAGATAAAGTCATAGGGAAGTGTCCCTTCTGAATCTGTAAAAATGTAGACGTCTATAGATGTCTAGAATTTTTAAGTTATTTGATCTTTATTTTAACATTTTTGGTCGATAGAATTGAGAAATATTTAGTAAAGAATCATGCATACTAAGCATTTAGTCATTTATCTGTTCATCCATGTTCATTTGCAGGCCGGTTTATGTGAGGCCCAGTTTTAGGCCCTGGGAGTACAGGGCTGCATAGACCTTCATGGAGCTTATATTTTAGTGGAGGAGACGGTAAATGAACAAATCTGTAATACGAACAAGTGACAAGTGCTTGGGGAAAATATAACAGTGAGGGGAGAGAGGGTGACGGGGTGGGGTTTTAGGTCGATTAGTCAGGGAGGGCTGTTCTGGAGGAAAAAGAACATTCTGTAAAAACTGGCTCCAGGCAGAGGGAATAGTGCAGCAGGGACCATGAGTCAGGCTCAGGCTCACCGAGAACCAGTTTGGTGCGTTGGAGGAGGAGCAGGAGAGCTGGTCTGACGGGCGGAGAGAGCAAACGGGGAGGGACCGGGAGTCCAGGGTGAAGAGGCGGGCAGGCTGCGGAGTGCGGTGTGATGTGATCGGAGGCCGCGGGAGAACTGGGGAGGATTGGGGGGTGGAGCAGCGACAGGATCTGATTTACGTTTTACAGACTTCAAGCACTGGCACATTTAGGAAGGTTTTGCAGCAATAGCCTGTGGTTTCCATTGTGCTTATGGTGACCCATGTGGTGTGAGAAGAAATGTTAGAACCATATATTTATTTATTTAAAAAAGTGAACGGTGCTGATATTTAACATACACATTGGTACTGGCGTGCACATTTCATCTGTTCATTAGTTACTGGGACCCCGAGGCAAGGTGGAGCAGGAGGGGGAGCGGTCACTCAGTGGTGAGTGTTTTAAGTTTGAGAGGTCCAGCACAAGTCTAAGGAGGTAGGCATGTGTCCGCCCCATGCTTTAGCTGTCTGAGGCCAGGATCAGAGGTCCGCATGTGGAAGTCACCAGTGCAGGGGCAGAGTGCAGCAGCTCTAGAGCCAGACTGTGTGCATGCAGGTTTGTGGCTCTGCCACTTACCATGATTGTGGGCAAGTTAACTCGACATCCTCAGCTTTATTTGTCTCATCTGTAAACTGGGGATGATAATAACTACCGCACAGGGTCAGTGTTGAGGATTAATTGGATTAATGCAGACAAAGTGTTTATAACAGGGTCTGGCATTTGGTAGTCACTAGGTGTTAACTAGCATTATCAGTTTGTGAATGGTGTTTAAAACCAGGAGACTAGATGGGGTGACCTAGAGAATGAATGGACATTGAGAAAAGGGCTGAGGAAGTCATACAGCCTTTAGAATTCAGAGCCAGAAGGGGGGAGACCGAGAAATAGGGGTAGGGCTCCAACCAGGAGAACGCGGCTCTAGGAGCCTCCAGTGAAGGAGGTGTGTCAGGGGGAGAAGTCATCACCTCGGACAGACTCTGTGAGAGATTGAGAAAGAGGAGGGCTGAGGCTTGACCATTGGCTTTGTGAAGATGGAAACTGTTGGAGACCTTGAAAGGGGTTTCAGCTGAGTGGCTGGGTGTGAACACCTGCCTGGGGCCGGTTGCGTAGAAAGTCGGAGGCGCAGAATTGGGGGACATGAGTGTAGAGGACTCGGGGTTTGCTGTAGAGAGGAGGAGATGGTGGAGTGGTAGCTGGAGGAAGGAGTGCGGGGTCAGGGAAGGCGGGAGTGGGGGGTGCATGAGCTGGCTGGGAGATGGAGGACAGCACAGCGAGTGTGTACACTGATGAGAGTGACCAGTGGGAAGAGAAAACGCGATGCTGTCTGCGTGACGGAGGGTGAGTGTAGCAGCCAAGATCTTGCGT
Organism: Phyllostomus discolor; assembly: GCF_004126475.2. Lineage (NCBI taxonomy): Eukaryota > Metazoa > Chordata > Mammalia > Chiroptera > Phyllostomidae > Phyllostomus > Phyllostomus discolor. Next base: position 36,017,472 of record NC_040916.2, read on the forward strand.
GGGTAAAACCAGGTGGATGGACGAGGGCGTGGTTGAAGACGTCAGTCTTAGACGTTGGCAGAGACACTTCATCCATTGATGAAGGCAGAGAATGTTCTCGGAGGTACAGATGGAATGAATGGTGGGCTTGGTTATGGGAAAATGAAGAGGTTTTTTTTAAATGCTTTAATTTTTCCAATAACAGAGCAGGGTCATCAGCCTATAGTCGGAAGTGGGGAAGGGCCTGTTAAGTTTGAGAGGGGCGGTGGTGTGAAACGGGCACCTGGGAAGGTGGGGGAAGGAACTGGCTGCGGTGAGGCAGGTGAACTGTCGAGGAGTGGTCCTTACGTGGTCTGGCCGGCCGCGGAGGGGCCTGTGGGGTGGGGTGGGGCGTGTAGCGTGCACAGGTGCTGGGGACAGTGCCTCCTCTGCCCCAGTGTTGAACTCTTGAGTCCCATGGCTGAGAGCATTGTTCTGGGGACAGTCTCAGGCCCGTGAGCAATGGCAGAGAAATTAAAACGAATAGGCCAAAAATAAATCCCTTCATTTTTGCCTGTGTTCACTGTGCGTGTCCTGTTTCATGTGGAGGATGCGTTCCTAGACGTGAGTACGGTGGGTTCTCACCTGGAGAATGCCTGCTTGATCCACGCGGCGTGTAGAGGCCCGGCACACTGCCAGTGAAGCGTGCTTGGTTGCCGACAGGCAGAACGCCTCACCAGAGTCTTCCCAGGACCTGTGGTCTCCATTCATCTGCAATTATCACTCACGTTGGTGTCAAGCTTTTCTGTTTGATTACAGACGGATTCAAAGTCTGCTTTTCTTCTCCTTTCAGGTGCTGGAGAATCTGGCAAAAGCACCATTGTGAAACAGATGAAGTAAGTTGAAACACGGCCTTTTGTAAGGCTGCGTTTCCTCCTTCTGCGTGCAAGTCCGTAGTCTCTTTCATTTCAGGCCCACGGTAACGATCTGTGGTTTTCTTCTCTTCAAAGAATCATTCACGAGGACGGCTACTCGGAGGAGGAATGTAAACAGTATAAGGTCGTTGTCTACAGCAACACCATACAGTCCATCATTGCCATCATCAGAGCCATGGGGCGGCTGAAGATTGACTTTGGGGAAGCTGCCAGAGCAGTGAGTGTTTCTCATTTCCTCTTCGCTTGCTCTCTTTAGTACATGCAGTTAAGCAAAATTCGCTTCCTGTTTTAGGGAAATGAATGTAAGCAACAGGGTGAAATGTAGCAAAGTGCCCTGTGCTCATTTGAGAAGCGCTGGCAAAGAAGAGTCTAGGAAATGGGTTCTGTGGACATGCGGAGGTTTCTGCGGTCGCTGTCCCTTCCTCGCCCCCTCTGCAGCACTGCTGTCTTCACTTGTCGTAGCACAGGGCAGTGAGTGGACGTGACCTGAAAGCGGTTGCCGTGATCCGTAGCCCTGCTTCCGGAGGTGTGGGGATTGAAGGCACATATCGGTCTCCCAGAATATGCTTGGGAAGGACGTGAACCCCAAGTCTGAATTTTAGGGGCAACTCTCAGGTGCTCAGGAATACTGGGTCTCTGCACTACATTGTACTGGGCCTGTAGAATTGGATTCTGCCATGTCCTGGTGTCATTCTTTTTCTTTTTTAATTTTTTATTTCATTTAGTCCCTTTCCACCCTCCTCCCCCCAGCAGTCACCACACTGTTGTCAGTGTGCATGAGTCCTTTTTCCTTTTTCCTCGTATAATCCTTGTGCACGGCAGACAGTCCGAAGTCGTGTGGATTAGTTATAATGTACTTAGTGGGCCCTGAAGGTCTAGTTTGTAAGCCAGGATGTTGGACACAGTGGGGAGAGGGCCACATGAAGACAGTGGATCTCATACGTCATCGTCAGCTGAATTCCAAGAGAAGGCTGAGAATGTATAGTAGGATGTTCTAGAACTAGCGGAGTCATCAGCCGTGTTCAGAGTGTCATACCTGGTTGCTATGACAACAAAAGGAAGTGACTTGGGAGGCTACCTGAGAAGGCAGAGCCTGTGTCTGTGTCTGTGAAGGAGCTTAGGGACTCTTCTCAGCGACTCCCAACTCATCGAACGCAACTTAGCATCGATAAACAAGTGGGGGGATTGTTGAAGGGAAAGATAGTGCAAGGGTGGGCGTAATTGGGCGGGCTGGATGCGGATGCCTTAGAAGTGGCTGAGGGAAGAGAGGAGCTCGAGGAGGGGCTGTGAAGTGACGGGGAGAAGACGGCAAAGGGGGAGGGAAGGGGGTGGGTGTGGCGCAGCTCCTGCGTTTTTGTGAAAAGGTACGGCATCACAGAAATTAGAGACTTTATTTGTCTAAGCCTCCGAGCAGGGAAAATGTGAAAGCTGAAGTTTATTTTTGCCGTCTTTCTGTTTCTTCTCTCGCCTTCTGCTTTCCTTTTCTTCTCTTCCTGCTAGCTCTCTCCCGTGTTTATCGTCTCTCTCCCCTTTCTTGTCTCTTCCCATCACCTAACCTCTCTGTTGTACAGGATGGGGCAAATGTAGGTTTATAGTTGTAAGTGCATGAAACAGTTTATTCTTGTATTGTTATTTGCTAATTATGTATTGCTTTCCATGAGAACAACTGTAAACTCACTTTAGCCCCACCCTGTATTTGCTGTGCCTGCCAATTGGTCAGTAATAAGTGTATTTATTCTCTTCATTGGATTTTTCTCCATCTCAGTTACTTACTTCTTTTAGTTTCTTTTTTATTTTCACCCCTTGTTCTTCATATCTCTCGATCATCCCTCCTTTCATTCTTTCCATTATCAATGCGGTTGTTACTAATCTCTGGGTCTTGGCACTCCCTTCTCACCGGATGCAGGTGACAGTTCCTGTCTTAGTCTGTTCGTGCTGCAGTAACACAGCACCATAGACTCCATAGCGCATTTTCAACAGGAACTTCTCACACTCTGGAGGCTGGCAGTCCAAGGTCAGGGCGCCAGCATGGTTGGACGAGGGCCCTCTCCCGGGTTGCAGACATCTGGGCTATGTTCACGGGGTAGAAGGGGAAGGCAGCTCTCCGGGATCTCTGTTATAAAGGCAGGAATCTCATCCAGGGGCTCCATCTTCATGCCCTAAGCACCACCCCCCAAGGCCCCACCTCCTAACACCATCCCATTGGGTAACTAGGATTCCAACATAAGAATTTGGGGTGGGGTGGGGAGCTGGACATATAGACCACATGACCCCTTCTCCTTTCGTTTCTTTAGTTTATCAAATTTGTCATCTTTGGGTCTTAACGCTTCTGTGTCACCAGATACAGTTGACATTATTAACTCCTCTCAGGCGTCCTGAATCATCTAGTTTTCTAGCATCTACCCATACTAATCTGTGAGTCTATACATCGTTTTCTGACATTTCTCTTTTTTATACGTGAGAATTTATGTCTCCTCTCTTATCCTTCTCTAGCTGTTTATGGTTGGTCAGAGGGTGCGTGGGAAGGCATAGAGCTGGGGTGGGGCAGGCTGCTTGTTCGTGTCTGCTGAGGGTGAAGGCCCGTGTGAGGTTCACTGCACCGAGGGGCCTCTTTGCAGACCCTTGAGGAGTGCCGCGGGGAAGCAGGGTTGGCTGGTGGGAGAGCCAAAGCGGTAAGGAGAAAGGGCTTCCTCCGAAAACAGAGTCTACAGAGTATAGTCAAGACAAGAAAATTAGGTAGCAGTAGCACGCTCTCTATTTTAAAATTTCTAAAATTGGAATCATAGAATTATATTAAAAAGTGATGCTTATTGAGGTTTTTGAATACTTGCATGAGTATAGGTCAGATTTTAGAAAGTCTTCAAATGGTAAATAACGCGGTATACCGTGTTCATAGAAGGGCTTGCTCGCTGTTGAGTGTTTGTCGGTTTATGTCATTTTTCAGTTTTTCTCAGTCATTCATTCCTTTATATTAAATTTTTGTCTTTGGAAAGAGAGGAAGGGAATGCAGGTGTTAGGGAAAGTTCCTTAGACAGGGTTGAGCCTAAAAAAGTGCAGCCAAGGGTGCAGGCAAGGGCGGGAGGAAGGTTACTTGGCAGACACCCTCGAGGCCGAAGACCCCGAGTTTGGCGGAAGCACTTGGAGCGCGCTCAGGTTGGCTCTGTTCCGCTTGGCTTGGCTTATGTAGATGCACGGGTCTTAGGGTTTTGTGGTTGGGATTGCACCTGCCGCTGAAATGCTTTCTGCTGCTGCTTTGTCTGGCGGGCTGCTCGTGACAGACACAGCTGAGGGGTGTCTTCACCCTTTACTTTTTCTTGATCCCGAACATGCTTTTTTTTTTTTTAGTATCTGCATTTGCGTAGTCATTTGGAAATCTCCTGAGGCAGAGCAGTATTAGATTTGAATGGGGAGTCATCCCCTGAGACTGGGGTTCCTTTTTCTACCAGCTGACGTTTAGGGCTGAGAGGAGCAAAGCAACACAGGCCCAGTTCTCCCCATCCCCGTCCCCGTCCCCCGTGCGGCCCTTTCTCCCCGTCCCGTGTGCCAGGCGTGCGAGCACGTACGGAGCCAGGTCTGTGGTTCTCGACGTCCCAGTCAGACTCTCCTTGGGACTTTCTTTTCCTCATGCTGCCTTCCCCCCCATCTTATTTAGAGGGTTGTTATTTCTCCAGGGAAAGTCTAGAGACTGAACTTTCCCTGAGGGATTTGTCCCCCCACCCCCGCTCCTACACTTCTAAAACGCCGCAGTCTTCCACTTCTTCCCATTCCCCTGTCTGACCCGAAGGGGAGAGAAGAGAACACTTTCCTTAAGCTTGCCTCACTGCCTTTGACATGGGTAGACTTCGCCTCTCACGTGCTAGTCTTTTTGTTCTGTTTTTATTGGAGGCTTCCTTGAGCAGAATGCAAATGAGTTACGTGTGTCTGTCTCCCAGGCCAGTTTTTTCCATCAAAATTTATGAGTAGCCAGGGTGGAGGTGTGTAGGCCAGTCAGAGGGATCTTGGCGGGAGATGGTGGTGTGTGGAGAGGGGCTGGGGGTCAAGTCCTTCCTCGGCCCAGCTCTGCACTTCTGACGGCGGCGGACGTGGGTTGAGACTTCATGTGCATTCCCTCAGACTGCCCTGCCAGCCACGGCCTCTCTAATGCCTTGGTTAACATACTGTAACATACGGTGCTGTGCGTGTGGGTGCATGTGTGTTAAAGAGACTCTTGTTGAGTCTTTAAGAAACAGAATCCTCTGTCTCTCTCTCTTAAGGATGATGCCCGACAGCTGTTTGTCTTAGCTGGCAGTGCCGAAGAGGGGGTCATGACCCCCGAACTCGCAGGTGTGATTAAACGGCTGTGGCGAGACGGCGGGGTGCAGGCTTGCTTCTGCAGATCCAGGGAATATCAGCTCAATGATTCTGCCTCATAGTAAGTAATTTCTCTCTACGAAACCATAGCAGACTAATCTGGTGACTCTAGAGAAAGTTCATTGCGCATCCTTAAGGAAACACTCAAGCGACAGACGCTCTTCGAAGTCTGTTGACTCCTCAAAGATTAATTCAGTTTAGTTATAGAGCTCTTGGTCATTTTCTGTGACTTGGAGAAAACCATTTCCTCTTAGGGTGTAAATGGGAGTCTCGGCCCAGTGGAAGTAACTGTGTGGTGGTTTAAATCAGCAAGTGAAACTGGCCAGGCATCTCTTGACGTGGGGGGCCTGGTTCCCTTCCGGCTTGTAAGTTCCTCTGCATCGGGCCTCTGCACCGACTGCCGGCTAAGGGGGGAATTCAGAGTTGAAGCATCCCTTTTTTCCACCCAGCTCTCTGTGGCGGGGTTGCACTGTGCATCTCTGGGAAATCTTTGGCCAGATCACAGCAGCAGACTTCATGTAGAAGGAGAATGTTGAGTCTCAGGACGAACTTGAAGCATCTGTTTGTCAAGGAAATTCTCTTAAGTGTTATGTAGTTTTAGAAAACTTGTAATTAATACTTCCGTTAAGCTATAGCATGCCATCCTAGTTTGCTGCTTTTACAACGTGTTTGTTTATAATACTTATATTCAGAATGTCAGGGGGTTTTTTAACATGCATTTTGGGGGCTTGGTGAGCTCTTGTTAGTTGTGTTCATTTCTTTCCTAGATGAAGACACTTCCAAATATAAGGTATTTTCTCCAGTATTATATTTTCCTACTTTTCCCATCATTCTAGCTTAAATTGTTATAAGAAGAAATTAAGTGATACTTGAAAAACTTACTTATTCTTTAAGAGAAAATTTGCTTTAGAAGCAATTCAGGATTCTTGCCCATCTTATAATAATTTTTTTAATTGCATGTAATTGGTAGCTTAAATAATTCTCCCAGTAATCATCAGAGCTACATTGTAATTGTTTTTTTATCATGTATTTAGTAAGCTCTGAATATTCCCACTACACCTGAAGACTGTAATTATAAAGTTATTTTCCCTAGTTGTGGATCTAAACAACCTGACTGATTCCTTATTAATGATTCACTTACAGTGGTGCCACCAGTTCTTCACTGGTCAGGCCAAAAAATCTTGAGAAACCCCAAAATCGTGAAGATTTAGTTTAGTTTTGAGTCAGTCCGTTCATTATTTCCCTGACAAACTAAATTGCTTTGAAGGTATTTACAGGTGGTTTTTGGCTTAAATTTTTAAAAAACCACAACTTTTAGTTCTATAAATTAAAACAGGAGATACTAAACTTTTTTTCTGTATTTTTATTATTGACACTATGCAGATGTCTCCCTTCCTCCCTCCTCCCAGGCGCTCTCCCCTTCTGGCCATCGCCACGCTGTTGTCGGGGCCGGGGGGGGGTGTATGCGTATCTGTGTTTTGGCTCATTCCTTCTAGAAGTACTCGTTGAGCATAGCTCTCTTTTTAGTATTAGTAATTCAGACACCGTTCTCTAACGTCCTGCCACGTGTTTAAACATACAGATGACCCATTCACTTTAAATGTCAGGGGTCTGTTGCTTGGCTTTTTGTACTGTACAGTGCACAATTGAATTGGTATTAAATTTCAGGAATTTTAAGAAGATTAATGTATTTCCATATTTTTTATTTTTTTAAACTTACCTTTCCATATTTTTAATCAACCTTCACAGTTTAATTGTGGTAGAATTAAAACCACTTCTGCGGAGTGAACACAGAACCCACTTGAACTGTCCTGTTCCAGGTTCGCGTGCTCCTACTTTCTCTGGGGTGCCGAAGACCTCGTTCTGTTCTGCCACTTCAGTTCAGGGTCTGCCTTTGGCAAGGAGCTCGCTTAGCCCGTTGACTTGCTGTGTGTTTTGTTTAGTTACCTCAATGACTTGGACAGAATATCCCAAACCAACTACATTCCGACCCAACAAGATGTCCTGCGGACAAGAGTGAAGACCACGGGCATCGTGGAAACGCACTTCACCTTCAAGGACCTGTACTTCAAGTGAGTCGCTAGCCTTCCGACTGGGTGTGCCAAACACAGATTCCTCCTCGTTAGTTCGTATCTCTGAATCGGGGTGAAATTTCTCTGGGCAGGACTTCTTGGTTCAGAAACTTGCCGTATTCATCAGTCAGTATTTGAATGCTTTAACTGGGCGGGGGGGGGCAAGCCCTTCTTCTTTCCCCAAATAGTGTCGATATTTCTGTCCATTCGGAGGAGCTGAACTCAAAATTAATTGTACCTCAGGTGTCAGTAAAAGTAATCCTGTGGTTACCAGTGTACTTCATTTTTAGTTTGGGGGTTTTTTAGCTGCTTTTTTTGTTGCAACCACAGAAACAGGTATTGAGTGTTGTTTAGAATGGTAACAACAGTACTAGAAGGACAGAAAGCCAGTTAAGTGGCTTTGTCCTGCCATTTGGCATTAAAATAGCACTGCTTTTCTCACTGCTGTCCGTCCCTTCTTACTGAGTGCATACCCCTGTAATTTTCATGGAGTGGAGCTCATGCAGTCCTGACTCTTGGCCGGATCTGTGCTCAGCACCCTGCAAAACTGAGTTCTCAGTACGGTGCAGAAGGGAAAGATGGAGTAGTAGTAGTACCCGGGGTAGAGGCGTTGGGGAGGTATGATACAAACAGGTGGTTTTAGAGGAAATGCTAGTGTTTCAGTAGCAAAGGTTTTCTCATCAGCGTTAGTAATTCTAAAATGGACTCCAGCTTGTCTCTGTGATAATAGTCTTTTGTATATGTTAAAGCTATCTTTGGTTCCTGTTTTCTGCCTTTGGGACCTTTGAGATTAGAAGCAGACTTTTCCCCTTCAACATGTGATGTTCTTTTTAGCTACCTCCTTACGCTTGTGTCCAGAACGTGGTGTGAGCGTTGTTGCACACATGTAACTTTTAGCTCAGCTCTCAGTTTTCTTTTCTCTGAAAAAAAATTGATTCAGAGAATTTGTGAGATCCACGCAGAGTTTAGGTATTACTAGATGCCAGCTGAGGTCTTGAAATCTTCATACACCTAACCAGACCGAAACCTGGTGCAGGAAACAGCAGTCCAGCCGAGTATTTGTGGGCCAGAGGAGCTGCTTCTCTTGAGTGCTGCTGGGTTTGTGTACCAAGAGTGGCAGGGGCCGCTTGGATTATCGCCCACAAAACCATAAGAATGAGTTGTCCCTTTGTGTATTATTAAGATTAGTAATCCATGTGTAATCAAAGTTGCCACCTTTATTTAGCGTGGGAAACGTTCTTGTTGACGTTGTCATAGATCAGTCTCTCATTAGGGGAGTCCTGCTGGTCGTCTGAGGGCAGGACTCACAGCCAGGTAGAATGAAGGTGCTGCCCCCACTTTATCGCTGGCATGACGATGCTGCGTTACGAAGTGCTGTCATTTCCTCCTTGTCCTCCTCTCTGGGCAGGACCGCTGTCCACTTATTCAGACGTGAACTGAGCACCCACTCTGTGCAAGGCATTGCGTAATTGCTGACTTGCCTCTCAGTTGTGTGGTGTGTTTATAAAATGTTAATCTGTTAGTGAATGATACTGTAAATGTTAGTATGTGCTAGAAGCCCACCTAGGGAACTTCACACTGTTCGACCAGTTTTATGACCTTTTCAGAGGAAAGCTGAGATTATTGGTGTACCACAGTGTGTCTCCTCTCGAAAGACGTCCATGGTGAAATATACGATGCTAGCTTTCCTAAAACCTGTGGTGTGACCCTGTGTTAGGGCCAGATTGTGATTGCGTCATTATAGGTGTCGAGACCAAAGGTTGAAAAACAGCACAAGATCAATCAGAAGAAAAAGTTGGGTCATGAAGCGATAAGATGACTCGGGGACAACTGTAATAGCATAAACAATTTAGTAAATAAACACGTGGCTGAAAAAAGAAAGAATGATAAGATGACTTTTCTCTTCAAACACACATTCAGAAAATATTCAACTACTTCTTAACTTCTCTTGGTCTCTGCCGGGGGGCGGAGTCTCTGAAAATAGACCCTCAGTCACTGTAGATCTGATACAGTGAACTTGCTTGGCAAGGTTTTTAACCTTTAAACATTTTGTCACCTGGTATCAAACATATATCTTAGGAATGTCTGACCATTTGAATGCATACCTTCTCATATCCTAGTACCAGCTAAGACAGAGCTGTGCAGGTACACCCTGGTTGGGTAGCTCAGTCGGTCGGAACATTGTCCCGATATACCAAGGCTGCAGGTTCGATCCCTGGTCAGGGCACATATGAGAGTCAACCACTGAATGCATAAATAAGTGGAACAGCAAATTGATGTTTCTCTCGCTCTCCTTTCTTCTCTCTCTAAACAAAGAAAACATGCATATATCAGTAGATAGAGCTGTGTGGGTGCTTCCTGTGATATAGGAGCTAGAGGAGGAGACTGTTGACAGAAGTTCACCAGTGACTCAGGGTACCAAGTAAGCCCCCAGGAGGGAGCAGTGGACTGACACTGACCGGGACGGGACGTGCAGTGTGCGGACGCTCCAGGCTTTGTTATTGTTAATTAGGGCTTGAGAGACATTGGTTAAGGTTTCCTTTTAGAAGTTGGGTTCTTAAGAGTCCTACTATAAAGTACAATTTGCTTTTTTCCATAACTAATCTCAAAAATACTTTCTTCTGTATTTTTTTCCCATTTTTAAAAATATATTTTATTTATTTATTTTTAGAAAGAGAGGAAGGGAAGGAGAAAGAGAGGGAGACAAACATCAATGTGTGGTTGCCTCTCACATGGCCCCCACTGGCCCACAACCCAGGCATGTGTCCCGACTGGGAATTGAACCAGCGACCCTTTGGTTCACAGCCCGCACTCAATCCACTGAGCTACACCAGCCAGGGCTGTTTTCTTCTTTAAGGAAAACATATCTCAATTATACCTCAATTTTTAAAAAAAAAAAAGTTTAACAAGTAAGAAAAATAAGGTGGGACTCAGTAGGGAGAGGTTACTGAAGAGAATGCAGGTTGGGGATTTACAGTTTGCCACGCTCTCTCGTAACTGAAGAGGTGAACCACTGGAGAGGGGCTGCAGCGTGGCAGACAGGAGCGTGGGTGTCGGAGTCCGTGCCGGTTCAGACCCCCAGCCCCTGTCGGTGCCGAGCCCTTGGGCACGTTGTTTAACGTGGCAGTGCCTGCACTTCTCCATCTGTACCCCAGGGGTGCTTCCCTGGGCGTTTGGAGGGTGAAGTCAACGTAAGATGTTGAGGGTGGTGCCTGACTTCATGGTAAACACGCAGTAAATGTCAGCTACTGTTATTAGCTTCAGTTGTGTTATTCAGCTCCTCATTCTTCCTGTCTTTTTTCCTTTCCTTCCTTTAACCCATTCCAGTGCTTTTTCTGCTGGCTTGGTATCTGATACAAAGTGTGATTAGAGAGGAGGCTAAACTATTTCTCTAAAATGAGGATTTTGATTATTCCAAAGTTTTATTTTCTCATGTTCTGTTTTAACCACAAATAATTATTTTGATTACATTTTATCTGCTTCTTTGTTTGTCTTTCTGTTACAAATGGGGTTTGGAATATGCAATAGTGGGGAATTCCCTAACCATTTCAAGTTAGAGAGAGAGGCGTGTGTGTGATCTTGCTGAATTTGTGCTTTTTCCCCTCCCTTACTCAGGATGTTTGATGTTGGTGGCCAAAGGTCAGAACGAAAAAAGTGGATCCACTGTTTTGAGGGAGTGACAGCAATTATCTTCTGTGTGGCCCTCAGCGATTATGACCTCGTTCTGGCTGAGGATGAGGAGATGGTATGTCGGAGCTGCTGGTAAAAAGCCTGTCTGGTGCGCTCAGGACATGGGGAATAATTCGTAGGAAAACTTTGTGCATCCACGTGCTCTTTGAATCCAACTTAATATCCTTGATTGTTTTCCTTGTCGTGAGTTTAGAGTCTGAGAATACTCATTCATGCCCTGTTAGCTCTTGAAAGGCATGGCAGCACATGGAGCACGTGGGCAGGGCCCAGTCCTCTCGTCAGCTGGTCTCCCTTCCCACCCCCGGCCCCCACGAGCTAGAGCAGGAGGACTGGCCCCGTCCCCCCAGTGCCGTCTGTTTGGTCGGGAACAGCTAATCCGCCTTCACTTTTTGTTGCTGACCTGTCATCCTTTATTTCTTTTTTAGAACCGAATGCATGAAAGCATGAAACTGTTTGACAGCATTTGTAACAACAAATGGTTTACAGACACTTCAATCATCCTCTTCCTCAACAAGAAAGATCTTTTTGAAGAAAAAATAAAGAGGAGCCCATTGACTATCTGCTACCCAGAGTACACGGGTAAGAGGTCACGGCGGGTGTTGGCGGGGGTGCCCGTCTTGGGTCGGCACCTCGGGGACATTCCCGCAGCCGCCGTCCATTTCATTTCGTTTTGTTGTCCTCCTGGGGAGTGTTCTCTGTACTGGTAGCAACGTAAGTGTGTGATGAAGTCTAATGTGCTATTCCAGACATAAACGACTTTACTAGTTCGCTTTATTTTTCTGTCCTCATTTTTGGAGGAATACGGAGAAAGTAAAAATCAAAATTTGGTATAAACACACTTAAGAAAAGACAAGGACAAGGTGCAGTCACTGTACTCGAGAAACTGACGTTAGTCGTAGAAAGAGACACGCAGAGAATTCCATTGTAGTCTGGATGGCCATTCACAGAAGAACAGAAGCAGGGGTTGCCTCTCTGGGGTCAGTATGGTTCTTCTCTAGAGCAAGTGGCCCTTGGGGTGAGACAGTAAGAGGATGAATGCGAAAGCACCAAGCAGATGGGGACAGACATTTTAGGAAGAGGGAGTAGCACGCATGAAAATGTGGAGGTGCCTCGGTTGAGGCGTGGGTAGACCTGCTTTGCCTGCTTGCGCAACCACGGAGAGAATCAACAACTATATCTCAAAAGAAATAACAACCAGAACTGTCAGAAAATCAACCTGTGTGGAAGTCTGACAACCAAGGATTTAAAGAAGCCACACTCACCCAGACGGGTGTGAGGGTCAGAGTTGCAGGGACAGGAGTGGAGACGCGGTGTGGCCCAGAGAGGGAGTGGCAGTGTGGGCAGTCTCACACTCACACATGACGAGTAAATCTCGGGAGGGATATCTTGGGAGCGAGCAATCCAAGCCCCAGACCAGACCACACAGCCCAGGGTTCCAGCGCCAGGAAGACAGATGCCCCATAACTTCTGGCTGTAGAAACCAATGGGGGTTGGGGCGGTGCCAGAAACTGCCAGATTTCAGGAGAGTCCATTTAAAGGGCCCACACAGACTTAGAACATAGCAAACCCACCCACTATGGAATTCACCAGGGCAACAGCTGGAAAGATGCCAGCCGCATACAGGAGTGGGTGAAGTGACTGGAACAGGGCGAGTGCCGGGCAAACCTCCAGAAGCCGGGCAATGGCACCGTCCCCTCTGTGAGTCCTACGCAGCAGCGCAGCAGGTTGCCCCGCCCTGGCGGTTACCTAAGGCCCTGCCCTACATAATTCACAGGTGCCTTTTCTGAAACTGGGGGTCAGAGCAGCTCTGCCTCACACGCAGAAACACCCAGTGGGAGACTGCTGAACTAGGGAGACAGAGAAATACCGCCCAGATGAAAGAACAGAACAAAACCCCAGGAAAAGAACTAAACAAAACAGAGACAACCAACCCATCAGATGCAGAGTTCAAAACACAGGCGATCAGGATGCTCAAAGAACTCACTGAGTAGGGCAAAAACAGAAGGGAAGAAATGAAGGGTACACTAAGTGGAATAAAGAAAAATCTACAGGCAAGGGACCAACAGTGGCGAGGATGAAGCTGAGAATCAAATCAATGATTTGGAACAAAAGGAAGGAAAAAAACATTCAATCAGAAGAGCAGGAAGACAAAAGAATTAAAAAACAAAACAAAACCAGGATATGCTTAGGAACCTCTGGGACAACTTGAAATGTCCCAACAACCAAATCTTAGGGGTTCAGAAGGAGAAAAGGAAGAGATAGAAACTGAAAACTTACTTGAAAAAGTAATGAAAGAAAACTTCCCTAATTTGGTGAAGAAAATAGACATAGCAGTCCAGGAAGTACAGAAAATCCCAAGCAAGTTGGACCTCAAGGGGACCACACCAAGACACATGATAATTAAAATGCCAAAGGTTAAAGATAAAGAGAAAGCCCTGGCCGGTGTGGCTCAGTGGGCTGAGTGCCGGCCTGGGAACCAAGGGGCCGCCGGTTCGATTCCCAGTCAGGGCACGAGCTGGGTTGCAGGCCAGGTCCCTAGTTGGGGGCGTGTGAGAGACAACCACGCATGGATGTTTCTCTCCCTCTTTCTCTCTCCTTTCCCCTCTCTCTAAAGATAAATAAAATCTTTAAAGCAAACTTAAAAAAATACCTAGGAATGAAATTTTTTAAAAAGATGAAGAGAGAACCTTAAAAGCAACAGGAGAGAAGTGGAGTTACCTACAAAGGAGTTCTCATAAGACGATCAGCTGATTTCTCAAAAGACACTTTGCAGGCAAGAAGGGACTCGCACAAAGTATTCAAAGTGATGAACAGCAAGGACCTACATCCAATATTACTCTCTCCAGCAAAGCTATCATTTAGAATGGAAGGGCAGATAAAGAGCTTCCCAGACAAGGTAAAGCTAAAGGAGTTCATTATCACTGAGCCATTATTACATGAAATGTTCAAGGGACTTATTTAAGAAAAAGAAGATGAAAACTCTGAACATTAAAAAGACAACAAATTTACAACTATCAAAAAGTGAATCTAAAAAAAAACACACAACAAACTAAGCAAACAACCAGAACAGGAACAGAATCATAGGTATGGAGATCATTTAGAGGGTTATCAGCTGGGAAGGGGGGGAATGGGGGAAAGGATACAGGGAATAAGCATAACTGGTAGGTGCAAAATAGACGGGAGGTTAAGAGTAGTGTGGGAAATGGAGGAGCCTAAGAACTTAAATGCCCGACCCATGAACTAAGGGACAGGGATTGCTGGAGAGAAAGAGGGTACCGAGCAGAGGGGAGGAAATTGGGACAACCGTAATAATATAATTAATAAAATACACTTTCAAGAAAATGAAAATATGGAGGTAAAAGGTGACATGATTTGTTCTGGAGCCTAGCAGGAACTTGGCGTAGCCGGAACTTTAAGTGGGGAAGGACCGGTTGGAGAGATGTTCGGGGACGCTCACGGAAGGCCTCGTTTCTCTAGCTGGGACAGTAGGGAGCTCTGGGAGGATTTTAATTGGGGGAGATGATGTCATAGAAACTGCTTCAAAAAGATTATGCAGGCAATGGCAAAAAAGATAGTAGGGGAGTTGAATTAGGACTCTGGATGCAAACAAAAACTTTTGGTGAAGATACAGGTATGTGTCATAGAAGCTATGGCAAGAATGCAGAATGCAGACATGTCTTAATGCAGCTAGAACTAGGAGTTAGAAACTGGCAGGACCCCTGGAAACACTTCTTTCCCTCCTCCTTTTTCTCCTCTTCCTGTGTCTTCCTTATCCTCCCTCTCCTTACCAACTTTTTCTACTGCTCGGTTTATATGATAGAAGACGGTCCTGCCACAGTTCCTGTGTCTCCTCCATTTAAAAGACGAAGCTAGACTGGGGTCAGTTGGCCCCAGGTCCAGATTCCTAGGAGAGACGTGACCGCCAGGGCTGCAGCGCTGTGACCTTTATTCACTGCGCAGACACCGAATGCCGTCTGTGAGGAGGCCAGGATACGGGTGGGGAGGAGTCACAGGCACTCCCAGGGGTTCTGTCCTTTTCTCTCTTTTTTTAAAGATTTTATTTATTTATTTTTAGACAGAGGGGAAGGGAGAGAGAGGAACATCAGTGTGTGACGGCCTCTTGTGTGGCCCGCACTGGGGGACCTGCCTGCAACCCAGGCATGTGCCCTGACTGGGAATTGAAGCAGCGTTCCCTTTGGTTCATTGGCCGGCACTCAGTCCACTGAGCCGCACCAGCCAGGGTCCAAGAGTTCTGTCTTGAATGGGTGCTGGTGCTGTGCTGTGAATCGTATTTAGGAATGTAGATACTGGAGTGTCTGTGGAACATCTAGATAGAGCTATCTGATAGACAGCTGTACACGTGGCCTTGGAGCTTGCAGGTTTAAGGCATGTTGATTGGAGATGCAATATGGAAATGAGAACAATGACTTGGGGTAATGATACAGAATGAGGAGAGAGGAGGACCGTGGAGGGAATGAGACTGAAAGCCAGCCTCTGTCGGCAGGAGAGAAAGAAGGGTTGACAGAGGTCGAGAGAGAAGAGCCAGGAGAGCCAAAGTGTCAGAAACTAAGAGGAGAGTTTAAGAAGCGAGGGCTGGCCACCAGTGCTGTATACAGGGAAAGAGAGAAAGATACACAGTGGAAAGTGGCCTCTGGGCTTGGCCAATACTGAGAGCAGTTTCAGCGGAGTGAATGAGTGCGGGGCCAGATGAATGTTTATAGGCTTAGAGGTAAGAACCTGTAGCAAAAGAAAAGTTACAGAAGGTGGATGTGATTGGTGGAGCGAGAATTGTAAGCGGTGGGGAGAGGAGGAGTCACGAGCCCAGCTCTGATGAGGGGAACAGAGCGGCATGCCCAGGTAGTGGGATGGTGTTCGGCCGTGAAAAGGAGCCTCTCTTCCTCTCTGTGTACTGACGGGTGCTGCGGCTTGGGTGAACCCCGTCAGCATCATGCTGAGTGGAAGAAGCCAAACACAAAACACCACATTTGTGTGATTCCTTTTATATGATGCATCCAAAATAGGCAGATCCGTAGAGATGGAGAGCAGATTGATTGGCTGGCGGTTATCAGGACTTTGAGGGGTGGGGGAATGAATGGGGAGCCATAACTTAAGGGACACCTTTCCGGGGTGGTGAACAAATTTTGGAACTAGGGAGCTGGTTGTTGTGTAACATTGTGAATACAGGACATGCCACTTTAGGTATGTTACGTTAATTTTACCTCAACTTTTAAAAAAAGAGTCTAGACAGAACAACTGAATTTTGAACCAGAAGAAAGACATCTCTAAGACCAAAGGTACAAAAATGAGTACAGATAGCCGTAGCTTGTAAAGCAAGGTGTCGAGCTAAAAGGTTAGAATTCTAGTCTAAGCCCCGTGGAAGTTGGAAATGTGGTCATCGTTCCAAGTGAGCGGGCGTGAGCACTGGGTGGGTTTGTGTAGGGAGCAGGCAGGCTTTAGGGGGAGAGAGAAGTCTTTCCCAGGACAAGTGGAAGGGTTGACGCTAATGTTCCAGCCAGGACTCCTCACACAGAGCCGAGAGCCCTCGTTGCCGCATCGCATGCACACACGTGTGTGTGTGTGTGTGTGTGTACACATACATACTTCCAAGCCTTGTGTCCATTGACTTTATTCTGAAGGACTCTCACAGTCCTGATTTCCCAAGTAGCAATTGATGTTCCTACCAGACAGAATTGATTTTTCAGTCATCTGTCTCTTCAGTTACGGAAGTTCTGCAGATCTCAGGAAAACCATTTCAAGCAGCTACCAAGCTGCCTGCCTTCAGTTCTTTAAATATTCTGTTTAAATAAGACCTATTTCTGTCTTAAGTTTTTCTTTGTTATTTAGTTTTTGTACACTTAGTTACTGGGATTTGTTTTGTTTTGTTTTGTTGTTTTGTCTTTTTGTCATGTTTAATGTCACTGAAAGTAGCCTCTGGTTCACAGGAAGAACTGTGTTTTTGTTGCATTTCTCTGGAAATGCAGCCAGTTTCTCCGGCCCCTCCAAACAGATTTGCAGGTGGACAGGATGGTGCAGGGTGCAGGTGATAGAGGGTGTTCATTACAGGTGGGGTTTACTTTTGGTTCCCCCACCTTTAAAAAAAATAACAGCATTAGGGAGATACAATTCACATGCCATAAAATTTAGTACTTAAAGGTGTATAATTCAGGGAGGGCCCTTTCCCTTTGCATCTATTAGCTTACCTTTGGCTATTCAAATTATTGCCGTAAACCTCTGAGGCTAAGCCCTCTTAACAATAGAATGATTTTGAAAAGTGTGACTTAGTCACTCCAAGGAGCACAGGGTTTGTGACCTTTTAAACAATTGTGTTCTTCTAGAAACATATCCGCCTACTTCTCTGGTTTCCTTTTATACTTTCTAGATATTTGGCCAAAAAGCCGAAATTAAAGGGGAAAGAAATACTTAAAGTTTTGTTTTCCTGGATCTTTGTGTGTGATGATTTTGTTTCCTTTATAATGGTATGTGACTGCTCTCAGGAAAAAACCTAATAGCGGTTCTAGAAATACAGGAATCTGCTCATATTCAGAGTGGGGTCACACCCCCGCCCCCCATCAGTAAGTGGTGCTGGCCTGCCTTCGCCGAGTGCAGACAGCTGGGAGGATTTGAACTGAGGTCATTGGGTGTCTGCTGCAGGTTCCAACACGTACGAAGAAGCGGCTGCTTACATCCAGTGCCAGTTTGAAGATCTGAACAGGAGAAAAGATACCAAGGAGATCTACACCCACTTCACCTGTGCCACCGACACCAAGAACGTGCAGTTCGTGTTCGACGCCGTCACGGACGTCATCATTAAGAACAACCTGAAGGAGTGCGGCCTGTACTGAAGCGTGTGGAGGCGACGGAGAGGTACCACTCCTGGCGGCTCTGTTAGCGGCGCGGCGGTGGTGCGCCTCCGCGACCTCCTCTGATGGAGAACCTTCTTCTTTTCTAGTTGCCGCGGTGGGGAGCGCCGAGACCAGACTCCTCTTGCTGTCTCTCTGGGCAGCGGCGAGCACGACCGGGACCAGCGATGGTGGCAGCCTGCGGGATCTCAGCCCTCTTTAGCACAGCCTCTGTACTAGGGAACTCTCATTGACGTGAGATGCTAGAAT
Source organism: Phyllostomus discolor (assembly GCF_004126475.2). Taxonomy (NCBI): domain Eukaryota; kingdom Metazoa; phylum Chordata; class Mammalia; order Chiroptera; family Phyllostomidae; genus Phyllostomus; species Phyllostomus discolor. Next base: position 36,035,586 of record NC_040916.2, read on the forward strand.
CAGACATGGGAATTGGAGCAACTGTAAAGTATGGATCAAGACTCATTTGGATTCCGTAATCTCAAATGTTTAGTGCAGGTGTGAAATTGAGGTGCTGCATCCCAGAACTTCAATACGTAGCTTACTCTTTTTTATTTTTACTTCTTCACAGACCATCAGCAGCTCTTTAAAAAACAATTTTTCCCATAAATAACTTTACTAAATTTTATTTCTTTGTTTACAAAAGAATCTTTATTAAAACACACAGTCTTAACTATGCACATGATACGAGCAGATCTTCTTAAAAGCATTCCTCTCCGTAGGACCCGTTGTTTTTACTCTTGGTGTGGTTGGAATGGAATATTTCCATAATAATCTGATTCTTCAGTTATGGGGCTAGAATTACGGCTTTTTGGATGCAATTTATGTTACTATCCTGTTGAAAGTACCATTATGGTTTCTAAATGGTAATTACATTGGAAAGTTCTGTAATAAGATTCTAGCTCTCTCTCTTTTTTTTTTTTTAAGCTTAGGGTTGAAGGTTAACCTGATTTACCAAATTACTAGGTAAATACTTCTGTGGTATGATAAAGTCAACTTCTTGGATTCAGACACACCCAGGGCAGCTGCCAGCCAGAAATGCAAATTGCTAAATTTCAAACAGAACCAGTGACTTTGCTGCTACACCCCTGCTAAATCGACAGCTTTGATTCTTGCTCGTTTGTCTCGGTCACAGGGAGTTTTGTAAAAGATGCCCTTTGTTTCTCATCTTCCACGGCCCCTTCCTTTGTGGGCAACATCGGACGTGTATTAGCAGTGCATGCTTTTCCTTTGTAAATGTGGTGCCAAATCCCTGTTTGCCATTGTTTTTATTGTAGCAGTGTTAGTTATAGTAATCCTTAGTACCTCCTTTTGCTGAAACTATTGCATTTTGGGACCTTCTTCCCCTTTGTCGTGTGTACAGATTTTCATCTGTCATAGTTGGCAGCAGTATTAAAATGGTGAGTAAAGAGTCCAGGTCTGTCCCTGTTTGTAACTAGTCCTTTGTGGAAACATTTTCTTGTGTTTCTTTGTGCCCCTGCTGAGTGTGCTTTGGCCTTTGTCTGAGAGCGGGTTCAGGTGGAAAGGTCCCCCGAGGCGATAGTGATGCTGCTTCTCGGCCGGCCTGCGGCCTCAGGTCCTGTCTGTGTAGGTGATGTGCTCAGAACCGCTCTCCAGGCTCCTGGTCTGGCTGTGCGGAGCCCCGGTCACCCCAGCCCACGGCGTGGTCCGTGCGAGGCACGGCGCCTGTCGGTGCCCAGCGTGTGGTCGCGGGAGTCAGGCGAGGGGGTGCATGCGGGGCACTCCGCGTTCGCAGTTGGAGCAGTGCCTTCCGGGGTCCGGTCTTCCAGGGCTGGATTTGGTTTCATCTTGGACGTGACGTTCGAACGAAAAGAGAGGTGTGGTGGTCGTCGAATCTGGTTCAGAGAGTCAGCCGCAGGAGTGCAGTGCCTTTATTGGTAGTTTCTGTTTTGTTTTGTTTTGTTTTTTCTCTCTTACTCTTTTTGGAGAAGTATATGCAGATGGTGAACTGTGTTAGCTAACAAATTTTTCTTAGGGTTGGGGAAAACTGGATCTAAAAGAAAGAAAATGATCGGCTTCAACTGGCGACTGACTTAGGCCCACAATGTAAATAGGGTTGATAGTTCTTGTTTGTTCTGAGTTTGTCTTCTTACTGTGCTTTGTAAATAGAATCTCCCGGTTATGAGAACTGCTCCAGCATTGCCTTAACTGGAGTCTCTCCGTAGTCTGAACGAATGGGATGGTGCTGTCGATAACCCAGAATAGCAGATCATCAAAACATTCATGTTATTTTAAAAGGCATTTTGTCTTCTCATTTGAATACGTCTGTATGTTCATTTTTAGCCCTTCGTTAGTGAGAGATAGTAGTAGTTCTCCACTTCTTGGTCTCTGCAACAGTCACACTTGTTCTTTATTTACGTGAAGACCATCCCTTACCCACCACCCCACATCACTTACCTAAATGTCCATTCCTCGTGGACACAGGGCACCGTGTGAGTCAGTGGTTTTCAAACATGCCTTAAGTCAAAATCTCCCGATCCAACTCAGAGACTGACTCGTGGCCGGCGGGCTAGCAATCTGTAACTTTCAAAAGGTTATTCTGATCAGCAGCCTTGCTAATCACTATCACATTTTGAAATAAAAAAATTTTTCTTACAGCAGAGCTAGAATATGGGTGTGAGACGTCCTATCTACTAGGATGGAGAAAAAGGGTTGATCATTGTAATCAAAGAAACTGAAGGTTGCCCGGGGTCCTGTCTGTGAAGGATGCTGGAGGTTTGTGATGGGTGGTGGTTTAGAATTCAGGTGGCCAGGCTTTGGACCACCCAAGGAATCACCACACGTGAGAGAGAACATTAGATTTCAGTGAATGGCGGCCAGTCTGTAGAGCCCTGGCAGGAAGGCCCGCAGGCCGAGCCGCTGACGGCGTGTCTCCTCCAGCTGGCCACCCGGGCTTTCGGCCTCGTGACAGGGCTCGCCTCCTGGCGTGCACATTCCAGAAACTCCTGCGTTGTTCGTACGTGGATCTTGAGATGACCTTTTCCTCTTAGACTGTTAGATTTCTAAGTCTAGTTCAGTGTATCACTTCTTTATTTGCCCTGATGGATTGTTTTTTTCACAACGTGCTGCATTCTAAGAATAGATGGACCAAAATTTTAAAAACTGTTCTCTTGCCTTGTTCTTCTGTTTATTCTCCCATGTATTTGTTTTATTACATGCCAATTTTGGAGTATTTAAAAATAATTGCTGGTTCTCCTAATTCGTTGGCCCACCTTATTTCCATACCTGCTGGTCGCCGTTCTCTGATTTGTGGTCGTGACTTTCTTCGGACATTCTCGTCTGGCCTGACTGGTTTCCTCATCCGCCGCCACTTGCGTAGCGCAGTTCTGGGGTCTCCTGCTGCGGAGCCCCTTGCTCCAAGGCGCACGCCAGGTAAGGCTGGCTGCCTTCCAACCACACGCTGCCTTTGACTGATCCCCCCTTCCAGGCGGTTTCCCCTTTCCAGAAAGAGGAGTCCTCTCCGCTCACTCGTGTACAAACCGAGAACAGCACCGACGCCCGTCACTCACGTCACTCACGAAGTCGTTCCTGCGTGGTGCTGCCCGGAAGCCATCTCGGTTTCCCGGCCTGCCTGCCGGGTCGTGCTTGTGTTCTCCAGGCTTCACGGCGCGGGCGAGGGCTGTGGCCCCGGGCTGGCCGCAGCTCTCCTCGGAGCTTCGAGGCCGTCCGAGCACAAGAGCAAACCCACCGCTGCTTCGAGGCTTCACGCTGAAAGTCTTGCCCTGGCCGGCAGCTCAGCTGGCTAGAGTGTCACCCCTACGGTGCCGGTTTGATTTCCGGTCGGGGCATGGGCCACAGTCCGCCGAGGAGCTGGTGCATCAGTCAGTGGGACAGCAAATCACATGTTCTCTCTCTAAAAGTTCAGTTTGAAAAGGTTGGTCTTGCCGCCAACTATTGGAAAGTAAAAGAAAGATGTAAGAGGCCCGGAAAACTCATGCCCAGGATGGTCATGGTGTTTGTTACGTTACCTTTGTTTGGTTTTAAAACCCGCCCCCGCCCCCCCCCCCCCCCCCCCCCAGCTTCCCAGAGCCTTTTACGAGCACTTCCTTCCACTGAGGAGGGCGCACGTGGGGACAAGTCAGGGCCAGGGCCGGCATGTCTGATACGGGGTCGAGCCCAGGGCTAGTCTGACTCAGCCTTCGCGGGAATAGGTTGATAAGGAACGGTGTATAGGAGTAGCTACCCTAGAGATGCAGGATTAAGGTGTGTGCATTCCTTGGCTAAGCTACTACTGCATTAAGATGTCTGAGACCAGACTGGGAGCAAGCACTTTTAACTAAAAATGCCCCGGGTGGTTCCGATGCCTCCGGCCTGGGCCAGCACTGGGGACAGCTGAGCGCACCTGGTATTAAATACCAGCACAAGCCGAGCACAGGTAACAGCAGCATGCCCAGGGGACGGCTGAGTTATTTGTATTTGCCAACAACAAGCACCTTTTATACGTGGCTTACCGTGCCTTCCCCCAAAAACATTTAGCGTGAGGACTGTTTGGTCAGAGAACATTCCTACATTTTAGATACTTAGTTTTTATACAAAATTAAAACGAAACGGGCTTCTAAACATTGTATTTATTTCACTGCATTTATTTATGCAGTGGAAACTGAAAGACACTCACACCAAAGGAAAGATAAAAGCCCAGGATAGCACCACCTGTGTGTGTAAAAACACGAACATTTACCGTCGGTGGGAAAAGAGCAAAGCCTGCAGCCTGAGCCAGGGAGTGGAAGCCTTGGGGCGGGGGTGGGGGGGGGCGCTCGGGGAGCCGTGGGGGAGCGCGTGGCTGAGGCGGGTGCAGAAGGGTCTGTGGGCAGCACTAACGTCTCCTCCGCCTGGAGTCCGGGCGGGTCATCGAGCAGCAGACGTGGTCAGTGCTCAGCGGGGGCGCGCCGTCTCAGGGTGCGAGCCCTCGCTGTGCTCCGGGCTCTGAGAGCAGGGGTGTCCCGTTTTGCACAACCTGGTTTTTCTACCTCCCAACCCAGCGGTTTTCAACCCTTTTCATCTCATGGCACACACACACAAACTAATTATTAAAATTCTGAGGCATACCAAAAAATATTTTTTCCAGTCTGAAAAAAAAAAATAGCTATCATTTGGATTCATCCACACCCGAGGGCTGTTGTGTTGGCTGTCGTCGTTTTCTGATTCGACAGCCTAAGGGAAAACAGGTCCATGCCCTGGCTACACAGTCAGATATTGCGTGTTTTAAAAATTCTTGCAGCACAGCCATTGAAAAGCGCTGTCCTAACCCCTACCTCCCTCCCTCATGCACCCATGGTCCACGTGTGAGAAATTCCCAGTGGACAGACGGCAAGAAACTACCTGTTCTAACCGCGTTCTTGCTCGTGTGGGATAAGGGTCCCGAGACCTCGGAATCGTGGGAGGCTGGAGTGCTGTTTGGCGTGCTGGGTTCTGTTTTCCCTCTGCACCCGGCTGGCTGTGGAATCTTGCATCTTACCTCCCTGTTCTGTTGGCTGAGGGTTCCGTGCAGGTTCCGACTGTGAAGTTCCGTGGTTGTCATCGAACAGCAGTCACACAAGTGCTCTGGGAGTGCTCCCGGTTCTCAGGCCGACACCGCACGGCACGGAAGGCTCCAGGGCGGTTGGACCCGCAGATGCACCCCCGGGGCCGGCCGTCTGTCCCCGGCTCCGCTCCCCGCGCTCACTTTGAAGACCCGGAATGAACCGCAACTATATGTGGAGCAGGTGGAAGGTCTTCATTTTGCATTTAAGTCCAGTTTTTTATTTTCTGTTCATACTAGCACTTGTTCATGACCAGAAGGCAGAAGGGTCCCTTCTGCTGTTTGTCCCCACCGAAACGTCTGCACGCTTTGACCTCGCGGGACCCCCAGAGGCCCTGGCGCACTGGTGGTCCCCGCCCGACCCTGTGGTCCTGCTGGAATCCGAGCTCCGGGGGCTGTGCCGGGTCGAGAGGGCAGGGGTCGCTAGGGGCTCTCCCCCCTTCACCACCTCCTCCACCCGGCACATCCCCGAGTATAGACTGGGCTTCGCACGCTGTTACTGCTCACCGTGGGGATGGGGCTGCCCTGATTGGTCTGTTTGGGCTGCATGTGGGTGAATTGTGTTCACCAGAGCAGGACTCGTTACACATGCAAGTCTTTAACTTTGCCTTTAGGACTGAGCTTGTGTGCTGCTTTCACCCAGTCCTCCCCCACAGAAACGTACAGGCACATTCCAGCTGCCGTGTACGCTTTTCCCCCTGTTTTATTGTGGTCAGATATACAGAACATCAAACTTACCGTTGTAGTTATTGTAAAACAGCTCAGCGGTATTAGCTGCATTCACATTGTTGCACCCCAAGCACCCCCATCCGTGCCCGGAACTTCCCGCCTGCCCAGCCTGGAGCTCTGTCCCTGGAAACACCGACTCCCTCGCTGCCCAGCCCCTGGCAACTGTCGTTCCTCTTGTAAGTGGAACCCCAGGGTGTGTGTCCTTTTGTGTCAGTCACACTGTATTTTTGGGGGGGTAACAAATTTCAGCAGGTGTACATGTGCCGTGGAACCTGGTTTCCAACGGGTGTGCCGTCTCCAGTGCGGAATCCCTCAGAGCAGGGGGCGCGGGGGAGCTGCCCTCTAAGGACACGAACAGGAAGTGACACCTCCAACAAACAGAGCCGTTCTTACTTTTGTCATTTTATGCTGATTTCGCATTCCATTTGAGACTGCTTGGTATTTAGTTTGGAGATGATTATGTTAAATATCTCTGATTTAGAGATTGCACAATTAAATAACCAAGAATTTGGTTGGGAGTGGGAGGAGCTTGGGAGAATGAGAAGTCTGACTTCCCTGGACGGTGTGGACTAAGCCTGGTGGGTAGAAAAGGGTCGAGGGCTTTGCATTCAGAAGACGGTTTTGAAGTTCTCTCTGCTACCTCCGGCAGTGTGACCTTCCCAGACACTCCAGCTCCCCGGGCCTTAGTTCCTGATCTGCAAATTGCTAGTGAGGGGCCTAGAATGGTTAGGGTTGCAGTTGGTGAAAATAGGATTGAAAATTTCTTTCCGACCTACCTTATAACAAAAAAAAAAAAAAAAGAACTTCTGATCACTTACAAAAGTACTTAAAGCTAACAGTATAGTGTAAATGTAAAAGGAAGCAAAAGAAAGCAAAGACAGCAGAGTGAGTACGTGGCTAATTTTGGTTTTAAGCTTTCTAGCAGCTATTATATGCAAAGAGAACTCTTCATGCGCACTAGTCAAAAAGCCCATGAGACAAAAATAAACCAGTTGTGTGTACAGTACGAGTGTGCTCTGGGTGTAGTCTGGGGGCCACCTGGGGGCCTGCCCGTCAAGCTGGGGAGGGAATAATGCCCTTCGGGGAAACCTGTCCAGAGCATTCACCTTCGCACCCAGAGGCGAGCCCGTGTTGGCCCAGAGTTCCCGCGGTCATTTTGACGCCTTTCTGGGGTGCAGGGGGATTGAGGGCCAAGGCCCCAGAGTTTTATCCCACGTGGACTGGCCCGGAGAGTTCTGGTGGAGAGCATCGTCAGACGAGTAAACAGATCCCGAAGCAGCCGCAGACCACGGTTGCCCTGGGCACCGCTGCTTCCGCCTCCAGAGTGAGCTTGTGGGTGTTCGTGCAAGGTGGCTCGTGTGACTGCGTACAAACCAGCGAAAAGTTGGGACATCAACCAGAGAAAAGGGGGGCAGTTGAACTAGACTTTCATTCTGCTAGACGTTGTTCTTCCAGGAGGCCTGTCTCGCTGACCGTGTCCATGCCCGTGAACTTGGGGCAGGTTCTGCAGAAACACCAGTGATGGGAGGGGGGAGGGGTGCCTGGGATAGGCCTTCCTAGCCTGGCCCAGAAGGAATCCTGCCTGGAGTCGGAGATCAAGGGAAAGCTCATGAAAGCAGGAAGGAGCGCGGCGTGAGTGTGGGGAGGTGGGGCTTCCCTGTTTGAAGGTGGATGAAGCGGATGGATTGCGTTGGGGGCCTGTGTAGACAAGGCCGCAACTCTGGTGAGGATTCTGCCGGGTGCTTCAGAGCCGCCACCTGGAACTGCACCTGGTGTGCTGGCTTTCCGAGCGATTCCCAGTTTATTTCAGGCGTTCTTAAGTATTGAGAAGAGGCCCAGAGGTTTCATCAAACTGCCCAAGGACCCATAAAAAATAAAAAGGGTGTTCTCTCTCTCTCTTCCCCTCCTCCCCTCCCCCTTTCCCTGGAGCACCCCTCCCCCTTTCCCTGGAGCACCCCTCCCCTACATCTTCCTCCCTTTCATTCCCGCAAGGCACGCACCATTGCTCGCTCTCCAGAGTTCCCAGGGCCCTTGTTTTGCTTCTGTTGCTTGTTTCCTGAGCCCACACAGCCCAGCTGGCTCCCTTCTTCTACCTCTGGGACTTTCTAAAACTTTCCCTTGTGTTTGGGGTGTGGGGGTGGGGGGGGAAGACTCAGAAGTGAGTCCGAGTTGAAGCCAGCCGCTTGGAAAAGTCCCCGCACAGGCTCACGGATGCAAGACGTCTCACCCTGGCTTTTTCTGGGGCCGAAGTGTGTTCGTCGACAGTAGGCAGAGTCATTTCCCTGGATTCTCTGGTAATCCTCCCAAGTTGGTTTCTTTTCCAGGAGCCAGACTAGCAAATGAATCCAATTTTAACAGCCCCGAGTTTTTCCCTCGGTGTGCTCCAGGCTCATACGGCTCTCTGGTATCACTGGGGCTAGTGGCAGCCTAAGTGGGGAAGTGTGTTGCTGGCAAGGAGAGTGTTTTCATTTTAACTGACACATTCTTTTATAGACTGAAGCTGGATGCCAAGAGCCTTCCTCAGGAGCAGTTGTGAATGCTAAATCTGTACTCGGCTTCACCCCCTCCTGTGACGATGCATGCAAAGCTAGCTTCCTCTCCCCTCCAAGGAGTTAAAAGGGGGCAATTTACTTGGTTTGTTTGGGAAGATGTTGTTTTCAGCCAGGCCTCACAGGAGTCCCCCCTCAACCGCACAGGTTTTTACTGCCTGAAGCAAGATCAGCTGCCTGTTTTGTTGGGAAACATGCAGCAGTTGCAATGAGAATTTTAGGATTGCTCGCTTACTCCCAATTCTGTCAGGGAGAAGTCGCAGCTATAAAATCATTGTAGTACTCTTGAGTGCGAGTGTGTTGACACGCTCCCAGTTTACTCAGAAAGTGGCTTGTGTAGCTGAGAAACAGTTACTTAGAGCTAAAGGAAACTTTGTCTCGTTAGCAGCGTGGAGGAGGGAGGAGGGAGAGTCTATGCTTAGTAAAGATGATTGTTTTTAGGTACGTGCCTTGGACACTAACTTGCCTCTCCAGCCATCCAGATCTTAGGAACCCACCACTGACAGATCTCAGTGTTGCCTTAGCTTGATGGCTTGTTTTTCATGGTGTGGTTCTGTTGTTGTTTTCTGCTTTGCTTGGGGCAGTTCATCGGGAAACCCGGTGCTGCGTTTCCCAGACGGCAGCCGCCATGCAGGGTTTCTGTCCGAGACTAACCACACAGCCTTTCTGCACCCTCCCTTCTGTTACATTTGTGATGGTCAGAGTAACCCTGAGAGGCAGCAGAGCAGTGGACGGTCTTCGTTTTGGAGGGGAGGGACTCACGCTCAGACAAAGGACGTGTTTACACTTTCCAGTAAGGTGCAGAACCAGTGCTGGAACCCGGGTCTTCGGACTGCTGGCCTTGGGCTCTTTAAACTGCGCGGGCCGCCCTGCCACGAGCACAGGTGGGAGGGCCGTCCCGACCATGCCTGCCCCGTCTCCAGGGGAGGGTGCCCTCATCCCCGGGTCACGGCGCGTGGTGTCCCGCTGGAGAGCGCCTGGACCCCGGTCCCATCAGCACGGCGCACACTCGGGAAGCGGCGGCGGTCAGAAGAGCCCGCAGTCCTTGAGGTTCTCTTTGATGATGATGTCCGTGACCGCGTCGAACACGAACTTGACGTTCTGCGTGTCCGTGGCGCAGGTCATGTGGCTGTAGATCTCCTTGACGTCTTTTCGCATGTTGAGGTCGAGGAACTGACTCTTGATGTAACTCCCTGCATCTTCGTAAGAGTTGTTCCCTGGTTTCCGGAAAAGACAGTGAAGAAGCGGGGTGAATGGACACTCCTCAGCTGCTCACTTACTGTTCAGGCGGCGGACCGGGTCCCCAGGATGCCGTGTTAGCTGCGGCCGGGGGCCTGCTGGGCCGGAGAAGGGTCCCCTCCTGTGTCACCCTCCCACGTTCCTCCCTGGGGGGGAGCAGAGACACCGAGGGGAGCGGCGTCTGCGTCTCCGCCCCTGGCTGCTGGCAGCTACTGTTGGAATAGCAGGGGCCCCCCTGCGTCTTGACTCGGGCTCTGCTCCAGAGCCCTCGGGCCTCGGGCCTCGGGCTGGATGCCCACGGCTCTCAGCTGAGACGTCCAAACACCACTTGTCATCGCAGAGCTCCCGAGAGGAGGGAGTACTGAGGGGACGAGGGGTCACCAGCCTGGCAGAGCGGGGGTTCACTGAGCACTCCTTCCTCAGAGACCGTCCCCTTGCGTCTCCTGGGCCCGGGACACGAGGCCCCGGGCCGTCCTGACCGAGAACGCACCACCGCTGTCTCCCGCCCTCGGCACTCGCTTACCGCCGTACTCTGGAAAACAGATGCTGAGATGGACTTTCTTGATCTTTTCCTCAAAGAGGTCCTTCTTGTTGAGGAAGAGGACGATGGACGTGGCCGCGAAGAACCTGTGGTTGCAGATGCTGTTGAACAGGTGCAGCGACTCGTGCATGCGGTTCTGGGGAGAGCGAGCCGGCAGAGGGGCGTCAGGCCGGCCCGGGGGTGCCTGGCTGCCTGCCCCCGTGCGGAGGCTAGCGCCCCAGCTGTGAGGGCGAGACGGGGGAATGCGTCCCTCTCTCTAGTCCAGCCAGAGGACCCCGGCTTCTCGCCTTCCCGCCCTGGCCGTGGGGCTGGGGGAAAACCACCGAGTTCTCAGAGCCTGTCTCCCTATCTCACGGGGTCACCGTGCACAGTCAATGAGAGCACGTACGGAGAATGTCCCTGGCTGTGAAGGTCAAGGATGTTATTATGCAGGTCAGTGGCGGCCAGGGCACAGCTGAGGGTTTTGACCTCCATCAGTGCCCCTGACGTGGGGTTGGAGCTGGGCCCGGGTTAGCGTGTGCCGACCTGCGTCCCCAGGATGATTTCCAGAGGCTTCCGTGACAGAGCCCTGGGCCTCATTGTGTGCGGGAACGCAGTGGAGATCCTTTGACCCCGGTGCCCAGGGGTGAGGGCTGGGGGGCTTCCCAGGGCCACACACAAGCTCTCCCCACCCCCATGTCCTTCTCCGACCGATAGCCACCATGCGTGATGGGTAGAGGCCACCATGTGTCTGCAGAGGTTGCCCAGTGCCCCAGACACCGGCCTGGTCTCGGGGAGCGGGCCCGTGGAGTCCCGAGGCATGCGTGCTCTTAGCTACCTCCACCCTCGTCACCTGATAAGGACAAGCTAAGCTGTAGCCTTCTGTCATCGCTAGCACTCCCAGGAAGCCCTTGAAGACCTCGGGAGACCTCGGAGACTTGAAGCGGTCTTGGAAAATGAGGGGCCCTGTGAGACACTTGGCTGGAAGATACTTAGGGTGCTCACACGTGAACTTGAACTACTGAGGAGAAGGGAGAAGAACTGGAGCAAGGGGAGGGGGGGCGGGCCGGAGCTCTGTCTCCGCCCCGTCAGCGGCTGGGCCTCCGTTGGTGGAGCAGACGCCGGTGTGAGGTCAGCGCCGCCCCTGCCTTTGACCTCCGCGGTCTCAGACTCAGGAGGTGACCGTCTGGGCCGACACTTGTCCTGCAGAGCCCCTGTCTCCTAAACCTGCAGGCCCCGGTCTGTTAGGAGGTTGGTAGAGGGGCACTGCAGTGACCCGTCTCCCAGAGGGAGGGTCGTGGGGGCCGCCCAGGATGTCCGCCCAGGCTGCCCGGCGCCGCAGCGGCTGGCTCACCACTCCGTCGTCCTCCACCAGCACCATGTCGTAGGCGCTGAGGGCCGAGCAGAAGATGATGCAGGTGACCCCCTCGAAGCAGTGGATCCACTTCTTGCGCTCCGACCGCTGCCCTCCCACGTCAAACATCCTGCGGGGAGAAATGACCGTCCTCGCAGGTGTGGCCAGCGTATGACCACGTGCACCGGGTGTTTGCCCATGGGAGGCGGCTCCCGTGGGGCCAGCTGGCCGTGAGATGGGAGCCGTGTGTCCAGGGCGAGTAGGACGCGTGTTCGGACCGGGCCCCGGTGAAGGTCGGGAGGCACGCCCGCGCCCGCGCCCCCAGGGAACTGTGCGTGTGCCTGTGGTGCCTTCAGGGGCCTCGCGCTCACCTGAAGTTCAAGTCCTTGACGCAGAACTTGGTCTCCACGATGCCTGTGGTTTTGACTCTGGAGCGCAGCACATCTTGCTCACTGGGGAGGTAGCCGGGGGCCGTAATCCGGTCCAGTTGGTTCAGGTAGCTGAGAAAAGTCATGGGCATTGATGATCCTAGATTTTCCACAGCCAAGGCCAGGAAAGGTAAAGGACCTCCCCCATAGGCGCACAGCCTCACGTGACAGAACCAGGGCCAGAGTCCGTGCTGTTCAGCCTAAGGCTCTTCCCGGCAAACCCTCGTGTGTCCTTGCAGAGGGAGGTGTGGGGCGGGCTGAGGGCCGGGCCCCTCTGCCGCAGGGTCCTGCCCTTGTGAGTCGGGTCAGGTGACGTCCTCGCATTTCCCCTGGCTACGGGGTTTCCAGACCGAGATTCGGTGGTTGCGATGGGTGCCGGAAGTCCCACCCCAAAGTGGGAGTGGGCGAAGAGGGCCGGCAGGGACACGGGACAGCAACCACTGTGACGCGTGGACTGAGTGTACACCCTGAACCAGGTTGGGGAAAACTCCACACGATGGGGAGACGGGTATTTCATGACACTCGAGAATTATTTAATATTTAGGTGTCGTGATTATATAGTGCTTTCTTTCTTAAAAAGAGTCATTTTTAGAGACACGGTGACATTTTTAGGGTGAAGTCATAGGATATCTGGGATTTCCTTCAACGTAACCCAGTGGGGGGAGAAGATGAAATGCGAGTGGCCACGCGTCGGTAACGGTTGAAGCCAGGCGATTCGTTGTGCAATTCTACTTTTATAGGGTGCGACAGCTCCCATAAAAACGGGTTAGAGAAGAAGGGGGAGGAGGGCAGACGTGGAGAGGAGGCGCCGAGAGGGAGTGGGGAGGGGGTCGCACGAGCACCCCTTGGGTGCAGGCGCCTCTGAGTTTGCACACTCGGCTGCTCTCGGGAGCCTCGGCGCCGTGTCCCGCGTCACAGACGACGGGAGGGTTCAGAGGAGTTACACGGCTCGTTTGGGGGCGAGAGGCACCGTGGTGCACTGTGGGTAAAAATTAAAAAGAAACAACTGTGGACAAGCAGACCGGACTGCACATCCAGCCTGAACTCAAACCGGCCGCTTCTTTACGTGACTAGGAGCCTATCAGTCGTGCTCGAAGTGAATGAGCTGCTCTGAAGCCCCGTTTTCCTCTGTAGACAGGACTCCTGGAGGGTCCTGTCTGCCTCGAAAGCTTCTGCAGATGAAACGAGGTGGTGTGCCCAGCGCAGCCTCCGAGGGAGGGGCCTCCCGGGGACCGTCAGAGCACTGCGTCACCAGATCCGAGGACGGGACGAGGGCTGAGCCGGGGCGTGCCTTGGACTGCGGAGCTCATGCCCGTCTGTCCACGGAGCTTCGCTGTTCGAGGTCAGACTGACGGACGCACTCTGCGCCTCGTGGTTTTGGAACCAGCTTTGCACAGCTGCTTGCTCCCATCTCTGACCGGCTACCCTTGGTTAGCCTGGCGCTGTCTGTGCCCCACCACGCCCTGGCACCCGGGGGCACAGACGGAATGAGCGAAGGGACTGCCATCATTTCTGGTTAGTGGCCTACGTAGAGTCTGGGTTAGAAAGCTAGAAAAATCCGGCCCTCAGAGGGCCATGATGCACCGGGGCCTTCTGGACGAGGGGGCAGACTGTGGGGCCGGCCAGCCGGCCGTCCCAGCGGCCCTGGTTCTGAAGGGAGCGGTGACATGTGAGGCTTAGGGGCCAGCTGAGGGCTGCTGCACAGAGCTCCTCCGGCTTGAACTTGGGGCCTTCAGCTTCACGGGCCCATGGGAAGCGATACAGAGCGGCCCATGTCCCGACCTGAAGGAGGCGTCAGGCCCAACCCGCGGTAAAACCCTGCGGGAGCCCAACCAGCCGGGACCCGGGCCGCATTTGGTGCCCAGTCTCCAGCCCTCGGCCCAGAGTCTCTCCCGGAAGGCGGCCCCGCCTCCTCCCGCCCAGCCCAGCCCGGCCAGTCTCACTAGGAGGCCGAGTCGTTGAGCTGGTACTCCGCGGCTCTGTCCACGCAGGCTTGCACCCCGCCGTCCCGCCACAGCCTCCCGATGACCGCCACCAGCTCAGGGGGCATGGTGCCCTCCTCGACGGAGTCGGCCAGGTGGCTGAGCAGCCGCCCGTCCTCCTGCAAGGCAGAAAGCTGGCTGGGGGCGGGGCCGGGGTCCTGCAGCCAGGGGGGTGCTTGGCATTGCTCCCACAGCCCGGTGCGGGGACGGCGGCCGGCAAAGGTTCTGTCTCAGAAAGCACACTAATTTCTGAGAGGTGCTAGGTGGCGGTCTATCCGGTCCTGGGCTCCCCGCAGGGAGCAGAGGTCCTGGGGCCTTCCTCAGGTGTCCCCCACCTTCCATCCTCAGTCTGCAGGCACCCCACCACAGGACTCGCCCTCTGCTCAGGGACACTGGGGGCTTAGAGACCAGGCTGCCGGTGAAGCAGGCGAGATGGTGCAGAGGAACCCATCAGCGCTGGTGCACTCATTGGTTGATTTTGTATGTGCCCTGACCGGGGATTGAACCTGCAACCTTGGTGTGTCGGGACCACGCCCTGGTCCATTTCTTTCCACCCGCCCTTGACCACACACCGTTAAGCACGTACCGCACGGCTGGGCTCGGCGTAGTCGATGCCCAGCGCGGACATGGCCCGGACAACGGCCAGCACGGACTGCAGCACGTTGCCGTAGATGACGGACTTGTACTCCAGGCACTCCTCCGGAGAGTAGCCGTCCTGGTGGATGATCCTGCGGGAGTGCACACCCGCCCCTTAGCTGCCCGGGGCAGCCGGACCACAGGGGCCTCAGGGGCCGGGAGTCTGGGGTGGGGGGGGAGTGAAGGGTCATGAGCACCTGATCTGCTCCTGCTGCTGCCCTGAGGTGGAGAGTTGGAGGGGCGAGGGGTGTGCCCGTGAGGGGCACCAGGTCCTTTCCACCCTTTATGTCAGGGTTCCCCAGCCAGGAGCCCCCCCCCCCCCCCCCCCCCCCGGCCCCAGTGCCAGCACGGGCTCTGGGACTCCTGCAGCCCGCCCTGGCCCTTCCTGCGGGGCTACTCACTTCATCTGCTTGACGATGGTGCTCTTCCCCGACTCCCCGGCCCCTGCAGGGAGAGGGGCTCACGCTCCAGGTTTGCACCCACTCTCCCCACCCCTCGGGGAGGCGGCCCGTCCTCGCTGGCACCACATGAGGGACCGAGCAGGGGTGACGGGGGCCCTGCCTTGCCACTGGCCGTGAGCCCAGGCCCTTCGCTCTGGACTTGGAGCAGTTTCTCCCCTCTCACTGCCTGCATTTTGGGCTGGATGGTCCTTTGTGGCGGGGGCGGGGGGGGGGGGCATCCTGCCCAGTGGAGGGTGCTGAGCTGTGTTCCTGGGCCCTACCCCCCAGAAGTCGGCCGCGCTCCACGCTGACAGTCGAGACAGCCAGAGGTGCCTCCAGATGTGCCCGTGGCGGGGGGGGGGGGGCAGAGCCCACTGAGAACCACGGAGCAAACCGGCAGGGGTGGGGAGCTCCTCGAGCCCATTTCTCCCCTCGGCCCGGTTCACGCGGGAGCGTGGACGTGGAGCAGGAGTGGAGAGAGCTGGGTCTCTCCACCAAACCACTGGTTTTCCATCCTCATTCCGTCTCCTTCATTGACTAAAATGCCCTAATATCCTCCTCTTCACGGGCCGCTGTCCCTCCATCACCACCACCTACCCTCGGGCCCTCTCCCCTGGTCTGCACCGCCCCCCCCCCCCATGCCTTCACCCCTCCCCCCTCTCCCGAGCTGGGCCCTCTGAGCTGCTTATCCTGAACGTGGAAGCAAGCAGCTTAGGCTTAAAAGCTCTCTTAGTGGCCTAGTCTCCTCCCCCTCTGCGGCCTCCTGGCTCCCTGGAGTCTGGGTCCAGCTTAGAGAGGCGTGCCCCTGTAGTGTGTCCCTAGGGCCCGCGCCACACGTCGGCTGGGGGGGTGGGGGGGGGTGGGAGGGGCGGAGGACAGCTGGCGCCTGTCCCCAGGCTGCTCTGGGCAGGCACACCCCGCCCAGCCAGGCCGTCATCCAGATCCCTCTGCACGCCTAAGGGGTTCGAGTGTCCAACACGCGGTTTTTCTGACTGGCCACTGAGGTGCTGTGCTTTTTTCAGCCCGCCTCCCTGATCGGCTTAGGAGCTCATCAGGTGTAGGACACCACCCCCCCACCCCTGTCTGGTGGGGCTCTAGAGGCAGCTACCGGCCAGGGAGCCAGGAGCACGCTGCTCCGGCGGCAGACTCCCTTCCTCCCCCATCAGGAGGAACCAGCGTGCCGGGCAGGCGGCCTGTCCCTGGAGTACGTGACTCTGACGATCTAAGCTATACGATAGACCATCTGCGTCCACCCTCCTCTTCTGCGTCCCCGAAGCCCTTCTCTGGCTGCAGATTGGGTCCCGGTCTGAGGGCCCAGGGTTCCCGGCATTTGCCAAGCCGTGAGGCGTTGGCTCTGGTTCTGCTTGGAGCTGGGCGGGTCCATCCGTGCCCACGTGGTTCAAGGGCTAGCAGAACGGCGCCAGCGTAGCTTTGGCGTTCTGCATCTGGCCGGGGTGGCCGGGCTCAGCCCTAGAGCTCCTGACCCCCCCCCCCCCCCCCAGCGTGAGACTGAGTGGGTAGAGGAAACGAGGCCGGTCCTCCTGCCTCCCCACGGGCTGGGCGGAACCCGTCCCCATCCGGGATGCGGGATGGGCAGGAAGGAACAGGACCTGCCCATCCCGCTCACCCAGCAGCAGCAGCTTCACGGTCCTGGCTTCCTTGTCCGCATCCTCCTGCAGCTTCCTCTCCAGCTCCTTGGACCGCTTGGCCAGCTCCTTGTCCTCCGCGCTGATTCCACTCCCCATCTTCCTGCCGTCCCCTCCCAGGCCGCTTCCTCCGGGCCCTTCTGCTTCCCCCCTCGGGGGTTCCTACCTGTGAGAGGAAAGGAGGAGGAAAAGGAAATCGGGATTGGGCATCAGTGTCTCAGTCCCAAAAAGCCGGTCGCCAGGGGGCCGGGGGAAGGAGCAGGCTCTGGATCTTGCTCCCTCCCTGCCTTGGCCGGGACTCCTGCCCCAGCTGGAGACCTGCCGTGTCTGGGGACCACAGCCTTTGCATCCAGTGGTGTGACAGGCCAAGCCGATTAAGAGCTCACTGTGACAAAGGACAAAGACTCGAGTGCGTCTGCGACGGGGAAGTGAGCTGCTGTGTCTGACACAGGAAGACACGGGGTGGGCCCCGGGCCTCTGGAATGAGATGACGGCTGCCCCTGCTTTGGAGGGGCCGACCCCCTAAAAGTCTCCCTCCCAGACTCACTCGCTTCTCGGTGCCGGAGGTTCGAGGCGCAAGCACAGGAAGCTCCACTCGAGTCCTGATTCTAGGGTCTCGGTTTCAAGGTGTCCGAGCCCACTCCTCCACCCCAGCGGGCGGGCCTGGCCCGAGCGCTCGCTTGCGTGGGGCGCCGCCCTCGCGTGGGAAGATGAGCCGTGCTTCCCCAGCTCCTGCAGGAAGCTCGAAGCTCCTTCCTTCTGTTGGCTCATCTCTCCTACCAGCCTCAGTCAGCAGCCCTCACTTCACGTCGCACTTGCTTTCACCTGGGTCCTCAGGAAAGGTTCGGGGGAGGAAGAGAGAAGGAAAGGGGGTACATGGTGGGGAGAATGGGGCTGCTTCCCCCCCCTCCACGAAAGCCTCCTGAGGCTGCCCTTCCCTCGGTGAGTGAGCTTGGCTGGTCTTCGGGGTGTGAGGGTTGTACTGCCCCCGCAGCCAGCTGCGTCCCCGGGAGACCGGGCTCTGTCGCTGGCTTCTCAGCGGTTGGGGCAGCCCCCGCCTGGCCCTCCGTCTGGCCCTGAGGCTGGCCGCTCCTTCCCGCGGAGATGTGAGGACAGGGAGCCTCCTCTGAAGGAGATCCTTGAGGACTTTGCCACCCAAACGAGGTGCAAGGCCCAGCACAGGTCGCCCGGAGCTTGTCAGAACTTCGGAATCTCGGGCCTTAACCCAGGCCGGCTCCCTCCGGACCCGTGTCGTTAACGGCATCGTGGGCCACATCGAGGACCCGGAGGCGGGGAAGCGCTGCCCAGGGACCGCCCCAGGACCGGTTTCTCTTCCGGCCTGCCAACGTCAGGCATCACCTGGAAAGCGCGTGCACCTCCTCAGAACAGGTGCCACTGTGCTGGGAAGAGCATCTGGTTTCTGAGATGCTCACGTGCTCTCCATGTTCTCAGGAGGGTGTGTTTTAGAGTCTGTGAGTTCTGGCACCAGCGCTAATCCCGGAGCCTGAGCAACTGTATTTTAAACTAATCAAGGTGATGATCGTCATCTGACAGGTTTGAAAACCCTGGTCCAGAGCAGTTCTGTATACATTGGAATTCAGTTAAAGAGCTGTTTAAAAAGAAAAAGAAGAAGAGAAGAACATGCTGATTGAAGTGGTCTGGAATGCTGTCCAGGCAGGGAGATTTTTGAGTTTCCTGCAGTGATTCCAACGTGCCGCCCATGCAGGGAAGCACTGAGCTCAAAAGATTGTACTTTCTCTTTCCTCTTCCAGCTGGGGTCGTGCAGCAGCAGCCATAGGGGCTGAGAAAGGGTGCAGCCTAGGCCCCCCACCTGCCAGGAGCTGAGCCCCCCTGACCCCCCCCCCTCCTCCCCACCGCCTTGCAGCTGCGTATCTGGGGATCGCAGGGAGCCGCACTGGGCCCGGAGCCTGGCCTCCCTCCCAGGGCTTCCAGAGAAACAGGCAGCCGCTGGGGCGCCGTCCAGGGCAATCACGTTTTCTCCATCAAGACTGACCAGTGCTTGCTGACCTCAGAGAAAACAGCAGAGTGCTTTGGGAATCGGGACTGTCTTGGAATCTTGGCTAGCAGGTTTCAGTAATACCTGCCCCAACCTACCTGCAATATTAGTAGCTCACACCGAGGCCAGCACTGTGCTGCCTGCCGCCTGCACCGTTCACAGCGAGGGGCTGCCAGGAATCGTGCCGGACAATTTGTGGGGCTTGCGTCCCTTAATTCTCACAGTAACTTCAAGCTGAGTGCTCTTGTCCCCATAAATTCACAGGCCGGATAACCGAGAGTTGAGGGTTAAGTCACTTGTGCAAGGTCATCAAGCTGAGCAAAGAGACAGGCAAGTGCACGAGCTTAGTAACAGCAGCACTAGCCTTGGCAAAGGAGCCCCCGACTTGCCCGAGCTTGTTCCTCTGTGAGCTCACACCACTGCAAACCTCTGCAGCCGCCCAGCTTGCGGCCTCCCCTTTCCCATGACTGAGAGGAGCAAGGGAACTCCGGACCCTCAGCTGACCTCATCGCACAGGCACAGACTGGCTGCGCACGTGCACCACCCTGACGCCAGGGACCCGCCTCCCGGCTCCAGCTCCTGTGCCTCCCCTGGGGCACTTCTGCGTCATTGTGGCGCTGGGGTTCCGGGTCCTGGTGGAGTAGGTAACGCATGTAGGCGCCGTTCCCGTTTTACAGGTGAGCGGACAGAGAAGCACAGAAGGGAGGTCCTCCTGTTGTGAACGGCTTTGGGGTTCTTGGGTTCCCCAAGACAGAGACTGAGAGGAAGCCCCAGAGACATCTTCAGACAGACTTGAAGGAGAAAGGTTCTGCGCAAGCACAGGGGAAGCCACACGGAGGAAGGACCCGCTGGGCTGCGTCAGGGCCCGGCCCTGACTGGCCGCTTCTGTACTCAGGGGACACAGTGGGGCTGTGTGGACGGAGAGGGGGGCCTGCAGGAAAAGGTGGTCTTGGAAGTGTCCAGGGGGCAGAATTGAACCTGTCAGGGTGGGGTTACTTCCTCTTCCTTTCTGGTTGCTGGGCAACTGTCTCTGGGCTTGTGCCGTGGGGCAAGATGGTTGCTCATCACTGCCACCCCAGGAAGGTTGCAGCGGCCAAACCACGGTCAGCTGCATATGCGGAACAGTGGTTTAGACACTTTCTGGCCACCTGCTCTTAACTGGGCTCGTGGCCATCTGGTGTTTTTCCATTTCTGGCCCAAGGCCCTGTACTGTCTGATTCTGCCCCTACCAAAGAGATTTCACCCTCCTCATTCTAAAGGGATTAGGGCTAGAGGTCTCTTCTCTAACTTCTTCCTGCTGAACAAGAACATTGTCCCTACACTTGGGAGGAATAAGATCCTCTCTCTGTCTGACCCACAGAGCAGTAAGGGCCCAGGCCTTCCCTGTCTGGATGGGTGGGAAGTCCAGCCATGACCGCCAGCTTAACTCGGAGCTGCCGCAGTCTGGAAGGGGCAGGCTCTACGAGAAGGTCAAGGAGGCGAGGACCCAGTGACAGTAGGAGTGGAAGGGCCATCGGGGGCTCCACAAGGGGAAGGGACCAGACAAGCAAGGGCAGGTAGCCTTTCGTGGTTTCCCAGGTCTGATTTAGGTGGCCAGGGGGGTGTACTCCTTTTTATTTTTGAGCAAGATTTTGCATTTAGCTCCAGTTTGGAGTGACTGCTTGCTTGAGGCTCAACCCAATGAACTCGTGTTTTCAGAACACCGACCGCTTTATACTGGACAGTCCTCATCGTTGACACCACTTCGTCCAGCCCTGGAGTCCCCTCATCTTGTGGCGGCGGCCACGTTGTGTTCTGACTGAGCTCTGGGGTTCAGGGTGAACGCCTTTCAACCAGGCAGTCTGCTGTGAGGAGTTCTCTGAAGTTCACGTGCGGTCGTCTCGCTGCAGCCTGTGACTGCCAGTCTCGGGAAGACGCAGTGCTCACCCTCAGTCGTTCCAAAACGAAGGACAGGAGGAAAACTGGACATGCATTTGGAGAGCCGTGGGCAGCTCTTGGGGGAAACCAGGAGAATTCCACAGTTAGTCCAGTTTACAAGTGGGAAACCAAACCCAACCCCCAAAAGACAGTGAACAGCACTGGAATCGAATATTTACAAGGGAATATTATAGCTCCTATGATAACATAATTTTTTCTCTCCAGAATCACCCTCATTTTACCAAAGAGAGCCAAGTTAAGACTAATGCACTGTGCCCTGGCTGGTGTAGCTCAGTGGATTGAGCGCGGGCTGTGAACCAAAGCATCGCAGGTTCGATTCCCAGTCAGGGCACATGCCTGGGTTGCAGGCCATGGCCCCCAGCAACCGCACATTGATGTTTCTCTCTCTTTCTCTTTCTCCCTCCCTTCTCTCTCTAAAAATAAATAAAATCTTTTTGAAAATAGCTTAAAAAAGACATGCATTGCACAAGCCTAGTTTTAATGAATTCGGCCTGGTGTTTGCACAAGTACAATGAGAACAACAGTGACTCAGATAGACTCTTTTAAAACCTGCTTTGTTGAACTTTCCTAAGACACCTCCAGACTGAAGCTTAATTAGCCTCTCAGGGCTAAGAAGACGAGCCACCAGTTGCCATCAGCATTTTCTCATAATCCCTAAAAATTTGGGTGAATTCTCCAGGTTCTCAACACTCTTCAAATGTCCTTTTTTAAAAAAAAAAATTGATTGCTCTTATATCGTCAGAATGTCTTGATGCTCGTCCTTTGCCATCTCCCAGGAAACCAGCCTTGCGTCTCACCCGGGAAGATCTCTGTGAGCCGTGTGAGCGAGGTACCTGCCTGTTCTCAGCGGCTCTCATCAGCCTCCAAAGGCGATCCTAATCCCTTAGAGCAGCGGTGCCCGACCTTCCGGCGTCTCGGGGCCGCGCTGGAAGATGAGTTGTCTTGGGCCGCACATTAAATGCATTGTGACACGTGATCACAAAAAACCTCATAATGTTCTAAGTAAATTTACAGTTTTGTGTTGGGCTGCATTCACAGCCATCCTGAGCTTCATGTGGACCATGGGTTGGACACCCCTGCTGCAGAGCTTTCTGGTGAGATCTGGAGTCTATTGATCTCTTTTGTTTTTAAATTTTTATTTATTTTTAGAGAGGGGAAGGAGGGAGAAAAGAGAGGGAAGCATCTATGGGTTGCATGGCCCCAACTGGGGGACCTGGCCTGCAACCCAGGCACATGCCCCAACTGGGAATTGAACTGGCGACCTTTCCGTTTGCAGGTCGGCGCCCAACCTGCTGAGCCACACCAGCCAGGGCTGTGTTTGTCTCTTTTAAACATGGCATTCCAGTCAAAACCTCATCAGGAGTTTCCACTTGTGCCCTTTATAAAGAGAACAGATTTCTATAGAATTTATGTAGACGACCGTATTGCCATGAAAATAATGATATTCGTTCATTCAGAGTCTCCAAACTTCCAGAGGCATTAGGGCAGGGAGAAAAATGTAAGAGTTTGACTGTCGCTTACAAAGGTATGATTTACCGAACTGTTCTCAGTCATAGGTAATTTAAGAGAAAACAGGTTTCCTTATGTTGCAGAACACAAGGGGCCAAGGGGGGTGCCGAAGGCAATGTGCTATCACCAAAAGGAACCCCCCAGGTTCGTTACGTCCGCCACCTTATAGGAAAGACGTCTCTCAATGCCAGAGATTCATGGAAAGGAAAGGAAATATTTATTTAATGCTGTACAGACTTAAAGTAGTGACCTAATGTCTCCATCAAAATCCCCAAGTCCCTTAAAACACCCACAACACACACAGTCCTTCCTTCCCCCTTTGCCCAGTCTGGGGTACCGTATCTCAGGAAAAGAAATAGAAGTCTGAGGCTCAGGCAGCCCCTGGTTCTTCCCAGTAATCTGTGCTCAGCTTGTAGGCTTCCCTCGGTTCCCGGCACCATCAGCTGTGTCACTGGGATCTCTGCTAAAGCCGGGTGGTGGTTCCCGCTACTAATGCTTCGGGGGTCCCCACTCTGGCAAAGCCGCGTGGCTCTTCCTCCCAGGGCCTTGGGAGTCCCCACTCTGCTAAAGACCGAGTGATTCTCCCCACAATGGCTGCCATGTCTTGGTTTAAATCCCCGCACCAATCTTCCTCTGCAGCCCCATTTCTGACTCCGCCCACAATTGGCTACACTTGCCAGCACTCTTATATCCTTCCAGCTTTACTGGGCTACCATCGTGAGTCTGGGCAGGCATGGCCCCATGTCACAGAGCCAATCTTCTTCAAGCTCTCACACAGGTGCTGTAACTCAGGGGACCTGCCCCCCCCAGTTATATCTTGGTGGGGAAGTTACTTCCATCCCACTGGCTCAGAGCATGGCCACAGCTATTTAACATATCTATGTAACCAGTTAAAGGTTATAGATATGTTAAATGACCACACCAGAGGTTAGCTGCAAAGCTGTTGCTATGCAAGACAGCTCTCAATGGCCTTGCTCCATGTGTCCCTTCCCCCAAGCCACACCTGTGGGGGAAGGGGTGAGGACATCCTAATATTTTCTGGACATCCTGAGTTCTGGGCCTCATTCCAAATCCCTATTTGGGGCCCCCCTCTTGGCTGCAGCCTGTAATACTTATATCTGGAAAACAGATTAAAAATCAGCAATATTTCCAATGAAAAGTTATAAAATTATAATTCTCCTCAGTTCATTCAGTCCCACATAATTAATTCTTATTTATTCTGGTCACCTTCCAGCATTCTATGTATCTAATTATTCTTTTCTTTTTCTTTAAGATTTTATTTATTTATATTTAGAGAGAGGGGAAGGGAGGGAGAAAGAGAGGGCAAGAAACATTAATGTGTGGTTTTCTCTTTCATGCCCCCTCCTTGGGACCTGGCCCACAGCCCAGGCATGTGCCTGACTGGGAATCAAACCGGCAACTCTTTGGTTCACAGGCCGGCACTCAATCCACTGAGCCACACCAGCCAGGGCTAGTTATTCTATAGTGTTCTATAAATCCTCACCCGCTTAAAGGTATGACCCCAAAATTTCTAGAAACCTGTATTTCACAATAGGCCCGAGTCCTCTCCATGGATCTTTGTGGAGGAGATGAGACACATGTGCAAAAGCATCAGAGTCAACAATGACCGCAAATGACAAAACTTTAAATGACATGGTCATAGAGCTAATTATAATGCACCTGACAAAGAACTCTGCTTTTCTCTAACAACATTTTAAGACATCAAGAATTACAAATGAGCCCTGGCTGTTGTGGCTCAGTGGATTGAATACTAGCCTGCGAACCAAAAAGTCACTGGTTCAATTCCCATTCAGGGCACATGCCTGGGTTGCAGGCCAGGTCCCTGGTTGGGGCGGTGTGAGAGGCAACTGTTTCTCTCTCTTACAACGATGTTTCTCTCCCTCTCTGTCTCCTGTCTCCTTCCCTTCCCCTCTCTCTAAAAGTAAATAAATAAAATCTTAAAAAAAAAAGAATTATAAATGAATACTGTTTCAGGACTTTGTACACTGTTGGGCATTTTTACATAATCTCCAATATATAATACCCATTTAATAAGAAGAATATCTGTACACAAATACAGCACAACTATTTCCCTAGTTGGCAAAGCTTGCTGTGCAATTCGAGCACATCCAACGGGCCTAATTAGTTCAAAACCTCGCCCCCGCAGGGAGAGAAAACAAATCCTTTGTAGTGTTTCAGAGGCCCAGCTGAACAACCCAATGCTATTTCCAGGTTAAGAAAAAGTCTCTTTTTATTTACTTTTTAAAATACTCACCCAAGGATATGTTTATTGACTTTCAGAGAGGAAGGAAGAAAGAGAGAAACATTGACGTGAGAGAGAAACATCGGTAGGTTGCGTCCCCTTGCTCCCCGACTGGGAGTGGAGCCCGCAGCCCTTGGGTGTGCCGCGAGATTCTCCAGCCCACTGAGCCACCCGGCCAGGGCAAAGGAGCCGCCTTTTACATTTTAAACCCTGGGAAGTCTGTCAAACATACTGGCCCAAAAAGATCGTGTATCATTATGGAACAATACTAAACTATTCACTTACTCAAAGTGATAATAAAAAAGTACCAAACAAAAATACAGGTTAGCAAAACCTGAGTTCTCAGTATTGAGGAGATTGTTTGCTTAAGTAATCAAGAACCTGATTAAGATAAGAAAACTAGTTTAATAAAACATTGAATCTGTGCTTTCTGGGCAGAAATTTTTAAAAAATGTGCTCTTGTCTGGTTGCTGTGTCAGGCAGGAAATTTTTTTATAATTTTATATGGTAGAACAAATATGGGAAAACATTTTTCTTTTTAATAGACTGAAAGAGAACCAAACAACTTAAAATTTCTATTCTTAGGATTCCTTTTCTACAAACCTATGACTTTCTTAGTCCCTCTTGGTCTGTCTTCTGCATTCAGAATATGAATCAAGTAATAGCCTTAGTTTAGAACAAACCATGTTCTTTTAACTCCTTCAAAAATGTATTCCCTTAAAATCTTAAAAAAAAAAAAAATGTATTCCCATACCTATGCCCTCCATCACTAAAAACCTGGTTTCTTTTTAAGTTGTTTTTATTTATTTGTAGAGAGGGAGGAAGGGAGGGAGAAAAGAGAGGGAGAGAAATATTAATGTGTGATTTCCTCTCACACACCCCCAACCAGGGACCTGGCCCACAACCCAGGGATGTGCCCTGACTGGGAATCGAACCAGCGACCCTTTGGTTCACAGGCCAGCACTTAATCCACTGAGCCAGCCACACCAGCCAGGGACAGTTTCTTAATTAGAAATCTGAACTCTTAGGAAACTAAATTTCTAGTGATAAATAAAAGGTAAGCAATTAGTGTTCTTTAAATTGATACATTTATGAGCACAATTTAAAAAAATATGTTTCCTCATAGTACAGTTTTTTTTAATGTAACATAGGACATGTTTACGAATGGACCCAAATATATTTAGTTTCTCTATAATAAGCAGAAAGTAGATAAACCTATTTCAGTAATTAATGTTTCATTATTTTGTCTTATTTGGAAATGGTCTCGACATTCAATGAATATCCATCATTTACTTTAGCTAGTAAAACTTTAAATTTTCAAGTTACTAAAGAGATGTGTAAAACAATTTAATTTAAATATAATTATTGCTAAAGAGTTACCTTAAAAGAAACTTTTTATCCAATTTACATTTATTTAATCTACTTGTTTCTAATAATTAAGTTTAGATTACTTATGAAAATTTTATTGTATCAAGCTATTTTTCTTACTGACAATTTTGCAACAGAGATAACATGAACTTGTAAAATACTTGGGTTAGCCTGTTATTTATTTAAGATTATGCTCAGATGAGCCCTGGCTGGTGTAGCTCAGTGGATTGAGTGCAGGCTGCGAACCAAAGCATCGCAGGTTCCATTCCCAGTCAGGGCACATGCCTGGGTTGCAGGCCATGACCCCCAGCAACCGCACATTGATGTTTCTCTCTCTCTCTCCCTCCCTCTCTTCCCTCTCTAAAAATAAATAAATAAAATCTTTTAAAAAAAAAAGATTATGCTCAGATGACCAAAGCTTTGCATGCCATAGAATTTCTTTAAAGCCACTTTAAAATCGTAACCAATCATAGAATGTGTTCTCTTGTCTCTGAGCGGCCTGGGGTCCTCTCCTTCAAGGGGGCCCCTCAGGGGGACCTGGAGACAAACGCAGACAACAGAAGACGGAGAACGAGTGCACACAGTTCAGGTGGACCGCTCAGGATGCCGAGTTTCAGGTGGCCCACGCTGCTAGAGGAAGCTGGTGTCGCTATGCAGCCAGAGCCCGGGATGGTGCTTGCTGCCTTGGGTGTGGAGATGAGGCTGATGCGTGAGGGGAGGAGCCTCAGGTGCCACTTCACCCCAGTCTGAGCCTCTCAACGGGGGGGGGGGGGGGGGGGGGGGAACCACACGAAAGAGAGGGCTTTTTCTCCCTCTCAGGGGGCCGCAGTGAACACCTCACTTCATGGCGTAAACTCTGACCAGGAACCGAACCGGGGCCACAACGGTGAGAGCACCACTAGAACCCAGGGAGCTGGGGCACACTCTGACCTGGTGCCCCGTGGATTCCTCTCCGGCACCAACAAGGGCAGCCCCAGCAGGCACCTTTGCCAGCTGCTCTGCCCTGTCCCTTGCAAGCCCAGGAGTGGTGGGTGAAGGCCGCAGACCCCCGGGAATGGCTCAGGGGGCCACAGAGAGACAGCAGTGCCCTCTTCTACGGGACAGAAGGCTCTCACAGAGGAGTTTGCTATGGTCACTGGGAAGTGGAGTTCCCAAAAGTCAAATCATGTAAAACAAACAACATCAACAACCAACAGAGTTCACTTCTCACACATTCACACAGTCCCCCTCCCCCCGCCAAAACATCCAATGTTTCCAGATTCAATTTGCCAGCTCTAGATCAAATGCAAAACCAGTTTCAAATTAAAAGCAAAATTCTACAACCCAGTTGGGACACAGACTCAACAAATAACAGATAGAGTTCCAGTGTCAGTTACTCAGCTTTCTCCCTGTAAAATGAAAGCCCTGTGGCTCAGGGACACCTGGTCAGTGACACCGGTCAGCTGAGCGCCCCGCCAAGTCCACCCCTGGAACAGTCCAGGGGTCACCGACCTGCGGGCCGAGAGCCACTCAGGCCTCAGTCCCTTCATCGTCCCCACTTTCTGACCCCAGGACAGTCCTGGGGCCCGGCCACGCTGCAAAAAAAACAACACACCAATTTTTGATGTTTTTAGTTTCGAAGAGAGTAGGCCAGCAAACAGCCAGGGTGTCAGCGCATCAGTCTCCTCCAGTGGAACCAGACACTCAAAACAGGCACAGGACACACAGCGTCTGTGGCGGGACTCAAGCCCAAGTTTAGGGAACTCCTGCCACGAGCCTTTGACCCAGCCTCGGGACTCGAACCTGAGACACCCGGGCTGGGATGAGCACTCTCTCTGCCCGCCGGTGTGACTGCAGCAGGAGCCGAACCCACCTTCAGGCACACAAGGCCAAGAGGAAACAATGACATGAGAGAAAAAGACAGCTCGGCCAGGAAACGGAATCCATTTGGGCAGGTGGACAGGGCTGGAGACAGGCTCGCCAGTGGCGCTGCCGCCGTGACTTGTCTTCTCTGGGCTCCGTCCTGTTGCTGTAGGGACACAGGGGCTCCCATCTGAGCTGCCACGAAACGTTTGAGGTTCTTGAGCTCCCCGAGACAGAGGTCGAGAGGAAACGCCAGAGAAATGTGCAGGCAGAGTTTATCAAGCTGGAGCTCAAGCGCAAGGGAGGCAGCACGGAGGAGGGAAAGGTCCTCTGGACTAACTGGCTGGGGGGGCTGGTCCGGTGGCGGCTTTCCCAAGCTGGGACCGCGCAGCCTCCAGGGGGCTTGTGCGGAAAGGTGGGCTTGCGAGGGCTCCCAGGGGTGGATTTAACCCGCCAGGGTGAGGCTGCTCTTCCCTTGTGTAGGGTCGCTCGGCGCCTGTGCCACCAGGGCAAGATGGCAGTGTTGCTGGTTACTGCCACCCCAGGAAGGTCGTGTGGCGGCCAAACCCGGGTCACCCGCGCAGGCCTAACGGTGGCTTCGACACGTTCTGGCCACCTGGCCTTAACTTGGCTCCCCGGCCACCCGGTGTTTTTCCATTCCGGGGCCCAAACCCCTACACTGGCCCCATACTAGCAAACAGCATCGTCGGAGTGGGCTAGAACTCAGGTGTCCACAGCCCTCGCAACCAAATCCTTTTAAGTGAAAGAAGAATCAGCATTTCCCAACAAACTTGGTCCCGTTTCCTGACCCGAGGGGAGGTGTCAGGACCTGTCTTACACCCAGTGGCAGGGACGTGGGTGAAGCCTCGTCCCGGCTGGAGTGGGAGGGTGGGGCGGAGACGAAGAACGGGGTGGGGACCGGCCTTCAGGCCCCGAGAAAGAGGTGGGGGAAACTCTCGGAGAAACGGCAGAAGGACGGGAACGCCGCGCCAGTGCTGGAGTAGTCAGAGCTGCCTCCAAACCCGCCTCCCGCCCGGCAGGAAGGACAGCGGCTCGTGCAGCTCACTGTCGGGGGGACTGACTCTGTGGCCAGAACGGCTGTAGGATGAACGGGACACATACACGTGGGCGACAGGCGTTGTGACAGAGGAGAGAGCATGAGAGAAGGACAGCGTGGAGGCACGGGGCACAGCCGAGCTCAGAGGAGCCCAGGAGGCCTGGCGTGATGGGCGGGACCCCTGGGAAGGCCTGGGGTGGGGGGGAGGGCTGGGAGATTCGGACGGGAAAGGAAGACGGGGGCCAGCCCCTGAAGGGCCTTGGACGACCAAGTGTTTGGCCAAGACTCGTGGAAGACTTATAAACAAGTACAGATGGACACAGCTGCACGAAAAGCAGTTCTGGGTGACTGCAGGGTTGAAGGGGAGGGAAGGCTGCTGGGACAGGCTGAGAAACCAGAGTAGAACAGCTTGGTTCTGGAAGGATCTATGCATAGAATATGGTTTGAGAGAGTGTCCTGGCCAAGGATTTAACATTTTTTTTCCATCACCATTTATCCCTGCTACACCCTCTTCCACCCCCACCTCCCTCCCTCGGCCCCCCTCACTGCCCCCCAAGGATCTGTTTGATGCCGCAGGTGTTCTCTTTGGCGCCAAGCACCTGCCGAGAGTGGTCTGGCCTGGGCAGGAGGCTGACACCTCCAGTGAGCTCAGGCCAGAGCTCAGAGAAGCAGATGCTGGGAGCGTGAAGGACCATCAGTGGGCGCCTGGGGGCCAGGGAGGGCCATGTAAGGGACCACTGGTGAGTAGGCCCGGAGGGGAGGAGGCTGTGTGCGGAGCTGGGGGAGGGTCCCAGAGGCTCAAAGACAACACGGAGGCCCTCCGAGGCCATAGGAGATGACTCATCCTTCATTTCCCGAAGTCTGTTCGAGCAGACAATGGCACCCCGCCGGGCTTCCCACGGGTGCTGTGGAGGTGGGGAGACTGAGGCTTAGCTGTAATCAGGGTGGACTTCCCAGCAGAGACCATGCACCGAATCGCCTGGAAATGGGGAGGGTTGCAGGGCGAAGGGTGTGTTGCACGTGAGACTAGGAGAAGCGTGGAGAGGCCAGTGAACTGGTTTGCCTGGCTCAGACGGAGGGCAGGGAATGCACACTGCGGGCTGGTTAGGCAGGTAGGTGGGCAGGTCGGTCTGGATTAGGGGGGAGTCCTAAAGAGAGCTGGCCTGATGCGAGGTACCGCCCCCTAAAACTATGTCAGAATTTACATTTTGTCAGAGTGCAGCCGGCATTCTACATGGCTGCCTGGCGCCTGGTTTTTAGTTTTGAGGTTTGTTTTATTATCTCAACAGCCCAGCAGCCTTAAATTCCTGAGGGCTCCAACACCAATTTAGTCTGGGGTTACCACCCAGGAGAGTCTGTTGGGGGTGGTGTGTGGAGGCTAGGAAAGGTTTTTACAGACTTTGCTTTTCCACTCCCTCGATCATAAAAGTAATGAGTATGCACTGTAGACTATCTTAAAATGCAGGTAAGTATAAAGAAGAAAATAAACAGGAACCATAGTTCTGCCACTCCCAGGCAAGTATTTGTAAACATTTTGGTGTGTTTATTTCTCATGTATATATGTCACACAATCAGGCCCGTACTGTAGGTACAGATTTTCACATCCATTTTTCACCTCATTTTACATTGTAACCATTTCCTCCTCAGTAAGAAATTCTGCAGCCCTGGCCGGGCAGCTCTGTCGGTTAGAGCATTATCCTGATGCACCAAGGCTGTGGGTTTGACCCCCAGTCGGGGCACACGCAAGAATCCACCCATGAATGCATGAACAAGTGGAACAACAAAATTTGATATTTCTAACATGTGAAAAGTTTTTTCTTAAAAAAGAGAAATTCACCAAGAATGATTTTTTAATGGCTGTACTTCACGGCACGTAGGTGACATATTTCAACATTCCCTTCTTGTTGGACCTTTCTGTTGCCAAGCCCCTCCCGCTCTGTGATAAGCCCTCGGCGATTAACTTCGCGCCTGTTTTTCTTTTTAGAAGAATAATTTCCTGGAAGTGGGATTAATGGGTCAAATAATAGGACTCTGTAATAGATACTTTTTTAAAAAATAAACCTTTACATTTTCTTTGTAAAGATTTTATTCATTTATTTTTAGAGAGAGGGGAGAGGAGGGAGAAAGAGAGGGAAGGAAACATCCATGTGTGGTTGCCTCTTGTGCACCCCACACCAGGGACCTGGCCCGCAACCCAGGCATGTGCCCTGACTGGGAATTGAACCAGCGACCCTCTGCTTCGTAGTCTGGTGCTCAACCCACTGAGCCCCACCAGCCAGGGCTATAAGAGATTCTTGATCCTGTATTCCTAAGTGGTTTTCAGAAAGGTTATGTCGATGTTTATGCCCTGCAATAATGTATGTGTGCGTCCCAGCTACCAACTACCCTCTTGCCTGCGTTGGGACGTTTTTTTCCTCCATCTTTGCTAATTAATGGGAGGATGTGGTATCTCCTTGTCCTCTTTCTGGTTTTATTGATTCTTTGTGAGGTGCACTTTTTCCCCAAATGTTTATGGAGGCCATATTTTTTCTTAAGTTTGTCCAGTCCGAGGAGCAGTGGGCAGGGACCCGTGGGGGCGACGACAGGTGTGAGCAGAGCGCAGGGTTCAGGGTCCGGAATCCGGCCTGGGGAGAGATGGGGGAGGCCGAGTTTGGAAGGAATTTGGCTGTGAGGGTGGTGAGAACGGGGAGGGGTGGACAAACAGCATCAGTCCAACTGGGTGTGGGGGGCAAAGGGCGCCCACGAGGTGGAGAGATCCGAAGAAGACCAATGGGTGGCTGCTAATACAATTACGTTCGGCGGAGTCTTAGGGACTTTCCCCAGCAAGTTATCTTTAGGCAGGATTCTCGGGGCCGTGGGAGTGAGGGTGCCGGCTGGGTGGGGTGTCCCCTGTCCCCAAAACAGCCCGACTCCACTTCTCCGTAGGCTGCAAGGCGAAACAACCTGTAGGAGTATCATATTAATCGGAGCCAAGGCCAAAGCAATAAAACGCAAATATTAACGGGGTAGTGACTACAGGCCAGGCGCTGCTCTAACCCCTTAGATGAGCGCATTCATCCTGACCACCGCCATCTACAGCAGGGTCTCGCACACTCGTTTTACAGACAAACAGAAGTCCGGCTAAGTTAAGCAACTCTGCCCGAGTCAGTCAGGAAGTGGGCGGGGGAGTCTGGAATTGAACCCAGTCGTTCCGGCCACAGGGCCTAAGCTCTTAACCAACAAATACAGAAATAAACGTGGGAATGCACGGCACACCCTGCCTACCTACGCCTGCCAGGGCCTAACAGACGCCCAGAGCGAGAATGCCGGGGGCAGGACGTCTGCTAAAAGTGAAGCCCGGGACGGTAATAATAGCCGTCCCTCACTGGGCGCTTTGTGCAACAGCTCCTCCGAGTGACGCAGCGCGATTGCCCCATCCCACTTTCCGAGGAGGAAGCTGACGCACCGAGCGCGCACCGGACCCCGCGCTGCGGGCCGCGGAGGGGCGGCAGCCCACGTGGCGCCGGGAGGAAGATGGCGTGGGCGGGGCCGGCGGGCGTGGGCGGGGCCTGGGGCGGCCACGACGCGGCGCGGCGCTGGCCAGCCTTCGGCGGGGGTCGCACCTGTTGCGTGGCTTCCCCGCGATCCGGCTACGGCGGGCGGACCCCGAGCGCCCGGAGAACGTGGCGAGAAGCCCAGGCGCGCCCCGGGTCCCGCTGTGCCGGGAGCACGTGTCCTGCCCGCCTCCCGAGTGCGGGGCTGGGGGTCTTCCGGGCCAGTGCCGCGGCCGAGGTCGGCGGGGTCCGCATCCTCCCAGCCGGCAGTTTTGAAAGAGCTGCCGTCCTTCCCCCATCTCCGGGCTAGGGCAGGGGCTCTTGGAGCGACTTGGCCGGGGTCTGGGTTCCAGCCCTCGTCCCCTCCCTCGAGACCCGGGCTTCCCGGCTGTGCAGACCGTGGCAGGCGGCCGCCCCGGTCCCTTCCAGGGCTCGGGCAGCATGGCTTCAGGTGAGAGTGTGTGCCTGTGTTCCGGGGAGCCCTCTGGGCCCGAGAGGTGCACTGGCCGGAGGGGTGCAGTGACAGAGGGCGGGGGTCTGAGCGCCGCCAGCAGACCTGGGCAAGGCGGCCAGCTCCCGGGGAGGCCTGCGGGAGCTGAGCGGGCGTGTGGAGAGGCGGAGGGACGAGCCTGAGGGCACTGGCGTCTTTTTCCCAGACCCCACGGCTTCCCTGCCTTCCTAGAAGGTAGCTTCGGCTGGACAGTGGAGTTTTCCCAGGGGAAGATCCTCTCCCCCGGGCTGGGGTTCTCAGTTCTGTCCCATCCTCCCGGAGCTGGTCTGCCCTGGGGTTGGGGTTCGTTCAGAAAGAGAAGGAAAACCGGACTCAGCCCCAGAAGGCTAGGTGTTCACGGATTGCGCCTGCCCCGAGCTAAATGTGTTCTGGGCTCGGGCTGGATTCCTGTTGTTATTATTGTTATTATTATTATTATTCTCCCAGGCTGGCTGGACCGGCTAGCCTGGACTTTGAGTCCTTGCCCTAGAGCCCTGGCAGGGGCCGAGGGCTCCGGAGAGGATTAGTGGAGTGCTGGGCGCCGGCCCTCCCCTATCTCGTTCTCACCTCCACACCGCAGGCCGACGTCACTCCAGGGATGAGGAAGGGAGGGGAGGGGCGGGATCAGGGGCGGGATGGCGGCCCCTCTCCAGGAGGTTGCCTAGACAACCTCAGAAATCGTGGCCAGGGCCTCTTCCGCTGGCGGGGCCTCGGCTTCCTGCATCAGTCACTCCCGCTGGGGGCGGGGCGGAGGAAGGGGTTGGATGTGGCAGAGGCAGGCCCAGCTGGTGCGGCTCTGCCTCCTGGGCCAGAGCCATGGCATCCTATCCCTCCGGCCCAGGCAAACCCAAGGCTAAATATCCCTTTAAGAAGCGTACCAGCCAGCAGGCGGCCTCTGCGGTACCAGGTGAGTGTATGCATCCTGGGCCAGGCACCGGCCGCGCTCCGCCCCCGGCCCCCTCGGAGGGAGGCCTCTCCTGCACCCTCCGAGCGCTGGTGCTCCTTGTACTGCGCCCCAATGACAGCTGGATTGGGAGTTGGTGTGGGGAGAGCGGTGGGTGGAGGGTGGCGGGTGTCTATGCCGGGGACGCTGTCCTCTGTAACGGGGAGTGGGTGTGGGTGTGGGTGCAGCAAGAGGTGTGTTTGCACACGTGTCAGCGTGTGGATGTGCTAAGAGTGCCTGCAAGTGGAGTGTGTGAATGGAGTGGGGGCGTGTGGGGCTGGCTGGCCACACTGCCGGCGGCTGGCCCTTTGCCAGGCAGGCGCGGGCTGTCCTCCTGAGGCGAGTTCCTCCTTCCAGGAGCCCAGATCCCAGGTCCCCTCCCTGGGGGTCGGCCGCCCCGCCGGGAGGCCGGGGGCTGGGGCCCAGCTGTGCAGACTGTTGGCTGAGCGCTGGTTCTGGGGCTTTCTCGTGAGCTGCTGCAGGAGTGGGGTGTCCCCGGGCCCGGCTGTGCGGGGCTTCAGCTGAGTCTGCTGTTCCTCCGGTGTGCTCTGCACCCTTTGGTTCGGCTCCCACTCGGGTAGGCGTCGGTGCCGCATTCGGAGCAGGCGGCGTGGTGCGCCGTGCGAGCCCAGCTCCCTGGGGGCTCGCTGCCTGGGTTGGTGCTCGCTGAGGGATATCTCCCAGTACCCACCCCAGGCCTTGCGGCTAAGTAAGACCACCCCCACCCTGGTGACCAGGTCAGCCAGTGCCTCCCTGTCCCCAGCAGCTGCCTGGACCTGTAGCCTGGTCATCCCCCTCCTGTGCTTTCCCACGGCACTGGAGATGCTGGGCTGGGCTGCACTGTCCCGAGCGCTCGTGCTCTCCGTGCTCAGCTCTGTGCCGTCCGGAGGGGGCGTCTCCTGGGGCTGCAGCTGTCACACGCTGCTTGTGGATGAGAGCCGTGGGCACCGCTCTGCCTGCTGAGGCAGTCCTTGCAGCGAGGGAGGGCAGGCGGGATGCCGGGAATCTTGGAGTTGGTGGCACTGGGTGGCTGGCTCTTGGTTGCCCCCCCCAGCCCCGGTGTGTGTGTGTGTGTGTGTGTGTGTGTGTGTGGTGCTCTGGCACAGACCCTGGGAGGAGGTACCCGCAGGCAGCTGGGCCTTCCCGGCCTGGCCTTGGGGAGTGTGGAGATTGCTGTCTGCCTGTCACCCGGCAGGCTGGGGTGGGGATGGCTCTGGCCGCTGGAACCTGTGCTGGTCACCCAGTGTTGCGGTGGAGGTCCTGGGCCCTTCTGCTCGGAGAGAACTTTGAGGCCGGGACCTTGGACTCAGCTCCTGCTGACACCGTCCGAGGTCTGGACGTCTGTGGGCGGTCTCCCATGCAGGGGGTTAGAAGTCGGGGGTTGGCCCTGGCTGGCGTGGCTCAGTGGATTAAGTGCTGGCCTGCAAATCAAAGGGTTGCCAGTTCAATTCCCAGTCTGGGGCGCATGCCTGGGTTGCAGGCCAGGTCCCAGTGGGGAGCGTGGGAGAGGCAACCACACACTGGTGTTTCTCTCCCTTTCTCTCTTCCTTCCCTTCCCCTCCCTTCCCCTCTCTAAAAAAAAAAAAAAAAAAAAAAGAAGTGAGGAGTTGTGCAGGGTCAGAGTTCTTGGGCAGGCAAGGACCCAGGCTGTGTCTTACACCCTGGGGGTGAGGCAGGTACCTGTCTCTCTTCACCTTCCTGCTCTGCCTTCTTCCAAGTCAGAGGGAGTGTCGCCCTGTGTCCACTCCTGCCGGGCCCTGTTGTCTTTGCTGCCCATTCACCGCTCCGTCGCCTTGGCCTGCACTGCACCCCCACCCTCCCCAGAGGACGGGACTGTGTGTGGGACGTGTTTGGGGGTGTCTCAGGAGGCCATAATCGCAGACAATGGTGTTGTCCAGAGTACTCACGGGGCCGTGTCTCCGCAAGCCTCCCGGCAGCCATGGCCAGGCAGGACATCCCCTGCTTATCACCCCTTTGGAGTCAGGACCTGAGGCCTCCAGGAGGGAGAGGCTTGTGAGTGAGAGGGATCAGAGTCAGACGCAAGTCCGCCAAATCCTCGCCCCACCCCCCAAAACTGCTCTCCCCTCCTGGGCAATTTCTTCCCAACCATAGGCTTGGAGCAGGGAGCGGGAGGCCTCGGGCGCCACGCACCAGCCCCCTGGGCATCCGGGAGGCTCAGCAGCCGTTCCCGCCTGAGTGAGCCACTTCTCCGGCCGCCGGCCAGCTCCTCTCCCAGGCAGGGGGCCCTGTCCCTCCCGAGGGACCCACAGGCAGGGCCCCAGAGGACGGGTGTAGGGAAAACAAGGCCACTGGGAGTGGCGGTGAGGGCTGTGTGCCCCCTTGCCTTGCCCCCGCCCCGTGCTCTGGACAGCCAGGTCCTACCCACTCCCTAGGCCCCAGTGCATTTTAAGGAGGTGTGGACCCTCCTCTCCAGCCTCTCCTGTCCCTGTGCGCCCACCCTGCGTCTCTCCCTTGGGGTCCCCGCTTTGGGCCAGGCCCTGGCACCGTGGAGGTTAAGGCCCCGTTCAGTTCTGGGGCTCCTCTTGTCCCTGAACTTTGATGCCCTTTCTCTTAATGTCTGGGCTCCCCTGAGCTCCCCCAGCCCCCTGCTCACTGTCATCCCGGGGTCTCCCCTGCAAGCAGCTGCACTTGGTACAGCCCGTGCCGGCCCCTGAGCTGTCCTGGGGGACTGGCAGCAGCTCCACTCAGCAAACAGGCAAGCAAGGGGCACCGGCTGCCGGCCTGCGCTGCCTGAACTCTGCAGGTAGGGCCCAGGCAGGCGCGAGGACGAGTGGGCGCTGGGTCCTGGATCTGGATCTTCCCTTTGTCCGGACTGGGGGCCCGACTCTGGGGCGTCAGGGAGTGGTCCTGGAGAGTTTAGGGCACTCTACCCGTGCAGAGCCTCCAGCCTGCCCCTCAGCCACGGGGCAGAGGCTGAAGGGGGGAATGCTGGAGAACGGCCCCTCAGAGCTGGCGGGGGGAGCCTGGCCGGGGGGGAGGGGGTGTGGAGGGTGGAGAGCCCCCTGCTGCGGAGGCTGGGCTGTGAGGCCCGGTGGGGTCCTCCGGGATGCTCAGGAGCTCAGGCGGCCCCTTGAACTAGCCGGGTCAAGGCCTTTCTTTCCGGCTTCCTTGTGGTACACCTGAGTTCTGCCTCTCTCGGTGGGGAGAGACCCTGACCTCTGATCCTCCCGTCCTCGGGCTCTTGCCCAGGCCTCCGGCCCAGATCCTGGGGCTTCCGAGTGGCGCAGGCTGTTTGTGGCAGCTCCCCTTGGAGGGGCAGCCAGCAGTGGGAGGGTCAGGCTGGGGCCAGGCCGGTCTTGGCAGCCCTGGGGTCCTGGGGGAGAGGGCAGGCCTCCGGGGAGGCGGGGAGGGGCTACCACTGCCAGCCAGCTCCTCCAAGCCCTTGGCTCCTCTTCCCTCGGGGGCTGGTCCCCAGGTCGGAGCTGAGGGGCAGCTGTGGCTGCCAGAGCTCAGGGAGGAGGACCTGCCAGTCCAGAGGCAGGTCCGACTCTGGCCTGCCGGCCCTGGACGCTGCGGGCTAGGGGTGCTGGTGTTGGCCACCAGGTCCCCATGAGCTCCTGGAGAGTGCGTGGGGACACACCGTGCCTGTCTATAGGGGGTGCTCACGTGGAGGTTCTTCTGGCCTAGGGGGCGGGGCCCCTAGTCCCCGATTCAGATTCTGATTCCTGGAGGGACCCGATCGCTTGTTCTGGGGGCACACTCGGGACTCCCAGCCGAGAGCCTGGAGCGGGTGACGGGTCGCGTGCTAGACTGTGAGGGCGAGGTCCTTAGGGAGCCACAGGCAGGCTCACTCACCCCTCACCCTCTGAGAAGGGGCTGCCCACCCTCCAGGGGCTGGCTTCTTTCTGGGGCGGGCAGGGGCCTAGGGTTTCCAGCGCGCCCCGGGCCTGCCCCCACCCTTCCACCCCGGCTCCACTGTCTCCACAGAGGCCCGCGGTGGGCTGGGGGCCCCTCCGCTGCAGTCCGCGCGATCCCTGCCAGGCCCCGCCCCCTGCCTCAAGCACTTCCCGCTGGACCTGCGCACGTCCATGGATGGCAAATGCAAGGAGATCGCGGAGGTATCTCGGGGCACCCCACCCTGTGCCCCTCACGTGGTCCCCACGCCCTGATTTCATGCCGGGCCGTGTCCTGACCCCTCACCTCCTCCCAGTACCCCAGACTCTGCAAGGGAGGGCCCGGGGCTGGGGGCCGGGCCACACCGACCCTTCCTCCCACTCCCAGGAGCTGTTCAGCCGCTCCCTGGCAGAGAGCGAGCTCCGCAGCGCGCCATACGAGTTCCCCGAGGAGAGCCCCATCGAGCAGCTGGAGGAGCGGAGGCAGCGGCTGGAGCGGCAGATCAGCCAGGACGTCAAGTGAGCCCTGGGCCCCAGAGTCCTGCGGGCAGGCAGCCCCGGGTGGGGGCACTGCCAGGCCGCTGTGTGCGTGTGGAGGGGGGTCACGACCAAGCAGGGGGGTGTGTGTGTGTGTTTGTGCGTGTATGTAGGGGGTGTCGTGACCAAGCAGCTGTGTGTGTGTGTGTGTCAGGGTCACAGCTAGGCAGCTGTGCGGGGAGGCGGGGTGGTCGAGGCCAGGCATCTGTGGGGGAGGGTCACAACCAAGCATCTGTGTGTGTTGGGGGGTGTCTCGGCCAGGCGGCTGAGTGCGTGTGTGGTTTGGGGGGTCACACCCAGGCAGCAGTGTGTGTGGCGGGCATGACCAGGCAACCCTGCGGCTGTGGTGGGGAGGGGGCGCAGCGGAGTCTGCCTGCCAGCCTGCGTCTGGACGCTTCAGAGCTCCGTCTCTGTCCGTGTCCCTGTCCTCTGTCTCTGTCTGGGCCCTTGCCCCTGTCTGGGGCCCACAGGGAGGCAGCACAGGGCAGCGGGGGGACGACACACAGGCCTTGGGCCCGG
Organism: Phyllostomus discolor; assembly: GCF_004126475.2. Lineage (NCBI taxonomy): Eukaryota > Metazoa > Chordata > Mammalia > Chiroptera > Phyllostomidae > Phyllostomus > Phyllostomus discolor. Next base: position 36,074,098 of record NC_040916.2, read on the forward strand.
GCTGCTGGGTTTGGGGCTGTCTTCGGCCACCGGTGGGGCCTGGGACGTGGTGCTTGCCGTCTGGCTGTGCTTCCTCACCTCCAGCGCCAGGCCAGGACAGCGCCCCGGGCACGGGTTCCGCAGCCCTGTGAGGTGACGCCTCACCCACAGCACCGAGCTCAGGGCGGCGGCCCCCTGGGAGCAAGTGCCGTCCCTCATCGTCTGCCCGACTCTCGCCCTCACCTCTAGGCTGGAGCCGGACATCCTGCTTCGGGCCAAGCAAGATTTCCTGAAGACGGACAGTGACTTGGACCTCCAGTGAGGAGGGCAGAGGGGTGCGGGGACCCTGGGGACACGCGGCTGGGGCCTGCCCCGCCGCTGGCTGCAGTGTCTGCCCTGTGCCCCCTCCCGCAGGCTGTACAAGGAGCAGAGCGAGGGGCAGGGGGACTGGGGCCTGCGGGAGCGCGACGTGCTGGAGCGGGAGTTCCAGCGGGTCACCATCTCCGGGGAGGAGAAGTGCGGGGTGAGTGTGCAGGGTCCCCGCCGGCTGCCCGGGCCTGGGGGGCTGGGGGCGGGGCCAGAGGGGGCGCTTCTCTTCCCGGGAGCTGCAGGGGGCGAGGGTGCAGCCGGGCGGGCGGGCGCCTGTCCGAGGGCTGGGAATGGGACGGTCTGAGCGTTCCTGAAGTCGGGCCTCAGGGAACCGGTGAGGGCGGGCCTGGCCGGTCCGAGACCCGCACGTCCTCGTCTGCAGGTGCCGTTCACGGACCTGCTGGACGCCGCCAAGAGCGTGGTGCGGGCGCTCTTCATCCGGGAGAAGTACATGGCCCTGTCCCTGCAGAGCTTCTGCGCCACCACCCGCCGCCACCTGCAGCAGCTGGCCGAGAAGCCCCTGGAGACGCGGGCCTACGAGCTGGGCCCGGACACCCCTGTGTCTGCCGGTGGGACCCCTGTCCCTGCCCAGCTCCACACGCCCTGGCGTCCCAGGCTCCCTGAGCTCGGAGCCCAGGCGCCTCTGCCCTGCCCGCTTCTTTCGCACCCGGCCCCATTCCCACCTCCTGGTGCTGGTGGGGGCGGGTGGGCGGGCAGAGGCACCCTGCTGGGGCAGCTGCATCTCTCCCCGCCCCTGACTGCATTCTCCCTGCCCTGCAGACGCCCCGGTGCACCCCCCGGTGCTGGAGCAGCACCCCTACGAGCGCTGTGAGCCCAGCTCCATGCCCGGGGACCTGGGCTTGGGTCTGCGCATGGTGCGGGGCGTGGTGCACGTCTACACACGCAGGGAGCCCGACGAGCAGTAAGAGGGGGCGGAGTCTGCTGGGGAGGCCGTGGAGGGGGGTGCCCATATCGACTGGGGGAGCCTGGGGGCCTGGCTCCGCGCTCCTCACCCACGCTCCCCCCACTGCCAGCTGCCCAGAGTTAGAGCTGCCGTACCCCGAACTGCAGGAGTTTGTGGCTGATGTCAACGTGCTGATGGCCCTGATCATCAACGGCCCCATGTGAGTCCCCGCTGGTCCCCTCCCAGCCGGGACTCCTGAGCCCCAGCCCTGCCCCAGACAGCTGTCACCATTCTGTCCTCGCTTCGAAGTCCCTGAGTCCTGCACTTCCCCCTCACCCGCCGCCCCCTCCTCGGCCTCACCCCAGCGCCTCCTGCCAGCCCTGAGCCCCCCACCTGCCCTTGTCCTGCCAGAAAGTCCTTCTGCTACCGCCGGCTGCAGTACCTGAGCTCCAAGTTCCAGATGCACGTGCTGCTCAATGAGATGAAGGAGCTGGCCGCCCAGAAGAAGGTGCCGCACCGCGATTTCTACAACATCCGGAAGGTGGGTTGCGCCCCGGGCCGCACCCTCGCCTCCGCCCAGCCTCCCCTGACCCGGCACCGGGCTGTAGAGGCCTCTCCGTCCCGCTGCCTGCACCCTCCGCCCTCCCGGCCTCACCGGACCCAGCAGCCCCCGTCCCGCCCCAGGTGGACACGCACATCCACGCCTCGTCCTGCATGAACCAGAAGCACCTACTGCGCTTCATCAAGCGGGCGATGAAGCGGCACCTGGAGGAGATCGTGCACGTGGAGCAGGGCCGCGAGCAGACGCTCCGCGAGGTCTTCCAGAGCTTGAACCTCACCGCCTACGACCTGAGCGTGGACACGCTCGACGTGCACGCGGTGCGTGCCGGCGGTGGGGGCTTGTGGGGGGGGGCTGGGTCAGCACGGGGGCTGGGCGTCGGGGGTGACCTGCCCGTCTCCCCCAGGACAGGAACACCTTCCACCGCTTCGACAAGTTCAATGCCAAATACAACCCCATCGGGGAGTCTGTCCTCCGAGAGATCTTCATCAAGACGGACAATAGGGTTTCCGGGAAGTACTTTGCTCACATCATCAAGGTGAGGAGGAGGTGTGGCTGCCAGGGCCCAGGTATGGGGGCAGCCCTCTCCCTGCCTGAGCGAGAGCCTGGGGGAGGCCCTGGGGGCTTCCGCAGTGGGGGAGGGGGCGGGGACGGCCGGGAAGCCCGGGTGCGGCAGTGGCCCCGTGCGTGCGTGCCTCCAGGAGGTGATGGCAGACCTGGAGGAGAGCAAGTACCAGAACGCGGAGCTGCGGCTCTCCATCTACGGGCGCTCGAGGGACGAGTGGGACAAGCTGGCGCGCTGGGCCGTCACGCACCGCGTCCACTCCCCCAACGTGCGCTGGCTCGTGCAGGTGCCTCGTCTCTTGTGAGTGTCCTGGGGAGTGGGAGGGGCTTGGCGGGCAGAGTTCAGGCGCCGGAGCCTGCCTTCTGCCCTCCCGGGGTGGCCGGCCAGCTCCTGTCCCGGCCGAGTCCTCTCCATGGGAGGAGGGGCCCTCATGCTTGCCCCCGGGGTCTGTCCTGCTGGGCCCACCCAGGACGGTTCACAAGTGCTTCTGGGATCTTGGGCCGAGCTCCGACCCTTCCCGGCCTGCTGGTGCCCTCACACCGCCTGGCCCTGACCTGCACGCACCTGTGTGCCCACCTCTCACCTGCAGTGACGTGTACCGTACCAAGGGCCAGCTGGCCAACTTTCAGGAGATGCTGGAGAACATCTTCCTGCCGCTGTTCGAGGCCACCGTGCACCCCGCCAGCCACCCGGAGCTGCACCTCTTCCTGGAGCATGTGAGGGGGCGGCACACGGCCAGGTGTGGGGAGGGGGCACGGCCTGCCTCGGGCCGGTGGCGGCTTCGGGCCTGATCCCCGTGTCCTGGGCCAGGTGGATGGCTTTGACAGTGTGGATGATGAGTCCAAGCCCGAGAACCACATCTTCAACCTGGAGAGCCCTCTCCCGGAGGCTTGGGTGGAGGAGGACAACCCCCCCTACGCCTACTACCTGTACTACACCTTCGCCAACATGGCCGTGCTGAACCACCTGCGCAGGTCTGGGCCCCCCCCCCCCACCCCGCCGGGGCCATGGCTCCGCCCGCCCTGCCGTCCGTCACCCCCTCACCCACCAGCCTGCCCGGGGCCGGGCCCAGTGAGCACTGACCCACTTCTTGCTCCCGCACGTGGACCTGGTGGTGGTGTTGGTGCCCTCGGGGTTCCGTGGCGTATGCCTTGCAGCCGAGGACCCAGCCCTGCCCATTGTCCCAGGCCCACACAGGCGTGGGGCGGGGGCTCGGCAGCCCCGGGAGCCCGGGGGCTGACGCTGTCTCCACGCCCCCCCCCCCCAGGCAGAGAGGCTTCCACACGTTTGTGCTGCGGCCGCACTGCGGCGAGGCCGGGTCCGTCCACCACCTGGTGTCGGCCTTCATGCTGGCCGAGAACATCTCCCACGGGCTGCTGCTGCGCAAGGTCAGGGCTGCACCCCCGCGCTGCCCCCCGCGGGTCCCTCCCTCCCGACCCTGGGGGCCCCTTCAGCAGCGGACCCTCTTAGGCAGCGCCTGTCTGGACCGCTCCCCGCTGAGGCCCCAGCTTGGATCCCGGCTGTAACTGACCCTCCCCAGATCAGGCCCAGCCGGGACCCCCCCCCACATGACTGTGGCCTGTACCCCCCAGAACCAGGCGTGCGCCCCAGCCCCGAGGCCACCTGACCGGCCCCCCTCCCTGTCGCCCACCCAGGCCCCAGTCCTGCAGTACCTGTATTACCTGGCCCAGATTGGGATTGCCATGTCCCCGCTCAGCAACAATAGCCTTTTCCTCAGCTACCACCGGAACCCGCTGCCTGAGTACCTGTCCCGCGGCCTCATGGTCTCGCTTTCCACCGACGACCCCCTGCAATTCCACTTCACCAAGGTCAGAACCCGCGGGCGGGGGACGGGGCTCCCCGGCACTTGGGGCTCAGGGCTGGTGCTGCCCCCTGCTGGCGGAGGACGGCATGCCGGGGCGAATCCCCAGGGAGGGACGGCGCTGCAGGGCCCCGTGCGTCTGTCTGAGGGAGCCTGGTCTGCGCAGGAACCGCTGATGGAGGAATACAGCATCGCCACCCAGGTGTGGAAGCTCAGCTCCTGTGACATGTGCGAGCTGGCCCGCAACAGTGTGCTCATGAGCGGCTTCTCCCACAAGGTACACCCTCCCCGCCCCCGCACCGGGGAAGTCCCAGGGTCCCGGGCCATGGCCCCTCAGAGCCGGCTGCAGCCTGCCTCTCCCCCGCCCCTGCAGGTGAAGAGCCACTGGCTGGGACCCAACTACACCAAAGAGGGCCCCGAGGGCAATGACATCCGCCGCACCAACGTGCCGGACATCCGCGTGGGCTACCGCTACGAGACCCTGTGCCAGGAGCTGGCGCTCATCACGCAGGCCGTCCAGAGCGAGATGCTGGAGACGATCCCGGAGGAGCCCGGCCTCACCATGAGCCCGGGGCCTCAGTGAGCCCGGCCGCCGCGGCGCCCCCTCCTGGCAGCACCTAGATCGCGTGGTGTCCCGGGACCCCTCCCCCCGCCGTGGTCTCTGCATGTGTCCGTCCGCCTCTGTTCCGTCCCGCATGTCTCTGGCCTCCGCCTGTCCCTGTGCCTGCCCAGCGCCAGCCGGGCTGGGGTGTGCGTCGCCCTTTCTTGGCTCCGGCGGCACCCGATGGCCTGAGTTGGAGAGCTGCCCTGTTGGGGGCCTTGTCCCAAGACCTTCTGAAACCTGTTGAGGGTCGGTTGTGGGGGGCCGGCCCCTCCAGCCTCTGGAGTCCTGCAAGTCCGAGCTTCGGCCATGGCTGGAGGTCAAGCCCCCATCTTGTTCCCATGGCTGAGGGACCGTTGGGTGGGGCCTGTGCCCGTCTGCCGTGGGTGTGGGGCTGCAGGGCGTCTATGGGGCCCCAGCGGCTCTGCGGTGGGCAGGGTGGGGCTGAGAGCAGGTGTAGTCCTGGCGTCCCGGGTTTGAACTCAGGCCTCGGAGGTGCTGGGCCACAGCCTCTGCCACGTCACTGCCCAGCAGTCTTGTCCGTCCTTCCTCTGGTCTGTGTGCCCTGGTGTTCGCTTCCTGTGCCTCTGTGGGAGGGGACAGCCGCCCTGGGCCATGTCTGGGGCCCTGCAGCTGGGGGGTCCCGGATCTGCCACCAGCCCTCAGGGCGTGTCCCACTGCGGTCCCTGGAGTTTTAAACGGACCCGGATCCTGGCAGGTCCGCGGCATTGTTTTCCGGGCCGAGGCCTTCGCTGTGAAATGCAGTGTCTTACACGATCCCACCTCTCCTAGTGCATGAGAAATAAAGATTATTTAAGTAACGAGGCAGGCGGGGTGTCTGTTGGGAGAGGGGAGCTGGGTTGGGGTGGCTGGGGTCGAGGCCGGGAGCACTTTGGACGGAGGGACAGCGTGTTTGTAGGGGAGCGACTGGGCTTGGCTGCCACGGGCTTGGGCACGTGGACCCGGTGGGAGAGAGGCGAGGCCCACCCGGCGGGAGCCATCTCCTGGCCCCAGGCCCTCCCCCAGCCTGCTCCCTCTGAAGGGGGCACCTCCCGTGGACGTCCAGGCCCTTGGGACCGCCCGGGAGAGGCGGGGGTCTGCGCTCAGAAGCAGACCTGGTGCCTGGTTCTCAGACTGCGGACGTCAGCAGCTTCTGGGAGCTCGTTTCAAGTGCCCTCCGATCCCAGCTCAGTGAGAGGACAGTGTGGTGCGGAGAGCCGCCCCTCTCGGCTTCTGTCCTGTGGTTAATGCACGGTTTCTGGCGCACCCCCAAGGAGGAAAGTGGGGTGTGCCCTGGGCGCTGGGTTGGCGCTGAGAAGCCTGTCACTGCCACTGCCGCCGCTGCTGCTGCCGCTGCATGGGGTGAATGCCAGGCTGGCTGCTTCAGAAGCAATTGGCCCTAGAACAGCGTGAGCCTAAGTAATTGAGGGCCTGCTGAGGGAGCTGGCCCCTTCCTCCCCCCTGTCTGCTCGCTCGGCCAGCCTGCTGCGTCCCTGCTGCGCCCCTGCTGCGCCAGCTCCTGCCATGACACTCACTCTGTGTGCACCACCGCCCCCAGGAGCTCCCCGATGCCCCTGCCTCCTGAGGGCCCCTCAAGGGTCAGGCTTGCCTCTGGCCAAGACCCCGGGCCCTTCTGAAGGCTTCCATGGCCGACTTCCTATACCACTTACATGTCAGAGCCGAGGGCTGGAGCCGGAGGAGGAGGAGGAGCTGGAGGTTGTGCAGCGCCCGCTGGTTTCTGCTGGGAGATGGGAGGTGTGGAACCCGCTGTGTCTCCTGTTCACTTGTAGAATGAGGAGAAGGGTTAGGGGATTCTTCCAGAAGAAGGCCAGAACTGCCCGTCTCCCGTGCCAGCACTTGGGACCGCAGGCACTGCATACCCACTCGCTGACCTGGGCGCGGAACGGAGCCCTTCGCACCAGGCTCTCGTCCTCTGGACGGCCCTCACAGTGTGGACTGGCTCCCACCCTGGGGATGCTGCCACGGGAAGGGCTTCTTAGCAAACTCCCCACTGTTTTGTTTTTTTTTAAAACAACTTACTTCTGGGTTTGTTTGTGGGTTTTTTTGGTACTCTGAAAATTCCCTTTCAAACATTTATTGAGAGAAAATAATTTTGAAACAGTAAGACCTTAATATTTTTTCCTATGTCAAAATAATTTCCATTCCAGGAATTTGGAAAATATTACAAAACTTGGAACAAGAAAAAAAACCCACTCGTCTAAGCAATATTAGCAAATATTTGCTGATGATCTGTGTGCCTGAGATATAGGCCTTAAAATATATTTACAACCTTGGTCAGCGTGGCTTGGCTGGTTGGGCCTCGTCCCTTAACTGAAAGGTTCTGGGCCACCGCAGGGGGTGGGCGTGGTCCTGGTATGGCGTGAACAGGAGGCAACAAGTTGGTGCCCCCCCCATTGATGTTTCTGTCTCCCTCTCTAAAAGGCGATGAAAAAATGTCCTCGGATGAGGATAAAAAATACATATATTTATATCCAATTTTAATCCTCACCCAAGGACACTTTTTCATTGCTTTTAGAGCAAGGAAGGGAAAGAGGGAGAAACCTCGATCGGTTGCCTTCCCATCCGTGGGGGGGTCACACCCGCACCCTGAGCACGTGCCCTAACGGGGGGGGGGGGTCGAACCACCCACGGGATTTTGGTCTACGGGACGATGCTCTGACCAATCGAGCCACACCGGCCAGGGCTGTATTTCTTTCAGTCCTTTCTAAAAAGGCATTTTTGCATTGAGATGTATGCATAATACGTTTTGTGGTTTTAAAATACCCGTCAGTCACTGCCCACTGCCTTGTGGTGAGTCTCGCCCCGGCTCACCCTGTCGGCCCTTTTTGGTTGGGGACAACTGTGGCCCCTGTGACCGATGGCGTCCACTCTGCAGCCACACTGCTCTCTGGTCGTGTGACCTCGAGCACATTTGTCCCCCTCTGTGGACCTCCAGGGGGCTGGGGAGGATCCCAGTGCCCCTGCTTCTATGGGTGGCGGGCGGGGGGCGGGGGGGAGTGGGGGTGGTGCAGAGCTGCATCGCAGGTCTGGTAAATGGAGACCCGAAAGAGAAATTTGGGGGCTGCAAGCTGTGGAAAGGACAAGGTCGCAACTGACGAGTGTTTAAATGCCTTCTGAAAGCCGCAGGCCTCCTGTAAGGTGTGTTGGTTAGTGTCCGCACACAAATGCCACATGCGAAACCAGTTTGTATAAACGGGGCTTTTGGCAAGAGTTCCAGATTAGGCAGGAGGCTTGGAGAGAGATCATTAAAAAAATGAGAAATCATAGCCCACAGTAAATTAAATGAGTTTATTCATTGTGCAAATGCATAAAAGCCCTTTATGTTGAGAGCCAAGAAGAGTTTTGTTTAATGAGGGAATGTGGGTACATTTTAACTTTTGCTCCAAGGAGGGTGGGGCCCCGGAGAAGCCCAGGCCGGGCCGGCGAAGGGCTGGCGGTGGCTGTCCTCGGTGCTCCAGGCCAGGGACCTGCTCAGCCTCCCATCCAGCCTGGCGTCTTTAACCCCTTGCCGCCCTCACCAGGCTGGACCTGTTCAGGATGTCTGTCACTCAGACATCTGTGCAGTGGCTGTGTGTGGCTGGGGGACCTGGCTCTGTTTAGCAGATAAGAAACTGACGATTTGAAAACCTGAGTGCTCCATTCATCAGCGGGGCAACCCCCCTCCCTGCCCCCTGGCTTCCCAGGTTTGGGGTGCTGAGCCAAGAGGAGAGAAGACCGCCTTTCTCCCCAGGCTTGCATGTAGAGCCAAGAGTCAAAGCCACGCCTGTCTAACCAAATTCCAAGTGGGAGCACAGGGTACGTTTCCCGAGGACTGGCAAACTCCAGAATTGCAGGAGACCCTGCCATCTGGGGGATCCGAATTCCTCTTCCTGAGACATGGCGACCTGGCCGTCAAGGCGACAGGCCTTCGGGCCTTGTCAAGGGGAAGAGAGGCACTCGGGACCACCCCGACTCCAGGCTGCCCGGGGCAGTCGTCTGAGGGGCCGACCCACCAGCGGCCTGGGAGACCAGCAGCTCTCCTCTGGGAGAGCAGGGCCAGCCTGTGTGTAGCAGCACCACCCGCCCGGGGAGGGGCAGACCTGAGTGACTTTCTAGTCAAGCGGTCTGCGCCGTCCCAGCTTCCTCCTCTTTAGCCGACTGTCCCCCTGCCCCTGCCCAGAAACCCTTGGCCTTCTGCCACGTCCGTCCACCAGATTGTCCTCTCTGGCCACCCCTTCCAAGGCCAGCTTTCCCCTGTGTCCTCATTGATGTTTCTGAGGCCCACCAACCCCTTTCTTGGGAACATTTCTCGCCTCTTGGCGTGGGTGGCTCCACTGCCACCGGCCCTGTTTCCATGCTGTCTCCATCTCCCCCTGCCCCGGGGCCAGTGCCTGTGGCTGCCCTGGGTGCACACCCCAGGGTTGGGGCCGGTTTGCTGGGACGGAGGCCTGGGCGGGGCAGAGGGGGCAGAGGGGCAGAGAAGGGGGCGGCTCCTCTGTGGCTCTCATCGCGGGCCTCGGTGGGTCAGGGCATGCGAGGATTGGAGCTGGACGTGGAGGCAGTGCTGGGGAGAGGCTGCTGGGGGCAGGTGGTGGCCCTGCAGGCCAGGTCCTCGATCTGTCATGGGGTCCAGAGATGACCAGCGCCCAGAAACCGACCCCCTGAGCCAGCTCACAGGAGATGTGCAGCTGGAAAGCCACTCGCCACTGTGTCTGGGCGTCACAACCGCACACACAGGGTTTGCTCAGGAGTCCGCCAGCGGCGGCTTGGTGGCAGTGAGTGGGAACACGGGTGTTGAACGGCCCGTGCTGGCCCTGGGCCACCTTCTCCTCTGCTCCGGGTGCCCCCGGGCAGAGCCCTGCCGGCTCACAGAGCGTCTCTGTGTGTTCAGGAGAGCTCCCCCTTCCTTGGGTAAACACAGCCTCCCCGCTGGGCAGCACCGCTGGGAGAGCCGAGTACAGGCTGGCTTTTGGTCCCTGGGCACCTCGGGGCTCTTGTCAGAGCACATCCTGTCTGAAGCAGGGGACAGCTGGCTCTGGGGTAACCGGGCACCCGAAGCCTGAGGGTGCCCGTGCAGCCGCATTGTCACGGGTGCACTGGCTCTCGCATCTGGGAGCTCTGGGCAGCGTCGGACACATCAGACGAAGCTACAGTCGCCCTGCTCTGTCCCAGGCCTGTGCTGCAGCTGAACAAGGCTTGGTGCCCGAGGCGCTGCCTGGTGCTTCCATGCTGCTGGGCGTGGCGGTGCACACACTCACGCCCAGGTGTCGCCAGGCCGGCCTGCCGTGGGCCCAGGAGCCCCCACTGTGAAGCATGCAGATGCCTGGCTTTCTCCCGTCTCCTCCCGCCACATCCTGCAGGTCCTGTCCCTGTGCACCAGGTGGCCTGCCCGGCTGCCTGGACACCTGGGTCCTGTACGAAGCCAGGGCTGATGCTCATCTGCATGCCACCTTTGTGTCAGGAAAAGGTGGACCCTCTGAGCAAACACAGACCTGTTAGCTCCCGGAACCGGTGGAGTCTTTGGGGAAAGAAAAGAGTGTCCCTCCCTGCAGGTGACTGCTAAGTCAAGTTCCTGGTTGTAGGCTGAAGCTTCCACTTGCCCCTCTAAGTGTAGTCCTTTGCAGTTCCCAGCCTGTCCATAGGGTGGCAGTACTGAGATCCTCGTGAGAACTGCTTCAGCTTCTGCCCCAGTTCCTGGCTGGCGGCTGATGGGACACCCTCTCCAGGCACTCAGTATGTCATGCAGTGGGCCCCAGCCCATTAGACAGGCTGGCTCCAGTGAGAGCAACGGCTCAGGCTTAGCCAGGGCTCCCTTAGGAGGAGCGCTGCCCAGGGGCCAACTGATGTGAACACCCTGTCTCCGGCGCAGGGCTGGAGAGTCCCACTGCCTGGCCCTTTGGCTGCGCTGCCCTAGACTCCCATGCCACCCCCTCCTCTCATCACCCACTGTCCCTTCTGGTCTGTGGGCCACAAGTCCTTAGCCACATCCACAGAGCGGGTCTTTTGCACTCCCAGAGCCTGATTGGGTTTCCCGGCGGCTCCAGCTCTTCCTCTGGAACACCTCTCAGTGCTAAGATGCTTTCTGCAGGAATTCACGTGGTCTCTTCCCACTGGATCTCCCTGTAACCCCCAGGGTTCTGAGCAAGGTCTAACTGTCCTCCCCGCCTCCCCGCCCACGCTGTGCACTGGCCACACCCCAGTCTGAGTGGAGGAGATGGGGTTGCTAAGAGCCCCTGCGGAGGCTCCTGTGGGCTGTGGTGGTCCAGGCGCGGAGGGAGCTCTGGGGTCTGGGCACTTGGGCAAGACTCCAGGGAGGAGGTGGGCCTTGACCAGGTCCTGCCAAGGCGAGCAGAACCCACCTGGAAGAGGAGGGGGGGGGAGGCAGCCTGGGGCTAGATTGAGGTATCTCCCCTCGTCTTCTGGCGACAGGTCAGTGTCTCAAAGGCTGCAGGAGAAGGGGACAGCAGTGCCCTTGGCCCTTGGGTCAGTGACTCCCTGGGATGGGGCCTGGAGGGGTCTCCTTGCCTCCCTTGGAGGCTGGGGCTGGGTCCGCTGTCATGGGAAGCTGGTCCCATGATGCTTAGTGAAGTATTTTGCTCCCTGTGGGTGCTCAGCAAACAGTACTGGCAGGGAGTATGGGGCCCTGAATTTAACCATCAGGCCTAGTGAGTCATGTCATGACAATGGCCAGCATTTACTGAATGTTCACCACATACCAGGCACTGGTTCAGGAACTTCGCATGTCTAATCTCATTGAATCCTCAAATCAGCCCTATGAAGTAGGCACTATTATTATGGCCATTTACAGAGGAGGAAAAGGAGACACAGAGAGGTTAAGTAACCTTCCCAGAGTCACACGGCTAGTAAGTGGTGGACCTAGGACGCCAACCTAGGAGGTCATTGGCTCCAGAGGCAATGCTCTGTCTGTCGGCCCCACTGTCTGTCTCTTCCTTTGTGTTCTGGGAACAAGTGCCCAAGGGGCCCATCTTGGCCCGGCAGGGGAGGGGCGGGTCCCTCAGATGGTAAGGAAAGGCTAGCTGTGCCCTGGGCCTCAGCAGTGCCCCTCAGCAGAGTGCCCCGTCTAGGACACCCCGACCGTGGGGCTGCCCTGTCTCTGCCCAGTCCCGTCTTCACCCCCCTTTCTGGTCCCACACCTGCCAAGCCCAAACCTCATCCCCGGCCTTCCTGTGAGCGTCCCACCAGTACGCCTCCTTCCCCGGGGGTCATTCCCTGACTTCCTGACGGCCTCCCAGCTACCGGGCAGAATTATTTTCCTCCTGGGGACTATCTGCTACTCACGCGGCTATGACACTTACAGCCCTAAGGGCAACCGCCTTCCAAGGCTTAGAGGAAGCCGAGCGCCTCCTACACGATCCTGCCCTGAGGCAGAGAGAAACTGCTATCACTACCTACCCCCAAACTGCGGCCCGAAAGAGGGGCTTTTTCGACCACTGGTGCTGGAGGAATAGGCATGCATACAGAAAAAAAAATGCTGACTCCAACTTGACACCACACACGAGTCAACCCCACGTCTTGAAAATCTTTTAGGTGAAAATACAGAACATCTCGATGACCGAGGTGGTGTTCAATGGTTTGTCTTTCTCTCGAGGACAGAGGTGTGTCACTCGGGGGATCAGCGGAGCAGCGGGAGCGGCCCAGGGGTCTATGGGAAGCCAGGTGGGTCGGGTTTTTAAACCTCCGCGGAGGCGAAGATGGGCGTTCACCAGGCGGGAAGGACCAAACCCGGCCTTTCTCCGCCCGGGAGCTGCACGTTTGGCCGCCAGGAGGCGCTGCTGGAGCACGGCTCTCCAGGTATAGGACAGGGATTTAGGATTTAGTACTAATTACTTAAAAGTGCAGCCCCCCCCCCGGGAATCAGGCAGTTTAGGAATAGTCGGGGTCCTTCATCCTCCAAAGGAACTCGATACAAAAGCCTCTTGAGATGGATTATAAATAAGTTCTGGTTACTTTCTGTTTTCTTCCTTGAGTGGATAGAAGTTTTTCTTGCCAGACATCTGTCTCTAACTCCCGGGCCCCCCAACCCCAAAGTGCTTGACTCCGTTTTGCAACCTGGGGGATTTCTCCTTATCTCTGTGATAATGACAGACATTCACATTAATGGGACTGTTAAGGAACTCTGTAAATGTTGCCCTTTGCCCTCAAAGCTTCCTGTATTTATTTTATTTTCTTTTTCTTGCCTTTTGTTTCCATGTCAGCCGGCTAATGTGCTGAGGTTGTAACAAGGTTCTTGGGAGGCACATGTCACACGAGAGCATGAACACCCAGTCATCACTCTTGTGAACTACAGAAGGATCTATTTTATTTTTCTTAAATTCTCATCTGAGAACATTTTTTTTCATTGCTTTTAGAGAGAGGGAAAGGGCGGGGGGAGGAGAGAGAGAAAAATGATTTGTTGTTCCACTTACTCATGCACACTCACTGGTTGCTTCCTGGATGTGCCCTGACCAGGGATCAAATCTGCAACTTTGGCTTATCAGGATGATGTTCTAAGAAACATCAGTGTAGCCTGATAAGGCTACACTGTGGGGACCAGGATGTTTTCTTATAGAGGCTGTATTACAGGTCACAGGTTACAGGTCACAGTTCACAGGTCACAGAGGGACTTCACAGGCCACCTGAGCCACTGTCTCATTCCACACACACAGGGGTCAGGAGCCAGGGTCAGGGTGGCCCCCGGGGACCTGGACAGCAGGGTCTGCAGGCCACAGTGGCAGTGGTCCTGGGAGGTGTCCTTGGCTCCTGCTGGCCACCTCCCTATGTGGTGCCCCAGCAGCTGCACAGGAGCCTGGCCCCTCAGGGGACAGCTCTCCCTCTCCTCTCACCTGCCTGTGTGACCCGCATGCTCCCGTCCTGTTCTGGTCAGTATCCGTCAGTGCTGGGGACCTCTAGCAGTGTGTTAAGGACTGCGCCTCCATACCTGTCTCTTTGTGGGAGCTGGTTCTGAATTTTAATCAACAGCTTTGACCATGAGCCTAACTGATTACTTTGCATTTGATTCTTATCACTCTCAGACACAGGACTTAGGAGCTGGGTCCTCCAAAGCACAGGAATGGAAACCCTGAGCCCGCAGCTCCCTGTCTCTGCTCTGGCCTCAGGAGTCGCTCTCCCCCTGCTGGTGAGGGCGGGGAGAGCCCTGGCATCAGGCATTCCCAGGTCCTGGAGGAGCTTGCAGGCTGGCGGGACTTCCCTGGACAGGCGCTGAGGGGCACGCTGGCTGTGAGGGGCCCGCCCATCTTTGGCTTTAAGGGGCAGTCTGATCCTCTCTGAGGCCTCGGGAACTCTGACGCCCGGGCAGGGGGTGGGGGGGAGCGGAGCGGTGCCTGGAATGGGAGGGAAGCCAGAGGAGCCTCGTTGTTTGCAGTTCAGATTTGTCAGCTGTGTCTCCCACGTGCCCTGTCCCCTCCCTCTGAGCCAGTGGAGGTCTGAATGCGGGCAGGAGTCGCGGAGCTGCCCGGGGCACCCAGGCGAGCCCGACCCGGAGGCCTTCTGCGTGCTGGCGCCCAGCCTTCGTACCCCAAGCCCCGCGGCTCGGAGGCAGGCACACGCTACGCCGGGAGATCAGGGGGCCAAACGCCGCGCTACAGAATCCGGCGTGAAGCGTCCCGGGAGCGCGAGCTGATTGGGTCCCTGGCGGGGGCGGGGCTGCGAGGGGGTGTGGCCTACACTAGGCCCCAGGCCGCCCCACTCAGGCCCTGGAAGAACTTAGAGCTCCGCTCGGGTGGAGTGATCTGAAGCCAAAGAACGCTGACCATGGCAATGACTCTGGGTTACTGGGACATTCGTGGGGTGAGCGAGGGGTCCGCCCCGGCGACCGGGAGGGATGAAGCTGGAGGGCGGGGAGAGGCAGAGCTGCCGGGCTGTTTCGTCCTGAAGGAACTTGCTCGCGGCTGGCCGAGCCAACCCTACTCCGGCCCATCTCCGGGGGGCGAGCGCGTGGGCGCCTGCGGGGTAGGGGTGTCTGTGTGTTGGGGGAGGGGTTCCCGTAGCAGAGCGAGTTCAGCGGTCCGGCCCTGGAACCCTGACCGCGGTCCGGCTGTCCCTTGCAGCTGGCTCACGCCATCCGCCTGCTGCTGGAGTACACAGACTCCAGCTACCAGGAGAAGCGGTACACGATGGGGGACGGTGAGTGCATCCCTGTCGCGTTCTGACCTCAGCCCCGCTCCTGCTGACTGGGTACCAAGCGCCCGTGCCCAGGCCACCTGTGGTTCCCCTCTGCCGCCTCCACTGCCTGAGGGTGGACTTGGGGCTTCCAGCCAGCACGGGAGAGGGGACGGCTGGGCCCCTGTGTCAGTGACTGGTGGCTCCTCTTGCGCTCCTCTGCACTTTATGGAAGCCTTATCCCTGTGGGCGCCTGAGACCTTAGCCTTGTTTCCCCCACGTGGGTGAGAGAGTGGTGTTCAGATTGCAGACTCACCTTTGCAGGGCCCGGCACCCAGGGAAGGGGTCGTCCTCAGGGGGCCGGTTCCTTCACTCCCTCTTCTCCACCACAGCTCCCGACTTCGACAGAAGCCAGTGGCTGAATGAGAAGTTCAAGCTGGGCCTGGACTTCCCCAATGTAGGTGCAGGGGATGGGGCCGTGGGCTCGAGTGAACTGTCTCCACTCAGATCTCCTTTCCCAGCTTCCACACAGGGTTTGGCAATGCAGGGCCTCTGTGCAGCCTCTCAGCTCCCTGGTCCCTGCACTGCTGTCCTGTGATGATGCCCTGGGGCCCAGCTCATCCTTTCATTTTGTGATATACAGGGTCTGGCACAAATAACGCCCCTTCTCTTTATTTAAAAATCTTTTATTGCAAAGTATAAGCATGTACTTCTGCATTATAACACTATCACACTCAAGCATACCCTGTGACATTTTTAGTGTGAATTTTTCAAATTAAACTATAAATTATTACACCCATATGATTTGCCCTGTCACTCACACTCAAGAAGGTCTTATCTTCTGGACCCCGTATGTGCTTAGCACCTGCCACGGGCCAGACACCGAGGAGCCCAACTTCATCCCTGCCCCAAACTTAGGGACGAGTTCCAGGGCAGCCTGTGGCCCACTGACCTGCTCCTGTTGCCCTTCCAGCTGCCCTACTTGATGACGGGGCTCACAGGCTCACCAGAGCAACGCCATCCTTCGCTACATCGCTCGCAAGCACAACCTCTTGTGAGTGGGGTGGGGGCCAGGGGCCAGGGGCCAAGTGGCCGAGCCCCAGGGCCGGCTGGGGTGGGTTGCTGAGGGAGAGCCCCTGTTGTGTGGCTGTAGGTGGGGAGACAGAGGAGGAGAAGATTCGCATGGACATTTTGGAGAACGAGGCCATGGATACGTCCAAATCAGTTGGCCACCGTCTGCTACAGCCCTGACTACGTGAGTCGTCTCTGGCCGAGCTCGGCTGTGCAGGCTTTGTTCAGAGCCTGCACACTTTTGTCTCCTCTACCCTGGTCCAGTTTGCCTGTGAACTTGGAGACTCTGATGCTCCACGCTGGTCCCTATACTGTCATCAGGGAGACCCCCACAACCCCCACGTGCCTCAGATGAAATCTCTGACTCAGTTCTCATGAATAGTAGAGTCCAGACACCCCAGGGTGCAAGTTCAGTTCCCAGCAGTGTTTTTCAGCTCCGTAGCCCTGCCCCATCCCTCACACCACAGACATCAGCACAGACATCAGCAGAGGTCCCAGTGGGACGCAGCTCGGGGGGCACCCCAGGGCCTCTGTGCCTCCGCCCATTCCCTCCTAGTCTCTCAGCTCTCCCCATCTGTCCAGACAGTGCTTGAGTGTCCACGCCGTCACCCGGCAGCTGGGACTCCTCATTCCTTCCCCTGGGATGTTTGGTTCTTTGCGTCTTTCATTCTGCTGAGGCCTGGGCTCTGCTGGGCTCCCACTAGCTCCTGGGTCTGAGCTGAGGGAGCGTGTTGTGGAGATGTCAGGGACAGTGGGGTGTTCCCTCTGCTTCCCCACCGCCTCCCCCCGGTGGGCAGCCACACCCAGTAGGTATGTGGTGGACACAGTGGATTACATTATAACCTGGGCACCAACGCAGTTGTGGTTGGGCACAAGGCTACTCATCCCTGGCAGCTGGGGGCTGCAGGAACAGCCCTGGGAGGCCAGCATCTGGCCCAGGGTCTGTGTCCGTGGGCAGTGACAGCTGTTTTGTGCCTCAGGAGAAACTGAAGCCTGAGTACCTGAAGGTGCTGCCTGAGAAGGTGAAGCTCTTCTCCCAGTTTCTGGGAAGAGGTCCTGGTTTGCAGGGGACAAGGTAAGGGGAGTCCTCTGGGAGGGGGAGCTGACATACTCCCAGGTTCAGAGATGGGCACCCGTTCCTCCTGTCCTGTCTGCAGCTCACCTATGTGGACTTCCTGGCGTACGACATCCTCGACCTGCCACCGCATGTTCGAGCCCAAGTGCCTGGATGCATTCCCAAACCTGAAGGACTTCATACCCGGATAGAGGTTGATCCACTGGTCTCTCACTTTTTATCCCTTTCGTCTTCTGTCCATTCCCCAAGCTTACCTGGTCCTGGAGCGCACGTGGAGCTACGTAGCGCTCACTGAGGACTGGCTGTGTGCCAGGATCCGCCCGCGGCATTGTGGGAGCACTGGGTTCAACTGACTTTCACCGTGTTCCTCTGGGTGGACGATGGATGACCTCCTTCCCTTTTACAGATAATGAAATGAGGGTGAAAGGCTAAGGCCTTTGCTCAAGGTCACAGCCCCAGCCCTGGGCTATGCTGGGCTCGCAGTCAGCGTTAACAGCCTCTGGGCAGATGTCAGTGGCTGCCCTTTCCTGGGCCAGAAAGAAGGGCGCAGCCCTGCTGCAGCCTGGGGCACAGCTCAGGGCATGGGAGAGGCAGAGGGTCCGGGTGTTTGCATGCAGCAAATTAGTGGTGTTGAGGCACAGGGGTACCAAAGACACACACAGTATTTACCTCAGTGTCTCCAAACAGCTTTTGCACAACGGGATGGTGCTGAGCGGTGCTGAGATTTCAGGGCGGCAGGGGGTATGGGGTCTGAGAGCATGTGCGGGCTCCCCTGCGGAAGCGTTTTATCTTGATGCTTTCAGTGGTGGGCACGTTCTTGCCCTTCCTGTCTCTCTGTCTTTGGTCTCTCTAATACCCAAGCTAATGTCTTGAGAGCAGGTGGTACATGGATTTCCAGGCGTATTCACTAATCTGCCCTTCTCTCTGTGAGGCCCGATGTCAGGCATAGAGCTGCTGCAAGGCGACCCAGCCCTGGAGCCCCCAACCAGGGTCTGTGAGCTCCGCTTCTGGTCCAGGGATGTGGGACCAGCTGGGAGGGCTCAGGGACAGCTGTGGGCTGCAGGCTGCCACTTGCTGGGCCAGGCCTGGTTACAGGCTGTCCCAGGACCTTCCAGTCCCATGGGATATCCTGGGCACTCTCTGTCTTGGGAAGAAGGAGCTCACACACCCCTGTGTGTCTCAGGCCTGGTTGGCTGCAGCAGCACGGGGGTGAGGTAGGTCTGGCCAGTGAGCGTGGGCTCAGGTGCAAGGCCAGCCAGCTGGACTTTCTCCTTTCATTGATGTGGACTAGGGGTGGGCAGGAATTTCTTCCTCCTATCAATACTCACCCCCTGTTTTGCTGAGTCACTGGGGAGGTCTGGCTTCCTGGGCCAGCTGGCACAGGCACAGTCTGAGCCCCTTTGTTGCCCCTGCGGGCCCTTCCTTGGGCAGCTCCTGGGAGGCCTGGAGCCTCCCTCTGCAGAAGGAGACTGTTTGTGCAGGCTGGGAGGGTCCAGGCCGCCTGTGTGGGAGGCAGGAGGGCGTTGCCGCAGCAGGAGCCAGAGTCAGAGAGAGCCAGGCTGCCTCCAGCCCTCCCAGAGCCTGGCAGTGGGGCCTGAGGAAGGCGCTGCCTGCAGGCCTGTGCGCCTGGGGTTTTCCCTGAGATACCAGGTGATGGCAGCACTTCCCTGGGTAGGGAGGTGTGTGGCAGTTTGGACATGCGTCATGATCTCTAGTGGGTACAGCGCACCTGGTTTGGCGCAGACCCTGGTGTGTGGTGACCCTCACTAAGGAATCACATGAGTTACGGGAACCTGGGAGTCAGCTCGGAAGAGCTGCGGACCCCCTGAAGGCTGTCCTCTGCCCCAGTGCCCGACCCCAGGCGGGGGTCCCTGACCTGGCAGTGCCCTGCCTTGGGCTGGGGGAGCCCAGGGTGGGGGGAGCAGCAGCCTCTGATGTTCGGCCTTCCTCCCCTCCCCAGGGCCTGAAGAAGTCTCTGCCTACATGAAGTCCAGCCGCTTCCTGCCGACCCCTGTGGTACACAAAGCCTGCCATGTGGGGGCAACAAGTAGGGCCTGTGAGTGCAGGAGGCGGGAGCGAGGGGCACAGGGGCCCTGGGGGAGCGGCGGGTCCTCCCTGAACCACGGACACAGCTGTTCTCTTCTGTTCTTTCCGCCACCCACACTCGGGTCCTGGGGGGCGCTTTCCCTTTCCAGTCGAAGTTCTCCTGGGATCTCAGGCCTTTCCCTCACCTTTGCTCAGTGAAGTCCCCGCCCCAGCATTGTTCCTACGGTACTAAATCAAGACAGACGTTCCTGTCAGTGATTGCATTCGATTTGGGAGCCCACCTGGACCCCTGGCCTGAGGGAGCTCAGCCCTGATCTCCCTGCAGGCCCTGAAGTCCAGTATCGCCAGGGTGCAGGCCCTGCCCCCAGCCCGGTCCCTCCCAGCCCTGCCTGGTCCCCACGAAGCCCACCTCCCAGTGCTGTGCCTGGCCCCCTCCCGGCCACCTGATTTCTCCACTGGGCCCTGCTGATCCAAGTGTCTCAGTGTGATACTGGCGGGGGTGGTTCCTTCAGATCCTGGGTGGGAGGATGGTGTATTGAGACTCTCATTTCTATTTCTGACACCCGTGGAGCAGGATCTCTCGTGGGGCTCTCTGTAGAAGGGAGGCCTCTTTCTGGACCTGCCTGTCTCAGTCACTCACCCTCATTCCTGGGGGCTCACAGGGCAGGGCTTCGTGTCTTACTGAGTGGGGCCCAGGGGTGTTGGGGGTCCGCAGTGGGGGACCAGAGTTCTTCTCCCTTCTGCATGGTCTGCTTCATCACAGCTGGGAGATCTCCGGGATTCCATGTCTGTGCTCTTCTCAGAGGTGGTCACAGCCCCCTCTGCAGGCTGCTGCCAGCTACTATAGGGACCTGGTATGTGGGCTTACTCCCTGGTGGTCACAGGTGCCCTGAGAGGCATTCCTTCAGTCCTTGCAGCTCTGCAAACCGTCTGTCTGGGCGTGCACGAACTGGTCGTCTGGTCGGGTGTGGAGCTCCACAACGCAGACCTTCAGGCCGCCGATGGAACCGCTCATCCACTGGGATCCCGCCCTGCTGGCGGGAAAGGTGATGCAAGTACGACTTGAGTCACCTGAATCGCTTTTTCTTTTCTGATTTAATAAAGTTTTATTTTTCAAAATGTACAGCTGGTGGTCCCTGTTGCTCTGCATCTTCCCCAGCCACTGGGGCATCCCCGGCCGTGGGGTGTCTGGTGTGAGTTCCTGGAGCTCTGTGCCTGGAAACCGGCTTCCCAAGCCCTCCACTGCGGGCTCCCGAAGGGCTGCCCTGGCCAAGGCAGCGCGGCTCTCCAGTGGCTCGGGACAGCCTCGGGGTAGCAGCGGGAGGGGAGCTCCTCACAGAGGGAGCAGGTGTTGTTTTCAGACAGGACTAGGTGACTGAGCTTGTCCCCGACTCTGCCTGTGGACCGCTGCTCTGTGGCCTTGCCCCAGGTGTGTTCACTGTCTCTGTCTTTCCTGGCCGACCCTCCCGCACCTTTTTCTTCATGGCGTCCTTGGGAGTCATAGGGAGACTCGAGAGTGCCTGTGCCCTCCCTGCTGCCTGAGGAGATGTCGGACCAAAAGCTTGAGTCACATTGTATAAACATAAGTAGCTTTTAGGCTCTTCCTGCCATTTGAGCTCACCAGGTCCTGGGTGGCGAGCTAGGGGATGTCCTCCATGTCACCCCCTTCCGTAAATATCCAAGCCTAGGTTTCCTCCACTGTCACCACAGTCACCTCCCCCATCGGCATTGCGGGTTTGGGAAGTGATTGTACATGATGCTGCAAATTGTGCTGCTGGAGAGGGGGTCTCCTGCAGCCAGGGCTCCCCCGTCGGTGCCACTGGGAGGAGCTCCTGGTTTTGTGAGTCTGGTGTTCGGCAGGCTCAGCTGGAGACAATGTTGCAAAGCATCCAAGGCCTCTTATCCAGAAAAGACTCTTACCCAAAACCCCACCCCGTGAACAAAGGTCCCAGCCTTGAACAGATCATTCCCGAGAGATTACATCCAGATGGCCACGAAGCGTATGAAACTGTGCTGAACGTCCTCATGCAGTAGAGAAGTCACAGCGCAGTTGGGCCCTATTGCGTACCCACACAGGCTAAAGGTAAAAGGATGGACGACTGGTCCGACTGGTGTCGCTCATGTGGTTGAGCATCAGCCCATGAGCAAAGGTTCGATTCTCAGTCGGACACATGCGAGGGTCGAAGCCTGGTCCCTGGTTCAGGTGCAGGTGAGAGGCGGCCAGTTGATGTTTCTGTCCCTCTCTCTCTCCTTCTCTCCCCCTCTCTCTAAAAACAAATAAAAATAATCTTTAAAAAAATGCAAGGCTTGACATGGTTGAACTCATGAAGTCACTGGAGGTGCCATTCACTCACTGCAGGGGGCACAAGCACGTGGACACCAGCAGTGCCTGCTGGGATGGAAGGAGCATGGAGCCTCTGCCCTGGAACCCTGCTCCGAGGTCAAGTTCAACAGGGATGAGTGCTGTGTCTTCCAGGGGGGCTCACAGTACCCTCGCAGCTTCATCTGAAGTAGCCGATGATTGGCAGTAATGCAAATGTCTATCACTGGAAGATGGGACAAGCTTCTGCTAGTGTGACTCAGTGGATTGAATGCTGGCCTGCTAACCAAAGGGTTGCTGGTTTGATTCCCAGTCACAGCACATGCCTGGGTTGTGGGCCCCCCGTAGGGGCATGTGAGAGGCAACACACACTGATGATTCTCTCCCTCTCTTTCGTTCCCTTTCCCCTCCTTCTCTAAAAATAAATGAATAAAGTTTTTTAAAAAGGGACAGGTTGACTTGGCTTATCACTAGGACTCCAGTGTCCCTGTGACGGAGTCCCACGTGACCGTGACACACAATACTCTACTGGAACAAATGCCCCATGTGAACCCAGCAACTGGGACGACCCTCACTGACGCAGTCTTGGCAAAGGGATGCAGATGGCAAATACATGCCTCCCAGCTGATGTGCCTGAAAGTCAACAGGCCAGACCAATCCAAGGTGACGGAGGTCAGCTGAGTGGGGCCCTTGTGTGTGCGGGGTTGCTCGTTGGCGGGACTTGAGACGGGTGGGAGTGTCCTCTGTGCTACTCCGGGGGGTGACCCAGAAGAGCATCCTATGTCAAAGCCACAGAGTGGCATGTGAGTGCTTTACTACCGATCCCGTGTACATACGATCTGACGTGCAGGTCTCATTACTGACGTGTTCTGTGGGGTCTGAGGCTCTGCAGGGCAGAGGCAGGCTCACGGGCCGGGCCTGGCCCAGGGCCCAGGGGTGTGAGGGGCCTGCTGTCTGACAGGCAGAAGGGCACCACTCCTGGACCCTGGAGGACCAGGCTGCCTGGCCACCCATCCCCTTCTCGGCCCAGGTCTCATCATGTCGACCCAGATCCTCCGCCTGGTGCCCAGCAGCCGACCCAGAGGAGGACTGACTCCAGGTGGCCCCTGTGGACGGTCCTGTGTGCCAGTGGTTGGCCCGGGGACTGAGTGCTCCAGCCCCCTCCCCGCCAGCTACCGTGGCCCAGGCACTTAGCAGCACATCTGCTCTTGCAGAGTTCCCAGCATCCGTTTTCCCAGAAGCACACAGCTTTCTAATAGCCTTTAAAATAGGGAACACCATCACAGCCCAAATGTTCCTGTTCTCTAAGTTTTCATGTGGCATTTGCCTTCAGTGTGGAAGCTGGCAGGTAGGAGTTGTAGGTATTGTACCACAGGTCACAGGTCACAAAAGGACTTCACAGGCCACCTGAGCCACTGTCTCATACCACACACACAGGGGTCAGGAGCCGGGGTCAGGGTGGCCCCCGGGGACCTGGACAGCAGGGTCTGCAGGCCACAGTGGCAGTGGTCCTGGGAGGTGTCCTTGGCTCCTGCTGGCCACCCCCCTACGTGCTGTCCCGGCAGCTGCACAGGAGCCTGGCCCCTCAGGGGACAGCTCTCCCTCTTCCCTCACCTGCCTGTGTGACCAGCAGGCTCCCGTCCTGTTCTGGTCACTACTGGTCAGTGCTGGGGACCTCTAGCAGGGTGTTAGGGACTGCACCTCCATACCGTCTCTTGTGGGAGCTGGTTCTGATTTTAATCAACAGCTTCCACCATAAGCCTAACTGATTACTTTGCATTTGATTCTTATCCCTCTTAGACACAGGACTTAGGAGCTGGCTCCTCCAAAGCACAGGAATGGAAACCCTGAGCCCGCGGCTCCCTGTCTCTGCTCTGGCCCCGGGATCGCTCTCCCCCTGCTGGTGAGGGCGGGGAGAGCCCTGGCATCAGGCATTCCCAGGTCCTGGAGGAGCTTGCAGGCTGGCGGGACTTCCCTGGACAGGCGCTGAGAGGGCGCTGGCTGTGAGGGGCCCGCCCATCTTTGGCTTTAAGGGGCAGTCTGAGCCTCCCTGAGGCCTGGGAACTCTGCCCTCCAGGGGCGGTGCCCAGAGGGGGAGGGAGGCCTGAGGAGCCTTGTTGTTCAGATTTGTCAGCTGCGTCTCCCCGTGCACTTCCCCTCCCTCTGAGCCAGCGGAGGTCTGAACCAGGGGGCTTCGCTGGGAGCCGAGTAGCTCCGCGGCACCAGGGGAGCCCGGCCTTCCCACCTTGGGCGTCCTGGCGCCCAGACTGAGTCCCCCAATACCCGGAGCCGGGTTTGGGACAGAGACTGTTGCCCGGGCTCCCGCGCGGGAGTCGCCGGGTAGTCACGGGTCTCCGGGGTGGGGTGTGGGCGGGCTTAGGGGCGGGGACTAGGGCGGGAAATAAAGGCTGTGTGCCCCTCCGCGCTTCGGGGACAGACCGCAGTTTCCAAGCCCATCCTGGAAGAATCCCGACCGCTCACAGCGCGATAACCAGCACCATGGCCATGACTCTGGGTTACTGGGACATCCGCGGGGTGAGCGAGGGGCCCGTGGGGCGCGGGGATGAGATCCGGCGGGATCCAGTGGGGAGGCTGCGGACCCTGCAGGTTCCCTGAGGGGTCTGGCTCAAGGCTGTCCAGGGCGAGCCCACCCTGTCCCCGTCCATATCAGTGGATGGGCTCGTGGGTGTCTGCAAGGTGGGGGATCTTGTGTTGGAGGAGGGGTTCCCGCAGCAGAGCGGGTCCCGAGGTCCCTCCCTGGAACCTTGACTGAGGTCCGGCCGTCCCTTGCAGCTGGCTCACGCCATCCGCCTGCTGCTGGAGTACACAGACTCCAGCTACGAGGAGAGGAAGTACACGATGGGGGACGGTGAGTGCATCCCTGTCCCGTTCTGACTTCGGCCCCGCTCCTGCTGACTGGGTACCAAGCACCCGTGCCCGGGCCACCTGTGGCTCCCCTCTGCCACCTCCACTGCCTGAGGGTGGACTTGGGGCTTCCAGCCAGCAGGGAGAGGGGACGGCTGGGCCCCTGTGTCAGTGACTGGTGGCTCCCCTTGCGCTCCTCTGCACTTCATGGAAGCCTTATCCCTGTGGGCGCCTGAGACCTTAGCCTTGTTTCCCCCACGTGGGTGAGAGAGTTGGTGTTCAGATTGCAGACTCACCTTTGCAGGGCCCGGCACCCAGGGAAGGGGTCGTCCTCAGGGGGCCGGTTCCTTCACTCCCTCTTCTCCACCACAGCTCCCGACTTCGACAGAAGCCAGTGGCTGAATGAGAAGTTCAAGCTGGGCCTGGACTTCCCCAATGTAGGTGCAGGGGATGGGGCTGTGGGCGTGAGTGAACTTGTCTCCACTCAGGTCTCCTTTCCCAGCTTCCACACGGAGTTTGGCAATGCGGGGCCTCTGTGCAGCCTCTCAGCTCCCTGGTCCCCTCACTGCTGTCCTGTGATGATGCCCTGGGGTCCGGCTCATCCTCTCTGATTCATCGCTTAGTGCCTGCCCTGAGCTGCACATGGCTGGCCAGGCCCATCTGTGCCCCATAGGCAAGGAGGGGGCTCAGGGAATCCTGTGGGCCACTGACCTGCCCTGTCTCCCTTCCAGCTGCCCTACTTGATTGACGGGGCTCACAAGGTCACCCAGAGCAACGCCATCCTTCGCTACATGCTCGCAAGCACAACCTCTGTGAGTGGGGCTGGGTCCCAGTGCTGGGGTCCAGGGGGTCATGGCCCTGGGCCGGCTGGGGTGGGATGCTGAGGGACAGCCCGAGTTGTGTGTCTGTAGGTGGGGAGACAGAGGAGAGCAGATTCGCATGGACATTTTGGAGAACGAGATCATGGACATCCGAATGCACCAAGGCAGGATCTGCTACAGTCCTGACTTTGTGAGTGACCACTTGCAGGGCTGGGCAGGTGGGTGTGAGAGGGGACTGCACTTGTGTTCTTTCTGTGCTGGCCCTGTTTGCCTGTGAACTTGGAGACTCTCATGCTCCACGCTGGTCCCTATAGTGTCAGCAGAGAGGACCCCACGACCCCCACCTGCCTCAGATGAAATCTCTGACTCAGTTCTCATGAATAGTAGAGTCCAGACACCCCAGGGTGCAAGTTCAGTTCCCAGCAGTGTTTCAGCTCCGTCCCTGCCCCCTCCCTCACACCACAGACATCAGCAGAGGTCCCAGTGGGACGCAGCTGGGGGGCACCCCAGGGCCTCTGTGCCTCCCCCTCCTCCCTCCCAGCCTCTCGGATTCTCCCCATCTGTCCAGACAGTGCTCGAGTGTCCACGCCGTCACCCGGCAGCTGGGACTCCTCATTCTTCCCCTGGGACGTTTTGGTTCTTTGCGTCTTTCATTCTGCCTGAGGCCTGGGCTCTGCTGGGCTCCCACTAGCTCCTGGGTCTGAGCCGAGGGAGCGTGTTTGGAGATGTCAGGGACAGTGGGGTGTCCTCTGCTTCCCCACCGCCCCCCCCCCCCGTGGGCAGCCACACCCAGTAGGTGTGTCGTGAACACAGTGCATTACATTATAACCTGGGCACCGACCCAGGTGTGGTTGGGCACAAGGCTACTCATCCCTGGTGGCTGGGGCTGCAGGAACAGCCCTGGGTGGCCAGTGTCTGGCCCAGGGTCTGTGTCCGTGGGCAGTGACAGCTGTTTTGTGCCTCAGGAGAAACTGAAGCCTGAGTACCTGGAGGTGCTGCCTGAGGGTGAAGCTCTTCTCCCAGTTTCTGGGGAAGAGGTCCTGGGCCGGGGACAAGGTAAGGGGAGTCTCTGGGAGGGGCAGCTGACATACTCCCAGGTTCAGAGATGGGCACCCATTCCTCCTGTCCTGTCTGCAGCTCACCTACGTGGACTTCCTGGCATACGACATGCTGGATGTACTGCGCAGGTTCGAGCCCAAGTGCCTGGACGCGTTTGCGAACCTGAAGGACTTCCTGGTTCGCTTTGAGGTGATTCCACTGGTCTCTCACTTTTTACCCCTTTCGCCTTCTGTCCCATTCCCGAAGCTTCCATGGTCCTGGAGCCCACGTGAAGCCGAAGTAGTGTCACTGAGTCCTGGCTGTGTGCCAGGATCCGTCTGTGGCATTGTGGGAGCACTGGGTTCAACTGACCTTCACCCCCTTCCTCTGGGTGGACGATGGATGGCCTCCCTTTTGTTTCTCATTGGCCGTGTCACTGATCTGCTCTTCTCTGTGCGAGGCCTGGTGTCGGGCACAGAACGTGTGCAAAGGGCACCCAGGCCCGGAACCCCCTTGTGGGTCTCGGTGCAGCTGGAGGGGTACAGGAGTCCCCTGCTGTGGTCCTGGGGTCCCACTGGGGCACTGGAGGTGCGCAGCCTGGTCCTCTCGGTCACCCATCACCCTCGGTGTCCCATCACCCTCAGTCACCCATCACCCTCAGTCACCTCCCAGAGGATCAGCCGAGTCTGCTTTGTCACAGAGGAGGGAGGTCCGGGCAGTGTTAGGCCCATGGGGATCCCGGCTTACAGTCTGTGCCGATTCCCCTCCCATCAAGAGACCTGCTTGGTCAGCTGGTTCTGGGAGCTCTGGCTCTGGTCCAGGGCGATGAGCCTTGGACATGAGGCAAGAGCTGGTTGTGGGATCAGCTGGAGGGCTCAGGGACAGCTGTGGGCTGCAGGCTGCTGCCTGCTGGGCCAGGCCTGGTTACAGGCTGTCCCAGGACCTTGGAGTCCCATGGAATGTGAGGCACCCTCTGTCTTGGGAAGAAGGAGCTCACACACCCCTGTGTGTCTCAGGCCTGGTTGGCTGCAGCAGCACGGGGGTGAGGTAGGTCTGGCCAGTGAGTGTGGGCTCAGGTGCCAGGCCAGCCAGCTGGACTTTCTCCTTCATTGATGTGATTAGGTTGGGCGGGGAATTTCTTCCTCCTATCAGCGCTCACCCCTGTTTTGCTGAGTCACTGGGGAGGTCTGGCTTCCTGGGCCAGCTGCACAGGCACAGTCTGAGCCCCTTTGTTCCCGCGCGGGCCCTCCTTGGGCAGCTCCTGGGAGGCCAGAGCCTCCCTCTGCAGAAGGAGACTGTTTGTGCAGGCTGGGAGGGTCCAGGCTGCCTGTGTGGGAGGCAGGAGGGCGGTGCCGCAGCAGGAGCCAGAGTCAGGGAGCCAGGCTGCCTCCAGCCCTCCCAGAGCCTGGCAGTGGGGCCTGAGGAAGGCGCTGCCTGCAGGCCTGTGCGCCTGGGTTTCCTGTGATACCAGGTGATGGCAGCACTTCCCTGGTAGGGAGGTGTGTGCAGTTGTGGACATGCGTCACATCTCTAGTGGGTATAGCGCACCTGGTGTGGTGCAGACCCTGGTGTGTGGTGACCCTCACTAAGGAGTCACATGAGTTACGGGAAACTGGGAGTCAGCTCGGGAGAGCTGGGGACCCCAGGAAGGCTGTCCTCTGCCCCAGTGCCTGGCCCCAGGGGGGTCCTGGCAGGACCCTGGCCTGGCAGTGCCTGCCTTGGGGCTGGGGGAGCCCAGGGTGGGCGGAGCAGCAGCCTCTGATGTCGCCTTCCTCCCCTCCCTCAGGGCCTGAGGAAGATCTCTGCCTACATGAAGTCCAGCCGCTTCCTGCCGACCCCTCTATACTCCAAGTTTGCCACGTGGGGCAACAAGTAGGGCCTGTGAGTGCAGGAGACGGGAGCGAGGGGCACACCTGGGGATTTCTGCGACTTAGAACCATCTGCTCTGCTTCCTTTTCTCCTTGCAACCTCCTTCCCTTACCCCTTCCCTCTCCAGCAGCCTCAGTGGCCCCTTACTTGCCTGTTAACACCCCTCTCATCCAGGCTTTCCCGCCCCAGCACCCCCTTTTTCAGGAAGTTCCAGGCCTCCCACATTAATCCTCTTGCTTTGAAGCCAGTAAGACTGACCCCCCCCTCACTTGTTGCTCTGGTTTGAGGAGCCCCCCGACCCCTGGCCTGGGAGCTCAGCCCTGATCTCCCTGCAGCGCCCTGAAGTCCAGTATTGCCAGGGTGCAGGCCCTGCCTCCAGCACGGTCCCTCCCAGCCCTCCCTGGTCCCCGCGAAGCCCAGTCCCAGTGCTGTGCCTTGGTCTCCCCGGCCACCTGATTTCTCCACTGGGCCCTGCTGATCCAAGGTCTCAGTGGTGATGCGGGGGGGGGGGGGGGTTCCTTTCAGATCCGGGGTGGGAGGAAGGTGTATTGAGACTCTTGTTTCTATTTCTGACACCTGTGGAGCAGGAGCTCTGGTGGGGCTCTTTGTACAAGGGAGGCCTCTTTCCGGACCTGCCTGACTCAGTCACTCACCTTCACTCTCGGGGACTCACCGGGCAGGGCTTCGTGTCTTACTGAGTGGGGCCCAGGGGGTTGGGGGTCCGCAGTGGGGGGACCAGAGTTCTCCCTTCTGCATGGTCTGCTTCATCACAGCTGGGAGATTCCGGGATTCCATGTCTGTGCTCTTCTCAGAGGTGGTCACAGCGCCCTCTGCAGGCTGCTGCCAGCTACTCTAGGACCTGGTATGTGGGCTTACTCCCTGGTGGTCACAGGTGCCCTGAGAGCATTCCTTCAGTCCTTGCAGCTCTGCAAACCGTCTGTCCCGTGCGTGAACTGGTCGTCTGGTCGGGTGTGGAGCTCCACAACGCAGACCTTCAGGCCGCCGATGGAACCGCTCATCCACTGGGATCCCGCCCTGCTGGCGGGAAAGGTGATGCAAGTACGACTTGAGTCACCTGAATCGCTTTTTCTTTTCTGATTTAATAAAGTTTTATTTTTCAAAATTCACAGCTGGTGGTTTGTGTTGCTCCTGCATCTTCCCCAGCCTGGGGCGTCCCCGGCCGTGGGGTGTCTGGTGTGAGTTCCTGGAGCTCTGTGCCCGGAAACCGGCTTCCCAAGCCCTCCACTGCGGGGCCCCTGCAGGGCTGCCCTGGCCAAGGCAGCACAGCTCTCCAGTGGCTCGGAGACAGCCTCCGGGGTAGCAGCTGGGAGCGGGAGCTCCTTACAGAGGGAGCAGGTGTTGTTTTCAGACAGGACTAGGTGACTGAGCTTGTCCCCGACTCTGCCTGTGGACCGCTGCTCTGTGGCCTTGCCCCAGGTGTGTTCACCGGGTCTCTGTCTTTCCTGGCCGACCCTCCCGCACCTTTCTTCTTCATGGCGTCCTTGGGAGTCATAGGGAGACTCGAAGTGCCTGCTCACTGCTGCCTGAGGAGATGTCGGACCAAAAGCTTGAGTCACATTGTTATAAACATAAGTAGCTTTTAGGCTCTTCTTGCCATTCTGAGCTCGCCAGGTCCTGGGTGGCGAGCTACGGGATGTCCTCCACGTCACCCCCTTCCGTAAATATCCAAGCCGAGGTTTCCTCCACTGTCACCACAGTCACCTCCCCCATCGGCATTGTGGGTTTGGGAAGTGATTTTACATGATGCTGCAAATTGTGCTGCTGGAGAGGGGGTTCCTGCAGCGCAGGGCTCCCCCGTCGGTGCCGCTGGGAGGAGCTCCTGGTTTTGTGAGTCTGGTGTTCGGGCAGGCTCAGCTGGAGACAATGTTGCAAAGCATCCAAGGCCTCTTATCCAGAAAAGACTCTTACCCAAAACCCCACCCCGTGAACAAAGGTCCCAGCCTTGAACAGATCATTCCCGAGAGATTACATCCAGATGGCCACGAAGCGTATGAAACTGTGCTGAACGTCCTCATGCAGTAGAGAAGTCACAGCACAGTTGGGCCCTATTGCGTACCCACACAGGCTAAAGGTAAAAGGATGGACGACTGGTCCCGACTGGTGTCGCTCATGTGGTTGAGCATCAGCCCATGAGCAAAGGTTCGATTCTCAGTCCGGACACATGCGAGGGTCGAAGCCTGGTCCCTGGTTCAGGTGCAGGTGAGAGGCGGCCAGTTGATGTTTCTGTCCCTCTCTCTCTCCTTCTCTCCCCCTCTCTCTAAAAACAAATAAAAATAATCTTTAAAAAAATGCAAGGCTTGACAGTGGTTGAACTCATGAAGTCACTGGAGGTGCCATTCACTCACTGCCGGGGGCACAAGCACGTGGACGCCAGCAGTGCCTGCTGGGATGGAAGGAGCATGGAGCCTCTGCCCTGGAACCCTGCTCCGAGGTCAAGTTCAACAGGGATGAGTGCTGTGTCTTCCAGGGGGGCTCACAGTGCCCTCGCAGCTTTATCTGAAGTATCCGATGATTGGCAGCAATGCAAATGTCTATCACTGGAAGATGGGACAAGCTTCTGCTAGTGTGACTCAGTAGATTGAATGCTGGCCTGCTAACCAAAGGGTTGCTGGTTTGATTCCCAGTCACAGCACATGCCTGGGTTGTGGGCCAGGTCCCCAGTAGGGGGCATGTGAGAGGCAACCACACACTGATGATTCTCTCCCTCTCTTTCTGTTCCCTTTCCCTCTCCTTCTCTAAAATAAATGAATAAAGTTTTTTAAAAAGGGACAGGTTGACTTGGCTTATCACTAGGACTCCAGTGTCCCTGTGACGGAGTCCCACGTGACTGTGACACACAATACTCTACTGGAACAAATGCCCCATGTGAACCCAGCAACTGGGACGACCCTCACTGACGCAGTCTTGGCAAAGGGATGCAGATGGGAAATACATGCCTCCCAGCTGATGTGCCTGAAAGTCAACAGGCCAGAGAATCCAAGGTGACGGAGGTCAGCTGAGTGGGGCCCTTGTGTATGTGGGGTTGCTCACTGGTGGGACCTTGAGACGGGTGGGAGTGTCCTCTGTGCTACTCTGGGGGTGACCCAGAAGAGCATCCTATGTCAAAAGCTACAGAGTGGCATGTGAGTGCTTTACTACCGATCCCGTGTACATACGATCTGACGTGCAGGTCTCATTACTGACGTGTTCTGTGGGGTCTGAGGCTCTGCAGGGCAGAGGCAGGCTCACGGGCCTGGCCTGGCCCAGGGCCCAGGGGTGGAGGGGCCTGCGTCTGACAGGCAGAAGGGCACCACTCCTGGACCCTGGAGGACCAGGCTGCCTGGCCACCCACACCCTTCTCGGCCCAGGTCTCATCGTGTTGACCCAGATCCTCCACCTGGTGCCCACTGCAGCCGACCCAGGGTAGCACTGACTCCAGGTGGCACCTGTGGACGCCCTCTGTGCCAGCAGCAGGGTCTGCCGGCCACAGTGGCAGTGGTCCTGGGAGGTGTCCTTGGCTCCTGCTGGCCACCACTCTAGGTGCTGTCCCGGCAGCTGCACAGGAGCCTGGTCCCTCAGGGGACAGCTCTCCCTCTTCCCTCACCTGCCTGTGTGACCAGCAGGCTCCCGTCCTGTTCTGGTCACTACTGGTCAGTGCTGGGGACCTCTAGCAGGGTGTTAGGGACTGCGCCTCCATACCTGTCTCTTTGTGGGAGCTGGTTCTGGTTTTAATCAACAGCTTTGACCATAAGCCTAACTGATTACTTTGCATTTGATTCTTATCCCTCTTAGACACAGGACTTAGGAGCTGGCTCCTCCAAAGCACAGGAATGGAAACCCTGAGCCCGCGGCTCCCTGTCTCTGCTCTGGCCCCGGATCGCTATCCCCCTGCTGGTGAGGGCGGGGAGAGCCCTGGCATCAGGTATTCCCAGGTCCTGGAGGAGCTTGCAGGCTGGCGGGACTTCCCTGGACAGGCACTGAGGGACACGCTGGCTGTGAGGGGCCCGCCCATCTTTGGCTTTAAGGGGCAGTCTGAGCCTCCCTGAGGCCTGGGAACTCTGCCCTCCAGGGGCCGGTGCCCAGAGGGGGAGGGAGGCCAGAGGAGCGTTGTTGTTTGAGGTTCAGATCTGTGGGCTGCGTCTCCCCGTGCACTTCCCCTCCCTCTGAGCCAGCGGAGGTCTGAACCAGGTGGGCTTCGCTGGGAGCCGAGTAGCGCTGCGGCCACCAGGGGAGCCCGGCCTTCCCACCTTGGGCGTCCTGGCGCCCAGACTGAGTCCCCCAATACCCGGAGCCGGTTTGGGACAGAGACTGTTGCCCGGGCTCCCGCGCGGGAGTCGCCGGGTAGTCACGGGTCTCCGGGGTGGGGTGAGGGCGGGCTTAGGGGCGGGGACTAGGGGCGGGAAATAAAGGCTGTGTGCCCCTCCGCGCTTCGGGGACAGACCGCAGTTTCCAAGCCCGTCCTGGAAGTATCCCGACCGCTCACAGCGCGATAACCAGCACCATGGCCATGACTCTGGGTTACTGGGACGTCCGCGGGGAGCGAGGGGCCCGTGGGGCGCGGGGGTGAGATCCGGCGGGATCCAGTGGAGAGGCTGCGGACCCTGCAGGTTCCCTGAGGGTCTGGCTCAGGGCTGGCCAGGGCAAGCCCACGCCGTCCCGGTCCATATCAGTGGGCGACCTCGTGAGCGCCTGCAAGGTGGGGGATCTGTGTGTTGGAGGAGGGGTTCCCGCAGCAGAGCGGGTCCCGAGTCCCTCCCTGGGCCCCTGACCGCGGAACGGCCGTCCCTTGCAGCTGGCTCACGCCATCCGCCTGCTGCTGGAGTACACAGACTCCAGCTACGAGGAGAGGAAGTACACGATGGGGGACGGTGAGTGCATCCCTGTCGAGCTCGACTTCGGCCCCACTCCTGCTGACTGGGTACCAAGCGCCCGTGCCTGGGCCACCTGTGGCTCCCCTCTGCCGCCTCCACTGCCTGAGGGTGGACTTGGGGCTTCCAGCCAGCACGGGAGAGGGGACGGCTGGGCCCCTGTGTCAGTGACTGGTGGCTCCCCTTGGGCTCCTCTGCACTTCATGGAAGCCTTATCCCTGTGGGCGCCTGAGGCTTAGCCTTGTTTCCCCCACGTGGGTGAGAGAGTTGGTGTTCAGATTGCAGACTCACCTTTGCAGGGCCCTGGCCCAGGGAAGGGGTCGTCCTCAGGGGGCCGGTTCCTTCACTCCCTCTTCTCCACCACAGCTCCCGACTTCGACAGAAGCCAGTGGCTGAATGAGAAGTTCAAGCTGGGCCTGGACTTCCCCAATGTAGGTGCAGGGGATGGGGCCGTGGGTGTGAGTGAACTTGTCTCCACTCAGGTCTCCTTTCCCAGCTTCCACAGGGGTTTGGCAATGCGGGGCCTCTGTGCAGCCTCTCAGCTCCCTGGTCCCCTCACTGCTGCCTCTGATGCCCTGGGGCCGCTCATCCTCTCTGATACATCGGCTTAGTGCCTGCCCTGGGCTGCACATGGCTGGCCAGGCCATCTGTGCCCCACAGGCAGGGAGGGGTCAGCCCGTGGCCCACTGACCTGCTCCTGTTCCCTTCCAGCTGCCCTACTTGATTGACGGGGCTCACAAGGTCACCCAGAGCAACGCCATCCTTCGCTACATCGCTCGCAAGCACAACCTCTGTGAGTGGGGCTGGGTCCCAGTGCTGGGGTCCAGGGGGTCATGGCCCTGGGCCGGCTGGGGTGGATGCGAGGGACAGCCCGAGTTGTGTGTCTGTAGGTGGGGAGACAGAGGAGGAGCAGATTCGCATGGACATTTTGGAGAACGAGATCATGGACATCCGAATGTACAACATCAGAGTCTGCTACAGTCCTGACTTTGTGAGTGACCGCTTGCAGGGCTGGGTTGGGTTTGAGAGGGGCTGCACTTGTGTTCTTTCTGTGCTGGCCCTGTTTGCCTGTGAACTTGGAGACTCTCATGCCCCTCACTGGTCCCTATACTGTCAGCAGAGAGACCCACGACCCCCACCTGCCTCAGATGAAATCTCTGACTCGTTCTCATGAATAGTAGAGTCCAGACACCCAGGGTGCAAGTTCAGTTCCCAGCAGTGTGTTCAGCTCCGTAGCCCTGCCCCCCCCTCACACCACAGACATCAGCAGAGGTCCCAGTGGGACGCAGCTCGGGGGGCACCCCAGGGCTCTGTGCCTCCCCCTCCTCCCTCCCAGCCCCTCAGGCTCTCCCCATCTGTCCAGACAGTGCTCGAGTGTCCACGCGTCACCCGGCAGCTGGGACTCCTCATTTTTCCCTGGGACGTTTTGGTCTTTGTGTCTTTCATTCTGCCTGAGGCCTGGGCTCTGCTGGGCTCCCACAGCTCCTGGGTCTGAGCGAGGGAGCGTGTTTGGAGATGTCAGGGACAGTGTGGTGTCCTCTGCCTCCCCACCGCCTCCCCCCGGTGGGCAGCCACACCCAGTAGGTGTGTTGTGAACACAGTGGATTACATTATAACCTGGGCACCGACCCAGGTGTGGTTGGGCACAAGGCTGCTCATCCCTGGTGGCTGGGGCTGCAGGAACAGCCCTGGGAGGCCAGCATGTGGCCCAGGGTCTGTGTCCGTGGGCAGTGACAGCTGTTTTGTGCCTCAGGAGAAACTGAAGCCTGAGTTTTTGAAGGTGCTGCCTGAGAAGATGAAGCTCTTCTCCCAGTTTCTGGGGAAGAGGCCCTGGTTTGCTGGGGACAAGGTAAGGGGAGTCTCTGGGAGGGGCAGCTGACATACTCCCAGGTTCAGAGATGGCACCTTCCTCCTGTCCTGTCTGCAGCTCACCTACGTGGACTTCCTGGCATACGACATCCTGGATGTACTGCGCAGGTTCGAGCCCAAGTGCCTGGACGCGTTTGCGAACCTGAAGGACTTCCTGGTTCACTTTGAGGTGATTCCACTGGTCTCTCACTTTTTACGAGTCTTGCCTTCTGTCCCATTCCCAAAGCTTCCCTGGTCCTGGAGCACACGTGAAGCCAAAGTAGCACTTACTGAGTCCTGGCTGTGTGCCAGGATCCGTCTGTGGCATTGTGGGAGCACTGGGTTCAACTGACCTTCACCCCCTTCCTCTGGGTGGACGATGGATGGCCTCCCTTTTCTTTCCCATTGGCTGTGTCACTGATCTGCTCTTCTCTGTGCGAGGCCTGGTGTCGGGCACAGAACGTGTGCAAAGGTGACACAGCCCGGAACCCCCTTGTGGGTCTCGGTGCAGCTGGAGGGGTTCAGGAGTCCCCTGCTGTGCGGTCCTGGGGTCCCACTGGGGCACTGGAGGTGCGCAGCCTCGTCCTTCCTCCCAGCTCATCACCTCTCACCCTCGGTCACCCCTCACCCTCGGTCACCCATCACCCTCAGGCACCCATCACCCTCAGTCACCTCCCAGAGGATCAGCCGAGTCTGCTTTGTGACAGAGGAGGGAGGTCCGGGCAGTGTTAGGCCCATGGGGATCCCGGCTTACAGTCTGTGCCGATTCCCCCTCCCATCAAGAGACCTGCTTGGTCAGCTGGTTCTGGGAGCTCTGGCTCTGGTCCAGGGTGATGAGCCTTGGACATGAGGCAAGAGCTGGGGTGTGGGACCAGCTGGGAGGGCTCAGGACAGCTGTGGGCTGCAGGCTGCTGCCTGCTGGGCCAGGCCTGGTTACAGGCTGTCCCAGGGCCTTCCAGTCCCATGGGATATCCTGGGCACTCTCTGTCTTGGGAAAAGGAGCTCATGCACTCCTGTGTGTCTCAGGCCTGGTTGGCTGCAGCAGCACGGGGGTGAGGTAGGTCTGGCCAGTGAGAGTGGGCTCAGGTGCCAGGCCAGCCAGCTGGACATTCTCCATTGATGTGATTAGGGGTGGGCAGGAATTTCTTGCTCCACTTCCTCCTATCAGCGCTCACCCCTGTTTTGCTGAGTCACTGGGGAGGTCTGGCTTCCTGGGCCAGCTGCACAGGCACAGTCTGAGCCCCTTTGTTCCCCTGCGGGCCCTCCTTGGGCAGCCCCTGGGAGGCCAGAGCCTCCCTCTGCAGAAGGAGACTGTTTGTGCAGGCTGGGAGGGTCCAGGCCGCCTGTGTGGGGAGGCAGGAGGGCGGTGCCGCAGCAGGAGCCAGAGTCAGAGGGAGCCAGGCTGCCTCCAGCCCTCCCAGAGCCTGGCAGTGGGGCCTGAGGAAGGCGCTGCCTGCAGGCCTGTGCGCCTGGGTTTCCTGATACCAGGTGATGGCAGCACTTCCCTGGTAGGGAGGTGTGTGCAGTTGTGGACATGCGTCACGATCTCTAGTGGGTACAGCGCACCTGGTGTGGCGCAGACCCTGGTGTGTGGTGACCCTCACTAAGGAGTCACATGAGTTACGGGAACCTGGGAGTCAGCTCGGGAGAGCTGCGGACCCCAGGAAGGCTGGCCTGTGCCCCAGTGCCTGCCCCAGGTGGAGGTCCTGGCAGGACCCTGGCCTGGCAGTGCCTGCCTTGGGGCTGGGGGAGCCCAGGGTGGGCGGAGCAGCAGCCTCTGATGTCCAGCCTCCTCCCCCCCTCAGGGCCTGAGGAAGATCTCTGCCTACATGAAGTCCAGCCGCTTCCTGCCGACCCCTGTGTACTCCAAGGCTTCCATGTGGGGCAACAAGTAGGGCCTGTGAGTGCAGGAGCCGGGAGGGAGCGAGGGGCACATGTGGAGGTTTCTGCAACTTGGAACCAGCTGCTCTGCTTCCTTTTCTCCTTGCAACCTCCTTCCCTCACCCCTTCCGCCTCCCAGCCGCAGTGGCCCCTTACCGGCCTCCTAATCCTAACGCCCCTCTCATCCAGCCTCCCTGCCGCTGCAGTTCCCTTTCTGTCTGCATTAAACCCAATGAGACTGACCTCCTCCCACTGGCTCTGGTTTCAGGAGCCCTGCCGGACCCCTGGCCTGTAGAGCTCAGCCGGAGACCCCAGCACCGCCCTGAAGTCCCATATTGCCAGGGTGTAGGCCCTGCCCCCCAGCGTGGTCCCTCCCAGCCCTGCCTGGTCCCCAGTATAGCCAATCCCACCTGGGTGTCTTGTTATTCCGTCTCCACTGGACCCGGGGCTGACCGTGGTGGAGTTTGGTAGGCTCTCCACTTTCCCCCGTTGTCTGCGATGGTCGTGTGGTGGGGACATCTATGTGGGGGAGGGGGGGCAGGGAGAGGGACAGGTGGGAGTGGGAGGTTTCTCGTTCGTTTCTGTGTTCCTGCGTGCGCGCCTGGGCGTGGGGCGTCTACAGAAGCGGGGCCTCCTGCGCCTCTGTCCCTCCGTCATTTCAGCCTTGGTGGCAAGCCCCCTGTGAGCTGGTGGGAGTTTGTGTCACGGGTCAGAGGGTTTGCGGGGCGGGGGGCGCACGGTGGGCCGTCCGCTGCTGGTGTGGGGTCCCCGTGGCCACGTCCTGTCACCCTTTCCCGGAAGTGCTCCCCGCGGTAGACACCCCCCTCTGCGCTCATACAACACATCTCAATAAAACACAACCCGCTGTGCTACACTTGTCGCTTTTACTTGCTTCCCCTCCGACTCATCCGGGATTCACTGAGGAGCAATCCATGTCCTGTTGGAGTTTTTATGCCTGATTTCCATCACGCTGCCTGAGCGCATATTCAATCTCGGTCTGAAGTCTGAGTCTCCTCTGAGTAGGACCCTGGCACACACTACAGCCACTCTGGGGACTCGGGCTGTGGACATACTTCCTCCCAGCCTGTGGGGACACGAAGCAAAGCTCAGACGATTTTGGATGCACAGGTCTGGGATCAGGAGCCGTTAGCTCTTTCTCCCCGCAGCATTTCACGGGCTTCAGCTGCTCTTTGAATACCTTGACCCGACCCAGGCAGGCCTGGCATGCGGGGCCAGCGGCCAGCCCAGCTGGTGGTCAGGAGGCGTGTGCGCCGTGGGTGCTAGGGCACCTGCAGAGGCATGTGCAGGATGCGTGAGAGCCGCCCGATCGGCGTGTGCCTCAGACAGCAGCCGGGCCAGGCCGGGTGCGGGGCCCTGGTAGGGCGCAGCCTGGAGACCCCGCTGTCCGAGGGGGGGTGCGGAGAGGGGCCTCGTGGGGCAGTTGCCCAGGTGGTCTGCACCTGCAGCTGTACGTACTCCTTGGCAGTTGTTAACACAAAAAGGGAGCCGTGGGGAGTCACGATCAAAGTCTCTGAGAAATAATGATTCATATCAAAAGAAAACTGATAAAAGTTCAGCAAGGCTAATCAAAGTTTATGAAACTGGTAAGGTGAAAGTTTGTTGAGCCAAAGCTTACTAAATATTAACTTAAGACAGGAAGGATAAGGATGAAAAGGAAACCGTGGAAACGAGGAGTGGTGCTGGGATTAACGATAAACAGAGAGAACAAAAACGTGAAATCGGAGTCGCGCAGACACGGTCCGGGCCGGGGTTGGCCCGTGTGTTCTGCAAGGCCCGGACGCTGCGTACTTCTGGCGTTTCGGGTCCTGCGGCCTCTGTCATCCGCTCGCCCACCCTGGCCGTGGGAAAGCTGCCCACACAACACGAAATGCGCGGGTGGGGGTCTGTCCCAGCAGGACCTCAAAGACAGAGCCCTTTCCCGACTCCTGACCGAGGAGCTCCGGTGAGAAGGGCAGAGCTGTAGTAGAGCCAAATATTCGATGTAGAATGGAATCAGTGATAATCAAAGAGAAAAAGAGCAGAGCGCCATCTTTAAAAGGAGGGAAGACGTGGGAACAAAGACAGCGGCAGATGAAAACAATTTTCTAAACACTGTGGTCAAAGTATAAAAGCTAAAAAAGTTACATTTGAAAGTCTGGGGCAGAAACTGTAGGATGTATGTCCTTGCCCCTGGGGCCGCCAAAACGACCATCTGACCGTGGGTGCCTCCAGCTGGGGCTCCCCGGGGCCCGGCACGGTGCTCCGCCGGCGGTGTTCAGGGTGTTCCTTCCCCTCCCAGAGCTCAAACCCGAGGTGCTGGTGTCCCTGGGGTCTGTCATCACCTGCTGACAAGTTCCCTGCCCTGAGTCCCTCTGTTCTTACTGTGTTAGCGGAGACAGGCAAAGCTGACCGAGACCCTGAGACGGCAGGTTATGGAGAATTGGAGTTCATTCTTCCGTCCTGTTCCTTGGGGAACAGTCCAGGCTGGTGGGGCAGCCCAGCTGCATGGAGTCATTCAGCGACTCCGGCTCTGGCTCCTTCCCTCCCGCGGCTCTGACAGCCCCTGGGGTCCCTCCTCACGTCCTGGGTGAAGCCGTATCATGCGTATGGGGAGGAAAACACAGAAAACCCAAGGAAGCGAGTTTCCATACACACACGCGGCCAAAGGTGTGTGTCACAGTCGTTCACCTTCTGTGCGTGAGTTCCGACGTGTGGCTCTTCCTAGTCCCAGGGGTCCACACACCCCTATTTCCGGGGTCAGATTCCACAGCAGTCGCTCCCACGCCTGGAAAAGTGGGGAGAAAAGTTAAGCCCCAGTCCAGAGGAAGCCATGGGGTTAAGCCAGTGGTTTGAAGCAGGGGGGAGAGAGGCTAAGGCATTCATTAGAGATAAAGCCTTATTTTCACATAATACCCAGTGGGAGCGGCACATCACTTACGGTCCGTTCCCTCCCGCGGCTGGAATGGGGAAGGGAGTCATTATAGGTATCAGGTAGCTCACGGAACCCCTGGGAGGCCTGGGGTGGTTGGCCCTGGAGGCTGGGCCGCCGGGAATGAGCCTAACCACACGTGGGATTGTTCTAGAGAACACTGCACAGCCGAGGCTGGGCACGGGCGCTCCGGGTCCTGTCCCTGGCACGGGACGCTGGGTGCAAGGGTCTCACCGCGGCCGCCTCCCAAATCCTGGTCCTGCCAGGAAACAAGTCCTCAGGGCCTGCTTCATGAGGTCCTGTGCCCCGTGTACCATTCACAGCGCCCGCGTCCCCAGCCTGCGCCTGAGCCACAGGCAGGCTGGAACAGCAAGCAAATTAGGGAGCATTGAGTTCTGCTAGGTATGACGAAGTAATAACAGTGGCTTAATAGAACAGAAGCTTGTTTCTCTTGTAAGGAAAGATCTGGAAGGGGACAGCGAAGCGCCAGGGATGTCAGCTTCATGGCAGCCTCAAGGACTCAGCTTTTTTTTTTTTTTTAAGATTTTATTTATTTATTTTTAGGCAGAGGGAAAGGGAGGGAGGAGAGGGAGGGAGGAGACATCAATGTGTGGTTGCCTCTTGCACGTCCCCTGCTGGGGACCTGGCCGGCAACCCAGGCACGTGCCCTGACTGGGAATCGAGCCTAGGACCCTTTGGTTCGCAGGCCAGCACTCAATCCACTCAGACACAGCAGCCAGGGCAGGACTCAGCTTTTTAGTTTGCTGCTCCCTCACCCCCAGTGCGAGGGCTCCATCCTCTGATACCTCATGGCACAAAGTAGCTGCTGGAGCCCCTTCACCTCTGCATGTCAAACCGCAGGAGGCCGAAAGAGGCGTGGGGGCTGTGCTTCCCTTCTTCAGGAAACTTGCTGGGAGTAACCTAGAGCGCTTCTGCTTGTATCTCAGTGGCTAGAGCTTAATTAGACTGGAAGTGACATCTTTCCCCTGGGCAGTAACCTGTGCGGCAGAAATGGAGCCACTGGGACAGCGAGAAGATGGGGAGGCGAACACGGAGAGCCAGCTAAGCAGTCTTGTGCCTCTTGGACTTAAAACAAAATCCCCCACCTGTCGGAAGCACGTTTCAAAGATGCAGAGGAGAGATGCCCACCAGAGGCAGGTTCTTTCCCACCGGGCTCTTCCAAACAATCGCCACGGTAGCCGCCACCACAAAACGCCCCCACCTAACGCAGCGCCGCCAAGCCCGCCCACACAGAACCACATCCACCCTCCGTTGCCCCGAGTAGGGACAAACTGAAGAATCGTCAACTCCCGAGCCGACCTCCAAGAGTGGGAGTCTCGGGGTAACGCTCAGATCGGTACTCTGAGACCACAGACCGAAGCATGATGTCCGTGACGCCCCCACGGCCGCCCTGTGGGAAGCGTAAGGGAGTGGGAGGCGGGGAAGGGGCGGTCAGGTGAGCTCCGCGATGCAGCGGGCAGCTCATAACCTGCTGTGCTGCCCACGGGGCTCGTGGGATGCCCTCCTCCGGCGAGATGACCCAGCGGAGACGTCGAGACGCAAGGCTTTCACTTTTATCAACGTCAGCCAGCCTCCGGCCTCTGGGTCGGCTCTCGCCTCGTCCCTCTGGCGACCCC
Organism: Phyllostomus discolor; assembly: GCF_004126475.2. Lineage (NCBI taxonomy): Eukaryota > Metazoa > Chordata > Mammalia > Chiroptera > Phyllostomidae > Phyllostomus > Phyllostomus discolor. Next base: position 36,115,284 of record NC_040916.2, read on the forward strand.
ACCGTCAGGGTTGCTGTCGTCCCGCTGGATCAGCCTGGTTTTCCTAACCCCCGGGACACGGAGTGAACGCTTTATCGCTGACAGACACCGAGGGACCTGCCTGCTGCCCCGTGGAGACTCGAGGCGTGGGGGCAGACACGCAGAGGGGCCCCGTGCTCACGGGTTCCAGGGCAACCGCCTCTGTCCGTGCTGATCGTCACGTTCCTGTGTCATCAGCTCTGGCTGCTCCTATCGGACCCCACTTTGGGGGGTAGCCCCCCGTCCCCAATAAGGCAGAGCTCTGTCGAGAAAGCCCCCCCCCTTTTCCCGGGGGCTCTTTCCACTTGAAACAACACACGCTGGAAGGCAGCAGATCAGGTTTCAGGCTCGGTTCAGAAACTCCCTGTGAGTACAATGGCAACATTCCAGCGCAGGAAATAAAATACAGACATCTTCTCGCTTTCCTCAGACTTCCACCACGGCCGGACACGATCCTCCCTGTGAGATGGATTCCACCCCTGTGCACGTGGGAGACGCCCCTCCCCCAGTAACCTGGGCTGCCCCCCGGCTCCGTGCGGGCCCCACAGCTGCCCCTGCCCACTTGAAATTCAAACCCACACACATCCGTCTAATCTTTTGTTCTGAATTTAAGTCTCGCATGTGAGTCCCCTGTGAATATTTTCACTGAAAATCCCCAGAGAGCCTAGCCTGTTGGTTTCCAGAAAAAAAATATTTTTCCAGTATGGCCTGAGCCAGGAGCAAGCCAGACCACCGTCTCACACGACCCCACTCTCCAGCCAGGGAGTCCTGTGCTGGCCTCGGGGCCCTCCCCGAGCTCCTTTTTGTCAGCGTGGCCCATTGTCCCACCCTGTCCTGCTGCCGAAGATGAGGGATGTGCGATTTCTGTTCGAAGCCCAGGTTCCGGGAGTTCGGAGCTCTCGGGCTGGCTGTGAGGCAGACCCACGTCCCTCTGTCCCTCCGTGCCTGCCAGTAGTCCCCACCTCCACCCCCTCAGTGAAATAATGTTACAAGATTTTTCTGGAGTCCAGTGTCTCTGAACTGGAAATACCTTAGCCCGCTTGCTCAGCCTGCAACAATGAATACAAATGAGCATCTCTAATACTTTTGGGGGAACCGCTTCTATCACAAGTTGGGTTTTCTTTGTTTTTAAGCTCTCAGTGATACTGTTTGCACAAACCCAGCACTAGTGATGTTCGCTCACAAATGTAGTAACTAGGAAAACTTGGAGCATGTGCTTTGTTTCTTTCTAGCTGAGATTTACAAGCCATACGTTTCACCTGCGGACCTACGCTTTTTAAACCTCTCCCTTCCAGTGGCCACGTTGCCGTCCTCCCGAGATCCTTTTCACAGAGGACTCCCAGGCGGATTCCTGGTTCCCTGCCCTCTTCCCTGCGTCGATAGGATGGACCCCTGTAAGCCCGCCTTCTGGTACTCAGGCCCCTGTGAAACCCTCTCCCTTGGGGGTGAGCAGGACCCGCGATGTGCTTCTGGTGGAAAACAGCAAAGGTGATGAGCGGTGGTTCCCATTCCGTGCGTAGGGTGGTAGCGTCTTCCCGGGAGACCCTCCCCCTGCCGGTTTTGATGAAGCAAGAGGCGCCCCTTGCAAGAAACGAGGGCGGCCTTCAGCTGCCAGCCAGCAGGAACCTGGAGCCCCCTGTCCAGAAGATCGAGGACCTGAGTTCTGCTGACAATCCCGCGAACTCGGAAAGCCGACCCCTCCCCAGCTGAGCCTCGAGATGAGACCGGAGCCCTGGCTGACACGCGGACCTCAGCTTTGAGGTGAGACCCGAAGCGGGGAACCCTGTGCAGCTGCGCGCTGACTCCTAACCCACGGGAACCGGGAGATGACATGTGTGGGTTCACGTTGCTAGAGCAGTGGTGATATCGCTACCTAGCAATGAACAGTGCGTTCCCTTTCCGAGCCTGGTCACAGCCCCTCTGCAGCTGAGAGGCATCCGCAACCCCCGCCCCCTCCCCTCGCACTCCCTCCCCCCCTCCCCCAGTCTACCAGGCCTTCCCTTAAGGCAGGGTCACTGGCTCACACTATGGAAATCCCCTCAATAGTCACTGGATGACAGGGAAACCCCCGCCTCACACCTCTTGCTGGTGGCACAAGGTGGGAGTGGAGCCGCTTCCTGCCTTCTGCCTGCACTAGCCCCTCCCCAGGCAGAAGGCAGCCTGACGTCACTGGTCCCCTGGTCACTCAGCCCTCACCCCTCCCTCCCTGGAGAGAGCCTTGGCTCCGGGTCACAGGGGACAGCAATCTGGCCCTCTACTCAAAGACTTTGCTCTGCACGTGGAGCCGAGCCAATGCAGCCTCCGCAGGAGTCAGCTTTCCTTCCGTTTGCTTTCCTCTCCTAAAACCGGCTCCTGTTACAAAGTAGCCCGGCAGGGCACACCCCCACCTGAACCACGGTCCTGGGTTCTCAGCCTTTCTCCGAGTTCTCCTCCCGCCTCCCCCCTGGAGCCTGGCTGGGGGTCAGACCCAACTCCGCGCATGTCACGCACTCGAATGTATCCGCAGAAAACGCTTACCTCAAGGTTTCCCTTCTTAAAACACGAACGGTTTTATATTATACGTACTGATCCGCAGCCTAATTTTAAAAATTCAACAGTGTGCCTTGGGGACCTTCCCATGTTTGCTCACGGAGTTGAATTTCACTGTTTCATTGCCGTCTGGTACCCCGTGGCATCGATGGGCAAGTGTGCAACAAGAATTCCACTCTTGCTACTACAAACAACCCACCATCGTAGCGTAACCTTAGGTGTGTTTAGCACAGCGGAATTACTGGGTCACAGGCCATCACTTGATTTTTTAGAAGATATTGACACACTGTTCTCTGAAGTAGTTACAACAGCGTGCAAGCTCCCCAGAAGGCAACGCCACCCCTCTCACCTTTTAAACTTTTAAATGTTTGTTCACCTGAAAAATGGTCTCTCTTGTCATTCAAGTTCCTTGGATGATAAACATCTCTTTAATCTCTTAGGGGGCCATTAATATCCCTATTCCTATAAGTGGTTTGTTCATAGATCCTTATCCACCTTTAAAAACTTTGTCCTAACGATTTACGCGAGTCCTTTCTGGTCTTTATACGGGTCCTTTGTGTTTGGTTCACAAATCTGATGCTCTTCAGGCTTTTCCCCTTACGGCTTTTTTGTCTTACGGAGACTTCTCTCACCCTCTGACCACAAACCCCTACCTACACTTTCATGAGCACTCCCCCAGCGTCGTGTTTGGCGTCGGGCCTCGAATTCCAGGTGTTAATGGTGGCAAGAGGTGTGAGGTGGGGCTCCAGCATTTTTCATTGCCAAGGAGTGGTCCCAGCCGAGGGTCCCGGTCAGCCCCCTGGTCTGAACACTGTCTGTGTCACACTGGACCCCCACAGAGAAGGTGTGTCTGGACTCCAGTCCTGCCACTGCCGCTGTCGTACCGGACACTGTCACCGGGTCTTCACAGGGGCTGCAGGCCCTCGTGACACACCGTGTCTGCAACTGTCCCTCCCACCCTTGTTCTAGGGCTCGCCCTCCAGGCTCAGGCAAGGCCCCCTAGACACTGAACACCGTTGGTGGAGGGGGTGTCCATGTCGCAGGGACTGAATCACATCTTGGGGAACCCCACATCCTCCCCCTCCTCCAGCCTTTACACCCAAGAGAAACCCAGCGAGCTGGACACCGGCAGCCTAAGTGCTATTTATTAAAAAGAGCAGAGAAGGAAGCACGCGGCCCCCTGCAGGCACGGGGGCACAGGCACAGTGCCAGTCGGCTGGCGCTCAGTCACGCACGCCCTCTTGTTGCCCCACAAGGCCATCTTGTTGTTGATGGGCATCTTGAAGAAGCGGTCGGACTGCATGTAGGCAGCGATCTTCTCCAAAGCCTGAAGGGAAAGCACACCACGCCTTATAGAGGCCAGTGCTGCCCCAGAGACGCACTTCCAACCAGCCGCGTGCACAGGCCGCCGGTCCTCCCCACCCTTCCCTGTGAACAGCACCTGTCAGGTATAGAAGCCAGGCCCGTCCCAAGACTTAAAGGTTGGAGATGTCCAATCACTGGTCCCTTTAGGCCCGGGCGGCCTGCGTTTTGTAAGAGAAAGCTGCAGGGAGCATCCGTTACCTCAAAACGGCACATGAAAGCCTTCAGGTTGGGAAACTCGTCCAGGCACCTGGGTTCAAACATGCGGTTCTGATCCAAGACGTCGTAGGCGAGAAAATCCACAAAGGTGAGCTGGAGAGAGAGTGAGACGGTGAGGCCTGGGGCGCATGAGCGCCTGCACGGAGAGACAGGTATCCCTTCTCCTTCCTTTCTCCCTACCTTTTCCCCTGCAAACCACGAGAACTTCCCCAGGAACAAGGAGAACTGCTTCAGATGTCCAGGTAGCTGGTCCAGGTACTGAGGCTTCAATTTTTCCTGGGAGAGGGTGAGAGGAGCTGCCATCACGTTCCTGGCGAACCGGGGCACGGGCCCGCAATGGACACCGCGTGACCCTTCTCCCGTCGCCTTCCCCCCACTGCCTTCAGGCGGGGGGGGGGGGCAGCATGGAAGGGGGGGGTTTGGAGGGGCACAGGGGCCGACACCAGAGTTACACGACCAACAGACCCCCACAAAGTGAGAGTTCTGTTCTATTCTGGCCGATCAGGTTGGTGGGAAGGTGGCAGCAGAGGAACGGAGAATCAGCCTTGGGCTCCTAGAAGCTCCTTTCCCTGGACATCTGCCTGCTAAGGAAACTCACATGGTCCGAGTTGTAGCAGATGCGGACCAGCTGCAGGCGGAAGTCCATCACTTGGTTCTCCATGATGTCCACTCGAATCCTTTCTTCTTCAGTCTCGCCGCCTGTCGGCCAAACCACAAGAAGTCACTCTCTGCACGTCCACATATGCCCAGGGGGCACGCAGCCCCGCCCCCTCACCTGCCCTACCCCACTCACACATATTGTGCTTGCGGGCGATATTAGCGCAGGATGGCATTGCTCTGGGTGATCTTGTTCTTACCGTCCAAGAGGTAGGGCAGCTGGAAGGAAAGGGACAGGTCAAATGATCAGCCCGACTGTCTGCTGGGGAGGTGAGACTCTCGGGGAAGTGAACAGAAGAGAGAAGGTGCCGTGTGAGGAGGAAGGAGAAAGTAAGTCGAAGGTAGCGACTGGGTCCCCACCGGAATTTAGACGGGGGTTCTTCATCTCTCTCTGTGGGTATGTGTGTGTGCCTGCCATGCACCCTTTTGCAGAATAAGGTTTGTTTTTTTTAAAGATTTTATTATTTTTTTAGACAGAGGGGAAGGGAGGGAGAAAGAGGAAGAGAAGCATCAATGTGTGGTTGCCTCTCACACGCCCCCCACTGAGAGCCTGGCCTGTAACCCCAGCATGTGACACAACTGGGAATCGAACTGGAGACCCTTCAGTTCAAAGGCTGGTGCTCAATCCACTGAGCCACAGCAGCCAGGGCAGAATAAGGTTTTTAAATGCTTAAACAAATTATGTACGTTTACACAATTTATAAAAAATATTAAGCAAAACTGTAACAGTAATCAGTGGCTATCAGTGAATTAAATAAAAACAGGTGTAATAGCTACCACAGTTTCAAAGTATGATGGATGTGAATATGTATTACAATAGCTACAACACAAAAATACCTGATTTCTACTGGTGACAGTCACAGCCGCGGCTAATGACCAGGGTCACTTACTGCCTGTATTCATAATAGAAGGAACTGTTCACTTTCAGTTGGTGGTTAGTGGAGATGAAAATGTAATTTTTTCTCTGCTCAAGTTCAAGAACCCCTGAATTCTATTCATTCTATGCAGGTGAAGAGCCTCTATTCCAGATCCCCCGAGACCAGCGAGGGAAGAAGCCAGGAAATACTTCCAGCCTTCCCTTCGCCGCCAACCCCGCTTTTGCTAAACCACCTACGTTAGGAAAGTCCAGGTCTAGCTTGAATTTCACGTCCAGCCACTGGCTTTTATCGTAGTCAGGAGCTGTAAGAGAGAACCGAGGGGGACCCAGCGTCCTTAATATCCCCCCTGAGGGCAGTGCAAAGACCTAAAGAAACAACCTGATCTGGAGGCTCAGGCTCCCAGGCCCCCAAAGCTTAACCCGGGCATCTCTGGGGCCTGTTTGGGTAAGGGTGAGGATGGACTTGGGCTACGGCAGAGGGCGAGTCTCAGCTCCAGATAAAGGACGCGTCTCTCCCAACACAGGGCAGGGCAGGGCAGAGATCTTCCAGGTGACGGGGACACTAGTCCCACTGGACTCTGCAGTGATGCCACCTTCGGGGCACAAAAGGCAACAAGTGTTGCAGGGCCAGCCTGGCTGAGCTCGGCGGCCCCAGAGCGGCCTTACCTCCCCCGCACGAGTACCGTTTCTCCTCGTAGTTTGTACCGGTGAACTCCAGGAGCATGCGGATGGCGTGCGCCAGCTGGGGAGGACAGCTCCGGTCAGCGCCTGCGCAGCTCCCACCGACCCCAACCCCCAACCCGCCCCGGGGCTGCCGAGACCCTTGACGAGGTGGTCGTTAAGCCACCCCCGGGAGCGGCCCCTGGCGGCTAGCGATCCTCAGCAGCTCTCCTCGGCCCGGGAACCCAGGGCAGGGGCAGGGCGGGCCCCTGAGGCCGGGAAACTCCGCGGGAGGGGCGGGGAGGGGCTGGCAGCGCCGGGTCACGGCGAAGTGGGCTTGGCTCGGAGGAGGGCCCCTTCTCTGCGAGACCGAGACCGCAGGCCCCGGACCCCCAGCCGCCTCTGCGTCCGTTTCCTCCCGATCCAGCGGCTCGGCCGTTGACATGGTACTCACCCCGCGAATATCCCAGTAACCCAGAACCACAGCCGACTTAGACGACATGGCGAAGGTATTCCCGCGCCCGCTGGACTGGAGAGCGAGCGCCAACGGGCGGGGCTTTATACCCGAGGCGAGGGGCGGGGCCAACGTGAGAGCCCTCGCTCCGCCCCCCACCGTCCGGGTCCGCCTCCTAACGCATGACCACTGGGCCATGCGCAGGCGTGTTTTCTGTAGACCCTGGGGATAGGGGCGGGGCGGGGCGGGGCGGGGCGGGCGGGGCGCGACGCGCGCCGGGGGTCCTGAGGTTGGGACTCTGCCCTGAACGTGCGTGGGAGCTGCACTCTGTCAGTGGTGCCAGTGGGAGGGTAGAACACCCATCCTCGCAGAGCGGTGAGAGCCATGGTGACCTCGGGGAAGTGAGATGCACGCTGCAATATTTATCTAGGGGGATGGGGTCGGGGGAAGGCGGGCGAGGCTGTGACTCTGAGGAATCGCCCCTCGGTGTGCATGCTGTTGGTGGTGGGAGGAGGCCGGAGCTACGCGCACGGTTCCTGGCCCCGGGGTCTACACAACATGGCCGCTCATACCCGAAGCCCCTTGACCTCTCCCTGGGGTGTGGGAAATCAATATTTCTCCATCGTTCCGGGTGAAGCAAGGTTGGGACTTTTTAAAAAGAACATTTTAGTAGAAAGAGAGAGAGGGGAAAAGTGCATTGCACAGGGACTGAGAGATTATAATGCCTCAGTCTCACCTCCAAGGTAGCAAAAGGCCAGCCACAAATTAACCTCAAGTATAAGACTAACATTTTTTTGCGCGTTAATATTTTGTATTGTTTATGTTATTACAGTTGTCTCAGTTTTTTCCCCAGTGCCCTCGCCCGTAAGACTAAACGTATTGAACACCTATGGGACGCCAGGCATCATTGGGTATTTCGCATATCGTGCTAATTTATTCAATGTAAGCTTCATAACTTGTGAAGTCGATTTTCTGCCCATTTTACAGAAGGAAACAAGGGAGGCCTGGGAGACGTTGGGTGGATAAGCCGGTCCAGGCTCTCCAGTCCCCAGAGCTGCAGCTGGGATTCACAGCGAGGTCTAGTAGCACAGCTTGTGTGAGTTCCACGAACCTGGACACGCACTCAGTCCCTCACCTTATTTCAGTCTTTGCTGAGAGACCTGGGAGCACCAGGCTAAAACCACTTTCATTTCTGGTCCTGGAGGGTGTCTGTGCTTCCAGGGCTCCTTGAGCTCCATGAAGCCCAGAGATGATGGGTTAATATCTCCTCTGCCCATCCCAGGGAATCCACTTCTCTGATTAACATTCGCCTTTGACAATCAGACCCCAGGGATCTCACCTGTTTTCTCTTTTGTGAGGGAAAAGAGAGGTTTTCTGAAGCCGGGAACTTGAGGGAATGGCGCAGTTGTAGGGTAATCTGGGACCAGGGCAATGTTAAAAAGCCCTGGACAAGTTCAGCTGAGATGTACTTATGGAACCATCTTAAGAACCCCCCAGGGGTCTGGATTCATCAGTACGTCAAGCCTGATATGCAGACTGAATCAGAAAAAGTACAGCCTCTGTTATGTGGGGAGGGGACTGCATGACGGGAGATTCAGGACCGCTGTGGATAGCGAGTCCTAGAAGCCGCCGACAGTGCCCCCAGGCGGTCCCGGAACTCTTCTTCACTAGCCCTCTGAGAAAATAGAGCCCCGGAGAGTAAAATGCCTAGTCAGCCAGTTGGCGGACTTTGAGCTCCCAGTCCGGTGCTCCCCATGCTCTGCTACTGGAGACAAGCTGGGGAGGAAGCTCAAGGTTGGCTCACCCAACAGGAGGGGACAGAAGTTGTATCAGAAGAAGAAGTTGCCAAATAGAGCACCTGGCAAGCCTATTAGTGCATCTCCGGACCATCAGCCAGTGCGGCTGCTCAAAACTGACCCCTGGCAGCAGCCTGCTCCTGTGAAGGGTCGTGCCCCCGGCTCTGCTGGGTGCTGGGGAGCCTACTGGGAGACGTGTACACAGTGTACACAGCGGGGCAAAGACAGTGAGCACAGCCGTCACCTGGGAGTTCGTTTTGAAAGAAGGTAAGCGGAGCCTGGGCCATGGTCATCCAATCCTGCTTCTCCGTCCCCGGTGGCGTGGGGACTCCCACTCACGCTCGGCCTGGGCCAGGGAGGGAGGCAGGGCTGCCGCTGGGTCATGCCCCGTGTGCCATCTCCTCCCGCCTCCCCGCCTCGGGCCCCCATCCGGCCCAGAAGAAGCTGCAGGGGAGGCACAGCCGATGAAGATGCGTTTATTGGGGAGGAGATGGACTGAACAGAACCCTGCCGACTCCAGCCACGAGTGCTCCGGGCTTAGGACAGAGACAATAAATAGATGGTAGCTGGAGAGGGCTCCTAGCACAGCCAGGGGGGACACCACTCGCCCGACCGCGGGGCTTGCCTGTCCTCCTTGCTGTGGGAGTGGGGTGTGGGGCTGGCTGCGGACTGGGGACCTGGAAGAGGAGTTCTCAGGGCGTCCTCCGTCTTGCTGCTGCGAGAAGGCCTTGGTCTTGGAGAGGTCTGCGTTGGTGCCTACGGGGTTATCTGAGGAAAGAAGGATCGCGGTGAGGCCGGGCCAGGGAAGAAGACCCCAGCGCTCAGGCTGACATGCAGCTTGGAGCCTCCAGGCATGGCTGCACGCCTGAAGTCAGGCCCCTGGGGGACCGAGCGGCCTGTGCCCAGTACCGGTCACATTCAGTCCTGCCCCGGGGCTGTGCCTGCCAGCTCGTCCCCCGCTCTTCTCACGGTCTCCCAGGGAGCACCCCAATTTCCACTGGGAGTGAGGACCCCAGGGCACCCTCACCCCCAGCGTCCTCCTGACGGCCTCCAGCCGCGCCAGGACCCGAGGGGCCTCCTGTGGACACAGCATCTGCAGCTCCCCCGGCCTGATGTGCAGCAGCTGGGACCCCATCAGGGACCCCAAGGTCTTCACCGTGCTGGGGACGGAAACAGAGGAGCAGTCGGTGGTGGGGCCAAAGGACTCGGGCCCGAGTCTTTGGGCAGAGAAGGGGCTGTTTGGGCCCGCAGGCTGGGGTGACGGGGGAATTCAGGGAGCAGGGCATCTGAAGGTGAAGGAGGAAAATGTGCATTTTGGCTTAAACCATTTTCAGAACTCCTGGACGGGCAGGGGGAGGTGCTCTGGGAGAGGATCCTGTGGGGGTGGGGGTGGCAGCCGAGGTTCTTCCTGAGTCCCCGGGGTCCCGCTGCCTCCCCCACGGCCAGGGCTGCCCGCTCAGCGCTCTGACGGGGGCTCGAACTCGGCCCTCCTGCTAACTCGGCAGCGGCAGCGCTGGGGCAGGGCAGTGGCTGTGGGGCTGTCGTGTGTGCTGTGTGTTGAGTACGGGTATGGGTCAGGCTGTATGCTCTGGGGCTCTGAGTTTCCTTGGTTACAGTCTGAACCCTTACAGCCGCCCCATCCCCCGCCCGCCCCGTGGCTGAGGCACTCACAACGTGGAGAAGTTCTCTGCCTGCAGCCAGGCTCTGACCTCCTCGGGCCTGGAGCTGAGTCGAAGCACTGGAGTCTAGAGTCGGGGGGCATGGGGGTCAGAGGCCATCCCCTCTCAGAGCCCCTCACAGCCCCTACCATCGGGGTCCCTTCCCTGGACTGCTCCATGGTGCCCCTGTCTGGCCGGGACCAGGCTCAGTGGCACACAGTGAGCACATGACATGCGGATGAAATCAACCCGGGGCTGCCTCCTGCGCTGCCGTGGGCTCCCCCGCCCCCACCCCGACTCAGGCCTCAGAGCTTCTGGGTGGTCTAGGCTAGGCCTTACCCAAGGGGGCTGCTGGCTCTGGCTCCTGGGGCCCCCCGACTCCAGGGGTTCCAGGACGTTGCTGGGGATGTAGCCGCTCCCTCCTGTCTTATTCTTCACCAGCCACCACTGCTTGCTGTCGTCCAGAACCTGCCAGGAGCCACCCTCGGTCACAAGAGCCTCTGTCCAGCCAGCCTCCCCTCCCCCACAGGGCTTCCTCCCTCCCGACCCTCCCCCACTTTCTCCCTCCCTAGGCCATGCCCCCCAGCAGCCCCCCTGCCCCCCTCACCCCAGGCTGCCTGTAGCTCCCACCAGCTCCCACCTCCTCTTCTAGGCTAAAGCCCCCGCCTCACCTCCACCACCTCTCCCTGGACCACCGTCAGCTCCTTGGGGTTCCTAGCTTCAAACTCATGTACGACTTGCATTCTCGGGGCTTGGCTGACAGGTCTAGGGGTGAAGGGCACAAGGTTGGGGTCCCCAGACTGAGGGCCACGGTTGTGTGTCTCCTCTGGAGCCAAGTATGGGGTGCTCCCTGGCCTAATACTGTCCCCACCTCCCCGAGAGACAGAGTCAGGATGGGCCTGAGAAACCGAGCCGTGTCCCCACCCCAGAGCCCCAGACAGTGCCGCCTGGGGTCTGGAGGCGACTGTTAGGTCTCCACAGTGTAACGGCAGGGCCGTGGGAGGCCGGGCTCCGGCTGGGGTTTCCTGCAGGCCGCCGGAGTCTGCACTGGGGCTGGTTTCTGAAGGCCCTCCCAGCTGCGGGCTTTCCTACACCTGAGCTCTCCTCTGCGCTCCGGGAGACCAGAGGCACGCGTGGGTAGTGTCGCCGGAAGGGGGATGAGAGCGCAGGTGGCAAACACAAGGCCTGCGGGCTGAGTCTGGCTCCCCGCTCCTCACAACCACACAGTCCCGACCGGGCCCGGGCTTACTGGAAGGAGGTGGAGTCCTGGTATCCTGAAGGCGCCTGTGGGGCAGAACAGAGTGAGCAGGGACAGGGCCAGCTGGCCTGGGGGTGGGGAGCTGGCCTCAGGCCATAGACCCTCCCCTGCCTGCCCACCACCTAGGTCTGGGCGCCAGGGGCCGTGTGACCGTGGTTTGGACGGAGAAGGCAGAAAGTAGCCAGAGACCAGGGCTTTGAGTGAGGCTCTGCGCTCAGCTCCCCCTTACCTGGTTGGAAGGTCCTGGAATCTGCCAACCATCAGAGAATGTGGGTTGGTAGGGTGGGGGCTCCTTGCCTGTCCAGTTGTCCCTGGGGAGAGACCCAAGCTGAGTCCAGCCTGTGCCGGTGTGGGGTGTGGGACGGAGGAGTAGACAGAGCCCCGCTTTGGGGTCTTCTAGGTTGTGGAGGACGTGGCCCACACACGCAGACGAAAGGCCCCAGGACACCCCCAACGGAGCAGAGGGCGGGGCGTGAACAGACACCAGAGCGCGGGGCTGTGTGGCCGGCGTCACCTCTGCCCCTGGGGTGCAGCTGGACCAGCTCCATGAGAACACGCTGGGCACCTGGTTGCCCTGACTGGAGGTGCGAATTACAGCGGAGGGGACAAGGGTGGCCGTTCCCTCTCCTGCCCTGTCACTGCACTTGGGCCACCCTGGGTCACTGCTCCTCTCACGCTGTACTGCACACGACCCCTCACATGCCTGCGATATGGAGCTTCTGGACAGCTGTTATTCTGAGTGCAGCGGAGGGCACGTAGGCAGCAGCTAATAAATATTCAGTGGGATCAAATAAATCGTTTCCTCTTTTGAATCTTTTTAAATGGTTCCTCTCTTCACCCTAAAAACACGCTCATGTCTTCCCTTGACAGTGCTATTCCGTTACCTTCTGCTTCAAGCTGTCTTTCTGTGACCTCTTCTTTGCCAGATTTTGGGGGGATGTGTCTGTGTGCCCCGCCTACATTTTCTCTCCGAGGGTCCTTTCACCCCTCCTGGCCACGTGGCGTCCACCGCTGCCCCTGCTCTGCTGGGCCCAGTTCCCCCGAAGTCCCGATCGCCACACCCAGTGGCGTGTGTGGTTCCCACCCTTCCGGGCCGCAGCGTGTAGCCTTGTTCATGGCTTTGGGTAGCTTTGCCTGCGGTCCAATCACCTACATGAAATTGGTCTGAAATTCGACTCTTTTGAGGGTTTTTACATCCTCTTTAGGTCTGTTTTCTGTATTTTTGCCTTTCAATTCATTTGTTCACTAATTTTTGTTGTTGTTATTTTAGGCAATTAGAAAACATTTTAGGGTAAATCTGACCTAATTTTTTTTTTATCAAAACTGATAAATGGGCTCAGATCACCGGGGCTGGGGAGAGGGAGGGTCAGCACAGAGTTTTGTAATTGTTGAATTTTTTTTTTTCCTGTCTGGGGTGATGGAAAAGTTCTACAGATGGGCCGTGGTGATGGTTGCCTACCATGAAGTATTTAATGCCATTGAATTACACTCTTAAAAACATCCAAGTGGCCCTGGCTGGTGTGGCTCAGTGGACTGAGTGTTGGACTGCCAACCAAAGGATCGCCGGTTTGATTCCCAGTCAGGGCACATGCCTGGGTTGCCGGCCAGGTCCCCAGTAGGGGTCACATGAGAGACAACCACACGTTGATACTTCTCTCCCTCTCTTTCTCCCTCCCTTCCTCTTTTCCCAAAAATAAATCAACAAAATCTTCTAAAAACAACAACAACCCTGAATTCACAGGAATGAAAGATACTTGCAAAATAAAGTCGTTTAAAAAAAAAGTTCAAGTGGTAAATCTTATCTCAGGTGTAGTCTATCACAACTAAAAAGCTAGACTACGCTGAATCATAACTTACGTCTTTGGATGGGGCTGAAGTGAAAAGAACCGCCCACTAGCAATGCACTAGAATGAACAGGTGCCTTAGCTCCTGGTGGGCATCTCTCTCCGACACCCTCTTCTCTCTTGGTTTTTATGTGTCTACTTTTTTGTTTCTTCTTTGAACTCTCAGGCATTTCCCTTTGCTTCCTTAACCCCTTTTCCTTCCTCCAGCCACGTGTAGGAGTTTCCCTTCTCCCACGGGACAGGAGGGAGCCACCTTGCTTGTTAGGGTGCATCTCAGGGCTGCCCCGCTGCCGCGCTCGCCTCTAGGGGGCGCCAGGCATCATCCCCAGACTGATTGCTCTCAACCCCACACAGCCAGGTCGGCGGCCCCCCCTGAGGGCCGGGCCACCCTGTCTCCGTGGCATGTTCCATGGGCACCTCAGCTCAGCACCTCCATGCTGGTTTGTCCTCCACTCCCATGGCTGTCATCGGTTTGGCCTTGCGGTCCAACTGCCCATCTCGCTGTCTCCCTTTTGATCTTAACTCCTCGGCCAGCTGGTCGCCAAGTCTTACTGGAGTTACATCTGCAGCATCTCTTCCTTACGTCAGGGATTCTTAAATGCTGGGCCCGATTGAGACAAAGTTTTCACTTTCTCCGTGACCAGAATGAGAAAATATTCTAGTGGGAGGTTGCCAACGCTCCTTTCTTGGGAAGAATTGTTCTTTTTTTTCTGAGATAACGCCTCCCCGTCAGTGCTGGGTGACGGTGAGAGGTGGTTTTAAGAAGAAATTGTTCGTACAGAGTGTGATAAAGGCTTGGGAACTCCGTGTTTGGGGAGGTTTCTGGCTTGTGGCAGCTAGCCCCACCCAGCGCCCGGCCCTATGCCCCCCCAGTTCCATCTGGCCTCGTCTCCACTCACCAGCTGGTGGTCCAGGCCACGCCCAGGCTCTTCCAGAGGTCACTTTCGGGTGGGCTGAGACAGAGCTGCATCAGGTCCACGGCTTCGGGGGTGAGGAGGGGCGAGGTCACCTGCGCTGCGAGGCCACGCTCAGGGCACTTGGTCAGGACCTAGAGGAAGGACAGAGGTGTCGGGAAGCCTTGGTCCCCCCAGGGCCCGCCCGGAGTCCCCCGGTGCCACCTTCTGCTCCTCCCCCCGCCGGCTCCCTCAGAGGCCTGGTGGCCGTGGCTCTGACCCCAGCCCCTGGAGTCTGCTGGGGGGTGCTGTACGCAGTGGGGATGGGGTCTTGGGGCCGAGGAGGGTGTGCTGGGGGAGCAGACCCCCCACCTCCCTCCACTCTCTGCCTGCCACCCTGGCCTCTGCTTTGTCTGCACTTCAGCCTGAGCTCCTTACCATCCCGCCCTCCCCCGCTCACCAAGTTCAGAGTGTTGAAGAGGAGATGCAGCAAATGGTCAGGACTTGGGTTCTGCAGGTAGTTGGCCAGCTTGCCCTGGGGACACAGGGGGCTGCCATCACCACCCTCCATCCCACCCCACCTGCACCAGGACCCCAGGGCTTGTGATGGTTCTGGGCCGTGGCTGGGAGCCTGGCACTCTGCCAAAGTCCTCAGAGTGGGAGGGGAGGTTCAGGGGGAGAAGCTGGAGAAACCGGGATGCCCGTGAGCCCAGGGAGGAGGGGTTGCTGGGGGCGGTGGCGTGAGGAAGGACTGGGGGACTTGTGGGGGCCACACACCAGGAGGTTGAAGCTGTATTTGAACTTCTGGAAGCATTCGATGTACTGCGCCTGTGTCACCCCTGTGGGGGGAGGGGAGAAGGCGGCGGGTTGCAGACTCCCCCCCAGACCGCCCCAATTCCTCTCCCTTGGCCCTCAGCACTCACCCCCCCGATTCTTGTCTTTTTTCTTCCCCAGTACAGTCTTCTTCTTCAGAGTGGCGTTCGCCTCCGCCTCCTTCAGCTGTCCCACAAACAGCTCGATGTCCGCCAGGATGTGGTTCAGCACCTCCTGGACCACAGACAGCGTTGGCCTCGCGAGGACGGTTCGGCCCCCGGAACAGCCACCCCTGCCCCTGCCGAGCCGCCCTGTCCCCCCTCAGCCCAGGGCCTGGCCTGGCCGTCCCGGGACCCAGTTTCCCTGGGGGAATGGAAGAGTTCGAGTCCTCCCTCCCTCCGGCCTCAGAGAGCTTGGCTGGCCCAGCCGCTGTGCAGTTACCTGGTCCCTTGCTGGGTCCTGGAGGGACGGGGGCCGCCTTGGAGGAGGCGGCGGGATGGTCCTTGGTTCTCGGGCACTGGAGTGTCGTGACAGGGGCCTCGGGGATGGCTGTGTGTCTGCAGCGGAAGGGGACCGTGGCCTCTTTGATCTTTGGTCTAAACCTCCTCCTCCCACGGGTCCCCACACTCCAGACTCACTGTGCTCTTTGGCCATCCAGGGGGGCTGTTCGGGAGGGAACCCCCGCTCCTGGGCGGGGGCCTGCTCCTTGGGGAGTGGCCTTTCTTGAGGAGCCCCCCGCCATCTGTCCTGGCCTTGGTGAAGGGCTCCCAACGGGGGTCTGCTGCGCACAGGGTGGGGACACAGGTCTGACAGTGTTTTGGGGACAGAGGCTCTGCCCACACTTCTCTCCAGGCCTCCACCCTGAACCTTCCCGACTCCACCCTGCCTTGTCAGCCTGCCTCTGAGCCCTCGCAGGCCCAGGTCAGGCTCCTGGGACAGCCTCCACTGTTCTCGGGCCGGCCGCAGCCCCTTCCTCACGCCCTTGCCTCCGGCCTGGCCCCGCCCCAGCTCCAGGCCCGGGGTTCCTGGGCTCCCCCAGGTGTGGGCTGGGGTTTGGCCCACCCAGGCCCACACTCAGAGACCCTGCAGGTGGCCCAGGCAGAGACTGCCTACCTGCCCTCCCGCTCCTCCTCCAGGACCTTCTGCAGGCTGGTCCTCAGTCGCTGCGCCTGCGGGAAGCGGCAGCTGGGCAGGCTGCATGGGTGTGCTTGGGGAGGGGTGACTGTCCCTGGGCCCTACCCCACTCCCCCTCGGCCCACCCAGGCCGCTCACCCCCACTTCCTGGCACTGGAAGAGCAGAGTGCTGCTGCCCAGTGGGCCCGGCTCCCGCACGGTGACGGCCAGGACGTTGTCATAAGAGCAGGAACTGGGAGCCACGTCCACGGCCTGGATGCTGTCCAGGCGGTACGAGTCCAGCTCCTCCTGGGCCAGGTGGGACAGCCACCGTGAGGTCACTGACAGCCAGGGCGGTTCCTGGGAATTCCCGACCTGGGTTGCCCGGCCTAGCCCACCAGTGGCCTGGGGCTGAGCGCCCACGCCCCCGGCCCCTGGGCCTCTGCGCCCGGCCCCTTCCCGGGCCCAGCTGGGTGCTGCACACGGGAGGGGCCACTGCGTTCGGGGCGTGGAGGCGTGGGGTTTGTGCCGGGGCTTGCTCTCCCACAGCCTGGGTGACCCGTGACCCATGGCAGGGGGCGGCAGGAGGGCTGACCTTGGTCTCGATGTCCAGCAGCTGGAGCCAGCCGTCCCGGACCTGCAGGAGCAGGTTCTGGCTCCACACCCGGCCCTGAGCGTCCACCTCCTGCAGCTTCTTCACGGCGTCGCTGGGGTCCCGGACGCCCTGAGTGCCCAGCTTGCACGTCATCAGGTGCTGCGGGAAGAGGAGGCGGCTTGGGGCTGGGAGCAGCCCGGGAGGGGGATCACAGTGTGGGGGGGCAGTGGAGAGGGTGGGGGCAGGGCAGCAGAGGAGGAGGACAGGGGCCCGCCTCCCATGGGGACAGCCCCGGGCAGTCCCATAAAGCAGTCTCCCAGGGCTCATGAGAGCGCCAGAAGCTGGCGAGGACAAGGCCCCGGAGCCGGAGCCGGGGGCTGATGGGCTGCATAAGGGGGTGTGGGGTCCTGGAGAAAGGACAGGGCCTTTAACAGTCCAGGCCAGCTGAATGGGCTGGGTTGGGGCGGGCGTGGGCTCCCAGCACGCAACAAAGGAAGTGGGAACCCCTGCAGGGGGGGACGTAGGACCCTCACATTCCATCCCTGGCTCCCTCTGCTCCTTTGGGAACCTCCTCCCCTAGCCTGGCCCTTGGCACAGACCCAGCATTCCTGTCTGCACGCCTTTGCTCAGGCTGGCCCTCCCGCCCCGTTCCCTGCAGGGGCTCATCCAGCGCCTGGCTGGCGGCCGGTGTCCCTGGGGAGGAAGGCCCCGTCCCGCCTTCTCCCTGATTCTTGCCCAGTGTGGTCTCCCCTGGGGCCCCTCGCGCAGCTGGGGCTGATCCTCCCACAGGCTTTCGCTGTCATTCTCCCTCCTGGAGACCCCTCCCTGTCTCATCCTAATGCAGCCTTCACATGTCACAGGCCTGCAGGCATGAAGCCTGCGGTCCCCTGCAGGCCCTTGCTGGGGGAGCCCCATCTGCCTCTTGCCCCGTCCCACTGCCCCATCCCACTGCCCTGCTTCCTGCACGGGCCCCGCTCCTCCCCTGGAGCGGTTGCCGGCCTGTTCGGGGCGGGGGGGGGGGCGGGCCCTGACATCACAGGCCAGCACCCTGGCATCCCTGGCAGCCCGGACGTGCCTCCCCTCACTCTACACGAAGCCACTGCCCAACTCCCACGCCCGCCATGGAGCCCAGGACCCCCAGTCCTGGCGCAGCTGGCTGGGGAAGCCCACCTCTGCTGCCCTGTGGAACCTCCAGACCATCACCCCATGTTCCTCCCTCTTCTTTCTGGGGAGCAGCCCTGAGCCTGCTGCCGCCCTGGGGCGGTTTACACGGGGACGCTTCTTTGGCCCGACCAGGGACCTGTGCTCCCCACTGTGTCCTTCCAGTCTGTGCTGTATTGGTTGCGCATACAGCCCTTCAGGCAACTGGATGTCACAGCGCCACTGTCCTCCTCCCAGGCAGGGCCGGAGCCTCCAGCAGCCCCTGCCCAGACACCTTCCTTGTGGGGACCAATGACCTCACACACTCCTTTCTCCCCCCAGCCAGCCCGGCCAGCCCCAGGGCAAAGAG
Organism: Phyllostomus discolor; assembly: GCF_004126475.2. Classification (NCBI taxonomy): domain Eukaryota; kingdom Metazoa; phylum Chordata; class Mammalia; order Chiroptera; family Phyllostomidae; genus Phyllostomus; species Phyllostomus discolor. The sequence goes on from NC_040916.2 coordinate 36,133,540, forward strand.
CAGTTTCCTGGGGACCGGAGGGTGTGGTGGGGGTGGTTGCACGTGCCTCCTGGCCGCTCAGTCCTCAGCTTGTCCCTGCCCGGGGACAGAACAGCTGCCCATTCAAGCTCCCGCCCTGCGGCCCTGCTGATTCCCAGCTGCCTGCGCCTCCCCAGCAGATTCCCAGCTGCCTGCGCCTCCCCAGCACTCAGCGCTCGGACGCTCTATTGGGCTCACTGGACCTGAGCCCCACTCCCTGATCTGGCTGGGCAGGCTGCTGCCTTCCCAGGCGGGGATTCGTGGGACGTTGGGTCTTGGGCAAGGCGCTGGGCACCCAGGAAACCTTGGGTGGAATCAGGAAACTCACCTCCACCCTGTGCTGCAGGGAGGTGGGCTCGGAGCTGAGGCTGTTCGAGTACTCCTTCCGCTGCACTGCAGGGGACGGTGCGAGGGTGGGGGCCAGGGCGGGAGAGCCGGGTGAGACAGAGACAGAGGCAAAGGCGGGGCAGGGGGCAGCACGGGCAGCGGGTGGGCAGCACGGGCAGAGACAGGCCAGAGGACGGGGTCCAGGAAACTCAGGGAGGGCCAGCGAGAGCAGCCTGGAGGGAGAGCTTACTGTAAATGGCTTTGCTGCTGGGCCGGGCCATGGCGGCGCTGCTGGGGTGACTTCCTGGAACCCGAATGGAACCAAAGGGACAGCCGTCAGCTGGGGAGAGGAGCTGCCACTCCTTCACCTTGTCCCTGACCTGGCCTGGGGCCTGGGCCAGGGTCTCACCTGGGGCCTCCGCGACCAGACTCAGAGCCCCAGCTCCAGGGGCCTCTCCGGAGCTGCCTCTGGCCGCGCCCTCCTCCGAGGACCTCCGTGGGGCTAGGCCCAGCAGGCAGGCCCCAAGGCAGGCTCCGGCCCCCCTTATTTGGTCAGTGAAGCACATTCTGATGGGCCCAGGAAAGCTGGGTGGACGGGGACCTGAGACCAGATCCCGTGCTGGGCCTGAGGGTGCAAGATGCCAGAGGGCGGGGCTGCACCCAGCTTCTGCAGCCAGGCATCAGGGTCCACAGCCTTCCCGCCAAAGCGAGCCTCTGCCTGAGCCCGTTTCGATCCTGCAAACTGGGGGAGGTCAGTGTTGGCTCTTAGGCTGGGGATCCGCTCAGGAGGGGGTGTGTGTGCACACGCACACACACATGGAGCCTGTGTCAACGATCTGCACTCCCTCGAGTGTCTCGCCAAGTCTCCGGTCTCTGTGTCTTTCCACGCCCTGACCCCTCTGCCCGGAGCCCCTCACACTCACCCCTACCTACATTCCAGCCCAAGGATCACCTCCTCCATGAAGCCTTCCTTGACTACCCCACCCCACCCTGCCCAGAGTGCCCTCCTGGTGCCACCTGGTACCTTGTCTGTTCCTGACAGCATCAGTCCCCCAGTCAGCGCTGGGAGCCTGGTGCCAAGGCCCCAGTGAACATTATGTCACTGAATTGTCACCACCGCTCATAAGTGCTTCCTTGTGCCCAGCACTGTTCTCTGGACTTTACCTCCGGCAGCTCGTTTAACTCTCAGAGCATCCTCACCAATGGTGCTTTCCTCATCCCATCTACCAGATGCGGGCACCAAGGCTCAAAGGGGGCAATGGGCCCGAGGCCACAAGCGGGTATTTAACAGAGAACAGACCCGGCCCTGTCTGGCTGCCCGCTCCGTGCTGCCGTTGTCTGCACGTGCGCCTCTGTCACCGGGCTGCGAGCTCCCGAGGACAGGCTTGCAGGGCCCCGCGGTCTCCCCAGCGCCTTCCTGGCACAGAGGGGCCCGGGGGACGGAGATGCTGAAACGGGTGGGAGCGCACACGTGTGTGTGTGTGTGTGTGTGTGTGTGCTCATGTGGGGCGGGACCAGGCAGAGGTCAAGGGCACAGGCTGTTTGACTGAGGTGTCCGTGCATCTGCGAGGTATGCCTACGTCATGCAGAAACCCTGGAGTACCCTGGGCAAAGTGTAAGAGAGCAGCGCACACCCTGGTTTATTGGGAGTTATTTATAGGGAAATACGGTGACTCAGTGTGGGGCAGTCGGCTGCTAGCGAACAGGGAAGGGATTGTCAGGGGAGGCTCTGGGTCCCCAAGCTCCTTGCTCGCGGGCTCCCCTTTCCTCTCCTAGGCCGAGGGGTGCTGGAAGCCTGCTCCCCCGTCCCCAGCCCCTCCCTTTCTCCCCGTGACAACATTTCCTGCTTGTAGATGCAGAAGAGAAAGAGGAGAAAGTAAGCTCCACTAGGGTCAACACCACCCCCAACCCGTCCCCTCGCTGGGGCGGTCCCTGTGGGTCCCCGTGGGTCCCCGCTGCCGCTTCTGCTGCTTGAGGTCCCAACCACAGGAGGGGAGGCGGCTGGCTTTGGCCCGGCACGCCCCTGCAGTTCGCCCCACTTACCCCTGAGGTTAGGCGCTTGGCGCAGGGAAGGTGTGTCCTCCCCACGGCCCCTGGGAAACCCTCCGGAGCGCCGGCTCCCTTCCCTTCTTCCCAGCACGGCCGCCCCTGGTCGCGCCCCTCACCCTTCTTGGGCCGCTCTTCCTTGGGGCATCTGGGAGTGGGCCAGAGACCCTGGCCCGGGTAGCCGCTGAGCTGCCACCCCCTCCCCGCCCCTCACAACCCCGAGTGCCTGCAGCTCTCAGGGCCCCCTTGGGGATGAAGCCCAGGCCTCACCTGGCTGCCAGAGAGGCTCGGCGGCTGGTCCCCCGAGGGGGCTGGTGTCGGGCTGGCGATCTGGCGCTGCCGGCGGTGGGGTCGGCGTCTTCTCTGCCAGCGCTCAGGCAGAGGCGCCGTGGGAGGTGGCCCGGCCCGGCCCAGCAGGCGGGCCTCCCGGTGGTGAGGCCGTGGCAGCCCCGCCCACGCTCTTTGGACCCTGGCAGGTGGGGAGGCCTCACAGGCCACCATCTGCCTGACGCTGGATGGAGTCTGGCCCTGTGGCCCCGTGTACGCCGGCAGGTGTCCCGAGGTTGACCCTGCCTCCCAGCTTCCTCTGCTTGCCTCTGGCGTTAGCGTGTGGCTCCTGCCCGTCTCCTTCAGGTGCCTCTCCGGTGGCCCCGGGTCAGCATCAGCCACTAGACGGGGAGGGCGCCCACGGCCCAGGGCAGTCTGGCCTCTGCGGTCAGGGGACGGGGGCCGGAGGGGCACCCCGGGCCTGTGCTGCACGTGTGGGTGCGTGATCACGTGGGTGTGTGGTCGAGTGCGCCCTGGGAGCAGGACACGGGTGCTCCTCCCTGAGAGCAGATGGGGGCTGGGCGCGGGGACCCCTGGGGGCATGACCTGGAGGGCTGAGCGTTCCCGCAGGTACAGCCTACCTCGTTCTGCCCTTTCTCCTGGCCCCTCCCACCCAGCAGGGACCCACCGCCCGCCCCGCTCTCGCTCCTCTGCTGTCTCACCTCCCCACCCCGCCCCATGCCCCGGGACCCCGACCAGGGTCCATGGCTGGCTGGCTTCAGCAAAGATGGGGAACTGAGGCCTGCCTCCGTCTCTCTTCACGAACCTGCCCAGTCCCCATGCTTTGTTTTATTTAAAAGCTCCCCTCGGTACCCAGGGTGGGCCAGGCCGCCGGCCCTCCGGGACTCGAAGTCCAACAAGGAGCCAGGACATCAGACCTGAAACCGCGGGAGGGAGGCCGGAGGGAGAGGGGACGACAGAGATGCCAGCGTGGCCACGGGTCCTGTGGGCAGAGGGTCAGAGCCCCGGGTCGTGTGAGGGGCTGTGATGGGGCATCCTGTGCTCTGGAGCCCAGCCTGCATCCTCACCCCTCACCCCTTGGCTTCCCCCGGGCCGTCCCAGGAGACCTCTCCACCCCGCCTCCAGCCCTTAAGGTCCTGAAAGGCTGGAGTCCCTGGAGTCCCAGGGTTGGATCCTGGCCAGGGGCCTTCCCCGCCTGCCAGCGGCCTCCCCCGCCTGCCAGAGTCCCTCACAAAGCTGTCCGAGAGGCCCAGACACCAGGTGCCTAGGGGTCGAGCCCTGGGCCATGGCCTCGTGGGAACCAGCCCTCCCAACCCCTTGGGGTTCTGTTCTGTGGGTCTCAGCCTCCTGGTCCTTCAGCTTCTATTGGGACAGAACAGCCTGTCCCTTTGTTGTGCGCCCCCGCCCCTCCCACCCACCTATCCTGGCCCCGGCCAGGCCCAGGGCCCAGCCAAGACCTCATCCCTGCCCAACTCCGGTCAGGCCCCGTCCTTCCCGCAACCCCTCCCCAGTCCGATCAATGGCGCAGAAGAGGGCGGGGCGGGGCGGGGGCGTGGCCCTGGCGGAGGTGTGCGGGGAGGCTTTGGGCGGGACTCAAGGGCCACGGCATCTGCAGCAGGGGCTGGGCCTGGGGTATCTCAGTGCTAGGCACCGTGCAACGCTGCTGGAACAAAGCCACGCCCAGGGGGAGGGGCAGAAAGGGGGATGGAGACTCCTTTATACCCCTGCCGGGGGATTTGGGGGCCATAACTGATGCTGCTACGTACAGAAAGGTCCAGGTGCCAGAGCACTGCTTTGGCACAGTCCTCTGGGCTGGGGCCCCAGGAGCCAGGACTCCTTCCGGTGGAGGGGGAGGGAAGTGAGGACAGAGGTCATCTCCTTGAATTGTGAGGCTACAAGGCTGTGAGATCTCATTCACTCCCTGACTCACTCATTCATTCCCTCCCTCTCTCATTCACTCACTCATTCACTGACTCATTCATCCACTCATTCACTCACTCCACAGCTATATATCAAGAGCTTCCTGTCTGCCAGGCACCATGCTCATTGCTAGGAGACACCTTAGAATTCAACTGGAGTTCAGTATCTTCCTCTAAACAACCCAGCCTCCCTCTCCACATTCCCAGCTCAGCAAAGGCATCAACACCCAGCCAAACATCCAAGTAGGGGGCCGGGACCATCCCTGAGTCCTCCCTCAGCCCCCACTGCTCCCGCCTGGGCTCAGACCCTCTGTCTGTGACTGCCCGCGGGCAGCCTCCCCGCCACCCTGCCTCCACTCTCTTTCCTATTGGTCCCCCCCCTTCCTGAAGGCAGGGGGCTCTTCCCGAACTGGAAATCTGATCACCCCTCCTCCTAGAACCCATCACCAATGCACACATCCATTAGATATGTATCCACCAAAACTTTGAAGATACTTGCCATTTACTGGATACATTCTTAGTAACTCCAGGAAATCTAGAAGCCCCAGGGTTAGATTGCAAAGGATTTAGAAGGAATTCCTTGTGAAAGCTTCAGTACCACATGCTTTGGTAACTGGGACTTGGGCCCCCTCGGTATTGGTTTGCACTAGACCATGGCCTGGGGGAATGAGTAGATGATGAGAGGCCTGCATTTACTCATCATATTCAAACGCCTTGAGGACCTCCCCCGACCTGCCACGGAATGGAATGGGGGCTCCGTGAACTCTCGGCTCCTGCCTCGGAGCCCGCCTTATCTCCCTGCACACCTGCCCCTTGAACTCCACCGCAGCCTAGAGAAGGACCTGAGGTTCCCAGGGCAGTCCTGCCTCAGTGCCCGGGCGCCTGCTGTTCTCTCTGCCCGGCTTGGCCAGCCCTTCCTCGCTCGAGGGAAACACCCGAGATGCTGTCCTGTCTACCTGTAAGCTCGGCTTCCTCGGGAAGCCTCCCCCCCCCCGCCCCCAGGATGGGTGAAGACTCTGGCTGGCCCTTGGCCCCCAGACGGCTGGTACACACGTCCCTCCTTTATTGCGAGCGTCCCACTGAGGGGCTTGTCACCATCAGACGAGGGTCCCTGAGGAGCCGCAGTCTAGAGAAGACCCTGTGAACTGCGACATCCCAGGTACGAAAAGCCATACCCAGCTGGGGGCATCAGGGAAGGCTTCCCGGAGGAGGGAGTGCTGGGGCCAGCTCTTAAAGATCAAGAGTAGGAGTCCAACCGAGGGATGAAGTGGGGAGGGGAGGCCAGGCGGAGCAGGAGACGCGCTGCTGGGTGGGCGGGGAAAGGCACGCTGAGAGGCTGGGCGTGGCCAGAGGGCGAGCTCTGTGTGTGCGTGTGTGTGTGTGTGTCGGGCAGGCGGTGGCAGGCGACAGGGGATTTGTTTGTCCTTCTCACCTGGCAGAGGGTGGGGCCACTGAACGGTTTTCACCAAGGTGTGACAAGGACGGGCCGTGTCCTGCCTCCCCCGAGGGCCCTGCTACTTGCCGGTCCTCGGTGCTGAGGAGTGGGCTGGAGGGGCAGGCCCCGGCGCCCAGGAGGCCGGCCTGGGCCTCTGGGAAGCTCCACGGCAGGCCCTGGCTGGTGGCAGGAAGGAGAGGTCTGCGTCCGTGGAGGGCGGCGAGGGAGCCGGGGCTGGGCTCCGCTCCTCCCGGAGAGAGGCCTGCTTGTGTCCGGAAGGCCCTCCCGCCTCAGGCCCCTGGGTCAGCCTGTGTCGCAGACGGGCAGCGTCCCTCTGGTGTCCTGCCACGCTCTGCTCTGAAACCCGGCAGTGACGGAGGCCAGGAGCCCAGGCCCCCCAACTCCGACCTCGAGTGGATGCTGTGCCTGGTGCGTTCAGCGGTGGAGAGCCCAGGGCAGACAGCCTCTCGGGGCTCCCAGAGTGAGCCTGGCCTGCTGATCCGAGTCTGGAGGCCCTCCTCCCGAACCCCAGCAGGCAGAGGGGTCAGAGTGAACAGAGCAGGGAGCCCGGGCCACCGAAGACCCTGCAAAGACAGGCCAGCCCTCTGGGGGCCCCAGAGCAGGAGGGGCCGCCCCTCAGCCTGCACCCAGGACCCAGAGCAGCAGAGAAAATGCAGGGGAAATTGTGTTCGGCCGTGAGGTCCTGGGTGGAGCAGGGCGGTGGCCTCTGTGACCCTGGGCAGGCACCCAGCATGCCTGGCCCTCAGTAGTCTCAGGATGTGGCCCCCTGGGCGGAGGGGCCTGTGACAGAGCCCCGGTTCTTTCACTCCTGCCCCCCTGAAACACACCCTAGGGCAGTGTGCCCACAAACCACCAGGGCAGGCCCTGTCCCAGCCATCCAGCTCTGACCGACAGAGCCGTCCTCCTCAGGCCAGCGTCGTCCGGCCCACAGCCCCAGCACATCCGCCCGATGGGCCCCCTGCTTCTAAGGCCAGACTTCAGACATTTATAGTACCCCGCTCTGCTGGAGCTGCCCAGGTTACCGCCAGTGCCTGAACCCTTGGAACCTCAGTTTCTGCATCTGTGAAATGGAGACAGGCACGGTTATTACTTATTGAATGCGGGCCCTTGTCGGGCCCTGCACAGCAGGGGCTTAGAAAAAAGGCTCCAGGCCGCCTGGGAAGAGGTGCGAGCGCCCTCTACTGGACAGCAGGAGAATCGCAGGCAGGAGGCCAGAGGACAAGGTGGGGACTGCAGTCCCAGTGGGAGAGACCTCAGAGATGGGCTGGCCCAGTCTTCTGTTTTACAGAGGAGGAAACGAGGCCAGCTTCCTGTAGTAATAGTAATTACTATAGTAATACTATACTAATTAATGTAGTTATTAATAGGGCCGTGTCGTGAATGGGGACACTGAGGCTTGGAGAGGTAAGGAAATGGTCATGTATCTAAAAAAGCTTGCACTTGAACTCATGCCTTTCCACTGACCGCACTGCCTCTGGCTTCAGCCATGACCTGGGCGCTGATGTCCCCGCTGACGGCTCAGGCCTGGCCTCTCTGCCCCCGCTGACCAGCCACATGGCCAGCTCTCGGTCACCTGTGGCCGGTGGCCGGTAAGCATCTCAAGCCCGCCATGCCCCCGGCTGAGCCTGTTCCGTCCACAGCCTGCCTGCTGCTCTTCCAGCGTCTTGCTCGGCCTGTGGTCCCACCGTCCACTGCCCCAGCCAGTTGCCAAGTCCGCCGTTTCTCCTCTAAATCTCTCTGCCATGCAGGTTTTTTTCCTTCTCTGTGGCCACTGCCTCGGTTCAGGTGCTCGCCCCTGCCCCCCACCTGCCTCAGCCTCCAGCCCCCCAGCTGATGTTTCCTGTGGCCCTTCCCCCACCTCCATGGACAGGTCTTTCTACGGTTTGGATCTACCCTCGTCAGGCCCCTGCTTACAGATGCCTCCGCTGCTCCCACTGCTTCAAGAAAAAAAACAGACCCCAAACAACCAAATTCCTTGGCTTTGCCGGTGGCACTTGAAGTCTGCCCCTGCCGTCCCTCCTGCTCGCACCCCTGCCACCCAGACTCCAGGCCTCCGTGGGCATCTGCCTGCCCCGTGCCCTTGCCTGGCTGACACCTCCCCACTCCCCCGTCTCACCTTATACCTGCCCTGGCCGGAAGGCGCCCTGGCCCCCCTTCACCCCTCAGCTGGTCTGGGCTTGTGATCTGAGCCTGCACTCCTCCACGAAAGATCCTGGAGAAGGCCCGAACTTCCTCTCCCGCTGGACAAGGAGACACTGAGGGCAGGACTTTGTCTTGGCCGGGCAGCAGCTGGAGCCGAGTCGGCATGGGCATGTCACAGGTGGTCGTGAGTGAGAGTGAGTGAGTGAGTGAATGAGTGAGTGAGTGAATGAGTGAGTGAGTGAGTGAATGAGTGACTGAGTGAATGAGTGAGTGAGTGACTGAGTGAATGACTGAGTGAATGAGTGAATGAATGAGTGAGAGAGTGAGTGAGTGAACAGGGAAGGCAGATGGGAACCAGAGGTCAGGACAGAACAAGTGGTGGGAGAGGGGTAGTGACCCAGGAGCCTGCTCTGAGGAGGGGTGGGCGTCTCTTGGGTCCAGGTTCCTCCCAGGTCCAGCTGCATGTCAGGGGCTCTCTGCCTTTCCTGCCCCTCCCCTCCCCCCACACACTGGTTCCCAGAGGGCAGGGGGCCTGGAGGCCGATCAGGGGCCCCCACTTTAAACTGAGCCCATCCTCCTTCTTTGGAGGGACCGGCCAGCCTCCCCAGGGCCCTTGGGGCTGGGGGAGGAACGCAAGCCCGAGGTCCTGGGATTGATCACATCCCCCATGCTGCAGTGATTAGGCACCAACTATGTGCAGGACCCTGTGCCGATCCCTTGAGCATGTGCACGCTCTAACGTGACCATCCTTTGGCCTAGTTGCAGATGGGCTGGAAGGGCACCGCCACAGGGGACAGGGTGGGGCACTAGAGGTCGCTGGGGACGGCCGGGTGAGGATGCCTGGGGCTGGGACTGGAAGTGGGTCTTGAGCTGAGAGAAGAGGCGCAGGGCATCGCAGCAGAGGGGATAGCCTGTGCGGAGGAGGGGGGCACAAGCTCACCGGCGAGTGTGTTTGGGGACAGACAACAGCGGCTTGTCCCAGGGCCCGTGTTTGGGGTGTGAGTGATGGGGTATCAGCTTGCAAAGGGACTTGGGAACCGCATACTGGGAACTTCCCCCCAAACTTGTCATTCCTGCAGAGGCCAGCAGGGGGCAGGACTGGCCCTCCAAGTTTTCCTTGCCCAGGTCTGGGGTGGAGTGGCCCTCTGGGAGTGGGGAGGAGTGCTAGGCAGGGAGAGAAGAAACCAGTTGTGCACAGCTGGGGTTGGGGGAGAGGCGGGCCAGGTCCTTCCCTCAGAAGGCCAGTGTGGGGCCCCTGAAACTTCCAGGTCAGGTGACCTACCAGGACAACCCTGGGGTGGGCACCCCTCCTTCCTAGACACCCCTACCCACCCGAGCCAGCTCTCCAGCTGTGGTGTCCCAGCTTCTCCCTCGAGGTGGAGGGGGCCCTGGCATCACTAGGAGTCTGAATCAGGAACCAGCCACACCCAGGGAGGCCACCGGGGAGAAGCAGGCCCATCCTGGGTGTGATGCCCCCCCGTCAAGGGGCCAGGACCCCCCCTTGACACATGAGAAGAAGACAGGGCCAGGGAAGCGAACCGACAGCCCAGCAAGGAGCTCAGGGGCTGACACCCCAGTCAAGGACCACGTGACTGCGCCCTGCCTCCACAGACTAGGCTTGGGGGAGGGTGGTTGGGGGTGCGAGGAGTCACACAAAGACCCAGATGGCCCTCCTGTCCCGGAGGCCCCCACCGAGGCCCCAGCACCTCTGGACAGGCTGTAAGCTCCGGTGAGAACCCTGCTCTCAAGCAGCCCTCCATCAGCTGGCCCTCTCACTTTTTCTCTTCTTCTTGGCAAGGTTCTCGTGTGACCCCTGGTCTTGCGGGTCAGAGATTTTGTCCAGGCTTTGGCCGGAGAGAAAGTGAAGGAGGACCCCTGGGCGAGAGGGGAAAGGGCTGGTGCAGGCCCCCAGGGCAGGCCCACCTGCCCCCGCCCCGAGGCTTGCGCTGGGTTCTGAGTGGGCCTCTCTGCCCAGACTCCACTGGGCTGCAGCCCAGGTGTGAGGACAGCCCTGAGGACAGGCTGCCCTCCGTGGACCGCCTCTCCCTAGACGAAAGAGGGGCCTGTTCTGGCAGGGCTCTCCTCCTCCACAAAGGGCCTTGCAGCCTCCCTACTCTGGGCCGGGGTTCCGCTGCCCCACATCCTGCCGTGGTGCCTCCTTAGTGACCGTCCGGTCCTTTGGTTACTGGACAGGGACCTGGCCCAGAGCGGGTCTGCCTGGGGCCCGCCGGGAGCATGTGGGTTCTTGACTTTGTGTTCACGCGTGAGTCCAGGTGGCTATGAGGGTACATTTGTTAGAGCCAGGGACAGTGAAGCAAGGATGGCTCAGCAGAGAAGGAGCAACAGCACAGCCTGGGCGGGGCTGCCCTCACTCACTGGGAGGTCGGAGAAAAGCAGACCCTGGAGACAGGTTCAGGGGATCAGTCTGAAACGGGCTGCTGCTGCCCACTGCTGTCCTGGTTGCAAGTCTCATGGGGACCCTTAGAGTTTGGGAGGTGCACGTGTGGGGGAAAGAGAGGGAGAAGGTGCCTGGCTGGTGTGGTTCAGTGGATTGAGCACTGGCCTGAGAACCAAAGGGTCGCTGGTTCAATTCCCAGTCAGGGCACATGCCTGGGTTTCATGCCAGGTCCCCAGTAGGGGGCGTGCGAGGCAACCACACATTGATGCTTCTCTCCCTTTTCCTCTCTAAACATAAGTAAAATCTGAAGAATGAAAGAAGGGAAATGACTTGGTCCCTATAAACAGATGGAGCATTATATTATACACAACTCTACCAAAAAAAAAAAAAAAAAGAAGAGTGGGAAGGGCAAGCGTGCTGGGTCCTTTTTCTTGAGGCTTTTGCCCCCTCTTGCAGGAGGGAATCTGAGGGGGGGCTCAGGGGAGGGTTTCGGCAGGCGGCCTGTCTGTTCTCCAGGTGGGCAGTCTCAAGGGCGTCGTTGGTTGCTGCCGCTGGCCCTGGTGTTTGTTGCCCACCTGGTCTCGCCGCTTCTCTGGGCCTGGGGCTGAAACGCATCTAAAGGCTGGATGCCGTCTCCGGGGAGGTGACCTTCCGTATCTGGCTGTGAACTGCAGTGCCGCCTGGGCCAGCTCTCTGTCTCCGCCCACCCCCCCCTCCCTCCGCCCCCCAGTCCGCTTGCCCTGGCTCACTGGCCCGTCTCTCTTCTAACCTGGGCGCTCCTCCTTCCCTGCCAGGGGCGCCTCACAGAACCACCTTACACACAGATATCGACTCGAGTTGCACAGTTGAAACTGATGTAACGCTACATGTCCATGATACCTCAATAAACACCAATTAAAAAATAATAAAAGTCGTGGTGATAGAGAAGGACATACAAAAATTAAAAGCATTCCACTCCCCCTTTCCCCACGCCCCATCCCATTCCCCAGGGAACCAGTCTGAACTATTTCTTGCTTATCCCTAAGATACATTCTTTATAAGATAAGTGGATGTAGCTACAGTCACGGCATGTGTTTTTAAAAATGAGACCATGCCGTAACCGCACGGTTTTACAGCTCATTTTTCTTCACTTAATGTCATGATTTCTGCATTCCAGGATCTGTGGATCCACCCACTCTTTGTAATGCGTACAAAGTCCATTGTAAAGACTTGAGTGACCCGTTTCTTATTTTGATGGGCATTTAGGCTGCTTCCTTTTTTAAAAAATATATTTTATTGATTATGCTATTACAGTTGTCCCATCCCCCCCCCTTTATTCCCCTCTACCCTACACACCTTCCTCCTACCTGCATTCCCCCCTTTAGTCCAAGTCCATGGGTTGTACATGTGAATTCTTTGGCCTTTACATTTCCTATACTATTTTTAACCTCCCCCTGTCTATTTTCTACCTACCATCTATGCTACTTATTCCCTGGACCTTTTCCCCCTCTCTCCTCCTCCCACTCCCCTTCCCCTCTGATAACCCTCCATGCGATCTCCATTTCTGTGATTCTGTTCTATTCTAGTTGTTTGCTTAGGTTTTTTTTTTTAGGTTCAGTTGTGAATAGCTGTGAGTTTGTTGTTATTTTACTGTTCATAGTTTTGATCTTCTTTTTCTGAGATAAATCCCTTTAACATTTCATATAATAAGGGCTGGGTGATAATAAACTCCTTTAACTTGACCTTATCTGAGAAGCACTTTATCTGCCCTTCCATTCTAAATGAAAGCTTTGCTGGATAGAGCAGTCTTGGATGTAGGTCCTTGCCTTTTATGACTTTGAATATTTCTTTCCAGCCCCTTCTTGCCTTCAAGGTTTCTTTTGAGAAATCAGCTGACAGTCCTATGGGAACTCCTTTGTGGGTAACTGTCTCCTTTTCTCTTGCTGCTTTTAAGATTCTCTCCTTATCTTTAATATTGGTTAATGTAATTATGATGTGCCCAGGTGTGTGCTTCTTTGGGTACAACTTCTTGGGACTCGGTGAGCTTCCTGGACTTCCTGGAAGTCTGTTTCCTTTGCCAGATTGGGGAAGTTCTCCTTCATTATTTTTTCAAATAAGCTTTCAAGTTCTTGCTCTTCGTCTTCTCCTTCTGGCACCTCTATGATTTGAATGTTGGAATGTTTAAAGTTATCCCAGAAGTTCCTAAGCCTCTCCTCATTTTTCTGAATTTTTGTTTGTTCATTCTGTTCTGATTGAATATTTATTTCTTCCTTCTGCTCCAAGCTGTTGATCTAAGTCCCGGTTTCCTTCTCGTCACTGTTGGTTCCCTGTACAATTTCCTTTATTTCACTTAGCATAGCCTTCATTTTTTCTTCTAATTTGCGACCAAATTTAACCAATTCTGTGAGCTTCCTGATTACCAGTGTTATGAACTGTGGGTCTGATAGGTTGGCTAGCTCTTTGTTGCTTAGTTATATTTTTCTGGAGGTTTGATCTCTTCTTTCATTTGGGTCATTTTTTTTTGTCTCGTTGCACCTGTTACATAATGAGGGGCGGAGCCTTAGGTGTTCACCAGGGCGGGGCAACCCACGTGGCTGCGTTGTGACGCTGTAGGTGAGGGAGGGGTCTCAAAGGGACCAAGGCCGCTTGCTCCGCTCTCGGCCGGATTTCAGTCACTTCCCTCGCTTCCCACAAGCAAACTGGTCCCTTCCGGTGCCGATTCCCGGGTGGGTGGACTTGTGCACGTTCTAGGACCCTGTGCGTCTCTCCACGAATTCTCCTGTGAGGCTGGGAGTTTCTCCCGGCACCTCAACCCCCATGGGTGTTTTCCGTCAGGGGTTTGAGGCTTTATTTCCCCGCGCTGGGGCCCTGGGTTTCGGCTGGTCTCGCTCCCCAGCTGTTCCTCCCGGTTTATCCGCACGAGAATGTGGGACCGCCCAGTCTGCCAGCCGCCACCTTGCCATGCACCCTCTCCGCCCGGCTGCCTGTCTTGGCCCCTCCCACCGGTCTGGGTGAGTGTTTTCTGTTTAACTCCTTGGTTGTTAGCTTTCCATACAGTTCAATTTTCTGTCAATTCTGGTTGTTTTTTGTTTTTAAATTTGTTGTTGTCCTTCTTTTGGTTGTGTGAGAAGGCTCAGTGTGTCTATGCCTCCATCTTGGCCAGAAGTCCGCTTCCTTTTCCTTTTTTTTTTCCATTATAAGGGGTGCTGATGTGAACAGCTATATTTGTAGGTTCGTTGCCAGCTGACTAAAATTTGAACATAGGTTTCCAAACTGCCTTCCCAAATCCTTGTAACAATTTACAGTTTCACCAAAAATGTATAAGAATACCCATTTCCTCACATCCACACCAACACTGGTGTTGTCAAACTTTTAACTCTGCTGATTTGATAAGTGGAATGATATCTCACTAAAATTTAAAAAATTCCTCTAAGAGTGAGGCTGAGATTTTCCTATTTGAATTTATTTATTTTTCTCCTTTTTTTTTGTGAATCCCATATTATTGGCCTCGGATCATTTGGGGAGGGTTATTATTCATCTTTTTCTCATTCAGTTGTACGAGTTGTTTGTGTATTAGAGAAATAAGCATCTCAGATCCATTTAATACTTCCTCCACTACCAGCTGCGTGTTTGGAAAGGTTTCGTTAAACAGTGGTTGTTCAGTTACTCCTTTCTCCATCTGATGCTTGTATGCAGACGCTCAGAATGTTTATCAGCACAAAATGGCCAGTGTTTCTGCATGGAGCTGATGTTTTTCCAGCCAAAAGCAAAGCCTTGGGATTTTCGTGTACCCCAGAAGTCTCCCCATGGTGCTGAGGATACCATGGCCTGAGGATACCATGGTGTCTGGTCCCCTGGTGTATGTAGGACACCCTACACTTAGCCCTGGGGAGTGGCTATTGTATTGTACTGTAAGTGGCTTGCCTATTTCTCCCTTCGTACACAGGCACTTAGGGCTGCGGCTCTTTCCCCTTCCTGGAAGTCCCTGCGGCAGAGCTGAGCCTGCCTCCGGGCCAGTCCCGGTGGAACCTGACTGAGTCCGGGGAACTGAGAAAGAGACAGAGGAGGGCGGGGAGGAGGCAGGAAGGGCTTCCCAGGTGGCCTCCACCTGTCTGGCCTCTCCACTTCCTTAGGGAAATCTCCCCAGAGCCACCTCCTGTCCCCATGAGGGTGGGTGTGGGCCCTGGGGCAGAATAAGGGTTGGTTTGCAGCAGCCCAGATTGAAGAGGGGGTGCTGGATACGAATATGGGCCCGTGTGTTTTCTGAGCAGAGAGGGGAGCCACAGCTGGGGGCAGGTGGGGAGCAGAGGCGGTTTTCAGGCTCTTGGTTCAGGGGTGTGTGCAGGAGGTGACCCTGAGATCTCAGTTGGCTGGGGCAGAGCCAAGGAAGGTGTCAGGAGGAGCTTCGTTGTCGTAGGCTGACGGAGAAGCCTCCAGGTTGGTTGGTTTGGCTTTTTTTTTAAGGGTCTTTTTTTTTTTTTTTTAATTTTTAGAGAGAAGGGGATAGAGGGAGAATCAGAGGGAGAGAAACATCAATGTGTGGCTGCCTCTCGAATGCCCCCTATTGGGGACCTGGCCCACAACCCAGGCTTGTGCCCGGACTGGGAATCGAACCAGTGACCCTTTGGTTTGCAGGCCTGCGCTCAGTCCACTGAGCCATGGTTGGTTTGGCTTTTACAAGACAGCGGAATCCCTAGGGGAGGGTGTGTGAAGGTGGAGTCGGCTATGGTAGTGGGAGCAGTAGGAGGCGGAGTCGGAGGAAGAGAACACGGGGTGCCCCTGATTCCCAGGGCCCTGTGGGCGCTGGGCACCGGGAGGACTGGCACCTCTCGCTGAACCCAGGGTGCCCACTCGGGCTGGGGAAGGAGACCTTGAAATGAGGTGGTGGAGAAGTCCTCTTGCGTCCTTGCCCTCGAGACCCCAGCTTTCTAGGGCCTGGAGCTCTGCCCTGTTGTCCACCTGGTGAGTGGACCGGAGGCTGGGACGGGGCAAAGCCGGGACAAGGGCCAGAAGCAGGTTCCTCCCCCTGGGCTCTGTCCCGGAAATGTTCCCCAGGCAAGTGACTCACCTGCAGCGCCTGGGCTTCGCTTTTAAAAGGAGCCAGGACGTGCCATGCACAGGGCCTGGCTCTACTCCTTCCATGCCACCTCCTCGGTTCCGCCAGCCACCCCCCCCCCCCCCGCCGGCCCCTCCGGGGGCATCTCCGTGGAGGCGGTGAGAGAGCACCTCATCTTCTGCCACTGGTTTGCTTTGGTCTCTGTGGAGATTACCTCCCTATTTATACACATTGACCGTGACAGTGAATTTGAATGGAGCTCCCAGGACACTCAGTAGGCGTGTTAACGTCTCGTTTCCTCCATCCTGGGCCTCGTCACACCTGTCAGAGCCGGGAATGACACTGGAAACACGGCAGCCTCTGAGCCAGAGCCGGGCAGGTGAGAAGTGAGCCTGGCCCCGCCCTGTGGGTGCTGCCTCTGCGAGGGGCCCCACGCCTGCCCGTGGGGCCTGGCAGGACCCCAGCCCGGCTGCTGTGAGGCTGGTCACAGCCGGTGTGTTTCTGTGTGTGTTTGACTAATGTCAGTGTATGTGTGTGTGGGGGGGCCGTCTCCCAAAATAACATTGGTGCCGCCCGAGCAGTGTGTGTGTGAGTTGGGGGTAGATGTGACCAAAATGTAGCCCTTGATAAGGCCACAAACCTAAGGTTTCTCAATGTGTTTGGTGTGGTTTGGGGATTCTTTAAATGCCTCTGCCACCCATGAAATCAAGGGCTCTGTTTAATTCATTCCCTCAAGGAATGTACTGAGCTGGGCCCATACCCTGCGCTCCAGGTCCAGACACGGCCTGTGGGTCCCAGGGATAGAGTGAGACGTGGTTCCCACGGCCCCCGGGGGGCCGCCTGGTGGGGCGATGCAGGGAACAGGGGGGCAGCTTTGGCAGTCGTGGGCGCTCAGGCCCTGGGGCTCAGAGCGCTGCTCCGTCTGCCCGGGATGGACAGCAGGAGGCCCCACCGCCACAGCGGCCTTGAACTCACACCGAAGGCGGAGGGGTGTCAGCACAGTCCCCGTGCTGGGGACAGTCACCGCAGGCTGAGGTCCTCCTTGTGCAAGAGCTCAGAGGCATGAACGGACATGGGGCGTGTGAGAACTAGGCCTGGATAAATGCAGGGTGGGGCAAAAGCAGGTTTACAGTTGTGTGTGTGGAAAATAATACAGAAATTAATGAATAATAATAATACAGGAATAAATCATTTCAGGTATTCATGTCCATAAACCTAGTTTTGTTCCACCCTGTACATAAGCCCAAGTGACTTGTACCCCACAAGGCTGTTTGATGGCAATCAAACGTGGGGTCGGGTAGGTGTCCCTGGGGAAACGGGGTTTATGCTGAAGAATGGGGTGTCCGCTGTGTGGAGGGCAGGGAAGGGACGCCCAGATGCAGGGCCCCCTGGAGTGCGGAATGAGCGTGGGGCGCGGGTGGGGCCAGACCGGGCTGGGTTAGTCACGGCCTTGCAAAGGGGTGCTGGCGAAGGAACCTCCCGACAGGAAACCAATTTCCAGTCCTTTTCTCTTTGCCCTGGCTGTCTCCCCGTGGGGAGAAATTGGGCCTGAAGAGGAGGTCTCAGCCCCCCCCCCCCCACCCTGCCCCCTTCCTGGGCCGAGGGGCCGCTGATTGGAAGCAGATGCCTCCCCCGGTGGGGCCCTGGCCGGGGCGGCGAGGCCGCGGCGGGCCCGGCTCCCCACTGCTGCCCTCAGGCCTGCGCCACTGGCATGTCCAGGCCGCAGACTCTCCGTCAGCAAAGCCGCATCCGTCCTGCAGAGAGACGGTCACTGTGGCTGCCCACACCCCCAACCCGGCAATCTCCCTGCCACGGTGAGAAACCTCCTGCGCTCCCAGGCCAAGGCCCAGCCTGGGGCCCCGGCCGGGGGAGGGACAGGCGTCCGGTAGGTGCTGAGAAGGCGCAAGGTCCAGAGGGGTCTCTGTCACCCTTGCCTGGTTCCTGGGCACACCTGTCCCCGCACAGCTGCAAACAGGGCCACCAGTGTCCTCTGTGCTGTGCTAGCCTCTGTGCAGGGCGCTTTATGTCCTCTTGCTGAACCTGACAAGCGGCTTCGTGAGAAGATCCATTCTGGTGGCTAGGTGCAGGACAGGGGCGCAGGGAGGGGACCTGGTCTCACAGCTGGTAGGTGGCAGTCGGCACTCGGGTTTGAACCAGGTTCCCGGGACCTGAAGGCCGTGACCCCAGTGGTCCTCTGCAGGGGGCCCTGGCTGTGGCTCCTGTCCCCGTCAGACAGTTACACGTGCCCTGGGCCCATCACTGGCTGCCAGAGCCCCAGGGGCACCCAGAGGGGCAGCTGCTGGGTGGTGGGAGCCCTCTCTTAGGCAGCCTGAGGTCGCTTCTAAGCTACACCCAGGGGCCCCTTCACAGAGGGGAGTCACGAATTTGATGGCTGTCTCCGAATCCCCCTGGGAGCCCCACCAGTCCCTCCCCGTCCCTCTCCTGTGTGTGACTCTGCTCCGCAGCCCCACTGTGCGCCCGAGGGGTCCAGCAACCCCCAGGGTTCTCCCAGAGAGGCCCCCCTGGCACCATCCTGACTGCCCCTCGCTCTCAGGCTGCCCGGGAGATGCACCCTCTCTCTTCGGCCCCCACAAGGCCGCCCACCCCTCCCTTGGACCCCGCCGCTTCCCCGCCGCCCTGGTTCCTGGGCCATTTCCCTTCCTCCGTGCAACCCGCTGTCCCTGCCGGGTCCCCTCCTGCAGGTTGGTGTCTCGGCTCTCATTCAGTTGGTCAACAAGCATCCACTGAGCCAGATGGTCATCGTGGTGGGGCTCCGGCTCCGGGGCTAGACACGGGGAACCAGAATGCAGCCTCCTTGGCCCCTGCTCCAGATGCGTGCATCTGGTGCTCCTGTGGCAGGAAGAGAAGCAGCCTCCACTGCCTCCCTGGCCTCAGCCCTGCCTCCTCCCTGCCGTCTGGTGACTGAGACAAAAATGCAGAAGGACGCCCCCACCCGGGGGACTCTCTTCTCTGTTCTGCCCGGGAGACCTGTCCAGGGCGGGAGCTGGGGGTGGCCGATGTGTGCAGCCTTCTGGGGACTTGCAGACACAGGGTAAACGAGACTGATTGTTCGTGGCTAGGGTCTGGAAGGCAGAAATTAGGATCTGGGGCAGGGGAAGGGGCTGGGGCCTGGAAGTGGCCACGTAGAGGCATGAAGAGGTTGTCGTGCGGGTAGTGACCCCGGGGGCCGTTCTTGCAGTGCCCCCTGGCTGTGGCCTTGAGGGGTTCCGGGGGGCACAGGACCAGCTTCCTCTTTCTGACTGTGCGTCCTCAGTGCCAGCAACAGCGTGGCTGCTCGGAGTGCCAGCCCCCCCGGCCCTGGGGCACATGTCCAGCTTTCGGTCTCCCTCTTGGAGAGCACGGAAGATGGGTTCCTGGGCAGTTCGAAGGGAGAGGAGGCTTCCAGAGGAACGCATTGCCTCCCGTCAAGTAGAGCGGATTGGTTCTGGGTGATTCTAGCTGAGACTGCAAACTGGAAGGGACGCAGCAATAGGAGGGCGCCCCGGTTCCCTCTTGCCTCTCCGAGCGGTCACCGGAGCAGCGGCTTCTGGTCACTGAGAGCTCACTGCGGGCCAGCTGCCTCCACAGACACCGTTCCGTTTCGCTGCAACAGGGCGGGCACTGTTTATCACCGTTTTACACGTGAGGAGACAGAGGCACAGAGAGGTTACCCAGCCTGCCCCGAGTCACACGGCAAGCACAGCTATGAGCTGGGCTTCATGACCCGTGTTATCTCTACACCAAAGTGCCTCCCCCAGGTCCCCGCTGTGTGCAGGGAGTCCCTGCGTCTGTGGGAGCTCAGGAGATACGGGCCTTCGGCGGGGAGCCCGGAGGCCTGGAGGCCCTGGCCCAGATGCCTGGCCACCATCAGGTGCCCAGCTCCCGCAGCAGCTGGGTCCAATTACATGTGGATGGCAGTCTGTAGAAAGCCACCTCCTCCTGGACTGCGGAGGAACGGGGTGACCACAGCCAGTAAACCCCGGGGCCCCCTGAGTTCCCACTGCCTGCCCGACAGGGTTTCACAAACCCGGTGACGTCGGCAGGGTGGCCTGTGTGGAGAGGGCAGGAAGCCGGGGCCTGTGGTCTGCCGGCACTGCTCAGAGTTTCCTGGGCTGGGCTCCGCCTGCGGGGGCCTCCTCAGGGCTCTGTCAGGCCCGGGCCCCTGTCCTGAGATAGCACCCCAGTCCCGAGGCCTTCCCTGGCCCTGTCTGGCTCTGAGAGACACAGCCCAGGGCCTCCGGAGGGCCAGGAAGGCCCATGCCCTGGGCGCTGGGCTGTGGGAGATCTTCGAGCTGGTCTCAGGTTGTCTGAAGGCTCCCGGGGGCCAGTGCGGAGGGTGGGGCAGGGGCAGGCTGCCTGCGGCCAGAAGGCCCGGGCTCCACTGTCAGAGCCAGCTCTGCCTAGAGCTGTGACCCCCGGCCGTGTGAGCCCCCTTCCCTCCCTGCTCTCTCAGGGATGTGTGACACCCTTGGCAAATAAGGCAAGGCTCTGCCCAGGGCTGGTGACCTTAGCAAGGTCATGGCCTGACCTTGGGTCTGACACCCTAGTCCTCCCTTCTGGAGACTCTGCCCAGGCCGGATTTCCCTGTGCCCACAGAAAAAGGGGACAGGCACCCCAGGTAGAGAACAGCCTGAGCAAATGCACAATCTCACACACACACATACACACACACACACACTGAGCTCCTCGTGCCAGGAACTGTTCTAAACATTCTACGCGTGTTACTAACTCATTCGCCCTTCTTAACATCCCTATGAAGGAGGTGCTAGCTTGCCCTCATTTAGTGGATGAAGCAATAGAGGCCCAGAGAGGTAAAGTAACTTGCTCAAGGTCACACAGCCAGGAGTGGGGAGCCAGGCAATCTTCAAGGAGATCATGGGAGGAGGCCAGGACGGTGGGTCTGGAAAGGATGGGGAGATACTGGGGGTGGGGTCCCATCTGCCTGGTCCACTGCCGAGGGGCCGGCGCTTGCAGAGTGCCGGACACACAGTAGGCGCTTCAATTGTGTTCCTGAGACGTCAGCTCTGCAGGAGGTGTGGCTAGCTTACTTGCCCGGGACATGGAGGTTTGCACAATAAGGGGAGGCCGGAGTCGCAGGGTGGGGGGCAGTACAGGCCCAGGGCTGAGGCCTCCCAGACTGCCGCCTCTCCTCCCTGGCTTGAGATCCGGTCCCTGCCCAGGCCTGGCCTGGGACAATAGGCTCCTCCCAGTGGGCCTGCTGGACCCCCACTGGCAGGAGGGCTGCCAAGTGGAGAGGCAGAAATTGTAAATAGTTCCTTAATCCCCCTTGTCCCCTCCCCTAAGTGCAGCGGCTCCTCCCTTCCCTCTGGCACTGGCACGCTGGCCCCATGGAATGTTCCTTGCTCTCCGGAGCTCAGGGGCTAGGGTGGGCCAGAGCTGGGGTGGGGGTGAGGGGGGGCACGCACAGCCTAGGAGGAGAATGCTTGCTGCCGGCAGAGGCTGCTGAGAGACCGGCCTGTGTGTGGGGCTGGGGCCCTGGGGGCTGGTGAGCAAGGACGTCCCCTTGCTTTGTGGTCCTCAGGCCCTACACGGAATGTGGCTCTGGGCCAGGATCCTTCTGGGCAAGAAAGGATGACTAGGCAGAAGCAGCGTCCTGACCCCACAGGATAACTGGAGCCGCAGAGCGGGGGCCAGTGCCAACTGGCTGGACTGCTGAATTCACGATGACCCACCCCTTCCAGCCCTCGGCTCCCCCGCCCTCAGCCCCCCTCACAACCGCTGCTCTCTACAGCAGCAGCAGCCACCTCCGAGTGGCACTTACAGGCGGGCCGGCTTGGGAGGGGCCGTGTGCTGCCTGCCCATTCCAGGGAAGGGGCTGGTCAACGGTGGGGGTGGGGAGGAAGCAGCCCGCTGCCCAGCCCCGCAGGCCTGGCCGGGGCAGGAGCCCAGCCTGAAGGCGTGCGGGGGGCGCTGGGCAGCGGACGGAGCTGGCTCGGGCTGGGCCCCGGGGAATTCCGGCGAGAGCCGATTGGAAGCACATGTGTTTGGACAGGCACAGAAACGCACGGGGCCGCCTCTCCGTCCTCTGAGCACGCTTCTAGGACAGTTAGGGATCTGTCCCCAGGAATCCTGGGAAATGTGTCCCTGGGCCACCAGATCTCGCCTTCATGGCTCAGGCCGGCCACCACCGGGGACTTCAGTGGCACCCCCATTGGCACCAGCCTCCTGCCCCCCGGGCACCCTGGGTCCTGAGCGGAAGTGGAGGACAGTGATGGTGAAAATGACAATATTGTTGTAACTGCGGCGGCGGCTGCTGTTAGCAATTATCGGAGTGTTTCCCACACACCCTGCTGACCCCTTCACTGTGTGCTCACGTGCCTCTAACCCCGTCCCTAGGTAGGGCGAGACGTGCCCTACTTTGTCGAAAGGAAGCGGCATCGTCGCCGATGAAGGCGGTGAGTGCGGAAGCAGCCTTCACGGCTGGGGTCCTGGCAGCCTGCTTGGTTCACGACCCCCTTCTTCTGCCCTTGGGGGAGGAAGGAAGGAGGAAGACCGAGTGCCTGTGGCTTTGCCCCCGTCCCCTGGGGACACACAGTGAGCAAGGGTCACTAGGGTCGGCCCGTGGAAACAGTGACCCCTTTCTGGGAGCCCTTGCGACACCCGGCGGTTTCCTGTGCAGCACGCTGCAGGCTGCTGGGGTCTGGGAGCCGCGGGGATCCTGGGGCTTGGGGCTGGAGGCACATGTTTGCCTCCTGACTTGCTAGCTGTTCGGCCTTGACACTTGACTCGGTCTCTCTGAATCTTGGCTCCCTCGCTGTACAATGAGAGAGAGCACTGCCCTCCTTTCCCCTACACACGGGGAAAGGAGAAGGGGCTGGTGGGGGACGGAGCGCGGGAGGAGGGAGGGAGTGCCAGGCTGGCCGCTCGCTCGCTTCCGGCCGGGAGAGAGGTGGAGGTGCCGTGGGTCAGGAAGGAAATCCTGACCGATAACCTCTCCTTCGCCTCCTGTGACCCGGGAGCCTCTGGTGGGGACACGGGGCAGAATAGCTGCCCATCCCCAGGCAAGGGCCACGGGCAGAGCTGCTCGGGGGTGCCCGGCCGACACCCAGAGTTTTGCGAGCGCCCTGTGTGCTGACTCTCCCGTGGATGGCAGCTGTCCAGCTCTGTCTCGGGCTTTTGCAAGGTGACTGGTTCCTGTTGCCCCAGCAACAGAGGTGGCTGCAAACAGCTGTGATAAATCACCCGATCGGTTGCGGCCCACAGGCGCTGTGCCAGTCCGAGGCGGTTACAGCTCTGTCACACGGACCGCCCGCAGCCAGATGCGGCTGAGACGGTGCACGCTCGCTCGCGTGGAAGAGGCAGGTGACAGGTCCCCGGCAAATCTGTCGCGGTGGGCGGGAGAAACTTGGAATCAGGGAGACGTTGTATGATGTCCCCCACTGTCGTATCACTGAGTGTGTGCCCTCGAGTTCAGAACCTTGGCAAACCCATGATTTTCGTAGGACGCGAGGGCCAGGCTGTCTCCCCGACACCCACTTCCTCTGCCCTTCAGAAGGAGTTATCAACAGCTGTACGTTCGTTCCGTTTGGGCTGTTTTTATGGTTCTATTGTGGAACATTTTGTAGTGGTTTTTTTTTTTTTTTTTTTGAAACACCGTTTGGTTCATAATCTCTTAGCAACAGAACTCTGAGGGCTAACGGCCCGTGGACACTCCCAGAAGATGATGACTGTGTCTCGTGGGGAAACCGACCCACAGCAGCTGAGTGGCAGCACTCTCTGATTGCAGGGTTCACTGTCGTAGGTCCTCCGACGTCCCCGGCACCCACCATGGGCCAGGCCCGCCTGCGAGCCTTTGCAGTGGCAGCCGCACCCCGAGGGTCTGGGGGAACTTGCAGCCGGCCGGTGCCTGAGCCCAGCGAGCCTCAGCTCCGACTTACTCCAGGGCCCGGATGTGTGCGCGAGACGGGGAAGAGAAGGAAGGCAGGAGCAGCGACCTCGTGCTCTGCGCATGTCCGCGTCCTGTGTGCTCCCAAGCCTGCGCCGCGGGGTTAGGTGAAGTCCCTGGCTACGCTCGCAGGCCTGCAGGGGCAGGAGTGCAAGGTGGCCGGGCCCCCAGCCTCCTCTTTCTCGCTCTCCAATAGCTTTTTTAAATGTTTAAAACAATTTTTAAATTTATTTACTTACTGAGAGGAGAAGGGAGGGAGAAAGAAAGGGAGAGAAACATTAAAGTGTGGTTGCTTCTTGCACACCCCCTACTGGGGACCTGGCCCGCAACCCAGGTATCTGCTCTGACTGGGAATTGAACCAGCGAGCCTGAGGCCTGTGCTTAATCCACTGAGCCACCCCAGCCAGGGCTCCAATAGTTAATTCTATTTGTTTAAGGGCTCACACTGCAAGCATTAAACAGAGCCTGGGCTTTGAATCTGTGAGCCCTAATTCACATACCTAGGAAGAGAAAGGCAAATTGCAATCCATGTACGTGGATGAAACTAAAGGCTCACGGTTTAACACTTGGAGGTTTTGAATTTCTGTAGCCTAGAACCCAGAGGTCATGGGGTGTTTTAGGTCCTTCTGGGTGTCCCACAGGGTATCCGCACTTTTCACCGGCCCCCAGCTGCTGGCGGATAACACCGGTTCATTGACCCCTGAGCACTTGGGACGCATGGGAAGCTCGGGAAGAATGTGTTTTTAATGTTCTCAATGCCATGTGCCCCCTTCGCCGTTGCTGACGCCCCTGGAATCCTGGAGAGATTTTCAACATGGATTCGGTGAGACGGGCCACACTGTATCCAGCAGCCTCGCTGGGGTGTCCCTGTAGCCTGATGACTTGACTTCACAGGCACTTTCCACCTCTGTCTGATGCCCCTCCTCCCCGTTCCCTCGCCCACTTCCATCCCCACGTTGGGATTCATTTCCCAGAGACAAGCACCGGCCGAGCGCGCCCGCTCCACACAGCCACGCTCAGGTGCCGCACTCTCCCCAGATCCATCCGCGGCAGCTGCTGGGACAAATGCCAAGTTTCTCGGTCATCAAGCAGTGAAATTTATACCCTGGTTCCTCTTCAGATCGTAGAAATCGTTTGCCTTTTACTGAAGTAGTGAAACTGGGCAGATTCCCAATCACACCCACTTTCCATGACACGGCGCTTGGGTAATCACTAAGTTTCCAGGGAACATGTGAGAATATCTATGGGGCTGGAAACCGCAATTATGATGCAATCGGGACTGTGCTTGATGATCAAAGGGATAATGAGCTTGAAGACAGTTACATTCCTGTGCATCTGATTAAGATGATCTTCCCCTCTTGCTGGAGCCTTCTTCAGTCATCACAACCGTAGGCTGGGCAGTCACAAGAACAGTCCTCACCTGCCACAGTTTTCGGTGCGAGGGAGTGTGCTTCCACACTGTAGGTGCATCACCTCTCCTTTGAGCTTATCTTCCCAAACATCGGCAAGGGCAAGTTCATCAAGCAGGGACTTTCCGAATGCTGACGGCACACACCACGTCGACTTGTCCAGGGCCTTTACCGTGACCTTCTTGCTTGGGACTGTTGCCTTTTCTTCTGCGACAATCGGTTTTTCCTTAAGAGTGGCCATTGTGGCTCTTTGGGTTGGGCATCACCCCGCAGAGTGAAAGGTGAAAGGTTGCCGGTTTACTTCCTGGGCAAGGTGCATGCCGGGGTTGCAGGTTCGGGCCCTGGCTGGGGTGTGTATGAGAAGTAACTGATCTCTCATATTTCCCTCCCTCTCTTTCCCTCTCTCTCAATGAAAAAATAAACAGTTGCCACTGTGCACAGGAGAGAGGAGTGTCTGGGGTCTGGAGGCGGCTGTAATCGTCACCTGAGGGAGACGATGTTAGCTGTGCACCTGCCCTCCACTCACCTCCACTCTTCTGCTCGTCCCGTCCACACAGCCACGCCTGCAGGGGCAGCTGGGTCTTCCCTGCCGCGTGATCTCCAGAGGGCATTGCATGAGGGCCCTTGCCGCAGACCACACACAGGTCAAAGGTCACCCTCAGGGTGTGCATCCTGGAGCCCCGAGCCCGAGCTCACAGGCAGCGCGGGGCCCTCCCCAAGGCTGAGACCATTGCCCACACAGTCTGTGTGGGTAGGAATTACAGTGAAAACGATAGTGACCGCGTATTTCTGTGAGCCAGAAATGTTACTTACATCCCCCTACTGACTCTTTAAAACCGTATAAGGACATACTGTTTTCCCATGTATAGATCAGGAAGTTGAGGGTCAGAGTAACTGAGTGAACTTTCTAAGTCACAGAAAACAGGTTCTTTTTGTGACACCCACAGTCACACCCCTTTCCACAGCCCTATTACTCATGAACAGAGCTGGACTTAGACACTCCTTTTTAAAAAATATTTATTTTTAGAGGGGGGGGAAGGGAGGGAGAAAGAGAGGGAGAGAAACATGAATGAGTGGCTGCCACTCGTGCACCCCCTCCTGGGGACCTGGCCGGCAACCCAGGCATGTGCCCTGACTGGGAATCGAACCAGTGATCCTTTGGTTTGCAGACTGGTGCTCAATCCACTGATCCACACCACCCAGGGCTGGACTTGGAAACTGTTGATGTATGTGCCTGTGCGCCCTCATAATGGCCCTAAAAATCTATTCATATGGCCACATATTTTTTTGTGTGAAATTTGAAAAAATAAGATATTTTTATGTGTTTTTTTTTTTCCCTAAAGCAGAGAAGATCCCTTAGATCCCACAGAAACTAGGCTGGCCAGCTCAGGAGCACGTACCTTCAACATCCTACCTGAACGCGTCTCTCTTCCTCCTCGCCCCTTCCCCTGCTCCCTGAGTCCCTCGGCTCTGCCACCAGCGCAGTGCAAGCCTCACGCGTCAGTCACGTTTGCTGTTGCCGTCGGTGCCACGCCCGCGGTGCTCGGTGGGGACACAGCGGCCATTCCCTTATGCTTAAAGCTGTGCGGTAGATGGAGTCTGTTTCCGTACCAGAGACCAGGACATAAGGACAGGAAAGGTGACATGCTCAGACCCCGACCCCTTTCTCCTGCTCTGAGCTGCCTTTGAACCTGACCGTGTCTAGGTTTCCTTTGGCCACGGCATTCTGATTTATTTGTTCCTAGACCAGACACCCTCTCACTGGTGTTTCATCCTCGGCTCCCCTCTCTCTCTCAACGCGTTTTCTGTACCCCCAAATCCTATCAACCACCTGCTCAGTCTCTCTCCAATGTAATCACTCCTCTCGATCGCCACAGCCCCCATGACCGATGGGGTCCCCCTCAGCTGCCCAGGGGTCTCCCTGCCCTGCAGCCTGCTCCCCACACAGCTTCCAGAGGGTAACCACACCCACTCACTCTCCTGCAGCGAGCCATGAATTCCCATTTCTCGGAGACCATGTCTGAAATCTTTGGCCTGACCCACAAGGCCCACTTGTTCCACATCCCCCCACACACCCCAAACTCACCGTTTCCTTCCTGACTCAGAGATTTTGAACAAGTTCTACCCACTTCCGCTGCCAGAACATTCTTCTTCGCCACCCTCTCTACCATCCTACTTAATTTCTACTCAGCCCTGTTGTCTCAAAACATTTCTGCCCCAGGGCTTCCTTCCATGCCCACCCCCACTGGGTGGGTCAGAGAGGCTGTGGATTGGGTTTAGAGCGTCCTGTCTTTCTCTGCTCGGAGCTGGTCCCAGCGGTCATCGAACAACCGATTGTATAACCCGGAGGGTTCGACCTGTGGTGGGGACGCCTCCCCAGTCGAGGGGACCCACTGCGTCTGCCTGGCTCAGTGCTGTGTGTCCATGTTGTTTGTGTGGAATACACACATTTGTCCCTCTGTCACGTGATCCTGGAGGGGTGTGTTCCTTAGTAGCGGGCAGCTGTGCTCCACATGCTCCTTCAGGGACCCACGTTCCTTCCATCCCGGGGCTCCGTGCTCTCTGGGAGTTGCTGCCTGCAGAGTTGAGGCTGGGTCATGGCCGCGACTGGGTTGGCTCCAGCCGGGAGGGAGAAGCGTGTTCTAGGTCTTGGTTGGATTCCCGGTACTTATTACCGAATAACAAGCTGCCCCCGGAGTTAGCGCTATAAAACACCCACTACTTCCTCGGCCTCACAGATTCTGTGGGTCTGGGAGGAATGCTGGGGAATTCACACAGAACACGGGGAGGACCACGTGTCTCTCCAACGTCTGGGGCTCAGACGGGAAGACGCAGCCGGTGGGGTCACCGACACAGGTGGAGCCGAGTCATCTGGTGGCATCTTCACTCCCTGGCGTGCGGCCGGGAGGCCGGGCCCACTGTCTGACCTGTGCCAGGGCACCAACGCGTGGCCTCTCGCACCTGCGCCCTCGGGGGACTGGGCTTCCTTCAAGGAAGCTCAGAGCCCTGAGAGCAAGTATTCTCAGAGAACGAGGTGGAAGCGAACAGCCTTCTTGCCAGAAGTCGCCTTCCTTCCCACTTTGTCCTCGGTTGGAGACGGCCCGTGTTCAAGGGGAGGGCCGTAGACACCCACCTCTTGACGAGAAGGGGTTTGAAGAATTTGTGTCGTGTTTTGTTTGTTTTTTAAAAGACTTTATTCATTTATTTTTAGAGAGGTAGGAAGGGAGGGAGAAAAAGAGGGAGAGAAACATCAGTGTGTGGTTGCCTCTTGCCTGCCCCGCACTGGGGACCTGGCCCACAACCCAGGCTTGTGCCCTGATTGGGAATCGAACCAGTGACCCTTTGGTTTGCATGTCGGCGCTCAATCCACTGAGCCACACACCAGCCAGGGCTCACGGTTTAAGATGATTATAGACGGAGAAGCACATGCCAGTCTCACTCACATTCCCCTGGCGAGAACAGACTCAGGTGGCCCCATCTAAATGCCCAGGGCTGAGCAGCGCTGTCCCTAGGCAGGCAGTCGTGTGGCCAGCTTCCACCCCTTACACTGGAAGACAGAGGATGGATTTGGGCGGACCATTTGCAGTCTGTCACGGTCCCCCCTCTTCTGGCCACCAGATATGTGTGTGCCTGTCTTCCCACATGTGGGGAAAACCAAAGTTCCAGGGAAGCCGCCACTGGGATGACTCACTGGATGCTTGCAGAACAGCCGTGTCCATTAGGGATGTTCCATTAGCCTGCCACAGCCTCGAGGTGAGCGGGGGTGGGGGTGAAATCAGGTGGCCACGGCCTGTGAGAGGGTCGGGAACCTGCTCCCCTTTCCCTTGGTGCTGAGCTCCGTCCAGGTGCAGAGCCATCCAGGTGCAGAGTAGGAGCATCGGCACATGTTAGTTGAAAGGAGGTTAAAGACTCAACTGTACAAAAAAAAAAGTACACCCACAAAATGCTAGGGGTCAAAGATAAGCGGCAGTTCAGGGGAATAAACAGCTGATAACGGGACCGAGACGCATTTTTGAGGATGTGGGAGACGGGAACTCTCGCGTGTTGGTCAGCATGTAAGCTGATCATTTTTAGCCAGAAATTCCACTTCCAGGTATTTTAACGCTACGAGGCGTACAGAACTCCCACGAGGGAGGGAGCCCGCTTGTCAAGAACGCTCGGAGCGGGCTTGTCTAGAAGGGCTCAGCTGGAAACCACCTAAATGCCCGTGCGTGGGAAACTCAAATAAATACAGTGGAATCACACGCGGCTGTCAGAAAGCACACTCGAGGCTGGGCCGTGGGCACACGGAGAACAGTCCCGGGACCGGCCGTGGGTGGCGCCGGAGGGCGCGCCGGAGAACGGTGCGCGCAGTGGAGACTGGCTTGCGTCAGGAACGAACACAAGCTCGTGTAATTCCACGTTTATCTTATTTTATTTTATTTTATTTTATTTTTTAAAATAAAAAATACCTGGGGAGGTTCGCAGAACGTGTTCACAGTGGTTGCTTCACGGGGGGGGGGGGGGCGGGATTTTCGGTTGGACGGGGCGCGCAGGATCCGTCCTGGTTGTTTCTCGCCCGTCTCCACGGTGCGGGTTTTCCCCACCGTGAAACCGTGTCGCTTCTACAGGAGATTCGCCTTCAGGGCAGTGGTTCCCGCTGGGGCAGCAGTGGGGGCGGGAACGGGGGAGGTCCTGGGCCCTTTAACTGTCCGCGTAACGTTAGGTCTCGTAAAGAAACAGAAACGACGACTGTGTTAGCGCGTTTGACCGCAACGAGGAGAAAGAAACGCGTCCTTGGCAGCACGTGAGGGCCGCGCAGAGCTGGTTGGTGGACACCGGGCTGCCCCTCACATGCTTCTGCTTCTCCAAATATTTGAAGCATTTCAAAACACTGAAAAACAATGTTTCCAAAGAAAGAATCCATTCACTATAACGAGATAAAATAAACGAAGAGGAGGCCAGAAAAACAAAATGGAAGGAGCGTTAAGGGCAGGAAAACACGCCGCGTCGCGGCCCCCACCCAGCAGTGGGCGAGCGGCCAGCCGTGGGCAGCGGGGTCAGTGCCGCGGGAGGTCTGGAGAGCGGAGGGTTCCCGCGGGAGCGCTTGCATGCCCTTGAGACGTGACAGAAGGAGAGCCATGTGGCTGAGAGAAAGGCAGGTTGCCCGTGCAGCTCCGAGGCTGGAGGGGGTGCAGGCAGGAGCTGGCGAGGGCTCGTGCGGGGGAGAGGGAGAGAGTTGCCCCAGCTCCAGAGGGCCTCCCTGGGCAGAGGAGTTGGAGAAGGACCGGCCAGGAGTGGGCGCTGGGCAGGGCTGTGCTCCTCCACGTGACCCCTGTTCCCCTGTGCTTGGTCCCTTCGTAGTAGGGTCTCAACCTCAGCGGCGGTGGGGGCAGCCCTGTCTCTGGCTGAGGGAGGCCGAGAGCACCCCCACCTTGGCTCTGGGCCCCAGGGAGCTGGGCAGGCAGCTCCCTCCGCCCCACAAGTTTACACCCTTCCTCCCTCCGCCCTCCCCACCCCCGCGGGACCTTGATCTGCTGCACCTGCCCTCCTTCCATCCCTTTTGGTTTCCTCTCTTTTGAAAAGCCTGACCTCAGTGCGGGCCTCACTTTGATGCTTTGAAAACCCCTCTTCCTGTGACTTGAGACCTGGTGGTAAAGAAACAAAGGGCAGAGGCCTGCGGTTGTCACCAGGGCTCTTTGTTACGGGCACTGAAGTCACAGGCAGGCAGGGGTGGGGCGCTGGTCTGGCTCCAGGCCAGGCGACGTCAGATGCAGGCAGCTCCTTTCTGGTAGTCAGGCTGCGAAGCTGCCCCGAGAGCCCCGTGGGGCGGTGCGCTCCCTCCCGGTGGCTCCCAGGGTCCCACCTAAATGCCACGCATTGAGTGCACGGGAGGATTTCCACACTGGCAGGTGGCCAGTGCTGAGGTTTCCTCCCAGGTGGGCCCGTGGTTCTGGGCCCAGAACCTCCAGAGATTCTGTTGCTTCTCTCCAGAGAGAGTCTGAGAGGCTGCAGGCTGTGCGTGCGTGCCCCTCAGGCCCTGCAGAGAGACAGGGTTGGGCGGCATCTCTGGGCTCCAGTGCTGACCGGGACCCCAAGGCCTGCTGAGTGAGCCTCTCGATGCGATGCATCATTCGGGGGGCCAGGGTTTCTGGACCAGCGTCTGGCATCTCAGTGGCACCAATGTCGTGTTCTCATTGCCGACTCTCAGAAACCAAGTGCTGGCAGCCCGCCAGCGCGTGGGGCTCTGAGCTGGCATCCTTAACTGCACCATCGAGTTTCGAACTCAGATCAGTGCGAACATGCCCACCATCCTCCCTTTACAGAAAAGGAAACTGAGGCCCAGGAAGTGGGGGTGTCCAGAGTCCTGGCCGCTGGGGTGGCGATGAGGCCTCTTCTTCTGGCTTCCAGGGCTGCTCCTTAATCTCCGCCCCCTGCCGTGCGTCCGTCAGGGCAGACCGGCCTGGGGGGAGCCCCTGCAGCGTCCCGGAGGCAGACACCCGCTGCGGAGTCCTCTCCGTCTGGCCGCATCGCTGGCCGCGGGCTGGTTCCTTCACCCTTTCCAAGGCCCTGCCCTTCCCTTGGGAGAGAATCTCTTTCAAACCATATGATTTCACTTAAACGTGGAATCTGAAGAGCAAGATAAACGAATAAACAAAACAGAGACTCGCAGACACAGAACAGACCTACGGTTGCCAGAAGGAGGGGAGCTGGGGGCTGGGTGAAGAAGAGGTGAGGGGATTAAGAAGTACAAGTTGACGGCCAGAAAACAGCCCCGGGGTGGGAAGCACGGCACGAGGAACGTGGTCAGTAATGCTGTGACGGCCCCGTGCGGTGCCAGGTGGGTGCTTGGACCAGGAGAGGGGCCACTGTGTAAAGGACGCGGCGGTCTAACCACTGCGCTGCACACCTGAGGCTAGTGCAGAGCAGTACTGAATGTGAACTGTAACTGAGCAATAGCATTGGAGGGAAAAAATCTATGGAATGTGCTGTCTGCTTCCTCTGGGACCCTGCCAGCTCATCGGCGAGGACCCCTGGGCCCGCTGAGTCATGGAGGACTGAAGCCAGGCTGGGTTGGGCGGGGGTCTCCTTCCTAATTCCTGCTCTTCTCTCCGGCTCCGCCCATCCCCCCTCGCCCCTCCCCTGCCCGCTCTGCTGCCGCCCTCACCTGCTCCTCTGCCCCCGCCGGATGTCTGGGGATGTCTAGGGGAGGGGTGTCACAGATGAGCAACTCCCACCCGGACCCCGGCCACCCACCATGCGTCTGGGAAGTGGTGCTCCGAGGTCTTGGGCGTCACAGGCCAGTCACAGAGGCCCTGGGTCCTTGTGACAATGTGTCTTGGAAGCCAGTGCACAGAAACCGGGTGACTTCACATGGCTGGGAGACTCCTCTTTCCTGGGGAGTCGGCCAGCGAGCTCGCGCACTTACGCACCCACTCACGCACTTGCAATGCAGACAGGCTGACTCCCCACCAGGCCCACCCCGAGGCACCCGTGTGTCACTTCCTCCGGGACACTGGCCATAGGCTGGCTGCCCACCCCATGCTCCCAGCCCATCTCACCCCCCCTGACTGTTTTAGTGACTCTTATTGCACCGACATCCCTTGTCCATCGCCCACATCCTCCGCTGCCCCCTCCGTTCCCCCAAACAGGTCCGAGATGCCCACAGCTGCAGCCCCAGCAGCTGGCCCAGTGCCTGGCGCACAGTAGGCAGGCAACACGCTGTTGAACTGGAATGGAAAAGTGGTCCTCCAGTCCATACTGTGCAGCTTATTCCCCCGTCCTCTGTGGTCACTGAGAGAGCAGGGACCGGTACCGGCAGGCTGGGTCCTGGAGGGGACACCGCCCAAGGGGGCTGGGGGCTGGGCTCTGGTTCCTGCTGTGCCTCGGGGCTAATCGTGTGACTCAGATTGGTCTCTGGGCCTCATGTCCCTCAGCTGTAAGGCGGGCACAATACTGTTAGTTCTCCATTGCTTCATAGTAAGTTATCATAAACTCAGAAACTGCAAAAGCACACATCGGCTGCCCGCAGGATCTGTGTGGGTCGGGACTCTGGCCATGGCTTAGCGGGGTCCTCAGTGGGGCGGAGCGCAGGGCCGCGTTCCCATCCGCCGGCTCCGGTGGAGACGGAACTACTTCTGCGCTCACACACGTGGTGGGCAGAGTTCATCTCCCGCGGTCGTAGGGCTGAGCTCCTGCTGGCTGTGGGCTGGGGGTCGCTCTCCGGTCCTGGCGGCCTCCCACGGTTCCCTGCCGCCAGGCCCTGTCCGAACACGGCAGCTCACTCCTTCAGCGTCAGCAGGAGAGGAAGTCCGTGCACCAGGCTGCCGGCGAGACCCGGATCTCCGTAACACAATGCAGTCCTGGGCGTGACATGCTCCCACCCCTTGGCCTGTATGGACTAGATGCTGGCACATTGGTTATTCTGTTCGTTAGAAGCAAGTCACAGGTCCTGGCCACACCTGAGGGGAGGGGATGACGCGAAGACATAAACGTGAGGAGTCCAGGATTGTGGGGTCACCTTAGCGTCTGTCTCGTACAATACTTATCTCTGTCCGATGGGGTTTTCGAGAGAGTTAAGGGAAAGAATGCTCAGAAGCGTTGCACACCGTGCCTGGCCCTCAGTAACTCCGACCATGTCATAGAAGGCCGCTAGAAGCAGCTGTCTCTTCTCTGGCCACTTGGAAACAGGAAATGTTGGTCCACAGTCAGTTCCCAGTCCCCACATGTCCTGTTGGCTTTCACTGGGCGGATCCAGTCATTTGCATCATCTGTCTGGACATCAAAGGCACCTGGTGTTAACTCACACTGCATAGGTTGTCGTTACAAAGTCTTGGAAGGGGAGGCCTGCATTGCACTAGATTTTCTCACTTCCGGTGCTTAGCTCATTGGGCTGAGGATGACGAGTTTGGCTTGGACGCTCCGCGGTGCTGAGACACAGGGGGCAGCAGATCTAGCTGAGCCCAGGGCACACGTGGTGGGTGCTGGGGAAGGAGGGAGCAGGTGCAGGCTGGAAGGACAAGTCAGGGGGGCACAGGACAAGTCTTGGCAGGTACCGGCGCCCCCGCCCTTGATGCCATGTTTCCCACCTCCCTCCACCCCTGGCTTTCTTCCCTTTCCACTGTCACCCCCCTCCGAGCAGGGTCTTTGTGGGATCTGGGTGTGGGGACCCTGCCAGCTCTAATGGGGAAGGAAGGATGGGTTCTTTCAGAGACAGACCACCTGGGCTGGGGAAGGGCCTTAGACCCCCGGTAAGGGGGTCGACCACCGTCTTCAGGATGAACAGTCTGTCTGTCCAGCACCCGCTCATGTCTCTGGGCTCCGCACTTTGCGTATTTACTTCCTCTGCAGTGTCAGTCTCCCGGGTGGGGGAACAGAAGCTCAGAGAGGGCAAGTGGCTTCTCCGGGTCACACAGCTCCTGGTGGCGAGCTCAGACAGAACCCGGTACCTGAGCTGCTGGTCCAGGGCTCTGCCCCACAGCAGCCCTGCCAGTGGGACCTACAGGCCCACGGGTGCCAGGGGGGACACCTTCGCCCAGTCCTCTCTGCAGGGCAGCCTGGCTTCCCGCCCTCGCTGCGTCTTCTGTCTCTCAGCCCTGCTTCCAGCCTCCTGCCGACTCTGTCCCGTTCCTGTCGTGGCTGAGGATAAGCACGGAGACCCTTAACGTAGAGATCCTCCCCCGGCAGACACAGAAGCAGCTGCAGGCTCACACATCTGGGCAGCTGCTGCCCAGCTCTGAGCTGCGGAAGACAAACCAGAGGGATCCTGTCTGGGCAGAGCCATGGCCATGAGGGCTGGGGTCCCTTTGGAGAGGCGGGGGCAGCCTTGGCTGTAGGGGTGGGGTGCTGGTGGTGAGCCGGGGTCCTGCCTGGGTGGGCTCACCTGCCAGGGGCAGGGCGGTGGGTGGGGGGGGCACCTGTAAGGGAGGTCTGTCAAGAGGCTCCCTGCCCTACTTGGGTAACAGGGTGCCGGCAGCAGTGCAGGGGCCCAGGCAGTGAGGGCTTCTGAAATCGGGAGCATTTTGAAGTGCCCTGTGGGGGAGGATCTTGTTAGACCCTCTGCCTTTCCAGAGGGGTTGGTGGGAAACCCCTTCACAGGCAGGTGCTGTCAGAGCGATTAAAAAAAAAAAGGCCTTAAAGCCCAAAGCAATAAACAACCTCCTCCACACAAACACATGTGGAGTCAATGGACGTGTGCCAGCGAGTGGGAGAGGAGGGGGCGCTGGGTGCCTGTGTGGCTTCTGCATGCAGGCTAGGTGTGGGGAGGGTGGGAGCGGGTGGCCAGGCCTGGGAGGCCGGCCATGCCCCCGTGGGGCTGGGAGGCAGCCTGGGCCTA
Organism: Phyllostomus discolor; assembly: GCF_004126475.2. Lineage (NCBI taxonomy): Eukaryota > Metazoa > Chordata > Mammalia > Chiroptera > Phyllostomidae > Phyllostomus > Phyllostomus discolor. Next base: position 36,168,799 of record NC_040916.2, read on the forward strand.
CACCGGAGCCGGCTCTGGGAGGGCTCAGGCGGGCTGGCATCGCCGGCCTGGCTTCCCAGAAGACACTCTGAAACCCGCCGGTGACCCCGGGGTGGAGCTCCGTCCACTCCTTACATAAGGGGGAGCCATTATGAGTACCTCAGGGAGAGCACGCAGACCTGTCCCTCACCCCCCACGGACTAGGGGCTGCAGACCCCTCACCTCCTTGGGCCTGTGCCCCGGAACACGCACGTGGTCCTGAAGCACCGTGCAAAGGTCCCCCGGTCACACACAAACACGCCGTGGCGCTCAGCAGCACGCGGCCAGCCACACAGAATCACACGGAAGCACCGTTGCCCGAAATCGCACGCCTGCACACAGCGTCGCACACGCACGCTCACACCTGCCCGGCCGTCTGCGTGGAACCACAGGGCGGACGGCGTGATGCACGGGGGTTGTGTGACTCAGATGGTGTGACAGCGGTTCTGAGTCACACGCTCACACGCGGGTTCGCAGCACTCGACACAACCACAGTCACATCCAACCACCCTCACCGGCACATGAGAGTGCACAGCTGCAGGCCGTCACACTGACTGCACCGGCCCCGAGCAGCCCCGTGGGACGTGCCACCGGGGGCAGGCTGGCTGGCGGGGGGTGGAGGGGGGTGCTATGACACAAGCGTGGGGGAGGGGCTGGGGAGTTCTTGGAACTGGGGTTGCTGAGGCCGGGCTGCGACTGCGTCAGAGACGAGGAGGGTCCATGCGGGCCCTTAGCCCATTCCCACTCCCACCCTCACCCAACCCCGCTGAGCAGGAGGAGCTGGGAAGCTGCAGTCCCTTCCCGCCCGGCAGAGTATTGCTGGGTCCTGAGGCCGCTGCCTCGGCCCCTCCTCCGTCCCTTTGGCCTCTGCTGGCCAGCTGGCAGGAAGCTTGGACAGGGCCTGCCGTGAGTCAGCAAGAAAGGGCTCAGGGAATTTGGGAGGGCGACCAGCAAGGCCTGCAGTTGCTGAAGCTTCCGAGGGAGGAGCCGCTGCCCTCCTGGTGAGGGGCTGCCTGCGGGAGGTCCAGCACCCAGGGAACCGAGGGCCACGGGCATGGGACAGCGAGGTGCTGGCTGTTTCTCAGCCACCCCTGCGTGCAGCCAGGCAGAGGGAAGGCCCGTGTCCCCTCACCTCACAGGCTGTGCTCAGGCCTCCCTTACCTTCCGTGAGCCTCTGTCCCACGTGCTCCTCGGCCAGGCCGGGCCCACAGGCAGCACCGCACCCTGCTCTCCATCACCACGACTCACCTGTTCACTCGTTCGTTCATTCATTCATTCATTCATTCATTCCGCCACCCATGGAGCCCTGCCACCCCTGGATGCGTGATCTGTGCCTTCCAACGGGCAAGGTCGCCGACAAGATGATTCCAGAGCAACGTGGACGTGAAGGGCAGAGATGCACACGTGTCTCGTGGAAGCTGCGGGCACCACCTGCTTGTGAGCCCTTGACCCCCAGGCCCTGTGCCGGGGGCCAGGGCGGCTGCAGCTGCTGGCGCCCTTCTCTCAGGGCACCCCTGATCCCCCGAAGGAGGTGGGTCACCCCGCCGGGGCGGCCCCCTCAGGACAAGCACGGTGGGCATGACTGCTCACGAGAGAGCCATTTTCATTTTTCCAACAGTCAGGGAACTCCTTCTTCAGATCTAATGGACAAAACTTTAAAAGCCACGTCTGGAAGAAAACTCTAAAAATGACTTTCTGCCTCCTGCGTCAGGGCAGATGGCCCACAGGCATTCTTGCTGGTTCGGGGTTATCCCCAGGAACTGCCGTTATCACCAGACAGACACCAGGATGCTATCCTGGGCTCGGGGCGGATGGCCAGCAAATGCTTGCAGAAGGAGCACACGCGAATGAGGCCAGACTTCTGGGGGGGACATTGGGAAGCCGGGTGCAAAAAGTACAGAACGCTCCCCAGTGGGGGTGCAGGGGGACCCCACGGGGACCTCTCTCTTGCTCCCTGAGCTCTTCTCCAGAGGAGCACGGCTCTTCTGTGCACCTCGCTTCCTCGCTGCAGGGGCTCGGCCGCCGCCCCTGCTCTGGGCACTGTGCCCCTTCCTCCCAGCCCTGTCTGAGGACGACTGGGTCTCCTCTCCTTTCCTCCCCCTCTCCCGGCTGCCCCTGGACCTGAAGATGGACACCAGCCATGGTCCCTCTAACCCCTTCGAGTCACGCGATGGAAACACGATGTTAACCAAAATCAGAGCCCGGGGAAGTGTCAGGGGCTCTGGAGTCTCACAGCAACTTTGCGCCCTAATCACTTAACCCATTTGGAGACCAGAAACTCATCTCTGCCTCACGTGTGTGATGTAATGAAATAAATTCCAGATAGATAAGGAGCATAAGCTTCAAAGGAACCACAGGAGTCGTGAAAGGAAACATGGGTGGGACCCTCTCTCTCTCTCTCTCTTTCTCTCCCTCTCTCTCTCTCTCTCTCTCTCTCTCTCTATATATATATATATATATATATATATAATTTTAGAGTGGATAAAACCTTTTAAAGTAGAAAACCAGAAAAGCCCGATACACTGAACCACATAAAATTCGTCAAATTCTGGACAAACAAAAGCTCTATATACGAAGTCAAAACACAAGGGACAACTGGGGAAAATATTTGCAACCGATAAGACAAAGGGTTTGTATCCCTGGTCTACAAAGGGCTTTCAGAAATCAGGAACAAAGAGAACAAAGGCCTCCAGTAGGTAATCCACATAAGAGGAGTTACAATTAGTTAGCATAGGAAAAGGCAGTCCCCATACCTTAGAGTCCTAACAAACTCCAATGAAATCTCTCAAGATGGCAAGCATTAGAAAGATGGGTAATATTTAGCATCGACAAGATGTGGGCTCGTGGGCCTTTTCATAGCTTGTATTGTTGGAAGGAGAAATTGGTAGAAACCATACCGGAGGTTAATGTAGCAATATCTATTGAAGTTTGAGTATGTAAGTCCTTTGACCCGGCCATTGAATTTCCAGGAATTTATCCTGGAATAGGGGTATCCATTCGCACCCCAGGGTGCTCACAGTGCATTTGGGGAGTTGAACTTGCTCCTCACACATGGTGTTTGGGCTCTGCCCCCCAGGGACCCCACAGGCACCAAGCCACGGGTTCACACAGTCCATGAAACCTCCCTAACGACCCCTGAGAACTGAACTCCGTTGGTTGTCTCTCCACTTTCCACCCTTCCGTACTTCCTCTTTCCCAACCTCCTAAGTTTTATTGGAAAATCCCTCTGACTTTAAGTATCTGCACCTCTAACCCCACGGGGTGGCCTAAACTAAGTCTGTCAGGACATTCCATTTGTCCCCACCGTGGTGATTGTTAGTGGGGGGCACAAGACCAGAACTGGTTCAACTGGGATGCATCTCAAGAATTTTGCTGTAAATCTGAGATTTTTCTTTTCCCATGGACGGTGCCACGAGCAGGTGTGGGCCCTGGACCACTAGAGCTCTGTTAACTACAAGGAGGAAATGAGTCCATGGGCAAAGCTGACCCACAGAGCAGAACTGAGCCAAAAGAAGCACAGAAACATGAAATCAGGGCCTGCCGTTACCATGAGCCCCTGGATCAAACTGCACCTGACTCCCACCCAGCCCCTGGGCTTTTCTGAATACATTCTCTATTGTCTAAGCCAGTTTGCAAGGTGATGTTTGTGTGCTTGCCGTGGGAACCTCCCCGCAAACACAGAGCCCCTCCTCCTCTTGGACAATTCGGTTCCTTGTCTCTGTGAGGCTCAGTCTTGGAACACAAAGGCCTATTAATTCTTCCTGGGAGCAAGGGAACCCCTGACTTCCTTGACGGAAGGCTCTGCTGCTTTGGGGCGACAGGAGAGAGAAACGTACCTCCCTATCCTTGTGAGCCTCCTGGAGTGAGTCAGATATCAATGTCTCACTGAACTGTCTCACCGCTTTTGTTTCAGCCGAACAATTAGAAGCCACCCAAATGCCTACCGATAGGGTGACTCCTCATGACCCACCACAGAGCGGTGTCCCCAGGAGCCCCAGAAAGGCTGCACGTGCTGCCATGGGAGGCGCCCAAAATGCACCACTTACTGGGGAAACTGGGTTAAAGAACAGAATGTATAGGGCAATTCCACCTGCACTTTTTAAACACCTGGGTATAGTCTCGTCCTATCTGAATAAAAAAGGGTTTAGGAGGAAGATTGCTTGATACAAGTCTTTTACTCTCTCTGGAGGCTAAGATTCTGAAGGATTAGCGTTTTCTATTTTCCCCATTTTTTTTCTCATGCGTCAGCACTTTTAATATTGTACACATACAACTGTAGTAAAAAGAAAGACGATAGTAATAAACACGATGTAGCCTTTCCATTTCCACGATCAGCACACTGCATTGCAGCAAACCTCGTTTATATTCCACCATCGTGTGTGGCCCTCCCATTAGTTCGCTTGGTGATGGGTCATTAGGAATATCTTCAGATCCAATAGTGTCATCATGACCCCTCAAAACACCCAGGGACAGGCTTGAGCCTGGAAGAGACGGAAGACGCCGAGCCTGTTGTACCGCCTTGACTCCCACCTGCACTTTTAAAGTGGAGCGCACGGACCCTGGGCGTTTCTCAGGGTGGAAACGTTAATTTTCTCTTGGTTGAGCTGGAAATTTGTTTCTGATAATCCAAGAGGACGCCTGGGCAAAAGTTCATTTCTCACACAAGTGAAACCATTTCGAAGAAGATCATGACTTTCAAAAGGTCCACTGGCCGAAAGCTCTGTAACGGGAACGCTGTCCTTTCGCTGAGACCCAGGTCCTCTGGCACTCGTCTTCAGCTTGCTCTGCGAACAGCCGCTTAGCACCCTCACCGCCAGCCAGCCCTGCCACTCGCTTCCGTTTCCCTATTTTCCCCATTTTTAATTGAACTTTTATGGTGTAATAAAAAAGAAAGTGGTTTTTTCCCCCCCTAAAGTTCTCACAGTCCTGGCCTCTGGTCTCCAGTTCTTATTTCCTTCTGCGGTGGTAACTGGAGGCCTGAGGGAGGTCACAGGCTGGGTGTGCGGTCCAGCAGCCTGCAGCTCCCAGCAGCTCTAGGCCCGGCCTGTTCCAAGTCCGTAGGGGACACCTCCGGGACGGGCAGGGCCTCAGGGTCAGCTCCGTGTGCTCCGTGGTCCCCACCCTGGCGTGTGAGGCCAGGTAGAGGGATGGGGCAGCCACCAGGGAGCTGAGGGGTGGCTCGCCATCCAGTTTCGTTGGAGGAAGTCATTGGCTTGGATGGACTGGGCTCCGTCACGATCCCCAAACATCAAGAGTCTAATTCCTCGGAATCTACAAATGTTACCTTAGATGGAAAAAAGGTCTTAGCAGATGTGAGACTAAGTCAAGACTCTCGAGATAGGGAGGTGCTTTTGAATTTATCCCGGTAGGTCCTAAATGCAATCACCAGGGTCTGCACAGGAGTGGGGGAGGGAAATGGACACAGGCAAGTAGAAGGGGCCACGACCTTGGAGGCAGACGCTGGAGTGACGCGGCCACAAGCCGAGGAGTGCTGGCAACGCCGGAAGCTGCCGGAGGCAGGGAACAGGTTAGATGGTCCCCGGAACCCTCCGGAGGGAGCACAGCCTTACTGACACCTTGGTCTGGGCCCATGGTTCTGATTTTGGACTTCCGGCCTCTAGTACCAAGAGAGAACAAATTTTTGTTCGTGATCAGTTGTTGCGGCAACCACAGGTAACTCATCCATGCAGCTCTAGAAACGGAGGCACGCCTGTGGCTGCACGGATGCTCTGCCCTCTGGATGGCCTTCCAAACCGCACCCTGCCAGGGCTGAGAAGAAAATGAGGTTGCTTTCACCCCGCACCCCTGAGAGGGCCTCAGAGACATCTCAGGGGCTCTGGCACTTGGGACCAGGGGCGGTGCAGGCTCCTGGAGCCCACCCTTGACTCTCCACCAGGCACCAGCTGGGGTGGGAGGCCAGGGGCGTTGCCTAGCAACCACAGAGGCATGGCGGGGCTCCCCACTGTGCCCCGGTTTCTCCTGAGAGCAAGAACGTGCCTGTATTGTTAGAGTGCGCAGGCCATTAAAAATTACGAATACCAACCCGCGCTCGAAATAACTTCCCAGTTTCCAAAAATAGAACTCTGCCCGATAGTGACATTTTTCATACTCATAATAGTAATATTTCTCACCCCCTTGTGCTCTGTGGGTTGTGACCAGCCCAAGAAGGAACTGCTATTAATGGTAATTTTCGTCTGATGTAATTCCCTCGCTGAGCCACCCGCCCATGGAGGGTGACAGTACCTTGCATAACAGGCCTCCCCCGCTCCTCCCACGAAAAGTGCCCGAGAGCATTAGGTTTTTGCCCGCTCTGGTATCTACAGCCTCTCGGGTCAGAAAATAATAATAATAATAATAAAGTAATAATAAGCCCACTGTTTATGTCGCTCTTACAATGTGTCTGAAACACCTTATATGTATTAACTCATATATTCTCATGACTGTCCTAGGGGGAAGATACTGTATTATCGTATTCATTTTAAGGATGAGACACCTGAGGCACAGAGAGGTTAAGAACTTGTCCAGGGTCACACAGCTAACAGGTGGCTGAGCCAGGGTTTGAACCTCAGCTGAAGGGCCTCAGGGTACTCTGACCTCCTATAGTACGTCGGGGGCTGGGGAGGCTACCACTGGCCTGCTGGTGGCCGACGCCTTTTCTTTGTGCCACGTGAGCTGTCCTGTGCAGGGACCAGGCTGAGACTTGGGCCTGACCACCAGAGAGGCCATCCGGCCGTCTTGGGGTCAGGGCCACAGTGGCCCAGCACCCCACTGCCAAGTGTGGTGCTGTCCACCTTCTCTCCCTCCCGGGGCCTTTGCAGAGGCTGCGGCCCTGAGTGAGGCGGCTTCTGGGCCTCCCGGTTCTGGGCACAGCCCTCAGAGGGACGCAGCCGGGAAACCGACCCGCGCCCTCCGCCTGGGGCGCCGGTCGGACCTAGTTCCTCCAGCTCTGGGTGACCGCACAGTGGGTGGGTAAATAGGCCGGTGCGAGGGTGATTCCAGCCGCCCGCTTCTTCTGCCTTCCCCCGGGGAATCAGAGAGGAGCGCGGAGGAGGAGGAGCCTTTGGGGCAGGGGTCCTGGGGGGAGTAGCACCCCCACTGGCTGCCTCTGTGCAGTGCAGCTGGCCGAGCTGGTTGAGAGGAGCAAGCAGCCTAGAGCTTGGAGTGAGGGCACCTAGCCTCTTGTCCTCTCCTCTGAGATTTGAGGTGAGGGATTACTGTCTCCGTACCCCAGACTTCCCGGGGAAGCCAAGGGATCAGATGTGCTTTAATGCATGAAAACCCTTCCCAAGACCACATTGCTCTTCAAACCCAAGGGGTGTGCTGTCTGCCACCCATGCCCACCCTCTGTCTCTCCCTTATACACTCGGTTCCCTCACTGGCGCAGTAGGGGTTAAGGAAGACTCATCTCGGAGTTGCTGCCTGAGTTCCAGAGTCAACGTACAGACAGGCTCTTGCTCCAAAGGGCAGAGCAGAGCGCCTGGCCCCTGAGACCCCCCCCCCCCCAAAGCCGGCTCCTGCTCCTTGGCCGCAGGGGGGGCTGGTGGCGTCAGTGCCGGGATCCTTAGATGACAGGAAACTGGCTGAAGAGGTCACAGACCTGCAGCTGTGACCTGGACAGGGCTGGCCACACATTTTTCCCTGGAGAAACAGGCACATAAGAAAGGCATTCTTCAGTACCTTGGGCGGGAGACTCCCCGCTGTCTTACGCAGGGCGATGAGTGGGCCTTCAGAGATTGGACCAGAGGATTTATTTGTCTGGGGGGGGGGGGCAGGCAGGACAGCGGCTGCTCCCATCCAGCCCCACCCAGGCCAGGCCCTGGCAGCGCCTGAACGGGCATGTTACGACGGGAGTCCTCAGCTGATCTTGACCCTGCTGCCCGCCGTCGCCCGCTGTCGCCTGCTCAGCTCCCAAGTCCAGTTTCGGCCGGGTCTGCCCCCTCCTGTCCCCTGTCCTGGGCTCCCCGGACTCCTCTTCCTCCAGAGAGCCTCAGGGCAGAAGGAGGCAGTGTCCCTACTGGGCCTGTGAGCAGGCCGAGGGCTGGCCGTACCCTGGCCAGCCGCCCAGGGAGACCGAGCATGTCATTAAAAGATTGTATCTTCTTGGGTCTGCCTTTTGGACAAGAGTGCCCAGGATTGCCCTGGTCCTGTGCCCTCTGCGGGGCACCGCGTCCCGTGCCGCCTGGCTCTGTTTTGTGCATTGGGGTGGGGTGGGCGGCTCAACCTCAGCTGGTCTGGGCACGAGAGCACAGACCCCCCCTTCTCCGCCTCGGGCCTCCTAACAGTGTCCCCCAGGGTGACGGATATGGCTCCCTACCCACAACCGCCTCCGTGCTGGAGGCGGGAGTCCTCCTTCTACAAAAAGGCCACCCAGCTAGTGACTGCACGCTGTGCCCTGTGTCTGTCCCTTCCCCCTCCTGACGCCCCTGCTGGGCAGACCATGATGGCGGGGGTGGGTGGGGGTCCAAGAGAAGTGCCCCTCCTGCAGCACTGGACACTGGACAGCTGGTCACCACAGCGCACTCTGGCCTCTGTAAGACAAGGCAGACCCTGAGCAGGGAGCCATCAAGGCCTCGGGAGGCACGGGCCCCGCCCAGCCAGCCAGAAGGAAGTGGGGCGGGCGGGCATGCCCCGCAGAGGAAAGAGACCGGCTTCCGGGGACACCAAGGGAGGGAGGAAAGGGCAGAACAGGGGGCCAAGGTCAAGGGCTAGGTGTCTGGGGTACCAGGGCAGTGAGAAGAGTGGCCAAGGGGATGAGCCAGTGCCCCTGGCGGTCTCTCCTCTGTGGCTGCTGACGAGCTGGGGGTGGGTAGGTGCTTTCTGGGTCTGGTGGCCCAAGTGTGACCATGAGGACATATCCCACCCGTGAACCCACTGACTATGCCGCAGCCTGTGAGGTGTGCGGGCCCATCCTTGCTGTACTGGCCAGCCGGCCGCAGCCTGGGGAGGGGCCGGGGCAGCTCTCCCGGCTCTAGGTGGGGCGGCTGTCCTTGGCCGGGCACTTCTCCTGGCTGGGTCCCCTGCGAAGACTTTCCGGGCATCGCCGTTAGCCCATTTTACAGATGAAGAGACCAGGGCTCTGGGAGGGGGTCTCACTCAGCCAGGAGTTGAGGCAGGCGAGTCTGACCCCAGAGTCCCTGTTCTCAGCATAACCGGTCCCCCTCCACGCCCGCCAGCCCCCACCCCACCAGACACTCTTGAGTGGGCCTAGGGGTCATCCACTGCTTTGTGTCTTCCCCAGGGGCATGGGAGCCCGGGAAATTCTTGCTTTGTGTTTAGCTGGCCTCTTTCCTGCCCTTAAAAGAAGGGCAGGAGAGGGGTTTGCTGATACTTTGGCCCTGGCCAGGTAGCTCAGTTGGTTAGAGCGTCGTACCGTTACGCCAAGGTTTCAGGTTTGATCCCCCGTCAGGGCCCATACGAGAAATGAGAATCAACCAATGAATGCATAAGTAAGTTGGATAACAAATTGATCTTACTCTCTCTCTCCCTCTCTCTCTCTCTCTCTCTCTCAGCATGGCCGTGGGTGGGAACAGCAGGGACAAGGGCAGATGGCAGCGAGAGCCTTTTCAGGAAATCTGAGTATTCCGGGTGGATGGAGCAGAGGTAGGTGCTCGTGTCCTGGCCGTCCGACCGGGGAGGCCCGCATGTCTGGTGGCAGAGCAAGGCCCCTGTGCCAGGGCCCCACGGGCTTCCTTTGAAAGGCTTTGAGCAGGAGTGCGTTGTGGTCACGCTCGTTTTGAAAAAGCCCCCTCCTACTGCAAGAGCATCGCACAAAGAGCAGTGCGGAGGTGCCAGCCGCCGGCTGGAGCACAGCATCCACGCTCCTCGGGGGAGGATTCTGTGACCGGGGACCGGTGGTGCCACAGCCGCTTGTGTGGGTGATGAGTCTGTTGCCTGTGCCCTGGGTGAGCCCTGGTAGCTTCGTGGGATTAGGACGAGGATTCAAGGAAGGGGCGTGGGGGAGGGAGCCCAGGCATGCAGAGCCCCTGGGCCAGCCTGGGCTCGCACCTTTAGGTGGAGGCCAGGGTTCCGGAACGTCCTTCTGCAGGGGAGCTGGGCGGCCCCGGCCAACCCCTCCAGTGCCCACCATGTAATTCCCTGCCCCCTTCCCCAGGCTTCAGCATCCAGGGGGGCCCCAAGGCAGAGCTGAGAGGTCAGGCTTTCATTTCCTTTCTCTCCCTTGTAAACACGAACGCTTCCAGCTCTCCTGGCCTGAGGATCCCGGCCAGTCTCGGTCCTGCAGCCAGGCCAGGGGCCGGTGCCCTGTTCCGGACCCACCCATTTCGGTAGGCCCCGTCTCTGCCAGCTGGCTCTCTGGGAAGATGTCAATAACCAAGCAAGATCCGCTGGCCTTCCCGGGAAGGTGGCCGCAGCTTGGACCTTCCCTGCGGAACGGGCTGGAAGGGCAGAACACTGGGGGTGGGGTGGGGAGCACGCCCGTGCACGTTGGGGCTGGTTGAGGCTACTTGGGCCTCAAGCCAGGGCAGCCTCCTCTCAGGGGTCCCCCATGGGAGGGGGCTGGCTCTGTCTGCAAGAGGGAGGGCCAGTGGTGTTGGCCCTTGGCTCAGGGCAGGGTGAGCCGGGAGGCCGCGGGCGCCATTGTCATCAGCAAACACAGGGCCCCAGCGGTCGGAGTGAGTCACTGGCTCAGACTGGGCCAGTCCGTTGGCTCCGTCTGAGGGTGGGAGGAGGTGTGAGGGGGAACCCAGGTTGGCGGGGGACAGGGACAGAAGTGGGCAGCAAGGTGGCTCCAGGGAGATTCCACAGGGAGGCAGGAAAGGTGACTCCGTGAGCTGTCACCTGCCTGAGTAAAGCAGCGGGGTGTGGGTGGAGCTGGGGGGCGGCTGAGTAATGTCTGGACCCCCTCTGCCTCCGTCTCTCCGTCCCTCCACCCCTGCCTCCCTCCTGTCCTTCCTTCCCTCCAACAGCCACTGAGGAGGAGGGGCGGTGCCCTGGGCTGTGGGGCAGTGCAGGGCACAGACACACAGATGGTTAATGCCCATTCAGTGGGCCAGCATCAGAGCACGCGTAGGTCCAAGAGCAGAGAGACTGGGGGCCCAGAGAGAGGGGTTGGCTCTGCTGGGTTGTGACAGGGAGGGCTTCATGGAGGAGGTGGCATTTCTTAAAGAAACGGCAGTGACAGGCTGCAAGAAGAGCATGGGCAAGGACCTTCGCCACCAGGGCTAGGGTCACTGAGGAGGCATGAGGGAGGAGCTACCTGCAGGACTTCGTGGGCACAAGGACAGAAGTAGCAGGCGTGGCTGCCTAGGCTGGGGGCCATCACCAACCGGTCATCAGGACCTGATGGGGGGCGAAGATGAGAGAGGACCTTGGTTTACTGCAAAGAGTGTGGAATCAGACAGGCCTGGGTTCGAGTCTAGATCCCACCACTCAACAGCTGCCGAGCAGGGGCCGGCTGCTTTCCATCCCTTGCCTCGGTTTCCTCGTCTGTAGAAGGGGAACGCTGCCACTCTGGGGTGCCTGCAGCGGTGCTCTGCTGGCTGGAACGAGAGCTCTGCAAACTCGAGGCGTTCTGGGGCTGCACCTTGGCAGCAGCCCACGTCAGCATCGACCTTTCGGGGTGCCGTTTCCTGGGGAATGCCCGCGCAGGCCGCTCTCAGCTGGGCGCGCTGGTGTTCCTGCAGACCTTTAGCCTACGCTCTGTGGGGTTGTGCTGCTTGGCACCAGCTGGTGCCCGCCCAGGGTCTGTGGGGACCTGGCAACCGAGGCCTGACCCTAGAGTGGAAGGATGCTCCCTCCGGTGCCACCTCTGGGCCTTCGGGCCGTGAGCACCGGGACAGGGGGGCAGGGGAGGGCAGGGCCCACGAATGCACTGCGGGACAGGGGTTCTGTGGCACAACAGGGCAGTGGGGTGGCAGGTGAGCGAGGCTGACACAGGCCATGGGGACGTGGAGAAAAGCACAAGCAAGGCTCAGTGCTCCCCGGACCTCTCTGGCCCCCACAGCCCCACACCCCCGAGTCTCAGCATCCTCAGCTTTGGGGAGCTGAGGCAGGAGGCGAGGGAGGAAACGGACTTTTTAGTTCCGAGTGCCTGCTGCTGCCTCTTCTCAGGCCTGCCCCACTCCCCCTGCTAGCCAATTCAGTCCCCCACACCCAACCACCCCAGGGTCGCCCGGGCGCAGCCTGGGCAGCATCCCCCCCCCCCCCCCCCCCCCCGTGACCTGTGACTCAGCAAGTTCTTGGCCAAAGGGTGGGGCCCTAATTGGTTGCTGGGCTCCGTCCCCATGGGGCCAAGGCGTCACTCACATCCTAAGCACCCAGCCTGGCTCTGTACCCTCGCTCAGTCTTCTGTCTGCTCCAGCGGCCCTCGAGGCCCCTCTGTGGACAACGCCGAGGTGCCAGGACGGGGCCGTGCCCGGTGACTCAGCTGGGCCTCTTCTCTGCACTGAGTAGGTGCCGTAAATATTTGTCGAATTGAATTCTTGCCTCTGGCTGGGATTTTCCACCAGCCAAAACAGTGGTTCTCGGCCCTGCCCCTGCCGTGGGCCTAGCCAGCGTCTGCAGCCTTTGTCTTTTCTACGGTGCTCTCCGCCACTGCCGCGGAGCCCGCACCCCACCCCCTCCCTGCAGCAGCTCCCTGGACCTCGCGCTACGCGTGAGCGCTCTTGTCCCCCATCCGTCCTTCCCTCAGCTCCTGGAAATTTCCACATGGTTCCCCGTGCCCCAGAAGGGCCTGTGGTGTAGCCAGTGAGATAAGGCAGGAAATGGAAAGGGAAAATTGGATAACTGGACAGTTTCTCATTCTTCACTGATGACAGAATCTCATGACTCAGTGGATAAAGAGCAACAGCCCACACGACGTAGCACGTGGCTGCGCCAGGCCCCGCACACTTATCGCCTAAGAGGGGGCCCTGTTGTCCTCGCTGGTAGACAAGGCGACGACGCACAGAGGTCCAGGGGTGCGCCAGACCAAGGCACTTTGACCCCTGCAATCAGCAGCTCCCCTGTAGGCTAGCAACTGCTTCCTACGAAAGACTGCGCTGGCCAAAAAGTTTGGTTGTTTCTGTAAGATGGCTCTAGTAGTGCTTAATGGTCTTCGACGTCATTCGAAACAATTTTGTTAGATTGTATCCTGACAGCTCTCATATCAGCGTGCATTTATGAACAAACATCAGAATGAGTGAATTTTTGAGTGGCCATTTTAGTATTGGAGATGGAAGAAAATAAGCAACATTTCGGACATATTATGCTTATTTCAAGAAAAGTAAAAACACAGCTTTGAAACAAAAAGAAGGTTTGTACAGTGTATGGAGAAGGTGCTGTGACTGATCAGATGTGTCCAAAGTGGTTTGCGAAGTTCTGTGCTGGACATTTCTCGCTGGACGATGCTCCACAGCCAGGCTGACCAATTGAAGCTGATAGCGCTCAAATCGAGACATTAACTGAGAACAATTAATGTTACACCACGTGGGAGACACCCGACATACTCAGAATACCCAAATCAATAAAGTTATTGGTGAAAATGAAAAGTGTCTTTTATTTTCCAGAAGAAAACTCAACGGACCTTTTCACCAACCCCGCGCGTTAGGAAGGCAAATGCAGCCACGCGGCCGTCGGGGGGGCCGGTGTTCCCCAACTTGCTGCTTCTCATTGTCGCCTGTGTCCTCTCTCTAGCTGCTGAGCTTGTGCCCAGAGCCTCGTGCAGCCCTTGAAAAACAGTCATCGGCACCCGGCCCTCATGCCCCTGATGCCAGGGCCGCCACCCTCGGCCTCAGGGTCGAGTGGAGAGGGACGCGGCCGGAGCCTCTCATCGGCCTCTCCCTCCCCCCATGAGCGAACCAGTGAGCCTGTCCCCAGCAGCCTGGTTTGCGAAGGCGAGACTCTGCCTCCAGCAGACGCGGCCAGAATCTTCTCAGCATCTCAGAGATGTCCGCTCTGAGGGAGACGCTTCCATCACCTGCACATCCACCTGGGGAATGCCTCCTGAACCAAAGGCCAGCGCGCTCTCAATGCCTGTTGCCGCCTCCACCCCTGGTCAGGAAGTCACCGCTCGCCACCGTGCCCACCGGGGCCCCTGAGAGCAGCGTAGTCCTGGGGTTCCCATTCTGTAGCCTCTCCTCTTGCCACCCCGACTGCTGGCTCCTCCGCGTGGCAGGCCTGTCTCTTTTAGCCGCGGATTTGCCCCAGGGAAACCCTCTGTCCTCGAGGGTCCGATGGTCACACCGAGGCAGCAGCGACTCGGGAGCGCTCTGGAGACAGCAGCACCGTGCTGCTGCTGGCCGAGGGCAGGAAGGTAACCCGGGAGAAAGAGCCTAGTGTTCTACGTATAGGAGGGGCTCATTAACATTCCCGGCTGTCAAAGCGGAGGTTACAACCCAGACTCACAGCCTGTCATCACGGCGGATGGATGGTCTGTACATGAATACCCAGGAAACTGTGAAACTATCTAATTGTAAGAGCATTCGTATGATCTCAGGAATGCATCCATTTTATGGGAGCAGAGCCCGGAGCCAAGGATGAGGTCTCCACCGGCAGGGGAGTTGTCCGGGGCACAGAAAGTCCCTGCCGCTTCCCTTGGAACACACCTAAAAACCCCACAGCGGGTCCCTGGCCGCCCCCAGTGAAGCCGGCTGCCAGGCTGAGCTGATGAAAGACTCTCACCAGGACCCCCAGGCTGGATCCCTCGGAGGGTCCAAGAGTTTCCCCCACAGAGCAGGAGGTCCTGTTTGCGTGTGACTTAGGCTGTGGTGGCCGGCGTGTGTGTGTGTGGGGGGGGGGGGTGCTGTCCCACAGGGGCTTGCTGTGATTGCACAGGGAGCTTCCGGTGGCCCCACCCCTGCTCTGCACGCGGGCTCCCAGACCAGAGGAAGGACAGACAGACAGACAGAGGAGCAACCGGAAGGGGCTGTAGGTTGCACATCACAGCGCAGGAAAGCCTGGCTCTTTGGTTTTCCCTCCGTTTTCACCTGCCGCCCGACGGCGAGCTCGCCCCCCGGTTGGCACCCGGAACCGGCTGTCTTACACACCAGAACACCCTTGGGTGTCGGGGCCGACCTCACTCACTCAGCCCTGCAGCTCCGAAGAGGTAGATCCCGTTTGGTACCCCCAGCACCCAAGTTCTGTGTCTGTTTGGAGGTGGGAGCTCCACATAAGCATCGTCTTTAAGAACATTTTTTTTTATTTTAAATTGTGGTTAAAAAATACAGAACATAAACTTCATCATCTTAATCTTTATGCACAGTTCAATGGTATTAAGCTTTTTCAGACTGTGTAACAGATCTCTAGAATGGTTTCATCTTGCAAAACTGAGACTCCGTGTGCATTGAATAACAACTCCCCCTCTCCCCTCAGCGGGTGGCCAGCACGGGCCTGCTTTCTGTCTCCGTGAGTTTGGCTCCTTTGGGACTGCATGTAAGTGCAGCCATGCAGGATCAGTCTTTTTGTGACTGGCTCACTCCACTTAGCGCAACACTGTCAAATTGTATCCAGGCTGTAGCCTGTGACAGGGTTTCCTGATTTTTAAAGTCTGAATAACATTCCATCCTGTGTTTATATCACATTTTTTTAATCCATTCATCCTTCAGTGGGCATCCGGGTTGCTCCCGCTGTTTGGCTATTGTGAATTATGCTCTTGTGGGTGTGGCTGAGCAGCAGCACCTGTGAGGCAAACACCAGGCGCACATGCACCCGGAGACACGAACATACCTGCGAGTGAGCTGTGTGTGCACAAGTGAGCCGTGTGTGCGTGCAAGTGAGCCGTATGTGCACAAGTGAGCCATGTGTGCATGCGAGTGAGCCACGTGTACCTGTCAAGGGCACACCCAGGCACAACCTGCCTTTGAGAATTCCTCAGAACAAACCAACTCTTTTCAGCGGTCACGTTTTCAAGGAATGAAGTCAGGTTTTTACAACTTTTATCAAATCCACAGAGCATTAAAACACAACGGAAATAGTCTTTTAAATTGCTTTTGAAATGTTTCACTGAGATCCTGTAGTGAGAGGATCTTATCAAACAAACTGGTTTGGGACTTCGATCCCCATGTATCAGCTTCCTATTTTGAGGCTGCCCGTCCGATTTTCTCGGGGCTCGGCCGTGGCACTCGGCCATGCCACGTGTTTGGGAGGACAATGTCCCTCTTCACTCCGGCTGCAGATGGATGGCGGGGAGGTTTTTCAGCAGTAAGAAATACATAAATACAAATGCAGTGTATATCTTGATCCAGAACACAAAAACACACAAGTATTTAACAGAAATGAGCATTTTCCAAAACAACACCTGACCTCACCCCGCGCAGTGTGCTCACGCTTTCGGGTCCGGGGGCGCTGGGAGCGAGGCCTGCGTGCTGCTGGTCACCAGCCAGAGAGGCCGCCAGAACGTGCAGAAATTCAGAGTGCATGTTCAGCGCACTTCGGAAAGATGCTCGACACCATGAGCGATCCAGGAACGGCAAACACTAACCATGGCGAGATACCACCTCCCGCCCACCGCACGGCCACCGGGAGAGGTGCTGGTGAGCACACGGCAGAGCCGGAACCCTTGCGCATGGCTGCTGAGACTGTGGGGCTGTGCGGCCGAGGTGAGAACAGCACCTGTTTCCTCCAAAAGGCAAACGTGGAGTTAGGGGGCCGACAACCCCACTCCTCGGCGCATCACCCCAAGAGGAAGGAAGTCGCGGGTTCACCCCAACAGGAATGTTCAAAGCAGCGTGGTTCACTGCAGCCACAAGCTGGAAACGACCCAGTCTGACGACTGACGATGGATCCGCGAGGCAGTTGTGCGGGGGTGGGGCGGGCAGGGTCTGGAGGGAAGAGGGGTTGGCTGCTGATGGGCACTGGGTTCCTTGCCGGGTG
This sequence comes from Phyllostomus discolor, assembly GCF_004126475.2. Lineage (NCBI taxonomy): Eukaryota > Metazoa > Chordata > Mammalia > Chiroptera > Phyllostomidae > Phyllostomus > Phyllostomus discolor. The sequence goes on from NC_040916.2 coordinate 36,185,626, forward strand.
ATGACAGGTCTAAATTGATTGTGGTGACAGTGTACAACCCTGTGATCACACTCAGAACCATTGAATTGTACCCTTCCAGCGGGCAAATTGTATGATCTGTGAATTACATCTCAATAAAGCTACTAAATAATAGAATGTTTTTAGAAACTTTTATAGCAGTTTGACATCATTGCTGGGACTTCCAAGAACGTGATCTTTTTCTAGTAAGCCACTATTATTGTTTGGCTGTATTTTATAAAAGTTATCAGCCTGTGACAGACTGGAATCTTTAAAAAATGAAGCAGAATGTCCTTAACAGATCATGTGAAAGGCAATGTTCTAGGCGATTTCATTGTCAAAATAAATTCTAGTCTTAAAACACTAACTTGATTTCATCACCCGCTGATGAGCTGTGGCCTGTACTCCGAGCAGCGCCGACGCACACCGCCCCGGAGCACGGCGGCACCCAGGGGGGCCGAGGCTGCCCCGTTCTGGGTTCTTCCAAACCGTCCGAGGTGAGCGGAGCCGCGGCAGATCAGAAGCCGAGGTCTGGCTCCTGCACACCTCCGCCAGCCCACCTACCTCCACGTTCCCGCACCGGCCCTCGGCTCCCCTCGACCCGCCCACCCGCTTCCCGGACAGGCCACCCGGGCCCCGACCGCAGTGTCTTGGCGGAGGAAGTCCCCGCTGCTGCCGGGAGCAAGGACAGTTCAGTGCCACCCACCCAAAGGACACCACGTTATTCTCCAAAGTGCAGCCCAGCCATCGTCTTCCCTCTACCTGGGCCTGCTTCCTCTTTGGTCCTCTTCCCCCAAGTCCCCAGAAGCAGTCCTCACACAGTGCGGCCATCACATGCCTGCCATGTGAGGGCCGTGAACTTCCCGAGGGCAGCGCAACCTTTGCAGCCTGCTCTCACGAAGGGGCAGACGCACGATCAGAGCTCAAAGCATCCGTGTGGGAGAATTCACCTCAGTTTTTATGAAAACCAGGAAACTCCCGGTCTTTGACACGAGGGCCAAGAGCAGGGCAGAGCCCCTTGGCCCCAAGCACCCCGGTCGGCCCTGCCCGCCCGCACCTTGGCCAGCACACTCCCTTCTCTTTTGCTCTGGGTGGCCTCTCTCCGCACTGTGGGTTTCCATGGTGACGTGGTTTCCCGGCTGCTTCTGCATTTTTTTTTTTCCTTTCAAAGCCACTATTTCTTTTCCTTTTTCTTTTTTTTATAATTTTTAAAAATTGTGGTTCAAGTACAGTTGTCGCCATTCGCTTCTATTCCTCCTCCCCCTGCGTCCTCTGCCTTGGCACCCACTGTGCGGGACTTCTCTCTGTTTTGTACCGGTCTCCATTGTTCCCAGGCTTCTTTACACTGTGCCTCTCGGGGGCATAATGTTAGTTTCTAAACACGTAACTCAAAAGAGGAAGCTCATAGTTTCCCCTTATTTGGCCCGATTTTTTTCACCCAGCTGGACCCAAACTGTTCTTCACGATGCGTTGTATTATGATAATCCGGTTTCTGTCCACCCACCCTCTCTCTCTGTCTCTTTTGCATATGACCACCTAGCACTATCCAAGTGTAAAAGGTCAAATAACTCCTGACTCGAGGGAGGCGAGCAGCACAAACAAATGAAGGGAGGCAAACAGACCAAAACACATTGTTGAGAGGATTTAGAAAAACAGGTGGTAACTGGGCCCCGATTGGCCGGAGTTTAGCTCAGACTCGGAGCTGACATGGGGAGGAAACCCATGTTTCCTCGCGCTCTCGGCCACTTTCCAGCTGAGTCGGGACTGGGTTCGCGTCTCCACCGCAAGAACTAGGCGGCACCGTTCCGCGCTGGGGGCCAGGGCTCCGGGGCCGCAACGCGTGGGTGCGTGCACTGGCGTCGCTGTTTGGCAGCTGCGTGATCTTGGCCAAGAGACTTAACTTCTCTGTGCACCTATCTCCTGGCTGTAAACGGCGGCTGGTAACGGTGCACACCCCACGGGGCTGTTGTGAGAACGAAATGAGTTAACGCGAAAGGCGCACTCGACGCAGAGCCTGGCTTAGGGGGCGCTCGGTTACCGCGAGCGGCCATTACCCGTTTCTGTGCGCATACTAATGACCTGATGCAGGCCGGGGTGGGGTGGGGGCGGGGCAGGCATCGGTTCCACAGGGCAAGGCTGCGCTGGGCCCTGCTTTGTGGTAGACATTTGAGACCTCGTTTAATTTTTACAATCACCCTAGGAGGTACCCTGGGTCACCCTATTTTACAGTGAAGTTGGGTTTAGAAACAGGTTAGACCACAACAACAACAAAGAATGCTACTGCCTAAAGTAGGGCAACACAGTGCATGATCTCGCTCAAGGTCAAAGGGAAAATGAGTGGGAGGTGATGCCTGATTGCCCCTCAGAGGGTGTGACAGCCCCGCTGGTTTCTGAAACACGCCCTCGCTTCAGTTACAGGGAGCCCTCCCTTCAGTTACAGGGAGCCCTCCCACGAAGTCTCCGCATCTAGCCTGTAAGCTTCTAAAGAACTCAGTCGACGGAGGAGTTGTCATGTCCCCAGTTCACGGCTGGGGACTTGAGCCAGCTCAGGTGGCCGGTGAGCGACTGAGAAGTGCCTGGAGCTCAGGCCCTGGGATGTCCGTGAGCGTGGCCGTGGACCACAGAGAGTCCCCCCCGGCTCAGGGCTGCCGTGGTGCTGACGGCTCAGGTCCGAGCACAGGCTGTGGCGGTGGGTCAGGAGAGGACACGTGCATGGTGGCCGTGTCTCGCTCAGCCAGGAAAACGCCACACTTGGGCTCCTCGACACAGGCCTGCCGGCTAGGGTCACTGGATCAGAAGTCAGGTGGCCCCTTCATAAGTCCCCTTCCCTCCTGCTGGCAGCTCTGGGTGGCTTTTCCCACCAGCGGTCCTCAGCTGGGACCATGCCAGCTCGTCAGAGGTTCTCCTAACCTTGAGCCTGAAAAGGGAAGGCACGGAGTGTTGATCCTTGTCCTCCCAGTTGGCACTCAGTGCGTATTTATTACACTGACGCTCATTGAATCTGATCCCGGTGTCAAGAATGCCTCACGTGTCACAGAAAACCTAAACCTGCCTGTGGGAATGCAAATAACGTTACTTGCTCCTGGCAGGTGACTTGGAGTCACCTGTAAAAATTGCTCAGCTGGGCGAGTTTCGAGTGGAAATCAAATCTTCCTTAGCGTCACCATGTCCCTTTGTTACCGTGTCTCACCCAGCGACAATTTCATTGTTAACCTCCACTCCCCCAGCCCCCACCAAACCCTAGGCCCCCTGGAAGCAGAAAAGATATTATTATTATTATTATTATTATTACTATACCCCCAACATTCAACGCAGAACCTGGCACGTAGCAGAAGTTAAACAAATGTTGGCTTGATGGATGAAGATATGGATGGGTGGCTGGAGGGACAGGTGATGAATGAGTGGCAGACAGGCTCACGGATCTGTGCCCAGGCAGGCGCACAAGGGCGCAGCATCTAAGGTGCTGCGTTGGGATACAGGCATCGATCACTGCTCATGAGGATGCTGGGTAACTGACTGGTTGTGGAGCTAGCCTAGCAGAAAAACTCAACTATCGACTGGTTTTGAAGAACAGAAATGTAAGCAGAGAGCTTTATTTATGCGTTAGCTCATTGCTTTTCCTTGCTCCCTGTAGTTGGCTTTGTTACTCAGCCATGACATGCATTTCAAATAGATGTGTTGACATCCCTTTGAAGGACCCTGGCCAGGAAAACTTGAGTCAGTAGTGCTTTGGGGTTTGGTGACTTTTTTGTCCCCAGCATGCCTCAGTACCCCCTAGCAGGTGTCTCTGTGCCTCTGTTCCCAACTCCCAGACCAAAGGACACAATTTCTGCGCCCCCCGCAGCACCGCCCCGCCCTCACAAGAGGTCAGAGAGCTTGTAAGCGTGCACAGACCGGACAGACAGCCTGCCGCTTGGGCTGTTGTCAGTGTCTCCAGTTGCTTGTTAACAGTGTGCTTTGGCAGCAAACCTGTTCAAGGAGGGGCCCTCTGTTCCTGCTATTGTCTCATGGACGTTCTCCGTGGCGCCGCCAGTCAAACCTCCGTCTGCTCTGCTCTCCCCAGAGCCTGGCATCCCTAAGTCACGAGGGCCCTGGCCAGCGGCTGCGTGGCTATTTCTGCTCTGCCACCCTGCCCCCGACCTGCCTCTGCCTGGTTCCTCTCTCAGGCCGATCTGTCTGCCCTGACCCAGTTCAGTGCTGCCAAGGCCCAGGGCACGGCTAGGTAGTTCTCACTGATAGCACGTTCCCCTCCGGGTTTGATTTCTGCCCCTGGGGCAGCACTTCCTCCGTCCTCCGCTTGGAGGTCCTCCAGTGTCTGAGGACAACTCTGAAGACCAGAAATGCGTCCCCTTCAGCCTTCTCCTCTCTCAGCTGACAGCTCCTTCTGGCAACAGTTCCTCTGAGCTCTTGCTTCCCAGACCCTCGCCATTCTAGACATTTTCTTTCTTGTCACATTGGCTCTGGAAAAGTCTCTGTGAGGACAGATTGAAGGAGACTAAGAGACAGGCCAAGTGCGTGCGGGAGCCTGGGCTGGGCTGTGAACCAGTACAGTACAAGGAGGTCAGTGGGACAGCTGACTTCATTTGAACGGGATCTGTAAATTACTAGTATCGAGGTTAGTTTCCTGGGTTTGGTCATTACACCTTGCTTGTGTAAGATGCTCACGTTTTGGAAAAGCTGGGAGAAAGGTCGACAGGAATTCTTTTTATAATTTTTTTCTTTAAGTCTGTTTCTACCTGAAAAGTTAAAAAATAGTCTTCCCGTCCTGGCTGGCGTAGCTCAGTGGATTGAGTGTGGGCTGAGAACCAAAGGGTTGTAGGTTCGATTCCCAGTCAGGGTACATGCCTAGGTTGCAGGCCATGACCCCCAGCAACTGCACATTGATGTTACTCTCTCTCTCTTTCTCCCTCCCTTCCCTCTCTAAAAATAAATAAATAAATAAATAAATCTTTTTAAAAAACAGTCTTCCCAATCCTAGAACCATGGCCCCACTGGCCCATCACCTCGCAGAGAAGGCCTCGGGGCTGGTAGACACTGCCATGACTTACGGGAAACCGAGACTGGCCGAGTTTTGGCACTACGCCAGGGCTCAGCTGATTCCTTCAACCTTTGCTGAGCTCTCCACAGCTATTTAGAGCTCGGAAAACATAGTCACTAGGGCTCAACATGGTAGCTGCAAACAGCTCACGGTTAAGGAAGCTCTGCTGAATGTTTTGGTGGCCACCGAGGTGTGGATGTGGTTTTACGTCAGCGAGATTATAGGCACTTGTGGCATTGACGCCTATTACGTTTAAAGATCAGTCTTTAACATCTGTTTCACATTGGTTTATTATTTGAATGTTCTTGGACCATGAGTGATCAGAGTGGTATTTGAAGAAAAAAAAAAATCTTTCCGATGTTGTGCTGCATTTGCACATTGTCACTTGAGCTGGAACTACATTTCCCAGAATTCCCTTCTCCGCATAGGTGGGGGCTGGGCAGGCTAGAGACCTTAGCTGGAGAGGGGAAGGTAGAGGGAGAGTGCTGAGGAGGTCTGCACGGGTGGGGGCGCTGTTGCCCCTCAGCCTTGTTGCTTCCCCGCTGGTTTTCCTGGTCGGTTGGCGCAGCGGACAGGCCTGCTCCGCTCTTCCCTGACCTGCTTCAGCTTCTCTGACCCCTCCTCCGGGAAGAGCACCACCCCACCGGCCGGCGGGGAGCAGTGTGGACTCCTGAGGCTGCTCCTGTCACACCTGCTGCGTGCTGAGCATTTTCCTGGAAACTGCCTTCTTTCCCTCGCCGGTTCACTTACTCCGTGCTCCTGTGTGTCAACGTGAGCCGTTAATCGTCTGGTTTTCCCAGTGAGCACTTCGATGACCTATATTTAAATGATTTCAATCTGTTGGTAAGGAACTTGATTTATGAGTTGTGATTTTTTTAGCGCACCTGGATCAATGCAGTGGAAGCTTCTGTTACTGTGCTGAGCACCCAGGTGGTACTGCTGCACGTACCCTTCGGAGCTGGCATGTCAACTCCGTGTCTCCAGAAAATCTCCCCTGGGAGTTGTTTCCAATCCGGGCCTCCTCCAGCTCATTCTTGCAAATCATCTTCTTGAACCCAGTGGCTTCACTTCATAGTTCCTCGTGCAAATTTTGTCTCGGAGCTTTGGGTTCATCATTGTAGCTCTCTTGATCAATTTGAATGTGGGCTCCGACCTCTATCCTATGATCCCTACGAACGTTTTATTATTATGTGTTTGACAAGCACGTCGCCAAAGTTGTATCCAAGTTACCGGAGGACAGAGGCAGACAGTCTTCTGTAGGTTGGCGTGAATCGGCCCAGCTGAGCCGGCTGGGAACCCTTCTCCTTGTACTGTCATCTAGCCCACATTTCTCTACTTTACCCATGAAAATATTATAAGATGCAATTTCTTGACTTATCAAAACAGATAAAGCAGCTGCCCAAGAAGCTGTACCTCATGGTGTAACTCGCTTTACCAGATTGGGATTCAAATTAGATTCACCTCGCTTCTTGTTTTCCAGATGGAAAACACCCTTGCGCCCTTACCTGCTCACATCGCTTCGTTTCCAGGACGGCCGTAACAAAGCACCACCGACTTGGTGGTTGAAAACAACAAAAGTTTACTCTCTCCAAGTCTAGGAGGCCAGAGGTCTGGGGTCCAGGTGTTGGTGAGGTTGGTTCCTCCTGGAGACTCCGAGGGAGAGTGTGTGACACACTGCCCTCCTAGCGTCTGGTGGCTCCAGACGGACCTTGGCTTGTGGCGCATCGCCGCTGTCGCTGCCTCCGTGGTCACGTGGCCCTCTCCCCTGGGTGTCTCCATGTCCTCCTCTCTTCTCACACAGATACCAGCCGTATTAGATACGGGGCCCACCCTACTCCAGCATGACCTCATCATAATGAACTACATCTGCAGTGACCCTATTTCCAAATAAGGCCACACTCTGAGGTTTCAGGCAGACATGCATTTGGGGCGGGGGCACCTCTCAGCCCAGCAAAACAATGAAACAAAAGTCTCTCTCCCCGGCCACCTGTGGAAGTTTGCCCTGCTTGCACGATGCTTGGCTGGGGCAGCCCGGGCTCCCTCCGCTGCTTCGATGTCCCTGTAGGAAACTGAGAGCCCCACCCAGTTCCTGCGGCCTGAAATGCCTACCGCTCAGCTGTCTACACTGGCCACACGTGGGCTCCTCCCCCAACCCTCCCCCCCCCACCCCCGCTTGAGTCAATGTCAAGTTCTGAAATCAGAGGCAATTAAATTTACCTAATGCATACTTTCCCTTATTGAAAATAAGGCAACAGTTCACATTCCTCTGGCTACTGGCATTTTTGTCAACTTTCTCAGAAATTGTGGACCGTGTCGCCAATGTGGGATTTGATGGTCTTTTTTTTTAGGTTTTATTTATTTATTTTTTGAGAGAGGAGAAGGGAGGGAGAGAGGGAGAGAAACATCGATGTGGGAAATATCAATCTGTTGCCCCTCCTAGGCACCCCAACCAGGGTCCGAACTCCCAACCCAGGCATGCGCCCTGACCGGAATTGAACCGGCAACCTGTTGGTCTGTGGGATGACACACTAACCCACTGAGCCACAAGGGTCAGGGCTGGCACTTGACTGTCTTCTTCTGGAATTTGCCTTTACACTTTCCGGTTGGAGAGTTACTCTTCTTGAGGGAGAACATTTTGCATTAAAAATGACGCCCCTCCCACTCAGTGTGGGGCCTGACTTTTCCTTGTTATTTTTCTTGCTTTAAATAATTTTCTAAAACAGTCTTTCCGTGGTCCTGGTCCCAAGTTTAAGCCGCAGCTCCTTTTACACATTAGTATTCCTGACACCAGTCCCACAGGTTTGTGCTTCTTGGCACTGGGTCGCGGCCCTCTGACCCCTCCCACTGTTGTGCACGCTGTTTGAAATTCTGGTCGCGCTGAGCTTTCGTCGTGGTTTGTTCAGATGATCCCTCTTCCCTCGCTCCACCTTCTTTCTCAACGAGGTCATTAGTGTATTCCTCGCTCCGCAGGTATCTGCACAGCGCCTACCGCGGGCCAGGCGCAGCGCGGGGCACGTCCAGGGAACGAAGCCAGGCTGGCTTCTCTGCTCTTCCAGACGCAGAGAAGCCACTGGCATTTAACAAGTAAACAAATGCCCATGGAGCTGCGCCTGGGGTAATGGTGAAGAAGAGGAGGCACACACTGGGAGGGATCCCTGAGTTAAGATCTAGAGGATGAGTAGGAAGGATTTACTGGGAGAAGGAAACAACCTAATTTTAAAAAAGTGGGCCTAGCTGGCGTAGCTCAGTGGATTGAGCGTGGGCTGGGAACCAAAGCATCGCAGGTTCCATTCCCAGTCAGGGCACATGCTTGGGTTGCAGGCCACGGCCCCCAGCAACCGCACATTGATGTTTCTCTCTCTCTCTCTTTCTCCCTCCCTTCCCTCTCTAAAAATAAATAAATAAAAAATCTAAAAAAAAAAGGGCAAAAGATCTGAGCAGACTCCTCAGCAAAGAAGACGCACGCATGGCGAGTAGCCCCTGCAAAGATGTTCAGCGTCACAGTCATTAGGCATTTGCAAATTAAAATGAGATAACCGCTACACTACGCACCTCTGAGAATGGCCAACAGCCAGAACCCCGGCAGCACCGGCAAGCCGAGCGCTGGTGAGGGCGTGGAGTGGCCAGGGCTCTCCCTCGTCGCTGGGGGGGACGCGACAGAGTGCAGCCCCTTCGGAAGGCAGTTTGGCGGTTTCCTGTGAAACTAAGCATCCTCTTACCATGGGATCCAGCAATCCCACTCCTTGGCATTTTCCCGCACGAGTAGAAGACTAGATTCTCTCTCTCTCTCTCTCTCTCTCTCTCGCTCACACACACATTTAGAGCAGCAGCACGGCAATAGGCACAATACAACCAAGTAGAAAAGAAAGCGAAGACGAGATAAGCATGGGATGCTGGACGGCGTTTATCTCGAGTGGGGACAGCTGCTGGGAGGGTGCGTGTGAGCATCCATCCCCGGATATGGTTAGGGATGCTTTTGTTTTGAGTGTTGGGGTCCTGGGTGTTTATTCCATGATCACATTAACAGCCGAACTAACCGAATAAATAACTAAAAGTGGCCATGCCTGAACTAATGATAAGAATGTGTCGTGAGGCAAAGGTTATGATCCAGCCAATTCCGTGCACCCAAGGGCCCATTTAAACATACGCTAAAGGCAGATGTAGAAGAAAGATCACCTGCAAACAAGCCCACCATCCACAGGGAAACACCTGTCTCCAGGCCTTTGTGTCCACCTGGTTTTTGTTTTAAATCTATTGTATCTATGATTGTTTTGCATCACCCTCTTTTATTTTTTTTAATTAGTAGACCTTGTTTTCTACAGCAGTTTTAGGTTCACGGAAAAACTGCACAGAAAGTATAGACAGTCTTCTCTTTTTACTTAACATTCGGGCATCCACATGTTTTCATTTCACTAAAAGCTTCTCAGAAACAAAACTTTTTTTTAAAGATTTTATTTACTTATAGAGGGAGGAAGAAGAGGGAGAGAAACATCAATGTGTGGTTGCCTTTCACACACCCCTAACCAGGGGCCTGGCCTGCAACCCAGCCATGTGCCCTGACTGGGAATCGAACCAGCAATCTTTTGGTTTGCAGGCCGATGCTCAATCCACTGAGCTACACCAGCCAGAGCAGAAACAAAACCTTTTACTGCCAACAGAACATTTCCTGACGTGGAAGTGCTGACCCTGGATGCCAGGTTCGTTTCCAGAGTGTTTGGTGATATATCAGTATGTCTTTAAGAAGGTTATTAGAATTAATATATAAAATTGTTTCTTTAAGACAGATTATTAGAATTATTGGATAAACACACGAATATTTTAGGGCCTAGTGTACCAAGCTACCACCTTACTTTCCAGAAATTTTATGCAAATTTATACGTTTGGGAAGAATTTCAGAGGACCCGCTCACGGCCCCCTCGCCGGCTGTGGGAGGCAGAGGAGTGGCCGGCCCCCACCCCAGAAGCCCGCTTCTAACCCCTGGGGCCTGAGGGGAAGGCTGCCCTCCGTGACAAAGGGATATTAAGGTTGCTAACCAACTGAACTCGAGATGAGGAGATTGTGCTGGATTATCTAGATCACAGGTGTCCTTAAAAGCGGAAGAGGGAAGCAGGAGAGAACCAGAAAGACGGCTACTGGAGGATGACTCAGCACCGTGTTGCAGGTTTGGGAGGAGGAGGCAGGGGCCACAAGCCAAGGAATGTGGGGACGCCTTGAGCCTGGAAAGGGTGAGGGGATGGATTCTCCCCTAGAAACTCCCCGGAGGGCCACAGCCCCACCCTGTGCCACCTCGACCTTAGCCAGTGAGGCGGCGGCTCGGACTCCTGACTGCTGAACTGCAGGAGGATACATACATTTGGGCTGTTTGAAGCCGCTACATTTGTGGTAATTTGTTATTGCAGCAGCAATGGAAAGCTACATGGGGCATCTTCATTTCGTTTCATTAATTGCCATTTTCTTTTGTATTTCTTCGAGTTTTTGGGTGGGGCACATACTCCCAGAAAAGGCTCTTCTGGGAAGCGCTCCCGCTCTTCCTCCCAAGCACGCGCTCTGCATGGGAGCCAGGGAGTGGGACGCCTGAGCCAAGCCGCTGGGAGCCTTTCTCTGTCACTTGGAAATCCGTAGTTAGAGAAAACAAGCCCCATCCTTTTGCGTCCGTGCAGAGGGAGCGGTGAGTCACAGAAGATGCCAGGGGCGAGTTTCTGCTGTTCACGCAAAACCTGTTGGCGAGAACTGCCCCGAAATTGATGTGGGGGAAAGCCAAGAAGAGGGCAGGGAGCGTGTGTCAGCAGTTACGGTCTCTGAGGTCAGCGGCATCCCTGCTCCTCTCCTGGCCCCAGGACCCTTCCAGTAAATGTTTCTTTTGCAGAAACTAATTTGTGTTTCTGTCCCTGGCCACCAAAGAATTAATACAGAAACTGGAACCCGGACTGGGGTTTGGAAATCGGGGAGGCCCCCAGATGGCTGAATTGAGGGGCTGTCGTGAGCATGCACAGATCTTCGGCTGGGGAAACGGTGTTCCTTGTTCTGTGTTATCTAGGCAAGTTGTTTAGGCTTTTTTTTTTTTCAGGGATAGGGCTCTTGGCCCTCAGACCCTGCGCCATTCAGTCTGACAGTTTGGGTGACTTGCTACAAAAATACCAGGGCAATAGGATGCACCGGTGATGTCTCGAAGCCTTCGGTACGTGCTGTGAGAGGGAGACAGAAGACAGAAGAAGCAAGCATTCAGGGAGCTGCCGGGCAGACAGATACGGCTTTAAGAGAGGCCTTCTGTTGGTAGCCAGCTGTCCCGAGTGGCCAGGGTCACAGAGTCATGACCTTCTGCCCTATTCTCATTAGCAGAAGCTGAGTACTCCGCCCCACACTAAAGGTTCTGCACTGAATAAGAAGCCGTAAAACGCTGGAGATGGGAATGATAATGGCTGGGAAGGGCGCAACCAGCCAAGCTCCTCATGCTGTGCCCTCCCTGCCCATGGGGAATTCCCAGCCTCTCCCCTCCCCACAAAGGGAAGACACTGAGGACAGGGTTCCTGCTGGGCCTCAGGGGAAGAAGGGCAGACCCTGCCCGGTTGGTCTTGGCCTTGGCCGACAGAGACCCCACCCCCAGTGAAACTCACAGTCAGGTGATTAAGGTTTTCATGGTCGAAGTGCAAAAAAGCTGAAGTCTGCCAAACTGAGCTGTGTGGTCGCCTAACCATAAAGTTCATTATTTAAAAAAATTTCCTGATGATAAGAATAACCTGAGATGCTTATTAAAAATAGATTTCCCACGCACCTCTTCCTGGAGAGTCAGTGGATGTGGGGTGTGACTGAGAATTTGTTCTTTTGCCAAATTCCCCGGGAGATTCCCACCATCCCCCTGGTTTGGAAAGCCGTGGCGAGGTTATTCCCAAGCACCTCGACTGACAGGAAATGGCTGGTAAGACAGCACAGTCCTGAGTGGGGGACCCTCTCCACATCCCCCACCAGTTCACGCTCATGAAGCTTCTCACGAATGTGGGCAAGGGGAATGCTCCCGACGGGCAGCCCGGAGAGACAGACTGACGGCCAGGGAGCTGCCTCCCTCTTCACCAGGAGGCGGCGGCGCTCACCAGCCACAGCCCGGACCCCATCACACCCCCACCCAGCTGCACGTGCTCTAAGTGTCGGCCCAGCGGCCTCGGTAGGTCGCCTCCTTTCAGATGGTAGCGTTTATAACGGTTGCCCCGTTTCCCACCAGTGTTGACCACGAGGTGTGTTGGAGGTGGCTGGTGGTTCTAGTAATCACATAGCCCACAAGGGCAAGGTCGTGAGGAGCCATGAGAAGACCTGACAGTTTGGAACAGACACACTCAGAAACCTGGACTCGGAAGTGCTGTCCGAGGGCCTCTAAGTTAACGCTTTGAGCAACAGTCCTGTTCACACCCAGACTTCCTTTCTTTTCTCTACACACATTGTCGTAGAAGTCATTTCTAACAGGATTAAACACTCACTATGTTCTAGGCACTGCATAAGTGCTCACTTGATCCTCCAAACAACCTTGCTAAAGGAAGTGCTATTTTTATCCCTTGGTTGACAGATGGGGGGCCCTGGGGCCACTCGGAGGGATGAGGAAACCTGCCTAGGCTGTGCAGCTACGAAGCCTGCGCGCAGCCAGTCTCCAGGGGCTGTGTCCTGAGCCTGAGCTCCGGGGGGGGGGGGGAGAGGGAGAGAGAATGCAAGAGGAAAATAAAAGGGAACATTTCAAAAGAAGAAAAACATCTCTGTGATAGGAAACAAAAGAAACAGGAAAGCTGATGTGAAGAAAGACTGCCAACCAAAGCAATCAGCAGGAGATAAGCTGCCTCCAGAGGAAAAGAAAATAATAGAGCAAGATGAAAATGATTGTAAAACAAGCGGGTGTCGGATCCTCGAATCCTCGGAAGAGGAGGGGAGAAACGGACAAGAGCCAGTGGGGATGGAAGAGGAACAATTAGAAACCCAGGAAATGACCAAAAAAAAAAAAAAAATCCAGGACTTGAAATAAAAACGGAACAGATGGGGGAAGCTCTGGACCCAACGTAGTTGTGTGAATAATTGGTGCTTTGACAGATGGAGGAATTCACCGAAACTCAGCACAGGAGATTATTTTTAACATGGAAAATTATGAGAGAGTAATTATGAGATATGGAAAAGAGCCTGAGAGGCTCCATCCAAGAGGAGTTTCAAAAGAAAGGATTCGAGCACGTGGGGAAGACGGAAGAAATTACAGCGAATCACGGTCCGGAACCCTCAGACAGAAAGTGCTCGCTGAACGCGGAGTAGAAGGAGCAATAAATCCACACCGTACGTGCTGTTCTAAATCCGCAGAACGTCAAGAGTAAACAAAAAGTGTCTTTAGACCTCCCCGAGGAAAAGAGGTTCTCCATCTAGTGGATTCTGGCCTGGGAGCGGGACGCAGGAGCGGAGTGACCGTGAGTCACATCCCACTGGGAGGGGCTGGGTTGCCCCCGGGTCAGAAAGAGCTTGGAGGGGTACAGTCTGTGTGGACAGGATGCTACAGGGACATGCTGGGGAGCCAGGGAGGATCCATTGCTTTGTGTGCCCCAAAGCATCCCCCCCTCCTGTGCAACGTTTAACCAACCACGGGGCTCACGTGAGCTCCATTCTCTTCTTTTTCTTTTTATTCCATTCTTTTCTAAATCCTGCCCTGCACACTTTTATCGGCCCAAGGAAGGTACTCGACCTAAGGGGCCAGTCATAATACTTCCCCCTTGGCCTTGGCTGATGGACCATTTATGGTGAATAAGAGCCCTTCCTTGACATTTTTGACCTTGAGGGCAGGCCCCCATAGCTCTCTGGGGGCAAATCTGTGAGAGGGGAGCCCTGGGGGGCCCTCCAAAGCCATACTTCCTGTCGCAGGGACGGTGCCAGTCCGAGAGAGAACCAGGCCGGCCAGCGGAGAAAGACAGAGACAAGGGCCGGCCAGAGTGACCCGTGGCGGTGTGTGGGGGTCTGGTCCTCACTGTAGCTCGGCTCTCCCGGTCTCCTGCGGATCTCCCCTGGACGCTTCCCTCGAACTAAACTTGTAAAACATAAACTTCTTTTACTTCCGACCAATGGGATCTCCATGGAATGAGGAGGTTGACACTTTGTTATTCTTTCGCTGTTTGTGTGTTTTCTTTGGGGGACGCGCTTCTGCTTATTTATCTTCTGCGTCTTATGTGGATTTTTTTCTCTGTTTCTTTTAAATATGCAGTATTCCCCAAGCAAACGTCTGTTCTCCAGACCCCAACTCTCTTTCTCTTTTCCCCTTGCTCTGCTGAAGGCTTCCCCAGCTTCACATGCCCCCAAGCCCAGGGCCTCACCACCACCAGCTCCTTCTCCCGCCCCAGCAGCGCCCAGATCCCACCAGTTGCGCCGGAAGTGTGTGTCTGGTCCAGCCCGCCCACTGGCGGGGCTGCAGACGACGCTTGTGTGCTGCTGAGTGTAATTTAGAACAATTTTTCTGGAGGAAAACTCGGAGGTATGTGTCAATAGTCTTAAAAACACGTAGACTCCTTGAGCCAGCAGTTGCACCTTGTGAACAAGGTGGGAGGGCAGTCGAAGCTAAGAACAAAGGCCTTTGTTCGGCCTGGACAGTTACATAAAGGACATTGAAAAATAATATTGAATAAGATGGAGCGTTGCTTAACATATAATATTAAGAAAGAAAAGCTATGAAACATATGTATAGACAGTATGATTCTAGTTTCATTAAAAATATGTCATATTCAGCCCTGGCTGGTGTGGCTCAGTGGATTGAGAGCCAGCCTATGAACCAAAAGGTCGCTGGTTCGATTCCCAGTCAGAGCACATGCCTGGGTTGCGGGCCTGGTCCCCAGCTGGGGGCGTGAGAGAGGCAACTGATCGATGTTTCTCTCATGCACATCAGTGTTTCTTTCTCTCTCCCCTTCCCTTCCCCTCTAAAAAGAAATAAATAAAATCTTTTAAAAATGTATGTCATATTCAGTGATTATGGAAAATTGGGTATAATCGATGGACTTCCATTCTCCCTGTCCTCGTTCTGAAACTGGCCGCCCACTGCCCTTCCCGTCCGAGAACCATGTGGGCGAGCTTAGGAAGTGACAGCCTCAAGGTCATTCGGGGCTTTGCTCGGGCAGGCGTGCGGTGTGCTGAGCGCAGCCCCATGTTCAGCACGTTCACGCCGCGCCTTTCGGGACGATGTGGACTCCGCCGAGGTTGCCATTGTCCACGACTTTCACACTGAATGCGGTTTAATTTTCGTCTCCACACATGTCAGGGCTTGGTAGTTTGTACGTCTCTCTACACGGGAAAAAATGCCCAAAGGAAACACACTGAAAAGGTAAATAGTGGTTAGCTCTGCCGGCTGGAGGTTTGTTGATGCTAACATTCTCCCATATCTTTAAATATTTTTGGAAATGTGAATGCCTATGGCTGCTTGGCATTCCAACACATGGGTATACTTTAACTTCTTTAATCAAACCTCTATTCTTCTTTTTTTTTATCCTCACCCAAGGATATGTTTTTAGAGAGGAAGTTTAGAGAGGAAAGGAGAGAGAGAGAGAGAGAGAGAAACATCCATCAGCTGCCTCCCATGCATGCCCCAACTGGGCATCAAACCCCCGACCTAGGTGGGTGCCCTGACCAGGAATCGAACCCACAGCCTTTTCGTGCATGGGATGATGCTCCAACCAGCTGAGCCTCCCAGCCAGGGCAAATGCCTGCCCCTGAACATGTAGACAGCTCGCTGTTTTCCACGACTGTAAGAAACGCTGTGGTCAGCATCTCCTACCTACAGCTCTGTGCCCCGGCATCCTGTACAATTATACAGACCTGACCAGAAAGGCTCCCCGTTCCAAAGCATTTCCTCCCCAGTGGAGGAGGGCAAGCATTTAGAGAAATGACCGCAGTCCATGCACCGTGTAACCACGCTTTGCTCAACGACAGACCGCATGTACGACAGTGTTCCCACAAGATTATAAGGGAGCTAAAAATTCCTATCACCTGGTGACATCGCAGCCATTACAACAAGCCCACAATGACTCACGTGTGTGCGGTGACGCTGGTGTCAACAGACCCGCCGCACTGCCGGCCGTGCACAAGGACAGTGCACACAATTGCAGACGGTGCATAGTACTTGACAATGACCACTGACGATGTCACTGGTCTGCATGTTTACTGTGCTGTGCTTTCAATGGTTGCTTTAGAGAGTACTCTTTCTGCTTATGAAACAGTGGTTTGCTGGAACCACTGTTACAGTCAAGGGGAGCTGCGATCTGCCAGCAGCAGCCTCACACTTCACACACTTCCCATTCACCACTCCCCTTGATTGTATCACTCCGTCTGGTGCTTGATTTAATCTTCTGTTGTTTTATAAAGTCACGGGAGCCTAAGTGCACGGTGCTTACGAAGCGTGCAGCCCTGCACACGAGCGCCCAGGCCCTCACACTCGCTCCCCACTCACTGCCAGACTCACCCAGAGCGGCTTCCGGCCCTGCAAGCTCTTTCCGTGACAGATGCCCTGTACGGGTGTGGCGTTTTTTAATCTTTCCTGTTGCATTTTCCCGGTGCCTTTTCCAACTTCAGGTACACAGATACCGCTGTGTTACCTGACGAGATTATAATTATACAGTGTTCAGCACAGGGGCATGCAGTGCTGGTGTGCGGCCCAGGCGTGTGTGCGTGCCTCTGTGACGTTCACACGACAAGACGGCCTAACGACACCTGCCTCCGAGCCCTTCCCCGTCATTATAAGTGGCACTGTGCGATGTGAGGCATACAGCGAGCGGGCTGCCTGGAGGAGGGGGCGTCTGAGCCAAGCTCCTCAGACAGGGGCCTGGGGGGAGAGAGCTCATCTCCGTGGAGGCCACAGAGAGGGGCCTTTGCAGCCCCTGAGGGCTGGAAAGGCGGGCCTGAGCCATACGGCAGGCCCACAGGTCCCCAGCTCTCAGCCCCTCCTGCCCATCCCAGCTCGGGGAGTCAAAGAATGTTGAGCAATCTCTGGTATTTCTCAGCAAGAGAATCCCCAGCACTTGTGGATTCCATTCGGGCCTCCCGAGCCGGGCACACAGCCCGCAGCGTGGAGCCCGCAGTTCCTGAGCAGGCATTGGGGAGCGCGGGGGGCTTTTCTGTGTTTGTTTTCTGCTCCTGCTGGCGGGACTGCGGGGCACCAATACTGTGAGGTCACGGAGCCCTGACCCTCGGTGTTGACATCCTCGGTGGCCGAGAGCCAGGATCCTGCTGTCTCTGCTGGCCAGCTCCGCGCGCTGGGGGACGGGCTGGGTCCAGAAGGAATGTGGGGCAGGGCTCGTGCTGGACCTTCAGGGTCCCCCTGCCCCCTCACGGCCGTCTTGCCCCCTGCTTGGGGGTCTGCCCTCGGCGGAGGCCCCGAGGCCCACTCTCTGTCCAGCCTCCTGCAGTGCACAGGGGGAGCCCAGCTCTGACTTGCTAGAGATAATCCGTGCCCTGCAGCCGTTCTCAGCTCAGAGCCTCTGACAGCGCCGCCCCCCCCTGCCGCCCCTCCCCCAAGCACAAAGTCAAGTCCCCGTATCGCCCATATTCTCGTCGCCCTGAGCCTCTCCTTCTGAGCTCTTGCTGCTGTGGCGAACCATCATGGTTTGTGTCTGTGCTCAGCGTCTCTCTCACCCGCAGACAGTGTGCCCCGCGAGGACAGGGGCCCTGTGCCTCCGGTTCGCTGCTGTGTCCCCGGGACCGAGCACAGTGCCTGCCACACCGGAGGTCCTTGAGGGATTTTGTTACGCCAAGCCCAGTTTCCCAAGAACGTACGAGGATCTGCCTCCAACGACACCACAACCAGGGCATACGCTTCCCTGGGGTCTTGTGCTGACTTGGCAGAACCTCCAAACAGGGCCCGGCTTCGGGCCCCGCTTTTCCCCTGTGCTCCAGCTCCCCCACTCCCAGCTCATCTGCAACCAGGCAGGCAGCTAGGACACCAAAGGGTCATTCTTTGATTCAGAGGAAGGCTCCTCTGGGGTGTGATGGCAAGTCCCCGGGAAGGTGACCTGAGCTGGCCCCCAGCCAGCCCTGCCCCCCCGCCCCCCCCCACCGCCCCCCAAGCGCCTCCCATGTATCCTGGGGCCGGGAAAGTTCGGAAGTTCCCAAAGCCCAGAGGGACTGGACGGCCACTCTACAGAAGAGGAAACTGTCCCCAAGAGGTGACCTCCTCTAGGTCCTGGCTAGAAAATGGGGAGGTTAGGTTTCTAGCTCCAGCAGCAGGAGAGAGAAGGAGGAGGCAGGGGGAGGGTGAGAGGCGGGGCCGGGGAGGAGGGAACCCGGGCCAGGCACCTGAGTCCAGAATGCCAACACCCTGGAAGGTCCTGGAAGCAAGACCGGGTCTGTGCGCTCTGAGGGCTGGGCTGGAATGTCACACTCCGTAAACCTGACTCTTTCCAAGATTCTTGGGTTTTCCGTGTTAATCTCCCTCATTTTCTCCCATGGTAGGAAGTAGAAAAAAAAAAAAAACAAACCCTCAGGAAAGTTCCAGTTGGCCTCAGCAGGAGGGAGGCAAAGGATTGGGTTCGCACCTGTTCGAGCGCCAGTGAACTGAAGGGGCAGCACCCCTGGCCAGCAGAACCATAAAGGGGAGGGGACCAAGGGGACAGGGAGCCGTTTGTCCACTGTCACCTCCACCCCAACTCCAGGCACCAGGGGAGGCTCAGAACGCAGCTGAAGAAAGCCTGGGGTTTTCTCTCAGTACAAAGAGCCGGGGGCCTTAACCACCTCATAGGTTTGTGGTGAGACTCCGTCACCCACGTGACACAACCTTGTTGAGCTCTGCGAGCCCGGGGTGGGCCAGCGAGCGAATCAAAGTTCTGCGCGGCTCACGGCCCAGGGGGAGGGAACAGACCGCAGTGCAAGCTGCTGAGTCACGCGGTATTCCAGAAGGTGTTAAGTGCTGTGGAGGCAGGGCGAGGGCCTCGGCGTTCCGGGTGACTGCAGTGGCCGAGGCGGGCCTGGCGGGGAAGGAGACATGGGGTCACCTGGGTACAGAGAAGGTGCACCCCTGGCCCAGGCGGGGGGACCCCACGCCCAGAAGGCTGAGTCGGGGACTTGGGGGGGAGAGCGGTGGGAGTGAGGTGAGGGCCATGGGCCGATCCGATCGCGAGCAGCTGGGACACAGACTTGGTGAGTGACATAGGGATCAGCGGAGGGCCGACCCCCTCAGCTGCAGTGCCGAGGGAAGACCGGAGCAGCCGTGAGAGGCTTGCCGGGAGACTGCCGTGATTGATAACACCAGGGAGGGGTGTGGCAGCTCGGACCCAGGCAGAGTGTCAGGCGGCCGTGAGGAAGGGAGGGACAGCGGATCTGCTGGCAGTTTTGTGGGGGCCGTGAGAGCAAGAGGAGTCAGTGATGGCTCCACGGGTTTTGGCCCCAGCTCCTGGAAGGATGGAGCTGCCATGAATTCAAGTCATGTGTGTGATCGGAGATGCAGACCACCTGCTTGGGCCAGGGCCTGGGTCAGCCCCTTTGTACCCTGACCCCATCCAACCCTCACGGCCCCAGAGGGTAGCCCGTGGACTGTGGTCACTCAGTGGGCAAGTGGCAGAGCCCAGATGCCCCAAGCTGGTCTGACCAGATGGGCTATTGGGACATCCTGTCCCTAGGACTCGGGACGCCAGTTCCCCCATACCTCGCCTGACCTTGTCTGACCTTGCACCTCACTTCCTCTTTCCCCGACGTCAAGGTGACTCAAAGCTCCAGAGCTCCCGAGGCCTGAAGTTTTGTATATGCTGGGGCTTCTTTCGAACACACTTTAAAACTCCTTATTTGGCCCTGGCTGCTGTGGTCCAGTGGGTTGAGTGCCAGCCTGAGAACTGAAAGGTCACCGGATCGATTCCCAGTCAGGGCACATGCCTGGGTGGCGGGCCTGAGAGGCAACCAGTCGATGGATCTCTCATACATTGATGTTTCTCTCCCTCTCCTTCTCCCTCCCTTTCCCTCTCTCTAAAAAGAAATAAATAAAAAAACATTAAAACTCCTTATTTGGACACGTGAAATTAGGCAGGGGTGGTCAGATCTAGGATGCTTGGGAGCTTCCTCAGAAGTCTTGGGCAGACAGGTGGACCGTGAGTCAGGGAGGTGACAAGTGGCGGAGGCTGCAGGGAGAATCCGCAGCTGTTGCAGTGAGAAATCTGGGATTCCTGTGAGCACAGTCAGCTCTGAGACACCCCTCCCACCATCGCAGCGCCCACGCCGGAGGGGCCGCTGCCCTGTTCTCGGGGTTTCCTTTGCCTCTCCAGTTCACAGGGTTTACAGGCAGGGCAGGCGGACTCAGGGGCGTGACCCTGGTCTCGCTCAGATATGGGGACGGGGCCTGCCCGTGTGCTCGCTCACTCGCCTGTGTAGGGAGCGGGGACTGGACGGGTCGAAATGCACAAGCTCAGCATGACCTCAGGGATCTGAATGTCACCACCCGTCCCCAGGGACACCTGGGACCTCCTTGTGAGAGCGACTTCAAGAAAGACACAGGCTCCTCCTTCCTGCACGTTACCGCAGAGCTCTGCCCGCCTGGGGCCTGGCCCTGCGCAAAAGCCCCCACACGAGGCTGCTCGGGGCCAACGACGTGGCGGCGAGGGGCGCAGGCTCGGCTCCCGGACAGGGTCTGGGCTCCTGGTCGAGGTGGTGCTAAGGAGCTGCAGAGACAACCCTGCCGGCCGCCCGAGTCACAGGGAGCTTCGAACACATATAAGCACTCACACTGTGCCAGATGCTCGGGCACACGCATGCACAGCCTCCCTGAATTCCCACAACCGTGGAGTAGGAGTCATCCCCACATGACCCAAACTAAAGTTCAGAGAGGTCAAGGGAGGCTCAGAGGCCGCACCGCGGAGGCAGGTGGCTGTGCTCTCAGCTGCCTGACCTCAAAGCCCCCGACACCCAAGGTCTCTGATCTCTGTAGCGCATGCCCCTCGGCCCTCAGCCCCCCACCCCCTCCCCGGCTGGGCCCTCAGGCTGCTGAGAAGCCGTCCTGGCTCTGTCTGGCTTTCTTAGGAGAGGCCTCGCTGTCCCTGGAGCCTCCCAGCCACGCCCAGGATGGGGGTCAGCCGGCTGGGACTGACGGCTAAACCTTGGGAGGGGGAAGGGAGGGGATGGTGCTGGCATATTTTCAGAATTTTCCTGACTTCTCTCTCCTTTGGGGCAGAGAACATGACAGGGACTGCCGTGTGGGCAAGGAAAGGGCATCTGTCCCCCTCGGAAGCGGCCCCGTGGCTGAATCCGGCGAGCTCCAGCCTCCCTGTTGCTTCAGAGCCATCCCCGCCCCTCCCCCACCCCTGTGCCTGTGTTCCAAAGCCAGGCACCTGCCCCCCGGGGCTCGCTTCCAGCAAGGGAGACGCCAGATGCCTCCACTGGCCAGGCCGCCGAGCGCCCCCTCCCCTTTCCCCTGCATGTCTCCCTCCCGCCCCAGCCCCTGGACCCTACTCAGCATCTCCCCTCGGAGGAGGAGACACATTCTTGTTTGGCTGTTGGGACTACCTCTCTCAAAACTAGTCGCCTGCTTGATGAGCCCTGCGGAGAAGGCGCCGATCCCGAAGGACAGAGGGCGGGGATGAGGCGGTTTGACCTCACGGAGGGACACTGTGTCTGGAGCCCGCCCCGGACTCTGCCAGAACTTCAGGGAGCTTTGTTTGATCTCCCGGGCTCAGGGCTTTGGGACCTAAGGAGACCCATTCAGAGATGCCTGGAGCCCTAGCCCCTCAGTGCTGGGGGACAGTGACCAGGCCCCGAGATGTGGAATGGGGGTGGGAACGTGATAGCACCCACGCCTTCCCTGCTGAGTCTGCTGCTGGCTGTCCCCAAACTGCCGTGAGCACTCCGCTGCTCTGAGCAGAGTCTGCTCAGATCCCAAGGGCTGGGCGCCCCTGCAGAGAGCCAGGGGATTTGCTGGAGCCTTAGGCCCTGGTGGAGGCCAGAGACAAGCTGGGGAGGGGGCGGGGCAGGCACACAGACAGCTTCTGTTGGCCGGGGAGGCCCGAGAACAGTAGTCAGTGCAAATAAACAGCCTGGCAGGCGGGAAAGAGCTCGTCTTTGTTTGTCCTGGTTGGTGCTGAGGAGGCTCCTGCAGCCCCCACCCACCCCTCCCCCAGCTAGGGCTCTTCTTCCCTCGGCCTCTGTAGCCTTGGAACTGGGCTTGGATGGGCGGTCCCATGGCCTCTCAGGTGTGACCCCTCCCTCCCGGTGGTCATGGGAAGCCAGGCTCCATGCCCGCCCTTCCGGCCTGGGCCTCCGCCTCCTCCTCGGCGAGTTAGCAGCTGGGCTGCAGCTCCTCGCCAGGTACTGGTCAGAACCCTGGGCCATCACGGGGCCTGTGTCTGGGGATAAAGAACCTGAATCCAGAGAGGTTAGGTGACCCGCCCAAAGGCACACAGCTGATGAGTAGATGAACTGGTTGGCTCTCCCTGCTCTTGGAAGAATGAATGCTCTTCCCGCTTTTTAATGCGGGCCCCTCCCAGCCCCTGGCCTGCGCGAAAGGGCCCAGGCCGGGCTGGGACGGGCCTGTCCGCACACATGTGGTGCTTCTCAGGCGAGCATTGCCTCGCAGGGTTTCGCAATGGGCCTTGCGCTCTGGTCGCCCCTGTGGAGCTGGAGCTGCAGGAGGGCAGGGCGACTTCCTGGCTTTCCTCTCACCGCTGTCCAGGCCGCTGCCCCGCTCACTCCCAGAGTTGGGGCCCACAAACCCCGCTCGGGGAGGGAGGGAGGGGGTGGGCGAAGGTCTGGGGGAGAAACAGGCTGAGCACATCTCGGGCCTGCTCCCTCAGGGGGAGCAGCACAGGACTGACGCAGGCAGGCGGGGAGATGTTTGCAGGACTAGGGCTCTTAGAAACAGGGAGGGGACCGAAGTCATTCAGACCGGCCTTGGAGCAGGCCCTGCTTGCAGAGCCAGCTGACGTGCTCGGAGCTGGGGGCCGGTGCCGCCTCCCCGTCTCCCCAGAAAGGGGCCGAGGAAGACGGGGGAACGACAGCGGCAGGACCAGGTGCCGGAGGGCCTGAGCTGGCAGCAGGTGCCACAGGGCGGTTGTGGGCCCTTGGGGAGCAGGCGGCTGGGACTTTTCTGGGAGGCCTTCCTTCCAGGATGAAATAGCCCCTGCTACTGTCCACGCAGCCGGCCAGTCAGCCCAGTAACCGGCTGTACCCAGGCTTCCCAGGAGCGGCCCAGTGTGGAGCTGGGAGCCCCGGTGGAATGGGGTGGGGTGGGGGGCAGACTCCAGAAACAGAAGCCAGTGTCTGCCTGTCAGGGGCGTATAAAAGAGGAGAGGTGGGAGGGTAAACAAGCGCACACAGATCGTGGCTACGAATGAGTAAACAGCAAACCGTGGGCGACCACGTACAATGGGAGGCCGTGGGGGAGGGCGGTTGTCCGCTGGGCCCTAAACGTCAGGCATCTGGTCTTTTATTTCCTTTCTTCCCTCCCGCTGCCCCCCACCCCCCAGCCCACCCGGCCCAGACTGACAAACAGTGTCCCTGCTGAACAGAGTCAGCAGAAGCTGGAGAGTAACTTCCCATAAATCAGGGTTCTCGGTGGCCTTGGCCTCATCCCAGCCCCACTCCGCCATGAGCAGCACTCACACGGGGGGCCGCCGGCCCTAGGCACCACCAGCATCTCCGATTTATCGGCTGATGGACCCCTTATCACTCTGGGGCCAGCCAGCACACACGGTGTGGGGAAAGACGGCACCCGGGCCGGAAAAAACAGGGCCATTTGGCGCAGCGTGCTCGGCCCCACGTGTGGAAGGAAAAGGGCCACCACCATGGCCCCGCGAGAACTCCCTAAGCAGATTCGCTGGTTCCCACTCTGACCTTCACACTTGCTCCCCATGGCTGGAACTTCCCCACCTCCTCGCGCGGACAAGCTCCTCCCTTGTTTTGAAACTGACTTCTAGGGAAATGATCTCTAGGTCTCGCTAGGTCTGACTAAGCGCGCTGGATCTGCCTACTCAGCTCGGGCACCCAATCGCCAGTACCTACGGGCCAGGATCTGTCTGGTATTTCTAGTCTACAAACATTTTCCGCTGAGCAAGCTCTTCTGACACGGGCGGGCCTCGCTCTGGGTGGAGGCGGCGGCAGACGCAGCGGTACCCGCGAGGTACCCAGCTGCGCGGGGGTCGCCACCTCCTCTCTGGGGAGAGAGCACACAAACCCGCCGGAGCACACAAGCTCACAAGGCAGTCCGGGCTCAGCAAGCAGAGGAGTCATCACGCTTTCCTTGTTTTGTTTGTTTTGTTTCGGTGTTCATTTATTTTTTTGTGGATAGCAGCTCTATCCGTCGTCTCTAAACACACTAGGTTTTGTGCAGGCGTCAAATCAAAAGCCCCTCCACAGTCATTGCCTTTCAAAAACGCAGAGGAGGAAGAGGCTCCCGAGGGTGGGGAGGGAGTCCAGCTTCTTGAGGAAAGTGGCTGGTGACGGGAGCAGGACAGGGAGGGCGGAAGGAGGGAGGGAATAGGGGGAGTGGGGAGAGGCTTGAACCGAAGGACTGAAAGACCACAGCCAAGCCTGGCAAATGCAGGGCATACGCGACACCCAGGAAGCCCTTGGTAACTGACTGTGGCCCTGTCCCCGCTGACTCCTAATGCAGGTGCTTTATGTGCTGTCACCGCTGGGTTCAGGCTGGCCAGTGGGGACGTGTCTCTTGGCCCTTTCGGGCCCACAGGGTTCAGGGGCTCAAGCAAACGGTTAGGCTGCTGCAGAAGGCCTCTCTGGTGGAGAAGGGGGGAAAGGCCGGCCCCTGGAGTTGCAGGATGGCAGGGCTGGAATGCACCAGAGGCTCCGGTTCCCAGGTTTTCCCTGACGGAGATGGAGGCTGAGGCTGGAGAAAACAGGACTTGCCCAAGCTCCGCGGGAGTTCTTGGCTCAGGCGGTGGAGCTCCAGCCTCCTGACCGCCGGGCCGCAGGGTGGGGCGGGATGTTCAGACTGGCCCTACAGGCTCGGCTGCTGAGCTGGTCTCTAATCCTGTGCACTCAGCCACACAGGAGCCCAAGGCCAAGGTGTTCTGAGCTCACGTGTTGCTCCAGCTCACCTTTTCTCCTCCTTGGCCAAACCCCCACTCCTCATGTGCTAGAATCCCCCTGTAGGGGAGTGTTGGGAGGGGCCATGCGCAGGCTCAGGGGGGGCCTCTGGGGCAGGGAAACTGGTGGACTCCCTCTTACCGCCCTCCCCCACAAGGGAGGCAAGTTCTGCCCCGGGGCCTGCCTGGAAGCAGCAAAGCACCAGCGAAGGATTCCCCACCTGGCTCTTAGGCCCCTGAGGGTTTTTGAACACGGAAGTATTATGGATAAAAGTGGTATTTGTAAAATCCAGTTACGAAACCTGTGTCCTTCTGGGAGGGAATGTCTCCCCTTGGGCTGTCCCTGAATGAGTCTGAAGCTCTGAGGAACGAAGGTCTCTCCGGCTCCAGGGCTCCAAACGACAGTGCACCCGAGGAAGACGAGGGGGCCAGTGTGTGGGGGGTGCGTGTCTGTGTTGGTGGGAGAGAGGCAAAGGAGGCCTCACCCTCAGGAGCAAAGCCGTGAGGTCAAGGGCCACGGAGGCCCCCGGGAAGGAGCAGAGACCAGGAGCGACACGCAGCTGGGTGGCTGCCAGACCCTGTAGCTCCCAGCCCCGGGTGCACGGCTTTGCCTGTTTTGCTTTCCGTTTCCCTGAAATAGATGTGAGTGAAGAAGTGTGTTGTGGGCTTTTCTTGGGAGTAACGTGAGATGGAGAGCTGGGGAGAGCACGGCCCCTCCTGCAGGCAGGTTCTGGGGATCCTCGAAGTGGGAAGCAGGAGACAACTGCCAGGCAACGGAGTGGGCAGTGGCAAGGAGGCCCGCAGAGAAGGACTGGGCGGCAGGAGCCGTCTTCAGATGAGGGGGTCAGCCAGGAAACCCCTGGCCTGCGTGCGGAGGGTTCGAGCTGAGCGCAGTGCTCGGAAACCTCCATCAACACACGGTAAACCTCCGAAATGTGGGGGCCGTTGCCCTGCCTTCCTGAGCAGTAGCCCCAGGCTCTGGAGACGACACACTCAGCACAGGCTAGCCGTGACCTTGCTTGCCTGGGAGTGGCTTTCTTCCTCCTCCTGACCGTTCTCCAAATCATACACAGTTCTCCCACTTACAGAAACGGGCAGGGTGGGCAGGGCATTCTCCCTGCCCAGGAGGGGCCGTCGGGGCGAAGGTGGAAGGGGCCGGAGCGAGAGGTGAGCCGATCCTGCTCTTCAGAGGTCAGCTCTGACGCCCGCTTTTCCACCCGCAGCTTCCACTTTTCAGCCTTCACCCTGCAGGGCCGCTGGCCATTGCTCAACCTCCGCGTCCCTTTCACGGTATCCCCTGGGCTTCCGGCCTCCGCACCTTCCCAGTTCCCCTCTACCGCTCCGCTTCCTCTTTCTGCACTTCTCGTGTAGTTTGCTCTTCTCCCTGATCCCTTGAGCCAGGTGTCCCCCAAATTCTGCCGCTAGTCTCTTCTCCCGGGCAGCCCCCGGTCCCCTCCGGGGTGCCCTCACCACGGGTGCAGCTTTGACGCTCACCTGCTTGTTGGTAACCCTGCGGTCCCAGGTGCTCCCTCAGTTCCGGAGCCTGCTGGACAGGTGCGCGTGGAAGCCTCCACAATCCCCGAGCCCTATGCACCCACTACTGGGGAGCTTCCACCGGCCTTGGGAGAGCTGTGCTGGGGGCCACACTCAGGAGCTGTGGCTGGAAACCAGCCCTGGTGGCTGGGCCCGTGCCCCGGGTCACCAGCACGGGCCTGCCATCGTCCTGCAGGAGGCTGGCTGCCTGCCTTCCTCCCTCTCGTCTCTGCTTTCCCCTGTTGACACGCGGGGTTGAGACAACCCCGACAGGGTCTGGGTTTCCAATGCAAAACCTGGAGGACAGGGCAACACAGTGGGGGGTAAATCTAAGTCTCTCCGGAAACCATCCCGTTCCAGGGAGCGTTCTGTGCTGAGACCACACAGGGAGATAAGAGGAGACCTCCTGGGCCCGATGAGGAGAAAGGCTTCTCTCTCCTTCGTCCCTGAGACATTGACTGGGCTCCTTCTCTGGGCCAGGGACGGTGTTAGGGGCTCAGGATGCAACGGACGAGACAGACAGGGTTCTGCCCTCGGGGAGCTCACGGTCTCACAGAGGACCAGGCAACCAGCAGGGGACCAGAGAGCGACAGATGTCCCAAAAGAGAAGCATGAGACCGAATTTCAGATTAAACGACAGATACCTTTTTTGCGTGGTATAAATCTGTCCTACAATTTCATGGAATATACTCATACTAATTTTTTTTCGTTATTTATCTAAACTTCAAATTTAACTGGGGTCCTGTATTTTTATTTGTTAAACTTGACAACCCTGCAGGCAATTGTGTATACATACGGATCCGAAGCTCAAGGGACAGGTCTAGGCAGAGGTATATGCTGGACAATCGTCAGCAGGGAGCAGCACGGGAAGTGTCAGAAATGCAGGTGCTTAGGGTCAGCATAGAGGGGAGGTAAGGCCCAGGACAGAGCCTGATTAACTCCAGCGTGTAGGGTTTGGGTCGAGGAGAAAGGAGGAGGGAGAACAGGAGAGTGCCCCGGAAGCTAAGGGTAGTAGGAAGGAAAATGACCCGCAGCAGAAAACCAACCACGCAAGGGCGCAACCCATTCCCTGAATGTATGGAGAAGCCATTAGTGGTCTTGGTGACCGCAGCTTCTGTATGTTTTGTTACGGAGGAACACACGTCACCGTGAATGAAGGGGTGATTGGGAGGATTTGAGATGTTTTCTTATGAAAGAGAAGGCAGGTAGTTGGGGAAAGGAGCGGAATCAAGGGAGGGCTTGTTTAGCGTTAGAAACGTGAACATGTGTCAGTGTTGGTGGGAAGGCAGGAATAGAGAGGGAGAAGTGGAAGATGAAGGAAAAGAGGGGACAGGCAGGGTCCCTGAGCTGGCGGGAAGGCCTGGAACCCAGAGCCTCAGTGGTGAGATTAGAGGGAGCCCCTTTAACAGGAGGCGAAGCAGAGAGGAAGGCGCAGGTAGGCTGGCAGAAGGGGAGGCAGGACCTTGAAAGATGTCCTGCCTCAAGGCTCATACGTTATCTTTGAAGGGAGAGGTGACATCATTGGTTGAGCATTCAGATGGAAGCAAGTATGTGAGGGTGTGAAGACAGTGGGTAGGGCTTGCAAACGTGGCCGTACAAGGATTTGAACAGGCGACAATTAAGAAAACACAGCAGGCAGTGCCGAGGACCCAGTCAGGCTTGGCGACCACGATGATGGGGGCCCAGGCAGCTTGCTGGTGTGGTCTTCTCCAGCAAGGACCACCTGCCACGTAAGCACAGTTCAGAGGGAGACAGGAGCTGGCCCATCCACCACGGGGGCGTTGCCATGTGCTACAGTGTGGAGGAGAATGAATGGGACTCCCAGCTGGGCAACCTGACCCGTGAGAGGGGGGCAGAGGAAGGGGGCGGGTGCTGCACTGGGAGACAGAAGAGGGGCGAGTGGACCGGTGTAGGCCGAGTGAATAAGCAGAGACAGTGGAACGCTGTCAGAATTAGTAATTTCAGAGAGTTCTGGGTGGTGACTCAGTCTGGACGGTGGTGACAGCAGTGGGTGGCCAAGGCGTGGTGGGAGGGAGTGTTGTCAGAAATGGGGCAACCAGACAACTGAGAGGTGACGGTGTGGGTTGGGCCACTTCTGGACACTGAAGTCACCCACGATGTCCTCCACGCAACTCACCTCTCCTGGCAACGCCGGCCTGCGTGTCAGGCCACAGGGGTTGCCATGGTGGTGGGCGGGAGGAGGAGAGGTGGGTGGGGGGGAACCGGGTGTGGGGGCTGTGGACGTCACCACAGTAGGAAGGGGTCACGTGTAAGCTTTAAAGCGGAGCCCTCTGGTCCCCCGAGGCTGTGGACATCCATAGTCTGTCATCCAGACACATCAGGACTGAGAGAATCTCCTATGACTGCTTCCTTCTGTGGCCTGGTAGCAACCCAGAATGCTGTGCCTCATCGTCCCCTCCCCCCATCCCCACAACCTGTTCCTTCTCTTGTGTTCTCTCGGCCACTAAGGTGAGAGAAATTTCAGTCTCACTTCCCATATGAAATTGGTCACCAATTCTGCCTCTTTCTGATTCATATGGTTGTCGTGTGTTTTTTAACATTACAACTGCTCCCTAAGTGATGTCTCTGCTCTCAGTGCTCCCTCCCCGCCCTGCCCTGACTTTCCCCAGCATCTCCCACTTCCTAGGAAGCCAAGGCCAAGGACAGGACGCCCCTGAATGCCTTGTCAAAGTAGAGCCTTCACGCAGCCATCAGTGTCGCCTCCCTAAAACGCCGCTTAGTTCATGTGACTCCCATCCTCAACATTTCCCAGGGGGCTCTGCGTCTACAGGCCAAAGATCAAACTCCTCAGCATGGTATTCATGACTGCTCTTGACCTTGCCCCGAGGTCCTCGCCACCCACATCTTCTACCCCTCCCTCCCTCCCTCCCTGTGGGCTGGGATAAGCCATGTTCTTTCCTGACTCTGAGACTTCACATCTGCTGTCCCCTGGTCGGCTCTCGACGTCCTCCCGCTGTGCCGCACAGGCCGCCTGCAGGGCTTCGCGGCAGCCATGCCTTCTCCCTGGTGCCTCCCCCCACCCCCCCCCACCCGCTCCGAATGAACCAGTTCTTTCTCTGCAACACGGTGGGACCTTGATCGCCAGCATCTCAGTTCAGCATGTATTTTCAGTCTGGTAATGTTGGTGAACTGTTTAAAAGTCGTTCACGCAACACTTCTGCAAGTATGTTTAGCTGTGTGAGATGCTGAGGATACGAGAGATGATGTGAAGTCCCTGCCTTCAAGGTCCTGCTCTGACGGGGGTGCTGGGAGCTGACGGGCGGTGACAAAGCATGACCCCGTTTGTGGCACGTGGCTAGACAGGGGAGGACCCGACAATTCCACCATGTAGTTCCCAGGCCATGTCGGTGTCCCCAGCTAGAACCTGAGTCCGTTGCATTCAGGAAGGTGTCTTCTTTACCTCCGAGTCCCCACGCCCCTGTCTGCCCAGAGCCCGCCAAGCCACGAACGCGCCCGTGTGTTTGTTAGTGTGAGCCTCAGGCTCCCTCGGGGTCGGAGCTGTGTCTTCTTCACTCTCCATCCCTCTCCCTTCCCGTGCCTTGCACGGAGCCGGCGGAGTCAGCATTTACTGAAAGGAATTAAGAGAAAGAGTTGCTGGGAACTGGCAGGTGCCCTGGGGACCCGTGAGCAAACGGCTGCCTGGGATGTGTCCCAGACCAGGCAAGTGCTGGCGATCCATGTGACTGCTGTCGAGACCCAGACACCGGAGCGTCATTCACTGCTCATCCCTGCGGGGGCCCCCGGCTGGCCCACTGGCCAAGCCCTCCCAGCCCACGCCTGCACCTACTCTCTCCGGCGCAGGGCCAGGCGCAGGGAAGGGGCACTACCTCTTGCGAGCAGAGGCAGGAGGTGGGACTCGCTGGAGCTCCGGAGGGGAGGGCTGAGCTGCACCAGCAGAAGCCTCCTCCTCAGCTGCAGGTTGGGCCCCGCTCTGCTGTGGAGGCTGCGTGTGGGAGAGTGGCAGCATCAACCACTGAGTCCCCCGCCTTAAAGAGGGGACAGAGGGGACCTGTTCCCTGTGTTTGGGGGGATGTGCAGAGAGAGGGTCTACTCCTCCTGCCAAGGTCTGCAGGAGACCCTCTCCTCCCCTTCCAACCCCTCCTCCCAGCCCCCCATCACCATTTGTGTGAGCAGGGGCACTGGTATGTGGGGGGGGGGGGGGGAAGTGTGAAGTTATGGAGAAAGCTGGAAAGTGTCCTAAATTCCTGGGCGGAGGAAAATCCCGCTAGGGCTCTAACCAGGAAGTGGGGAATTCCCAGCAGCTCTGGGGGTGGGGGGTGGGGGTGAGGGTGGACAGAAGGGAAAAGACACCAGCAGGTCAAGACTTCTGATCAAGGGCATCCCCTCCTGAGGCAAGTCCCGGCTCGTCCCCTGGAGGTAGCAGTGGAATGCTGCCATCTAAGGCGCCCTTTCCAGGCTCCAGACTTGGGACGCTGTGTTCCACGCCCTCCAGCCCTCCAGCCCTCCCCATCCTTCCTGGCTCCTGAAGCTTCCTCTTCCTCCTCCGTCCCAGCCCTCCTCCTCCTCCGTCCCAAGCCCTCCTCCCTGGTACAACTCCATTTCTCTCCAGCTTTCCTCCCATCTCCCCACTGGACTAGGGGAAAGGTGGGGAGGGTCCAGGCTTGCCCTCCCTGCAGACCGTCCACAGGGCTCACTGCCGTCCGCTCTGTGGTGCTCACCTGTCTGCAGGGGTCGAGGCGTCAGATCCCAGATCCCAGATCCCCACCCCGGGCGAGCCCCCAGAGTGCTCCCAGCCTAGGCTCGCTCTGCTGGAACATGGGGTGCCCCGGCAAAGCCTCTGTGAGGGGCCCTTTGTGAAGTAGCATCGCCGGTTCGAGTCCTGCATGGGGTTTCCGGATGCTGGCTCTCCTCGCACTCAGGGGGCGGCGGCGTGAACAAAGCAGACCAGCATTCCCGGGAGCAAGAGACTAACAGACAAATAAATCAATACTTAATATATTGTGAATATAATGTATTGCCATGCAGAAAAACAAAGCAGGGTAAGGCGACAGAGAGGGGGATAGTCCCATCGTAGGAGGCTCGGGGAAGGCTCTAAGAGGGCGGTGGTGACATGTGCACAGAGACCTGGACGCAGTGAGGGAGAGCGGGACAGCTGCAAGGAAGAAGGCACAGCCGCGAGGCTGCCAGGAGCCAGGGAGGCGCTTGGCTCAAGGGCCGGTGGAGCCTGTTGGGCCGGAGGGAGTGAGCAGGCCGCGAGGGCAGATAAGAAGCTGGGCCAGGGCCCGCAGGGCCTTGTTTATCGTGTGAAGGAGTTCGGGTTTTGTTCTGACAAGTGGGTTGGAGTAGGGGAGTGACGCTATCTGATTTAGGCTTTTCAGATCACCCGGTATTGGGAGTTCACTGCCAAAGCGGAGCCCGGAGAGCGGTTCGCAGGCTGTGATTCTCATCCAGGACCCTGCAGCTCTGTCCCTCCCAGAGCCTGGGGCTCAGCATCCGCTCCTCTCCCGCCTCCCCTCCTGCAGGCTGCGGGTTCACTCCCCAGCACGCCCGAGGCTGCCCACCCTGCACGGAAACTGCCACCGGTGGCCGATTCCTCCGCCTGCCGGGGCTCTCCGCGCCTGCGCGTCCCAGCTCTGCCCGCACTCCCTGGCTCTGGCGCAAACACCAATTCCTGCAGGAAGTCCCATTCCATTGGCGGGAGCAGAAGAGCAAGTAAGCAACTTTCCGGGAGAATGTTGGGGAGTGATAAATGCTATGATGCAAGTTGAAGCGAAGAGAGCAGATGGGGTGATGGGGTCAGGAGCTACTCCAGATAAAAGCCTGAGTTATTTGAGGGCACAGCCATGTGAATGTTGAAGGACGGAGCACGTGTCAAGGCCCCGAGTGAGACCCGAGCTTGTAGAGAAGGCTAATGTGGCTGGAGCCGCATTACCTGGAAGGGCTGGTGGAGGAGACCCCCGCATGTGTAGCCCCAGACTCTTCTCTCTGCCTCAGACTCCAGTGTCCTGTGACCTACTGGGCTCCCGCAGCCCGAGGTTCTGCCGGCGTCACCGCAAACTCGGTGCTGATGCTTCCTCCCCAAACCCGCTCCTCCCCTTGTCCTCTCGTCTGAACTGTCCCCGTGCTGGTGGGTGAGCTGGGCATGGCTGCAGCTCCTTTCTCCCTCGCCCCCCACACTCTGGCATCGCACGTCCCACTAAACCTTCTTTTCAGATGTTTCTTGTATCTGCCTCCTCTCTGTCGGGGTCAGGCTGCCATCCCAGGCGGGTAATTCTCTGGGCAGAAGGATGATATGTACTTAGAGAAAAGCTAAAAAGCACAAGGCAGCATGTCACATGGAGGGCTAGGGCTGGGTGCAGGGAGCCGGAGAGAGCGGGGTGGGCTTCATGGAAGAGGCGATCTCATTCCCTCCCAGTTCAGTGACCACATGTAGCTGGGGCCCCAGGTCTATCCGCCCAACACAGACCTCTCTCCAGAGATCTAGCCTTGTCCACCCCCTCGGGCACTCACGTGTCCTCAAATGCCCCTCCAGGAGCTCGCAATGAACACATCCAAGTTTCCCCTCATCATCCCCCTGTCCACACACCTGCCCCCTCAGTAAAACGGCCCCACTACCACCAACTTAACCAGAAACCTGGGAGCCACACTGGACTCCTCTGCCTTCCACCCCTAGGCCTGGGCAAGCGCCAAGTCCCATTAGCCGGAACAGGCTCCGAACCCCTCCTCTTTGCCTCAGCTTCCCTCAGAATCCCTTGGTTCAAGCCAGCACTGCCTCCTGCCCAAACTCCATCAACCACCTTTCTAAAAAAAAATTTTCTCACCCAAGGATGTTTTTTCCATTGCTTTTTAGAGAGAGAGGGAGGGAGACAGAGAAACATCAGCCAGAGGGAGAACATCGATTGGTTGCCTCCCTTACATACCCAGACCAGGGATACAGCCTGCAACCTAGGTACGTGCCCTGACCCTGACCGGGAATTGAACCCACAGCCCTTTAGCCACAGGACGATGCTCCAACCAACCGAACCACACCAGCCAGGGCCTACACTGCCTCTCCATGGGCCCCCGGGCCTGCTGCTCGCCCTCCTCCCATCTGTGGCCCTCACTCAGTCACTCCGGACCGTCTAGGGCACAGTGCGCTCACTGCCAGCCTCGGCTGTCACCTGTTCGTCAGTTTCCCATGGCTCTTGGGGTAGAGTGCAAAGTGCACAGTGCCGCCGGGTAATCCCCAGCCTCTCCTCTCACCGCCCCCCCGCCAACCCTCGATCCAGGCTTTACGACCGACTTTCAGTTCCTAGAATGCGCCGTGTCTGGCTCTGGCCTCCCCGCTCCTGCTTCCTCTGGTCCCAGCATCCCTCTTCCCTTGCCCACCTCACTCCCAGTCACTCCTCGAGAGAGGAGCAGTCCCCTCCTCCTCCAAGCCCCCTACGATCTTCTCGACCCTGAGCTCGCCTGGCCACACGGCAAGGGCCTGTTCATGTCTCTGCTCCGTCCACAAGCCTGGCACGTCCAGGAGTGCCTACCCTGTCCAGCTTGTGGGCGGTAGAAGCCTCAGCTCCTGGCTCAGGGCTTGGCTTGTAGAAGGTGCTCAGCAAGTATTTTCTGAATGGACAGGTGGGTGATGGGCCAATGGAAACGGAGTTCCAAGCATAGAGGCCTCTGGGAAGGAGAAGGCGTTCCCGTGTAGGGAGTGAGGGAGAGGGGGGCCCGGCAAGGGCGGAGATGTGGGGATGGCAGAGGCACTGTTGTCTTCATCCAGGAGTGACGAGGCCACCTGATTGGAGCCTGGGGCAACGGAGTTAAAAAATGGAGGCTGGGCCCTGGCTGGTGTGGCTCAGTGGTTGAGTGCTGGCCTTCGAACCAAAGGGTTGCTGGTTCAACTCCCAGTCTGGGGCACATGCCTGGGTTGCAGGCCAGGTCCCCAGTTGGGGGCGGTGCACGAGAGGCAACCACACATGGATGTTTCTCTCCCTCTCCTTCTCCTTCCCTTCCTCTCTATCTAAAAATAAATAAATAAAATATTTTTTTAAAATGGAGGTCGGGGCCCAGCTAAGGCATTTGGACTTTGCTCTAGAGGCAGCGAGGAACCTCCAGAGATTCTGAACAAGCTGTGACACAGTCAAAGCCACGTTTAAGAGCACGTTTGAGGACATCAGTCTCGGGCAGCCTGCAGGTCAGACTGCAGGGGCCTAGGGGAGTGCAGAGGATGCGAAGAGCACCCCCACCTTGGGGGGCCAGGGGGCCTGTTCTGAGCCCCTTGTCCAGCGGGAAGACCCCCACCTCCAGCTGAGGCAGCTGGCTGCCCTCGGCTGTGGAAGAAATGCTCTCACATCTGCCCTTCCTCTTCGAGGTGCAGGGAGGGGGGCGGGCGCGCCCTCGTGGGTGACTCACCCCGGAGGGGTCAGCTCCAAGCAGAAAGTCATTGTTGACAGGAAGAGAGGTCAGACTGTCCCTTCCTGGGCATGTTGGCGTCTCGGGCACTGACTGAGACAACAACGCAGGACAACAACGAGAGGGAGGGAGGCCCCCTGCATGGTCCCGGGACACCCTTGTCCCAACCCATGCTGCCCACCTACTCGCTGGGGACCCGGTGTGCCACATGACAGTCAGCCTGACAGACCAGTTGTTGGTGACTCAGGCAGACACTGTCACAGCCAGCTGGGGAGGTGTGAGGGCCTCGGAGCTGGGGTCTTGGAGCGCTGAGCGCTGAGGTGTGCCTTCTGAGGGGCCTGCTGGAGCTGGTGAGGACATCAGAGGTGGGGGCCAAGTCTGGCAAAGCTTCTTAAAGAAGCGAGACCTGAAGGAGGGGACAGAGGGCTACTGGATCTCTGTAAGCCGGGGCTGGGACCAGGTCAGGAAACCCGTCCGCCTGACATAGTAGCTGGCAAGGATTTGCCCCACCCCCACCCCTCAGTAGCCATCACTGCAGCAGGCCGGCTCCAACTCCGGGAGCGGCTGGGGTTCAGAATTCACTCTAAACAAGGGCGACCCCACCCGGGGTGGTCTAGTTCCCACACCCGGCCAGCCGCAGAGCTCCGTGAGCCGGCGTGTCCAATGGGAGCGCACGCAGGGCCCGCTGCTCACAACGTTGCCTCTAGCACCTCCCAGTTTTGCTCAGAGTGTCTGTGTCACGGTAGACACTCCTGCTGCAGAAACAGGGCCAAGCCAGAGAAAGCACAAAGGGGCACGGGGGAGCTTCGGAGGGGACAGATACAGCCACTATCTTGACTGCAGGGATGGCTTCACGGGTACATGCACGTGTCCACACTCGTCAAATCGCGTACATTAAATATGTCCAGGTTTTGAGTATATACATTATACCTCCATAAAGATGTTGAGAGAGCGAGGGAGCTGTACTTTGGGTGTGGAGGTAGGGAAGAGAGGGGACTTGGGTCTTGAATCCCTGTGCACATGGGTGTTTTCTCAAACGGAGAACTTGGCAACCATGAGCTAGGGTACGGGACTTCTAGGTCCTCTTCCAGTTGTGGGGCCCACACTGCTGGTGGGCTCCCGTGTAGCCCCCCTCCCCCGCGCCAGGACTCCATCCTCCCCCACATAGCCGGAGTCATAATCCAGACCCTCCTGCTCACCTGCTGGATGGCAGGAGGGGGACCCCCGGCTACAGAGGTAGCTGGCCTCAGCAAACCGGGACCCCAGAGGCAGACGTGAAGAGCAGAAAGGGGCGCCAGGTGTGAGGCGAGGGCTCTGAGCCAGGAGGTGGGAGCAGAGACGCTGAGGGGCCGCTGGACCTTGAGAGAAGGACTCAAGCTCAGGAGAGGGGCTGAGGGTCAAGAGAGTGAGATGTGCCCAGTCACTGCAGCACCCCGGGATTTTCCCTTTGTCTGCCCTAGTCCCCCTCTCCCCCCTCTTCCTGGTGTTCCCAGTGCCGCTGGCTCTGCTGGCTGGGCACTGGGCTCAGGGCGGCAGTGAGAGGCAGAGCTGGTGTGCCGCTCAGCCTGGAATTCGCTTCTCCCAGTTGCCACGGAGCTGGCTCCCTGTCCCACTCATTCGAGCGTAAACACCATAGCCTCTGGGATTGGTCAGGCTTGGCCGATAACTGAGGCATCCGTCCAATGGGACTGCGCCTTTAATGTAGGGCCGCCCCATCACGGTCACAGTCCCTAATTCACCCTCATAATGGCCTTGACCACCATTTGCTGCCCTCTGTTACTTGTCTCCTTGTTTATTCCTGTCCCTCCGTTTACGAGGTAAGGGCCGCCAGCTCAGGGACCCTGTCTGGGTTGCTCACGGCTGTACCCCCAGCACTTAGAGCAGTGCTTGGCTCAGAAGAGGCGCTCAGATATTTAGTGCATTCATAAATTAATAACAATTGCTAACATTTATGGAGTGATAATTATATGCCAAGCACTTTTTTCAAGTGCGTCGGGGTCAGCTCACTACTGGCCTCAGGGCAGACCTGGCTCCTGCCTACTTTTATAAATAGCTTTATTGCCTGCACGTGGGGCGGTGTTATGCACAGGGCGGGGCCGAAGGAGGGCTACAGTTCCCAGTACATGACACTCGGAGTTTATTCTTGACTTACTGTTTATTAGTGACTGTATGACTGTCCATATGAACCACCGTGAACCTACTTTTGCCCCACCCGGCACGGCTTATGGCTGCTCTGACGACACGGCAGCCGAGGGGAGCCGTGCGGCAGGGTCTCGACGGCCAGCTAACCCAAACTAGTTCCTGCCCGGCCCTTTACAGAAACGGCCTGCCGACCCCTGCATTAACTCATTTAAGCCTTGCCAATGCTACTGAGGTCAAGGCTATTCTTACCGCTGCTTTGCAAGTAGGGAAACTGAGGCACGAGCACTTGTCCCGGGTCACACAGTTAGTGTACACAGAGGTTGGATTCACCCCAAGGCCCAGGTTCCCCGCTAGCTGCCGCATTCCATGTCCTTTCCAGGAAGGGCCAGGGAGGGCGAGGGAGGACCCCGAGGGCCTTTGGTGTTGTGGGTGTAGGTAGCCAAGACAAAGGACAAGGGAAATGAAAGACAGACACTTAAGACAGGCAGCTGGGAGACCAACGAGGCCTTAGGACCCTGGGCTACTGGTTTGAGTCCTGGCTCCACTCTGAAACCCAGAGATCCCCAATTGTATGCTCTGGAGGAGGAGCACCCCTGCCCCTCGCCACCCATAAACATAAATAAAGACCCCTTCCTTCACCCTGAAGATGGCGTGTAATACATTCTCCACTCAGGACTTGCGGTCCCCACCTCTCACCCCTGCTGCTGCTCATCTCCGTGAGGGTCAAGGCTGGAAGGGTCACTGACGGGGCACAGGTGAGGGGGATTTGAGGTGGCACACACTCTCCCCCCGCCCCCCAGTTCCACAAAATATACTCTGGCCCCTGGGGGCTCCGCCATTTGACCGTGGCTGTGAAGCTCCCATTCTTCTGGTGTTGGAATTTGGATGCAGTTCAGCCCCGAGGTTAAAGAAACCAAGAAGCAGATGGTCTCAAATCAGAGGACACACCACAGCCTTGGACGCGACGGCCCCGCGCACGTGGCCTAGAGCTGCCAGCTTTTCCTTGCTGATTAGAAATGCAAAGAGAGACAAGGGCGGGGAGGAGCAAGCAGGAGAGGGGAGGGAGCCCAGCGGAGCCCGTGGGCCTGGTCCAGGCAGCGAGGCCTGGTCCAGACTGGCTACCTTCTGGAAGGTGCACTCCGGCAGGGGGCAGTGGGACAGCAGTCTGGGACCACCCCCCTCCCAAACTTCAGGCCTCTGGGGCTGCTTTGCGGCTTCCCTAGCACGTCTAGCGGTTCGTCTGTTATCTCCTGCGTGCAGGGCAAGGCCTTGCCGAGTTACTGTTATCCCTGTCAAGGGTTGTAGATTTGCCAAAAGCCACACAGCAAGTGGCACCAGACAACTGTCTTCCCTGGGGACCATTCCTTGCTTATCAAGCAACCTCCCGTTGACCCACTGGCGAGCCTGATACCGACAGAGGTGGTCTGGGGAGGGACTCAGGTACTCGATTCCATTTGTCTCTCTTGGTCTTGGCTGCGTTCCCAGGACCCCAAAGCTAGCACACCGTAGGGCCTTTCTGAATATTTGCAGAGCGTATCAAAATAGGGGCCGTCAAAGGAACACAAATGCCATCGGGTTCTGAGGAGGAGGAAACCATGTGGGTGGGTGGAAGAGGGATCCTTGCCCTGACCCACCGGTGTGGCTCAGTTGGTTGGGCGTCATCCGCAAATTGAAAGGCTGGCGCTTTCTCCGGGTCAGGACACATGCCTGGGTTGCAGGTTCGATCCCCAGTTGCAGTGCGTGGGAGAGGCAACCGATCGATGTTTCTCTCCTTCTCTCTCTCCCTCCCTTCCCTGCTCTCTAAAAATAAATAAATAAATAAATCCTTAAAAAAAGGAAGTCTTGAGGGCAGGAGCCGATCTCCACGGGTGGGGGTGGGGTGCTGACAGTTCTGGGGGCCCTGCCCCTGCTGGCCTCTCCAGCCGCATTCCTGTCAGAACCCCTGTCCCCCACGCTTGGCTACTAGAAACCTCTGCCCCTCTGCCTCGGCTGCCCCCTCTGCCGGGGCCGCCCTCCCCTTCCCCCTGCTCGTCTCCCCAGGGCTCCCCCTGCCTTTCCCTGCAAGCCCTTCCTGACCCCACCCCGCCCTTCCTGGGGCTCCCACGTCAACCTGGGCTCCTTGCCACCGGCAGGGTTGCTCTGCAGTTAGCAGCTTCCTTGCCTCCCCGCCCCACCAACCCTGCTGGACCGTGAGCTCCTTGAGAGCCAATTGTGTTCTGTTCTGGAAATTCCATCGACCAGCGTTGAGCCAGGCCGTAGTAAACACTGAATAAAGATGTATTGAGTGGATGGGGATCCCATTCCTGTGGGCCCTGCGGTGGATGACAGAAGACAGGCTGAAGTGGTGGGGGGCAGGGTTCCTCCTGAGGAAGGCCCACTGTCAGACAGGGGCGTGCGTGGGGACCCCGAGCACTAGCCACACGATGGCTGTTGGTGCCTCCTGACAAGATGGCCCTTTAGGGACAGGAGGGCCAGAGCAGAGAGAGGAGACACCGTGAGGGAGGAAGGCCTAAGAGTGGCTCTGGCACCCCAGGGGACATGCAGGTCTCCGGAGCATTTGGTGAGCCTGTGCGGGCCCCCGGCTGCCACCCACACCTGGGCTCACCGGCGGTGAGTTCACACAGGGCAGCCCTGACTTCCTGGCAGAGCCCATGAACTCACCCAAGTGCAGAGGACCGTGACACGCATGTGACCCAGCAGCCAATCCCGGGACAGACCGCAGCGGGGTGGAAGGGAGGAGCCTGGCCGGGAACAGGCCAGGCAAGGTGGGAAATGACCTATTTGAAATTCATTCATTTATTGAACAACGTTTTACAGAGCACCAGCATGTTTGGGTCCCGGGGAGGGTCTTTGCCTTTGTCCTCAAGAATCTCACGGTTCAGCTAACGAATCTAGAAGAAGGGAGACACGCACGTGGGAGAGACAGAGACCAGGGCTCCCTGGGGTCCAGAGGAGGGAGGAAGTAGCAGACAGACTTCCTGAGGAGTGGACATTTCAGGTGGCCTTACAAGGCCCGATTTCACCCTGAGGACTGGGGCCCGCTGGGGCGGGGCAGCCGGCCAGGCAGAGAGAGACCCTGGGGTGGGAACGGTGGGTCTGGCTCTTCCCTGGCCCCGACTGGGTAATCATTCCTATCCGTTGCTGAATGAAGCAGTGAACTTCTCCTGGCCCCTCCTCCCCCCTCCTGGACCTGCCACCGAACACCTGAGCTTCTCTCAACGGCGCTGAGCTGCCCCTGCCAAACCCACTCCTCTGACCTCGGAGGCGAAACATCCCTTCTGCTGACCCCACAAGCCGTTCCTTGCACCCTTGGTCTTAGCTCTGCCCACTCCTAGGGCCCTGCTCCTTCAGGGACCCCTATCTCTCTATCTGTTCGGCTCCTTTCTCTCCGGGCTCCTTCCTTTTAGCTGTTAAATGTGGTTAAGCCTCTGGCACATCCCCCTGTGCCCTCAGTCCCCTGACTAGATGCACTTCCTGAGGACAGAAGTCCGTGCGAGCACCACCCGTGCCTCTCCACGGGCCCCTCAGAACCCAAGGGCAGCGCCCTGAGCTCAGAAAACACTGGTGAACAGGTGAATCAGGTCCAACAACCCTCGTCTTCCTCAGTGGCTCCTTCAGGTGAAGCCAGACAGCAGGCGTGTATCCCACAGGCACCCGAGGAAGGAGGCTGGTCTGGCCTCTCTCCCCCTTTAACTTTTTAAAAAAAAAGTATTGATTGAATTGACAGAGAGGACAGCTGCTGTTCCACTTATTGATGCATTCATTGGTTTCTTCTTGTATGTGCCCTGACGGGGGATCGAACCCTCAACCTTGGCCTATCTGGACAATGCTCTAACCATCTGAGCCATCCGGCCAGGGCCTGTCTCCCACTTCAACTCATCCTTCCCAGCTCCAGTCACCCCGGAATGATTATACAGGGCCCACTACCGTCCCAGCCTCTGGACCGTCCCTTCCCCTTTTCTGCACCTGGCGTACTTT
This sequence comes from Phyllostomus discolor, assembly GCF_004126475.2. Classification (NCBI taxonomy): domain Eukaryota; kingdom Metazoa; phylum Chordata; class Mammalia; order Chiroptera; family Phyllostomidae; genus Phyllostomus; species Phyllostomus discolor. Next base: position 36,226,687 of record NC_040916.2, read on the forward strand.
GGCTGTCGGTGCGGCTCAAGAGTCTCCTCTTCCTGGAAGCCTTCCTGACTCCTCCCACCCCGAGCACTGTGGCTCTGTGTGGGAGCAGTGTATTCACAAGCCTGAGGGCTTCCTCAATGATTTTAGCCCCGATGCCTACTGACCGACAATGGGGAAGTGCTGGGTGCTCGTTAAATGAACGAGTTAGTGAGTGTCCGGAGAAACGCTAGTGATTTCAGAAGCTCAGCTCCAATTTGCCCTGAGTCCTGGCTCCCACCCGCCAAAAGGGGTGAACGCCCCTAGAAACACACAGTGTCCAAGACGACGTGAGCCCGCATTCCAGGGTCCCCCAAGACTCAGGTCCCGGAGGCCCCCTATTGGAAGCTGGCTCTGTGCAGTCCATGGCCTTATTTTTTAAATTCAAGAATGAACTGAAATATGATTTCTATTGTTGTGTTCTAAAAATATTTTTCCGATGGGTTTCTGCTCTCTTCATAATAAAATAACTTTGGCAGGACAGTCTCCTTGCATAAGTGAAAGCACACTTTGGTGAAATAGTGTTTTATGAGCTTCCAGGGAATACATATCTGACCTAAGGCGGGTGACAGGAGGGAGGGAGGAGGGCCGCAGGGCAGACGGGCCTCTGGTGGAGCAGGCCCGGGGCCTGGCCTGGGGAGGCTTGGTGTTTCCTGCTGTTTCCAGTCAGGTTGTCACGAGAGTCCACGATCCATTGTCCTCAATCAATCAGCCAGTATTTATCGAGCGGTTACAGCACAGGGAGCTGCAGCTGAGGGGAACAGAAGATGCACATGAACTTGGTGGCCTTTCCGGTTCCTCCCGGCCGTGTGGTCAACTACCACTGTGGCGGACAGCCGCAGCTAACACTCTGCCGCGGGCGCCGCACCCTGCGCCGACGTTTCACAGACTCTCTAAGAGAGGCAGCGCCATCTCCGCCTCCTGGCTGAGGAGCCTGGGGCTCCAAGGAGGAGACCCTGCGCGGACCCCGGTCTCCCAGCTAGAAACTAGCCGATCTGGGGTCCTCGGGCGGCCCTCTGCTTCCCAACCCAGAGTCCTCGCCTGGGGATAGCCAACGTCGGCTGGCGTCTTCCAGGGAACAGAGCATTTTCCCAGAAATTTCTCACTTGGTCCTATCACTAATGTTGTGAAACCGCCCCAGTCCCCGTACGACAGATGAGGAAACCGAGGCTCGGAGCATTCCGGGAGGTTGCTAGAAGTCCCTGTCGGTAAATGGCATGACCAGGATTGGAGCAGCAGCCAATCCCGGGTTCCTTCTGCTGCTTCCGCTCCCCTGCCCCCGGCCTCTAGCACGGAGCTGGGCACTGCCGTCTCGTGGAAGGAACTGAATTCCGGGAACGGAGTTCTCAACAAAGAGCCCCAGAGAGCCCTTGTGTCCCAGCCAGCACTCTGCCCCAGACTCCTGTTCCTGAAAACGGGGCGGGGGGGGGGGGGCAGGACCCTCCAGGCCTGAAGGCAGGCGGCTGCCCAACCGCCCCCAACCCCCCCCCCCCTCAACCGGCTGGCCGCCCAGAATCACAGGAGCTGGAACTGGAATGTGAGCGGGCTCCCACTGGGACGCTTTCTAACAAATGGACCGGCCAGTGTGTTGTGGCAGTTACGTGGGCCAGTTGTGGTTAGCGGGGAGGGAAGATGCTTCCTTGGGACAGTGTGTTGTGCATTCATTTCTGCCCCTGTCAGCACCTCCGGGCTCCACCCCGGTGTGAGCACTGGCCCTGTCTATCCCTCCGGCTCCAGGATTGAGCCTGCCCACCCCAGCCCTCCCACCCTCCTGACCCCCCACAGGACCCTGGGGAAGGCCCACAACAGGAAAAGGGCTTTCCGGAGGTGGCATGAACCTTGGCTGCGTGCCCCCCACCCCATCCCCACTGTTCCCCGCCTGGGGCACTGTGCAGGAGGCACGTTAGCACAGGCACACCTGTCCGCAGCCTTCTTAGGGTTGAGCCTGGCAGGTAGCAGGTACCACTCTGGTTCCTTCACAATGACGGCTCCACTGCTTACAGAGCACCTAGCGTGTTCCGGACACGGCTCTAAGTATTTTACACATAGTGACTCAACTTTGTAGAAGCCCTGTGGGGAAGATGCCATTGTTATCCCCATTTTACCGAAGAGGAAACTGAGGCACAGGAAGGTAAAGGAACTTCCCCAGAGCCACAGACCTACTGGGAGGCAGAGATGGGCTGTCACCCGAGTCCTGTGGCCGCGGAGCTGACACTCAGCCTCCCCACGATTCACTGCGGACTCTTCCCCCGACCTGGGGAGATGTGTCCTGCGCCAGCCGACAGAAAGGAGGTCTGCTCCCGGGGCTGGGCCCCTGGCTAGCGGCCTAGGGAGGCTGCAGAGGGGGTGCCCCTCCGGTCTCTCCTTCCCTCACGCAGGGCAACCCTGGGAAGGCTTCTCTCCCCATCCCGCCCAGCCTGGCGCTCACGTGAGGAAACCTTTTTTCTTGGCCTTCCCAGTTGGCAACCGAGCGAACCAACATAAACAACCCAGGCCAGGAATAACCTTAAACCATGTGTGACAGACATGGTAGGAAGGGTGTGTCCCGCAGCCTGAGCCTTCCAACCCCCAGGTTCTTCCTTGCGCCCAGTGTGTGGCCCTCTTCAGTGACTTCCAGAAGCCAGGGCACTCGAGCCCGGGGCACACCTGACACTCCCCCATCTGCCAAGTCCGTCTCCCTGGTGGTCTGTGAGCGGGCCTCCCGCTGTGTAATTCAACAGACCGGGGTGCACGCGCTCAGTGCGTATTGCGTGTGTGATGAATGCTGAGGGCACAGGCCCCTACTTCCCGTTTCCAGGTAATTCTCGGGCTCACATGCTCTGAAGTCACACCAGCCCAAAGATAGGAAGTCAGCCTGCTGAGATACCAGCAGACACAACATCCTGTTTGTGACTCTCTTTTTCCGATGAGGGTTGGAACAAACTTTCCTTCTAGAAGGATCCTCAGTCGAGGGGTCGTGACTAGTGGTTGGGCAGGGCACTCGGGGAGCCAAGTTCACTGTGGATAAACTATGTCTTAATTTTTTGGTTCATTCATCAGCTCCGAGGGTTCATGGGAGCCACCTGAGAGAGCCTAGGCTGCCCGGGTCCCAGGACGGTGCCCAGCCTGAGAGTGGCAGAAAGCTCTGGGCGGGGGACAGAGCTGAGCCTTGGAGACAGACAGCCACCCAGGCTCCTGGTGACGTGGCTCTGAAGCCGGCACAGGTGTTTCTGCAGCTGTAGGGACAAGGGGGGACAGCTGGATCACCTCCCGCCAGGGGAAGGGTGGTCTCGGCATCTATGCTGGTGGTTTTCCAAGCACAAGGTCTTCACCACAGCCCGGGGAAGCCAGCTGGCTGGCAACTAATACCATTCCCACTTAATTAGTAAGAAAGCCAGTCCCAGAGTCCCTCCCTTACAGCTGCTTTACCACCTTTCATGCTGTGCACTCCCCCCCACCCCCCCACCCCCCCACCCCCGCCCCACTGGTCCTTACGAAGGGGAAAGACACGACTAAAAAGTGTGGCCTGAGGTGCCAAAGGCCCAGGCAGGCAGGTGGGCGGTGCTTGAGTCCGGGGTCTCAGAGCGTCCTGGCCCTCTCTGCAGCACCTGTGGCTGCTGCCGCCCACCCCAGTGCGCTGCCCAAGGAGCCATGGGCGGCTCTCATGGAAGAGAGAGAGAGAGACTGAGGGAAGGAGGGAGCAAGGCAAGGAGAAAGAGGGAGAGAAGAAGGGGGGAAGAAATAGAGAGAGAAAGCGGGGAGGAGGAGGGAGAGAGAGAAGGGGGTTCAAGGGAACAAGAAGAGAAGCAAGCCCTCGGTGACAGAGCTCGACCCCCTGGAAAAGGCGTCCAGGGGAAATGGGCCATCAAACAATGTCAAGGAAACGACATCTCGACAACCAGCCAATGAGGCTTTCCTCCCACTTCCTGCCATCCATCTCCATTTTCTCTCTGTCCAGCCTCTCTCTGCCCCCGCCCTCGGTTCACTTCTCTGAGCTGGCAGGGCCCTCTGGTACTCCCTTCTGTACCCCTACCCCCCCCCCCGCCCACCCCCCAGGTCAGCTGAGCGCTGCCTTCGGGATGATGCTACATGAGGAATGCGCCAAAACCCCAAATCTCAGATCGTTCCAAATCCCTCCATGCCTCCCCCGGGACCCAGGTCCGGACGTGACTCCACTGGTAGTCAGCAGAGAGGATGGCCGCTAATCTGACCAGGGAGAACCAGGCTTGGTTCACGCCAGGCCTGACCCCGGCCTGTGCCAAGTCCTGCATAACTCCGGGGGGGCGGGAGGGGGCTTCACCTGTCTGGGCCTCCATTCACACTCCCCCCAGGCAATGTGGGGAGGAAAAGCCTCTGGTTCCAACACTCCCTGCCCACAGCTGGGCACACGCTGGCTTGCTGCGGTGTGAACAGCTCCGGAGCCACATGCAAACGACACGGTCCTGCTGGCTCGGCCCTGCGATCGGCCGGGGCCGGCCTGCTCGAGGTCTCCCAGCTGGCCGGCCAGGGGCAGGGGCTAGGAGCATCTGCTCGGCACAGAAAGTGTTGCCCAGGGGAGCCCCAGGAGGCACACCATCAGCCTTTCCAGCCTCGATGGCCCTTGTTTGGCAGTAAAGCTGGCCCGAGGTCAAACAGATTCACAACCTCTCCTTTGACAGTAACGGAGACGAGGCAGCTGCTGGCCCCGCCAAGCGCTCAGGGCTGTCCAGGGCCCTGTCATCTGTCCGCAGCTCCAGTGACCCACAGCCCCCAGTCCCACAGCGTTCCTCCAGAACGTAGCGCCTCTTCTGCGCTGCCCGTTGCCCCGGAGACCCCCATGCCATCTGTTAGACCCCCAGCACTCTGGGAAGAGAAAACTGACCGTTGCTGTCATACAAATGGAGAAAGAGGGGCCCAGGAAGGTGAAGGACTTTTTCTAAAGTTGCACAGCCAGCGAGCGGCAGAACAGGGACTAAAATCTGCCATCGGGGCTCCCAAACCCACGGCACTATGTTGGATCACTGCTTAAGGCCCATGTGAGTGGGCCCCGGCTGGTGTGGCTCAGTGGACTGAGCATGGGCTGCGAACCAAAGGGTTGCCGGTTTGGTTCCCAGTCAGGGCACAGCCTGAGTTGCAGGCCAGGTCCCCAGTGGGGGATGTTAGAGAGGCAACTACACATTGATGCTTCTCGCCCTCTCTTTCTCCTTCCCACCTGCTCTCTAAAAATAAGTAAATAAATTTTTTTTTAAATAAAGATTCTTATCTTAAAAAAAAAGACCCATGTGAGGGGGCGGATAATAAGAAGAAAAACACTCACTACCCTTAGGTTCTGTGCTAACACTTCTCAGGCATCACCCCACTCATTCCTGAGGGCTTTGGTGAGAAAGATAAATTAACTTCTCCATTTCATAGAAGAACAAGATACTGGGGCCCACAGACTCTTGCCCAGAGTCACATAGCAAATGACAGAAGTGTCAAGGTCAAACAGACTTGTGGAGTCAGGGTGGAGCCAGGGCTCAAACCTGGGTATGTGAAGAATTTCAGCTGCGGTGGAATGGGGGCCTGAGCCTTGTCCGGACAGGGAGACGGCCGCCTCCCAGAGGCACGCTGCCTGCCCCTCACCGAGTCTGGGGCAGGGCTGGGTCGCTGAAGGAGGAAGCAGGTAAAATTTAACTCCTTTCCGACAAGTGAAGAGGTTTATTTCCTCACGCAACGGTTATTCCTGTCGCCGCTGATTTATCATTCCTGAGAACGGTGGTGTCACATGTTACCTTAAATTGTTACTGTACAGGGCCCGTTTGGCAGCCATGCCTAGGGGAAGTAAACCCTTAACCCCCTTCCTCTGGCTGGGTTCTCTCTCTCTCGCCTTCCTTCCTCAAGGCTTCGAGCACGAGTCCCTGTCCCGCACTCCTCCGCTCTGATGGCTCCCAAGCCCGTGAAAGCAGGGACCGTGTCGGCATGTCCACTATCGTATCCCCAGGCCCAGCCTAGCACCTGCCACCCACACAGTCGCCACACGCTGCACATTTGCTGAAGGAATGAATGATTCTCTGGTGGTCTCCTTCCCGAAATCACTGTGAACCGGGTGCCCATTGGGTGCCAGGAGCCGTTGATTGATAGATAAGTGAACATGGACCAGCCTGGAGGAAGCCGCCGTCCAGAGTGGGGGCAGAACGTGTGTGTCAGTACCACTTTAAACACGTTGTAGAATAATGTGGAGGATGAATCAATCAATGAATGACAATTTATCAGAGCCCCCGGGGAGGAAGGAGCCAAGTTCAGTGGGAATACAGGAAAAGGAGCCATTCCTCTGCCTGGGGAGTTAAACAAATCTTTGTTCCCAGAGGACGTGGATGACCTCAGCCTTGGAGGATGGGGCGTTTGCCCTGAAGGCAGGTGGGTTAGGGTTAGAGGGGCGAACCACTAATGAGCAACGGTGTGCAGGTGTAAAATTCCCGCTTGAGGCTGGAGCAAGCCACTAGAGTTGCCCCTTTGGGACCAGGCCACGTGTCCCGTATTTCCCGGGAGGTGGGTGTGGGTGGCCTGACAATGGCATTGTAATGAATAGACTCATCCTGTTGGGCTCCATTTAGAGCCATTCTGTGCAGAGACAAGACGTGATGGATCTTCTCCGCACGTGCATTTCCAAAAGCACCAAGGGAAATCTAGGGCCCAGGTGCCAAGCGAGCGCCCCAGGTTCTGGCCTTCAGGAGAGAGCAGGGTACCGGCCAGCACTTACATCACCCGCAGGTCAAGTGCCTGGAGTGTCTCTTGGCACAACGCAGAGCCTCCCAGCTCCCTGTTCCAGGACGCAGTCCCTCCCCTCCTGGCCCGGGAGCCGGCCTGCCTGCCTGCCTGGACCCTGCCCCCAGAATTGGAGACGAGAGGCTGGGCGGGCTGCTTGGGGGCCCTTAGCTGCCCGCCGTCCTGCTGGCTCAAGCTCCCCAGGTGTTGCGTCGTGCACAGCCGGGGAGGCCCAGTCTTCAGTGTTTGCCCAGCTCTCAGACCGTCGTTTCCTGCTCAGATTTGGGAATTTTCAGGCCTAGAGGGAAAGTCCCTCGAGAGGAATGTTAGAAAGACAACACCGGATCCGCTTGGAGAGCGCGGAAAGGAAGGGAAGGAAAATCCGCAGCGAGAGCGAGGCAGGGCGCGAGGCGGTGGAGGACGCGCTGCTTTCCCGAGTTGAGCACAGAAGACCAGGCGACTGGAAGACAGGCGGAGAAGCCCAGCCCGAGGGTGGGGGCGGGGAGGCGGCTCAGTGGGCCTCTGGAGTGTGTGTGTTGCGAGTGTGTGTGTGTGTGTGTGTGTGTGTGTGTTGCGCGCGCGCCTGGCGCCTGTCCAACGTAATTTCCCATAAACCACATGCCTAAGTCGCTTAAAAAGGCTGTGCCGAGGAGCTGGCGGAGCCGGCTGGGGAAAGTGAAAGTTCGCCTGTTGCTCTCCGCGCTGTAGCCGGCTCTCCCCACTCCCGCGACAGCGGCCCGGCCCTCGGCGGGGCGCAGACTCCGCGGCGGCTAGCTAGCGAGCAAGCGAGAGAGGGCGGCCGACGCGCCCGGCCGGGACCCAGCTGCCCGTATGACCGCGCGGGGCGCCGCCGGGCGCTGCCCTACCACGGTAAGAGGCGGTCGTAGCGCAGGGCCGGGCAGGGTTTGGTGCTCGGCGGCCACGCGGCCCCTCGGACCCGAATGCCCGCGCGCGCCCGCTGCAGAGGCTCTTCGGTGGGCTCCTGTCGCGGTCTTCCCATCTTTGCGTGCAGGCTGCCCCGAGGCCCCGGGGGCGCTCGGGCTGAGATCCACTGCGGCCCTGCCGCTGCTGCTGGGGCTGCAGCGCTTGTCCAGGGAAGGGAAGGCGGCTCATCCTACTGCACGGAGGGCTACACTGAGCCACCCGCTGGCCAGAGAGGAGGGTTTGCAGCTCCGTGTCAGCCAGGGGCCCCTGCCTCTCCCTTCTGACAGACCGCTGCAGAGGGACTGGCTGAGTGGCAGTGCATTGAGTGTGGCGCCTTCTCCAGGGGGCACCTTCCCCATCGACCCCACACATGCTTTCAGGTTCTGCTGGGGAGAGTGCGCTTCTGGATGGAGAAAGTTCAGGGGTCATCAGCTTATAGAATTGTGCCCAGGAACTGCTGGCAGAAGGAAAGGTGCAGGGCAAGCCGCTACTTGTCCCAGCTCGCAGACGGAGCTGATGGGGACTTGGGTGGCTGAGTCAAGTCTGTTTTGGAGGGACCAGACCCCAGAGTTGCCCGGGGATAGCTCTGAATCTTTTTTGCAAACTCAGGTGCAGTTGTCCGGGGGAGACGCTGGGCTTGGAGGGGGTGGAGGAAGGTGTTGGGGAGCGGTGGACAGGGGCTGCTCGGGACTGAATGGAGACAGCAGGCAGCAGCTGCCATAGCTCCTAGAAAGTGCAGGGTGGCACTGTTAAGGAACATAAGTGGCCTCCCAGTGGGTTCGCTTCTGAGGAGCCCTGGAGGAGAATGGGAGGGGAAACCTGGGAGAAGAGAAGCAGGAAAGCATTTGGAAGGTCAGGGAGGGGTTGCAGGTGGGGTGAGAGGGAGGGCAGAGCAGATCCACTGGGGAGGAAGAGCCCGACCGAGAGGGGAGATAGGGCGGAGCAGGGAACCGGGGAGGGCGAGGTGACAGGCTGCAAGACCGAGACAAGGAGCCGGAGGGGAGACCGTGAGGCAAGAGAAGAAAAGTAAAGGGGGCGGCTGGCTTTGGACAGGGCAGCCCGAGGGTGCGCTTATGCCCAGGTCTCTCCAGGGACGGTCCGCTGGGAAGATGGAACGGGCTGGGAGGCCGTGAGGATGGACAGCTGGGAGGAGATGTGCCGCATCTCTCTGAGCCCTCCGCAGCGGTTCCTCCCTGGCTGCCCTAGAGCTGAGGCCGGTGGGTGGGAGGGAGAGAGGAGGAGGGAGAAGAGGCAGCCTAGCCAGATGCGAGCTAGAGCGTTAACCCTTGGGTGCCCGTCCAGATCTCCCTCTGAGGCAAAATTGGGCTCCCGGGAGCAGGGATGGCCCCCTTTGGCCATCTCCAAAGTCAGCCTCCCCCGTGGGGGCTGCACTCTCCTCACCCCGATGCCCGAAAAAGCACCCAAAGCCAGGCAGCCCTGGAGGTTAAACACTGCCCATCCCTTGAAGTGCCTGCGACAGGGGTGTCCTCCTGAGCATCCCCTGGGCCTCAGAGACTCAGCGGCAGCCAGCCTGGCCCCCCCCCCCCCCCCGCACCTGCACGGCCCAGTTTCCTGAGGATCTGGACAGTTGCTCCTTCCCAGGGCTACCTCCCCCGGCGCCCCCACCACCATGACTCTCCTCCCCCCTCCACATTCTTCCTCCCCCAAGTCAGGCCAGGACCCCCTCAGCATCCCTGTGCACAGTGGGACTGCGCATGCCGTGCCTCTTCCCTGCAGGTCATCCCTTCCCTCCGGGGCATCAATTCCTCCCCATCTTCCCAGGCCTCACTGAGGCCCCTCCTGGCTGCAGCCTCCCTGGTAGCCCAGCCAGGACCTCTTCTCCCTGGTAAGAGCTGGCCAACATTTGAGCTTTTAGTCATATGTAAATCAGCATGCCGTTGTGGGCTGTTTCCTAGCCTCTTTGTGTTTTTCCAACGTGCTGTTCACTTGCTATATTTGTCTCATTATCTGGATTACTGAGGCAGAGCCGGGAGCCCAGGAAGGTGCCGGCCCTCACCCCACCCTGACAGCACTTCCTGAATCTCAGGGCATCCTCGGCCAGGAGGCGCCCTCCAGCTGGGGACAGAAAAGCCTGAGGTTTTTTCTCTATCTCTGGCTGGAGAAGGGGAGGCTCAGGGCCAGAGAGAGAGGGCTGAGGGGCGAGGAGGAAGGAGAGAGGAAGGAAGGGGACAGCAGGGTGTTAGGAGCCAGTCCCACCACTCAGGGGCTCAGCAGCTAGTGAGTCAGTTGGGTGCTAAAGAGTGGAGAGATCTCAGAAAACACCCTGGCCCTCGTTAGCTGACTGGCTGGATGCGGAGCCGACAGCGCTCCAACAAGCAGGTGCCAGCCGAGTGGCCTAGCGCTGGCGCCACTGCCGCCGCCGTCTCTGGTTAATTTCAGTGCGCACATGCACGCGGCCAGGGCTCCAAAGGGCTCCAGCATGGGGTAGGTGCCCAGGGAAACTGAGCGTAGGCCCCTGGCTTTTTTGGTAGCAGAGCCAGACCCGCGTGGAATCAAGTGGAAGGAAAGACTGAGCCCGAGGGAAATGTCTCTGGCTTCGAGTCTAGAGGCCAGTGCACGGACATGAACTTGAGAGGAATGGGCAGCTCACAAGATACCTGGCTCAGTGCGCGATGCTGCAAGAACAGAAAAATGGGTAGAAGCAAGTCCTACACTCAAGGAGTTTCCTGTGTGACTGGAATTGGGATTAGCAGGCCTGCCACCCAAGCCCTTATCACAGGCCCTTGTGGAGTAACACTTGGCCTGAGTTCTTCTGGGAAGGTTTCTTGGAGAAGGTGACATTTGGGTTGTCATCGAGGGAGAGCAAGCTTGTGCAAGGCTGTTAGGCAACCTGAAGAAAGCTGGATTTGGGGAATGCTGCGTCCTGGGGTGAGGGGTGGAGCCGGTAGCCCTGCAGGCTCCAGGGTGTGGGGGTTCCCAGGGAGAGTGAGAGCTGGGGAGAAACGTGGCTGTCTCTCTCTCAGACATGGCTGCTGGTCTCTATCCTGGTGAGCAGTGGTATTGCCCAGGGGACGGAGCACTGTGACAAAATGATCGGTGACGGACACCTGCAGCTCCTGCAGCAGCTGGTGAGTGTGTGGCCCCGCCCACCCCGCTTTCTCTGCTCCAAGGACACTGAGGCAGGAGCCAATGGGACGAAGAGAGGGGTGGCAGGCAGAGAAGGAGGGCTGTGCGGGTTGTGCCTACACTGATGGTCCCCCTCACCGACCTTCTCAAGGTCAAGGCCTCTGACCGCCAACCCGAAGCCCCCTCTCACTCCCCTGAGGCAGGGGACAGGGTGGGCTGCCAGCTGGTTGCCCGGGGGAATGCTTGCCAGGACGCTGAAGTCCCTCAGTGGGATGCGTCCTTGTCCTCAGAGGGGCCAGCCCAGTCTGCCTGCTGTGCCCAGATGTTGTCTCCCGCTCCCGGATTCCCAAACGTGACGCCAGCCCAGCGGCAGGCCCTCCGCCAGTCCTGGAGCGCGGGCTCGTGCCTAACTCCCAGCCCTACGCCCTCACAGCCCTGGCTCTTGCCCCAGCCCTAGGGCCAGGATGGCTGCTCACCCTGGCCACGAAGGAGCCTGTGCCTCACTCTGACTGGGCCAGCAGAGTCACCAACAGTTCCGAACGTGACTCAGCCAAGCAGAATCAGGTTGCTGTCACGGCTGCTGTCTTGCTCAGGGGAGAACTGACCATCTCCCTGGCCAGCCAGACAGGGTGGGGTGCCACTGGCAAAGGCCAGCTCTAGGGCCCTGAGCTTGGAGCCTGCAGGCTGGGCTGCCTGCCTCACTTACCACCTCCCCCGCACTGCCCCTGCTCCTTTCCTCCTGCATGCAGCTGCCACAGAAAGCTAAGGGGGACGGGGAGCCCCTCCCCAAGGCTTCGCATCACAGAACCACTGCCCCGGGGGCCAGCCGGGGCATTAACTCCAGCCCTTACAGATCCTGAATCCTCAGAATTTGTCTAGCCTCTGCTTGAATTCCTGCCGCGACAGGGAGCTCACTCCCTCTCTAGGAGGTTATGTCCCGTATTCTCTCTTAGATAGGTCTTCCCTAGAACAAGTTGGCATCTGTCAGATTCCACGAAGTGGGAGGTAGGAGGCAGAGACTTCCTGTCCCTCTGCGGCCTTCCCTTGGGCATGTGGGAGGCACAGGTCTCCCCGTGCTTGTCTTTCCAGGTGTGGTTGTGGGAAGGTGGGTGAGGAGCAAACTCCGATCCACCCAGAAGCTCTAGTGCCCGTTGTCAGGCAAGCTCAGTCCAGCTGCGGACACCCTGCCACCCTGGCCTGCTCTCTCTTACAGATCGACAGTCAGATGGAGACCTCGTGCAAAATCTCCTTTATGTTTATAGATCAGGAGAAGGTGGTGAGTAAGGGCTCTTTTCAGCGCCCAGCTGGGGTGCTCTTCTCAGGGTGGGTGCATGTGGGAGCGCGAAGGCTGGAGTAATCCTAGAGCTGGGTGCGCCGAGGTGTGAGCACCCCTGGGTGCTCAGCATGGGGCGCCAGGGCCCAGGGCTGGGCAGAGGGAGGGGCTCACGTCCCCAGCTGCCCTCTTCTCCTGGCACGTGTCAAGACCTTGCTGTGTTCCGGGCACATTCCTAACTCAGTCTTGATGGAACCACTGTGTGGTACACTCGTCCTGTTTATTGTGCCCAGAGAGACCAAGGGAGCACAGCTAGTAAGCAGTGGAGGTCTGATTTGAACGCCGGCAGGCTGTCTCTGGGGCCTGAGGCAAACCCATACTTCTGGGTCACTTCTGCTTTGCTTAAGGATGTCACCTCCGACCAGCAGACAGACCAGTCGCCAGGGGGCTGGTCCAGCCCTTTCCCTCTTCCTCCTGCCCCACCCCAAAGCAGGCACCGAGTGCAGCCAGGGTGGCCTCCCCATCGGCTGTTTGCACAATTTGAAGAGCTGCCCAAACGCCCTCACTGCTGCCAGTGCACCCCTCGTCCCACCACTAAGGGGCGCTCTCGGAACCCTAACCGGCTACTTCCTCTTCCTTCCCCCATACCTGTCCGGGCTCCCCCTGTCCCCCACCCCACTGTCCCTCCAGAAGACAGCCTAGGTAGCTTAGCCTGGGGTTTATAAGCGCCAGTCTCCACCCTACAGCCCCAACCGCTACTCCCATTCCCTGCTCCTTCCTGCCCCCGAGCCTTTGCACAGCTCTTCCCAGTGCCCGCAGTGCCTTTCCAGCACCCGCCCCCGTCCCAGCCCTGACTCTGGGTGTGTTCCTCTCTGCGCCTCGTACAAACTCGCCTGGTGCCAGAGCTCATTCCCACGTGCCTGACCCACACACGCTCCTGTCAGATCTGGAGACCACCTCGAAGTCCAGAGAATACTCTCTCTATTTCCTTCATCCGGTGCTAGGAATACGGAGCTAAAGCAGAGCCTCCGTGGAGGTGGCTGCCACCTGCAGGGAGACCAGGCCCTGGGGTTCTTCCTGGGACCGCTGTGGCCTGCAGTGTTAGAAGGAAGCACGTGGAAAAGGGCTTTCTGTGGAGGCAGGCCAAAGGAGAGGCAGAGAGAGAGAGAGAGGCAGAGAGAGAGAGAGAGAGAGAGAGAAGTTCCCCAGAACCTCCCCTCCTAGGCTCCTTCCAGAAATCTGAAGCTCTCTCTAAACAGAGCCCACACTGCCCCCTGCACCGCAGTGCCAGATCCCAAAGAGAGAGAGAGAAAGGCTAACCAAGAGCAGTGTCCTCCTTAGCCTCTCCCCTGGGGTCGGGGCCAGGGCCAGGGGCAGGATTGAGGTCAGGGTAGGGCAGGCTGCAGCCCCCCTTCTGCTGGGGTGGGGGCATCGGGCACACAGCCGCGGGTCCCCGCCTCATCGGCCAGACCATCAACTCCGGGTTCTTTTCCAGGAAGACCGAGTGTGTTACATTAAGAAGGCATTTTTCTTGGTGCAAGACATACTGGAGAACATCATAAACTTCAAAGACAACACCTCCAATGCCAACGCCCTCTCCAACATCCAGGAACTCTCTGTGAGGCTGAACAATTGCTTCCCCAAGGACGAAGAGCAGGACAAGGTAGGAGGGGCCTGGAGCCCGGAGCCCTGCGTCAGGGCGCAGGGTGGCTGTGGCGGTCCCCTCCCTGCCCACATGCTCAGAGCGCATGCGCTTCCTCACCTCGAGTCTTGCTGCTCACTCGCTGTCTCCTTCCTGCCTTCATTCCCCTCACCTTCGCCCTGGACGTCCGGGCCGCAGGCGCAGCGCTAGGCCTTGACTAGTGTCTTCACGAACAAGCGCTGCCTGGTTCCGAACCTCACGGGGCGGGTCGTGCATAGGGATGGGCAGCCACGAACACACCATAGCACGAGCAAACAGAATGACAAAGCATGAGGGCCCTTCCTTCCTTCCTTCCACAGATAGTTGGTGAGCGCCCACTCTGTACCGGGCGCTGGTCCAGACACCAGGAAACAAAATGGAAGCAAAAATCCCCACGTTCATGGAGCTTATGTTGGGGGGCTTTGGGGGCAGCGAGACAGTGAACAAAGCAGGTCGAATAGGGGGTGCGCCTCCGGAGGGGGCGGCTGCGCTGCAGAAGCAGAAGCGGAGACCAGGGAGGGGAAGGTGGGAAGGAGGTGAGGGTGGGAGCCCCACCTGGGAGGGAGAAGCAGGGCTCTGATTTAAAAGGGGTGGGGAGGAAGAGGCAGGGAAGGTTTCTGAGTAAGAAAACAATCATTTGAGGCCCACCGATGGGCGAGTCGGGGAGCAACGAGGCTGGTCAGAGGAATCATTGGGGACCCAGAGGCTAGGCAGCAGGCAGCGTGGACAGGAGGGGTGGAGAGGAGAGGGGGCCGGAGCCGGATCCCCTGGGTCCTAACGACGTGGGGTTTGATGTAAAGAGTGAGGGGCAGCCCTGGTGAAGAGGGCAGTGGGCAGGCGGGGGACCTGACCTAATTTGTGTGTGAGAACATTCTGGCTGCTGTGCGGGGAGGCCTGGAGGCTGGGAGAGCAGCAGGAGGCCCTGGTCCAGACAGAGCCCGGAGGCCAGTGCCAGTGGCGCTGGTGGTGCCGTCTCAGGGGGAACAGAAGGAGAGGAGGCGACACTGGAGGGGCTCGGCTCCAAGGAGCGAGACAGAGGTCAGCAGAGGGAGCGTGGGATGGAGGGCGGAAGCCTGTTTTAAGGAGGTATTCAATCTGTGATTTTCCAATGTTAATGTGCTTCAGAATCACTTGGGGAGCTTATTTAAAATGCAGATTCCCAGTGTGCGCCGTAGAGGGTCTGATGCACTGGGTCTGTGAGTGGGCCCAGGGACTGGCATTTCAATGAGGCGCCCACCCTGCGGCGGGACATGCATGAACGCCGGTGGCCCAGGAGGGCCGGAGCCGTGAATCGGGAGGAGCTAGTCCCCAGCGGGCTTGGCTGGGCAGGCATTCGGAGCTCCTGAGGGGGGCGGACACTCTGTTTTCCCATGAAGAAAGGCCCGGGAGCCAGCTAGCTCTGCTCTCACATAGCCCTGGGGGAAGCTGGCAGGGACTGGCGTTCTGACTCTGCAGAGGAGGAAATGGGCCCAAACTGGGTAGTCCCTTCGGGCAGTGTCTCCAAGCTGGCGAGTGATAGGACAGACCAGGTCTTCTCATCCCCACCCCTTTTGTCGTCTGCCTGGTAAACACCGACGAAGGGCCTACTACGCACAGGCACGGGCGGGCACACAGCGATGCCCGCCACTTCACAGCCCCGTCCAGTTATTCCCCGTGCTGCTCAGTTTAAGGGGAAGCTTGGTGTCTGGAAGGCATGGGCAAGGAGGCCGTAGATGAGGCCACGGGCATGCATGGCGCTGTCTGGCCTGTGTGGCACCCGGGCGGGCCCAGGACAGAGCCTGGAGGAGTGCCAGCATTCAGAAGTCAAGGGCAGGAGAGGAGCCTGGGCAGGAGGAGCCTGAGAAGGAGCTGCCCGAGAGTCAGGAGGGAAGGGAGTGTGGGTGAGGTTTCTCAGAGCGCCGGTGGCTGTGGGGAGCCTGGGTCCCCCGAGTAGAAGAGAAGGGGGGAGAGCGCTTTGGAACTCCTTCCAAAACACCAACACGGAAGAAGCACAAACAGCCCCAGGGCCCGCCCCAGGCCCTTCTCCACACCACAGCACCACCGCCCCTCCCCAGCAACCCCTCACACGTGTTCTCTTTGCTCTGAGGCTGAGGCCAGCCGTTCCTGGCAGGGCCAGCAAGGGGCTGCAGGACCGGCCCTGGCTGCCCTCTCGCAGTCGCATCTCCCGCCCCTCTCCTCCTGGAGGGCAGGACCCTAGTCAGTCTAGCCTTCTTGTACTCTTTTGGCAGTGCAGGCTCTTTTCTGCCTCAGGACCTTTGCACAGTCTGTTCCCACTGCCTGGACAGCCCTCTCCAGCTCCGCCTCCTTTCCTGGTTAACTTTTGCTCATCCTGTAGTGCCTCCTTAGGGACATTCCCGCCCCACCCCCCCGCCCAGCCCTCTTCCTACACTCTGGGACCATTCAGCACTCCTTCACAGGGCTCCCTGTGCTTGGAACAATGGGTTTAGTGCCTGTGCCTTGTGGGGCTCAATGTCCAGCTTGGCCAGGGACCACCTCTCTCATTCATTGCATGCTTCCCAGGTAACTGCCACATGCCTGACACGTCTCTGTGCATGGAGGGCATCCCTCCTGGCCTCGGGGCTGATTCTGCCGCAAGCCAGGGGGGAGGGGAGGGAGAAAATCAAAGAGGAAAAGGAGGCAGATGTGGCAAAAGCCCAGGGAGTTTGACAGACAAGCTGGAGGCACAGGGTCAGTGGTCACTCTCACGCGGGGGAACCTACTCTCCTTCCAGGCCTGTGTCCAAAATTTCTCTGAGTCACCCCTCTGGTTGCTGGAGAAGATCAAGAATGTCTTTAGTGAAATGAAGAATCTTCTTAGAGACAAGAACATTTTCAGCAAGAACTGCAGCAACAGCTTTGCTGAATGCTCCAGCCAAGGTAAGCTCCAGAGGGCCAGCAAGTGTGAGGCTGGGGGAGGGCGTGTGGACCGGGGCAGGGATTGGGGGGTGGGACATGGGGCTGGAGGGACCCCAGGGAGGCAGCCTGGCTGCTACTTGTGCTCCTGTGTGTGTAGACGTGCTTGTCCTGTGTACATATATGGCTTTGTGTACCTCTGGGTGGTCTCGAGCACATGTCTCTCCTGACATGTGTGTGCATGTACACCTACATGTGTCTGCATGTCAAGGCATCAAGAAGGACCGTGCTGGTGGCTGTGAAACTAGGGAGTGGAAAGGGGGGCCCTCTTGGAGAGCCCCGCAGGCATGGCAGCTTTCCCCACCAGCTCTGCAGGCTGGCTGAGCGTGCGGGGGGTTCCGTGGAGAGCGCAGAGGCTCCGTGTGGAGTCGGGGTCCTGCCCCGGGACCCCTGCTGCGAGCCACCAGGATACCCTGGCTCCGGAAGTCCTCAGGATGCCTTGAGTGTCCCCTCAAGGGACAGGCTGGATTGGAAGTCTGAACGTCATCCAAACTCTCCCAGTGCTGGCACCAGCGGCACACGTGTTCCCCGCGTGTCCTCGTCTCTGCGTCCTGTGTCACGTGTGCCCTCCTCCACGCAACCTTGTTCCCCGAGGCAGACACTGCGGCCCTGACACCTGTTGATGGCCAAGTCCAGTCTCCTTGTTTCCATCCCGAGGCCTCCATCCTTGCCACGTTCCAGCCCCAGCCTGTCCCCGCCCGTGGCTACGGCAGCGTGGCCCTTGCTGTGCATGAAACCACCTTGCTGCTTCTAGCCGGCTCAGTGTCTTTGGGGCTTGTGGGTGTCTCGTGTTGTCCTTGAGGCTGCTGCTCAACCTCCTGGCCGGCCGCGGCTCACCCCTGGCTTGGCGTGTGGCCGGCTGGAACTCCAGGAGGGCTGTGCTCTGCTCTTCACCGACCCGACCCCTGCCTGTGCCTCTGAACCCTGCTCCTTCCTGCCTGCCTGAACACCCCGCAGCTTGCCCCCTCCCTGTCTGCTGCCAGTGACGCAAGCATTGGCTCCGGTGCTGTCCTGTCCTCAGCCCCAGGGCTGAGTCGGGGGACGTGGGGCCTCCCAGACCCTCACCCCTCTCCAGTGCCTCTGGGAGAGCTGTGCTAGAAGCTGGTGACTCTATCTCCTCCCCGTCTTTCTCTCTCCCTCTCTGTGGTTCTTTCAGATGTGGCGACCCAGCCTGATTGCAACTGCCTGTACCCCAAAGCCACCCCTAGCAGTGACCCGGCCTCTGTCTCCCCTCAGCAGCCCCTTGCCCCCTCCAGTGCCCCTTTGGCTGGCTTGACCCGGGCTGAGGCTGAGGGGGCAGAGGACAGTTCCCTCTTGCCCAGCGAGCAGCCCCCTCGCACAGTGGACCTGGGCAGTGCCAAGCAGCGACCACCCAGGAGCACCTGCCAGAGCTTTGAGTCATCAGAGACCACCCCAGGCGACGAAGGAGACCCCACAGGAGGTTCACCTCAGCCCCACCCCCCTCCCGGGGACCCTGTCCCTGGGTTGGAGGATGTTCTCGATTTTGTGCTGAGTACGGACTGGGCCCCAGAAGAGGCCTCTGGAGAAGCTAGTGAGGGTCTTGGACGCCAAGGGCCAGAGCCTTCCTCCTCCAGGCTGGGAGGAGGCCGTGCCCAGGCAGAGAGCACCAGACCCAGTGACATCATTTCAGCATCTCCATCCTCCGGGTCAGCCGAGGGCTGGCCACCAGCGGATGGAACTGGCACCTCCCTGCCCCAGTTGGGCCCTGTGAGACCCACTGGCCAGGCCCGGAGTCACACACCTGAGAAGACAGACCATCCCACTCTGCCACCTGGAGACCACCCGGAGCCAGGTTCTGCCAGGACCCCGTCACTGCGCCCGAAAGGCCTCAGCCGTCCCTCCACCCTCTCCGCTCAGCCAAGGCTTCCCAGCAGCCACACCTGGGGCAGTGTGCTGCCCCTCGGGGAGCTGCAGGGCAAGCGGAGCGCCAGGAGTGCCAGGAGCACCAGGGCACAGCGGAGCCCTGCAGGGCAGGAAGGAGGAGGAGCTCGTGAGGGGGCGGCCCTGGCCCACGCCCATTTTAACTCCGTTCCTTTGACTGACACAGGCCCTGAGCCGCCCCCCGCACCCCAGCACCGTGAGTCTCTCATCCGCCCGCTGGCGTCCGGGGGCGGCGTCATCCTGGTCCTGCTGGCCCTGGGCGGCCTGCTGTTCTACGGGTGGAGATACCGGGTAAGAGGAGCCCGATGACAGAGACGGGCATCTCATGGGGACAGTGGCACAGCCAGGTGGAGGAGCAAGTCCAGCTGGCAGCAAGCTGGCTGGGGCTCGGCCTGGTGCTCCAGATGCACAGACACAGGAGGCTGATTGAGCAAAGGTGGGAGGGGGCAGGGGTCAACATGGAGCGAAGACAGGGAGGGCTCGGGCTGTGAGGCCAACAGGGAGGGCTGGGCAGCAGGGAGTGGGAAAGAATCTTCCTGGGCCAGAAGCAGGCTGAGAACCCAGGTGGGAGGAAAGTGAGGCTGTGTGGGCCTGGGCCAGGTGTTCCCTGGGGCCGGGGGACCTCAGGCTAGGAGACAGCCTGCAGGGGCCCGTCAGGGAGCTCCTTGGCCCTGTGGCTGGTCCCCACTGCTGGGCAGCTGGGGAAGACTTGGGGAACTCTCACAGACGCCCCAGCTAGCCCTGCCTGGGGGTGGGGCCACGCTCCCTCCAGCTCCTCAGTGAGCCCGCTGTCCTCTGTCCCCAGAGCCATCGTTGGGATCCTCAGACAGTGCACCCTCCCATGGAGCGACCCGAGGGCAGGTGAGGCTCTGTAGGCGCCGGGGCCTTCTGGGCGTCTCTTTCCCCTCTGGGTTTGGGGGAGACTACCCTCCACTTGCTCGGAGGCTGTGGGGTTCAGAACAGGATTGGAGGGTGGGGAGGGGGAAGGGTGTCTCTTCTTTCCTATTTATCTGGGATCTTTCCTGATTTCCTCTTAGGGTTAGGTCTTGGGGGTCTTCTAAACCTGAGAGGGTTAGAGCCCCCGTGCGGGGGGTGGGGGGCGAACTTCCGGGTTTCCTCACTGCTCGGCCTCTGCTGGTGGGGTCTGACGCCACCCCATGCTCTGCCCGCAGCCCCCTGACCCAGGATGAGGACAGACAAGTGGAAGTTCCGGTGTAGAAGGAATTCTAAGGTAAGACCCTGGCTCTGGAGCTCTCTCTACCCCTGAAAACGAACTGCGTCCTTTTCCAGTCACCCTCACTTGGTGACACCACCAGCTCCCTGGAGGTCCACGCACTCACTCACTCGCGCCCCTCTGTCCTGCTCCGCCTTCCATTGGTCCCCAGGGCTGGCTGACGCCCCCTTTCCGGGGCCTCAGGACCCCTCCGTTCCCTCCGCCCCTCTGAGGCCAGGCACTGTTCTGTCTGCACTGGGTCATTATTTCTGCCTCGGGCTTCCAGTCCTCCTGCCCCCGTCCACACGCCACAGCCACCCAGCTCCTCTTGTGTGAGGTCCCTACCCTCCTGGAGAATGTCAGTAGCTGTGCATCGCCAGCCACTTCCAGCCACTCTTCTCAGCTTGGCTCCCAAGCTCCATCCGCAGCTGCCCCCCACGTGCCTCTTGCCACTTTCTTCTCCGCTTGCACCCTGGTTGGGCCCGTCTCTCCCGCCAAGATCATCCCTGCCTCCCTGCGTTCAGATTCATGCAGTTGTAGAACCTCAGTCTTGGAAGGGCTCTCAGAGGTCATGCGGCCGAGCGTCCCACCCCCAAGGGGCCTCCTCCCCTCTCTGCCTTCCTAACGGGGATCCAGCCAGCTTCCGATCGCACACTCCCAGAGCCAGGCCAGCTCCCTGCCATCGGCCAGTAGCACCATGAGGAAGTCCTTCCTCATGGGATGCTTTTAACCTGCTTTCTGGCCACCTCCTCCCCGCCCCCCGATGCTGGTCGTCCCCCCAATTCTCATGAGAGCCCTCTGATATCTGAAGTCAGTTATCCACGTCCCCTTTAAGAATTCTCTAAGCTAAGTGTGGCCAAGTCCCTCAAACATTCCTTATGTGATGTGGTTTTCAGACCCCTCACCATCCCGGTCGCCCTCCTTTGGACACACTCGTTTGTCAATGTCCCCCTGAGAATGTGGCGCCCGGCCCTGGACACAGTGCTCCAGACCCTGTCTGACCAGCTCAGAGTGCAGTGGGACCGTTGCGGTCCTTGATCTGGACAGCGTTCTGCTACTCGCACAGATTGAGATTGCATTAGCTTTTTCTTTTTTAAACGACTGCATCACACCGTTGTCATATATTGAGCATGTGATCTTTTAAACCCCCAGTTACCCCCCGCCCCATCAGCCTCTGTCAAGCCAGACCCCTGTCCTGTACTTGGGCACCTCAATGGTTTTCACCGAAGTGCAGGGGTTCATATTCGTCCTTGCCAAAACCACCCCATTGGGGTCTGCCCACTTTGTCCCCCCCCCACCGCCCCCCGTACCTACAGAAGTTGTTTCCATCCTAATTCTGTCTTCCGGGCCCTTCCAAGTGAGTCTGCCGCACGCTGACGGCCGCCTTCCGTTGTCCTCACCCACGTGGTTGATAAAAGACCCTGGTTCCCCGGCTCCCGGGCCAGGTGGCCCCGCCCTCCGCCCCGCCCTCCGCCCCGCCCACAGCCAGCCCCAGGAAGCCGTCCTGATACCGCCACCACCCTCCGGTAGCTCCTCCAGTTCACACCCCTCTGCTCTCTTGTATTTGGTTAATACTGTATCGACTTGCACAGACTTGGATGTTGTTTTTATACATTTCAATTCCTGTTTTACGTGTATGTGTACATTCTGCACTCCCGAGAAGGCTGTAAGCCCCTTGAGGGCAGGGACTGTGCCTCCCGCTGTTTTTGCATTTCTTTTCCCGGCCTGGGTTCTAAACCAAAGAGGGCTTCTCTGCACTTGCCAAGAACTCAATAAATGTTGACCGACTGGCTTCAGGGCTGACTGACCCATTGACTCTGGCCAGCTGTCTCTAACTGACCAGCCTTCTGGCTGACCAGTTAGCCGGCTAACTAACTGATGCTGACTGGTTGACCAGCAGGCTGGGTGGCTCTGACTGGCCAATGGACTAGCTAGTAGCCAGTCTAACTGGTTAGTTGTTGATTGGGGAGTTGATTGGCTCACTGGCCGGCGGGCTGAGAGCCTGATTGGCTGACTGGCTGGCTGGCAGACGAGTTGGGCACCCCATTCAGCTTTGCAGTCACACCCTGTGCCAAATGCAAGTCAGCACCCTAGGGGCTTCCCAGGTGCAGGGCGACAGTCTGGGAGATTCCCTGGCAGGTAGGGAATCTGACAGATCTTCCAAGCCAGGGGAGCCCATTCAGAAGAGAGCGAAACTATTGCAGCTGGAATCCTGGGGTCAACCTTGTGGGTAGGGAGAGTGGGTCAGGCGGGAATGGGCAGGGCTGTGGGGATGACCCAGATCTGTCGGGACTGCCAGGCAGAGGGTGGACTGGGGTCCCCAGGGACTCTGTGGCTCATCCTCTGGAGGGTGGCCAGCCCACCCCCCGGGTCTTGGCCGTCTGCCCTGTGCAGTCTCACGCTCCTTTCCCTGCCTGCCTCCTCTCAGGCCTTCCTCCCCTCCAGGTTTCACTCAGAGAGGGAAGCCAGGGCAGGGGCCACATCCAAACGCCCGCCTTGGATCGGTGGCTACAGCCCCCTTAGGTGGGCTCCGGCCAGGCCCTAGGAGACTCAGGGAGGTTCAGGGCCGGCCCCACACTGACTGCTGCTCAGACAAGAGATGGGAGAGGGCCTCTCAGAAAGAAGACGTGACACCAGCCCCTCCAGTTCGGGGAACCAGGAGACGGGGCGGCAGGCTGGAGCTGGCCCACTCGGCCCTCCTTCCCTGCTGGCCCCGGCAGTGCCTGTGGCCCAGCTGTACCCAGCGTGGCTCTTGTCCAGTTTATGGCTCCCCCGTCCTCTCCCTCCAGAGCATGGGAATGGGCTGGGAGCCAGAGGCTGTGGTCCCATCTTTCCCCTTGCCCATCACGGGCTTGGCCAGGAGGGCCTGTGGACGGTCAGGGAGGGCAGCTCCACACAGGGGCCAAAGTCAGAGTGCTGGATGGAGTCCAGGGGATTTCTGGTCTGGGAACAAAGCGTTCTGAGGATGCTGGGCAAGGGGACAAGGATGGGGGTGGGGTGGGGGAGAGCAGGGCCCTGACTCCCATCCGGAAGGAGCACGCCAAGTGATAGGGAGGGCGTTTCCGTGTCCCGGGTCACTTCTAGCGCTTCCTCTTCAGTTGCCCCTGCTCCACTGTCCCGATGCTTGTGTGTGATGACCCTCTGTGATGACCGACGTGGAGCGGGTCTGAGAATTCTCTTCTTTGCTAGAGTTAGCAGCTTTCGCCCTGGGCTCCCTGGACCACGGCCAGCGAGCTGGTCTTGCCTGAGGAGGGGTCTCAGGACACTCAGGTGGCCCCGCCCTCCCTGTCAGACCCCTTCCCTTGAGCGATGCCTCCCTCGCCTCTGCTCAGAGCCCCACCAGGCTTCGTCACCTCCCTCTGTGGTCCCTTGTACCCAGGAGGAGGTAGGAGGTGAGGGCAGTCTGGCCGGTGGCTGGGACTCCTGCCAGAGAAAGCTGCCTGGTCCCTTGCGGCGGCTGGGGTGGCTGGGAAGGCGAGGGAGAGGACGGAAGGGAGGCCTGCCTGCAGCACCACCGCCGGCAGCCCACAGGGGTGCCGTGACTCCCCCCCCCCCCCCCCCCGCGCCCGTGTCCTCAGCCACCCCTCCCTCCGTCCCCACCCCGCTGACGAGCCTTTCTTTCTCTCTCCTACAGCTGGGCGCTCAGGACAGTCTCTCCACGGCAGGAGACCGCAGGGCGGGGGGTGCCCACCACCCTCCTCCTCAGCCATTCTCCCGGGGACACAGCCTGCCTACCACGAGAACGCTCGCCTGCCCAATGAGACCAGAGCAGCCAGGCCGGGGTCCCTCCGCCCTCGCCCCACAGACTCTGGACTGACTCGGAGGGAGCCGGAGGATGCCCCCCGCCGAGCTGCTGATATTTATCGTGGGCCCTGGAGGCTCCCACCCACGTGAGGGAGGCTGGCGAGCCCAGCCTAGCACCCTCCGCCCCTCAGGGGCTGCTCTGTCCTCCTACCCCCCCGCCAAGCCGGCCCCTGGGCCAGGGACCCAGAGGCCCGAGGATGTGGACAGTAGGGTGGGCACTGAGGAATGGAAGAGCCCTCGTGCCCAGAGGACCTGTTTGGTGCCAAGGGATGGATCCCTGCCCCAACAAGCAGGGACTTGTCCCGGAGAGAGAGGCATGCGATTCGCAGGGCGGGCCGGCGGCGGCCGGGTTTCCCGGAAAGGCATGCGGCCCGGACGATGGCGAGAGAAGGCCTGCTGGGCTCCGCTTGCCCGAGCGTCCTCTGCTGGTGCCCTCAGTGCCTGCCTGGCTCGAAATGCCAAGGCGAAGACCAGGTCTGGCCCTGCCCTGCCGCCCTGCCGGCATCTGCCAGGGCTCCTCTAGGGGGCTGCCCAGAGGCCCCCCGCCTGAAGGAAGCCATTGCACTGTGAAGACTGAACCTGCCTGCTGTACGGCCTGCCCATCCATCCCGTGAACGAACATCCGTCCGTCCTCCCGTCCCTCCAGCCTCTCCCCAGCTTCTGCACTGAGCGCCCGAGCCGGCCTCGCCCGTGGACCGCCGGAGCCCCGGAGCCCTGACCTTCTGCTGATCCTGCCTGTGACTCCCTGGGGTGGATCGGGGCGGGAGAGCTGCCTGGGCCGCCAGCCAGAGCAGGTCTCCAGGCTGTATTGTTGGCCCAGGTTTCTGCATTTTGCACTTTGATGTTCCCCAAAGGGAAGTGACTAGTGGGAGGGAGAAAAGGGAGGGGAGGGCAGAAACAGGCACAGGGAGGGTCTTTGAAATTATGGGTATGCCCCTGAGGTTGGGGGGAGGTGTCTGCACCCATGGCCTCTGCCACAGCCACAGCTGCAAGGCCACTGCCCGCAGGGACCTGGGCCTGGGCAGGTGGTCCCTGTTAGGAGCCTGGTAGGCAGTGATACCTCCAGCTCTCACCCCAGCCACCCACCCACGACTACCAGGACCAGGCGAGCCTGGGTGGGGGAGGGCCAGGACACCTGCTTCAAGTCTGCCTTGAGGGCCTTGGCTTCCTAGCCGGCCCACAGCTGTGGCTCCAGAGCTGAATAGCAGGTGACAGGGTTATCAATGGCCCTTGGTCCCTTTGTGCTGCTGTGTCCCTCCTCTCCTGCTCCCTGGGCCCTCCACTTGGAGACCCCGCCTTGCCTGGGCCCTGGGCTGGGGCCCACGACCTGCCTCCCCCGCCCGCCCACTGCTGCCAGCTGAGGGAAGGAGGCAGAGGACTTCCCCACGGGGCTCCTCCTTCTCGCCACAGACTCTAGATTTGATGCTAGAACATGTGTGTTTAAAAGTGGAAGGAAACAAGTCATTCCTCCCCCATCCCCACCCCTTAAACCTATAGTATTTTATAAGTCAAGAAAGCAAAGAGCTTCTGCAATGGGTTGGATTTGCTCTCTTGACCCAGGAACGGGAGGGCCCCGGCCACCTCTGGGCGGCCCCCCGGCCACCCGCACAGGAAACCCTTCTTTTTCTCTGAGAAAGCCGAGAGGGAACATTGGCTCACACACTGTGAGATTCTGTTTTTATACTTGGAAGTGGTGAATTATTTTATATAAAGTCATTTAAATGTCTATTTAAAAAATAGGAAGCTGCTTATATATTTAATAATAAAAGAAGCGCACAAGCTGCCAGGCGTGAGTCACGGGAAACGTTGTTTTTGGGGTGTGGGTGGCTTTTTCCGAGGTGCTCAGGGAAGGAAGCTGCTCCCCAGGTCCCAGCCCTTTACCGAAACCTCCCGCTCTGCTGCCTCCTGAGCACCCCGGTCTGCGTATCGGCTTAACCGGAAGACGACAGGAACCAGCGACCTCAGCCTGGCCACCAGCCGCCGCTGCAGCCCAGCCTAGTCCAGCCGGGGAAAGAGGCTGGGTGGGCTCTGTCCGAGGGCCAGGGGCTGCGAGGACCAGGCTCCGGACCTCTGACCCCTGCTGTCCAGGGCACAGGGAGCTGGCCAGGTCCTGGCATGGCCCCGGGGTGAATGGGCAGTGTGTCTGGGCTGGGAAGTGGGTGAGGATGGGAGGGGGAGCGAGCCAGCAGGCTGTGAGATCCCGCTGGCGGTGGAGAGGAGGCCGAGGATGGCTCGGTGAGGGGTTGGCAGAGGGAGGTTGGTGGGGAGCAGGGTGGTTGAAGCCCAAACATGCCCCTGGGGCCAAGCTGCGACAGGAGGGGCCTCCCCGCCCCTGGGAGTGTGGTGGGCCAAGTTTTGGATCGCTGGTTCCCCACGCTGGCTCCTGTAAGAACCACTTGGGTTGTTTCAGAAGACACTGATGCCCATGCCCACCCCGATGAACAAAACCAGGACCTGGGGGTGAGGCTCCGACACCAGGCATCGGGGGTTTTAAAGACATCGAGTGATTCCCGTGTGATTGGGGGCGCGGAGCACGTAAAGCGATGTGGTGGCTGGTTACGTTTGGTTAAAACGAAGTAGAGGCAAATATTCAGTTCCTCAGCCACACTAGCCACGTTTCACTGGTCCCACGGCACAGAAATAGAACATCTGCGTCTCGAAGGAACCCTGCTGGACCGTGCTGCCCAAGACCATGGGTCCCTGCCCTTAGGGGCCCCAGGTGATAGGACAAGGTCTGGCGCCAAGCAAATTTCGCTGGGATCTGAGTTCCCAGATGTCTCTGTCACCCCTCCTTGTACCCATGACCCCCACTACCACCCTGTCCTCATTATTCCCCTTTAGCTAGCTCTTCCCTTCTTATCAAAGTCCTCTTGAAACCAGAAAAGACACCGGCATTCCGGCTGCCTGTCACTACCAAACCCAATAAGCGATGACAGCCATTGAGTCTTTATGGGCGCTTTATTCAGATGGCCAGCGATTTGAGAAGATGGTGGGTTCATATCCCAACAGACCAGCTTGCCTTCTCTTTCCAGGCCAGACTTTTTATAATGGGGGAATAAACAAGATGGGGTGAGGGCTCTGAGATTCAGAGAGGATTGGGTGAAAGAAGCTGCGACATTCCTGTCCTGGGCAGTCAGCTGTTCCCAGGGGCGGGTGGTCCTCTGTCTCTCCCTGGAACACAAAGGCCGGGATGCCTCCAGTTGTCCCCAGGCGGTAATCCTCAGCAGTGCCCCAGGAGGTCGGCTGTTTTCCCAGGAGCCAGGACAGACCTTATGTGTAGTTTCTGAAACAAAAGCTTTATCATACACATTACTTACTAGACTTACAACTTTTTACCTTAAGCTAAAATTTTCCAACTCTTGAGTCCCCTATCACCCTCGGAAAAGAAACTTACTCGTTATCTCTTCCTCCAAGGCCCATCTTAAAAGTCACCTCCTCTAAGAAGCCTTCCTGGCCAGACCCAGGCCCCTGAGGGCCACCACAGAGCCTTTTTGTCCGTCTGTCCGTCCCACCAGGCTGAGCTGGGGCAGGAACTGCACTGCATCCCTCCTTGCATCCCAGTGTCTAAGAGGGTCTGGCACAGGGCAAGTGCTCAATGAATGTGTCAAAAGATTGATACAGGTCTGAATGCACAAATGGGGGCGTGGTCATGCAAATTATGACCAGATTTCATTGGTGGCCTTTTCTGGGGCCTTACTGGTATTACCTGATGGCATGTATAGTGAATAAGTACCATTCATTAGCCAAGCAGAGAAGGTATTTTCAGCAGAAGGGGTTCCCAGCTTCTGATGGAGAAGGGTAGAACCCTGACCGATCACTGGGCTGTGGATGGAATGGGTAGTTTGAGGCCTTCGAGCAAGGATTGGCAAAAACTCAACCACCCCCAAACCAAATAAACCCTCCCCCTCACCTCCCATTCCGGAGCCCCCGGATCAGCACTCCTCTCCTGGGCTTGCCACCTGCTTGAGGAGCGTCCTTTGACCAAAAGCCACTTTGGATCCAGAGCAAGAGGACTCTGGTAGCTGGCGTGAATCTCTTACTGCTTAACTGTGGGAACTCGGGCAAGTATTTCACCTCTCTGAACCGCAGGTTTCTCGTGTAGAACTGCTTTAAGAATGCAAGCCAGGTACACCTGGTCTGAGGTTTAAGTGAAGGGAGACGCCTGTGGACTCCAAAGGTCTGCCCCCAAATCAAGTGCGTTTTGGCTCCACCAGCGGGTCTCACGTTGCCCATACCAAGCACAGCCCCACTCCGGGTAGGCACCAGGGACCCAGGATGCTGCCAGGGCCTGGCTGTTGTCAGAGGCAGGTGGCCGGGCTGAGCGCTTCCTGCGGGGGTAAGGATTCAGATACCTCAGCGATTTCTGGCTGGAGGGAGGGGGCAGGTAGGAGAGCAGAGGGGAAGGTGGCCCTGGAGTGTGTCCGGCGGGTGCTGTTAGCAGGCAGGGTCGGGAGCTCTGGTTTCGAGGATGCAAGCAGAAGGCGCGGCCAAACCCCAAACCATTATCCGGCCAGAGACAGAGAAGTGAATCAGAGGCAGCCAGGAAGAAGCCTGAGGTTAACCTCGTGCAGATTGCCAGCCGGGGCAAGGAAGGGGTTGCTGGGTGTCTGGGCTCCGGATGGGTGTCTGAAGACCCCTGGAACAAGGTGTGGAGGAGGTCACCGGAGTGTGGGCAGAGCCCAGGCAGCCCCGAGGAGGCCCAGTCCGCTGCTGGGCAGCCCCGGGGAGAGAACCCACTTTCCCCCACTCCGGTGAAGTGCCCTCTGCCAGGGCAACACTTTTTTCCCCTGGCTCCACTCCAGTGTCTGGGAAGAGGGCGGTGAGCAGGCCCTGCTGCTCTGGAGGCTGGGACTGCTGAGGGAGCAAGATGGGCCACACCAGCCTGGAAATCCCCGGGGCAAAGGGACAGAACCACAGAGAGGCTCTCTACACGCTGCCCCCTGCCAGTTGGGGCTTGAGGGCTGCAGGCGCGGGGCCCACGCTGATGGGTCGCTGATGGGTCGCTGCTGCCTGCAGGCACCTGGGGCAGAGTGGTTGCCCCTGTTAGGATGGAGCCCAGGAAAGAGTTCCTATAGCATCAAAATGAAATTGATGTTAATCTAAACTAATTGTTATAACTTAAGTTGCTTATGGTAATCCCCGGGGCATCCATTTAGAAAACATATAATAAAAGAGACGACAAGATCATTAAAATGGTATGCTTGAGTAGCTTTCTTCGAAAGCCTCGCTCCCCGGCTGTCAGGGACGCCCTGAGGAGGGGAGAGGTGCCCGCGACCTGGCCCCCTGCCCTCAGGCACCACCCTTCCCTGAGCGTAAAACAACAACAGTCCTTAGTTGTCCAAGTGCTTTCTCAAAGGTTTCCTCCTCGCAACCCTGGGAGGCAGGCTTTCCGACATCCGTTCTGTAAGTGAGGGCTCCGAGGCGCTGAGGTGTTAGGTAAACAGCCGGAGGACGGATATAAGTGTGAAAGGCGGCCTTAAAACCAGGTCTTATTCAAGTTCAGGGCTCCTTCCTCCACAGTTCAGCTCTGTACTCGGCCACCAAGACGCTGGCTTCCTTGTCCTTTCTGTAAGTTTTCTTTTTCTAAATTTTAAAATATCTTTAAAATCTTAAAAAATAAATAAAATAAAATAAAATAAAAATCAAACATACTTGCACACCAAAGCAAAGAGATAGTGAAAGGCGCCTCCCTGTGCCCATCACTCAGCTCCAAGAGCCAGGGCCAATCTCCACCCATCTGTATGCGCGCTGTCCCCGCCCCCTCCCCTCATTTTGCAGCAAATCCCAAATATACCCTTTCAGATGGGAACCTTTCAATCCATGTGTCTAAAAGGTAAGGATTTGTTGTTTCGACTTAACCACAAATGCTGTTACCATTTCTGAAAAATTAATACTTCTTTAATATAATCACTAACACTAAGTTAGTGTTTCAGTTTCTCTGTCCCTTAAATATCCTGTTGAGTTTGTTCGAATCCAGACCCAAATATTATACATACCTGACAATGGGTAGACACATTTCTTAAGCCTCTTTTCATCTAGAGGGCCCCTCCCCTCTCATCTCCCATCTGAGCAGTTTATCTGCTGGGGGGGAAATGACTCATTTGTGCTGCACAGTTTCCCAGAATCTGAGTTTTTCTGATTGCAATGGCATCGTGTCACCGATGTGTCCTCTGTTCTAATAAATGGGAAGTTAAACCCAAAGACTTGGTCAGATTCAGGTTCGATTTTTTGACAAGCGTACTCCATAGGTGCTGCCGTATGCTTGGATCAGGAAGTATACAGGTCTGACCATCTCCTTTGTCCTCATCACATTTTTATCTGTAAAACTTGGAAACAGCCCTGGCTGGTGTGGCTCAGTGGACTGAGCACGGGCCTGCAAACCAAAGGGTCGCCGGTTCAATTCCCAGTCAGGGCCCATGCCTGGGTAATGGGCCAGGTTCCCCGGGGGGGGGGGGGGGGATGCGAGAGGCAACCACACATTAATGTTTCTCTTCTTCCCTTCCCCTCTCTAAAAATAAATAAATAAATAAATAAAATCTTTTTAAAAAGCCCAAAACTTAGAAACAGTTTACAAGTCTGATACTAGGGGAAAAGTTACATATTGATATTTCATTGTTACTATGGAGTTTTATGCAGTCATTAATAATCATAGTTTTCAAAACATATTGAGTGATAAGGGGAATGCTTACCAAATAATGTTAAGAAAAAAGCAGGAATAAAAAATACATATGGAATGCCAAATATCTATACAGAGGAAAAAGATGAGAAGATACCACTAATTGCAAGAAAAAAAATTATGCTAATAGAGGCTTTTGCTAAGGGTCAGAGTGGGAGATTTATTGCTTTCTTTATTCTTTCTGTATTTTTCAAGTTTTAGTAATATGTTCATATTACTTTTGTAATCAGAGAAAATTGAAAATGTTCAGTGGAAGGTCTGTAAGTGACGCTGTGATACTGTTACAGAACACACAAGGGGGGCCTGGGACGATATACTATTATTGAAAGAAGGCCCCCGGTCCGTTATGTCCGCCGCCAGCGGAAAGACATCTCTTAATGCCAGAGATTTGTGAAAAGGAAAGGAAACGTTTATTTAATGTTATATTAACTTAAAGTAGTGACCTAATGTCTTTACCAAAATCCCAAAGTCCCTTAAAAACACCCACAAACAGACAGTCCTTCCTTCCTTCCCCCTTTGCCCAGTCCAGAGTACTGTATCTCAGGAAAGGAAATAGAAGTCCATGGCTTAGGCAGTCCTCTGGTTCTTCCCAGTTAGAACTCCATCTCGACCGGGGTTCTCGGCACCCTCCGCTGAGTCACCGGGATCTTTGCTAAAACCAGGTGGTGGTTCTTCTTTCTAAAGCTGTGGGGGTCTCTACTCTGCCAGGCTTGTGGTTCTCTCTCTCTCAGGGCTGCAGGAACGGAGAGTCCTCACTCTGTCAAAACTGCATGGTTCTCTCCTCCAAGGCTGCCGCGTGGTTCTCCCTCTCTCAGGGCTGCAGGAGTCTCCACTCCGTCAAGGCCGCGTGGTTTCTCTCTTCAGGGCTGCGCATGGCTCTCCTTTTTAAAGCAGCACGGTTCTCTTTCTCTCAGGGCTGTGCATAGTTCTCTTCTTCTGGGCTGCACATGGCTTTTCTTTTTAAAGCAGCCTGGTTCTCTTCTTCAATGGCTGTACATGGCTTTCTATTTTATCGAGTCTGCGTGGTTTTTCTCTCAATGGCCGCCAAATCTGGGTTTTAAATTTCCGCGGCCAATCTTCTTCTGCAGCCCCATTTCCGACTCCTCTCATATTCGGCTTTACATGTTAGAACTCTTGTTCTTCTAGCTTTACTGGGCTGCCATTATGAGTCTGGGCAGGCGTGGCCCTATGTCCTGGAGTCAATCTTCTCTGAGCTCTCACGCAGGCGCTATAACTCAGGGGACCTGCCCTCCCCAGTCTGGGTGGGGAAGTTACTTCTGTTCCCCTGGCTTAGAGCTGATCACGGCTATTTAACATATCTATGCAACCAGCCAAAGGCCATAGATATGCTAAATGACCAACCCAGGGGTTAGCTGCAAGGCTGTTGCTATGCAAAACAGCTCTCAATGGCCCTGCTCTATTTGTCTCTTCCCCCAACCCACACCCTGGCGTGGGGGATGGAGACATCTTAAAATTTCTTGGACACCTTAAGTTCTGGACTCCATTTCAAATGCCTATTTGGGGCCCCCCTCTTGGCTGCACTCTGTAACAATACTGCTGAAGTCGCCCCCGGGACCACAGACAACATGTTACCTTCTGAGGCAAGGTCTAAACACACACGCAGTCTGACCGCTGGACTAATTACTGGTCAGTGGCCAGTTGGTCCCTGGCTGTCTGATGTCTCTGAATGCTGATTTGGTCACAAAGACCAGCCCGCTGGTCCCATGGGCCCTCCTAGCAGGAGTAGAGAATGGTTTGTCAGAAAGGCCAGAAGAGAAGACCCTTCGGCTTAGCGGGCCAGGTCGGTGGGCATGGGTCTTCAGAAAGCCGGGGCCACCGCCCTGTGCCCTCCTCCAAACCCCCCATCCCAGGACCTCCCACCGACAGCTGCAGAGACACAACCCGCCTGGCAGCCTAGACCACTGGGGACCACCTCGGACCACCGCAGACCACCGCAAGGACGAGCAGGGCTGGACCAGCACAGCAGCCCACGACCTGAGGCGTGCTACCAGAGGGTCCCTCGGCCCGGACTGCAGCACCAGACTGCAGGGCTGAGCCAAACGAAGAAGAAAGAAGTGAGAACTCCCTTTGTGATTTCAACCTTCTGCTTCCCAGGGTCTAGGCTGCCCGAGATCAACATCCTGAACAAAGCAGGCATCAGGCACTGATCTACATGACAAGGTTAGAGTTCAAGGTTTCCAAGGCCTTGTCCTGCTCTGGCACTACTCCTCCCTGGGACCGGTTTCAAGTCTCTGGGCCATTTCAACTCTGCTAAAAAGAGAGCGGATGAGATCTTTTGTGTCCTCAGTGATTATTTAAACTTTGTCCTCAGATGTATACCATCAGGTTGTGGCGCAGATGTCTCTGTCTGGCTGTCTCTCTCTCTCTCTCTCACACACACACACACACTCACACACACAGAGTGTGCGAGCCGCAATCACACCGCAGCCCAAATTCCACTCGGGCAGCTCAGCTCCCAGGGAGACCACAAATTACTAGGACGACCCTCCAGTCAACCAGTCTCTTCCACGTCGTTCTGGCGCCCTTGGAGCAGATGATATATTTTTAAACTTTTCCTTTTCTGTTTATCAAGTTAGCACAAGCTGATGATGGGAAAATACAAAAGAAGTATAAATAAAAAAATTGAAATCACTATCTTACCCACACGCTTTCGCAATAACCACAGTCAACATTCTGCTGTATTTCCTTCCAGTGTTTGAATGGTATATTTATACTTCCCTAGAGTTACATCATAAGGTATGTACGGTTGTATATCAATTTATACTTCATATCATAATCAGGAACCCTGTCCCAGATCCTTACAGTTCTGCATAGATAACCTTTTATTCTTTTATTTGCTATGGTTTTCTGAGCTAAAGAATCCACAGTTATTTACTGAGCTTGCAGTATGTACGCAGCAGGTATGGCGAAGCATTTGAAGGCAAGTGACTACAATGTTTCTGTCTGGGAGGGGAAGGAGATGCAAATGTACAAAGCTTTCCGACCAGGGCCAGGGAGGAGGGGTGAGACGGGACCGGTGACTATGGGGTCCAAAGTTTCCAAGCTGACAACTGGTCCACAAGATCTGACCAACCTGACCCTGCGTGAGTCTTTTCGTTTCTCTGTGCCTCAGTTTCCTCACCTGTAAACCGGGGAGGACAATAAAAGTACTTGTATCTGAACTGTCCTAGAAAAGAGTACTATGTGAGTGTTGGCTATTTGAGCTTTTGGGGGCGGGGACTACCAAAATATTTCAGAAGCTGTTGCTTGGTTGTCAAAATATTTGCATTTCTAGCACATTCTAATGTAGGAACTATGGTGCAAAATAGTTGAAATCTGAACCGTCCTGGGAGACACAGAATAAAGGCCACCCTTGGAGGAAGCCTGAAGGGAGGGGTGGTGGGAAAGGGAGACAGAGCGACAGAGAAAGAGACAGAGAGAGACACAGAGTGACAGAAACAGAGAGACAGAGACAGATGTCCTCACTAAAGGTCAGTGGAGAGATTTGAAATGGGCCTGAGAACCTTCCTTAAAAAAATCACAACCCACCCCTGCCTGGCGTAGCTCAGTGGATTGAGCGCGGGCTGTGAACCAAAGTGTCGCAGGTTTGATTCCGAGCCAGGGCACATGCCTGGGTTGCAGGCCATGGCCCCCAGCAACCGCACATTGATGTTTCTCTCTCTCTCTCCCTCTCCCTCCCTTCCCTCTCTAAAAATAAATAAATAAAATCTTTAAAAAAAAATCACAACCCTTTGATTTACAATACTGAGGGAGAGGAACCACATCTGACTGACACCCCCCTACTGGACTTGAACTCCATCCACAGAGCCTGCCCACCTCGAGGCCCAGGGATGGTCAGAGAAGCTACTCAGCTCTCCTCCGTGCAGCCGCAGGGCACAAAGCCGAAAGAGACGACGACCACCCTTCTCGACCAGTGACGGCCCCTTCATTTTAACCGGGAGCCAGAACCTGAGCTGGGACTTTGGTTCCAGCGCAAACATTCTGCACTATTTTTTCAGCACAGTGTAACCGGATACAGGGGTATCAGCAGCGGTCCAAACAGAACATGCTTGAACAGCATCAACTTTTTGGCTCACCATGATACAGCCTCTCGCCCAGAAACGATTCTCTTCATTTTTCACATGGTTTGACAAGGAGTGACTTTCCATTAAAAAAATTCTTTTTTCACTTGAGCAGAATTTTTTAAAGGAAAAAAAAAAGGACTAATAAAGACACGCCCATTGCTGAGAGAGCCCCGATGGCGAGGTGAGCCCTGACGGGTGTCCCTTCATGTCTGACCCGCGCAGTCTGGGGTCAACGCCGGACGCCTCACGAGGAGCCGGGAGCCTCGTGAGATGCTGCCGGTGGAGACGGGACAGCCCAGCGACAGCTGCAGGTCAAGGACAAAGACTGGGGTCCAGCCAGTCTTTCAATTTTGCATATGTTTTATCACTTGATCTGTGAGGTAGCTCTTTTTATGATCTACACCGAGGGAGCTGAACCCACAGAGGTCAAGTCACCGAGCTGATGTAATGAAACCCCGGGGCGTCTGTGCCCAGTTCTTCAGCCTGCTGGGCCTCTGCTCCTCCAGGAGGAGAACTCTGCCGAGTTCATCCTCAGAGCCCCATCGCACTCAGCACAGCTCCCAGTGGACAGTCCGAAAACGTTTGCTTAGTGAATGAATGGGCAGGTCCTTGGACGGTGCCTTCACTCTCCGCACTTCAGAGGGCTAGGTCAGACGGCTTTAACAGTCCTCCCTGCGTGGAAGAGGTGATGGCAACCCCTCTGCGACCTCCCTTCTGACGCCTGTCCCCGCTGTGCCAGCAGGAAAGAGCCAGGGTGTCCATCCCGTTCTGTAACCCTTCTTCCACGGAACAGACCGCATTCATTTCCCATCGCTGCCATGCCAAGTGAGCACACACACAGCGGCTTCCAACACGACGAACTGACTCTCTTACAGTTCTGGAGGTCAAAAGTCAAAATCGGTCCCACTGGGCTCAAGTTCAAGTGTACACAGAGCTGCTTCCTTCTGGAGGCTCCAGGGGAGAATCCCTGTCTTTGCCCTTTTCAGCTGGTAGAGGCCACCTCCGCGCCTCGGCTTGCGGCCCCGCCTCCGCCTTCGAAGTGCGCCCCTCTAAGCTCTGCTCCCACCCTCGTGTCACCTCCTTTTCTTCCGCAGTTGGCTCCCCCCTTGCCTCTCTCTCCTACGGACGCCTGTGACTCCAGGTCCACCCGGATAAGGTGACGTTCACAGGGAGTTACAGGGAGCTGGGCATGTTCCGGAGGCATTCTTCAGCCTACCACCGTTATCGTAACACTTAAGATTTACATTTTTTACAAGGATTTTTAAAAATGTATTTTTAGAGAGAGGGGAAGGGAAGGAGAGAGAGAGGGAGAGAAACATCTATGTGAGAAATCGGTCTTTATGTGTAGGTGCCTCAACCCAGGCATGTGTCCTGACCGGGAATCGAACTGGCGACCTTTCCCTGTGTGGAATGATGCCCAACCCACTGAGCCACACTGGTCAGGGCAAAATTTACATTTTTAAAAAATATTTGAAAAAATATTTTTAAATTTATTTTTAGAGCTGGGGGATAGGAAGGAGAAAGAGAGAGAAACATCAGTGTGATGCAGACCCCAGCCCACAGTGTCCGTGTCATCACGGATGAAACGAGACATTCACACAGACTACCGAGTACAGTGGAGGAAAAGGGACAGCATGGCTTTTCTCTCAAGGGGAGCAAAAGCCTTGGCCCTTGCTGTGACTGGCCTTTATTGGGTTTCTCGGCACATTACATGATGGTCCTCATTTACTATGCACAGGTTTGCTGTAGGTGGTTACCTTTTACAGAAAACAAAGGAGCCAGTGCTGCTAATCACATCACAGAAGAGGGATATTTGCAAAAGAAAAGGCAAAAGTGGTTGAACCGGTTACATTTGTCCTTGGAAGGTTTAGCATGGAATTTAGGAAGTTGCTTTGCAGTAAATGTCCTCAATTCAGGGTGAGGGAGTTTTTTAGCAAGAGCAAAACTCAAGGCAGCTTAGGCCCATTGCAGGCCTGATTCCTCACGAGAGAACTTACTATGGGTGTGGGTCCTGTGCATCTCCGAGTGGGAGCTGGGCCCACGCCACGCAGAACAGTCTCCTACAATTAGTGTGTGGTCGCCTCTCATGCACCCCCTACTAGAGACCTGGCCCACAACCCAGGCATGTGCTCTGAGTGGGAATCGAACCGGTGACCCTTTGGTTCACAGGCCAGTGCTCAATTAACTGAGCCACACCAACCAGGGCAAAATTTACATTTTAATTGTGGATTTTCCTGTCTCTCTAGCACACTCTCAGCAACATGAGGGTAAGAACGGTACCTGATTTACCTCTACATTTCAGCTCCTAACGTGGTACCTCACATACAGTGACTGCTTAACGAATAATTATATGAAGAAAGAATCCCATGTCTATGGATTGCTTCTGCCTAAAAGACCATCACAGTACAACATTCCAAAGAAATCTAAATTGAACTTCAAAGAAGTCTTGAAAGATGAGTCCGTCTTTAGCAAAACTCTCTTGGAGACCCAGAGAAGGAAGTCACATAGCGCATTAAACAGCAAAGCTTCCTAAACGTACCCTGGAGACATCTCTCCCTCCCCCGAGCACTTTGCTCAGTCTCTCCACTTGCCTGCCCAACCACTGTAATTGTTCCCAGGAAAAACGCAGGAGCATCAGGATTTAATTTTGACACTACCCACTCTCAGCCAATCAGCAGTCTATCAGGAATGGGGAAGAAGAAAAAAATAAAAAGAAAGCACTATTTACTTCCTCAATTCTTGGGTGTGTTCTTGGATCCGTCTGCTACAGCGGGGTCTGGGAGGCATCCGTGACTAGTCCCCAGTGGTCCCTTCTGGAGCATGTTTAGGACCAGTTCTCTGTCGCAAGAAGTCACTGAAGGGGAGCTGCTCCAGGCTGACTCTGAGGAGGCCTCTGGGAGCCCACCCGGCCCGAGGCTCAGGGACCTCCAGCCTCTGCCAGCCAGCCCGCATCTCCCTGAACACTTGCCTTCCTCCTCCTCCCAAATTAACATCATCAACCCAGAAAAATGAGTCTGGGCGAAATCTCACTTGGTTTAGTAACTCTCCGCTATAAATTCCTGATGCTTGGAAGTGACCCAGCCCTTTCTGGTTCTCTAAGCTGCGCTTGCAGGCACTTGGCTCTGTGTGCGTGTCACCCCAAGTGCATAATAATGGCAGGAGTTCCAAGGCAGGAGTTTTACCTGCTTTGTTGCACCGAATCCTCACGCCAGCCCCCTGAGCTAGGTATCCTTGTCATCCTACATCTTTCCCAGGGGAAACCTACCCCCTCTGAGTTTCAGTGACTTGCCCAAGGTCACCTAGCTAATAAGCAGTGGGGTCAGAACTCATATCCGGGCACTCTGTCAGGCCAGACACCTCATCTTCCTCATTGCCTGGACTGCGCAGTGAACTTCACCTTGACCTGTGCTCTATTAGGGCTTTCAGGCATCCTGCCTCATAGGCAGAGGGCTTGGGTCAGGGCTCAGCCTCTGAAACTTCCGGTCCTCCCTGTCCAGCCACGCTCCTGCCTTCCACTTACTGTGCCCATGAGGCCAAGCTCATAGCACCTGAAAGCGAAGGTAAATCCTAACTTCCAGCTGCAAGCCTCTTCAGGAAGCTTCCTAGACCTTCTGAAGAGTTGGCATAACCCTGTGGAAGGTGGTCCTTCACCTGGTACAAACAGCCTCCTTGGGGCACCGTCCCAAACATGAGGTTTCTGACCCCAAAGGTGCCCTCGGCTAGATTACAGAGAGATCACACTTTGCGTTCAGCGTCTCGAATGGTAGCTCTGCTCTGCTCTGCTGACACTCACATTTCACAGTCACGCATTAAAAACTCCCCACATTGCCCATTTTAGTTGTCCAATGTGTTATTATAAGAAAGTTTGTTTGGAAATTCTATCATTCAGTACTTCGGTTGTTTCCAACTTTTCACTTCACTGCACAATATAAAACAGATTACTTTTTGTTTGCTTAATTTTTGGTTTATTCACTTTCTTGAAGATAAGTTTTCCAAAGTGCAATAAATAGTCCAGAAGATATCAACGTTTTTATAGCTTTTGATACCTATAATTGTCCAAGGAATTACGCAGATGCCTATTGTCACCAGCAACATATTTCTGTCATCCGCAGTTCTGTTAACATGGAGTTTATCATTTTTATTCGCTTTTCCTAGTTTAACAGTTCTAGGATGATATCTTAACGTTGTTTAGATATATTTTTCTTTATTGCTTTGAAGGTTGTATATTTTTCCATGTGATGTTTGTTCTTTCTTTTTATTTGGAAATAAACTAGTCATCTCCTTTGGAATCTAGACACAAACTATGTATTTGTATCAGCTCTTTCCTATTTTAAAATAAACTCCTAACAGTTCTATTTTTCACATAAATTTTATTTTTATAGCTTTGTTTTATATGTACTTACCAGGCATTTTAGAGTAATCTTTATATATTCATATCTTGTCCTTAATAATATTTCTCATTGCTTCAACAGTGAGGCATCAAGCAAAAAACCAAAACAAAACCTCATAGAAACAGATAACAGTGTGGTGATTAGCAGAGGGAAAGGGGGTGAGGGGGTGGAAGGAGGTAGAGGGGGGACAAATGGTGGCGGAAGGAGACTTGACTTGGGGTGGTGAACACACGATACAATATCCCGATGATGTACTGTAGAACTGTACACCTGAAACCTAGATAATTTTATTAACTAATGTCACCCCAATAGAGTCAATAAAGAAGAAAAAAGTACTCAGACATCCATCATACCTTCAAACATGAGAAAGCCATGTTATTTTTTCCCATTCTTAAAAATCCTCGTGTATGTTTTTCCTCTAACCCATCTGCAGTATATTATTCCATAGGATGTGATATATTACTCCAGAGTAATTAACTTCCTTCTGTGATCCCATTGCCCAAACAATCAGTTAGCACTGAAACCTCTCTGTATTGTATTGTTTCTCCTCTGTTCTAAATTACATGTATAAAGTAGGACAGGACATATGTGCTACAGGAATTTCTCTTTTGTTTCATTCATGCAACAAATATTTATCAGGCACATACGATGTGCCAGGCACTGTTCCAGGTGCTAAGGATACAGCTGTGAGTAAAACAAATATCCTGTTAGAGAGGAGGAAGAGAGACCAATTTTAAGAACAGATGATAGATGATGGATAAATAAATCACAAGTAATGTAAGACAGAATGATTGGGAACCTGATGTGGGGGTGAAGAATTGACATTTTCAACTTTGGAACTTAAGGAGATGACATTTGAGCAAAGGCCTGAAGGAAGGGAGGAAGCAAGCGTGCACACTCCTGGGCGGGGAAGAAGGTTCCCACTGAGAGAACAACAATCGTCAAGGAACAATAATTATAAAGGAATGTCAAGGTCGTTGGGAGGAAAGGGCCTGTTGCATCCTGGCTGTGGTGCTGAGAAAGCAGGAGGAACGCAGCAGAACCCCCATCTGTGAGCCCTCCCTCCCCCACCCCACCCAACAGTGGTGCAGCCCAGCAGTCTTGGTGGTTCCGGTGGGGGCCGAGGAGGTGAGGTGGTGAGGAGCAGTCCATTCTGCATCTATTTTTGACCTTGGGGTGGCTCCACATGCTTTGGCCAGACCACTGGCAGGGTGGATTTGCCATTTACTGAGATGCTTCAGACCGTAGGAAGAGCCAGCCATTTGCAGTTTGGAATTGGTCCTGTTTTAAGCTTAAGATGCTATACCAAATAAAGATAGCTCCTTTTTGTAGCTACACTAGTACTTTTTTTTCTGTTTGTGGACCTCCACTTTTGATAAACGTACTTTCTGTAAGGCATTTGAAATCTTGTGAGAGAATCCTTATCTTTCCTATTATTCTATAACATTGATAGCAATTTTTCAGCTTCTGTAATTATTCTGTAAGGCCTTAAACTAGCACTGCATCACAGCTGTTCACTCTGAAAGCCCTGTCACATTTATTAAGTTTTGTTTTTTCAATAATGATCTGGTATATCTCTCCATTTGTTCACATTCCGCTCTACTTGTCCTGTTATGGTTTCGTACTAGTCTTGGAATAAATCTCGTGGCTCAAAGAAAATCCTCAAGCAAATTTATTTTTGGTTTGTGGTTATAAATGGAATCTTTCCCTATCTTTATTTTATGTTTTTATTAATATGCAGCTCTGTTTCACTGACAGATAGAAATGTGTTTGTTCTATGTGGGTTTCTTTTGGCTATGTCTTGGCTGAATTCATTTATTATTTCTAGTAATTTAGGAGCTGCTTTTCTTGGAACTTTTGGGTATATAATCATGGCAACTACAAAAAAAATTTTATCTCTCTCTATATTTTAAATTTAGTATTTTTTAAAAAATATATTTTATTTATTTATTTTTAGAGAGAAGGGAAGGGAAGGAGAAAAAGAGGGAGAGAAACATCAGTGTGTGGTTGCCTCTCATGTGCCTCCTACTAGGGACCTGGCCTGCAACCCAGGCATGTGCCCTGACTGGGAATTGAACTGGTAACCTTTTGGTTCACAGCCCATGCTCAATCCACTAAGCTATACCAGCCAAGGCTATCTCTATATTTTAATGTTTTTCCCAAAAGCTATTACCAGCATTCTCAATACTGTGTTGAAAAGAACAGTCCTAGACCTCCGGCCAAAATGGAGGTGTAGGTAGACACACTGTGCCTCCTTGCACAACCAAAACAAGGACAACAGTTTAAAAACAAAAAACAACCAGAACTGACAGAAAATCGAACTGTGTGGAAGTCCAACAACCAAGAAGTTAAAGAAGAAACATTCATTCAGACCAGTAGGAGGGGCCAAGACAGGTGGAGAGGACGCGCAGCAAGGCAGTGGCTGGCGGACCCAGTGAGGCCACGGCTGGTGGAGCAGGCAGTCCCACATTTAGATAAACCGGGAGGAACAACTGGGGAGCGGGGCAGACTCCACAACCCAGGGCCC
The DNA here is from genome assembly GCF_004126475.2 of Phyllostomus discolor. Taxonomy (NCBI): domain Eukaryota; kingdom Metazoa; phylum Chordata; class Mammalia; order Chiroptera; family Phyllostomidae; genus Phyllostomus; species Phyllostomus discolor. Next base: position 36,267,879 of record NC_040916.2, read on the forward strand.
CAGCACGGGAAAATAAAACCTCAAACCTCTGACTGAAAACACCTGTGGGGGTTGAGGTAGCAGAGGAAACTTTCAGCCTCACAGGAGAGTTTGCTGGAAAGACCCACAGGGTCCTAGAATGTACACAAACCCACCCACCCAGGAACCAGCACCAGAAGGGCCCAATTTGCTGGTGGGAATTGGGGGAAGGGACTGAAATCCGGCAGAGAGCAGAGCAAGTGCCATTGTTCTCTCTCAGACCCCTCCCCCACATACAGTGTCACAACCTAGTGTCTGGGTTGCCCTGCCCTGGTGAACACCTAAGGCTCCACCCCTCACTACATAACAGGTGCATCCAGACAAAAAAAATGGTCCAAATGAAAGAACAGATCAAAGCTCCAGAAATACAACTAAGTGACAAAGAGCTAGCCAACCTATCAGATGCAGAGTTCAAAACACTGATAATCAGGATGCTTACAGAATTGGTTGAATTTGGTTGCAAATTAGATGAAAAAAATGAGGGCTATGCTAAGTGAAATAAAGGGAAATGTACAGGGAACCAATAGTGTTGGGAAGGAAACTAAGACTCAAGTCAACAGTGTGGACCAGAAGGAAGAAAGAAACATCCAAACAAAAAGAATGAAGAAACAAGAATTCGAAAAAATGAGGAGAGGCTTAGGAACCTCCAGGACATCTTTATACGTCCCAACATCTGAATTACAGGGGTATCAGAAGGAGAAGAGGAAGAGCAACAAGTGAAAAACTTATTTGAACAAATAATAAAGGAGAACTTCCCCAATCTGGCAAAGGAAATAGACTTCTAGGAAGTCCAGGAAGCTCAGAGAGTCCCAAAGAAGTTGGACCCAAGGAGGAACACACCAAGGCACATCATAATTACATTACCCAAGATTAAAACTAAGGAGAGAATCCTAGAAGCAGCAAGAAAAAAGGAGACAATTACCTACCTACAAAGGATTGCCCATAAGACTGTCAGTTGATTTCTCAGAAGAAATCTTGCAGGCAAGAAAGGGCTAGAAAGAAGTATTCCGAGTCATGAAAGGCAAGGACCTACCTCCAAGACTGCTCTATCCAGCAAAGCTATCATTTAGACTGGAAGGGCAGATAAAGTGCTTCCCAGATAAGGTCAAGTTAAAGGAGTTCATCATCACCAAGCCCTTATTATATGAAATGTTAAAGGGACTTATCTCAGAAAAAGAAGATAAAAAATATGAACAGTAAAATGATAGCAAACTCACAATTATTAACAACCACACCTAAAGCAAAAACAAAAGCAAACTAAACAAACAAGTAGAACAGGAGCAGAACCACAGAAATGGAGATCACATGGAGGGTTACCAACAGGGGAGTGGGAGGAGGAGAGAGGGGGAAAGATACAGAGAATAAGTAGCATAGATGGTAGGTAGAAAATAGATAGGGAGAGGGTAAAAATAGTATGGGAAATGCAGAAACCAAAGAACTTATATGTATGAATCATGGACATGAACTAAAGGGGGGAATGTGGGTGGGAGGGGGTGTGTAGGGTGGAGGGGAGTGAAGGGGGAAATGGGACAACTGCAATAGCATAATCGATGAAATATATTTTTAAAAAAAGAAAAGAAAAGAACAGTCCTAGTTGGACATTCTGATCCTGCTTTCAAGACGATGAACTCTGACATCTCCAGCAGGTGACATTGGTCTTCAGAGGGAGTACATGGCTCTCTTCATCAAAAAATAAAAAATCTCTTGCCCTGGCTGGTTGACTCTGTTGGTTTGCATGTCATCCTGCACACCAGAAGGTTGTGGGTTTGATCCCCGATCAGGGCGCATACCTGGGTTGCTGGTTCAATCCCTGGTTGGGCGTGTATACGGGAGGCAACCGATTGACGTTTCTCTCTCTCTTTCCCTCTCCTTCTTTCTAAAAATCAGTAAGTAAACATATCCTCAGATGAGGATGAAAACTATATATACATAAACTTCTACATCTGATTTCAAAGCTTTAAGAAGAAATAAATATTAAACTTTATTGACTGGCATTTCCATAACTATTAAAAATGTGATTGTAAGCTTTACAATAGCTTTTCTTGTTTATTCATGATTTTATTTTTTCCTTGTTTTCTTTTAAAAATGAAAATGCACTAGTTAACAACATGCTCCAGCATCCAATTGCAATTACATTCTTGTTTTCCTCTTGCATTTGTACCAGCTTTTGGCATGTCTTGATTGTCATATTATTTAGAACCTCACACTTGAAAATTGGTAGGCCTTTATTATTCAATGTATGTTCTCATTCTTAACATTTGTAACTGTAAAATCTACTAAATTCGATATCGTGTTTTCACCATATTTATGAGAGAACTCAGAATAGTCCCATTACTGTAGACTTTTTAAAAAAGATTTTTATTTATTCATTCTTAGGGAGAGGGGTAGAGAAGGAGAAAGAGAGAGAAATATCAATGTGTGGTTGCCTCTTGCACACCTCCTACTGGGGACCTGGCCCACAACCCAGGCATGTGCCCTGATTGGGAATCGAACTGGGGACCCTTTGGTTCGCAGCCCGCACTCAATCCATTGAGCCACACCAGCCACGGCTCACTGTACACTTTTTAAAGTCCTGAATTTCATTATTTTTCTTACAGGCAGTGACTAGTTATATTTATTTTATAATCCAGTCTTTACATTTATTTTTTTCTCATAGGGGAGCTTATCTCCTTGACATGTAATATAAATGATAAACTTGTGTGCTCTTTCATTGTCCCTTATCTTTATCTTTATTGCATCTTTTTTTTTTTAACTTCCCTGTTTTCTTTCATTTGTCCCTGTGAAGAAACAGAAGTACCAACATTTGTGGTAATGTTTTGACAATCTAGAATCCTGTTTGAGAGTCAAGGTTTTTACATAGGATTTAGCAAATATCTGAATGCAGGCTTTGTTTTTTTCTGTGTGTAGGGGGGGGAGATTTTTTGTTTTGATTTTTGCCTATAGGGTCTCATTGATATGTGGCAACAGATCTGGGAAATGGGTCTCATTATCCTCATTTTGAAGATCTGAGGCTCAGGGAGTTTAAGAGGCTTGTGGATGTTTTACATCTAGTAAGTGTTAGAACCATAATTTAACTTTACTAGACAGGGTGTTACCTGGGGTTTTATTGTGACTCATTAGCTCTGCCTGCAGCAGGGTCTAGTGAATTATTTTGTCCTAAGGGTTTTTTTCCTGCTTCATAGGCTTTTTTTTTTTAAAATCCTGACCCTTGGACACTTTTTTATTGCTTTTTAGAAAGAGAAGAAGGAAGGGCGGGGGGAGAGAGAGGGAGAGAGAGAGAGAGAGAGAGAGAGAAAGAGGGAAACATTGATGTGAGGGAGAAACATTGATTGGCTGTCTCCCGCTTGTGCCCTGACTGCAAATCGAACCCAGAAGCTTTTGGTGTTCAGGATGAAGCTCCAGCCAACCAAGCCACGTCTGCTGGTGCTGCTTTGTAGACCTCTTTGTCCCTGGCTGTGGTTGGTCTGTGTCTCCGTGGGGTTCTGCTGGTAGGTAGTATCCAGCCTCCCCTTTGGTTTTCAAGAAGAGAAGACGGAACTGGTCAGTCCCGCTTACGTACTGGCAAGGGATCCTATCCAGGTGTGCCCCTCTCAAGGCCATGCTGTTACTCGGCGACAGAGTCTCTGTGGATGTGACCTGGGGGCCACCTGCCTCAGACATAGCTGAGAAATTACTCACTAACAAAACAGTCTCCTGGACCCCATCCAGACTTGCTGAGTCAGACTCCGGGGATAGGTCCCAGGAATTGTCACGTTAACTGTAACAGGCCCCCGAGGTGACTCTTACAGACACTCAGGCTTGAGAACCACTGTCCAGGTTTGACACAGCATGCCCCCCCAGGCCAAACACAGGAGGGGGTGTCTTCGAGTCACGTTCTCGTGTGACCCTCTCCCTGGAGTGTGGGCAGAATCTGTGACCTGCATCCAGCCAATAGAAAATGGCAAAGGTGATGGCACAGACACTCCTGGGATTACGGTACGTTATTTAGGGCGGTCTTGGAGGGCTGGAGACAGAAACCCCTCCGCCGGCCTTGAAGAAGGAAGCGGCGCGGGGCGAGAGCCTGGAAAAGGGCTGCGTGCCAGAAAACTTGGGTGACCTCTAGCTGCTGAGAGCAGGCCCTGGGTGACAGCCAGCGAGGAAACAGGGACTTTGGTCCTACAGTCACAGGACCGGAGTCCTGCCAACAGCCAGGTGAGCGGGAAGAGGAGTCGGAGCTCCTTGAACGAGCACAGAGCACAGTCCCGGCTGACGCCTGGAGTGCAGCCTTGTGAGACCCGGAGCACAAGGCCCCGCAGAGCCTCGCCTGGACTCCGACCCACAGACACCGCGAGATGACAAATGCCTGCTGTTTTCAGCCGTTCAAGTCCGTGATAATTTGTTGCACAGCACTAGAAAACGAGTACACCTCCCTTCTCAAAATTCCAACACCCACCTCTCTTGTTATCACATTATTTAGAGCGTTGGTGGGCGGTGAGGCAGAGGCTGTAAGTATTTATTATTGACTTAAATCTGAAATGTATCTTTTAAAGTAAGGAATACAGCAGCATACACTCATTATACAATTTAAAAGACCACCACCACCAAGGATGTAGACAAGGGTGTGGAACAATTGGCACCCTTGCCTCTGCTGGCTGAGGAGTAAAACAAAAAGATTTTATTTGTTTATTTTTAGGGAGGGGGGAGGGAGAAAGAGAGGGAGAGAAACATCGGTGTGTGGTTGCCTCTTGTGCACCCCCTACTGGGGACCTGGCCCAGGCATGTGCCCTGACTGGGAATTGAACCGGCAAAAGTCTGGTTCACAGGCAGGCACTCAATCCAGTGAGCCACACCAGCCAGGGTGCAACTTTTAATTTTTAAAGATATCCTAAATCGCCTTCCACAGAGGTTACATATCCCCACCAGCAGTGACAGTCCTGCTTTTCCCAAGTCTGGTGCTGACCTCTGCCACAGCCTGTTACCGGACTCTCCGATCTGATGGGTGAAACAGTGTATTGTAACCTTACTTCGTATTTGTCTTGTTAGGAGTGAGATCAATCATCTTTTTGCATTTGTAAGGCGGTATTGACAGCCACCTTTCTGTGAACTATTTATTCACATCTGCCTGCGCCTCTAGATGGTTGTTTGGCTCGAATTCCCAGGATGCAGGGGCTGAGACAAAGCTCCTGTGCTCGTGCTCACCTGGGGAGTGCAGTGTCAGGACCCAGGACCGCAGGAGTGACAGGGGGTGTGGCGGGGGGGCACCAAGAAGGGAAAGCAAAGACAAGGTGGTTCGTGATGGAGCCCTCCGTGGGTTCAGGAGGGGGGTGGGGATGGGGAGGAGAGGGTTTTAGCTGCCCATAGATCAGCGTTTCCCCACAGGGCGTTCGCCGCCCTGCACCGCTGGGCTGCATCACCCAGCACAGCTGCTGGGGAAGCCGGAGCCCGAGTCCCGCGCCACGGTGCTCTGCCTGAGCCGCGAAGAGGGGAGAGTCACACCTTCCCGATCGGCCACCAGGGCGGCCGTGGTCCTCGCACAGTCTTCATCCTGGTGGAGGACAAGCTGGGCAGAGTTGCTGGGGACAAAGCAACTTGGGCAGGGGCCAGGGAAAGCCACTGAGCAAGCCACTGAGGTCCTGGAGGGCAGGGAGATAGATGACGGCAACTCTAGAGAAAATGTCGTATGTATCAAGTGTGGAAAGTCCCATCCCAGGGCATGACATGTAGTGAGGCCCTCTACAATCCGGTCCTCTTGCTATTGTTGTTATTATTATTTACTGTTACTGCTATTAGCAGGTGTAGGGGAAATACAGAGGAAGCCACTAAACTGAGCGTTCAGGCAGCTTTGGAAGAGACAGTTCAGGCATGGAATCGTGTTGTGGGGAAAGGGACCTCCGGGAATTGCTCAGGTGAAAATAGCCACCAAATTCTGAACACCTGCTCTGTCAGGAACTCCACACACATCATTTCATGAAATCCTTACCACAAACCTTAACCTCAGGGGTATCATCACCCCACTTGTCAAAACAAAGAAACGGAACCTCAGAGCAGTTCTGTGAATTTCAAGGTCAGAAAGCTAGCGGCCGGGCTTGGTTCAACCCAAAGCCACGTGATTTCAAAGCGTGTTTATCTCCAGGCTTAACTCGTAACCTTTCGGGAGGGCCCAGGACCTGCGGCTCTCCTGGGAACAAAGCCTAGTAGTTTCAAGGCTGGCCAAGGGCTTGGACAGCGAGGTAAGCTGGGCTACGTTCTTGAGTAAAGTCGCAAGGCTACACGTGTCCGTCTTTCTGTCGACTGGTGCTTATCGCTCCGACTGTCGTTAAACATGTCTTAGTGTTTTAAACAACTGAACTTGGGCTGGACCACATGGACCACCCTGGGTGTGGGGAGCTGGTTCTCGGGGAATTCAGGCTTCCCCTGCACCCCTCCCAGGCGCAGCAGCACATTACCCCTGGTTTTCGGAAAGCGGCCTGGAGTAGGACACGACTGCAGAGTTTCTTTGGTTTGCATCTCCCCTCACGCAGCAGATGTTCGCGTTGGCATACCACGCATGCTCCGTCCCAGCAGGCCAGACGCGGAGACTGCCCCAGGCACGGCTGCCCCAGCTTCACCTGGCCGCAGCCTCTGTGACCCCCGCTCCAGTGCTCAGGCTCCTCCCGGCCAAAGACTTCTCCTTGGCATCACAGAACTTGCAGGTGGAGTCTGAATTCCCACGCAGTGTCTGCCACGTGGTGACACGAGCCTCCTCTCCACCAGCCATGGGGTCTTACACGTGCTCAGACCCCCCCGCACAGTCCCCGGTAAGTTGCAGAATACTTGGCAGGTGATCGGGGAATATCCCTCAATCAGAGAGGTTCACGGAACAGGAGTTGAGCTCTATCGCCTCTTGGCGTTAGTATTCCAGAGGGACTGAGGGGCTCTGGACCTGGGGTGGCTTCTTTAAAACCTCTCCATTTGTATGTGTGTCTCCCCCACCCAGCGTCCTGCCGAACATGAACCTGCCCTGCCCTGCCCTGTGCATCCCAACCACAGGACGGTATATGGCGGGGATGAGATCTGGCTCCTCTGGGGGGAGCTTTTCCAAGGACTCCGACTGTTTACTCAGCAAATATTTACTGAGCAAAAGGGGAAGAGGAAGGGCATTCCAGGGAGAGAGAACAGTTTAAACAAAGCCAAAGAGGAAGGAAAACCAGAGGTATGTATGGGCTCTGGAGGAGTAGTGGAATTCAGTAGATAAAATCTGGAAGATAACAGGAATCCAATCAAGAAGTCACTGAATTCTTGGCAAAGGGGTTTAGGCTTGTTTCTACAAGCCAGAGGGAGTCCAGAAAGATTTTGAGCAAGAGACAGACATCATCAAAGCTGCTCATTAGGAAAATTAATTGGACGCTAGTGCCTAGACTGGACGGAGAAGAATAATCGCATGAAGCAGACAGCCATGATTGGGGACTCACCCTGCGCCAGGACTGTGCCAAGCCCTGTGTATATCCACGCACTGTCTCCTCCAATAAAAGCAATAGAGAGTGCATTTAAGACTCAGGGCCCGGCACATGGTGTTTTCCAATCCTCACAATCACCTTGTGAGTTGAGTTTTGTTATTGCCTCCCTTTTACAGATGATGTCTGAGGTTCAAAGGGATTAAATATTAAATGCTCCAGGTTAAATGGCAATGAGTGGCGGAGCCAGGATTTCAGTTCAGGCTGGTCTGACTCCAAAGCTGGTTCTCAAGGGAGGGAGCTCTTAGGACGCAGTTGCGGACGTCTTGACAGTCGGTGATGAGTGGAGGAGGAACAGGAAGGAAGGACGAGAGAAAAGGGATGCGCAGCTGATTTATGGGCCCCTAACAGGCGTGTCATGGCAACAGAGAGACGGGCTGAGAGAGAAAGTGGTCCAGGATGGGGCAAGGCTGGTGCGTGGGAGAGCAACGGAGAAGTAGCATTGTCATGAAAAGCAAGAACATAGAACTGGAAGAGAAAGGCAAGACCACAGGAGGCAACGTAAGTTAAAGGGATTCAAAATATGTTGAATTTGATGTGTTGATGTTGATAGAGATTCCTTACAGGCATTTGGAAAAATCATCGTATTCCTTACACCCTGTTCCCCACTTACAATTTTTCATTCTTTAAAAAATTTAGCCCTGGCTGGCGTAGCTGAGTGGATTGAGCACAGGCTGGGAACCAAAGTGTCCCAGGTTCGATTCCCAGCCAGGGCACATGCCTGGGTTGCAGGCCATAACCCCCAGCAACCACACATTGATGTTTCTCTCTCTCTCTCTGTCTCCCTCCCTTCCCTTTCTAGAAATAAACAAATAAAATCTTTTTTAAAAAATTTACTTAAACATGTTTATTGTGGTCAAATATGCACAGCCTCAAATTTACCTTTAACCATTTTGAAGAGTCCTTTATTTTTTTTTTAATTAGCCTAAAGTTGACTTCCAATGTCCCGTTCAACATATGTACGGAGCTTGGAAATCATCGCTCTATTTTAACAAGTAAAAAAGCTGAACAAACAGAAAAATCAACAACTCTTCTCAGACTCAGCAGAGTGGTGAGGTCACGGGGCAAACTCCTGCCCTCAGAGTCGGGGAAGCAGACAGGCAAACACGGAGTCGTGGCTTCTCAGAGCAGAGACTCTTGAGCAGAAAGCTCTGTGGGAACCGGCAGCAGGGCAGAAAAGCCTCAACTCCCAGTGACAGATGGCTGGGGGCTCAGCGTGAACAAGTCTGAGTTTAAAACTACCAGGGGTGGGGGCCGGTCAGTCATAAGGGGGGATCCCCAAGCTTTGTGAATTTTAGCCCCAAGAGCTCTACCTGGCTCTCAGAGCAAATGCCCTCAGGCTTCCAGCGGTGGGAGGGGAAAAGGGACCGTGTTAATATAAGCCAGAGACAGGAACAGCATCACGGAAGTGGAGATCACATGGAGGGTTATAGACAGAGAGGGGGAGGAGTGAGAATGGGGGAAAAGGTACAGGGAATAAGAAGCATAATTGGCAAGTACAAAGTCGACTGGGGAAGGCTAAGAATAGTATAGGAAATGGAGAGGCGGAAGAACTGATATGTACGACCCATGGACATAAACTAAGGGGGGGATGCTGGAGGGAGGGGGGTGCAGGGTGGAAGGCGATAAAGGGGAGAAAAAAATGGGACAACTGTAATAGCATAATCAATAAAATATAATTAAAAAAATAAAATATGCCAGAGTATTCTGTTTTTCTTTCTTTTTTTAAGATTTTATTTATTTTTATTTTTAGATAGGGAATGGAGGGAGAAAGAGAGAGAGAGAGAAAGAGAGAAACATCAATGTGCAGTTGCTGGGGGTCATGGCCTGCAACCCAGGCATGTACCCTGACTGGGAATCGAACCTGTGACACTTCGGTTCCCAGCCTGTGCTCAATCCACTGAGCTACGCCAGCCAGGCCTGTTTTTCTTAACAAGGCCTGCTTTCAGGAGAAGCTATTACTACTTTATGAGAGCCTAACCTGTTGAGGTTTTAGCAGAGCTTGATCAACCTAGAGAAGGAAAACACCACGCCAGCCCACTCTAGCCATCTCGTCCCACCTAAGGGGAGAGAAAACTGAGAAGCGCTTGTGAAGTTCCAGCCCAGACTCGCTAAAAAACTGAGACCTGGTCATAGAACTACAGAACACTTCCCCTCCCCCTGCACCTCACCACACACCAGTAAAGGCCTGTTTGCGGAGCTCCTTTTCCCAATGCACCATGTCTGGCGTTCAACGACAGCAAAAAATGACAAGGCATACCAATGGCAAAACTTACAGTGTCAAGAGACAGAGCAAGCATAAGAACCAGGCTCATCCAGGGCAGAGAGTGTGGGAATTATCAGACAAGGAATTTAAAACAACTGTGATTAATATGCTAAGCGCGCTAATGGAAAAAGACAACATGCAAGAACAGATGGGTAATATAAACAATAAAGATGGAAGGTCTAAGAAAGAATTTTTTTAATGCTATAGGTCAAATACACAGTAACAGACATAAAGAATTCACTCATTGGGCTCAATAGTAGATGAACATTGCTGAGGAAAAATCTCTGCACTTGAGACTATGTCAACAGAGACTTCCAAAATTGAAAATCAAAGAGAAAAAATACTGAAAAAAAAAAAAAAAGAACAGAATATCCAGGAACGGTGGGACAACTATAAAAAGGGTTATATTTGCATAATGTATGGAATCCCAAAAGAAGAAAAAGAAAAGAACAGAAGGAATATTTGAAGCAGTCATGACTGAGGACGTCCCCCAAATCAAGGTCAGATACCTAACCACAGATCCAGGAAGCTTAGAGAATGCCAAGGAGGATAAATGCCCCCAAACCCACACCTAAGCATATCATATTCAAACTACATAAAAAGCAAAGATGCAAAAAATCTTGTAAGAGACAGAGAACAAAACACTCTGCCCATAGAGGATTAAGGATAGGTATCAGCCCTGGCTGGTGTAGCTCAGTGGATTGAGCCCTGGCCTGCAAATCAGAGAGTCACTGGTTCGATTCCCAGTCTAGGACACATGCCTGGGTTGCAAGCCAGGTCCCCAGTGGGGGGGCACATGATAGGCAACCACACATTGATGTTTCCATCCCTCTCTTTCTCCTTCCCTTCCCCCCTCTCTAAAAATAAGCAAATAAAGTCTTTGAGAAAAGAAAAGATAAGTATTAATTTGACTTCTTAGGAACCATGAAAGCAAGAAAACAATAGAGCAAAAATTTGAAGTGTTGAGAGAGAAAGAGAAAAAAAAAGTTCACCTAGAATTCTGTACCTTATGGAATTATCCTTCAAAGGAAAAGAGAAATAAAGACTTTATCAGACAAACAAAAATTGAGGATACTTGTTGCCAGTAGATCTGACTTGCCAGAAATATTAAAAGAAGTTCTTCAGAGAGAAGGAAAATGATATAGATTAAAAAGTTGAATCTATGTTTTAAAATATGGAGACCATTCGAGAAGGAATACGTTAGGTAAAGTTAAAGTTGTTTTAGCTATTCTAGTTCCTTTGCTTTTCTGTGTGAATTTTAGAATCAGTTTATATATATCTACCAAAAATCTGCTGAAGTTGTGAGTTGACTTGAGTTCCGTTTATCAGTTTGGAAAGAATCAAATCTGTACCCTATTTGAGTCATTTAATCCGTGAACATGGTATGTCTCTTCTTTTATTTAGGAGGTTTCTTTCATCAGTGTTTTGTACTTTGCAGCATATACAACCTGTATGACATATCTAAATATTTCATTTTAAGCTATTGTAAATGATACTGTTTTTTTATTTTTTATATGAATTTTGGTTTCCAATTTTTATTGCTAGTATATATAAATATGACTTTTTATTTTATTTTTTTAAAGATATCTGCTCATGTGCATATTCTTTTTTTTTATTTTTAGAGAGGGGGGAAGGGAGGAAGAAAGAGAAGGAGAGAAAAATCAATGTGTGGTTGCCTTTTAGGTGCCCCCTTACTGGGGACCTGGCCTACAACCTAGGCATGTGTCCTAGATGGGAATCGAACCAGTGGCCTCTTGGTTTGCAGACCTGTGCTCAATCCACTGAGCTATGCCAGCCAGGGTGAAATATGATTGATTTTTAAGAGTTGACCTTACATTCTATCGTCTTGCTAAACTCACTTATTGGTTCTAGGTTGGGTATTTTTGTGTGTGTAAGTGAATTGTTTGGGCTTCTCTGTAAATAAGGACAGTTTTCTTTTTTTCCAATTCATATGCTTTTTATTTCTTTTTAGAATTATAAACAGATGTTGAGTTTTTTCAAATGCTTTTTATGTGTCAATTGCTATAATCATGTTCCTTTTTTTAATCAAATGATGTATGTGGGAATTACACTGATGGGTTTTCAAATATTGAACAAGCCCTACACTCCCTGGATAAACCCACTGGCATGGTAGTCTTATTTTTTAAAATATTTTATTTACTTATTTATTTTTAGAGAGGGGTGGGAGGGAGGAAGAAAGAGAGGGAGAGAAATATCAATGTGTGGTTGCCAATCACATGCACCCTACTGGGGACCTGGCCTGCAAGCCAGGCATGTGCCCTGACTGGGAGTTGAACCAGTGACCCTTTGGTTCACAAGCTGGCACTCAATCCACTGAGCCGCAGCAGCCAGGGCCCAATCCTTTCTTTTAAAAAAGATAGAACCTAAGAAATGATAACAATCCTGTTTTCTTAACATCCCAGTTAAGACATTTTCTGGATTCTGAGCCAGTGGCATTTGCTGTGAATGGGGTATAATTTCATTTATGTTCTGCTCCTGAATCCAAAATACAGATGGTAATAATGTTAACTGCGGTGATAACCAACTTTTGTAATCTCACTATCTTATCGCCAATTGATAAAACTAGTCTTCCCCGCGGAGCCAATTTCAGTGACAGACACAACAAAGACTGACATTTTTCTACAGCTGCCGTCCCAACCTGATCTCTTTTCTTCTTCCGTTTCTCGGCCACACCTCGGATGGGACAAAATCTGCTGACCAGGCAAGTTAAGGCTTCTGTGCGATTCGGCACGATGGGGATTTCTAGGGGACTTAGGGCATTTCTGCTTCCTTCTCCTCCGGAAGGGCGTGAATACAGTCGTGTCCCCTAATCCAGGGTGTTATTTCCGTGGTTTCCGTTACCTGCAAGTCAGTGGTGATCCAAAAGTATTAAATGGAAAATTCCAGAAATAAACAATTCATAAGCATTAAATTGTGTGTGGTTCTGAGTAACGTGACAAAACCTCGCGCCCCCCAGCTCGGTCCTGCCCAGCGGAGGATTCAGCGCTCCACCCAGCATTTCTGTGCAGTGTGCGCCACCGGCCTCAAGGAGTCGCTCTCTCAGTCATCGGGTCCACTGTCCCGGTGTCTCTGTGCTCGCTGGTTTCCAAGTCACGCTTATGTTACCTGCTAAGGCCCCAAAGTGTGAGCGTGGTAAAGCTGACTCAGAATATGCCAAACTAACATGAGAACTGAAATACGCCTGAGAGAGGCCGTACAGTGCTTCCTCTACCTGGAGAGGCGTGTATGTACAGGAAGAACACAGTGTGAACAGGGTTTGGTACCATCCACGGTTTCAGGCATCGCCTGGGGCTCTTGGAACGTGTTCCCCGCGGATAAGGGGGGACGACTGTGGTTCAGGTATTAGGTGAACATGTCGTCCACCTGAGGCCCCCGGAAGAGACCAGCCCAGGTCACGAGTGTGCAAGTGAATGAAGGAGCAATTCCCCACCAGGCAGCCCCTCTCCAAGTGAGGGGAGAAATGGACTAAAAAAGTCCACTATTCATGGATTTTGTCTCATTTTTAAAAAATGATTTGAAATTTTTCCTGTTTAGTTGACGTAGTCCTGCTGTAAAGGGATGTCTGCGAAGTAGAATAGGGGATTAAACAATAACTTCATTCAAAGAGTTAAAACTCGTGCATGCTTGTGACGGGCCAGGGACGGCTCTACGAGCTTTCATGTATCAATTCACCTAATCGTGACCCCCAAGGAGGCAGGTACCTGCTCTGGACCTCCCCGGGGGGAAACTGTCACAGGAGGGGTTGTCCAATCCCGAAGGAGCGCTTTCACTTTTGTGGCATCTACATCTGTTGCTTAGATCTTTCGTGAGTATGCATTATTTTCATCATTGAAAATTGATTTTTCTTCACTCACCACGAAAAGGTCCTATGCACTCACTGTAGAGTTTTTACAATATGGGAACAAGCTCAAATGGGTAAAGAAGAATGACCGGTAACCTCGCCCCCCAGAGGTCGTAGAGCATTTTGGTGTGTACTCTCTCAGCTCTTCTTTCTTTGACTAAATATATAATTTGACACACTCGCAACCGAACCGGTTCCCTCTGGAGCGCTGTGTCCAAGGCTGCCTTTTCAGCGGGTAGCTCCGTCGTGGCCAGGATTCCACATCACTGTCCAGACGCCCGCCTGGTTGCCCAGGGTCGCCGTTGCCGTATTTTTGGTCGCCTCCTGCCGAACTTCCCTTTTGCTATAGGAAGTGGCACAGGGTGGCTAATTGAACATTTGAATGTGGCAGAATAGCCTGATTGATAAGTCAGCCCTATCTGGTTTTCTTAGCTGTGAATTCTTGAGAAAAGAATGCGAAGTATTTTTCCCACATCCTCCCAGGAGGGCGGCCAGGGCTTCCGCCCCGGGAGGTCAAAGCGGAGGGAGCTGGTTTTCCAACGGGGAGCGAGCGCAGCAGCCTCACCTGTGGGGTAGCAGCTTCCCTCCGCAGCAGAGGGCGGGGCATCGCCTGCAGCCACAAGTGGCTGCGGTTGAGATCCCACTGGAATACAAACAGCCGCCCACCTCTCGGGACGCCAAAACCTGGTATGGAGGTGGCTGGGAGAAAGAAAAAAAAAAACCCACTAGGTGGTCAGCTGCTGGGAGAGGCCAGTGTGAGTGGGCAGCTCAGCAGCCTGCCTGGGGAAGCAGTTCCCGCAGACAGGAAGGCCCAGCCTTCGCCCCGCCGCGGGAGGAGCAGCCACACTCCGGCCATCTGCGCCGATTAAGGACCAGCTGCCCCAGCTCCACAAGATCCAGCCCTTTGTTTACGGATCTGGGGATTTCTGGTTTTTGTTTTGCTCTGTTTTAATTCAGTAAGCCAAGGGAGAAAGCCCTGATAATGGTATGTGTTATTAAACTTCTTACCAGCTTCGAAAAATAAAGAATATTGGTCGGCATTTCTCTCTCATCCAATGTCACGGAGCTATTCCCTCCTTCCTTATAGGCGGAACCCTCGAGGGGTTCCTCGAGGAGCGTTCACGTGGGTACCCCGGTGTTCCTTCTCCACCACTGGCTGTTCATTCCAATGTCCTCTATGCCTGTTAGGGGTGGCAAGTTCTGCTGGATCAGTCAGCTCTGCGGATTTAGGGACCTGGCCTGGGCCAGGACAGACGAGGTTAGGGACCCTGGTTCTGGTCCTTGGTCACTGATCACTAATCACTCGCTTGAATCACTGACGTGCTTTACACCCCAGCGAGCTTCTTCACCGCTCCGTGCCTCCCTGCTCTGGGCTGGACAGATCTATGAACCCGTAGGTCTTTGCCCCTTGGGAGCCCTCGGCCGATGGGCAGTCTAGACAAACTCCCTGGCACATGAAATGACATATCCATGGAAACCATAAGCAGGTCAATAACTTCCCACGGGCTCCAGTCAAATCGGACTGCAGGCAATGTTCCAGAATAGTTTTTGCTTTGGCTATTCCCCTAGAATGAGCACCCCTCTTTTCTGCCTGTTGACACCCTAATCACCCTTTCAGATTCAACAAAAACCTCTCTCCTCGGGGCGTATGCCTTTGGTGGCAGCCAACGGATGGGATGTACTTTGCAAGCTCCCTGCAGGCAGAGGCTGGGCCTCATTCACCTCTGCGTCCCCCACAGGACCCAGGCCAGGATTCTGCAAGTGAAGGTGCAGCCAAATGTTTGTGGAGCTAAAAGTGGGCCCTGGGCCTCGGCTTGGATGCAGCCTCAGGCTATTTCAGGCCCTGGAGCGGGAGGGTGGTGCAGCGGCAGCAGCAGCCGGCGTTGGGGCTGTGAGATGAAAGGGCGAGCAGGAATGAGGCTTGGGTGGCTGGAGGCCTCTCTGGGCCCCCCTCCTCCTCGCCTGCCCCACCCCCTCCTCGCCCAGCCCCTACAGGAGCAGGAGACACTGTGTACTTGGGACACTCTTCCATCAGACTTGGGCCCTCTGGGACCCTCGCTCCACCCATTCCGTCCCCAGGTCCCTGACCAGAGGGCAGGGGTCCATGTGGGTCTGTAGGAAGCAGTCAGAGGGGCTGTGGGGCGAGGCCAACGTCCAAGCTTTTGGTCCCTGACTTGGGCCCCGGGCTTGCTCTTGGTCTAGTGTGAGGTGTTGACCCTTTGTCTGGGCTCCGTTTGGAGCGTGGAAGGGCCATGAGCTCATGCTACAGGCTGAGGAGTTTTCCCTCACCGCCACAGAACGGGACACGCGCTGAGGGTGGGGGTGAGGGAGGTTAACCCTTTTCCGAGGCAGGAAGCCGGGCTGGCACTGGGTCAGGTGGGGCCCTCGGCCCTCCCAAGGCTGCCCGGGCAGGAGCCCCACGCGCCGCCGTGGAGCAGAAGCGAAGTTTCTGAGATTGGGACAGACGGATGTGAGGGACCCCGCCTTGGGAACCCAGGTTGGCCACAGGAAAGACTAGGAGGGTGAAATGGTTAATGGCTTGTTGAAAAACAAGGAGAGTCCCTCCTCCAGGGGCCCAGCTGGCTGGAAAGGCAGGAATAGAGGCTCCAGGGGTGATGCAATGGGACCCGCCCTGCACACCAGAGAGGGTGTGGAAGGCGGGCTCCCACCCAGCGACAGCCTCTGCACAACCAACAGCCCCAACAAACGGGATGCAGGGCGGGGCCTCTGGGCCACAGCGGGCAAGACCCTGGCCACCCAAGACCCGGGAAGGTGCCTCGTCTTCCTGTCCCACTCCATGCAGCCCCCGAGTCTTCCTGGTCAAGGCAGACCCTTCTGCTAGCCCTCAACAGGGTGCCTCATCAGCAGGGCCAACCTCTTGTCTCTGCCAATTAATTCCAGGACCAGTCCCAGCCCTAGGGGCAGGTGGCAGGCGGGGGGGGGGGGGGGGGGGGGGTGCTGTGCCTATGAGGAGCACACACAGGCAATGCAGTGCCTGATCCTGGCATACCGGCACCTCCACCTCACCAGCCCACTCTCTGTTGTCTAGGGACAGGGTATCTGCCAGGATCACAGTATTCCAGAAACTTCCAAATGACTCAGAGCCATTCCAAGGGCGGATGTGTTGATCTGCACTCAAGATGGACCGGTGTCCCCACCTTAGGGTCCGGCAGTCTCAGGGACAGGGAGAGCATGCCATTTATTTCTGAGAAGGACTTTGCAGGGTGGGGCACAGGGGAGGGTAAGGAGAGAACCCCTCTCTGAGAAGGTATTGGGGGTGCCCACATTTTGCAACAAAGTCCTGCTATTGACTCTAAGCCCCGTGAGGACAGGAACTGCGTCTCTCTTATGGACGGCAGCCTCCCTGGCATCTCGCCCAGCTCCTGACACAAAGCCGGCGCTCGATAAATAACTGGACGACAGAGACCGAGCAGAGGTTCAAGGCCAAGGTCGGTTTCACAATTTCATCAGTCAGTCAGCTTTTGTGGTCAGCTCCTTACCACCACACACACGTACCCACAGACACAGAAAAATACACAAAGGAACACAAAGAATCATCAGGAGCAGACTTCCCTGGACATGGGTCGTAATTCCTGGATGCCTCCTCAGCCTCCACTTCTCCCGCCACAGCTTTGAGAACTGAAGAAAGAGGCATCAGGATTTCTGGTACCAGCCAGAATAAAGCATTCGAGGCCGCTCTGAGGGGCTGCTGGACACACAGGAGCCAGCCCTGGGGGCCGGAGCTCACGGCTGGGGCAACCCTGGGCCCCCTCTTCCAGGGAGTGCAATCCTGGCACAGACCAGCTCCACACCAGCAACGATAGTCGACAGCCGTCTCCTGCAGCCAGCGGGGTCCTCGCTTCCCCTTGTCCTTCTGGGAAGTAGGGCGCAGAGGGAATTCCAAATGCACAACAAGAACTCCTTTCCCTCCAGATTTTTAGCACGATTCACGTCTTAGGAACTTACATTTGCACAATACTTGTAACTTGTTCAAAGCTCTTTTATGGTCATTCTATTGTGAGATGGGACCACCTCCAGCCCCAGAAGAAGCGCTGTCACCCGGCTTTGCACGAGGAAACAGATTCCAGGAAACAGGTCCAGGCTTGCAGGGGCCGAGCTGGGGGCAGAGTCAAGACTCAAGGCCACATCTCCGTCTGCCCAGAGGCCTGGCTTCCCTCCATGGGGCGCAGCCTCCCCATGAGTCAGCTGTCATGAGTTCTGGGGGCTGCACCTCATGTCCCCTTAGCAGGGGGTGTCTAGTTTGCAGCCCACGGGCCACATGTGTCCCAGGGTGGCTATAAATGTGGCCCGACACAAAATCGTAAATTTATTTAAAACATGAGATTTTGCATGCCTTTGTGTGTGTGTGTGTGTGTGTGTGTGTGATTATATGTTGCAATGTATTTATCGTCTGACCCAAGACAACTCTTCTTCTTCCAGTGTGGCCCAGAGACGCCAAAAGGCCAGACACCCCTGCTGCAGCCACAGAGTGTCCCCGCCCCCAGGCCCTACCTGTACAGCCTGGACACCTGGCCCCACTACAGACATCTCTGCTGCTTCTCTCTGGCAGGACCTGGCGCTGTGACTCAACCTGGTTGAGTCCTTTGCCTGAAAGCTTTTCCTCCTCCAGTTCCTGTCCCGACACACACTCTATTTATATCGCGCTAAGTTGGAAACAGCTCAAAGAGGAAAACAATAGGAAAACCACTAAGCAAACTCCTATGGCGATGGGAGGGGTCAGCTGGGACACGCTGGCGAATACGTAAACGATCTCGGTGTGGGGTAATGTGTTTTGAAACGTTGCGATTTGATCAAAGCGGAACACAAAATGACATGCTGACGGCAGGTGTAGCAAAGTGGTCATCTGCATAAGAACCAGAAGTCGACTTAGATATAAAGAGATTTCTTTCATCTTCATGGGACTCTTTTTTTTTTTTTTTTGCCTACTAAGATTGTGCTCAAAACAATAATACATTGCAAAATAAATAATAAATATCATAACAAGCAGAGAAGGAGGAGTCTTTCTCCATCGCCAGGGGACTGCCCAACGTCTGGAAAGGGCTGGAGCTGCAGAGGGTGGGGGCTGGGAGCTGTGGGGACGGAGAGGCAGGCGTGCCCGGGGAGCCAGCGCTCAGAGAGCCGCAGAGCTGCCGCTGGGAGCCACTTGGGGCCCATGGGGCGGATTAGCAATGTCAGTGGTGCCTCCCAGAGCTGGGCACCGTGGCGGTTCTGGGGCAGAAAGAACGTGGGATGTCATGTAAGATCTCCCGCAGTCTTTCTGCACCTTCCGTTTCAGGGGACTGAAGTGGGACCAGGCCTCCAGGAGGTGGAGGGTGTGCAGACAGCAGTCTTGTTCTGGGAGGGGGCGGGGCAGGTAACCAGCAGGGAGTAGGAGGGTGCGAAAGGCACCAACCTCGGCTCCCTGGGGGACCCAGGGACAGTGCACTCCACAGACAGATCAAACTCAACCTGTCCAACCCGGACCCCTTATCTCAGCAGCTGCCCTCCCCCTGACCTGACCTGCTCCTCCTCCTCTGTCCGCCATCCTCGTGGCTGGCACCACCATCCATCACGGCTCACCAGGTTCTGCAGAACTGGCCCTGGCTTCAGCTCCCACTCCGCCCTACTTCACACCCTATGCTCCACCCGCACTGAAATATTTACGGTTCCCGTAAGATGCTGTTTGGCCGCCCTGCCCTTTCTCAAGTGCTATTCCTTCAGCCTAAAATCCCTTCCCTACCTGGCCCAGCTGCTGACCTGTCAAGGTCAGCTTTTCGCTCATCCCTTCCTACGCCCACCCCGCCCCAGGTACACAGCTCTGCTTGCTTCCTTTTTCTCTGCAGTCCGATATCCAGCACTGCTCCTGCCGTATCTTCAGTATTTGATGCATATTTTATGCATTGATAAAAAGGATGCATGTAAAGGGTAATTTGGGGGGGTAGACAAAAGAGTGAATTTGGTGAACCAGAGTAAGCCCACCACATTCTGGTGACATTTCCCAAGTCATCTCTGCCCTCAAGCCACTTCTTTTTCAAGCAGCTCAGGGCCCTTTGAGTCCTCCCTCGCCCCCCGTGCCCCGCCCCCTGCCTGCCTCCACCACACTCAACAGGTGCGTCGGTCCGTGGGTCCCTGCTCTTCTCACACCTGCCCCCCATCTCTGATCCGCGTGCGGACTGTGCTCCTCAGGGAAGTGGGCCCTGACACACCCCCTGAATCCGTGCAGAGGTGCTGAGTCAGGCAGGTGGTGCGGTGGCCCACAGACAGGTCAGGCTTGTCACCCTGGAGAGGCAGCCCCCTGCGCTGGGCCATGCGGAGTCATCTAGGAGTGGTGGGAAAGCCGTGGGGAGAGCGTGAGATGCCTCTCACCGATGTTATGTCCTCACGCTCTCTGGCTGGGTGAGCTCTTTGAACTCCAGCCCACACAGGGTGGGAGGGGTGACAGCCACCTTTGTCCTCTACAGCAGGCTGGTTTCCAGGAATGCCCCGGGCCCTGGCTTGCTGCCCCCCCACCCCCGCTTTCCAGCTGAAGCACTCCCAACGCCCTTAGGTCAGCCTCCCCGGCACCGCCGTGGGCAGGCCGGCCAGCCAGGTAAGTGGAGCTGGACCTGTCAGTCTCCTTCTTGGCTCAACATGCAAAGGTACCGCTGCCTCTAGGCCTGGCCCTGTCTTCCCATCCTCAGCCGCCACACCGGCGGGCCTTGTGTTTGGGAAAACCTGGACTCCCGTTCCGGTTCAGGAGTAGAAGCGAGGCTGAACCTCACTGTCTAGATGCTACCGTCTCTGATAATGGGATTAAAGATGAAAAACCCAAAGGACAAGCACACCTATGCTTTTATTTAATCCTTAAATAAGCAAACTTAAGCCATGTGTTTTCCTATTCACAGGATGTGGAGTCTCACCTCTGCCCCAACTGGCTCGGCCTCTGCTCCCCGAGCAGGCAGCTCTGATCCCCGGCCTCTGACGACAGTCCCTGCAAACCCACAGAATGACAGCTCCTTCGGGCCACACGCCTGCAGTGCCCTGGGTGGGCAGGCGTGGCTTCTGACCCCAGCTGGGAGAGGATGAGAAAGGCTCCTGTCTGGCGCTGCTGGATGAACCCGGTGTTCTGGTCCCCTCTCTCTCTGTGCCTTCTGCCACGGGAGCACCCCCGAGAGAGGAATCAAGGGGCTTGAAAGAGTGGGCAGAGGAGGGAATCCTAACAGTTGAGATCGGGCTCTGCAGAAGCAGGGCATCCCTCCAGGCACTTCCTCGGGCCGCTGCAAATACACGGCCGAGTGGGGCTGGGTGGTTGGAATGGGGGCTTCTGTGACTAAGACTTCTGGGGCCCCGGAGGCAAGGGTTTCACACTGTTCCCAACCTGGAACATAAATCAGTGGGGAAAATGTCGCTTCAAACCACAACTTCTTTCTCTAAAGACTTGACCCTGTCAGAGACCTCGGGATATAAAAAGGTGGGCTTGTGGGGGAATTTAGGGAAAAAACATTGGTAAGACTTGAATTCTCAGCACAGTAGAGAGGAATCTGGCTTCCCAGAGTCAGTCAAGGAAGGGAGGTAAGAAGGCGGGGTATGAAGGGAGTAGGAGGGGGAAGGAAGTTGGATCCGCACAGTGGGCCGGGGAGCTTTGTGCGGTGGTGTGACCAGGGAGCATTCCCAGGTGACTGGATAGCCAAAATAACTTTGCAGAACATTTCAGAAATGTGACTTTAAATTGTTTGCTGTGTGATGTAATCCCTCCCCTGCGGCCAACAAATTTCATTAAAAGTTCTGCTACATGTTACAGCATTATTTTTGTGGTTGTTTTGGAATCGGGGTGGGGGTGGATGGAACGGGGCTGTGTTCCCTTTGCGAATTGATGGCAGGAACTAAAGAAACAGCCACAAGACCGGAATACTGAATAAAACTTCGATGAGGCAAAAAACTAGAGCCAGAGGTAACCACGAATTCAAAGTCTCCCCCCCCCCCACACCCCCAGTAATTCACGGAAGTGCTAGGGAGGGCATTGAACTTTCCACAGGACACAGGAGTTCAAGCCAAAGTCCTTTGCATTTCAAAGGACACACTACCTCAGCTGACATTAGGTTACAAATAGGCTTTGCCTCTCCAGCGGGACTAAGCCTTGCAAAACATAGAATGTATCACACTGTCTTTACTATCCAGGGCCGAGCATGGGAAGAGCACACAGTAGGGCCCAGTAAACGCATGCAGGTGGCCCATGGACGCCCTGGGCTCGGCACCGAGAGCAGAGATGAATGTTTAGGTTGGGGGTGGGGGCGGACTGAAGCAGGAAAGCCGTTCTGGCTGGAAACTTCTCCCCCCACCTCCATCCTCTGACCCAGTAGCCCTATCTCGAAGGTCAGAGAACATCAGCTCCGCGGTCTGAAGACCTGAAAAAGGCAAGGCCCAAGGGGAGATGGTAGTGGAGGAGGTCACACAGGGTTGTGCAGAAACCACAATGCTGAGTCTGCCCACCCCTAGGGAGTCAAGGAGGCAAACACTGCCCCTTGAGAAGGGGCTTCTGATCCAAAGGTCCTGGGACAAGGGAGCTAAGTGAGTGATCTGCCTTGGGCCGTAGATGTTTCCAACGAATGGCCGCAGGATGTCGCATCGGGGATGTGGTCTTTGCTGCCAAGCACCACCTTACGCCCTTCTGAGGCCTTGCTGGGAACACCACAGCCCAGAGAACGCCCCAGTTCGGGGCATCCCTGTAGGAACCACGAGCCGCTCCCAGGGCTGATAGCGCCACCTGGCGCCGCAAAGGCTCCGACTCATCCTGCGAGCTGGGAGGTACAAAGGGTGAATCGGCCTCAGTCCAGCGTGATGACGTCAGGACCGAGCGTCTTTTTTCCCCGCCCCTTCCCCCGCCCCCCGAGCTGCCAGTACCCGACGTGGCGTCACCGCCGTATACCCTTACTTTGCGTGCGTGTGTGCGTGCGGCGGAGGTGGCGGCGCGGAGCTCCGCGCTGCTGCTTCTGGGGCTACTGCCGCCCCTGTCGCTGTCCGGCTTCCTCGGACTGCGGAGCCGACCCGGCGCGCGTCCCAGCACCTCGGCACCGGACGCGGCTCGGCAGGGCGGCCGGCGGGAGGGTGGGCGAGCGCGTGTCGGAGGCCGCCGCGCGGGCGGGCAGGGGGGCGCTCGGGAGGGAAGGAGGCGGGGGCGGCGGGGCAGCAGCGGGCCCGGCCGGCCGGGGAATGTCGATGCCTGACGCGATGCCGCTGCCCGGGGTCGGGGAGGAGCTGAAGCAGGCCAAGGAGATTGAGGACGCCGAGAAGTACTCCTTCATGGCCACCGTCACCAAGGCGCCCAAGAAGGTGCGGGGGCTCTGGGTGGCGGCGGAGGCCCGGACCGGGGCCTCGCGGAAGGGGCGCGAGCGGGTCCCGCGCTCCAGCTAGGTCGCGACTTCGGGGGCGAGGGATCGGGACGACTGGGATGGTGTAGGGTGGCGAGTAAGCCGTCCCAGGCCTACCCCGAGCTGGAACGGCCGCCCCTGACCTCACTTTCCTTTGTCCCTAGGCCCTAGTCCTCCGGGATCTTTTTGAAACCCGGCAGGGCCGGGCCTTGAATTCGCCGCTGACTTTTCCTGGCTGGAGGGCCTCGAAGACGGGAGTGGGAGGGGTGAACCGACTCAGCTGACCCCTGTGACCAGCCCCAGGGGATGGGGGTGTGCACAAAATCTCCCCAGGCGAGTGGGCAAATTTGGTAGAGCTACTTTGGGAGCAGTGGCCAGTTTATCCAACAACTGCGTGCTAGCCCGGAGGCAGGAGAGAAAAATGCCAGGAGTTAGCTCTTCTAGGCAGGTGGAAGCGATGAGGACAGCAGGAGAGTATAAAGAAAACTAGGATTTTCACCTTCTGCGGGTGTCCACCTTTCGACAGATGTAAGCAATTAGCATTTGGGGGTTGGTGACGGCAGACACTGTCATGGATACAAGTTGATCGCAGTCGCGTGAATAGACCACTTAGGCATCCCTGGCGAAGGAAGCTGGGCGGGGGGTGGTGGCGGACGGGTGGGTGGGAAGGCACGATTGCTCATTCCTGACTGTTTTTAGGGAGGCAGAACGGGTCTCCTCTATTGTGCTGTGGGTTGAGCTCAAAGGACATCCTTCTGATTGTCTCGTGGAGATTAAAGGGCGACCTTTGGAACTTTCGTTCTGATTAGCTCTCAGAGTGGTGGGACCCGGATGGCTCCTGCGCTCGGAGCCTTTGCTGCCAACCACATCTTTCCTTCCACATACCTGGCACCCAGGTAACAGTGGATGAGAGAATCTTTGCAGACCCGTGAGAACCTGGGTAAATTATTTCCCACCGGTTTAAAAACTGTTTCAAGGCCGCCTCTGCCTGCAGGGTTAGATGCGTGCGGTGCTTGCATGCGCTGAACTGAGCCAGGTTGGCAGCACTCAGTATAGTCCTTGAAGCTCCTACACGTGAACCAGTTAAGCTGTCCTAAGTGGGAGAGGTGACTTTTTTTTTTTTAAAGGAAATTAACCCTCCAGAAATCAAAAGCACGGTTGAAATGGCAGGTCGCTGTTGTGTGCTTTTGCTCCATTTTCCCATGAACTTAAGATCTCAGCAATACAGTGCCTTTTAAAAGGTTGTGGAAGATCCCTTGATTCTAAGGAGCCTGATTAACCTTGTTTTTAGTGCTCTCAGTTCAGCGGACTGCTTCCTTGGGGCAGTGACCCTTTGTAGTCTGTGGTTTAGAGGCAGGCGTAGCCTTTGTAAGGCGAATGCTTAAGGGAGGCACCTGCATGATCAGGGGAAGCCGGAAGCCCTGGTACCCTAACTCCTTGCACTCGTCCTCTCCCCGGGAGGGAGCCTGTCTTTTGTGTGGCTGCTTAGGGACTAGGCACCTTCATTCCTACTGGCCTTTATTTTACTGGGCCCTTATTCTCACAAGTTCCACTGTTGATAAGACAAAGTTTGTATTATAGATCGTAACTCCGTAAAGGCAGGACTCTGGCGCACCATCATATGCGTGGTGCCTGGCCCTGCCCCTCGTGGGTACTCCACTGTTAATTGCCCACCTGGCTAACGAGTAACCCAGATGTCTGCGTGGCTGCTTACTAGGAATAAGTATCCCTTTTCCTCTCTTCCTCCCTGGAGGGATATTGCTCATGTGTACTATCGTCAGGCCAAGTGCTGATGATTTTATAGACTCATATCCCTTTAGCTGGCGGAAGCAGCCTGGGCTAGGAATGAGGGAAGAGCCCACAGAATTTTCCATTTGCTGGTCAGTGTGTCCCCGTGTTTCTTATTAATCTTGCTCTGTCTGAGATTTATTGCCTAGCACTTACACAACACTATATTAAAGTGCTTTATGATAACTAATTACCTCTCCCCTAGTGATGATAAAAGTCATTTGTTTAGTTAATGAGTGGGTTGAGGACTAGTCAAGGTCACGCAGCAGCACGTCCTTGGTGATCTGTTTTTTTTCAGAACTTCAGCTGAATTGGGCATCATGACCGGGGGCCCTTCTGTGCCTCTGCCATGTGTTGGTACCGCGAGAAAGCGTGAGAATGGTCAGAGAAAAAACGTGGCTTGGCACCCACCGAACGGTGTGAGGAAAAGCCCTCTTCAAATGGCGCTGTCCTTCACCTGTGACCATTCCGGCGTGGCTGGAGACCGAGGAATTCTTGGGTCATTCCCAGCCCCAAGGCCCCTCGAGAAATGAGGACATTTCTGATGCCAGTCAGAGGCTGTAGGTTTCTTCAGGGTGACCTTGATGGTCCTCAGATCAGACGCCACTTTGGGGAAGAGTGGGTGCCCCTCGATTAAAACCGTAGGTAGTGAGATCCTTCCACTGTTAACTGTAACATACTCGGTTGTATGTGCCTCAGGGTCTGCCGAAGTGCTGTGTAGGTGACAGTCACTGGTGTGACTCAAGGCTTGACCTGGGTGCCAAGAAGCCAACTAAGTGGCTGGCACCTTGAGCAGGTGACCTTCTGTGCCTCGGTTGCCTCCTTTGGCAAATAAGCGCTTTTATTTGCAGCACGTGGAAACAGGCACGGGGCGGGAACCGAGATAGAGCACAAGTAAGAGAGGTCTACTAGTGTGTTATACTCTGTCTCTTTAGCGGGCATTCGAGCTACTTCTAACACAGGACTTATATGCCATAGATAGGAAGTCCACACTGTAGAAAGAAGCAAAAAATAGTTAACCCTGAGGGCTAAGGCCGTTGAGGAGGCTGACCGTCACATGTGGCCCTCAGCTTGCTGGTAGCCTGAGGGCGAAGGGAATGCCGGAGTTACGGTCTCATTGGCAGGCCCGGGAAACGGCACGTCCCCATTCCTCGGGAGGAGACCGGCACCGACACGTCCAGAGGAGACTCTGGTGGGACGGTGGGCGGAGCTGCAGATGGCTCACGGGGTGAGGCGTGCTCCCAGTGGTGGCTGCTGATTCAGACGGTGTGACCCGGAAACTCTGGGCGACAAAGGAGCCCTTTCGTTGTACATTGTAGCACAACTGAAGGGGGTCCTTGTTTAACGTTGTCGGTTCCCAGCGGAACCCGACAAGTAGGCAGGTCAGCCCGCGCGCCATGATCACTGGGTGTTCGTCCCTCTCGTCCTGCACCTTCGTGTCCTGGAGGCAGGAGCCGTCCTCGGGCCTTTAGGAACGGGCATGGTGTCAAGTTGATTTTTCCCCCCCAATAAGGTCAACCCAGACCTCCAGCTTGTTGTTGAAACTTACTAAAATAGACGCGTCTCTCTGGAAGGCCTGTCAGAATGTTTGCTCTTCTCTGCACTTCGGGACATTTGGAGAGGCTCTTCAGAGGAATACTGCAGGAATTTGCCCTGGAATTTGTCCGTCAGACCTTTACAAGCAGCACAAGAGGGGCAAGGAGAGAAGGAACACAAAAGAGCTTGCTTTTGCTTGTAGGATATTCTTTATGTGAATGGAAACTATGTACCCGAGGGGCCAGCTGAGCTGGGAAGTATAGCGGGTAGAGCCCCAGGGAGAAGTGCTTAGCTGCTCACGTGTTTGGTGGAAGCCGGGGTGTCCCCTCCTCTTCAGCGTTGTGTTGCGGCATTTGCATCAGTGCTTAGGGTCCCTGGGAAGAGATCTGTCCATTGTCTGCATCCCTTGCTGACAACATTACAAATGGGGACCACGGGTTTTATCAGGAGGGCATCATTTGCATCCAGTGTGTGTTGCCCAATGTAATGTCCCTGTAAAGTTGTTCACAAAGTTTTCAATGCATTTTGGTACATATGACGTAGATAGACCCTTAGCTGCCTGGGACCCTGATCAGTTCTCTTGGCCGTCTCACGTAGTTACGACCTGTCAACAACCACTTTCGTGCTGTCTCGGGCTGTTGTTTACAGGAACTGCCAGTAAAGGAGGCTCACTTATACCTGTCTGCTTATCCAGTTTGGGGATCTGGCTATTGAACTTTTATGAAGAAGGGCAACCCTCATTATACTGGGTATAGTCGTTCTGAACACGTCATAGTGAGGCGGGTCAGAAGCGTCCCCATCACGCACGAAGAACAACACGTTCGCACTGGCCGGAGTTTGTTTCAGCCTGAAATCTGAGAATCTCAAGTGAGAGACGGATTCCTGCCGTGAGGTTTCCTCGAGACTCCTGTCAACACCTCGAGTACTGGAGGGAGTCGGAGATTCACACGGACTTGGGTCCCCTCTTGTTTTCTGCTGTCACACTTCCTTCTGACTCAGTCAGGGGTTCTCGCTGTCCCGCTGTCGGCCGGTTGTTAGTGAAGCTTCTCTAACTTTCCCTCTCTGTCCCCGACACTGAGGAGCAGCACGCTGTGAGTCAGCGCTGGGTTTCCCGGGGTCAAGTTCACCTGCAGTCTCGCCCGTCTGGGAGACTTGTCACTTTAATGTACCGGACGGGGGTCTTAACCTGTCTGAGCCTTTCTTTCTTTCTTTCTTCTTTCTTTCATTGTCTGTAAATGACTATTTCACTCTCATTATTGTGGGACAGTTTTACTGGGTGCACAATTTCAGGTGGACAGTTATTTTTCTCAACACTCTGAAGGCTTGTTTTCATTATCTGCTGGCCTTAATTATTACAAGTAAAAGTCAGCTGTCTTTCTAATTGTTTCCTAGGTGATCTGTCCCTTTTATTCTGGCTACTTTTAAGTTTTTTACGACCGTGTGTCACTGTGGCCAAGGGCATGGACTCGGAGCCTCCGGTCTCCCACCTGTGAAAGGAGCAGCAGTGGTAGCACCGCGGGATCGCCGAGGGGGTGGGCACTCAGTACGTGCCCCTTGGTGTATTCACTCCCGTGCACCTCGTGCGGCCGGGCGGCCTGGTTTGCCTGGTCCAGCTCTGGCTCACACCGCTGAGCCCGGTATGCTGTTCCGTGAGTGCCTTCCTACACCCTGAGAAGCCCCGGTCTGTTTGAAATGTCCTTAAACAGCCCAAGCAAAGACGTTTCTGCTGGAACGTCTTCTCAAGAGAAGGAACGTGTTCCCTGACCAAAGTGTTGTTATGCAGCGCTGACACCTGTCGAACACTGATGTCGTTGTTGGTTCCCAGGCCGCACCTGGACAAGGGAGGACCGGGCGCTTGTGCTGGAAGTGGGACCCGCTCTGCCTGACCGCTCCGCGCATCGCCTGCCCCCCCCCCCCCACCGCCCCCGCCCCACACCACAAGATGCTTAGAAAGAGGCCGTCTGTCAGACACTGGGCTGGCTGAGTCCAGGAGCGTATTTCTTCCCCTGCAGTAGTTCGGGAGCCTGAGGTGGTCGGTGCTCTTTGTTCCCCCCTCCCGCCTTGGGGTGCTCCTCAGCCTCCCCAGAGACTCCTTGTCAGCGCCTTGAGGGCTGGCCTCGGGGACTGACGCTCACTGAAGCCAGCAGCTCAGGGAGACTTTGTGCTGAAGCTGTTTTAAGGACTAATACCTGAACGTTGTCCTTCGTCGGTATCTCTAGACCAGACGCATGAGGGCGAGGACCACACCTCACGCACACGGGTCGTATGTAAGTGCCTGCACGTGGTGCCACGGGTCCCTGGTTTCTGAGCAGAATCTGCAGGGTGGTCACCCCCGGAGAGAGTGAGCTGGGCTCCCTGGGTGGCCGTGGCTCACTCTCCCCTTCGGTTGGCCGGGCTGTTCTTCTTAGAGCTCTCCCGCAGGGTGACAGCGGAGGACCAGGAACTGCAGGGGGAAATGACGAGAACTTCCAACACCTTAGTGCTCCCCCTGTACTGCCGGAAGTAGGTGAGATGGGAGACCTGAGAACACGTGGCCCCCAGCTTCTCGGCTCAGTCGCATGAGAGCCGCAGGGCAGGAGGCGGGAAGCTTAGGGATATCCTTAGACGTAATGGAAATGGTAACTTGAATTTCCCATCAACTTTTTTTTTAAGACTTTATTTATTTAGAGGGAGGGGAAAGGAAGGAGAAAGATGAGAAACATCTATGTGAGAGAGAAACATCGATTGGTTGCCTCTTGCACACCCCCAACCAAGGACCAAGCCAGAAGTCCAGGCACGTGCCCTGGCCAGGAATCGAACTGGTGATCCTTCGCTTGCCATACGACGCCCAACCAAATGAGCCATGCCGACCAGGGCCCCATCAACTTTGAAAGTCTTAGCATTAGGGACACTGCCCGAAGTTGAACTGGTAGTCTGATTTTCACATGCTCTTCATTTAAAGAACAGAGGCTTACTGTAAGGGTGTTTGAGATTTGGGGACCAGTGGTGAGTCAGTCGAACAGTTTCACATTGGAGTGTGTGTGTCGGGAGTCCTGAAGGGAACGGGCGGCAGCTCTGCCCAGCGGTGCTGGGCAAACCTCTGATTCTTCTCGTCCTGCAGCCCCGGCCGCCCTTCAGGACCGAAGGCTGAGCTGGGTGTTCAAAAGCTATATGTGACCCCATCTCTGGAACACATCTTCTTTAGAGCTGCAGCCTTCTGGGAGCCGGGCCAGGGCTCACCCTAACCGGGAGCTCAGGCGCTGGCTGGCTCTGAGGGCTCTGTGTGTGGCGCTCCCTAAAGTATGTGACCTCGGCAGGATTAGGAGGAAGGGGGGACCTTCAGAACTTTGCAGCTTTGGAAATAAACACAGGTGCCTCGTAGAGATGGCAGATGTGTTCGTTTATTCTGGTAACTGATTCAGTTTCCTGGGGACGGCCAGGTGGTCTCCAGTTCCTAATCCAGGGATCTGAGTGCCCGGCTTCGGAATGCTAGACTTCTTAGCAAGCAAGACATGAAGAGTCCCAATGTTCAGTTCTTCTGGAGAGCAGCCCAGTTGGCTTGTCATGCTGGGCTAGATGAATTGTGAATGTTAATTATACCGATCAATACCGTGGCCTTGGTAACAGACTCGTAGCTGCTGTAGAATCTGTTTACTTCGAGTTTGTGACAGAAAAGGGACCGAGCTGGCTGGGAACACGGTGTTCTGAGAGCCACAAACTGTATTGTGAGTCCAAGGAGAAGCAAGCCAGGGGGGCTGACCCCGTCGCACCTCTTCCCCAGGACTTCCCAGGGGAGGCGTCTCTCTGGGGGTGGTTCTCTTCTTGTTTGCCGGTATTGGATCGAGGTTGGCAAAGGCTCGGCTTTCAGTGAGATGGGATAAAGGCTGTTTCCGATTCGTAAGGGTTAGAAGGAGAGCATCCGTGTTGGGGGACACCCCAGTTCTCTCCCGTTTGCAATTAGGAGTGGAGGGTTCCTTGCACTCAGGAAGGAAGCCCTCCGATCCGGGGAGCAGAGGGTTCAGGATTCTGCACATTCTTCTCTGACTCCGCAGGGAGGGGATTAGCCGAGCGCTGGGCATGTGTGGAATGAGGGCACCTCGCCAGTTGCTGCTGAGTTCGGACCAGGCCATTGTGGAGATACAGTCTCTCCCCCGACGAGCTCTTTGTCGTGCTCTCCTGAACCCCGTGGGCCCATCTGCTGGGTCGTCTCTGTACTTGGCAGGTGGAGGTGTTATAACAGGCAGATTCTCTGCTTCCTTCGCTTTGTTTTCTCTCTGAGCAAGACTTGGCCAGCCCATCTGTTCCCTGCCTGCCTTGAGTCTCTTTCTCAAGAGCCTGGTAAACTCCATATGCCTGAGTTTGCTTTCGCAGGTCCTGCCGAGACTGTCCCAGATCAGTACTTCTCACGGAGTGGGGAGGTGTGGACGGTGCCAGTCCTCTGGGAGCTTTTTCAGAATGTTTGTTCCCAGGGCCCTAACCCAGAATGGGGGCAGGGGTCGAGGGGAAGGGGCAGGTGGAGAAGGAGATGGTGCGTGCATTTTGAAACAGCTCGGATTGGGAAGAGCCCTAGTTTAGAACCCCTCTTCCAGATTTCCTAGCGAGGCCGGCCAAACTGGCTACAAAATCTGACATTGGGATGTGATGCAGCTGCCACCTGTCTTGGGTGACTGTGGTCTTGAGGAAAAGCCTCATGTCCCAGTGTGAGAGGTCCTGAAAATTACCTGTACTTACTCTTCTTTCCTGAGGTATCGGTGTAAGCTGTGGCCAGAAAGCACGCAGCCTGTCCACCCGGAGTCGAGGGCCGCCTGTGTCCCAGGGCCTGTGACAGGCACTCAGAATACATCTGCAAACCAGACTGTGGTTCACACCCTTGTCCCCTGGGGTGGTTCTTTGGGTCGTATGAGTCCCGCGTGGTGGCTCTCCATCATTTGGGCTTTGGCACTCTCTCAGAGCTGTGCTCGTCCCCCTGCAGTGTGCACGGGTCTATAGCAACCTCACACAAGGGGGCGCTGGCAGCCTCAGGCCCCTTCACGGACCCCAGACTGACAACCTAGAACGCTTGCCGAGCATGGAGAACGTGGTGATGGGGCCACAGCCAGGCCGTGGGCTGAGGGTTTGGGGCCCGTATCTCCTGGTCCAGCCACGGCAGTTTGCAAGGAACCTGAGGGTATCTTTAGAAAAAGTCAGTATGAGGGGTGGCTAGGCCTCCTCTGAACCAGTAGCGTTTCTTGAATCTGTGTTCTCTTGGAAATCCTGGGAACGGTTTGACTCTCTGTCCCAGTTCCCACCTCTGGTTTTTGGTTGGCTGAGCTTTTTTGGACTCAGTGGATTAAAAATCAGGTCAGAATATGAAGATTTCCTTAACATGGTAATTTATATTATGAATTCCTGGACTAATAGCGATGGTAAAATTATAAAGCCCATTTAAGGGCATTTTCGTGAAGTTCTGGCTTCAGAACACAGAGTCACAGAAGGAGCAGGTTGAGAGGTGGAGGAAGTAGCCGAGGAGCACAGATTGGAGAAAAGCGGCAGGGGGAAAAGCGGGCAGAGCCCCGAGAGAGGGCCGACGGAGCTGGGGAGCCAGGTAGCCAGGAGAGCGGCTTCCTTCTTAAGCCAAAGGGAGTGGCTTTGAGACCCAGAGCAAAAAAAAAAAAAAACTTTTTGGCCCTGAAGAAGTCTGTCCATACTGCTTTGTTACCAGATGGAACTCAGGATAAGACTGGGAGGGCTTCACGCGCACCGACAGTAAGACCTCTCTTCCTGGAAAAGGTGGTGCTGACTTTTACGAAGGGCAGACCCTGCCTCGGGGTAGGACGGTGTGTGAATGACGTGTGGGACGGGACGTGAACGCAGTGCGGTCTGGGGCACTGTGGGAAGGAAGGGCACAGAACAAGCAGGGCCGGAGGTAGCTGCTGGAGCACAGGGGGGTGCAGAGTCCTGTGACATTCCTCCTCGACCCCCGGAAGTCCGCTCCTGAGCGGGACCCCGGGCCAGGGCCTCTTCAGGTGGGCGTCCGAGGACTGTTCTTGTTTCCCTGCCTGCGTCCTGAAGGACGTGCCCCCACCCACCCACCCCGAGGGTGGCTGAGTAAGTGCCGCGTTCAAGGCCGTCAGCTGCTGCTATAAACTCACAGCCCATTAGAGAGCAGAGTCCACAGCCCTCCCCAGAGGAGCGGGAGGCCCTCGATGGTTGCATTTAGAGCTTCCCTGCAGCGTGTGGACACGCTGTTCTGCCACGAAACCTTCCAGCCTGCTGTTACTGTGAGGGCGTCTCGCTGTTTGCTCAGTGGTGCATTAAAGCCAGCGCCTCCTAATCTGGGGGAGATCATCACACCTGGTCATCTTCGTGTTGGGCTTTTAAAGAAGCCCTTTAAAGTGATCAGAGGCCCTGGCCGAGTGGCTCAGCTGGTTGGAGTGTCATCCCACACACCACACGTTTGCAGGTTCAGTTCCCAGCCAGGGCGTACACCTAGGTTGCGGGTTTGATCCCCGGTCATGGTGCATCTGGGAGGCAGCCAATCAGTGCTCCCTTCTCACATCGATGTCTCTATCCCTCTTCCTCTCTAAAATCAATAAACATATCCTTGGGTGAGGATTAAAATAATAATAATAATGAAACCATCAAAGGAATTTGAGGCCTCCCTTCCTGAACCTTACAGGTTCTATTCAGCCTGTGAAGTTACGTCGTTAAAACCTGTTACTCAGTTTGTAGAAAACGTCTTGAAAACCATGTAACCAGAATTTTTTTCTTCATTCGTTAAATGAGTACTTTAAAGGAATGACTATCACGGATATGAAACCGAGACTCAGTAATCACTTACCATGTTACTTAAACCCAGCACGCTTCAGTACATTAACAACCGTATGAGAATGTTCTTTCATTGTAGTGGAGCCTGAGAAGTGGTACCAGAAAGTGGGAAACAAAAGGTGTTTTTTTAAGAGAATTTACTTGGGGGGTCCCCAAATTTAATGTAACTTGTATTGGGAAAACCCCTTTGCTAGATCTTCTAGACGTGTTGTAAGGTGCCAGGGGACTTGGAGTGGGTACCGTCTGAGTGGCGTGCTGCAGGTGGGAGGGGAACCTTGTGGAGCGCTCTCAGTGCAAGGGCGCGTTGTCTGACTGCACTAAGTATTAGTGTGAAAGAGAAGTTGCCTGTCACCTCTCTGCACAGGATAAAGTACCTTAAAAACCACATGCAAAGTATATTTTCTGTTGTCTGTTTTAAAGGTGATCATTTCTTACAAAAATAGCCACTTCTTCAGGGGACCAAAAAAAAAAAAGTCATTGGCGCATTTGAAGCATACCAAACTGAAAACCTTGGATAAATAAATCCAGGTGGTATTGCTCAATTGCTTCTGATGTGCATAGGAAATCCCTGGTCATTTCTTTCACCCTGTAAAACGGTCCGAATTAGACCACCCACACATTCTCCTCTCCCCTGTGTCCCCAGAGAGCGTGGAAGTGTGTGCCGGGATGCAGCTTGGGCCCCTACGTCCTCCCCTCGCCCTTCCCGAGCCTGAGCAGCCGCACTTCTCAACGGCAGTTCCCTGGCCGCTTGAAGATGCTGCGTTCCTTCCCCACAGCAGTCTGGGTTTGGGAACTGAGACAGTGCTGCTTCCCTAAACTGACACGTCTTCATCTGGTGGTAGAAGCTCAGAAGGCTCTGGCTCAGTAGTACTGTTGTAAACTGGCCCCTGAAAATAAAGGGGAAGCTGCTGTTTCCAGAAGAAGGATGATAGCTCTGGGCTTGTAGGGTTTTGGGGGGGGGCTGTTTATTTTTTGCTTTTTTGCCTTGAGCGAATCACTGAGCCCTGCCCCCTGTTGTGCTGTGAAGGGTGGATCCAGTACTCAGAGGGCTCCAAAATGTTTTGGAAAATACAGATCCTCTGGTATAAGGAAGTCACCGCCATAAGCCGCCAGTGTAGGCGGAGCGCCTGCAACTGGAGAGTCGGAGGGACCTGGGCGTCCGGGCCTCGGTGCCCACGGTACTTACTAGTAAGGACGGGCTTCACACCCCTGGTCATCCCTCAGTGAGAGTCCCAGTGTACTGGTGGTTTTACTTACTGTCTTTATGTCCGGATCTCAGCAAAAATGGTTTGAGAATCAGTGGTGGTGTAGCAGTGTTACTTATTGATAAAATACGCTGAATAACTTTTCCTGCACAAAACTTGATTTTGACTTTTGGTTTGCCGTACAGCCTAAAGCAAGAGACGTTTGTCCTTGTGTGTCTGTCCACTTCACTCATTAGAAAAGGGCAGTTCAGAAAGCCCTGGATCAAGAAAACCCAGATTCCATGTTCTGGTCTGGGAGGCAGGGGTGTACGGGATGCATTCCGGGGCAAGAGGTGGCTGTTCCTTGTGAGCGGCCCCAGGAGTGGCAGGCGGCGGTCCCTGTCAGCCAGCTGTTCCCTGCAGGCTGTCTGAGATCGGGGCTTTACGGGGAGACTGTTACCTAGAATTGAACACACACACACACACACCACATTAGAGAGTCAAGAAGGGGGGCAGGCACCGCCTCTCTAGCATGGAGAGTACAGGTACGTTTTTGGTGTGGCCGACTGTCTTCGGCAGACTCTCGACTGTGTACTGTGTCTGTAATCCGTGCTTCTGGAGGCTTTTTTTTTTTTTTAAGGACTATGGATACTAAAACCATCTGCAGCTGATTGGTCTTCAGAGTCATTTCACCTCGCCCTTTGGGCTTGGAGATGCCCAGTTTCACTGCAGGATGGGTTCTGAAAGGTCCGTTCCATTCACAGTACCTGGTTCTGCGGAGTTGCTGTTTAACAGCAGGTCTTTAAGTCAGGTGGTTTTATCTAGTGTGGCGTCCCGACGGCCTTGTCCTCTCCTGAGCCTCTCTGTTGTGGGTGGGTGCCAGCTGCAAAACCGATGCGGTCTCTGTCTCCTGAGCTTGTTGGGTGTTAGTCTGGGGCCAGAGAGCCGACCGCGTGGTCTCGGTGGCCACTCTTGGGAGCTGTTTGTAGTTCTTCGGCCACACACACTCTGGCAGGGGCCTGCATGTCGCCCACCTCCAGGTGGGTACGGCCCTCCCGGTGCTGAGCTGACTTACAGGTGGGACTTACTGCAGCGAGTGTGTGAAGAGGGTTTGAATGTGTGAGATGTAACCAGTTTCAACTTCACTTAAACTAGACTTCCAGACCAAGGGAAAAAGAATTATTCCTACACGTCTCCACTCTTGTTTCTTCTGGGTAGGCTGAGATATTATACGTACGGCATTTACTCAGTCTGTGCGGCCACCTTCCAGAATGCTGGAGAGACTCCATCTTCCGGAGCTGTCCACTGATCACTTGCTCTCGGAAGGAACGTTTTCCCCACCTAAACATCCATCTGAAGAAGGCAGAGTTACCTGTTTGTAGGCAGGTGACAAGTTTGCATCTTCAAGGGCGTACCGGCATACCTTGCGGTGAGGTTTGCCCGTTTCCCTTCTGTCGGAGACCAAGACTGTTAACATGAGAAAAGCGATTCAAACAGGAAAATTAAAAGTTCTAAGAAGTGGTCATGTTAAATCTGAAGTGGAAATGTCAATGTGAACTCGTGGGTGAAACAGAAAGACTGATTTTTCTCTCCACCGAACGAACCTGAAGGGCCGCCCCCTCTGACAGCCAGTGGCCCACCTTCTGCCCCGGTGTCGGTTTGAAAAGGCCACTCCACGGGGAAGAGCCAGCGCTCCCTGGAGAAATGGCTGCTTCCAGGTCCGAGGCAGAGAACAAGGTGAGCCTGGCGTGTCGTCTCGGGGCAGGCAGGAAGCGCCCAGGCGGGGCGCCGTCGGAGGGGGTGGGAGGCTCCCCCTGGCTTGCAATCGAAAGTATCACTGCATAAATAAAAAGACACATGGCGAGTGAAAAAGAAAAAGATAGTGAGGAAGAAGCTTTTCTTTGCCAAAGAATGCCAGCTAATATATTTGGAAAAAACAATGAAAAAAAATAATCATCCTATAAGCCACCCTCCTCCCCAGCAGAACCAGTTCAGGCGGGGATTAGGAGCAGATGGTGGAGTCACCAGGGAGCAGGGCACTCACAGGCTGACAACTGTCGCTCCGCAAACGAACCTGCACTTGCAGTGGCCTCACGTGAAACAGGGGTCCAGTTTCATGTCACCAATGGTGGAACCAGCCGGTGGCGTGTCACCTGATGAGATGCAAAGTGAAGTCTGTATACAACGTCATCTATGAAGTATTCCTGCCAGAATTTTAACCTCTTTCTCATCGAACCGCAAAGCCCAGCTTCCAGTTTACGGGAAGGAAACAATATGAAAAATTCAGAATATGGAAGAATCTGTAAGGCATCTGGCCTGGACTCGTCAAGGAAAGTCAGTATCTCAGGGGGAGCGGGGGGAGGCGGGAGGAGGGTTCTCCATGAGCGGAAACTGAAGGAACCTCACAGCCAGGTGCACGTGGTGAACCTTGGCTCCATCCTGGGCTGGACGAGCCGGGGGGCCGTGGGGCTGTGACTGAGTGCAGACTGGGGGTTCGATGGTGGAGGCCTGGGGCTGATATTCTCGAGTACAGAGCTGTTGGGTTCTGTGGGACAGAGTGTTCTTAGAGCATGTTCGCTGGTTTTTTCCTTTTGCAGTGACGTTTGAAAGTATGCATTTGTACGTCTGGATGTGTACAGAGGAAGAAATCTAGTATGGAAAATGGAAAGCTTCCGTTTAGGTGGAGGGTATATAGGTTTCATGACACTGTTTTTAAAAAACCCTTTGCACGTTGAAAATGATCATGACAGAAAGTGCAGCAGCGATGGTTTGGTTGGGGGTGAGACGGGGGGCACCTTTGGTGGGTTCCTAAAGTCACAGGTCTGTTCCCGTAATTCAGGTTTCTTCAGCCACTCGTACAAAAAAGTTTTTTGTTTTTTGTTTTTTAACATAGAGTCAATGACAGTCCAATGCCAGGCACAAGGAGTGGCGAGTTTTCGTGTCTTGTTGGTAGTGGCTCGAGGGTGAGACGAGTGTGGGCAGGTCGGTAGCTGAGTAGACGCCGGAGCACAGTCCGGACGTGTGTTACGCTCTGCGGTGAACCGTGGTTTTCAGAAGGTTAGGAAGCCCTTCCCTCCCTACTTGTGGCCACTTTTACCCTCCCCATTTCACCTCCAGTTGGCAGTTTGGGGACCCGATCACCTGTTTTACCAGATCGCGGTAGGAGAGAGCAGCAGCCGGTGCAGCACTTCGTGACGAGATCGGAGTAGCCGATAAGGGTGCAGCCGCTCTTCGCTCTTCAGCTGGTGGAGTTGTTCAGGCTTTACGTTCCTTCCTCACCATCGAGTGACTCAGCAGCGTGGGCCCTGGCGCTGCCTGTTGCTCCCTGCCCCACCCCACCCCCAGCGCTGATGAAACATCAAGTTGAATCCCATTGTGAAAGGCGTGCTGCTTCTGCCTGGAATTGGATTCTAGCGTGTGTGTTACATCCTGTTGCTCTTGAGACGTGGAGACGGGCGCATGGGGGAGGGACCTGTGTGCTGTGGTTAGCTTGCCCATCCCCTGCTCCCCCCCGCCCCCCCACCCCCCCCGCAATTCAGGCCCCATCTGGGGAAACTGAGGACTTAAGAAGCCGGAGACGGGGAGGGAGGGCCTGGTGTCTCGGAAGACCGGCTTCTGCGCAGGACGGGGAGATGTGGCTGGAGCAGGCGCTGGAGCCGGCCCTGCGCGTGAGCCTGCGTCCCGGAGATGAGTCACTTCCTGGCGGCGCACCTGAAGGCAGCATGTTGGGAAGGGGATGCCCTGCTTCTTGGGGACGTTTCTTTAACCTCGCTGAAGGCCTGGAGGGTGTTTGGACTGACATAGTTCTTCCAAGCAGTTGGGGCTCGTAGGTGACGGTTTCTTCAGATGCATCTGAGGTGGGACTCAGGCCAGTCAGGGGTGAGTACCAAGAAAAGGTCCTACACCTGTTTAGCTGACGGCCCTCCCCGCTTCCTTCCCTCTGAGAACGGAGCTGGGGGAGAGGCTCGGTAGAGGAGGAGAGCATCAGCCGGGAGACGTGTGTGCGAAAGAGGCCGGCAGGACCGAGGGCGCCCCGGCCAGCGCACCGCTCACTGCTCAGTGATCGACCCTGTGCATGCCTCCAGCTCCCGGTGGCCACTCTTGGCTCAGCTGCTGAGTGTTAGCTGAGAAGGACGCTGACCGTAATTTTTTCGCAGGAAAATCACACGTGTATGCTAGCGGAGGCCGTGCGAAAGATGATGTAATGAGTTTGGGAATGTCTCAGAGTCAGTGTGCCTGAAGGAGGAGGGTACTGGCTGTTTCAGAGAGTCCTTGGCCGTGAGAAGGACTGCTCCCTCTGCCCGCTCCTGAAGTGTGCTCCCTTGATGATTTGTTCTCCTAAAACTTGCTGTTTACCTTGAGTTTAGTCTTCACCCTTGGGAGGAAACCTTTCTGAGGAAATGGACAGCTCTTAGACAGGCTTGTGAAGTCATAGGCTCCATGGGCAGTCCGGCCTGCCCCCTGGCGGGTGCGGGCCTGAGTGAAGAACACCCCGGTGAGGCTGTGAAGACTGCGGCCTGTGGCACGGTCCTGACGACGCAGGAAAGTTCTGGGACAAAACCACCCGTGTTAGTATTCACTTCCTGGTGGGCCAGGGCACGCCTGCAGGTTGGAAGGGACCACGTGTCCTCCCACAGGTCTCTGCCGGACTGGCACTGGGTCCTCGGGTGGTGCCTGGCGAGTGGGAGGTGGGTAACGTGCTCCATGGGTGTTATCCTGGTTCCTGATCCCGGTCCCTGGGCCAGCGTGTGGCAGGGGAGGTCGGGCAGGTCACTTCTCTCTGACTCAGGAGCTCCGGGCACGGCTGGGTGGGGCCGGGCAGGAAGGAAAGCCGGGTGGTGTAACGTCTCCACTGCACGGAGAGGCCGTGTTTGTGGAAGTGAGCTGCTCGGCTTCTGAGGGTAACTCAGCGCTCAGGGCCAGCCGAGTGCGTGGTGCACAGCCACTTGCCGCCTCTGGAGGCTGGGGCCACTGTTCCTGCGGCTGTCTGCGATCCTTGTCCTTGGTGGGCTCTCCGAGCTCCCTGTGCACCAGACTCCCCTCGAGGTGGCGGCAGTGCCGGGCCCCACGTTCTTCCTTCCCCAGGGCTTCCCTGTACCGCCCCCAGCAGCACACGGAAGAGAGTCAGCTCCCGTACCGCTGAGCTATTCGAAGAGGTGCTCTAAAACAGCCCGTTGAATTGGCCTGACAGTTAACTGAGTTTTTAAGGCACAGCAAGCAGACTGCTGTGTTTGGGTGAGCTATTGGGACAGTGGCTCGGTCTGACCTCCTGGCCTGTCTCGGCCGTTGGCAGTAGTGCACGAATGGAACGCAGTTGTGCGTGCTGTGAGGAAGGCTGGTGTATGGGTGGCGAGCGTCCAAACAGACAGTTCTTTAACAGGACTTTTCGATTTTCAGATTCTTTCTGGACTTCAGCTACCTACCTCCTTTTCCCTCCTCCACTTCCCCATCCTACGCCATATTTAGCCCTAGCATTTCCCTACCCATCTGGATGTGAAGAA
The DNA here is from genome assembly GCF_004126475.2 of Phyllostomus discolor. Lineage (NCBI taxonomy): Eukaryota > Metazoa > Chordata > Mammalia > Chiroptera > Phyllostomidae > Phyllostomus > Phyllostomus discolor. The sequence continues at coordinate 36,307,639 of NC_040916.2, forward strand.
ACTCTAAAGGACACCAATTAAGACTTAAGAGTGATTGGAAGAAGTCGTGATAAGGGAAGTAATGTGAACAGAGCAGCTTTGGATTTTGTTTTTATCTCGCTGGTCACATTTGGCCCAAATGCAGCGCGGCCAGCCCGGTTAGCAGGCCGTGGCGGAGCCCTGGTTTCGCTGTGGAGAGCATCTGCCGTGTCCAAAGGTTGCTTTTGGCAACGGCGGTGTTGTTCACCATGTGACGACTGTCCAGGGGCTACCTCGCCGGGGGAGGACAGGGCTCCTAGCTGGGGTGGGAGAGGAGATGAGGTCATCGAGCATCTTTGTGTCGCTGGGTCCTCTATTTATGAGCAGGGAGAATATCAAAGAGCGACAGGGACGGACAGCTGCCTGTCCGTGTCACGGCGCGAGCTCCCACTCCGCCCACTGGGAGTACGGGCCGTGTTTATCGTTTTCGAGGTGGGGCTCTGCACTGATCGTAAGCTGCTTGCAACACGGTCTGATATTTTTATTTTCACAGCTTAATGTCTTTAGACGGGAAAGAGCTGCTAAGCTTTAGGCGACCCATGGCCTGTGTTAATGTGAGGTGGAACGTGACTCAGTTCTTAGGGTGCTGAAGAAACACACTCCGTCTGGCCACAGCTGCCCCTCTATTTTTTATATAAAAAGCTGCAAATGTTACTGCAGTTCTCACCCCCACCTCTGGTAGGCGGTGCCTGGGAATGTACGGAGAACCTTTTGAAAAGAGATGAACGGAGGGAACCAAAACAGCCAGGAAGAGAGCACAGCTTTGGAGCAGGCTGCCACACGAGGTGGGGGGGTGGGGTGGGGGGACTGCCTCCAGAGAGGCTTCGAGGGCACCAGTGGTCTCCTGACGGTGTGTTTATTTCTGCCACCACCACGACCGCGCACTGGGGCGAGGGTCAGCTTCACCTTGGTGCGGTGCCCGTCCGTCTGTCCAGTGAAACCGGCTTTGCCGACTGCAGCAGTCACGTGAACACTCAGCAGGAAGTCCTGTCTGGGGGCCCGGAGGAAGGGCAGGCGCTGAGCTGTGGCCACTTCAGTGGGTTTGGGGTGTTTTGTTTTGTTTTGTTTTTGGGTTTTTTTTTTTTTGGAAAGGCAGTTTTGCTTTAGGCATTTAAGCTATTTAAAGTTGTAGCACCTAAAATGAAAAAGATGCTTCAGAAATTGTGGTGCACTATACGTGGTTTAGCTTGAATCTTCATTGGTAGTCACTTTTTATTTTTGAAATTTTACTGAATTGATCTTTGAAGACAGGTGCAGGGCTCACTTATCCTACAGAGATTTACTGAACACTCTCTGTGTGTGCGGCCCTGGGCTGCACGGCGGGACCGCGGCCCTTGCCCTCCCCCGCCTCCGAGCTCTGCCCGGCGGCAGTAGAGCGGCTGCGGGCCCCGCTGCCCCTCGTTCTGCAGCGCGGCCCGCAGAAGAAGACGTGCCCGGTCGGATGTCGAGCCAGGGTGGGGTTTAAGTGGAAGTACTCCCGGGTGTTTGTGTCAGGCCTGCTGCCCTAACGTAGTGGCTGTTACTGCGAGGGGGTTCTCTGCTTTCGTTCCTGGTGTGAACCCCAGATCTGTGTTCCCCTTGACTGCAGCTTTATTCCCCGTGGAGACCTACTAATTCACTAACGGATTTGTTCCCACCAGCCGCCCCTGCCTGGGCTGCACATTGCAGCCTGATTCACAGGTCATGGCCCAGCCTGGGCTGGAGGGCACCCGTGACAGAGGAGGGGCTCCTGGGAGCTGTAACGAATGGGCAGTTCACTGTTCCGGCTCCGGAGTGGCTGCGACCATGTTGCTAGCATTGCTGGGGAGATTTTAACCTGCAATAGCGTACATTTCCAGAGGTGTTTGCTGAAGACTTAGCTTAATGGGTTCTCCATGGAAACGTTTTCAGATTTGGTCAGCGGGCTGTGGGGAAAATCTCAATTCAGATTCTCGACCCGCTCTGTTTGTCAGGAGGCCGAAGTTTTAAAGAGGGTTTATCAGGGTTTAACGAGGAATTCAGGAGGAAGGTTTATAGGAGAAGGTGTCTTCATACTCTTGAGAAACAGCCATTAATTTGCCTATAAATAATATTATAAACTATTTGCTGTTGCTTAAAGCCAGTTTTCCAAGTATCTTTCAAACAATTACCGAGTTCTGGTTCATTTCACTCAAGGAAGTTTTTAAGGCAGAGCTCACCGGGCCGTTATTTTCTCCTCCCTCCCCCTGAGCCCTGAGCAGTTAGAATTCACTGTGGTGTGCAGATGTGTTCTAATGTCTCTTTCATTCGTGTGTGCCGGTGTGTCACTGCACGTGCAAGGCTCTGGGACGCCACACTGGCGCTGTGAGGTGGAGGGGTGTGATGGGCCCCTACTGCTGGCACCCGGAGCGCAGCGCCGCCCCGAGGCCTCTCCTCATAATTCTTCCCAGAAGGAGGACGCACCCCCTGCTGTCTCCAGGATAAGGATGTGCTTTAGGAGACTGTTCTGGAGAAGGAACAAGCAAGCAGAAGCACTGGGAGAATATGCCTGGTTCTGAAAGAGCTGGGAGGGAGGTTAAAGGGTTTAATGGACCGAGGTTAGAAGAGGAAAGAAAACTTGACGGAACACGGGAAGGGAAACTGAGGAAGTTGGGCAGGTGCCGACATTTCTGCCTCGACCGCGGGCCAGAGACAGTGGTTGTTGTTCTGGGAGCAGCAGGAAGGCGGCCCCTGCCGCCCGCAGTTCCGGTGGGAAGAGCGGCGGGCTCAGTGGTAGGTGCTACGTGATGACAGCTTCTAGGGAAGACTCCATGTGGCCTTTAAAAATGGGACATTTCACAGAATCCTTGTAAGCTTTCAACATCTTTGTTTTACTCTTACAGCAAATCCAGTTTGCTGATGACATGCAGGAGTTCACCAAATTCCCCACCAAGACGGGCCGCCGGTCCCTGTCCCGGTCCATCTCGCAGTCCTCCACGGACAGCTACAGCTCAGGTAGGCGAGCACTACCCCCCCCCCCCCCCCCCCCCCCCCGGCGCCCTTCCCTGCAGCCTGGCAGCGCCGCCCAGCTGTGTGCGGGGAGCCCGCTCCGACCGCTTGGGCAGCTGGAGTGTCGCAGCCAGCCCTGTTGCTGGGGACGCTCCCGTCATCTCGGGGCTGTCTTCCCCGGGCTTTCTCCGTGTGTGGTCTGTGGCCAGGGCCTGGTGGGTCGCTCGGAGCCGGTCCCCACTCCCGCGTTCGTCTGTCCGTCCGCCACACTACCAAAGGAGGGAGGTCAGCGGCATTTAGGCTGACGGAACTGGCCTTGGAAAGAGGGGCATTCTGAAAGCATAGTTCCTGATTTCTTTGTTTGAGATATTCCCTGCTTCCTATCTCTTTGTTTCTTGTCTCCAAGACTTCTTGGATTGTCACAATAAACATTAGTACTTTGCTCCTTTCATTTACTGGGTCATCCTTTCTGTGGAAGCTGCCCGCCCGGAGCGGGAAGGATTCCCACCGCTCAGACGGCCCTGGCTCTGTTTCTCTTTGGCCTCAGCCCCGTGTGGGTGGTCTGCTGGGCCCTTCTCGCCGTCCCGGTGGGCTCCGGAGGACTGACTTGGAGAGGACATAGGCCCTCGGGATCTGCGTGCTGGGGGACCCACATGCGAGGTGCACAGGGGCACCGCGTCCGGCCCCCCGCGTTCAGCTGAGGAAGCATTGCTCGAAGATTCAGAAGCTCGCCCACAGTCAGAGGTTGCGATTAGTGGCAACCAGGAGATTTATACTGAAGCCATTGTCTTTTGTTGGAATATCGTTTGTATTGTCTTGTTAACATTAAGGACAGGGCTTTAGGTGCAAGGAATGTAAACAAACAGATTTTTTAAAACTTACTTTCCACCCTGTGCCTGATAACCCAGCACAGACAAGATGGGCGGACTGGGGCAGATGGTGGTGCACAAGGCTAAGTACTGAGACAGAGGAATGTACAGAGTCACCACGGGCCTGTGTGCAAGGAGGGGTTCCGGTGTAGTGGCTGTCATAAATGAAAAGGTGTCTCGTCCTGGAGCGACAGGTACAAAAGGTGGCTGGTGACAAGGAGGCTGGCTGCTGGTAGCTAACAAAGAGCCAGTGGTGGAGGACTGAGCTGTAGGAGGGAGAGAGACGGACGGAGCGGAGAAAGCTGTAACAGAGGCTTCAGAGACCTTGGTGGCCGCGTGTGACGGGAACCTGCGAGAGCATTTCTGAAAGCTTGGTGACGTGGTCTGGCTGTCCTGGGGGGCAGGCCCCTCCAGTAGGGTCCGTTCGCTGGGGTACAAAAGGCAGCGAGCAGGAGAGCCCAGCGCAGCGGCAGGGACGGCGGCCAGGGGAACACTCGAGTCCGACGGGACACCGTGGTTTGAGGAGGGATGGTTGTGTGTGCTCCTGCGTGTCTCTCTGCAAGGACATTGCAGTTTTTAGGTGAAGCCGCTTTTTAGAGCCAGAGCTGCTCACCTGCTGTGTCATTTCTTCCCATCGCCATGTTCCTCGGCGCAGCCTAGTGCAGAGGCCCTTGTAAGACTATCTCACCGCTTCCCTTCGTATCCGTGGTTTCAGAGTGTGGTCCTCCGACCCACAGCTGGGGACACGGCAGAAATGCCGGTTCTTGGGTCCCACCTGAGACCTTCTGAAGGGGATTTCTGGGGGTGGGGCCTAGATGCTTTAGGTGCTTAAGTTTAAGACTGGTGACTTATAGAAGTGGCATTCCTTACGTGCCCTAAATTAGTCGCCCATTTTTGACAGTCTGGCTCTAATTTGGGTGGGGACTCAGTACCCCCATCATCTGGGATTCACTGGAACTGGTGCCAGATCAGAGTCAGTTGCTCCTTATCGGAGGCACCAATGGCACTGTCTCGTGGGCTGGGCGCGAGGGCCAGAGCCCTGAGCGGGCCCAGCAGTTCCGCCCCTGCCCGCCGTCTGTTGGACCCTGGGGGAGCGCGGCTGGGAGAGACGTCCAGGGGGCTGTGCGGAGGAGCGTGGCCGTAACGGAAACGGGAGCGCCTCGGGGCCCGCACTCTGTGGAGTCGGGGCCATCGAGGCTTCTCTGTCCTCGTCTCTCCTCCCCGGCTCTAGCGGCGTCCTACACAGACAGCTCTGATGACGAGGTTTCCCCCCGCGAGAAGCAGCAAACCAACTCCAAAGGCAGCAGCAACTTCTGCGTGAAGAACATCAAGCAGGCAGAATTTGGACGCCGGGAGATTGAGATTGCGGAGCAAGGTAAAGGAGGGGCGTGGGTGGGGCCGGGAGCAACCTCTTACTGGCCACGGGGATCCACAAACCACCTGAGGCTGGAAAGCTAACTTGGAGGTCTCCTGGGAAAAGCCAGGATCCTGGGCTCGTGTACAATCAGATCTGTGTGTGGAGCCCGGCCTCCGGGTTCTTGTTGTCGTCCTCCCTGCTTCCCCAGCACGCGGTAATAATACAGAGAGTAGTTTCTGTCCCCTCACCTCCACGGCACCACGTCTAGGGACCTAGCTGCGGGGCCAGCAAACCTGGGGCCACTGCTGTGTCTGGGGCCAGAGCTGCTTGTCCCTGGGGCCTGGCTTTCCCAGAAGCCGCGGTGGCGGGGGTCTTCAGCAGGACGGGGTGATTTGGGGCCTCGTTTGGCCTTCAGTCCCGAGCAGCCTCTGCTAGGACAAGAGTAAAAGTGACTGACAGTTAAGTCTTGGTTTCTCCATCCCACATGCAGTGCCGTCTCCGTACCCTTGCGCTGCTTTCCCACTGAAGCGCGCTCCGTCCTGGCAGGGGAATGGGAGCCAGAGAGGCTGACCGGGAGGACAGGGTTAGACCGCAGAGAAAAACGGGGGCAAGTGGCTGCTGCCGCTGCGGGGAAGGCTTTCCCCTGGAGCTATGGTTTGGTCACGTGTAGGAGCCCCTTGGCCAGCGCTGTGGCCGCTCCCCTGTCCTCCCAGAGGAAGGAGGAGACACCCTCCATTCGATCAGTTTTGGGAATTCATTCTCTGTTTAGTCCTTTGCATGTGAGTCTGAAACAGCAGAAGAGAGACATTCCAAGTGAATGGGTGACAGCCTCCCCTGTTGTTTGCTGGTGACGCTGCCAGTTACCCCAGAAACAGGCTCAGGGTTTTCCCGACTCCCCGTACCCGTGGCTCCGGACCCAGACCGCCCTCCCTGATGCTCGAGCGGGAATCGGCGCTGGTGCTCGTGCAGGCGCAGCTCAAACCCTCTGTTCTTTCACAGACATGTCTGCTCTGATTTCACTCAGGAAACGCGCTCAGGGGGAGAAGCCCTTGGCTGGTGCTAAAATAGTGGGTTGCACACACATCACAGCCCAGACCGCGGTGAGTTTGCTGGGAGGAAACCGAGAAACTTCTGATGAGGAGGGGGAACGAGCACGTTTTTTTTTAAACTTGCCTTTCCTTCCCTGTCTATCCAACCTCCAATGCTGCTCACCACCAGACGGAACTGCTCTGTCCGCAGTGGTGGGGCTTTCTGCTCTGTCTGTCTGGGTGTGACCTGCTTTTCACGGACCTGGCATCGGGAGAGCTAGATTTGCATAAATCTATGCAAATAGATTACTGTTTATTTGCATAAACAGGATTGTTACAAAAATGTCGAGACCTCAGAAACATATCTTTTGGGGGCTGCCAGATAGCAATGTGCTGTCTCACTGGATCACACCTCCTGTGACTTCCCAGTGTTGGGCCTGCCAGAGTGGCTGGGTGTGGCGTTGCGGTGTGCCACTCCCGTCGGCCCTCCCCCCCTCACCCTGCCCTCCTGTGCGCCCACACAGGTGTTGATCGAGACCCTGTGCGCCCTGGGGGCTCAGTGCCGCTGGTCTGCCTGCAACATCTACTCCACGCAGAACGAGGTGGCAGCAGCGCTGGCCGAGGCCGGTGAGTTCAGCTTCTTGTCATCGTCGTCAGTACCAGCTCTGCCTCAAAACAGCACCCCAAACGTAGTTTTTATGTATCAGAATTGTCCTTACAGTGCCGTGTCTGTGTGGGGGCTGTAAAATGTGGAGGGCAATAAAGGTAGCAGCAGGAAGAACACGGATAATACAATTAAGGTTCAGACCCATGATGATATATCATAGGGTCATTAACAGTGACCTTGGCAAAGAATCTAATTACCTGGGGGGAGTGCCCAGTTCTGGCGTTGAACGAACGAGGAAGAATGTTAAACCACCTGAGCTATACAGAAACATGCGCTCGGCGGGCCTCCCTTCACCACCGGTCTCATCACCACACGCGAAGCGCCTTCTGGGTTGATGCTGTGTGAGATCTTTGTATTCAGTGTTACTTCGAAAACACGTGGACCACTTGGGAGTCCCATTAAACGGGAAATGGTTGTTAGTGTTAAAACGTTCAGAATAAAAGCACCGCGTAAGGACCTCCCCTCTGCCGGGATGCTTGGAGAGCAACTTTGTGACACTTCGGGTTTTGTTATTTACCCTTTTCTGGTGTTTATTGCAAAAAACTCAGGGGGTTCCGAAACAAAACACCGTAGGTGTGCCACAGAGATGATAGTATTTGACAAATTTCTTCATTTCTCTACTCACGTTTTACAGAAATGAAATAAGTCTCAGTACGTGCACGGTTTTATACATAACCGAAGCACAACGCCGTCAGAAGCGGTTTCTCCTGTCACTTTGACAGCGTCCTGTGTCGTGCTCGGTCACGTGGACATGTGATCTCACTTCTGCAGGCGCCGTTTTGACTTTTTGCCCTGCCCAAGTGATTGCACCTCCGGGGTGGTTTTCCCTCCGCCGGGCTCTCAGAAAGTGCGGCTGGCATGGGACGTGCCCACGGGAGAGGCCGCTGACCTGTGTCCGTCTGTGCAGGGGTCGCGGTGTTCGCATGGAAGGGCGAGTCGGAAGACGACTTCTGGTGGTGCATCGACCGCTGCGTGAGCACGGACGGCTGGCAGCCCAACATGGTAACCCGCGCCCCCTGCGCTCGGGCGGTGGGGTCCTTTCCTTGCCCTCGGAGCTCGGTTCCCTGAGCGGCACGGGCGTCCGGTCTGCCTCGTGCACTCTGTCGCCGAAGCGTTCGGCCGGACACCTCTTCAGGGAGGGTCTGGGCACCGGGTGGGCAGGGGGGTGGGGTGAGGCTGACCGGGCACGCGCGGCTCAACCGCAGAGCGAGGTGGCGGGAACCGGCGCGGTGCCTCCACGGCGCAGGGTTCTCGTTCGTCCTTCCCGCCCCGGCTCTCCTCCTGCGTCCCTTGGGGGGACCTCGCGGGTCAGGACTCCACTGGACACAAGTGCGCCCTTAGCCTGACACTTGCCGCTGGAGCCTAGAGCAAACCCGGGAGTCCTTCCAACCGTGTAACACCAGCAAACCCTACTCTTCCCGCTGTCCGCACGCGCTCCCGGGAGTGCCGGGGAGCGCTCCTCCAAAGCACACGGGGCTCTCGCCCCAGTACGGCAAGTGGGTTTGCAGTCCCCCCAGCGCTAGCAGCCAGAATGCCCACGGAAATCTCCTGGCTCTTCTGCAGATCCTGGACGATGGGGGAGACTTAACCCACTGGGTGTACAAGAAGTACCCAAACGTGTTCAAGAAGATCCGAGGCATCGTGGAGGAGAGCGTGACTGGCGTTCACAGGTAACAGGCGCCGCGGCGGCTACCCCGTGCCCTCGCCCGGTGAGGGCTGCGGGTCCCTCTTCGGCTGTGGGGCCGCGTCTCGGGCCTGCAGGGGCTCGCGCGGTCTGAGTGTTTCTGTCAGGAGGCTGCCTGAGTTTTTACTTCTGGAGCAACCGAGGAGACCCTAAGAGGGAGTCCCTTTGGGCTCTGGTTTACACATCCCTCTGTCCCGCCGACTCCACTGCGATTCTCAGCCAGCAGGGGAGGCAGGGAGTGTGTCTTAAAAAACTGGACTTGATGTTGTATGATAATCTTATATGTGGAACCGGAAAAAATTCTATTGTGAAACAGTACATTAGACACACTACACAAAGTACACTGGGCAAAATATCCTTGGCGTGTCAGAGCCCCTAAAAGATCCCTGCGAAGGTTCCTGTCCGCTGGGGACGTGGCCTGGGCCCTCGCGCACACGGGGACCGGGGCAGAGTCACTGATCATCTCGCTTATCGGACATAGGCGTGGGCTCCGTGGAGACTGGGGAAGTGCTGGTCTAGAGAGATACATCGGGAGAGAAGTCAGTTCCTTCAACTGAAAGGACATTTTTTTCCTCCCAAAAAAGGGGGCGGGGTGGAGAAAATGAAGTGAGGAGGGATGACACGGGTGCCGTCGTGGTCACCCCCCTCCCTGGGCGTGACCGGGCCGGAGAGGGCGACGTGGGGTCGGAAGGGAACGGGTGGGTTTGCTGCGTTTCTGCTCTCCCAGCTGACTGTGTTGTTTCTGTGGCCTCCCCCTCCCCCGCCCCCCCCAGGCTGTATCAGCTCTCCAAGGCCGGGAAGCTCTGCGTTCCCGCCATGAACGTCAACGACTCCGTCACCAAACAGAAGTTCGATAACTTGTACTGCTGCCGCGAGTCCATCCTGGACGGGTGGGTTGGAGTGCGGAGCCGTTGGAGCTCACGCGCGGCGGGTGCAGGCTGCGGTGTGGAACCGGTCTGTGCCGCCCCGGGCCTGTCCCCCGGTTTTCCTTTGGCTTCGGGGGACCCACTTCATGTGGAGCCCAGCCAGCTTCCACTTGGAGTTCTTTTCATTGTGTGCGGAGGGGCTGTGTTCGAGCCGGTAGTGCGTGCACTGAGCCCCTGTCTGTCCCCGCAGCCTGAAGAGGACCACGGACGTGATGTTCGGAGGGAAACAGGTGGTGGTGTGCGGCTACGGTGAGGTGAGGAGCCGCCCGGTGCCTGTCTTCTCCGGACTCACTGGGGGTCGTCGGGGCGGGGGTCGGGGGTCGCCGATCCGAGCTTTAACGTATCTCCTAGATACCGTGTCCCATTTAGCAGAAGTCCTCCATGCAGACTCCTGGGTAAAGACACACAGAACAAGTGGGGTTTTCAGGTTTTCCCACTCAGTCTGGTGGGACAGCGTGTTGGCGTCATCCCCCCTCACTGCCCCGCGAGCGACCGGCAGTGGAGCGGAGTGCAGACTGGTCTGTCCTGAACTAGGGCGGGTGCAGGGGCTTCGTCGTCCGTCGTCGGTGACGGCCAGCCAGGGTCCCATGCGTCTGAGTGAGCTAGCAGGTCCTTCTGTACTGAGAGACGAGAGGTGGCAGTCGCTCTTCCCAGTCTCGTTTCCCTAATGGTGACACTTGCATTCCCCTCGTCTCTTCTCCTGTCCCAAGCCCCAGCCCTCGCTGTGAAACATGGAATGTCCGACGAAGGGTCACAGCCTACTCTGAATCTGTTTCCGCCCTGCCTGGGGTGGCGCCCCTGCACGGGCCCGCCAGCGGATGGGTGGTCTCAAGGACCTCCCGCCTCCCCAGGACCCCCCAGCCCTGGTCCCGGGCCTCGGGGGGCCTGACGGCGGCCCTCTCCCCGTGCTCTGCAGGTGGGGAAGGGCTGCTGCGCCGCGCTCAAGGCCCTCGGAGCCATCGTCTACATCACGGAGATCGACCCCATCTGCGCGCTGCAGGCCTGGTGAGCACAGCGCCCGGGCCGCGGCTGGCACCTCGAGCTCCTGGGTTTGCCGTTGGGTGTGGGACCACTCCTTGCGGAGGAGGAGGAGGCTGGGCTTGCTCTCCCTCCGTGTAACCCCAGGGCACTCCTTGAGCTGCTTGGCACCTCCCCTCCCTGCGTGGGGTCTGAGGCCGGTGCATGTAGTCCAGCACGGCTTGTTGCTCACCGCCCCTGAGGGGGAGCACGGGCCTGACCGCAGAAAGGGATCCGCTCGTCTCGTCGTGTGAGCGCTCTGCCCCCTGCCCCCGCGGCCTGTGCTCACGGCGTCCTCCATTCTCTGCAGCATGGACGGGTTCCGGGTGGTGAAGCTAAACGAGGTCATCCGGCAGGTGGACGTCGTGATAACCTGCACAGGTGAGTGTCGGCGCTCTGCTCCTCGCGGAGCAGTGACCACTCGGCTGGGCCTTCGAAGAGCTCAGACCGGCTTTCACGCAAGGTGAGACCCGTGGTCCGCGTGAGAGCCTCCCAACCAGAGGAGGCTGTCGGAACCTGCGCACGTTTCCCAGAACGAAGAGCCTTTTCCCCTGACGGCTCTTTGTGCTGCCCCGTCTCACAGCCAGGTGACACAGCCTGAAGAGCTGTCGCCCAGCGCGCGCTTCTCCGCGCCCCGCGTGCCCACGCTCCGGAGCGCCGGCAGGCCTCCTGCCCGTGTTCTGACTGACAGCTGCCCGGCGCCTTGGCTCCCCAGCACCGCTGTCCTCAGCCCGCCCCTCCCTTGCAGGAAACAAGAACGTGGTGACGCGGGAGCACCTGGACCGCATGAAGAACAGCTGCATCGTGTGCAACATGGGCCACTCCAACACGGAGATCGACGTGGTGAGCCTTCCTGCGCGTCTTCGGCGGCTGGGCCTTCCCCTCTGCCTCCGGGGGGCCCCGCCCCTCACCGTGCTGTGTGCCTTTCAGACCAGCCTCCGCACCCCGGAGCTGACGTGGGAGCGAGTCCGTTCGCAGGTGGACCACGTCATCTGGCCCGATGGCAAACGCGTCGTCCTCCTGGCAGAGGTACACGCAGTGGGACTTCGCCAGCGCAGCCCGGGCTGTGTGGTTAGATCTGTGGGGGGCGGGGCCTCTGCTTCCGTGACCTCTGTCTCTGGGTGACAGTATTTCTCCAATGATCTGGTCCCCAAAATAGACTCACACAAAAAAATACTTACTTCCCACTAAGTAACATACTACTTCCTGGCTGCACGTGAGTCTTCAGCTGGTCAGACTCGGGGCCTTGCAGAAAGTAAGATGAAACCTGATCTAGAGCTCCAGTTCTTCCTCTGCCCGCTGAGCCCGGGGGTACAAAGGCTCCCCCTGCACCGGTGTGACTGGCGTGACTCTGGGACATGAGACGGGGGGACGGCACCGCTCACCCCAGCTTCATCTCCCCCTTCAGGGCCGTCTGCTCAACCTGAGCTGCTCCACAGTCCCCACCTTTGTCCTGTCCATCACAGCCACCACACAGGTACGTGACCTCCTGCCCGCTCATCCCGCCTGAGATGAGCGGAACTGGGCCTCGGCCCGTGCGCCAAGGAGAGGGCCCTGCGGTGTCGCTAAGAAGGGTTTTGGGGTTTTCTGACCCTCTTTTCCCAACTCAGGCTTTGGCACTGATAGAGCTCTATAATGCACCTGAGGGGCGCTACAAGCAAGATGTGTACTTGCTGCCCAAGAAAATGGGTGAGTGGAAACAGGAGAAGCCCCTCCTGACTCCAGCCCATCGCGTGGTTCGGTAACGGCAGCGGCATGAAAAGCATGGATTGAGCGTCAGAGTTCTAGTCCCTGGTCTGGCACTGACGTGTTTGGGCCTCAGGACAGGTTCTCGTCTCCATGAGCCTCCGTTTGTTCTTTAACCAGTGAAGCAGGAATAACACAGGGTGCGTCGCAGAGCTGTAGTAAGAACAGCAGCTGGCGAGTGGAAGTGCTCAGCGGGAGGGGAGGAGGGGATGCGCTGGCTCTGTGCGGCCCGGGGAGGTTCAGTGACCTTCCCGCTGCCCACGCCACCTGAGCACCGCTCGGGGCCAAAGGGAGACACAGAGAAACAGGTGTGGTCTTGATCGTGCGTCGGCCGTTTGATCCGCAGGCGACCTCTCGTCACTCTCGGGGCGGCTGTGCTGTGCTGCTGTGACGTACACTACAGCACGTCCAGTTCTTGACCTTCCTGCTCGGTGGCGCCCCCTCCCAACTGCAGTTGATTGGCCCAAAGCCCTGTCCTCTCAAAGCTGAAAAACTAACTTACTGTTCTCATCACCTCAGATTGGTTTTCGTAAAAAAATTCATTCATAAAAGTAAAGCCCAAGAACCTTACCCGTGGAAATGTAATAAATTTGTGCCAGCTGCCTTAGAAATCCTTGATCCTAAGATTGGAGGCCTTTGTCTGATCCTAAATAAATGTTAATGACACAAGGCCCTTGGAGCTTCCCAGAGGCCACTTGGACGCATAACGTGACTGTGACCCGGCTAAGAAGTTCCCACCGGAAGGCGAGAGTAGTCCGTGGCGTGTTGGCCACTGAGGTAAAGCCAAAAGCTTTGCCAGAGAAAGTCGGGGAGGTGCAAGTTCATCCCGGTTTATCACCTTGGCAAGTGGCTTTCTAAGTGCACCCGGGGGAAATTGAGAGAAACACCCTGCTTTAGAAAGGCAGTGTGTCAAGGTTTTTTTAAGTAAGCACATTTTCGAGTTGTCAGTTCTTCCAAAGTGTTTCCGTCCCTCGTCCGTTCTCGAAAAGCTTCAGATGGAAATGGGAGTGGCTACCCCCCCAGAGGCAGATTTGAAGTGGAGTCTGTCCCCCTGTCACTGTTCTTCCCAGACGAATACGTGGCCAGCTTGCACCTGCCATCCTTCGACGCCCACCTGACAGAGCTGACGGACGACCAAGCCAAATATCTGGGACTCAACAAAAACGGGCCATTCAAGCCGAATTACTACAGGTAACTTGGGGGGAAGCGAGTGAGGAGCTCTTCTCACTCCTCCGGCACTACGCCAGGCCGACTAGCCAGCCTTCTCAGGCAGAGCTGGCGTTCCACCCCGCTCGGAAGCGCTCCAGAGCCCGCCCCGAGCTAACAGGGCAGGCAGAGGGGCAGTCTCTCTCACTCTCAGCACACGTGAAGAAGTAGGCATTTTCTGCCATTTTGGAGACTGGGCCCCACCCCTAGAGAGTCTAATACCGTTGGTCTGGGACGGGGCCGAGGCTTATTCTGTAAAAGCTCCCCAGATTACTGGAATGTGTAGCCAGGCCGAAAACCACTGACCTGCATTATCAGGGAGCAGGAGGTGACCTTGTCAGAAGCGTCTGAGCCTCTGCGGAAGCACAGGGAGGTGACGGCAGGGATCCCCAGCCTGGGCCGGGGCGGGCCCTGGGCAGCGTGCCTGCCCCGGACTCTCCCCTCCCCTCGGAGCGCGCCGGGGCTGAGCTGCCCTCTCTCTCCCTCCAGATACTGACGGACCACACCCCCGAGGACCAGCCCACGTGAACCACACAGCTCTCAAAGAAAGCTTTTTAAAGATCACTTTTATTTTTGTCCTGTTCCTTTCCTCTCGATGTGTTTTCTATGATTTCGTTCTTGTTTCTCATCTCACTGCCCAAGTTCTGCAGACAGCACAGGAACTTGCTTCGTGGCTCTTTAGATGAAACTGGGGTTCAGGGGTCCTCGCTCTAGTCACTGAAGAAGGGTTTTACTCTCCGAGCCCAGAAAGGTGACTCTTCCTTCACTGTTTCTGGGGACTTAGTCTTAACTGGGTACCTTATCAGCAGGAGGCGTAAGGTACCTTCGAGGTGGAACAATCTGCAGAGTCTAAATTGCCTTAAAAGAGCCCATTTCGTAGCTGCTGAAGTCAGTGCTCTTTGACTTCCTCAGAGGAGCAGGGGAGGGACCTGCCGGCCAGGCGGGTCAGACGTGGGTGGTCTACGTTGCCCCCCCCCCCAAATGCCCCCCCTTTCCGCCCCGCATCCTGTGTGGAGGGGCTGCGTCTGGCCCAGAGATGCGAGCTGGTGGGTGGTGTTTGCTCAGACCCAGGGGGCCCACCCGGATTGGGACAGCCCTTCCTCCACCCCCACCAGACCCCCTCATTTTTCAGGTTTTTAACCAGACTGCCCTCTGTTAAGTTGAATTTCGTCCCCCAGCATTTATTTCTGTTGTGCAAAAAATACGTAAGACACATGTTTAGTCTTAACGCTGAGAAACTGCGTGGGTGGCTAGTTGGTTCAGTTTCTCTTCGAACGCTTTGGAGCTAAGAGGGCAGAGCTGAGTCTGGAGAAGTGCTGGTCTCAAACTCGGATGAATCCCTGTTCCTAGCCCGCAGTTTATAGCTTCAAAATGAACTGGGGTCATAACCGCCAGTTCTGTCAGCTCTGCCCCACACAGCTTGTGCTGAAGGCGAATCCCTCGGGCCTTTACTCAGCATAAAGCACTGAGCTCTATTTCTAGGATTTATCCCTCAAGAGCAAATTTCTGGACAGCTGTGCTTCTGCAACCTGAACTGCGTGAAGGGAGGCGGGTGTGGCGGGAGGAGGAAGGAGGTCCTGGCCCTGGTGAGGGAACGCCAGCTGCGGAGACCGAGCCGGGACCTCAGGCCCCACGCAACGTTAGTTTTACAGAAGTGGTACCCCTTTTGATTGACACGTGCCACAAAACGTTTCTGAGCTAAGATCTGAAAGGGACGTGTGCGTGTAGAGAAAGCAGCCAGTCCGGCCTGCCTCACGCTCTGAAGGAATCCCGCAGGGCGGCTCCCAGTGGCCAGAGGGGCGTGTCCCTGGCCCTGCCTCCGCTCACCAGCACTTCCGCATGGTCACCTGAGCTGCGTGCTCCTGAGCTTTACCTGTATAATTATCCAGGATCCTAAATCCTCAACTTGTTCTCGCTTGTGATCCTTCAGAGCTGGGTCAGGTGTTAGTGCTAGGTACTAGGAGTTTTCATTTCTCTACCGCCATTGCTCAGAGAGACAGACGTGGAAACCGGAACACGAGAAAGGAGAGCCCTCGCTCGCCCTGCCGCTCCCCGGCAGGGCACCACGGTCTTGCCAAACTTTTTGCCCTTTCCTCTCCTGTTTCTCCCCACCCAGCCCCTTCCCACTCCTTGCCAGTATGGCCATGCTCGCTTCTCTGTAGACGCTAAAGGTTCAAGCCCTTTTTCCCAGGGCAGGTAACCAGCCAATCAGAACACCACATCCTTTAGGGGAAGTAACCTGGCCAACAGGGGTATGCGTCACGTCAGCTCTGCCAGAGGGAGGGGGCCCAGGCCCCGCCGCCCTCAGGCCTGCCCCTGCTCCCGTGTCTGTTACGGTGTCCACAGGAACAGTAGGCAAGGGCTTCGTCTCTGTCAAGCCATGCAACAAGGACACCGTGGGAGAATGTCTGGCATCAGAGGGAGCATGTGGAGAGCAACTCGGGAGGAACAAGTTTATTTTGTATTGAGTGATTTTTATGAATGCAATATTAATCCTTGCAGATGAGCAATAATCATTAAAGTCAATTAAAATGATGAGACCTTACTGGGTGTCTGTGTTGTTTTTGGTTGAACAGCAAACTTCGCTAGAACCTGTTTTCTAGGCTGGGGCAGGTCACGGGCCAGTCAGCAGTGCCTAGCAGAGATTTGCTGAGGACCCAACCTGGAGGGCCGCGGGCTGGAGTCCGAGTTCTAGGTGATCTCTTCAGTTTGGTATCCTGAGTGCCCGCTCTGTGCCGGGCACTTCGCACTCACTGTCTTCAAGAAGCAGGCCTGCTGCTTACACTTCAGGGCTCCCCACTTGCGTAGTGCCCCTCTGAGACCTGGACCTAACCTTTACCTTGAAGAATGTCTCCAGAGTCACGTGAGCTTAAGCTCCTCTCCCGTCTCTGAAGCCGTTGCCTTGTCTCCTGATGTGACGTGCATCTATTAACATTGTTCTGCCCTGGCTGGTGTGACTCAGTGGATGGAGTGCTGGCCCACGGGCCAGGGGGTTGCCAGTTCGATTCCCAGTCACGGTGCATACCTGGGTTGCGGGCCAGGTCCTCAGTGGGGGGGTGCACAAGGGGCAACCACACATTGATGTTTCTCTCCCCCTCTTTCTCCTCCCCTTCCCCTCTGTTTAAAATAAATAAAATCTTACAAAAAAACTGTTCAAAAGTAGTACGTTTTCCATTTTGTTAAGTTGGTCCCAGTGTTGACAATTTCTGTGCAGACTGGTAGAAGGGGTGTTTTTTAAATTCCGTGAGACTATCCACACACATAAATCCAAGTGCAGATTTCAGAAGTTGGGAGCACAGCCCTGCTTGCTCGGGATGTGATGTCCGTGGCCACCGCGTGCCGGAGCGGCAGAGTGGAGTCGTTCCAGCCAAACGGCCCATGAGGTCAGACGTGTTTTCACTCCAGCCCTAAACAAAAAAAAGGTTGCGGAGCCCGGCGTGAAGGCTGGATGGGGAGGTGTGGTGAAGAAGGGAAGGTGTGTTGGAGTCATTGGATCTGCACGCTAGTAGGAAAGCAGAGGGAGTGTCTGTGAGAGCAGACGCCGAGAGGGCAAGAGCACTGAGAGGAGGAGAGCACCAAGAGAGCGAGACAGCGGAGAGCTCTCTGCTGGGCGGCAGAGGCTAACCCACCTGCGTCCTGGCCCGTGTTTGCTCTGGGGTCGCGAGGGAGTCTCAGCAAATGGATGAAAACTTAAAAATTACCTAGGAGGAATGTATGATTTTGATTTAGAATGTGTAACAGTAATAAATTTAGAGTTCATGACCAGTTTTAAGTTGCAATTAATGATGCACGTATATATACACACATATGTACTATTGGAAACTAGACACTGTTAGAACTTTTAATAGCATTTTTGTATTTTTGTTTGCATTTGGTTTAGAATTGAAGTGCTCAAAAAAGGGAAGTCAAATATATTAAGTGTATAAGGGCATTTGGAAATGTTTGAAGGAGTTTAAGTTTATAAATTGGATATTCAGAGTCTCCTTAATAGTGATTAACATTTGCTAGATTTACAAATAAATTAAGACCTATAAATTAAACTTTAAAAAGCATAGAGTTGTATTTTTAACTTGTTACTTTAATAAATTGAATTTTTAAAAGCTGAAATGACATCATCTTTGCCCGCACAGCAGCCTTTGAAGGCATTTTAAAATGTGCTCTAAAAAGAATTGTTCTGGAACGTGCTTGTCTGATCCTCCTGCCTTTTCCCCTCATCCTGCTGTCCTGTGACTGTGGTTCTCCACTTCAGCCAGCAGATGGCGCATCTTCTCACTGGCCAACAAAGGAAAATAAATCCACAATCCCTTTACTGAACCCCTTGTGTTTTGTTTTGTTTTTTTTTAATAAGGTTTTATTTATTTATTTTTAGAGAGAGAGAGGGAAACATCAGTGTGCGGTTGCTGGGGGCCATGGCCTGCAACCCAGGCATTTGCCCTGACGCAGAATCGAACCTGTGATACTTGGTTCACAGCCCGAGCTCAATCCACTGAGCTACGCCAGCCAGGGCACCCCTTGTGTTTTGAAACTGAGAATATTTCAGATTATTAGGAAATGGATGAATATACAGTATATTAGGTAATGCCTATTAGGGGGATGTGGACTAGCATTCAATATCGAATGTCAATAAGCTCGTATGCAGTAAGTTTATTGATATCTATAGAAAAAGGGATAAGTAACAACTATTAATAGCCTCCTATCTGTTCAGATCATGTTTTGATGCCAAGTAGTTTTGGCCAAACCAGGGACATGTTTTTGATTGTTCGGAATTTTTTTCAAGTTGCAAAGGCTTGTGGCTCTAGAACAATGACACTTGTGCTGTGTGACCGGCTCCGTCCTGTATGCTTCACAGCTAGCATACATGACCCTCACAGTAACCCCCTGAGACAGGCACTGCTGCTGTCCCCGTGTCACAGATGGGGACATTGAGGCAGCAGGTGAAGTAACTTGCCCAAGGTACTCTGCTCCTAAGTTGGTGGAGCTGGAATTAACCCAGACAGTCTGGCTCCAGGGTCCATGCTTAACCCTGGGCAACATCGCTTGTAGGAAACAGCCCCAGACCAGGTTTCTGGTGTTGGAGTTGCATGTGGGGTTTGGTTAAAAATGCAAATTCCTGCCCTAGCTGGTGTGGCTCAGTGGACTGAGTACCGGTCTGAGAATCCAAAGGTGTCTGGCTGGATTCCTAGTCAGGGAACAGGCCTGGGTTGTGGGCTGGGCCCATGGTTGGGGGTGTGTAAGAGGCAACCACAGACTGATACTCCTCTCCTCCTCTTTCTCCCTCCCTCCTCCTCTTTCTGAAAACAAATAAAATCTTTAAAAAATGCAAATTCCTGTGTTCTGTCTCAGAACCTACAGGGAGAGACAGACTCTCAGGGCTGTGGGGAAGGGGAACATCTCCACTGTCGCAGGGTGGTTGAGAGGTAGAGCTAAGAGGTTAGACCCCAGGTCTTTCGGCTCCCTGTGGCCCTTCTCCTAAGTACCCTGAGGCTCCCCAGGGTACTCTCAGGCAGTTTTCCCAGGGGTGCCATTTCTCAGCAGAGAGTGTTTCAGCAGAAGAAACGGCATCGGCATGAAGACCCAAACTGCAGATGCCATGACCTTCCTCGCGCTTCCTGAATTGAAGTCCTGGCAGCTCGGGAAGCCAGGCCGGTCTGCAGTTTTCCTACGATGGGGGCCCCTGGGCTCACTGATGAGCCGTGGCTGGGCCGTTGCGCTCCGGACTTGGTCGGTTTTCAATCACAAAAATTCTCACACATACTCACTGATTCCACCATTTCAGTGCATAAACGCCACACCAAAAATGGGTCATTTTCTTCAATATCTCTCGCCTTTGTATTCCTGTCTGGGCACATCACTTCCGAGGGGTCACTTGCCTAGTCGGGAAGTCTAGTGAGGAGCTTGAGCTGGACGAACAAGGGCCAGCTGCCTTCTCTGAGGGGCACTAGCTCTTCCCGCTTGCTTCCAAGGGAATTTGTCAACAGAGGGGATGGGTTTGTGTCCAATTTTTTCAAGCCAAGACTTTCATCTCAGCTCTAATGCTAAGATATGATGCGGGAGGTACTGTCTTTCTCTGGCACTGACTGGTACAATGGCAGCAAATCAGCACTCAGGGCTTTTTCCTTGTCTGTGCTTCCCATGCCTAGTGAATAAGGTCTTTTTTTCTAATTTTCCTCTCAAAATCAAATGTCATATGCAAATATGACTAAATAATAGGAACCAGCTCTAACCCCTACCATTTTCCCCCACAAATGTTCAATTGATGTTTTTTTAATTTAGAAAATTTTGTGGAAAAATACATGTAACAAAATCTGCCATTGAAGCATTTTTAACCATACAGTTCAGTGGTACTGAACACATTCACATTGTGGGGTTGGTTTTTTTTTTTTAAGATTTTTGAAATTTATTTTTACAGAGAGGGGAAAGGAGGGAGAAAGGGAGAGAAACATTGATGTGCAAGAGAAGCATTGATGGGTTGAGAGAAACATCAATCAGTTGCCTGTCGCACGTGCTCCAACTGGGGACCTGGCCCGCAGCGCTCAGTCCACTGAACCACATTTGAAAGTAAACTCCTTGGAGACTGGAAACATGTCCATTTTGTTCACTATGACAGATGCAAAGCCAAGTTGAAGTTGGGGACGACTAAAATGATTCAAGGGGCTAAAGGAGGTCTCACAGGTACAAGGACATCTAAACTGGGACTGACTTGAAATAGGAACCTTAGAAGACCGAAAAAAGTAAGAGCTTAAGCAGAGAGAATCTCGCGAGGCGTTGGGCAGCCAAGATGGCTTCAGCCCCTGCCGCCACACTCAATATGGCGACCGAGGAGCGTTCCTGGAAGAAATCTCGCGAGAGCTGCATCGCTGCTACTGTACGGGAGTTGAGCCGGGGGTGTGGAAGAGCCAAGATGGAGCCGGCAGCCGGCGGTCCGGGCCCGCTGATCATGAACAACAAGCAGCCTCAGCCGCCGCCGCCTCCGCCGCCCGCAGCCGCGCAGCCGCCACCCGGGGCACCGCGGGCCGGCGGGGGTCTCCTGCCCGGCGGCAAAGCCCGAGAGTTCAACCGCAACCAGCGCAAAGACTCGGAGGTCAGAAGCTTCGGGGGGCGAGGCCAGCACCGGCGGGCTGTGTCTGGGGACCCGGGCCAGCGGCAGCTCTCCGGTCTCAGCTGGGTTTCCCGGAGGGTTCGCTAGGGTTTGACAGGGGAGTTGTCATTTCAGGGCGAAAAGAGCAGGACGTAAGTCTGGCACCTCCGCGGCCGGGGGCGTGAAGCCGGGGTCCGCTTCCCGAGCTCCGCCGCCCGGGAGAACCTCCGGGAGCCGGTGGCTGCTCGTTGGTTCCTCCGTGACCGGAGCTGTGGATGCGCTCTCGGAGCCCCAGCCTCTGGGAAGCCGCCTCCACCCCAGTTCTGCGGGTGAGGAATCGGTGGCACACCTGCGCTCCAGGGGGTCGGGCGGCAGACCCTCGGTCCCGAATCCTCTCTGCCTCTGGTCCTGTGGGTGCCACAGCGCGCGGTGGCCGGCGCGTGCGGGAGGGGAAGGGCCCTGGAAGCCGGATGGAGGTAATTATCACCAATGGTGCTACGGCGCCAGGAGGTTGCGAGAATAGGAGAGAGGGAATCCTTCCATCCGATCCGAGCCAGGGCAGGTTCAGGCCACGGTGCGACAGTGTCTGGGGGTTGGTGCGCCCGGTGCGCCCGATGCTGAACTCTTGTGAAAGATCAGAAATACACATTTTAAACAGGAGTGAGGGCTCAGCGTGCTGTTCCTCCCCTTCCTGAGAGGCTGGAGTCTGGGTGAGTCGCCTCACCCTGAGTTAAAGAATTCCTCCCTCCCACTGCCTCCCATTGTGGAATTCATGAATGAAGACACTCACGTTGCAGCGATTTAGGGCTTCTTGTTCCCAGAGTACTTACTGTGGGGGGTCTCTCCTTCCCCGGAGGCAGTTGGGTGGGTCATCAGTCAGACGCTTATTGATGAGAGGGAATGCATAACGCCCCAGGTCATATCAACACCTGGTGGTACTGCCTTCAGACGTGTGAAGTCAGGCTTTGGTTTTTGTTGGCAAGGGCAAACCCCTGGGAAAACATGTCAAAACTTGGCAAGTCCAAAGCAGACATTCCTTGAGCTCTTAAGTGAATTATTTGAGGAAGGGAAGAAACCGACCTCTTAAGGAGCCCTTTTGCAGGGTGGGGGACATCCGTGAAGAAAGAGTTTTACATTTTTTTAAGTAGCTGTGAGTGATCAAATAAATACCCTTTGATGCATTTAAATTTCTCTTTCTACCCTTGACTTCCCATCTGGGATCAGCACCAGGACAGTCGGTCAGGGGCACATTTAAGCTCAGAGCCCTGTCTGAATGCGTTTTCTTAGGGAAAGCCAGGCTGTCTCAGCTCCCAGCTGAGATCTGCAGGCTGGGGGCCTGAGCAGGGCCTGGAGGACAGGGAGGCGGACACTTGGTGAGAGCCTACTGTGCGCTCCCTCGCTGTGATTAATGCTTGGAAAACTTCCAGCCAGATTTCCGTCACCCCATCCCGCAGACGGAACTGAAGTTCAGGGCCTCGCGCAAGCGCACCTCTGTTGCCGCTGAATGGGGGGCCGGGCTCCTCAGTGTTTGCGGCTGTGCTGTGTCCTTTTGTGGGTGGTCTTTGTCTCCCCCGGTGGCTTGTGATCAAGCCTGAGGACTTGCCTCCTTCTCCACTTCTCTCCTCTGAGAATAAGGCTTCCAAGATAATGTGTTCTCAGTGATCACCTGTCTGCAACAATGGAAAGATTCTCTTTGCCCACATTCTCTCCTGTGCCGGGAGGGGAGCCGTCCCGTTCAGCTGCTGCCCTCTCCGTCTGTCAGTTCTCAGGGAACGCTGAGAGAGGGGCAGGACGACTGAGGGTGTGAGCGCTCATTCCGTCCTGAGCTGTTGGTAGCCCGCTAGCCAGACAGAAGGGGTGCTTCTGGAATCTCAGCGCCGCGTGGAACGGTCATTCACTGCCCAGATTGCATGGAAGCTTTGTTATTCACCCAGCAAGTATTTTTTTTTTTTTAGTTTAAACCATCATTCATTCATTTATTCATTCATTCATGCCAAATAGTGTGCCGGGCATTGTGAAACCGTGGGTGAGCAAAATGGACCGAGTTCCCCCTCTGACGGAACGTGCGGTCTCCTGGAGAGGCCGGCGCTTCACACGCACACGTGCCTGTGTGTGTAGTCGTGAGTGAGGGCGGGTGCCCTGCCGGGCCCGTGCTGGCTCGGGAGACTCAGTGTTGTGGTGGAGCTTCGGGGAAGTGGAGGCAGCGGCCCTTCACACGAGTGTCTCTGGCATCTCGGCAACCTGTCGCTCTCTCTCTCCTGTTCTCAACAGGGCTATTCCGAGTCCCCAGACCTGGAGTTCGAGTACGCCGACACGGACAAGTGGGCCGCAGAGCTCTCGGGTAAAAAGCCTATACCTTCGTGTTACTTAGGGGTGTTTTCTCCTTATTGGTTTTCAATAAAATGAAGAGTGAATGCCATCTAGGAGCCCATTCCCCCCGGGAGTCTGAGTAATGGTGTGTGCAAACTGGTTAGCTACTGGGCTCGGGCCTCATGCATCCCATGACTGTGGCTGGCCTTTTCCTTTGATGAAGCGTCTCCGTGCGCGCAGCTCCTTGGCCACGCACTGTCCCCGACAGCGGTCTCGCCTAGAGCAGTGGTCGTGCGGACTGCCCGCAAGTGTGCCTGCATCTGGGCACGCCAGCCTCGCGCGTGTGTGACTTGGGGTTTGCTGAGCTGCCCCTCCAGCCCCAAAGCCCAGGTCCTCTCCAGGAGAGGGCCGCCACGTGAGAGACGCGTGCTCGTGCCAGCAGCCAACCTCCAGCATGGAGTGGGGGGATCACACGCCCCAGACCGGACACGCCTGCGTGGGTGCTTGCCCGGCATTCCGGTGGTCGGCTGCCGGGGAAGCCAGCCTTCTCTCCGTCCTGGTCGTCAGGACGCCGAGGCCCCCTTAGCAGTCACAAAACACAGTCTCTGCTGCTCGTGGGACCTGGTGGGAGTGTGGACACGGAGCTAACGAGACTGTGTTCTTGACAGAGCTTTACAGCTACACGGAAGGGCCCGAGTTCCTGATGAACCGGAAGTGCTTTGAGGAGGACTTCCGGACCCACGGTGAGCAGCGCCTTGTGCTTCTTGGTTCCTTTCAGCCCGTGTCCTGAGGGCCGCAGGGCGTCTCACAGTCTCTGAACACCCCAGTTGTCCTGGGGTGGCCGGCGAAGGCTGCTGACCTGTGATTGTTCCAGACCAGATGTGACATTAGGGTGGGCTTGCGAACACTGGTGGTGGCTTTTCAGAGTGTGAGTGCTGGGGGGAAAGGGCACTTGATGTGATTGAACTTGCACCAAAAACAGCCTTCTTTCTTTCAGTCTGGGAATGCAATTCATAAGGCAGCAGTGTGTCCTTGCCCTTATGTAGAGAGTAACTGATCTTTCCGAGTTCTCTGGACCCGTGGCAGTCCGGAATTTGGTGGCCAAACATGGTGTCAGGTCCATTGTGAGGGTTTTCTGGGCTCAGGCGTCACTGGCCTCTTGCCCTTCAGTGACGGACAAGAAGTGGACCGAGCTGGACACCAACCAGCACCGCACCCATGCCATGAGGCTCCTGGATGGCCTGGAAGTCACCGCCAGGGAGAAGAGACTCAAGGTGGCCCGGGCCATTCTCTACGTTGCCCAAGGTATGGAGTGGGCCCCCGGACCCCCGCCTCCCCTTGGGTGATGGGGCCGGCCAGACCCGGGGGGGCCTCAGTGAGCTGTGCACCGGCCCTGCAGGCACCTTCGGGGAGTGCAGCTCCGAGGCGGAAGTGCAGACCTGGATGCGCTACAACGTCTTCCTGCTGCTGGAGGTGGGCACGTTCCATGCCCTGGTGGAGCTTCTGAACATGGAGATAGAGTGAGTTCTCCCGAGGGGCGGGCAGGGGCAGGGGCGGGGGCCGGGCTTACGGAGCTGCCTGGTCTAGAGGGTCTGGTCCAGGGCCTGACGTCTCACCCCCGGTCCTGTGGCATCTCGTGCCGTCCAGGCACAGGTCGTGGTGGCGTGCTCCCCCGACGGGGCAGCTCCTGCCCCTGGGGGAGGCGCTGACTCCGGTCTCTCCTGCAGCAACAGCGCCGCGTGCAGCAGTGCGGTGAGGAAGCCGGCCATCTCCCTGGCCGACAGCACGGACCTGAGGTGAGGCCGCATGGGCCACAGTGAGGGCAGCGGGGCCTGGGGGGGCGTCCTTGGGTTTTCGTGCTGTGTGCGTGTGCGTGTGCGTGTTCCTTCTCACACGCTACCCTGCAGGCGTGCTGGGCTCCGTGTGGGCTTCGTCGGCCCTGCTGAGGGCTCTCCTGGTGCGCAGGGGGGTGGGGGGGGTGGCTCTGGGCTGAGTCTCCCAGAGGAAATCCCAGGTGGAGCCACCTGTGACAGAACCACAGTGCCTCTGAGAGCTCGCTGTGGCATTCCGTGTTGCACAAAGTGCCCGATGCGGCTCTCATGCACAGCTTGACTGCCGTCTGTGTGCGGTTAGTCCTGACCATTCTCGACGCTTCGTGGCTGTGCAGAAGGAGTGGCAGCTGCTCAAGGGCAAGGTCACCTTCCCCTCCTTGTGAGGGTTAGGGTCTGTCTCTTCTTGTGCACTTCGAAGTGGAAGTTTTCAGACTGGGGGTTGGTGGTGCCCCCACTGTAGTCAGGGTCCCTGGCATCACCCTGTGTGCCCGACTCTCACCGTGGTACCCACACTCTGTTCACATTGCCACGCTACTCCACTCTGGCAGGTCCAGCCCCCACTTCCACAGCTCGCTGCTGCCTCTGTGTCGTTTTCATTCCGGGAAGCTCAGGGCAGTAAGTGCTTTTGGCCATTCTGGTTCACAGCAATCCACTTAGCACCCATTTGTCCAGCGCCTGCTTTGAGTAAGCACTTGGCTAGACTCCGGAGGCACAGAACAGGCCTGAGCCCAGCCCTGGCAGCGTGGGGCTGAGCAGGAAGCACCGCATGCTCCGTGCGGCTCTCAGTGTCCTGGACTCCGCAGCACCCCCGTCAGCCAGCCTTCCTGCTCCAGCTTCCTCACGCCCTCTGGGGTGTGGGCAAGCCGAGCGCTCCCGTGACCCCCCACCCTCCTGGTTTTCTCGTCCGCAGGGTCCTGCTCAACATCATGTACCTGATTGTGGAGACCGTTCACCAGGAGTGCGAGGAGGACACAGCCGAGTGGAAGGCGATGCGGCAGACCTTCAGGGCTGAGCTGGGTGGGGCCCCGGGTCCCGGTCGCTGAGGCTGGCGGGCGGGGAGAGGCCTGTCCCTGCCTGCGGCCCTGATGCCTTCGCGTTGTCTCCAGGTTCCCCGCTGTACAACCACGAGCCGTTTGCCATCATGCTCTTCGGGATGGTGACCAAATTTTGCAGTGGCCACGCCCCTCACTTCCCCATGAAGAAGGTTCTCTTGCTGCTTTGGAAGACAGTGCTGGTGAGCACCTCCTGGGGGAGGAGGAGCGCAGGTGCCAGGGGGCGGAGCAGGCGTGGGGCTCGGACTCGCCCTCCTTCCCTCCCTCCAGAAGGGGCCGGCCCCGTGGGGCCCGGGCCGGGCGTTATGCCCTCCTCAGAGTGGCCTGCACGTTTTGTCTTGGCCGCACATCCTGTTCGCTCCTCCCAGAGCCTCCCTGAAGCCAGAGAGGAAAGCTGAGTTGCTCAGAAACAGTGGAAGTAATTGGCCTAAAATTGCTGGCACTGCTGGCTTCCAGGGGGATGTTTAGATGATGCTTTTTTTTTTTTAATTGGAATATTCTGCAATAGACAGTTGACCCGTGAACAACGCAAGTTTAAGCTGTGCGGGTCCAGTTATATGTGGGTTGTTAAAATACAAGTGGACCCATGCAGTTGAAACCCACGTTCAAGAGTCTGCTGTGTTTTTGACTCGTGGTTTCAAATCCCTGAAGTAGGTGGAGGGCCGACTTCACCTCTGTGTGGGTTTTGAACTGCATGGGGTGTGGGCACCCCATCCCCTGTGTTGTTTCGGGGTCAGCTGGATTTGCAGTCTGACTTGAAAGTCTGGCATGTGCCCGTTCTGAAGCGTACAGGCTCACTGGTTTTCCTGGGAGCTGGAAGGGCTAGGCTCTTCAGTCTGCGTTTTCGTTCGTTTTTTATTAACCCGAAGAGCGAGTCATACACAGAGCACACATGTGTGTGTTTGGTAGGCTTAGCCAGCCCCCATTGCTCCTCTCCCTTTCCGACGTTGCTGAACTCCTGGGGAGTGCGGGGAGTCCCTCGTGCAGAGGTGGTGAGGTCCTGCAGGGATGTGGGTCCCGGCTGCTCTCGAGCCCGACACAGCCCTGCTCCCCGTCTGACGCAGTGCACGCTGGGTGGCTTCGAGGAGCTGCAGAGCATGAAGGCGGAGAAGCGCACGCTGCTGGGCCTGCCCCCGCTGCCAGAGGACAGCATCAAGGTGATCCGCAACATGAGGGCCGCCTCTCCGCCGGCCTCGGCCTCCGACCTGATCGAGCAGCAGCAGAAGCGGGGTCGGCGGGAGCACAAGGTGAGGGCGACAGAGGTCCCGGCCCTCCCCAGGGTTCTGCAGGTGCACATGCGGTGGCTTGGTCCTCGGACAAGCGTGGTAGGGAGTTGTCTCTGAACAGCTAGTCCGAATGAAGGCCTTCGGGCAGGAACATTGCGTCTCCCGTCCAGGGGCCCGGTCTTCAGTGGGCACCTGGGACGTGGTATTTTTAAGGGACTAGGACAGGAAACGGCCTGTCATTTGGGTCCAACCTTGACCTCCTGTTTCCCACTGCCCTTGGCTCTGCACCTCCCACCTTTCTGAGGTCCAGCCTCGCCAGCTTCCTTGCCCCGCTGTGGGCCCTCAGTTGGCACTTGTCATCTGCCCCCCCCTCCCGTGTGCAGGCCCTGATAAAGCAGGACAACCTGGATGCCTTCAACGAGCGGGACCCCTACAAGGCCGATGACTCCCGAGAAGAGGAGGAGGAGAATGACGACGACAACAGTCTGGAGGGGGAGACGTTCCCCCTTGAGCGCGACGAGGTGATGCCTCCCCCACTCCAGCACCCCCAGACCGACAGGCTCACCTGCCCGAAGGGGCTTCCATGGGCGCCCAAGGTCAGGTGAGCCTCGGACCTGCAGAATGCTCTTGGCTCCTGGAACCAGAGCCCTCCTGCCCTCCGGCCGGGCGCCTGGCCAGCGTCTCCATGTGAAGTCCGCCGCCCGGCCGGGCCGGCTGTGGCTCCTGGGTGAGGTGCTCTCACAGGGCCCTGTGCTGGCCCTGCTGGCTCTGCACCGAGGGGCCCTCGTGTGCTCCTGAGTCCGCAACAGGAGCTGGCTCCTGGTTGGACTCGGGCTGGGGGAGGGGGAGGGAAATGGGAACAGGGACGTGCCAGTGAGCTCATCCCCACGCGCCCTGGCGTCGTATATGGTTAACATAAAAATTCTGGGTGAAGGAAGAGATCCTTTGGAACCGTAATTAAGATATCTGAGACACGTGTGTGAACTCGTGGATGGCAAGGTACCTGCACATGTAGAAATGGTAATGGTTTGAAAAAGCACTAACCTAAGAAGTAGGTAAACATGTAAGAGGATATAAAGTCATTTTCTTATTTATTTATTTTTTTTAGATTTTATTTAGTTTTAGAGAGAGGGGAAGGAGAAAGGGAGAAAAACATCAATGTGTGGCTGCCTCTCACGTGCCCCCCACTGGGGACCTGGCCTGCCACCTAGGCATGTGCCCTGACTGGGAATCGAACCAGCAGCTCTTGGGTTCACAGCCTGAGCTCAATCCACTGAGCCACACCAGCCAGGGCTAAAGGCATTTTCTTAGTCCAGGTAAAGCCCCAGTTTTCAGGGGCCCAAGATGGGAACACACAGCAGAGCGTCAGGAAGGGCAGGATACACTGCTTGTGTGGGACCGGAGATGTGACTCGTGAGAAAATCAGTAGCTTATAGCTCTCATTGTTGTAAAAATTTTAATTATTTGAGGACTTCCAATGATAATGTTGTAAATCACTTTACAATATCACTTTAATTTTGCAAGTAAACTGGTTACATGTAATTTCAGATTATAGATTCAGCATCATTGTGAAGGACATTAAAATAGATGGAAGGTTTCAGTTCTTTATTTCTTTTTCTTTTTGTTTCCCATAAAGAAAATCTGTCGTGGGAGGTTTCTTCTCCCGGCTTCACAGTTCCCGGACGTTCGGGAGTCTGTTAGCCAGGGCTCCTCGGAGTAGCGTGCCCTGCAAACCCTGCTCTCTTTCCTTGGCAGAGAGAAGGACATCGAGATGTTCCTCGAGTGCAGCCGCAGCAAGTTCATCGGCTACACCCTGGGCAGGTGAGCGCCACCTGAGTCCCTTTGAGGAGAGGCAGCGAGAGGTCCTCCCTCTCGGCCTTTGGTGTTCGGGGCCCCGGGTGGACGGGCGTCTGGGCCTCACACAGGGCCTCCTTTCTTCCCCAGCGACACGAGCACGGTGGTGGGGCTGCCCAGGCCAATCCACGAAAGTATCCGGACTCTGAAACAGGTAGTGGCTTCGGGTGCACTTTTGGCCTGGTTTGGTCCCCAGCGAGGAAAGTGAGCCCAGCCCGCTGGGAGGAGCCGTTCTGCCCTGGTTGCCTCTGCCTGGAGGGAGGCGCTGGGCCTAGGGATGGGCGGCCTGCGGCTGTGCCTTCTGGCAGCTCTGCTTTGTAGGTCTTATTTGTTGTAGCTGAGCTTTTGTTGGGGACTCACTGGTGGCTCGCTCGAGATTGTGTTACCTGCCCTGGCTGGTGCAGCTTGGTGGGTTGAGTGCCCAAAAGGTCGCTGGTTCGACTGCCAGGCAGGGCACAGGCCTGGGTTGAGGGCCAGGTCCCCGGTTGGGGAGCGTGTGAGAGGCAATTGATGAATGTATCTCTCACACATTGCTGTTTCTCTTCCCCTTTCTCCCTGCCTTCCCCTCTCTCTAAAAGGGAATAAAATCTTAAAAAAAAGATTATATTAGCTGAGAGTTCTTGAAGTTTTAAGGGGCCCATTAAACACCCTCCCCCTTTTCTTGCTCCAGCGCTAAGGCAGTTGAGGTAGAGGAGCAGGGTTGCAGCTCCAGCTGTATTGCTGACGGAGCGGTTGGACGGGAGGCGAAGCATGTGGCGGCGGCAGGGCCCGACCCCCTGACTTCCGGGGCGAGGCAGCTCACCCAGCTGGGCCTGGTGCTGGAGCAGGAGAGGGTGGCGGCTCTGCTGTGGTTGTGAGAGAGAGAAGAGAAGGAGGCTGGGCCAAGAACACCCTGCTCCTCCTCCCACACTCACGAGCCAGCGGGGTTGGGGGGGGGATGTGACGGCAGGGAGGGACCCAGGTGTGGGCACTCGCATGTCCCTCCAGCTGGGAGGGGACTCCAGGGGTGGGGAAGGAAGAGAGGTCTCTCCTCCCAGCGTATCTGGGTGTAAATGTTTATGTTTTTGAAACATTTCTAAAGTTTTTAGCACTAAGTGGGCCCATGTAGTTGGGCTTTTTGAGTACTTGGGTACTTGATTCTGAGTACTTTTAAGTTCTTTGATTCTGCTTTTAATAGTTTTTCTGTCACTGTTGGCACCTGAAAGCCCCTTTCTCTCCTTTAATTTGCTTTTTCCTAATCTTCTGTGTGCGTTTGCACTGGTCTTAAAGGCAAGTGCTCACTTAGGAAGATGGTTTGGGTTTTGGACAGTAGTGAGGGATCGTGGTGGAGCTGTAGCCCTCTTGGGGAAGACCGAGTTGGAGGAAGGTGGGGTGGGCCCTGGGCCAGCGTGCGGGCGGCCAGCCGGGCCCGAGACGCAGCCCGCAGCGCCCTCTCCCCTCCCCCCAGCACAAGTACACGTCGATCGCGGAGGTCCAGGCGCAGATGGAGGAGGAGTTCCTGCGCTCTCCTCTCTCGGGGGTGAGTCGGGAGCCTTCCTCCGCCAGCAGGGCCCCCAGCCCTTCCCAGGCTCTGTGCTGAGCCCAGCCCTCGAAGCCGCCTTGGCCCCTGCCCTCAGAAAGCCCCCGCCCGGTCTCACTCCTGTGGCCGGGGGCTGGGGGTCGGGGTGACCTGTGTCTAGTGCAGGGGTCGAGAATGCAGACTCCGAGCCAGCCACCGCCTCTGAGTCCTGGCGCTGCTATCCAGTGGTGACAGCCCAGCAGAAGGCGGGGTCTCCCTGTGCTCCAGTGTCCTCACCCGTAAAGTGGGCATAATAACAGTGCCTTCCTCACAGAGCGCTAGTGAGGACTAGCGGAGTAGTAGAGAGTGCCTGGCAGGTCCCGCTGTCACCACCAGCATCTTTACCGACAGTGACACTTACAGATTCCCCCCCACATCCCCCTGGCCAGTGAGTAAGCTGGCTCGGGAGACCGTGGTCGGACTGGGGTTTGAGTGTGTGCCACTGTGTTGCAAGGGAGAAGAGGAAGTCGAGCAAGTCCCCGCGGAAACCCTGTACCAAGGCCTGCTCCCCAGCCTGCCTCAGTACATGGTGAGTGCCTCTCCAGGGGGCCCTGGCCCTGGGCGCCTGCCGTGGGATCGCCCTCCCCGCCACACTGGACTTGGGAGTGCGTCCTTCGGCCCCTCCCCCCGCTGCCTGAGCCTCTCCAGGAGGACCGCCCGCCCGCCCGCTTGCTTCATCCTGCACCCGGGCACTCTGGGGCAGGCTGTCTCAGGGTCTCCTCCCCCGCAGATCGCGCTGCTGAAGATCCTGCTGGCCGCAGCTCCCACCTCAAAGGCCAAAACAGACTCGATCAACATCCTGGCGGACGTCCTGCCCGAGGAGATGCCGTGAGTGCCGTGGGGCCGTGAAGGGCGCAGGTCGGGGCGGCAGAGCAGGGAGGGGTTTGCTAGTTGCCTCCTTTTCTGGGCTCAGCTTCTCTGCAGGTTAGGTTGAGGGTGTTCCCGGCTCAGCAGAAAAAGTAAGTACCGAGTTAAATACTTAGTTCTACTGGTTGGGGGGAAGGCCTAGTCCAGCTGGCCTGGACTCGAGCGTGGACTCAGCGGCTAGGGGAATGCCTGGTGGCGCTGGGAGAGGCAGTGTCTCCTCTGCAGAGTGAATCAGGCTGTGTCCGACAGTCCCGAGACCCTCCCTTGAAGGCTGTGAGACTGGGACATCCCGGGCGAGCGGGGTCCACATCTGGATGATTTGCCAGCCAGTAGCTGGACCTCAGCTGGGGAGCGGTTCCCTCCTACTCCCCAGGGGGCTGGCACGCAGGGCATTTGTGAATCTCGGGGCGATGGTGGAGTCCTCAGGGGCTCCTCCCTGGGCCACAGACTGCACCTCTGATGTGTGAGCTCAAGCCCCGAGCGTGTTCTCCAGCCTTGACCTGGTGCCCTGCTGGGCTGCTGGGCCCCTTGCGTGTGGTGTGAGAGCCAGGTGGGGGAGGAGGCGGGACTTGGCTAGTACCGAAGGGGGTGGCACAGAGCACTGGGCCATCGGGATGGCCCTTGGGCTGGGGGTGCCAGAGACGGTGAGAAGTCCTGAATCCTGAATTCAGAAACTGATTTAAATGTCTAATCACTATGCCACACACCTAAAACTAATATACTACTGTATATCAAGTGTAATTGAAAAATAAGTTTTAGAAGCTTCGTAAGTTTATCGGCCCCCAGAACCTGTCTTCCCCATAACACGAAACATCTCAGCGTGGAGCTATGCCACGGAACACGCTGGAGGAAGACAGCTTCTACGGTGCCAGAAGCTTAGGGGAGACCTTGAAAAAGAGGTTCCTTGCTGGAGGAAAAGCAGAGAGATAGGCCAGAAGTGTGACTGGGGCGCCCCGAAGAGGAAGAACAGCGCTCGGAGCTGGGGGCGGGGCAGGAGGCGGGTGGGGGCCCTGCCCTGCTGCAGGCTCACCCTCGGCCTGTGCCTCCAGCACCACAGTGCTACAGAGCATGAAGCTGGGCGTGGACGTGAACCGCCACAAAGAGGTCATTGTGAAGGCCATCTCTGCCGTCCTGCTGCTGCTGCTGAAGCACTTTAAGCTGAACCACGTCTACCAGGTACCCGCAAGGCCTGCCTTCCTTCCCGTCCTCTGGGCCAGGGCCCTGGGCGGTGCTGCTCCTCCAGCCCCGAAGAGTGGGTGCCCTTGAGCTCTGAGTGAACACTCTAAGACTCAGTCTGCCAAGCAAGGCCTTTGTCACCGGAGGAAGGACGGTGAGGTCCCAAGGGCCATGCTTGCTTTTTTCCTGTCGGTTTCAGTTTGAATACATGGCCCAGCACCTGGTGTTCGCCAACTGCATCCCTTTGATTCTGAAGTTCTTCAATCAAAACATCATGTCCTACATCACTGCCAAGAACAGGTGACAGGGCCCAGGGATCGGGAGGGGCGGGCAGGGCCAGTCAGCAGGGCTCCCCGCAGGCCCCTCCCACTGAGCCCACTCGGCACCCACACGCCAGCGCTCTCTGGGCTTCAGGGCGCAAAGAAGCGTGAGACACGGCCCCTCCCCGTGAAATCCGAGTCCAGCTCCCCAGCTAGTCTGGGGACCGGTGACTCAGCCTGTGCCTGGGTGGGAAGGGTCCCATCCTGGGCTCCAGGGCTGCCCTCGCTGCCCTTTTTGTGCCCTTCTGTTTTGAGGAGGCCGGCCAGGCTGCCCGTTCTGTCTGGGAGCTCAGCCGGCCGCGTGCACTGTCAGGCCCTGTCTGCTGACTCGAACCCCCACCCCTCTCGCCGGGTGCCGGCTGTACTCGACAGTGCCTGCGTGTCAGTGTGGTGCGTCGTGGGGTGAGCCGTCAGCCAGACACCGTCTCCCGCAGGGGCTTGGCCTGAATTCAGTGCCTTGAGATGTCCCCCCGCCTCCCGCCCGTCCCCTAACCCCCAGATTCGTCGCTGCTGGGAAGGCAGGGTCTCCATCCCTTGTGAGATTACAAGCTGGTCTCTGGCCTGAGGGGCCTTACAAGTCCCCTTGGAGCAGGTATTTAGCTGGGGGAGCCAGGGCGGTACCGACAGGGTAGAGTCCCCCTTCCGTCCCAGCAAGCGACGGGGAGAGCCCGGGGCCAGCCCGCTCACAGCGGCTGCCCAGACCCCGGCTGTGGCTCACGGCGGGCGCCGGCCTCCTCCTGCCCCCGCAGCATCTCTGTCCTGGACTACCCCCACTGCGTGGTGCACGAGCTCCCGGAGCTGACTGCCGAGAGTCTGGTGAGTGGCGAGGCTCCTCCCCAGTGTCCCTTCCGCGTGCGGGTCGGTGGCTGGGAGCCGGCCTCCCCCACACTGGGGTAGGCGAGGTCACTGGCAAGTGCCTGGCCCTTAAAGCACCGCATGCGTGCAAGGGCACCACGATTTGGATGTGGGAGTCAGTTTGTCTCGGGAGCAGGTCACCGGGCCGAGCTGCTGATCTCTCCCCACACTGCAGCTCTGGGGCCACAGCTCTGCGGGAGCCCGATGTCCCAGGTTGTGGGGGCTGAGGCCCTGCCCCCCACTGTCATGCTGTTTCCTGCAGGAAAATTTTAGGGTGCTCCCCACCACCCCCTGCCAGCTCCTGGGGTGGAGTTCCCCTGGGCTGAGGAGAGGAGTGCATTCCCGGTACAGGCCAGAGAGGCCCGCAGTTGGGGGATCATGCGCGTGAGGGCCCTGGAGGCTGCCGAGCCCCTGCCGCTGTGGGCGTCAGGGTTGCCCCTGGGTTTGCCCCGCAGGAAGCAGGTGACAATAACCAGTTTTGCTGGAGGAACCTCTTCTCTTGTATCAATCTCCTTCGGATCTTGAACAAGCTGACCAAGTGGAAGCATTCCAGGACGATGGTGAGTCAGCGCGGTTGGCAGGCCCGGAACCTGGAGCTCCCAGCTGAGTGCTAGCTATGCCCTGTACTGTCCCTTGTACAGGGGAGCAGGGGTCCCCAGGGTGGGCTTGCTGCTATGGCTACCTCCTCCCCTCCTAACTGCCCTGCAGCCACGTCCTTGCATTTTAAGGTCTGATTCCTTGTTCATTGATGAGTTCAGCTGGAGGCTGGAGCTCAGTTGTGCACTGAGTCATTCACACTTGCAGAGGGGTTTCTGCCTGACTAGGGTTCTGGGGGTCTCCCTTAACCCTGAGTGTGTGGGTGCCTTGGGGTGGGAGGTCCATGAAGCCTCTGATACTATAGGTCCGTGCATATAGCAGTATTTCTGAAGGAATTTGTAGCTTTCTTCATATTCCAGAAAGACTCATAATGAGGGTGGCCAGCGGCCCTGGTTTGCCTAGGACTCTGGTGGTTTTAGCAGTGGAAGTCCGAGGTCCCAGGAAACACCTCAGTCTGGGGAGGACTGGGACGATGGCCCTCCTGCCACGACCCCAGAGGGAGTGAGCGGCCGGGTGCTGACGCAGGCATCCGTGCCGCCCTCCACTGGGCCCTGCCTGTGCCCCTCGCAGATGCTGGTGGTGTTCAAGTCCGCCCCCATCCTGAAGCGGGCGCTGAAGGTGAAGCAGGCCATGATGCAGCTGTACGTGCTGAAGCTGCTCAAGGTGCAGACCAAATACCTGGGGCGGCAGTGGCGCAAGAGCAACATGAAGACCATGTCTGCTATCTACCAGAAGGTTCGGCACCGGCTGAATGACGACTGGGCCTACGGCAACGGTGAGGCCCTGCACAAGTGGGCGGTGGGGGGGTGGGGCACAGGGCGCGGGTGCCTTCCCGCTCTGCCCCGGTGCCCTCTGCGGGGCCGTGTGGAGTGCTAGGAAGGACTTGGAGGGTCTGGTCGGCCCTGTTCCTCTGTGCCTCCCTGGAAGTCATTCCTTTTCCAGAAGCCGTCACAAGGCGCTCTCGTCTCTTCTCTCCCCCTGCAACTGCCTCGGTTCGGGCCACAGATCCTTTCTCGCCTCCAGGGCCTTGCCCTCCATCAGTGCCCGGAACTGTGCTGCAGGGATCTTTCCAGAGTGCAGCTGCGGTGGCACCTCCCTAGTCAGGGCCTTCTCCAGCCTCTGGTGGCCCTCAGAGTTAGAGCCGAGCGCCTGAGCGCACCACCTGCGCTGAGGCCCCCACCCCATCCCTCCCTGTCCTCCGTGGCCCGGCCCAGCTTCTGTCCTGCCGGCCTGTCCCGCCCAGGGCTCTGGGCGCACACAGCACTCGGCCCGTTCACGTCAGCCTGTGCTGTCCCCACTCCTGTTCCCTCCCCCAGCAGGTGCCTCCCCCCGGGCCCCCCGTCTGTCCCGTGTGTGTGTGGGCTGTGTCCCCTCCCCTCTGGGCAGCCGCCTCAGCCTCCTGGGCAGTGTGTTCTCCCCGGTGTCCCCTCACCGCGCTGCCGTCACAGTCCCTGGCCCAGCACACCGTGGCCATGTGACTGCATTCCCAGGGCCCTGTGAGTTTGTGCCTGGGCAGAGAATGGAGAGGAGGGCTCAGGGGGGACCTGCAGGCTCCTCCCCTGGCCACGGAGCGCCAGGGAGAAGGTGGCTTTCAGAGAAGGGTTTGGGTCTGTCCTCGCTGCGTCCACGCGGACGGGAGTGGCCCCTGCTCCGCAGAGCTGGCTTCCTCCGTTCACCCGGCCCCCCTGGCGTGAGCCCTCTAGGGGAGAAGTCCCGTCGGTGTCCCAGAGGGCAGACAGGGCCTGGAGGCTGACGATCAGCATTTCAAGCCGGGGGGGCCCGGCCCCCACCTGCAGGAATGCAGGGGCGCTGCCCCGCGGGCCTGGCTCTGACCTCCCTCCCTGCTCTGCCCAGATCTGGACGCCCGGCCGTGGGACTTCCAGGCGGAGGAGTGCGCCCTCCGCGCCAACATCGAACGCTTCAACGCCCGGCGCTACGACCGGGCCCACAGCAACCCCGACTTCCTGCCCGTGGACAACTGCCTGCAGAGCGTCCTGGGCCAGCGGGTGGACCTCCCTGAGGACTTCCAGATGAACTATGACCTCTGGCTGGAAAGGGAGGTCTTCTCCAAGCCTATCTCCTGGGAGGAGCTGCTGCAGTGAGCCTCCTGGTTGGGGGACTGAAGAGGAAAGAGGTGACGTCCAGGTGCCCAGGGCCCAGCGCAGGTCACTGCAGTGTGCCCGTCTGCCTCCAGGTGGCAGCACAGCCTCACTGCACCCTCCTGACAGCACCAGCCCGGCCTCTGGTTGATGCCCAGCCTCCTGGGAGCAGCCGTCTCTGCTCGGCACCCTCTCTCTTCCCTCCCCCCGCCCCCCTCCCTGGGACATGGTTGGTTACAGCTCATTTCTCATTCAGCCCAAGGCTGGGAAAAGCTGGGATGGGCTGGGAACCCATTACATCTGAATTTCGGGGGTCATGCTGACTATTCTCGAGATGTGCAAATCCTTGGCATGTCAGCTTGCCAAGGAGGAGGGCTGAGGATCAGGGCCAGGGAGTCGGAGCCCTGGTTCTGCCTTGGGGTTCGTGGTGCCGTCCCAGCCTCCTGCCGGGTGTCCCCCCCCGAAGCAGGAGCGGGGCTCCTGCGGCTCAAGGGCGCTCTGGTTCCAGATGGGACGGGGCTGGGATGGACAGAGAAGGTCCCCTCCCCAGCGGTGCCACATGTCCCCTGGTGTGCACGGCCTGTGAATACCTGTGCGAGAGTCTGTGTGTGCGCACTCGTGCCGTCTCGGGTTTTTAACGTGTTTGTGTACTCTGTTTACATTAAAAAGAAGCGAAAACAGTTCCAGTGGCCTTGTCTGCAGAACACAGGCTCCTGCGGATCTCCTCCGGGTCCAGAAAGGGGGTTTTCTTGCCTGCGTCAGTAGGCCCCCCACTGGTCTTCTGCCCAGCTGCCCGCCTGTTCCTTCCGGGCCGGGGGCGGGCACCCCTCCGAAGTGTCCCCTCCCCCGGTCAGCTGGAGTTGCCACAGCTCCAGCTGCTGGAGCGACACGTAGTCCTGCACCCCTGGGTTTGACGGCACCGCGGCGGGAGCCCAGGGCTCCTCCAGGTCACACTCCTGAGCTGCCCTCAGCCGCGCCGATCTCAGCGTTGGAGGGGAGGGCTGGTCGGGGGTCAGGGGCTCTGGGCCCTCGCTGGGGCAGACAGTTGGGACTGAGTGGAAGTTTAGGTGCCCTGAGCCTGAGGAAGCAGTCCATCGGGAGTCAGCCTCAGGGTGAGAAAGGGGGTGCCCGAGGGCCCGGGAGCCTCAGGGTTGCTTGGGGTGCAGGGCGCAAGGAGAACCCTTGTGGCAGCTGTGAGCTGGAGGTCTGGAGCTTGCGCCTGGCCTTCGGAGGAGCCCTGGACGCGCCTGCCTCCTCCTGACTCCGTCTCGAGGCCCCGCCTCTCCGGCCTCCCACTCTGATGCTGGTGGAAGGGGTGTCCCCTTCCTGAGCTGCTGCAGCTCCCGTACCTCACCTGGTGGCTCTGGGCACGAGTTTTGCATCCCCAAGGGGTCTTGACTCATAAAGGAGTCGTGGTCTGGAGGACCCTCCGTTTGTTGGTTCTTCGGTTCAGTGCCTGTCCTGCCTGGGTCCTGCGGAGCCAAGGCCCCGGGCGGGGCTCCGGGACAGGCCCTGATGTGCCCTCGAGGCGGGGAACAGCAGGGCGGCAGCTGGCAGCACACTCCTGACGTAAGTCACGCAGCCTCTGAGGTGGACGCCCCTGGGGTAACTGGTGTTTTGCCCCAACATAGCTTGCACAGGACGTGGGGATTTGACACAACTGGTGTGTGCGTGGCGGGCTTTCTGCCGGCTTTCACCAAGGCCTCCGGGAAGTCGGCGCCGTGAGGGGTCGGTTTGGGCAAGAGCGAGTTGCTCATTCATTCTTACCCACCGGCAGTCTGGGCTCCGCGTTTCTGATTTCCCCAGCCCCCCAAAGCTTCCCTTCACCAGAGGGGCCATTGTCCTTCGTGGCGTGCAGGGTCTGTGAGCACCAGACACCTGCCTGAGTCTGTGCGGACAGGAACAGGGACCGGGAGCCGCAGAGCCGGGCAGGGTCTGGGCCCTGGGGCCCTGGGCAGGGTGTGAGCCCTAGCACAGCCAGAGGGTGCCCGCAGCAGGTTGGCCCTGTGGACCCAGTCCCACCCACCTCTGCGGCCTTGTGACCCATGTGGGTCACGAGCTGGGCGGGGCCCTCGGCGGCCCCTTGCAAAGGGCCGAGGTACATAAAACTCGGAGTGTTGCTAGTGGGCTCGGGGCCCAGTGCTCTTTCCATCGCTTTGAGGACGGGACCGTCCTGGTTAGGCAACAGTTGCCACGCACTGGGTGTCACGGAGGCTCGGGGCCCGTATCGGTGCTTCCCGAGCCCATCGTCCACGCGGCAGCCAGCAGCTGGCAGCTGCTGCCGTGAGTCTCCCTGTTGGACGTAGCCCTGGAAGGCGGTGTCACCGCAGGGCCTGTCCTGCAGACGAGGAACCGGCACAGGAAGGGCGAAGGGCCTGCCCGAGGTGGCAGCATAACGAGAGCCGGGCCGGGTGCGGACCCAGGTCTCTGTCTGCAGCGCGTGTGCGTCCCGGACCCCCCTGCCCCCCGCTTTCCCTTCTAACAGCCCGTGCTACTGCCCGGCGCTCGCCACCGGAGCGTGTGTTTGCACACGCTTCCCCAGTCGCTCCCCCGTACTTGCTCAGGTGCGGTCCCTGGGGAGGTTCTTGGCTAATGCCTGTTGAGGTAGGCCCTCGCTGGCCGCCCCAGCCTGGCCTCGGCCTGGCCTCTGGTGTGTCCAGAGGCGCGCCCCTGCAAGGTAACTTGGGGGCTGTCGCCGCCACCTTTTCCTCTTCTCTGTCCCAGCCGTCACGTCTTTCCCTCCCGGGTCCCACGCGCTCGTGCGTGCGTGGGGGCCTCTGCCCTACCTGTGAGGTCGATCTCCCGGGAGGCTGGCTTCCCGGCCGTCCCCTAACGAACCGACGTCTCAGAGAAGTGGCGGCCGTGCCGCTGTTTGGCGCTGGGCACTGTCGGCCTCGGTCGCTGCGGGGACTTGAGCTGGTCAGGTTCAGCCTGCTGACTCCTCTGTAAAGCCGGTTTAACGGCAGCACAGTCGTGAGGGCCCCGAGTGAGGGATAACGGGCCTGCGCTCCTGGCTGGCGAGGAGCTACACGGCTGATCAACACACGGCAGCTGCTGTCAGCACTGCTAGGGGCCCTCCCAGCTCTGACCTTCTGTGCGTTTGCACTCATTCCCTGTGTCCCCTGGGAAGACAGAACCCCTCCCCCCTCCCCACCCCAAGGACCAGAACCATGTCTTAGGCCTTCTTAGATCCCTGGTCCTTAGCGCTCTGCTCTGAGTTCAGGAGT
Organism: Phyllostomus discolor; assembly: GCF_004126475.2. NCBI lineage: Eukaryota > Metazoa > Chordata > Mammalia > Chiroptera > Phyllostomidae > Phyllostomus > Phyllostomus discolor. Next base: position 36,347,154 of record NC_040916.2, read on the forward strand.
CTCTCAGAAGGGGCAGCCACTGACCCGGCAGCCCTGCCCTCATGCCTCGAAGGCCTCTTCCCCGTTCTGGGTGCCCTTGTGAGCTCGCGGTCGACAGATGGCCACAACAGGAAGTCGGAGCGGAGATGTGGCACAGACACTGCAGGGCCACACGGTCCCACTGGCCCCAGCACTGCCCTCCCGCTGGAAGAGAGCCTGGGCGGGCGGCACCCCAGCGTCAGGGACAGGGCCCCAGAGCAGACGCTCTGTGGCCAGTGTCCCCCTGGTGCCCAGGGCCCTGTGGCACTGGGCCTGCTCCGGTCCGGGGCCTCAGCGGGCAGTGTGGCTCAGCGGGACTGCCACTCAGGTCGCTGTGTGAGTGGCTGGGGGAGGCAGAAAGGGAGATCGAGTCCCTCTAATGAGAAACATCTCCCGGTGCCGGGCTGAGACCCAAAGCCTGGACTGCAGGGCCTGCCGCCTCGGGCCCTCCACGCTGGGCCCGGGGTCTGGGCCCCTCGCTGGGACCAAGACCTAGGGTCTCTCTGGGTGGCCTCGCTGGGGCAGGGAGGGGCTTGAGCAAAGGCCATCGACTCTCAGGTTGGGATTCCAGGAGACGCCACTTGCCCTCTCCTTGTCCAGAAGGGCTGACCAGAGCGGCAGCCTGGCCTCGGGGAAGCGTGGGGCCTGGGCTGAGGTCACCTCTGGAGCGAGGCTGGGGGCTGCGCCTTAGTGGTGAGATGCCTGGAGTGTGGAGGAGGGGGGTGGGAGGGGGGCTAATGGGAAGCAGGTGGAAGGGCGGCCCGGGTCCCCACCAGGGGACAGGCCGGCCGGGATGGCCCAGGCAGTGGGGGAGCCGTCAGCACACAGATAATCCCAGGGAACAGGCTCCGGGATGCCCATTCATATTCATTATGTGCGAAGCAGGCGGTTGTAAAGTTAGCTTTCCCTTCATTTAGCTGTCACTGGGCAGAAAAATATGAGCTGTGGGTAGATGCCCCTGGATGGGAGCCAGCAGCCTGCTGGTGCCCTCCCCCGTGGGCCCCGCCTGGCCCCTGCCCGCCTCTCCCGCTCCGGCTGCCGCGGTCTCTCAGCTTTCCTTTCTTATCTCTCTCTTCCCTGCTTCTGCTCCCTTGGCTATGTCCTTCTCCCCTCTCAGTCTTTTTCGTCGCATTCGTAGAACAAGCTGCTGTCCCTGCATCTCTCCCGATTTGGGGGTGGGGGTTGGGGTGGGCAGGAAGTCCAGAACTCTGCTGTCCTCTCACGGAAGTGGGAAGACCTGGTTCAGCGGTCTTAGCCCCGGGCCATCACCGACAAGGGGGCCAGAGGTGGCTGGGGGCCTCTCCCGCGCCCCCTGGACTCTTCCCTTCCTGTGGACCAGGGCTCGGCCACAGCTCGGCCAGCAGCAGCACTGCCGGGCAAGCAGTGCCCAGGAGCCAGGCCATGACCGGGTGGGAAGAGGAGGACAGGTTTCCTCGGGCACAGCGAGCCCAGTCACAGGGACAGGCCGGAGGGAAGGCGCATCTGACGGGGCCCTGCCGCTCTGGGAGTAAGCCCAGTGCTGGTGTCTGCCTGCTGGGCCTTCCCTGTGCCTGGGGGTGGCGGGCCAGCCTTGGAGGCTGAGGCCTGAGCTGCACTTGTGGTGGTGTGCTATTCGCCGTGAGGGTGGGAGGCTAGGACGGCTTTTCCCCTGCCTTCGGGGCTGCGGAGATAAGGCAGAAAGAGGGGATGAAGGATAGGATGGGCGATCCTCTGAAACCGCAGGAAAGAGTCCTGGCTTTCGTCTCTGCCCCACGGCTCAGACACGCTCCTGGGGCCTCTGGGGGCCGGAATCTGCCCCGCCCCCACGGCTGGGAGCTCAGAGCCCTCCGCCAGCTGCCCGGCCTCCCGTTCCACTGCCCTCCGTTGTCAGTTCAGCCACAAGCTTACCGGCGCTGTCTCTCTGCCCTCCCACCCCACATTTCCTTGGGAGCCCAGCCGCCCCTCTGTGCCGGCCGAAGCCCCAGGGACCCGGGGCAGGGCATGCACCGGCCTCGAGGGCTTTGCTGCAGGCCCACCCTCCCATGGCCTGGCCACCCTGAGCGCAGACCAGCCCAAGGGCAAACCCTGAAGATCCGCCACCTTTATTGTTATGCTGGGCAGCACTTTTTTTTTTTTTACAAAAGCATGTTTACAAAAGGGGGGGTTGGGATCTCGGGGTCAGAGGCTGGGAATCTGTTTTATGCTTACCAACGCCCAGTGAGTAAACCAAGTGAGTCCAGGGTTCCCATGGCATATCTCTGGCCTGGTCCCATGGAGGAGAATCCAAATATTTGGTGGTTTCTGGTGGAATTCCTGCCCCTCGGGGTGGAGAGGACTCCACAGCATGTGGGGGCGCGGGTGGGGCGGGTACAGGGGAGAAGGGGAGGCCTGGTGCCTTTGACCTCCAGCTTCAGGCCCTGGTGAGCGCCCTCTGGTGGTGGGAGGAGGGAGTGAGGCCCCCGCAGGGAAACCTCCGAAGGTTCCGGTTTCCCCTGAGTCACAAGAACAACTCCTGGCTCAACCTGCGTCCTCCTCCCGTTCTCCTGCATCCGACAGTGAGGAGCCCACGAAGCTGCGTCAGTGGGAGGGACAACAGTGGGCCTTGGATGAGGTCGGAAGGAAGCAGGGCGGCAGCTCCAGCCCAGCGTTTGGGTGAGGGGACCCAATGTGGTGGGGGGGGGGGAGAAGCCCCCTCTCCTCCTGGGCAGCCCCGCCTTATTCTGGCGGGAGGCGAGGGTCCCAGCTGCTCCGCCTGCCCCTGGGAGCCACCGGGGCCGGGGGGCCGAGGTGCGTTCTCTCTGGCGTCCGGTCCAGGGTGGGCGGGAGCAGCCAGGAGCAGGACGGGGGTGGCAGCTGAGTCTGCGTGTCCACACACATCATCATCACGTGGTCCAGTTCAGCAGGCTGGGTGGCTCCTTGGGCTTCACCCTGAGCGACACGAGGCTGGGGGACTTGTAGTCGGCGTCCGGGGAGGTGTCAAAGCTGTGGTCCCCCAGGGCAGGGGAAAAGCTGTGGAGGGAGTAGATGCCGGGGTGGGCTCCGGGGGAGGCTGGCACCCCCACGAAGCCGGCCACGTTCCCGTGCGAGTGGGAGTACGGAGACATGCACGGGGCGGGGATGCCCTCCGGAGACACGAGGCAGGGCCCAGCCGGGCTCCCAGACCCTGGGCCGGGCCACAGGGCGCTCTGCAGCTGAGAAGAGAGACAAAGCAGGCCCGTGAATCGGTAGCCCCGGGGGCTGCCTCCCTACCTAGGGGCTCACTTTGCCCTTGGGGCTCCCGACACTTTCCCGAGAGGCCTCCACTCCGCCCAGGTCTAGAATCTGCCACCCTCCTGCCCGCAGTGCTCACAGGAGGCCCCTCCCGCCGCATCTCAGGATGGGGTTTTTCCCACGGTCCCTGTGTGCCGGCTGCCCTGCAGGCATCACCGGGGAGACCAGCCGCTGGGCAGCGGGGGAAGAGATTTGCCCACAGTCGGCCGCACAGGACCCAGTGGCACTCCGGGGCTCCCCAGGGCCAGAGCTCACACTCGTGCTGGCTACCCCTGGGATGTGGTCAAGCCCAGACTGGGGTCGTGGAGGGGTCTCACCTGGGGGTGGCTGTCTGTTCGGGGCAGCGCAGAGATGTCATAGGCAGACGTGAAGGGGTTCCGCCCCTCCTGGACCTTCCCGTAACGCTCCCGCTTCCGCCACTTGGCTCTGCGGTTCTGGAACCAGACCTGGGGGCGGGGGGCAGAAGGTGAGGGGCGACAGAGCGGCTGGGGGAGTGCAGCGGGCTGGGGAGAGAGCTGGTGCTCGTGGAGCACAGGGTGGGCAGCTGGCTCCTGGCTGGGGGTCTCAAGTGGCAGGAACTTGTAAGTCCACATGGTTTTCAGAGCTGGGGAGCCTGGGAGAGCGCCCCCCAGTACCCCCTCCAGTCTCCAGGCTGAGTCACTCTGGTTCTCCAGCCTGACCGTGTCTGCTAAGGGTGTCGTGGTGCTCCGTGGCCTGGGGTTCCAAGGTGCTGGCACACATATATTGGGGTTCTAGCCACCAGCCTCCTCTTCTTTTCTAGTCCCCCACCTCCTGGCATCTGAGGAATGTTAAAAGTATTTCTGTTCAGGCCCTAGCCCTGCTTAGAGCCCCACTAGCTTCCCGGGGAGCTCAGCCCGGAGCCCAGCCCTTGCACCAGGCCCTGCCTGCTCCACAGCCTCCTCCCCTGCCAGGCTGCCGCGCTCGGCGCTGCCCCGCTGCCTCCGGCCCAGCCGGCCTTTGAAACACTCTGCCCCTTGCTTGTCCCTGCCTCTGTCAGGCTGTCCCTGCCTGCACTGCCCGCGCCCACCCTCCCCGAGCCCGTGCATCTGAGCTGGGCACCATCCCCTGTCCCTCACGTGTCTCAGACCACACCCTGTGGCCACTGTCTGTGTTGGAGTCCGTGTCTGCCCTTCGTCTGCGAGCTCCTGGCAGCCCGGGTGGCGTGTGGTGTGCTGTGCGCCTGTGTGTGCGTGTCTGTGATGAATTTGTCCTTGGGCACGTGCCCAAGGACTGCTACATGTATGTGTATCAGTGTTTGCACTATCATTTCACAAACTTACATGCTGGCCTCCAAGGCTGCATTAGAAGCAGCCCTGTGTGTTTGAGCGTGCACGCACGCCCATGTGCAAAAGTAACCCCAGCGCAGCTCGTCACACTCCTCCACCATCATCCTACCCAGGCAAGCAGGCCAGGCCCTGAGTTTGGGAGCCGGGCACAGCCGTCCCCCGACCCTGGTTGCAGAGATCTGGCAGTGGGCCGGGGCAAGCCCAGGGGCAGGGCACCCCGCCTGCCCGGCTCCTGTCCACTCGGCCGTCCTTTCCTGACTTTCCCTCCCCTGCAGGCCTCTGAGGGCACCTGGGGCCAGTGAGGTGGATCGCTTGCCTGGGAATTCTTCCCTCTCACCACCTGCTCTCCCTGGACCCCCCACCGCAGGCTGCCACCTGTGCTCTGGGCCTTTGTATTGTCCCATACGTGGCCTCATTATCCCCTGCACAGCGGGGCCTGTGGGTGGCTGTCCCGCTCCCGTTGGAGACAGCATCCCTACCCCGCAGCCCCAATCACCGGGAAGCTTCTGCACTGCGTCTGGGGCCTCGTGGCTCTGCCTACACCCTCCAGCGCTGGAGGGCCGAGGAGAGGACTGGGGCTCGTGTCCAGGGCAGTCCCATAGGGGTGGCTGGTCAGACCGCAGCCCAGCGGCCTGCCGAGGCCTCCGGGGACAGGGTGTTCTGGCCTTCTGCAGCTTGTGTCCCCTGGGGTTGGTCATGTCACTCTGATGGCTGCAGGCCCCGCAGAGCCCTGGTGGGCAGCCCCAGACACCCGTTTTGGGGGGGGGGGACATGGGAGCAGGAGGACTCGGCAGAGAAGGGGACGTGGCCCCAGGTCCTCTGGTCTTACGCGGAGTCCAGCTGTAGAGCGCTCTCTGCTGGACCCGGCTGGCCCGACGGTCCCCACAGTCTGCCGGAGCCGCCAGCCCCGGTGCCTCCACAGACCCTGGGGGAGCCTGACAGGGGGGTGACAGCCAGGTCTCCTGCCTGGAGTCTGTCCCCTCGCCTTCCCCAGAAGCCCACACCCATGCCTCCCCAGGGCCTCCCACCCAGGGAGCCTGTGGTGCAGCGTGCAAGGGCAGCAACCACCACCTTGCCCTTGAGCCAGACCCTGCCTGAGCCTCCCAGCCCCACCCCCTGCTGGCCACCTTCGGGTTCTTCCTCTCCTCCAAAATGGCCTAGCCAGGGACTTCCTTCCTCCCTCTCCCCCGTTCCCAGCGCCTGTCAGTCTGCCACCCGTGCCCCCACAGCTGGGCCCCACCCTTTGTGAAGCTGGCCCCAGCCCATCCAGAAGCCTGGCCCGCATCCCTGTTGGGCGAGTTTGGCTGGCTCAGAGCCAGGGTCTGAGTGTCGGTGGGACTGGAGGTCACAGGTGCGGGATGGCTTTGAGTACCACTGCGCCCGAGACACCCCCATCGGGGCCCCCGCATTCTGGGCAGCCACCTCTGGAGCAGCCCTGATAGGTCCTCCTCGTTCCTCTGCTTCCAGAACACTGCCTGGCCGACTCCTCAAGGCTGCCCCCTGAGCAGGCAGCCCCATCACCCTCTCCTAGACTGGGGGACGGAGACCGAGACAGTCACGGGCCGGCCCCACGTCACCTGGTCATCGAGCACGCAGTGGAGATGGGGCTGCCACATGGGTCTCGGACTCCCGGAGGCCACCGGCCCCACACGCAGGCCTGAGCCTCCACTCGGACCTCCAGCCTGTGGCCCCAGCAGCGCTGGGTGTGGGGGGCGAGCCCAGCCCCCGGGGGTGCCTGGCCCACCGTCTGGGTGGTCGAGGCAGCTGAGGGCCCAGAGCGCCCTCACCTGTACTCGGGCCTCGGTGAGGTCCGTGCGCAGAGCCAGCTGCTCCCGGGCGTACACGTCAGGGTAGTGGGTTTTCTGGAAGACTTTCTCCAGCTCCTCCAGCTGGAAGGTGCTGAAGGTCGTGCGGTTGCGGCGCTTCTTGCTCTTGTTCTTGGCCAACTCCATGGAGTCGGGGAGTCCCGGGGACAGAGGGATGCGCAGGCCGGCCAGGCAAGGGCCCGGGGAGCCTTGCATGGTAGAGGGCCCGTCTCTGGGGCCCCCGCGGCAGTCCAAGGGCAGCTGGGGGAAGCTGGCGGCTTTGGAGGCCTTCTCCTCAGCTGCAATGGAAACACGAAAAGGAGGATGGAAACCGAACCAGGGGTTTTGTGGGTGGAATGGAGGGAGGGGAAGACTGTTGACGCTTCAGTCCCCGCCTCCCCCTTCCCTTCTCTCCCCTCCCTCCGCAGCCACCCTCCATGGAGCCTGGCATCGGGAGGCCTTCCTGCGGAGCCTCCAGCTGGGGAGGGGGCCCCAGGGAGCCATGCTGTCTGTGTTCCGGGCGGGTCTGCTGGGGCCCAGGGAGGTCCATTTCGGGGAAGCACGCTGCGGGGGCGCGTCCCACGGGGTGTGGCGGTGCCAGGATGGCGCCACGGCGCGGCCTAGCGCCTGGGCGGGCGGAGGGAGTGAGGATGGGGCGGCTGACATGTCCCTGCCCGCCCCCCCCCCCCCCAGAGAGGACCTCCGTGTCCCCGTCGCTGCAGGCCTTGGTTCCCACGCCCTCGCGCCCGCGACACAGATGCCGACAGGGATGCTCAGACAGCCTGGCCGGTTCGGCGGCACTGCCTTGCCTGGACCCCACATCTCGGGGCTGAGTGAAGTCCCCCAGCCCTGGGGTATAAAGGGCAAGATGGGGCAAAGAAGCTTCCAGAGGGATCGTCTCGTCCCTCCAGCAACTGTGGTGTTCGGGCAACGGCCGAAGCTCCAGCAATAGAGAGGAGCTAAGCCGTGCTCAGAGAAGGGGGGTCGGTGTGGGGACGGGGCTCAGCCCCCGACCCCATTGTAGGTTGTCCCGCCCTCCTCTGGAGCTGCTCACAAGCAGGGGGACCTGTCTGCGGACCGGGACAGCCCCCAAGAGCCCCACTCCAGGGGCCTAGGCCTGCACTCCGGAAGCTGGCGAAGTCCTGCCCCAACGGCCACGCTCTCCCCCTCTGGCGAGGACCCCCCACAGCCTCACCATGAAATCTCCACGCAGCAGTCTGCCTGCCGGGATGACGGGAGACGCCACGAAGACGCCCCACTGACTCACAGGGCCCCTTCCCTAGCCCCGGGCCGGCCCCCAGGAGGCCCAGCGAGCTGGCACCAGACCGCAGCTCCTTCCCCGGGGCTTGGAGTCGGGATGGCAGCTGTGGCGGGGAGGGTGGGGCTGGAGGGCGGGCTTCCGGGTCCCACCAGCCCCTGTCTGCGCTGTGGAGGACAGGTGGTGCAGGTGTCCCTTGGCAGGAGGGTAGGGGGCAGGGACCTCGCAGGGCCACCCAGGTGGTGAAGGGTGCTCCCTGCTGTGTGTCCTGGTGGCCCGGGAGAGTCGGGTCAGGCCTGACCCCTGGCTGCGTGCAAACGACGGGCCAGGGGCCAGTTTCCTTCACAGCAGGGGACGCTCGGACCGCAGAGAAAATGGGCCAGCCACCACCTCCCGCCCGCTTCCGCTCTGGGCCACGCAGGGCTCTTGTCGTTCTGGGGTAGGAGCTTAGGAGGAAGGACCCCTGGAAGTGAGGTGAAGCAGACAGTTGGGAGCGATCGGGGAGCCCGGGAGGCCAAAAGGGGGCACCCCCGCACCCAGCAGGCCTGAGATGTGGAGAAGTCAGCAGGAGGTCCCCGGACTCCGGGGGGGGGGGGGGGGGCAGGGCTCAGGGCGGGGGGCCGGGGAGTGCTGACATCACTGCAGAGCCCCCCCCCACCCCCCAAGCTCTGGGGCTTGCTCTTCTGCCTCCCTGGCCCTCAGTATCTGCTCCAAAGGGGTCTGCCCGGAGGAAGGGGCCAGATCTGGGGCCGTAGGACTTGCCTTCCTGACCGGCAGCCCCCCAGGATCAGGGCTGAACGTGCACGGGGACGTCTCAGGATGCTACTACCCCCAAAAGGGCCAAGCCAGCTGGCCGTGGGTGGCCCCCCACGCCTGCCCATTCTGCAGCCCTCTCAGAGACCAGAGAACAACTCTGGTCTCTCTCCTCGCCATCACCCCAGACCTTCCCCAACTGCCTGGAGGACCCTGGGGGGCCGAGGGCGAGGGCGGCATTCCTCCTCTTTGGGGGGATGGGGTGCGGCGCCTCAGAGAACACCAAGCAGCGCTGCTGCCCAGAGAGGAGGTGGAGGTGGAGGTGGAGCAGGTCAGCGGGCCAGCGGTTGGCATCCAGGCTCCTCAGGGGAAGGGTGCTCTCCAAGGCCCGGGTGCCATCCAGGTGTGTCAGGCAGTGTGTAGGAGTCCCCTGCACCTGGTGGGGACACTGGGCAGTTCAGGGAGAGTGCTCATGTTGGCGACTCCAAGCCTGGGGCTCCACACCTGGGTATCCGGCCCGTGTAGCCGCAGCACCACGAAAGTCAGGAGCCAGGACGAGGACCTCGGAAGGGCCACGGCGCTCATCCCTGGCTCTCGTGCTCACAGCACTCCTGCTGCCCCTGCTAGCGGCAGCCGGGCGGGCGGCCCAGCGGTGTGCGCCCGCCCGGAGCCCCACTGCCCCTCACCATGGCGTCCACTGAGTCCACAGGCCCAACCCCCCGCTTTGAGCTTTCGCCCCAGCCTGAGCTGCGCCAGGGCCGCCTCCGATCGACCCTCAGTGCTCGCAGAGGCCAGGGCTCCCGCCGCTGCTCAGGGCGGCGGACCCGAAGCCAGTGCAGCCAAAGCACAGCATGTGGGGGCCCCAGTGGGGCCTGGTGCTCACCCTGGAGTTTCCCAGCCTTGGCCGGTCGGGGTGTCCGGCCTTCTGGCGTCTCTGGGCCACACTGGAAGAAGAGTTGTCTTGGGCCACACATTAAATACACAAATGCTAACAAAAACTGATGTGCCAAAAAAAAAAAGTTTTAAGGATATTTACAATTTTGTGGTGGGTCACATTCATAATCATCCTGGGCAGAGTGGGACCCGCTGGCCACGGGTTGGACACCCCTGGCCCTAGAGGTCTCTGCCTGGGCGGATGAGCTGGAACTCTCCTCAAGCCACCGTCTGCCCCGGGAAGTGCAGCCCCGAAAGTAACCCCGCTCACGGCCTGCGAGCCAGCCGGCGAGTTCCGAGGTCAGGGAGCCCAGCGAGGGGACAGACTGCAAGGCCCCGCAGAGCGGGACGCACACGGCGGGCACCTCTCCGGTGCCCTGAGCAGCCACGCGCAGGGGGCAGAAGGGTGGCGGGCACCGACTGGACGCAGCGGGGTCCAGACCAGGGCCCGGCGCTCTCCCTCCAAGAGCGAGAGAGGAGCGGGGTGAACCAGGCTCCGGGGCGCACCAGTGCCCAGCCGCGGCCAAGATCGCGCCGCAGATGGGGAGCAGCTGCGAGCTCACTGGTCTGAACTGGAAACGTTCAAGCCCGTTATTTTAAAAGCCGGGAAATAAGGCGGGTCCCCCCTTTGCCCGCCACATTTCACACGCAGACTGCGCGCCCCGCACCCCGGGGCGGTCGCTCCCCAGCGCGGGGCCCCGCCTCAGGCGCGCGGGCCGCGCGCCCCTCCGCCCGCCGAGTTCCAGAGGGGGCGCGGGGGCGCCAGACCTCTTTCCGGGGTCCGCTCGCCCCCGCGGCGCCCCCTTTCCGTTCGGCCTGTCCTCTGCGCAGCTCGGATCGTTCGTCGTCTTCTCTCACTCGTTATCATTTTGCTACTTTCTGCTCTTTTAGGGTGTCCCCTTCTTCTTTCGTTTTGTCTGCGCCGACTCCCTTCGTCTTTGCTCTCCTCCATTTACCCGCTTCCTTCGATCTCGCTGGCTTTTTTTCCTCGTTCGTTTTTCGTCTGTTCCTTCCCGTTCTGCCCCGCTCGCCGACCGCCTCGACTCTCGTCGTCGCCTCTCTCCTCCGATGCTTCGTTCGGTTTCCTTTTCCCTCTTTTCGGTGGTTTACGCTCTCTGGTTTTCTTTCCGCGTATTTCGTTGCTGGCCCCCTCGCCCTCGCCGCTCCTTCTGCTCCAGCGCTCTCCGCCGTTTACTCGGCGTCGGGCGGGTCTTGGCGCCCGGCGGCCCGTGCGAGATCCGGCGCGCGCAGCAGGCCCGCAGGGTGGATTCTGCCATTCGCCCGGCGCCCAGCTAGGCAGGGTACCTGTCCCCGACGGTGCTGTCGGCGCTGCGCGACCGCCGCCTCTGGCTGGGATCAGAGGAGCCAGGCCAACTGCTTCTCATTAAGTCCCAACTGTGGTTTCTATCAGGAGAGCCTCTTTCAAAGGCCACAGACACGAAGCTCCGCGGCCTCGCTCATTTCCTCCGCTGACCCCCACACCCCTCCCGCCCTCTCCTACACACTCCCACCGCCGGCTGCGCGAGGCCGGAGCTGCCCGTCCACTCCGCGGGGGTCCTCAAGGAGCCAGCCGGTCGGAAGCGGGTTAGGCCGATCTCGGAGGACGCAGCTCTGGGCCTAAGCTGCGGGAGGCGGCGGCGCAGAAGGGGCCGGCGCCCTGTCTCCCACACATCCGCCGGCGCAGTGGGCGCTGGCGGGGCTGCGGAGACGCCTGCCAGGCCCCAGCGTTCGGGCGCGATCTCGGGAGGTGGCGCGGTCCAACTGACCAGAGTGCACGGAGCACGGAGGCGCGGGCACCGAGGCGCCCGCGGAGTAGGCCCGCCCGGGCTGCTCCCGACGGCCCAGCGGTGACGACTCAGTGCAAGGAAGCCACGGCTGCAAGAAGCGGGGCCATCGCCGAGCTAGCGACGGGGAGGCCAGGTTAGTGGGAGAAACAAGAGCACCGTTACCACTTAGTGAGCGTGGCCCCGGCACTGCGGGACCAGCGGCGGCCACCCCTTGAGCGCCTTCCCCGAGGAGCTGGACCTGGGGAGGAGAGGCCGGCAGGGGCCAGGCCGCAGCCCTCGGCGGGCGGGCAGGGCCATTCTGGGTCGGAGCCCAGCCTCGGGGCTGCCGCCGGAGCTGGACACCAAAAAAAGCCACACTTCTGTCCCCGTATCGGGGCCAAGGGCTGAGTGTGGCACCCGGGCCCTGGGCCCCGCCAGGGTTTCTGGGTGGGTGGCAGTTGCAGCCCCACTCCCGCCAGCGCAGCTCTCCCTCCCGCCTTCGGGCCGACTGGGCCCCGGCCTTCGCCCCTCCACCCTTCCTCGACCTCCAGCCTCCCATTGCGGCCGCGGAAGGCTCGCGTGGCTCTGCCTCCTGCGCTGTGCCGGCTTTTGCCCGGCCTGGGCTCCCGCGAGTCCCGCTCCCAAGGCAGCCGTGGGCCAGGGCGAGAGGGTCACAAAGTTGAGAAATAGTCGAGCCGCGGAGGGAAACGGGAAGGCCGGGGCGGGCGGGGAGGAAAGGGGAGCGGGTCCAGCTGCGCGCTGCACCCCGCGCCGCGCGTTACCTTCCGCGGGGCCCTCGTAGAAGTGGCCGCCGTTGAGCGCCGGGCCGGGCCCCAGGTCCTGCAGGTACTTGGTGGGCGGCTTGGCCGGCTCTGGGAGGTAGGGCTCCAGGGGCCCGCAGGCCGGAAAGCGGGTCAGTCGCGGGCCCCGGGGCGGCGCGGGGTGCAGGTGAGGCGCGGTGGCGGAGGTCCCCTGGGCGTCCTGAGGCTCATCCCCGGCGGCTGCATAGAGGTCGGGCCCGGGCCCCGGCCCCACGCCGAAAGGCGCGCAGCGCTCGGGGTCCATGCCGGCTCGGGGCGCAGAGGCCGCCGGGGCTCCAGGGCTCGCGCTGCCCGCGCGGCCTGTGAGCGCCCGCCAAGGGGGAGGGACCTGGGCTCGGGGGCGCGGAGCCCCCGGGAGCTGCGTGCGCCGCGTTGGTGGGGCGGGGTGGGGGGGCGCGGCGGGCAGCGGAGGGGGCCGCGCCTCGGCTGGAACCATCCACGTCACGTGCGGCCCCTGCGCGGGTTAACCCCTCGGAGCCCGAGAGCCCCCAGATTCACCCCAGCCTGCCTACCCGAGGCAGCTGGAGCAAAGGGGCAGGCAGACCCCTTTGTCTGCCCGTCTCCGGGAGTCCCTTGCCCAGAGCAGCACCCTTGGTCCTGATACCCGGCCTAGAGGCTCTTGCCCCTGGAGGGGGAAGGCAGTCCTCCCCCCAAACCGCATATCCCCCCTCCCCCAGTTGAACTTGTTGGCCTGGTCTCCAGACATCAGTCTAGGATAAGGGCGAGGCAGGTAAGGGCTGGGACGTGACCTAACTCCTTGCTGGGGGCTGGGGAATGGTCGCCTCCAGCAAACACCTCCCTTAGCTCTGGTGTCTCCCTGGGATGGAGAGTCACTGGGCGTGTGGTGTGCAAACGGCTCTGCTGTGGGGCTGGGGGCTGGGCACTGTCTTTAGCTGTGGGACCTGGAACCAGCCAGCCCCTCTCCTCATCTAACTGTGGAGGTCAGACCCAGTCAGCCCTCAGCCTCTTTCTATGTATTCCTGGTGGGTCTGAAGCGGCGCAGGGCCTGAGCCCGTAGGGAGACTCTCCCGGGCAATTGAAGGGAGACCGGCAGGCGCGACCTCTGGAGCAGGTGGCGGAGAGGTGCGGGGTTTGGGTTTGAATGGCAGGCACGGAGTGAATGCTTGTCAGCGGGCAGATGATCTGCGAGTGCCGGGGTGGGGGGCACCCCCTGTAGAGGGGCTGCCTGCAGCTCAGACCCCGGGCTCCTCTGCCCCAGGCCAGCCATCTTGCAGGGAAGGGAGGGTGGGAGCATCGCATCTCCTGGGGGGTGGGGGGGGGGCGCTCTCCAGCCAAAGGGAAGTACAGGAGGAAGGCAGTAGCTCAGCCTGATTTCCGACGAGAGACTCGACCCCCACCCTGCCTGGGATCCTCGGCACAAGAAATACCAGAGGGCCCTGCTCGCCTCTGTGGATTGAGGGGTCCCTCTGGGGAATCAGCCATGCCCCCCCCCCCCCGCTTTATTTTCTGTGCCTCCAGAGACCAGGGAGGAGAGGTGGCTGGCGAGTCAAACATCATTTGTGTTTCATTTGAATTCTCAATTTTTAAAGGAATCCAAGAAGCCTGGTGTGAACACCTCCCTCTTCCGCTGGGGGCTCAGAAGGGGCTTCGTGGCTGTCCTCAGCCCGAGCTGGGCCGTAAATCAAGGCCAAACAGGAACCAGAAGCCTTGCATCTTGCGAGCAGTCATTAAGCCGTTATTAAACATACCGTAACTTCTCTGAAGCCTTATTGGTTTGAACGCCACACTGGAGGCATCGTGGCCATTAGGGCAGCTGCTCACAGCCTGCAGACGGGGCGGTGAGCCGGGAGCACCTGGGGCTGCTGCTTCCAGCCAGGAGGGAGGAGGCTCGGCTCAGAATGAAGTTCCTCTCTGGCCTCGCCAGGGATCTGTTCCCTGGGATCCCGTGGATCCCAGCTCTGGGCAGACAACTGGTGTGATCCCTTTGGACTACGCGTCATGCTTTTCCAGAGTTATTGGGGTGTGCGGTGGACATTGTTTTCCCACGGAGGGGGATGTTGGTGTCCACGCGGGACCCCTTCATCCGTTGCACCAAGGAATCGTGTGGCTTCCTGTGTGAGATGCAAGTGTGACACAGGAAAAGTGTCCCCACCGACAGTTCAAACAAGGCAGCCTGGCCTAGATGCCACGCGTTTTGCCTCGGGTGACTCACTAAGCCTCAGTTTCCTCATCATAAACGCGGGCAGTGCGCGCGGCGGAGGGATATGGAAAGCGCTCAGGCTTCGGGGGATGTGATGAACTGCGTTAACGGAAGAGATTCCCGCTGTCACAGCGGTAGTCAGAGACAGCAGCCCGACTTCTGGGTCATGTGGCCGCAGTGATGGAAGGCTGCTAACCCCGTCTGAACAGGCCAGGGGCTGGGGCCGAGAAGAGAGCCCTGGGGACCTCCGCCCCTCCCCACGCCCCACAGTCCCCCCTGCCATTCTCCTGCTCTGAAGGGCTGAGGGGCTGAGGTGGTGCCGCGTGATGAGCTGAGGGGCAGGAAGCCCGGGTTTACATTCAGGCTGGAGGGGTGGCTGGAGTCGCCCTCCTGGGAGGGTTTTGTCCTAGGGGCATGCAAGGCAGGGCACCTGGCGGAGCCTCTGCCATTGCCCCTTTAAATCACTGGTGCGAACTCCTGTCTGGATCCGTATGTGGTCTGGAAGACTTCGATGGGGCAGGTGCATGGACAGCGCCCGAAAAGGGCAAACTACTTGCTGAGTTTTCCTTCCTAGGAGGGCCGAGAGGTCCTGGAGAACCACAGGGGCCCGCCGTGGAGAGACGGAAGCATCAGCTAACACACAGCATGGACAGCGTGCCAGACGCTCTCGCTAATCCTCTGTATCCACCAGGCTCTTGAAGTCTCCCAACAACGTCGTGAAGTAAACACCCTTGTCCCCATTTCACAGAGAAGGAGACTGAGGCCGCGGAGGGAGCCAGCCCTCCAGGGTGGATGCAGCCGCTCAGTGGCAGAGCCAGAATTCGCACTCACGTCTGTGGTGTCCACCAAAGGGAAGCAGTGGAGGCCAGGGCGCAGGGGGACAGAGCTGGTCCTGGCTGGAGTCACACCGCCGCCTTCCTGGTCACCCAGTGGCGGTTTGTGGAGACCCTCTCGGCACCCAGCCGTGGCAGCTCTGCAGTAGGCGGAGAGGGGTTGCCTCCGAGCTGAGACTAAATGAAACAGAGTGTCCAACACCTGAGAGGTTTTACGACCCACGGAGGCAGCCAGATGTGAGGCAGAGTTTAAAGAGACTTTGTGAGTTTGTGGTTCGCACTGTTTAATGACCAGCTGGAACTACAATAGTGTTTGTCACTGATGCATCGTCCTTAGAGCAGGCAAGATGAGTGGGCCAGGTGACCCGGAACATTCTGGGTTCTGTCGTGAAAGCATCGTAAAAAGAAAAACCTCTGCACCCGCTGGGAAACACTACTTTTAAAAGGGACGTGATACAGTCCACTGACCGGTTCTATGCAGCTGTCTTGCACCGGCTAACTGCTTCGTTCATTCACGTGGGAGGAGGACCCGCCACCACGTGACCGGCATTCGCTGGCCCTGGGACGCAGCCGCACGTGAGGCAGACGGGCCCCCGTCCTCGAGCGGCGTCCACTCTTCGAGGATGACCGTGACCGTGGCCGTGGCCATGGCCGTGGCTCGCCAAAAGGGAAGGAGCTCGGATTTGGATGGGAGTGAGATCTGGTCTCGAGAGCAGAGCTGCTGGCTCCCAGCCCCCACTGGACGGTCAGTGCTCGAACCGGGAGACTTCCGTCCCAGCCAGCGCTCTGCTTTCATTTCGGCTTCCCCCAGCCTGCACCCCGTGAAGGTGAGTGCCCCCCTCTTCTCCCGGAGGGGCTGGAAGGACGGGGGAGACGGGACCTCACATCTGACATTGGGGTGACACACACGGCATTTCCTCCCAGGCGGGAAAAGCTCGGTTATCGTTTCGCTCGCAGGGCAGACCGCCTGTGTCCCCCGGGCCCCTGCAGACTCCGAAATCCTGAATTGGTCCCTGTGGAAATTCCGGGCTTGGGACTCCAGGTCGATTGTTTCTCATTAGTGACATTCTGCCTGGAAGGTCAGGCCGAGGAATGGTAAATAAACGTCCAGATCCGGCGCTTCCTCCCCGCCCGTGATCTCTAGAAGGAAGGAGGAAGGTGGGGCGGGGGCGGTGGGTGCCCGGACTCCTGGCCTGTGCTGCTCACGGTCCGGGCTGAGGTCTGGGCTTTGGGGTAAGATTTCTGGGCCGCGAGGGGGCTGGTTCCTCTCTTCCGCCGATGGGACCTGTGTCTCCGGGCATGCCCCGGCCCTGGCTGTGCCTCCCTCTCTCCCCCCGAGAACTGAGAGGAATGGCTCTGTAGTTCGGGTTTCCTGGGACGAAGCAGACAGTGTTGATACTGACATTTTTTTTAAAAGTTCTATTTATTGGGGTGTGTGTTTGAGAGAGAGAGATTGATTTGTTGTTGTTCCACTGACTTATGCACTCGTTGGCTAATTCTTCTGTGTGCCTTAACCGGGGACTGAACCCTCAACCTCGGCGTATAGGACAAGCGCTAGCCATCCGAGCTCATTTCTTGAGCCCGACTCTACCCTGAACCTCTCTTTCCCTGCTCCTTCTCTCTGCTCACCTCCGGGGGGCTGGGGTGGAAAGGGTGCGGGGCTGAGAGGTGGCACTACGCCCGGGACGTGGCGGTGCCCTGCGGCCAGCGTGCCCTGACACTTGCCTCCTGGCCTTCACGTGCAGTTTGTGAAGGGCTCTGTGGCCAGTGCCTGCACAGACCAGAAGCCGGTCTGTGGGGGAGTTTCTGATGAACTCAGGCTTGGTGTAAAAGAGGGGGGCAGGTTTAAGCTTGTTGGCAATTTTAACACTCTGATCAACTGATCTTTGGCGTTCACTTATTCACCAAGCCTTTACTGTGTGCCTGCCATGTGCCAGCCAGCGGGGCGTGCAGTGAGGACAGGGACGCAGACCCCTGACCCTGGGGGATCTCCAGCCCCAGAATGCTTGCAGACTGAATCCATGGGATGCTTGCAACCATGATGAGCGGGAGTTAACCAGGGGTAGGCGTACGGAGGGGGCGGGGGGAACAGCCCAGAGGTGAGCACCAGGTCTGGGACCTTGGGTTCGCTGAGTGCTGCTGGGGCCGGGCAGGAAGAGAGCTGGGGCCGGGGCTGGGCTGGGAGGTGGAGAGACGATGGTGTCCACAGGAACCCACAGAGACTCCGGTGGGGAGGGGGGTAGGATGGCTCCACGGGCATCGGTCCGCATCTGCCAGGCCTGGCTCTGGGTTCACTAGTGGGACACAGGGAGGAGGAAGCCCCGGGCTGGGGAAGCACCCCCCCCCCCCACCATAAGGGGGAACCAAGGACCACACCCAGCAGGCGTGTATTAAGAAAACACAAAAATAACATCAACAGCAGCAGAAGCGCATCTGTTTGCTGGGAGCCGTGGAGCGGGAGTGAGTGGAGGGGGCAGGGGGGCTTGTATCGCGGGCCGGGCCGGGCCGGGCCGGGCTGGGCGACTCGAGGGCGTTTTGGAGCAGAGTGTTGGCTCTTAACCGGAACGCGGGCCAAGGCGCCCCTTGAACGCATTTCGGCAAGAAATCCATTGGTTCCAGAGTGCAGATTCCAGATTTGTTATTTTACAGGGCTAACAAGTATGTAATTATCACATGTGGGGCCCTTCCAAAGCAATGCAAACACTCACCACTGAGCACCCTGAGAGACGTCAGGGAGACCCACGCTCGAGTTCTGGAAGGGGCCCCCACCCCGTCCCAGCACACCCACGCCAGTCCGGGGTCTGCTCCCACGTGGGAGGGAGAGAGGCAGTCAAGACTGGGGCTGACCTGATGAGGGGCCGGGAGAAAAGCCAGTGGAGAGGGTGGGAGGCCTCTGCCCGGCCTTTTCTGGGGCTTCCAGCGAAGGCCAGGCAGCGGGAAGGGGGCCGGTGGCACTGCCCAGCGCCAGCCGGACGCCGGCAGTGTGCCGGGCCAGCACCGCCTCATTGCATCTCTCCAGGGTCGTAACGCCCGTGTTAACATTCCCATTTCACACAAGAGGAAATGCAGTTTGGTCTGCGTATTAATTAGCTACCTAGCGCTGTGCAACCAATAACCTCGACTCCCGGTGGCTCCAAACTCAGCCAGTGACCGTGGGCCAGGGACTCGGGGGCAGAAGGGCTGAGTGGTCTGCCGTGGCGTGTCTCCTGACCCCAAGCCACATCTTGGCTGGGCGACAGCTTCCTGAAGGCTGGAGGAGGGTGCAGACGTGCTTCCCAGGTGGCTCACCAACACAGTTGGCAGGTTGGTGTTGGCTGCATGAGGGTGGCGGGCCTCGGTTCCTCCCCGGGGGGCAGCTGGCTTCCCCCACAGTGAAGGGTCCAGGAGACCCAGGGGGACGCTGCGGCACCTTTTACGACATAGGCCTCAGAACTCACGTGCCCTTACACCTGCCGTATTCTGCTGGTCACGTGGGTCAGTCCTGGTTTCGTGTAGAAGATTCCACAGTGTGGCTCCCTGGGGGCCATGGAGGAAGCGGCTCCCATAGACGGACCCAGAAAGCTGCCCGGTCCCGCCGCTGCTGAGTTCCGCTGGGACTCTGACCCGAGCTGCCCAACTCCAAAGGTGAGGCTCCGAGGTCAAGTGTCGGGTCCAAAGGAGCGGCGACGCCAACGGGTTAAGAACAGGACCTGGGGCAGGAGAGACATGACAGGTGTCCACAGGCAAGCGGCGAAGCCCACTGGGCCGTGAGAACCCCCCTGCCTGTCCCAGAGAAGACGGAGGAGGGCCTAGAATGGGGACAGGCTGTGCCCTGGTCTTTTCTGCACCCCGAGTGTTTAGCTGTCACAGCAGGAAAACTCCTGGGGGGCTCCCTCCCTGCGCTGAGCCGGTTTCGGGGCTCCTCGGGGACTCTTTGTCCCTGAGGGTGAGGGAAGGAGGCTCTCCCACCTTCCCCCGGGGGAGGGTATGACAATGCCCTGTTTGCGTTGCCGTCGGCTTAGCAAAGGGAGCCCTGACTTAGACCTTGAACTGAGTGTCGGGGAACGGGGGCGGCCCTGAGAGCCCACGATGAGTCAGGTCCAGACTAGGCACTCTACGTTTTCAAACTTCACGTTCTCTGCTCAGGGCGTGAGATAGCTATTATTATTTCTTCTTTGCAGATGAGGATGCAGAGCTCAGAGAAAGCAAGCTATCCGAGGTGTCACATGCTTCCTAAGTGATAGAACCAGGAGAGACTCCCCGGCAGGTGGCTGCCCGAGCTGGCACCATCTCCAGCGTGTCACGCTGCCTGTCTTCTGTGGGTCTGAGCACGTGGTGGGGCGAGGCCTTGCTGGGCAGAAATCAGAGAGGGAGGGGGCTAAAAATGCACCCTCACTCCAGAGCTGGGGCAGACCCTTCTTATGAGACTTGTTTCCTTCTGGGGAGACGAGATGCGGACACATGCACAGCCACCCAGTCATACAGGATGTTTTCGGGGTGTGTGACAGGCTGCCCTCGCCGAGGAAGCGGCTGGTGTCCCCGAGGTCACTCTCGAGTGGAGACCAAAACCACCGCCTGGTCCTGAGCACAGCAGCGCCAGTCCCTGGACTCCCTCCCACCTGCACAGCCCTGGGGACCAAGGCCAAGGGCCACTCCCTGTCACAGAGAATTCTGGGAGTTCTCGGAGCTGGAGCTCAAGACAGTGGGAAAGTCCAGCAAAGTGCAGGCAGGTGGAGAGGAGGGTAGGGGCTGAGCCGTGGCCAAGCGCACAGGACGTGTCTGCATGCAGGGAGCTGGGCTGCCGCCCGCGGAGGGTTGGTGAAGGAGCAGCAGCCGCTGTGTTAACGGAGAGCCTGGGCGGGGCTGGAGTGGGGTCTGCTCTCTCTGAGCAACGGGCAGCCATGCAAGAGTGTTGAGAAGCACGGAGCGGGCTGGCCCAAAGGAAGTGATCGGCTGATAGGGGCGAGGGTTATTCCTGCTGCCACTCGGCAGGAAGAGGAGAGCCGTGCCCATGGGGGTGAAGACACTCTCAGTAGCTGGAGCAGGGCGATGGTGACGGTGATGCCTAACGCCTGCTGAGCGCTTGCTGCGGGCCAGGCCCTTCCTTAGGAGGGAGAAGGGGAAGACACAGAGAGAAGGAGGAAGGTGCCCAAGGTAG
The DNA here is from genome assembly GCF_004126475.2 of Phyllostomus discolor. Classification (NCBI taxonomy): domain Eukaryota; kingdom Metazoa; phylum Chordata; class Mammalia; order Chiroptera; family Phyllostomidae; genus Phyllostomus; species Phyllostomus discolor. Next base: position 36,367,195 of record NC_040916.2, read on the forward strand.
CCAGGGGACACAGGAGAAGAGGGCACAGTCGGTGTGCGAGAGGGTGGCCTGAGGTGACAGAGGCCCGAACGGGGGTGTGGCCAAGAGAAGGGGGAGGGGTGGCTGGAGGGAAGAGTGTTTTGTGGGAAGGAATGGCCAGACTCAGTGCCATGTGGGTCAGGGTGGGGGCGATGGGCGGTCACCGCCCCGGAGAAGGGGGTGCTGCAGAGACAGGGCACAGGGATAGTGTCTCCGGGGGACATTCTGAACCTCTGAGATGGAGTTCCACCCGGAAAGGGGTCCTTCACTCAGTATAAGTGCCACCTACAAAGTCATGGCGTCTGCAAAGCCCCGGGCCGCTCGCTCTCTGCATGTGGGGCCAGAGGCAGGAGGGACCTGCATGGACTTGCCAGGCCCTGGGGTCCTGTGAGTAGTGCCACCCTGCTGAGAGCCATGGGCACACCAGGCACTGGGTGACGGTGGCCTGGCTGCTGGCTCTCTGGCCCCTCAGAGAGCATGGGCCTCCCCCCGGCCCTGGCTGAGAGGCCTCAGGCGGGGCTGGCGGTAGAGAGCCCAGCCCGGGGTTGGCATGGCTCCTGGGAGGCAGGCAGGATGCTTGCGGGGAGGGGTGAGCAGTGGCGAAGAGCCGGGCCGTGTCCATCTGAGTCCACCTGTGGAGAACGGAGAAAGGAAAACCGTTGGTCCCTTTAAACGGGAGGGTGGGCCCGGGCCCTCAGCTGCAGGGCAAATGTCTCTCTCCACAAAGGTCCCCGACTCTGGGATCCTGATGACAGGGATGGCTTTAGAGGCAGCCCCTGCTTTGAGGGCCCTACGACAGCCAGGAGGCTGGCGCGCAGCAGGGGGTGGAGGAGGCTCGTCTGTCTGCCGGGGCAGCCGGAGGCCCCGCTGGTGGCGTGTGAACATAGTGTGTGCACGTGTGGACGATGTGTGGCTGGGTCTCCGACTCGGAATCCTCAAAGCCCTCATCTGCTTTGGGGGCCCCTCGCAGCCGACGTCGGTCGGCGAGCGGCAGACTCTGAGGGGTCCACACGGGGAGGGTGTGTGCAAGCACACACGGGCCCCGGGACGTCTGGGGAGAAGCGATTCTGTAGGCACATTCGCGCCAGACCCGTTGGACAAAGAGACCGGATATTTTGCTGTTTGATAAACTTCGTAAAACGGCGGAGCTGAGTGATTCTGCCGCTGCCTGAGTGCAAGGATTCTAAGAAGCCATGCCAAAAAGATAAATTCGGCCGCGGCTTCCAGAGCGGGGCTGACACAAATGTGCAGAGAGAGGTACATCAAAGTCAGACGCGCCTTCCTGACGACCAGGGGTTCCGTGTGTGGCGAAGTGCGTGCGTGTCCATGTGTGTGCGCTGGGACAAGTGTTTGGCAGACACCAGGCCACATCGAGGGGCCCGGAGATGTGCCCTGGGCTCCCGCCAGCTGCTCTGAAGGCGGCGGTCTCCACGGCAGGCCTGCTCGGGCTGTAGCTCCGGTGGGGCCGTCCCTGCTTGGTACAAAGGAGAACCGCCCTCTGCCGCCGCCTCGGAGATGGAGATGCAGGCCCTGCGGCCGGCCAGCTGGGGTTAATTCAAAGTGGAATGATGGCACCGAGGGGTCAGGAATCCCTCCGTGGGCTGGGTGACCAGCCCCTGAAAGATTTACTCAGTCCTGATGACAGGGGCTACAAGCTTGAGTGTAAAAACATCAGCCTTCCCCTAGCTGGTTCCAAAACCACCAGCCCTCCCAGGCGTGGTGTGGGGCAAGTGCAGGGGTGTGGAGTGAGAATCGCATGGTAGCCCCGGACGGCGGCTCGAACCTCATCTAGTCCAAAGGTTCACCACGTGTGCTCCCTGGGCCGGCACAGCAGCAGCAGGAAACTTGTTAGCGCCCTGGTCGGTGTGGCTCAGCTGCTTGGAGTGTTGTCCCATAGACCGAGAGGTCAGAGGTTCGATTCCCAGTTAGGGCACATACCTAGGTTACGGGTTCGATCCCCGGTAGGGGTGCATTTGAGAGGCAGCCAATTGATGTTTCTCACATCGATGTTTCTCTCCTCTCCCTTCTTCTCTCTCTAAAAAAAAATCAATAGGCATGTCCTTGGGTGAGGAAAGAAAGAAAGAAGAAGGAAGGAAGGAAGGAAGGAAGGAAGGAAGGAACTTGCTAGAAAAGCAAATTATTGGCTCTACCCCGGACCTGCTCAGTCAGAATCTTGGCAGGGCGGGGGGTGGGGGGGGCGCAGCCATCTTTATTTTTACACAGTTTTTCTGGGTGACACTGATGCAGCTTGAGAAGCACTGATCGGGGGTTGTCATCGTCATTTTGAAATGAGGACATGGAGGCCCAGAGAGGGGGCTGTTGCCAAGAGCATACAGCTAATGAAGGACTCCAGCGCTCCCCCTCACTCATATGGTCTCAGCTATTTCTTTTGCACATAGCATGGGGGGATTGTAATGATTTTTTTCTTAGAGGCTATGGCTACGTGTTTATATGTTTTCCATTGGTTAATAAGCTGTGCCGATCAGCAGTGTCCCGGGGGCCCAAACCGTGGGCGTGACTGCTGCAGAGCTCAGGCTCCGGGAAGTGGGCTCCAGGTCGGCCTGAGCCCGGCGCCCCAAGTCCCCAGCGCCTTCCCCCCGTCCGCCCCCAGATGCCGCCTCTGAAGCTGCGGACGGCCCGCCCCACACACAGGTGGCTCCGTGCGAATGTTCTGGTCAGTCCCCCTGCCTCCACCTGCCAGGCCGAGCGAGGGGGGACGCGGCAGGCTCAGTTTGGCCCACCGGCCTCGACCGCCTTGAAGGGAAGACCCGCCTCTCCCGCCGGCCCTCAGCTCTCGGGGCGCCCAGCGTGGTTCGGATAGCGCACCGGCGTTTGTTGCCCCGGCGGAACGGCACGTCCCTGGGGCAGGTCTGTTCCCCGTAAGGACAACATGTGGCCCTTGTCAGCCGCAGTGAGAGCAAGCCGCCTTCCACCGCGGCCATCAGGTCACCTCTCGGGCTCCCATCCCTGGACCCGGAAGAAAGGCAGCTTCCTAGACCCAGTGGTGGGAGGGGGAGGGGGGGCTCTTGGAGACTTTGGGGTGACTTCCAACAGAGCAGCACGGAGACAGACAGAGTGTTGTGGGTTTCCTAGCAGACAGGGAAGGGGCCAGGTTGCTCTGTCCAGGGTGAAGAGGACCTTAGTGAAGGATGTGAAGTGGGAGCAGAGGGGGGAGGGACGCCTACATGAAGATGGTTGACAAGAGGGTGGGGGGAAGAATGGCAGGACAGAGCGCCCCCCCCTCTTGTCACAGAGCCTCCTCACTGAGCCCCTGCCCCACTGGGAGCGGGGCGTTCCTTCGAAGCCCGGAGATTCGGGAGCCGGCGTCCCCCACCTGCAGGGGGCTGAGCTGTGCGGGGCGCTGGGATGGAGTCCCCTGAACGCCCTTCTCTGCTTCCCCCGCCCCATCGGGGGTCCTAGCCTGCAGTTCAATAGTTACGGTGAATTAACGCTTATTCCACGTGAAGCACTTCACAAAGCCCTGGAGATAAGTGGCGCTCGCTTCCCCGGAGTGTTGCAAAGCCAGGTTTGGAAATGTCGGATCCAGGGGCTTGGCCGAGGGGTGACGGACACAAAGGAGAACAGGAGAAGGGCGGGCGGGGGCGCCGCTCTCTGTTTCGGCGGGGCCTCTGCGCTGGGCGCCAGGGCTCGGCCCGTGCTGGTTGACTCCGACCTGGTGGGCGAACGGAGATCCAGGGAGTCAGGAAGTCCCTCGGCCGCCACCAGCGAGGCCAGAATCCTCCCTGTTCCTGAGCTCCATTCCCGGCTCCGCCAAAACCGGGCGGGGAGGTGGGGGGCGGCTCTTCTGGCAGCCCCTCTCTCTGAGAATGCGGAGTCCGCTGACGAGTTTGGCCCCTGAGGACTGGCCTCCGCCCCCGGAGATTTATTAATTACGCGTGTCATTGAGTCTCTGGGCCTGGGTACAGGGGCTACCGCCGGAGGGCCGCCGTGCAGGCGGTTTGAGGTTCCTCTCTGCTCCGTGCCCGGCGCCTTTGTGCGGCGCCTCAGCCCAGCACCGGCCTCCCGCGCCGGCGTCGCGGAGACAGCGGGCAGGGGAGACGGCGGGGGCGAGCAGGAGTTGTGGGTAGGTGGGGGTCTCCGCCCAGCACGGGCCCTGCGCCCTCCTGCCGCCCGGCCCGTGGGTCCCGGTGCCCGGAGCCCCCGTCCCACGGGCGCGCGCCCAGAGTTGGGCGGACCCCTCCCAAAGCGGGAATGCGATTGAAGGAGAAAAAAGCATTCACAGTTAAATGTCAACATCAAGTCTCCATAAAAGCAGATCAAAGGGAACAGGCGCTCGGTTTCTCCCCGGATCTCCCGGCGCCTGGATGCTCGGGGAGCCTGGGGAGCCGAGTTCCTCTCTCCAGCCGGGCCAGAACGCGCGGGGTACGCGCGAGCAGAAAGGGCACTGCGCCCGTGAACTTGGGGCCTGCGAACTGAGAGCCGCGCGCAGGTCGTCGGCCGCGCAGCCTGGAGAGCGGGGCGCGGAGCCGGAGGCCCGGGAGACCCGGGAGCTGGGAGCGCGGCGCGCGGGCCTGCGAAGAGCAGACGGCCCGGTGGGAGGCCAGAGGCGCACGGGCGCCGCCTGCCCAGACCCCGCGGCACTCGCGGCCGCTCCTGTTCGGCCGAAGGCCCGGGGGAGCGGCCGGCATCGGAACGCCAAGCCCGTCGGTGGACCGCACCGCGCCGGCTCCCGCGCCTTCCCTGGCTCCTGCGGCGCCCGCAAGGCGTCAGCTTTCGTTTTCTCCGGCCCCTCCTCAGTCCCCCTCTTCGATAAGCTTGTGCTTGGGCTTCCTCTTGCGTTCCCGATTCTTTAAGGTGAACGACTCAATCCCGAGCTTGTTTCTCCTGCTCCCTGACAAAGGTCGCAGGTCGCGGTGACCCTCCCCGGGGTTCGCGGTGGGACGGGCGACTTGCCGTCCCACGCTCCTCAAGGTCCGGACCAGGAGAGAGGTGAATGGAGATGATCCCTCACATCTCGAGGATAAATCTGGAGAACTTTATTAGTAGCAAAGTTACAGTGTCTCTCTCTGTCGCCCCACATAAAAAAGGAACTGTAAACTTCGGACGTTTTCTGCGTGTATCAGTTTTACGTGGTGTAGCATTGCACCCCTCAGCCCCAGGACATAAATTTCCTTGTCTGCCCAGCCTGCTCCTAGGTGAAACCACGTGTCTGTGTTGAGTGCTTGTGTGTGCTGCCGGCCCAGTGACGGTGCCACGGGAGTTCCCGGTGACAGGGTGTGGACGTGCACGGAGGGTCACTTGTGCTTGGACACCTGGGGGAACCACCTAGGACCCGCACTGGCAAACACACCCACCCAGGAGGATTTCTCCTCGTATGTCGGGCGACGTGACCGGCAGCTCACCGGCGGTCAGGGGGCAGAAAAAGCAAAGAGAGTTCAAGGGAGAGGGGTGGCTGTGTGAATAACGAAAGTGAGAGCGGCAGAGAGAAGACGGATGTGGAGAGGCGGGTGCAGTGCTGGGAGATGCAGGGGGGGACGGCCCTGGCACAGAAGGACAGGGTGCGAGAGGCAGACAGGAAAGAGGGGACGCTGATAGAAGAAGAAACGCGTAAGGAGAGGCGGAAGGGGGGCAGGAGGGACAGACGGCGGAGAAGGAGCATCACGGAAAGATGGGGAAGGAGGACAGGAGGGGGTGGGGGACGGCGAGACAAAGGGCCTGGGCCCAGGCAGCGGGTGGGGTGGGGTGGGGAGGAGACGCTGGGAGCCTTGGAGGCTGGGAGCCTTCCCAGGGCCCGGCGCCTCCCCAGGGCCTGGCTTCTCAGATTTCCCCGACGCAAGGGAAATCCAGGGCGGCCTTTGTGGGCTCCATTTGTTTGCTCCAGACCCGGATCTGGTGATGCCGTTGATTTGGTTTTTAAACAGTGGGTTTGCAGCCTTCTGGGCCGGGGCAGCGGTCTGCTAGCCGTCCTTAAACCTGCAGATTGGATTGCATTTCGGCCACTTTGATGGTCCCGTAATCGTCTCCCGGTTTTCCAATTTCCAATTCCCTCCGCCCGGCTGGGGGTTGAGAAGGGAGTTTCAAGATGCCTTTGATAACGTCTCACGGTTACAGATTTCCATAACAATTTTCTTTACCAGATCGTTATGTCTGATGCAGCCCCAGATGTTCTGGGGAGAAAGAGGGAACTGGTCTGTCCCCCGGGTCGCAGCCCGCGGGGCGCTGGAGGCAGGCTCCCAGAGCAGATTCACGTGCCCTGGGACTCAGGACCCTCCCCCAGCTCCTCCCTGGCCACACTTTCAGCTTCCTTCCCAGGGCCAGGAACCCCTGCTCTGCACGCAGCTCTGGCTTGAGTGGGGGACCCTGGGTGTCTCCTGTGCACCCAAACACACCTCTCCTGAATCCCTCCCGTGCTCTCTGTTTGGTGACAGTTTGTGGAGTCGATAAACCACTCTAAGGGCTTAGTGGGTCAAATGAGTTCCAGGTGCCCCTCCTGAAGAATTTTAACAGGCCCTTCTGCAGACACGGGGTCCTTAGGAGCATCGGGAGACTTTCCTTCTTGCTCAGACAGATTTACTGAATGTTCCCCGGGTGAAGGCGCAGAGACGGGGGCAAAAGCTAGTCAAAGGCGCCCCGCCCTTGAGGAATGCAGCCCTGGCATTGCTGGGGAGAGGAAGCCTGCGAGCCAGCAGCTGGGCCTGAAGGCCGAGGGAGTGTGAGAAATGGAAGGAAGAGATGTAGTGAGGTGGCCCCCGCGTTCCAAGGCAGCAAGATGACCCAGGCCGGGGACCTCAGGGAAAGCCTCATGGAGGAGGCAGCGTCTGTTCTGGAGGTCCTGGAGCACATGTGGTAGGCCGATGGGGGAGACTTTGGAGGCAGGGGGTTCCCCTCCTCCCCTGCCCGCAGCCTGACCCGGGTGGCTGACGGAACAAGTGTCTCTCACGCGGTTCCTTTCACCCAGCATTTGCTGGAACAGGGCGCTGAGCTGGGCCGCGCTGCCGGCGGGGGATGGGAATGGAGGAGACGGGTGCCTGCCCTCTGGGCACGGTTGGTGGAGCTCATCTGATGCAGAGCTCTAAGGGGCGCCTCTCTGGGGGCTGCCCGGACAGTGAAGGGCGGGCAGTGGCCACCAGAGCAGTTGCCCGTTTCGTGTAGTGGGTTCCACGTGACATTGCCTCTGGAAGAAAAGGAAGGGGTGCTCTGCTGCTGGAGAAGGGAGGGAGGGAGGAGGGAGGAAGAAAAAAACAAAGAAAATCCCTAGTGCATAGGTGCTTGTGCATTATGAAAAATGGTTAAATGAAAAATGAGCCCTGGCTGGTGTGGCTCAGTGGATTGAGCGCAGTCCTGTGAACCAAAGGGTCGCCTGTTCGATCTCCAGTCGGGGCACATGCCTGGGTTGTGGGCCAGGCCCCCAGTGAGGGGTGCGTGAGAGGCAGCCACACACTGATACTTCTCTCCCTCTCTTTCTCCTTCCCTTCTCTCTAAAAACCAATAAATAAAATCTTTTTTTAAAAAAAGAAGGAAAAATGAACTAACGGGACGCATGAGAAGGTATGAGGAACCAAAGACTACAATTAGATCCGGCCCAAACCCAACTGTGAGCTCGGACTGTCGACTTTAAAACATCCTGAGCCCCTAGGCTGGGTGTGCTCTGGTGTGGTCTCCCCACACCCTGCCCTTCTCTCCCCCTCCCCCGCTGTTAGGAGTGACTGCGTTTCAGCTGTTCCCAGAACTCTCACGAGCCCTGTCCCAAAGATACCCCAAGACTGGGTTCCAAATATGGGGGTGTCTGATGGCCTCAGCTCAGCCCCAGTTAGAAATCCCACCCCCTGTTTTTGATATCCCGTGAGTTGCAATATGATGTACTGCCACCAGGGGGCAGGCTAGAAACGTGGGGCTCTGTTCTCTGCGGGCCAGGCTTGATGCCTGCTGCTGCTGTGTGCGCAGTGTGGGGAGTCCCCTCGAAGGACCTCTCTGCAAGGTAGACGAGGATGCGTGCGTGGGGACCCTGCCTGCAACAGGCTTACAGTCCGTCTCCCGGTGACTTCCATGGTGCAGGCCCTTACTCCTTCAGTCGGCAGCGGAGTCTGTTGGGGCTGGAACCCCAGCACCCTCCAGCACCTTCCCCTCCCCTCCCAGCAGTCCCTGCGGTGCCCCAGCTGCCTGGCTTCTGCTTAGGGTCCTCACAGCCGTCTCCAGCCGCATCCTGCCCCCATGCCTTAGCTCTCCTGCCCTGCTCCAGGGCCCCACGCTGGGCTCAGTGGGAGGCAGAGCCAGGGAGTAGACACAGGCCCCGCCTTGGGGAACTGGAGGGACAGACAAAACAGAGTTTTCCAGAAACATGCCCAGAGGCAGCGAGCAGCGGGCTGGGCTGCAGGCAGCAGAGGGTCCCAGCGGGGCTTTGAAGGGCGCAGTGTGCGGGCTCGCTGCTGAGGCCTGGTGCCCGGCACCACGCAGGCGCCCCATTGCTGTGTGTTGAATAAGTAAAGGTGGTGGGGAGAAGTTGGGGGATTTTCACACAAGGGACAGTGGAGGGGAGGTGTCTGACAGTCCCGTGGCCAGGGCCACTTGCAGGGCGACCTGCCACCCCGGGTTTAAACCTGAAGCCCTGTCTCTGAGGAAGCCCTTCAGCCCCAGGCTCACCTGACGGCAGTCCCCTGTTCCTGCTCCCCGCTCCCCTAAAGAAAGGGTCCTGCAGCTGGTGCATCCTGGCCCTCCCTCCGTCCTGCCCCCTTTCCCCTTCTCCCGCCCAGCAGGGTCTCTGCTCAGGGCCCCCGGGGCCCAGCCCTGTCCCCACCATGACCCCCCATTCTGACCTCCAGGGCTGCCCACTTCCCTTTCACTCGGCCTGTCCCTGATAAGGAGACTGGAAACAGGTTTGCCCTTTCACCTCCGCATATCTGGAGCCCTCGGGTCCCCACATCCTGGGTCACATCCTGCCAGTCCCTGTGCCTCCCCCGGCTGCCGGCCACCAGCCCAAGGACTGTGGGGTGAGGGGGCTGCAAAGGCCACCGGCCTTGGGAGACGGGCCTCTCCCGGTCCCAGGCGAGGACGGTCCCAGCTCCCGCCCGCAGGACACTGAGCGGCCGGATGGGACGGCTGAGCTGACCGAGTCCTCCCCTGCACTCTGACTGACATTCTTACAGAACCGGCCGGATGTTTCTCCTTCATGAGAGACACAGCCCCGGGCAAGACAGCTGTGCCTCCCTCAGCCTGCACAGCTGGAGGTGCCGAGAGCCCGGGACCCAGCTTGCTTCCTACTTTTGGGATAACATCCCGGGGCCAAAAGTTCTCCAGGGGAGGGTGTGCTGGCTTCTCTGAAGGCCCCAAGAGGTCAGCAGGACTGTCATCTGAATGCCCTCTTGCCCCTTTTCTCCCGAGCCCCATTCCCTGCCTAGGTCTGTGGACCCCACACGGCCACTGGCATCGGACTCCGGCCGGCAGTGCTGTGCCTGGGCCACCTCAGGTCTGGTCTAGGCCGGCGTCCTGAGTCACGCCCAGATCCAGCATCTGGGGACATTATTGTCCGAAACTCCGGTTGTGTGACCGGATGCAGCTGTCATTTAAAGGGCACGTTGTAATCTTTGTCGATTCAGAAGGCATTTCTTGAATTTGTGGCATTTGGGGGGTGTGTGTCCTCGGTAACAACATCAATTTTCTCCACTAGTGAAGTCCGGTCGTGGCAAATACCAGAAGCAACGCGAGAGAGGGAAGGGTGGGCCACCTGCAGCCTGCAGGGGCCGCGCAGGGAAAAGGAAGTGTTTCTGCCCTTGATCTTGGGGTGGTTTGGGTGATTATGAGCTCTGGGTATGAATATGAGGCTCAGAGCTCTTATTTGCATCCCTGGGTCTTTTACAGCCACGGTTTTTGTTGGGGTTCCCCCCGCCCCAGATGTAGTCACGTGAATAGCACCTTCACGATTTGGTCCACATCTGAGTGCCACTTGTACTATTAACATTTTTCTTTAAATTAACTCAGCGCGCACACACACACATCTTTTAAGAGGAAGTTTTACATCCTTACCATAAATGGAAGACTAGTAGCACTTGTCATAAACAGAGTCGCCGTAAAAACAAATAAAACGAAATCATAGCCGCGTGATTACACTGCCGCTAGAGTGGCGTGGGGAGGGCTCCGAGGCGAAGGTTGGCTTTCCTCCCTGAGCCAGGCACGTTAGCAAGTGTTAGAGGGTGTGAAAGCCCCACCGGCCATGTTTTTAGTGACCAGGTGCAGCTGCTATTAAAGGGGCAGGTCGTAATCACATATGAAAGAGAATTGGAAAGGAACTATTTTCTCACACCTCAGGGCGCTGCCTAAGACTGTCCAGGTCCGCCCAGGGGCGGCCAGCCAGCCTGCCTGGGAGGAACCGCTCCCTGGCGGCTGGCCGGCAGGTCCCTCAAAGCTAACGCCTGACCCTGCCCTCCCAGGACCCTCTGCCCTCAGACCTGCCCCCAGGGAGAGGGCTGACCTGGTGGAGTCCCTGGAGACCAGGTTGGGGGTGGGGACCAGTCTGGCTTTCTCTGACGTTGCCCAGAATATTCCAGCCTTAAGGAGACAACCCTAGCAAGACTGTTCCCGCTTCCCTGCGCAGAGCTACGGGGCATGTCTGGTCCTGGGTACAAGAAAAGCCCCATCGCAGGGGCCAGCAGGGTGCTTCAGTGACACTCTCCGCTGCTGGCAATCGTCAGAGGATGTTCTCAGCTCTGCCCACGCCCCTGAGTTCCGGCCGTGTCCGTCCAGCTGTCCATTTGTCTGTCCCGTGTGCAGGCCTGTCAGGCACCACAAACTCAGCATGTCCCAACAAAGCAGAACCCTGGATTCCCACCCCGAACCTGTTTCTCCCCCCCCCGGCCCCTCTCAGCCGGAGGCTGTGCCACGCTCCAGTGGCTCGAGCCGGGACACCCACGTGGCCACTTTGCTGTGCTCACACGGGGTCCAGCCCCTCCATTGTCCTATTGGCTCCGCCTCCCCAAAGCATCCCGAATTCAGTGACTCCTCTAACCCTTCTGCCACCACCCTGGGCCATGCCCTGCCCTCTCCTGCCTGGACAGTGTGCCTCCCCCCCACCCCACCCCCCACCCTGTTCTGCACGCCAGAGCCCAGAGGGTTCTGAAGAGATGGGTCGGAGCGTACACCCTCCGTTTAGGTTCCTCCAGGGGCTTCTCATGGCTCCCGGGACAAGATCCAGGCTCTGTCCATGACCTGGGCCCCACAACTGCCCTTCCTCACCTCACCCCCCCCCACCCCGGCTCACTGTGCCCCCACCCTCCACCCCACCCCAGGGCCTTTGCCCTGCCGTCCCTCTGTCCCTCTGCCTGACCCCTGCACTCCTCATTCCAGCCCTCAGTGAAATGGCCCCTCCTTAGCGAGGGCGCTGAGCTCTCCTCTGACTCCTCCACCTGCTTTTTCGTTCGGGGAAGGTCTTCATTTCTCTTCACTGTTGAAGGACAGTTTCATGGGATAGACACATGTAGGCCAGGTTTGTTTGTTTTTTTTTTTTAAAGATTTTATTTACTTATTTTTAGAGAGGGAAGGAAGGGAGAAAGACCGAGAAACATCATTGTGCGGTTGCTGGGGGCCATGGCCTGCAACCCAGGCATGTGCCCTGACTGGGAATCGAACCTGTGACACTCTGGTTCACAGCCCGAGCTCAATCCACTGAGCTACACCAGCCAGGGCTTAGGCCGGTTTTATCTTCTTTCCGCAGCTGACATGGTTCGTTCCACTGGCGTCTGGCCGGCCTGGTGTCTGAAAGGGAGTCCCACGTGATGCTCATCCTTGTTCCTCCGTGGGTAGAGCATTTTTTTTTTCCTCTGTCATCTTTCAAGGTTGGCTGTTCGTCTGGGTTTTCTGCAGTCTGAGAGTGGGGTGCCCAGGTGTGGACTGTGGGTACTCGTCCTGCTTGGGGTCCTCCGTTGACACTGCGGTAGGCACTGACTGGCTCACTTCTGTGCCTCCCACACCTGCGCAGCCACCTCCTGGGTCTGGAGCCAGTCCGTCCCTCGTGCCCTGGGCCTCCTGGGGTGCCTTTCAGTCCGTGCCCCCCAAGGAACCCCGAGTTTAACCTACCTTTATCTCTCATTGATATTAGGAAGGACTGCCTTTTATTTTATCCTCTTTATTGTCTTATTTTTTAAAAGAATTTATTTATTTTTAGAGAGAGAGGAAGGGAAGGACAGAGAGAGAGAAACACCAATGTGTGGTTGCCTCTCACGTGCCCCCCACTGGGGACCTGGCCTGCTACCCAGGCCTGTGCCCTGACTGAGAATCGAACCAGAGACCCTTTGGTTCAGAGGCCCGGGCTCAGTCCACTGAGCTACACAGCCAGATGTAAAACACCTTTTTTTTTTATTTTTTAAAAAAGTGTTAAAATAATTGTCGTCAGTTTTTTAACTTGGTTAAATGAAAAGTAAGAACATTACATTATAATGTCATGGTCCAATAATGGCAAATACGGGAACCAGTGAGGCAGCCCCTCGGCCCACCCTGCTCCGCACTGCCCGCCTGAGTCTCCTAGACTGGGGGAGAGGTGGGCTTCCGGGGAGCGATTCTTCCTTTCTTGTTTCTTTTCTTGTTCAACAGCGCTCTTAGGTCTGTTTTGATTCAGAAGAGTTCCTCCTCCCCACAGCCCAAATTTTTGGTGTCGATGCTATTATAGATGTGCCCTTCCCCCGCTTGGCCGCCCTCTACAGAGCCCCGCCCCCGGCCCTGCCCCCGCCCCTACCAAGGCCCCGCCCCCAGCCGTCACCGCGCTGTTGTCCGCGTCTGTGGGCTTGGGACTCCGCACGCCTGTTCTTTGGCTAATCTCTTCCAGTTCTCCCCGTCTCCCTCCCCTCGGAGATCGGCCAGTCTGCTCCATGTACCCATGCTTCTGGTTTTATTGTGTCTGTCAGTTTATTGTGTTCATTAGATTCCGCATGTGAGTGAGATCATATGGTATTTGTCTTCCTCTGACTGCCTTAGCGTAATGCTCTCCAGGTCCATCCAGGTCCATCCATGCTGTCGAAAAGGCGGAGTTCCTTCTCTTTCTTTTTTTTACAGTTGCGTAATATTCCATTGTGTAAATGTACCACAGCTTCTTTTTTTCTTTTTAAGATGTTCTTTGTTTTTAGAGAGAGGGGAAGGCAGGGAGAAAGAGAGGGAGAGAAATATCAGTGTGTGGTTGTCTCTTGTGCACCCCCTACTGGGGACCTGGCCTGCACCCCTGGCATGTGCCCTGCTGGGAATCGAACCAGCAACCCTTTGGTTTGCAGGCTGGCACTCAATCCACAGAGCCACACCAGCCAGGGCTGTACCACAGCTTCTTTATTCACTCTTTTACCGATGGGCACTTAGGCTGTTTCCAGGGCTTGGTGACTGTAAATCATGATGCTATGAACATAGGGGTGCATATATTCTTTCTGACTGGTGTCTTGAGAATCTTAGGGTATATTCCCAGAAGTGCAATCACTGGGTCAAAGGGCAGTTCCATTTTTAGTTTTTGAAGGAATCCCCACGCTGCTTCCCACGGTGGCTCACCAGTCTGCGTTCCCACTGGCAGGGCACGAGGGCTCCCTGTTCCCCACGCCCGCACCCGCGAGTGTTTGTTGATTGGTGGGTGGCAGCCATTCTGACGGGTGGGGGGACTGGGGGACAATTCTGCGTGTTTGTTGCAGCTTTGGGCCCCCGGCAGGTCTTTCAAACGCCTGCTCGTGGGTGGCTGGACGGATGGATTGGTCTGCCAGGTAGATGACCCTTCCTGCCCTTGAAGGGGCCCCCCTTCGTCTGGGCAGGAGGCTCCCAGGTGCCGCTTGTTGAGGTCGAGAGCCCCGGATGCCAGCCTGGTGCCGTGAACTGCCCACCGCCTTCCGGGGACCCTGGCTGGACTCTCTCAACCGCACCCCATACTTGCACAGACGCTTGCCACCCCCCACAGCCCCGCCCCCATCATCACCCCCACCCTGTAGCCGGGCAGTGAGGTAGCTTTCTCCCAGCAGGCCCAGCCCCTTCCTGCCCCTCCTCTGGGCCTGCTCCCGCCTCTGGCCTTCCTTCTTCCTCCTCCCGCCTGGGGTTGGGGGCAGTCCAGGGTCAACGCCACGGACCACGTCAGAGTCCAGGACCCAGGGCTCTTACCTGGGGGCGCCCTTCCAGATGGAAGCTAAGGGGCACATTTGTGTAACTGTGGGGGTGGGGATGTGGAGGGGGGTCCTGGGACCCTCGGACACCGCTGCCCCTTGCCCTCCAGCTCCCCCACGAAGCCGAGCTGGCCACAAGCTCCAAGATTACGCGGCCTTCTGGGGAAGCCAGAGGGGCAGGACCCGGATGGGGACTCCGGGCCGTGTCCGGAACCTCCCTCAGCCCCACGGCCGCCTCCCTGCCCAGGCTGCTCAGAGCTCCCCGACCTCACAATCCCAGCCTCCCCACTCCCGGGGCCGCCCGGAGCGTCAGTAGCAATTTCCTGGCAGGCCGGGTGACAGTAGCCTGAGCCAGCCCGGGGAAACCCAATGCGATGGTGTCAGCAGCGGGTGTCCCTCGGCGCCTGGGGACTGGGGCTGAGACTGTGCAGAGCTGGCCGCCCTGGGGGTGGGAGGCGGCCGCTGCCAGCCCCCCCACCCACCCACAGCTGCCCTGGCCCTTTCACACTGATGGAGGCATTTGTGCCCACCCCACCCCACCCCCGGCATCGCGGGACCCTGGCAAAGATACCTCTGCACTGCTTCCAGGAAAGGCTGGCAGAAGTTGCCCACACCTGGAGGCAGTGCCTGGGGTGACGGTGCCCCGCTGGACAGGCAGAGCCCGAGGACCCTGCCTCAGGGAGGGGCAGAGTGGCTGTACCCCTCCCACCCCACTCTCACCTCGCTCCAGCACTCAGAGCGGTGGCTTCATCCTTGGGGTGGCCGGCCAGCAGGCGGTGCCTCTGCCTCTGGTTCGACCTTGTTGCTGGGTCATGCGGGACACCCACTTTCTGTGCCGGCCAGATGCTCCCCCGGGAAGACCGCGTTCCCCCTCCCTTCTGTGTCCCCTTCAGGTCAGCCGGGCTGTTTTCCAAGGACAGGCAGGTCCTTGAGGCTGGAGACGGGCCATATGTTGTTGCGTCTCATTGCACCTTACAGGCTTGGATGCAGTGGGTCCCCGTGAAAGCGCGTGTTCTGAATCGGAATGACTCGGGGCCACCGTGGGCACTGGGTCCCCTCCCGGAGAATGCGTGTGGCCCCCCCCCCCCCCGGGCACAGCGGAGGGGCCAAGTCACGTGCTGCTGCGCTGGGTCAGGCCAACTCGACCTGCAGGGGTGGGGGGCTGCTTGGCTCACCAGGGGAGGGGGCTCCGAGGCTGGCCCCAGCCTGCTGCAGGGGCTGGGAGACACCTCCAGAGGTTTGGGACGGGGGGGGGGCGAGTGGCCGTCTGTTTGGTCTGGGCTCCAGTACTGGCCGGCGTCCAGCGAAGCTCTTTTCTCTTGGCCGGAGGACTTTCTGCTGTTGTTACCAGAACTTCTCTCGCCAGGGCCAGCTGAGCACGTGTGTCCGCTGCGTCCCCCCCTCAAGTCTCCTGCCCGCTCAGTGCCTTAGACGGGGCCGGGCTCCGCTCTCCAGGACCCCCGAGTCGCCCCCCTCAGCTGTGGAGTGTGGCCGCCCGACAGGCGGGTCTCCTCTCAGCAGAAGGCTCCGACCGCGGACGCCACCCGGTCCCTGCTGACTGACCGCCACCTCCGGCCGGGTCCGTGGGTCTCCGGACAAAACAACACAGCTGCTCCCAAGCTGGGGGTGGTGCGGACCAATTAAAAATCGCTTTTCACGGAAGGAATGGCCAGAGATTTGACCATTTCAATTTTGTCAAAAAGACTTTCTAGAAGCCTTCCTTTCGACATGGTTTGTGACAAGAAGGACAGAGCCTTTTACATCAGGAAGGGGTGGCACTCCCCGTTATAAAGAACCCGCTACTGACTGTCCCCCTTTGCCCCAGACTGGGAAAAGCAACGACGGGAACCCCAACCCTTCCGTGGACCTGAAGCAGCAGACCCAGCTGTGTCCCAGGGAGCCCGTGTCCAGCTCTGGGGCTGGGGGCAGGGGGGGCTCGGGCACTGGCCCCACCCTCCACCACCACCTCGCAGCCCCCTCCAGTGAGGGGCCCAGGGTGTTGGAGGGGGACTGGTGTGCGGCCCACGAGGCCGGAGCCAGCCCGGGCCCTGCAGGCCGGGGAGCAGCAGGGTTGTGGGAAGAAGGGAGGGAGCCCTGCCCTCCTGGCGTCACTGTTTCTGCCCGGAGGCCTGGACCTGAGAACCGGCCGAGGGCCCTGAGGGGACGGAGCGCAGCCCAGGCAGCCTGAGCCTTGGATAGTGAGTGATGCCAGCCTCTGCTCCCGTTGTCTGAGTGACTGGGCCAGTCCCCGGCCCTCCCATTGATTCCTGGGGCTAACTCGAGTGGAGCCACTCACGGCCAGTGCACAGTGGTCTGACTGCCGGGGCTTCTGTTAGAAGGCGCTAAGTGTCCGGACCCCAGAGCACCCAGGTGGCTGGCTCCCACTTCAGAGCTCCGCCCCCACACCCCACAGCTTCCAGGTTTTCTTGAACTTGAAGTCCGGGCAGGGATGTCGGTTTCTCTCCCAGCCTGTTGCTACATCGGGCCCTCGTGCCTCCCGTTCTCCACTGGGTGCGGCGTGTTCGACTTCATGTGAGCACCTGACCCCTCGGTGCTGGCACAGCTGGGCGCACAGGTGGAGCCGGGACACCTTTGCGCCCCTGGACACGCAGGCTCTTCCTGGGGTTGGACAGCGGAGGCTGTCTCTGACCTTCGCTCACCTCCTTCCCACCGTCTCTCAATCCGAAGACCAGGAGGAAGCCCCTCCCCTGGAAGAATCACTCTCCCTTGGTGCTCTTCTGCCTGGGGGGCTCCCTCAGCTGCCCCCCTCCTCACCGCAGGGTGGGGGGAGTAGCTGCTCTCAGGGAAAACCTGCGTCTTTGCCCCCTCCTCCCCAGCCTCTCCGTCCCCCTTCCGCCCCCACCCTCGGCCCCCAGGTCCCCTCCCTGGCAGCCCTTATCGGCCCCAGGATCTGACCTGCAGATGCACTCCCTGCTCAGTGTGCTCCTGACCCCGGCGGGCCCATGCCGCCCGGCCGCCTGCCCCGGGGCCAGCTCCGGCCCTGCTCGCCTTCCCTGGAAAAGCCCCCACGTCTTGAAGCTGATTAAAACAAACACAGCTCATATTTTTGTTCTTAATCCAATTCTGCGCTGGGCTGGGGTCGGGGAGGGAGGATAGGATGACAGGAGCCCATTCCCGGCTGTGCAGGGGCCGGGGGTGGGGGGACCCAGCCCAGGTAGGGGCCGAGCAGCCCCCAGGGACTGGGGAGCCTGTGGGCTCTAGTGGGGGTGCCCGACAATGGCTACTGGGCCTCCCCGCACAAGCCTCAGCTGCTGCCCCCAGGAAGCTCCAAGGAGGAAAGGCTCCTTCGCCAGGGCCTTCCCAGCTGGGGGCTCCCAATAAAGGCCTTTATCCTCCAGTCTGGGAGCAAGACAGGCTCCTCTTGTCTCAGCTGACCCCTGACCCTGTGGCGTCTCTCCCCAGCACTTGGCCTTGGAGTCCCTCAGGACACAGACCCAGACGCGCCCTGTGGATGCCTTTCCCTGTCGTCGGCCAGTGAGAGAACCCTGTCTGTCCGGGACCCAGAGAACTCTGCGATTGTCCGAACCAGAGGCCGGATTTCCTGGTGGAGGCACCTCCCATCCCAGAGCTTGGGGGCAAGGACGACGGAGAGTCCGGCGGTGGGTATGGAGGCCGCGTGCCCGGGTTCGAGTCTCGCTCTGCTGCCCTCGCGTGGTGGCACCGTGAGCAAGTCCTCGGATCTCTTTGCACCGCAGTTTCGTCGTCTGTGCAGTGGGGGGCGGAGGGCTCCTACCTCAGGGGTGCCGGGAAGAGGTGGGTGCTCGACACTCACACTGAGAACGGCATCGGGCCCTGGGCTGTGTGCTGCGCTGAGTTGGCTGTCTGGGGGACGCCGTGCTCTGTTCTGGCCCCACACGACACACTGCCAGAGGAAGTCTTGATCATTCCCGTTACCTCTGAAGGTGGGGGCGGGGGGGGGGTGGAGGGAGTCCTGGGTCCGTGGCCCGACAGCTGTGCCATTCTAAGCCAATGACCCCTGCTCTCCGCGCCTGTGGAATGGGAGCAGGCTTGGCCTCCGAGGAGGGTGCTGCGCTTCGACTGCTGTAACGAACACAGAAGGGCCTGCCACCGTGCACGGCACGTATCTCCTGAACCTCAGGTGTTCGGTGATTTCATTGCTGAGTGAGACCTTTGGTGGCAGTCTTGTCTGGGATAGGAGGGAAGGAGATAAGTCAAATGAAAAGACAGGAAGGGCCCTGGCTGGTGTGGCCCAGTGGATTGAGCGCAGGCTTGCAGACCAAAGGGTTATAGGTTCGATTCCCAGTCAGGGCACACGCCTCGATTTCTGGTGGGGGGCACATGAGAGGCAACCACGCAGTGGCGTTTCTCTCTCTTTCTTTCTCCTTCCCTTCTCTCCTTCCCTTTCTCCTTCCCTTTCTACTTCCCTTTTCTCTCCTCCCCTTTCTCCTTCCCTTTTCTCTCCTCTCCCTCTGTTTCTCCTTCCTTTCCCCTCTCTCTAAAAATAAACAAATCTTTTAGAAAAGGGCAGGAAGGGAAAGGGGGGACGAGAAAGGCACAAACATAACAGAATGGCTCAGAGAGTGGCTGCGGGAATGAGGCTAAAGACTCGGAGTCCAGAAGTAAGGGGGTTAGAAAAAACTGCCAAAAACAAAGAGGGAAACAGAAAAGGCAGAGAAGAAGAGCTGGGCAGAGGAGAGTCCAGAAGGGAGGGGCCCGGAGAGGGGGGACGGTGGGCACACCCCAGGGAGGGTCTCAGCGTCCACCCCGTGCCTGCAGGGATGGGATGTCCCGCAGGCCGAGGTCTCTGCGCGGGGGAGGGCAGCACGGGCCACGGTCCTGGCCATTCCTTCCCCTCCAGCCGGCTTCTCGAAGCTCTGGACCAGGGGGCCGCCCCTCCCCAACCCCCCGCCCTCGTACAGCCATCGAGGTGCTGGCCCAGCTGGGATCAGAGGTCCTTCTGCGAGGCCGCTGGCCTGGGGAGGGCCTAGCTCTGCCCTGGAGAGACACGGGCTAGATACCGAAGACCCGTTGTGTGAGTCCCAGCCTGGACAGCTGGTGGCCGCCTGCAGGATGGGCCGGGCCAAGCCCCTCCTAGGGCAAGACCCTCACTGCCCTCCAGCGGCATCTGCTGGGCCCCTTCCAGGATGGACCTGCAGTTACTATGGCAGCAGATCCGTGGATGGGTAAACAACCACGTCTTCTGTGCCCCCTCTGGAGGACGAGGTTGGGGGGGCTTAGTCAGGGGTACCTAGCAGACTGCCCTCCCCGGGCCTTGGTGAGGCAGCCTCGCCTCCCAGGTTCAGGGGTCTCTCACCCTTCCCCCGCCCCGTGATCACCGGGCTTGGGCCCGGTCCCCACCCCCAGCTAGAGACCAAGCCGCATCCGTGGGTCACGGGAAGCGGCTGGAAAGGGCCCATAAAACCCTCAGACTCCCGTAGGTGCTGAGCGGGCCTGTGAAAAGCCGAAGCGCTTTTATGTGCCTAGTTAAAGGCCTTCCCGTCGCGTCGGGATTTACAGGGAGGGGGTGGGGCCGGGGTGAGGGGAGGCCAAGTGCAGCCTCCAGACCCGGACGATCCCCAGGGCTGTTTGGGACCTGGGGGCACTCAGCGGTATCTGGGCCCTCTCAGGGACCGTGAGGCTCCACCTTGGTCCTCCGACATCCTGAGCCGGCTCCCTGGGGCAGTGGTGGCCGAGACAGTGACATTCCAGGCCAGCAGGGCCCACAGCCGGGGGAAGGCCCCCTGGAGACAGAGGCAGGGCCCCCAGCAGGCAGAGGTCCGGCGGCCCTGGGGGTTTTAACGTAGGGACTGGGCCGACCCCCGTGGCTTCCCTTGGAGAGACTGTGCCACAGCCAGCCTTGCCCACACCCTGGGTCTGATCCCAGCACCAGGGGACCCTGGAGAGAGCCAGGCATCCGCCCCATCTCGGCTCCTGAGCTCACAAGGCCCACCCGGGAGCCTGCCCCAGGGGACACCTGTAGGAAGGTGGTGGCCAAGTCAGCGGGTTACTGAGTTTAGTTTCCTCTCTGGGATCGCTCAGACCGACCCTCTCTGACCCCTGTGGGCGGTGCCCCTCCCTGGTCTTCCACAGTGTCCTGAGCTCACACCCCCGCAGGGCCTGTGCACCTACGTTAAAGGCCCACCGGGGTCCCCCTCCCTCCGGACTGTCCGCTCGGTGCCCTTTGCCCGGAGCTGAAGGAAAGAGCCACGGCCACTGGCCACCCTGGAGCCGGGCACCATGCCCAGTGTGCGCGTGAGGGGACTGAGGCCCACAGACTCGGTGACTTGGGGACGGTCCGGGTGGGCAGTGCCCATGCCAGGGGGGAGCCCTTTCCCTGCCCCTTTGTTTCACCTGAGCTGGCGGTCTCCTGACCTCTGTGTGCGCCTCCGCCGACGCTGTGCTATGTCCACCTTTGTCCTTGTCTTTCTGACTGTCCATCCCCTGGGCCGCTTGCCCTGGAGCCCTCTCCTCAGCCCCTCCCTGCTGGGGAAGGAGATGCAGACAGAGCACACCCAGGCGCCTGGGGGCGGGGCCCTGGGACCTGCACCCAGGGCGGGGGCTTTTGCGCTGACCTCACTGTGATCCCTGTCCCCGGGGCCTCAGGCCCCAGGTGCCCACTGCGACCGCGGGCCTCTGGCATTCTCTCCCACCGCGGCAGCTGCCCCGAGCCCCTGTGATCCGATTGGGTTTCCCCGCTCCTGGTCAAGCAAACATGCCATCTGGGCGAGAGTCCCATTTCCTGTACGTGTGTCAAAATATCGGAGCGGATGTGAAATAGATCAGACACGAACAAAAATAAACTTTTACGGAGTGACTGACTGGTTTCCTCCAGGGGGAACCAGCGATTCACTCCTCATCTGGGGCCCAGAAACTTGGCCGGGGCCTGGGGGGCCGTCCCCCACACCTGCTCCCCGAGGCAGTCCTGCCTCACGTCCTGGGGCTCCGTGCTGGCCCCTCTCCTGGAAGGCACTGTCCCCAGGGCTCCCTGGGCATGACGGCCCCTCCCAATGAGGGCTGAAGTGAGCAAGTTTCCTCTCTGGGCCCCGCTCCTTGATGGGGCAGCAGGACTCGCTGTGTCAGCCCCTTTCCCCCTCTGACAACCCGGGGTCCCCAGGCTGGGCTGCAGCAGGGCCATTTGGTCACCTCTTCTCTTGGGCACAAGACGATGATGCCCTCCCCATGGCCCTTTTACTGCTGCATCGGCGTGAGGCCTGGTGGACAAGCATGCAGGGTCTTCCTGTCTGGGCAGCCCTGTCTGAGTTCCCCATGCAGGCTGGTCAAGGTCGCCTGCTGGTCAAGGTCATCTCGCCCCTCCCCCTGCTTCTGGCCAATGGGTTCCATTAAACAGGGCTTGTTCTCTCTCTTTTTTTTTAACTTCTTTTTTTTTTAAGATTTTTTAATTATTTTTTTTTTAGAGAGGGAAGGGAGGGAGGGGGGGAGAGAGAGAGAGAGACAGACAGGCAGACAGACAGACATCAATGTGCGGTTGCTGGGGGTTATGTCCTGCAACCCAGGCATGTACCCTGGCTGGGAATCGAACCTGGGACACTTTGGTTCCCAGCCCGAGCTCAATCCACTGAGCTACGCCAGCCAGGGCATGGGCTTGTTCTCTTTATTGCTAAAAGTGTACGGGACACAGCATCCCAGCCTCCTGTCGGAAATGTGTCTCTCAACATTATTCTCAACGCTTCCGCACGTATGTGTCTTCTCACCTGTCTCCCCAGCCTGGTCCTTAGAGGGAGGGAGGGAGGGGTCAGAGGTAAGTGGGAGCTTGGGGGAGTGCACTGTGCTTCAGACTCCAAGCACTCTGTGACCCTGAAGCTTCCTGGAGAGGAAGGCCTGTCTGCCGACCCACGGGATGCCCACCAGACCAGACCCCACTTTGGGGACATGGGTTCCCGACTGGCAACGCACCCAGCCCGGCCTTCCCCAAGGACCGGCTGCAGCACCCTCAGGCCAACAGCCAGGCGGAGAGGCCGGCGCAGGCTGCCGAAGGACCAGCCTCGGCATCCCTCCGGGAGCAGCATGGAGCCCCTTGGGAACCAATGCAGCGGCGTCCTTCGAGTGGCCACCAGCCCTTCTGCCCAGCCTGGCTGTGGACCTGCAGACCAGCACGGGCAGGAAGTGCCCAGGGCGGGGCTCCGAGGGTGCCTCCTTTGTCCCCGAGTCTCATGCGTCATGTTTGATCTCGGCTGCGTGGCGGAGGGTTCTTGCCACTCTGATTGATGACTCTGATCTTCAAAGCAACGTCACCCCTGGAGGAAGGGGGCAGTTCATCAAAGCCGTCCCTGGGCGGGGGGTGCCCGTCAACGTCAGGCCTCCAGGAGCCTGAGGCCCTCAGCTGGGTGTCGTAGCTGCCAGCGTTCCGCCTGGCCCGGGAGCCCCTTTGCTTCTCCACTGAGTCTGGCCCCAGTGTGAATGCATCTCTGTTCCTTATTGTTGTAACTGAGACGGGCTTGTAGACTTTTCGGGAAGCGCTCTCTAAGGGGAACACAGCAATAAGGAGCTAGAAGACATGGGGCGAGTCGTGGACCCCAGGAACCACGAACCAGAACCCTCCCCGTGGTGTCCCTACAGCCCTGGTGGCAGAGGGAAGCTCCTGCATTGGCCCCTGCTTAGGTGGGCAGTGGATGTGTGCCCGTGAGTGCATGCATGCCTGTGTGTGTGTGCACGTGCACACACGCACATGCGTGCACACACATTTGTATGTGCACATGCGCGTGCATGCACACAAGTGTGCAGGCATGCACACACATTTGTGCACGTCCACATGTGTGCACACATGTGAATGTGTACGTGTTTGTGTGCCATGTATGTGTGTGCCTGTGTGAGTGTGTGCACACAGTTGTGTGTATGTGTGTGCATCCGTGCATGTGTGTGCACAGCAGGGAGTGAGCCGTAGCTGTGGGCTGCTCCTTTGGGACCCCCATGTGCACCACGGGGGTCTAGCGTGTGTCCTGTTTAATTCAGGGGAGTCTGGACCCCCAGTCAGAACACTTCTCTGAAGGTGGCCAGTCCCTGCCTGCTCCATCCCGCCCCGTCTCTTGTCCCCACCCATCTCGTCCCCCACTGATCCCATGCACGTCCATGTGGCCCATGTGTGCCGGGCCCTCGGCCAGGCTGCCCTTGTCGCCTTCTTCCCTGGGACAGCTCTTCCTTGACCCACTCAGGACCCCTCCCTGGGGAAGCGTCTCTGACCTGGCCTCTTTCCCCTTGGACCAGGGGTTCCCTCCCTCCACGACCCAGTCTGTGCATGGGCTACAATGACAGGTTTACAAGTGTGTCCCCAGCAGAGGGGCGTGTCCCCCTATTCTCCCCTCCTGCCTCAGTACCTGGCCCAGTGCCCAGAACATGGCTGTGAGGGCGGGCAGGGGAGGGCGGGTGTGTGCTGGAGGAGGGGCTGGTCTCTGAGTGAGGCAGGGGCCCCATGGGGCGGGAGCCCCAGCTCGGAATTGGCCTCAGACGCTGAGCTGGCCTGGGAGGTCACCAGTGACACCTAGTGGCCACAGCAGGATGCAGCCCCACGAGGTTTTCCAGAAGGTGAGTCTGGTCCCACACCGTCTCTGGGCTGGGCTTCCACGCTGCCCCAGCCTGTGTGTGGCACCTGTCCTGTCTCCCAGGCTGTAGGACGGTGGTGCAGGGCAGGACTTGGTTTGTTGGGGGCCAGGACCGAGGCCTGGAGAGGGGCCGGGCCACGCACAGTTGGAAAGGACAGGGCTCCCATGGCCCGGTGCCATCGGCTGCCCTCTAGCCCCAGGCCCCAGGCCCACCCACCTCCACCTCTGCTCCCCAGGCCTGGGGGAGGCTTTGGGGCCCTCACAGGAGTAGCCACAGCTGCTGAGAGCGCCGGTGCCAGCCCATGGATGAGTGGCGGGCACTGGGCCCTGTTTAACTACATGGTACCTGCGGTGTGCCAGGCCTGGTGGGGGGCAGCTGGGGAGGGCCTGCCTAAGGAGCTGCCTGTCCTGGCCAGGCCAGGCCTGGCTGGGCAGAGACCCTGAGGGACCCCTCAAAGGGACAGGGGTCCCTGGTGACTGCCACAGCAGGTGGCACAAGCTGAGTGGGGTCTTGAGAAGCCCAAGGTCAGCCTGAGGGCGACCCTCACCAGGGGCTCTGTCTGGGGACTTGCTGGTGTCACCCTGCCCACTAGGCAGCCGCCTCCCCTCCAGGGCCTTGCAGAGCACACGTCATGGGTGCTCAGGACATGCCAGTGAGGGGTGGGGGCGGCACGGGGGCAGTGGCAGGGGGGCTGGACCCACAACGTCAGGCTCACAACCCTGTCACAGGACCCTGCTTTTTCTGCCACTGTTTTCCCATGGACCATTTCCAGCCAGTCGGAGAGGGGACCAGGGACACTGTTCTCAGCCGGGGGACCTGGAGAGATATTGTATTTTTTTTTTTTGCAGGAATGATTCCTTTCTGCCCCTTCTTCCCCTCACCCCCACCCCATCTGTCCCTTCCTAGCACAGGTGCCCTGTAGACCTTCCTGCCCTGCCCCTTCTCTCCTCTCCCCCTCCCCCCACCTCCTCCCTCCGCACCCATTCCCTGTCTACGCGTCTCCTGGCCCACCTCCGCCTGTGCTCCCCGCCCTGCCCTGTCCACTGTTCCTGCCGCTCCGAGAGTCTGTCTGTCCCGGGCCGGCTTTGTGGCTTTGTCTCCAGCGCAGTGTCTCTCTCCGCTCACCCCCAGCCCCGCCCGGAGGGCCAGCCCGTCCTCTTACACAGCAGTAGCTCGGCACCCTGCCCGGGAGGCAGGTGGGAAAGGGCATAACAGGTCTTTCTGCTGAGCCTGTCTCTCAGCCTCAGCCTCAGCCAGGGTCTTCGGAGACCCCTCGAAACCCAGGCTGCCCACCCGCCCACCATCGCAAGTGCTCCTCGGCGCCCCCTCCCCGAGGCTGGCCGGCTCTGCTCCGGGCTGCTGTGATCTGCTTCCCTGTGCGAGCGGGTTGCCCTGGCCTGGGGGCGTCGTCACCCCTTGGCAGGCGCGGGGTCTTCCCTGACAGCTGGGAGTGACAGCGCGCACCTGTATGAGTCTGTGCAAGTCCACACTGAAGGTCTTTATGGGTCAGGCGCTCTGCTGGGTCCTGAGGGGCGTGACCTGCTTCTTTTGGCCCTCACAGCCGCCCTGCCGGGGGGGGGGGGAGGGGTGCTGCGCAGTGACCACAGTCCCATTAGACGGAGGAGGCCAGTGAGACTCCAGGAGCCGGCCTGCTCCAGGCAGGCCCCAGGCTGGCAGCCGGACGCCGGCTTTGCTCCTCTGAGACTCATGCCCTCAGGGTGCCGACGGCCGGTCCGCCCCCAGGACACGGCCAAGGGCGGCAGGCAGCTGTGCATTCACAGACCGGCCCCAGAGCACCCCGGCCCCACCCCCGACGTTGTACGTGTTTCCATGACAGTTGCGCGTGCACTTGTTGGTGAGAGGGGCCCGAGCCCACCACCTCCCTGTGCTGTCTCCGCACACAGCTGTTGCTCCCGCTCCAGCCACAGAGGCCCCCATTCCTGCTAATCTTCCCCCTAATTATGGCAATCATTGTCTGATTGCATGGGCTGATTACACAACTGCATCTTCTCATGCTAATTCCGTAATTAAGACAAGCAGTAATAACGCGGGGGAAATTATGAAATTTCCAAGTTGCAAATATGATTTGAGGGCCCGGGAAGGTGCCCCCAGTGTCCCCCTTGGGGAGGGCCGTGTGAACTCCAGGCATGGAGGAGGGGTTAGGTGGTGACCATGTCTCTCAGCTTCCTGGGGCTCCCCTAATTCTGAAGTTTTTGTCCTCGTGGCCCCTTAGCACACGGGACTCCCTGACCCAGGGGGCCTGGTTTGGAAAAGCGGGGCTCCACAGCTGCGGCCCTCACAGCCTGTCACAGGGGAACCTGCCTGTAAGCGGCCACTGGCCTTGGAGACACGGGACCCGAGTTGTGCTTCTAGAAGCCCGGGCCTGACTCGTCTTCCCCACGCCTGCCAGTGTCTCAGGCAGACCAGGCCGAGGAGGAGCGGCCGGGCCTCAGCTTCCCCCACGCCCAGAGCTCTGGCTCTTGACCCTTCCTCAGAAGTCCCATTTCACCTTCCTTTCATCTCTTTCAGAAGGTTACTCAAACCCCCTCCTCCAGGAAGCCTTCCTGGATTAGCTCTGCTCTGGGCCTCTCCCACGATATGTCCCCAGGCAAGTCCCTCCTGAGGCCTGTCCACCCCACGTCCCCTCCTCCAGAGGCCGGGAGCTCCCATTGGCTGCAGGGAGACCTCGTTTGCCTCTGCTCCTTCTGCCACCACGGCGTCGAGGGGCCCGACGCGCTGTATGCACGTTTGCAAATTCTATCTCATTCCAAATGCACCAAGGGAGTTGGCTGTTTAAAGAATACTACAGAAGATCCTTTGGTAAAGACTGGGATCCCTCTGATTTATTTTTAATGTAATTTTGGATTTTCATCTCTAGGGCAGAAGGGGGTGGAGGGTAAGGGAGAGAGACAGGCAGGTTTATCTCTTTCCACAGCCGCCTTCTCCTGCAAGGCTCAGCGTGTCTAACTGTCAATCTCCGTCATTCAACAGTCACATTTTTTTCGGCTTTCTGTGGACCAGGCCCGTCTGCTGGAGGTGGGGATACCAAGATGGAAGAGACCACTCCCTGGGTGCTTCCACACAGGGATGTTCAAGGGGACTCGTGGTGGTAGAGAGGGAAGGGGGAAGGGGGATTACCTCTGTTCAGGACTAGGGAAAGCAAGGAAAGCTTCCTGGAGGAAGCAGTTGTTTTTTTTTTTTTAGACATTTTAAAAAAGATTTTATTTATTTATTTTTAGAGAGGGGAAGGGAAGGAGAGAGAGAGAGAGAATCACTGTGTGGTTACCTCTCACATGGCCCCCACTGGGGACCTGGCCTGCAGGCATGTGCCCAGGCATGTGCCCTGACTGGGAATCGAACCTATGATGCTTTGGTTCACAGCCTGCGTTCAATCCACTGAGCTACGTCAGCCAGGGCTCGAGGAAGCAGTTTTTCACCAGGGTTTTGCAGGAGAAACTGGAAGAGTCCAAACGAGACGAGACGAGGAGGCAGAGGAAGTGGCAGGTGGGTGTGGCCGGAGTGAGGGCTGGGGAAGCGGGCTGGGCCAGGACGCCGTCGGGGGCCGGTCTCTGAACTGAGAAGCTGGGTTGGACCCCCAGAGCGAAGAGGATTAAAGTAGATGGTGTGTGCTCGGACGGACAGACGGACGGATGCTGGCTGTTGCAGGAATGGGGCCCACGGGGGTGGGACTGGACGGAGGAGGGGATCTGCAGGTGCTGAGCCCCAGGGAGCCGTCTGTGGGTTGTGGGCTTTGGAGGCGTTGGAGGAAGAATGGAAACCAGAGGAGGAGTGGCTGGCAGGGGAGAGAGGAGCAGGGAGGTGGGAGGTGCGGCTGGACCGGGCAGCACACGGGTGGGGGGAGGAAGGGCAGGATGTCAGGGAACTCCTGACTTGAGAACTTAGTTTCTCTGGACCAGGA
The DNA here is from genome assembly GCF_004126475.2 of Phyllostomus discolor. Taxonomy (NCBI): domain Eukaryota; kingdom Metazoa; phylum Chordata; class Mammalia; order Chiroptera; family Phyllostomidae; genus Phyllostomus; species Phyllostomus discolor. Next base: position 36,394,744 of record NC_040916.2, read on the forward strand.
TGCGGGTCGCCTGCCAACTGTGAGACCGTGGGGCAGGGGAGGGGGAGGGCCAGCTGAGTCTGTGGTGCCCCAGGAGGCTGCCAGGGCCAGAAGAGAGGGCTGGAGGTTGGGGCAACTCTGGCGCGGGGCGGAGAGGGGTCAGGGTGGGCGCTGGGGACGGGCAAGGCCTGGGAAGTCAAGGGTGTCGGCGACAGCGTCATTCCAGTGCAGTCCAGGCTGCAGGGGGAGGAGGAAGCAGGAGGGGAAGAGGGATGAGAGGAGGGAGGCTGCTGGCCGAGGGGACCCCTGGCAAACCACCCAGCCACTGCGGGGCATCTGCGAGGTCGTCTCCAGGCTCACTCATCTCTAAAATGAGATGAAAACACTGTCCTCGCACACTCACCTGTGTCGGACCACGTGAGGACCTGGCCCAGCAGACCGTCGACAAGTGGGACGGAGAGCTGCCGGTGCACCGGAAGTGGCCGGCACAAGGGCGTCTCCAGGAGTGTCCCTTCCCTCCTTCACCTTGGCCCGCGGGGTGCCTGCTTAGTGTTTCAGGAGGCAGCGTGTGGGGGCAGGGAAGGCCGGCGCTGAGGGGCTTGCTGGCCCGAGGGTCAGGTGGAGCCCCAGCATCTCTCTACCGAATGGAGGTGAAGGTGGCGCCTGCCTCCAGGCTCACCCAGAGCGCCCGGTGGCACCAAAGGCTTTCGGTGGCTCCCAAAGGCAACCTGCTCATCGGCACAGCTGGCGGCTTCCCCCCTTCCTGGGCTCACCTCCACACCCCCTACCGTTGCTTCCTGGGGTCGCCTCCCAACGGAATCCGAGCCCTGGAACCTGTGTCCCAGGGTCCGCTTCTGGGAAAGCCCGTCCAGAGGAGCATGCGAAGGGCATGACGGGAGGAAGACGCTGGACTGCTAGGCCGACGGCTCACAGACGGGACCCCCTCCCCCCCCGCCCCCTCCCCAGGGCAGGGGCGTCCACAGCAATGCGGTCTCTCTGCAGGGCCAGCCCTGGCAGAGTGGACACTGATGTGGCCAAGTTCCCTCCCTCTGCCGTCCTGTCCTTCTGACCCTCCCGTACCCGATCCTGCTCCTCTTTCTCTCCATCCTCTGCCTCCTTTCCTGAACCCCCTCTTTTCTTCTCCTCTCCTCCTTTCCCCCCTCACAGAGGAAGGACACTCTACGCCCCAAATGTCCCTAAAGTTAGAGCTCTCCTGTGCCATTGTGACATCACTGGGCATTAGCCAATGCCTGCTGCCCCTGGGCTGGGTTCTTGGCCTTGTGGGACCGCCACCCGTCACTGACCGGGAGCAGCGGCCACCTCCTGCAGGCCCCTTCACCCTCAGGGCAGCCACCGGAGCATGGGTCCCCCCTGACTCTGCTCCCCACCGATGTTCCTCACGGTCAAGCTCCTCCTGGGCCGGAGATGCAGCGTGCAGGTGTCGGGGCAGGAGAGCGTGGCCACGCTGAAGAAGCTGGTGTCGGAGCGGCTGCAGGTGCCCGAGGAGCAGCAGCACCTGCTCTTCCGCGGCCAGCTGCTGGCGGATGACAAGCGTCTCTCCGACTACTGCATCGGGCCCAATGCCTCCATCAACGTCATCATGCGGCCCCCGGAGAAGACGGCGCCTGTGCCCGCGCCCGCGGAGGCCCTGCAGCCCCAGCAGCCCCAGCAGCCCCAGCAGCCCCAGCCACTGTGGCACCAGCTGAGCCAGGTCCTGGCCAAGCACTTTGGGCCCCAGGACGCCAAGGCGGTGCTGCAGCTGCTGAGGCAGGAGCACGAGGCGAGGCTGCAGAGGATCAGCCCGGGGCACCTGGAGCAGCTGGCGCGGGACCTCCTGACCGAGGAGGAGCTGCTGGAGGAGCCGCCGTCGGGGGAGGAGTCCTCTCAGGCTGTGGCCTTGGTGCCCGGAGAAGAGGGGGAGGGAGTGGGGGAGGGCGGGACTGACCAGTAAACCAGCCATCCTACTCATTTGCACGCTCAAATTTGCCCAGCCTCGTCCTTGTGTGTGTTCCCTGGGGCTTCCCCACTAGTGTCCACGGGTGTCCAAGGGGCCTGTGGTTGCCTTGGAAACGTGGGATGATCCCACCATCCCCACCCCCTAGAAGGGGTTCAGATGACCCCATGGGCAGCCCGGAAGTGTGGTGGGAAGGCTGTCCCCCACCCTTGTAGGCAGGGCATCGCCTCCTGGGCTGAGCGGTTTGCCAAGCACGTCCAGCACCCTCTTAGCGCCCTGTTAGCAAAGCTTTAAGGCTCTAGACAGAGCCTCTTGCTCCTTTGGATCAGGAAGGTGATGTGGGTTCACTGTCCTCCATCCTTGGGCCATGGAGCCGACCCGCCGGCCCCGACAGACAGCCGAGAGAAGGGGAATGGCAGGAAGCTGCCCCTTGCCCTCTGGGTCAGGCTGCCCCTGCTGTCCGCCTGCTTGTGCCCTCACAGCTTCAGGGACAGGGACCACCAGGTAGGAGTGGAAGGAGAGCACCTACTGTGTGCCAGGCCGGGAGGTCACAGGGAGATGCGTACAGACCAGGAACAGCAGGAAACTGAGCTCGGGCCGAAAGGGCGGTTTGCACAGTCACCCCCTCACCACGTCCCGCGTGCACAGAGCCAGGTCCCATGGCTCACGTCTGCCCCAAGTCACCCGTCCACCGCTGTCACGGAGGCCCCATTCCTTGCCCCACACCATCCAGGCTCCCACAGGACAAAACGGTGCCAGTCAGGGCCCCTGCCTTCCCAGGCGTGCAGCCCAGAGGGAGGGACAGGCCACCGGTGACAAGTACAGCAGCAACATGGAGGTCGAGGACGGCCCGTGTGACTACAGGCCCAGGCGCCCGCCACCGCCTCGCAGGACCCTGGCCTCGGTGGGGAGGGGCCAGGCCTGCCCCTCCCTCTGTTCTCGGTGTGGGAAAGTGGCCCTCGCCAAGCCGAGGAGCCCCTGCCCTGTGCATGGGGGGGGGGGGGGCAGGGAATTCACTGAGACCCCGGTCCCCCGGCAAGGTCCCCAAAGTGCTTCCACTCTGGCAACTCCATCCCCGGTGAAGGAGGCAGAGGGAAGGGGGCGAAGACAGTTTCTGGAAAGAAACGAGCGAGGCTCACATTCCCATTCTGTGCTGGGCCCTCGGGCTGGGGTTCGAGTCCAGTCCTGGCTCTGGCCTCGCCTTGCTGCACGGCCTTTGTTCCTCCCGCCTGAGGCTCTCGGTTTCCCCCTGTTGGTTCGGGCTCACTCTCAGCGCGCCCACGTACCCCCAGGTGTCGCTGAGGGTCAGATGTGAACACTGTACGACTGTGCGGTGTCTTCTGGGGTGAGACCAGCGACAGAGGCCGGGAGAGACGCCCTCGGTCACCTAAGGACCATCTCCTGTCCCCATCAGCCAAGAGGAGAGGACAGTCAGGGCCTCCGAGGACAGAAGTGACCTTTCCTGGGGCAGGAAGGACTCTGTCCTGGGTGGCTGCAGCCAGGCTGTGGGAGCCCCAGCAGGCCCCGGAGTTCCCCAAAGGGTCCTGGCCCCCGCCTGCCGCCTGGCCCTGCGTCCTCCTGGCAGAAGAGCCTCCCGCTGGCTCTGTGCACCTCGGTGCTGGGGCCGCGCCGTTTGCAAGGGGGATGAGCCCGTTATCTCCACATTAGGGGAACTAATAGCCCATTTCCCAGGAAATCTGTGAGCAATAAAAGTAAGTGGGCCGTTTTATTTCTTTTGCGGAGAGAAGCCGGACGGAAGGATGGGGGGAGCCTTTATTTTTCTCTCTGGTTAGTGGGAGTGTCAGGACGGGCTGAGAGCAGCCCCCTCCCCGCTTCTGTCCTGAGTGCCGCAGTGGAGCAGGGCTCCGGCCCCAAACCAGGAGCAGGGAAAGCTGTCCTGTCCTTCTGCGCCTTGCCTGCCTCCCACCCCGCCCCCACCCTCCCAAGCCCCCTCCCACCCCAGCTCCCGTCCTCACAAAAGCTGAGACAGGACAGGACACACGAGCCACTGGAGCTCAGCGAGGACGTGTCTGTCACCTCTCCCAAGGACAGGCTTCCTCAAGGCTGCGTTTCCCACTGGGGGGGCGACAGGCTCTGTCCTCTCCTGGATGGACTTGGAGGTGGGGGTCTACGGGGAGGCTGCAGGCAGAGCCACCCCTCATGCCCAGCAGTGGGTTTGAATCCCACTCTGTGAGGAGATCTGCAGCTCGTGGGCTGCCTGCCGTGGACGGCCTGCTCTGAGCCCAGGTTCCCCATGTCCCAAAGGCGGATTCGAACCTGTGCCATCAAACCAGCTGGAGGCTCCCTGGGTCCTTTCCTGCTGTCACCGCTTGAGGGACAGTGGGGATGGGGATGGCACTCTTTAACCTGAGGCCCACAGCACCCCCCTCCTACCAGGAAAGGACACGTGGGTCCCCACTAGCAACAACTTTGCTGAAGCTGCAGGCCCCTCAGGGCAGCCCCGCCCCCTGCCCGTAGTCCAGTGTAGTGCTCCCGCCCGCAGAGCAGCCTGGCCCCTCCCCACCCCACCCTGCACCTCCTGAAGGCCACACCCCTCGGCACCCTGGTTCCCGGAAAACAGTCTTTCTGGTTCGTGCGCTATTTCATTGGTCTTTTATTTTTATTGTATTTTATTTTATATTTTTTATCCTCACCTGAGGACTTTTTTAAAAATTGATTTTAGGGAGAGAGGAAAGGAGAGAGAGAAATATCCATGCAAGAGAGAAGCATCGATTGGCTGCCTCCCCCAACCCAGGATTGAACCCCAACCCAGGATCGAACCACAACCCAGGTATATGCCCTGGCTGGGAATCGAACCCGCAGCCCTCTTGGTTGTGGGACAACGCTCCAACCAACCGAGACACACCGGCCAGGCCATCAGTCCTTTATTCTTCCATCAATATACGCGGGTGGCGGCCCTAGTATGCGCTAGGGACTGAGGTGGGTGACGGAGGAGGGAGCCTGTCTCCAGAGAAGGCCGGTTACAGAGAAGTGCGCCCCCTGCTGTCCAGGTTTGACATGCGGTGCTGTGCTATTACCTAGCGATGTCGCTTTGGCCCACTGTCCTGAGTGATGGGGCTGGGAATTGTTCATCAGGATGAAAATTCTCGAAGATCTTGGAGAAGGAGGGGGTTGAAAATGTTCCAAGAGCCCCAGAGAGTCATAGGCCCTTCCCACCTTCAGAGTGAGGGGATCTCGCAAAGGCCTGGACATCGATCAGAGGTCTGTCCGCCACAGCAGGTGGTGACTGTGTCAAATATTTTGCATGCATGAGTGAAATCACTGGTAATAAGCCAATGAAAGTGTCAGGTTCAGTCCAGGAGCTGTGGGAGCACAGCTGAGTCTCAGGGAGGCTTCAAGGAGGAGGCAGCACTTGAGCTGGTGCAGGGTGGAAAGGGCTCCTGGGGGACTGTTCCTGACATCCAGAGGTTCCCACGTCACCCCTGGAGACCTGTCGCTTGGCTCAGCACAGCGGCCTCTGAACTTGCTGGGTGCCTTGCGACGCTCAGAGACACAAGACAGGGAGACACCCCTCAGGTGCATGGCCACAGACATGCAGGCGCCCCCAACCGCTCGCACCCACCGCGTGGGGCCTGCCGTGGTAGAGCTGGATTCACAGGAAGGCGCTGTGGGCTGTGCTCCACTGTGGTGCCGGGGTCCAGACCGTGCCTTTCAGGCCTCAGGCTGCTGGAGCCCAGCTGACCCACCTGGCCGGGGCAGCTGGTCCGGAAGATCCCATGCAGCACGTTCAAGGGCAGAAAGGAAGGCTGCAGAGGCAGGAACCTCGAGCATGTCGGGACTTGGAGGGCCAGGACCGACTGTGCTGTGTGTGAGCGGCCCCTGCCTCCCGTCATCCAGACAGGGGTGTCTACAGGATGTGTAGGGACATGCGAAGGGACACGTGGGACACAGGTCTGCGTGCTGGGTGGCTGTGGGGCTTGCAAGGGTGCCTGCGTGCGTAGTCAGTCCACGTCTGTCTGAGGACAGTGATCCCTTCTCTGTGGGGACTCTGCAAGGTGGCACCTGCTGGCCTTCCGGGCCCCTGCCCCAGATTGGGTCACCCTACCTGTGGCCTGAGCTGGCCCTGGGTGGTGGCCAGCCTGTAGCAGGGGGGTGACCGGATGGCCGGCCGGCCGCCCTGGCAGAGGTTCCTGCCCCGCCAGCTGTCGCACATGGACACGGCTGAGGCGAGAGCAGCTGCAGAGCCCGGGCCTGGGGCCCTCGGGAGCAGATGGGGCTCCCTCCGCTGCCTCGTCCCTCCTTCCCTCTTGGGTCGCCTTTCTCCTCCTCTCGTCTTTTCTTCCTGCACCGCTTCCCCCTTCCCCCTGGCCACACTTGAACTTAGTCACGTGGACATCTGGGTGCTTCTCTCAGCTCTTTCTCTGTTCCCGTGTCCCCTGCCTCCCAGCCCCGCCCCCTCTCCCCCCTCCCATTCCTTTCATCTGTGGCTGCCCTTGGATTAACACCACCAGCTTTTCTTCTGTCTTCTAGCGTCTTTTTCTCTCATTTTTACCCAGATTCTCGCAGTGAGCAGGCGTGGACAGGAGGGACCCAGAGCCCACTACCTTTGGGTACATCCCCATCCCCACCCCCCACCGCTGCACATGCACTACTGATCCTCAGGTGCCTCCACCCAGCCCAGGGCTCAGGTACCGTGCAAAATGGCCTCACTGCACATATGCGCTTTTCTGCTGATACAAACCTTAAAACAGACCACAGCCAGAGAAAAAGCCCAGACATCTATCTATCTGCCCACACAGGGCTGCTCACAGATGGACATGCCGCCGGGTAGGTGGGACTGGCCAGGCACGGTCAGCGGTGGCAGCAAGCCGCCTCTCCCAACTGCAGCGGCCAGCACTTTGGGTGCTGAGTCCCTGTACTTCCTGGCACGGCTCTGCCCAGCCCGGCCCAGCTGGCACCGGGCACCCTCCTCCTCCTCCTCCTCCTCCTGGCTCGGCCCCTGCAGTCTTCCTGGCTCCTCCCGAGGAGCTACCAGGCAGCTACTCAGCCCTGGGCTGTAAATCCCCCCCTGGAAAGGACCGCAACCCGAGGGGCCGGCAGGAAGCCCGGGCCTCCAGGATGGCTCCCGCCGACCTGCCCTGCGCCCCCTCCGACAGCCTTTCCCGTCACCATGATTTAAGGGCTCCCTCTGCCCTCGTGGACGGGTGATAAATCTGAGGTAACTACTGTCTGCGGGCCGGCTTTAAACCTGTCACAGACCGCTGCAGCGGGATCTGGTCTGCCCGACGAGGCGACCTTGTCAGCCAGCTGCCCCCGAGAAGTCCCAGCGCACCCGCGCGGGGCTGTTATTTATACCCCACAGACCCCAGGATCAAAGCCCCTGTCCATCAGAGACGGCAGGGGGAGGCCCTCCTGGCATCCAGACAACCTCAGGCCACGGCTGCCACTGCACCTTGAAGGATGCCCCCCAGCCCCCTCCGACTTTGCCTCCCTGACCAACCCCGAGTGCACACCCCTTCCTTCCACGCCCACGCACTAGCACAGAGACTCTGTGGGAGCTTCGGTGACACAGTTGGGGTAACGGAGAGGGCTCCAGCACCTGTGTGTCTCCCCTGGGCCGGGCACCAGCACTGGACTTGGGGACCTAAGAGAGGGCGGTCACATCCTTCCAGTCCCCCGAATGGAGCTCCAGTCCACACACAGGCGGGGTGTAGGGCAGGGGGAGGCCAATGCCGGACCCCAGGAAGCTGCGGGCTGGAGTTGGCCTTCCTGGCGGGATGGGGCTGTCCTGGGCAATGCTCAGGCTCGCAGGCCTGGGGAGAGAAGCCGCTGCTCGGGCAGATGCCCCGGGCCTGTGGGAAGAGTGGAGCGCTCTCAGGGCACCAGCAGGAGCCCCGGGCCGTCCCCAGAGAGGCCTGTTTGGTTAGGGCTCCGTGACCCTGTGGGCTGGGCTGGGCTGGACTCTGCCTGGGAAGGGCCCTGCACCCCCAGGGGAGGGGGCCGTCTGTGGAGGAGAAGCGCAGAGCGGAGAGCAGATCCTGGCGGAGAGGTCCTGCTGGGGGTGGGGAGTGGGTGGGGGGAGGCAGGCGGCGGGGGCGGAGGACTGGGAGCCGGGTGGGGGGGTTAAAGGGAGGACGGAGGGGCCGGAGCAGGAGAGAGACAGCGACGGGAATGCGTGCAGAAGGTGGGAGTCTCGATCTCCAGCCCCAGGGTGAGAGAACTCACGTTTTCTTTATTTTGTTAAAATAGCTCCCGTGTCTTTATTGCTACAGAGTGATGAAAAATTTGGGAGGAAACCCCTGTCACTTTCCCTGGGACTGTTTTACTTCCTAGGAGATTAAGCAGAGCCGAAAAGTGGGGGTGAGGGGTTGGGGATGTGGGGAGAGGTAGGGGTGGGGCTTGGTAGGGGCGGGGATGGGGGCGGGGCTATCTGCCTAGGACCGCCCCGCCCTGGTTGTCAGAAAGCCCTGAGCCCAGGGCTGGGCCTCACGGCCTAGGGGTCCTTTCCCCTTTCACACCAGCCCAAGGGGGACACTTGGACGTCTGAGAGTGGCAGGAAGTCTCTCTCTGAGGACCACGTGCCCCAGAGGATTCTGGGGCCCTGGCGACATGGACTGCCTGAGGGCACCAGGACACTCAGGAACCCGAGACCTCAGCCTCTCCTGCAGGAAAGGGGCAACTCCTAAGTCCTGGGGGGGGGGGGGGGGGCGGCGAGGAGGAGAAAACGAGATAGGAAGGCGGTCTTCCCAGGAGACAAGGATGTCACAGCTCAGTGCCAGCGGGGACCTGGACTCCCCGAGGAGTCACTGCTCCTGGCTCTCTGGGCCCCCTGGGTGTTCCCACGGCATTGCGGCTTGGGCCAGGGTGGGCGAGGGCTGGGGGGGCCACCCCTCCAGTCTCAGGACACCGGCTGTTCTCTGGGGCGTGGGGTGCTGTGGGTGCCCTGGTCTGTGAATGGGGTGTTGGTGACCCTGAGACCTCTCAGCAGGCACCCTAGAGGGTCCCAGGGGCCAGCTGGAATGTGGGGACTCGAACGGGCCGCGGTTTGTGTCTCTTCCCCGTGTTCGGTCTCTGGCGGGCGAGCGGCTCATTTTTCACGGAGCCGCGTGACTTTCTAGACTGTATTTTCAGCCTCGGTTTGACGTCAGTCCCTCGCTTCGTCCCCAGGGACAGGCTTTGTACTTCATCAGCCCATCAGGGCCGGAGCCTCCCCATCCCCTAGGGCCTCTCCTGTCGTCCCTTCCGACACCTCTGGCGGTTCCCTGGGCAACAGTGGGCGGGGCTCCCTGAACGGGGTGGGGGAGGGGGAGGGGGCGGGTGTGGGGGTAGGGGAGTCCGCCCGGTGCGTCACCTGGAGAAAAGGAGGTGAGGGGGCGCTGCTCCGTCCGTGCGAGGGTGGAAATGGGTGGGGGTGGGGGAGCTAGGCAGGTTGGGCCGGAGGCGGCTCCTCTGCCCACACTCCCTGGACTCCCTGGACCGGGCTCTGCCCAGGGCCTCCGGCGAGGGAGGGAAGAGGGGGCCACGGGGGGGTGGAGTTGGGAGGGGGAGATGGAGCAGGATGGAAGGGGTGATGGCAGCGGCAGAGGCCGGCGAGTCCGCTAATGGCACAGTCACTAATGACATGTGCCCGGGGCATCGCCTTCCCATTTAGTTTGCTCCTTTAATCCTTGTAATGACTTTGTTGTGGGTGCCGCTCCATTTTTCACAGATGGAGAAAAATCTTTGCAGAAAGACTCCTTTGGGCTCACAGCGCCCGAAACTCGGCCCAGCCTGGCCCTTGGCTTTGGCGGCAGAGTCAGAGCTGAAGGGCAGGACTCGCTCCCAGAGCTGAGTGTCTGGCATCGGACAGTGGCCCCCGAATACTGGGTTTGGGGGTGTCTCCATCCTCACCCCATTTCTAAACCTAAACTAGGGCTCCGTCTGTGCCAGGCACCCCAGGTGCAGTCCAGAGACTCCAGTTCCAGCCCTTGCCCTAACACCTACCTTCTGCGTGACTCCCTGGTAGTCACCTAACCTCTCTGGGCCTCCCCGGCCTCGTTGTCTTGGATCCGATAAGTGTAGCACGTCCCGGACTGACCTCATCTTCTCTGCGACCCCCACACTGCTCATCCTCCCAAACGCTCTCTCTGGTTAACGAGGCCCTCAGCCCTCCCAACCAGAGCCCGGAGTCCCCCCTCACGCCCCTCTCCCCTCACATCCTGTGGATGGTGTCTCCTGGTGTTTGGTCAATGCCGAGGATTGGTGGTGGTTTTCTTTCTTACCAGCCTCTCTTCCTGCCTTGAAAGTTATCAAGCAATCTGAACCCAGGACTTGGATACCGCCAGACTGGCGGGCCTCCCTTCTCCCTTCTTCACTCGTCCCCGGGGACCGGGGCCGGATTCAAAACTGCTTCTAACGGTCACCCCGTTCCCACTGCATGGCCTGGGGTCAGGCTCTCCTGGCACCTGGGGGTGGCACTGTGTCTCCGTGGTGAAGCACGTGGGCTTGGGACTCCCATCTCAGTTCTGCCACTGACCAGCTGTGTGACCTGGGTGAGTCACTGAACCCCTCTGTGCCGCGGTCTCCTCGCCTGTGCATTGGGACCGATGCTCGATCACACTTCATCATGAGACTTCGATGACTTTATACACACAAAATCCCTGGCACAGCGCCTGGCAAAAACACGCGCTCAGCAGAGATGACCTTCTGCGGCTGTTGCCTGGAGCATGGTAACGCCCCCCAACGGCCTCTCTGCCCCCCGTTTCATCTCCTCCCACACAGTCTCCACTCAGTGGTCAAATGCTCTCTCTGCCACTCGCATCCGTGCACAGCTGCCCGATAAAACGCAGAGTGCCCACTATACATTTGGCTGGATGGCTGGTATTTTTTATTTGCTAAATCCGGCGACTCTCCTTCCCATGCTTAAAAATATTCCCCGGTCCTCCGTGAGCTTTAAAAATAAAACCTGAGCTTTGAAGCGTGACATTCAAGCTCTCCGTGATTCAGACCACTGCCCTCTGCGTCTAATCTTTCCCCTCCGTATTTCTCACCGCCCCCGCCCCCTCATCTTACGCTCTAGCCATCTCCAGCGGCCTTCTTGGAAACCCCAAGGATGAAATCATAGCTCCTTTCGGAGCTGGGAAGAACCACTGGCCCCGTTTTTTAGAAAGGTGAATGGCCTGTCCAAAGTGACACAGCAGTGAGTGAGGCTCACGCCGCCCAGGCCCGGCTCCTTGCTAGGACCTCAACCGTCAGTCTGGGAACACCAAGCTCCACCGTGAGGCCAGGGGAAGGCCCTTTTGGAGCAACAAACATATCAGCTTTAAAATTTCTGGCCTCGGAAGACCAGCACATGAACTTCAGCTGGGGTCTGGGTGGGTGAGGGAGGCCAGAGTTGCTGGCCCGAGCAGTTTCTGGGGTCTGCCTCAGCAAGCTGCGATGCTTGCGAGGCTTTTTGGGGGGCGGAGGGTGGGCACAGTGATGACCTGGCCAGGCTCCGGGCTCAGGTAAGGAGCACCTCAGGGTATAAGGAAGTGCTTCTGAGACGGGGTGCGGGGAGCAAGGTCCTGTGTGCAGCTCTGTGTGCTGCACGCCGAGTTTGGCTGGGATGGTAACTCATTTCTGCAAATCCAGGCAGCTGGGAGCGAGGGCACGTGAGGCTGGTGTTTCTAACGTGGGCAGCCCGGTCCTGGCTGGCCCAGCAGCCCGTGGTGGCTTCAGGGACACACGCAGAGGGAAGCCATCACGACGGGACTGGGGGACACTTTCCTCGAGGGGCTCCTCAGCAGGTCCCACTGCTGTGCAGTCACCCCCATCCAACTCGAAGTGGACCCACTTCCCGGCCGGGTCCCTGGGAAGTTCTGGCTCCGTGACAGCCCCTCAATGAAAATATCTCTCTCTGCTCAGTGCTGGGAACTTGGTCCCAGTAATTGACTTGTATCGCGTCCAAAGACTGCACATAACCAGCCCAGAGCGGTGCAGCGTCTTTAGCAAAAAGATTTATCACGGGCTGTGTGGCAGCTTCCCATTTGTCTGGCGCAGAAATAGGAGCGACTCTCCTTGCCAGGAGTCAGTCATCCTTTGTCTTCAAAGCAAATTCCTCCATGGCTGGAGGCTTCCTGGCCCCCGTCCCGACTCCTTCCTGAGGCTCAGCATGAGCAGCGGGGAGCGAGGGAGAAAGTGGAGCGCTGGGTGTAGGAGCCCTGAGTTCTAGACCTGACTTCACCCCCGGCTGGCCCCGGGCTGTGTGTCACAGCATCCAACTCACCCGCTCACGACTCCAGGCGAGGAAGTGGGTTTGCAGAGGGCAGGGACTTAGGCAAGGGCGTCCGCTCGACCGGTCAGTGGCGAAGGTGAGCTTTGAACCCATTGCTAGCAGACTCCAGGGTCCGTGGTGTTTCTGTCACATCGCACGGGCTTACACGCTCATGGGACAGAGGGAGAGGACATGCAACAGGGAGGACCCAGGAGCTGTGGAACCTGGTGGGCTTGGGGTATGTCACCCTCGCCACCTGTTAGCTGTGAGACCGCGGACGCGCCTCTCGCCCTCCGCAAGTCTCACGCGTGTCAGGGTCTCGGTGCAGTCAAGGTGCTCCAGGGTGGCAGTTCTTGTCATCGCTGCGACTAAAGGCGGGGTCCACCCTGTGCGGAAGGAAGGCGCCGTGGCCAGTAGCCGGTAGTGACAGACAGAGTCGCCCCACGGCCTCCTGTGGCCTGGAGGGGACCGGGCAGGACAGCGGGAGACAGTGGCATTGAAAGGGGCTTTGAAGGACAGAAAGGCTTCTGATGAGTGAAGCCAAGTGGGAGGAGCTTCGAAGCAGACTGGACGGAGCCCAGGAAGGCGCCAGGCGGGAAGACCCCGCAGAATTCTGGGGCCAGTGGCATGGGCGCTGGGCACCCACGAAGACATGCACTTTGTTACCCACCTTCGGGAACAGAGGCGATGGGTTTCCAAATCATTTCTGCGTGCCAGCCACTTAGTAACCACTGTCTCCAATGTTCACGACTGCTCTTCAGAGTAGATAACACTGTCCCCTTTTACAGGTAAGCAGCCGGGGCCCACAGGGTCTCCACAAGCTCCCCAAGGCCACGCGAGTGGGGACAGAGCCAGGACTGAGTCAGTCCGTCTCCAAAGCGGGGCTCTGCCGGCACCCCCTGCACGAACACCAACCAGCCAGGAGTGAGTTCACATTTGCAGGCCATGGCCCTGCTGTGAGCCGGGGGCGGTGATGGAAACAGGGGGGCACTGTCTCTGGATTCGGGCAGCCAGCGGTCTTGGTAAGTTCGCCCGGGGCCCAGCCTCCCTCCTCAGACTAACTGCTCTCACCTTCGAGGTGGGGACAGTCCCCTGCGTGGCAGGCCAGCCCTCGGGGGGACATGGTGGGTGGGCTGTGTCCTCAGCTCCGTGGGGAGATGGCACAGGTGATGAACAAGGGAGACCGAGCCTTGCCCTGGGCCACTGCCGCTGCCACCAGCTGCCAGTGGGTTTGCATCTCCGTGGGGGCCGCTGGACGGACATCTCTCCCACGGCCGGGTGGTGGCAGAGTCTGCGGCTCACGTCTGCTTTGGCTCTCCATCTCCTTCAGGAATTTTCCAAGGTGATTGTTCCTTGTCTAATCGGAATGCGTCTACCCCTGGACCCTTGCTGCTGGCCGCTGTAACGCACGTGACTGGACCATGCGAGTCAGCTCCGAGGTCGGCAGCGTCCCACCCCCCGAGGCTTGGCCGGCATTCCCCTCAGCCCACCCCGGCCAGAGCACTGTCCCTCTGCCCGGACACCCAGCAGCGCCTGTGCCACCACCAGGCATCTCCGAGAGGGCTCCCATCCACCTGCCAGGCTGGGCCCTCCTTCCCGCCTCTCTCTGGAAGCCTTCCCCGACTTCTGTGACCCACCTTGTCTCCAGACCCGACTGTCCCTGGAACACGGCCGGTGGTCAACACGCTTCTCTTCTGTTTCCTTCCCCGTGTGCACCTGAGCAGGAGCCCCACGAGGGCCCGACGGGTCTTTTCCTGCCTTTTCCTCTCCTCCCCAGCACCGAGCAAAGAAGGACAAAGAACAGGGTGATGTCTGAAGGGTTTAGACAGATGGGGGCAGATCTGGGGTGTTCTGATTAAAAAAAAAAAGGTCCATAGGTTACCGAGGAGAGCATCTGCCTCTGCTCACACAGAGGGACTTCTCAGGGATGTATCAGTCCTCTCTCCTCATTTATCAGCCGAGGCGGGGGTGGGGGACAGGGCTGAGTCCTGGTACAGACTCCCTGAGCTGTTTCCACCGGTCTAGAAGGCCCCCTGACTCCAGCCAGCTGGGGTAACCTGGGGACAAAGGTATCTAAAGTCCCGCTCCCGGGAGCCAGCCCCAGCCCAGAGCCGAGCCTGCACTAGGTGCAGAGGGAGCCTGTTAAGGACACACACCCTGTTCTTGCCCTAGTTTAGCAACTGACTTGCTGTGTGACCTTGGACAAGGCACTGCACCTTGCTGGGCCTGATTTTCTTCATCTGACAGTAAGAGTGGTGGCCCAGGGGACTCATGAGGTGCTTCCAGCCCAGAACCTCTGCTCCTCCCACTCAAACACAAGATGCCTATAGCTGCACAAACAAAGCGTCCCTCCCCTGACCGGCAGCTTGGGCAGATCAATAATTCTGTCAGAGCGTCCTTGCAGTCAAGCGAGAATTCTGCAGTCTCCCCCTAGGACCGATGGCACCTGATTTTTATTCATTGTTCATCTCCTGCTCCCTCTCCCGGCCCTCTCTCCAGCCCCCACCCCTCACCCCCCCTCACCACCCTACCCCCACCCCGCGATGCGGCAACTTGCCATGAATGAAGAGTGGCTGGTCACGTGGCCTGGTCACCATGGCGACGGATCCCCGCAGCCGAGGTAGTCATCAAAGTCACATGAGAGCCCCGGAAAAACTGGCTGAGGTATTTATAGAAGCAGTCTGGTGCTTTTATGGAAATGGGTCTATATTTGACTGAGGTAGGAAAGCTCCGCGCTGGCCCCGCGCTGGCCCCGGAGCGCGCCCGGGTTTTACATCTGGGCGGGGGCTCACAGCCCCCTCCCTTCCTCTGTGTCCTGGCACCTCCCCTTCCGCACCCCCTCCCAGCTGCTGCTGCTCTCACTACTGCAGACCCCACCCCCTTCTGTTTACAAACAGGGCTTCCTCCCAGCTTGGGAGTTTGGGGCCCCAGGATGCCGGGTACCTGGGCAACTGGGTACCAGGACACCCTACTTCACAGCTCCCCTCAGGTAGCAACAAGAGGAATGTGCTTGCAGCTCTCAGGAAACAGTAGAAGACACTGTGATTACTCAAAGGTTTGGCCACTTCTTTCTTCCTTCTGAGTTTGGAGGGAGCTGCTAAACGGAGGAAATGTAGAGCAAGACTGGGACGGGGCCAGCCGCCCGGCCCTGCAGGGGTTAGAGCCACTCCCAGAACAGCGAGGTAATGCTCTCGGTAACTATTGGTCATTGAGCGCTCACGGGTGTCTGCTGTCTCGTCCAATGGTAGAGATGCTGCTGTCATCCCCATTCCACAGATGGGGACGCTGACCTGTCTGACTCTCCGTCCCTGCAAAGTGTGCCTGAACGGAGGGGGCAGGGGACCCAGGAGAGGTAGAGGGGCAGCCTAGAAAAGCAAGGAGAAACGCATCTTGCAATTTTAAACAAGTAATAAATGCACAGGCTCCAAGAAAAATTAAAACCGAGGTAAGTCCAATACCAATTTCCTTTTCCAGGGTCCTCCAGCCTCCCTTCGCTCTGCTGGGGAAGCCACGGGGGGCAGTTTGGGGCGTCGGTTTCCAGAAGTCTCCTGCTCGTGTAGCAGCAGACAGATGTGTGGGCTATATTGTGCGTGGTACAGAACACGGCATGAAATTCCAGAGGTGTCGGATGAAAGGTGGACCTTCCTCCCGTGCCTGCCCCCGCCACACAGTTCCTCCCCCCAGAGGCAAGCAGACACCAGTGTCTGAGATGTCGTTCCAGAAAGGGTTCCTCTATTCCCCCCCCCCCCGAGCACGTGCCTTGTGCCCACATGGCCACACCCTCCCCGCCATTTTGCGCCCTTATTTCGTTTAACTGTGTGTTTGGAGATGTTTCGATCAGAACATAGAGAGCACACTTGTTCATTTTTTTAAAAAAAAATTTAATATTGTTCAAGCACAATTGTTTCCACTTTCTCCCCACCAACCTCCCCTGGCCCACCCACCCCCAGACTTGTTCATTGTAATGATTGCAAAGAATTTCTGTGCATGGAGGTACCATACATTATTTAAACGGATCCTTGTGGATAGGCATCTGAATTGTTTCCATTTTTTTTTAACATTTCAAATACAGCTACAAGGAGTATCTTTAAATGAATGTCTTTAAACAGCACACACGCAGAAACACATGAAGCCCGTGCCTGCAAAACTCTGACAGAGAGACGCCAGCAATTTTCAGCAGTTTTTAGAACATGCACCGCCTGACTGTTCATTTGGGGGCACTGACCTCTTTTCCATTCCACTGTCTAATAAAAAGAAGACAACAGCCCTGGTTGGTGTAGCTCAGTGGATTGAGCATGGGCTGCGAACCAAAGTGTCACAGGTTCGATTCCTAGCCAGGGTACATGCCTGGGTTGCAGGCCATGACCCCCAGCAACCGCACATTGATGTTTCTCTCTCTCTCTATCTCCCTCCCTTTCCTCTCTAAAAAAAATAAATAAAATCTTTTTAAAAAATTAAAAAAAAAGACAACAGCCAACACAGCAATAGCCATCCAGCGTGAATGCCCTGTCTGGAACCACAAGTGTGTAGGTCTTATCAGAGAGTTGCATCTGATTGGTTACGTTGAGTAATAGGGTTGCGTCTGATTGGTTAATTCTTGGTACCAGAATCCTTATGTGCAAGTACAGTCATCTGATTTTTTGAAAAGTCACTTTGCAACAAAAAGGGTAGGTAATTACTCTTATTTTTATTGTAAATCAATCAACATTATGCTTATTTTTTCACATTGGCAAAAAACATAATATTTTTTTGGTGTGCTACAGAACTTTTATAATTAGTTTGTGTGTGCCATGAGGTGGAAAAGGTTGAAAATCACTGGTATACACTAATGGGCCATGGGTACGCACCTGGGTAGTTTTGATAAATAATGGTTTAATTGTCTTCCACAGAGATTGTGCACTTAAACTCTTCCATTAGCACATGTGTGTTATTGACCTTTTTAAAAAAATTATTTGCCAGCATGATAAGTTAAAAATGGTGTCTCATTTTTCATTTTGCACTTTTCCACTATGAATGAAATTGCACACCTTTTTATGTTTTTTAAAAGATTTTATATATTTATTTTTAGAGATACGGGAAGGGAAGGAGAAAGAGAGGGAGAGAAATACCAGTGTGTAGTTGTCTCTCATATTCACTCCCTGAGGACCTGGCCCCGCAACCCAAGCATGTGCCTTGACTGGGAATCGAACCAGCGACCCTTTGGTTCGAAGACCCATGCTCAATCCACTGAGCCACACCAGGCAGGGCTCCATGCATTTTTATGTGTATAAGAGCCACTTGCATTTTATTTTCTATGAACCTTCTATTCACATTCTTCTCTCTTACTGATTTTTAGGAATTCGTTTACTTCTCCTGCTTTTTAAGCAGCCACTCAGCAGATGCCGCTGGACGCCCCGAGCAGGGCAGGAGGGTTCCCGGCACAACGTTTGTGGGTGGCACCGTGTTTGTCTAGCTGGGGAGCCAACAACAAGCAGATAAATGGGACGGTGAACTGAGGGCCAGGAGGCGACCAGCGGCGTGGAGACCAAAAAGGCAGAAGGAAGAGGGAGAGCCCGTGACCCTGTCACACTTAGAACGGTCTTCCTCACTCAGCATTACCACAGCCTCTCCTGTCTTTTCTTGTAGTACTTTCATGATTTCATTGAACAAAATTAGACTTTTCGAAGCCGAGGCTCCGACTCGGAGGGCCCCGTCTGGTGTACCTTGGGCTCCCCGTGTTACTAACCCCTGCGTTGCTTGGATCCTTGCTTCCGCGGCCTCCTTGTCCTGAGGTCTTGAGATGGTGGCTGGGTTCACTCATTTGCAGTCTTTTTCTTTTTACCATATCCACCGAAGGTGATAAGTATCTCCCGAAGTAGTGCTTTAGATGCCTTCCTGTGGCCCATTTTCGTACGTTTGTTAATTTTGATACGTCTACAATGTATATTGGCAGAGGCGTACGGAAAGGATTCTTCAGCTGTACCTGTTTTTGGATGGTCAAACCAGTTCCCTGTGTTCAAAGTCGGTCTTTCCCCCACTGCTTGGAACGTAATCCTTATCACGTCCTCAGTGACGGGATCTGGAGTCACTTCTGGACCTCAGGCTCTGCCTCCCGTGCTTCTCACGGCGTAGACTCGTGGCTTGATGATGTGCTTTACCGGCTGGCGGGCGAATTCCCACCACGCCCCGCGCTTCCCCTGGTGATTTCCCTGGCTAATTGCTCGTTTCTTTTTCTGTGCGAACCTTCCAGTCAGCTGGTCTGGTTGAAAAGGAAAAAATAGCTCACCCTTTTGTTACTGCCATCAAGTCATTTTAGAACTATAGATTAATTTAGAGTGAATTAACATATTCCTCACGTTTTCTCTTCCGCAAAAGAACATGTCATTTCTTATGTCCTAGTGTCCTTTGCAATTTCTCAGTGGCATTCAGGTGCTTTCTTTGTTTATATTGTTGACACTGTTACAGGTGTCCCCTATTTCCCCCCCCCAACCCCTCTCCACCAAGCCCCCGGGCCCACGCCCCCACCCCCGCCTTGGCCACACTGCCCTCTGTGTGCACGGGCTGTGCGTGTCTCTTCTTCGGCTGATGTCGTCCAGTGCCTGCACCCCCTCCCCTCTGAGATCTGCCGGTCTGTTCCGTGTGTCCCTGCCTCTGGTCTTCCTGTGTTTGTCACTTCATGTCGTGCCTTAGATTCCACGTATGAGTGAGACCGTGTGAGATTCCCTACACGTCTTTTAAAGTTTATTCCCAGTATTTTTCTTTTTTGGTCATTGCCCTTGTCGCTGAAGCATTTCTTGCATCTTCTCGCTGGTTGGTGTACTTGAAGGTTATGATATTTCACATGCTAATTTTGCATCCAATCACATCGCTGAGTTATATTCCTTTTTTATGTTTTTTTTTAAGATGTGAATTATTTTTTAAATGAAGCTCTCAGACTTTAAGGGGAGAATGCACATTATAGCAAACTCCCCACCCCCCCAAGCCCTAGGGTAAATGGCTGTTTCTTTCTTTTTTTTTTTTTTAAAGATTTTATTTATTTATTTTTAGAGAGGGAAGGGAGGGAGAAAGAGAGAGAGAAACATCAATGTGCGGTTGCTGGGGACTGTGGCCTGCAACCCAGGCATGTGCCCTAACTGGGAATTGAACCTGCGATGCTTTGGTTCGAAGCCCAAGCTCAATCCACTGAGCTACGCCAGCCAGGGCAAATGGCTGTTTCTTAACCCAACAAGCTCACGAGTGTAGATGTTTAGAACAGTGCCCTGCGTGTGTAATGAGCTACTGGTGATACCGACCGTCCTAACACGGCCTCGAGTTTACACACAGGGTCTTGTCCCATTAAATCCTCACGACGACCCCGGGACGACAGAGAACAGAGTATTCCTTCCATTTCCCAGGTAAAGAACCCGAAGGTCAGAGATGTGAACTGGTTTGTCAGAGGCCGTTTGTCGGGCAGTGCTGGGTCAGAACCCAGGTTTCTCGACACCGCACATCACGCCGTCTCAGAACGAGGGACGAGGCCAGTCCTTTGGCAAAGGGGAGGGCCCCTTGGAACCATTCCTCTGGGTGTGTCTTCTGCGTGTTCACATGAGCGTGTGATTAGCTGGGGCTCCCTGCCCTGCTCCATTCTGCGGATTCAGAATCCCTGGGCCGCTTTCGAGACCAGTGAGTTCTAATTAAAGTGAAAGGCCGGGCCGGGCCTGCATTTGTGTGGCTGCCTCGGTACCTCCCAAGAGAAGCAGAGGCTTTCCACACGCCAGGCTCCACCTCGGAGACGTCCACTCACGTTCCGGCCTTCTCTCCTATGTGTCCCTCGGGCCCAGGCGTCTAAACAGCCCGGCTGGGCCCAGGCCCGGAGGTTGGGGACGTGGGGAATTCCAGCACGAGCCTGCTCCCGCGGCTCTTCATTTCCTGGCGGTGGTCCTGCAGCTCCGGGCAGGAAGCGAGAACTCGGTGTTCCCCACCCTGCACCCGCCAGCTGGGATTCTGTGAATGCAGCTCGAACTTCGGTTGTTTCTGAAATGTGGTGCTTCTGTCTGAGCAGCCATCACACCTCGTTGCTTCATTGTTTTAGCTTGAAATAAAAGAAACTCCAGTAAATTTTTTGTATCAACTCCGATGAAACTGAGGATAATGGATTTTGAGAAGAAATAGGAATGTAACAGAATGAACTCATCTGTGCTGTTTCTATAAAGATTCTTACGTGAATCTTTGGAGAAAGAGAGAGAGAGGGAGGAAGGAAGGATGATAATCCTATTCCCTCTTCCAAGCGACATAATACTCAGAGCAGAAGTGGGCTGGATGTACCCCGTAGGTGCTTTTCACCTGGATGAAGGTTGTGGTTGTCCCCTCACCTCGGGGGCTGCTTCAGGGTCTTTGTCAGGCTCAGGCCTCCACAGAGGAAAGCTGTTGAGCTCCTTTATTGCACCGTGCAAGCTGCCCTCTGGTTGTTGACCCTGCCCTGGATGCACCACGAGCTGACTTACCTGAGCACCAGGGGACTTGCCCTGAGTGTGACCCAGTCGGACCCGAAAGCCCGACCGCTGCGTGTCGGCCGCAGCAGGTGGGTTCTGGGCAGTGGGAAGGGCCGGGTGCCCCCAGGTTGGTAGCAGGTGAGGCAGGCAAGGAGGGCCATCTGTCTGCGGTGTCCTGTCTCTCTACCCAGGGAAGTCCCTTCCCTGTTCAGTTCTCACCGCTCCCTCCTCGCCACATGGCTTCAGTCTGGACAGGGGACCCTCTGGACAGCTTCCTCCTCGGGCTCCGAGTTCCGTTCCTTCTGCAGAGCACCCCAGGACAAAGAGCCCCGGCCTGAAGCAGCCCCTTCAAGCTCCTGGCCCAGCTCCTCACTGTGTCACCATCATCATCATCACCACCACCATCATCGTCAGAGCGGCAAGAGTGTACATGTATGGGGTCCTCACTATGTGCCAGGTTGGCTGTTGGCTGTTATAAAGGTGTGACTTGGGAAGGTCCCATTTAATAGTCAACGCCTGTGAAGGGGGCACTGTTACTACTCCCGTTTCCCAGGTGAGGACACCCTGGCCCTGAGGGGTCCCAGGCTGGTGCTGAGGGGCGAGGCTGTGACCATGACCACAGGGACCAAGCTCTGAACCGCACACACACACCGTGCTACCTACTGCGCTACGCCGGCAGGGGCCGTGCTGCTCTGTCCCCCTGCCTCTCGGGCCGAGACCTCCCTCCCTCACTCATTTCCTGACGCAGGACCTCGATGACGGCCTGTGACTCCAGCAGACTGGCCAGACACAGTGTAGCCAAGTGGGGGCTCCACGGGACAGCAAACCGCCTCTTGTTAGGGACAGCGGCCCCGGGGCAGGAAGGGGAGCAAGGAGTCAGAAGTGCCAGGGATGTGGGCCAGCCCCAGAGACACTTGGGCTCGAGTTCTTGCTTCCAGTTTCTGTTTCCCCCGGGGAGTCACCCCGGCACCTGCCCCCTCCTGCAGGTAGAACTCCACCGCGCACAGGGGCCGGCTCCATCCTTGGAGGCCACGGCAGGGTGACGTCTCTCAAGGAACCGCGGTGAACCTGGCATGTCCTCTGCACATTCACCACACCAGAGGCGGGTGGGGGCTCATCAGCTGTGCTTTGGGCCTTGTGCCCTGAATGGGTGAGGTTGGCGCATGGTCTTTGCTGATTGAACACAGTTTGTCGGGAGGATGGGGTCCCTGAGACTGCAAGGTGTGAGAGCAGTATGTGGGCCAGACCTGCTTGCTACTCCCATAATTATTCAGCAATCACAGGGCTGTTCTGGTTACTTATTGCTGTGTTTCAAAACACCCTAGAGCTTGGTAGCTTAAAACAGTAATTATGTTTCTCTCCGTCTCTCATGGTTTCCGTGGGTTGGGCATTTGGGAAGGACTCCGTTGGTCTCTGCTCCGTGCAGTGCCAGCTGGGGGGCCTGACCGGGCTGGAGGATCCGCCTCCAAGGGGACTCCTTCCCAGGGCCAGCGTGCCGGGGCTGCCGGCTGCGGGTCAGGAGCACAGCCAGGGCCGGGGCCTCAGTTCCTCTCTGCGTGGGCCTCTGCGTGGGCAGCGTGGGCTTCCGCACAGAATGGGAGTTAAGTACTCAGAGCCAGCGTCCTGCGAGAGAAGGAGTGGACGCTGCCACTAGCTCACAGCCTGGGTCTGGACACAGTGGACAGACGGCAGGACTGCTCTCGTTCACGGAGTCGCGGAGCCCAGCCTCAAAGCACGGACGTACAGGCTTCCCTTCTTGGAGACAGTGTGGTCAAAGAACTGGGGGGAAGATGCTGGGAAAATGGACAGTTGCGCCACGTAGAACAAAGGCGAGCTCATAGTTTCTTTACTCTCTGTGCCTTTAAGATACTCAGAAACACAGACTCAGGTGGCCAGGTCCGACCTGCGGGGTGTGAGGGGCTGCCCAGCCTGTAAGCTCGGGCTGAGCGCCTGCTGGGTGCCTGTCACCGTGCTGGGGACGCGAGGGTGGGGGCCTGAGTGAGGAGGGTCCTGCCTGTAAGCATCACACTCTGACACAGCAGGCAGGGCGTAGACACATGGGGAGGGGCCTGCACTCTACAGCCCTAAATGTCAAGGTTCAGAGCAAGGATTTCGAGCCAGGACAGATGTCACTCTCTGACTTGGAGAAATTATTTAGACACTAAGCCTCAGTTTCCCCATTAGCAAGGTGGGGAGACAAATGGTGCTTACCTCATACTGTTGATATTAAAACTATATAATTTAAATATATTTCTATAGGCCTGGTAGCAGGCAGAATCAGTGTTCTAGAGAGTCCACCGAGAGCTGGAAGGTTCTGGAAGACTTCATGATGGAAGCCTTCCTTCCTATAGCCATCTCAGGGTCTTCAGTAGGGTGCCCTGCCCACCACCCATGGGTGCCTTTGGCAAGAACAACTTCCAGACTTCCTCTGAAACCTGTCTGCAGGTCCGGACACCGAGGACTGCCCGCTCCTCCTCCACCCGACCACGTCTGGGTCTTCCGGGATGGCCGTTGTCTTCTCGGCTCTTCCTCTCTGTCCCGTTTCCAGACCCTTCCCCTCTGCCCCGCCCCCACCCCAGCTTCTGGCCTCCTGCCCGTCTTCCCCACCCTTCTCTGGAGGGCTCTCTCTCTCTCTCTCTGTCTGTCTCCAGTCCACTCTCCGGGACTCAATAGCCACATGTCTAGCCATTCTTTCTTTATTCTTTCAGAAAATCTTTTTTTGTCTCTTTTTAAAAATTATATGTTATTGTTTATGCTATTAGTGTTGTCCCAATTTTTTCCCCTTTGCTCCCCTTCACCAGCACCCCCTCAACCCCTCGGGCAACCCCTCGTGTGTGTCAGCAAATCTTCACAGGGAGGCCGTTCGGTGCTGGAGCCGGGCCCGGTCTCCGCCCTGCGGGACGTGCACATCCGCTGGGGGCTGTTGCACCGTTGAGCACTTAGCTACGATCGTGACAAAGGCCACTAAGGAGAGGACATGTCCACCCAGGAGGCTGACCGAATTCCTCTCCGTGGTCAGGAGAGGCCTGAAGAATTCGGGTCCGAGGCGAGGGAGTGGAGGGCTGAGTCAGGACGCAGCGGGCGAGCGGAGAGCTGTGAGAAGGCCGGTGTCGGTGGTGGGCTGCAGGAGGGGCCGGGGGAGAGCAACGTGGAATGAGGCTGGGGGGGGGCGCCTGTTAGAGGTGGGGCAACACTGCAAGCTTGAGAAGGCTGCTCCTCATCGTGCTTCTAAAGGAGGGGGCACGGATGGCTTACTGTTCCAGAATTATCTTTTTAGGGTGTTTGTGTAGCAGACGGCTTTGGAAGCTGGAGACAGGGTCTCCCCAGTGGAGGACAGGCGTGTGTGCGGTCCAGTGTCATAATGAGCACACGTGTAACCACATCAGGCGAAGGTTGGGTGGGTTTGCTCAAAGCCCGTGGTAGGAGGCTGGGGTTTCCTAAGCTCAGAGTTCCCCTGCACGCGCAATATCACCTGGGCACGGCCCCAGGCCCCTGCCTTGGACTTGGCGTTGAGGTAGACCGATCTGACCGGGAGGCGCAAGCTGCCTGCTGTGCCTTGAGTAGTCAAGTCCTTTGTCTCGGGCCCAGGAGTCTCGTGTCTCCTGCCAGCATCCAGGAAACCATGGCAGGCCACCTTGTCAGAAAGCAAAGGTAAAGTCTCTGAGCCCTCAGTTCATGACAACGGTCCTACTTACTGCCTTTCAGTAGGGCCACTGCGACACCCCCCACGTCCCATCCTTGCCAAACACCTGCCTCTCGTGCCAGGCCCCCCTTGACGTCCTCTAGAGCAGAGATAATTCACCCCAGACTCCCCGCACGGTCCCCCACAGCCCTGGAGCCCGGCGCCTCCCTCCCTACCCTCACCCCTGCTCCAGCTCAGGCGGTCACTGCCCCTGCCCACGGCCACTCTCTTGCAGCTTTGGTCTTGCCGGGCTGTGCCCTCTGCAAGGGGCACCCTCCTCTCCTTCCACCTTCTGAGGCCAGGACCCTGTCTCCCCTCCTCCATAAGGTCTTCCTAGAGCCCAGTCTCCCCTCACTGTCCCCCACTCTCCTCATCTTCTAGAGTCTTCTGTCCTTCTGCTGTGTCTTGTGGCTACCGGGCAGACCCCACTCTGCCACTCCCAAAGGTCTCCGGCCACCGTTTCCATGATCTCAACCCCTGGAGCACGTGCCCTCCGCAGGAGCCCAATAGACGAGGGACACGTTGAGGAGCTGAATTGCACAGCGAGTGGTCCCGCTGGAGGTGGGGTGGAAGGGCCCTGGAGCAGGAGAGGCATTCCAGGAGAGAAGGGGGGCGGGGGGGGGGGGGAAAGGCAGGAAGGTGCGAGTTGCCAGGGCAGGGGGAGCAAGCACTTCGGGTGCCACGGAGATCACGAAGGTGGGCCGACAGGGCTGGGACTGAAAAGGTGAAGAAATGAGGCCCAGGACTCAAGGGGCCCTTGGCCATTGGGGTCTAATTCCCCTCTGAGGGCCGAAGCCCAGGCGACTCCTCTCCAGGGTCTGGGCTCCTTGGCGAGGAGCCTCAAGAGGTTGGTGCTCTGGGCAGCCCCTGTCCCTCCTCCTGCCCACCCCCCGCCCCTCCGCCTGCGTCGGCCATCAGAGCCTCGCTTGCGGCCCCAAAGCCTCGCATTGACGCGGGCCCGCGCGTGAGTCAAGCCTGCGTCACGGCGCCCCGCCGCCAGGGTGGCCTTTCGGAAAGCGAGGGAACAGCGCGCGCTGCGCTCCGCCCAGCTTCGTTCCGCTCCGCAGAGCCCGGCGTGACCAGGCTCCGACTTCTGCAACCCCACGCGCTCCCTCTGCCGCTGCACCTGGGTTCCCGGACCGCTTCCCGGAGCACTGAGCGAGCCGCGGGCGGGAGCTGGGCCGGGACCAGCGGCGAGGGAGGGAGCGAGCGAGAAGCCAGCAGAGTCGCGGACGCGCGGCTCCGGGTGCCCTCCCAGCCCCGGCCCCTGCCGGTCGCCGCCAGACTCCAGCTGACTGTGGGAGGGGCCGTGCGCCCGCCACCCGTCGGGGACCGCAGGTGCTCCGTGGGAGTGCAGGGGGTCCAGTCCGCGCGACGGTTCACGCGGGACAGGTGAGTCGCAGGCCGCGCCCTGCCTGGCTTTGCCAGGTCAGCCACCGCAACTTTAGCTGTTCCGGCCCCGCCCCAGCCAGGAAGGCCTACGAACCCGGGTGCAAGGCGGCACTGCTCTTGTATCCGCCCGGCTCTGCGCGGGCCCTGGCCCCTCCCGCCTCTCCTGCCTCCGTTGCCTGGCGACGGAGCCCCGGGGCTGCGCTCCTCCGGCGTTTCCGGGGTGCCTAGCGCCGTGCTCACGAGTTGGACACCTGACGCCGGCTTCCGGGGCCCTGATGGGCCCAAGAACTCCGGAGGAAATGGGGCAGACTTGCAGAAACAAGCGCCCGGGGCTAGCCGGGAGGAGGCCCGGCGGGTCTCCCATCCTGGAGCTGCGCGCCCTGGGCGCAGTTCCTGCGGGGAGGCATCGGCGCGGCTGGAGACCCCAGCGGAGCCGCTAGGCTTCAGGCCCGTGACCTTGACAGTATCATTGGCAGGAGAAGCAGAGCGCTCACGCCCGAGATGAATATTTAATCCCCCGTTCTGGGGCTGGTCCTTGCTGGATTCGGAGCTAGCGGGGAGCCTATCCTCCCTCGAGGGAAGCGCATCTGGGAACGGAATGGCGGAGACGGGGAACGTGCGCGGGGTACAGGTCTGGAGGGGGCGCCGTCTCCGGAGAGAGGCCTCTGCCGCGTTTATACCTGCGCGCACGGGGCTCGGCTCTCTAGCGACGCTCGCAATGCTCCAGGGGCGCTGCCGCCGGAAGGAAGCCCGGTGTTTCCTTTTAAAGCCCGAACAGCCCTCTGGGGCCGCGAGTGTCAGAAACCCGAGGTCACTCCGCTTAGAGGAGGACCCCCGTCTCTGTCAAGAGGTATTAAAAAAAAAAAAAAACAATTTGACCCCCTCCTCTTTCCTTTGGTAAATATTATAACGAGTTCTTTGGATTAGGGACTTTCTAACCGGAGCTATATTTGGGGCCATTCTGCTGTGAGCAGGAGGCAGGTGGGGTTGGGGAGATCTTTTGAGGGCACTGGCCCTTGTGAACAGGAACTTCTAGAAACTAAGAAGATCCTGTAACGGCTCAAAAAAAAAAAATCAATCAAAACTTTAGTTAGGTCCTGTGCAGGCTGTGCAGACGTCCGTCTGTCTGGAGAACACGGTCAGAGTGTGCGGAGGTTAGCCACGGGGGCTTCCTGTGTCTCTGGCCGTGCTTACATTATCGGTGATCTGGTGAGGTGGACCCAGCGCTGGGCAAGAAGGCTTTGAGGTCACACCTGGTTGTCCTTGGCCGAGGCCCCTCCACGGGGACCGTCAGAGGCTCCAGCCTCTCTGCTGGCTTTTTCTCGAATGGAGCAGCTGTGGCTAAGTAGGTGGTGAGTGTCGGTGAATCCCTAGCCTGGAGGTGACTCAGTGCAGGAGGCAGATCGTGCCGCCCGCCCCGCTTGGAGGGAGCTGGCTTGGCCTGAGTCACTCGCGGAATTGCCTCCGCTGCTTGTGAGCTGAATGGAGTTCAGTGCCAGGGCTTGGGAGTGGGAATGGCCGGCGATGGGGACCCCTGACGCCAGCGTCGGGGGTGGGCAGGTACTCCCAGGGGGAGCTAAGCGGAGCTCAGGCTGCCTGGATCCTGGGCAAGGGTCCTCGGGCGCTGAGCCCTGGGAAGGGCAAGCAGGGCCAGGTTGGGCGTGAGAGGGAGGCTTGTGGTTGTGCTCAGACGGACCGGTGCTCTGCCACGTGCCAGGAGGGTGACCTTGGACGAGCCTCTCTACCTCTGGAGCCTGGGCTTCCTCGGTGGAGAACCAGGGATGCCTGAGGTGCCTTTGCCGCAGGCTCCTTCTGAGCCCAGTGCGGGCCGGTGGCAGATGTGCCAGGCAGGTAGCAGATGCGCCGTCGTGAAATGTGATTTCCCCACCTCTTCCTTCTGGGGCCTTAACCGGAAGCGTTCTGTCTCTCCCTGCCCTTGCTCCTTGGTGTGAGGGGGAGTGGAGACGAAAGGAAGTGACAGACTTCACTCGTGGTTGTTGAGAAGGACACCGTAGCTCAGCTGCAAACCGACCTACCTCTGACCCTCGCTTCTCCCCAGGAGACCCCGAGCGGGGAAGCCTGAGGAAGGGCCCGGCAGCAGCGGTGGCAGCGGGGGAGGGGCAGGCTAGCCTTCGCTGCTGGGTCTGCGGATGCCCTGGGCCGGCTGCAGTGGCTCCTGCAGAGACCTTGACTCTTGAGGATTGTTCATGGCTGTGGCCTGGCCCCAAGTTGTGGCACCTGCTGGGAGGACTTCAGGGGCCCTTGCCCTCTGATCTGGTCTTGCCACCCTGCTCCCCACCTGTCCCATCTGTAGTGGAGTCGGAAGCTGCAAGACCGCTGTCCAGGGAGAGGTGAGGCTGGCCCTTCCCAAGGGGGAAGGAGTGCGCCCCCTGCCTGCCCTGAGGGGTCCCGGGCCCCTGGCTCCCCCCTCTGGAGTGTGTCTGGACTTGGTGCTCCGCTAGGGTGTTTGCTCAAGAGTGGAGGAGATCAGGGGATCCCCAGGGCAGCAAGGAGGCTCTGTGGACCCAGGGCACTCTCGTTTGCTCCTGGAACCACGTGCGTGTGTTTGCACACGTGGGGGGGGGGCTGTGCACCCTGGAAATCAATGCCCTCCCCGTGCGATCTGGCGAACTCCGAGGGTGCTAGGGACAGAGAGGAGAGGAGGCCGAGAAGCAGGCTTCCCTCCCTGGGCACCTTCCCTCCCTCAGGCCCCTTTCCTGTCTGGCTGAGCTGCAGGGTGACAATTCATCACTAATCCCTTTAAAGCCGCTAAGATAAGCAGCAGCATACTTTAAAGGGAAGATGAATTTAGGCTTTTTTTCCCCCCTAGAACCAGGTCTGAGTTATCACTCACTCCCAGGCTGGGCTGCAAGAAGTCCTCACTGTCACACATCTGGAGTGCGGGGACAGGACAAAGAAAATTGTCGCTCGGCCCCTGCAAAGTGGTCTCACATCGGCCTCCCTCCGCTGGTGTCCCCCGGGTTCCAAGGACAAAAGCACAGTCCCACGGGCAGATCTGCATTAGTGCACTCCCCCGCACCGGGACAGAGGCTGTGGGGACGTGCCCGCTTCCCCAGCTCGCAGGAGGGCGGGTGCCGTCCTGGAGTCTAACAGTGCATGCCGCACTTGGCACCCAGCGCCAACATCCAGATTTTCACGGAGGCTTCCGCGCTGTGCTAAGTGCTTTATTCGCACGCCATCTCGCTTAATCTCCACTCCGTCCCAGGAGACAGATGCTGCACTCGGCAGTTTTGAAGATGTGGGACTTGAGGTTCAGAGAGGTTAAATAACTTGGTCAAGGTCGCCCAAGAGGCGAGTGGCGCCCCGAGAGTTTGAACTCTGGTCTGTCAGGTTCCAAACTTCGTGCCCTTGACGATGCATGTGCTATGTCTCCATCCTAAGTCCTTTACGCACGTTTGCCGGCCCCCAGCATTTACCCACACGAGGTTGTCTAAGCCCGCGGGTCCCGTTCTCGAAGCTCAGGCCCGGAGGAAGGAGGCAGGGAGCCTCTGCCAATGGGAAGCTGGTACAGAATGAACGGACCTCCACTTGAGAAAGGTGTGGGGAATGCAGTCCGTGGTTCCGCGTGGGCTGGAATCCATCCAGAAGAACGTTCCTGGCTGTGTCTGGGTGCCTTGTTGTCACGTGTGCATTTCTCTCCCTGACTTCTCGCCGTCCCCGCCCCCACCTCATTCCCTCACAGTTTGCCCAGGGGCCGGGCTGGGGCCGGGGCTGGGGCCGGGGCAGGCTGGCTGTGGCGGGGAGGGTTTCTGCATCTGCAGAGTCAGGTGGGAACTCTGGTGTGTCAGGTTTCTCTGCTGGCGAGCACGAGCCAGGGACGTCGCACAGCAGCAGGTCCCGCTGAGATCCTGGAGCAGAGCTGCAGACAAAGCTCCAGGGGTGTTTGCAGCAGCTGCCCGAATGGGAATGGCGTCAGCTGCTCAGAGGGTCGCTGCTAGGGTCCAGGGCTCCTCCCCCGGGAGAGCCCACCCTCCTCGCCTTCAGGGCTCTGCCACTTTGCATCCTAGGCAGTTCTGGGAAACCTGGCGTGTGCTTCTCCCCATCTCCTCTCTCTCTGAGAAATAAATGTCCATGCCGGAGGAACAGTCCCACACTGCCCCAGCCTGCCCAGCACCTCCAAGCCACCTTGCTCTGGGCGGGAAGTTCCTGTACCTGCGGGTGGATAGTTGCACCGGAAGCACTAATGTTGCCCCCTGCCCCCAAGGACACAAGGGGTTCTTCCCAGACACCCCTGCCCCCCAGGCAGCCATTTTGTGGGCTGGGAGCCCCTCGATAATCCCACCCCCACCCCAGCACGAGTCATTTAAAAAATATAAACATTGTGCATCTATGAATAAATCCAGGTATTAAGAAACATAATTAGATATTCAGGGTGCAGAAAACTCGTGAGAACAGAAGCTCAGGCACAAGCTGGATTGCCGGACGACCTTATTCTCGCGTTCGGAACCAGGCACACTCCTTAGGGAATGGCTCTGGGTCAGGTGAGTTCTGGGCAGCCCTGGCTCCCAGCCTGGGAGGTGAGATGCGGGCCTGTTTGCTCTGTGGCCCCTCGGGAGAACAGAGGGCCCGGGGAAGTCAGGCCCCCGCTCCCCAGCCTGGGGCCACCTCGCCAGCGCCGATCCCACTGAGCCGCCACCCCGCCTTCGACTCAGGGCTCCCTAGAAGATGAGCTGCCTCTCGCTGCAGCCCGTCGTTTCTAACTGCCGGTTTAATGAGCGTTTCTGCAGGGTTCTGTGCACCGCTAATTTGCCACCTATCCCAGCTGCAAACAGAATTCATCGGTGCACACCCCAAATTCCTGCTGGCTGCACCGTCCCTTTAATTACAAGACACCTGGGCTCCTGTGGCTTTAAGCCCCACTCCAGGTGTGGAGTGCTGTTTGATAATGCTACCTTTCAGGAGATGTGAACGCATCTGGTGGAGTGGCTTCCTCAGGTGTTCCCAGGTGAATATACAGTGAGGACATGGACCTTTTCCTTCCCCGCGTGTCTACAGGGCAGAGTGGGGATTCTCCTGCGCTGGGCGATATGGACTGGCTCCCAGGGTGGTCTGGCAGGCGCTGTCCACGGTCCTGGCACGCCGCTGAGACACCCTGCCTGCTGGTCACTTGGGGACTCCTTTAGAACAGCTGGAAGGAATCTCCTTGACCGGTTCCCCAAATTGCATTAGGTTGCTGGCTTTGGGAAAGGAGCCAGCCAGCGGAGGAGGCTCCTGACCCAGGGAGAAATGGTGGAGGCCAGGCTTGTCCCACCGTCCGTCGGCTTGCTGGATGAGACTCGGGTGAACGCTTTGCAACGAGGCTCAGTGTGTTGGGGAACTCCCTGACTGGTGCCACAGGTGGGTGGCACGTGGCCCAGTAGGTGGGACACCCTCATCCTTTGGAGTAGCCTGAAGCTGCCTAGGGTGCTGGAGCCCCCTCCACGTGCCCCGGTGTGCCATGCCAGTTCGCTCCCTGCCACGGGTCAGACATGCGTGCAAAAGACTGGGAAGCTCTCCTGTAGCGGGAAGAACGTGGGCTGCAGAGTTTGGGAGACCATGGTTCAAATCCCCATTCTCCCCCATTCATGGTGAGTCATCTTATTTAATTTTTTTAGTCCTCACCTGAGGATATGTTTATTGATTTTAGAGAGAGGAGGCGGGGTGAGGGGGGAGAGAGAGAGAGGGAGAGAGAGAGAGAGAAGCATTGATCGGTTGCCTCCCTCATGCACCCTGACCAGGGAACCGAACCTGTAAACTTTTGGCGCATGGAACGATGCTTTGACCAACTGAGCCACTTGGCCAGGGCGTGGCTGGGTAATCTTGGGCCTGATATTTGTCTTGCCCAGGCTTCTTTGTCTGTAAAATGAGAATAACAGTTCGCCCCAAGTTGGTGGGGGGTAAATAACATCTGTAAGCATAGTAGGACTTCAAAGATGGCGGCTCCCTCCGCTGTGTGCTGCGGCTGGTCCCAATGGGAGCTCTTTTCTGCCCGGCCCTTCACGAAGCGGCCGGCGAGGAAGCAGACGAACGTTTCTGGTTCTCAGGAAAGAGGCGTCATGGTGGGCGGTAATTAAGGGTTCCTCACCGCTGCTTCTTCAAGGGCTCTTCAGCAGTCTGGTGGGCAGCTCAGGTAATTGGACACCCTGGGCTCCCTCCGTGTCTGCCGCTCCGTCCGTCCGAGACAGGAGAGAAGAAGTGGCTTTCAGGAAATCCAGGTCAGAGGAGCTGGGCAGATGCTGCGAGGACCCATCTGTCACCACCCAGCGCCTCCTGCGAGTGAGAGAAGGAGAGCGAGGCCTTCACGCCTCGCTTCTGGGCATTTTATCTTCACATCTCATCTTTAAAAATATTCTGGCTTCCAGATTGGGACGGTCTACCTGTCCGCGCCCTGGCGCGCCCTTCAGCGCCCTCGAGTCATCCGCTTACCTCTCTGTGAAACCTGGGCCTCGTCTACCAGCCTGGCCCCCGGGGCCCCGCCCTCTCATACCCACCCTCCCTGTCTCTTCCCTGGTGCGACAGCAATCCCTGTGAACACAGGAGGGTCCCCTTACTCCCCTGCCCAGGAGCGGCCACCAGCTTCCCGTTGGCCCTGAGAGCAACCCCCCTCCACCCCGGTGCTTTCCGTGGCCCCCGAGTCCTGCCTGCTCAGGGGTCCGGCTCGCCCCCATCTCAGCGCCGCCCCCCTTGCTCAGGATGCTCTGGGCTCTGAATGTGGAGCCCCTTCTTCCTGTCCTTCTTCTCATCAGTGGCGCCCGGTCCTGCCTCGGGGCCTTTGCGCTCCCTGTCAGCGCGGCCCTGGGTACTTCCCCGGCACGTGCACACGGCTCTACCCGGCCTCCCTCAGAGCTGCTCGCCCAGCCCCCTCTGCATTGCAGCCTCCCCGCCTCACCCCATCCCCTCCTACCCTCTATTACATATTTACCTGGTATCTTTGTGTATGCTACAGACACAGTATATTCCTGTGCACTGTGAATTACACATTTGTCTGCGGTATCTGTCCCTTTGCACCAGGATATAGATCCCACAGGGCAGGAACATTATTTGCTCGGTTCTCTGCCCTGCTAGGGCCTGGACCGTGCTCAGTGTTCAGTAAGTATTTGTGGAGGAAGGAGAGGAAAGGAAGGAGGGGGAGAAGGAGGGGGAGAAGGAGGGGGAGATGTGGAGAGGGGTTTTTAGGATCCCCTAGTTACACTTCAGCAGAATCTCTAGTTCACAGGGGTCCCTGGGATCCCCCTTCTTCTTCAGCCCATGAGGGAGGTGGGTGGTCTGTGGGAGCCCTGAGCTCCTGCATCCGGCCACCCCCCCCCCCCCGAGTCCCCGGGCACCTGCTGCTGTGCCACGTCGGGGCCAGGACACTGTGGGACAGGGGGTGGGCGCACACCTGTTCCTGGTTGAGCCCCCTCCCCCCTGTGCTCCCGTGAACCTGGTGTTGGCCTATGGTGTGTCCCCTGCACAATCTCATTTGATCCCCGTGCCTCCCTGTGAGGTCGGAGCCCCGTTCCCATCATCTGAGGGCCGGGAGCTGCAACCGAGAGAGGCTGTGTGCTTTCTCGAAGACTCATGGCTAGTCAGAGGCCCCGGGGCTCGAACCCGGGTTTCCCGGGCCCAAAGCCCATGACCCTTCCGTGACAGCCATGTGCTCTTGGAGTCAGAAGGTCGGCGGGGACCCGGGGCCTCCGCTTCCCGACGGTGCTCCTCATCGTGCCGATTCCACCGTCCATACTTGCGTGCACTGTCCCGGCTTCGAGTCAGGACGTGACGCACAGTCAGCGACACCTCAGATTGGCTGTTGGTCAGGAGGCTGTGAGGACCTAGTTGGGTAGAAACCTCCCATTGGCCCTTTCCAGTGAGTTCCAGAAAGTACCAGCATCAAAGGGCCTGAAGGTCAAGGGAATGTAGGTCGTCCATCCCTCTGAGCCTCTCCTGCCTCGTTTGTCGATGGGCGTGATCGTGGTCCCGACCCCACACCGCTGGTAGGGGGTGGGGGGGGGTTAAAGCAGGTGATGCCTGCTCCAGAGTCTGCCCTCAGGGGCACCGCCTGCCTGCTACTCTTGTCCGTGTCACTGTCACCACACCCGCTGTGCCGTCGGAAGTTCCCTCAGCACCTGAACTCCAGCACGAGGTCATGCGTCCCTGGGGCGGCCGTGGTGCTGGTCTCGCTGCCTCCCCCCCGGGCATGTATTTCCCCCACGTGAAGCGGTGAAACTGAACCAAAAGACTGGGCTGGCACTGGCCCGCCCACGTTTTCCGGTGCCGGTTCCTGCCCCCACCCCTGCCGACCATCTGCCCGTTTTTCTTGCTTCTCTTCCTCTTGACGGAGAAAAACAAAACGCCGACTGCCGAGAACACGCAGGAGCAGGGGACGGGAAGGTGCGCTGTGCTGCGGACCGTGCACTGGCTCCTGAGCCCCAGCCGCCGTTTGGACCTGGCCCCCCCGCCCCCGGGACACTCGGGGCTGAGCCTGTGCCCATCCGGTGCGTGTTTCCCGGCGGGGAGGATGGATGCCGTCTACAAAGCGGAGAAAGTGGGGCAGAGGAGAGTCGCTCCTTTGTGAGAAGCCCGCAGTCAGGGAGCAAGGGTCAGGCCTTAGCTTTGCACTGCCGCTCGGGGCACCCGTGGGCACCTGGTGTTCCTGGGATCAGAACGCCGCAGCCGCCGACGGGAACAAAGTGGAAGCTGGGAATTACATCAGACTCTAGAAAAGTCGGGGAGCTCAAGCATCAGGCCCTCAATTCGCTCATTCAGTCCAGTCATGTCATTTCCTGCGCACACGTCATAGTGAGACACCAGGACGTGGCCTCGCGGAAGCCAGGGTGGCTTCAGGCCCCGTAAATCCGGGAAGCGGAGTGAGAGGTGACCGCTCCGGTTATTCGGCTTCTCAGTCAGGCTTTCCTTCTCTTCCCCCTTCCCTCCATGTGGTAACCAGACACGGAAGGGAGGTGGGCCCTGGTCCCTGGTGTGCAGATGCATCAGGAACGGAGAGCTGGCTTCCAATGCGGGGTCCTCCCCACATGGGCGCCGGAGCTACGCTCCGCCAGAGCCCCCCACCCCGACTGGGCGTGCAGCTCCCCTGGAGGTTCAGCCGGCTCCCTCGGCAGATCTGTGAGCTCCCCGGACCCACCTCTGTGTTTCAGAGGTAAAGGCAGGGGGGAGAGAGAGATTGCACTGTTGGTGGCAGCAGGTGGTTCTTGGGGAGGCAGGGACCCTGGGACATTCGTGAAGTGCCACATTCGGTCCCGTGTGGCCCGGGCATGGCACTCAGGAAGGGAAGCAGCCGTGGAAACAGCCAGCTGCATGAGAAGGCCAGATGGCAAAAGCCTAGGAGAGTATCCCAGGGAGCAGGCTGAGAAGGGGAGAGAAAGGACATTCATTCTCACTTGGGGACGGCAGACGGCTTCATGGAGGCCAGGCGGTGGACCTTGAGCCGCCCCTCCGAAGACAGGGGGCTTCAGGGGGCAGAGGATGGGGCGGGCCGGGGAGGGGGGCCCAGGGGAGGAGCAGTAAATGCCACGGCAAGTCGGCGCCAGGCCCCATGGCATTTCAGGGAGCTGCCCCCAAAGGCCTGGAGGAGAAGTGCGCTGGGAGCCTGCTCAGCGTCCAGCAGAGGGGGGGTCCAGACCAGAGATGGGGTGTGGGAAAGAGGGCCGATCTGGACTCGCTGACGGGCCCCGGTGACTTTTGGGTGGAGGATGCAGGACGGAGAGGTCAGGAACGGTGCTCGCGCGCCCGCCTGGGTGTCCTGGGCGAGGAAACCCAAGGAGGGCAGCCGCCCGGCCGAGGCCAGGGCCTGCCAGCAGCGGTGTGCTCCAGGTGACCGCCCGAGGTTTCAGTGAAACAATTAAAAATAATTTGGAGGGCAATTTGTGTCTCTGATCACAGTGACCTGGTTTGGGCTCGGTGGAAGCCCCAAGGCTCTGAGGTAATTAGGGGAGTTTGTCGGGGACGAGACAGCTTGTCACGCGGAAGTCAGGAGGCTGGCAAGGTCTCCGAGAGAGGACCCCGACCTCGCTGCCGTCTTTGCCCACGTCAGCCTCGGACTGGACCTTGTTTTGAGGGCCTGGGGTCTGGGGGCTGGTCACAGCTCGGCTTCCCTGATGCAGAGGTTTGCACTTAAAAATGCCGCCGTGGCTGGTGTAGCTCAGTGGATTGACCACGGGCTGCGAACCAAAGCATCACAGGTTCAATTCCCAGTCAGGGCACATGTCTGGGTTGCAGGCCATGACCCCCAGCAACCACACATTGATGTTTCTCTCTCTCTCTTTCTCCTTCCCTTCCCTCTCTAAAAATAAATAAATAAATAAATTTTTTAAAAAAATGCAGAGCGCTCTTTCCAGAGCAGAGGGGACCAGAGGGGAGCTGGCGAGGCCTGTCCCATGGGGCTCGGGGTCTGTGGCCACCTTGGCTGCCTGCTTTCCCAAAGACGTGGCCTCTCCACTCGGCTCCCTAGGGGTCTGACTTGGAAAATAAGAGGCTCCCTTGAGTTACATGGTAAGACCTTCCCAAGGGAGAGACCCCCCCCTGACCCCAGCAGGCAGCTCAGGGGGCGCTGGCTGTGAGGGGCGGAGGGGCTCCGGCTCAGCCTGGTCTGGGGCGAGCAGCCGCCCACACCCCTTGAGGTGCTGGCCGAGAGCTGTGCTTGGAAAGTTGTTGTGAAGCCCTCCGCCCCCAGACAGGAGATGTTTTTCTCTGTCTGCCTCCTAGTCGGTGTTTTTCTTCTCTTTTTAGGAAGATGCACAGTTCGGCGGCTCAGTCCTGCCTCCCTCACATGCGCTCCTCTGAGCTGCGAGCCGCACAGTTGCTAGGTGACAGGGCTTCTTGGCTGTCCAGCCCCTCCGTATGGTGCTTGGAGCGATGGACGCGTCCCTGGCAGAGAATGCCACGGAACGGCACCTCACGTGCTGCTCCCCAAAGCAACCTCCCAACCTGCCCAGCTACCCCCGGGGGGGATTCCAGTACAGCTGGGGCGGCTGTCAAAGTGTCCCCATGACACCCCAGTGCACCCTCCGTGGGTGAGGGTGGCCTGACAGACAGGCCCAAGAGCCTGCAGAAGCCAGAGCCTGGGGCACGCCAGGCCTCCCTGTCACCCGGGTGCATGGGGGCACTCCCTGGTCATATGCAAAGCTGAAGGGGCCTCAGAGGCCACCCAGACCACCCCCTTTCACTCACAGGGCAACTGAGGCCCCGGAGGTCAGGCTCGCTGTGCCGGTTTGCCAGTTTGCGCGGTTGGTTGGTGGTGGGTCAGGCCCAGCAGCTCGCCGACCTTCTGATGCCTAGATCATGGCTGGCTCCCCTCCTGGGTCCTTCGCTGACCCTGGCGTTTGTCCCAGGTCATGCTTCGAGGTCACTGGCTGCGTGCACGTTGGATTCTGCGTGCGGGTCTGAAAGCTGGCCTTCGCCAGCACAGGGACCCCAGGCGGTGGGTGAGGTGGGGAGGGAGGGGTGTTCCCAGTCACTGCTGGTGCCACCTCCCCTTTAAAATCACAGAGAGAGCCCCAGAGCGAGGAGACCCGTGGGCCGTGCCTGCCTTCCCTGTTCTAGGTGCACGGGGTGCAGCAGTGCGGGAAATGAGCCGAGCGTTTCCTCTTGTGGGATTCATCCTTCCTGTAGGAGGGCCAGGCACTAAAGGGAGAAAGGACATCGGCGGGCCAGTGGTGGTAGGTACTTGCTGCAGACAGAGCGCGAGTGGGGTGGGCTGTGGGGCTGGGGCCCGGAGGGCTGCCATTCTGTGGTCCAGAAAGGCATCCCTGGGGAGGGGACATATGAGCAGAGGCACTCGGGGAATGAGGGACAGAATGAATGGGTGAAAGAAAGAAAGAAACGAATGGGAGCGCTCACACCCGGGCCTGTCTGGCTTCGAAGCCCCCGACCTTCGCCCCCACCGCCTTCGTCCAGTGCTCGTACCCCAGGGTCTGGCCCAGCACCGTTGGGCTGTTGGCGCGCTCTCTCTGGGCCTCCGTGGCCTCGTACATAAGCTGGGAATGGTGCTAGGGTCCCTTGAGCCCTCACATTTTAAGTGTCAGAGTCGGGGGTTGTCACCTGAGCACAGAAGGTTCTAGCTGCGACCGCAGCCCAGCCCTGAGCCTCGGCCTGCACGGTGCAGCCAGCACCCTGCGTCCTGCAGAGCCGCTGGTGCCCGGAGGCCCCTGGGCCCCCCCTGCATTGCAGGGTGCTCGACCCACCCGGGTGAGGGCAGTGCCGTCTGGGGAGAAAGGAGCCGCTCCTGTCGAGCTGTTTCCTGCGGTGCTGCCGAGGTAGCTCGGGCCCGACCACAGCCTGCTGATTCTGCCCTTGAGTCCTCCTGGCGGAAAGTGAAGCGTCCCCACCCCCAGCCCTTTCTCACGTTGGCCACCAGAGCTGCCACTCACGGGGCCATGTATGGAGTCAGCATCGAGATGAATTCTGCAGACTTGCGGAATCCCCCTTGCTTGTCTCCCGTGGCGGCAGGATGCGCAGTGAATCAAGCCTGATGCGCTGCAGTCGCTCTGATGAGATCCCGCCGCGGCCAGGAAGCTGGAGACGGGCTCTGTGTTGAGGTGCCCCACCCACGCGGTCTCCAGCGGGACCCCAACCCTTCTCCCCTGTCCAGCGTTAATAAAAATTCTCCGTGTCAGCTGTAGGAGAGGTGGGGAAGCTAGATGACAGCCATTGCAGGCGCCTCAGGTTCACTCCCTTTCAGGGCCCTGGGGACAGGGACCTGCTGGTGCTGGGGGCGGGGGAGGGGCTCATCCTGGGAGCCCCCTGGGCACATGGGCCTCCCCACAGCTGGTGCCCTGGGGCACCGTTTGCTTCTGCAGCAACCCAGGCAGCCCGAGGGCTGGAGGGCCCACGGACATACAGTCCCTCCTTGGGGGGACTCCAGGACACAGTGGGACAGTCAGCCGACCCACTGTGGAGTCCCAGCAGAGCTGCATGTCTTCTAGGGAACTCTGGGGTCTTCTAGGCAGGAGACTCTGTCCCGGTCACTCCAAAGCCCAAGACCCAGACTGTTCCTGGGGTGGCAGGGGGCAGTCACTGAGGACTCACTGTCCCCCTTGGATGAAGAGGACAGGGAAGTGTCGTCTGCCTGCATGTGGCCCAAGGCCTAGCCTGGGAGGGTTGGCTAACCCCACAGAACGGCGTGGACAGTGGTCCCCATCTGCCAGGCCTCCCCACTTCATCAGCAGGACCCGGCTGGCCAGGTCCCCTCGAAGTGCGGTCTTTGCTGGAGTCGGCCGGAAGGTCTGGGTCAAGTCCAGCGGGGAGGGCAGCTGGGCATGCCTCTGCTGCGCCGTGCCCTTGCCTGTGCCGTTCGGGCGGCCCGCCCCAGGACAGCAGACGGGAGCCGGCTTCCAGAGGCAGAGCGTCGCTTAGTTAAGTAATGACAGAGCCGGGCAGGTTACATCCCTAGAAAGATGCAGGGCAATGGCAGGCCAGGTGTCCGTGTGCTTAGTTTACAATCCTCTGCCTCCCCCTAACGAGGAGGTGCTTTGAAATAGGGCAGAACGCTGGTGCTTCGAAGGGCTCGCTTCCAGGGGCTTTATCTGTGTACGGGGCAGCAGGGAAGGTGGATGAGGCATGGCGGGGAAGGTGCCGCCTCCCCAGCCCCCCCGCCCCTGGGGAGCAGACAGCGTCTGCTGTAAAACTGTCCCTGAGGATGGAGAGCTGGTTCTTGGCCGAGGTGGCCCTCAGATAATGTCATCGGTGAGCGATGACCCAGGATTTGTTGGCAGCGAGCACACACCTCGAGGACTCTGGTGCCAGAACCCTGAGCCTGCTCAGCGCTCCTGCCTGGGGACAAAGGGGCCACAGGGGCTGGCGTCCAGGGGCCCCACGGTGACAACAGCCCCCCCCCCATGTTGACATCCCTTTGAATCACCTGGGGATCCTGCAAAAGTACAGAGAGAGGCTGAGCAGGGCTGGAGGGAACCTGGCACTCTGCATTCCTAACCAGCGCTGGTGATGCCGTGGGCCCACAGTGACGTTTTGAGCGGAAGGACCTTCGAGAAGGCAGCCGCTGGCTTCCCTGGGTCCCACCAGATGCTTTAGGCTCATGAGAACCAGAGGGCTTGGCCTTGGCCTTGGCCTTGGCACAACCTGCTCCACCCTGGTTGCCGATGGCCGTGGGGCCTCCCCACTCCACTCGGATCTGCTCTGATGGGAGAGAACACGGCTCCGTGGGCGACCTCGGGTTAGGGTTTGGTGTCCGCTGTGGCCTCTTCTGCCTCGTCAGGTTTGCCCTCTGTTGACGCTCCGATAAGGCCTGGGGGGAACTGAGTCTGCAGACCCCGGGCTCCTCGGTGGGCACCCCCGATGGGGAGACAGGCCAGCCCTGCGTGTGTGACAAGGGGTGGGTTCGGCTGTGCCCACCCGAGCCTCCCGCCCCTGTGGGTCTGGCCAGCTAACCCTGTCCCGCCCGCCTGGCTTCACAGGTCCCGAATGAGAAGGAGCTGACCACAGCCGAGTCCCGCCTTCTCTGCGCGCCGGGCAGCAGGGCCGCACGGCCCCGGTGGTACCGATGCCGAAGAACAGCAAGGTGACCCAGCGCGAGCACAGCAACGAGCATGTCACGGAGTCGGTGGCCGACCTGCTGGCCCTGGAGGAGCCCGTGGACTACAAGCAGAGCGTCCTGAATGTGGCGGGCGGGGTGGGCGGCAAGCAGGCGGTGGACGAGGAGCTGGACGCCGAGGACCGGCCGGCCTGGAACAGCAAGCTGCAGTACATCCTGGCCCAGATCGGCTTCTCCGTGGGCCTCGGCAACATCTGGAGGTTCCCCTACCTGTGCCAGAAAAACGGAGGCGGTAAGCGGCGGGCCGGCGGGCCTCGGGGTGCCCTGCCAATCGGTTGGGCTGAGGGGTGATGAGGAACACCTCCTGTCCGAGGCGGAACTGGAACCCTTGCAGGCTGGGGCTCAGGATGACAGAGTGAGGCTCCCCAGGACTTGCTAAGCGCTGATGCCTACCGAGATCCTGGCTGTCCTGGGTTCAAGTCCCCGTCCAGCAGTCAGCGGTCTGTGGTGCAGTGTCATCGCTCTGCACCTCATCCGCACAATGGGGATAATAGCGATTCCCGCCTGAGCAGGGTGGCTGGGAGGACGAAAGCAGGTTGACATGAGGCATGCTGAGCGCGGGATCTTACACACTGTAGGGAGCAACTTCGGGTGTTATGATTAAATGCTCACTAGGTGCCAGGCGCCATCCTAGGTACTTACTAGATGTTATTAGGCTGAAATAGATGAAACCGCCGATACTTGAGCATCTTGAAACGATCAAAGCACTGGTTTCGTACGGTTTAACCATCAACCATCAGATGCCCCAGCAACCCCATGTCAGTATCACCCTCATTTTAGAGACTGCGCCGCTGAGGCACAGAGAGGTTCGATGACTTGCTCAGGGCCACACAGCTAGTGGTAAAGTCAGGATGCAAGCCGGGACAGCGTGGCCCCAGGTCTAAGCATGCAGTCCCCACCCGTACCTCCTCCCAGGTAGGGGGGCCCTGAGTTCAAATCCCCCTATAAGGTCTTACTCCAGTTCACACCCCTTCTGCTCTGGGTCGCAGCCCGTCCTGCTCAGTATGCATCACAACAGCCTGAGACCACTTTCTTTTTCCTTTTAAAGATTTTATTTACTTACTTTTAGAGGGGAAGAGAAGGAGATAAACATCAATGTGCAGTTGTCTCATGCACACCCCCTACTGGGGACCTGGCCTGCAACCCCGGTGTGTGTCCTGACTTGTAATCGAACCCGTGACATTTTGGTTCACAGGTTGGCACTCCCTCCACTGAGCCACACCAACCAGGGCCCAAGGCAGTCTTTCAAATCCCAGAAATAGCCTCAGGGTTGGCCAGAAACGAGACCCAAGTGTAGGCTGAGACATAGACTGTCAGCGATTGTGCGAGATCCAGGAGACCTCCGGAGCCGGTCCCCACAGCCATCACCCGCTAAAGTCCCTAACCCTGAGCAGTGCTCCTGCCACTCAGGGGGGTGGCCCAAGGCTCCCACGGTTCAGGAACCTCAAAGGAAGTCCAGTGTGTCCCTAAGTTGTATTTCCTGGGGTGGAAGAGGGTGCATTTCCCAGTGATCTCAACAAAGGTTGATAGGAAAAAGTACCTCTGATTACCCAGAAATCCTGCCCACCCAGCTCGCATCCCCCGGGCCCTCCGGTGGGTGAGGCCTCTGCCCGGTGCAGAGACCAGTATCGAGGCAGCACCCTGGAGCCCAGCGGAGGTGGATGGGCCTGAGTGAAGGGTGGTGGGTGGCAGGTGGTGGGTGGCGGGTGGCCGGTCCTTGCTGCAGGCCCCTCTCTGGACTGTACGCACCTGGAGGCTTCCCTGGTTCTCTGGAGAGGGGAGAGGCGGGCCCGGAGAAGAAGCCAACTGCCTCCTCCGACACCCTGACGCCCACTCCCTGAACGCCTTGCCCACCCAAGGCCACTCGGGCGAAACTCGGAGCCAGGGAGGCCGTGGCCCTTTGCTGCCCGCAGGTCACCGCTCTCCCTTCCATTTCCCTGGCCCAAGGCCGAGAGCCAGGACGCGGTGCAGGGACCGACCTTCCCTTCTTTTAGCGCCATGGCCTCTGGGGCTGCTTGTCGGTGACGAGTGGAATTTGTGCGTGCATGGCGTGCATGTGACTCTGCGTGTGTGTGTGTGTGTGTGTGTGTGTGTATGTGCGCGCGCGCACACTGGAGGCTGTTGTGTGGGCTTGGTGGGTGCCTCCCCGGGAAACCTTTCCTAATGGGCTCTCCTGGCCCCTCAGCACATGTGTGCTGAGCTGGTTCTGTGTGATGTGTGTGTGTGTGTACGTGTGTGCTGACACTGCTCACATGAGTCTGGAGGACCTGCCAGCTCGCCCAGGAGAGCGCCTGAGCCCTCCATTGTCCTGACGTGCCCTCCCTGCGTGGGCCTGGTGCGGGGTGGCCAACACCTGACAGTGGCCAAGGCCGGGCCTTGTGCCTGGAAGGTGCCAACCCCCTGGGTTTGTGGGCAGGCTGAGCACACACTGGGGAGCATGTGGGCCGTCGTGTTGTGCAGGGCAGAGCGGTGTGGCTGGAGGGTCTTCTGGGGACACTCAGCTCGCAGGGCACGGTCTGGGGCGACCAGCAGGACACTGGTGACCGCACTGGCCTGATGCCGTTTGACGGACAGGCAGGGCTGGGCCAGCAGCTCTGCTAACAGGACTGAGTCATTGGCACAGCTCTCTGGGGGCCGCTCGGCCGTGTCCAGACTTGGGTTTAATTCTCCTGCTAAATGCCCTGTCACTTGGAAATGAGACTGTGTGTGCAGCGAGGCCCAGGACAGCGAGTTTAATTTATCCTTTGGAATCTTTGGCGGTATCCATTCTGTCCTGTATGATCCTCTCAGCGCCGCCTTCCTGAGCCGCTCATTTCCCTCCCGTCCCTCCCAGGTAGCTGTAGATTCACGGCCATGCTGGTCAGACCCCTCTCCCTGGAGAGCTTCCAGGCCCCACTTCACTGGAGCTGCCCGGCCTGCTGTGACTGGCACAGATGCGGGGAAGGCTTTGCCCAGGGCCTGGGCCTCCAGGGGGCCCATGCCTCCAGGGGGC
This sequence comes from Phyllostomus discolor, assembly GCF_004126475.2. Taxonomy (NCBI): domain Eukaryota; kingdom Metazoa; phylum Chordata; class Mammalia; order Chiroptera; family Phyllostomidae; genus Phyllostomus; species Phyllostomus discolor. The sequence goes on from NC_040916.2 coordinate 36,437,933, forward strand.
CAACTCCCTCTGGGCCGAGGCTCTGTGGGTGGCAGGGGTTGTGAGCAGGTCCACAGAGTAGATCAGGAGGTGAGTGTGTCTGTGGCGTGTGACTTGACGTGTGGGTTCTCAGAGGCAGGACAGAGCCTGCCTGCCTACCTGCCTGCCTGTCTGTGGGTCCAGCCTTGTAAGCGGGAGGCACTGCGGTATGCCTGGATCCTCCCTCAGTGCTTCAGGTCAGGGGAGTTGTCACAGGTGTGAGCCAGACTGTTCCCGAGGAGCCCAAGGACCAGTGACAGCTGGAGATGACCAGAGAGGTGGGCAGGACTGCGCCATGGCCAGACACCTTGTGATGCCCCCCTTCCCCTGCAGGTGCCTACCTGGTGCCCTACCTGGTGCTGCTGATCATCATCGGGATCCCGCTCTTCTTCCTGGAGCTGGCGGTGGGCCAGAGGATCCGCCGGGGCAGCATTGGTGTGTGGCACTACGTGTGCCCCCGCCTGGGGGGCATCGGCTTCTCCAGCTGCATCGTGAGTCGGGGGCTGGCCCCGGGCACGTCCTGGGGGGTGGAGGGACACGGCTCTAGGGCACAGGGTCTGCAGGCTGGAGTCCCGGGCCAGGCCGAGGACAGGGAGGGGGCCTCTGCATGAGGACCGCTCCCAGCTGGCGGGCGACTCGGGACCACGTGATGTCCTCAACTGAAAGTTGGCTCCACGGCCTGAAGCGGGATCTAAACTGGGGGTGTCGTTAAGGAGGAAAAGGGGGGATGTGAGCACAGGGGGTCCCTGGGACGCGTCTGCTGGAGCTCTCTGGGGACAGGGAGACCACCCTGGAGACCACGCTCTGCTCGCCAGCCCGTCAGCTCCCACGAGGGAGGCCCTTTCTCTATCCTTGGTCAAAGGGCATTTTAACTGGGCTCGTGGGTGGCACAGGGTCTCCTGGCCATTTGGCTGTGCACATGAGCAGATCCGGAGGGTGGCTCTGACACGACCCGCCCGGGACCCGTGAGGCTTGGGAACAGCGGGAGGCAGGGAGACCCCTGGGTGGGGAGTGTCATGAGGGCCTCGGCCCATCCGCAGGGCCTGGTTTAGCGCTCTAGGTGAGGACACCGAGCCCCCTTGGGGCAGAGCGCACAGGGGCCCAGGCTCACACCTGAGCTCAAAACTGGGACCTGCCTCTGGATGGGACGGAGGATTCCATCGGGCATGGCCACAGGGCCTGCCCAACCCTGGCTCAGGCAGAGGCCGAGGGGGGTCTGCGCCGCCACCCCTCTCGGCCAGGGTCACCTGTGCACGGGGGACACGGCCGAGTATGGCCCCCTGCTGGGCTGGCCGTGGGTGAGTGGGGTCCCCGCTTAGACTGAAAGCGGCCAGTAAAGGTGGTAGGGACCCGCTTCCTCTGTACCCCCTAAAGGGTACCATAGGGTGTCTGCCCCTGCACGCCAGGGCGCAGGTGACATCAACAAGGCCCGGGGCCCTCAGCTGTCGCACTGACCGGCAGTGTCACCGATGGGTAGGACAGCCGGGCCCCGGAAGGCAGAAGGGACCTGCCGCCGTCCCTGCAGCAGATCCGTGCACCAGAAAGCGCTGCTTGCAGGGCAGCCCCTTGGACCCTCAGTCCGTCCCCCCACGTCAGTTACCGTGCTTCCGGAACACGAGCATGATGCCCTCCGCCGACGGGTGGGCCGCGGGCAGTGCTGCGGGAGAGGAGTGTCCCGAGAGCAGAGAGGGTCCAGGAAGCCAATGAGAAGCATCTGGAAAACCTCGAAAAGCGCCGCAGTCTGGGGGTAGTTGACCACGGAGGCTGACGCCGTGCGTGTCCCCAGGGTCCCAGGGCAGCTCCGGAGCGGTGACTCTGAGGCATCAGCCAAGGATGGGGAAGTGCTTTAGAGCATCTTAGAAGAATTTCACACTGGAAAAGATGAACGTGTTAAGAGTGTATTGCCTAAAGGAGAGAACTTTAATGTCAGAAACATTCCTCTCTGGATTCTTTGAATGCCAGGGGGAGGGAGGGTCAGGAGGGGTCTCCGGCTGCCCAGTCTCATTCTGTCTCCTCCTCCAAGGCTGTGCTGTGTTCTCTGTGCGGTCTGCCTGCTGCTGAGCCTTGGGTGGGGTGGGGGATGGGAGGGGGAAGGCTGGGGGAGTGCCCTGACGCCTCTGTGACCCCTGGCACGGACCCTCGTCCCCAGGTCTGCCTCTTCGTCGGGCTGTATTACAACGTGATTATCGGGTGGAGCATCTTCTACTTCTTCAAGTCCTTCCAGTACCCGCTGCCCTGGAGCGAGTGCCCTGTCGTCAGGAATGGGACCGTGGCAGGCAAGTACGGCCCCCCCCCCACGAGTGTGACCAGCTGGGGACCCCAGCCGGCCCTGTCCCGGGAAGGAGCCAGGTGAGCCGAGGAGGCCTCGGCACAGCTTCGGGGCAGCACTGAGTGCTGTGTCACCTCGGATAAGACACCTGCCCTCTCTGGTCCACATTGCCCCTTTGGGCGCCGGCTCACCGGCCTGCCCCCAGAGTCTGATGGGGACTGAACCAACCAGTGAGTGCAGGTGAAACTCTGGAAATGGCAACTTTTCTCTGGCTGTTGCCCATTGCTCTGCTCTGACCACACCCCCTTCCTCTTTGGAAACAGCCTTGATCTGTGTGCTGTTTCCATAAAAGGCTGGGCGATTTGTCCCACTCACAGGCGGGTAAACTGAGGCCCGGAAACCACTCTCCCATGGTCACACCACTGATTTAACCAGGGGATGGGAACCCAGGCCGTCAGCTCCCAGCTCAGGCCCTTCCTGAAGAACTGGGGGCCGGGGCCGCCTGACCCTTGCTGCCTGGATGTGGGCGGGGCGTGGCTTCAGTGGGAATTGAGGCTGATGTGCCCTGGGGGCCGATGCAGCGCAGGCCCAGCCCCTCCCTGCTGCACACTCGCCCACTGCTGCCCGGGTGGGGGCCCGCGGGGGCGGGGGTCCTGCGGCCCGCCGCTGAGACCTCTGCTGCTGGCGCAGTGGTGGAGACCGAGTGTGAGAAGAGCTCAGCCACCACCTACTTCTGGTACCGAGAGGCCCTGGACATCTCCAACTCCATCTCCGAGAGCGGCGGCCTCAACTGGAAGATGACCCTGTGCCTCCTCGTGGCCTGGACCATTGTGGGCCTGGCCGTCGTCAAGGGCATCCAGTCCTCAGGGAAGGTGAGTGGGAGGGGCCCTCAGACCCCAGAAGTCTGTGAAAAGTAGGGAGAGTGGGGGCCTGAGAAATCTGGGCTACCCCACACAGGGTCCCGTGGGTGGGCTTGGCCTCTGGGTGACTCAGGATGAGGACACAGGCCCCCCAAGGGTGGGATGGAGAGTCCCTGCTGCAGTATCGTCGCCCCCTGAGGGGGCTCCACGCAGGTCTCAGCGGGTACAGACCAGCCACACCCCCCACTCCTCCCCACAGTCGGATCTCCTTCAGATAAGGGCCCATGCTCCTCTGTCATGTGTCAGTGCGTGTGGACTACGGGGCTGGAAAGGGCACTAGTGGTCTTGTCGCCCCGTCCGCTCGTTTTTCAGAAGAGGGAAATGCGGCCGAGAGAGGGGGAAGCAGCTCGCCGGAGATCGCGCGGCCAGTCTGTCCACCTCGGGGCTGGAGTTAGCGCCCTGGCTGTCTATTTGGGCCCCAGGCTCTTTACCAGACTCGATGAGCAGGGAAGCCTTGGAACGGTGGCGTGGTCTCAGCCACTGCCCCTTCCCCCTCTGAAGGCCAGAACTGTAGCCCACACTCTGTGCCCCTTACCAGTGTAGGCATGCATTTGATCCACAGTGACTTTTTGAGTTAGGAGTTATTGTGCCCATTTTATAGATGAAGAGAAGGAGGCAAGCCGAGGCTAAGTAAACAGTCCAAGGTCACGTGCTCCGTAAGTGGTAGAGCCAGGAGAACACAGGTGGTCTGGCTGCAGACACGGATGCTCTGCAGACACTCACGCCCCTGGCTGCACCCCACTGGGCCCAAGCAGCCCTCCCGATCCGTTTCAGTGCCGCAGACACTGTGTGTGTGTGCCTTCCTTGCGTGACACTCTGTCCCCGGCACGTGGGGACGTGCAAAGGCGCGAGAAACACACATGCTAGGAAATGGCGCACGATTTACAACCTCGAGAGGCAGGACCTCCTTCTGATCTTTTGGCTTGGGAGCCCTGACTGCGACCTCCTGGCTGCCTTCTGTCAGAGGAGCTCTGAGGACAGGGGAGATCCTCAGGGGGGAGCCAGGGACAGAAGAGCAGGCTTGAGATGAGAAAAAAGTGAGGAAGGGGGAGCGAAGGGCTCCGCGCCCCCTTGGTGGCCCTCAGGGGCAGGGAGGCCTCGGGCCCAGCCCAGCCAGCCCCTGCAGGGAGAAAGGCAGCCCCAGGCCCAGCCCTGCTGACTCTGGCTTTTCCTCGCTTCTGTTTCTGCCTTGGCTCCGGGCCAGATGGGCGGTGGGGTTGGCCCCGTGCCCTGGGGTCCCGGGGCTCTGCTTTCTGCAGCTACCAGAGGAGGCCCGTGTGCCCCAGCTGTGAGCAGGGAGGGAGCTGGCAGCTGAGGCGGGCCCCGGCCCCGTGGTGGGTCCCTGTCTTCTCCGCAGGTGATGTATTTCAGCTCCCTCTTCCCCTACGTGGTGCTGGCCTGCTTCCTGGTCCGGGGGCTGCTGCTGCGAGGCGCCATCGACGGCATCCTGCACATGTTCACCCCCAAGGTAGGCACCTGGCGGCCTCGGGCGGTGTCGCGCTCCTGGCGGGGGGGACCCGCTGTGCGTCAGGCCCTGGAGGGGTGCGCTGGGGGGCGGCGTCCCAGGAGAAGGACATCGAGTTAATTTGGGTGAGACCAGAAGAAGCTTCAGGGCGGAGGTGATGGGTGAGCTGAGCTTCCGGGAGCAGATAGGGTTTCAGCGAGCGGCGGGACAGTGCAGTCAAAGGGTCCACGTGGGCAAGAGTGTGGAAAAGCACTGGGCATGCTCCAGGCCGTGGGGGGTGTCAGGGTTGGCTGGGGCTCAGGGACGACGGGGTGGGGGGCTTTCAGGGGACACGTCTGGGACAGCAGAAACCAAGAAGGTGCCTGGGAGAGGGAAGCTGCCCCCGGGAATCCCAGCCTGTACCCGGATCAGGGGAGCAATGTCACTGTAGGGATAAGAGATCGCATGGTTAGTGGCTGTGCCCTCACGGAATCCACCCACATATCCTCTGATTCCGTCCTCCCAGAAGCCCAGCAAGGGGCCGAGCAGGACCGCTGCGCCCCTCTCCCGGGCCTGCTGCGCAGGTGTCCTGAAGGTGGTCACCCAGGGTTCCTCCCGGAGGTCTCCGCCCGCCATGTGCCCCTGCCAGGCGGTTCCCCTTGAGACCCCTGGGCACGGCTGGCCTGAGCTGGTCCCTGAGGAGTAAGAGAATTTCAGCGCAGGCTGGGATGTCCTTCAAGGTGCCCCGAGCCATGTAATTAGCAACCCCGCTGGGCAGGCTGGGAAGTCCACCTCCAAATGCCAGCTGACAGATCAGCCACTGGCAGGGCCTGGCGACACTCCAGTCCACGCGCACAGGTCAGAAGCTTCCAGGTTGAGGCCCCCGACCTTGGCCCTCAGTAGTGCTGTGTCTCACGTGTTCTCACACACACACACACACACACACACACACATGCTCACACAGAAAGTGCATCCTGATGACTCAGGGCAAGGAGTCCCTACCCCCTCCCTGCTCCCTCTGGTGGGTGGTGATGGGCAGGACACACTTGCTCCCTATACACCGGACAGCAGACACTGGCCCTCAGCATGCTGGGAAGTCACTTCTGAGGTTTCTATGGGAACAGCCACGGAGGTGCTCTTTATAAGGCTCTTGGTGAACCTCCAGAGGCATGAGTGGGCCAGGTGGCTGGCCCAGGGTCGCTGTGAACACGGGGTGTCCGACAAGGGAAGATAATGCAAACCTGGTTTCTTCAGGGGGTGCCGGCCGTGAGGAGGAAGCGCGCTGTTTTATGAGTCACTTCAACTCTGTCCCTAGAGTCAGTCTGACGCGCACACTTGAGTCTCTCAGCCACACTCTGCTGAATCCACGAGGAAACGACACGCCCTGGAGGTGGTCATAAACACGGCGATGCGGATAGGCCCCCAGAGGGCCCCCCGTGGTGCTAGGAAGGCCTGGCGTTGAATTCCAGGAGCAAGGGAACCAAGTCGTGGCATCGGCTGCCCATCCCTGCACACGCATTGCTCCCTGTTTGAATCAGACACTGTTGGAAACATCTTTTTTTATATATGTAAAGATCTATTTATTTTTAGAGAAAGAGGAAGGGAGAGAGAAATAGAGAGAAACATCAGCATGTGGTTGCCTCTCGCGTGCCCCCAACTGGGAACCGGCCCGCAACCCAGGCATGCCCCCTGACTGGGGATTGAACCATCGACCTTTCGGTTCACAGGCCGGCACTCACTCCCCTGAGCCACACCAGCCAGGGCCGTCCAACACTCTTTTTTGAGATTTAGCTATACAGACATATGTAGCCGAGTGCATCCGTCTTTGCTGCTACATACTATTCCACTGTAGCACCACACTAAGGTTGTTTTTTTTTCATTTCTAAGTTTATCGTTCCGGTGCTCACCATTGTTAACAATGCCATGGTAACCATGGTTACTCAGGTCTTCGTGTGCACAGGTCTCCCTAGGGCACATGTATTCAGGAGTGGAATTGCCATCCCAAAGGGTGGGCGTATCTCCAGCTCCAGGAGGTGTTGGCCAAATTGCTCCGTAGAGTGGTGGCCTCCACTCATGCTGCCCCGGTCCGTTAGACTTCCGTTACTTTCGAGCAGGTGGGCGCAGATGGTTGGGGTACACTTTGAACAGCGGGGGGGTTGTCCTTTCCAAACCCCCCTCCTGGGTGTTGGGGGAAACCAGGTAACAGCACTTGCGTACCTGCAGAGGCTGGAGTCTTTTGGAGGTGAAGGATAAGGAACTAAGTCCAGAAGGCCCTGGAGGAGCCAGGCCACTGGGACCCGGCCGGTGTGGCCCCTGGCCCACTTAGCTCTTGTGACTTTCCGTCTGGATGGAATCTGTGGGACCATCCCGAGACCCTGCCCACCACACAGTTCTGTGGGGCAGCTCCTGCCCTTGACCCTGGGGGATGTGTTCAGCAGGGAAGGGGGGCCTGAGGGCCTCAGGGGACGTCCTCCATCCAGGACCAGAGCCTGTGTCACTGTCCGAGGCAGGTGAGGCCAGCAGCGATGTCTGGGGGAGGTTCCTGTGGATGAATCCTTCTGGCTGTCTGCACAAGGCCTGCTCCCGGAAGCAGCCGTCTGACAGCCTGGGCGGGGCGGGGCTGGGCCAGGTCTAGGACGGGGAGACGGGAGGACCCCTGGAGCCATTGCAAGTTCCTGCCCTGGACTGGCGCCACAGAGTGTCAGGGCTGGGGGTGCACACGGCCACCCGGGCTGTGCCCTGCCCCACTCCCACCGGCCACAGGGGGCACGACAGGGGCCGTGACATTGGGCAGCCATGGCAGAGGCCAAGAAGATTTTTGGCCAGGGTGTCTCAGCGCCCTGAGGGAAGCACAGGCTCTCTGCGGACGTGCTGAGTGCCCTGGAGTAAAGTCTTTTCTTCTCCCACAAAGCCTTCCAACCACAGAGGCAATCAAAGCCATAGGACCCAGACTCCCTGCCCACGACTCCAGGCAGTTGCTGAGCATGACAGATGCCCCGTGGTCAGGATACCACGATGGCCAGTAGCATTTTGGATGGGACCTGGACTCACGTTAATGGCGAATGGGCTTCTCAAATTCCTTAAGCCGTTTCTGTCCTGATTTCTTGTCCCCGTCCAGTTAAAACTCAAGTCAGTGTGGGGGTTTGCACCCCGCCATTAATCGTGTGGTTTGCTCAACACAACACGGTGTGGCTGTGTGGAGGTGCCAGGTTCCCTGCAAACATGGAGGACAAACGAAAGGCCTTGAGATAGGACGTGGCTGGTGCGTGCAGGGCGGCTGGCGTTGCTGGAGGGGAACGGAGGAGAGGGTGGTCGGACATGCAGACCAGGGGCAGTGGGGAGCAGATCCTGAGCGTCTGTGGGCCAGGCAAGGCCTTTGGAGTTTGTTCCAGGAGCCGCTGGAGCCATCTGAGCAGAGGAGTGACCTGCTCTGACTTCATCTCTGAAGGGTCGCTCTGGTTGCCATGGAGAATCTGAGGGGTCCAGGGTGGAGCAGGGAGCCCTGCTGGAAGGCGGCCTCCAGGTGAATTCACCAGGTGCTGGCATTCACTCCGGGTGCGCGGTTCCCCCGTGGGAGCCCAGGTGTGGCAATGGGCCTGTGCAGGCAGTGACATCAGGCAGGGTCGCTGTTGGATTGGCTGTGAGCCGTGACGGGGGGCAGGGCTCCAGAATGACTCCAGGGCCTGTTGCCCGAGAGCCGCGAGGAGGGTGGATTGACAGTGATGAGACGGGGAGGGCGGTGGAGGAGCCGGGTTGGTGGGGAGCACCGAGCACTGTTTTGGCCGCAGCAGGTTCGGTGGGTGGAGATGCTGGGCGGGTGGTTAGGTACAGGAGTGTGCGGGTTGGGTGGACGTGTAAGTTTGGGAGTCCAGGAATTTAAAGTCAAGGACTGGTTACAGGCGCCTTGAGAGCGAAAGCAGACAGAGAGGAGGTGTGGACCCCAAGCAGTGGGGTCCTGGGGTCCAGAGGTTGCGGGAGAGAGCGCCCGTGAGGGAGGAGGCGGAGGAGGGAGGTGTCCATCCAGAGACAAAGAGGAGAAGGTGCTTCAGGAAGGAGGGAACGGCCAGCCCACAGCTGCAGAGACCAGGTAATGCGACTGGGAAATGGCCGGCACACTGAGCCACAGAGGGAGGGGCCGCTGGTGATCCCGACAAGAGCCGTTTCGGTGGAGGGCCGGGGAAGAGAGTCTCCTAGTCAGGGATCCCAGGGGAAACTGGAGGTGAGAAATTGGAAATGAGCAATAGAGGCCATTTATTTTCAGCTGTCCCGTAAAGGGGTGCAGAGACACGAGAATGGGGTGCTGCCCGGACCTGGCTGCGGGACCAAAGGTGTTATTTCAGCTGATAAATACGATCCGTCCCGCCCTGCCGGTAGGATTGTAAGACAGTGTGGCCGCTTTGGGAGAACGATCCGGCAGTGCCTGAGAAGGCCAGGCAGAGCTAGCGTGTGACCCGGCAGCCCCACTCCTGGGCACGGGGCCACGTCAGCTGAAAGCCTATGTCCCCCCAGAAACTTATACCCAGGCATTCACGACAGCACTGTCGGCAATAGCCAAAAAGTAGGAGCAACTCAAATGTCCATCACGGATGGATGGACGGGTCGGGGATGGTACATCCACACGGCGGAATAGCACCCAGCCATCCTAGGGAGCAGGGTACCAATCCACGCTGCAGCATGGGTGAACCTGGAAAACGTGACGTACATGAGAAGCCTGTCACGAAGACCACACAGTGTGTGGTTGCAGAACAGGCAGATCTGGGGGGAAACAGCGGTCTGTGGGGCTGGCTCAGGGCGGGGCTCGTGGGGCAGTTATGGGGGCATGTAGGGAGTGGCTGGCCGCTAATGGGTACGGGCTTTGTTTGGGGGTGATGAGGATGCTCTAAAATCGACCGTGGTAATGGCCGCTAGATGTTCTAAGATCGATGGTGGTGATGGCCGTGAAGTTGTGTTCTGAGACTCAATTTCCTACGTGGGGAAGGTGATCCCCCCACCTCCAACCAGCAATTCTTGGAACACCAGCCGAGTGTCTGAGAATTCAGTTCAATTTAACTCAATTCTGACACTCCTCAGAGATAGCATCCAATGTCACAGGTCAGGGGTTCAGTCCCACAGACTGCCCCCTGTCCCCAGATGCCAGCCACAGCCCAGGCCGTTACCTGTACCTCTGACCTCTGACCTCCGGGCTATCGATAAGAGGTTCCCACAACCCCCTCCTTGGATTCGATGCATTTGCCAGAATGGCTCACAGAACTCAGAGACACATGTTACTTAGCAGATCACGGGTTTATCGGGAGAGGTTGTAAGTCAGGAACAGCAAGAGCTGCACGGGACCAGACATGGGGAACAGTGCGGAGCTGCCATGCCCGCAGGTGAGCTGCTCCCTCCTCTTCCCCACGCATTGGCCAGCCTGGAAGCTCTCGGGACCCGTCCTCTTTGGTTGTTATGGAGGCTTCGTTACACAGACACAAAGCATCAGCCCCCACCCTTAGGTGCTTCCCAAAGTCAATTCGCTCACATAACACAAGGCACCTTTCTTGCTCTGCACACTTAGGGAACTCCCAGGGTCTCAGGAGCCGTGACAGGGCTGTGCATGAAGACCAAATAGCTTTTTGGTCACAAGGCCGCAGTTGCCAACCCTGGTCTACTAACAACTGCTGAATTATACGCTTAAAACATCCAACTGGGGGGGAGTTGGTGCTGTGAGACGGGAGGCAGACAATGCCCTTGAGTGAGCGGGAGGGTGGGACCCGGTGCCCAAGTGGAGGGGTGCATCTCAGCCTCGGGGAGCACATGCTGTCCCCACAGGGACTGGAGAGCTGGGCCGGGCCGTGCTGTGCTGGCAGCTGCTCACAGCAGGCTTCCTCTCCCGACCGTGTCCTCCTTCTCTGAGGAGCAGGAGAGGGAATGATGGAGGAGGGAGAGAGTGATGGAGGGCGCTTGGAGGCCTGAGGAGGGCAGAGGGCGAGGTGGGCTCCCGGAGGTTAGGGGTCGGGGCGTGTGCGTTGGTGAAGTGGGCCGGCAGGGGACTTAGAACCGTCACATGTTTTACTCAGATGGCGCTCCCTACGGGCTGGGCACTGTCACACGCACCTTCCATACATGAGCTCGTTTGAACGCGTTCCGAGCCTAGACATGGCATCGCTGTCGCCTCCGTTTTGCACGTGGGAAACTGCAGGGCAGGGAGAGCCGGCGGCTTGTCCAAGTTCGCACCTGTCCAGGGCGCCAGGGGCGCATCATGTGTTTGGCTGCGTACGGGCCAAGCCCCGAGGAGACGGAGGCTTGGATGTCCCCAGGGTGGGGAGTTTACCAGGTGATGACAACGGGGGGATGGCAGGGGAGTTCAGAGTGTCAGCAAGGGAGGGACCGGAAGGATGGACCGTCACTCAGCCAGTGAGGAAGGGAAGTGAGGACACACGCAGGGTGGGCGGCAGGAAGCAGAGGCAGGGCCCAGGGGGACAGAAGACTTTTTGGGGTCCAGGTGCTGGAGGAAGTGAGCTGGAAAGACGGGGTGTCTGAGTGTGGGGTCCTTAACGCTGAGGTTACCATTGGAGCGCAGATGTCATGACAGAGGTCACAGCATGACCACAGGGGTTGGGGAGAGGCAAGAGCCCCGGAAGGGAGGCGGTGAAGGGCCCGAGAGGCAGGTGTTGAAAGGCTCACCGACGTGGGTGCTGGAGCCGCCCAGGACGCTGGCGGGGCTCGCACTGGGGAGAGGAGGTGGTGCGGTGCAGTGTAGTGCAGTGCGGGGCGGGGCACCCGGCCGCTGCAGGCCCGACAACCCGAGGGAGGGCGTGCCTTCCCCTGACAGAGCCACGTGGAAACCCAGGGCTCAGGGCGGAGCCAGGCTCACTCAGCCCCTCCCCCCGCCCAGGAGGTGCCCCTGGGAGCCCCGGCAGCAGGGTAGACAGACCCGCTCCTGCTAATCACAGCTGAGTGAGGGAACTAACTACCCCGACCACTGTGTATGGTGTCCAGTCTCTTCCAAGCTCGCCAGGGGCCTCTAACCGGCAGCCAGGCTGGAGAACCCAGGCGTCAGAACGGGGAGGTGAGGGGGCTGCAGGGAAGGGTGGTGAGATGGGGGTTTGCTGATGGTGGACTGAGCCCCCCCGGCTGGGTGGAGCAGGGTGCCAGCGGTGAGGAAGGGGTGAGGGCTCGGGCCGGAGCCAGGGACAGGCCCGGTCATCCCGGGTGCAGTCCAGATGAAGAAAGACAGCCCCAGGGTGATGGACGTCTTGCAGCCGCTGAGGTCCACAGGGCCCAGGGACTGCGGAGCCAGGCCTGGTGGCCCCGTGGGCAGACCGCAGGGGTGAGGCAGAGAGGGGGCAGCCGGCCAGGAGCCCTGGAATGCCACGGGTTCCCAGCTCAGCATGCTGAGGGGGCGCCGAGGCTGGGGTCGAGGGCGGAGGCCCAGGAGGGTGCAGAGCTCCACGGACATCTCTGGGGTGGGCAGTGGGGAAAGGGGGCGAATACACACCCACACAGGTGTGTGCACGGATGTGTGTATGTGTGTGTAAATATACTGCGTTAATATCACCGGCAGGGTGTGCAAGAAGCCGATGTCATGGCTCTGTCTAGGGAAGGGGACGGGGCGTCTGGGCTACAGAGGTGACGAAAAGGAGACCTTACTGTGGACCCTGTTTTGCCTGTTGAGCTCCAAACCACGAGACTGCAGTGCTTCCAGGCAGCCACGATGGGAGGAGCCACACCGTCTCCGGGCACTGGACTCGGTGGGGCCCGTGCTCGTGGAGCTGTGGGCATCGCCGCCCCCGGGCTCCAGACGAGCGAGCTCCCGACCAGCGAGCCAGGGTGGCCGCAGGGTCAGGGGTGGGCTGGAGCCCCGAGAGAAGTGGGGCCCCTGCGAGCCCTGAAGGCCGGGCGTGGAGGTCTGCCGTGGGACTTCTCCGCTCCACAGTTAGAGCGGGACGAGGCAGGCAGCCCAGCCTGTCACCAGAGGGGGCGCCCTGGAGCCCGAAGCCTGGGTTCGGTCCCAGCGCCTGGCTCAGCAGTCCCAGGGCAAGCTCCTCCGCCTGCCTCTTGCTGCAGCTGCAAGACGGGCGAAGCACGGCGGCTCCGTCACAGCGTCAGGAGAGGCCCTGGGAGCGTCAGTATTGTTACTCCCGTCCCTCTGAAGGTGACTCTGCCCTCGGGCAGTGGCACCTGGAGCTCCAGTGCCAGCTGGTGTCTTTCAGCCCCACCTGGCGCTCGCAGGGCAGGGTGTGCTCGGGGACAAGGGCGTGTGCTCCCGTCACAAACCCACTCGGGCTGCACACTCAGCTAGCTGCAGCTCGTGGAGTCAAATAGCATCTCCATGCCCCCAAGTCAGATGCCGCGGACCCCTCCTTCCTGTGTGAGGAGTGAGTCAGTTGTCCTGCCGAGGGCTTGACAGGAGGCCACTGGGGGAGCGCCCCCTTGGGGCGGGTGTGAGCCTCGCCCTCGGTGCAGCGGCCCCTCCCCACCTCTCCCCTGCAGTCTCATTCTGGTGTCCGGAGAGGGCGCCGAGCTTCCTGAGGCCTGGCCGTGGGTTCGTTCTCGCTGACACTGTGGTCAGGACCTTGCTGGAGTCATGCTCCATCACCCCGGGACCCCTGAAAGGTCCCCTCTGAGTTCAGGGCGCACCGGCATCCCGTACGGAAGGTGCTTGGCTCGGCTCACCTTAGGATGCAGGTCAGCCTCGGCCTGTCTGTCTCTCTCTTGTCCTCCCCTCCCTACTCCCCCAATCCTGCCTTCTCTCTCGTGGGTCAGGCGCTGCTCATGCAAAGATGGCCCAGGTGGGCTCCGTCCCTAAGAAGCACAAAGTGTTGGAGACACATTCATCTGTAAGTCAGGTTTGAGCTCTCACAAGAGCCCAGGACCATGACTAGTTCTGCTAGAGGCAGTCAGGAAAAGCTTCTAAGAGGAGGTGATATTTGTGCTGGGTTTTGAGGTATTCATAGGAGTTCACCAGCAAATGCACAGGAGGAAGGAAATTCCAGGCAGGGGGAATATGCTGGGCAAAAACCACAGGCAGGAGGAGATCGTGGTGTTTTGAAGAGTCGTGAGTTCACTGCAGTCGGAGCGTTCAGTGGGAAAGATTTTCCAGCCAACAGCAGGGAACCAAGAAAGATACTTCAACATGCAAATGATGCGACCAGAGCTAGGTCCGTCTCTACCTGCCTCTGTTCCAGAACCTTCTGCGGCTCTGTGGTTGGAACTCAGCCAACTACCCAGAGCCCTCCCACTAGGTCCGGGTTTCTAGTCTGAGAGGGGTGCCCAGGTTCCGGATTGGTCAAACGGTCATGATTGACATCTATTACATCAAGGAATGCTGGCCTGAGTAATCCCTCCGCCCATTTCTTTACTTTCTGGGAGGATTTAAAAAAAAAAAAACCACCCAGGAGAGGGGAGGTGCAGAAGGGCTACCAGTAGGACTAGGGTTACAGCAGCCCCCCTAAACCTGCAGGGGATACGTTCCAGGACCCCCCCAGTGGATGCCAGAAACCGCGGACAGCACCGAACCTTACGCACCATCGTTGTTCCCTGTGGCTACACACAGCTGTTCACTCACGGCGAACACGTTACAGCTCTCTTCGGCGCATTCGAATCGCCAGCCTCACTGCTCTTGCACTTTGGGGACATTATTAGGTAGAATAAGGGTGACTCGAACATGAATATGCGTTACCGAGATGGTCAAGCCCATAACCAAGGTGGCTGCAGGGACTGACGTCTGGTCACGAGTGCAGAGGGACCCGCCGGACGGAGGGACGGGTCCCATCCTGGGCCAGACGGCGTGACGTTTCACCACACTCCCCAGAATGGCGCACGACTTAAAACTTGTGGATCATTTATTTCTGGAATGTTCCATTTAACATTTCCGGATGCTGTTGAGCGTAGGTCACTGAAACCGTGGAAAGCAAAACAGCCAATAAGGGAGGGCGACTGTGTTCTTTTCCTTTTCATCATCTCGCACCCCTGTGAGGAGCGTGTAGAGGCCCGTTTCCTTACCCGCAATGCCTGAATCCAAAGAGCCCGGAAAATCAAAGGTGTTGTCTTTCCTTTTCCCGGAACTCGTTTTGTGTCAGAATGACCTGAGCAGATACGAGGCTATTTATAGCCACTATTGATTCCCTCCGTGTGGATACCCATAGTCTGCGGCAGAACCGCGGATGGGTTCGATTGCAGGCCCGTCCCAGACCCCCCTGGGGCGCCGTGTGATTGGCTGGCACATGCGCTGTATTACCTGTCCACAGCACAGCCGGGAACAAAAGCCTGATTTCCAAAACCAGCCCGGCCCTGGTGGCTCCAGAAGGACAGGCGGGCCTGCGCGCTTGCACTTGGGGAAAGAAGAGGACCTGCTCCGTTTCTCCCGCAGGCGTGCGCTCCGTGCGTGCTCCGCTGTGACCGTTTTAAACTGCTTCACCTGCCTGCACGTCCAGACCGCCCCTCCCAGCACCCTGGCCCCCAGCAGATGATTCCCCAGCAGATGATTCCCCCGCTGCTTCACGGGCCAGCCGGGTCGGGGGCAGTGTTGGGAGGGCACCACAGCCCGGAATGAGGTGATCTGCAGTTTAGGAACGCCTTGCCCAGGCCGGCCGGAGAGTGCCGGGGCTTGGAGCGAGTCATTGCGCCTGTGGGCCTCTGTCCGCTCTGCAAAGTGTGAATCGCAATCCCGGCACCCTGCCCCACAAAGTCCTCTGTCCGGATGAGGACGGAGGCGTCTTGTCAGGGTTAAGTGCCGCCAGGGGCCAGGCGCGACCGGCGGCTGTCCATCTGATGCTCGCCGTGGCTCTGGGAGGGAGACTTGTTATTCCCACGTTCTCGATGAGGAATCCCAGGCCCTAGAACAGGCACGACCACTTGCCTGTGTTCTCGGCTCACTGAAGGTGGGAGTCCAGCGGTGTAGGCAGACGGCCAGTCTGACTCTGAAGCCCTGGGCTGGGTCCAGGCCCTGGTCCCTATCTCCTTGTCCCTAAAAGGAGAATGGTCGTGAAAACGCTTTGGAAATTGCCCCTGCCTTCCACATGCTGCTGTGGTGCAGGCTCCTGTCCTATCTGGGAGCAGATGGGGGGTCAGGCCGGGGCTGCCCCTCTCCAGGAAGGGTGGAGCAGGGGGAGGGGGGTTCCTCTGTGACCTGGAGCCTGTAGGTGTGTGTGAATGAGCGCTGGGCCTTTTATTTCTGGGAAGAGGGAGAGTGGGTAGGCAGGAGGAAGATGCTGATGTCTTTTTTTGTGGTTTGAAGTGGAAGGAGACCTTGATGTTCTTAGTTCTCTTGTGCTGTTGTGCAGGCTGTACCCCAAGCAGTTCCAGGAGGCACTACTCACACTCTAGTCTAAGTGAGTGGCACTCCCTGGAGCTGTGCACTATGCGTTATACTTATGGCCCTGGTGATGTCCCTTTGTACGATGTCTCCATGGTAAGCAATGACAGCAATTAGAATGAACAAAGTCTGCAAAGCACGCAGTGTTTATTTTCTTACCCAAGCCTGACGGTGATGCTCTGAAGTCCATACTCTTGGTATCTGTGTTTTACACGTGGGGAAATGGTTACAGACGGGCTCGGGAAAATGCCCGGGGTCACAGGGCTCTTTCCCGCTGCGCCAAGGAGCCTCTGAACTCCACTGAGGAGAGGTGGTGCGGTGGGACCTCCAGTGCACTTGAACAAAACCGTTACCATGTGTCCCTTTTCTCCCCTCCCGCACAGCTGGACAAGATGCTGGACCCGCAGGTGTGGCGGGAGGCGGCCACGCAGGTCTTCTTCGCCCTGGGGCTGGGTTTCGGGGGTGTCATCGCCTTCTCCAGCTACAACAAGCAGGACAACAACTGCCACTTCGACGCCGCCCTGGTGTCCTTCATCAACTTCTTCACCTCGGTGCTGGCCACCCTTGTGGTGTTTGCTGTGCTGGGCTTCAAGGCCAACATCATGAACGAGAAATGCGTGGTCGAGTAGGTGGCGCCTCCGCCCCCCCCGTCCTTTCTTCTCCCTGTCCGCACCACCCGGGAGGGCAGTGGGTGGGCTGTGGACGGGAAGTCCCTGTGTCCCGGGCCAGAGGAGCTCTCCAGCCCCAGCCCTGGCCCACGAGGTGTCACAGGTGTCTCTGTTGATGGCCAGGCCGAGGGAGGTCCTGCCTGGGAGGTGCCCCCAGGATCGTGCTCACCACTGCCTTTTTCCTGGGTCCTCCCCCCTTTTTGCTGCAGGAATGCTGAGAAAATCCTGGGGTACCTCCACACCAACGTCCTGAGCCGGGACCTCATCCCCCCCCACGTGAATTTCTCCCACCTGACCACCAAGGACTACGCGGAGATGTACAAGGTCATCATGACCGTGAAGGAGGACCGTTTCCCAGCCCTGGGCCTCGACCCCTGCCTGCTGGAGGACGAGCTGGACAAGGTGCGGGACAGGCTGCCCCTCCCGGGTGGGCCGGGAGGTGGACAGACCGTGGGGCTCATTCGTGTACCTGATAAGCAGGGCCTCCTGCGTGTCCAGACAGGGGGAGGGGAAGGTGTCAGCTCAAACCCCTGCCCTGAGGTGGGCTGAGTCTCGGTGAGGGGACGAGGCTGGCACACTCGTCACAGCAATTGCAGGGAGCGTGTGGGACGACCAACTTTCACGTTTATTGAGTGCGCTTCCTGTGCACCGGTCACTGCCACATGTCACACACTCCGAACAGTGCCTTGCACACGGCAGACAGAAAATAACGGTTTGTAGCAGCCCCTGCCCTTTGCTGTCTGCCCCCTCCGGCCCTCGTGACGTGCCCGGAGTTGAGTTCATGTTGTCCCAGTGTTGCGGGTGAGGAGCCTGCAATGACAGCTTGGTCAGGGTCACCTAGTCAGTAGGGGTCCCAGAGTTCAAGTTGCCACATGCTAAGTCACCCCTTGATGCTTCTGCCACATCCCCCGGCTGTCCCCACTGCCCACTCTGGCACCCATGGCCACTAGGGCCCTCAGACCCTGGGGTAGGGCAGGGGGTGCCGCGCCCTTGTTAATGCCCAGGCCTGGGTTCAGACACCCCGTTCTATCCCTGTTTGTACAACCGGAAGCTTTCCCAACGACTGTTCGTTAGAAGTGGGAACAGGAGGGGGACATGCCCACAGGTTCCGGGACCTGGCTGGTGCTCACAGCCAGCTCCCCTCGCCCTTGCCCGGGGGGGGTGGGTAGGGATGGTGACACCCCCGTGAGACACCCGAGCTCCACTGGCCTCTCCAGGCACCACCCGAGCCCTGAGGGAGCTGCGCACCGTCCCCCTGACCTGTTCCCGTGTGAGCATGAGCACAGGGGCTCTGTCCGGGGACCCCTGCCTGTCTCTCCCCCAGGTGACTGGCCGCCTCCAGGACCTGCCCCTCCCCCATGCACCCCGCCCCGTTCCCACGGGCGCGGCCTGGTCCTTGGAACAAAGCCAGGACCCCAGCAGTGTTTCCGGTGCTTCCCCCTTGACACACCCACACGACAACACTGCACACCCACACCGTGGGGAGCTGCTCCCGCGGCCACGGGACGTCACAGGACAACGGGGAGGTGGGGTCAGTGGGCAGTGTGTGGTCAGTCGCCCCCTGAGCGGGGCCCAAGCATCAGTGCTGGGGTTCTCCACCTGGCTGCCCGTCGGAGCCAGCTGGGGGCTCTGTGACACCTGGATGCCCAGCTTTACTCCCAGACCAGTCTGATCATTGTCCCTGGGGTGAGGCCTAGGTGCGGGTGCTTTTAAAGGCCCCACTGTGATCCCGTGGGGCAGCTGCAGCTGAGATCACGCCATTGAGGCCTGGAGATCAGAGCTGGGAGCAATCTGGGAGGACTTCTTAGAGGAGGAGTGCCTTGCGCTGAGAGTGTTTCTAAAAGGGGGCATCTTCGTCTGAATCACCTCGGGTCCTGGTACAGCTGGCAGGTTCTAAGCCCCGCAGCTGAACTCTTGAGTCAGTTGGTGTTTTACTGCCTTTGGGGGGGTGGATTCTGATGCCCACTCAAATCTGAGACACACCGGCCAAAGTAGCTGGACGTAGTGGGGGTGGGGACCCCTGGGAAAGTCCTGAAGCTCTGAGGGCAGAGGTGGTTGAAGCCCGGGGCTCCAGGGCGGGCGCGGGCCGGGCCCTCACGAAGCCCCGCCCCCACAGTCCGTGCAGGGCACAGGCCTGGCCTTCATCGCCTTCACCGAGGCCATGACGCACTTCCCCGCCTCCCCGTTCTGGTCCGTCATGTTCTTCCTGATGCTCATCAACCTGGGCCTGGGCAGCATGATCGGGACCATGGCCGGCATCACCACGCCTATCATCGACACCTTCAAGGTGCCCAAGGAGATGTTCACAGGTAACTGCGCCTGGCCTGTGGGCGGCCCCGGGGCTGGCGGCGGCGGGGCTGTGGCTCTGACAGAGTCACTCCCGACCCATGGGGCGGGGCCTGCTGGAGGGAGTGGTGGGATGGGAGGGGCCTGGGCGCCCCTGAGACCCCCGGGCCCCGCCCACCTGCACCTCTGCCCCCACACCGGCCTCCCGGCTCTCTGTAGTGGGCTGCTGTGTCTTTGCATTCTTCGTGGGGCTGTTGTTCGTCCAGCGCTCCGGAAACTACTTTGTCACCATGTTTGACGACTACTCGGCCACCCTGCCGCTCACCCTCATTGTCATCCTCGAGAACATCGCCGTGGCCTGGATCTATGGAACCAAGAAGTAAGGGGGCCGTGGGGGGGAGGTGTGGACAGGAGGAGGGGCCTGTCCCAGCAAGCATGGCTCAGCCGGGAGTGCCGTGTTCCCAGGGCTGCTGTGAGTGGGCAGGGGGTCACAGAGCCGAAGGTGCTCTCACGGGTCCTTTAGAGAAACTGAGGCCCAGAGGGAGGCATCCTGGCTGGTGAGAGGCAGAGCCAGGCCGAGGGCATGTGTTTCCCGGGCTCAGGCCCTGACGCCGCCCTCCACTGCCTGCAGTGACCACAGCACCTCTCCTGGGTGCCGACTGCTCAGAACTTTCTGAAGCTGAGGCACCTAGTGGGTGTGCGAGGGGCCCCTGCCTCCCAAGCGCTGGTAGACTCCAGCAGCCCGACTCACGGCTTTAAGGCTGTTTGCACAGGGGTGAGAGGCAGGCTGTAACTGGGGGTCTGGGTGGGTAAGGGGATTCGGCAATGAGAAAGGATGGGGTCTCGTGGCCTGAGCCTGGGGCAGACCTGTGCTCACTGTCCAGCTCCGGCCTCATTCTTCATTTAAGGACCAAGCTGTACCCCCAGAAAGCCCCAGGACTGGGTCCCTCTCCCTTGCTGAGGGCCAGGGCTCCGCTGGTCCCCTCAGCCTGACCCTCCCCTGATGTCTGGACCTGGCCTTAGAACCAGGCTCTCTCCCCATCCCTGAGAGAGCCGCCCACCTCTGGGAGGGCGCGGGGGTGGGGGGGGCGCTAGCGAGAAGGCGGGGAGCAACCCTCGAGCCAGGGCTGGGACGCACTTCTGGAAGGTGCTGACTCGTGTGCCCCTTCTCAGAACATTATTTTTAAATGCATATGATAAAATGTATAGTATTGTACAGGTAACTCGATTTAGTGAAAATTAGCAAGATGTTGAAAATCGGAGATGTAATATCTGTGTACTTCATTTTTACCACATTAAGTTGCGAGATCTAGCTGTGGGTCTAGTAACAGTGGCAACTTTAAATGAGCGATGAGAACCAGTGACATGTGCAGGTAATTTCCACCGCAGTGTGATAGGAAAAGGTCTGAGGTTTAATCCGTTGCTGGCAGAGTCCCAGGTGCTGTTAATACTACCTCGGTTGCTTGCATTTATAATAGAAATGAAATGTGATATTGCAGTGAGGTATGATTGAGGTAAAGGTGATGTTCTAACACCGTTCCTGGACACAGCCTGCTAGCCCCCCAGAATTCCACCCACTGGCGGGGTACTGAGAAACCCCTGAGTCAGGGAGCCTTCCGGACACTGGGGAAGGTGCACTACCACCTCTTTTCCAGCAGGGGGAGTCTAGAGCCAGGCCATTGTGAGTGGGGGGTGGG
Organism: Phyllostomus discolor; assembly: GCF_004126475.2. Taxonomy (NCBI): domain Eukaryota; kingdom Metazoa; phylum Chordata; class Mammalia; order Chiroptera; family Phyllostomidae; genus Phyllostomus; species Phyllostomus discolor. Next base: position 36,458,528 of record NC_040916.2, read on the forward strand.
GGTGCCCAGAGCATACAGCCCTCTGGTGTGCCCCATGGGTTGTATGGTAGCCTTGGGTGGGCTGTGACTTGATGTGGTCAGAGGAGGTTAGAGGAAGGCGGCAGAGCCTGCCCAGAGGCCAGCGGGGCCACAGATAATACACCAGGATCCTTGGAGACAAAGAATGGAGGAGCCTGGGAGGGATGGAGTGGTCAGGGAAGGCTTCCTGGAGGAAGTGGCTCTGGAGGAACACAACTGGAGGAACAGGCAACAACCTCTGGGCCCTCTGCCGCCCCTGGCAGGTTCATGCAGGAGCTGACGGAGATGCTGGGCTTCCGGCCCTACCGCTTCTACTTCTACATGTGGAAGTTCGTGTCTCCCCTGTGCATGGCCGTGCTCACCACGGCCAGCGTCATCCAGCTGGGGGTCACGCCCCCGGGCTACAGCGCCTGGATCAAAGAGGAGGTGAGGGTGGCCGCCGGGACCCTCAGGACGAGGGTCAGGAGGGCTAATGCACCGATCCCGTCTTTCTAACCCGTGTTTTGTCCCTGTGTGTGTGGGGTGACATCACCCTTCCTTGTACAAGTGTAGAGACTGGGACACAGGTGACCAGCTAACTTCAGTAAGGACCCCTGCGGGGGCCGGGCCAGTGGGTGGGGCAGCTGGAGAGGGCGGGAAGAGGCGGTCTGGGGCAGGCGAGGCTGGGGCAGCGTGCCCTGTGAAGCAGCGGCCCCCCCTGTCCGCCCCCAGGCCGCCGAGCGCTACCTGTATTTCCCCAACTGGGCCATGGCCCTCCTGATCATCCTCATCCTGGTGGCCACCCTGCCCATCCCCGTGGTGTTCGTCCTGCGGCACTTCCACCTGCTGTCCGACGGCTCCAACACCCTCTCCGTGTCCTACAAGAAGGGCCGCATGATGAAGGACATCTCCAACCTGGAGGAGAACGATGAGACCCGCTTCATCCTCAACAAGGTGCCCAGCGAGGCGCCCTCCCCCATGCCCACGCACCGCTCCTACCTGGGGCCCGGCGGCACGTCGCCCCTGGAGCCCGGCGGGGACCCCAACGGACGCTATGGGAGCGGCTACCTCCTGGCCAGCACCCCCGAGTCAGAGCTGTGACCGCCGGCCCCCAGCACCGCCCGCCTCCCCTCCACACCCAGCCAGCCCCCGCCCCAGCCTGTTCGCCCCTCCCCAGAGAGGGGTCCACCCTGACTCGTCCCCCACCCCAGTCCCAGCTGATTCTGCTCCCCAGACCTAGGTGGGGGCCGCACCATCTAAGCCTCTGAGATCTCCCCAGATGGTGGCCATGTAATTGGAATAATCCTGAAGTTCTGATTCCCAGCACAGGGGAGACTCCAAGTGACCACTTTTGGGGTTACTTCGCCCTCCTCCTCTCCCCCTAACCTGCTGCCTACAGTTCTGAGGTCTCGGAGTCCCTCTGTGCTGCCGGGCGGTGGTGCTGGCGACAGGCACGGCAGGCGGGTGGGGTGCCCCAGAGGCTGCCGGACTGAAGGCTGGAGATGGGGCGGGCATGTCTGCACCCGGGGCTCAGGCGTGGGGTGGTATGAGGCACACGGCGCCCCGACAGCAGAGGGATAAGGGGGCGCCCCCACCCCCAACTCCAGGTGCGATCTCTGGTGTCCTGGGTTCTGCCTGGGAGGGTGATGGCGAGGCCGGAGCCTGCCTACCTCCGTGAGGGCTTCGCCATCTCCCTGTCCCCTCCCCACCCCCAGCCCCACCCTGGAGCCCGGAGTGGCGGCCCCTGCTTTCCCCCGAGGTTTCCAGAGCACACGTGCCCACAGCACAATTCAGATGGTGGGCAGCACGGCTGCAAAGCACATCCCCTCACTCCCCCGGGGCCCCTGCTCTCTCTCTAGCGGCAGCTCCTCCCCTGGAGCGGGGTCCCCGGGGTTCTGGGGCCCACGCCCAGGATGCCCGGCACCTGGGCAGAGAATTCCACTGCCCCTCTGGGCCGCCCCTCACCCTCTGTTGTGTGAGCACAGCTTCCCGGGTGCCTGTCGTGGACAGACGCCTCGGGAACCTTTCCCAAACCACCCCGCCCACGTGGACCAGGGCCACAGGCATTGCTGTGGACCCTGCAGGTTGCCCGGGGTGGGGTGTGCTGGGTCTCTGTCCTGGGGCGCAGCCCCCCAGCATTCCTCACCCCAACTCTTACCTTCTGGCTGACCTTGGAGTACGGCTGCCCTAAGAGTAAGGCTGGGAGGGATGGATGGACCAATGGAAGGATGGATAGATGAGTGGGTGATGGATGGGTGATGGATGGGTAGCTGGGCGGGGGGATGGATGGATGATGGATGGATGGATGGATGGGTGATGGATGAATGATGGATGGGCAGGTGGATTGGTGGATGGATGGGTGGTGGGTGGGTAGGGAGGTGGGGGGATGGATGGATGATGGATGGATGGATGATGGATGGGCAGGTGGATTGGTGGATGGATGAGTGATGGGTGGATGGATGATGGATGGGTGGGTGGATGATGGATGGGCAGGTGGATTGGCGGATGGATGAGTGATGGATGGATGGATGGATGGATGATGGGTGGATGGATGATGGATGGGCAGGTGGATTGGTGGATGGATGAGTGATGGATGGATGGATGGATGATGGGTGGATGGATGATGGATGGGCAGGTGGATTGGCGGATGGATGGGTGATGGATGGGTAGGGAGGTGGGGGTGGAGGATGGAAGGTAGGAGGGAGGGCAGACTGGCTGGCACAGCAAACCTCTGAGAGCTGTGGCAGGAAGGGAGGGGACAGGCCACATCGCTAGGCCTGGGCGCCTGGACAGAGGGTCCTGAGTCACTGGTGGGGGTGGGGACAGACTAGACCCAGGGCTCCCTCCTCCCCTCCGTAGTCCCTTGCCCACTCCCTTGCCTGGGGAGCCATCCCCCATCCCGCCATTTTCCTTACCCACCCCTCCCTCCCTCCCCCATTTCTGGCCCTCTCAGCCCCACCCACCTCCCCGACCTGAGGGGAGAGGAGAGACCCAGGTCTCCCCAGAGACCCCAGCCTTTGGAGCACAACGTCCCGCCTCAGGCCCTCTCGCCCGGCAGCACCCCCTCCGTGGCCCCAAGCCCAGTCCCAGCCTATTTAGCAACAGGAGAGGCCAGGCCCCAGGAGAGACACCCCACTATACATCCTCCTCCGTGTACCCCACTTCTGTTGTGTAGTCAGTCTGGACATGGGGGTGTCCGTGCTATCAATGACAACCCCGATATTATCCTGCGGCTGGCGGACTCTCTCCATCCTCAATGCTGTACAGATCTATTTTCATTGTATATCTAATATATTTTTAATTTTGTAGCTTGTGGCTGGGCCAGGCCCCAGCCCACCAGCCTGCCTCGGGGACTGAGCAGGGCAGCCGCTTGGTCCCTCGGGCTGGGGGTGCGCCTGGCCCGTCCCGGCTGTGTCTGCTGTGTTAGCCGTAGGGCTCGGAGCTTGCGTGTGTGTGTGCGCGTGTGCGTGTGTAGCGTGTGCACCTACGTGCGTGTGGCTGTGTGTAGGGTGCTGACTTGTGGACCCCGGTGTTTACCGTGCCCCCGAAGACCCCGCCGCCCTCCTCGCCTCCCCCTCCTCCTCTCAGTCAGGCCTCGGGCCCAGCCTGCCGGAAGCCCCCTGCCTGGGCAAGGCGGGCTCTCCTTGCCGGGGACCTGTTGCCTTCGTACCGCAGGGAAGGAGGGACCTGCTGAGGCCAGGGGAGCCCCCGCATTTATTTTCCAGTCAGCCTCCTGCTGTCTCCACCAGAGTCCCAAGTTCTTCGTCCCGAGGAAAATCCTGGGCTCCTTGAGGTGGTGCGGCCCCAGGAAGGCCTCTCACAGCACCCGGGCCCTGCGTGTGTCTCTGGGACAGTCCCGACCGAGTTCAGAAGGGAGCTGGGTGCGCCCGGCCCCTGGGCTGCTGGCATGCACACCTACGCCCAGTCCTCAGGGGGCTGGAGGCGGGGCAGGTCCAGGGCAGGTGGGGCCTTTGACGAGGTGAGATCCAGCCCCAGGTTTCCCGGGGGGAGCAGGAGGCAGCACCACATCCCTGTGCAGGGTCCCCGCCCACCCCGGCTGTGGTGCTGTCCCGCAGCACCCACGGGAGACAGTGGGCTCCAGGGCAGGGCGTGCCTGAGACTCCCCTGCTCCCTGCCCTGTGGCCCGGTCACCAGCGTAGTGCTCAGGGAGCCGTCTCCGCTGCGGCAGCTGGAAGCCCAGGTGGGTCCGGACAGGCGGGGCGCACAGGTCGATGCCAGTGAGGCCGGCCTTGCCCTTCGGCCATGAATCTGTAGAGATGGCCCCTTCGCTAGCGCCAGGGGAAGCCGAGAGGCTGGGGCCGGGGGCCTGGATGGTCCTGGACCCTGGGCAGGCCTGCAGTATTTCGGGCTGGGGTGCCCTTCTGCCTGTCCTTACAGCTGCACCCCTGCCACCGCCCCCAGAGCGGTCCCCACGGTGGAGAAGAGGAGAGACGGGCAGGTTGGAAGGCACCTGACCCCCTGAGTGTCCACTAGGCCCCGAAACTGGGGGCCTGCTGCCCCATCAGTGGGGCCTGGCGACTGGGGCTGCGGAAGGGGGCCCAGGGCCCCTCCTCATCCCAAGCGCCACTTTGGACAGACCCGGTACACACCGAGAGCATCCCTAGGTCCTGGCGCAGGTTCGAGTTTGTGTGCCCGTGGCCAGCCGGAGCCCTGGGTAGATCAAGACCACTCAGCCCAGGGGAGGGGACGAGGTATTGTCACCCTGGAGCCCCTCCTTCCTCTCCGCTTCCCCCATGGTGTACAATAAAATGTCTGTTCTTACCAACCCCCTCTTGCCTCTCTGACCGGCCCGGGTGGGGGTCGGGGCAGTGTTGGGGTGAGAGCGTGGATGGGAGGCCGTGGGAGCTGCGGGTGCGGCTGGCCGGCTGGGGACTTGGGAAGAGTGAGGAGGCACATGGACCCACTCCCCCGGGAACTGTCTTGGTGTCCTTGCAGCGGGCCTCACCGGGCTCCGGGGGCTCCACGCCGGCCATCGAGTGCGGTGTTTGCGACAGCAGGCTCTCCAAGGAAGACCCAGCCGGCCCTTGGGCAGCAGGGGTTCTCGGTGCACGGCGCCGCTTACACGCGGGTCTTGCCAGTGAATACACGGCCAGCCGGGCCCCCTGTGCCCGCGGGCTTCACTTCTGTGAGTTCAACCAACTGCGGGGGGTGGGGGGGTGGCACGGGGGAAGGCAGAGCCTCCCGTCTGCGTGCAGCGGGGAAGCCGGACTCTGGCTGTTCCACAGACAGAGCCTGCTCACGCCTGGACTTTTGGCTGCGTTGTCCAAGGGTCAGCTGGCTGTCAGGTTTTTGCTTCCGATGTGAGGACGGTGTTTGGTGTCCACTTACAGGGACTTGAGGGGGGAATTCCTGCCCCACCTCGCTGCCAGAAGGAGCTGTACCTGTCAGCTCTGCAGGACTCCGGTGTGTGGGGGTCCCACAGGGAAGGGGTGGGGGGTGGCTGGGAAGGCCTGGGAGCCAGGTAGGGGCCAGCAGGGGACTTGAGGGTTCAGGGGAGTGAGCCATGTTGTAAGCTGTGAGGGAGCGGCCCCGCCCCTCTCTTCAAGTACAAGGTGAAGATGAAATACTGGATTTGCCATTACCTACTTTCTCTCTCTTTTTATTTTATTTATTTTTAGAGAGGGAAGGGAGGGGGAGAGAAAGAGAGAGAGACATTAATGTGCGGTTGCTGGGGGTCATGGCCTGCAATCCAGGCATGTACCCTGACTGGGAATCGAACCTGCGACACTTTGGTTCGCAGCCCACCCTCAATCCATTGAGCTACGCCAGCCAGGGCACATTACCTACTTTCTCAAATTTCAATCTCAAGTATTTATGAAGCACTGGAGGGGTTGTGGGAAGGGGAGGCTCTGCTTCTTGCCTCTCCAACAAGGAGCCCAGACAGCGGAAGAAGCAGGTTTGGCTCCTGGGGGAGGGGAAGGCCCCCCCACTCCCACGGTGCCCTCTCCAGCCTGGGTGGGATGCTGCTGCCTGGGAGGACACACGCAGCCCAGTCCCCCAGGCACCTTCCACTTCCTCCTCCGGCCGAGAAAACCATGCTGTTCCACGAACAGCCAGCAGATGGCAGGAGAACCTTTCTATCCAGCTCTTGGTCCGCTCCCAACTCCATCACTTCACGCCTTTGTGGGCCAGTTTATTCGTTAAACAAATATTTATTAAGCATCCGCTGTGACAGGCTCTGTGCCAGCTACGGACTCACAAAGACAGATGAATCATCCCCCACCGTCCGGAGTGTGGGGAGGGGAAGGGAACCCCTCCTCCCCCTCTCCCGATTCCCGGTCTCCTCACATGCCTCCCAAATGGGGAATGTCTGGATGCTACAAATGTCACTCCCGGAAAATTTACTCAGCCCTCTGGTTGAAAGTAAAGGTTCTGGTTGAAATGGCAGCCCTCCTGCCAGGAGGGATGCACAAGTGCACTAAGAAGCAGTACAACAAGGCCTTGGGTTTGAGGGAGATGTGGAGCTGGCCTCCCCAAGTTCAAGTTCAAATGCCAGCCAGGCCTTCTGCTTCTTGGGAGCACTAGAGCAAGTTATTCGATGCCCCTGAGCTTACATTTCCTGGTCTGTAAAGTAGGTCCAATGAGAGGGTTGAACCAAGATGGCACATCTTGCTATGTATCCAGCTACCCCAGATCTCAGTGGCTTAAAACAATCGCTTTATCGAGTCTCTCGGGGTTTTGCGTGAGGGATTCAGGCAGAGCTTGTGAGTGACTCCCCTAGTGGCATCTGAGGTCACTCGGTGGCCTTCAGCGGCAGGCGGGCTGGCCTGGAGGACCCAGGGCAGCCTCACGCATGTTCGTGCAGACGCTGGCATGTGGGTGAGAACAGCCGCAGGGCCGGGCTCGCCGTGTCTCCAGAGGCGCGTCCACCGCTGACTGCTCCAACATCGCTCACCTCCGGGGGCCAGACTTCTTCTGTGGTGGCTCAGAGAGACCGTTTCAAGGGACGGGAGGTGGATGCTGCCACTTCTCTAAGGCCTGGGCCTTGACAGTGGCTCTGTGGCACTTCAGTTGTGTTCTGTGGGTCACAGCATCTGCCCCAGGTTCATGGGAAGGCAGCGAGAGCCCACTTGTAGGTGGGAGGAAGGGGGGCAAAGAACTTGTGGCTGCCCATGTGATGGGTCTGTGCCAGGGGGCTAGGGACTCCCAGTCATCGGCCCCTGTGAGGGTACTTTCTCCTAAGGGGCTGTCAGCTTAGAGGCACAGGACGGGGACATTCACAGAGAGAGGTGAGTGGCTGCGCTGGGGCCCGGGTGGAGGGAGCAGGCCGGGAGGATGGGAAACACGAGCGGTGGGTGGGGGAGCCGGCTCCCTCTGCCTTGTGAGCTCCAGACGTGGGGGCCACAAGGCAGGTTTGAGTCACCGCTTTGTCACCAGCTGCACGACCTTTGGCACGTCACTTAACTCTCTGAACCTTTGTTTTCTAATGTAAAAGGAGAATGACAACAAAAATCTCTTTCTTTCACAAATGATGTGAGAAAAAAAAAATGAACTCCTGGAGTACCTACTGGAATATAGTGTCGAATTCTTTCCAGCTGGAACATAATAGGTGCTCATTAAATATGAACTTCCTTCTTGTACCTGTAAGTCCATGGCCTGCTTCCTTCTGGAGGCTTGTCACCCAGGCAAGGAGACCTCTCCCAGAGCTATTCAGAAAGAACGGTTCCAGCCTCAAATCCAAGGGAGCTCTGGAAAGAGGCAAGGGAAGGCACTGTTTCCAGGAAAGGAAGTATCAGATTGTGTGTGTGTGTGTGTGGGGGGGGGGGTCTCACTGATACGGCGTGCCCTCCTGGAATCAGAGAGAAAAAAGATGCCTCCTTTGACCAGCACATTATAACAGAAGTGATGCTCTGTGACCTTTGAGGTGTTCAAGGGTTACTGGTTCTGCGGGGACCCAGCTGCCACATAAAAAGTCCAGCTGCCCTGAGGCTGCCCATGCTGGAGAACCTGCATGTTTGCAGGTGCTTAGGTCAACAGTTTTAGCTGAAACCCAAACCGACCACCAGTATCGACGGCCAGCCAGGTGAACTGCCCCAGTGGACATGGCCTAGTGAGCATGCAGCCCAGCTGACCTCCCAGCATTGACAGACCCGCGTGGAACGGTCCAACCGAGCCCCCCTAACTTCCTGACCCATAAAACCATGAGCCAAATAAATGCTTGCTGGATTTACACCACAAAACTGTGCGGATAATTTGCTTCACAGCAATCGTAACCACAATACCTTAGTGATTCCCCGGCCCAACACCCTCGTAGAACGGTTGGGGAAACTGAGGCCCAGAGAGGGAAGGGTTCTACCCAGAATTCCCATAACCAAGCAGGGGGGACACTGGGTCAAAGCCCCGGGTTTCTTGACTCGGTCCTGTGCTCCCTCCAGGATGGCAAGCTGCCAACAGGAAGGGCTCGCCCCTGTTCCCTGGCCCCGCCCCTCATTCAGTCCACGCATCAGGCACGAGCGGAGTGTTCTGAGTGCCCGGGGCTGCGCCAGTCACTGAGAACACACAGAGAAGGGCCAGGCAGCGTGCCCTGCCTCCTAGTGGCAGTCACCACCTGACTCGGAACGCCTGCCACGCTCATAGCCCCCCGGTGCCAGGCACAGCGCTGCGTTCTTGACCTACGTCATCTCCTGCAGCAAGAGGCCCGGGAAGTGAGGAGAAAATGACGTCTGTCCCTCAGCAGCAAACCAACCATTGTTTCGGTTACGCCGTGCCAGGCACAGGAGCGGCGGAGCGGAATACGGTGCTGATCCCCCCTGCGGCTCCCCAGCCTGGCCCGGCTGGGGACAGGGTCTTCGTTCCTCCCAGGCTGGCCCGAGCAGGGGAGGGTCCCCGGGCTCAGCACCGCAGAGGAGCCCGAGTTTGCTCGGCCTCTCCGGACAATTTCCTCCCCTTCCCCCAGGACACTGCTGGAGGGGACCCGGTCCATCAGGGCTAATTAACTATGCTGATGAAATGAACCAGTTTTGCTGGAATTTAGCCCGGGTGGGAGGAATCTGCACTTCTGAAGACGGAGGCAGGCTGCATGCCCAACGAGTCTCGCCAGCTGGGCCCCACACTGACCTGTGTGCGCGTGCACGTTCTCTGGACACAGGCTGGGTGTCTACCGCAGCTGCCTTGAGCAAGGAGGGTTCTGGGGTCCACTTGGCTGGCCTTGGACGTGTGATTCCCGTGATCGCCGTTCTACACGCAGAGGCCACGTGGGCCCCCGTGTCGCGCTCTGCCCTCCACCCAGGCCCAGGCCCAGCCCAGTCTCCAGAGCTCACTGCTGCTCCCTGGGTCCGAAATCCCTCTCGGAGACGGTGCCTGCAAGCTGGCACTCAGGTCCCTTCTGGCCCTTTGGTTCCAAGCCCATGGTTCACAAGCCTGGAGTCCTGGCCAGGCCTGAGTTTGTGGCCTGCACCCTTCTGGTCCTTTCCCTTTAACACTGGGCCATCAAAGGCCACACTTGGAGATCCCCAGAGCCCCCGATACACCTTCAAGCAAATTTTCCCAGCAGCCCAAACCCTGACTCCAGCCCTGGTGCACAGCCATTCTAGCTGACCCCACGGGGCCCTTGGGCTGTCCTCTACACTGCTGGGTCCTCCTCAGACCCCTCCTGGGAAGGCTCTCCACTTTGATCTGGAGCCTGCTCATCTCTACAGGCTGGGGGGAGGGGGGAGGGGGCAGAAGGGGTGGGAGGCAGGGTTACATGAACTGATAAGCAAGCTAGAGGCTTGCAGCCTCCTCTCAACCTCCCTCCCTTTCTCCTTCCAGGAGTGGCAGGGCCCTACCAGCCTCCCCTCAGTGATGATGGCCGATAAAGCAATTCAATTAACCCGGCTGGGGAGCAGGGCAGGCCGGGAAAGGGTGCCGGCTCCTGGACCCAGACCTGAGGGAGAAGGGGCTGGTCCCTGGCAGGAGCCACAATGCCAGCGGAGGGAGGCGTGGGTAGCAAAGGACAGGACCTTGCTCTGGCAGCCACGGGGCCTGCTACTAGGCCTGGAGCCTCCAGACGAGCGGAGTCCAAAGGAGAGACCACATGCAGAGAGAAAGGAGAGATTTCCCGTCACCTGGAAGTGGCTGAGCCCCACACCCAAGCTCCGTGTGGGGTGTGGGTGGGGGAATGGCTTTGATGTCAGGCTCCCCAGCTTGCCCTGGTGGGACCAGCCTCCTCTCTGAGAACAAGGGCCCTGTTTGAGGGGCTGCAAAAAAGCTGCAGGTGCTCGGAAGAGCCCCTCGCGCCACTCTGGACCCAAACGTGCTTCTCCCAGACCTTTGCCATGCTTGGACTCCCGGTGAGGGAAGCCCGTGGTGGCTGACACTAGGGCCTGAACCGGCTCCTGGACAGAGATGTCAGACCCCAAGGGGACTAGGGTGGAGGAGAGGGGGTAACCGAGGGAAAGAAGCTCTCGGAATTAGGAATTTCCAACTGTTAGTGCTCAGCCTCGCTTCAGCCTGTCAGCCATCAAGGATGGAACAGGGAAGGAGCAGGCAGAGTCCCAGATGGGAGGGTCATGCCGGCAGCCATACACGAGGTCCTGGGATTGATGGGAAGTCCAGAATCAGTTGCCACCCCACGGGTTCGCCCCCTTTTCTCTTGATCAACTCAGCCCTGAGTGGAGGGGAGGGTTGGCACAAGGTGTCCACGCACCACCAGGGGGCAGCACCCACCCATCCAGAATGGACTCACTGCAGGTTAGGCAGGGGGCTCTCCTCGCTTCCCCCGTTCTGTGCTTGGGGGAAATAGCATGACCTCATACACGCAGAACTGATGGGAGACTGAGTCCTAGGATGCCAACTGTGGCATACTGAAGCCCCCAGAAAACTCCAGAAGGAATCAGCCCAGAGCTCTAGAATAAAACCTTCAGCCAGGGCTGAGGCTTTCTCTGGAGGCCAGTGGTCTGAGGCTGCCGTCCCCAATTCAGGAGCTCGTCAGCACCTAAGTCAGGGGCCCTCCCACCCCCCGCCACCTTCATCCCACTGTGTCTCCCAGGCTGGGCCCTCTGATTCTGTTGACTCTTCCGAGGTTCCCTTACTGTCAGCGTCAGCTTTCTGACCCCTCTCCAGGGCTCCTTTTCCCCTGGTCAGCTTTCTTCCTCCCCCCACCCCCCACCCACCAATCACCATCCGCAAACACCGCGGAATGGAAGCACCAACAGCGCGGAGATTCAGCAGGGAAAGGATGGGGTGGGGCTCTGTCGTCCTGAATGATTTCCAGAGACCAGAACAGCTTCTGGCACATAGTAGGACTCCAGAAATACTAATTGAATGAACAAATGACTCAGCAGTAAGATGGGTTTTCACCTCTCCCACCAGCCTCTCCATTTCTTGGGATGACTGAGTTCAGGCCGCCTGAAGACAGAAGGGGGGGAGGGGCGGGGCCAGGCTGCAAGGGAGTTTGCCAGTGCACAACCAGGCTGGGCTTAACAGCTGCTCATTGCGGTCCAGTCGTTCATATCCTCGCTATAGTCCTTCCTTCCTGGCTCCAGCTTACCGCCAGGCCTGGATCTTCTCTTCCCAGTTGTACTTGGGATTTTCTTTTTTGCCGCAGGCACCTCAAGGCCAGCTAGACTCTCACAGGCAGACATCAGGTCCGAGGGGCAGGGGGACGAGACACAGACGGGGTGTCCGTAGGTGTGTGTTTCTGGCTGCAGACCAGACGCCCCACCTCCTCTGCCTATTAATATAGATCCTCACAGATCATCGTCATTTTGGTTTTCTCGCTCCATCATTAAGGAGGCTTTGGCTTACGAGAATCCCTTGAATGTGCACGGGCTTTTACCCTTTTCTCGGAGCACCCCCGGGGCCTGGTCTTGCTTGCCCAGCACTGCCAGCGCTCCTGGTCCGGAAATCCGATGGCGTGCAGGTGTCCTGGCAGGTGTCCCGGCAGGTGTGTCAACAGCCTTGCATTTCTGCCTTAAGATCCTCCTTACATCACCCAGACGGACCTGGAGGCTGCCCGAGACTGTAAAAAATAAAACAAAAATTAAGAGGAGGCTTAATTGAAAGATGTAGAAGAGGTTCTGGACTTAAAAACAAATGAATCTGGAAACTGCTTTTGGGATGAGGCCAGTCAAGTCGGTTGGTGCCTAATGCTTTGGGCATAGCGGCTTCTCAATCACTTAGCAAACAAGTTCTGGGAGGCAGGCGCTGTGGGAGAGAGCAAGATGGAAACGCAGTGCCTGGGGGAGCTGGGGTCAGAGAGGGGGACGGGCCGCAGCAAGGGCACAGTCACATTGCAGTGGGAGAAACAGCAGCAGAAACAGGACCGGGTCCCGGGGCAGGGCCGGCAACGACGAGCCTGGGCTTAACTTAATCGTCTTCCGGGCCCAGCCACCCGACACCCGTAACAGCGCCAGGACTCCAGTTCCCTTCCCCCAGACCAGGAGCCAGCGTGGTCCCCATTCCAAACGCGGGGGCTTCCGTGAGTGTGACAGAGGCGGTAAGCATCGAGACCCCGGGCAATTGGGCCTGGTTGGGCCTGGCTGGGCCTGGTAGGCGGAGGATGGGGGCGGGGTGGTCAGGAGGCCCAGCAAGGCGTCTGGGGCAGAAGGGGACACCATCTCTCCACTCTCTTATCCCGCCTCCAGTCAGCCGCAATGAAACCGCAACAATAAGACCAGCTTGGCGGGGAGGGGGCTACGGAAACCGCCAGAAGGGGAGAGCGGAGGTTAGAGGTCAGGGGTGGAGAGCGCTTCTCTGTCACCGGGGCTGCAGTGGGAGGAGCTGCGGGCTCGGGGGAGGCGGGGAGCCGGGAGGAGTGGGGCGAGCGGAGAAGGTGGCGGAGGCGCGCAAGGGTGGCGCGCTGGGCTGGGCCCTGGCGGCGAGAGGGTTACGCGCCTCGGCTGGGCTCGGCCTGGACGAGGAAGGCTGAGATCGAGCCGCCGAAGCCCTGCAGCTGGCCCTAACGGACCCGCGCCGCGCCCCGCCCACCCCGCCCAGCCGAGGGCGCGCCCGGGCGAGGCGGGGCCGAGAGGAAAAGGCGCCACCGGAGAATGGTGTCCGCTAGCATCGTCGGAGAGAGGCAGAGAACCCTTTGAGCCCCAGCCCACCGGCGCCGAGGCATCCCCCTCCCACTCGCTAGGCCACCTCTCGCCCGCCCCCTGCTGCGAGCCAAGGCCAGCTCCCCGCTTGGAGATGGGCAGACGCGTGGATGGCATGGCTCCCAGCGCCGCCAGATCACAGGAGCCCGGTGCCGGGGCGCTGCGCTGAGGCTCCCACTTGGCGCATCCCGGGAAGCCTGCAGGTGTCCTTGGCCGCTTGGCCGCCGCCCGGGAGACTTCTTCGCCAGTGCCCAGATCCCAGCTCCCCGGAGCAGTCCCGCCCCCTGGGCTCGGCGCATCCAGGACGCCCCGTCTGAGGCCCCCTTCGCCCCAGCGCAGCCTCCGCCGCGCAGCACCCAGCCCAGCGCCGTTCCCAGCCGCTGCCGAGCCGCGGACGCAGGACCTGAGGCTCGCTCCTGCGGGTGCGCTTGTTTTCCTGCCGTCGCCTCGCCCTGCGCAGCCCCCGCCCGCCCGATCGCCGCGCTCGGCTCAGCCCCGCCCGCCATCGGTGCCCTGCGCTGGATTTATGAATGGGGGATAGAGGCCACATGCCGCCGCCGCCGCCTTGTGTTGACCGCACAGAGCCCGGGCCCGCGGAGCTCCGGCTGCCGTGAGAGCGTCGGCCCGGCCCCAGCAGCCGGTCGGAAGACTTGTTGCTGCTGCGCTGCCGCCGCCACCGCGGGGAAGCCGGCCGCTACCGGGGCTCGGCGCGGTCGGGGAGCCAGAAGGTGGCCCGTGTGAGTGTGAGCGCGCGCGCGCCCCGGAGCCTGGCGGTGCGCGGGTACTGTGCGCCTCCTCGCCTTTTGGGGGGTAAAGTGGGGGTGTGTCCCGGGCGCAGAGCGTCGGAGTGTCCAGTCCTAGCGGGGGAGCTTGTGTGTGCTTGCCCCTGCTCCACCCCCGCCGCCTCCGGCCCTTCGCTGGGGTTCTCGGCTCTCCTTTCCCCCCTTCCGCCTCCCTCCCTGGGCTGCCGGCCCAAACCCCAACCACCTGTGCACCAACTCCGCCCGCTCCGCGCCCCGGGGGGGAGGCAGGGGCAGGGCCAAGCCGCAGAGGGGGCTGCCGCCGCCTCCTGCCTCCTTGTCGTCTCCTCCCCCTCCCCCGTCTGACGCTGCCTCCTCGGGAAGGGTGTTTGGAGGGCAGCGGCCGCCCCAAGCCGAAGCCCCGCAGCGCTTCTTATGATCAGCTCGGTGTGTGTCTCCTCCTACCGCGGGCGCAAGTCGGGGAACAAGCCTCCGTCCAAAACATGTCTGAAGGAGGAGATGGCCAAGGGCGAGGCGTCGGAGAAGATCATCATCAACGTGGGCGGCACGCGACATGAGACCTACCGCAGCACCCTGCGCACCCTGCCGGGCACCCGCCTCGCCTGGCTGGCTGATCCGGATGGCGGGGGCCGGCCAGAGTCCGATGGCGGCGGCGCGGGCAGCAGCGGCAGCAGCGGCGGCGGGGGCTGCGAGTTCTTCTTCGACCGGCACCCGGGCGTCTTTGCGTACGTGCTCAACTACTACCGCACTGGCAAGCTGCACTGCCCCGCCGACGTGTGCGGGCCGCTGTTTGAGGAGGAGCTCACCTTCTGGGGCATCGACGAGACCGACGTGGAGCCCTGCTGCTGGATGACCTACCGGCAGCACCGCGACGCCGAAGAGGCGCTGGACATCTTCGAGAGCCCGGACGGGGGCGGCAGTGGTGCGGGACAGGGCGATGAGGTCGGCGATGAGGAGCGGGAGCTGGCCCTGCAGCGCCTGGGGCCCCACGAGGGAGGCGCGGGCCCAGGAGCTGGGTCCGGGGGCTGCCGCGGCTGGCAGCCCCGCATGTGGGCACTCTTCGAGGATCCCTACTCCTCCAGGGCGGCCAGGGTGAGTGGCAGGAGCCTGGGCCATCTCTCAGGCCTGCAAGGGGGCCGGGGTGGTGGTGGGGAGAGGCAGGGGGGATCCTCACCTGAACTGACCTAGCTTTCCATGACTTCCCTCCCATTCCCCCTGCCTTCCGTAGGCCGGTAGTAGCACACCCCGCCCTGTGCACTGCACACACTTGACTTACTACTTGGGCCCGGCCGCTTTGCTGTCCCAGCACTTGGGGGTGCGCTTGCTGAGCTCTCCCCCACTCCTGTCTGCACAGGCCCCCTGTGGTGGTGCACCCCCACTCCTCCACAGGGTCAGAGCCCTGGAGGGGAGCTGCTGTTGGGCCTTCTGCCGGGGTCGGGCTGGGTTCAGGGGAAGAAAACTACAGAGGATGTTTAGTGCCCACTCTGTCGAGTGCCCTTGGTGAGCTGCGTCCAGGTGCGCCACCTCTCTGACATCCTCCCGCAGCTCAGAGTGCCAGGAACCGGGAGTTTCAGAGAGGGGAGCACCGGCTTCGGCCTCTGCTCATAAAAGGCAGAGCTGGGACCAGAAGCCAGGCCTGTGATCCTAGGTTTGGGAAAGGTCTCTTATCAGGGTGACAAGATGCCTGCCCCAAGACTTCCTGGACACCCTGGTGTCTGGGTGAGGGGAGCGTTCCTCAGAAGGGGCCTGCTGCCTGGGCCCTGCAGGCCCCCATGGCCGGCAGCCGGCCACAGGCTGCCTGGGGATGAGCCCAGGGTTGCCGCCGGGTCTCCCTGCTGCCGCAGCACTGCCTGGCTTCCCGGAGAGCCGTTGTGCGGGGTTCTGCTTGAAATGGGTGAACAGGGTGGGCTGGGGGCGGCCTAGTCCCTCCCCAGCCCTCCTTTCCTAAGTCGATCCGGGTTCCCTAGACACCCCTGGGTGGGAGGGGTGGTGGAGCAGTGGGAAGCAGCCCTGAAGGGTGGCTTTAGACTCTTTGAAAGGGGATCCCTGGGCTGGCGTCTGGGCTCGTGGCTGGCGGCGGAAGCCTGGCCGGGGTCTTTCTGGGACACTGTGTGTTGGGTCTAGGGACTGGCTCTGTCACCTCTGGCGTCCCAGGTTGTCGTGCTGCTGAGTCTCAGAGCCCTGCCGCCGTCCCCAGCACCTCCAGGGCTGAGCCTCCCCCTGGTCGTGGAAGGAAGAGTTTCATTGCACACCCCCTCCGGGCGAGGGCGGAAGATGGGGTGGTGGGTGCAGGCAGGGGCCAGGTGGGCTTGCTAGACCAGGGCACGCGGATCTCCCGCCTGGAAGACAAGGGACCAGAGGTCTCCGTGGCCATGGCCGTGGCAGGCCTCGCTGGGGCTGCAGGTGTCCCAGGGCTGGAAGGCAGGGACCTGCTCCAGGGCAGAGAGTGAAGCCAGGGTCAGCTGCCCTAGTTCCTTCCCCTGCGGCCCCCATGCCAGCTCAGAAGGTGAGGTCACGCCCCAGCCTGGGTCTGCTGTGAGTCCCATGGGCCTCTCGGCACAGTTCCCTGACCCTGCTGGTGTCCTCCCTTGGCTGTGTGCCGGGGGGTGGGGGGGGGTGGGGGGCAGACAAGTGCAGATAATTCAGGCTCTTCCAAAGTGGGGGGCAGGGGAGGGAGGCAGATTTAGCCTGATGGCGATGGGACGAGCCGGAGGCAGTGAGTGAGGTGCCGGGGGAGCTAGGCCCTATTCCTGGGCGCTCCAGGCTCTCCGGCGACTTTGCACCTTCTCAGGTTCTTTCTTCCCCCTTGGATTCCAAGGGGCCGTGCCATCAGTGAGTTTATTTCCTCCTCCCCTCACTGGAGAGCGGCCCGGCCAGGGGCTCTGAGCTCACTCAGCCCCTTGAGGTCCGCCAGGCCCAGCGTCCCTTTGCTGTAGAGTCACATCAGCCAGGGCGTTCCGGTTGAGGTGGGAAGTTTGGGGTCAGCCTGGGGTTCCCATGGAGGCTACTCGGAGACCAGGATTCAGAGCTGTTCAGCATCGTGTCGAAGACATTGGACCAATAGCAGAGCCAGCAGCCCACTGCGGGTTTCCGGCTTCTGGTCGTTGAGACCGATGCCTGAGGCTCGGGGGAGGCCCCTGCCACCGGGCCCTGGCCTCCTGTGCAGGAGCCCAGGCGAAGGGGGCCTTCAGCTGTTCCTGGGACTCTAATGAAGACACAGAATTTTTTTAAAAATTAACTAATGACAATTGTGATTACTGAGCACTCCGTGCGTGTAGTTGGCACTGGACTCTAATCCTCCCAATGAATTTACAGTGGAGGCGTTATCCCTGCTAATGGACCGAGGCCGTAAACAGGGGCCCGAGATCACACAGCCACCCGGTGGCGGCGGGCCGTGAGTCAGAGCCAGGGCTCTGGAGCCCCAGCCACCAATCCCCCGCCCCCCCACTTTACAACACGCCTTTCCCACTGACGGTGGGGAGCTGGCTCCTTTCTCACTCGGGTGCGGAAGATGGTCTGAGGGTCTGTACTTCCTGTGGATGACACTGGGAAGCCCCAGGGCAGACGGTGACACTTCCTCTCTTACCCCTCTGGGCCTGGGCCCTCCCCACTCTGTCACCCGGGTCTGTGTGCGTGCCTTCCCTGGCAGGGGCCAGCAGCGCTGTGCCCACGGCCGTGGGGTCCTCACTGAGGGCCGGCGGGGCCCAGGAGCAGGACTTGGCCCCGGGCATCTCTCCGCCCGCAGCGTCTGGTTTGAGGAACGTGTTATGACGGGAACAGACCAGCCTCCAAGGGGAAGTGAGCCGAGCTGACCGTGGGAGCCTGTTGCCTAGCTACCAGCCTGGCCCAGGTCAGGCAGGGGGTGCTCACCCCTGCTCCCCTCACTGCAGCCGGGCCCACGGGCCGAGGTGCTGCGGTTCCGTTTCTCTGGCCGGACCTGGCGGCGAGCACAAGCTGGTCCTGTCCCCACCTGCCCACTGTCCTCAGTCCCAGGTAGAGTGGGGCTGGGTGACAGCCAGGGTGGCTTTGCAGGCCGAGGGAGACCAGCGGCGGTTCGGGCAGCAGCCAGAGCTGTAGAATCGGGCCTTCCCTCCTGAGGGAGGGCCGGAGGCTGGTGTATGGCACGGGGGACACTCCCTCCGTCGCACCCACACTGCAGAGGTCCCGGGGGCTGGGCCGGCCTAGCTCACGTATCAACCCTCTTAAGGATGAGAGCCCTCCTTTGGCTAAATCGGTCCCAGGGAAGAGTTTCCCCAGGAGGCTTCCCTTCCAAGGAGAGGATGTGGCGGGCAGGGTCCCCGCTGCCCCTCGGGCGGCTGGGGCTGGGTCTGCACACCGATGAAGCACCCGCTGTGTGCCGGCTGCTGTCCCCTCTGCTTTCTTGGAACATCTCATCCGGCCCATAGCAGGCAGGGACTGTTGACCTCAGTGTGCGAAGAAGGAAACTGAGGCCCAGAGGGGCTTGTTCAAGGTCGCCCCTCAGTGGTAAACGAGACTCAAAGCCATGAATCCACGTCCGCTTACGTGGCCGCCTCAGCACCTCCTGGGGCTGCGACCCGGGGGCCCTCCAACTTAGGGGGGCTTGGAGGGGCCCCTCTGCTGTCCCGCTGTCCCTTCCCTCATTTTGCCCTCCACACAAAAGCCCCCGTCTCCTCTGTCTCCAGAAGCGCCCGAGTCTGAGCTTGCTGTCTTTTCTCACTGTAGGACTTCCACAGGACCAAAGACAAGACTAGGCATCCCCAGCCCCCAGTCCGGCTGAGGACTGGAACCAGGGCCTTCTAGAGAGGAAATGCAGAGCCCAGTGCTTCTGCCCCCAGGCCCAGGCGTTGCCTGGGACCAGCTGGCCAGTGGGCATGACAGGCTTCAGAATGAGGACAGGGGTCACTGGTCCCTCCCGTCCGGGCTAGGGAGAGCCAGCCGGCCGAGCCCGGGTGCTGGCTGCCCTGCCTCCTGCAGCTCCCTGGGAGGGCGGTGCCAGCAGGCCCTACAACAGCCCCTCCACGGCCTCTGGGGGTGAGGGGTGTCGGGCGGAGGCCGCAGCCCTCCTCCACCCTCCACCGTCCACCGTCCACCCTCCACCTGCCCCGAGGCAGCAGCCTCCGTGTCCTCCTGGGCTGATTCTGTGTTTTTCTCTCTGGCCCATTTGCCTCTTGAACATCTTGTCCCTGGATGACGAGGTGTTTCTGTCGCTGGTTGGGGTTGGGTGTGAAGTGGGGGAGGGGATAACATAAACTTGGGCTATTTTGGAGAGTCAGGGGAGGGGCAGGCACGGCTGGGCCTAGGGAACAGGCAGCCCCCGGGGCCCCTCCCCCGCCCCATGGACAGCGTGGGCCTGGGCCCCGTGCACTGGTGCGGTCCTTGGGCCTGGACGAGCCGCTGGCCACGACCTCTGCCCACTCCCGGCCGGGTGGGTGATGGTTACCCGGCCCCCAGCAGGGGTCCCTGTCCGGGGTCCCTGTCAGGCTGTAGACAGGGCCCAACCCGGACAGCCACGGAGACTGAGAGCCTAGGTGCCTGGAGGCGGTCCCAGGCACACCTTTGTCACCTGCAGCCCCAGCCAGCGAGCTCGCGGGGCTGACCATCTCTCCTCCAGACAGCCCCTTGGGGCCAGGAGAGGGGGCGGGCAGCCCGCTGGGCCCCCGTCATTCAGAAAACATTTACCGCCGGACGCCAGGCCGGGCTCTGTCAAGTGTAGAGACGAGTCCAGTAGAGGGCCAGGTCAGGGGCAGCTGGTGGCAGTGGAGGGAAGTTAGGTGACGAGACACAGCGATGACGACACGAGACAGGTCAGGAGCGGCGTCCCAGGTGTCTTAGAAGATAGAGTTCGGGGGAGGCAGGGGTGGGGGTGGGGGCAGTGAGCTGCGAGCCCCGCAGGGTGGCGACCTGGCTCCCTGAGGTAATTTTTAGAAGGAGGCGGGTTATAAATAAATAAGTTTTCGATGTGGGTGGCGTCTACCCGTGCAGACTGCGGGGAGGGGGGACTTCTGGCCAGGGGACAAGCTCGAGCAGAGAAAGGACAGCTTGGGGCAGGGACGGGCCGCGTGCGGCTGGACGCGCTCCAGGCCAGCCGTCCGGGCCAGGCCGGGCTGGGTTCCTCCGGGGGCAGGGGCTCGTGGGCTGCGGGCAGCAGCTCAGTGGCCCCGAGAGGCCCCAAAGTGCCGGCGTGACGGGGGTGGGACTAGGTAGAGGCTGGCCCTGGACCCCAGAACCAGTGTGGGTCCTGGCCGTGGGTCGGAGGGCCCAGGTTCTGCCTTAGGGATCCGGGGGTCTCGGCTAGAACCGGGGTCTCCTAGGGTGGGCGGGCCACCCCCAGGAGCCCAGGGACAGCTCGGAGGTGCCCTGCCTTGCAGACACCTGCCCCTGCCCTCCCCGTAGCCCTCCAGGCTGCCCGCTTCCTTCGAGCTCCTCCCGGGGTTCCCGGTCCTGCTTCCCCAGAAGGCCCTGCTCCTCGTCTCGGCCCCGCAGCGCTTCCCCTGCAAGTGCCTTTGGCTGTGTTCTCACATTCCTTTTCTCCTACACTTCATCCTTAATATAGGTTCCCCGGCATGAGTCTCCTTATGTTTATCTGTCCATCTGTCTCCTTGGCCCTCCCTCCTCGGGCTCCCCTGCCCTGCCCCCACGGGTTGTATTCGGTTCCCAGTGCCTGGTGTCTGTCACCTCCCCACCGCCCCCTGGCCTGTGCCAGATTCCCCAGACACTCCAGGCTCTCTGCTGAGTTTGACAAATATCGTTTCTGCTCATCCGTGAAGTGGCCCTAGAAAGGAGGTACCGCCCTCAGCCCCTCAGCACGGTGAGCGTGCTGAGGCCACAGGGCCTTGGCCCTGCCTGTTCCCCCAGCTTCCCCCCTACCCTTTGGGTCCTCTCAGAGCTCCTTCAGTCTCTGCTTGTGTGTCAGCTCGGCGCTGAGGCCCGGCCTGAGCACCCTATTTGAAACGGCTCCCCCACCCTCACGCTCCTTACCCCCCGTTGCCTTTGTTTCTCTCCCTGGTACTTAAACACCATCTGATATACTTTGCTTTTTCATGTGTTGATAGTGCCCCTCCACTAGAAGGTAAGGTCTCAAGGCCTTGTTTTGTGTCCTGCTCTTCCTCAGCCCCCAGAACAGCATCTGGCGCCTAGTAGGTGCTCAGCTTTCCGTTCGGTGAACAAAGATCAGAGAGGTTGAGAAACTCGCCCCAGGTCTCCCAGGAAGTCAGCAGTGGAGCCCAGCTTGCACCCAGAAGTGCGTGGCTTTCCGTTTTCATCAGGGACTGTCCTAGGATGAGCTTGGTGGAGGAGGCTGGTCACAGAGCTGGGCCACTAGACGAAATACCTGGGGCTCTGGGGACAGGAGGGTCCCCAGGCAGCCAGCGGGAGGGGCCCACGGGGAGCAGCGAGCTTGGAGAGGCAGCGGTCTCCTGCTCAGAGCTGAGACACCTCCTGTCCCCGGGGATGCGACCCTGCACCCTCCCAGCTGCCAGGAGAGGGCCAACTCCGCCCAGCCAGTGCACGGGGGCCTGGCCTCGTTGGCAGCTTTCCGCCCGGGGAAGTTCTGACCTCCAGCAGAGTGGTGTCCTGGGTTCTCTTCGGAGGAGAGTGGTCCCCTTTGGTAGGGGCCGGTGGGAAGGGAGGTCTCACGCATGCTGCCAGCTGTGTGCGATGGCCCAGTGGGGCCTGAACGGGAGGCTTGAGGCCCTGACCCCCCACCAGGGTGGTGCTGCCTCCTCCCCGGGCTCTTTTCAGCCCCAGGAAGCCCCCCCACCCCATCAGGAGTGGGGGGAGGAAAGCACTGGGCCTGCCACCGGAGGGGACGGCCCGCTGAGGTGACAGCCCTGTTGCAGGCAGGGCCCCCACTCACCAAGCAGCCATGTTCGGACAGCAGCGCAGGGGAGAGAGGAAGGACTGGGCCCTGAAGAGCGGGGCCCAGAGTCCACGTCCCCGCCTCTGTCACGGCTCAGCCTCAGGTCCGCCTGTCTCCTCGGAGGGAGGGCTGCCTGGGCCTGCCGGGTTAGCACCTGCTGCCAGCCCCGGAGAGGTGGGAGGGGAGACGCAGGCCCCTCTAGGTGCCATCCAGGAGGAGAGGACTGACCCCACGTGTTTGGCCAGAGGGCCAGACTGGAAAGAGCTCCAGCCGAGGGGCAGGGGGCCTGGCCGCAGGTCCACCCCGAGCGAGCCTTTTGCCCCCTCTTACGCCGCTGTTGCCCAGGAGAAGTGGACACGTGTGGCTGCCCTTTGCCTGCCCTCATCTCCTGAGAGGTGGTGGCAGGCGAGGGGTAGAGATGACAATATGGGACAGCTCAGTGTTAAAAAAGACAAAAAGCTAAAGTGAGTGAACACGGCAGGAACTCGGGGGTAAATCCTAACGCAGGCCGGGTGCTCGGCACTCACCAGGCTGCCTCGGAGGGCCTGGGGCAGCAGTGCAGGGAGGCCCGAGGTGGGCTCCGGGCCTTGCAGGTGGCTGTGGCCCAGCCACATGGCCCTCCCCGCCCTCCCCACTCCGCCCCACCCCTGGGCAGCTCCTCGAGCTCCAAGCTCTTCCGAGCTTGTTTTTCTGAATCACTAATTACCATCACACACACGGGGCTCCCAGGGGGGCTGCTCTCCTGGCTCGCTGCTCCTCCTTGGAGGGAGCGAGTGACGGCTTCCCATGCTTCCTGGCAGCGCTGGGACGTGCTGTCCCCACCCCTCACCCCGACCCCCTTTGCTTCCGGGGGACGAATATCGAGGCCGGGACAGGAGCTTGAAGTTCACCTCCGTGGGGACAAGCAGGCAGGAGACGCTCCGGCAAAGTGGTCAAGTGGAGGAAGTGTCTGCCACCCCCTTCTTCCGTGCTCTGTCTGGTCAGCCCGCCCATGTTCCAGTGTAAAGAGGTCTTAGCGTGTGGCGGGTGTCTGTCCGAAGCCGCAGGCCCACGTCCCGAAGGGTGGCATGGTCCTCAGGGAGCTGGCTGGGAGCAGCAGCAGCAGCTCCGAGAAGGCCTCCCAGGGCCTGCGAACCAGCCCTGCCCGGGAGGGGTTGGGGAGGGGTGTGAAGAGAAGGCACAGCCTCTGACGTGAAGCAGCGCTGAGTTCAAGTCGTCTCCGTGCTCTCCAGGCTGTGGGACGTTAGGCAGGTGTCTGACCTCTCTGATCCTCGGTTCCTCCTCCGCAAAGTGGGAAGATGGGCCTGCCTCCCAGGTCCCCGGGAGGACGGAAAGCGACAGCGCACACAGAGGGCCCCACTGTGCCAGGCACAGAAGAGACAGCTGATGCGGGCTCATCCCCAAAGTTCCCTCCTCAGACTTGCTCCTGCTCCAGGGCCCTGGACGTCCTGAGTCATCCGTTGGTGTTTAGTGGCAGGAGGAGCAAGGCGCATGCCCCACACCGCCCCCTCCTGGTGCGGACTCCCCGGGAGGGGAGCAGCTCCGAGAGGCGTCATTCACTAGGCAGGGCAGCGCCATGGCGGGGAGGAAATCGGGCATGGGGCAGACTCGGAGGTGCGACGTCCTGTTACCCACTAACTTCGGCTCAGCCCTGTGTTCTGGGAGGAAGCCCCCCCAGCCATCCACCCACCAAGCAGAACAGGTGGCGTGGCATGGTGGGCCCCGGACCCCGCTCCCGCTGCCCTGACAGTGGTGAATGGCATGGCATGAATCACAGGCGAAGGCTCCATAATTGGTGCTATTACACATGCATTTCATCTCCATTCATGACGATTGGGCACTTAAGCCCGGCCGTTGCTCTGCCCGGTGCCCCTGAGGTTCTCCCCGAGACCCCGGCAGCTGTCAGGACCGGCTGCTGCCACGCTTGGATCCTGGTGGGGCAGTTTCTTCTTCAGAGCTCAGGGTCCAGGAAGGGCCCGCTGTCGGGAGGGGGAGGGGTGGCTACTCGGGCCAGACCGCCCTTTCTGGCGCGTTGTCTTCCTTCGGGTGCTGCCCACTGGCGGGGCGGTCAGCTGGGACGCCCCAAGGGGGGAGGCAAGAAAGATGGGCTCGGACTTGGGGCTTCTGCGGGTGGGTCGAGGCTGGCGCTCAATAGGCTCAGCTGGCAGAAAGAGGCCCGGGGTCATTCCCTCCAGCCACCTGCCTTGGGGCGTTTCCCATGATGCAGTGGGCCCTAAGACTGAGCGTGCCTCCGAGTCATCTGGAAGGTGTGTTAGAGCACACTGTGGGGCCCTGCCCCGAGCATCTCTCATTCAGGGGCTTCGGGTAGGGGCCGAGAACTGGCACTCCTAACTAGGTCCCTGGCGGTGCTCTGCTGCCGGTCCCGGGTCCCACCTGGAGGAGCATGGCCCCGAAGTCAGGCTGGTGTGCAGGCAGGCAGCCTGGCCCAACAGCTCGTTAGAAGTGCAGAGTCCCAGGTCCCGCCCCGACCTCCAGGATCAGAATGGCATTCTAATAAAGTTCCAGTGACTCACCCCCCACGACAGAGAAGCCTTGCAGCGCACCTGGTTACAGGTGGGCAGAGCTGGGCAGTGAGTGGGGCAGGGCAGCCGTCCTCAGGGGCTTCCAGCCAGGAGCAGCCTCGCAGTTCAAGGCGCTGTGGCAGTGACTGGGAAATGCAGCCCGAAAGCCCCCACGGGGGTGGATGAAGACCCTGCAGGAGGGATTCTAGCTCCTGACTGTGTGCTTTAGCCCAGCCCTAACGGTGGCCCGGGTCCCCACCCTCTCCACACAGAGGTCCCTGTCTTAAAGCTGTCCCCACTCCCCCCACCCGCAGGTGGTGGCCTTCGCCTCCCTCTTCTTCATCCTGGTCTCCATCACCACCTTCTGCCTGGAGACGCACGAGGCCTTCAACATCAACCGCAACGTGACGGAGATCCTCCGCGTGGGGAACACCACCAGCGTGCAGTACCGGCCCGTGATGGAGACCGAGCCCATCCTGACCTACATCGAGGGCGTGTGCGTGCTGTGGTTTACGCTGGAGTTCCTGGTGCGCATCGTGTGCTGCCCGGACACGCTGGACTTCGTCAAGAACCTGCTGAACATCATCGACTTCGTGGCCATCCTGCCCTTCTACCTGGAGGTCGGGCTGAGCGGCCTGTCGTCCAAGGCGGCCCGCGACGTGCTGGGCTTCCTGCGCGTGGTGCGCTTCGTGCGCATCCTGCGCATCTTCAAGCTCACGCGCCACTTCGTGGGGCTGCGCGTGCTGGGCCACACCCTGCGCGCCAGCACCAACGAGTTCCTGCTGCTCATCATCTTCCTGGCGCTGGGCGTGCTCATCTTCGCCACCATGATCTACTACGCCGAGCGCATCGGTGCCAGGCCCTCCGACCCGCGGGGCAACGACCACACCGACTTCAAGAACATCCCCATCGGCTTCTGGTGGGCCGTGGTCACCATGACGACGCTGGGCTACGGGGACATGTACCCCAAGACGTGGTCGGGGATGCTGGTCGGGGCGCTGTGTGCGCTGGCCGGGGTGCTCACCATCGCCATGCCCGTGCCGGTCATCGTCAACAACTTCGGCATGTACTACTCCCTGGCCATGGCCAAGCAGAAGCTGCCCAAGAAGCGGAAGAAGCACGTGCCGCGGCCGCCCCAGCTCGAGTCGCCCGTGTACTGCAAGTCGGAGGAGACCTCGCCCCGGGACAGCACCTACAGCGACACCAGCCCCCCTGCCCAGGAAGAGGGCCTGGTCGAGAGGAAGCGGGCAGGTGAGGCTGCGGGTCGGGCGGGGAGGCCGCCTCTCGCGCCATGGCCATGGCCGAGGGTGTCCCCCCCGGTGATCCTCCGCCCTCGGAATCTGGAATTGCGCTTGCCTGCTCTGGGCTGCCCCAAGTGCAGCCCGTACCTTTGTGAGGGCACACTGCTGAGGCTGACTCTTTCTCCCCTTTGGTTCTCTGATAGCTTCCCGAGCGTCAGGGTCTGTGGCGTGAGTGTCCCGCCAAACACGCTGGGATGGGCTGCACCTGGGGCTGTGAGGTGGAGGCCTAGGTTTCTAATCTCATCTTGCCCCCTCTGCTGTGTGCTCTGAGGCCAGTCGCTCACCCTCTCTGGGCAGAGATGCCTCCCCTGTGAAATGGGGATGATATTCATACCCTGTCCCCAGGCCTTTGATGAGACCCAAACGAATGACAGGAACGAAAGTCCTCTGAGACGTCAAACCCACTTTGCGAATCTCAGAGGCTGTCGTTGTCGGCCGGAGGGAGGGCAGCACACTGTTCTTCCGAGGGGCGTGGACACAGGAATCACGGCTCTCCACACGGTCGGGTCTGCCGTCTCTCGGCCCGAGAAATGTGCTGACGTAACAGCAACGGGAAGCTGCCTTCTGTGCGGCACAATCTAGATCGAGTCCTGGGCTCGGGGACTTATGGGGCACCAAGGGGACCCCAGAGGCAGTGGCCCAGGCAGGGCTGGGAAAGGCAGCAGCAGCTGGCCTCCGCGTCCTGGACAGGGAGGGCCTGCGTGTCTGAACCCTGTTTTTCTTCAAGGACAGGAGGGGCCCCCCGGGAACCTCCCTACCACCTGAGTCAGGAGACAGGAAAGGAGGTTGGCTCACTTAACCCTCGGCGAGGCGGAGCTCGGTCAGAGGGGGCACCTCACTGGTGGGTGTGGGACAGGCTCCTAAGGGAGGTGGGATTCTCGGTATGGGGGGCCGTTGGGGACTTGGGAGTGGGCCAGGACACTGAGGGAGCAGCCCCTGGCTAGGCTCTGTGGGCAGAGTGGGACTTGTCCACTGGGGCAGGTGCCTGACCAGGGACGCTCACCTGTGGCCTGTCGGTGGGTGCCCATCACACACGCCGAAGCCACTTGTGCCTCAGCCGTTTGGGGCCTGGGGCTTCCGTACCCATCACGCTCCCCTCTGTGTCCCCCCCAAAGTGCTACCCCCTCCCCGCCCCTGAATAGAGATCCCCCCGCCGGTGCCCCAGGGACTTTCCGCTGCACCCCGAGGCCCGGCAGGGCTCGGAGGGAAACCCGGTGTCGCAGTGTGCAGGTCCGCAGGCCAGCGCTCGGCGTTCGCTGACCTATGGCCGTCGGCCACGCCTGAGCCGGACCCTCCCCGCGCAGCCACAGTCAGGGCATCACGGGCCAATGCCCGGCTGCTGCCTTCAGACAGAGAGGTCCCCTTCTCCAGATCCAAGGGCTCCCCTTCGCCTGGGCCGCTGCCTGAGGGAGCCTGGGACAAATAGCCCACAGCAGCCAGAGCTGAATGGGGCCTCCTCCACCCCAGGGTCCCCCAGACCCAGGGGAGCCCCAAGCTCAGAGGGCTCTCTAGCTCAGATGCCTGGTGAACAAGGGGAACCGCCTTCGGGGGGTCTGGGCCGACAGCCGTGGCAAGGCCCCCCAGCACCCCATGAGCCAGGCATCCTCTACGGGAGTGTGCTCGTCAAGGGTCAGCCTGAGCCAGACCCAAGGAGGGAGCAGGCTCTGCTGCCGCCCACCAGGGCCCGTCTCCCAGGGCCGCTGCAGCCGATCTGGGCCTCCCTGCTCGTGGCACCTGTCTCCCAGGAAGGACGCCCAGCTGAGGCCGGGAGGGAAGCCTGCACCTCGCTGCAGCCGATCTGGGCCTCCCTGCTCGTGGCACCTGTCTCCCAGGAAGGACGCCCAGCTGAGGCCGGGAGGGAAGCCTGCACCTGACCCCAGGCCCAGGCCCCCGTCCTGGGTCCCCTCCTCGGGGTGAAGCCACACCCTGGTCTGGGATCGAACCCACCCAAGTGACCCCGTGAGGAGGGTCCTCGGCCCTCACGCGGCGTCCCTTCCGTCCGTCCCCGCAGATTCCAAGCAGAACGGCGAGGCCAATGCGGTGCTGTCCGACGAGGAGGCAACCGGCCTCACCCAGCCGCTGGCCTCCGCCCCCAGCCCCGAGGAGCGCCGGGCCCTGCGCCGCTCCGGCACGCGGGACCGGAACAAGAAGGCCGCCGCCTGCTTCCTGCTCAGCGCTGGGGACTACGCCTGTGCCGACGGGAGTGTCCGGAAAGGTACGGCCCCCCAGGCAGGGCTGGGGGGGCGCTCCCACGGAGTTGGGGCTCCCCGGTGTCCCCCACAGAGCTCGAGGTCCCCTCCGCCCCCGAGGCGGTGGCCTCCATCTCCTCTGCCTTGGGCGAGCCCCCACTTTTAGGACCCCCAGCCCCTGATTTCCCTAGAAAGGCCTGTGGTGTTCTCAGAAGGTACCCCCAGCCCGCTCCCCAGGTGCCCCCAGGGAAGGCAGGTGCCGACCACAAGGGGACCCCACCCCCCAGTCTGTTACCTCCCCCCCCCCCCCCGCCCCCGCTCTGGCTCCTGCTGAGACCTTCAGGCCCGGCTTCCCGGGGTCACCACCTGCCTTTCCTCCGGCCTCCCTTACGCCTGGCCGAGGCTCCCCGAGTAAGCCGTCCCGTCAGCGCTGAGGAGGCTCACCTCCTCCGTCCTGCCCTGGGGGGCCTGGAGCCCAAGAGGGGCTGGCCCAGCTCTGCAAGCCCCTGGGATGTGACTTGAGTAGAGCCACAGGGTGATGTGACCAGGGGTGGGGGGCAGGGAGAGTGGGTCACCTCCAGGGAGTGCTCTGAAGAACTTGGGGAGCTCAGGGGGGCCGCCCATGGCCTCCTGTCCCAGAAGGCTGCAGTGCCACCAGTGCCCGGGCCCGGGCGCTGGAGCCGGGGTTCCCGGCCTGCGAGGGGCAGGAACCACCAAGGACGGCCAGGGGTGGGGGTGGGGGGGGTGGCTGGGGCCGGGGCCTCAGGCCCAGGTGCTCCTTCCGCCCAGCCCCCAATTACTTTGCTTGTCTTTCTTGCCCTGACCGGTGTGACCCAACCTCCCTGAGCACCCTGTCTGGTTTCAGGACCCACCCCGACTTCCCCAGAACAAAGCCGTGCCCTGGTTCTTGGGCCACCTCCTAACGAGCCCTCCTCCACCCCTTTCCCCCTGCCGCCTCTCACTGTCCCCGAACCCCAGACCAAGTCTGGGTTGACTGAGGCACGGACAGTGGCTGCTGTAGGAACAGCCTGTGGTGTCTGTCCTCCCAAGGGTGTCCCCTGGCCTGTCCAGCCACGCAGCCTCCAGAGCCACCTTCCCAGGTCCCTGGCGCTGGCCCTCTCAGTGCCCCCGCTCCCACAGGATCCCCAGCGCACCCAGACCCTGGCTGGGCCCTGCGGGGCGGGTGTCAGCCTAAGCCCTGCTGGCTGTCAGAAGCGGAGGCTGCGACCTGGCAGCTGGAAGGAGGTGGCCCAGAGGAGAGGCGCCCCCCCGAAGGGTGGCAAGTGGCTGTGTCCAGACTGCTACACCTTCCATGTCCCTCCGGTCACCCCTGGCCTCTGCGTGCCCCAGTCCTCTGGCTCTGGGGTTCTCTCTCTCCCCTGCTCCCCACTCCAAACACGCAGAGGCTCCACTGGGTCCTGGTCAGTCCCAGCCCCTGCCCTGGCCGGGGCACACAAAGTCGCCAGCCCAGAGTGTGAGGAGGGGGCCCCCACCCTTGAGTAGGACTCGAGCAGGCCTGCTTGCGCCCCAGCCTTGTGAGAGGCCCAGTGGCGGTAGCGCAGTGGAAGAGGCCGTGAGGGTGCACGTCTGGAGGGACCGCAAGGTATGGGGAGCGGGTGGCCCCTGGGGAAGGGGTCACACACGGGCGAGGTGGCACCTGTGCCCCACCACCAAATCTCTCTGGGTGCTCATGGGGCCTGGCTGCTCTATTTTCAAGATGCCTCCACACTGCTTCTTGGCAACAACCGTGCAGCTCAGCCAATTAGAGTAACCTTCAAGAGGGAACAGGTGGGTTGCCGGGAAACAGGCCCGGCAGCTCGCTCGGCAACTTTTCCCTGTGCCAGACTCTGCCGTGCTCACTTCTCCGCGCCCAGGCTTCACGCAGGACCAGGAGTGGGTGGGCGAGGGCCTCTGCCAGCCACTGGCGCGGACCCCCTTGTCCGCCTGTAGCTGCACGCCCATCAGAGCGAGAGCTCCCTGGGAGGAAGGTGGCAGGTGCTCACTGAGGCTTCCAAGGGCTGGGGAAGGAGGGTGCGTGCAGCTGGAGAGGCACTCGGCTGGGGACACAACAGGGCAAAGGTCAGCTGGGCGTGCGGTCCTGGAGTCCGTCCTGAGGAGCCCAGGTGACCCAGAGACCAGGGAAAGTCAGGGAGCCTTTCCCAGGTAGGCCTGCCCTGCGGGGCCCCCTGGAGCGTGGATGCCCCGGAGCTGCTCTGGCGAGGAGCCCGCCCTCTGACCCCTGTGCCTTTTCTTCACCAAGGCTGTGAAAAGTCCAGGAGTCTAAACAACCTATCAGCAGCGGCTGCAACCAGCCTGGGGCTGTCGCCACTGGCAACGAGATTCAGCTCGCCCTACCCTGCGAGAAAGCTCCTGTTCCCCCTCCCCACCCACCCCCTCCTCAGCCCACCCCCCGGGCACTCAGCCTCGTAACTGCGCCTCGGCCCTCCAGCCCGTGGGCCCGCACTCACAGGCAGCGCGCCCATGCCTGCCAGCCCCCCTTCCTCCAGGGGCCCCAGAGACCTGGGCCAGAGGCGAGAGAATTTAGGCCCCTGAGCTTCCTCCACAGCACCCAGCTCCCCAGAATGCTCGGGTCTGAGCCCGAGAGCAGGGGGAGATCACTCTCGGCCTCCATCCTGAGCTGGACCGGCCGGCACACACCCAGGACCTGTGACCCTGAGCCCTGCCTCCCCCACAGAGTCCCACCTTAATCCCAGCAAACACATTTCCATTCCCGGTGGCCTTCAACCAGTAAGCAAACAGCCTGCAACCACACATCTCTGTCTGTCTGTCTGTCCATCCCACACCCAGACCAGCAAGGCATAAAGCTGTCCCTTGGGGCATCTCGGCTGGTGTCCAGGGGCCTTCTCTCCCGAGGGGAGCAGTGCCCCCCGCCCCTCGGAAAAGAGGCTGCTGTTCTCCAGCTCTGGCCTGGGGCGCAGGTGGGGTCCCTGGAGTCCGAGCCCCAGGATAGGCCGCCCAGCCTGGGGAGCCCCTCCTATCCAGGTGATGCCCGGCAGGCCTCGGGCCCAGCACCCTGTCTGCGCCCCGAGCCTCGGCACCCCTCCCCGCGCTGCTCCCTACTCTGCTTCCACGACAGTTTCTCCCCCCACCCCGCTGCCTCGCACACCCAGCCCAGCCTCTGAGTCGCCTGCCGCTCCCACCCAGCCTCTGCGCTCTGTGTTGCTGCCAGAACCAGAGACTCATCTAATTTCTATAATTAAGTGTATTCATTTACCTAACGAGCCCAGGAGCACAACAGATTTGTGAGTCACTGTGGGATCGGGGTGCACCCTGGGCAGGGGCAGCTGCAGGGTGGTGTGGGGACAGCCGTCCTGCCCCCGCCCCTCCCCCACGGGCACCCTGCCACTCCCAGGGAGGGCTGAGCCCCAGCCCCCCACCCCGCCCCACCCCCCGGCGGTGCACGGAGCAGGGCTCCCCAGCAGGCCCTCGGAAGCCTGGCGATGGAGGGGCGTCGTTTCCCCTCCACCTGATGGGAATGAGGCCTGACAGCAGCGCCGTGCGCCTGGCCATTTTTAGAGTCAGATTATGCAACTTCGTGGAGGGAATGACTAAGTAAAGGCAGAAGCTGCCTCGTCCGGGGTGGGCAGGGATAGGTATGGCAGGACAGTATTCGGGAGGATGCCGGGAAATCTGGGGGCCACGCCACAAGGCGAACTGGGCAGAAGGGTCAGATCATCTCCTGGAGGGCGGGTGGCCTCTCCAGGTCCGTGTCTCCTTCAGCCTCAAGCAGACCGGAATATGCCTTCCAGAAAGGTCCGTCCCGGGTGGGAGCTGGGATGGCCCGGCCCCGCTGCAGTCTCCGGGGCCCCCTCCCACTTGCTTTAAGAGTTGGGAAGATACAGGGGTATCCGTGCGACCACCGTGAAGAAGGCACAGCTCCCTTTAAGGGACGGGGACAGGAAAGCCCTGTGGATGAGGATGGAGACGCCAGGAAGCTTCTCCTCTCGCCCGAGTGCGAGGGCCCAGCTGCTCCTGCATGAGGACAGCCTCAGCTCGGCCCCCGCAGGGCTCCCCAGCTCTGGGGGCCTGGCTGCGACAGGGACGTGTGGTGAGCGAGGTGTCCAGTTTAGCTCGGGCCCCACAGCGATCTGCCCTGCTCTGGCTTGCATTTCTCTCCGGGGAACTGAGGTGGCTATTTCGGCGGCAGCCCTGCAGTTGTCAGGAGCCCAGGTTTCCACGGCACCCACCGCCTCCTCCCCTCCCACGGGGACCAGCGTGCTCACAGCACCCCTGTGGCAGGCACAGATGTCCCTGGGCGACGTGATGCAGGAGCGCCAGGCAGGGGGCCCCCGTGCCTGGGGAGTGGGGCTCCCACACATCTCTCCCGGCCCCGTGACCCCTGTGGGGGAGACCCAGACCCTAGCAAACGGGAGAGACGAGTAGGCTGTCTGCGCCTCTGCTTCTCAGGACCTCGGCCTTCCCAGGGTGCTGGGGAAGGTTCTGGAACTCACAGAGACCCCAGGCTCTGCCCGGGGAGGCTGTGCCTGCAGGGCCTCCCGGAAGGTCCTCCCTTCCTCGACAGTCTGAGGGCTCAGTCTCCTTCACCTTGCGTCCTGACTTGGACCTGTGCTTGGCTTCTAGAAGCCTTTCCTCTATAGCTGGGGCTCAGCCTCTCCCTGCAGAGCAGGGAAGCAGCCGGGTAGGAGTTGTTAGCTTTACCTCCCCGTTTGTGCCAGGGCTCCTGGCGACCCTAGAGGCCACTTCTCAGCCCCCAGGGCTTCTGAGAGGAGTGGCCGTGAGCTCGAACCAGAGGGGAAGGTGTCCGTTCAGCCCAGAGCCCTGGCTGGGGGAGGGGGGGTGCTGTGGTTCACAGGCTTCCTGGGAGAGGAGGGCCTCTGATCTTGGCAGAGAGCGTCACCTTCCAAAGTCCCTGCCCCTGCAGCCGCCTCCCTGCCTGTCCCAGCTGTGCCTGCACTGGGAGGGTGGGGGAAGGGCAGGCCGGGGCCACTGACCTCGTGGGCTGGCGTGGAATGCCCAGAGGGCTCCCGAGGGCTTTGCTTTCTGGCCTTCTCTCCTGACCCTCCCGTGCTCCCGCCAGATCAGGGAAGGGGGCTGGGCAGGCTGTGGCAGGCTGTGGCAGGCTGTGGCAGCCCATGGAACAATGGCAGGGCCCCAGGTGGTGGTGGCAGATGGAGCCGTGGGGGGAAGCCCAAGTGGGGCGGGCGGCAGCCCGGTGATGGCTTGTGGGTTAAAGCCAAGCAGGAACCTCCCGCCACCCCCCTGCCTCATGCCAGGCTGCACAGCTGGGGCCCCTGTCTCCACTGCACCGGAGCTTCGAAGACCCGGGCTGCTGGTTCCCAGAGTTCACTCCCTCAGCCCGTGTGGAGATGAGCTGTGACATTGCCTGGGAGGCCCATCGGCCCGGAGCTGGGTGGGCAGAGGGACCATGAAGGGGCTTCCCCCGTACCCCGACCCATCCCTGCCTTTCCCCGCCTCTTGGCCCTGGGCCCCCGTGCTGTCTGGCTCTGCTCCTGGCCTGCTCGCCCGCCCACAGACCGGGGGTCAGCAGCTGCCTGCCTTCTAACTTCTCATTCTTTGTGTCTCCCTTCCTTTTGCTGAACGCCCTGCCCTGCACCCCCAGAAGGCAGTGTTGGGCCGAAAGTGCGCGTCCCAGTGTCTCACACCTGTGCTCTTTAAACACAGAGACCTGCCAAGACGCCCTCTCGTCCAACTATGCCCAGGCTGAAGTGCTCACCCTCTCTTAAAGCGGCAGCAGCGTGAGAGAGACAGGCAGACAGACAGGAAGCCAGAGGCTCAGGGGGACTCTGGCGCCCAGGCAAGAACCTCTCGCTGGGAGAGACGCAGATACCCTTGTTTGCACAAGACTGACGGAAAACCTCCCGTGTGACCCTCGGGGCCCGGAACCAGCCGGGCCTGCCGTTTTGTTCTGTTGTACATTGAAGAGATATATATGCACATATAGTATCTATATTCATACATACTGTACTCATGCGTGTAGTGCACGTGCTATTGGTGGTCTGTCTTCGTTAGGCTGTCTCCCCAAGCCCTTGCCCCTCCCCCAGGCCCCATTTCCTCCCCTCCACCGACTCCCCGTTTCTGCTGTACGTATGTGTGGGGCGCCCCGGGAAAAGTGGGGCTGGAACTGCTGGTCCAGCTGGGTGGTCCCAGGCTGGACTCCGCTGGGGGTGTGACCTCTGTGGGCCGGTGGCCTGTGGAAGGCCAGACTGCCCCCCAGGGTCGCTGCTCCACTGGCCCCACCCCACCCCAGATTGGGGTTCTACCTCCCACCCCACGCCCCAGTTGTGGGGGGACTTCCAGGGGCTTCTCCACAGCTTCTCCCGCTCCCCCCTTACCTGTGACCTTGACTGAGGGGGCATTTTGTCTTTTTTTTTTTTTTTACGTTGGGTTTTTCTGTCTCTCTCGTCCACTTGTTTTTAAGATGCTGCTGGGCAGACGGGCAGGGAAGGGCTCGGTCTGCCCATCAGGCTCAGGGGTCTGAGAAGGGGAAGCCTTGGGCGAGCGGAGACCAGTTGCAATACTGTACTTCCTGGCCGGTGGCCAGAGCACGCGTGCAATAGCAGAGGCCAGGTGACCCCTTCGACCTTGGCCTCTGCCCCTCCCTCAGCCCTCCTGCCCCCCTGCCGCACTCCCCGCCCGCCCCGCCCCACCCCGGTGTCGGTCCTTTTCTAAAGCTGTGTCCTCCCGTGTGTCCGAGGCAAGCCGCGGCCGGGGCCCGCCGCCCCGCCGCCCTGTCTGCATGCCTTCGACTGTCATGCCGTGCTCCACTCTCAATAAAGACACCCGGGGCCTCCGCTGCTCCTGCTGTTCCCGTGACTGCCTCCGCCTCTCCTTCCGGCTCTGCGTCCGTCCGTGGGGACCTCCCTGGGCTTCCGTCCCAACCCCGGAGACAGGCGCCGCCCTCCTGGCCTAACCCCGGCCCCCACCAGCAAGGGTCCGATTAGAGCTGGGCACGGATGCCCACAGAGGAAAAGTGAGTTGGCCGAGGCCGCGCGCTTAGGTGGGGACCCCCGCCCGCAGGCAGCATTCTGACCCCGCTGTCGGACCCCCCCCCCCTCCGTCCCATGGAAGCCGGTGGAAGCCGAGGCTGCTGTTTGTGTAGGGAGATCCACCGTGTTCCGCCTCGGCAGTGGCACGGGGCCCCCTCCCCTCCTCCGGAAATCGCATCGTTTCTATGTGGGCCAGGGCCCAGGGGAGGGACGCCAGCGTCGCTGAGATGCTGGATGGCTGGCGAAGCGCGGCTGCCAAGGCACTGGTGGCGCAGCCGGACCACGGGGGGCCGGTGAACAAATGCCTCCAGGGCTCAGGGGATGGGGGACGCTGGGGTAGTGGGAAGGGACAGTCAGACGTGGTCCCCAACGTCACACGAGTCAGAGGGGCACACGCAGGGCTGACTTCACAGGCGGGGAGCTGGGGCCGTTGCTCACAAGGGCCCCCACGCTCTGGGCTGTCATCATCCTGAAGTGACCAGTGACGACTGAAGAAGGGACCCTGGGTTTTCACTTTGCGCTGGGCCCGGAGAATTACATAGCCAGGCCTGGGTGCATGTTTGTTCTCCTTGCTCTCGCCCGGCTTCTTACTCCTACCCCAGACACAAGAGAGCCACACGGGCCTCAGGTTAAAGTCTTGGCCTGCCACTTCCTAGGTGGGTCCCTTGGGACAACTTGGGAACCTCAGTTTCCTTGTCTGTAGAATGGGGATAACGGTGGTAAGCGCTCTTTTGGGGCCCTTTATCTCTATGCGACATGCAGTAGATGCATGAAGGCATTCGCTCTTGCCCCACCCTTTTCCTGGAGTTCTCAGCTGTTTGTCTCCAGGTTTCTGCCATCTCCTCAACCAGTCACAGCGAGAGAGGACAGGAGCGCCTTGGGGGGCCCAGGAGCACACTGGGGGGCCGAGTGGGGATGAGGGCAAGGCCGAGGGCAGGGAAGGCGTGAGGGGAAGCCTGTTCCTGAAATGTGAGGGGAACTCAGGCCGGAGCCGGGGCCCGCAGAGGCAAGGCGTGGCAGGCGGCCAGTCGTCAATTAAAGATAAAACCTCTCTCCTCTGGCAGCGGAGGGCGAGCCGGGCTTCTGCCCCCTCCGGCAGGAGAAAGCCATTTGCAGCCCGGCTGGCCGTGCAGAAGCTTGGCGGGCGATAATGGGGCGGGACAGTCGGTTGGCTCCATGATGATGTTACGCATCAGGGCCCACGTCCAAAATGGCTGGGTTTTTTTTTTTTTTTTTTTCCTTTTTTCTTTTGGAGATCATATGGAACCATTTCATGATCAGGGGCTGAGAACCCAACCAAGAAGCAGCCCCAGGGTACCAGACGCCAGGGTGGCCCTGCAGGGACCCCAGGAGATGCAGCTGGAGTCCCAGCGATACCATCAGATCCCTGGAGGGGCCATGGGCTAGGTACAGGAGGGCAGGGAGCTCAGTGAGAAGTAGGAGCGCCCCCCCTCCCAGAAACTGCAGGACTGGGCTTGGCTTCCTGTGGTCCCCACGGCCGGAGGGGAGCCCCGGCTGGGGAGCTGGTTAAAAGGGCAGGACCCTGGTGACTGAGACTGACTTCAGTAGTCAGAGAGGCTCAGGTTCGAGCCCTGGCTCCATCACCTCCCAGTGGTGCGACTTTGGGCAAATGACAAGCTGAGTGACCCTCGACTTCCTCATCTGTCAAATGGGAGTAATGATGCCAATACGGCCTGGGGCCGAGGGGAGAGTTCAGTGAGCGGGACCTGGGAGCCCGGAGACAGTGCCTGCCTCACGCGTCACTGCTTGCCGATATGGGGGGGGGGGATTGGGGAACAACTCACCCCAATAACCACGACTGGTGTGGGGGAACGACCGCACCTTTCAAACAGGTGCCGTGAATTAGCCTCATTTTGGTGACGCCTTCACTTCCCGACAGAGGAATAAGACAGGGTAATAATAGCAAACAGCGGATGTTTATGGTACGCCGGGCCTGGCCTCTAATGCTCCTCCAAATGCATTCCGAGCTGCGTGGTGTCGTCATCCTGGACAAAACGGCCCCGCAATGTCAGGTCGCATCTCCAAGGTCACACAGCCCGTAGGCAGGCGGCAGAGCTGGGCTTGAACCCGAGGAGCCTGGCTCTAGGGGCCGCCACTCAGCTGCTGCGTGAATGGAACGGGCACCTAAGTCATAACCCCTGGGGTGGGGGTGAGTGCCTTTTAAGGTTTCACGTTCTCACCATCAGTGGATCCTCATAGCCAAGGTGTCGCTTTCTCGTCTGTGTAGACGAGACGCCGAGGCTCGAGGAAGGGAGCGGCAGGACCGAGGCACCCTGCCCCACCCACCCCACATACGACACAAATGTGAGGAGGCTGTCTCCCCAGGCTTCCTTAATTAGCAGGAGGTCACACCCAGCTCAGGGAGACACGGCTTCCTCCCTCCTGCACCCCGCTGCGTCCTATTGTCTCTGCTCGGA
Organism: Phyllostomus discolor; assembly: GCF_004126475.2. NCBI lineage: Eukaryota > Metazoa > Chordata > Mammalia > Chiroptera > Phyllostomidae > Phyllostomus > Phyllostomus discolor. The sequence continues at coordinate 36,495,605 of NC_040916.2, forward strand.
AGGGGACGACCGGTGGCGACCTGTCTGGAAACCAAGTTAGGAGACTCGGTGGAGACGAGACCCCCGCCTTCAGGTACTTGCAGAGCATCCGAGAGGAGGCGGGTAGATTGGTCTCTGGTCCCGGGCAGCAGACCTGGGCCCAAAGGGCGGGAGTGTCAGGAGAGCAGACGGGGTTCATTGAGGAACCTTGCTCACTGTCCTTGCCGTAGCAGGTTGAACACACGGCATTGCAGAGCAAACGGACAGGGCAGCCCCTGCCACCCTCCCTCAAGCCCGCTCTCCTCCCCGACGGAGGTGACACTGTCGACACCTGCCGGCTCCTTCCAGGCCTGCTGAGAAAGGGGTGCTTTCTGACAAAACCATCGGATAGGAACGGGCTGCCCTGTGGGCAGAGGGGTTCCGTCCCTGGCCGTTCGGAGAGACACCAGAGGATGTCGTGCCCGGGTTTGTGGGAGGAATCCCTGCTCTGCGTGGAGGGTGGAGTTAGAAGACCTTTCCACTTCTAAGAGGTCCCAACGCACGGGGGGCCACCCAGCTCGTGAGTGGTGGGGACAGGCCCAGAACCCAGGTCAGAACAACTATGAAAAGGTCTTTCCCAGCATGCTTTTCTTCAAAATCCTAAACTCTGGGTGGAATTCCCTGCTAGACTCCCTGTCTGCCTCTCCCCGGCCAGCCCCGGTGTGTGCCAGGGTGGGGGCCAGCACTGGTGGTGTGGCCAGTCCCAAGGGACTTGGGTGCCCCGGGCCTGGGTTGACCACCCGTACCCAGCACGCCTTCCCCTACAGGTGAGCACCTGTAATCACGGTGAGCACCGCCTTCCTGTCCCAGCTCCAGGCCACAGTAGGTGCACGCTCTGGTACCCATACAGTGGGGGGGCATGTGAGCTGGCTGTGTCCCCGGGACCTGTGGTAGCCACACCTGGGCCCCAGACAGCTCGTGTTGCTCCAGAGGCCAGCAAGGGCAGCGGGAGACTCGAGCACCTGCTGTCACCTGGGCAGCCCCTGTTGGGCATCGTAGTCCAAGGAGAGGGAGCCAGGGGAGACCTGTGGCTGCAGGTCAGACGGGGCAGAGGCCTCTGCTGGTGCCGGAAGCTTCTCCTTTCCCTGAGGGCCTGTGGAACCGGCTCCGCCCTCTGCCCTGTTTGCCTGCTTCTGGGGCCACTCCACAGCTGCAGGGCTCGGCCTTTGGCCGAGTCAGGGGTTGTGCTTCCTAAATCAGCAATACCGGACTTGGGGCGACGTGCTGGCTAGCCGGGGTCCCGTCCTTGCTCTCTCCACGCTCTTTCCCAGGTGACCTCCTTCACTCCCACAGCCTTAAATGCCTTCTAGGCTCTGGGGACAGTCACAAGCTCAGCTCCAGCCCAGAACTCAGCTCTCAACCCCATCCCCCCATTCATCTGTCTGTCCCTCCGTCCATCCAACAAACCCATATCGAGCCTCTTCTCTCTTCCAGTTCCTGCTCTCCATGCCGGAGAGACGAAAGTGACCCAAACAGCCAACCCCCTCCCCTTCCTGCTCTCTGGGCCCCTCACTGGCCCCTCCACTGCCTCCCTGACACTGGACTTGGACCTCAGCCCTCTGCCCCAGGCCCTCCCCTCTGTGTGGGCTACCCCCAGCCTCCCCGAGGCTGACTGGAACACGGGGTGCCATCGTTAAGCCTGCCCTCTCATTCATTAATCCGCTCACTCCCCACGTGTTCAGTCTTTATATTAAATGCCTGCACCGTGTCCGGGGGAACCAAGAGTGAACGAGGCCAACAGGATCGCTGCCCTCAGGGAGCCCACAGTCCAGTGGGGCAGACACCCCAAAGATCAGTCAATGAAACAGAAACACCGTGTCTTCCACCCGCATTCCAGCCCATGAGCAAGCTGTCTCTCCTAGCTCTGAAATATAATGGCACGCTCTTCATCCGCTGGACCTCTCACCTGGTCCCCCAGGCTCCACTCAGCAGCCCGGGACAGGGCTTCTTAAAGTGGAAACCCGTCCAGTTCCCCTGCTGAAACCCACGGTGGGGGCCCAGCAGCAGGCTCATTGGGGCCCTTCCTGCCCCTCCCTCAGTCCTCTGCCCCCACCTCCCACCCAGCCTGCCAGCATTTTGAACCTTTTTTTTTTCACCGTCTCTTCCACCATTCGTGGCTTATGCACGCTGACCCCCCCTCACACAGGCCAGCTCCCCCGACCCCTTTACTGGGCTGCATTCTCACCCTTTGAGTCTGGCTTCACATGTCACTTCCTCGGTGAGGCCCCCCTCTCCTCCCCCACCGTGTGTTTGTTTGTCGCCGCAGCTGGCTCATTTTCCCCAGGGCACGGAGACCCCTTGGAACCTCGGCGGCGTATTTGTTTGTGGTCTGCCTCCCTGTAGGAGCCTGGGCCCAGCGCCGTGCCGGGGCCCCATCGATCTTTCACGAATGAACGACCAGGTGGAGAGGGCCCTGCTGCACGCCAGCCTCCCTCCTCCCCGCCCAGCTCGGGCTGCAGCTGGCTCCGCACTTCCCTTCTAGGGCATTCCTGAGAGCCGTGGGGGAACACGGGAAAGCTCTCCTCTCTGCATTATGCATTTCCTGCCCGAGCAACTGTCGGAATAATGAGGGTGGCCGGGGGGCGGGGAGGAGAGTTCCCAGAGCTCTTCCTTTCTCTTCCTTTGGAACTTGGCGTTGGTACCTGGTGGTTCAGGTTCCTGTAGGCTTCCCCCTCCCCCACGGTGAGCCCCCCCAGGGACCCGACTGATTCACCCTGGCTCTCTCTGGGGCCCAGCTGCTCCAAGAACAGCAAGTGCTCCGGGAAGTGTCCCAGGGAATAGAGAAAGGGGTGGGAAAAGGAAGAGATGAGGAAGAAGGTGGGGGAAAGAGGAAGAAGAGGGAGGGGCCGTGAAGGCGGTGATGGAGAGTGGAACGTAAGGGTGGAGGGAAGGAAAACCTGGAGCCGGGACTCGCCTGGCCCAGCATGGCCCTCAGGCCAGTCCCCCCACCCCCATGCAGTCCTTCCTAAACTCAGAGCCTCCTGATCCCGCTCAGGCCTCTGGGTGGGGCAGCGGAGCGCCCCCCCCCCCCCCCCGCCTCCCAGCAGCACCCTGAGCCTGGGCACACAGACCCCGGGGCCTCTGGGGGCCTAGAGATCCCCCGCCCCCAGCGCCTCCTTCCGGGTGCCCATATTGAGGCCCCAGACCTAAGGTCAGTTACTTCAGACTCAGTAGCAGTGATCACACGTTCAGAGCGGACAAAGGGAACCAAACAAAAACCCTGAGCCCCATCCACAGGGCCCCGGGCCGGGCCAGGTGCCCCTTGGGAAGAGGAGGGGCGAGCCCAGGCAGCTCAGAGGCCCCGAGATGCTGCTCCTGGACTAGCTGTAGCCACGGCGGGCCTCCCTGGGGTGGTGGCTCCCAAGCCGCTACGGAGAGCCGAATCATGCCATGACCACCAACACCACCCTGGCGAGGCTGCCCGGAGATCCTCAGACCTGGTGGCCAGCCTGTGACATCCTCTCAGTGCACCGGGCCACGTAAGACCAAGGGACAGGAGTCAGAACCAGCCCCCTTCCTGACACCCCTGCCGCATCCAGCCTTGCGCCCCAGGGCCGCCTCCTCCCCCGAGGGCCAACACTGTTTGTGCTCCTGGCAAATCGATCAGGGACCTCGGTTCCCTCAGGACCCCCGGTTCCCTCAGGACCCCACTGCAGGTGGCAACCAGCTCCCGGGAGCCTGGGGGCAGGATGTGGAGCCTACAGGGTAGGTAAGAAGGTTCCAGTGGTAGCACTCGCCCTCCAGGCCTCAGTGTGCTGGATTGCGACAGGTTGGGCTTCCTTGGACAGGACTAGAAAATTGGTCTCTAGTTCTCTTCATCTCTCCGGTTGGGTGTTTCTCTCCCCTTGCTGGGGGCTCTCACTAACTGCTACCATTTTACTGACCCTTAAACATACACACACACACACACACTTCCAGGGTCCTGTTCTCTTCATTTTCTAATCCATGCAGAGGAAAGTATCTTGTATCAGTCAACCACATTCTAGTATAATTGAGGACCCATGTGTATTTTATTTCCTAGGACATGGGATTATTAGACCTCCTCTCAATTTATGGAATGAGAACCTTGTTCTCTGTTACAGGAAACCCTAGCACCCTGAGCACCAGAGAGCTCCAAACGGAGTACATACTTTTTGTTCAGAGGATAAAGAAAGCAGGGGCTTCCTTGTGTGAGTCCGAGTCCAGGGCCCTACGTGGAGTTCTGGCCTGGCCCTCATCGACAAGAAAGAAAACGAAGTGTGAAAGGGAAATCAGAAAGGATGTACAATAGAAGTTGCCTCTAGATAGAAGGTCCTCTTCTCCTTTTTGTTCCCCTTTGATATTCCAGTATTGAGTCCGTTGCCTGGCAAGCTCTTATTCATGCCTCAAAGCCCACTCAACTGTCACCTCCTCTGAGAAGCCTTCCTGGACTCTTCCTTTAAGCTCTCCCAGCACCTTGTTGTCCACTAGACTTACCACAGCGATGGTGTGTTGCTTGGTTTCTCACTTACAGACGCTCCATGTGGCAACACTTCTGTCTCCGGCCCCTGCTCAGAGTTCAGGATCTCAACAGTGAAGGGAGGAAGGAAGGGAAAAAGGCAGGAAGGAAGGAAGTAGCGGCTTGCTGCTGACTTCTGTCATTCATCCCTGTCATTCCAGCCCAACTCTGGGCCTCATAATTTGTCCAAAACAATCCCCTACCACCCGGCCAGTGCGTGCCAGCCAAGTCTACCCCCGCCTCCCCTCAGCTTCCCAGCCTCTGAGACCCAGGCTGGGTCCCCCTCTCCTGGTGCTAATGGCTTTGGACTGGCACCGGAGTCTACTTGGGACCCCAGGAGCTCGTGTCCTGGGTTCTTCGTCTCCATCCTCCTCCTCCTCCTCCTCCTCAGTCTTCATGGGGGTGTTCTTTCAGGGGCCTCGTGCTCTCCCCAGCTCTCCAGGCGCCAATGTGGCTGCTCAGGTTTGCCCTCTTGGGCAGAATCCCTGCTGTTAAGTGTCCTGGGAGGCCAGAAGGGTCATTCCCACGGGACCGAGCCAGTCCTGTGACATTGCTGGACTGGAGGAGGTTCCACGTCTGTGACGGGGGCATCCGCTTCTTGCTCTTACCCAAGGGTGGTGTGAAGGGTAAAGGAGAAAGCAGGCGGACGGGCCTTGGGGGACCTCTGGAGCCCGAGAGCTGGGGCCTTGGAAAGAGCAGCGGCGAACACTGTGCGCTGGATACGGGGGGGCACTGTGCTAAGCCCCCTCTGCAGGTGAGCCCTCAGAGCACACCCGGGAGGTCAGGGCTCCTGCAGCCGGCCCCATTGTACAGATGCGGAGACCAAGGCCCAGGGATGACCTCGACAGACATCTCACGGGCGGTAGATTCCACAGCCTGGTGTTGACCTGAACCCAGTCAGCCTGGCTCCGGCCCCCTGTGCTCCCCCCCCTGGCTCCATGGCCACCCACGGCCATGGCCATGGGCAGGAGCTGGGCCTCAGCACCACTCTTAGTGATTTGCTGCCACCGCTGTTGTCACTCATGAGCCGTGTGACATTGGGTAAATGACTTAACCTCTCTGAGCAGGGCCCTCCCTCTGTGAAGTGGGGAATTGTTTATCTCCTGCAGACTTTGCCAGGAGCAGCGAGCCAGACTCGGGCAGGGGAACGGTGCTCAGTGCGCGTCCTGCCCCATTTCCACTTGGAGAAACGGTCCAGGGGGTGGGGGTGCGCCGGCCTGGCTTCTGCAACAGAAAGCACTGGAAGCTCTTTTCCAGAATGCCCTCGCTAGGGCCACTCACGATGGGGTGACAGGACGGTGGCTGTGTCCAGCTCGATGCAGGGCCGGGGGACATGAGTGCCCGTGAGATGACTCATGGGCACTGCCACTTCCCTCTCCGTGACTCAGAAGCAGTGCCACCTGTGTACCCGCTCCCCAAAGCAGTGGGAAGTCAGAGGGGAGCCCTTAAAGAAGCTGCCTGCGCCCAAGGCTACCACCACCTGTGCTGGGGGCGCCTCTGTCGCACCTACTCCTCTCTCCCGGGGGCCTGGGGTCAGGAGCCGCCCCCAGTCTGTTCCCCACACACAGTGGGAGCCCCTGGGAATGGCGGGTGGGGAGGTGAGAGGAAGCACCATGGGGGGAAGGGGGAGAGAGAGATCTCAGAAGGTAAGGAAGAGGAGGAGGGGAGGAGGGGGAGAGCATGGGGAGGGGAGGAGAGGGGAGGGGAGGGGAGAGCAGGGAGAAAGCAGGAGTGGAAGCTGGAGGGTGGGAGGGGAAACCGGCAGGAGGAGGAAAAGAGCGGGAAGGGGGAGACTGGGAGGGGAGGAGGGGGAGGAGGGGTATCGGTCCCGGCAGTGGGACCTAGGATGAACCCAACAGGCTGGAAATAGAACAGCAGGGCGAACCCCAAGCGCTCTGTTTGGGTGTCTGCTGAGCGAGCACGTGGATGAACAGAACTGGGGGCGCAGTTCAAGGGAGGAACAGGTCCTGTTGCCACAGAGGCAGGTCGGGGCGGGAGGAGGCAGCCGCCCAGCCCGGCCCGGCCCGGCCCGGCCCAGATTAGCTGGGGTTTTTCTGTTTTCTTGTTTTTCCTGCGAACGTTTTCTTTATGTAATCGTTATTTTTAACTGGGTTGCTGGGCTAGCCTGACGCCACCCCATCCTTGGCTGGTGGCAGCTTCGGGGGACTCTGAAACCAAGACCTCTCGGGGCTTCTGCTCTAACTGTGGACGCTGCTGACTTCAGGGGAAGGGACCTTAATCCGCTCTCCAAAAGGAGGTTTAGGAATCTGAGTGGTGTCACCGGATACCACCTCCCTTATTAGAACGAAACCCAGTTCTCGGAAGGCTCAGGACTGGCTGGGGGAGGGGGGGCAGCCTCTCTTAGCCCCCAGGGCCCCCATGTCTTTGGATGACCGGACTTGACGCCGCGAACTTCACCCTGGCAGGTGCCCGGGCCGCCTCCCTCCCTCCCTACCAGCTCCGCAGCACCCTGTCCCTCCCCTCTTCCCAGCGCTCTCTCTCCCTTTCCCCATCTAGGCCCCCGCGGAGACTCCTGCGTTGTAAAGAGAATTCGCTGACTCTTGGGGCCCAGGGAACCCGTAAAGTTCAAGCCGAAGTTGTGTGTATGTGTGTGTGGATGTGCACCTTCTAGAAACAGGGTCCAGCCCTCTCATCAGACTCTCCGAGGACTTTGCGCCCAGCCCCACCCCCGCCCCAGAATGGAGAACTGATTTCTGGGTGTGAGACGGGGGACCAGCCCGGGCTGTGAAGACAGCGGGCGCCCTTGGCCCCTGGCGGCTGCTTCTCCATCTGGCCCAAGGAGTCCTCCTCACTTTGGAGCTTTTGCTTCATCATGGAATTCCCTAGAGCTCGGACCAGCTCTGACTCGGGACGCGAGGTGGACAGGAGTCAGGGGCTGGGACTCCGGCCTTGCACCCACCCCTGGCCTGGCCATGCAGGCTGTGGCCATTGGCTTGACGTGGCTGAGCTCAGTCCCCCATTTGTGAAGTTGGGGACAGTCCTGGGTACATGCATGCACCCATCCCCCGCTGAGGGACCCTGGATGGAAAAGCCGTCCCGAAGTCTCCCGGTCCCCACTCGGTCTCTCCTCTTCCTCGAGACCTGAAGTGGCTTGTCCGTGTGTGTCGGGTAGGGCTGCCTGGAGGGAAAGCCACTCAGCTTCCTCCTTTCCCACAGTGATGAGGTGGGGGACCGAGGGGATGTCTCAGAAAATTCCGGAGCTCTTGGTACTTGGTGCTGTGCGGGCCTGTTCCGGCTCTGCCCACCCTTGTTGGACCCTCCTCCTGCAGCAGCGGGAGCCCGGCATCTGAGGCAGTGCCCAGAGGGTCGCAGGGTTCCTCAGCTGGGAAGGGCTGGAGAGAGCCAGGCCGGCCCTCGTGTCCCTCCCGGCGACTGGATCAGAGCGGCCCAAGCACGTGCTCCCTCTTGCCTCCCTAGGCCGGCGCCAGAGTTGACGCCAGGCTGGGCATTCTCTGACCCTTACCAACCCGCCCCCCCAGGCTGCCAGGGTGTCAGCTACCGAACCACCGGCCCATAAAAGTCATCTCCACTCTGTCCTGACCTCAGAGGCCACCGCGCCCCCCTGCTTTCTTCCCTCTGGATTTGGATGCCCCAGCTGTAACCCGAAGCGCGAAGAATATTTTTAGCTGCCAGCCATGACGCCAGCCTCATCCCCATTCACAACTGGGCGGCTGGAGGGTAGGATCCTGGAAGGTCCCCGCCCGCCGGCGCCAGGGCCAAGGCTCCTTGAAGGACAAGCCTGGTCACGCCCTTCCTTTTCTGCAAGCCCTTTATGGCTCCCTCTTGGGTGATGATGCCTCTGTGTGAGTCCCCAAGACCCTTGCCCATCCTGTCCCAGCTGGTCTGTCAGGCCTGGGCCCCCGTCCCTCCCTCTCCACATGCCCGAGCACACTCTTCCCTTTGCCCGGAGTGAAGCCCGCTCATCCTCTGTGACGTCTTCTCCGACCCACCCCCTTCCGCCAGCAGAATTCTGTGTCTTTGATGCCCCTGCCCAGGGGCGTCTGTTGTGCTAGGTGTTCACCCGACCACCTTGCACAAACCCTGGTACTGGGACCCTCAGCTTGGACTCATCTGTCCTGACCCCCCTGCCAACGGGGTCACGGAGACCTGGGTAGCTGTGCAAGGAAAAATTACCTGAGCTTTAGATAAGGCCAAGAGAATGCCTGTGTGTTTCTTCGGTGTCACGGTGAAGCTTTGCGTAACAGACCCGCACGAAGGTTAGTGAATTCTCTAGAACCGTGCTGTTAGCACACGGCTACTGAGCACTTGGAATGTGGCCAATGCTGTGTGTTCCAGTGACAATATTTGGACAGGTTGGGTGACATAAAACATCCTGTCGAAATAAATTTCACCTGTTCGTGTTTCCTTGTTAATGAGGCTACCAGGAAAATTTAAATTTTACAAGCACGGTTACCCATCTACTGGGCAGCGCCAGAGGCCAGTTTCGTTGCTCCCCTCTGCCCTTTGCTGTTATTAAGGAGGGGCTCAGACTGCGAGGTTACCCGCGGACTTGGAGGTTCTCATCTGGTAGCGATCCAGATGGTTTCTGTCCGGTAGGAGAGGCCACCCCAGTTGTGTCATACATATGCCAGATCTGTCTCCAGCTTCACCAAAAATATTTCTCTGTGCCCTTCTTTTGCACCCTAGCTCCTGGAGGGCGCTCCGAACCAGCTGTGTCATCGTATCGGTTCTCTTGTTAATGGATGCGCTCAGGGACATCTGTGCCACGTGGTCACTCTGTATCTGTGTGAGACGCATGCTTTCAACCTTTTGGAGGTTCTACTTGGACAGGGCTCTGTCTCCTGACCAGGTTGAGAACGGACATTGAATTATTGACACACCTGGGTGAAACGGGCTGGATAAATGTTGAAGGGATGAAAGCGCCTGCTTGGCGGTGGGCCCTTGTGTTTAAACTGCCAACCACAGTGCAGGGCGGGATACCTTTCTGCCATGTGCCCGGGGTCGGGGCATGCACGATAGGAAAGAGGAGACCCTCTTTTCAGGACCCCGAGCTATCTGGGTGGTCCCCATGAAGATTCTTTGATTTGGGGGGACCCCGAAGGGATGTTGGCCAGAGCCAGTCCCTTTGGTCAGCTCAAAGGGGGGGTCCTCCTAGCTCCCCCCAGGATGTTGCTGGAAGCAGGGCACCCAGATAGGTCTCTCTGCCCCAGCTGTCCCCCCAGCCTGGGCTCTCGCCGCCCACAGCACTGTGAGGTCCCGCCAGGCCGCGCTGACTGCCCACGCTGACTGCCCACGCGGGTCTGGGCACAGGAGCACCTTCGTGGTGGAGCTCGGAGGCAGGGCTGGGCTCGGAGCCAGGGCCTCTGGGGGGCCTGGACAGTCTCAGGAGCCTGCGTCCAGGCCGACAGCTGCAAAACACCGCCTCCTCCCCGACCCCGCTCTCCGTCCCCACAGTGGGAGGGGCCACCCGCAGGTAGGGGCGGAGGTTGATTGCGAATTCCTGGAGGGCCATTTGTATGCCTGGCACCAGCTGAGCGCTTTGCTGGGGCTCAGGAGAAGCTCGGTGAATGCTAATCCACTGACTGCGCAGCTCCAGCCTAATCCAGCTTCCTCCAGGAGCCTGAGTCCGGACTCTGCGGCCTCGCCCGGACAGGGACTCGGCAACCCCGCCCTGGGGTCTGGGCCGGGCCTGCCGGCAGTCAGGCAGCAAATGCAGGGTGGTGACCTTTCAGAAGTGTCACGCCAAGCCTGCCCTGTCCACTGTCCTCACACACAAAAGACATGTTCATCGAGGCTCTGCTGCTGGAGAAGGAGAATAAAAGCACATATTTTTTTTTTATTGTGGTGACATCTACATAAAACGCACCGTTCCAGAGTGCTGAGCACGTTCAGGTGTTGTATGACCATTCCCGCCATTTATCCTCGTAACTCTTTTCAGCTTGTGAGAGTGAAACGCTGAGCCTGTCCGCCAGCAGCTCCCGGCCTCCCTGCCCCGCCCCCACCCCCCCCCACAGCCAGCCACCTTCCCCTTCCTGTGCCTCCCGTCGGTGGAACCATGCAGTATGAGCCCTTTTGTGACTGGCTTAGCACACTGTCCTCCAAGCTCCTTCACACTGTAGCATGTGGCAGAACTCCCTTCTTTTCTGACGCTGAAAAATAGTCCGCTGTACGTACAGTAGTCCCCCTTCTCCACGGGAGGTATGGCCCCAGAGCTCCAGGGGACAGCTGAAACCGAGGATAATAATACCAAACACCATGCGTATGAAGTGTTTTCCTATACGTACATGGCGAATACTTACAGGCTTAGCGTATGAAGTCAGCTCAGTTAGAGCTAACAGGAACTAACAATTAGACAGAACAATTATAGCAATACGTTGTAATAAGAGTCATGCGAATGGCATTGGGCCATGGTGAAGTAAAGTAGGGTCACAGGAACACAAGCACCGCGATCCCTCGACGGTCCCCATGGTAACCGGCGTGGCTGCTCAGCAGCTAACGGGTGGGGGCGTGTGCGATGTGGAGACACTGCACAACAGAAGGACCCGCGTCCCCGGGCGGGATGGCACGAGATTTCATCACGCTACTCAGAAAGGTGTGCAATTTAAAACTCATGAGGCATTTATTTCTGGAACCTTCCATTTTGTAGTCTCAAACCTCTATTGACCATGCATAACCAAAACAGGGAACAGGAATTGGCAGATGAGAAGGGGCCTAAGGACTTGGGTTGCTTTCAACACCAAGTCTGGGCCGATGTGGATAAGGGGCGTGTGACTGTGTCGGCCTGGCTCTGAGCTGGTCTCTGTCCCCGTGACACCTCGTTCCCTCCACACCACAGCCCTCTGGGGTGGAGACGGTCGTCTGCACTTTACAGAAAGCGACGTTTCCAGAAACCTAGCGCCTTGCTCGAGGTCATAGGTAATGAGTGGCTGTCAGATTTGGAACCCGGGTTCAGCTAGATTCCAAAGCCACTCTCTTCCCAGGCAGCTGGGGCGTGAAAACCAGTGCAGTCCTCAAAAGGACGGGCCACACCTCCAAAGCTGTTAGCAGCTCACACTCTCCCTTAATTAACAATTAACACCTCAGAGAAGAGTGGGTCATTCCTGGTTTTCTCTTAAAGTAACTCTGTTTTCCAGATGGCTCCCAGACACAAGCCTTCCTTCCCTGACCTCCCACCTCCCCCCACCCCCCACCCCCGCTCATTTGCTGTCTCAGGCCCACCCCACTCAGCTCAAGCTTCATCTCCAGCCCCCACACCCTTGGGAGGGGGTCCCTCCTCCTTGCTTCCCTGGGCTGCCAGGCCTGCCTGTACTCCCTCCTTCCTGGCTGCATGGTCCTCCGGGCACAGTTCACATGGTCCCTTTGTGCACTCACACCTACCAGGGCCCGGTGCTCTGTAGCTGCTGGAATCAATGAACAGTGACTCACCCAATCAATGGCAGCAAGGAAGACGAGGAATGAAGAAAGAGAAAACCAGAATGTCCCTCCTCTACTTCGTGTTTGCGTCAGGCCAGGCAGAGAGTTGTCAGACTGACTCCTGTGCCACTGTGGGGCAACACTGCACAAGCCTGAGCCCCTGGGGGGGGGGGGGGGTCGGGTGGTTGGAAACTCCGGGGAAAAGCGATGGAAGCATCGTCCTGGAGAAGTGTGCCCGCATGGTTGGCCCAAGGACGGAGAGGAGGAGCCTTCCAGTTGGTAGATTTCGCGTCCGGAGGACGGCAACCGGATCCCCAGGGGACAATCGTTTGTGCGAGCTTCGGCGTGATGACTCACTCGTTCCTACGTTCCCAGTCACCCCAGTTACCAGACGTGCACTTGCTCTCTGAGTCAGGCACCTGCTCAGCACCCAGCTCACACCTGAGTGGGAAGAGGGAGGTCAGGCCCTCTCCTGAGGTGCCGTGTGCGCAGGCAGAGGCCCCAACCCCCACCTTGGAGAGGCCTGGGGCTTCTCTGGGACCGGGACAGAGGCTGGGCAGGGAGGCTCAGCCGTGCCCGAGGGCAGGAAGCGGTGGCCGCTTCTGAAGCCGAGTCCCTGGATTTCAGGACACACTCGCTTCCCCTGCGGGCCTGGCCGATGCTCCAGCTTTTGCTGACAGGACAGGAGGACCACACGGCAGGTGGGGGTGGGGAGGGGGAGGACAGTAGGCAAACAGAGACACGGCCAGGTATCTGGTGTGGCGACTGTTTGCATCCAGAGGGCAAGGGAAGTGCCTATCCTTTTATAGGGCTTCATGCTCCACAGGCTATGGACTTAAAAATGTACAGCAGAAAGACGGAATTTGAATTTGGGCGGCAAGGACTGAGCTTATCTGCCCGAGAGAGGAGGCACTTAAGTGATTTGGTCATTCCTGGTTATCTGTAAGGCGTCAGGCCAACGACATTAATTAACCCATGGTCCTCGTGTCAACCCTAACAGATGCTCGGGGGAGGCACCGTCCCATCGTGCGGGCGAAGAAAACAGGCCACGGACAGTGAAGGCCCTCGCCGGCCGCTCGGCCCAGCAGAAAGGGCACTCGATGGTGGTATCTCTGTCCTCGGTGCGGGGTCCCTGCTCGTGCTATGTTGCAGCCCTGACCACATGGGTGCAAGGAGAGGTCCCACGCTGGGGGTCCGTGGGACCAAGCTCAGGTAGTTCTCTGAGGACTGCCCACGGGAAGGAGTGGGGGTGGGTGGGGCAGGCTCTGGGTCCCCTGGGGCCTGTGGAGCCCACCGCACCCCACCCCCTCTCTTCACCTAGGTGCCCAGGCCCAGTGGCCCTGGCGGCTTGAGTGCAATGGTTGACCTTCCCGGGCATTGGCGGAGGTGCCCTGGGGAGCTCAGAGGCTTGTGGCTCGAGGAGGATGTCCCGGCTCTGTTACTCAGTGTGCTTGCAAGGAAATAAATCCACTGGAGGTATTTCTTTTTCTTTCCAACAAAGAAATGAGATTGACCATCCATCCCCGGCTGCCAGAGGAGAGTTCCTTTCCTGCCTTAGTCACAGCCATTAAATCGGTCATTTCGGTTCAGGGATGAAAGTCCACCCCACAGGGCCGTGGCCGGCCTGGTTAACTCAGGTTCACTGGCTAGCTTGTTGACGGGGAGAGGGGTAGAGAGAGGCTGTGCTCCCCAGTGGGCCCTCCCTCCTGGGTGCCTGGAGCACTCGGAAACGCCGTTCCTTGGTCAGAGTGGGAGACGGGGGAGGGCTTAGCTCAGACCCTTCCTCTCTGCTCAGAAAACATCCCAGAGCCCCACTTCCCCAGGGAGGAGGACCTGGCGCATCCCAGTCCCCGGGTGCTTCCTGTGGGCCGCCCTGCCGTCCGCAGCAGCACGTCTAACCTTCGCACTGTCCTTCAGAGGAGGTGCGACCCCTCTCTGAGGACAACAAACCTGAGGGTCAGAGTTTTCTTGGCGGGTCAGGCAGCTAGCGCGTCGCAGAACTGTGGCCTGGCTCTAGCATGATCTTCACCCCGGTCATCGCAGGTGTCGCTGTCAACTTTGCATATCGAGGGCACTGAGACTTGGGCTCCCTGCGCTTGTCCACGGCAAACAACTGCCAAGTGGCAGAGCTAACACTGGAGGCCAGACCTGTGTTTACGGCCTGATCTCCCCGCTGCCTCAGGCCGACCGTCTTCCCTCAGGCCACCCACAGTGGGGCCTCCGCACCTTGGCTCGCTGGGTCCCTCAGCACCCTGCTCCCGCCCCCATCCCGTCGGCCAGCTCTCTGGAGCGACGGAACATCTTCATGGCCCGTGAGTGTAGTTCATGCCAGACTGCGGGGCCCGCTCTCTCCTTCCCACTCTCCTGTGGCATTTACTCACCAGAAGGCACTTCGTTATGATCTGTAGGTGTGTCCTCAGCTTGCACACATGTGTTTGTGTTGTTCAAGGCATTTGAATATCTATTTAAAGATTTTATTTATTTATTTTTAGAGAGGGGAAGAGAGGCAGAAAGAGAGGGAGAGAAACACCAATGTGTGGTTGCCTCTTGCACGCCCCCTACTGGGGACATGGCCCGCAATCCAGGCAAGTGCCCTAGACTGGGAATTGAACCGGCCACCCTTTGGCTTGCAGGCCAGCACGCAATCCACTGAGCCACACCCACATCAGCCAGGGCTGAATGTCCTTTTTTTAAAGATTTTATTTATTTTATCATTATTATTTTTTTTTAGAGAGAGGAGAAGGGAAGGAGAAAGAGAGGGAGGGAAACATCAATGTATGGTTGCCTCTTACACGTCCCCCATTGGGGACCTGGCCTGCAACCCAGGCATGTGCCCTGACTGGGAATTGAACCAGCGATCCTTTGGTTCGCTCAATCCATGGAGCTATACCAGCCAGGCTGAATGTCCATCTTTGGATGAGTCTTCCTGAGAACCTGGCCCAGGGGTGTGCGAGTCCCGAGGGCTGGCCAGAGCTAAGGGGATGAGCTAGTTGCTGGGAGAGCAGGACCACGACCCAGGCTTGCCCTGTGGGTAAGTCTCTTTCTCTGCCGGCCCACAGCCCTGTGACCAACTGCTTCATGGGACCGTGCCCCGACCAGCTGGTTTCCTCCCCGTCTCTTCCCCCACAGAGCCGTGAGAAGGGTCTTGCTGGGGCCCTGTTGAGGTTGTCATCACACTGGCTCTGAGGCCGCTTGAGTCAGAGGGGGGCTGGCAAGAAGCATCTCAGGTGAAGCATTGAATAAGTCCAGCACTTGGCAAGGTGAGGTCCTGGTTCAGGAGAGGGGGCCTTCCAGCGTCCCCCGAAGGGTTCACATCAGGTCTTGGGTCTGCAGATCCCTGCCACACCCCGTGGCTGTGCAGGGGACCACAGTAAGGACAGGTGGCCAGTTGCAGACCGGTCCCCAGCGAGCCACAGCGTCCTTCCTCCAGCAGGAGGGGAAAGGAAAACCTTCGGAGACCTGCTCTTACCTCGCCTGAGAGAGGGAATGGAGAAGCAGGCGCTAGGGTGCTGCCCACGGAGTTGCAGGAAGGAACCAGAAGCAGAGCAATGGGCACCTCCTCGGGCAGTGGGTGCCCCCCCGGGCATACTGTTCTACCGAAAAGGAGGATTAGGTTGCATGGAACCATTCCTGTCCCAGCCAGACAGTCTGAAGGATTTGGGGTGCATCCAGGAGCCCAGCCCCTTCTCTCTGTTCCAAGCCAACCAGTCTGCTGCAGGGCCTGACCCCCCTGAGGCTCAGGAGAGTGGTGTCAAGGTCACGAAGGCACCCTCAAGTGACCTGATGTGTCATTCGTGGGACCCTTCTGTGCCTGCGTAGCACCTACTGTATCTCCCAGAACCGTCCCAAAGAGTCGCAGTTGTGTTCCATCTCTCCAGCCTCGTGTGTGAGGCCGGGGCCGGGGCCGGGGCCGGGGCCGGGGCCGGGGCTGGGGCCAGGGCTGGGCGTGCGACGCCTGCTCTTTGAGAGCAGCCCTGGCAGGCACTGCGTGTTCCACACTCTGCACGGCTTCCTGCTCTGGGAAATGCAGAATTAATTGAATGACATGTGCAGGATTACGGGAAGGCGATGGGGCGGGGGCGGGGCTGTCTGTCGATCCTGCCAAGGAGACTAGGAATTCATTCAACCTGTCACTTTATACTGAGCTCCCCGAGCAGGTGTCAGTGAGCAGTCACCTCCTCTACCCCGCATACAGTACCTCACAGCCCAAGCACGCCCTTTGCAGGGCTGGCCAGAGCCTCTGGGAGGCCCGCAGAGAGAGAGGGCCGCTGCCCTAGGGTTAGCACAGGCCACAGCTGCAACAGCCACGCCACTCAATTCCACCCCATTCCAGTCCATTCCGTGTTAGCTGATCACCTACTATGTGCGGGAACACTGCCAGGGGGCTAAGTAAAACCATCTTCCTGTTGGGGGACTGGCTGCCTAGCACGGGAGACATCCAGGTATGCAGGCGGCATGTCAGCACTCTCAGAAACAACCCTGGTTTCAGACATTCCTGGTTTCAGACATTCCGTAAACTCTGGGGAGAGCGAGGAACAGACGTGCTCTCTCACGCACGCCTGTCATCCCCGCGCCTGACACAGCCTGGAGCAGAGTGTGTCTCAGCACACGTTTGTCGGGCGTGCAAATGAGCAAATGCCAGGCTTCCCTGAGCTGGACCAGCGCGCTCCCCGGAGTCCTGCAGGGAGGAGGGAGGGCTCCAGGCTGTCACCCCAGCACCCCTCAGTCTCCTCTCTCCAGAGCTTCCTCGCCTCGCTTCCCTGCCTTCTCTCCAGCCGACTCCCTGCCCCAGACCCGTGCTCTGTGATTTCACAGGCGGCGCCCCAGGCCCCAGGGGCCAAGGATAACTGATGTTAGCAGGCGGCTGTCGGCCAGACGCCCTAGAAGACGCTCGGCCTGGCTGGAGGGCCGTCGACGGAGCCGGGTGTATTTTTAGCTCTTCGGGCATCTGGACAGGTTTCGAGATGCAGTTGTTGTTACAGACACCGGGCAAATCAGTATTCTGCTACTGGCCTCTCCACACCAGCAGTTTCCACTCCGTGTCTCAGAAGCAAGGGTTGCCATGGAGATTGAGTGCCAGGGCAACCGAACTTCCTGCAGGGAATCAGCGGCCCAGGTAGAGCCCTGGGCCAATGGGAATGCAGGCGCTCCTCGGATGGCCACAGCCTTGTGTCCTGAAGGCAGGGGATGGCAGGAGTCCCTGGCACCCCCAGAAGGGGCCATCTGGGTGACGGAGGATGCTGTCTCTGGAACTTCGTTCGGGGAGGGCCTGATTCTGTGTCTTCCTCACACCGGCCATAAGCCTGGGTTGGTTCTCTCCCTGTCCCTTTGCCCGAGGACTTTGGCCATCTGCTGGAAGCTGCTTGGTGGGGAAGGTGGCAGGGCCATTTTGTAAGGGAAGCCAGTCCTGGCAATTACCTAGAAGACAAGCTCTGTGTGGGGCTGGGGGAGGCCAGGGGGGCCTCGTCCTAGAGCCCTGGAAATATAGACCATGCTCATTTCATTTTAGCCTTGCTGTCATCTCGGAGGGGAGGGCAGCCAAGACAGGTGGCATGGTACCCACTTTCCTCATTCATTCAACAAACATTTCCTGTGTGTGTCTGATAGGCTAGGCAACCGACATGAAAAACCTGAGGCCTCAAAAGGCCAAGTGACCCACCTGCAGGTACAAAGCCGGTGAGATGGAGCCAGAAGGGCACTCGGGTCTGTTGGGTCCGTGGAGTCGGGGGGGTAAGAGCCCGAAGGAGCTCTCAGAGGGCATTTCACCTGACCCTTGTACTTCACAGAAGGTAAACTGAGGCCCACAGAGAGCCTGACAGTTGGTCACGCAGGGAGTTGGTGGTAGAGGGCCAGGATTCTTTCTCCCACTCTTCCTCACTTCACCCAGAGCTCTTTCCAGAGCAACATGCTGCCCCAGATTTTTACCGGACACTCGTCCTGTGTCAGGCCCTAGTTCAGGTGAAATTTGCCCTTCATTGATATTACCAGAGACGTGACCGCAGTGATTTAAACAAACTAGAGTTTTATTCTCTCTCATAAGAAAAAGTCTAGAGGCAGGTATTCTAGGGCTGAGTGACAGCTTGATAAAGTCATCAAGGATGCAGGTGCCTTCCAGCTTCCTGCATGACTGTCTTTAGCACACAGGTTCACTCCTAAAGTACCCAAAATGGCTGCTGGAGTTCTAGCCATCACATCCACATTCCAGGTAGGAAAACAAGGAAGACAAAGGAACAAAAGAGCATGCGTGCTGCCCTGTCTGATCCACTCCCTTCTTTAGGAGTCTTCCTGAACGCCCATCTAAGTTGCACTTATAACCAATTAACACTTACTTGTTGCCAGGGAGGTTAAGACATATCTTTTACCAGAGCACATTGCCAACCTAAATAAAAATGGGGTTATGGTAGGAATGAAGAATGGGAGAAGGACATTGGGAGCCATCAGCAATTTGTGCCTCAGGCACTTCGCTGGACACTGCATGGATGTATGTATTATATAATATGTAATATGGGTCCTATGGTTTACAAAGGGTTTTTGTTTCCTGCTCATTAAAACTTCTCTGCCCTTTCTAAACTTTGTGCAGTGTGTGTATATTTATTCGACAAAGAGGAAAAACAAAACAACATTGCCCATCCACCTCCCTCCTCCCACGTGGGTTAGCCCTGCCCAGAGTCCCCTGTTATACCTTCATGAGGACAGTGCAAAACTTCTTGAAACAGGATTTGACCACACTCAATTCAGTTCGTTTTGAATGAAATCTACAGACCTTGTAGATACCACCCTTGGAGGAGGCTTGGGGCAGAAGTGGCAAATCCACCCAGGAGCTGAGAAAATCATAGCTTCCTGCAAAGCCAGCTGCCCAGCCCTGAGCCCCTCCACCCCCAGCCCACCACCACCCGCTTCCAGGCTCCAGCTCATCTTGTCTGGGAGTCCCTCCCACATACAACCTCCTCCCTGCTGAAATCCAGTGCTGGGCTGCCGGGCCGCCGGGCCACTGGGCCTCTGGGCCTCTGGGCTGCTGGGCTGCTGGGCTGCGCGCATGCATGCCTGGAGTCATACCGAACAGAAGGGGAGGACTCTGCAGGTCCGCCAGGAAGGCTCGGCCTCTGCACAGCCTCTCACAGATGGCACGGGTTATTTATGAATCGGAATTGGCCCCCCCCCCCCCCCCGAGGACCCATCAGGCAGATCAAAGCCACGGAGAATCTCCCCGTAAACCGAAGCCGGAGCCCACGCATCCGGACTGCTGACTGGGAGCATTGAGAGCCCACTCCAACACTGCCTCCCGATGCGGAGCTTTTTCTCAGCATTTTTAAGGGATGTGGTGTCCAGGTCACGGTGAGAAGTTTTTGAGAGGCGGCCATGACAAAGCAAGGGTCAGGCTACAAGGGGGGACTCAAAAGGAACCGGAGTTATCTTCTGGTGGGCGGGCCCCTTGTAGTACAGGCTTCCTCCCCTACTAGGTGAGTGTTCTAGGAACCCATCTGCATCAGTGTACCAGCTGGTGTTGTTGTGAGAGGCTTCATGAGGTTTTTTTTGAAGACTCTTTCAATGCATTTGCCCATTTCAAGATGGGTGATTTATGAGCGCACCTGCCCACACTGCACTGAATGTTCAACAGTTTTTAACCAAAAAATGGTGTGAGCCCCATGCCCCACCCTCCCTATTCACCGTCAATCTCATCCTGAGTGACTTTTTTGTTGTTTCCCTGGATGAAAAAAGTCCTCAAAGGGAGATGGTTTGCCCATGTGGAAGAGGTGGAAGAAAAAATGGCAGAAGCACAGAAAGGCATCAAAATCGATGAGTTCAGAAACTGTTTTGAACAGTGGAGGAAAAGTCTCGACAGGTGTATTGCATCGAATGGAGAGCACTTTGAAGGTGAGTGAAGTTAAAACGTGTAAGAATAAGTACACAATTTTTAATAAATGAATCCCGGGTTTTTTGGTTCCCCCTCGGATGCAATATGGAACTGAAGTACAGGGAGTTCGTTCATGAGATGAGGTGAGATGCTCCTAGTATCCCAGAACCCTTGTTGCCTGAGTCTGTCTTCAGCGAACACCGATTCCACTGGGGAGCAGTCGGGTTCTCAGTGGAGACGTCTCCTCTCTCAGGGTCACTTGAAGTTGTCCAGTAAGCAGAGGTAACGGTCCCTAGTGGAGGTAACGGCCCTCCCTACACAAAGGCAAGGGCTGGAGAGGAGAAGACGGCAAGCTGGCCTCCCCCTCCCCTCCTTCCTGCCTGCAGGGAGAGGCAGGTGCCTGGGGACATGGCAGCCGGCTCATGTCCCTCAGGGGGACAGCCCACTCGAGGGGGGCCAGGCGGGGAAGCCGGGCCGGGGTCTGGGGTCCTCCATGACTTCTCGGCAGCATCCTGGACTACCTGCCCCCGACTTCCTGTTACATGACGAAAATAAAAGCCCGATTTGGGTCAGCCGGCATCAGTTTCTGATACAAAAAGTCAAGTGCGGTTCTAACTGATGCCCAAAGGCTGCCGAAGGCCGTGCCCCCTGTGTGATCGCAGCCTCCACAACCGACTCGCAGGGCTGTCCTGGTTCCATCGCCTGGTCCCCGCGGGGTTAGAACCGGGCCAGCTCAGGTCAGACCACCCCATGGATCGGGGAGGAAACCGGAGCAGAATCCTCCAGCCCAGCTGAGCCCCCAGCAGGCCTGGCACGCCTCTCTGGCCGGGCCGGGCTCTTCCTTGACTGTCTGTCCGTCCGTACGTCACTCTGCAGGGGTGTCCGACCCCGTGGCCCAGGAGGGCTAGGCGTGCAGCCCAACACAAAATGGTAAGTTTCCTGAAAACATTATGAGGTTTCTTTGTTGTTGTTTTCATTAGTGTTTGTGTATTTCATGTGCGGCCCAAGACAACTCTTCTTCTTCCTGTGTGGCCCGGAGACGCCCAAAGGCTGGACACCCCTGAGAGTGGGACGCTTTGTCCTGATACTGGTTTCCTAAAAGTTCCGGCAGTGTTTTCCGTGAGTCTTTCAGTAATGTCTGCTGACAAAAGATTGCATTTTTGTTGCCGTATTGTTTTCCGTGTGTTATTTCAGTCATTTTTCATGGTAGACAAAGCAAGTGCTTCCCTGCGGGCATGTGGCTTTTTGTGTTTTGCAATTATTAAGAAATACCGCAAGACTCTCGAAGACATTCATCACTACATTTAATGAAATGTCGTGAAATACTGGGGTAAGTGTTGGAATAACTTCAAGCGTCAATAAAATAATTGATGTTTTATGTTTATGTTTGCGGTCCAGAGTCTCACTTTTTAAATATCTTACTGATGGGGAAGCTTTCTGCAGTTATTAGCTAATATCTCAAGGCCAACACTCTTAGGTCAGTAACCTTCTTTAGTGATAACTGCCAACCGTATTTTAGGGAATTACATTGAAAATGATGAATTTTGGGGGTCAACTTTTCAGATACAATTAAGTCGTTGTTGCTTTTGCCATATAAATATAGCTAACAAAGAGCGTATCCAGAAGGTCATTCCGGACATTTTTAAAAATTTTATTTATTTTTATTTTTAGAGAGGGAAGGGAGGGAGAAAGAGAGAGAGAGAAGCATCAATGTGCAGTTGCTGGGGGCTGTGGCTTTCAACCCACGCATGTGCCCTGACTGGGAATTGAACCTGCGACACTTTGGTTCGCAGCCCACACTCAATCCACTGAGCTACGCCAGCCAGGGTCAGGACTTATTGTTTCTGATATTTGCGTTACTGAGCACATATTTAACCCAGATGCCTTTGCAGGAAGCTTTTGAAGCCATTTGCGCATTTTGTGAAGACACAGAGTAGGCAATCACAAAGTTGAATGGAGAAAAGTACCACAGAGGATACTCGTGATTTCCTGCCTACGAACCCCTTCCAGATCCCGAAGGACTGAGATCCTCCATCTCCGGGGCTGTCAGCGGGGGGTGTCATCGGCAGGGGTCCGTCTTATGCCCTCCATGGGGCGGAAGGGTGAGGGAGAAGGTCCTATTCCTGGGTTTGGGAGAGTCAAGTTCTTCCTTCTCAGAGACTGCTCAGCTCAGAAGCGTTTTCCTGCCTGGCGTATTCTCCCTGGGGAGGAGTATCAGCACCCCAGGGGACCCTGTTCTTCTATCTCCCCTAGAGCAGGGGTGTCTAAATTTTTAGGGTCTCCGGGCCACACTAGAAGGAGAAGAGTTGTCTTGGGCCCCACATTAAGTACAGAAACACTAACGAAAACAAAAAAAATCTCATAATGTTTTCAGTAGATTTACGATTTTGTGTGGGGCCGCATTCCTAGCCACCCCTGCTTTATAGGAAGATTGCTCTACGTTTGATTAAAAATATAGAGACTTCTAACATCTCCGTGAATGGGATTTGCTCAATTCTGTTTAAATACTAGAAACATGGGAGAAAGACTATTTTTGAACCACTGAGGGAGAGGTGTGTGTGGGAAGAGTCAACTTCCTTTACAAAATGCTCCATGAGACGAGACTACTGACTTGAACACACGGGTCCTGGGGCGAGGGGACAGGGGCGGGCCCACACTGGACATCCGTCCGTTCAGCCGGCAGCAGAGAAGGGAAGCCCCGACGTGCTCACAGCGTTAATGTTACCGTGGGTGTTGTTTGTTTTAGAAAACTAAGGTCTCTCAAGTACAATATTCGAGTCTTGACGCCACTTATTACTGGGGTGTGGGGCCGACCAAGAAGATCTGGCCTGTGGCCACGGGGGGGGTCCCCGGTTTGGCTTGGTTTTTTGAGCAGATTTTGCAGTCTCTAAACTTTTAAATGTATTTTTATTGAATTCACTGGGGTGACACTGGTTAATAAAATTATACGTTTCAGGCGCACAGTTCTACGATACATCATCCGTGGATTGTATTGCGTGTTCACCACCCCGAGTCCAGCCTCCCTCCATCCCCCTCCCCGCCCCACCCTTCATCTCCTCCTACCTCCCCCAGCCCCTTTCCCTCGGGTAATCACCACACTGCTGTCCGTGTCTGTGGGGTTTTGTTTTTTGTCTGTTTGCTTCATCCCTTTACTTTTTCCATCCAGCCCCCTCCCCTCTGACAGCTGTCTGTTCTCTGTGTCTGTGAGTCTGTTTCTACTTTGTCCATTGGTTTGTTTTGTTCATCAGGTTCCACGTATAAGGGAAATCATACGCTGTTTGTCTTTCTCTGACTGGTGGATTCCACCGAGCATAATACTCCCCAGGTCCGTCCACGTAGTTGCAAAAGGGTAAGGTTTCCTTCTTTTCTGCGGTTTCACGGCGCGCTCTCAAACCAGTTGCCAAACTTCCAGATAAATCACGTGCTTCCCCTGTAAAGACAAACGCTCCATTTTCACGACCCTTCTCTGCGAGGGCAAATGGCTGTCAGACGTTTCTAATAAGCACTCTTGATCTTCCCCTTCCCGATAAATGCTTTATTGTCTCTTTAAAAAAAAAATACAGTCGTGCTAAGGAAAAAGCACTTGAAAACAGATGTGTGGATGTTTCCATTGTCATCCGATTTTGCCCAAAGCCCCGCCTGTCACATCTTTAAATCTCTCATATCCGCATCCTCGGGAAAGAACTGAGGCCAGAAGTTTCTGATGTTCTTAAATCTTCTAAATGAGAAGTCGCCGTAGGTTTTTATCTCCATGTTATTACAATTATAAAAATATAATACACACTGCATAAGAAATGATCATAAAAATGTTTCTGTTTGCTTAAAATCAGACTTTTGGTGCTAGAGCAACTGTGTGATGCTTGCTGTATGCGGCTTTCCATTGCTGGTTGTCAGACCCCGTGGGAGGGCACTTGGTCATCTGCCCCAAGGGAAGCTGGGGGACTCTTTCTCATTCTCCTGTCCCTGCCCCTCCTCTCCCGCCACCCCTCCCCCCACCACCTTGCCCCAGTCCCATCATTACCATCATCACCTGCTGGTTGCCGGTGCCACATTGGTTCCTGGGAATGTCAAGTTCAGCCAGGAGGGACTTCCTAGTCCTCTAGCCCACGTCTGGGGACTTGTTTCTGCAACACCCTCTGGCTCCCTCACGACCGACAGGTAAACCCTGACTTCTATGCAGGACGGCCATGCTCTGCCTGGCCCGGTCTCTACTGGCCTCATCAAACTGCCTTTCTCGATTCTTCCCCGGGAGGCCTCCTCCTCCAGGACCCTTCCTCCTCCCTGCTGGTCTGAGGTCCGGGTTTGCACCAAGACCCCAGCTCACATCCCATTTCCTCCTTGCACCTGTTGGCCTGGCCTCCCAGGCGCCCCTCCTGGAGCTTTTCTGCAGCACTTATCCACGCCGTCAGGAACTACCAGCGCTTACGGGGAGGATGTCGCGTCTCTCGAACCTGTGAGCACCGGACCATGAGCCTCCATGTCACCCCAGCACCGAGAACAGAGCCCCATGGACAATGGAGCACACTGCACGCAGGCCCTGTGCCTCACCGGACCTCGTTACTGCTGAGTACGGGAAATGTTCACCGGTGACAGCGGGACACCTAGGGTCTTTGCAGTCACTTGTCTGCATCTGCCACGTGCACATTTTCTGTGGCGGAGGGAGTGGCCCTGTGCTGTGACAGAATCGCCGGCTGTCTGGTGGCAGAGGGGACATGTGGGGTCAGGAGACATGGGCTGCCCAGTCTGTTCCGGGGATAGATGGCCAGCCTGAGCCCAGAGACGTGAGGGCTGGGTGCCAGCTCCTCGCTGGGGTAAGAGTTACCGTAATAACTGCCGTTCTGGCCCAAAATACATTTAGCGACGTGCTGGGAGATTTGGTTGCATGAGGCAGACTTTAAAAATACATAAGAATTTAAGGTGGTTTTTTTCCCCCTACACCTGCTGGGGGAACATACCCGCACGTCTGGGCTAATATTAGGACGACTTATTTTCTGTGGCTGACTTCTCCTCGGCGCTCTAAGATTGTCGCGGCAGATAGAATGACCGATGTTGACTTTGGCAGCCCTCGCCCAGCAAGGGTTACCCAGAGTAAGCAGGGGCACGTCTGGACGACACAGGCAGACAGGCAGACACTGGAAATACGTGGGTCGGTCCAAACACAGCCACCATCTGCCTTACTGTTGTTCCTGGGGTTCAAAGTGGCCCTGACATAAAGGAGCCCCTCACCACAGGGTACATCTCACGTGGGGGCTAATAGTTCCAAAGCCAAGCTTTACACTAGGAAAAGCAACAGCTCTTCAGTGGTAAGACGGCTCCAAGAAGCAAATACAGGCCTGCAAACCAACGGGTTCCCTAACATGGGGTGAAGATCAAGGGTCTTTGTTTGTCAGGGACCGCTTCCCAAGCATCTCTTTGCCTCTGGGCTTTGCCTCCCCTTTGAGTACAAAGCTCCCCGTTCTCCTTAAAAGAATGAATGGGGAGGGAGGGGGGGAGTCTGTCTCTGGTGCCCTTAGTACAAATGAGGCAGGCTGGGATTCTAAAAGGGACTCAGTGCAAAAAAAGAAAAAGAGAAAAAAGGCAGGAGCCAAAAAAGTGCAAAAGCAATTGTCAATCAAAACATAATTTATTGATGCTCTACTGGAACTTCTTGCAACTTTGCCTTCTGCTACCCTCTGAAAGTCCCCAGGAAAATGTCTCCTTTACCGTGTTCAGGCTCTTGCGAGGCAGAAAGACTTGGAAAACAGGTTTGCAAGTGGCAGATGAGTGAACAGTAGAATTTTCAGTCTATCTGGGTTTCCAGCAATAGAAAAAAGAAAGAGAGAGAGAGGGAGAGAGAGAAAGAGAGAGAAAGAAAGGAAAGAAAGGAAAGGAAAGGAAGGAAAGGAAAGGAAAGGAAGGAAAGAAGGAAAGAAGGAAAGAAAGAAAAGGAAGGAAGGAAGGAAAGGAAGGAAAGGAAGGAAAGAAAGGAAAGAAAGTCTTCCAGTCTGCTGGAAGTTAGAGCCGGAAGCCAAATGGGTGCTACCCCAGGAGCTCATCCAAGGCCCTCTCCCAGGAAGCAGGATATGGTCCGGTCATGGTCACTGTCCTCCTGGCTGCCTGAGTTCCCTGGATTACAGCACAGTCATGGCAGAGGGTTAACCCTCACTGGTCTGGGGGGAGTGCTAAAGAGACGGCATCCATTGAGCAGCAAGGAGCGGCTCCAGGCCCCAAAGAAGAACCCGGGACCTTGGGAGGAGGGTAGGACGGGTTAGGTCCTGCCCAGAACCAGACCCACTACTCCTGAAAGCGTGGAGAACTAGGCTGGGGGCAGGGCTGTTACCAGGGACAGAGTGGGGCCTGGCTGCTGAGCTCTGCCCGAGGACACACAGAGCACCACCGAGCACCCACTAGCGGCAGGTGCGCACGCTTGAGTGGGGTTCACCCCAGCATCCCTGTGGAATAAGGGGGAGACATAATGAGCAAGGAGGCCAGTTAAGGGGCCTGCCAGGCTGCATCGTCCGGGTCCCCCACATGGCTGCAGGGTGAGGCTCTCGGCTGAACTGAACTGAGCAGAGCCTGAGAGGTTCATGGCCGCAGGGCTGGGAGGGGCCGCAGCTCAGAATCACCCGGTCCCACACGTAAGTCCAGCCCTGGACCCTGCTGGGAAATTTCTCACTCTCGGCCAGGCTTCCTCTAAACCTGGGACTGCTTCTTTGTCTCTCCAGCAACCCTGGGAAGTGGGGGCTGTGCCGTTTTTGCAAACAGGCACGGAAAGGTTACACAACCTGCCGAAGGGCTTACAGCCGCAAAGTGGCAGGGCTGGGGTTTGAACCCAAGCCGTCTAGCTCCAGTCCCTTAGCTCTGATGGCCACAGCTGTCACCACTACTCCCCGGCCCTGAGTGGCCCCCTATGCGAAAACTCACTCTTGGTGATAGGCCCCATTGGTCCCCCTGAAATCCTTGGCATTTGTACCCCAAAGTACCTCATTACCAAGAGACCCCCTGGAATCAAGGGTTCCCTCGTCCCCTGAGGACCCCGGG
Source organism: Phyllostomus discolor (assembly GCF_004126475.2). Lineage (NCBI taxonomy): Eukaryota > Metazoa > Chordata > Mammalia > Chiroptera > Phyllostomidae > Phyllostomus > Phyllostomus discolor. The sequence continues at coordinate 36,522,370 of NC_040916.2, forward strand.
CCTTGAAGCGCTGTTGTCTTTTTAAGGTCCCCTCACCCTCTCCTGGCTGGTTCCCCTGGGGCACCCACTTTCTCTCTTGCGCCAGGCTGAGCAAACAGCGTGTGCCCAGGGGCCCCCAGCACAGCAAACTGCAGCGGCCCCAGAGGTCCTCATAGTTTCCATTTAGCAAGCCGCCCGGAGCCTCTGCGGGCGTGTCCTTGGGGATGGCTGCCATTCCTCACTCCTTCGGCTGCGGTTGGTGCAGGCGCCTGCGCAGGGTGGGCTTTGCCGGGGAGAGGGGCTCCAGCCTTCTGGGAGCGGAGAGGGCCACTGGGGCGGGCTGGGGCGCAGGCGGAGCTGCCGCTGCACCTCCCATCAGGCCTTCAGGCTGCTTCCGCACGGCGCAGGTCTTCGCTCCATTTCGAAGCAGAAGAACATTGTGTTTGCTTGTTTGCTATTTATACGGTAGTTGCTGTCTGGGGGTTTCCTTTGAAGCAGGCTGGGGAGGCCGGGCCCGGAAGAACCTTTCCTGCTCGGCGCTGTGCTCGCACACAGCGGTTCCGCCGCCGACAGGGCGGGTCCTCACTCCCCGCGGCCTCCGCATCCTTCCCGGATCTGTACCCTCCAGGTCCCACGCCTCCCCTCGCCCCCGCATTAACTCACTCCTGGGTACATTCAGGGTCTGGCTCCTGCTTCCTGCCCGGAGCAATGGGACTCCATTTCAGCCGCCCTAGGACTAGGCCGTGCCCGCAGCCACTGTCTCACTAATTGTCTCCCTTTCGGCGGAAGGGCCCTCTGCAGCGCAGCTGTTCCGAGTCCCCCCTGCCGCTCTTCCCACACACCTCACCCCCGGACAGGGCCACCCCCTGAGGGAGCAAGGGCCCCTAGTTCTTCCCGGAACACGGCAGGTAAACCTCATGGCTGTTTCTCTCCAGTCAGTGTCACTGAGGCGAAATTAACCCCCCTTTTTCAGCACATAGGTCTGAGACTTTTGACCAACACCAGCGGGCGTATTGTCACCGCCGCAGCCAAGGTGCAAGGCAATGGCCCTGGCGGGTGGCTCTGTTGGCTGGAGTGCCATCCTGCGCACCAAAAGGTTGCAGGTTCGATCCCCAGTCGGAACATGTATGGGAGGCAACCGATCGATGTCTCTCTCTGTCTCTAAAATCAATAAAAAATATATCCTTGCGTGGGGATTTAAAAAAAGAAAAGAAAAACAAAGATACAGAACAATTCCATCTCCCCCAAAGTTTCCCTCCTACCACACCTTGTAGTCAACCCCACCTCTTGCAACCAACCAGGTGGGTTTTACCGGCCCCTCTAGTGTTGCCAGAATGTCCCAGAATGTGCCGTCATGTCAGCCTGAGCCTTTGGAGACTCCTCCGTGTTGCTGCATGTGGCGGTAGCCTGGTCCTCCGCCGCGCTGGGTGGCGCTGCCGCACCGCAGTCTGTCCGTCCAGCCACCGGGAGGAGAGCATTGGGGCTTCCCGTCTAGGCGATTATGAATGAAGCTGCTGTAAGTCCCGTGTGCAGAGGTCCTTCTGTGGACGGGCATTTTCATTTCTCTCCGGTGAATACCTAGGAGTGGGATCTCTGAGTTGGGAGGCAAGTATACACCGAACTTTTAAGAAACTGTCAATCTGTTTTCCAAAGTATCGTTCTGCATCTCCGCCTGCAGATGTCTGAGAAACCCATTGCTTCATGTCCCCACCAGCATTAGGGGGTGTCAGTTTCCCCAGCACACCTTTCCCCCTCTCTAAAGATGTGCTGCCTGGCGCTCTCAGGATCTGTTTCTGTGTTTCTCTCCCTCAGGTGGAAGAACTAGAGGGCAGAAAATGGGATCTCTCTATTTCTCTTCAATATATTGCTTCACAGAATACATCATACCGTCTGTACGAATGAATGAATGAATGCATGCATGAACACTATCCAGGATACTTGGAAGTTTCTAGAGGGCAGCTATCAGTGCTCCAGCACTCTCACCTGGAAAAACACTTGAATTCAACCAACTCCCCTGTAGGCATAGGGCAGTGCCTGGCCCACCTCTGCCCTCACCCCTCCTTAAAGTCCTGTCACCCCCAGAGTCTTCTCTTTGGCCCCTTTCTCTGAGGGTGCTGCCCGCTGCATTAGCCTCATTCTTCTGGGACTCAGCAGTGCAGAGAGGGCCTTCCCTTCTAAGGCCAGGTGATGGCCGGCGGGTCCTGGGCGTGGTCTCCTGGGGACGAGTAAGGACTGAGGAACTAAGAGGGAACTGTTAGGAAGGACAGCTGCTTCTGCCCACAAAGTTCAAACCACAGCCCCGGAGTTGAGTGAGGATGTACTGATGCCTCAGGGTAGGCTGGGAGAGAGGCAGCCCGGCAGCCCAGTGACCCTGAGTCCACACACTCACTGTGAGCCCTGTGAGCTGTCCCCACGGCGTGGCTACCAGGCTTCTTCAGGGAGACCCGCTGCTCACCAGAGAGCATTGAGCACACACCGGGAGGGTGAAAACATGAACTCAGAGAGAAATGGCTGCGGGGAGCTGGGGACGAGGACGACAAGGAGCAGCACCGTGTGGTGGGGGGCATGAGGCTGCAAGGCGGGGAGAGGCTGCCTGCCAGAGCGGGCCTGGGTCTGCTGACGCAGCCACACAGCGTCCGAGGGCGGCGGCCAACCGGGGCCCTGAGGGGCTGACTGTGGGGTGCCTGGCCTAGCTCAGTGGCCACAGCGCCCCTTTTGTCCCCGCAGACTGGTGTGGCGGTGGCCTCGGTTCCGAGTTACACATTCAGGGACAGTGGGGGGACTGCCGATGTGGACAGTCAGCCTTTCAGTGGCTTTAGGTGACACGACCACTTGCCTGCAGTGACCGAGGAATGCTGCAGATGGCTCGTCGAAACACGAGAAAAACATACACAGAGACAACCAGGTCCTGTGGGGAAATAGGGACGAACAGCCACCCTCCCTAGGGGAGAGCGCCTCGTTTTCCCACCCAAGCAGGCTTTTATTAGGTTCATTTACGCAAGAAATTCAGGTAAAGCTCATTCATCATTGCCAGGAAGTAAGGATCAAAAAATAGATAACAAGGAACTCTGAGGGCCTATTTTGAGTCAGGGTCAGGTAGCTAAAGAGCTGTAAAACTTTGAGGAACAAACTTACTTCTTGCTTGGATCCTTATCATTTCATTGAGAGCATCCTAAACAAAGCAGGTCTCACAAGGTTTTACATATTCTTTCTTAGGCCTGATCACTCAGGAAACCCACCCTTTCCAGCACAGGGCTGTACCACCCTCTGTCATTGTTTCAGGCTTAGGTGGGGCAAGGGAAGTAAGGCAGCTAAGAGATTAGGAGATTTTCTCGAAGACAATGAGGATTCAGGCTATGTCAAAGCCAAGGGGCGAGGGTCCATCACCCGCTTTTGCTGGAGCCCCCAAAGTCCCTCCTTGGGGGCCTCCCAGGTGATCATGCTTGTCTTATGTCGTTCCTCCCTTGGGGAATCTTACCCATCATTGGCTAACCGACCAAGCATTGGGGGTCAGTTATGGATGAAGTAAAAGGAGCAGAAGCAGTGTTCCTAAGCCAGGGAGATAAGCTTTTGTCTCCTAGCTGGCTTACAGTCCAAGGTCGTTCCCTCAGCCTTAGCCTTGGCAGGGGTTACAGCTTCTGATACCAGGCAGGGCGGTTCCCAACATTTAGGCATGGGAGGCTGGTTGGAACTCTCCTGAAGGATCTTTTCAGGAGGGCTCGGGGGCATGCGGAGGGGTGCCGAGGACTGCAGTCCTGGAGGAGGGCAGAAACAGACAGAAAAGGTGAAACAGATGACTCTGCAGCGTCGAGGGCATTTTTGTGCCCCTTGTGCAGCTTGGGCAGAGCCAGAGGCCGTGGAGACGTCGAGCAAAGAGAAGAGAGACGTTGGCCCAGATTTCCTCTTCCTGACACAACTTCCCCTAAGGTTGTGGACCTTTGGTGACCTCAAAACTGACCCAACAGTCATTTTGTTCTGAGGTACCTGGATATCTCTCTCCCTCTCTCTCCCTCCCTCCCTCCCTCTGTGCCTCTCTCTCCCTCTCTCTCTCTCTCTCTCTCTTAGTCTAGAAAGCCTACTCAAAGGACAGGCCCCAGCTGCCATTACTATCCCATGACACTCCCTCCCCTGCTGGGGGGCAGGGACTGGGGGCAGCTACAGCTGATTGGACCAGAACCATGTCCCCTCAGTGCTGAATAATCTATTGGCTTGTCGGTAACCAATCAGATTCACCCTCTTGAGAATTCTAATTGAATGATGCAAAGCCAGGCCTCAATCAGAATTCAGAGGTTATGGAGAGCTGGGGACTTTGCCCACAAAGCAAAGGTGTGAACAGGCCAAAGTGACCAAGAGGCCAAGAAGCTTCTTGAGTAAGCTGAACAGAGGAAAATCACACCCGCTTGTACAATTGATGAGCCACCATGGAGGCCCCATGGAAAGAGAACCAAAGAGAGTGGAAGTACCAGGCTGGGGAGCAGGGGTGTTACTAGGGGCAGAGTGGGGCCTGGATCCTGAGCTCTGCACAAGGACAGAGAGAGCACTATTGCGCTTACTCGCTGCAGGAGCATGTGCTTAAGCGTGGTTCACTCAGCACCCCAGCAGCCCTGCGGAATAAGGGGGAGACAAAATGAGTGAGGACGTCAGTTAGGGGGCCCGTCAGGCTGCGTGGTCCAGGTCCCCGCGTGGTTGCAGTTCTCGGCTGAACCAAACTGGCAGAGCCTCAGAGTTCAGATCACCCAGGTCCGTTCTCTAAGAGCCTGGGCTGCACTTTATTTACCTCCTTTACTGTGGCTTGCATGAGTGCTTTCTGTCCTTTGCATCCAGTAAATCCCTCCTAAAATGCCTTGATCTGCACATAATCTGATTTCATGCATTATAAAGAACGATCACTCCCCAGGCTCCCTGGAGTTGGTGGTGGTGTCTGCCTGAGTCGCCGCAGGCCCCATGACGATCCCCTTGGCAGAAGGGAGGATCGTTAAGAAGCAGAGCGAGGAGAAGAAGGAGTGAAGCTCCACCCTGCAGCTGCAGTGCTTCGGGGAGACATCGGGCTGGGGGGCTGAATGTGGGCAGGCGTCTAGTACGAGTGGGAACGTGGCTTTCACTGCCTCAGCTGGTCCCCGGAGAAGAAGCACTCTGAGCTTCCTCAGCCAGCTCCTCCACTCACTCTGTGATCGTTTACGGTGCCTGAGTGGTCATTATGGCTTGACCCTGGGTTTGGTACAGAGGACGCAGAGAACTGGACAGTTTCTTCTCACAGCTCGGTGAGGGAGACAGACACGTGAGCGCATGGTTGGTTGGGACCGTGACGAAGACTTTCTTCTGGCCTGCCTTCCATGGGAGCTGTTTCTCTCTGTGGTGGTCTCTTCTGTGAGACAAGGAGTCCAGGACAGACAGGGACGCCGGGTTGTCATCTCTCTTCCCCACACTGAGACGTGGGCGGAGTCTGGCTCCCGGGAAGCGACCAGAGGGTCAAGGCTGTAGATCTGAGCTGTGTTGCTCCTTGAGGCCCTCTGATGGTCATCCTGGCCCTGACCAGCAAGTCTTGGAAATATGTGCTCCCGGGACATAAAAGGAGAGGGGTGGGAGGTGAGGAGTGTAGGTGAAAGCACTCAGACCGCCTTTCGGAAAGGACTCAGGGCGCCTGCCTCTGAGTGTCGGTGAGTGGTGTCTGTAGAGAGGTGCCCCCCAGCCCCCACTCCCCTCCGCACTTACAGCGAAAGCCACTCCTTGGGGAGTAGAGCCGGGAGCAACACCAGTCGTCCCGAAGCTAGTTCACCAGGTGCTCTGTATTTTCCGAGGGGCCACCCAGGCCTCAGAGTCTAACCGGTTGAGGGGGGCCTGAATGCTCCCAGGACTAAAAGGCCATTGAGAACTGAACACGTGCTTTGTGACCTATACACATAAAACATGAGTTAGTTGAAATGGGGTGGTTTTCTTTTCTTTTTCCTTTAAGATTTTAATTATTTATTTTTAGAGAGAGGGGAAGGGAAGGAGAAAGAGAGGGAGAGAAACATCAATGTGTGGTTGCCTCTCATGCTCCCCTACTGGAAACCTGGCCCACAACCCAGACATGTGCCCCGAAGGGATCGAACCAGCGACCCTTGGTTTGCAGGCCCGCACTCAATCCACTGAGCTACACCAGCCAGGGCAAAATGGGGTGGTTTTCATGGCGGCCAGACAAACAAGATGAGGGAGCCCTGACTAGCCCCCGTGGGCAGGTATCTGGACCCCCTGACGGAAGTCCTTCTAGAGCAGAGATGTGGGTCCCCAGCTCTTGTGACCATTAAAAACATAAACCAATCTCCTGTCCCAATGTTCACCTTCAAATCCACCCAAAAAACTCTTGCTTCCAGGTTTGGGAGTGACATTTCTCAAGAGAATTCTCACTGACCATCCCTCTCTTAGGAGGCCAGCTGGCATGAGCTAACCTTCTAGGGCATCTAACACATGCAAGAGCATTGTCTTCGGGCAGAGAGAGGACGGCATTTTGTGTTTGGGATGGCGGGGAAGAGAGTGTCCTCACCACAGCCCCAGCAGCTTTCCGCCTCACGCAGGACCCAGGCATCACGTCGCAAAGCTCCACAAACAGGGGCCCGCGGGGGGAACCCGCTGGTGTGAGCTGGTGACGGGCAGCTCCCCCATAAGTTCTCCACAATGGTGAGACCTGGCTCGTGTGGATTTACCGATGTCGCTCACACTCGTTTAGTTAGTCAGAGGCTCGAGTTTAGCTGAACTGCGAAGGACCTGTAAACGGTCCTTGTCTTTGCAAGCCTCTGCTTTCTGCGCCACCTACCACCCCAGTCCCTGCCTAATCTAAAGTCAGCATCTCCTGTTCAGTATCTCAGTCATCACGGGGGCTTCTGCTCACTTGATGTGGTGGGGGGTATTATACACGAAATCTAGAAAGAACGCATCATTAAAAACGGTCAAGGCCAGCAAAATACCTTTGAAATGGCTTGCTTTTAATTTTCTTAGAAGGCTTTATTTAGTTTTAAAGAGAGGGGGAGGGAGGGAGAAAGAGAAGGGGAGAAACATCAATGTGTGTTTGCCTCTCCCATGCCCCCACACCAGGGGACCTGGCCTATAACCCAGCCATGTGTCCTGACTGGGAATCAAACCAACAACCCTTTGGTTCACAGGCCAGTACTCTATCCACTGAGCTACACCAGCCAGGGCAAAAAATAGCTTGTTTTTTAGCTGGAAACGTGCAATAGCCTAGCAAGAGGGAGTCGCATCCACAGGAGAAAGCTGACAGAAAGCTCTCGCTGTTATTCCCTGTGCCACCATGAAGGTCATGGGCACCTCTGGACTCTCACAAACTAACAGTGAGATGTTCTTTTCTTTAAGAAAAAGAAAACGAGATTTACTAGTAAAATGGACAGCCGACCACCTTTCTTATTCAGCATCTCCTCCACCCTGAAGTAGCCCACCTGCTGCTCACCTCAAGTGCTTTCCTTCCTGGGGAACTCAAGGAAAGTCCTTTTCCCTTCGACACCGCGACCGGTACAGTCTAACATGCAGGTCAGCCGGCCTGGGCTGCCGTGGGGTCAGCCGGTGACAGGTTGCCGCCTCTGAAGCTGACACATGCTGTTCTAAGCTGATTCCAGGAAGGTCTGGGCGTGGAAGCAACACTGTGAAAGGCCCCAGCCCTGCCCCAGCCCAGCAGAAGTTTCAGGAGCAGGACTAACTCGAAACTTTTTAAAATATATTGTATTTGAAGTTATCTGATCACAGTAGGTGCATATTTATAAGGCCCTGTCTTCTGTGGGGGGTGTTACAGAAGAATTCTCCAGGGACGATCCCCAAAGGACAAACCGAAGTTTCCTTGGGCAGGCCCCCTCTCTGAGCCTCAGTGTCTCTATCCATAAATCAAAAGGATTTGAGTCTGTTTTTCAGCCAGGATGCCTCTGCTCCCAGGGGACGTTTGGCAGAGTCAGGAGATTTTTTTTTTTAATCTTTACCTGAGAAGATTTTTTCATTGCTTTTTTAGAAAGAGGAAGAGAAAGAGAGAAACATGGATATGAAAGAGAAACATCAATCAGTTGTCTCCCAGTTAGCACCCTGACCTGTGGTCAAACTTGCAACCTAGGTGCCCTGACTGGGAATCGAACCTGCAACCTTTTGGTTACAGGATGATGCTCCAATCAACTGAGCCATAAGGTCCAGGACTGGAGATCGTTTTGGTTGTAACAACATGGGGGAATGTGCAGTGCCACTGGTATCTATGGATGCTGCTAAACATCCCACAATCCCCTGACAGCCTCTTGCCCCCCAAAATTATTTGTCTTAAAATGTCAATAGTGTCTAGACTGAGAAGCCCTGGTTCATGACCTCTAAGTTCCCTTCAAGCTACAAGAGTATCTGACCTTTTGCACGAGTATCAAAAACCCACACATAGCCCTGGCAAGATAGCTCAGTTGGTTGGAGTGTAGTCTCTTGCTCCAAAAGGTTGCAGGTTCGATTCCCAGTAAGGGCACATATCCAGGCTGAGGATTTATTCCTGGGTTAGGTCACACATGGGAGGCAACCAATCAATGTTTCTCTCTCACATCAATGTTTTTCTTCCTTCCTTTCTTCCTCTCTCTCTCTCTCTCTCTCCCTCTCTCTCTCTCTGTTTCTCCCTCTCCAAAATCAGTAAACATATCCTTAGATAAGGATCTTTTTTAAATATAAAAAATACCATCACCCTGGCTGGTGTAGCTCAGAGGATTGAGCGTGGCCTGTGAACCAAAGGGTTGCCAGTTCAATTCCCAGTCAGGACGCATGCCTGGGTTGTAGGCCAGGTCCCCAGTGGGGGGCCATGTGAGAGGCAAGCACACATTGATGTTTCTCTCCCTCTCTTTCTCCCTCCCTTCCCCTCTCTCTAAAAGATAAATAAAATATTAAAAATACCCACATGAGCATGGATATTGGGGCCCCCTGAGTTTGCATGGCAAGGCCCAAGGCACTGGTTTCAGGTACACGGAAGGAACCCTGTTTTTGTCCCTACCTCCTGGGGCTCACCTTCCAAGCCAAGACCCAGGGCCATCTGCTGCCACCGTATGTATCATCCCCAACGTTAGCAGAGCATTCGTCATCAAGAAAGACATTCTCCATTAGAGAAGCTGATGGGGGTGGAGACAGAGACCACGGTGGCATCACTCCATCACTTGGCTGGGTTGTCACTTATCACTGGCCTTTTCTCACCGCCAGATCTCTCTCATTATCTGGTGAGCTCAGTTTCCATCTGTCAGGCACCCGGGAGTGTGCTCTTACTTCACTGTCCATTTCTTTCCTCCTTCGAGACTGATGTCTGCCAGCTGCAAGACTCACCTTCATCGGAGCTGGGGACTCAAGGAGACTTGGATTCAGTCCTAAAAAGGATTTCAGGGTGCAAGCTATGAGCTTTTATCCCAGGGCTTGGCATGCAAGGAAATGCTCGATGTGCATGTCAATGGCACCTGTGGATGGCTGCCCGCTCCTGCACCCACGGCAGACATCACCAATCAATCACAAACCTCTCCCCATTGCCCTGGAGCATGGCTACACACAGCATAGCTGATCAAAGATGGCATTCTGATTTTAACCAAATTGCTGTCCCAGTCTCTGAACCATTCAAGTGACTATGGCAGCAGTTGGGAGAGGCAAGGAGATGAGACCCCCAACTAGACTGGAAGTTCCTTGAGGGCAAGACCCAAGTCTGTTTTGTTTACTGGCCTGTTCCCAGGACACACCAGAGAGGCTCACTAAAGGTTTGCTGGATGAGGGAAGAACTCCGCAGCTGGCGAGCTCCCTGCGTTGCCCACTGCGCACTTGGCTCTGGGCTAACGCTGGAGAGAGCCGTCCCAGTGGGGGTGGAAGGACAGCAAGGAAGGAGCAAAGGCAACTTGGTGAGCTCTGCTCCCAGATACAGAAAGGGGGCTGAGGGGAGGCTGGTTTCCATTATTTTTAGAAGAAGGCTGGTGGCTGGGAATGAGAACTGTGAAAGAATCTGGTACTTGTGTAACCTCCCCACATTTATTATTTTTTAATTATCTGTTTCCCGGTTCCCCGTGGAGATGAGAGGGCTTTCGGCATTTGAAGCTCTTGTTTATTGAGTGCTACGTTCCAACAGCTTTATCAACAGCAACCCACCAGTTGGTCACGATGGGTCGGCTCTCTTTCTACCCCCGTCTCTCAGACGCCGAGGCTCAGAGGAGCTCATGTCAGGCCCAGAGGCTCAGCTAGGGGGTGACTGGATGTCACGTGAGCCCAGGCCAGGGCACCCCCACAGCCGGCACTCACAAACCCTTCAGACGAGGTCGGGCGCGTTCAGGGTGGCATGGCCGTAGACCCAGACCCTTCAGCGGGAAGGGGTCTGGGAGCTGGTGCTCGGGGGCTGCAGGGGGGGAGGAGACGGCGGCCCGTCCCTCTGCCCAGCTGGTGGCAGCCGAGCAGCCCAGGGCCCCAGAGCTCAGGGAAGGTGGAAGAAAGCCCCAAGGTGCTGGCCTGGTTAGGAATTATCTTCGCAGAACTGAACTCTGGGAATCTCCCCAGGGTGGGAGAGGAATGAATTGGGGGTCCAGGATGGGGTATATTTCTGCTCTACTGCCCCATGACCCCCTGGTTACTGCCCACCATCTCCTATTGACCCTGTAGTCCGAGCTGCCCCACCCCGTCTCCTGGTTACCTGTCCCACCATTAGGGCTGCCAGACTTTGCACTGAAACACACCGAGTGGCCAGTTAACTCGGCAATTCAAATCACAACAAATAATCGTTCAGTATAAGTATGTTCCAGGAAATGTTCGTGACATAGTTATACTCAGAAATCATTGGTTGCTTATCTGAAATTAGAATGTCATGGGTTGTGCTGTATTTGATGTAGCAATTCCATCCATCGTCCCTGGTTTACAGATCCGCCACCCCCTGCACACCCCCAGCCCTCCTGGCCCCAGTGGGAACTCCTGGCTCACACAGGCCGCCGAGTGCCTGTGCCCCGCTCCCTGCCCGGGGCTGCCAGGTGGGTGCTCCTCACGCAGCTCGGGCGCTCCTGGAGCCCTCTTGGAAGCGAACGGCTGTGGCCCTGCAGACAGGGCCCTGAGCTTCCTTGTTCAGACCCCAGCTCCCCATGGGCATGACGAAGGGGCTTCTGGCCAGCAGAACAATGAAGCTAACGAGTCCCAAAAGGTTGTCTCGCCATTTGGAAAACAGCACCACTTCCCTGGCTCTGGGCCAGGCAACCATTGTAAGGTGTTTAGGGGGCGGGGCTGGGGGGCTGTGAGAGGAGGGTGGTTTGTTGCCAGTGTCTCCCCCAGCTGCAGACAGGACAGGTTAATGAGCTGTGGAAGCAGAATTCCCTCGGGGAGATGATGCCGAGACCCTCCCCCCGGGTCTGTTTCTAAGGCTGTAAAGCTCCTGTTTGGAGCCCGAGGAACCTGGACGCTCACTGCCTGCTGGGGGGCTGCCACCCCTCCATTCAGACATGGCCGCAGTGGTGGGAAGGCGCCCCCACACTGAGGAAGATGAGGAGGGGGCCCAGGAGGAAGGAGGAATGAGAAGAGCCGAGTTTTCCGTGTTCTCCCGGAACACGGAACACACACACACACGCACAGACACGCACATGATACACGCGAGCACACACACTCCCGTCACAGGAGCTGGGAGGCTGGTGCTCGCGCCTCTTCTGCAGCTCACGGTGAGGCAGTCCCTTCCCCTTGTCTAGGCATCAGCGTGCCCGATCGTCAGATTCAGGACCAGGACCTCAGGCCTTGCCTGGAAAGGCCCAGGAGTTCAGTGAACTACCCCACCATGAACTCCCGCGGGGCAGGACCTGGGCGTCCACCCCCTGGGTGACTGAGCACCCGGAGCCCGCCAGCCTCAGGGTGGGTCCAGTCGCTTCTATTGTTCCTGTCCCTAGACCCGGGGACTGCCCACCAGGCCAGAGGCCTTTGTCAAAGGGGGAGCGGGGACCTGCCCAGGCTGCTCTGGCTGAGGCTGCAGGAGGAAGCTGCTTCCGAGTCAAGACCCTGAGTTACCAAGCAGGCGGCCCTGTGCACTGGCACCTGGGGACCAAGCAGGAGACCCCGCAGAGGGGCCAGGACACATCTGGCAGGCACCTCCCAGGGTCCCACCCACCCTGAGTCAGAGACCGCAGTGAATGCCTTTCGATTTTGCTTAATTAAGCCATCTGCCCACATTAACTGGTACATTATCTCAATCACTCCCCGAATCCCAGGGGGGGAAAGAGACAAAAGGGAGCTGTCATCCCTCAAGAGTGGAGCTGGAGTAGCCTGCTCTGCTCCCCCCGTACCGTCCCCCCCACTTCTCCCCACCCCAGTGACTTCTCCCTCTGGGGGACAGACAGCCTCCAGTGTTTACCAAGCCTCCCGCTGCCCCCCAAACTCTGCCTCCATCTGTCGTCTCACTGCTTCCTTCTCCTCCGGGGGAAGGAGCAGGGCTCACACACATCTGACCTCGTGGAAGAAAAAAGATGACAGCCCTTCTCTGGGTGCCCTCTGCCTCGGCGTATGGGGTACCTGCGGCATTGTTCTCTTCCAATCACCTGTGCTATTTCGAGCAGCCAAAAGCATCCCTCTAGTTCCTAGGAGCCCTGTGCTCCCGATGGTGGCGGGTGCCCAGCAAGGTGTCACCAAAGTGACCTGTGAACCTCACTGCACTCTGCAGGTGTGTGGCTGAAGGAAGAGAAATCTCACTCCAGACATCCTGCGTGCATGTCAAGGGTCTCCCGGGCACCTTTGCAGGGCTGCTGTGGACCAGGGCATGCTTTGCAGTCCCAGGCCTGGGAATTCTTTTTTTTTTTTAAGATTTTATTTATTTATTTTTAGAGAAGGAAGGGAGGGAGAAAGAGAGAGAGAGAGAGAGAGAGAGAGAGAGAGAGAGAGAGAAATATCAATGTGCGGTTGCTGGGGGCCGTGGCCTGCAACCCAGGCGTGTGCCCTGACTGGGACCCTGCGATGCTTTGGTTTGCAGCCTGTGCTCAATCCGCTGAGCTACGCCAGCCAAGACCAGACCTAGGAATTCTAAATATGATTGTAAACACTCCAGCTCAAGAGGCATCGACACACCCTCTGAATCCATCCGACACCGATGAGCCTGAGGCCAGCATCACACTGGAGACCAAGCTCAAGAGGGGTTGACTCAATCGTGAAACTCCTATGAGACTGAGAAACCCAAGGCAAACATCAAAGGGGTGACCACTCCTACCAGGTATCCCCTTTCTGGTATCAGCTCACCCAGAAAACTGCCAGTCGGAAGGCTGCTCAGTGAGGACAGAGCGAAGGGACATGGTGTCCAGGCTGTAGACAGTTGAGACGGATTGCGCCTGGCCCCCAGCGGAGTCTCTCTCCCCAGAGCCAGACCGTCTCCCGCAGGCAGAGTCAGAGACACGGTGACTGGTTGTGGCCTTTGATCATCCCCTCCCCGGGCTCCTGGCCGACCACAGGCCTTCGGTTACCATGCCCTTTCTGCAGCCCGCCCAAGAACTATTGATTGGGCTGTGAGTCTCGAGCTCCATTTTTAGTCCTGGTCACCTTTTCGGGCTTGGGAATTTCCCAGTCTCTTCATTACACATTTACAAAACACCGCTTAGAGTGGATCTCTTCCATAAATGGCTAAATGTGTCCATTTTTTTTGGTTATTAGCTGTTTTGCTTTCTTCTTAAAAGATGTTATTTATTATTTGAGGGGGGGAAGGGAGGGAGGGAGAAGGAGAGGGAAAGAAACATCAACTCAAGAGAGAAACATAGATCGGCTGCCCCTTGGAAGGGCCCTGACTGGGGCCCGAACCTACAACCCAGGTATGTGCCCTGACTGGGAATTGAACCGGAGACCCCTCCCCCCACCCTGCGGAATGTTACCCAACCAACTGAGCCACACTAGTTAGGGCTGTTTTATTTTCTTGAAAGCGACTTCCGCTCCAGGTTCTGGGACTACCTTTCTGTAGCTCCCTAGGTACATAGAGTCCTTTTAATGAACCATAGATCGGTCCCTCTGATCTCAGGATTTTTATCCTATTTTTGTGTGCACCGGGGTCTCTGTTTGAGGCTTAGCCCAGCCACTGGCTGTGTTACGTTAGGCAATTGCTAAACCGCCACACGCCGTGGTTTTGTTGGGACGAAATGGCGACATTAATGATGATCTCACAGGGTAAGGGTCAAGGGACACGGTGACGTGTTGTATCTCAATCACGTATCGGAATGGACTGGGTCCTGTGATTCTGACACCCACGCGTGGGCGGTTTTCCTACACCACCAAGCAAGTTCCCTACTCCTGTGGGGTGTCCTTCAATTTAATTCAATTCTCACACTATCTACCTGGAGATAACATCAGGTCCCACGGGTTAAAGCCTCAGTCCTCCGAGCTGGAGCATTGAAGACGCGACAGATTCCCTGAAGCTTTGTCCTCTGCATTCTCCTCGGGTGATACGCTGGGACAGCCCTGTCACCATAGGACAGTTCACTCAGTCGCTCTGAGGCCCTGACCACCTTCCCGCCACCCCCGCCCCCGACCAGCCGGCTCAGCAACTCTCTCGGATCCCTGGTGATGGCTCTGGGTAGGGACCGTTGTCTGGCACCTTGCTACCCAGAGAGTGCCCCTGCCCAAGGGTCCATTGGCCTAGCGTCTCGAGAGATTGTAAAGAATGCAGAACCTCAGGCCCGCCCCGGCCTACTGAGTCCTTACCTCCATTTTAACAAGATCCCCAGGGGACTCAGGTGCACAGGAAAGTCTGAGATGCAGGGGCGCTTAACCTTGGACCATGGCCTTGAATGGGGAAAGGAGACATACCATTTTCACGTGCACTCGCCGCTAACCAACCTTTGGCCTTGCTTCATCTGTGCATGTACACAGCAGGTCACAGAAGTATTCGCAGTACTTGGGCTTTGTCGCCAGCCGGAATCGCGGGTCTGTCCCTAACACGCCACAGTTACTTTCAGTGTCTTGAAATGGCCTCTGTTGTGCTACGACTTTAAAGTTACAACAAGGATAAGATCTGAAGCCAGATCATGCTATTCCATATCCTAGTAATGAAGCACATGTTGCTACATCACCAAACTTTAAAATATGTTTGATAGCTATTTCAGAGGAATTGATTCCCTTCACAATCCCATGTATTTTATTTTAAACACCAGACACGGGGTGGGTGATAAGTGCTGAGGACCCGACCTCGCTGGTTTGTGCGGGGATCGGAGGCGTGCGGGTGTGGAAGGCTGAGGACTCTGTCGTGGAGTCAAGACTGTCGGCCTCTGAGCACTCCTCCTTCCTGTGTTGGGTCCCCAGGGCACTGTGACAGAGCGCGGCAAACCGAGTGGCTTAAACAACAGAAACTGACTGTCTGCCGGGCGAGGAGGACATGAGCTCTCTGAGGGCGGGGCGTCAGCAGCTGTCCCGCCCCTCTCCTCTAGCTCCTGGGGCCTGCGGGCGGCCTCTGGTGCTCCAGCCTCTGCAGAGCCACGCCCTGATCTCGGCCTTCACCTCCACATGGCATGTCCCCGTGTGCGCGTCTGGGTCCACATTTCCCGCTTGTGTAAAGACACCAGTCGTATTGGAGCAGGGGCCGCCCTCCTCCGGTGTGACCTCATCTGAGCTCATTACATCGGCAAGTGCCCTTGTTCCAAATAAGGTCACACATTCCAAGGCGCTGAGAGTGAATGCTTCAATATATGAATTCAACCCCAATCACCTCCATGAACCCCACTGACCCTCCTTGGCAGTGGGTAGCCCAGGAGAATGAATGCACAGCGAGGTCAAGTGCAAGGTCGAAATAAAGTAAAGAGGTTCCAAGTCTTTGAGGTTGGTTCCACTTTCGGGCTTGCAGCTGGACTGAGTCTCACCACCCTTTATCACAAACAAACGTTTGTTAAATGTCTACATATCCCAGACACAGAGGATAGAAAAATGAATAAAATACTGTCCTTGACTTCAAGGGAAAAGAAAGACAGCTGTGTATACAAGTCAGTCTGACTCATGCAGTAAAAGATTGATGTGATACAGGTGGGGGTGGGGGGCGTCCAGGAGAAGATTGTCCGGGAAGGCTTTTAGGAGGCGGTAACCTTGGAACAGAGCCTTTGAAGATGACAAGGAGGTCTCCAGGCAGACAAGGGGCAGAGGCATGTCAGTCAGAGGGAGGAGCACCGTGGCTCGGAAGTGTTAGAGCCCAGCTTGGCCTGGCTAGAGATGTGGGCTGTGGGAGGCCGAGGTCAAAGGTAGATTGGGCCACGTATTAAAGTGGGCACCCACAGCCTAAAGAACGTCACCTTTGTCCTACAGCACAGCCACGGAAAACCCTTTCTCTACCGGAAGCTCTGAAAAGGCAGGGGTCTCACTGGGTGTGAAAAAGGAGGCCAGAGTGCTAGGCAGGAGCTGACATCCTGTCCGGTACAAAGCAGGCACTTGATAAATCGGTGAGTGAATGAATGAATGAATGAATGAATGGCTTGTAAGCGGCAGAAGGGCACAAGAAGAGAGGCAAGAGTGGGACGGATGTGAAGGCACAGAACTGCAGCCTGGGTAACGCACTACAAGCCAGACGAGTGTTGTGAGGACCAAATCAGGCTCCAAGAAGGGGAGGGACACAAGGGGGCTGAAACGGGGCGGCAGGCAGGTGGGAGCGGGGAAGAGCGGATACACGGGCAGGGCCCTGGGGCTGGAAGTCGAGGGAGCGCCTGCCCACTGAGCTCCAGGGTCCCTGCGAAGCCTCATTCCCGAGGGAAAGGCACGGACAGGCTGAGGGAGGTCCTCTTTCGGCTGAGGGTCAACCGAGAATGGGAAGGGCTAGAAAGCCGGGCTCCACAGCCCCAAGGTCGGAAGGGAGATGCCATCTGCGGTCACGGGCCCAGCTCGGGGCTTAGGAGGGCAGGTGCCTTAGAAGGAAACAGGCAGCCCGAGGTGGGTTGAATAGCGTCCTCCTGGAATTCATGTCCGTCCAGAACCTCAGAACGTGCCCTTGTTCGAAAACAAGGACGTTGCCGCTGCAGTTGGGTGAGCATTGAGATGAGACGTACTGGGGTAGGGTGCGCTCGGAATCTAATGACGGGTGTCACTGTAGGGGACAGGAAAGGACACGCAGGGAAGAAGGCCATTCGAAGACGCAGGCAGACCCTGCAGCTAGGCTGCCACGAGCCAAGCACTGTGCATGCACGCTGCGGCCTCCGGAACTGTGAGATAATAACCTCTTCATTGTTGTAAGCCTTCCCCCCGCCATACCCGCCAGCCCCGGCTTATGGTACTTTGTTACGGCAGCAGCCGGACCTCAAGAGGCTGGTGGGGGCTGGGTTAAACGGCCAGCCAAGGAGAAGAGACCTAGTCAGGAAAGCAATGAGGTCAGGAGAGAACAACAGATTCGGAGGAGGGGCTCAGGGCTGAGGGTCCTGAGGAAGAGCGACAGCTTTAGGGGAAAGCAGGAAGGACAAATCTGTAGCCAGAGAGTGGTGTATTGTGTTGGTTTTTTAAAAAAGATTTTTATTTATTTTTTAGATAGAAGGGGAGGGAGGGAGAAAAAGAGGGAGGGAAACACTGATCAGTTGCCTCTTGCACGCCCCCAACTGGGGACCTGGCCTGCAACCCAGGCATGTGCCCTGACTGGGAATCGAACCTGCGACCTTTCTGTTTGCAAGCCATTGCTCAACCCACTGAGTCACACCAGCCAGGGCAGAGAGTAGCATGTTTGAAATGAGGGTTTCAGAGACAGAGCAGTGTCAGATCTGAGATCAATCTCCCAAGGACAAAAGGTGCGGGGTAGACAAATTCGTACCCAGCCAGCACGCCAGCTCACCCTGACTGCGAGCCTGCACTTGAAGTCCCAGAGCTGTACAGGAGCCTACCTGTTCTTCCAAGGAACCACTGTTGGGGGAGAATTGAGCGGCATTTCAGACACTGCCTGAGAGTCTGTGTTCTGGGAAAGTGGGCATTGGGCGGGGGTGGGGGCCTGGTGCCTGAATCACCGCTCGTCAGTGGGTCTGCCTAGGCTGGGGTCCAGACACTCAGAGGGAGGAGGCCCCCGGGGACTTTCAGCAAGGCGTGCTCTGCCAGAAACCCTAGGTGGCAGAGAAAACACAACGCACGAACATGGCACTCAAGGTGACGCCGGGCCATGTGAGGAAATGCAGAAGGAAAAACCCCAAGCAGAATCGTAAGGCAATGAAGTGACAACTCCAAAGCCAGCCAGAGAAACTCTCTGAGTTGCCCTGGGGCCAGGAATTACTCAATTAAACAGCATAAGCCCCATGGGAAATGGGGGAGCAGCACCTCCCCCTCCTGTACCCGGAGCTCAGCTCCCCTCCTCTGCTCACCCCACGTGCCCTCCTCTGCCAGCCGCCCCTGCCCCCAGGCCCTCCCCACAGCTGTCTGCGGCACTCTCCCCCTCCATTGATGGGCCTTCCCTCTCCAGCGCCTCTCTGGCCCTGGTCCGGGCTGCTTCCCAGCACTGTCCCCCACCCCCGGAGCTTCCTAGCTGAGCTGCTGGGGGTCCTCGGGACAGGGCCTCCTGATGTGCAGGCAGGGAAGGGTGCTGGTGTGGAGGGAGGAGTGGAGAGGCAACACGGAACTACATCTCCCCACACACATGCCTGGCCGAGAGGGCTGTGACCCTGTGCCCTCCTCCTCAGCCCCTGCACAGTCCCCCCACAGGCCATTCTCTATGCCCCCCAGCCCCCACATTGTCAGGGGTACAGCCCACCTGACCATCTCTACTTCCAGCCCACATTCCCCTCCCAGACCTGTCCTGGGCCCTGCTTCCTCCTCAACCTCTCCCCAGCAATTTCTGCAAAGCCAACGGGCCGGGTTTATGCGCTGGAAACAAAGGCAGTTTACCTCTCATAGCCCAGTAGCAGGATCAGCTAGGGCCCATGTTTTCCAGAATGGATTCCGCATCCCATCAGTGGAGGTATTTCTGTCCCAGAAGACAGCTCATCTCCCAGAGCTCGAGCCACCGTCCCCTCCTCTAGGTATTCACCCAGGTGGGGAGAGGCAGCTGGCGTGCCCGTCTCTCCCCGAAGAGCTGTCTTCTCCCTTTGGTCCTGAGCCTGCCCCTGGGAATACCTGGGAATAACGGTGCCTTTCCACCAGCTCTCTCCCGTGTGAGGAGAGCCAGAGGCTGCCGAGAGGAGGGGGACCTGGTAGGCAGAGTGGCAGGATACGGCGACAGGCCGTGACGGTTTCTAGATTGTAAACTCTCTGCGATGGCATGTTGCAGGCGATAATTCTGAGTCACCGCCGCTGACATGTTTATTGAGCCTTGAAGGAAAGGCTGCAGAGGAAAGCGGAGAACCGGCAACTGATTTGAGACACACGAGTTCTGGTCCTCGCCCCTTACCTTGCTGTGCAGGCTGGGCAAGCCCTCTCCCTCTCTGGGGTCAGGGCTGGGACGGCGCAGGGAGAAGCTCTGCTGAAACCCCACTTACTACAGATGAGGACGTGGAGAAGCCAGGCGGCCCGAAGCTGAAGTTCCAGATGGACGGGGGCAAGGACACCATCAGGAGCCAGCCTCCAGTCCCTGGCCACTGTCCTGTTTGTCACTAATTAGCTGAGAAAGCCCTGGGCCTGTCTGGCCAACAGAGAAGCTGTTGGCTTTCCTGCCAAGTCGCTCTAACAGCAGCAGCCTCGGATGGATGTTCGGAGGCTTGTTCAGACCCCAGCGGGAAGCAGAAAGACACGCAGCAGCTGGGGTGAGGAAGGTGAGTGAACGGAAGAGCCATTGGCAGGTAATGGACAAGGACCTCTGAGGCTTCCAGAGCCTCAACCCGAAGCTCTTCCCGCCCCGAGGCCAGCAGGGGTGCCTGGAGGAGAGGGCGTTCCCAGGACAGAAAGAGTTGGAGCCACACCAGGGGATGCACAGAAGGAGCTACGTCACAGAATCAACGCAAGGCAGGGCAGGAGGGACAGATCCAAAACCCCGACCTCTTTCCGGCGGCTTCTGATCTGCCGAGGCTTCCTGGTCCTCCGACCCGAACAGGGAGGCGGAGGGTACCGAGCACAGAGGTCGTCACCACTCTCCTGGGACACAGTGCAGGTGGGAGATGGTCTCGGGCCCAGGGAGAGGCGCTCGGCCTGGGCCTCTCCCTGGGCCTCCTCCACCAGGTCGCCCAGGCAACAGGAAGGGCCGTCCTGCTTCCCAACAGCCGCCCTGGTGACCTGACGTCGCCGCGCTGGGACTCTGGCCGGTTTCCAGTTGGAGGGAAACAGAGGGGAAGGGAGACGGCACCACAGGACTAGACCGGGGACTGTACCCCCGAGGACTGATTCGCCGAAGAACACTCACCACGCACGAGGCCCCATTGGAGACGCCACGTAATGAGCTCTCACCGGTCTCAACAACACCGTGAAACCACAATGCTGGAGGAGTCACATGAGCCCGGAGAGGCCACGGGACTTGGCCAGCATCACACAGAGAGAAACTGGCCGAGTCCTCACTTGACATCAGGGCTGGTTGTTCCCAAAGCCCGGGCTTGAGCAGCCACGCCAGGCGGCCTCTCCGGAAGGTGGCCCGTGTGTTGAACAGCGGCCGAGGGGGCTGGGAAGCAGATGGGAAGACAGGAGTGGAGGCCGGGCAGGGAACAGAGGTGCAAATGGTGTACTTGGCCATCTCCGGGCGTTGCCCCAGGAGGACTGGAGGCTGAGCATCACTGGGGCTCCTTCCCCCCGACACCCAGTGAGCCTGACCCTCCGGGTCTGGAGGGGGGAACAGAGCGATCCTGCTTCCCAGGCTCCAGAGAAGCCTGCTTCCCTCCTCTCCATTCCCATCGGAAGGTGCCTTGATCAGGTTTCTCGGGGCCCCGAGCTCCGGGAGGGCCTTGGAGCTAACCGCTGAGCGGCTAACGCTCTCCGGGTGTGGCCCACAGGGTGCCGGAGGGCTGCTGTGGACTTCCGGACAGTGGTCGGGGGAGAGCCTCTCACCTCACAGCGCCCAGGTGCTTCGAGCGCCGTGTCCGCAGGCCTGTCTGGCAGGCCCCGGGTGCCGGCTGCGTGGCCAGAGGATCGTGGGGAGGCAGCAGAGAAGCCTCCAGGGCCTCCGTCAGCCCCCCCAGAGCACAGGTGCTTCTGGGGGGTCCCCTGTAGCCTGGACGAGAGGAGAAAAGCAGAGAAACCCAGGGGCACCGGTGCGGTGAGGGGCCTGGCCCAGGACGGAGCTGGACAGGAAAAGGAAGCCCAGGGCCCCCCAGGGCCCCTCAGAGCTGGCCCCGAGGCTGTGTTCTATCTGAGTCGCTGGCTTCTTCACCAAGCCCACGAGCGGCTGTGCAGAGCTGACTGTGGCGTGAGCCCTGCACGGGCTGAATCAGACATCACCCGGCCCTCAGGTTCTTAGAACTGGTAGGAGTGATGAGACCTGTCCCCACCAAAACAATACCAAAGCGTGGAAGTTACCTGACCCTGACATTGGCATTTGCCAGAGTCACAGGGGCTCCGAGGAGGGAGAGACTGCTGGTGGGGGAGGGGGGCGCTCACACAGCGCTCACCCCGCGTCGAGGTTCTCAGCACTTTGCACCGATTCATCCTTTTAATCCCCGCTACCGCCCTGCCATTTCGCAGAGCAGGAAACAGGCACGGAGAGGCTGAGTCACCTTCCCCAGGGCCCCAAGCTGGTAAGTGGATTGGATCAGCTTGCAAGGTGCTCTTAACCCCTCGGTGCTCCGCCCGCTCCTGCCCCACCCTCTCATCTTTCCACTCGATGGTTAAAAGGCGATGATAAACAGTAGCACTGCTTTGTCGCGGGCATTGCGTGCCGTGTTAACAATCACTCTCTCTCCAGCGTGCTCGGGTGCCATTGTCAGATTATAAGCTACAAAGAATCTCATTCAGCTAAAAAGTATTGAGTGCCTGCCAAGAGGCAGACACTGCTGGAGCTGCTTTCGCATATTCTAGGTCAATTTACTTTTTGCGGCAGCCTTGGGAGGTGGCGGCAACGACTCCCGTTTTCCAGAGAGGGACCGTGGGAGACGGAGAGGAGGGGGTTTGGCTATGCCAGGGACTCCGGGAACGAAGCTTTGGATACACTTCTTGCAACACTAACTTACTGCTTTTAATTTTAGAACACGTTAGTGCTGTTCATCTTTATGCTATAGAACCACGCACAGCCTCACTTAGAACTAGTATTTTGAAATTTGTTTTTGATTACTTGTGAGGTAGGCTTTACTTATTTACTTATTTACTTTGAACTAGCATCTTAACTGCCAACATTAAAGAGTATGGAATGCAGACTTCAGGCTAGCTCTGAGTTCAAGTCTTCCGACTGGCACTTCGGGTGTGTAAATTTGGGCCCGTCCCCTCAAATCTCTGACCCTCAGCGTCCTCGCCTGTGCAATGGGGCTATAACCACCCAGCCCACCAGGTGACCGTGAGGATTACGCGAAGCAGCGCATAGAGCGTGCTGAGAACTGTGCCAGGCCCCGACGAGCTCCCAGGGACCCGCAGCCATTGTTCCGGAGAGCCACACGGCGTGGGCCCGATACACGCCTATGGGAGTGCTGAGCTTTACCGGGACTCTGACACGCGTGTTCACGACGCCCCGTCAGTGACCCTGCGAGAGAATGACCCCTGCGTCAGAGGGAGAGAGCCCACAAGTGGTGAAGGGCAGAGCAGCGTCTCAAACACATGTCCCAGGACTGTGCCGCCTCCTAGCGCCCTCACCGCCCTCTGCCACCTGTGCAATGGGGGCGATGGCCACGGGAGCCCCACCGTCCAGGGGAAGGACGGGCTAGGTGCCCACAGGCGCCTCGTAAACAAAAGGACACTGAGGCGCTTCCTCCCTGATGGCAGAGCCTGGGGCTGTCACCAGCGCCTCCAGGACGCTCGACCTCGGTGTGTTCTTAGGCACATCAGTCTCGTGAGGTGTCTTCCAAAGAAGGGTTTCTCAGCCGCATTTGTCTGGCTGTGGCCAGGCCGGCCTCTTGGGAAGCCCCCCTGTTTTCCTTTCAGTCCTGGCTTAGAACCTTTCTCGATCTGAAGCTCAGGTAGGAATTCTGTATCTGGAGTTTGGCTGCCGGGTCCGGGAGCGTGGTGGGCGGAGGGCAGGTGTAATGGCTGAGCAGCCCAGCACCACCCGGGGCTGGGGGGGTAAGCCCCTGGGAGTGAGGAGACGCACGCTCCCCTCCCCTGACGGGACGCCCACCTGGCGGTGGCAGTGTGAGCCAGGCCGGATCAGCCAGCTTTACTTGCTCACCTCGCCCCACCCCAGTCCAGATGTCTTCTGACCAGATGTCTCTGTCCTCTCCCTGGGACCAGGCTGAGTCCCTGTGCATCAGGGACTCCTGTGTCTGCCAGCCCTCGACCATGGGGGCTTCGGGCTCCCACATCCTCTTTCTTGAGAAACCACAATGTGTGCGCGAACATAATTAAAGGCATGAAGAAATACGGTGTAGCTGATCGTGGATCTCTTTCTTCTGTAATGCCTGTTAATATCCTGCAGCCCACAGCACACGCCCCTTGGCAAACATGGTCCTCGGGGAAGCGGTCCCAGTCCCATTGTCTTAATGGAACAGATCCCAAGTTCCACAGGCCCCTTAATGAGCCTCCGCATCGGAGCAATCGATACAGAGGCATTAAAGCTCACCGAGCGCGGGCAAGGTCCTGTGGAATGAGATGGACAGTGTGGGAGGATATGAGGCTGCACTTCGTCTGGGACCTGCTCTCAAGGAATCCAAGCAAGACCCAGGGAGATAAAGCATCGCTGAGACTCAAGGAGGCTGAGTGCCGTTCCGTGCTAAAAACGGCGTGACGAGGGCCCCGCAGCATTCTGGGAGATGCACCCGGGGGGATGGGGGAGGCCCAAGGAAAGAAGAGGAGTCAGGCGGCAAATGCGTGAAGGCCGAGGCCCCATGGGCGCTCCTTCCGAGGAGAAGAGCAAAGCCAACCTGACTTGGAACCCAAGGAAGCACCCCCGAGCGAGGCTGAGAAGCCGGCCAGGTGCGCCATCAGGTGTGGAGGAGGGAAGCTGGCAGGGCCCCAGCGGAGCAAGTGGCAGAGCGGCGGCGGAGTGGCACTGCCGAGGCCCCGCGCAGAAGGCGCATCCGTGAATAAGACGTCTTGGCTGCTCCGGAGGATGGGGGAGGCTGCAGGAAGCCGCCCCAAAAGAGCAGCCCAGAGAGCAGGACAGCCTGCTGGGCTCCCCCACCTCTGGAAGCTCTGACTGTGCATCCGTAGAGGGAAGTGGGCGGAGAGGAGCGGCTCACACCCCCTGCCCCTCAGTCCGTCCTTTGCGCTGCCCCCTACAGACCAGAAAACAACAAGGAAGGAAACAGCAACAACAAAACTGAACCCGAGCTCAGCGTCATCCTGAGAACTGAGCACGGGGAGCGAATCACCCGATAAACACTGACGGAGCAGCTGCTCTGTGGAGGGGACCAGCCCGGCCCTAGCTGGGTCTTCACTCTTCAGGGGGGAGAGGGCGGTGAGGCCGCACGGGGGCGTCGACAGCTCTCAGGCCCGGGCGTCGTCTGAAGGGCGCTTGATAAACGACATCAGTTGTAGGTCCTGCCTTCATTCTTTCATCTGCTTGGGGCTGAGCCAGGACCCACGGTCTGGCTTCAGGCCGGGAGAACGCCTCCTGGGCAGATGGTCAAGGTGGGCTTCCTTCCAGCCAGCCAGCTGATATGAACGAGCCCGCCGGGTGCTGGGGGCTCGGGGGGCTGCAGGGAGAGGCGATGGAGTGAGGATGACGAAGCCTCACACAGGTGCTTTGGCGGCGCCAAGGAAGGGCCCCAGCCAGCAGCCTGGCGTTAGGGGGACGAGGGGGCTCTTCCAGAGGTGGTGTGCCTGAGCAGACCTGAAAGGGGGTGCAGGGCGAGGCTGCTCCTTGAGCAGGAGAGAAGGGAGTGGACTTAGAGACAGCTCCCAGGGGCTGGGTAATCCCGGCTGCGCCCTGTCATACCTCCCGTGTGAACTGTGGGGTGGGGGTGGAGCGGAGTCTCTGGCCGGGTTAGAGCACTAGGCTAGAGAAGAAGAATGTTTTCTGTGTTTGTTTTGTTTCATTTTTGTCATTGTTTATTGCTTTTAGAGAGAGAAACACTGACATGAGAGAAAAACATCAAATCGTTTCCTCCCATACATGCCCTGACTGGGCATTGAACCTGCAACATTTTATTTAAAAGATTTTATTTATTTATTTTTAGACAGAGAGGAAGGGAAGGAGAAAGAGAGGGAGAGGAACATCGATCGGTTGCCTCTCTCACGTCCGCAGCTGGGGAACCTGGTCCGCAACCCAGGCATGTGCCCTGACTGGGAATCGAACTGGCAACCCTTTGGTTCACAGGCCGGCACTCCGTCCACTGAGCCACACCAGCCAGGGCTGAACCTACAACCCTTTGGTGTACCCGTCAAGGCTCCAACCAACCTAGCCACCTGGCCAGGGCGAGGAGTAGGTTGTGACACGCCTCCATGTTGTGCCAAGGAGTCCAGCCTCTGCTGAGGAGCCACCGAGCCTCCCTTGGAAGACATTACACGGGGCCGGAGGCCTTGAGAAGGAGGAGCGTTCTGGTGCCCATTCTAGGAAGTCCTGGGGGGCAGGGGCGCCTAGTGAGACCCAAGGCAGGGGCCCACGGAGGCTCCAGGGTGGCTTCAGGTCAGGCCTGGGGAGCGTGGGGCAGCCTTAAGTCGGGGGAAAAGCTTGGGCTTGAGGAGAAGCTGACCCTGGGTCTGGGAGCGAGGAGCAGACCAGACACCGCTGCCCTCCAGCCCACGGCCCGCAGCCACCCCGAGTCCCCCCTCTCCGTATATGCCCCTTCACCAGCCTCAGTACTATTCCGGGGCCCAGCCCACCTTGCATGCTGCAGACGGGAAGAAACCCAGCTCTCCCAGAGGAGGGGGGAGGGAGGAGAAAGAAGTGTGCTGAGAGCGGAAGGAAGGAAGGA
Organism: Phyllostomus discolor; assembly: GCF_004126475.2. Taxonomy (NCBI): domain Eukaryota; kingdom Metazoa; phylum Chordata; class Mammalia; order Chiroptera; family Phyllostomidae; genus Phyllostomus; species Phyllostomus discolor. Next base: position 36,548,166 of record NC_040916.2, read on the forward strand.
ACTGCTGTAGGCCTCGCCCTCCAGTTCTTCTCCTGGGCCCAGAGGTGGGCAGGGGGCAGCCCTGTGGGTGGAGGGGACCCCAGCACTCAGGTGCAGCTCTGAGCACAGGCAGGGCCGCCCTGGACCTGGGGGGGCGGTCCCTCGGGGCCAGAGAGGACAGTCACGTCTATTGACAACGCTGTCCTTCGGCGTTCTGAAGTGATGAGAGGATGGCAGGCAGTGACAACAGCCTTTGAGGCCCAGCTGTTCCTGCCGGTCTGGGCACCCGGCGGGGGGAGGTGCCAGGAAGGACCGAAGTGCTGACAGTTCTGTATGGAGCTGGGGGCAGGGCACGGTGGGGGGAGGGGGGAACAGCGGGCATCAGAGCATGTACCGTGAAATGACCCACCCAGGCTCGGAGCAGGTGAGTGGCAGATGCCACCCCCAGCTGTCACACTGCCCGGAGCAGCTTGCAGAGTGCATCAGCTAGGCCTCAGTGTCCCAGACCCTGCTACCCAGGGAGGAGCTGTGCCCAAAGCCCAAGGCAGGGTCGCAGTCCCTTCTGGAGCTCAGACGGAGGATTTCGAAGGTTCAGGAGCGCTCCCCTGCCGCCTGGGACCCTGACTGACGCATCTCTTCCCCTCGCTGTGCCGGCCCAGTCAGAGAGGCCCACAAGGGCCAAAGCAAACGAGACTCTCAGAAGCACACAAAGCCATCCGTCCAGGGCCCATCTGTAGGCAAAGCTGGGGTGCCAGGAATGGTGACAGGCAGAGAATGGGGTGATTCAGCTCGAGCCATCAGCAGCCCCCCAACCTTCCGCTGAGCTGAGACTGTCCCTGGGCCGTCCAGTATTGCAGCCACCAGCCGCACGTGGCTCTTCCAACTGAGATGAATCAAAGTGGGGTACCATTTAAAACTCTGCTCCTCAGCCCCACGAGCCACCCTTCCAGTCCCAGGGGCACCTGCGGCTCGTGGTTACGGGATCGGACGGCCCAGATACAGAACGTTTTCAGCACTGCGGAAAGTTCTGGTGGAGAGCTCTGTGATGCCCCAAAGGAACAATAGCAGCGTTAAACCCCTCCTATGCTGTGTACAGAAGCGGGCTCTCCACCCCGTGTCCCGCTCCCCTGGAGTGCCTTTTCTCCCCACTCTCCGCCCCTCCTGCTCGACGCCCTCGGGCCCCTGGCTGTGGGCCTGACCCTCCTCCTGTCTGCTGACCTCCAGGCTGCCTCCTCCTCCTCCTGGACCCTGGCTCCCTGGCTCCCCTTCCACAGGGGGGAACGGCACACAGGCCCCACGGTGCGGAGTGTGTCTGGGCCCCTGCCTTCTTCCCTGCCCTGGTGCCCTGGACTGGACCTTAGGGACCTGCCTCATCAGACTCCAGGCGTCGCCCTGAGTGACCAGGCCCTGGCCCCCTCTTCAGAACATTCCCAGGGCCTCCAGAGCACCCCTTCCCCCAGGCCAGCAGCTCCCACTTCTAACTTCCCAAGTCGAAGCTCACCAGACTCCTGCCACCTCTTTCCCACGAGGCCCCCTCCTCCTAAGACTAAGGAAGGGGCCACCTCCAGGTGGGGTGTGGTTGCAAGCCCTCCATGTCTCTCCTGCCTGTTCCTTCCCCTGGTGCCTCTTCCCAGGCCCCGATCACCAGCTATCCCACGTGATTTGGGGCGCATGGCAGCGACCGCTCACAGATCGCCAAACCCCCCCCCCCCCCCCGCTCTTTCCTGGGCACGAGGCTCGGCTTCCTGTCCCAGCCTCCCCCGCAGATGAGCTGTGTCCTTGCGAGTGAGTCCTGGCCGATGGCCCGTCTGGTGTGTGTGCCGTTTCTGGGCCCGACCACAGGGTGCCCCAGGTACAGATTCCCTGTTCTCTCCCCGTCAGCCGGATGTCGGGATGCAGAGCAGCCTCGGGTGGAAGGTGACAAAACCAGGGCGACTAGAGCCCCTGAAAAACCGAGTAGAGCAGAACCTCCCCCCCCACCAGCCCGGGCCTGCACTGGAGTGAGAGGGGCGCTCGCTCACACACACACACACACACACACACACACACACACGCACACGCACGTCTGCCCACAGGGTCGCCTGACACCGGCTGCGGGGGTCCTCCGGGCCCCCAGCTCCTGGCACGCCTCCTGGTGAACAGGCGGCGCGTGTCTGCGGGTGAAGGAGCTTTCCCTTCCCCAGACACTTCCCTGCCCGCGTCCCTTTTCAAGTCAGTCCGAAAATCGCTTCGGGCAGTCTCGCTTGGCCCCCGAGGCCAGAAAGACCGTCTCTGCCCCGGCAGGCTGGTTAACGACTCGACTGCGGCCACCTGGCCAGCTGTGCCCGCCCTCGCTGCGGGGAACCCAGCCAAGGGACAGTCAGAGGACACAGCAAGGGCCCTGGGTGAGAGCAGCCCCCCAGGTTCTAGATTATGAAAACAGGCCCCTAACCTCCTCCCTCCCTACCCCGCTCCACCTCCTGCAGGTGGAAGCCCCAGTGTCTGCGAATTCTGATTTCAGCTGCAGAGCTGGGATCTGAAGGTCAGAAAGACCCCGCTGGATGGGCCAAAGAGGCCCACTGCCGGCTGAGAGTGGGGAGCAGCCTCCACGGACCGTGTCCGGAGCCTGGGCACCTTCTGCGCCCGCTGACCTCTGCTCTCCCCGGACCAGGGCTGCCATAGTGCAATGCTCCAGCCAAGGAGTCACAGTCCAGACTGCGCGAGGACGAGGCGCTGAAACCCGCCGGAGAGGCCTGGGCAAGCGTTCATCAAACCACAAATGAGCATCTGCCTCCCGCCCTGAGCCCGACGCCTGGATTGTTCATCCTTTTTGGCTTCCAGATCCTCCTTGGGATCCAGAAACTGCTCCTTCCACAGGCCCCTGGTTTGTGACGTCATCCTCCCAGGCGCCCCCCAACGCCCCCGACTCCCAGCCTTGTTTTTTTACTTCAGATGGGCAGGCACATCTCTCCCCTCCGGCCCCCGTCTCGGCTCCTGGACAGAGTCTCGGAGACACTGCTCCGGACTTCTCTGGCTCCCACCCAGTTCCTTCCCCCCTCCGTCCCTGCAGCCTTGCACTCATTTTATTGGCTCCTCTCCATTTTTGTGAACTTTCCTTAAAATATCTCTTTCCTTTTCATCTATCTATTCCGCCACGCCCTGAGAAGTAAGCAAGTTGGGTCCCCAGCGGCGTCCCTGTTTCCCCCGCGTGTCTCCTGGGGCCACCTCCTCGTACCCTCTAGTTGTCACCATCTCCTGTGTGTCCAGTCACCCCCCCGCCCAGGCGGGTCACTCGGGCCAGGCACTGGATAAATGCTTTGCCCGCGTTTTTTCATTTCATCCTCACAACGCCCCACGCTGCTGGATACTGCCATCCCATTTTAGAGGCGAGGAAACTGAGGGAGGCCCAGAGAGGCTGAGTGACTTGCCCGGGGCACTTTGGGAGTCAGTGGGAGCCGGGATTCCGACCCGGGTCTGTCACGCTGTCCACTCACGCTGCCAAACACAGCGGACCTCAGGTCAGCAGACACTTACCAAAAGCCAACGGCATGCAAAGCAGTATGGGAAATAGTTATTGGAGAGGAGTCCGAAGTGGAACGAGATTCTGTCCACACCTCTAAAGAGAGTGTCAAGAAGACATGTAAATGCATGTAACACTTGAGCGTGTAAGGGGTAAACATAGCCAAGGTGTTCTGAATGCTTAGAAGGAGGAAGAGGCAGCAGGAGGGGCGTTTAGGAGGGTCTTGTTTACCTAAACAAAAATCTACAGGAGGAAAAAGAGCAGATTTCGGGGAAGGAGCCCCCAGACACTGCATGAACTTGGAAACTGTTGCGAAGCATCTTAGATGTTTAGCTCTTGGGCTCTGGGTCAGAATCTCTATCACTTTGACCTTGGGCAAGTTACTAAACACTGGGCAAGTTGGAGGCTTGGTTTCTTTATCTGCGAAATGGGGAGGCACCCCCACCTCAGGAGAGCCGGGAGGCTCATCGGAGATAGCACGGTGTACATATGATTATCGTTCCCATAATCTTTCTTTTTGTCACAAAACCCCCTCCTCCTCCCTCGAGGAATAGTATTAAATGTTTATTAGATATCTCCTTGGAGTTAGGTGGCTTCGCACAGGTTCGCTCGTTCGAGCCTCAGAACGAGCTGAGGGTTTCCATTTGGCACGGTCGGTTGCCATTGTCTCGACAGAGGAGGGAACCAGGGCTGAGTGGGCTCTGAACTTGCTCAAGGTCATCTGGTCACTGAAAGGCCTTCACCAGGGGGTTCTCCCAGCTCTACAAAGCCGTGGTTTTTTTCTCTGCCTGAGTCACCAAGAAGTCCTGGAGCGGACTCGCCAAGTGGGAGGGAAGGCATCAAGACTCAGGGGGGCCTGGGAGGATGTCGCGTTCCCAGCCAAAGTGTCCGTGGATGGAGAGGGCCACCGGGCATTCTCCTGGTGACCTTGCAAACACCGAGCTGTTTTCCCGCTTCCAGTGGGGACAGACGACCAGGGCAGCCAGTGTGCCCTGGAAGTGTCTCCATTTCTGGTACAGTCCGCCCAGTCGGCACAGGCGGGGTGTCAGGGGGTGAGGGTGGGGGTTGTGCGTCCTTGCTCCAAGGCAACAGTGGGAGTTGGCGTCTTAACAGAATGGACCCGGGATGCGAAGGCAGTTGGACGCGGATTCAAATCCCAGCTCCCAGCCTCAGAGGCCGAGCGACCTGGGTGCAGCCCTGCGACTGGCCTTCAGGCTGCCCGTCTGCAGACGCCGAAGATCATGATCACACTGGCCCCGGTGAGTCTGCAGGACAGTGGTCCCTGGTGCCAGCGAGTCCCCACGGCACGCATGGGGCACCCTTCACGGCCCCAGGCGTGCCCGACTGTTGTCAAATGAATGAGGTGGATGTTCTGGGTGGCTCCGTGCCCAGGGGAGGAAAACCGACCTCCTGACACAGGAGGGCAGCCAGCTCCTGCTTCCTCCTGGGAGCCCCCTGGAATTCAGTTCTCCCCGCCCTGCCCTGTCCCGCCGAATGGCGCACACCACATACGTTTTTCCTTGGTCAGAAAGTCCTCCAAGCCAGCCCCATCTGACCCCTCTGGTGACACCCCCACAGCCGCCGCCCGGTGCCACGCACCGAGGACATGCTGAATCACCGCTTATTGACTGAGTCAGTGGTGGGGCGGCTGCGGGGCCTCTGCCTTTGCAGAGCCTCCTCCTGCCAACGCTCTTCCCTCCAGGGAATCCGTCCCTGACCCGGGCCTTCCAAACAGGAAGTGTCCCCTGGCCCCCCCACCCCCACCCCCAGTCCCCTGCCAGGTCTTCCTTTCCCAGGTGGCTGAGGTGGTAGATTTCAAAACAAGGCCACAGAGCGTGAGCCCCAGGCTGTTTTCCCGGCTTCTGCCAGCCCTGCTCTTCCTCCCGGTCCGTCCCTGGAAAGCGCTGGCTAGAGCCAGACGCCAACAGGCCAAAGTTCCTGTTGCCGGGCCCTCTGCAGCATCCAAGCCTGCAAACCAGGGGCTTCCCTGGGGCTGAGTGACCTCCTCCGGGCCGTGGGCCAGGGCCCGGCCGAGTGCTGCCTCTTTAGCTGCTGCGGCTGTGGGAGGCCTGGGCTGCATCCCAGAGAACGCGGCCGAGCCGGGCGGCTGGGAATCTCAGAGGGCGCAGGGCTGCGGGGACCGTGGAGGTCCCCAGGGTCCACGTCCCTGTTGCCCGGAGGAGGATATTCAGCGAGAAGAGGCCCAGCAACCGGGACCCCGTCACCATGCGATCTGGGGGCAGTGATGTTCCGGGCCCCAGCCCCGGTCCCCAGCCCTGGATGATGTCTGCCACCCCAGAAGCTGCCTGTGTGTGGACTGGAAGATTCCAAAGCCTGACTTCTTCCAGCACTCTCCTTCTGGGTCCTGCTGTTGGGCTTTCCCAGGGAAGAAGCAGGCTGCTTCGTTTATTATTGCTTTTCATTTCAGCTTAGGAGGGACCGGGAAGGATGGTATCTCTGATGAAAATGCTACCGTTGCCCCCATTTTATAGACGAGAACACTGAGGCTCAGAGAGAGAGGAAGTCGCTGGCCCCAGGTCTCACAGCTAGTGCACGGCGGCAGTGGGGTTCCACGTGAAGCAACTGGCTTCGTCACGTTGCATCCTGTGACGAGGGGCCCGATCCCCGTCAAGCTCGGAAGCCCGGGCTGCGGTGCTCACAGCGCCAGAGGGCAGGCCGTGCTGGAGAACTCGGTCTGTCTCCTGCCTCAGGCTGGGGGATGAACACAGTGGCCAGAGCTGAAGCAGGGAGCCCATGGGCGGGAGGAAACCCCCGAGGAGGTGGGGACACTCCCAGGTTTGGGCAGCTCTGTGTAGGGATCCAGCCACCTTCTCCAAACAGTCACCGGTGAAGGAAGATTCTAGAAGCAATCAAAAGGGGCAGGAACTTTCCTTTCCCTGGTCCCACTGCCTCCATTTTTTTTTAATGTTGTTTTTAAATCCGTCAAAGTGGAGGCTCCAATCAGTTCTCCAAAATTCCTCCTTCACTAACAACCAGCAAGATCCAGCACTGAGTCCTGACCAGTGTGACTCGGTTGGGCATCGTCCCACGAAGTACAAGGTCACTGGTTGATCCGGGGCAGGGCACATGCCCGGGCTGCAGCCGCTGCCCCTGGTCAGTCGGAGAGCACGTGAGAAGCAACCCATCAATGGTTCTTTCTCACATCGATGTTTGTTTCTCTCTCCCCTCCCCTCTCTCTAAACATAAATAAATAAAATCTTCAAAAACAACAACAACAAAAAGAGCCAGCACTGAGCCGAGCCCTCACACAGAAGCCCCCCGGGCCCACCACTCTGCTGGAGAGGAGGGGCAGCGCTGCCTGTAGATGAGCAGAGGAAACAACAAAGACGGGGAGAATGCACAGACGGGTCCTTGACTCTGGGTTCAAGTGGCTCCGGTTCTAACCGTCACCGCATCCACGGGAAGAACTGGAGTTTCGGGAGTGGCTCTTTCCCTGTTCCACCCTGCAGGCCCCCTCCCAGTCCAGGTCCGTTGCACCTCCCTGACTTCTCGACTCTCAAAGATCCCAAGTGGTGGAGAGCCGTCCCCCAGGCTCCCCGCAGCTCTCCGCAGCGGGGTGCTGTGGGCTGGAGAGGAGCTCGGGGAGAGGCGGCCGGGTGGACCAACGCAGCAGGAGGAGTCCGCCCTGCCCAGACTAACAGCACTGCGGGTGCCCCCGCCTCGCCGCTGCGCTCTGCAGGCCCCTGCTTCCGTTGTCCTGCCCTGCAGATGGTGTCCACCGGGCGGGGGTGGGGGGCGCTCTGGGGAGGAGGAAGAATGGTTCTCAGGCACACTCATGTCAGTCTTCCGTTTGCTCCGTGCGACAGAGCCACCCGGCCATGGAAAAGGAAACTGAGGTCTGAAAAAGACTTGCCCGAGTCCTAGAGGTACAGGTGGCCGAATCAGGACACAGAAGTACACCTGAGCCTACACCTGCCTCCCAACCACTGAGCAGCAGGTCTAGCGTTTCTGGCTCCTGTCTAGCTGTGAGCCCCTCCCCCACCTCCAGTGGTGGTTTCAACCCATCCCTAAAGAGAGCCTCACACTCCTTAGTGAGGTCCCAGGTTCCTCCGAAGCAAACCACCCCATGCTCCCCAGCCTTGGCAGACCCACCCCGGCCTTCTCTGCAGGGGCTGGGGGTGGGGGTTGCGGATGTCCAGCTACGTGAAACCCTTGGCTGGGAGGGGACCCCTCCAGCCTTCTCCCCTGGCCCTGAGCCATCCCAGGTCATCAGCCTCATCCTCCCTTCTGCAAGCAGGGGCTCCTGCTGCCCGGCGGGGGCCCGAGGGCTGCGACAGCTCTGCCAGGGGCGTCAGGTGGCACCTGGTGCCTCACAGCCGTTGCTGGAAAGCCCAGTGTGCCCACCCCCCTCGGAATGTTTGCCGCTTGGCAGGACCGAGCGACCCAGTTTCCCCCACAGGGAAGCTGAGCAAGCGTGCTGCGCTGTTTGGCACCTGCGTGTCTCTGCTGCCCCCTGCCGGTCACTGAGCAGGAGGCGCGAGGGCGCAGGGATCCATCCCACGGGAGTTGGCAGGGGAATTTCTTCTCCGGCCTGTAAATGTTTGCCGAATTAACTGAATGACTGAGTGGATTGTGTACAGTTACAGGCTCTGGGGCCTACAGCCTTTGAAGGAAAGGGGACTGTCCTTGACCAAACAGTGACTTTGGCTTTGCTGAGCCTGGGCCCCCCTCCCCCTCGGCTGCCCTTTTCTCCCTTCCTGTGGGCCTCCCTCCGCCAGGCAGGCAGCTTTCCCCAGAGCCCCAGGGTTTCCCCGGGCCCAGGTCAGCTGGTTTCTGCCCTGCTACCTCATTAGAGTCTCCTCTACCACATGCCCACTGAGTGCTCTCAAGTCTCCGCTTGGATGCCTCTCATGACAGGGAACTCATTGGCTATGGTTGCAGCCTCTTCCACTTTCTGAGTGCTACAATCCAAATGGTCTCCTTCCTTTGGACACTGAGTCTGTGCCTTATCATTTCCCCTCAGGGACCCAGTTCTTGCCCCCTGGGTGAGTCACTCAGAAGGCTGACCTGTGCACCTCGTGACAGCCGTCACTTCCTGGAGCGGGCAGTCACACCAAAGCTGCCTCAGGGGCGGCTTTGGGCGGGGTGCTTCTGGAAGGCCTTTCCCTGCCCCAAAGCAGGAAGGAATTTCCAAAGAGCAAGATGATCCGGCAGGGCGTTCCTGCCGAGGCATGCTCCGGCCGCCAGGAAGCCGGGTCTAGGTTCCTGACCCTCCGGGGACAGGAAAACAGCTCCTCTGTCTCCTTCTGCGAGGGCTGGAATGCTGCCTCTCGGGTCAAAATCTTATCGCCCTCCCTCGACCACGGCTGGAATGCTGTCTTTCCAGACAAAAGTAATTGCTCACTTGTAAATTCCCTTGGCCTTTGGGCGCCACTTTATCTCCATAGTGAGTTCAATGCACACAGCACCCTGTGAGTCCAGGAAGGATCCCCGGCTCTGTTTTGTGGGCTGGGAGCAAAGGGCCGGGGAGCAGGCCGTTGCTCAAGGCAGAGCGGAGCTGCTTCCCAGGCCCGGCTCCCTCTCGGGCCCAGTGCAGCAAGCACTGGTCATCGGCCAGGGCTTCCTCCCTCCTCTCCCGCAGAAAGACAACGAGCCGGTGGTTTCCTACACCGCTCATTCTGCTATGGTGACGGAAATTGAAACCAGCACAATCTCTACGTGAACCACAGACTCTGGTCAGTGGATCCCCAGGCACCTCTCGGGCTCTGCCTAGAAATATACGTGTACCCACCCCTGCGCTGATTGTGCTGGGGGAGGGCATGCCCCCGCTGCTCGCCTCAAAGAATGTGTAACTGGCCGGAGCGGAATGAGGCGAAATCAAGCATGGGAGATAAGCAGGGGGTGAGTCAAGTGAACAGCGATGTGGAATGGAATTTGCTGAAGGTCAAATGACAGGAGGCCTTGAAGCTGAGCCTGCAAGCACGGAAGAGGTGCGTCATGGGTGGTGTGATTCAAGGGGCAAGGGTCCAGGTGAACACGGGGGACTCTGGGACAGGCTGTCCGCTGCCCCTCAGTGGAGGAATTGCTCCAGCTCCTGAGAGTGGACACCAGCCACTTTTCAGGGGACACCTCTCCTGCAGAGAGCTGCTTTGCCCAAGGTCACGCTCCTTTCCACAGGGGAGATTCCATGTTAGACTTGAGTTGGAGTTGGCAACAAGACTTCCAAGGGGAGATATCTTGAGGGCAGTTGGTACAGTTGAGGGTGTGATGCAGAAGTGGGGGCAACGCTGAAAGCCGGTAACCAGTGGTTCGCTGGAACTCCAGAGCTCCCACGGGGCCGGCCCCGGCTGCTTGCTGCAGGGCCTGTACTGCAGCTGCACTTTTCCTTCTTCCCGATCCCAGCTCCTCCCCTTCCCTTCCCTTCCCTTCCACGGGTGTCAGTCTCAAAGCCCCTTCTGAAGAATCACCCCGCACGCTAACCTCTGTCTCCCAGCTCACTTTCCCGGGAGCCCACTCTCAGAAAGTTCAGTAAGTGGCCGTCCCGTCTGGGCCCACTCCTAGACGGTTAGTAGGGGAAAGGGATGCAGGATCTGGGAAGGACTAACCAGGCTGGGTCATGGAAAGTGGGGAGATGCAGGGTGAGGAGGGAGGTGAGAAAATCGCAGGCGGGTCCAGGAGGTGAAGAGGAGCTGGACCAGGCTGAGGGAAGGGGCTGAAGGGACTCGAACAGCCAAGATGAAAGAAGGAAAGACAAGACTTGAGAGCGGATGGTTTTCAGAGAAAGGAAAGCTAAAGGTGTGGTGGCTAGTCCATGTGTGGTTTTAAAGTCAGCACATTGCCAGAACAATAAATGAGACGACTGGGGTGGAAGTTGGTTGTAACACATTCTGGTTTAGACTTGAGTTTGCGCTGGCTAGAGACTTGCCGAGTGGAGGTGTCCTCTGGGCGGCTGTGGCTCTGAAACAGGAGAGGGGAGGGGAGGGGAGGTCAGGACAGAGGAGGTGGGTTTGGGAGCAATGGCAGACTGTCCCTTCCAAAGATGGCCACAGCTAGATCTCCCATCCCCCGGGACCTTCTACACTATGACCAGGCCACCACCCCCATCGGGAAGTGGGGTCTCATTCCATGCCCCGCCCCCTGGGGTCTGGGCAGATTGGGGATCACTTTGACTGAGGTACAGTGAAGGCGATGCTGAGTGACTTCTGGGCCTAGGACAGAAAAGGCCATGCAGCTTCTGCCGGGTTTTCCCAGAATGAAGCCAGATGCCACGGGGAGGTCTGATGATCCCCAGGTCACCCTGCTGGAGAGGCCATGGGTGACAGATGACAGCCGATGTCACGCGTCAACCATGCTAGTGACCCACCTTGGATAACCAGCCCGGAGGAGATAACGAAAGCTCCCTCCAGCCAACATCTGACTGCAGCAATGTAAGAGACTAAGGCTTTCATTGTCCGGCACCGCCGTTCTCCGGTTCCTGGCATGTGGCTGTTTCAAGCAGCCAAACTACCACGGCACGTGTTGGGCAGCCGTCGTAAGGGGAACCGGCGTCATCAGCTGTAAACATATGGTTATATATATTTATATATAAAATATAGCCATAGCTCGCTCTCTCTCTCTCTCTCTCTCTCTCTCTCTCTCCCTCTGTTTCCTCTTAGTTCTATTTTTCTGGAGAACCTTGACTGATACAAGTGGAGCCCAGGAATTTGCTTTTTAAAACACGACCCCCAGGTCATTTTATTTTGCTGCTGGTTGACAAACTGTAACCTACAGAATGCAGTTCGTACAGCCCAATATTCCCCAATATTCCCCTCTCCCTCTATTATTAACAGTAAAAATCTCTCGGCGACCCTCAAGAGGATGACGGCTTGGCTGAACCTCTGTGTCCTCTGTATTTACCTACCGGCCTTCCTAGTCTGAGGTTTAATTCCTGTCATTTATATTATAGAAACAATCGTGCTATTCTCATTCTTGATAAATAAATGTATAAAATTAAAGTTGCAGATTAATAATTTATGTCATGTGCCTTTTAAATATGCATGTGCATAAAATTTATAAATTACATAGTAACAGGAGGAAAAATTCTTCTTTTAGATAAGCATTAGCCCTACCACCACCCCTTCGGCGCCCCCAGAGAATCTGATCTCTGCCCCCCCCCTTCCCCCGCCCTCCCCCGCTGAAGACTGGGACTCAGCCCCTAGGGCTTCCTGCGGACTCCCTAATCAGGCACTCTCTCTGCCTGGAGCGTTTTTTGTCCCTTTGACAAACATTTATTGAAGTTTAGTATGTGCCAGGCACTGCGCTCTGCCACGCAGCCACCCCTCCGGAGAGAAGCAATCGACTCTTTGTCCGAGGGCCGCGGCCTCGGGTGTGCACTTCTGCTGAAGCCTCGTCCTCCCCCGGCGTGTCCGTCGTCTCCACCGCGAGACGGCGCAGCGTCGCGGTCAGGCGCTCCGTCCCGCTCATCTTCCTGTCGGTCGGTGGCGCCGCGCCCGATCCAGCGGGAACTCGGTTAATGTTGATGAATGAGTTCATAAACGAACGATGATAGCCCAGTGTCTGGCGCATCACGGATGATCGATAAATATTGGTTGAAATGCAATTGAACTGAACGTGCAGGGCACAGAACAAGGGCAGAGAGAATTGTGAGGAGGTGGGGTTGTTGGACTGTGAAAAAGATACAAAAGACTGAAGAGGGTGAACACTGGGCTGTGGGTGGGGGCGGGGAGGCGGGGAAAACGCTGGAGTTGATGAAAAGAAAGTTGATCTGAAATCCTAGCCATTGACAGAATATTTACCACAAATATTTATTCACAGAAAGTAAAGATCAGTATTTACCCTCAGAGTGTTGTCGGTGGTACCTCTTTGAATCCCGTTACTGAGAGAGTTCCTTTGAACCCTGTGGTTTATTATGCCACTAATTCACTAATTAGCTAGCTGAAATGTCCACACATTAGCTCTCAAGCTTAAACGCCATCTCCTTGCACTTGAATCTGAAGTTTGAACATACAATTATCCCTCCGATGAAAAGATAGGACAAACACAATTAACAAGAGCAACAAACCAGAATACGAGGCATGCAAGAGCACTCGTGAGATTGTGCAATTTTGCTGAAGGAAATTAAACGAGGTCCGTGCATTCACTCAACAAGCATTCATCACGCTACACCCTGCGAGGAGCAGAGTCCATTCTCCAGCCCGTGGGGCAGCTCCTCCATGTCACCTGTGGAACCGTCTGCCCCGTTTGTTCTAAAGTTTCCCCCGTCACAACAAAGGAGGGGAGAATGGGTGAATGGGTGAAGCCACAGGCCGCATCAGCCATGTGTGAGGATTATTTCAAGTCAAAGGCTTTTCGCAGGCTGGAAACCAAAACAAAGAAAATCCTTTAGAGTACACACCTCCTTAAACTAAATGTTTGTGAGACATACTGGGTCTCCAAGCCTCCATTTCTTTTTTTTTTTTAAGATTTTATTTATTTATTTTTAGAGAGGGAAGGGAGGGAGAAAGAGAGAGAGAAACATCAATGTGTAGTTGCTGGGGGCCATGGCCTGCAACCCAGGCATGTACCCTGGCTGGGAATCGAACCTGCAATGCTTTGGTTCACAGCCCATGCTCAATCCACCAAGCTATGCCAGCCAGGGGTCTAAGCCTCCATTTCTTTACCTAAAGAAGGGGGGATTTTAAGCCTCCCTCCTCCTGGGGCTGCTGTGAGGGTAAGGAGTAAGCTCGTATGAAGAAAGTTTTAGCCGAGTGCCTGGTGTGCAGCGTGTGCTCAATCAGTGAGGGCTGGCTTCTATTTTTACTATGTGTTGATGAGTGGATTATTTCATAAGATGTGTTTGTTGGGATTTCTGCCTGTGGGAAGGAGGGGCTGCGGCTGGAGAGCCGCGTTATTTCCAACAACTAGGTTCACTCGAGATACAGCAGAGAGTGTCCCACAGCGACAGCCAGGGACCTGCGTCTGTCCCACTCCTTGCAGACCTAGGTGCCTGACAGAGAAGGCCTCAGAACAAAGAGTTACAGGACCGTGGGGGAGGCAGCCACTATCTAGAGACACGAGGACTCCAGAACTGGGTGGCTGACCTTTTCCCTCTGACTCTACTGCCTCCTTCTTTAAAGCAAAACAAACACTGTTAACAATAGCAACAAGCCCTGGCTGGCATAGCCCAGTGGATTGAGCTCGGGGTGGGAACCAAAGTGTTGCAGGTTCGATTCCCAGTCAGGGTACATGCCTGGGTTGCAGGCCATGATCCCCAGCAACTGCACATTGATGTTTCTCTCTCTCTCTCTCTCTCTCTCTTTCTCCCTCCCTTCCCTCTCTAAAAAAATAAATAAATAAAATCTTAAAAAAAAAACAATAGCAACAAACCAGATAAAAGGCATGCAAGAACACTCATGAAATCATACAATTTTGCTGAAGGAAATTAAATAAGACCTTATTAAAGGAAAAGATAGCCCTGTTCACTGAAAGGAAGACCAAATTTCATAAAGATGTCACTTTTTCCTGAATTAACTCACAGATTTAATGAAACCCCAATCATAGCTGTTCATGGAATTTGATGAATTGATTCTAAAATGTATGAGAAAGAACAGAACTCCAGGCCCTGGCCCAGTAGATCAGCTGGTTAGAGTGTCGACCTGACACGCCAAGGTCATGGGTTTGGTCCCCGGTCAGGGCACGTACAAGGAACAACCAATGAATGCATAAATAAGTAGAACAACAAACTGATGTTTCTCTCCCTCTCTCTCTCTCAAATCAATAAATTAAAAACAATTTTTAAAACTTTAATAATATGGGTAAAAAAATACTGGTGGTGGGATCAGGGAAAGTGAAGAGGATTTCTTAGACAAGATACAAAAAGTACTGACTATAAAAGTTTATTAAACACAGCTTTACTTAAATTAAGAATTTCTGTTTTTTGAAATACAACTTAAACTAGGTGAATAGATATTTGCCAAATACCTTACAAAAGATGGGAATCGGGACTATATGAGTAACTCCTACACATATGAGAAACAGATAATTCAATAGATAAGCAAAAGATATGAATAGATACTTCACAGATGAAGAAATATATATGGCCCATAAGCCTGTAAAGATATACACAACCTCACTAGTAATCAGGGAAATAAAACAGCAAAACCACAGAGAGATACTGTTTGATGCCCATTTGTTTGACCAAAAAAAAGTTATAAAATTCCAATGACATAGATCAATAAGACATCTTATGCATTGCTAATGAGACTGTACACTGATGTAAAACAAAATCTTCGGAAAACAATTTGATATTATCTGGAAACATCAACTGTTTCGAACCGCCCTGCCTGGTATCAGAAGCTGTAACCCCCACCAAGGCTAAGGCTGAGGGAACGACCTTGGACCATAAGCCACCAAGGAGACAAAAGCTTATCTCCCTGGCAGGAGCACCGCTTCTGCTCCTTTTACTTCACCCTGCCTGGCCCCCACTGCTTGGTCGGTTAGCCAATGATGGGTAAGATTCCCCAAGGGGGGAACGACCTAAGACAGGTACGGTCTCGTGGGAGGCCCCCAAGGAGGGACTTTGAGGGCTACAGCAAAAAGGGGTGATGGACCCCTCGCCCCTCAGCTTTGAGAAAGCCTAAATCCTCATTGTCTGCGAGAAAATCTCCTAATCTCTTGGCTGCCTTACTTCCCTTGCTCCACCTAAGCCTGAAACAATGACGGAGGGTGGTGCAGCCCTGTGCTGGAAAGGGTGGGTTCCCTGGGTGATCAGGCCTAAGAAAGAATATGTAAAATCCTGTGAAACCTGCTTTGTTTAGAATGCTCTCAATTAACTGATAAGGGTCCAAGGAAGAAGTAAGTTTGTTCCTCAAAGTTTTACTGCTCTTTAGCTATCTGACCCTGACTCAAAATAGGCCCTCAGAGTTCTTTGTTATCTGTTGTTTCATCCTTACTTCCTGGCAATGATGAATGAGCTTTGCCTGAATTCTTATGCAAATGAACCCAATAAGGAGAGCTGGAGAACTAGGCGCTCTTCCCCTGGGGAGGGTGGCTATTTTGTACCTATTTCCCCACAGGACCTGGTTGTCTCTGTGTATGTTTTTCTCGTGTTTGGATGAGCCATCCGCAGTGTTCTGCGGTCACTGCAGGCCATTGGTCGTGTCAATCAACCACTCAGTATAACTTTTAACGCATTAATTTCAGTCCTTGGTATCCCCTACCCACCACCTCCCTATCTTATCCCAGAAAACTCTGCCCGTGTGCCTCAGGACACATGAACAAGAATCTTCGTAGTAGCACCACCCACAATAGCACAAAACAGGAAAGGATCCATACGTCCATCAAAAGAAGCATGCATTAGTGGTGTACATGGGATATTTTACAGCAAAAGGAAAATGACTATAGCTACATATGCTAACACGAAAGAATCAGAAACGTGTGAAAAATGCAAGTCTCAGAAGATGGCAAATACTATATTTTTCAAGTGTAAATGTATATAAAGCTTTTTAAAAAGCAAAGATAAAATGATACTGTTAAGGTACTACGTGACTAGGTACGTGCATACACCTATGCGCCCTGGTACACACACATACAAATTCTTTAACGTTCCTTGAAAATAGTCCTTCAAGCTCCTTAAACAAAATGAGACATTTCTAAATAATCAGGATATTACTATGCAGGATAGCAGCTACCTATGAGGCTGGGCAATGGATAAGGAAGGAACCTCGAGGTAGAGGTCAATTATCGGTACCTTTCTCTTTCTTGGATTGAGTGGTAGCTTCATGGGAATTCACTATGTTCTTGATAAATCAATGAAAAGTTAAAAGGCCCATGGATGAGCTGTTGATGACTATATGTCATGAACGAAGGGTTTTGATTAATCCAATTCTACATACTCGAGTGCAAGGAGAAAATATGGCAATGATACCAAACATTTACATGGCGCTTACCATGCATCAGGCATGTGCTTCATCCCATTTAATCCTCCCGGTGAAGAGATTCTATGATTTTCCCTGTTTTATAGGCAAGAAAGTCAAGGCTCAGAGAGATTACCAGCAGAGGCCTGCAGCAGAGCTGGGATTTTAATCTAGGCTGGCTGGTTCCTGAGACCATGCACTTAACCGCTGCCCTTTAAGATGTCTGGATAAATGAAAGGGGTAATTATATTAGGGCTTAGTCACCTCGGATAAGTGACAGCAGAGCACTTTCTGTAATAATGTTAAAGAATGAACCGCGTGCACAGCTCTGGAAGCACACACTAAAAACCACTGGATTGTGCGCTTCAACTGGTTGAACTTTATGGTATGTAAATTATACCTTAATACAGCTGTTAAAAAACTCCACAGGCCACAAATAAGTGCCTTCGTATTACAAACTGGGTCCTCAATGATCGTTGGCTATTTCAGGGATTTATTATGCGCCTATGAGTAAAATACACACTTTTTTTGCAGACCAAACAAACAAACTTCACTGTCAGGAGACCATTCATGTTATGAAGAAACAGCAAAATCTTTTCTGTTCCCAGCTGCGGGCCTTTTCACACGTGCCAGAAATTGAAGCGCTCTCTGCTCCCCAGATACAATTGCTGTTGCAGTTATAATCGTCCGTGTGTGTATTGAGGATACACAATGAAACCTAGGAAGGAAGACACTTCATTGAAAACATCCTGATATATCCTTTAATTGCAGTTTTCTTCCATGTGCCTAACTTTGATTTCTGCCTTTTTCCTTTACATTTAAAGGCAACAGAGAAAACGCTTCACATAGAAAACCCGTGGTGGCCGCTCTCCCACTGGGCTGTGTCCTCTGGGGCCTTTGAGTTGTGTAGCTCCAAGGACCCAACACAGACCCCCGAATGGGTGAGGGCAGCTTCTCCTCAACACACTTGGTTCTCGACAAGGCCCGGGGAGAGGTCAACACGCCGCTTTGGTGCTCAGGGAATCTGTTGGTAGCTTAACTCTGGTTTCACAACCGCCAAAAGATCTCCCTTGCCCAGGTTTGAGCTGCCCTCACAGCTCTGGCCATCGATCGTAAGATCAGATGAAAATTCGGCCTGGACCTCCACAACTCCATCACCAACACCAGAAAAGGGGTTCCAAGTCCTGCGTCTCTAAACCATGGGCCACTTTCATCCTTTTAGCTCTCTGATACACATGTGTGAAAATAGGCTGGTTCAACCTAAGAAACTTCATAGAGAACACAAGGAAGTAAAAAAATTACTTGTGTCCTTGGCTGGCATAGCTCAGTGGATTGAGCACGGGCTGCGAACCAAAACATCGCAGGTTCACAGGTTCAATTCTCAGCCAGGGCACATGCCTGGGTTGCAGGCCACAGCCCCCAGCAACCACACATTGATGTTTCTCTCTCTCTTTCTCCCTCCCTTCCCTCTTCAAAAATAAATGAATAAAATCTTTAAAAAAAAACTTGATTTAAAAAAATTACTTATTTTGACACAGCATGGATCCAACGTTATGTCATTGTTCAATTGTGTCATGGACACGCACACACACGTCACAGGCTGTATTTTGGCTCTCTTACTGGAAATGGCCTCCAGGCCTTTTCTGTCTACCCACTGAGCTTACCAGTCCTGTTCACACCAGACAGGTTATCAGTCCCCTTAGGCAAGCCTTCCTGCTTCAGCCAGCCAAGGACAGACATTTCCATGAAGCTCACTGGTATTTCAACTTGCAAGCCACTAAGCCCAGCTGAGATTCCAGCACTGCCGCTCATAGGGGCAGGAGCTCCCTCAATTCCTTCCAGTGCTCCCTCACTTCCTATCATGACATCTGGGAAGCTATACTGATCTGGTCATTATCTTTTTTCCTTTGATTAGTGAGTCACCTAAACAGGTCATTTGAGACAAATATAGTTATTCTGGAGCCTGATTTATTTGCACTAGCAATATTTACCTTAAGTATCAGGTAATAACTTAAGTTCAATTTTGTGTTCTGTTAGTATGTCCTTGAGCCCTGGCTGATGTAGCTCAGTGGATTGAGCAGGGGGCCTGCGAACCAAAGGGTCACCCATTCAGTTCCCAGTCAGGGCACATGCCTGGGTTACAGGCCAGGTCCCCAGCAGGGGACACGTGAGAGGCAACCACACGTTGATGTTTCTCTCCTTCCCTCTCCTTCCCCTCTCTCGAAAGAAATAAACTCCTTAAAAAAAAATATGTCCTTGAAATAGATTAAAATTCCCTCTATAAAGTTTTTCTTTGAGTGTTTTTAGAAATGTGTTGGTCGTTGTTGGTTTTTTTAATCCCCTAACATCCAAACTTTTATCTGTACGTATCATTTCCCACTAAAAGGAACCAGAACTCGTTCAAGAAATGACTGATTCCCTGTCTAGGGCAGAAAATGTAGCTGATAAAATCTGGAACAAAATAATCAAGAGGGCAAGGTCAGGCAGAGAGTATAGGTTAAACGAGATTGACAAGTTAATGTTGAAATTGGGTGGTGGGTGCATAGGTGTTCTTTCTACTTTTGTATTTTTTACTCTCTCCATAAAGTTATTAAAGAAAGCTAAAACTAATTTCTGTTAAAAAGTAAAACAGTAACAGCACACACATGGTAAACACAAGTTTTCTTTTTTTTTTTTTTTAAAGATTTTATTTATTTATTTTTAGAGAGGGAAGGGAGGGAGAAAGAGAGAGAGAAGAGAAGCATCAATGTGCAGTTGCTGGGGGCCGTGGCCTGCAACCCAGGCATGTGCCCTGACTGGGAATCGAACTTGCGACACTTTGGTTCGCAGCCCACACTCAATCCACTGAGCTACGCCAGCCAGGGCACAAGTTTTCTTTTAATAACGCACAAAGGTAGACAATGAAAAGCTGGGTCTCTCTCCCACCCAGACCCAAGATGCAGCCTCTTCGGCATGTTCCTAGTAACAATTTTCCACGATTCTCAGTCAAGTTTCTATGAAAATATATGCATACATATCATTTTTAAAACCACAAACGGTAGCATACTACACATTGTTCTATGCCTTGGAAAGTTTGAAGAGCTCGTTTTAATCCAGTGAGTATGTCTATGAACCACAATATCGTGGATTTGGAGGCTTTTATATATTGGGCTTCTTTCAAGCTTCTTGGATGTAATCGAGACCAAAGGCCCACATCTTCCCCCTCCTCACGATTATTTAGGAAGAGAAGCAGGGCTAAGGAGGGTTAACCCAGTTCTCAAGTTGAGGTTTCAGTTTGGGAGGCATTAGTGCTGCCTTGAAAAAGGTCATGTTGAGAAA
The DNA here is from genome assembly GCF_004126475.2 of Phyllostomus discolor. Lineage (NCBI taxonomy): Eukaryota > Metazoa > Chordata > Mammalia > Chiroptera > Phyllostomidae > Phyllostomus > Phyllostomus discolor. The sequence goes on from NC_040916.2 coordinate 36,567,816, forward strand.
CACTCATTCCCTCCTCCATAGTGGACCTCGAGAGACGTGGCTGAAGGCAGGATCAATAGGACAACCCTCATAACCTCTGCCCTCCGCATACCTGGCCGGACGGCAGAACGCCCAAGGGCTGCGACGAACTGAACTCTACCTCCTCCCCACCCCCGCGCCTGACGGCGAGCCGCAGGACGGGGGCTGTACCTGTTCTGATCTCCCTCTCGCCAGCACTTGGCCCAGGGGCTCAACTGTCTAACACAGTCAAGGTCTCTGCAAAGAAGGGAAGTTGGGGTTTGAAGCGGATAATGATCGAGGGAGCCCAAAGAGGTGGATTTAGAGACAGAAGGGGGTTTGCCAGTGGGTTATAATACCGGGGAAAGCGGGGAAGGGGGGGTCGCTAGGTCTAAGAGGCCACAGAAAAAATATGCGACACTTCCACGTGGGGGGTAAATTTCACTCTATTATTTAGCGGGGAGGGGCATTAAAGAAAAAAAAATGCTCTATTACGGGACTACAAAATCCCACAGCCACGTGAATGCATAACACAAAACAGGAAGCCCACAGACACGCCCGCAGACCGCGAGGCTGAGAGCGTCGGTCACTCCCCTCGGTTACCAGGGGCGCTCGGGCCGGGCCTGGGAGCGCCGCGGCGAGGCGGACTCCCCGAGCCAGCGAGGACGCGTCCCAGCTGCGCAGCGTCCCGGCGGCGGGACCCTCTGCGGGACAGCCGCGCCTGTCCTCTGCACCGCCCCGGGGCATCAGTGTGACTCGGGATGTGTGAACTGGGAACTGCCGGCCTGGCCGGCCCCGCGGGCTCCAGGGGCCGTGGGCAGCGCGCTGGCCGTGCACGAAGGAGCCAAAGGGACTAAGATGGTGCACGCTGGGCGCACCCGGAACAGCCTCCAGGATTCTGGGATCCCGACAGCCGGAGGTAGGAAGTGGAGGGCTCAGAAGTTTCGAGCTCCCGAGCACACCACAGCACGCGTCAGCACCGAACTACTGTTTGCCTGCAGAACGCCGAAAGCGCGAAAATGCTAAGGGGGGATTCGGGTCACCTTCTCGCGACGTCTAAGTGACGTCGCACAGCAATCGCGTACTCCACTGGTTCACCTTCAGTCCACTCCCTCAGTACGCGGGCCTGCCCCTTTAAGCGAGTGATGGACAGTTATTTCAGCCTATCAATTTCCCCATCACCGTCCAATCAGATTTAAACTTCTCTCTGCGGCCGGAGGAGTTGGAAGAAGGGGACGAAAGAGGGAGCGCTCTCTCGCGCCAGACGGCTGTGAGGCGGCCTCTCAGGGAAAAAAAAAAACGCCAGAAAAGATGGCCCGACTTCCCAAGTAGTGGGTTAAAGGACGGGCTCGAAAGCCAATGAAAGGGATGAGGAGGTGGGATCGTTGCTTTCAGAGAGCAAGAGGTACCGTTACAGGGCACACTTTTCGTCCAATCAACGCCCGCAGACTTTGGGTCAGGTGACCACAGAGTGCGAGGGGCAGGGCTACAGCCTGGCGCGAGGAACCGTTAAGATGGACAACGAACGTAACCAATGAGGTACTCCCACTGAGGCGTTGGGAACCCAATAACAGTGGTTGGGCGGGCGCCTTCTCCGAGCGCGGGGAGATGTAAAGACAGGCAAGTAGTTTTCCCAATGAGACTGTAGAAGAGAGGAGCTACTTGACCAATGGAGACTGCGGGGCGGGATCCTTTGCAGCGGCGGAGTCCAAGATGGCGGCATGCGGTTCCGCTGTGTGAAACCAGCGCGGGGCGGCGGGTTAATCAGCTCCGCGGAGACCACGTCCGGCGACCCGCAACAATGAAGGGAAAAGAGCGCTCTCCAGTCAAACCCAAGCGCTCCCGCGGCGGTGAGGATTCGACTTCTCGCGGGGAGCGGAGCAAGAAGTTAGGGGGCTCTGGCGGCAGCAATGGGAGCAGCAGCGGAAAGACCGACAGCGGTGGCGGGTCGCGGCGCAGCCTTCATCTCGACAAGTCCAGCAGCCGAGGTGGGAGCCGCGAGTATGACACCGGTGGCGGCAGCTCCAGTAGCCGCTTGCATAGTTACAGTTCCCCGAGCACTAAAAATTCCTCGGGCGGGGGCGAGTCGCGCAGCAGCTCCCGAGGTGGAGGCGGGGAGTCACGTTCCTCTGGGGCCGCCTCCTCCGCTTCTGACGGCGCGGAGTACAAGACGCTGAAGATAAGCGAGTTGGGGTCCCAGCTGAGCGACGAGGCGGTGGAGGACGGACTGTTTCACGAGTTCAAACGCTTCGGTGATGTAAGTGTCAAAATCAGCCATCTCTCGGGTTCTGGCGGCGGGGATGAGCGCGTAGCCTTTGTGAACTTCCGGCGGCCAGAGGACGCGCGGGCAGCCAAGCATGCCAGAGGCCGCCTTGTGCTCTATGACCGGCCCCTGAAGATAGAAGCTGTGTATGTGAGCCGGCGCCGCAGCCGCTCGCCTTTAGACAAAGATACTTATCCCACGTCATCCAGCGTGGTCGGGGCTTCTGTAGGCAGTCACCGGCACCCGCCTGGAGGAGGTGGTGGCCAGAGATCGCTCTCCCCCGGTGGGGCCGCTTTGGGATACAGAGACTACCGGTTGCAGCAGTTGGCTCTTGGCCGCCTGCCCCCTCCACCTCCCCCACCACTGCCCCGGGACCTGGAGAGAGAGCGAGACTACCCGTTTTATGAGAGAGTGCGCCCAGCCTACAACCTTGAGCCGAGGGTTCCTGGAGCAGGTGCTGCAGCTTTCAGAGAAGTGGATGAGATCTCACCGGAGGATGATCAGCGAGCTAACAGGACGCTTTTCTTGGGCAACCTGGACATCACTGTGACAGAGAGTGATCTAAGGAGGGCTTTTGATCGCTTTGGAGTCATTACAGAAGTAGACATTAAGAGGCCTTCCAGGGGCCAGACCAGTACCTATGGCTTTCTCAAATTTGAGAACCTAGACATGTCTCACCGGGCCAAACTAGCAATGTCTGGCAAAATTATCATTCGGAATCCTATCAAAATTGGTTATGGGAAAGCTACCCCCACCACTCGCCTCTGGGTAGGTGGCCTGGGATCTTGGGTGCCTCTGGCTGCTCTGGCAAGAGAATTTGACCGATTTGGCACCATCCGCACCATAGACTACCGCAAAGGTGACAGTTGGGCATATATCCAGTATGAAAGCCTGGATGCAGCTCATGCTGCCTGGACCCATATGCGGGGCTTTCCACTTGGTGGCCCAGATCGTCGCCTTAGAGTAGACTTTGCAGACACAGAACATCGGTACCAGCAGCAGTATCTGCAGCCTCTGCCCTTAACTCATTACGAGCTGATGACAGATACTTTTGCACACCGAGCACCTGATCCTTTGAGGGGTGCACGAGATAGGACGCCACCTTTGCTATACAGAGATTGTGATAGGGACCTTTATGGTGACTCTGATTGGGCGCCACCCCCTCCGGTCCGGGAACGCAGCACTCGGACTGCAGCTGCTGCTGTGCCTGCTTATGAGCCACTGGATAGCCTGGATCGCAGGCGGGATGGTTGGTCCTTGGACCGGGACAGAGGTGATCGGGATCTGCCCAGCAGCAGAGACCAGCCTAGGAAGCGAAGATTGCCTGAGGACAGTGGGGGGCGGCATCTGGATAGGTCCCCGGAGAGTGACCGTCCAAGAAAACGTCACTGCGCTCCTTCTCCTGACCGCAGTCCAGACTTGAGCAGCAGCCGGGATCGCTACAACAGTGACAATGATCGATCTTCTCGCCTTCTTCTCTTGGAAAAGCCCTCTCCCATCAGAGACAGACGAGGTAGTTTGGAGAAAAGCCAGGGTGACAAGCGAGACCGCAAAAACTCTGCATCAGCTGAACGTGATAGGAAGCACCGGACAGCTGCTCCCACTGAGGGAAAAAGCCCTCTGAAAAAAGAAGACCGGTCTGATGGGAGTGCAGCCAGCACCAGCACTGCTTCGTCAAAGCTCAAGTCCCCTTCCCAGAAACAGGATGGTGGGACAGCCCCTGCAGCAGCAGCCTCTCCCAAGCTCTGTTTGGCCTGGCAGGGCATGCTTCTCTTGAAGAACAGCAACTTCCCTTCCAACATGCATCTGTTGCAGGGTGACCTCCAAGTTGCCAGTAGTCTTCTTGTGGAGGGCTCCAGCGGAGGCAAAGTGGCCCAGCTCAAGATCACTCAGCGTCTTCGTTTGGACCAGCCCAAGTTGGATGAAGTAACTCGACGCATCAAAGTGGCAGGCCCCAATGGTTATGCCATTCTTCTGGCTGTGCCTGGAAGTTCTGACAGCAGGTCCTCCTCTTCGGCCACGTCGGACACTGCCACCTCTACTCAGAGGCCGCTTAGGAACCTGGTGTCCTATTTAAAGCAAAAGCAGGCCGCTGGGGTGATCAGCCTTCCTGTGGGGGGCAACAAAGACAAGGAAAACACCGGAGTCCTTCACGCCTTCCCACCTTGTGAGTTCTCCCAGCAGTTCCTGGATTCTCCTGCCAAGGCACTGGCCAAATCTGAAGAAGATTACCTGGTCATGATCATTGTCCGTGGTGCGTCCTAAAGTCATGTGTACCTGTATTTACTGCTTTGACATGGTTCTTGTTTTGTGATGTATGATGGGGTACAGCATTAGATGACATTTTCTTTTTAATTAGTTGTTTAGTTATAGCTTTTTCTTTTTTATATTTTTATAAACCTCTTAAAAATAGACATCAGGACAGTCTAGCTATTAAGTGAAAGGGATGCCCAGAAGGTAGCAGGCAGATAGAGTTACTTTAATTAGGAGTTCCCACTCTTATGAGTAACTTTTTTCCTCTTCTTTGCTTTTTTTCTTTTTTAATCTTGAGCATAAAAAAAATCCTCAAAGTTACAAAACCAAAAAATTGAAAAGTCAAAATTCAGAGAAAAGAGCCCATTAACTATATAAAGGTGGTAATATACACCTAAAAATGGCTTGATTGGTATGTAGGTAAATTCCTGTACCAGAAGTTTTAACGTGTATGAAAAAATCGGATTAGGTCCCTCAAAAGTATAAGCTGGTAAATTGTATAGCAGTGTAATTATTTTAATCAGGTATTTGAGTATTTCTCTTAAAATACACGGTTTATTCCCAGAGTTTGCTTTAACATATGCATTTTATCATTAGTTCTTGAGTTCTGTATCCTTTATATGCACTTTTGGTTTGTAGCTGTAACTGTTCAGTAAAAATTGAGGAATATGTTACAGGCCATATGTCTTATGCTTACACTAGTGTGCAGGATGTGAGTAGGTGCTTTTAACATCAGAGTTATTTGGTCAGTTACCAGTATGTGGTGGCGTTTTTATTTTTTCAGGGAGTTGTAGTAGGTACAGTTCTAGTTGTGCATATTTCAGAACTTCAGTGTTTTTCATCAAAGATGAGTTTTTGGTTTTGTACCCATTCAAATTCTTGATTTCAATAATAGAAAGAAGAGTTGTCTGCAGGCTCATAATTCATCTTTTGTTTTAGTGGGCATTAATCAGCCATATCTAGATTGCAGAATTTTTTAAAGTCATTGTGAAGTGCTTTTGACGTGCTCTTTTAAATTGTATTTTTTATCTTCATATTTAAACAGCAGCAATGACGTTACATCATTGAAAATATTTTGAATACTTTTGAAATAGTGTGTTTAATATTTCTACTGGTGTCCAGCCACAGAGAGTTGAAATGTCAGTGTAGGAAAACCGTTTTTTAATTGTTTTACTTTCCCAAACATCTGGAATTAATTCAAAATAATTTAACCCACCCTCACAGTTTTTTCAAAGCTGAAGATTATAACAACTTTTGGTTCTTAACAAGGGCTTTTTTGGCTTAAAAATAATGATTTTGGTGTTTTTGTTTTGGTTTTTTTCATCTATCCATAGCTGCCACTTTAGTTTCTCAGCTGGTTAGTATATTTTCCCCTCTTGATTTAAATGCTGAGGACTTTAGCTAAGGCCCTGAATTTAGTTGTGATTAGAAACTTTAGGACCATTTGCATCATGGTCGTGTTTCTATTCTGTGAAAGTGACTTATTGAAAGCCTGGCAGGACCCAACTGTTTTCTTTCTGTTAATCAAAGCTGGTGGTTTAAAATAGCACCAATAATAACCCAGGGAAACGTCATGCAATTTTTAAATTTTCCATTATGACAGGTGTGTAATGCATGTCAGCCTGAAAGCCTCATCACTGCTGTGTTTTGTTTTGTTTTTTTCTTTTTGGTCTTCATTATGCATTCATAAATTTTCTTTTTAGGTTTGGAGGCTTTTGTGGGTTTTTTGTTTTGTTTTTAAACTGGAAAAACTAGCCATTTTTGAGAGAAGGAAAGTACTAGGCTATGAACACAAACGCCCTTGGTTAGCTTGTAGGGAAAATACCCAATGTGCTACGGTTAAGGCTTTGGGTGCTTTTTGCTTTTAAAAGGCCGAGCTTGGCATGGTAATACGGCGTAACCTGGTCAGAAACCAATGCAGTATGCAGTCTGTATACATGAGGTCAAAGTACAATTTAACTAGATACATTTTTCCAGTTTAACTCTCACTAACCATTAACTTTTGAATATCTTTTCATAAGATGGTTGGACGAATAATTTTGCTCTTTTGGAGAGTGAAGTCCATGACATCTAATTTTATGATAATCCAAAGTGTGTGCAGCTCCTCCCCACCTCTTTTTTTAGTGGTTCTTGCTCCATATTTGTTTGAATCTTTGATATTGCAGCTTTTGTTAGATCTGGGAAATTTGTGCTTCAGTGTTTTTGAAACAATGGCTTGATACCATTTCTAAATGTATGTATTATAAATAACTAATTATGTTTAGTTTGGTGCTTACCAGCAAGAGTGCCATCATTCAGATGAATAATCTTTGTGATGTGCATTCTGTTTATGCAGGTTTATAACATTGGTAAATTACTGGCTTAAACCTTCAAGAATGGAATGAAAGCAAAAGTCTAAAACTGGTTCTGATGCTCATTAGTCAGAATTTCATAATCGCAGCATTGGGTGTTCTTTGTAACAACCAATTTTTTTCTTTTTCTTATACGTTAAGAAAATACTTGTTTAGTTGATGTTTCTGAAACTTGGTCTGAATGGAGAGAAAATATCTTCAGTATATCATTTAATGACTTATTAAGTATTACTGGTGAAACACATCAAGCTAATTAAGACTTTTGGATCACTACTTCAGAACTTACGGAAAATTAGGCCTTCGGCTCCTAGCCAATTTTTAATTATTTTGTTGTCTATAACTGGGACCCTTGGAGTTTTCCACACAAAAATTTAAATTCCCGGTTTAAGATGTATACTTGGACTCAGAACTGAGCATAGATATACTTCCTTTTAAGGATTAGACCTTAAAATGTCCACTCTCTGGCTGGTATAATCTTTTGTCACATTTTGAAGGTAATATATTCTGGCCCTTCTTAACTCAGATCATTTGAGGTCAGCAGCAGTGAGAGTAAGGTGTGTGTCTGTTGCTTTCATAGTCAAACACTGTTTAGGTTTATTTTTAAACTTAAGAGCAGGTTTTCACTGACATAGCTGTTTTTATTTTTTTTCAATTAATTTTAAATCCACTTTCTTTAGGCAGTGAAATTGCTCATTATGCAGGTATAGCTTGAACTGCAGTTGGGGTTCGTGTAGGAACCATTCACAACAAACTCTGTGGTAACAGAATTAGGAAATCCTCTTGAGAAGAGGGCCTTAATGACTTTTCATGTGAAAAAAATTTGGGGGAGAATTTCTGGACCTTTTTTTTCTGTCTCTGCCACAGTGCGTGGTTTTGAGATGCATGGGAGTCAGGTAGTAGAGCAAGCAGAGGAGAAGTGGATGAGACCTTGTCGGCATTCTGGTGAGAGTGATGTCCCTAAGGGGAGAAGGCGATTCAGGCAACCACAGTGAACCGTCCACCTTAATGAAGAGTTTTATGAGTGTGATTTAAACAGCACTGAAAAGTCAAAGTCCTAAAGTGCTCTTTGGCTGTTTAGCAATGGTTTGTAGAAGTGTTTTTTTTTTTTTTTTTTTTTTTTTTTTAAGTAAGAGTTGCTGTCTTTGGTAACACAGATAATGGTAACACAGATAAAGGTGGATTTTTAAATGGCTCTGTACCTGGAATCCTTTTTTATAATAACGGAGCAGTTTATTATTGCTCCATTCATAAATTACAGAATGAAAATAGAGGGGGGTAAAAGTTTGACTAAACTCCACCTTTTTCCAGTTTCATTTTTTAAAAATTATATGTAGAATATATTGATTATAGGTTGATTATAAACTTACTTTCTTCTAAATTCTTCCAATATGTTTTACTCAGTTACATGAGTATAAAGGATATTTTCAGTCCTGTAATGCTCACTTAATCGCAGTCTTTAAAAAAAAATCCACCCTGTTCTATTTGTTATTTGTCTGCTCATACAGGAAATTCATTTCAAGGTTTGTGCCAGTGGGTATTATTGGTGCTTTTTGAGGTCAAGGTGGACTATCTAGGAAGGTCTTGTTAACATTATGTTCATCTATGATGGCATAGGGGAAATATATATATATATATTTTTAATATTGTAAACATTTTTACTGAATAACCTTTTTTTCCCTCCTGCAAGCAAAGCTGGTGAACAGTGGATGAAGATACGGAAATCAAAGCTCTAATGGACCTTTCGAAGAGGAGTTGTGGCTTATGTGGAGTTTACATGGGCCTCTTGATGGAAGAAAGCTAATCTGTTTAGTATTTTGTGCATTTTACTAAAATGGCAGCTTAAAGTTGTGTATCTGCTATTGTGATGCCAATGCCGGTGTTTTAAGTGGAAAAAAAAATGACCTCTTGCTTTGTGCTGTGTACACAAGATTTCTGGAAAAGTAAAGAAAAACCCTTTTTATGGCTCACACAGCTTAAGAGTAGCTGTCACTCAAACGTGCGCTCACAGTTGAGCTGCTTTTGTTTTATTCTAAATAAATTGTTTCTTTTGAGGAAAATGTTTTTCTGCCTGGAAGTGAATTGACGGCAAACCTTTGACCCCTTTGTTTGCAGCCGGGGTTACTTGCTGCTGCTCAGATCTCGTGTGTCTTGAGCAAGAAGCAGGGAGACCATCATTTTGACTTATCATGGTGTGTCAATTCTGAAGGATCTCTAGTGTTACTGTGACCCCCTTTGTTTGCAGTGAAGGGGATCATTTGCTTCTCGGTCCTCAACTTGATGAGGAAATGGTGCTGTTGGCTGGCACGCAAGAAGCCGGGGCAAGCACCGTAAGCCTCACCACAGTGCACGAGTCGGGGGCTTTGCTGGTTGGAAGAGCCGGAGTTGCTGAAATTTAAGTTTTGATTTATTTTGTTCACCCATCACGTTTGGCCTTAGTTTCATTTTTAATTTGAAGAAAAGTTTGCGATTGCTTTATCTTGCACTTAACATTTGCACCAAATTGCCAAAAGAAGGAGAATGCTCCGTTTGCTTTTTAAATGTTAATGCTGATGTTAATAAAGCCTTTCCTGACACACTTGAGGAGCTCCTTCATCTCCAGGGGCTTCTCACCAGAGGTATGCGGTGATGGGTTTAGTTCTGAATGGATGAAGAGTTCCTGAGAGCTAGTGTTTGTAATTAGAACCGTTACTTGGTATCTGTGCCTTATCTGACCTGTGGTTCCACATGCCTCGGATGTGCATGCACCGTGACGGTTCCGTAGGTACGAACGCACACTCAGGCCCAGTCACCTCGGTCGGTAGTACAGATGGTGAGGAAAAAATGGAGGCATCCTTAAGGAGGAAAAAAGTGTTTGCCTTTAGTTCCTGCATTATCCTGCACAGGGGTCCTGAGCTTTGGAAGCTGTTCCCAGCACAGGAGAGCAGCCCTGTTTGCAGCAGGAGACTTCGGTGCACAGTGACAACGCTGGAGTTCAAGAGGAAGCCAGCAGTGCTGCACCTTTGGCTTCAGACACCATTGTTGTTTGCCAGTTGTAAACTTAACTAGTTGCAGACGAAGACCACCTTGAAATGCAGGCTTGTTGGGCTTGTTTTGAATTTTAACCTCGGACGGAAGAGCCCTAGTGCTGTCTGTCTCCATGCGGGATGATGATTACTTAGGCAACAGGTGCTTACCAACAAAGGATGCCACGATTATACTCTGCAAGGTGGTGTTCCAGTGGCAAACAGCTGTATAAACTCTTGTAAACAGGTAAGAGGGTTTTTAGAGGTCAAAAATGCATTATAATTAACAGGGTGAGAACTTTCAATGGTGGGGGTATGTCTCTCTGGAAATCTCCAGGCACTCTGCTGCTATTACTAGCTACATCCTTCACCAGAGTGATGTATTTGTAAAATTACAGGCCAGAATTTTTGTTTTATGGTTGTTTGTATTTTTTAAAAAATTCTTTTAATGAACCAAAACATTAAAATCTTGGCTATGGATTTGGGGCCTACAGCCTTGATGTCCTTTAAAATTGTGACATTTTCTATTAGCTGTGACATTCACCCTCAGTGGTGGTTTAGTGGTGTGCTGGAAGAATTTTCTGCTATATAAACCTCCAAGTTAACAAAACTATATAGCCAAAAAAAAAAAAGTGGACAATCAGACTAGGAATGATGGAAATTTAGCCAAAATGGTTAGTTGTTTTTTTTTCTTGTCCCACAAAGAGATTAATTATTAAATCAGGCTACTACAACTTGAGGGGAGTGAATAGACAGTGTTGACGGTGCTGTTACCTTCGTTTTCATGGTCCATTTGGTCCTATCACCCTTCTGAGCCCTTCCAGCTCCTCCCCCGACAGTAGTCAAGTGTGAGGTTTTGGCAGCTGAACACAAGCACAACTTTTTCATGCATAATACAATTTAGGTTTTCTTGCTCTATTTTAAATGGGATTGAAGATTTTTGAGTGTAATTTTCCTCTTTCATGAAATGTGTATCTGTCTCTTTCCAAAGAGGAAACGTCAAGTACAGTGGTTTGTTTCAGGTCCTCGGTGTCTTTTACAAGAGTTTTTAACCTGCTTATGAATTGGCTGCCTTCTAAAGCTTTGCCAAATGAGCTCTTACCTACCTCTTTAAACTTTCTGTACCTGTTGGGAATATCAGTTTCCAATGTATTTTCTTTCTCTGACTAGTTCACACTGAAAACCCTTTAAATAATTTTTCCAGTTACTAAACAAATATTTTAAATCACTTTAGTGATTTGAGAAAAATTATATTACACTCCACGTACTTTTGCATATTTGGTATCTTTCTAAGATCTCAGGCTTCCTCTCAGGAACAAGAAGAAGATGTTGGACCATGGGCATTTGTTTGTTTGTATATGAAACTATGCAAAATGGAAAGGTATGCAGCATGACAATTTTAAAACTACTCAAGAAATTTTATTTCCAGCTACACCAGGAAGGAAAAAATATTAATTGGGTTGACTGTTAGATCTAGAGTTGAGGCTTTATAAATTGGAAACTGCCCTTTTGAAATATTTATGTGGTTTCCTAGTAGCTTTCATATATTCTAAATTTAGGGTACTACTCTAAAGGAAGTAGTTCCATGAACACCCCTGAATTGGCTTGTGCTCATTTGGAAAGCCTGGCTGTGATTATCAAAATTGAAAATAGGGATTACCTTGACTTTGGTAAAACAACCTTGATTTTATAAATTGCCACTTCAATAGCTTAAGTCACATTGTTATTTCCAAGCTGTTTATCTGAGGCAATAAATTGAGTGCATATGGCTTGTACAGCATCTTTTTTTTTTTTTCTTTTTTTCAATAGGATATCTGGGTATGGCTTATCTGACCACCACCTTTCTCTCCCAGCTTACTCTCTAAGCTTCCTTGGTTAAAAGATGCTTTTACTTAATAAGTCAAGTTATAACCTGGTTTTGAGTTGTTAGCAGAGGAATTTATTGATTAACAAAATTCCTTCAAACTTCAGACAAGTTTGTTCTTAGCACCAGAAGCGATTTTGACGTTGAAGTAAAGTGACTTAACGTGTTTCCACCCGAATGGAATGCTGTAATATTAAGCTTTCAGGTAGGGTTTCTGTGTAATCATTTGAATGCTGGTTGTGTATTAAGAACTAAGATGCTGAGCATATAGAAGAAAGTATCAGATAGTCTCTACCCCTGTGGGCAACTTATACTCTAATTGGGGAAACTAGATATAAACAGGTAAAGAGTTAAATATCAGGGAAGGTCACAGTTTAAGACAACTGTAGGAGAGATGTCACAGGTTGATATTGGAGTTGATTTGCTAATAAGTGTTTTAGGTGATACAGGTATAGGAGTGAGTATACCAACAGGTTCCTTTAAGGTGGGACAGTCAAGAAAGACAAAAGAGTTCGTTGGAGAAGGATGTGGAATGGAGGAGGGAGTTTGGGATGGAGATGCCAGGCAGGCAGTCATGAATAACACTCTAGCAGCCTGTTGATCCGGGAAAAAGATGCAGGTCGAAGCTTGGAAAACCAGTGAAAATGGTTGGGTCATTTACTGAAAGGGCATCCTGAGGGCAAGCCAGTTTGAGGAGGGCAGGGAGTGAGGATGTCGGATCAGTTGAGACATGTTGATAAAAAGCAAGAGTACTAATAATAGCAATCACGTGTTCCATGCCCATTTCACGTGTTCCATGCCCATTTCAGCCAGCATTCTGAGTCCCATACCCGTTGTCCCATGCGAATCTCAGCACAGACCATAATCAGATGCTAGTAAGTGACAGAGCCGGGGTTCAACCAGTCCTTTGTCGTCACTATACTGTCAGACTTCACTACTGTTTTTCTGGAGGCTGGGATGCGGTGAGAGCTGCAAAGTTGACTTGTGGGCAGTGATTTCAAACTGTGGAGTGTATCGACGTTTGTAGTTCTTGGGAAGCCAACAGGCCTTTGGCCCCAGCCCCAGAGTTCTGGGGTGTGTTAGGGCCAGCATGGCCCAGGAGTCTGTCTTTTCACAAGCCCCCCCAGTGAATTCAGATGTAGGCTGTGGTCAGTGGCCGCATGTCGAGCAACACTGGCCCACAGAGTAGAGTGCTTAAGTGTGTACTTGGGGTGATGACCCGTTGAAGACACGGGAGGGGAAGGAAGATGGCGCTGGAGAAGAAGAGGCCCAGTTGGGGAGCCAGCATGGCGTTCTGGCCCGGAAGCTGGGAGGAGGCGCTTCCAGAAGATAATTCAAAGCCGTTGCAGAGACAAGCAGAATAAAACTGCAATGCCGTGGAATTTATCACTAAAAATGCCACTTAAATAACAGTTTTACAGTCAAGTGATTATTTCTCCAAGGCAGTCAGTCTCGCATGGTATTTAATTTTGCCTTATAACAGTCTGAAGAAGGACCACTGTTGAGTGTATGAAATCCTAAGGGGCCACCAGAAAAGTTCTGTGACTTGGCTAAGGGTTACACAGCCAGGAACTGATTGAGATATCCTTGAGTTTTCCATGTTAATCTAAAAATAATGTGGCTATAGTTTAACCTAAATTAAAATTCGAGGGTCGCACGTGGAAGTGCACATCTCAGGTGTTTTCCGTGGATGAGCGTCACCCGTCTCCTGCCTTCTAACCAGGTTCCCGAGAGAGTGGGGACGATGGGATTATAGGTCAAGTCGGATGTATCTTTGGCTTGTAAGTGGTTGAAAGATTTTCTATTTTGAATTATTTATACTGAGTTGTCTTCTATTAATGTAGCATTATTTAAATAGTTACCTACTGTATTTTGTCATGTATAATGTGCACTTTTTTAAAAGATTTTATTTATTTATTTTTAGAGAGGGAAGGGAGGGAGATAGAGAGAGAGAAAGAGAAACATGAATGTGCGGTTGCTGGGGGCTGTGGCCTGCAACCCAGGCATGTGCCCTGACTGGGAATCAAACCTGCGATGCTTTGGTTCACAGCTCTCACTCAATCCACTGAACTATACCAGCCAGGGCATAATGTGCACTTTTAAAAAAATATTGTATTTATTTATTTTTAGAGAGGGGAAGGGAAGGAGAAAGAGAGGAACAGAAACATCAGTGTGTGGCTGCCCCTTGCGTGTGCCCTACTGGGGACCTAGCCCACAACCCAGGCATGTGCCCCAACTGGGAATCGAACTGGCAACCCTTTGGTTTGCAAGCTGGTACTCAATCTACTAAACCACAGTAGCCAGGGTATAATGTGCACTTTTTTTTTTTTTGCCCACATTTTTGAGGGGGAAGTAAGGATGCATATTATACATGGGCGATACTAAAATGTGGGTGTGCATAATACATGGGAGCGCATTATACACAGCAAAATACGATATTATATATAGCAGGCATTATTCCAGATCTTGGAGGAGTGTATCAGTGAGAAAACAGACAAGTTCTCTTTTCTCATGGAACTTACATTCCCATGGACAAAGGGAGGTAGTGAGGTAGTAAACTCTAAGTTAGGCCTCGTTGCCAAGGACAAAGGGTTTGGATTGTGTTCTGAGTGCTGAATGCACTGGAGAGCCACTGGAGGTTTGTAAGCAAGGGGAATGGAGTGATTTGATCAAGATTTGCCTACCTGTCTCAGGAAAGTAACACAAATTTCCTTCAGATACCTTCAGTTACTTCCAAGATCTAGAATAATGCCTGCTACATAATATTGAAAAATTAATTAACTACACTAATTGAAGATAAGCCAGTATATAGATAATTCATAGTAGGAATTCTTTCAGCCATTTACAAGTCAAAGATAACATTTCTTTCAAAAATAAATTAGCATTTAACATTCTCTGTGAGACTGTATGTTCAGATCAGCAGTGTTCCATATTTAAAGACCGTCGTAGAGATTTTATTTCTTCTTCAAGCTAATCGTTGTTGGCCGCCCTAAGGTTTCAAAGCCATCTTCCCCCCAGCACCTCATTTTTCATCATGTTCTCATTCTTTTTGCTTTCAGCAGACTCTCATGAAAGTTCCCATCTCAGTCACACTGTGTACTTCTGTTGTAACTTACTACCATGCTTTCTGTGTTCCACAACTTGCCATTTCTCCAGTGTTGTCCAGCCACACTCCTCACTAAAAATCAGTTGAGGTGGTCTTTTCGTAGAATGGCTGTCATCCTGTGCAAACCAGATACATGTGCTGAATTGATATCTGACCTTTTCCAGGTGACCAAAGATTTCCTTTTACCCGGGAAAAGGACTTAATGAAAACATGTTATGCATAAGCATGTTAATACATCTGTGTCCAGAGTAGAGCTGTCGTCACAGGCAAAATTAACACGTTGAGGTGCTACATACAAATATATTTTTATTACATATTTTAAGACATCTTGGGAAAACTGGTGTCTCATAAAATTTGTACTTCAACATATGGAAATTGACAATATTTTTACCTTGCTCCCTAGGTAAGAATCTAGTGTGTATATATTCTTTATATACAGGAACACTTCAGTAAACTAGACACCTTAATTAGAATTTTTCCGCATTCTAGAGTAGAGGTCTTAAACCTGGCTACGTAGTAGAATCACCTAAGGAACTTTCTAATACCAATAACCAGGATACTTTCTCAGAGCTTCGTCTAAATTGATCTAGGTCAAGTGGGACTCTGCCAAGTTCCCAGTGTTTTTGTTTTGTTTTCAGTGCCCCGGTAACTCGACTATGTAGTCAGGATTGAGAACCACTGCTCCAGACACAAATCTTCAGCATACAGTACACCATCAGTCCCTTAAGAACTGCTTGAAAATGAAAACCCAGAACTTCGAGACTATAATTGGGGTTCAGTGCAGCAGGTCTATGGCTTGGTTTTCTAGATCGCTGCTGTTGAAAGTGTGGTCCTCCGAGCAGCAGCCTCAGCATCGCTGGGAAGAGTGTTAGAAATAGAGTTGCAGGGCCTCACCCCAGACCTCTTCCAGGCAATTTGCATGAACTTGAAAGTTGGAGAAGCACAGCTTAAGTTGTAGATACATAAATATATTACATGTATCCTATGTAATAAAAGCGAGTGATTAGAATCATATCCCTTATGGGTAAGATTCTCAGATTTGTGTATTAGTCAATGACATTTACTTTAAAGCATTTAAAAAATATATTAAAAAAAAAAGTAGGAACAGCCCTGGCTGGTGTGGCTCAGTGGATTGAGCACAGGCCTATGAACCAAAGGGCTGCCGGTTCGATTCCCAGTCAGGGCACATGCCTGGGTTGCAGGCCAGGTCCCCAGTAGAGGCATGAGAGGCAACCACGCATTGATGTATCGCTCCCTCTCTCTTCCCTCCCTCCCCCTCAGTCTAAAAGGAAAAGTAAATAAAATCTTTTTAAAAACTAAATAAAGGTTTTTTAAAAAGTAGGAACAAAAGAGTTCTTAGTGAGCCTCTGGTAACCAGAAAATGACCAGAGGTCTTCGCCACCAAGAGGGGGAAGGTCGTTACTGCCTGTCCTACTTGGTTGGCTCTTGATTATTTTGTATACATACTTTTTTTTCTCCCCTTCCTATTCTATTCTAGTCCACTCTTCATTGTGAGATAGAACATGTTACTTTTTATAGATACAGATGGGGATATTCGAGACACTGTTTGATGATGGCTGTCTCATAATTTAGAAAATTTGGTAGAGGTCAGTTTAGAGCTTTTAGTGGGAGAATGGCTGTGGACAGGATTGAGGAGTGGTCCCTTCATGGCCTATGTGTTTTAATTTTAATATGACAGTAACTTCATAAATAAATTGATTTTCCTCATATAGCAGTAAGAATTAAAAAATCTAACATTTATTTTATCTTAAAGTTCACAGTGGCAGATAATACAATGTTTAAGATTCCTATACATTAACTGGAATGGTCCAGTATGAATGTACTTAGAATACTCTAAATTGCAACATACCGATTTAGATGAAAAAATGATATTTCTAATGTGTCCCTTTTTATGATGAAAGATTCTGTGATACATTCTCCAGGCAACCATGTCGACATCAAATGAAAAACTGCAACCAGACTATTGTCACATCCTGCAGTTTTGAAAATTTTTAAATTCGTGCATGTGTTTTGGAGGGATTTTTCTCAGGCACAGCACTCTTGAGACCTGAGAGGTGTTCTTTAGTGGGGACTCACCTGTAACACCATTTATTTCTTTGTGCAGTTTACCCTCTGCAATGTTACGATCTTAAATGAAAATTCATTCTAGGAAAGGAATGAATTCATTTGAACTTTAAAGTTGGTGGTTGAAAATACTTTATTTCCGTGATAGATTAGTGGTGGGGTTTGTTTGTTTTTTTTGCTTTAATGTATGGGTTTAAAGATATTTTGAACCTTCAAAGACACTTCTGTTTGCTGCTTCCTAAGTTTAGAGATGTCTGAAGCCCTAATACAAATTTTTTAAAAATACATATGTTATTGGATTGACCTCCTCTATTGTAATAGCCATATTAAAGGAGGGAGCATTTCTAAGTACAGTAATTGGTTAAATGTCTTTTTTTTTTCCTCCGGGTTTCTTTTTAGGAACTACTGACAATCAAAACCCTATAGCCGACTTTGGGATATGGCTTTATTGTTCAGCAACTAAAAGATGCGTTCTAATTGGCAGACTTCTGGCCCTGGTACTTGTCCTCCTGTTTCTGTAGAAACTGGGTTGGAAGTCAGAGCTGCACAAAGGGAAAGGGTAAGTTTCTTTTAAAGTCCATATTTATAAACCCGCATCTTATTCACGGTGGCATGGTGTCAGTTTTCACTGTAAGGATGTCCATCGGAACTAGAACTTAAATACGATCTGCTACTTTTCACTTGAATGGAAACTGGCATCACGTCATTAAAGGTAATAGGAGGGTTTAAATATGGATTTACTTTTCTCATGACTCTGACTTCAAATCTCTTGAAGTAGTTAACTCAGTATAATTCTCATTTTGAGTTATTTCTAATTTGGGGGTCATAAAGTTGATTTTTGTCCTCTTAGAACTTACTGTTTTGTACTTTTCAGTAAACGGAAATTGGAATCTAAAATACGTACAGAGGGCATTTTAAAAGTCTGCATGAATTATAAGTCTCTTTGGAGCAAAGTCTGAGTCTTTGCGTTATAAAACAAGTGCTGTACTACTGACCAGTTTTTCAGCCTCTCTCCTTAGCCAAGTAGGAGGGGTCACCTGCTGGACACAAACGTTGGTTCGTCCTCATCCAGGCAGATGTCCATTATTTGTGGAACCTCAGCCACCTGCCAGTGGGTGAGTCATCTTCCTGGTAGGGTGGCAGAGGGCTGTGCTGCCGGCTGGGGCCCTGAGGCTTGCACTTGTTTAATCAAGTGTGGAAAACTCCTGTGATCTATAGGTTGGTGCTTGGAAATGGCTTATACTAAACTGGCTGGTTTGGAGAAACTGGACGGAGGATACTATTAGCTCTTGTCCTTTGAAACGTGTCTGTCTCATTTCCTTGATAGACTTCTCTTTTCCCTGCTACATGAACTTCAGTGTTCGGTGACACGGACCGCAGAGTGGGACACCTCGGCTTTATGTTAAGTCAGATCGTCAGTTTTGTAAAAATAGCGTAAGAAGGGAAAGCCGGAAGTTTTTCAGTAGGGAAAGAGAATTCATTTTTTTAAATTTCACAAATCCGTTCACAAGTTCATGCCCAAAAGTAGATTCTCACTAAAAATGTATGCCTCTCTTCCTTAACTACTGTGTATCCTGTTCATTTCTGTTTGCTCACTGTGGCTTGAATGAGGCAAAAATAGAAGAGAATTTGTGATATTTTGGGGGGAAATGGCTAGGAAAAAACTTACTTTTTGTGTGTATGCCGTCGAGTATCTCAGTGGGTTCTCCGGTCCTCAGTGTACGAGTTGCCACCTCACCCTGATTTTAAAACTGGAAGTCCGAGTCCCAGCGGCGCCCTCATTTCCAGCCAAACCCAGATAGTTGGCCATCCTCTTTCAGTCTGTTCTCTGCACCCCTAAAAAGGCCTCTCTGGGTTTTTATTGAACATTCTGGAGATTCCACCATGCGCTGGCTTCTGTCGGAATGTACCAGGGATTAGGCTGTTTTTTTAAAGAAATGATTGTCATATGGCAGTGCCATCTTACCTCTCTCGTAGAAATAAGACATGAATTTTAAACTGATTTATTTAAAAATTTAGGTCTTCCAATATGCCCCAACCTGACCGAAAAAAGGTAGTGCCTAAGTATAGGCCAATTACAATTTAATATGAAAATATTAACTTTAATAAATGAATTATGTCATTAAATACTATTTCTGATACTAAAACTCTTATTACCTCAGTACATTTAAGTTCCTTGCAGCTTGTCACCTCATTATCATCATGTCAAACCTGTGAAGGAGCTGGGCATGTATCATTTCCATTTTATAAATCAAGAGCAAAAGCAGTTTAAGACCAAGGACTTTTCATTGTTTCTTGTTTGTGTGTGTTATGACCCTGGGTGACAAAGGTGAGGCAGTCGGATACATACTTGTGGCAAATGCGTGGCTGAATGAGGCATATGTGTTGGCAGAAAGCCTCACAGAAGTTGGTTCTCACTTAAGGGAAACCACTCAAGGTTTTTAAATAGTAGTGGGCTTTGGTTTTACACTGCGGTCTTCTGAGAGACCTCTGTCCAAAACTCTGTCCAAGTTTTGTATTAGGTCTCTCTTAAAAACAGTTAACGTTGCCCTGGCTGGTGTGGCTCAGTGGATCGAGTGCCAGACTGCGAACGAAGCAAAGGGTCACTGTTTCACTTCCCAGCCAGGGCACACGCCTGGGTGGCAGGCCAGGTCCCTGGTGGGGGGCATGGGAGAGGCAACCACACATTGATGTTTCTCTTCCTCTCTTTCTAAAAAAAAACCAAAACAAACACAGTTAACATCGACTGTTCATACACAGTGTGTTTTTTCTCATATGGGAAAAGCTGATTTTGCAGTGAGACACATCGATCCATTAAGGAGCTAATTTTTTGCAAACACGGCATCATGTATATTAAAATGCCTAGATTATTTGATCACAACATTATCACTTCAGTCCATTCAAGTATGACTTTTGCTCTTATTAAATGTTAAACTACAGCCCTGGCTGGCATGGATTAGTGGATTGAGTGCTGGACTGCGAACCAGAGGGTAGCTGGTTCGATTCCTGTGTCCGGGCTGGGGGTGTGAGAGGCAACCTAGTGATGTGTCTTTCATGCATTGATGTTTCTCTCCCTCTCCCCCACTTCCTGTCTCTCTAACATAAATAAATAAATAATCTTTTTAAAAAGCTGTTAAACTACAGAATTGTTAAAGGAGAGAAGCCAAGGGCCATGATTGGACGAACACTGGTCACCAGGTGTCGGAATTGACTCTGTCCGGGACAGGCTTCCTAACTTTAGGCAGATAACTTGGTCTTCATTTGCTTTTGTTCCTTAATTATAAAATACAAATGATACATATCCAGCTTCCTCCCAGGACTTACAGAAATGATTGGAAAGAACTTAAAAGTACTGTAAGGTAATAGAGTTTTAGTATCAGAAATAGTATTTAATGACATAATTTACTTAGCTAATATTTTCATATGAAGGAATTATAAGCGGCCTATACTTAGGCATTACCTTTTTTGGTCAGGTTGGTGAATATTGGAAGATCTAAAGTTCATTATCTTAACAACTATATAGTTCCTGCATTGTAGCAGATGTGTTTGTTTTAGTTCTTGGGTCCTTTGCATTTTCGTTTCAACTTACATGTTAAGATTTTATGCTAATTTGAGCCAGAACAAATTTATTATTATAAGATAATTTCGCCCTCACCAGTGTGACTCAGCAGATTGAGTGCCGGTGGGCCAGGTTCCCCAGCTGGGGGCCTGTGAGAGGCAGCCAATCAGTGTGTCTCTCACATGCTGATGTTTCTCTCCCTCTCTTTCCCTCCCTTCCCCTCTCTCTAAAAAAATCTGTAATATATATACATATTAGTGTGTGTGTGTGTGTGTGTGTATCTATATATATAAGCTGCTTTCAGTTCACTGGCTCCGTAAACCCGCGGTACTTACTGCCAAGAAGCCAGGACGGGCTAGAGAGGGAAGGAAGCGAGGTGTCTGGCGTCGGTGCGTGTTTGCTTGGTGACTCCACCGCTTCCTGGGTGTGGGATCTGCAGGACTGTTTACTCGTTTGTAAAACGGGCATGATAGTATCTGCTGAAGATTAAACCCGATGATATATGTACACTGTGCCTACCTCAGTGACTAGTGTGGATTATATTAGATATTAAGATACAATTATTCACTGCCCTCCCACTCCAAACACACATAGTGGTGTAACCGAAGTCTAATACTTGTTTTCCTTTGCTCCCTGGGGACCTCTTGAGGAAAAATGAGAACGAAAAACACTACTATTTTGCTTTTCTTGAAACCCCATCTATATCTATCTGGGATACTATTTCTAGATTTATGGGTTCTTAAGATTCTGTTGACGTCTGATGATATTGCCCAAGAAAAGTGGTAGAGGAGCAGGAACGTCGAGGCGCTGATCACAGGGAATGCATCAGTGGCGGAGTCCCAGGCTCCCTGTGGCGAGCAGGCCACTTCTCTTGGTCCATGCCGCCGCGGTGTCGGGGCCACTCCCATCGAGGCCACTGAGGAGCACGAACGGCTGTTGTGTAAGATTCATGCACCAGAATTCAACTTGGGGTTGAGTCCCTCGTTGGTCCTGCCTAAAATGTGCAGTCTGCTTTCATAGGAGGGAAGAGAGTTGACCTAGGTAAAGGCTCTTTTGAAAATAATTATTGTTCAAAAGGGAAGGGTGGGGAAGTAGAAGAAAGTGGTTCCTAATAATTTATTGATTTTTTTTTTTTCCTGACAGAAAGCAGAAGAAAGGAAATTAGAAGCTACTGTGTATGAGGGAGTGTTTTGCTTGATACCAGTGTATTTTCATTTAATCCCCACAATATATCTGTGAGGTGGGTGGCTGAGACTCTCCTGAATTGACAGAGCAGGAAATTGGGACTTAGAGAAGTGGAGTCAATTTCATGGGGTCACATGGTAACAGGCGGCAGAGCTGGGATTTTTTATTAACTGTATTTGCCGTTTGTGTGTGTGAGAGGAGGAGTGTCTGTTGTTTTCGTGTATCTTACATCTAAAATGTAAAAAGAATGTCAGATATTACATTGACATGTAAACCCTGTGCATTTTAAGTAGGACCAGCTACTGTTGTTAAGATAACTGAGGTTGGAACCCAGATTAATCTCGTCGAAAGTTTATGCTGGGCCTTGGGGAGTATGACAGTGAATGAAACATCATCCACGATGTTGATTTTGCAGACCGATGGAAGTGGTTGACATTTAAGCCCCCACAGTTGTACTCTGTTAAAAGGTAGGTGGGGTTCCAGACGAGAGCAAGGCTTACAGAATGCTAGGGAGGGTTTCCAGAGGAGCTGGCCTCGGACTGAGTCTGACTGGGGAGGAAAGTGAGACCACCCGGTGGGGGAGGGCCGGCCTTGGGGACAGTGGCTGGTGGCCAGCCTTGCACAAAGGCATGCCCTGGGAGTGAGAGGGTGTGGTGTTCTGGAACTAAAACCAGCTTTCAGTTTAGGGTTTTTCTCTGTAGGGAATCAATGGCTATTTTAAAGCAGAAAAGAATGGAAGGATGTACTAATAATAACAATAGTAATAGCTTAAAGGAGCATTCTGAAGGAGATACTGAGTGGGGTTGGTGTTGCAGACAGTTCGGGGTTTTTCCTTCTTAAAATCACCAAATAATGAAGGGCTGGCTATTGGCATGTAATTGCTTAGTCTAAGGGACATTATTAGTTAACATAATTGTTCCATGTTTAAGAAATATCTTTTAGTTTAAGGGTATCTCCGGGTAAGGGCCACCTGTTCGCCCTGACTGGTGTGGCTCGGTGAGTTGGTCATCGTCCCTCAGAGCAAGGACAGGTCTTGGCTCATTGCTGGTCTGGGCACAAGTCTGGGTTGCAGGCCAGGCACCCTGGTGGGGGAGTGTGAGAAGCAACCATGTTTCTTTCACACATTGATGTTTCTCTTCCTTCTTCCCTTCCCCTGTCTCTAAAAATAAGTCTTTTTTAGCCCTGGCGGGCGTAGCTCAGTGGATTGAGCACGGTCTGCGAACCAAAGTATCGCAAGTTCGATTCCCAGCCAGGGCACATGCCTGGGTTGCAGGCCACGGCCCCCAGCAACCGCACATTGATGTTTCTCTCTCTCTTTCTCCCTCCCTTCCCTCTCTAAAAATAAATAATTAAATCTTTAAAAATATAAGTCTTTTTTTAAAAAAAGTCACTTATTCAACTTTCATAAAACTTGTTGTTCTAAAGACACATCTAGACATTCAGCTTGGTTATTTTAGGTAATTTGATGTAGTGAAAAAGTAACATTGATGGGTAGGAATACTATTTGAATGATCTTGAAATAAAAGGTATTTTTGAGCAATTCTTATTTATTTTTTATATAGCAATGTACGTTCATTACAGAAAATTTAAAAAGAAAAATAATGCAGAGAAAACAAAGAATATCTTTAATGAATAAGCAAAGATAAATTTTGGGGGGATGTGTAACATTACAGTTACTAAACAAGGTTTTAATATTCAGATCAGAGTTCTAGTCAACCATTGGCTGTATTTAATACTTCTTTAAATTAAGAAAAATGGTTTTTTTTTGTCTTCACATATTTTATTGACTGAATTACTACAGCACAACTGAGAATTTGGTTAATTTATTATTGTAGAACATTCTGATTTTCATTTAATACCTAAGGCAGCTGCTTTAACTGATTAAAATTGTGACCTATTAAATACTAACAGCTGGCATACTTTAAGTTGCTATTACTTCTCTCTTACTACCAATTAGACATTCTACAGAATGCTAAAGGAAAAGGGAACCTTAAAAACTATCCATATTTGGCTTGCCTTCTTATTTTACACGTGAGGACACTTTTCTTCTGAGCTTTTGCTTCCAGCGGCTTATTCCTGCAGGCTTTCTTCTGTTTCCGGTGGCGCGCTCCTTTGGCTTTTCTCTTGCCAAGCCCACGCTTGATGGCAGTCCTCTCCTTCTGCCTAGGCTCTGCTCCTCTGGCGCTCAGCCAGGGGCACAAAGAACAGGGAGGCCGAGGCGAGGAGGTAGCACACGCCGGAGAGATAGAAAGAGCCGGAGTAGGTGTGGGTGTAATCGTACAACCAGCCTGGAAGGGAGAAATGGTTCCGTCAGCCAGGCAGACCTCACTGGTCCCCCTCAGCCACGAGCTGTCCTGGAGGAAAGGGGTCTGCTGTGCTTACCAGGCTGCATCGCGGCCCATTAGAAAGTTAGTGTCGCTCCCTACCTGTCTTGTTTTCTGCCCATGGAGGCAGGGGCTCAACCCGTGGAGAAAAAGTCATTGTGGACCCAGAACTCATCTCTGATCTTAGAGTGGAAGTTGGAGAAAATTAGGGACACATACCACTTCGTTTTATGATGACTCTTACTAGAAGGCCACTATTCTTACAAAGAAAATAACTGTGAATGCCTAAGGTTTTCCAAAGGAAGAAAGAGAACTGATGGTCTTCTTCCTTCACTGAAGAATGTTTGCATCTTGACTGTGTCCCCTGGGGGCTGAGGGTACGGTCAGCAGCCAGAGCAGCCGTGGCCCCTGCCCTCACAGACCGCCTAGTTCCGTGGGGTTGGGTGTTAGTCACAGGCAGTGCCCCGCGATAAGGGCCGGGAAGGGAAGTTCAGGACACCGCAAGAGCAGATGAAAAGGAACTGGCTGCTTGGTTGGGTTTCACGATGACTAATTCACCCCAAAATGCTCTTTCAAAGCAAGAGTGGGGAGGGGTCCTCAAAATCACTTGGCTAACGGCACATACTAGAACTGAAGTGTAACACTTTTTTTAAAACACTGTGTGTAGTGGCAAAGAATATTTGTGCGAGGTACCAGTATTTAAACACTTGTGCAAAAGTCAACCCTGTGAAAGAGGCAAATAACATCTCATTATTGTTATGAAAATATTTTTGACCTTATCGACTCCCTAAAAATGCCTCAGGACTTCTGCGGGGGTGCTACTGGCCACGCCTGACAGCTCCTTTTCTAGAGACTGTATGCCTGTTATGTTTGTAGATGCAAACTTGTATCGTGGCTTTTGTATTTGAAATCCAGAAAGTCCTTAGAAAAGTTAAAGCTGTTATTCTGATCATTGATTGAAAAAATGTTGGTGCTGTGTGCTCGCACAGTTCCGGGTGCTGCAGGTGGGTGTACCTGTGAACAGAATAGGTGGAGATGTCTGGCCTCGTGGAGCTTACGTTGTGTCTTTTGATTTTCGTTTGTACTTGGAACGTGATTTCTCACGGGATGTGTAGACCATGGACCTTTCTTTGGTCTGATTGTGTATGTCTCTCTGTCTTCTTCGTTCTTATTTGGCTCTGATGCAGGCTTGGAAATGTTTTGTAGCTGTTTCATTAGCTTGATGTTTCCTGCTCTTAATGTAATGAATGAATGTTTTAGAGCCTCTTAAATTAGCTAACTTTTGGTTGCTTTTTATTTACTGGCTCCATGTTTATCAATGACCTCAGACGTTTCTTGGGGTTAAGCAAAAGACTGGAGTGAAAATGACTAGGACAGGTGCTTGTAGTGTGTTGTGATGGACCTTTATGCACTGAGAAATAGGTGACCAATCTCCCAGCTCCTTTAGAAATTTCTAGAAAGATGGGAATGTGGAAAGCATCAGCACCCCTTTTGTCCCTTGTCATTCTTGCCTTAGTCCCACTAACACAGCAGATTTACCAGTATATACATAACCTGTGGGTTATGAGACCAGCAGTATTGGAGAGAATAACTGTGGGAAAAGACTAGAAATGCTTGGATGTGGAGGTAACTACTGCTGCTAAAAGGTCGGGAGAGCACAGCTAAAAATAGTGCAAACCGCTGGTTGTTGCTGTTAAGAAATCCCAGAGAGCCCAAAACAATTTAAGAGAAAACTGCTTATAAGCCTTTCATTTCACCTATATACGTACACTTAAAGTCAGAATGTTGCTTTAGAGACATTAAAGATTAAAATATCACTTAGCATATTTTAGAATTGTGTCCATGCATTTCCACATAAAATAATGAAATAACTTTAGATCGGTTTCTTGTACTTGATAATTGAGATACTAGTATACATTTTTATCCTGTCTGTAAGACCCAGCTGCCACTCAGTGGGACTATAATGTACAGTTGAGCATTTAGTTTCAGGAGTCTGTAACACCAAATCTGAGGGAAGGTGTAGGGTGCAGGACTGTGTTATTAATTAATTGCCTTGTAAAAGTATTAGCTGTCATAATCAGGCTTAGACTTAAGTGGCTCCTGGGTAAGTGAAATTCAGAACTTTGTGAATATCGAAATATCTGCTCTGTTTGGCTGGAATAATTAGCCTGTCTCCACCACAGAACAGCAGAAGAACACTGTGTATTTGGCCTGATTTTGTCAGAGCTTTGCACTTTTTTGGTAACAGTAGAAAAAAGCTGTACACAAATGCACTTTCAACCCTAAACAGTTGAATGCTTCCAAGTACATATTTTTAAAAGAAATTATTGCTGGTAGTTTAGAAGCTACTGGGTGCTGTTTCAAAAGGAAACACACACATACATTGACGTTCAGGAGACTGGGTTCCCTTGTGGTCATAGCATAGCCTTGTGCGGGGCAGAGACGGTAGTGATGAGGTGGCAGCGCAATTCAGGGAGGTGTCCACTCCACACCAGTGTTTCTGTGTGCAGCCCGCACGAGGGGATACCGGCAACCGGCCTGCTAAGCGGCAGTCCCCTGGGGCATTTCCTCAGTGTCCCCGTGCCACCTGCATCACCTGCATCGGGTTCGCCTGAGGTGCATGGTGCCCAGTGATTCTTACGCACAAAAACTTGTTCTCCACACGACTTCCTTATGTCTGTAGCTGTAACCCATGTTCAGGGCAGAATGTCTAATAGTGTTTCCTGTGACAATTTAAAACAACTAAGATAAGGTTCCACTTCCTTCAATAGTTTTGCAAACCAGCTTTCTTCTAGCCAACACAAAAGGGATTAGAAAAATCTGTCGTTTGATATGTATATAGGATTCTAAATTCATTTTATAAAATGTCAACATTATGAAACTAGCCCTGGCTGGTGTGGCTCAATGGATTGAGCGCCGACCTGTGAACCAAAGGGTCGCTGGTTCGGTTCCCAGTCAGGGCACATGCCTGCGTTGTGGGGTGGGTCCCCAGTGGGGGCTGCACAAGAGGCAACCACACATTGATGTTTCTCTCCTTCTCTTCCCCTCTGTCTAAAAATAAATTTTAAGAATCTTTTAAAAATAAACTAACATCATTTTACAGGTTAAGCCATACATGTTTAAAGATGAGTTTTAACATCCCGTCTAAATATTCATACCTGTGATATCTCAGGGCTTGATTGAACTCAGTTATGAATCCTTTTTATTAGAATTACTACTTTCAAGTTTACTGTTGGTCATCTTATGAAAACTTGACACATACCCCACAGCTCTTAATTCCAAAGTTCCTTGATGCTAGTTCAAATCAGTGGTTGAGAATTCTGTGAGTGACTAGCCGGCGTTGAACCAGAACTTGGGGCTGTTGGGTTGCAGCCCAGGGGCAGACTTCCAAGGTGTACAAGACAGTGAGTGATCTTATCCCATCCCTGGGGTCACTGGAGCTGCTGGCTGGCTGGCTCTTAGCAGCCTCGTTGTTTCACTTCGGGTGTGCTGTGCAAATATTTCCCATATGCGCCATGATGGGAAAGTACGGACAGGTATTTTCAGTAATCTTGGGAAATGTGGTCTAACCCTTGGTGCTTTTAAGACTGGAACTCTCCAAAGGCCCATGATAGAGACTTGTAGTAAGGTAGGTCCTGGCTCCGAGCTGTGGATTTTATTTAAAAGACTGTGGTCTGTGTTAGGATTTTGAAGCTTGTTTCCTTGGCCTTGCAAAGGAATACATTTGCAAGAGAAGGAATAACCCCCTTCTTTTTTTAAACCTCACTAAGGAGCTATTTGGAATTTATTTTGTGATGTTTTTGTAGGGATTCATCAATCCTAGAAAAACTGGATCGAAATAAAATTTAATGGGGCATTGTGGTTTATGGGAAAAATCACTGGATAAAGAAATCATTTGCATGATTTTCCTTTGCCTGCTCAGAGTCTGATGTATCCCTCAGGACTTAGGAGACAGAGACTTCTGCCCTGCTTTCTCGCTTACTCCTAACCTCCCAAGGGATTTATAGCAGACCAAAAGGTCACGTTGTTTTGTCTGTCTGTCTTCCAAACACAGTTCCAGGCTGTAGAGCAATTCCCCACTGGCAGGCAGAGATGACTGACAGATGCGGGGGGCGTGGTGGGGCACAGGGGAGTGGGGGCTGGGCAGAGTGTTTAATGTGGGACCCGAAGTGTGGGTGGGAGAGAGATGGGAACGGACCTGTCCTCCCATGAGGAGAACCCCTCTGTTAGTGGCACAGAGGCGAGCTTGGTGGGATGCATTTCCATCTAGCCACTGTCCTCTCTTACAAACCACAGGCGATGCGCTGGTACAAAACCACCAGTTTCACTCCGTGGTGTTTTGGGAAGGTGTGAGGTCAGCGAACAGGAGCGAGAGAGCGACGTGCTTCTCCTTTAGGGACTAGTTGGCTTGAACTTAGGCTGGTGTGCAGCGGACATAATTATTTTGCCTTAGAAATGGCTTTCCTTGAGTTTGTTGAAAAAATCACTGTTGTGAAGAACCTGCGCTGGATTGCGTGAAGCTTTAATGGGATTTAAGGTCGTTCTTTCAGTAGGACAGCTCAGAAAGTCCTCACTTAAGGGTAAGAAAATGGAGACGTGGGTTCCAGTGGCTTCCCTAAATTTCCTGTCAGGGAAGTGGAGGGAGAACGCGTGTTCTGTTAGGACCCGGTGCCGGAGCTGAGGCCGCTGTTCTGGGGTTAAGTCCCGTGGGCGGGCGTGGCGGGGCGGGGCGCCCCCCGCTCAGTAAACTGTGGGGGAACAGTCGGAGAAGAGCCTTTGTCTGCTCCCTGTCCCGCGCAGCAGCCGGCAGAGAGCTGGGCCAGTGAGTTCCTTGGTAGTTACTGAGTGGAAACTGAGTTTCCAAAGAAGTTGCTTGTGGTATTTTAAGGGAGTTTTCAGAAGTATATTAGCATGTTATGTGCATCCATCCGTTGGGGGTGGGGACGTGGGGAGGAGAGCGGACTGCGTTGAGCTTTAGTTTACGGGCAGCTCGTAGGGGCCCTTGGTTTTTTTTTTTTTTACATGAAACTGAGCCTTTCTAGCATTTTGAGCTCACGTGCCAAATGCCTTTGGATGGAGGATTAGGAATTTCACATAACTGGCTTACACCTGACTCCTTCCTGTGTTGGAGAATACGATGATACACTTGCTTTTTTTGCCGGAGGCGCTATCACAGCTTTCTGCAGGCTTACTTTTGTTAACAGGATCTACTAGAAATGAAATAATGTTTTAAAATAGCAGTGCTTCTTAATTTTCCCACAGCCTTTCGAGGCTTCCATCTGGGTGCCAGCTCCCAGCAAAAACAACAGCGGCTGGGCGTGGCTAAGGGGTGACGTCCAGCCTACACTTTAGGTCTCCTGGTCGCCTGTGCGGGGGACCCCAGAACAACCCCAAAACTCACCCGTCTGAAGCAGGCCACGTTCTGCACTGGAATTGGTCACCGAGTATGTGAGGGGAACGGGAGGGGCGGGCGTTGGGGTGCGGTGGGCAGGGCGTGGCTTGTGGGGGAGGTGTTTGTTATTGGGGTGTCATTTTAAACTTACACCCATTTTAGTCCCTGTCAGAGAGCTCCAGCAAAGACTGGATAAAGAATTTTGTTGCCTACTGTACTGTCATAAATATGGTTTTAAAAGGTGTATAGATGTCTTGCCTATATATTCATACATTTTTTTAAAAGAGAAAAGTATATTTTCAAGAAACCGTTATGATTCCTATGGGTTTTCCATGTTTTTTTCCTTTCCGTGTTCTATTAAAATTTGCTGTATAGGACTAACTTGTTTTTCTTTCTCGTTTCCATACAGGAAGGAGAAAAATACTATTCAGGTAACTGACGCTCTCCCATTATTGACTAGTGTTCTGGCTGAGGATCACTGGAAGGTTGCACACACTGTGTGCTACATTCCTAGTGTAAAATGCCTGTGATCTTTTCTAGGAGCTCCAGCTTTTGCAGTTTGCTAGTGAAAGATCTGACAGGTAAGTTCGAGAGTGAGAATCCCGTACCGTTCTGGAGATCTAAGTTTGGTTGAGAACTCACTGTTTTATAACCAGTGGCAGCCTGCTGGTCGATTTCAGGCTAAGGACGGGAACGGGGCTGCCCGGTCCTGTGGAGGCCGAGTGAGTCTGTAAAGCAGTATCTCGGGTGTTTCTTGGGTAGTTGCTGCTGGAGTCAGAATTTAGGAACAAATCTAGTGGCCTTCGTAGCGTCCCCTGTCACCTCCCAGAGGCAGGAGTTGCGGGCACAGAGGACCCGCTGCAGCTCCCCGTCCGTCCACACAGGGCCCGCGTCAGGGCGAGCACGCTCGCCGTGGAGCAGGGAGCCTGCCCGCGTGCACTAATTACCGTCATCCTGTTGGAGACACGGGGAGCAGCGTGAGACTAAAAAATCTGTGGGTAAGCTTTCAGCAGCAGCTTTAGTGTTTCCTTTTGACTTTTTAAAAGGACTTAAAAAAGTTATAGTTGCCTAATGAATATTCTCAGAATTAACAGGTGTAAAGATTCTACCGTGAGCTTCCTTTCTCTCACATACACTGCTCGGGTGTTGTGGGCTTTGGGTAGTAAAAGGTTTGTAAATTTTTTTTTGACTCACTAACAGTAAGAAGTATCCTTTACATCACATATACTTAAGATACACAGGTGTATGTGTAAAATAAAAGCTTTATAATAAAGCGATGCATTCTGTTTTCTAATCTGCTGTTGTAGTCTATCCTTTTTCATTAAAAAAAATAAATAAAAGATCACGGGTCTTGGTCTTTTGATCCAACATGGATTTCAAGACCCACACACACGTATAGCTTTTGCCTTTCGGGCCGCGGTTCTCACAGAACCAGCCGTGTCTTCTCCCGTGTGGGGCTCAGAACAGCCCATTTCAAGGAGTGCACAGAAAGGCACAGGACGTGGAATCTCTAAACCTGCCGTAGCTTTACCTGCCTTTATCTCATGGTCTGACCGAGATGCTCCGTGCAATGGTGGCGGTCACCTCCCTGCACTTCTGGTCTAATAGGCTGCGAAGTCCCAGGGCATCACTGGACGGCCAGTGAAGGAACAGAGTGAAGAAAACAAAACAAGACAAAACTGTAACTGGGCTGTTTTCTGCATCTCGCTGAGCTGGGCACTAGCCGTGAGGTAGTTCTGGTGTTTGGTCTGCTTTCACCAGGCCCCGTGTGCCGATTCTGCCTCGACTTGCAATCCTAGCCTGCTCTCCGGGCATGCAGTGCGGGCTGCGTTAGACAGCCGTGCAAATGAGGATTCGGTTGTATACTTGAGTAAGTTTTGCCTTTAGATTAGGCACACCTAACCGCCCTGGCTGGCGTAGCTCAGTGGATTGAGTGCAGGCTGCAAACCAAAGCATCGCAGGTTCGATTCCCAGTCAGGGCACATGCGTGGGTTGCAGGCCACGGCCCCCAGCAACGGCACACTGATGTTTCTCTCTCTCTCTTTCTCCCCCCCCCCTTCCCTCTCTAAAAAATAAATAAATAAATAAATAAATAAATAAATAAATCTTAAAAAAAGATTAGGTACACCTGACCTAAAACAAAAAAAAAATTAAAAACCTGCATTTTTTCCTTTTCCTTCCACTAGTCTTTGTTACTAGATTTTTATACATTTCTTTAGATATTTGCCTTTTCTAAGTCTTAAGTTTATAGAAGTGCACACCTAATACTGTATAACTTAGTTTTTAAAAAATGATACAGTGGGCAAGATCAGATCCTTTTTCTGTCTCACTTTACGACTGAAGGAGGCAGCAGTTAAGTTTAGGCTGCATTCCATTCTATGGGTGATTGGAAACGCTGTTGCAGCGACTTGCACGTTCAGGTACATTGAGAACTGTAGTTTGGAAGACACGAAAGCGTAAGTCTGTTCCCCAGAAGTATTTCTGCGTGAGCAGTCAGCCTTCAGCAGTCTTGGGTTACTCGTCCAGTTAGGAAGAAGTGAGTGGAAACCGACACCTGAACGCCCCCGGCTTGTGCGCAGCGTTACCTGCGGGCCCGCACACCCTCCCCCTGAGACTCGGGCCTCCGGCACTCTTCCAGAAGAAGAGGTGTCGAGAAGCCCTGGACACAGCTGCAGAGCAGAGGGTCGGGCCCACAGTTTCAGGCTCTAAAAGAGACTCCTGTGTAGGTAAAAATGGGAGTGGTTCTTTTTCTGGGGGGCATCATAGGTTTTTGAAAGTCTGATAAAACTGGGTTGTCTTCCCCCACCAGCAGACATACACACAAGCCCTACTCTGACGTGCCCACGGGGATCCAAGAACCTGTTCGGTGCACACCTGTCTCCCGGGCTGGTGATGGAGTGCCGGGGTGGGACGGGAATAGCACAGGCGGCATTCGCTTCTAAGCTGATGTTGTCATTACACGTTACTATTGATCATGGGTCAGCATTGTCTGTCATTAGCTCAGACTGTGGCTGAGCTGTTACCTGCCATGGGTGGT
Source organism: Phyllostomus discolor (assembly GCF_004126475.2). NCBI lineage: Eukaryota > Metazoa > Chordata > Mammalia > Chiroptera > Phyllostomidae > Phyllostomus > Phyllostomus discolor. The sequence continues at coordinate 36,600,234 of NC_040916.2, forward strand.
CCGGAAAGAATAGCTATCCCAGTAAAGAAGGCGGAAAGGCCCAGCACCTTGTAACATACTGAGTTCCCAGACAAATCAACCTGTAGGGGATAGAATTCAGTGTCAGCCACATTGAGGGGGAGCTCTGTGGACGCCTGTGCCTACCAAGGGACAGGTCCTGCTTATGTCATCTCAGGCTGTGACCCATGGACTCCTGAGGTGACTGGGGTGGCCCGTGCCCTGATACAGGGAGGGAGCTGAGGCTGAGGGGGACCAGCGATATCGCTAGGCAGGCGGTGTTTTCCCTGCATTACAAAGGAACTTTGGTTCTGTGGTTCTCTTTTTAGTCTTTTAGGTGGTTCAGGAGTACTCCCCCCCCCCTTCCTCCAACCTTACTGCTCTTCTCTTTTAGGAAATGGAATTCGTAGTCTAGCTGACAATGGTATTTTCGAGCCCTCCTGAGGCTCAGTTCCAGCCGTGGGTTTGTAAGATCCTGTACTAGGAGGAGCTGATGGCAGCTTTAGAAGGCTGGGTTCTGCCTGAGCCTTGCGGGACGTCCTGCAGCACTCAGCTAACGCTGGGCTGGCGTGAGGCCAGAACTTCTGTAGGGACTGCGCTCCGCACACTGGGGGCCTGGTTCTAAGAAGAATCCAGAAGTTTGTACTTCAGTTCCCTTTGTGTCCAGGACTTAAGACATTTGGGGGTAAAAATAAGGAAGAGTTAAAAAAAAGTCCCCATTGAAATGCACAGAGCTTCTCTCAACAAGAGGAGCCACACTGGGCAGGAAGGGCCTTCCGTCAGGAACACTTAGATGCCGTGTCTTAGGAGGAGCCAGGCAAAGTGTCACAGGTTTGATTCCCAGTCAGGGCACATGCCTGGGTTGCAGGCCATGACCCCCAGCAACCGCACATTGATGTTTTTCTCTCTTTCTTTCTCCCTCCCTTCCCTCTCTAAAAAAATAAATAAATAAAATCTTTGTAAAAATTTAAAAAAAAAAAAGGAGGAGGAGGAGCCAGGGAAGTGGCTAGAGCTCAAGGGGAGAGGTGAGGAGAAGCCCGACCTGGGAAACGGGTAAGCAAAGTGGAATCCTGCGGACCCCATATTTTTCCCTTTTCTCTCCTGTTTTGTGTGGGCAGCCCTCTCCACGTCCCAGCCCCCAAGATTAGTCGAATGACTGGGCCAGGGTACAGCTGCAGGGGTTCTGAGGCCCTGGGCATGACGGCTTTTAATTATGTAATTATTCCTGGCTGGCGTAGCTCTGGATTGAGCGTGGGCTGCCAACCAAAGTGTCGCAGGTTCGATTCCCAGCCAGGGTACATGCTTGGGTTGCAGGCTATAACCCCCAGCAACTGCACATTGATGTTTCTCTCTCTCTGATTCTCTCTCTCTCCCTCCCTTCCCTCTCTAAAAATAAATAAAACCTTTTTAAAAAAAATTATGTAATTACTGCAAAGTATGTCTTCTCTTTGGGGCAGAGCATTGTATTACCCCTTGCTTCTGCTAAATGGGTTGACAGTGGTGACGAGCATGTCTACTCACCAGTACGGGTAGTATCAGTGCCAGGTAACCACCACAGAAAATGGCAAAGACGACGGTGTAGGTCATGAGTAGTGGGAATGTGGTGGCCAAAGGCGCGAGCAGGTTGGCAATGCCGCAGAGGGCCAGGTACAGCTTGTGGTAATGATACCTTTTGGTCCAGTTTTGATCAGCAACCCATCCAGAGAGAATCTGACTGACTGCCTCCGTGATGCCTGCAACAGTTTTGAAAAGGTCTTATGAAATCCCAGTTCCATGTCCCTAGCCCCTTTGAAAAATGCGAATACCTAAGCCATGTTTCCCTAGGTCATCTTGAGGCTAGGACACAGGAGGAAAAAAATGCTCGCCTTTGTCTCTCTGTAGATCATATCATTTACTTACGTATTCCAAATACATCAAATAGCAAAGAGTTCACCCCACCAAGCTGGAATCTCTGGTTACAGGCCCGTGTCGGGAAGTCAGCGGGTCGTGGGGTGGGTGACGACTGGAGTATAAATAATAAAGGCTGATGTTTAAAAAAAAAATGTCAGGACTCTTTTCTTATATTTGAGTATTTGAGGTTTTGATAAGTCCTTCTCCAAAATTTATTATGCTTGGTTTGAAAATGTGTAGGAAATCTGGAAATGGAAGATTACATTTTGAACACTGGGGCTGTGATGTAACGAATAAAATGTAAGAACCCCATTTTTGCTCAATTTCACGATAATAAAGCATTCTTAATCCCTTACACTGTTAAAAGCTAATGTGGTTAAACACCAAGAGATGATGAGCGTGAGCTGCAGTTTTATATTTCAGATCCTTCCTACAGTTCAGACATAAACTACACACACCCACACGCACGTGCAAAAGGAAATAAAATACAGAACACCACCATTTCTGTTCCTCGGATACATACTTGGTCTGCATGTTACGTTCTTTTGTTCGGTTGGATAGCCCTACTCTGATCTAAACTGACACAGTCTGGCAGTTCAGTGAAAGAGCCAGTTTAGCTCTGTGTTTTCTCTGTGGTGTGCATGCGCACACTCCGTCCAAAGCAGACACCTCTGCAGTTGGAAGGGAAGTGCGGTCAGCCCCTGAGGACTTGGTACATGGTCTGGCAAGAAGTGAGCAAGAGTCAGCGCTGAGCTGCCGAGAGTTTCCAGGTGACACCAGAGCGGGTTCCCTTTCGCCCCTGCTCACGTTTTTAGACTTCCTCTCTCGGCAGGTGCGAGAGCCTGTACTGGATCGAGCATCCTGTTCCCATACATTTTTATGCTTGACTGTTTTTACTCTTTAACTTACAGTCTAATTTATTTTAAATATCAGCTGGTCCCTTAGTGACTAGCCTCATCAAGCATAATTATGTCTTACTGTGAGTGCAAGGGGAAAAGTAGCTACAGATGTTAGTAGAATATTGTTGAATGCTCACAATGATGGGCCAGGCACTACGCTAAACCTCAAACATGTTCCTTGTTTAATCCTAATGGCCTTATCAGGGTGCATACTATTATCCCTGTGTTACAGATGAGGAAGTTGAGGCACAGAGAGAGCATGTGACTTGCCTAAGGTAGCGTAGCTCAGGAGTACCGAACAAAAAGTTGAACCCAGGAAGTCTAGCCACGGAACCAAACCTTTCAACCACGGTGCTAAGCTCTCCACCTAGAATTTCTTTTGCTTCCTTGGGTGGCAGTTGCCACTAAGCACTAGCTTTTAAAAATGCTGTATCTTCCAACCTGGCTGGCTGGCGTGACTCAGTGGATTGAGTGCTGGCCCGTGAACCAAAGGGTCGCTGGTTCAATTCCCAGTCAGGGCACGTGCCTGGGTTGTAAGCCAGGTCCCCAGTAGGGGGTACGTGTGTGGCAACCACACACGAATGTGTCTCTCCCTTTCTCCTTCCCTTTCCCTCTCTCAAAATAAATAAAATCTTTTAAAAATTACAGTATTTTCCAACTAACCATGTCTACCGGGTCAGATGGGCACCTGTGAGAAACTACTAGGACCTCTCTCCTTGGCTGAGTGTGAGGCTGCAGCAGGCTCTTACCTGCAGCAGCGACCAGGTAGGAGGCGTCCATGACGTCGATTCCCAGTGTTTTGGCTCTGGCTACCAGGTGGAAGGCGGACACCATGTATGCCAAGTTACTGAAGAGAAGAGACCACGTGAATATGCAGAAGAAAGGCTTCTTGAAAAGAGACATGTCACAGAGTTGTTTACAGCTCCACAAAATACCCTTTGGCTCGAAATGTTCTTCCTTCGTTACCAGGAACAGCCTGTTCCTGTTCAGCCCGTTGCTGACCTCTTCGTTTTGATCCTGTGAGCCTATTGCATTTGCACCGGCTGGTCCAGCCTTCTGCAGAGCCCTGTCCCCGGCGGGAGACGCCGGCGTTGCACTGCAGCGGGGCGCGTCTGGCCTGCACGCTGCCTCCAGGCCACCTGCAGACAAACTGCCTCCTTTATCCGTCATGTCAGAATTGTTCTCGCTGGTGACGTGGATGGGTCTCAAGAGCATACTAGAAGGCACCATGTTCAGCATGATGGCTCCAAATAATACAAGGGTACCTTAAAGAGAGAAATTGAGAAGTGAGAAATTACCTCTCATTTCATAATGCTGAGTTCTTAGGCTCAGAAGAGCCCGCCACTGAATGCTCATAGTGCAATGATTCCTTAAGATACTGCTTTGTCCCCTGATTTTAACTGGAAGTATTTAAATGTGATGACTTAATTGTTGGCCGTAATATGTCCTTGTGAAAACGGTGTCCTTTGTAGCTACGGTACCAGAAAGCGGCCCCAGTGTGTGGTGTGGAAGGAGGCAGTGCCACTTGTGCTAAAGGGAAAAAGAACAAGGGTTTTCTTGGGGTGAGGGGAGAGATTTCAAATGTCAGACAATTACGCTGTGTCTTAAATGGGGATTTTAAATATTCTGAGGTGGGTGTAAACTTGGGCGTAATAAACACAGGGCTTGAATCATTGGGAAACTGCTGTGCAAGAGGGGACAGCCTTTCATCTCGTGACATTCTTAATTTCCTTGAAAGAAGACAGACGCCAGTGTCGCCTCTGAGGCCAGCAGGCGCCTGATTTCAGCGTGGCCTGCCCAGCGCTGGGACTCATGTGCGGTGCTTCCAGAGACAGGCGCGGCTGCGGTTCCGCTCTCCCGTCACGGCTTTGCCAGCGGGTCCTGTTCACCACGACACTGCTGGTGGCTTCTTACTTGGAAAAGGGCAGACTCAACAGAACGGCTCTGGGGTATATGCTTATCTAGAAACGGGCGTATCCATACACATGCGCATATCGTATTTTTCCAGTAATGTGAGATTACTCAGTCCAGTTATCTAAGGCACAGAGAAGACTGTGGAGGGAATGATTTGCATCCACTTGTGAAAATTTATAGTTGACAGTATATAAAAGACTAAGTATTAAGGAACATAATCCTCTTTTTACCCAATTCTTTCTTTTTTGGTTCTGCTTTAATAAGGGTGATGGAGAAGGCATTTTTTTTTTAATGCAGCTTTTTTTCTTAGAGGGAAATTTTGAAAAAAAGAGTGGAAGGGAGGGGGAAAGGGGTGTCCTCGTTTCCCCGGGAGTATCGCTGTCCCCGCAGGGGGTTTCAGGGACCTCAGGGCCCCTCCGGCTGAACTTGGAGTTGCCACTGGCTGAGCCTGTAGGTAGTAGTCCAAGATCCCTCCTGTGTTTTCTCCAAGGAGGAGGAGCACGTTTCCTTTAGAAATTATTCCCACTCTGGCTCCAAACATCTTCACTTCCAGCCATCAGAGAGAGAAAGCTGAACAGGAAATGGTGCAGAGTTCATAGGTCAGAAACCTAGAATGACTCACCTGTCCAGCCATACAAATCTATCATGGCTTTTGCAAAAGGTGCCAAGAGAAATGCCAGCCCCATCCCTGAACGGGCAATGGCTGTCGAAAGTGCTAATCGTTTTTTGAAGTATTTGGTAATCATCAGCAGAGCTGATTGGTACAAGAGAGCGGAACCCAAACCTAAAAAAAAACACACACACAATAGGTTGGAATCAAATGAAGGGCTGTGGTGCCGGACCAGATATTCTCCCGGACCCGAGATAATAAGATAGGCCCTTTGAACCCAGGGACCGTGAAAGGTTTCTAGTCCCCTCGTCAGAGCTTTTCGCAGTGGACTCACCGGGTAGAAGTCCCATAGTGAACAAAAGGAAGGGGATGCCCGTAGCCCAGCTGCTGATCACATATCCACCGGACACAAGAAAAGCTCCAAGAAGGGAGGTGGTTTTCTCTCCGTATCTCTCCCCGATAATGGAAGCCAGGGGACCTCGGGAAAAGAAAGAGAAGCCAGTACTAGGAGAGAGTGCTGTGGCCTTTCTCACCACCGACGTGCAGCTGAGGGGGGCGGCCGCAGGTAAACGGGAGGACGCTACCTGGGAGTACGCCGTGTCCTTCAGAAGGGTCTCTGTGTTGGGTTTCTTACCATTGCCAGTCCCACATTATTTTGTTTTAGGAAAAAGAGGGTGTTTGTTTGTTTGTTTGTTTTAAGGAAAGGACTGTAAATATGCAGGTTCAGAAGAGAAGGTTACTGAAAACACATTGCTTTTAAAACTTCCACAAAAGGAGATTGCATCTGGTGACCTATGGCTAGAAGGAGCTTTGCTCCTTAATCTCCACCACACGGCAGCTGCACACAAAACTAAAGGAACAGGAGGTGGCTGTCCATTTGTTCTGAGTAGGCTGAGGCGATCAGGCCAGGACTCCAGGACCTGACTGCCCAGCGGGAGGCTGGCGGACTGAGCCCTGGTTAAGGCCCTGTGGAAAGGAACAAGGCGTGAACCATTCAGCGATGGAATTAACTAGTTGGATTCTTTAACTTTCTTTGCTGGAGCTCGAGTTTTTCCAACTTTGCCAAGTCAAGTGGAGGCCACACACTGCAAGTTGGGACTTTGCTCAGCTTTCCACATCAACAAATGAGCCTGAGTCAGCAATGCCTCGGTCTCGAAGGTCGGACGAGTGTTGGAGTTGCCTGCCCTCTGTGACCCCGCTCCTGGGACAGCGAGCTTACCGCTGGCTCCTACCTCCGGAAAAAGTCAGCGATGCCATGACGGAGCCGATCCACGCAGTTTGCTCCGCGCTGCTTTCGAATTCTTCTTGAAACACCACAAAGAAAATTGCAAAAGTCTTGGTCATCCCCACCACAAACACGTTTACCTAAAAGCAGACCAGAGGCCCAGTCAGGTGGTGAGCGAGCCCTTACAGAGGAGGTTACAACCACTCGAGGTTCTGATTCCCCCGGCACCTACAGGTCGCTGGGCAATTCCCCGTACATTCAATATTTTGCCGGGTGGTCATCCCCTAAGGGTTTCTCTGAGCACTTGACAAGGAAGTGTCTCATTCAGTCCTTACAAGGCTGTGGAATAGGGGTGTCTCTGTCGTGGCAGAGATCAGGAAATTGAGGTTTAGAGAGCTTCAAAGTTGCTGAAAACGGAGGTGCTGGAGCTGAGGTTAGAACCTGGAGAGAGTGACTCCAGACCAGCCGCTACCCTGCTGTCCCGTTACAGTGACATGGAACAGAACCCAGCCCCCTTACCTTTGGGAGAGAAGCACGCTGGACCAAAAGATGAATTGTCCCTATCAGTTCTTAGGTTAGCTTTGCTTTAACTCAGCTCTTGAGCTGAGTGCCCGGCCCCTCACATCACATATAAATAGGGTAACTTTGTCATTTATCCAAATTGAAAACACTTTGGAGAGCCTACAGGCCCGCTGTTAATTTGTGCCAGGGGAACAAGAGTAAACGAGGTCACCTGGTTGGGTCATGTGCCCGTCCTTTTCTTCTGCCCCAACTAACCCTCCTCACTTGCACCACCTCCCCCCACCACTAGGAGGAGCACTCCTTGGAAGTCAGGATTTTTGTTTTGTTTTTGTTTTCTTGTGTGTGTGTGCTGTTTGTTTGTTTGTCGGTGCTAGCATTTGTTTCTTGGAACTCGGACAGCCTGGGGCAGTGAAGAGCAGGGCTCAGGAGGGAGGAACTGGAAGGAAAGCCACCTACTCAGACTCCACAGTCACTCTGTCCCCAGGGACTTCTTAGCTTCCCATTTCTTTGGCCTTGGTTTTTCAAAGCGACTGTCTCTGCTCTCCTCCTGGCCACGCGTTACTGAAGAATCACAGACCTTGCCCTAGCGGGTGTGGCTCAGCCGGTTAAGTGCCCACTTGAGAAACAAAAGGTCACCAGTTTGATTCCCCGAGTGGGGACATGCAAGAGGCAACTGATTGATATATCACATTGATGTTTCTCTCCCTCTCTCCCTTCCTTCCCCTCTCTAAAAATAAATAACATTAAATTTTTTAAAAGATTTTATTTATTTATTTTTAGGGAGGGAGAGAGAGAGACAGACAGACAGACAGACAGACATCAATGTGCGGTTGCTGGGGGTTATGGCCTGCAACCTAGGAATGTACCCTGGCTGGGAATAGAACCTGGGACACTTTGGTTCCCAGCCTGCGCTCAATCCACTGAGCTATGCCAGCCAGGGCAATAACATTAAATTTTTTTTAAAGATTTTATTTATTTATTTTTTTAGAGAGGGAAGGGAGGGAGAGAGAGAGGGAGAGAAACATCAATGTGCGGTTGCTGGGGGTCATGGCCTGCAACCCAGGTATGTACCCTGGCTGGGAATCGAACCTGCGACACTTTGGTTCGCAGCCCATGCTCAATCCACTGAGCTACGCCAGCCAGGGGCAACATTAAATTTTTTTTAAAAGGAATCACAGACTCTGAGTGCTCTGTGACTGATTTCCCTTTCTCTGTCCAGCTACTGAAAAGTCCGCCATTGGTTTCTGTCTTCATCTCCCTCGATCTATGTGCGCCCTGTAGGCAGTCACTCACGCTCCCGGTTTCCACTGCCACCCACGGGCGGAGGTGCAGAAGTGGGTGTTCTGCAGAGCCAGCCTCCTTGGCCTGGCTCCTGGCTCCGCTTCCTGTGAGTGGTGTGACCTTAGGCAAACTCTTTACCAGAAATGAAGCTTCCTCTTTTGTAAGGCGGAGGTGAAGTAAAGGTCAGCTAGCTCACAGGACCAGCTAACCCTGGATTGTGAAGATTGAGAAAGTTCCCATGAAGCACTTAATACATTATTCTGGGGTTAAACCCTGACGAACCCACTATACATTGAAAATACCCTTACCTGAAGATGTATCGAAGACACCTAACCTACTGACCATCATAGCTTAGCCTACCTTACAGGTATGTCAGAACACCTATAGCTGAGCAAAACCATCTAACACAAAGACTATTTTGCAACAAAGCATTGACTTATCTTGTAATTTATTACTGCTTCTTCGCCATCAAAGGGTGGAAAAATCAGTAGCTCAAACCGTCATAATTTGGGACCATCAAGTAGCACTTAATAGTCAAACTATTCACGACTATTGTATCATCCTGTGCAACCAGAGTCCTTTCCCAGGAGTTTCAGACTCCTTTATAGAACCGTTTACCATGTCTCCCAACTCAGGGCGACTCCTCTCAGATGAAAACCTCGCCCTTAGCCAGGCCCACTTTCCCACCCACCCGGCCAAGTCAGAGCCCGACTCCTCTCAGCCTCCTCATCCCTCGACCCCTCGACCCCTCCCTGCTCGGGAACCAGGACCTTCCCCTCCATCTCCAGCCGGACTCTTACTTCACACTAGGGTTGCCTCTCATCTGCAGTCAGGGACCAAGGACCAGAGGGTGCTCCGAGGCTGCAGAGGCTGGGGGTGGTGAGGAGGCGGTCCCTCAGAACATTTCCCCCCATTCCGATGTTGGTAGAAGCTACCAGCGTTGCATGACGCGGAGTGAACGATGCTGTGGACACCGGGGCTACACATTCAGCGTGAACAGTGTTCCACCAGGCCCTCAGTCGGAGGGCTCGCAGTCCGAGGGTTCCCAAAGGTGCTTCTCTCGGGCACGGGGGCTGGAGGACCCACCAGAACCTCGAAGGCCCCGGACTGGTTTCTGCCAGCTCCGAGCACACGGAGTGGTGACCGCGCCTGTCATCAGCCTGGAACGCTAAAACAGGGCGCCACTCCGGGAAATGTCCTTCCTCTTTTCCTGTGGACCGTGGGCTCTGGGAGGCATCTGAAGGGGGCTGGTCTCCACACCCTGAATTCGGCTAGCCCCTGGGCCCCCCAGCTCCGAACCTGGCCTCTCTGCCCCGTCTCTGCAGCCTGGGCACAGCCGCAGTGAGTGGACACGACTTGTCTCTAGTAACCGAGTCTGCACCTCCCACTGCGGACGCCAAGAAAGCCGAGGTCCGCCTCGGCATCTACCCTGCCTCCCTCCCGTAACTCGTGACCTTCCAATTTTGTTTCTGTTCCAGTCAAAGATATTTTTAAAAAATCTTGGCCTGGCTGGCGTAGCTCAGTGGATTGAGCGCGGGCTGCAAACCAAAGCATCGCAGGTTCGATCCCCAGTCAGGGCACATGCCTGGGTTGCAGGCCACGGCCCCCAGCAACTGCACATTGATGTTTCTCTCTCTCTCTATCTCCCTTCCTGCTCTAAAAAAAAAAAAAAAAAAAAAGGATTGGGAAATCATAGCTTTTTAAAAAAATGTCCCCAAGGGTTTCCCCTTATTCAAGCAGACTAGATGTATCTGTGTTCACCCCACGCTTTGGACCAGCGTGGCTGGGGTTCAGCCCTTTCCCAGGGCCCACATCCGACATCGTCAGAGGGCTTGCCCCAACACCAAAGCTCCTAGGAGCTGTCCTGTGGCTGACCCAGCCCAGTCATTTCCTCCACCCCACCCCACCCCACCTACCCCACCCCACCCCACAAGAACTTCCTCACCCAGATCACTTAATTAGCACATTGCCTTGGGGCTGGGCTGGCCACAGGGGCCGCTTTTGAATACAGAGCATCAGGCTTTGTCAGAAGTGGTTTAACAGCAAATTTCCAGAACCCTGGGTCCCTTGCTAGGTCACTTAGCTCCCCCTGACCTTCCCAGACAAACTCAAGAGTAGTAGTTAGGTGGTCTCCACCTCGCCCCATCCCAGCGCCCCTCTGCACTGGCCCTCCCCCAGGTAATCAGAGACTTCCCTGTAGCTCATGTCCTTTCTATGCCATGCGACTTCTCAGCAGCATCTGCTCCTCATTCTCTCTGGGACATGAAGAGCTGCCTCGGCTTCTGTGACACCGCACTCCTGGATCTCGCTGACTTCTGACTGCCTCCGGGTTTCCTCTGCAGGTGACTCCACCCATCCCCTAGACATCGATTTCCCCAGGGGGAATTGCCCTTAGTTGCTGTTCCCCCTCTCCCTGGCGATTTGACCTACACCCCGCCCCATGGTTCAACCCCCCAGGGATGCCGATGACTCACAATTTTGGGGTGCGGATCCATGCCCCACACGCACAGGCTGTCTGCACCCAGTGGTTATGCCGCACGTCCCCCAGACTGTCCAAAATCAAGCTGTCTGCTGATCCCCCCTTCGGCCTGTGTCCTCCAGCCCAGCAAAGGGCACCCATCATCCCCTGAGCTGCCTGAGCCGGCAGCCCGGGGCTCCCTCTCTCCCCGAACTCCAGTTACTCTCCGAGTCCTGTGAATCGACCACCTCAGTATTGCTCAGATCTGTATTCTGTCCGTGCTCACGGCTGCTTCCGCAATTTAGGGCCGCAGTTCACCTGGGTTATTGCACCATCCCTCCCTGGACCTCCTTGCCTCCGGGCCTGGCCCCCAGCAATCCATTGTCGGCCCCTGCCGCCAGAGCTGTCTTCCTGGGGAAGCAAGTCTGACCCCATCACGCTCCTGCTTCATTTTATTAGCTCCTCAAAATGAAAACCCAGGTTCTTAACGTGTCGTACGAGTGCCCTGCCCTCTCTCCGATGCCAGCATTTACCGCCTTCCTCCTTGTTTGTTTGTGAGTCTGTCCACCCGTCCACCCATGCCCCCACCAACAGTGCCTGCTGGGCTCCAGGCTATTTACCAGGGCCTGGGCTTACAGCACCGAACCTACAGCGGCGAGTAGACACGGTCCCTGCCTCACGCAACATCCAGTCCCGTGAGACGGGCCACACTGACAACGGTCATGCCAATATAAAAAGTGTGGCGACTTAGAGCCAGTCCTTTTTTAACATGCGGGGAGCCCCCATAGGACCTTTCACCTGATTTTCGGGAGCTCATCGATTGCAGAGAAGGATGCTTGCGACGCAGAGTCACCCGAGCGTCCACACCGCCACCGCAGGCGATCCGCCGGGGTTTACTGCAAACTCTTTGAGGACCTCGTTTGTTCTTTATGCTTTTATAAGCAGCATGACACCCCGCCCCCCAATGGGACAGGCTTTATTCATCTCTTTATGAAGCTACTTTTCTTCCCTGCAACTAAATCGGTTCAGGAACTCCCTGCCCCCAGAGGATAGCGCAGGAAAAGCCGGGTGGTTACTGGGGAGGAAGGTAGGAGAGCCTCACCCACGGTGCCCGCTCTGCAGAGCCTGCGCCTCGGGAGCTGGCCCCGCGCAGGGAGGGCTCCGACCCAGGGCGCCCTTTGCTTCTCACTACAGAAACGGAGGTTCCACATGCTTTGCTCACGAGGCTAACGTTCCACCAACGTTCATTCGGTTAGGAGTTTGCATTATGTAACCTCCGCCCGGGACTTACATTCCCTTCCCCGGCACCAGGGCGGAGACGTGTTTCCCCGCCGTCCTGTGCCGTCCACACTGTGGGCTACGGGACATTCATGGTCGCCAGGGCCTGCGCTCCCCTCCCCGTGAGCTACCGCAGGGTGGGGGCCGGGCTGGGGAGGGAGCGATCAGGATGGGAAGGGTCTCTGTGTGATTTGGGGATGCAAGAGGGACTACGGGCTCAGTGCCACGCAGCAGGGCTGTTTGGGGCCAAGCTGGGATGGGACACAGGGACACTCGAGGATGGCGGTCAACGCTGAGCCATCAGATTGCCACTCTAACCCTGAGAGCTTCTGGGAGGACGAGGGCGAGAGGCTCATTAAAAAAAACTGGTGCCCAGTCCAGCTGCTTGCGAATGAAGGAGAAAAACTAGGCTGCCGTTTCAGAATCTGCATCCTCGCCCTTTGCAGACATATCGGGAACACACGCGGAGCCCAGTCCCGGCATTCACAGAGGCCGGTGGAGAGGGGGTGGGAGGCGGGCCACAAACAGGGCAGGGAGGGGACCGGCCCTCCCTGCTGAGGGAAGGGGGTAGCTGCCAGCCATCCGCCCACGCTGGGCTGCCCTGGCGACCCCACCCCAAAAACACTGTCTCGCACTTCCCAGTGCTGCTTCTGGGGAGGTTCGATGTGTCATGGTCCCCAAACCTGAGTGCCGTGCAGCCAGGGCAGAGCTATTGGTGAAGAGTGGAGGGGAGGAGGACCCCAGGTGGGGGGGATGCTTCCGCTTGCGGTCAAGGTGGACGGCTTCAGCCTCCTGGACTCCCGGAGGGCCGCTCACTTGAGCGACCATCCGCAGTTTCTGGCCTTGCTCTGCCCCCTTTCTGTTCAAATGCTAAGGAGTTCAGAGCGATCTTGTGAGGCAGCTCGGAGCCTTCCCCCAGAGCACAGTCTTTCCGGCCGTAGGAGAGGGAACGCGCATTCTTACCAGGAAGAAGTGGAGCACGACCATCCATCCCCAGCCTCCGTCCAGGGCCCTGGGGTAGGGGGAGCCCTTCCCCGCCCTCTTTGGCATGGCGCTGCGTCTGTGTCAAGTGCAGGCAACCTCTGCAACGAACCCAAGATGTGGCTGTTCCAGTTGGCAAGAAACGGATCGAAACGTTTAAACTTTATTTTCCTCGGTGGTATGAAGCCACTTGTACCGTAATTTTTTTTATTAGCCTACCCCCTTTAAAAATAGATGGTTTCCTCTTGTTCTAAAAGTTGTTCATTGACTCTCTAATCTCGACCTGGCAAATGCATGCAGGACTTTGGACCACCCGTGGGGACTGCTCTGCCGGTCTGAGGTCTGGCATCAGCTGGCAAGTTCACGCAGCTTGACAGTTCCCTCAAGGCATGTCCTTAGTTGCCTACAAAGTCCGCTCCACTCAAATGACCCCGATCCCTGCTTATTCCGTAATCACGGTGCAGGCAGAATCTTGGGAGAAGGAAGAACAGGCTGTGGTCTGAGGGACTTGGAAGCCGCCGCAGAAAAATCTCTACCGCTGGTTTGAATGGCGGCAAGAGGACCGGCCACTCAGTTTATCTCAGGCAGGAATTTCAAAGGTGTTAACCGCAAGGCCTGACCTTCCTGACTGTAGGGGTGGCCACTCCTGGCACTGTCCTCTGTGTCCTCTGGGTTGAGCTGTGGCCTTTAGAGAAATAAAAAGGGTGGGCGTCTCGGGTTTAGGAATTCCATTTACAAAGCACTCGCTACAATGAAAATACTCCCAGGGACGAAATGGACACAACAATGAAATGCAGTCACTCCCTTGAATGGACCCTGGACCAGGCAAAAAGCAGCAAAGGACTTTGGGAAGTCAGTTGGAGAAGTTTGAATATGGACCGTGTAGCAAAGTTAAGTCTCTTGGGTGTGATGACGGTCTTGTGCTTCTGCAGAACGTGCTAGAAAGTATTCAGCAGCAAAGTGTCATAGTCTGCTACCTTCTCACAAATGGTATAAAGAGAAATAGCGAGAAAGAAAATGTGGGCGTTCTGAGGACGGGGTCCAGCATTCTCTAGTTCCTGCCGTCCCTCTGGCAGAGGGGCCGTTTCTCACCGGGAAGGAGGGTCCACCGGCCCGGCACAGGGAAGGGCCGAGTGGTGAGCAGGCTGGGCTGGGAGGCGAGCTGGCGGATCGTGGAGAACATTCTAGAAAACCAACCCCAAAACCCAGTCCTATCCTCCTCTTACCTTTGATGTGTGGTGTTCAGCACAGGAACCCTCCACAGGCAAGACACTTTGGGAAGAAAAATAAACTCGACCGTTTTCTAGAATGTTACTCTTTTTCTGAGGCCGTTCATGACGCAGTGCTATGAAAACAGGCGAGCACTGTGCGAGTCCAGGACGCGAGAGCCAAGGTCGGCGCCCCGGCCGGTGGACTTACTTCCTGAGGAGGCTCCACTCCGACCCGACTCGGCCTCCCACCCCCCACCCTGACTGGGGGAGAGTGTTCACCGGGGGCCAGAAAGAAAGCCAGCATCCGAGTGAGAACAGAAGTAGAAAGTCCAAGGAGCCCGTTGCAGAGGTGGCCTGGGGCCGCGGTGGCTGCCGGAGCAAAGCCAGATCTAGGCCTGCAGACTCTGCAGGGGGCAGAAACCTGAATCTGAGCACAAACGCCAGCCGGGCTCCGGGCCACAGCCGGTCAATCATTTCCTCGCTCGGCCTCGCTCTTCTCTCTCTAACAGCCTCACCCCACGCTGCTGCCGGCGGGCTGCTCTTACCCAAGTCCTAGCTGCATCCAGTTTGGTGCTGCCCGGTTCCATTCAGATTGAATTTTGCTCAAATAAATTGCTTCAAGGTTTGTTTGTTATTTATTTTTTAAAGATTTTATTTATTTTTAGAGAGAGGGGAAGGGAGGGAGAGAAACATCTATGTGTGGTTGCTTGTCACATGCCCCCAACTGGGGATCTGGCCCACAACCTGGGCATGTGCCCTGACTGGGAATCGAACTTGTAACCCTTTGGTTTGCAGGCTGGCACTCAATCCACTGAGCCACACCAGCCAGGGCTCCTACAAGTTGTTTTTTTTTTTTTTAAGATTTTATTTATTTATTTTTAGAGAGGGGAGGGGGGGAGAGAGAGAGAGAGACAGAGAGAGAGAGAAACATCAATGTGCGGTTGCTGGGAGCCGTGGCCTGCAACCCAGGTATGTGGCCTGACTGGGAATCGAACCTGGGACACTTTGGTTTGCAGCCCGCGCTCAATCCGCTGAGCTATGCCAGCCAGGGCTAGGCTCCTTCAAGTTTTAATATGCCTCGGTTTACTTCTTAACACTATGGCCAAAGCACAGATCGGGACCCCGGGACTCTGCCACCTGTGCCTCTGCTGTTCCTCGGGGACCTCGGGGACCTTGGGATATGTGTGTTTCACAGGAGGAGATTTGCCCCCTCCCAGAGTGGCAGGGCCATTCCCCGGGTTGCGAATGGCCACGCTCAGGAAGTTCAGCTCATTTGTGCGGCCTTTTGTGTATTGTGAAAGGACCTGGGGAGCAGGCTGGAGTTCTGTTACAGATGAAGCATGCGGGCCCAGACATTGTTACCAAAACATGCCCTCCCCCGGGGTCTTTCTATACGATGGTTCTTTGCCTGCCACCCTTCGCCCTTCGGAACTGTGGCTCTCGGTGCCAGAGTTTGGAAAAAGGAAAGGAACTGTTTATTCCAAAGTTACACAGGTTTTAAAATGTCGGTTTGGTGCATTAAAAAAAAAGTTACACAGGTATAGAGAAATGGCAGAATGTCGCCGTTAAAAATCTCTAAGTCCCTTAAAACACCCCCCCCCCCCCCCCCCCCCCCCCCCCGCCACACACACACAGTCCTGCCTTCCCTGCTCTGCCCCGTCAGGCCGGGCAGGGGCACCGCATCTCAGGAAGAGAAGTCGAGATCTGTAGCTCGGCCAGACTCCCAGTCCCTCCCAGGCGTCCGTGCTTGGCTGGCAGGTCTCCTGCCGTCCCCAGCACCATCAGCTGTGTCACCGAGGTCTCCAGTTCTCAACCCAAACCCACATGGCACCTCCTCATGGCCCGCCAGCAAGAGTCCCTTTGTTGATGAGAGAGACCTGGTTCTTCTTGCTGACGCATGTAAAGAATTACATATCAGCAAATCTGGTAGCATGTAATCAGTTTATTAGTGGCCCGTTCCCAGGGAAGAGAACAGGACTGGGTAGAGTAGGGGGCAAAAGGCAAAGTTTCAGGGCAAAGCAGGGTGAGAAAAGCAAGAGCAGCTGGAGACCAGGGTGGCACACGCCTGGACAACCTGAGGCCGGGTGGCCCGAGAGTCAAGAGCCAGAGAGAGAGAAAGAGAGAGAGAGAGAGCGCTTTGTTCTCAGGACTTATATAGTTGGTGGGCTAGGAGGGAAAAAGGTCACATATTGATTAGTGGGTAAATGTAGTGCCAGCTTTCCTGTGGGACTGTGACTGCCCAAACTTAGGGATGTGTGGGGGTCTTTCAGCCCCAAATCCTTATCTTGCTCCAGACTCCCCTCGGTCATCCTGTTGTAAAACAAATACGCGACAGGAGGAAGTTAACTACAATTGGGGCACTTTCTTTCTTTCTTGCTAACATAGTGCTTCTTGTGATGTTGGAACACCTGGCAATATTAACAGACCAGGCTTAGGGCTGCTGAGTTAGCATGTGAGGCTTGTCTCCTTCCTCCTTCCTGCCTCGGTTTACTATTTATTCTACTTAATTGGTAAAAGGTGTTTCCTGGCAACCAGGGTGCTGAATGCTGGCCAGCGACAGTAGTGCAGTCTCAGAGGTCTTCCTACGCTGTCTCCTGGGGGAGAGGGAGAGGGAGAGGGAGAGGGAGAGGGAGAGGGAGAGGGAGAGGGAGAGGGAGAATACTATTTGAGTGTCGTTAGGAACATACTCAGGAAGGATTTCTGGTAGGACTGATTCAGTTTTTCGTGGCAGCTGGTTGCTTTGCGAAAGCCAGGCTGGCTCTGATTCCGAAGGCAGGGTGAGGCGGACCGGGCCTCCCATAGACGGAGAACTCTGCTGGGCCGGCCAGGTCAGATCTGTGGTCTGGCAGAACCTCGAGTCCTTCAGAGGCGCCAGGGATGCGGAGTCTTCAGAGGTGAGCGCCCCTGGAAAGGGCCTGCAGAGAAGCAGCCTGGGGGTGCAGCAGGAAATGCAGACGGGGTGAGGATCTCAGCTTCACCCCCTTTCAGGCCTGCAGGCTGCCGGCCATTACTGTTTCCTCACCTGTAGTAGCACGTGGCTAGTGTCACTCAGCAAGTTTGTTGTGAGGACTGATACCAACACGATGGCTGCGCATCAGACCCACTGCCGGCACTTAGTTCATGGCAAATGGTTTTTATCAGTCAGGAGGGGCCTAATGTCAAGAGCAAAGGACCCTGACGTCATTGTCATGATACAAGCATTTTCCTATCTGTACCCATTGGACTTAATAAAGCTTATAGGGTATGTAACTAAACATAACTCCCTTAACCTCTGACCTTTTTTTTCCTTTGTAAAAGATTTTATTTATTTTTTGGAGAGAGGGGGAGGGGGGAAGAGAAACATCAGTGTGTGGTTGCCTCTTGAGCGCCCCCTACTGGGGGCCTGGCCTGCAATCCAGGCATGTGCCCTGACTGGGAATTGAGTTGGTGACCCACTGCTCTGTAGTCCAGTGCTCAATCCACTGAGCCACACCAGCCAGGACACCTTTTTTTCTTTTTAAAGGTTCTATTTGTTCATTTTCAGAGAGGGGGGCAGGGAGGGAACATCTAGGTGGGAAACACTGGTGGATTGAGACAATATTGGTTGCTTCTCACACACCCTCACTGGGCACCTGGCCAAAAACCCAGGCTTGTGCCCTGACTTGGAATCAAACTGGCGACCTTTTGCTTTGCAGGATGTCACCCAGCCCGCTGAGCCACATGGGTCAGGGCCCCTTAACCTCTAACCTTCTAACTTTTGGCCTGAAAGCTATTCAGCAAGAATTGCAGCTTGATTTCCTATGTCACCACAGTTACCCTCACCCCACTGTCAAGTGCTGGACAGAGGGGTGTGTGTAGGCAGAGGGTGGCATGAGCCCGGGCAGAAGGTGGGCTGGATCACGTGGGCCTGGGAGACAGCGGTGGGAGTGCCGGGTTTGTGTTCTAGAAGGAAGGGGAGGTCCCCAGGAGCATAGCACTGTGCGTGGTGCATAATGGGCACACCCAACGTGTTTGTTGCTGAGTGCTGAGGACGTCCTGTCAGAATTTGTGTCAACAGGACCAACCTCAAACCCAGCCGTCTTGTCCACGTCATCCTTCCTGAGCCGACTTCGAAGGCACCCAGGTCTTATCTTCTAGACTAGGTGGTTCAATTATCTTTAATCGTCCTTTTTTTAAAAAAATATTTTATTTACTTTTTTTAGAGAGGGGGAGAGAGGGAGAGAAACATCGTGTGGTTGCCTCTCACGTACCCGTTACTGGGGACCCAGCCCACAACCCAGGCGTGTGCCTTGAGAAGGAATCAGACCCGCAACCCTTTGGTTTGCAGGCCGGCGCTCAACCACTGGGCCACACCAGCCGGGGCCTCTTTTATTCCTCCTTCCAGTTTGCTCCTAGTCTCCGGTACTTGATTCTGAGCTACCTTATTTCACAGAGTTTATTTCTTCCTAACATGGAGATGCCACCCCATGTAATTAGGACTAAAGGAAGTAAATGCTTGTGTATTGCTTAACACGTATCTAGTACACAGCAAAAGCCCACTAAAGGTCGGCTATCATTACTTTGGCCTGGGAAATGGAGACACGTGGATAAGAGGAAGTTTTTCTCCTTGAAAAAAAAACGAGCCCAGTCCACCTCAGATTAACCTGAAAGCTCAACTTGGACTCTCACCCATTTTTCTAACAGGGTAAGGCAGGCCTAGGATTCTTTATTTAAAAACAAAAAACAAAAATCAAAAAGCAGATCTTCCGGTTCCTTCGGGCAGCTGCCCCACCTTCCAGCATTCCCACCTCCTCCGCCGGACCGCACCGCAGCGTCCAGTGTCACAGGCGTTCCTTCTGGTTTACGTCCTGTCTTCGCCATCGCCACCCCTTCCGCCTGCAGAGGCCGGTTCGTACCCAACTCCCCTTTGTTATGTCCACCTACTGTGCGGGGGTTTATTCCGTGCCCACCGTGTGCTGGGGCTGTTCCAGGGCTCGGAATACATCCGAGAAGAGGACAAAGCTCCTGCCTCGAAGAGCCCAAGCTAGTGGGGCAGACAGGCGATGAGATGAACACGCACAGCACACGCCGGGCACTGGCGAGAGCGGGGAAGGCGACACACATGCATGTCCCCCCCCCCCCCCCGCCCCCGTCTGAGCTCCAGGCTGGAGCCACGCCTCACTCCCAATCTCTGTGTCTTCACACAGCGCTTTCTACAGGTAGGTGCGTGCTGTTTTTGAGTAAGTAATAGTAAGGTTCTGGAGGCTTTTTTCATACTGTCAAATACAAAATTGCTCAACAGAAGCTGTAGGCAAATGCAACAAGATCTTTCATGCCTGCTGGGGAACCACTGCTGAGAACTACAGAGGCTGAAGACAAGATAAGGGTCTGCACTTTCACATGGTTTTCTCTCTGGCCAATCTCCGCAACGGTCTGGCCGCTGACAGTACAGGTTACAGGCCGGACTCCCAAGTCCTTATGGTGACTGCTGACCCCTTGGCCTCACAAAATGGGCCAAGAAGAGAGCCTACCATATGGAGTTACCAATGAGAACTCAGGGAGTTACTAGCATATAGTAAGTACTTAATGATAGTAGCCATTATATTTTTAGTATGGGGCAGGAATATGCTTAATTTAAATATCCATGGATGGGGGCTGGTGAGGGGATGGAGGGACTGAGCAAAAAGGAAAAAGGACTCGTGGACAACAGTGTGGTAACTGGGGGGGGGAGGGGGATAAGGGGACTGACTAAATGGTAATGGAAAAGTACAATAAAACTCAATTAAAAAAATAAAAAATAATCCACGCGCACTTCTGTGAGAACGTATGTATTTCAGGAAGCTTCTGAAAGAGAAGAGAGTAATTTGGACAAAGACCTTTTTAAAAAAATTACAGTCTGATGACTGTAAATGCGAACACTTAGTTAGAGAATCCAGAAGAGACCCAAGCTTTCCCCCAACCACGTTTATTGAACACGACAGAACTCCCTGTGCAGTCACCCGCGCCAGCCGCTGCAGAGCAAGGTCCGTTCTCGCCAATGTTTTGTTGAGTCAGCCCACGGAGCGGCCACGGGCCACTCACCCCGAACTCAGCACATGAGGGCCCAGAGCACATGCAGGGGGCAGCCTGACTACTGCAGCCGGCACCGCGCGTGCCCCAGTCGCACGGAGGGGGGGGGGGGGCGCGGACCCCGGGGACAGGCGGCGGCAGGGCGGCCCGGGCGTCAGGAGGCCATCTTGTGCACCGCCACGGTGATGCCGTCGTGCTTCTGGATCATGATGTTCCTGGAAGGCAAAGTGCAAGACGTTCCTAAGACGTTCCATGTGGGAGCCGGCAGACGATTAAAGGTGAAGCTTGGATTAGGATACAACTAAAAAAAATATGTAGCATTTTTCACTTCTTTCTTTTTCTAAAGAAGATTTTATTTATTTTTAGAGAGAGGGGAAGAGAGGGAGAGAAACATCGATGTGCAAGAGACACTTTGATCGGTTGCCTCTTGCACGCCCCCCACTGGGGACCCAGCCTGCAACCCAGGCCTGTGCCCTGGGAATCGAACCAGCGACCTTTGGTTCACAGGCCGGCAAGCAATCCACTGAGCCACACCAGCCAGGACAGTGCTTTTCGATGAATAAAAGCAATATAGGAACACCACAAAACATTTGGGAAATGCAGAAAAGAATGAAGTATAAAAAGGAAATGAACCCTATTACCAACCACTCCTGGTTTTATCTGCATGTACACTATCATAGATTTCCTCCTCTTCCTATAGAACTGTGATGACACCACATCTAGTCTGCCGTGTCCTGCCTGCGCACGTGGGACAGCTGTAGCATTCCCGTTACTACAGAAGTAGTTTCTGTTCTTTGGTCTCCCTCCATTTTACTTTTTTTTTCTTGGTGGACTGACAGCTCACGGCAACTCTTCCTCTTCACGTGAGTGTCGCTGTCGTCTGAAAGCGCAGGGGCTTCAGAGACCGACCTGCCTGCGCCTGTGGCCCGAGGGGCGAGGACCCCTCACGGCCCACTGCTCGAGAACCACCGAGGAGCACAGCACAGGCCCGGGCGGGCTCCCCAGGCACTTTCTGACCGGAAGGGAAAGGAAGGGACCCGCCGACTCCTACTCACCCACTGTCGGACTCTAGACACACCACGGGAATGTCGGTGGGGTCCGAGGTCAGCTTGGCCGCCTGCTGGGCCAGCACGGATACCACCCCGGCGTGC
Organism: Phyllostomus discolor; assembly: GCF_004126475.2. Taxonomy (NCBI): domain Eukaryota; kingdom Metazoa; phylum Chordata; class Mammalia; order Chiroptera; family Phyllostomidae; genus Phyllostomus; species Phyllostomus discolor. The sequence continues at coordinate 36,621,678 of NC_040916.2, forward strand.
TCATCCGACAGGGTCCCGCGGCCTGGAAGACAGACAGGACGTCGTGTCGCCTGGCTGCCCTAAAGGGGGTGCAGGGCTGTGGTTGTCCCTGTCACCGAATTATTCACAAACAGAGTTCACTCCCAGGTCAGAAACTCCCGGGTTAGAAACGGACGTGAAGTGCTTCTGCGCCGGTGTTCTCAGCTGGCTGCATCGGCGAGAAAGCCGGACTTTTAACAAAGCCATAACCGGCGCTCCGTTTTCAGCCAGTCCCATCACGGCCTCCAAACACCTCCTCAGGCATGTAAGGAAGCTGTAATTCAAGTCAACCTTTAAGTCATAAATTCGCTTTATAGGAACCTTGCTGAAACCAACAAGAGAGTCGGAAGTGAGATCGACCAAGGGCAGTCGGCAAGGGCCAGAGAGACCTGTTGAAACCAACTCCCCGTGAGAAATCTGATTTCCCTTTACTGAGCTCAGCCTCAAGGGGCGTGCGAGTCTTTACTCCGGGGCCCAACTGGGAGACCACCTTGACAGCGCATGTGGGCATTCTGCGAGCAGCCAGTCCCACCAGAGCAAGCTGGCTGTCAAAGGAAAAGCCAGTGCCAACAGAATCGGCTTTTTTTTATTGCTTGTTTCAGCCTGTAAATAGTAACTGAATCTCGGGCAGCAGGTGCAAAAGAGGAATCACTAACTTCACAACGTATCTGCACGTATAACGGCAACACACGCCTCATCTGCCTGAACCTGAGTCCGGTGCCAGGCATGCGGCCGCGCAGAGCGGAGGGACGGGCACTGCCGTACACACGGCGCAGCACTCTGGGCCCTGACGGTTTCCTCACTTGAGTTTCCATGCGAGAGGCAGGCAAGCGCCCCACGCCCCACCCGCCTTTCCTCTCCCAACTCACGGTGTGTGCAAAACCCGAGTCACACGGACAGGCTCCCTTCTGGCCGCCCTCCCCGCAGAAGTTCATTCCCAAAAAGTCCGCAGTAAAGCGGAGTTCCGGCTGACTAGTTCTGATACAATCAGCCAAATGTGTTATTATCTACCTTTCCGATTTCTCTCCTCACCTGTAACTGTCACCCTCTATCGAGCACGACGGCTGGGTTGTGTGCTGTGTCTGGCGCACACTATACAACCTTACAGTGCTGTGACCAAGCAGCTTCGGAGCCAGCCTCAAATCCTAATGGAACCCCTGCCCCTCTTTATCTACCTCCCCTTATGGGGATTAAACGACTTCACACACACACACAAGTGGTGCCTGGCACCTAGTAAAAGCTCAGTAAACGCAATTCAATAATTACTATCATTATTAAACAACAACTCAGTGAAGAAACTGAGGCTCAGATTTTTGGTCCAAGCAAATAAATGGGAGAGCAGGGGCTGAACCCAGGTGTGTCCAATTCTGAGGCCCCATTTCTACGCCCTAGTCCCTGTTTGAGCGCAGACTAAGCAACAGCGTCCTGCAGGGCAAATGTGAAAACTGGAGATTAGTATACAAAGCCCAGCATTGCCGGCAGCGGGTACCCATTCAACCCCCATAACTGCTGCCATGACCGGAAGTCCCTTCCCCATCCACTGTGAAATGGGTCAAACACTGCTTTGGTAGAAACAACTGTGTACTGCAAGGAACGTTCCTACCTTCATAAGCACCAAGTGAAAAGTTTTCATTTTCTAGTCTCGTTATTTGGAGGTAATCTCTACTCTCACAAAAGTAGCCACAAAGTGGCGGCCGAACGGCGCGCTGCCTCCCCGTCAGCATCAACGCTGTGCCACCCACCGACGCTGACGGCGATACTTACAGCCCAGGTTAAGCCCTTGCGAATCTGTGCACAGGACTCCAACAATGGACGGATTCTTCATTCTAATTCCAGAAACACACGATGTGAAAAAATGAATTTAAATATCACAGCAACACACACACAGGCATTCTACACACCAGGCATTGTTGCAAGTTCTACAAGCCAATGTTTCTCAACCTTTTTCCGTGATCGCCCCGCCCCCAAACACACCCGAGGAAAATGATCTAACTTAAATAGTTAAGCCAATTTCTCTCTGATGACAGAAAAGCCTGTGTCAGGGAGCTTTGGAGGGCCACAAACATCGCAGTATCTAGGACTCTGCTGCCCTCGTTGAAAACGCAGGCTCTAGGGTGCTAACTCGCTCAAAACCACCGCTGAAACACTCAAGCAACACGGCTGCCTCCCGGAGGGGCTGGGAAGCTGAGGGGCACCGGGGCGACGGAGGCGTTTCCCTGCACGCCTTATTCTGAATTGTACGTAGCTAGTGCCCGTTGGAAAACTAAAGGGACGTCTTTCATTCTTAACCACCAAGTAACTGGTCACACACGGAAGGAGAAGCGTGTGTGTTTACGTTTACACTGCCAGGCTCGTCCGCCCCAGGGGCACGCACTTCCCCCAAATGAGGCCACTTCCCGAACCCCGCGCAGAACGCCCCTGTCCACAGACAATGTCACCGTGAGCGGCGGCTCAGGGCTCGGGCCGCGGAGCCCCACGGCACCTGAATCCCGGGTTAACAGCCCCCTACGGCCCCAGAGCTCCATTCACCTCCGGACCCCGCCGCCCGGGGGTCGCGCGGTGTCCTCAAGCCACCCTACAGGCACAGTTGGCCTCTTTGTCCCGCCCCAGAACCCCCGCCGCGACCTCAGGACGGTCCGAACCGGCCGCATCACTCACGTGTCCTCCAAGTGCTGCTCCAACGTCGCCTCCATCCCTCCAGGGCTCCGGTTCTTCCTCCTCCAGCCCAGGCCCCCCGACACTCCTCGGTCACATGACACAAGTGGGGCGTGCGCAGAACGGCGCCTCCGCAGGGTCAAAGTTCGCCGCGCCGCCGCAGCGTTGGGAACCGGAAGCGCTCACTCCGCTCCAGCCGCGGGAGCCCTGCGGAGCATCCAAAGGCGCAATGGCTGGTTTCTGGCCGGCCACTTTGTGTCAGGGGTGTGACCATGGCATTCCGATTCAATCGAAATCGTTTCTGCGAAACGTCCGCCAGATTTTGTGTTAGTTTTACCGTGATGCGGTGGACAGGCAGGGTCTGCGCCAGGGGCTGGGTCAGGGACCGAGAAGAGACACGGGACCCATGAAGGGGTCCACAGGCTTGGAGGGGAAACGACAGGCACACGGGGCTAGAGGGCGAGGTGGAACAAGATGAAAACCCTCGCTAGGTATTGGGAAAGTGCCGGGATTTTAACCAAGACATTGGTTCTTTCTTTAGCAAAGGTTCGGGACAGGTTGGGAAAGAAGGTGGATTTGAAAAGAACGCGAGGTGGGACAACTTAGTAACTTTAAAATTAATTATAAAGTAGCTGCAAAAATAAAGAAAGAAAGCCACCCATGGTCTGCCCAGAGATGACTGTCAATCTCTTGGACAATATCCTTTCAGCCCATCGTCTTTGCAGATGTACGCTTTTAATTTTTTTTTCATTTTTAAGTGCAACTGACATACACGCTGGGCATACAATTCTGTAGCTGGCCCTTTTCACCGAGTTTTAGCATAAATATCTCTCCACATTCGGTAAATGTTCATTTACATCCTTTGTAACACAAAATATTCCTTATTATAGCCGAACCTTACTGATTTATACAGCCTCTTATTAACGTGCAGCTGGGTTGCCTGTGATTTTTGCCTGTAGTGCTTGCCTAGCTGCGTTAGTGAAACTTGCAGCTTCCTTAAAATTCTAGTCTTTGAATTTTAGAAAAAAGACAGCATTAGATAATGTAAAGAGCTAGCCTGCTTCCCGCTGACGTCCAGCCGAGGCAGCTCGGCGCTGCACTACCGCCCCCTTGTGGTCCCAGGCGGTGTAAAGCTTTGCGGAGTTAGTGCTTCCCAGCTCCGGCTGGTTTACCTCCAGGGCAGTGACGTCCAAGAGAAATGTCATGTGAGCGACATCTGTAATTTAAATGATCTGGTAGCTACACTACAAAGTAAAACAGGTGAAGTTATTTTTAATAACGTGTTTTATTGATCTAATAATATGTCCAGAATATTACCATGTCAAAATGTAACCAATTTAAACAATACCGTTGAGATATTTTACATCCCCTCCACATACGCACACCATCCTAGTCTTCAAACCCCAGTTCCTGTTTTGCACTGACAGCACATTTCAGTTCAGACTCGCGGCATGTCAAGGGCTCGACAGCCACCTGGGCTAGCGGCTGCCAGGCTGGCCAAAGAACTCCAGGGCGTCTCCGATGATCTCAAAGTCCGATCAATGACAAAAGGATTCCTGGAAGAGCTGATGGGCCTCTGAAGGGGAAAGGGAGCATCCGGAGGGGATGACCAGCGGCCCAACCATCCTTGCCACACCGGAGAGGGAGGGAAGCTACTCCCCCCCACCCCCATTCCCTTTCTCTGCCCAGTTTTGCTGTCTTGCCCCAGGGTGGTGGTGACGGAGGGAGCTGTGTGGCTTATCTAAATGGGGGAAGTGCCAGGGGTGGGGCTGATGGTTGGAGGAGGTGCCTGAGCCCTAAGTGTTTTCCACTGTCTTCTGCTTGTGGAGTATTCGATGCCTCTCCAGGCTCAGTTTTGAGTGCTGATAACCATTTCCGGGGTGACGGGGAAAGTCCCCTGCCTCCCGGTTAGAGTGCTCCCCTCACTGCATTGTTACTGACGTGTGTACTTTTCAAAGGGAGGAGAGTGTTCCCTGTTTCCTCACTTGCCCATTGCAGAGCTCAGCAGGAATCCGCCTGGATCCACTGAAGGATCTCGGTGGGTCTTTTGGGAATGGTCTCTGTGTAAGCTAAAGAACCTTTAATCCCAAACTCCAACCACTTTTATCGTCTTCTTTCTCCCCTTCTGCAAAACACAAGCTCTTGGAAAGTGGCCATCCCAGGAGGGCCTAGCAGGGGATGCCCGCCAAGGCCACGGAAAACCCCGCCCTGGCCAGAGGGTGCCAGGTGCCTGAGCTGGCGAGGCTCGCAGAGGAGGCCCTGCACTAGGTGGTGGCCTCCAAGTCAGATGGAGCTGCAGTCGTGTCCTGGCTTCACCACTGCCTACCTGTGTGACCGCTGAGCCTCCAGGACTCATCTGGGACATGGGGGTACTGTCACCTGCCTCATCAGGTTGTGGGGAGTTTCTGTAAGAGGGGCTGGTGCATTGTGGGAGTCAGTAAATGAGCTTTGCTAAACGAGAAGACTCAGGTTGTTTCCTCAATTTGCTTACAGTCCAGTGAGGACACGGGAGAGAATTGCCGATGGCTCCACAAAGGCGGGAGCCCAGGGAGGGCCAGGGTCCTCCAGCGGGCTGGTGTTCGTGGGAGACGAGACCTCAGGGATGGCCTTGCGTGGCTGCTCCAGAGCGCCGTGTGTCTGAGATGATCACGTAGCTTTTATTACACGTTTTGATGCTATTAAAAGTTACAAAATACAGTGAGAAAAGTCACCTGAAATCCCAGCCAGAGCTCCAATGACGTGAATGTGAATGAGCTAAGTAGAATGGGGTAGGATTTAGGGAAGGTGGGGGTGGGGAAGACACTTCGGGAGTTTCACGGGAGTCTGGCCACCCTGAGCACGCCACTCCCTGGGAGCCGCCCGGTAGGGCCCCGGGAGCTGAGTCCTAGGTCCAAGCCTGACTCCTCACGACAATAGCAGTGGTGCTGTTAGCCATTCCGTAGTTGGAGGGACAGCCAGTGCCCAGGACTCACAGTCCTCTTAGTTTTCACAACGTTTTTGAAGTAGGTGCTATCACGGCCCCTGTTTGCAGCTTAAAAAGCCCTGAGGCTCAGAAGAACAAGCTTGCTCAAGACCACCCTGCTGGCAAGTGGTGCAGCCTCCCCAGGACCTCCCCTACCCCCCGCCCACCCCCTGCCCCCAACTGCCTCAGCTCCTCTCACTCCATCGGCAACCCAGCCCTGCAGAGAAATGGGAACGCTTGGAGGCCCAGTCCTAATCCCTTGTTCTCTTAAAGAATTTATTTTAAAATTTATTGATTTGAGAGAGAAAGAGGAAGGAGAGCGAGGGAAAAAATGAGAGAGACAGACAGAAAAAGAAAGATATTGATATGTTGTTCCAGTTATTTATGCATTCACTGGTTGCTTCTTGTATGTGCCCTGACTGGGGATTGAACCCACAACCTTGGTGTTTTGGGACAAGGCTCTAACCAACTGAACTACCCGGCCAGGGTCTAGACCTCTTATCCTCTAGAGAAGAAACCTGAGGCTCGGAGAAGGGAAGTGGCTAAGTTATTTATTTATTTTAAAAAATAGTTAAAAAATTTATTTTTAGAGAGGGGGAGGGAGGGAGGGAGAGAGGGAGAGAAACATCGATGGTTGCCCCTCCTACTTGGGGAAGTGGCTAGTTTAAGAACTTCAGGCGAGGATTCTCAGTCTTCTCGTGCATGCCCTAACTGGACTGTGCTGCCGGAGGCTGTGGTAGAGCTTTAGTCAAACCAGAGATGGGGGCACTCATTGTTAGGGGCTGAACTGCGTCTCCCTCAAGTTCACGTGTTGAAGTCCTAGCCCCCCATACTTCAGAATGGCACCTGATTTGGAAATAAGGTCTCTGTGGAGGTAATCAAATTACAATGAGTTCATCAGGGTAGGCCTTGATCCAATGTGACGGGTGTCCTTATAAAAAGGGGGAGTTTGGGCACAGAGGAAGAAGCAGTGTGACGAGACGGAGGGAGAAGCCAGCCATCTACAGGCCAGGGAGAGAGGCCCAGGGCAGCTCCTTCCCTTGCAGCCACGGACGGAAGCCACCCACCAACACCCTGATTTTGGACAGCTAGCCCCCAGAACTGAAAGGCAATAAATACGTATCTGTTGTTCAAGCCGCTCCATTTGTGGTGTGTTGTTACGGCAGCCCTGGGACGCTAATATACACGAACATCAATACACTCTACCAGTCAGAGCGCCGCTGTGAAATCACCAGCCTTGGGCAGCCCTTCTGTAATAGAAAAGCTGGTTGGGAGAGGCACCCTCCCAAAGGCAAGAGGGTAGAGCAGACAATCTTCCCAGCTCGCTCCCAACCTTGATTCTTGGCTAAGACCTTTTTCTGACATTGGCCAACAGGGGCGGCACGCCCCATTCGACTGTGACCTCGAGTCTGGTTTATACCCCCGAGCCCGGCCCGTGGAAGGCGCTCGCTACGTGTGTGTGGAGGGAATGGGGGGGAGGACACACTCCTGGCCGCTCTGATCCCAGCCTCTCTAAGCAATGAGCCGGGCGGTCAGTAGGTGGCAGCTGGCGTTGGCCCCTGGGCTGGAGTTGACAGCCGAGCTCCAGGTCTGGGAGACACCAGCAAAACAGATTTGAGGGGACTCGGCGTTGGAGGAAGGAGTTCCAGGGCAGGAAGCTATTTTTCTGCTGCCTTATTCGTTTTGCCGTTGAGGAAAAACGCCGTGCAGACTTCCACGTCTAAGCCTTCATCAGCCGCCCTGTTAATGCAGCTGTGACAAATCGCGAGGAAGCTCTTATGAATAAAAAAAAGATTAACCCAGTCTAAAAAAATGGTAGAGCCGAGAAAAGAAAATTTAGTGGAGCTGCGAAAATACCTTATTCTTAATTTAGCTGTCTGCATGACACATCAAATCGGCCTCAATGCTAAGATTTATTGGCCTGGGAATTATGCAAATCAAATAAGCGCCTGAGAATGAATGGAGAAGGATCACCCGTGTTAGCACTTGTTGGCGGTGCAGACCCGCGCACGGGTGCTTGTGGGTCAGGGCGGACTTGCAGTGTCTACCCTGCGCCGCCGCCCATCCCCCCCGCCCGGCTGGGTGTCAGAGAGCGCAGGGCTGGCAGGGCGACAGCACGTTCCATTGTCAGCGACCTCTGCCACTGTCCTGAGCAAATCCTTCTCCGACAGTGAAACGTCGTTGGGTTATTTCAGCACCTGTGAGCGCAGGAGGGTGTCCCTGGTCCGTCCTTCAGAAGACAGCATTGAGAAGACACGATGGCCACTGGGTTGTGCCCATCCCACCACCCGGGGCACAGCGACCAGCTTCTGTCTGTCTTAGAATCCAGGTTTAGCTTCAGGAGCTCGTATACTCTCACAACATTGAATTATTGAATTACCCTTTTTAAAGACCTTGGGCAAGTCCTCTCATATCGCGAGAACTCAGTTTTTCCCACTGTGAATGAGGGTAAAAAAGTACCTACCTCACGGAGGTGCGAGGATTCCGCGCCTCGGTGCGCATGAAGCCCACGGCGCCACCCCGCAACGGTTGCCCTGAACAACAGCTGTTGCTGCTCTCTGCTCTTGGGCCTGGAGAAACGGCGGCCCAGGCAAACCTGCCCAAGATGGTCATTGATGGTCCTTCGTTGCAAGGAACAGAAGCTGGCTTTGGTGTATGGAGGGAAAGGAAGTTTTATTTTATTTTTTTAAGATTTTATTTGTTTTTAGAGAGAGGGCAAGGAAGGGAGAAAGAGAGGGAGAGAAACACCGGTGCATGAGAGAAACACTGGGGCCCTGGCCTGAAACCCAGGCATGTGCCCTGACTGGGAATCAAACCTGCGACCTTTTGGTTCACAGGCCGGCACTCAGTCCACTGAGCCACACCAACCAGGGCAAAAAGGGATTTTAAAATGGCATTGGGGAGTTTGTGGTCACTGTTGCAGGGAGGGGTCTGGAGAACTCAGTCTAAACTTCCAGACACAAAGCTCTAACCGCACCCTCCATCTCCCCACCAGGAAAACACCCCCTCCCTTCCCGCTTAACTGCACCCACAGCAGTTCGCAACACCCACGTCACTATGACAGAGGAACTTCGTCCTACAGCCCCTGGGCCCCTGCTCAGCCGATGCCTTTGCCAGCGAGTGGAGTTTTCCCAGAGCCCCTGCCTGGCAGGCTGTGTAGGTGCAAGTCAGCGGCGGGCCTGGGTCACGTGCCGGTTTCAGTGGCAAAGGAAGCCGAGCACGAAACGGCCTGTTTTCTGTATTTGTTTTGAAAGTGCCCCGGACACGGCAAAGGCATTCACATGGGGGCATGGCCAATGTCTCCTTCACAGGGCTTCTGGCTCTGCCCGAGGAGACACTCTCGGGGTGGGGGGCAGCCCCTTGCACGGCTCGGAGGGCCCCTGGGCACGCTCCGCTCTCTGGCGAGGCGGGGAGCAGAGCTTTCTGCCGGGGCCGGGTCGGTGAGGCCTTCAAGAGCGGCGGTCGTTTTGCTCCGTGCTGAACAGATAAAGGGCGTAACCTGCACCTCAGAGTGTGCTGTCCGCCAGCCTCGCGCTGTGGCCTCGCTTGGCTCTGTGGTCCCGTCGCCCTCTTGCTCTCACTGCTAGTTCGCCACAGTCTACGCTGGGGGCCATGGTCCGTGGGGCAGAACCCCCTCAGTCAAGGGCCTTGCGTTCTATGTGGCAAATCAGCTAGAGATGGTGGAAAAAACCCAAGGTCTATTTTGGATTAGAGAAACTTTTCAGGCCAAAGGCCCTGTCTGACCAGCAACAAACTGCGTGTCCGGCCCTGCCCGGAGCCTGAGGGCAGCGCTGCCTTTTTGGGCCCCAGATTTTAAGGAGAGGCCTCAGCGCGCAGGCAGGGCCCCCTCCCCACGCCTTTCAGGGAGGCAGCTGCTTCTGGGACAAGACGAGAAGGAGGGGCGGGAGGGTAAAAAGAGAAACTCCAAATCCTCAGGGTCAAGGCCTTTTCACAATTGGAGGGTGTGGTCTGTCTTCAGTGCTGTGGCCCCTAGCTTGGCGCTCAGTCAACATCTGCTCTGTCAGGGAGGAAATCAGGGAGGGAATCCCCGTGGGGACGTCAAGGGGACCTGGGGGCGTCTCATGGGAGGCTGGCCCTCTCCAGCCGCCGTCCCACGGAGCCAGGAGAAACGACGGGGCGGCCACCCGTGTTGGCAGCAGTGGGGACTGTCTCCCTGACTTGCTTGACTGTTAAGGGTTTCTCCTCTCCAGGTTTTTTTTTTTAAGATTTTATTTATTATCATTTTTGGAGAGAGGGGGAGGGAGGGAGAAGGTGAGGGAGAGAAACGTCGATGTGTGAAATAAGCATCTGTTGTTCGTCTTTCACACTTGCCCACCCCCACCCCCCCAATCAGGGACCTGGCCCGCAACTCAGGCATGTGCCCTGACTGGGAACTGAACCCGTGACTGATCGGTTCACAGGCCGGCACTCATTCCACTGAGCCACACCAGCCAGGGTGGCGAGGCTTCAGTTTTAGTATCTGTAAACTCGGTCAGCTTCTCGCTCAAGAATGCTGCCGTTGCCCTTGTACTTAAAGATGGAAAAATTAACTTTTACCAGCACATCCGTTCACACAAATCTTCTCACTTTAATCTCACAGTCATGCTTGGAGGAATCTCGATCCCATTTCGTGGATGAAGTCACTGAGGTCTGGAGAGGTCAACTAACCTGTCAAGGTCACAGAACTTTGAAAGCATCCATGGCCTTGGGACTTCAAACTAGGGCAGGCCAGTCTCCAGGATGTAGATCCCAGATGAGTCGGCCCCTCAGCAGCTGGCCTCTCACCCGGGCTGGACAGCACAGGCCTGTGAGTCAGCCCCATCGAGTGGCTGAGGGCGGCCCTGGGCCCTTCTTCCCTGCGGGCAGGGGGAGGGCTCGTCCCGGGGCCTGTAGACACTGGCAGTAAATCAACCACCACATTAATTCTGGGCCATCAGCCTCTCCCCCCAGAAGAAGGTCGGAGGCAACGAGACTAATGTCTGGTTGATGGTTCCCATCGCCAGAGGGGTGGGAAGAGGGATGGAACCCCATCCGTCAGGGGGCAGCGGGCCCGTCTGACGGCAGCGGAGATTACTTCCCGGAGACAGCAGCTCATCACTCTCTGGCCGAGCGCCTGTGAAACTGGGGCTAACCTGCGTTATGAGCTGGTAGACACATCGATCAGCCAAGAGAACGTCCAGGGAAATGAGCAGGTTCTCTGGTTTTTTCCTGCTGGTCCTTCCCCCGCTGCTCGCTGTGTCTGTCTGTTTTCATGCACACACATCCCCACAGACAGAGCAAGATCCGCCCTCGACCCACAGGAGACAGACATTTGCTGAGGGTGGCTGTTGCCAGCTGCTGTCCTGAGTGTTTTTTATTTACCATGTAGCAGTTTTCTAGAGTGTTCTTATTAGCACCTTAAAAAAAAACCCAAACCACTTTTTTTTATTGTTCAAGTACAGTTGTCTCCATTTCCGTCCCCCCAGGCCCCCCCCCACTCCAGCCACCCCCACTTCCCTCCCTTGACCCTCCCCCCCTTTGGTTTTGTCCACGGGTCCTTTACAGATGTTCCTGAATTAGCGCCTTTTTACGGCTGTAGACACGGAGGCTCAGAGATGGTGAGTGGCTCGCCCGAGGCTGCTCAGCTGGTGAGGGGTGAGTCAGAGGCAGTGTGGCTCCCCTGGGGCTGCCGTCCACCGCACACAGGACCTGCAGGCCATTCAGCCTGAAAAGAGGCCCAGACGGCTCTGCTTCGGGACCCCTGTGCCTCTCCCTTCCCTCCGCTCCACTCACTCCTTCCGGGGCCGGCCCTTTGGGGAGCCCTGCTAGACCCAAGGGGCCGTGCCCTGTGCTTGGCGTGGAGGCCGAGCCCCAGCCGAGGGGCTGGAGCATCTGGACGCCTCCGTCAGAGTGTCCAGACGGACAGCTGAGGCTCGAGAAGGGGTGGAGGGGTGGGCGGTGGGTGGTGGTGGTCTCGGCACACTTGGGGACAGTCTCTGAGCAGCAGACTGGGACGTCTGGAGCGTCCAGCTGCTACACAGGCTGCGGTGGCCACTGAGAGCCTGTGGGAAGGTCATGGCCGCGGGTTAGGGAGCTTAGGTTAGGAAAGTCTAGAGACCACAACAGTGAGGTTTCAAAAACCCAGGAAGGGGCAGGCACACCCGAGATCCTCAGCAAACACAAGTCTCTCCCTAAAGTCCGGGTCTCTGCTTCGACCCGGGGCAGATGCGCCCTCCGGAGGAAAGCGCCCCCAGGCTGGTGGTGACAGCGCTGCCAACGCAAAGGTCACTCGAGGGCTGCCGTGTTTATCCTCTGTGGCTGGAAATCAGTTTCTAATTAATGCCACTTTGGGTCGGCCAGAGATGGCTCTGTGGTGGGGCTGCTGGTGGTTTACTTCTGTGACGGATGCTGGTGACATTCAGAGTGTGTCGGGGAGCTAGTTCACGGCCATCCCACGGGGGGGCGTGGAGTCAGCCCAGAAATGCCGTTCCCGGTCAGGGCAGGGGCGGAGAGGAGTCGGGAGCGTGATGGAAAGGCCCAGGTTCTTTATAGGCTCTTGTGGGGTGGGGGGGAGGGACAGGTGGGGTCACAGGGGCGGGGGCGGGGGGGCTGGCCTGTCCTGGAGCTGGGTGCCGGCCGGTGAGAAGGGCCACGAAGAGACAAAACATATGGGGGGCAAGCGGTTTTTTCCGGGGCTTTCTCGTGTAAAGGTGTCACACGGTGTTGCCCGTAGATTTTACTGTCCAAGACACGCGTGAAAAGAAGCAAATACGAAAGGAAACGTTCTCCCTGCCATTCCTGGGGTCTGAAGCCACCTGCCCCCAACCCCCTTTAGTACCTACCAGCAGTCCACCCGTTCACGGTATGGCCGATCTCAAAAGGGAAAAGGGTTTTGTTTTTAAAGATGTTATCTATTTATTTTCTTTTAGGGAAAGGGGAAGGGGTGGGGGAAGAGAGGGAGAGGAACACCCACGTGCAAGAGAAACATGGATCGGTTGCCTCTGGCACACCCCCAGCCAGGGACCTGGCCTGAGACCCAGGCGTGTGCCCTGACGGGGAATCGAACCCGGGACCTTTCGGTTTGTGGGATGCCGCCCACCCCACTGAGCCATGCCAGTCAGGGCGCAGAAGTGAAAAGGGTTTGGGACCCCCCCACCTGGAAGCGATCCTCACCCTGACACCCACAGCCCTTTGAGCGTTACTGTTCAACCATGATGTCCAAACATTTCAAAGCACGGCTTTCCAGAAGTATGGGATGGACGGGTGCCGAAGACGTAGTGAGTCCCGCCTGGGGGAGACACAGAGGTGGCCGAGCTGGCTCAAAGCTCACTTCGAGGGACCGGAAACTGATGAACGTTGAGGGAAATGCCTGAGTAAAATTTCCAGGTTACAAGACCAGCCTGGTTGTCCTCGTCTGTTTGGGCAAATGATTTTTGACAAGAGTGCCAAGATTAGCCTGGCTGGCATAGCTCAGTGGATTGAGTGTGGGCTGTGAACCAAAGTGTTGCAGGTTCGATTCCCAGTCAGGGTACATGCCTGGGTTGCAGGCCATGACCCCCAGCAACCTCACATTGATATTTCTCTCTCTCTCTCTATCTCCCTCCTTTCTCTCTCTAAAAATAAATAAATAAAATCTTAAAAAAAAAGAGTGCCAAGATCACTGAATGAGAAAAAGACAGTCTTTTCAGCCAAAGGGGTGGGGGAAATGTGATATCCACATGCAATAGAATGACGTTGGGTTCTTACCTTAGACCTTATATGAAGCTTAACTCACAGTGGCTTACAGACCTGAAGGGCAGAGCTACAACTACCAAACTCTTGGAAGAAAACAAAGGACATTCTTCATGCCTAGGATTTGGCGATGGTCTCTTAGACATGCCACTAAAGGCACAGTAGATACCTTTGAATACAGCAAGATTAATTTTTTATAAATCACAGGACGCTGCCAGCAGAGTGCAAAGGCGACCCATGGGACGGAAGAAAACATTTGCGAACCATGTATCTGATAAAGCGTTACTATTCAGAATATAGAAAGAGCTCCTACAATTCAACAACAAAAATGTCGAACAACCTGATGAAAAAACAGGCAAAGAACTGAACGGACATTTCTCCAAGGGAGATATGTAAGTGACCAATAGCACCTGAAAACATGCTCCACAGACATCACAAGACAGAGGGAAATGCCCGTGAAAACCACAACGAGATCCCCCCTCCCACCCGTTAGGACCGGAAGGGTGAACCCACAGTGCTCGCGAGGATGTGGAGAAGCCGGAACCCTTGTGCACCGTTGGTGGGAATGTAAAACGGTTTAGCCACCGTGGGAGCTAGTTTGGCGGTCCCTCTAAAAATTAAACAGAATCATATGATTCAGCAATTCCACTTCTGGGTATATATCCCAAAGAACTGAAATCAGGGCCTCAGGAGATATTTGTACACCTACATTTATAGTGACATTGTTCACAACAGCCAAAAGGTGGAAGCAACCCAGGTGTCCATGAACAGATGAATGGATGAGCACAATGTGGACCATGCCTATATCAGAATATTATTCAGCCTTAAAAAGGAAAGAGGTTCTGACACAAGCTACAACGTGGCTGAACCTTAAGGACATGATGCTAAGTGACATAGACCAGTCACAAAGATAAATAATGTACGGTTCCCCTTAGATGGGGTACCTTGAGTAGTGAAACCCTTAGAGGCAGGAAGTAGGACGGTGGCTGCCCGGGCTGGGGGAAGGGAGTGGGGAGCTACTTTTGAATGGGTTGCAGACTTTCCGTCTGGCAAGGATGAAGAGTTCCGGAGATGGGTGGTGCTGATGCATAGCAATGTGAATGTACTTAATGTGCTAAACTGTGCATTTAAAAATCGTTAAGTTAGTAAACTTTTATGTTGTGTATGTTGTACCACAATTGAAACAAAACAAAAGAAAACAAAACTGGCTAATGTCCTACAGGGCAATGAAATCATCAATAATCTTTGGTGTTACCTTTGCTGCTGGGTGTAAATGCTTTAAGTCCTCGCTGGACTCGATCTGCATGTTACTATGTAACTTCACAGAGTCCCAGCTCTTCATGGGTGGCACACAGCCAGTGCCCGCAGGGACACACTCCCCTAGGCCACTGAGTAATGTAACCCCTGGGTGGGCTTGTGGAACAAAGGCTAAGTGACGTCAAAGGACAGACTGTCCTCCCGCGGCCTTGTTTCCAGCATGCGGACGGTTAGTATTATTGTGCAACACCACAGTCATTGATGCCATTGTTCTTTCAACTGGTCCCTGGAGGGAAGGGGCTGGGTCTCGTGTCTTCGCCACCTCCCTGGCTCTGGTTTGCGGAATGGGACGGAAAGAAAGAGCAATGTGGAGGCGCCAGCGAGGAGCCTCGGGCGTGTGTTTCTGTGTGTCCGTGGCCACGACCTTGGTGACTTTTTGATATTCGCATCCATCCAATGAGGACCTTGCCCCTGAGTCCTGGGCGCTGTGCTGGGCACTGGGAGGCGGTGGGGGTTGGGGGTCAGGGGTCAGGGGGGCGGTGCTGCCTCGCTGGGTTTCCTTCCAGCTCCCAAACGCGTGGATTCCTGTTTGGGCTCATCACCCACACGAGAAAGAAGTTGCTCAGACTGCTTCCAGAGGGATCCATGCAGACACGTAAGTGGGACGTGCAACGAGTAAATGAAAGACCTCTTTCGGGCACACGCGACAGACAGAAGTGTTTTTCTTCTCGTTGTTCTTGGAAGCACCATACTCGATGCCAAAACATCTGTGGCCCCGGCTCCCTCCCGTACCGGGAACTGCAGGTTCGTAGCTTTGCTAGAGAGGGAACGGTGGTGGTTCGCTGGCGGCGGGAGGGTCTTATCCCACAGTCGGGGATGGGAGAGGGCGGGGGTGGGGGCGGGTTCAGCGGGCCCCTAAGGGAGTCTGCAGCCTCCCAGTCTGCCTTGGGGAACAGAGCAAGTTACTGTCCTATTACGTATTCATGAGACGCTTATTGCTGTTTTCAATTAATTTCTTGACAGCTCTGGCTGCTCCTCTTCTTGTTTTTCTTAGGCGGGTCCCAGCGATGCATCGATGCATCGGGAATGTGGAATGAGCTCCCAGCTGGGATCGCGGGGAGCTCTGGCTGAAATTAACTCGAGGGAGTGCTCTGCAGGAGGCTGGCGCGGCAGGAGGCAGCCGGGGCTGCTTTTCTGGCGGGCGCTGCTGGGCCACTGCTTTCCCCATGGTGTGCAAAGTCCCCACAAGCCTTTGGAGCCAGGCTCAGCCTCATCCCAGTGTCCCTCTGTGTCCCTCGACTGTGGGTGCCACCGGCTTGCCAGCTAATCCGTCTATCTGCCCCTGCCAGCCCAGCTCGGCTCCCCACTTGCAAGCGCTCACACAGTGTTTCGGAGAGAACCTGCCCTGTCTGCACCAGGAGACCATGTACCGGACCCTCCAGCGTCAGCGCGCATTAGTCACGGCCAAGGGGGCTGCAGTCAGGCTGGCTGGAGTCCCGGCAGTGTCTGGTGGTCTCCGCTCCCTACGCCCGAGTTGGGGGTGCTTCTGGGCGCTTTGGCGGCGAGTGTGCCATGTCTGGGCTCCCCCAGGCCACCTCCCGTCCCCTCTACCTTCTCAGCTTCAGCAGAGGAAGCCAAGAATCTCTTTCCAGCACCACAACCGTCTTCTGCTGGCTGCCGAACACCCTGGCTCTGAAAACAACGACCAACTACCATGAGAGCCATAGGTGCGGCTCCCTGTCTCGGCAAGCACTGGGCGATTTAGGGAGAGGACACAGATGCCCGGGGAAAACAAGCAATTTGTCCAAGGCTGCCAGCCAGAAAGAGGGAGAATGACACTCTATCTGAGCATAGTTCTAAATAATCCCCGAGCTCAAGTGCTTTTTCAACTTCTCCTTTTCCATCACTTTATAACTATTTAAAAGTGACATTTACTGCCCTGGCCACCTGGCTCACTTGGTTGGAGCGGTGTCCTGTACACCAAGAGTTCCCTGGCTCGATTCCCGGTCAGGGCACCCACCTACCTAGGTTGCGGGTTTGATCCCGGGTTGGGGCGGGCACGGGGGGGCAACACAGCCGATGCTTCTATCGCACATCGATGTTTCTCTCTCTTCACCTAGTTTTCTGTTACAAAGAGAACACACCCTCCCAGAGACGACGTTGAAAGTGTACAAACATATGCAGACAAACAAGCCAGCAACACTAACGAATACCACCACAGCCAAGGTGGTCGGCGACTCCTGCCTGCCGGGATGAAACATTAACATTGTAGCTCCTTCCTTCTCGGCATTTTTTCTCCCTGAGGGTGTGTGCACACACATGTGCAAAACGGAATCACGTTGCCCCTTCTTTCTGGTTTCCAGCGTTTTCCACCCGACAGTTATAAACGTTTCTCCACATCAGAACATGGTCTTCGGTCCCATGCCCCGGAACACCCTCATGCAAGGCAGGCTCCGCCCTACTTTGCTTTCTCTTTGTCCAGTCGTGTGGTGCCTTTCTGGGGACCCTGAAGTCCTTTCCAGCAGATCGGGCTGGTGTGTACCCCGGGGACTTGCTTCGTGAGGGACACCCCCCCCCCCTTTGTCTGTGCATCTGTCCCGCTCTGCTCAGGGCGGCCTGTCCTCTCGTTCAAGCTCATGCTGGAGACGGAGGGACGGGGAAGGGGGCAGAGGCCACGCAGCCGCGGTTGAGCGCCCTGCCCAGAGGATGCCCCCGGAGGTGGTGTGGCTTTGGGAGACAGTTCCCAAAGCGATGTTTCACGGGCATGTACATGTGTCACGTAGACTCTGTCCAGGACGGCCAGGGAAGGGTGACCTCCCAGGAGAGGCAGGGCCTCCAGGGTTCAGCCCTGGCTTCTTCGCCAAGAGGTTAAACAAGGACACAAAAGGGCAGTTTATTCCATGCCCAGTGGGGGTGGGGAGAGCTGCATGGGTCGCACCCCTGTCCCATCACCCCCGGCCCACGGCTCCGACAGGCAGGACTGTGAGTCCTGCCGCACGACCTGCCCGGGAGGCTGGCGTCGCCACTGGAGTTCGTTTCTGTGACGGCGGCAAAGACCCACCCGGGCCTCCCACTGGGAGCTGAGGCTGTGGCTCTTATCTCACTGATGTTTTCCTGTGGAAGTGGATTACTTTGGAGCAGAGTCCCTGGTTAGAATACACGTGGCGTGAGTGCCACCGCGTTCCCGTCTGTACTTGTGACAGGCACCAGTCAGCGTCGGCTGACTTCTCCACGGGGCGGACCCCCACACGTCCCTGGACGGCCAGGGTGATCAGTCAGTCTGCAGATCGAAACCCTTCGCCTGCCCTGGGGCAGTGTACGATCACAGGAAGGGATCCGTGCCAAGTTCCCGCCGGATGGAATGTTGGGCCGGGATGGGTGTGGGTAGAAGGAGAAGGCTGAGCTTAGGAGAGCCAAGGGGGCTTTTTCTGGTCCCGCCGTTTTCCTAGTTAAGGTGAGATGTGTCTCAGTGCGCAGTGATACAGGCCACCTCCACTCCTGCCTGTGCTAGTCCAGCTTGGGACTCTTCCCACCTCTGAGCAGAACGGCTGCAAGCAGGGGCCTGGGGAGCCCTCCTCCCAAAGGGCAGGCAAGGAACAGTGTCCCTGTGCCACGCCACTGGCCCGTGCCCTCGGGTCCTGTGTCCCTCGGCCGTCCTGCTGCCCAAGTCCCTCTCCTTCAAAGAAGCCAGCTGCACCACTCCCAACCCTGCGGCTCGTGTTCCCAAGGAAAGGCGAGTTTAGTCATTAAATCCATCGTGGGGGAAAAACAAGGAAGTAATAAACACCCCTACGTTGGGGAAGGTCCCCAATCTGCCATCAAGAGGATTATTTGTTTTTAATTTAATTGCTTTTATTTCTTTTAATGAAATGTTTCAAATGCATAAAAGTGCGTGGATTAAAGGATGCCATGAAAGCCCTCAGCCACAGACTCGCTGCAGCTGCAGAAATGGGAGGATTGTCCTCGGATGAGAAGAAGAGGGCCATGTAGCTCCTGAACCGGGCAGGGGCCCCCAGGGGCTCCCCAGCGGGGTGCCGCTGCCGCCTCTTAGTGGGAAAGTGTCCGGTGCAGACTCATTACGCACATGGAGCTTTGGCTGTCAGTGTTCCCAGAGCAGCTTCCGTTTACTGCCTCGTTCAATCACCGCACTGGGGGTGAGCCCCGGCTCTGTGTCCCGACCACGGGCAGGTGCCCCCGCAGCTCCGACGCTCCGGCAGCTCCCAGTTCAGACCATCCTGACTTTTTCCCCCGAGTGTTTCCGTGGCTCATCCTGTGCGAGGCATCATGGAGCTCAGCGGCTCTGCCAAACACCATTTGGCACAACCCCCTGGTAAACACCAAACGCCACAACCCCCTGGTAAAACTTTCGGGTTTGCAAGAGCAGAGCGCAGAGGGGTGGGAGGGCACAGGCCTTGTGCATATCTTAGCTTTTCCAGGTGGGTGGGCTCCTCGGACCAGCAGACGAGAGACACAGGGGGCTGGGCTGCCTGTTAGAGGGTTGACTCACTGAGGGACTGGCTTCACCAGGGACCTGGGCTTTGCTCCACAGCCTGGTGGGCTGGGGCCTTGACCCGTCTGCAAGGACGCAAGCTGCACTTGAGGAAGCCTTGCCATAGTAATTATTATTGAAATGATCACTCCGGTGTGGCCCACGAAAGACCCTGGCAGTAGTCCCCCCCAAACCACGCCTGGCTATGCTCTTCTCTTGCTCAGAGCCCATCCAGGGGGCCCCGGTGCCTGGGGCTTGGTTAGAAGTCCATGTGTGAGGACGCAGGCCTTCCCAGAGCTCCTGCCTGCTCTCAGGCCCACTCTGGTCCCTCCTGCTTGCCCTGAATCTGTGCTGCAAACCAAACTGGACTGGGCTCGTTTCCGCACATCCCCCTGACATACTCCCCCCTCACCCCAAATGAGCTCTTTTCATTCCCAGGATGCTTTTCGACTTCTCTGCCTCTCAATCTCCTTACTCACCGGTATTGTTTTGGGCTGAGAGAGGCTGTGGGGACAGCTCTGTTACAGGGAAACTGTCACGCTTGGCCAGGTGGCTGTCCTCAAGCCCAGCACTGAGCCTCTCTGGTCAAGTGTGGTGCCCGTCACATGGACTCCCCCAGGGCACGTCCATCAAGTGGACGCAGGGGCTTGCGGCCGTGACTCAGCCCCAGGCCCTGTCTCCTACCCTGGGCTGACCTGTGCCCTCTGCTGGAGCTGCTGACCCTTCCCCCAGTTCCCAGGGGCAGGTTCCTCGGTGTCACTGAAACAACAAGGACTGAACACGCGTGGGCCGAGACGGGCCGGTGGGCAAGGGCACTCACACTTTGATGGGCGGCACATGGAAACAGTGGCCACAAGATCCTGTGACACGAACGGAAGGAAAAGTGCCAGAGGAGCCCAGCAGAGGGCGCTGTCCACCCTCCCTGGTGGCTCTTTCCCAGCTCCTTCCGTAGACCCCCCTCAACCTCCTCTGTGCCCCCCAGGCCCTCTGCTCCCACTTCTCATTCTCTAGGAAGTGGCAGCCACACCCAAGTCTCTACTTCCTACTGAGGACTCCCGGGTATTCAGCCCCAACCTCTCTCTGAGGGTCAGAGAGGTTAAGTAACTTGGCCAAGGCCACACAGCAAGGAGCAGCAGAGGAGAGGCTGTCCCTGGGACCGGGCTGTGCTTTTCCGAATCTGCGCTGTGCTCCTCAGCCCCACGCCCCACCTTCTTTTCCCTGTTCTGTGTCTCGGAGGCTGACCCTTGGGGACGGTGGCATCGATGGGGCCCAGTGCCGCTGGCTTCCCGCTGGGCTTGGCTGCTGGGGAGCTTGCAGGAGACCGGAGGAAGGATACCAGGCGTTGACACCTCTGGCACGCTCCCAGGGTGGTCCCTAGGTTGGCTGTCCCTCGGCCAAGGGTCACAGATCCTCTTGAGAAACCTCTCTCTACAAGACTCTGGCCTGCTGGCCCAGGCGACTGGCCCAGGCGACTGTCCCGCTCTGCACCACCCCTCCCCGGCCCCTGGGGCCTGGAGAGTAGAAGCCCCTTCACCCTGCAGCTACGGGCCCCAGCTTCCTGCACTGGCCCTTGTGGTTGGCCTGCACTGTGCCCACGCCTTTGTGAACCCCCCCCTCCACTGTGTTACCCCGATTTGGTTCCTATGGGCCTCCTTTCCCTCCCGCTCCGGGGTGTCTGCCCGCTCACCTGGGACTAATTAGGTCCCCGGGAGGCTGAGCCCGCCCCTTGCCTGCGGGAGCGCCCCGCCCCGCCCTGTTTGGGGTCTCTGCCACTTCAAAGACAGTGCTGGGCTCCCGCGGAGGGGGTGGCTTTGACATTTATAGGGGAACCAGCAAGTTAATGAGCCAGAGAGACTTCTGGTGCCTGGGGAATCCTCTGATGGGAAGAAGAAATCATCCCAGACAGGACCGTCCAGAGGTTTATTGGAAACATCCAGCCAAGGCCACGGACTAAACTCACGCTGCTTGGTGATGCCAGCTCGCGACTGGGCCGGAAGGGGCTGTGCGCGCGTCCTCGGAAAGGAGACCCCAGTCCCGCCGCCTCCGACACCTGAGCCCACCTGAGCAGGACGGCCGTGGGGACTGGGCTCTCCTTCCCGGAGCAGCCCCCGGGTCTTCGACAAGTCAGAGCCCACGTCCTCTGAGAAAGGGAACCCACGTGGAACGCCACAGCCCAGGTGGGAGCTTTCTCGTCAGGCAGGGCAGGGACCCCTCTGCGGGGCCTCACGAGCCAGGGGAGGTCCCCCTTCCTCCCGCACAGCCCCCGACGCACAGCGTCGGAGGACCCCTGATTTGCAGAGGAAGAAGATGAAGCCCTAAGGTGCCGCGTGGCTTCTGGCGTGGGTGTCTCCGGAAGCAGAGCCCGAGGCTAAGTCCTAGTGGCCAGTGGTTTATTCCGGATGGCAAACGAGAGAGCGGTGGGGGGAGGGGAGGCAAACAGGGAATGCGAGGGTGGAGAAAGGGCTGGAGGGAGGGGCACGTGTGTGTGCGCGTGCGCGCCAGTGAGTTTTCACCTCCGGGCACCAGGGGGCTGCGGGTCACACGGGCCAGGAGCCCGGGTGGGGACACAGATCCACCGTCCCAAGCATTTGTGGCCCTTGAAGTTCATGTGGGCGTGTGTGGCGGGATAGGAGACTAAACCTAGGGCGTGGCCTCGTTTAAGAGATGGAGGGGGACAGGGGAACCCCCGGACGGTATCCTGGGAGGATGTAGAGAAGGAGTGGGCGTCTCTGTCAAAGACCGCCGCGGTGCAACGGGCTGAGGGTTTACTGGGCTGTCGGCCTGGAGGAGGGCGGATCAGCTCAGAGGGAGAGGCGGCACTGGCGTGGTGGGGACAGAAGCCGGCCCGGAGTGGGCGTGGGGGCAGTAGGAGAACAGGGCTGCACTCTACCTTTCTAGAAACTTACTGGGCAAGGAAGGCAGGGAATGAAGGAGAGACGCGGGGGTCCAGCCCAGAGGGAGGCGCGGGCAGAGACCCTTCGCTTCCTCGCACAACCAGGAGGAGGATGACAACCGATCTAAAATCAATAAACAACCAGGGGCACCAGAAAATCAAACTGCACGGAACTCCGACAACCAAGGAATTAAAGAAAAAAGTCAACCAGAACCACCGGACCGGTGCGCGAAGACAAAGAAGTATGGCCCCCATGAAGGAACACAGCAACACCTGAGAACTAAGCGATGAGGAGATTGCCGACCCGTCTGACCGAGCATTTACAGCCCTGGTGATCAAACGCTCACAGAGCTGATGGAGCTTGGTCGAAAAATGAAAGAACAAATGAAAGATACCCACGATGAAATAAAGCAAAATATTCAGGGAACCAACAGTGACAAGAAGGAAACCAGGACTCAAAGCAACGGTTTGGAGCAAAAGGGAAAAATAAATATCTAACAGGATCAGAACAAAGAAACAAGAATCCAAAAAAATGAGGATAGGCTGTGGATCCTCTGAGACAACCTGGAACGTTCCAACATCCGAATTATAGGGGTGCCGGAAGGAAAAGAGCAGCAGGAAATTGAAACCTTATTTGAACAAAAAATGAAGGAGACCTTCCCCAATCTGGCAAAGGAAATAGACTTCCAGGAAGCCCAGAGAGTCCCAAAGAAGTTGGACCCAAAGAGGAACACACCAAGGCACATCGTCATTGAGTTACCCAAGATTAAAGACAAAGAGAAAATCCTAAAAGCAGCAAGAGAAAAGGAGGCAGGTACCTACAAAGGAGTTCCCATAAGGCTATCAGATGATTTCTCAAAAGAAATCTTGCAGGCAAGAAGGGGCTGGAAAGAAGTATTTGAAGTCATGAAAGGCAAGGACCTACATTCAAAATTACTCTCTCCAGCAAAAATATCATTTAGAATGGAAGGGCAGATAAAGTGCTTCCCAGATAAGGTCAAGTTAAAGGAGTTCATCATCACTGAGTCCTTATTATATGAAACGTTAAAGGGACTTACCTAAGAAGAAGAAGATAAAAAATATGAACAATAAATGACAACAAACTCACAACTATCAACAAATGAACCTAAAAAATAGAAGAAAAACAACAAAAACAAAAACTAAGCAAATAGCTAGAACAGGAACAGAATCAGAGAAATGGACATTACACAGAGGGAGGGCGGGGGAAGGGAGGAATGGGGGGAAGGTACAGGGAAGCAGCATAATTAGTAGGCATAAAATAGACGGGAGAGATAAAAAAATGGTACAGGAAACAGAGGACTCAAAGAACTTATATGTACAACCCATGGACATGAACTAAAGGGGGGATGCTGGAGGGTTGGGGGCCAGGATGGAGGAGGGATAAAGAGAGGAAAAATTGGGAAAACTGTAATACAAAGCATAATCAATACAAATACTTAGAACAAAACAAAAAGAATGTGACTGCAAAGGATATTTCCGCAGACGAATAGATATGTTTCAGCTTACTGTACAAAAAAATAATTTTGTCTTAAAGTAAAAAATACCTGGTTGCGTCAGAATAAAAATGATAGTAGTAGGCAAAAAGAAACAGGAGAGGCACGGGAAAACGGTCACGCCGAGCGGAAGGAGTTGCTCTGAGCGGAGAGCTTGCTGGGCTGGGGCTGTCCGGGGCCCGCGCCTGCCGGGGTTTGCCCTGTGCCCACGAGTGGCCCCTGCTCACCACACACACACGGGTGCACAAGCACACACACACGTGTGTGCACACAAACAGCGCTGGGGAAGGGTGGCACCGGCACGACCCGCCGCCGAGAAGGAGGCCCGGGCCCTCCGCCCAGCACTCCGCTCTTCTCGCCAGCTTGCTCCTCCCGCCAGGGACGTGGCGCCTCCTTGGCACCACGTTCCCCCACTTTTCCCGGCTCGGCCTCTGACTTCTGACGTCCTTCCTCCCTCTGCTTAGCCCTGGGCCCCCCCTCTCTCCCTTTCTGCACGAGGCCTGTGCCTGCCAGCTGGAGAGGAACGCTGACCTGGCCGGCCGGCGTGGCTGACACCCTCCCGTACGCAGGCGCAGGGGGCTCTCCGCTCAGGAGAGAAACTGAACCCACTAACTGTGAGCTCGGGGGGTGTTTGCTTCACTGAGTTACTGGGTACAGACTCCCTAAAGCTCCCTAGAGTCTCCTCTGGGGTTTCCACTGAGTCACCGTCTACCCCTTGCCTTCCTCTGGCTAAACCGGCCTGTCCTCGGGCGCCGGCGTTTGGGAGAGAGAAGAGGCTCCCAGAGAGGGTTCTTGGTTCCGTCCGCAGCGGGGCCTCTTGCCTCCATCCTTCCGGCCGCTGCGTGGGACAGCCCCGGCCGGCAAGGGCAGGGGCAGCATGGGAGGTGGGGGATGGGTGCCGAGAAGCCGCTGTGGGCTGGCACCGTCTGGTGGAAGGGTCTCTGTGGGAGGTGGGCGGTCTGTCCCCAGAAGCCTGGGAGCATCCCTAGGCGCTGCCTTCTCTGGCCCTAGCAGGGGTGGGGGTGGAGGGAGTGAGGGTCAGGAGGGTGGGGCTGCTGACTTCTGTAGTTTGCCCGGCTCTGCCAGTCCTGGGGGGACTGTGCAGGCTCATCACTGTGAACGCCACTTCCCAGCAGGATTTTGTGTTAAGGCAGACGGGCCCATCTTCTTTTTTTATTAAAAAGTGCCAATAGGTCACCAACCAGCAACGTACCAGGCGTTGTGCTAAGCGCTTGCCCCTGCATCACCACACTCAGGTCTCCTCGGCAGCCAGAGATCCTTTCAAAGTGCAGATCACATCCTGCCCCACCCCAGCCACCAGCTGGAGAACTAGGCCCGCCTCCCCCATCACGCCTGGCTGGCGGGGTATGGCCCCCCTCCACCCACCATCCCTGCCTGCCCCTCCCCTGCTCGCCACGCCCTGTTGCTCCTGGCGCTGCCCCTGCCACAGGGCCTTTGCACGGGTTCTTCTCCCAGGCTCCGCCCAGCTCACTCCCTTGCTTTGTCAGG
Source organism: Phyllostomus discolor (assembly GCF_004126475.2). Taxonomy (NCBI): domain Eukaryota; kingdom Metazoa; phylum Chordata; class Mammalia; order Chiroptera; family Phyllostomidae; genus Phyllostomus; species Phyllostomus discolor. The sequence goes on from NC_040916.2 coordinate 36,646,685, forward strand.
CCTTTGACAGTGTCTCCTCAGACAGGCCTCACCTCATGTAAAATGTCACCCGTCATCACGCTCTGTGTCTTCCCTGCCTTTGTCTCCAACAGCGCCCAGCACACCCCGAATCAAAGCTGCACGAAGGCGGGGCCTGGTTTGGCTCACAGCTCCACTTCCGGGACCAGGGATGGTGCCTCGGATGGAACGGCCACCACGAAATGGTGAATGAATGAGTATGTGGGTGGGTGCTCATAATGCCTCGTGCTGTTGGTGCCACGATTCCGCCCAGGTCACAGATGAGGAAACTGAGGCCGAGTGAGGTTGACCCTGTCCTCAGGGGCATGGAGCCAGAGAGCCAGGTGGGATCGGAAGGCACAGTGCCTGCCTGTGGGTCCGGCTCTCTCTGCACTCGAAGCCGCGTCCCCACGTGGGAGCCCTCTTCCCCAGGCGCTCCAGACAAATGCATTTTGTGGCTGAACCCGTGTGGCAGACACCGCAAACTGGGTTTCTCCACTTGCTGTTTCCAATGCTTGTTGCACCTGAAAGGCCCTGAAAAGTCCTGCGGGAAAAACCTTGGCTGGACTCGGGGAATCAGTGTGTCCAGAAGCTCTGACCGCGGGTCTTTGTTTACTTATCAGCGTGGGTAGCGCCTGTGAACACGTCACAGGAGGGGCCTCCGGAAATCACGGCGTGTGTCCTTGTGGAGAGGAGGCAGGTGAAGGGTCCTGGGACCTCTCTGGGTCGTCCCGCAGGGGGAGGGCCAGGACCAGGGGCCCAGAGTCAGGCCCCACCGTGTTTGCTCGCCCACCCACTGCTCGCCCCAGACACAGGGAGGCAGCAGCGTGGCTCCTGGCACCTCTGGCCACAGCCCGGCACCGACCTGCGGGCTGGCTCACCTTCCGCCCTTTGGTTTCTGGACCCAGGGACACTTGGTGTTTGTCCCGAGTCTGTTAGAGGGCAATTTGTCAGGCATGCTGCCCAGACCACTCGTCCTTGTTTCTCACTGTCTCCTGTCTCCCCACCGGCACTGGAACCTTCTAGAAGGGCACTGCCTCATGTATGTGTGTCCCCCCAGCGGTTTACACTCTGCCGAGCCGGCCGTAGCTGCCCAGACAGTCCCCAGTGGCTCTGGTGCAGAGGTGCGGGATTGATGATCCTGTTCGCTGCATGGTTTGGTGGGGGCAAGGATGGATGGCGAGGCTGCAACCCCCTTCATTCTCGACCAGAGTCCTTCCCCTGCCCCAGCAGACAGGGGCGCCCCGGAGGCGGAGGGGCCAGCAGCGGCAGGGCGTCCGAGACAGCCTGGTTCAGCGGGATTTGGGAGGCACAGAGCACAGGCCCTGGCGCATCCATTTGTCTTGGTGTTGATGGTGATTTGATGTCATTAGGGATTCAGGTCTCATCTCGGCGTCTGAGATCATCTGGGGATGGGGAAGGGAGGAGAGGAGCAGGCGTCCACAGGCAGCCTGGATCCGGCCGGATAAATCTGGGAGGGGAGGTGCCCAGAGCCAGGCCCTGCTGGTGGGCGGGCGAGGCTGAGCCGCAGAGAGCCAGAGGCAGCGGAGTGGACGGTCACCATGAGAGGGGCCATGCAGGTCTCGGTCATGCTGCTGCTGGTGGCGGTGTCCGACTGTGCCGTGATCACCGGGGTGAGTGGGCTGGCGTTTCCCGGGGTTCTGGAGGGCATCAGGGTCGCCGGGGGAGCGAGCCGGGAACTGCCGGGGGCCAACCAAGGGGAAGGGGGCTGAGCCGTCCCCCTGCCAGCACTCCCGAGGCTCACACGCGTTCCCCATTACTCAGGCCTGGCCCTGCTGAGCGCGTGTGCTCGGCAGAAGCCGTGTGGAAATCAAACCCTGTGTTCTGTGTCCTCGGAGAGCGCTGGAAATTCTGTCGTCTGGGCCTTTGGTGACTGGAAGATTCCTGTTTGGTGTAATGCACCCTTAGAAAATGGATCAGCGTCTTTTAATTTGTCTTCTGTGCAAATTTGGGTTTTTGCATACAGCCGGGGCCACGTGTCAAGTTCAACTCACCTGGCGGCGCGTTGGCCTCACTGAAGGCAGGGACCTTGTTAGCGTGTGCCGGGCGCTGTCAGCCTCTGCTTTCCCTGCTCTCACGGCGGCCGTCCCGAAGCTCTCCCTCCCTCCCTCCCTGCACCCGTGTCCTCACTCTGTGCCCAGGTCTGGTGGGAACAGGGGCAGCTCCACAGTGGGCTGAGCGCGCCCAGAAGCAAGTGTGGGCCCCCCCGGAGCAGCGCGCCTCACCGAGGGGGGTGTGTGCACCGGCCCCCTGCACACGTTAGTGCCCCAGACACGCAGGTGGCGAGTCTCTCCCAGAAGCGTGGCTTTCCTTGGGGCTGCCCTCGGAGGGGCGCGCGCTGTGTCGCAGCGGCGGGACGTTCTCGGTCCAAAAGAAAGCGACAGTGGACCGGAGAGCGTTGCAGGTGAAAGCCACTAGGACGGGAAGGGAAATGCACTGGCATTTCCACCTTCTCCCACGTTCCTCCTGGAGAGTGACACCGCGGGGAAGTGCCCGAGGGCCCCTGGAGTCAGGTCGGTTTCCCTGGTGAGAGGAAGGAGAGCCCCTGTCTTCTCCTGGTTAAAGGACAGAGGCTGAGTTTCAAAGGGCAGATGCGAAAGGCGAGTGGATGCTTTGGAGACCCAGAGCGGAGATAAAATTGCTTGCGCAGAATCTTTCCTAGCGAAGCAAACCCCGCAGCCTGGCCTCCTGCTGGGCGTCGCAGACCGGGAGGGGGAGTCAGAGGGGAGGAGCCGGGTCCCTCTGCCGAGGGGGTGGGGGTCGAGGGTTGACCCCAAGCCCAGGTCACCTCACGCTGTGAGCTCTGGCGTCTGGCCCAGAGCGGAGGCAGGAGGCAGGTGTGAGAGAGGCGGGAAGTGCCCTCCTTCGAGTCCTCGTTTTGAGAAGCACCGTGAGGGAGAAACCAGGCGAAGAGGACATTTGTGACAGAGGTGACATGGGAGCAGAGGGCGGAACCTGTGCTGAAGGCAGGACCCCACCCCCCCAGCCCCACACCCCCTGTCTGACTCTCGGTGAGGGGCTGGTTTCCACCATCCACACTCCTCTGCCTCCCAGGCCAACCCCGTCCCAAATTCAGGCCTGGGCGGCCCTTCCCCCCGGAGTGGGACAGTGACTCCCCGCCTCTGGGGGGAGGGTCGGGTGGGGTCTACTCGGCCCTGATCCTGAGCTCTCAGGGGCCCTCTGGTGTGTGAGACATTCGCTCACTGGCCCGGGGACCAGCACGGCCAGGTGCTGGCCACCTGCAGCTCCTCAGGGTGACAAGCTGTGCACACCCCCACACCGCTCCCGGGGCTGAGCAGGCGGGCAGTGCCTAGGTCCTGCCACCTGCCTTGGGCAGCAGGGGGTGCCCCGAGGCCTGTAGTTGTGGGGTTCGGCGGGGGGGAGAGCAAACCCACGCTGAGCTCTGCACGCAGCCACACAAAGCTGCAGAGCTCTGGAGGCAGAGGGGTCGAGGGGTCCCATGCTTCTCTGCCGTGGCCCCGCTGAGTCAGGGGCCGTCCTGTTTAAAGGGGGCTCACGGGGCCTTCTTCACAAACGGCCCGTTCCAGGCACTCACAGGGCCACTCAGCCCCGACCTGGGGGCCTTGCCCAGAGGGGTTCACTCCTGTCGAGGGGGGAGGTAGCTGCTCTGGGGGCAGCCTCAGGTGGAGCCGGGCTTCCGGTGAGAGTGCGGGACACCAACGTGGGGAGTATAGGCACCCACTGGGCGCTGCTGGGTCCAGGGAAACTCAGCACCAACCCCCTGGGAACCCAGGCCCTCAGGGCCTCTCCCAGGCCCCACGAACGTGAGCTAGTTCAATCCCAGCAGTATGGACTGTGCCCGAGGAGCTGTCTCCTAACCTCTGGACGTGTGCGAAGGGGAGGGCTCTCCCTGCTGAGCGGCCTGGAAGGAGCTTTTGGACGGATGGGGGGTAGGGGGGGTCCTCAGATCCAGGTTTGAGGCCCCACCCAGCCTCCCGCTGCAGGGGGATCCGGAGCAATAATGCAAGGTCCCAGGTGACCTGTGGGGCTTGGGGGGTGCCGCTCTCAGCGCCTCCCCCAGTAGTAGTATTTGGATGTTCTTTTTGCTCTGGTTTTTCTTGGGTGACCTGAATGGCCCCTTTGTCGCCCCCTGCAGGCCTGTGAGCGCGACGTCCAGTGTGGAGCGGGCACCTGCTGTGCCATCAGCCTGTGGCTCCGGGGCCTGCGGATGTGCACCCCGCTGGGCCGGGAAGGAGAGGAGTGCCACCCGGGGAGCCGCAAGGTGCTGCAGGGGCCTGCTGGGGCCGTGGTCAGGGAGACAGAGCGGGGCTGGAGCCCCTCTTCCCACCGAGTGCTTTAGCTTTCTCAAGCCTCTTCACAACCTTAGGTGGAAGGCTCTGTGATTAACCTGTTTTACAGAGAGTAAAGTTGAGGCACAGAGAGGCTAAATAACGTGTCAGTTGTCACACAGCTGGTAAGTGGCAGGGCTGGGATTTGAACCCACGCCGTTGGACACTATGCTCTTCACCGCTCCTATTTAACTCCCTTGGTGGCTGAGCACTCCTCTGGGTGTGGGTCCCAGTGCAGACACAGCGTGGGTCCTCTCCAGCTGCCCCCCAGCCCCAGCGCAGTGTCGCACACATAGCGGACGGATCACAAGTGATGTTCAATCCAGGAAGGCGTGTGTGAGTGTGTGCACACGTGTGTGCCAGGTCAGCGAGGGCAGACACCGTTGGGGGCTGTGGGGTTGTAGGGTCAGGGGTGAGCAGCATTGTGCTGTGGCTGATCCTATAGCCTCTGGTTCAAATCCTGGCTCCTCCAAAAGTTAGCTGTGTCATCTTGGCACGCTGCCTGGCCACTCTGTGCCTCAGTTTGCCCCTCTGCCGTGGCTGTCCCTTTGGGCTGGGGTGGGGGTGATGAGACAGCGGTCAGGGCTGGCACCCGTGTCCCTTTGGTGAGGGCACCCCCCTCCTCTTCCTCTCTCTGCAGATCCCCTTCTTCAGGAAGCGCCAGCACCACACCTGCCCCTGCCTGCCCAACCTGCTGTGCTCGCGGTACCTGGGCGGCAGGTACCGCTGCTCCGCAGACTTGAAGAACATCAACTTTTGAGCTCGTCTGGCCTCAGGATGCCCACCAGCCTTCTTGCTGATGCCACCAGGATGGTCTCTTACATACTTTTGCTTTATTTCTGCCACGTGGCCCGTCCCTGCCACCCCCAGCTGCCCGCATTGCCACTCCCGTCACCGCTTACCTCGATCCCTCCCGCCCGGCACATACTCACCCAGTGACCTGGTTCCCTGCGCTGGCCCAAGGGTGTCCCAGCCCTGGCTGTGGCCCTGGAGGTGGCCTGACTGGTTCTCTGTTCTCCGTTGCTCAGGCGGCCAGAGGGGCTTAAGGAACAGGAAGGTGCTCCCTCCCGTGTCCTTGCCCCACCTGCCCTCTGCTCCTCAGAGTTGACACGTCCTCTCGGGTCTTGCTTCTCTCCTCCTCGCACGTGCTCTCCCGCTCAAGCCCGTCCCAACACAGGCCTGGGGTGCCCACTCATCCTGGCTGGAGCCTCATCCGGCCGGTCCTGAAGCCTGTGGGGGTCGCCCTGCGGTCATCTTCCTTTGACCGACTGGCTCCGCAGTTTTGGGTCACAGGCCGGAAGTCAGCCCTGCCCGGAGGGGAGTGGACGGTGACCTCAGTGACCTCAAGGAGGATGTGAAGAGCCAGGGAATTTGGGCCTCCCCCCCATGCCAGAATCGCAGGGCCTCCAAGGTCCCTGCGTACACACTTTGCCAGTGAACAGGGACGTCCCCAATTCCCACGACCCCCCAAGAGGCAATGGTGGGGTTTAATGTAATCCGCATTTTAGGAGGTAATTAGGGAGTTGCTTTAAACAGCCCCTTTCCAAGGCTCAGCCCCTGGGAGCAGGTCTGGGGGGAGGGGAGGAGGGGAGGGGGAGGGCCAGCTGCCAGCAGGGCCCCGCATCCAGGGAAGGTGTCTAGCTCTGGGAAGCAAGGGCACCTGAAGTCCGTAGCCATCTGTCCAGGAGCTGTGTCACAGGCACCCACGCTCTTCTGCACCCCCTGCCCCACTGAGCACCTCCCATCCGGACCCGGCTCCCTGGGGACAGGGCGGTGACGCCACATGCTGTGTGCCCCGGCCTGCTGGGTGCAGAATAAAAGTGTGAACGAGGGGTGTGTGGCTGTGGTGTCCCTGCTGTGCCCGAGCGGGGCCTTGGGGGCAGGCCGGGCTGTGTCCAGGCGGGGGACAGGAGCCACCTGGACCTCCTCCCAGCTAGGACGGTTTCTTGGAAAGTGGATGTGTCGCTATAAAAAGAATCTACTGACAAGTAGAATATTTCCATAATAAAAATGCATCTTAGAAGAATTAAATTAAATTAGGATTGGGTAAAACGGACAGCCCTCAAGATGCAGGTCTTTTAGGACTGAGCCTCCCCATTCACCCCAATCCTCTCTCTCCAATTGCTGGAGTCTGGTGCCATCTAGTGGCTAAAGTGGGGATGGCACAAAAAAGCTACACAAAAAAATGGAAGCTTCAGAAGGACGCCGCCTTCCCAGAGCAGATGGGGACCAGGCCCCAGATAACCCGGAGAGTTAGACTCACTCAGAGGTTTAGAGGGGCAATGCATCCACCTGTGGGAAGAGGACCGCCATTCTAAGGAGCGCAGGAGAAAGGCTTAATTGCCCCTTTGGGTCCTGCCCCAGCCTGGGAACTTCTTAGAAGCCACTGTCACCTTCCCTTGAGACACCTGTCATCCCCCCCAGGATTAGGAAAGTGTGAGGTGGGCAGGGTCAGACAAGGGCGTTTGGGTGTCCCTCCCCATCTATCTGTGTGCTGGTTCTGTGTTAGTTTCCATCCAACCCTCCCCTGCCGCCGAGTATCCAAGTTCAAGGTCAGCCTAGATTTTAATTTCTCCCACGACCCCTTCTTCCTGAGCTCCACGCAACGGCACATTCCTTAGGCACAAAAAGTGGGACCAAGCACCCACTGGTCCCACTAAGTGGACAACACTATGCTGAACAGCCAACCCCCCAAGACCCCGTCCTGTCTGATTCGTTTTGCGTGAAAGGTCCACGATAGGCAGACCCGTGGAGACAGAAAGCAGCTTGGTTGTTGCCCCGGGCCGAGGGTGGGAACACGGACCAGTAGGGGGCGCTGGGTTTCTCTCTGGGGCGGCAGCCATGCTCTAAAACCGTGTCTAAGTCCTAAAGACGGCGGCGTCACCCGTGTTAAATGGGTGACTTGGGACGCAATGCAAATTATATCATAATAAAGCTATTTAGAGAAATGAATGTGACAACCCACACATTGAAAAACATGCTCCCCAGGGTCAGCTGGCAGGGCGAGGCCAGTGCCCCCAGGCTGGAGGGAAGGCGGCCTGAGGCTGGGCTCTGCCTCAGGGCCGGACACAGCGGCCCGTCTGTACTGGAACCAGGGCTCGGCTCCGGCGGCTTGGGGCTGCCAGGCACCCGCGGGGGGCGGGGGGGCTCGGGTCTGGGCACCACAGGGCGGAGGCATTGCGGGCTGGCAAAGGGCTGGGGTCCCCTCTCCTTCACCCGCCCCTGACTCGGTGGGGTGGGGAGAGGGATGGGCCACAGACGGCATTTGCCCTGTGCGGTCTTCTCCACCAGCCAACGTGAATGGCACCTTACTTAACCCATTTCCGTTTATTGTGACAGCATCTTAAAATGTGTGTGGGCTGGCCCTGGCCGGGGAGCTCAGTTGGTGGGAGTGTCATGGCCCCATACACTGAAAGGTCTCGGGTTCCATCCCCAGTCGGGGTGTGTACGGGAGGCAACAGATCGATGTTTTTTTGTTTCTCTCTTCCTCTCTCTCTAAAAAAAAAAATCAATGCAAACACATTCTTGGGTGAGGATTAAAAAAAAAATTGGGCAGCTGGCTGCACTCAGAGCCCATGGAGCTGCACCTGCGACCTCACAGGTGCGTGCGGGAGGCAGGCGACATGTCTCCTGCAAAGACGCTTTTAATTGTTCCTTGGGGGGGCACTGCCCACGCTGGCGGGGGCGGAGAAGTCCCTGTGGTAGCCCCCGAGGGCTGTGTGGGTCTCTTTCAGAACTGTGCCCCGAACTGGTGACCCTGGGGAGGAGTAAGGTTGCACGACACACCAGCCCCTCCGTGTTCCAACCGCCTCAGCCCCCGAGGCTCCTCTCGACCTTGACAAGCTGCTACTGTGACCTTCCACTCACAGTTTATAAAGAGGGGGCCCAGGGGAGCCTGCGGCCAGCCACAAGCCCGGGAGAACCATGCTGGGGCCTTAGGAAGACCACTTGGCCCAGGCCGTGGAGGAATGGCGTTCTGTCCAGAAAATTCTTTTGTGTCTCAGCCCTTGCCTACTTGGAAGGCTCCGCACATTTTTACCGTAAGAGGCTGTGAGCAAAGTTCGGACTGAGACAAGACATAGGGGGGGCTGTGACATTCCATCACAAACCAGCCCGAAAACCAAGCGAACACGTGTGTCAGGTGGCAGCGTGACATAGTTCTGTCATTTTGCATTTTGCTCGGTTGACATTTCTCTCGGAATGAGCAGCAAAGCCACCCTGGCGATGTTTTCCCACGGGCTGGGGGCCTGGTGGTGAACACCTTTACGAGGTAGGGACTTTGACCAAGTGACTGAACCCCTCTGCCTCAGTTTCCCCACCTGTAAAATGGCGCTAATAACCATAGTACCTGCTCCCCGGGGTTGCTGTGAGTTAGTGCATGCGAAGTGCTTAGGATGGGCCCAGCACACACGAGATCCATGGGAATGACTGGTACTTTTTTTGTTTATTTATGAAGACATCCAGGGCAGTCGGCACTGGGGGTCCTGGGCTGCTGGGAACTGGCTCCTACGCCAGCGTCACCTGGAGTCACCTCCACAGCGGGGTGGCCTGACCCAGCTGCCGGGAAGGGGTGAAACCCCCCACCTGGTGGGGCTTCGAGTGCCCCGCACTCACACTGGGTGGGAAGAAGATTGCCGCGAGTCCAGCCTGTGTTCTGTGATCACCAGGATGTTCGGAAGCACAGTTCACGCAGGCAAAGCTCCAGAACAACTCCGTCTGGGAACACAGATGCGCCAGTCTTATCGAGGTGCGTCTGGACCCCTTGCTTGAACACTCGAGTCGCCGTATCATAGTGAGGTGCAAATGTGTGCTCACGATCTTAATCCTGCGCTATTCAGTTTCTTTGTCTAGCAAAAGCAGGGGAGTGGGCTCTGAATTCTCTCCTAGCTCTTCTTGGGTTGTGTTCAGATTAAACCTGCCAAAGTGTGAGTGTCCCCTGAGATGGACGTCACCAGGACTGGTGGCTGTCCCCCTCCCCCGAGCGGGAAGTCCCAGGAAGCCCCAGGAACTCCCATTTCCAGACTGTCCAGAGGAGCACCGGAGGGAGGGGTTAGGGGGCTGAGTCCTGCAGTCCGATTCAGCAGGGCTTGGAAAGAGCCCTTCCCAGCTGTGGCAGATACAGGTGGTCTCCCCCCGCCCCCCGCCTCCCTGGAGAAACATGGGACTACCCATCCACCCCCAGCTCCAGAGGAAATCAATTAAACAGAGAATAAAAATTCTAACTTTCTTTCCAAGAGGCAGAGAGGTTAGTTCCCATCAGAAAGCGCCCCAGAAGACTTCTGGCCAAGATGGAGGTGCAGGTAGACCCACCGTGCCTCCTCGCACAACTCAAAGAAGGGCAACGACAAATTTAAAAACAAAAAACAACCAGAACTGCCAGAAAATTGAACTGTATGGAAGCCCGACAACCAAGGAGTCAAGAAGAAACACTCACTCAGGCCAGTAGGAGGGGCAGGGTAGCTGGGCAGAGAGGATTCCCAGCAAGGCGGCAGCTGGAGGGGAGGCAAAGCATCGCAGCACCTGGGTTGCTCCGCCCTGGTGAACACCTAAGGCCCCGCCCCTTACTACGTAACAGGTGCTCGGAGACAAAAAAAAAAAAAAAAAAAAACCTAAATGAAAGAACAGATCGAAGCTCCAGAAAAAAATACAACTAAGCAACAAAGAGATAGCCAACCTATCAGACCCACAGTTCATAACACTGGTAATCAGGATGCTCACAGAATTGGTTCAATATGGTTGCAAATTAGAGGAAAAGATGAAGGCTATGAAAAGTGAAATAAAGGAAAATGTACAGGGAACCAACAGTGATGGGAAGGAAACTTGGACTCAAATTAATGGTTTAGAGCAGAAGGAAGAAATAAACATTCAGCCAGAACAGAATGAAGAAACAAGAATTCAAAAAAAAAAAAAAAACCCGAGGAGAGGCTTAGGAACTTCCAGAACAACTTTAAACATTCCAACATCAAAATCACAGGGGTTTCAGAAGGAGAAGAGGAAGAGCAAGAAATTGAAGACTCATTTGAACAAATAATGAAGGATAACTTCCCCATTCTGGCAAAGGAAATAGACTTCCAGGAAGTCCAGGAAGCCCAGAGAGTCCCAAAGAAGTTGGGTTCAAGGAGAAACACACCAAGGCACATCATAATTACATTAGCCAAGATTAAAAATAAGGAGAGAATCTTAAAAGCAGCAAGAGAAAAGGAGAGTAACCTACAAAGGAGTTCCCATAAGACTATCTGCTGATTTCTCAAAAGAAACCTTACAGGCAAGAAGGGGCTGGAAAGAAGTATTCCAAGTCATGAAAGGCAAGGACCTACATCCAAGATTGCTCTATCCAGCAAAGCTTTCATTTAGAATGGAAGGGTAGATAAAGTGCTTCCCAGATAAGGTCAAGTTAAAGGAGTTCGTCATCACCAAGCCCTTATTATATGAAATGTTAAAGGTACTTATTTAAGAAAAGGAAGATAAAAAATATGAACAGTAAAATGACAACAATCTCATAGTTATTAAAATGACAACAAACAGTTATTAACAACTGAACATAAAAAAACCCCTAAACAACAACTAGAACAGGAACAAAATCACAGAAATGGAGATCACATGGAGGGTCTATCAGCAGGGGGAGTGGGAGGGGAAGAATGGAGGAAAATGTGCAGGGAATAAGTAGCATAAATGTTAGAAAATAGACAGGGGAGGTTAAGATTAGTATGGGAAATGGAGAAGCCAAAGAACTTACATGTACCATCAACAGACATGAATGAAAGGGGGGGATGCATGTTGGAGGGGTGTGCAAGGTGGAGGGGAATAAAGGGGGAATAATGGGACAACTGTAATAGCATAAATATATATATATATATTTTAAACAATTTTTAAAAAGATTTTATTTATTCATTTTTAGGGAGGGAAGGGAGGGAGATAGAGAGAGAGAGAGAGAGAAACATCAATGTGCGGTTGCTGGGGGTTATGGCCTGCAACCCAGGAATGTACCCTGGCTGGGAATCGAACCTGGGACACTTTGGTTCCCAGCCCGCGCTCAATCCACTGAGCTACACCAGCCAGGGGAGCATAAATATATTTAATAAAAGAAAGTGCTCCAGTCAAGCTAGAGTGTGCCCTTAATGTTAAAACAAGGACTAGCAAGACAGGAGAAGGGGGGCACTGGGGGGAGGGTGGCAGGCGGAAGGGGGCGTGTGGCTGAGCCTGGGTCTGCGTCCAGCAAGGATTCGGTCTCAAGGGGGGGATGGCTGCCCCGAATGCACCTCAGTCACCGAAGTGGCAAAGTGGACAAAGGTTACAAAGGGAGGGGTGACCGTGCTGGAGAGGAGAAGGCCCCTCTTGGGGACTGTCATTTCCGCTCACAGAAGGCCGGCACCTGGCCCAGCAGCTGGGGGCTGGAGAGCCCCGCAGGTGAGGAGGCCGCCCCGGCCGCCCGAGGCCCCAGTCAGGAGGCAGACACGTGTCCAGTGGGCCCCAGCTCCCACGTGGGGCCCAGCTGGGGTGCTCGGTGCCTGGAGGGGGTGTTAGGGAGTCGAGGCTGCAGAGAAGGGGGCCCATGCCCCTGGGCCAGGGGCTGGCCCGCGCTGCCTGGGGCCTGCTGGGGCGGGTGAACTGGCGAGGAGCCCCGAGGGCAGAAGCAGCCCGCAGCTCCCTCCCAGGGTGAGGGAAGGGAGTCAGACAGTGAGAGCTCTCCCTGCCAGGCTTGGCCCTCCGGGTCTCCTTAACCCCAGCGGAGGGACACTGAGCAGAGGCCCCAGAGGTGGGGTCAGAGGGAGGAGCCACGAGTGTTCTCGGGCAGCTGAGCCCTTGGGGGGCCGGGTCCCAGCAGGGCCGCTGAGCCCCAGCTGGGGTGTGGTGGGCGTGCAGGCCCCCCCCCCCCCCGGCTTCTGCTGCATGCTTGGGTGGGCCAGATCGGCCGGGCTCTCACTGGCAAGGCGTCTGTAGGTGCCTCTGACCGTGGGGAGGGAAGGCTGCCTGGGGGCCACTTCCACCCCAACAGCTGACACCCTCCAGGAGCCCCGGATGGGGGAGACCCGTGGACACAGCCTAACAGCACAGTGAGTGGGTCCTCGGGGGCTTCACTGTGCCGCCCCAGAGACACCCGGAGCCCTTGGGGGCTGGGGACCATCAGATATGGGGCTGGCCTCCTTCCTAGACGCTGCCCTCCCACGCCCCACCTGCCTTCCCCCCTCCATGGTGGCTCTGTCCTCTCCTTGCCCTCTGCCTGGTGGCCCAGCCCCTCCCTGTGGCCCTGGGAACAAAGGTTCAGGTTCTCAGCTCCCTGAGGCTCCGGCAGCTCTCAGTCTGTTTCGCATCTCATACGTGGGGACACTGACCCTGCCACCTATGGGGTTGTCATGAGGGGTACCCCTCACACTGCTTCCCCAGCCTTCCCTGGTCGTGGGCGCCGCCTGGGTGCTTGTTAGGCACCCACAGGCCTGTCCCCCACCCCAGAGCTGCTGGATCCTAATGGCTGGAGAGGGGGCCTGGCACGCTGTCTTTTTTTTTAAAAAATATGTTATGCTCCTCCCCAAACGGACTGCGCAGGACCTCACTGCACAGTGCAGCCTTCTTCCTGCCGTAACCCGACCCACAGAGTCCCTCTGTTTATTTCAAGGTGAAGATTTTAACTCGGGCTATTTATAATTCCCGCCGCCCTGCGGGTGTTAGTTTCAAAAGCCTCACGCCAGATGTCGACTTGGAAGTTGAGAAGGAGACAAACGTTCTCATAAATTAATGTTGCCAGTGATCAACACTTGATATTTTTAACACACATTCATCTCAGAGGGAAAAAAATCCTCTGATTCGAGGCTGCGTTTGTGCATTCCTCCCCTTGGCGAGGGACCACTGAGATCTTTGGGTGTGGCTGCAGGCGGAGGTCCGATGGGAGGAGATGAGTGGGTCCTGAGTCGGAAGCTCTCGTGGGCGTCCAGCTCTTCCTTCCCTCCGTCCATCCTTCTCCGTGTACCTCGGACTCCCGTCCCCGTGGTCCAGGCCAGATCAGGGCCTGGGAGCCAGACTTTCTTCTCGGCTCTGCCGATAGGTGAAGTGGCTCCTGCCGGAGACCACCACTAGGGGGCATACTGGAGCACGCCACTGAGGGGGGGATGGCCTGCAGACGGGTCAGGCCATCTGCACAGTGTTAAAATAAGGGGTTACCCTTTTATAAAAGTTGGTGGATTCCCCCCCAAATCGCATTTCCTGTATCTCTTGAACAGTGGACAGTCCTGGCATCCCTGGGCCAGGGTCCCACACTAGCTGACCGTGGTGGCGGCCAGCTGTTGGTGGTAGTTTGGACGCACCGAACCCACTCTTGATGGGGCCTCCAGCACACTTGCCTCACACCGCCCTCTGGCGGCTGGGGTTCGCAGCTGCCTCGGAAGTCATTTGGTCTGCGCTGTGTTCGTGCTAATCACGCTTAAACAATTTTGGGAGTTCTGCGGACCACATGGCAGGCTTTGCCTTAACTTTGATGCGTACACCACCCGCCCGGGATCACCGTCCCCACAGAAAAGGAAACCGAGGCACTGAGCTGTAAAGGGACGTGCTCAAGGTCACTTCACCCTGTGGCGGGCCCAGGATTTGAGCTCAGGATGGTCACACCTGCACTTCCCAGCCGGAGGGGTCTGGCTCGTTGGGTCACCTCTGCGGAAGCTCATCACACAGGGTCACCGGCTCGACCTGTCCCCGCCCGACTGTGGGCTCCCCAGCGTTGGAGATGACGCCAGCTCCACATCTCCGGGTCCAGCGCGAGCCCGTAGAAGGTGCTCCAGACACCAAGTTGCACCGGCTTTGCCCCGTCGAGTGGCGCTCACACAGGCTGGGCGCCCAGGGCAGCTTGTCCTGAGCTGTGACTGTGTTTTAGCCGCTCCTGTGGGTCATTCCCGGGCACCAGGAGTCCGGGGCAAGTGGAGTCGTCCCCGCCTGGCGCTGGGTGATCAGTAATGAAATCTTATCGAGCTTTTCTAAAAGCCTTTGCAGGTCTTGGCCGGCACACCCTGCCCCGCGATACGCAATCACAACGCGCGGTGCATTGTGGGGCAGCGTTCCTGATAGCGGGCACCCGAGTGCGGCTAGCGCGATCCCAATCTCGTGAACACACACACGGAGCAGCCCGTGCCAAGGGGCCTGCGTTCCTTGGTTTTGAGGGTCACCTTGCGGTGGGAGAGGCGGTGGAGGCTCACTTCCAGCGCTCCCTGTCCAGGAGTGCTGGCTGCTGGGTCAGCCCGGGGCACCGGTGGCGTGGAGCAGAGCTCCCGCCCGATGTTGCCCACAGCCCCAGATGGGCCCACCGCCCGTGGGTACGGCTGTCCCAAGCGATGCCCAGAGGCTGGGAGGAGTGACAAGGGGCAGGGCTGCCCCCGGACTTGACATTGTGAACTGATGAGGCGCCCGTTGTGTGCTTAGGCCTGTGGTGCCTGGGCAGGGGCCTTGCGACCCTGCAAACTCTTCTCCGTGACCGGCAAGCCTCTCGGAGCCTCCCTCTCCCCGTCCGCCGACATAAGGAATGTGCCTCCGCGGCGGAATCAGGTTCATCCGATCACCGGCTTAGCCCAGCGCGGATTGAGCGTCTACTACCACGTGTCCTGCTCCGCGGGCAGCGTGTGGGGGGAACTGCACTCAGATGCAGCCGCTGGGACAGGGCAACGTGCTCTGGGAAGAAACAGGAGGAAGCGGTACCGTTTAGTGTTTCTCCCAGCTGCTTCCCTGGCCTTGGCGAAGGGCGGGCTCATGGAGACAGCAGGGCGTGATGTGGCCGCTTCCGGGGCCTGAAGACCAGCGGGGATCTGGCCATCAAGGAAGGGACAGGCGCCTGGCCACCTCCCCGCTCCTGTCCTAAAACACTCAGTTTCCTTGACGGCAGGCCCCCTGAGGTTCCCTCCTGAGGCCCTCCAAGTCAATGCTCCCGAGTCTGTCCCCTTCCGTGCCCTCAGCCGTGTCTGGGGACCCTGCACATGCCCACCTGTCCGGCTGCCTGGCCTGCCCTCCCGGTTCTAGGTCCACACGTTCCTCCTCCGTGGACACCAGGCCTCCTCACCAGGCCTGCTGAGGTCGGAGGCCGGCACTGTGGTCCCCCTCCCCGCACTGTGGTCCCAAAGCCCCTGCCTTGTTATCCTGACTTGACCTTGATTCTGGTTTGCAGCCTCCCCTCACCCCTGGGAGGTGACGTTCCCACTCCTCACAGCTCAGTCTGGTTTTCCTTCTCACCCTGATCTGGGGTTGCAGGCTGGAGTGCCTCTCTGACCCAGCCCCCGGCCCCTGGCCCCCTCTAGTCATCACCCCCTGCACGTGAGCCCCCATGAAGCTGGACCCCAGCGTGGGACTCAGATGCCAAGTCTCTGCCTCACCCGTCCTTCCCCTTCCCCTCCGTGTGGGGCACATGTCGGCCTCCCCGGTTCACCGCCGTCGGCCTCTGACAGCTCCTGGGCATTGGCATCTCCCCCTCCCCCTCCCCACCCCTTCCCAGGGGGCAGCCAAGGGCCACGGCCCTGGGGGTGCGGGAATCGTGGGGTTGCTGTCTCTCCTAGATCCCGGTGACAGATTGACCACGCTCTGCCTCAGATGCCACTTCGGGAACAGGCTGAGTGCCCCTGGAAAATGGGGGATATTCCTGGACAGGGCTGGCTGCTGGCTCCTGTGAATCAGGCCCCGGGGTGGGGGGAGGGCAGTGAGGACAGGAGTGGGGTCCTTTGCATCAGGCCTCTTTCCAGACCCTAGAGTGGAACCTGAGACGTGTTTGTGCAGGTGGCCCACCTGTGTTAGCTTAAGGAGTCTTGTCGGGAAGGGCAGAGCGGGCCAGCGAGGCCTTTGAAGTCCCTGTGACGTGGAAGAGGGGACCTTATCAGAGTGGGCACTGCCTTAATGTGTTTGCAGAGCGGCCCGCAGTCAGGGGCTGTGGCTGCAGCAGCCCGGGCTTCCAGCCAGAGGGGGCCTGGCGCCCTCCATAAAGGCAGGGCCGTGGGCACCGGAGGCAGCAGCAGCGTCCTGCCCGCTGTCCAGGATGAGGAGCCTCGTGGTGCTACTGGCAGTCCTTGCTCTGTCCCAGGGCAGTGGGATCAGCAGGTGGGTGTCAGGCCCCAGAGGGGGGGACGGGCATCCACACTGGTGGGCCCCTCCCTGGCCCATCGGTCCCCCTGGGAACTCTTCGGAGGGGACACAGTGGACCCCCAGGGCATGTGCTCCCTGTCGGTCTTCCTGTTGCATCTTGGGAACTTGTCCTCTATGTCCACTTTAGGGTGGGGGGCGGGCAGCCCTGATGCTAAGGGCACAGCGTCTGAACTGGGCTGCCCGAGATTTGACCCCCGACTTTGCCGCAAACTTAACTCTGTGCCCAGGTTCCCTGTCTGTTGCCCAAGTGGGGGCGGGGGACTGTGGCGAGGGCCAGAGGAGTTGATATTTGCAAACGGCCTTGAACCCTGCCTGGCGCCGTGTGAGAGCTGCACGTGGGTTTCTGCTGCAGAACCACGTTCTCAGACGCAGCAGGTCCTCTGTGGGTCAAGCTCTCCTTCCGAAATAGTAACAGATCTTTACTGAGCCGCTTGCTACCAGGGCCAGACACTCCGAGGTCTTCCCTAGAGACTCTCACAAATCCTCACGGGTGGGGTGGATATTGTTATTTGCATTTTATCAGCGAAGAAACTGTTGTTCAGCGAGGGTCGCACGTCCACCATGTCCACATAATTAAGAAAGGTGGAGCCAGGACTGGGTCCCACGTGGACTTGAACTGTTGACATCACACCAGGTTCAAGGTCTCTTTGAGGGAGGCCCTCGGGGGTTGTGGGCTGGGCTGGGACAGCTCAGCAGAGGCACAGCTCCCACTGTGGGCGACCCTGAGCTGCTCAGGGACTGCAGCCCAGCACGCAGGCAGCTTGTGGCCGGGACGTGGGACAGAGGAGAGGGCAGCCGTGGGCCCGGGCCCAGGAGCCCTGCCTGGGCTCCTCCCGTTAGGGCGCATGCCCTCGTTGGTCCTGGAGACAGGGGCTGAGGCCCATCCCGAGAACCTGTTGCTTGTAAGTGGGGCCCCAGCGGAGGCCACACAGGAGGGCTGGGGGCGGGGGTCACCAGAGGAGGAGACGTCTCGATGCACACACAAGGCTGTGCCGGGTGGGGTCCCTTTGGGCTCACCCACTGAGAAAACCCACTTCTTTAGGGGTCTCAACATGGCTGCCCTTTATCATCCCCCCTGTAGTCCCCAGGCATCCTTCCATCGGCCCCACATGGGGGAGCGCATGACCCTCGGAGCTGGCTAGGACAGGGGGCCCGTCAACCTCCACTCCTTCAGCCTCCCGGAGAGGACGAGCCACATGGGTTAAGCCCCTGGGCTGGTCGACCGCAGGGTGGGGAGAGTGGCTGCAAAGGAAGGACTTAATCCGTTTTGTGGAGGATTGACCCGAAACTCCAAGGGCTTTGGGGGAGGGGGTGGGCAGCATCCAGTTGCCACAGACCAGCTTCTGTGGTTTTCCCTGTTAACCTGCCACCACCATCTGACACCTGAGCTCTGTTGGGAGCTCCCCGGGGACCAGACTCGGTGCTGGAGACTTCTGAAGGGTTTCCACCTGCCGAGGGCCCCTCAGAGAGCCGCGCAAAGGGCGGGAGTGTTGTCATAGCACTTGCTAGAGGACAATGCACCCTACTCACTATTGCGTCCGGCACATAGTAGGTGCACAGCAAGACTTTGGAGACTGAGTGATCATGTGCGTAGTGTCTTTTAAACCTCAGAGTTCCAAAACTCATTAGCTGGTTATAAAATGTATCCATTTTGTCTCTACCAGCATTAAAAAAAGAGAAAGAAATAGAAAATAGCTTGTGTTGCTTTTACTAAGGGTAGGCGTTGATTTGTGAGCGGAGGGAAAACATGTATTTTCTTCCTTTGGGTTGTGAGACGTCAGCGGGGGCGTGGATGACGGAGCCCCGAGGCTCCGGGCACTTCTCGGAGGCCGGGCAGCCCGGGGCGCTGGCCGCCCTGCCCACTGGCCCTCCCGTCTCCGCAGGATCCCTCTGTACAAAGGCAAGTCCATCCGGAAGGCCCTGAAGGAGCACGGGCTGCTGGATGACTTTCTGAGGACGCACCGCCATGCCATCCGCAGCAAGCACTCCAAGTCGGGGCGGGTGGCCAACGAGCCCCTGTTCAACTACCTGGATGTGAGTGGCTCCGCCGGCCTCCCGGTGACGGTGGTGACCCAGGGTGTGCTGGCCACCGAGCCCTGCCCGGGTCCCCACCTCTTTCCCTGTTTGGGGGAGTCACGCAGACCTGAGGGGTGTAGTGGCCGCACCCCTGCCTCTGGGTCAGCTTCGCAGCGCTGGGTGCTAGCCCTGCCGGTGGAGGGGTCTGAGCTCCGACCAGCTTCCCCGCAGACAGGGTCCCTCAGGTCTGCGGTCCGCTCCCAGGTCCAAGCTCACACCTGCCTCTCCCAGCCCCGGGAGCCTGTCTCCTTCTGGGCTCGGCAGGGTGGGGCAGCCGGTGGCCGGTCCACCGCTGCCCAGGATGCAGCAGGACGGCCCCGCGTGCCGGCTCCTTTCCGGAGCCCGGCTCGCTCTCACCTGTTGCTGGTGGCGGGAAACGGCCGGCTTCTTCCCTTCTGTGCTCCTTTCCCCGTCGGGGTCTCCCTGCCCCCCACCCCCCGCCTGGGCTCCAGTTCTGACTCACAGCGAGAAGGGACCGACCGCTGGGGGGACGTGGGGCCCGTACCTAGCTGGTGCCCACCCCTCTGTCCCTGCTCCTGGCAAGGTGGCCAGTGTCCCTACCAGGCAGACTTGAGGTTTGGTCTGATGTCTGCTGCAGTGTTGCCCGGCTCGCGGGAGGGTCAGGTCAGGCAGGGCCGGGGTGGGCGCTCAACGAGGGGGCTGCAGACCCCGCCCCAGTGAGCCTCTTCCCTCCCCCCGACCCCAACCTCCCGGGTCTCTGGGCAGAAAGCACGTGTAGCCTCCAAACCGGACGGGCTCCATGTGCAGCATGCGCCCTCGCCGACCTGCACACTGTGCCCCGGGCCCCTGACCCCCTGCCGTCTGTCTGTCCGCAGTGCCAGTACTTCGGGAAAATCCACATCGGGACCCCGCCCCAGGCCTTCACCGTGGTCTTCGACACCGGCTCCTCGGACCTCTGGGTGCCCTCCATCTACTGCAAGAGCGAAGCCTGCCGTGAGTGACCGGCCGGCCTCCCTGCCCGCCCCTGCACGCTCGGGCCTGGCAGTGGACAGGGTGGCTGGCAGGCCCCGAGAGGTCACGGGGGAGCTTGCTCTGACGGTCCCAGCCTCCCCGTGTGTCCCAGCTGCTTGCTCAACCCTCGCAAGTGGCCCCAGACAGGGAGGTGCGCAGGCCTCAGCCCTGACGTGCTGCATGGCAGCTGGGAGGGAGGGGGGCGTGGTTTCAGTTTTGTCCCCGTCGGGAGCCAAGACGAGCTGCTCACTCTCCCGGGTCCTCAGTTTTCCTTCTGTGAAATGGGGCTGCAACACGCCAGGGGGTGCCGGGCGAATGCAGTGAGAAGGCCCCTCATGACTGAGAAGAAATAGATGTTATCACTTCTTCCCCGACAATCCGGGAGCCCCGTGCTCTCTTCGGCCCCGTGTACCAGATGAGGAAACCAAGTGCAGGGGAAAAGAGGGGCTGGCCTGGGATTACGGAGCTGGCGAAAGTCAAGTGCCCCGGGAAACCACGGGGAGGGCTGTTTTTCTTCCTTAGTTTGTCTCGGAAGCTGCACAGGTGGCTCCTGGGGTCAGAGAGGTGGGTGGGACAGCAGAGACTAATTTTCTTTATGAAACTCTCGCTGCGGGCCCCAGGGCGGGCGGGTGGGCGGCTGGCTTTCGGGGGAGAGAGTGATGGGCGTTCAGCCCGTCCTCTGGCGAGGCCTGGGGAGGCCCACTCGCCCCGGTCTGTGCTCCAGAGAGCCACCACCGCTTCGACCCGTCCAAGTCGTCCACCTTCCGGGACCTGGGCGAGCCCCTGAGCATCCAGTACGGCACGGGCAGCATGGAGGGCGTCCTGGGCTCCGACACCGTCACTGTGAGTGAGGCCCGGGCCGGCCAGCGCGCGCCTCTCCCTTCCCCCCACCCGCTTGCCTCCCCTGACCCCCGGCTCTGGCGGGCGGGCTGCCTGCCCCTTGGGCCAGTGCTGGGGGGCCCTGTGCATCCTGTCGCTCCCCGCCATGGCCCAGTGGTGGGTAAGAATTCTGAGAAGGGCTTCGGCTGCCTTCACGTGCCCATCGTGGGCAGCGGGTGGGACGGGGAGCCTCGGGTGCAGCCAGCCCCGCGCACGGGGCTCCGTGGATGTGAGGGCGACTTGGGGCACCCGAGGAAGAGAAGGAAGATCAGTGGGGGGGGAGTTAAGGGGCCAGAGGAGGGAGCAGAGGTATAAGGAGCAGGACCAGAGCACAGGAGGGGACTCCAGGACGAAGGCTCCACCCTGAGTGCCACCTGGAGCCTTGGGGAGGGGCGTAGCAAGCAGTGACAGGGCCTGACATCCGTGTTCAAAGATCACTCGGGCTGCCCGTGTGCAGGGTGGAGCCACTGAGGTGGCTCAGAGGAGGCTGGGGACGTGCCCCCCGTCCAAAGCAGTGGGCAGCCCAGCAGGCCACTTCGGGGCCAGCGCTTCCTCAGCAGAGTGTCCATAAGTGCTGGACGACTGGACACTTGGCGAGTGCTGGGCCAGTGTTCTGTCGGGAGGCGGGTGCGGGCGCCACCACTCCACGAAACACGCGGAGAGTGAGGCCAGGAGAGGTGTGGTCCCAGGTCACACGGTGCCTGAGGTCTTTTACACGCTAAGGACACACATCCGGCTCTTTCAGATGCAACATGCGTGTTTGTGCTTCCCGTCCACTTGCATCTGTTCCCCGGGAGCCGATGCCGGGAGGCCTGCAGGCCGGCACAGGGTCTTGCGGCCTCCCAGAGCCCCTCTGCCCAGCGGAGGGCAGGCTGGCTAGCAGGGGGTGGCCTGGGCCCTGCTGCGTCGGGTCCAGGGCCCCCCCTGGTGGACGTCTCCACCTCCCCCGCAGGTCTCCGGCATCGTGGACCCTCAGCAGACCGTGGGGCTGAGCACCCAGGAGCCCGGGAGCGTCTTTACCTACTCCCAGTTCGACGGCATCCTGGGCCTGGCCTACCCCTCGCTGGCCTCCCAGTACTCAGTGCCCGTGTTCGACAACATGATGGACAAGCACCTGGTGGCCCAAGACCTGTTCTCCGTGTACATGAGCAGGTAGGGGCTGCGCCCCGCGGGGCCTGTGGGCCGGGGACCATGCCCACCCCCTGGGGACGCCGCAGCTCCAGGGTGGACCCCGGCCTCCGGGCTCATTCGACCTTGTGTCCAGAGGTCCCCAACGTGGCCACTGATGGAGCGAGAGTCCCCTGGGCTGAAATTTGACTTTTATTTCTGGCATTAAAAACAAGTCCCCAAACAAGCCATCTCTGCACAGGGGATTTTGCACTTTTTCCCCAAAGTGGCAGGCCTCTGTCATCACCTGTCGATGTCACCGAGAGTCACAGACTTCGCAGAGCCGGCTCCACAGGAGCCTACCTTCTCCTTTCACAATTTGGGAAACTGAGGCCGGGAGGAGCAATCACCCTGGGAACTGGTGGCCGAGGCGTGCCTGCCGCCCAGGGGTCCTGCTTCCAGCTAAGCGGCCCCTACCTTCCCGCCTGCCCCTGGGACGGTGCCGCTGGGCTGGACAGAGGGGCGGGGGCAGGGCCGGGAGAAGGCTGATGTCAGGGGAGCCCCGGCCAGGGGTAGACGGGTTCATTCATTCACTCACTCGCTTGTTCACGCCACAGATGTCTGTGGGTCCTTCCTGTGGGCAGGGGGACTTTTTAGCCGGGGACCCAGGCAACACACAGTGACACACACGGTCTGAGGACAAGTGTGGAGAGGACCGCGGGGACGTCTCCCTGTACTGCAGGCGGAACCGTAGCGGGGAAGCCTGGTCTCACCGAGGGTGGGTGTGGAGGGGCCGGGGAGCTTCACCGAGGCCTGAGTGGGAGCCGTCCACATGAGACAGGGACAGCGCGTCTTAGGCGAGGGGACAGCGTGCGCTGGGGCCCAGAGCGGGGACAGGGCTGGGTGAGGTCTAAGAATGGGGGGACGGCAGAGTGGGAAGCAGGTGACGCCAGTGTGCCACGTCTCCCGGCTGTGACCCAGAGCCTCAGAAGGGACAGAGGGGCTTCGGCTGAGGGGGCAGGTTTCATCCAAAGTGTGTGGGACTTTGCTGACGACCCTCTCTCCTGATCGCAGCAACAGCCTTGGGGGAGGAGGCCTTGGGTGACGGGGTGGGGACGCAGGGTGACAGCCAGGAACAACCGAGGGTGCTCTGAGCGGAGTCTGGTGGCCCCGTGGCCCATGGGGCTTCGTGGCTCCTGACACCCCCTCACTCAGCCTCGGCCCGGGGGCCGCTGAGCTCGGGCAAGTCGCTGTAGCCAGGGCCCGAGGGCCACAGCACACCTGTCCTTGTTGCAGGAACGGCCAGGGGAGCATGCTGACGCTGGGGGCCATCGACCCGTCCTACTACACGGGCTCCCTGCACTGGGTGCCCATCACGGTGCAGGAGTACTGGCAGTTCACTGTGGACAGGTGGGTGTGCGGCAGCTGGGGGCCCCTGGTGGGGGGACAGGAGGCCTGGTGTGGGCAGCTCAGAAGCGTGTCCCATCGGAGTCCGAAGCGGATGGGCCCCCCCCCCCCGGGCCTGCGGCCTGGGACGGCCACCCCCTGGGACCAGCCGCGCTGATCCAGCACTCTCTGCCTGCGGGGCGTCAGCTGAGTGACAACGTGACTGTCTCGTCCGGTCCTCGCTGAAGCCCAGGGAGGCTGCGTCCTCATTTTCTAGTTTTCTAACGTGGAGTTTGAGCCTCGCAACCACCCTTAAGGAGGTCGAGGGACTGGCCGTTAACGTGCCCATTCTGTGGATGAGAAGCCCGAGAGAGGGAGGTCAGGGAAGTCGCCTGAGATGTGCGGAGGGTGGGGGTGAGGGAGAACTCGGCCCTTCAGGCCGCGAGCGAGGTGCCCGTTTCACCCCCAGTGCAGTGCCTTTGCTGTCTTACTGCGGTCCTCGCCCCACCGAAGGTGGGCGGTCTCGGTTCAGCCCCTGGGTCCGGTTCCAGGCCCTTCCTCTGAGCTCAGGAGGTTGCGGGGCCTCCAGGAAGGGGCCCGAAGGACCAGGTCCGGGGTGTTGGCTGGCCTCCCTGCTGAGGGTCCTGGCAGGAGAGGCCAGAGGGGACCCAGAAAGGCAGGACCCGAGGGGACATGCGGCGGGGCCATCCTGTCTGCCTTCTGCAGTGTCACTGTCGATGGCGTGGTGGTGGCGTGTGACGGCGGCTGCCAGGCCATCCTGGACACGGGCACCTCCATGCTGGTCGGGCCCAGCAGCGACATCCTCAACATCCAGAAGGCCATCGGAGCCACCGAGAACCAGTTCGGCATGGTGAGGCCGGGCTCTCACACCCTCCCAGACCGCCCCCCCCCCCCCCCCGGGAGGGGACCCACGGGAGGGAGCCCCAGGTGTCAGGATGTCTCCGGGCCTTGCTCCCAGGGCCCAGGCAGCTGCCGGAGCCTGACCTCCAGTCCCCCGAGCCTGAGGCCGGCCCCTGGGTGGGCTGGCAGCTGGTCCCCCTCAGCGTGACTCTGGGGACCATGACTTGGGACCAAACCCCAACCTGAGGGTCCTCTGAGAAGGCAGGCCTCTCCCCGCTGTGTGGCCTCCAGCGCAGAGGATGGGTGGCCCGGAACCTTCTCTGCGGCTCCCTGGCACGCCCATCCCCCTCTGCAGAGGGCCTCCCTCTGGCCTTTTAAACAATAGCCTTCAATGGGTTAGTAGAGTCTAGCTGACATACAGTGTTAGTTCCAGGTGTGTAGCACGGTGATTCGACATTTCTGTATCTTACCCAGTGATCACCCCTAAGTCTAGTGCCCATCTGTCACCGTACAGAGTTTCGGTGATATTAGTAACAATCTGGCACTAACTATGACTGTTAATAGTGATATTGTAATAATAACACAGACTGTTTGCTCTAAGCTGGGCACAGCACCCCGTGACTTAGTTTACAGCTGGGAGTTTGCACCTCCCCAGCCCCTTCACCGTTTCCACCGCCCCCGCCCCCGCCCTGGCAGCCGCCTGTTTTCCTCTGCGTCTGTGAGTCCGTTTTGTTGGTTGGTTTGTTAGTTTGACATCAACTGCGGGAGCCTGAGCAGCATGCCTACGGTGGTCTTCGAGATCAACGGCAGAAAGTACCCACTGCCGCCCTCCGCCTACACCAGCCAGGTATGAGTCTCAGCAGAGGGAGCCCCAGGCTCGCCTCCACCTGCCCCCGCCGTGCGCCCCGCCCCCCGCCGGCCCGGAAGGTCAGCGCGGTTGGTGATTAGGGGCAGGGCCTCGATGGAGCTGGAGCGTGCACTTGGTCTTCTGAGGGGGCCCCGTGGTCCTTGGGCCTCCCTTGCGGCTGCTGCAGCCCCGCCCCGGGAGAAATGGGGCAGATGGGAAGGACCGAGTCCCGGGGCTTGAGGGAGGGGGCGGGGCAGGGCCATAGCCGGCCCCGCCCCCTCCGCCCTGGGAACCTCAGCTCACAGCTCCAGTTTCTAAGCCCAGGGGCCTAGAGCTCCGCTGGCATTTTCTCACAGAGCCCGGGTTTTGTGGGGGCCCAGCTCTCACCCCCACTGACCTGCCTTGACCTCATGCTAAGCACCCCAAACTGGCCAGGCCCCCGGCCCCCAACCTGTCCCGGCAGGTCTCCATGGCAGCAGGGGCCGAGAGTGGAAAGCCGGGGTGCGGGCAAGAACGAATGAGGAGGAGTGGGGTGAGGGAATCCCACCAGCGGACTCTGGACTCCCTCACCGAGTTTTTGGAGGGGCAGCGTCTTCACCTGCTGAGGGAGAGGAGTCGGGCACTTGTTCGCCTGCCCTGGAGGGTGGTTTCGAGGATGAGAGGGCGGAATGGATGAGAGAGCGCTGGGGTGGGGGGGGGGGGTGGGGGGGGCAGGGGCAGGCAGCCTGTAGGCACCGTGCTGCAGGGCTGGCGCCGGCCTCAGCGCGCCCCCTGCCTCTGCAGGACGAGGGCGTCTGCTCCAGCGGCTTCGAGGGCGACGACAGCTCCGAGCAGTGGATCCTGGGGGACGTCTTCATCCGCGAGTACTACAGCGTCTTCGACAGGGCCAACAACCGCGTGGGGCTGGCCAAGGCCGTCTGATGGCACCCTGGCTGGGACCCTCGTTGCCCCGACACACGCGTGCGCCCACGCCTGCATGCCTGCACACGCGTGTAACACACACAGATCAATTCTCAATAAACACCATGTCTCTGCAGAGCCTGGCTTTCCTTGGGGCTGAAGCCCCGCCTTGTTGTGGGGCGTCTGGTGGAGCTGGGGCCCCATGGGTGGGGGCATGTGGGGGCCGCCGTGGATGGGTGAGACTTTCACCAGGGGACTGGCCGTTTCAGGCTCAGGTTGGGGAAGGTCTCTCCTTCCCATTCCCCTCCGCGAGATCTTTCTGGGGAAAGGGCTGGGCCGGGAGCGAGGGCTTGGGACTTGGGGCCCGAGAGAGGAAGACTCCGGTCTGTGAAGAGAAGGCCTTGATGCCTTGGGGAGAAGAAGGTAGGGGAAGTGGGCCGAGGGCATCCGGGAAGGTCTGTGGGTCCTGAGGTCGCCATGACCTTGGAGAAGAGCCACAGACCGCAGGTCCACCCTCGGTTCCAGAGGCTCCAGAGCTGACCCACCAGTGACCGAGAGTGTGTCCTTTGTGCCAGGGGCCAGGCGAGTCTTTTCCCTCACAGGGGACGGTGCAGTCTCTCAGGCTACTGTCCCCACTGTGCCCCTGCCCACAGGGGCCCTGCGGCAGCCTGAAGCTGCAGGTTTGCCCGGCGCTTCACAAAGGAGACTGGGCTGCGTGTGTGTGTGTGTGTGTGTGTGTGTGAGTGTGTGTGTGTGTGTCCCAGCAGCAGCTGTGGGGGGGAGGATGGGGTCCTGGTGACAGGCCCCTCCGGGGGCCTCTGTGGGGTCCCTGTCAGCCATGGCCAAGGACAGACAAGAGGAGGGGCCGGGGCAGCGGTGCTATCCGAGGTGCCATCCGAGGTGCCAGTGCCGGCCACAGGCTCGGGGCCTCGGGCAGGAAGGACGGGGCTGGGCTGGGGGAGGAGGGGCTCAGGCTGCGGTCTCAGGTGAGCCGAGGGGCCCGGGGCGGCTTCGGGCTGAGGGCACAGGGCAAGGTCAAGGTCGCAGGCCTCCCAGGACGGCGTACAGGGTGGGGAGGCAGGCAGGGGCCCGGGAGGAAGCCCTGGCCCCCAGGGATGAGGACAAGGGCTCCAAGCCTCCCTTTCCTTATCTGAGACCAGAGCCGTGTGCCTGCCAACAACGAGACAGAACTGGGCCACTTTCATTATTTTTAGGCTTCTTGTAGATTTAAAAAAAAAAGTGCCGAACAGGCTCACAGGAATCGTGTTCTATTTCAATGATTTATGCTTAACAAATCGTATTTTAAACATCTGAGCCTCGGCTGGAGGTAAAAAGCCTAACCATGATGACTTTCATAAACCAGGAGCTTGGGCCAGGTGGCCCTGCATTACACCTTGGCCCCCCGCCCACCTGGCCCTGGTGGCCGCCCCTGTCCCGAGAGGGCAGTGACCACACGGTTCGGCAGCTCCCTCCCGTGGCTCATGGGATGCTGGCAGCCCCACTCTCTGCTCCTGGGGCTTCCCTGGCTGCTGAGAAAGCTCTGCCTGGAATGTTCTCCACACCCTGACCCCTTTGACCTTTAACTGTCCTTGAAGCCTCCCCTCAGCGCAGACCTCTTCAGGATGCAGCTGACCAGGCCGGGGCCCTCCTTGTGCTCAGTGTCCTAACCCTTGTGTCCTTGTCTGTCCCCCTCCCGGACACTGTGCGTCTCTCATCTGGTGCCCTGGGTGCCTGGCTCACGGAAGAGCCCAACTCAGGTGTGGTAGGACGAACAGATGACCGGACGAATGAATGAATGATTCACTCAGGGGGTCCCTGACAGCCACGCTGCTTGCCACAGTCTCCTCTTCCCTCTTAGGTCTCTATAACCTGGCCCCCCATCCCTGAGCCCGGAACACTCCCGTCCTGGGACGCGTCCCTGGGGAATGGAGCAGTGCTCTTTGGGAGGGCACGGAAGGGGAGAGGGGGTGGCTGAGCTGTCCCCAGGGTTTCTGGGTTCTGCCGAGGGGCCCACACTTGGCTCTGCCCCCGGCACAGCTGTCTGCAGGGTCTGCGGGGTCTGTGGGAGGGTGAGGGAGTACTGGGAGGTACGGTCAGCATGTCTGCTGTCTGCTCATGGAGAGGGGCAGCTTGCAGGCCCGTGGGGCGCGGGGAGGGCCCTGCAGGGCTGGGCCGACTCACGGCCCGGTTTCCTCCAGCGCAGGGAGAGGGCAGCCTAGGATCCCCGTGGCCATTCCCTTCCTCCCCAGCCCCCGTGTGCCTGCTGCTGCGTGGCTGCTGTCACGGCCACACCCAGCACCCTGCAGGGCCCGCCTAGGGCCCGTCCTTCACCCGTCTCACTCTCTGCAGCCTGAGACCAGCTCCGCATCCTCCAGGAGCAGCTCTGCGTTCTCTGAGGTGAGACCCCCATTCAACCTGGCTCCCACCTTCCCACTTCCTAACTCCTCAGCATGGGTCCCACCCCAGTGCCTGTGCCCTGAACCTCAGGACCCAGGGGAGCTCCTGGCGCCTGAGGAGGCCAAGCACAGGCTTGGGGGGAGCTGTGCCTCGATGGGAGCCTGCAAGTCTCTGCCTGAGCGGCATGAATCAGGAGAAAATCCGTTCACAAAGACACCCAGAGACACATATAACACACAAACACACACGTGCACACATACAGAAACACACCGACACACAGACACACATACATGGATGCATGCGCGTGCGCACACACACACACACACACACACACACAGGCAGGCAGGCAGACACAGCGGCCCACCAGCGCCTGCCCGGCCCCTGCAGAGGTGCGGGTGGGCGGAGTCCTGGGTCTGGAGCCCCCGCCCTCCTCCCCCCCTCAACCGCATCACTCATTCTTCCTGCCAGTTCCTCTCGTGCTTGTGGGTGAGAGGAAGCTTTTGGCCAGAGAGCAGCTTGGAAAGGAAGTCTTTGAAATGGAAATGTTATGACACAATGATGGATTGTTTTCCGCGCTGCGCAGTTTGTTTCTTGCTCGCAGCGTCGGGAGAAAGGAGCCGAGGCAGGTTGCCCGAGTCAGGGAGCCCTGCACAGCAGAGATTGCGCAGGCGCGGGCAGTGGGAGCCCGGGGCGAGGGCGAGCCGCGGGCAGGCGGAGGGACGCGCCTGGCTGCTGCCCAGTGGCTCTGCTCCTGCCCGGGGCCCCGAATAGCAGGGGGTGCAGCAGCCCCCAGCTGAGGGAAATTTGGTCCGGCCTGCCACGGCCACACCTGCAGGGCTGGCCCCAGAACCGTGGCACCTGCTGTTCCCTTTGCCTGCTGCCCCTCTCCACCGCCCCTGACCTGTCCCTGCTCTTCAACACCGGCTCTGAGGTCACCTCCCCTGAGCGGACCCCTGCCGCACGCGACACCCAATTGCCCCAGACGCTTTGAACTGCAGAATTGCTGGATGGCTCCTGGACACTGGGTTTACCGGGACTAGTCAGAACGGTCACCGGCCTTATTTATTAAGAAGCGAGTCCCGAGCGCCTGCTGTGTGGGGCGCTGTTCTGTGCAGCGCCTATCAGAGAGCGCCACGGGGGGAACCGCAGCCTCGCGGAGTGCCGCGGAGGACGCGGGAGGTACTCCGTGTGTGACAGGTCGCCTGGTTTTAAGCATCGTGGGAAGAGGCAGAGGGGGTCGGGGATGACCGGGAGCACTGAGGTGGGGGGGGCTCCAGGGGAAGGGGAATCTGAGCAGAGACACGAGAGGCTGAGGCCTGGGGATGGGAGGGAGAGAGGGGAGTCACAGGTGCAGTGTGGTGTGTGAAGGTTGATCCCCGCTTCATAAACGGAAGCTACCGGTAGACAAAGGGGGTACATTATCCTTTGTCTACGCCTCTTATCGTTCTAAGGAGACGACCCCGTTGCCGAGGGCAGGAGCCACATAAAAACCGTTGTGTATCCTTCATAGCACTTAGTGGGTATCCATTGCTCAGCAGGCGTGCTTGAATGCGAGGGCTGCCGGGACTCAGGGCTTGTCCTGGAGCGCCCTCTGGTGGTCAGATCTCAAACGCCCACTTTGTACGCCCTGTTTTACACCCTGCCTGGTCCTCCTCCCCTCCCCACCCGGGTTCCCAGGGTGGTGGCCAACTGAAGAGAATTCGCTGAGTGACTACTATGCTCGAGGCACAGGGCCAGCCTGGGGCAGGAGGCATAGACCCAGAAGGCGTGGCCCCCGCCTGAAACCCACACTCAGTGGACGTCTCGCTGGTTAGCCTTTCCTTTCTCAGTCGTTGTTTTCTGGTGTCCTCCCTCTCGGATGGTTCTGCATCATCCACGATACCAGGTTTAAACTAGAGCTGGACAGCAAGCGTGGCTTGTTGTAAGTGCCCGAGGGGCTTAGGGGCAGCTTTACCCTCCAGTCGGTGGCATAGCCCTGCACCCCCCGGAGTCACAGCCCCAGGGAGCTCGGAGAGCAGCCAGAAGCTGTGCATCAGAAACTCCCTGCAGTGTTGGGGCGGAGGCTGGGTGAGGTGCAAACCAAGGCCGTCTCCCCGGTCTGGCTGGTGGGATTGTGTCTCCTTTGCAGTCACTGCTCATGGCCCAGCCCCCTCCTCTGAGCAGGCGGCCTTGGTTTCCTCAGCACAGACGCTGAGGCTCTGCCTGTGGATGCTGAGCCCCTCCCACCTTCTGCCCTTGCTCTCTCTGCTCTGGCCCCAGCCACGAAACCTGAGAGTCTCTTTCTTTCCCAGGGCTCCACCGAGCACCGAGAATAACTGCCCTAGGAGCTTTATTTTTAGGGCTTGTGCGAGGAAACAAGGAGCCTCTGGAAACAGGCCCCTTGTGTGTCAAGAGGTGCCATGGGCAGGGAGCAGCCGCACATCCTGCAGACTGAACTGTGGTCTGGGAAGTCCTGCAAGCTCAGCCACACACCTTAGCTGTCCCTGTGTCTGACCCCCGGGGGACATTTCTCCTCGAGAGAGAGTCACTCATAAGCAACGAAGGAGACTGGGGGCAGACTAGGGGTCCAGATGCCCGGGCATAGGTCCCTGGGACTCCCTGAGTCACTCTGTGGCCAGCCTCTTGGCCTCTGCTTCTGAGACGGCGAGGCAGGTAGCCCCAAGCGGAAGGGGTGCTTGGGCCCGAGCCCCAGTACCTGGCCTGCGGCCTTGGTGGGTTCGCATCACATGCCAAGAGTAGAGGCACTCCAAGTTGTTTCCTGAGTGCAGGGAGTCCCAGGCCAGTTAGGGGGAGAGTGGACTGGGTCTGGGGACTTCAGAAATCGGCGTCCTGGGCCTGAGAGTCAGACACACGACCTGACTGGCAGGTTGGTGCTGAAGGGGCCGTGCCGATATTCTCGTTACTTGGTGGCTCTGGACTTGGCCTGGATTCCAAGGATTTATTTAGGCCCAAGTAGGGAGGAAGGGCTTCCTCCTGCCCGGGGGCTACTCCCCGGCAAGGGTCCCTGGGCACCTGCGTGACCCTCTCTCCTCTGACCGCCCTGACTTCCATATCTTCCTCCTCGCCTCCAGTGGCGCGCTAGTCAGTTCGGGCAGCCACAAGAAAGTGCCGCCTACTGGGTGGTATAAACAACATGCATTTATGGGTCACAGCTCTGGAGGCTGGAAGTCCAAGATCAAGGTGTCGGCAGGGCTGATTTCTCCCGAGGCCTCTCTCCCTGGCTTGCAGGCAGCGGCCTCTCCTCCCTGCCCGAAAGTCCCTGGAGTCTCTTCCACTTATGGGACTAGGGCCCTGCCTTTACAGTTAATCTCAGTTGCCTTTTTAAAGATCCTGGCTCCAAATCCAGCCACATCAGGGCTTAGGGCCAAACTGGGACCTAGCTTAATGACAGCACCGGCTGTCCCAGCGACGGGATCTTAAACCAATCAGTCAGGAACCGCCTGCCCGAGGCCCCTGCCGTCCTCTGGAGGACGGGGACTTCGCAACGGCCCGCCGGCTTCCCGCCCCCGTAACTTCCTTGTTCCCGCTCCCGTCTGCCCGCAAAAGTCTTTCATTTCGTGCTGCTCCTTGCAGCTCCTTTCTGTTTGCTGGATTGAAAGCTGCCCGATTTAAATAAACTTTTGCTCAAATGAACTCTTTAAAAATTTTTGAAAATATGCCTCAGTTTATGTTCGTAACAGTTTGCAGCCCCCCACGTCTCGGGCCCCGGAGCTGAGGACTCTGGGCCACTTCCGGGGACGACTTCTTTCCTTGATGAAATAAAGGCTGACCCTCTGGGCTGGATGTGGTTCGGGGGCTGTCTCTGCAGGGGCTGGACCTCGCAGGTAAGTCACCTCCTGTCCGGGGGACTCTGGGAAAGCCCCGCCTTCCCCGCGTGGTCCTGGGAAGAGTGCTGGTCCTCTGACGCTCCGGCTGGAGTGTGGGCGCAGGACCCCAGTCCGGGCTCTGGTGACGCAAAGGGGAGTGAACGAGAGCGACATGCACCTGACCAGATGGTCAGGTTTGGGAGCCGTGGCATTGACCCACTCCGTCTACCGGCTGAGTCTTATTTATTTATCTGTGTTTAGAGAGTGGGGCAGGGAGGGAGGGAGAGAGGGAGAGAAACAATCCATCGGCTCCCTCTCATGTGTGCCCCGTCTGAGGACTGAACCCGAAACACAGGCACAGGCCCTGACCGGAAATCGAACCAGCAACGCTTTGCTTTGCAGGATGGCGTCCAGCCCACTGAGCCACACCGGGCAGTGCTCCCAGATGATTCTTCACAGCAGATTCCAGCCGCACGAGAGTTCTGCTGCTGCTACAGCAAATGGTCACAGACTCAGGTCTGGAAATGACCCAGATGTACTGTCTCAGCAGGGCTGCCTTCCTTCGGGGGCTCGTGGGGACCATCCCCTCATTGTCCCTCCTTGTTACAGGCTGCCCGCGTCCTCTGCCTGGTGGCCTCTGCACTGCGACTTCTGCTTCTGTTGGCACATGGCCCCACCCTGAGCCCCTGCCTCCCTCTTATTAGGACCCTGTGATCATAATGGGCTCACCCTCGTGTCCAGGAGTAACCTGCCACCTCCATATCCTTAACCTAGTCACACCTGCAAGGTCCCTGTTGCCAGGTTAACATAGTTAAAGGTTTCGGGGAGCAGGCTGTGGACATCTCTGAGGGGCCGTTTTTCTGCCTCCCATAACGTCTTACTGCCTCCCGCCCTGACACTCAAATCCAGACAGTTCCCCCCGAGAGGTCTGGATGCAAGACCCGGAGGTTCTCTCGGAGGCAGGGCTCCCCTCCACCTGCCCCAGGCCCTCCTCTCTGATGGCTGGCGCCAAGAACCCACTTCCTGTAGAGCGCGCCACGTCTTCTTCCTCTCGGGCTGACCTCTCCCTATGGCTGCTGCGGGACAGAGCTTCCTTCTCAGAATGCCAGCCGGCGTCTGCAACGTCGGTGCCCCTCCCTCCAGACCACGGCAGGGAGGTCTTGAAAAAGCTCAGAGGGCCGAGGCCTGAAGCTAAGACATCATAGCCAGACACTGGTGCCTGCAGATCCCAGGCCCTGCCCACCCAGACTGCTGCCTTCTTTACTGCGAGCTCTCTCCACAAAGGGAAGGGGCTATTCGGCTTGTAGATGTGTACGGTGGGTAGAGGGCCTCCTGTGGGGGAACAGAGAGAAGGAGCCACCTTCAAAACCTGAAGCTGCCGAAGCCTGGGGTCCCTCTAAAGTCCCGGTTAGGACTTAAGGTGACTGGGGCTCTGGCTGACATCACCGGGGACTCTGAGCCAGGGGGCCCGGCTGCACCGCCTGGACTCCTGACCCACGGAAACTGTGGGATAATAAATGCAGGTTGTCTCAAGCTGCTAAATCTTGGGGTGATTTGTTATGCGGCGATAGCTAGCTCATGCACACTGCCAAGTATCATTCAACACCAGAGAATCACGGTGTCATCACTCTTTAATTCGGTCAGTCCAGCTGAACACGGACTACATGTGCCAGGCATGTAGTACTGGGGTCCTAAGGCTGCAGTGATTGGCCGGGCCAGACTCCACCCCCTAGGAGCTCCGGGTGGAGGGACAGGGAGACACAGCACTGGAGAGGCGAGGGCAGAGCAAGCTTCACAGGAGAGGGGGCATTTGGAGTGGCTTGAGAGGTGGGTGGAATCTGAAAGGCAGGAGCCCCCCTCGGCTCAGCCATCCAGGCCCTCCTGAGACAGAGCTGTGAGCAGAGGCGGCTCAGGGCAGACCCGCGGCCCGGCCTCCGGGCTTACGTCCTGATTCACCTGCCTGCTGGCTGTGGCACCTCGGGCAAGTGTCAGCCGGCTCTGTGCCTCCGCTGCCTCATCCGCGAGACAGGGCTCAGAGAGGTTAGCTCTGTGCCCGGCGTGCGGTAGGTGGGAGTTACTGTTTTTCCAAGGGACATACTCTAATCTTTGTGCCATCTCTAGTGCTCTCCCTTATTCTTTTTAAATAAAGTTTATTTATTGATTTTTTTTTTTTGAGAGAAGAGGAAGGGAGACAGAGGGAGAAAGGGAGAGAAATAATGATTTGTCGTTCCACTTACTCCTGCATTCCTTGGTTGCCTCTCGCCTGTGCCCTGACCAGGGATCAAACCCGCAACCTTAGCGTACCAGGGCGATGCTCTAACCAGCTGAGCCACCTGGCTGGGGCTCTCGCTCACTCTTTTCCTTCTTTTATTTGTTGAGCATCTGCCACGCACCAGACGCTGGGCACAGCTGTGGCCTTTGAAGGATTTTTCACCTGCAAGCAGGTTCTCATCCTCCTCTATCTCCATCCTATTTTGTATCCACGTTTTTACCTTTTGCCAAGGAATTTCATATATTTTCTTATTTAATTCCCACCATCACCCAGGCAGCCCAGCATTATCATTTGTTCGATTTATTTTTTTCTGTTCTGTTTGCGAGTATTGTTGCCGTTAACAAGGAACAACAGGGTGGCAGTGGGAAGGAGGACCTCAGCCTTGGGCCTGCTGGCTCCGGAGAGACAGAAGATCCACCCAGAATTCCTGACGAGGTTCTCCGTCACCCTCTCTGTGTGCATCTGACAGACGACACCTCAGTGGCAGCGAAGCAGCATTCATTATCTGGTGACATTTCACAGGTGACTTCCTGCCTCTGCCTCCCCCGAGAGGCAGTGACAAACGTTTGTCTGATCTTCCTGTTGCCCCCCTCCTGGTCCCGGCCACCCCCTCCCACCCCCTTCCCCCCCTGCCCCTTTTCATCCCTGCGTTTGAGGTGGCTGCGCTCCTGCCTCCAGGATCTGCCACCAGGTGACACAGTGGCCTCAGGGGAGACCAGGGCAGCTTCCTTCCTCACTTCAAAAGGTCTTCCCTGCGTGGGGTGGATGCATTTTATTTCCTAGGAGGCTGGACAGCTGCCAGGAGGGACAGGGACACCTTGGGAACCCCCTTCCCTGCCATCCCCAGGATCTCATAAGGAGGGGAGAAGGGGGTGAAGGGAGGGGCCTTGTCACTGGTGTGAAGGTGGCCTGAGCAGGACTTCCCAGGAGCAGGCTTCGGCTGAGGGGGTCAGGCTGGGTCAGCGCGTGGGGTTTGGCAGAGTCTGAGCTGCCCTGGGAGGCGGGACTTCCCAGGACACCTGTGGAGAAGCGCGGCCTTTTGAAGGCTCAGGCGTTCCCCTGGACAGCTTGCAAAGGGGGCTGACATCAGATCTTGCAGCAAACAGGAGTCTGGGTGGGCAGGTGGGGAGGGGGCCCCCAGAGCCAGTTGCCCTGGGTTGCTGGGGAAGAAAGAGCTGGCTCAGTGCTGGCGTGCAGGGGACAGCACCCCCTGGTGGCAGAGATAACTCCTGCAGCCTCACACCCTGGCACCCTCCTCCAGACCCCACCTGCTTCCTTGGCACCATGCAGAGTGGCCCTGCGGTTGCAGGACTGCGTCCTGCAGGCTGTGTGTGGGGCTGGGCGTGTTTCTGGGCTGTGTGTCGTGGGCTGTGGTTTGGGCCCCGTGGAGTGGAGCCGTGCAGTCATCCGGGGCCATTGTCACCTGTGAGGTATGGTCAGATGTTGAGTATGGGGCCCAAGGAAGGCAGGGCCTCCATACTTGAGGGCGTGAGTGGGGAAGGACCAAGTGCAGACATCCTTCCCCACCTTTGGGGATCCCCAACGCCATTCCCTCCTCCTGGGAGCTGGGGGGCTGAGCGGGGCCCTCTCCCAACAGGGCAGTTCCTCAGGGGGCTTGCCATAGCCACCCTCCTTGGGGGGGGGCCTGGCTTCCAGGCACACGTCTTAGCACCCCACAGGTCAATTCCCGATGAGTCAGAGGGAGCCGAACCCCAGGGCAGGGGCCTTGACCATTTTCCTGGGGCGGACCTCCAGGGCCCCGATGTGGACGCTTCTTCCTCCTCTTCACAGGAAGCCCTGCACCTGGGGGCACCTGTCTGTGTGTAAATCCAGGAAGATACACCAGGTGAAGGGCACCCAGAAACACTTCTGCTCAAGGAAGGGACCGAGGGGTCGGGGCCAGGCAGATACGGTCTCCCCAGGCTCCGCGCAGATGGGGGGACCCCCGGGGAAGGGAGCTCCTGCCAGAGTGTGCTGCCTGAATCCCCTGAAGGACAGAGCCCTCAGCCCCTCCCCCACTCCCCAGTCCATCACACCCACTGGTGGAGAGAGCACTAGACCGGTAGGTGGGAGATTAGGGTCTCAGCATTGACTGTGTCACTGTTTCTGGTGACCTTCGGGAAGTGGCTGTCCCCTCGACTGTTCATCTGCATAAGAATTATTGTTACAGAACTGACCGGGGTGGGGGAATGATACACTATTACCGAATGGACTCACCCTTGTGCTCCGGGGGTCCCCCCCCCCCCCCACCACCGTACTAGGTTCTTGCTCACCGCCAGGGAAAGACGTCTCTCAATGCCAGAGACTGGTGAAAAGGAAAAGGGAGTATTTACTTATTTAAAGTTATACAGACTTAGAGTAACGACTTAATGTCTTCATTAAAAATACTGAAGTCCTTTAGAATACCCACAAACACGCAGTCCTTCCTTCTCCCCTCTGCCCAGTCCGGGGTGCGGTATCTCAGGAAGAGACGTGGAAGTCCGTGGTTCAGGCAGCCCCTCGGTTCCGGCACCATCCGCTGTGTCGCCACCACGATCCAGTTAATCCAAAACCACGAGGCACCTTCTCATGGCCCACCAGCAAGAATCCTTTCACCCCTTTTCTCCCAGGCAAAGTCTCTCCTGCCTCCTAAGCCACGTGGCAAAAAGGAGGCACCCTAACGCTGCACGGTCCCAACTTTCGCCAAAGCCATATAGTCCCAAAAAGCCCCGCGTGGCTGCCCCGCCTGGGTTTAAATCCCAGCGCCAATCTTCCTCAGCTGCATCATTTCTGATTCCTCCCATAATTGGCCACAGCTGTCAGCACTCCTGCATTTTTTTCCAGCTTTTCTGGGCTGCCATAGTAAGTCTGGGCAGGTGTGGCCCCATGGTGTGGAGCCAATCATCTCCAAGCTCTGACGCAGGCTCTGTAACCAGGGGGAGTCACCCCCCAGTTACATCATGTGTTGAAGTCACTTCCATCCCCCTGGCTCAGAGCATGGCCACAGCTGTTTAATGTATCTATGAAACCAGTTGAAGGTTATAGATACATTAAACCACTGTTCTAGAGGTTATCTGCAAAACCGTTGCTATGCAAAACTGTTCTCATTGGCCCTGCTGCATGAGTCCCATCCCCCAGCTCAGACTTGTGGGGGTGAGGACATCCTATATAAATATATTTTCCTAATATTTCCCGGACACCCTGAGTTCTGGACCCCATAACAAATCCCCATTCCGGGGACCTCTCTTGGCTGCACCCTGTTACATTATGAGAATAATAATAAAATCTGTTCTACTGGTTATTTTTTTCTAATCCTCACCTGAGGACGTGCTTATTGTTTTAAGAGAGAGGGGGTGGGAAGGACATGTTTATTAAAACAGCTTGCAGGGAGGGAGAGTGAGAGGGACAGAAACATCAATTTGTTGCATTTTGCACATGCCCTGACAGGGGACTGAACCCCAAACCCTCACCAGGAATCGAACCTGCCACCTTTAGGTTTACGGGACGATGCTTCAGCCAACTGAGTTACACCGACCAGGGTGTTCTACCACTTATTTTTCAGTACAGTGGGATAATGTGAGGGAAAGCGCTTCAGAAAATGCGCACAATGCCACGCACAGGTGGGGTACTGTTGTTAAACCACCCCGAGTTCTCACTCACGGCTCGTGGCAATCCCCGGCCTCTCAATGTGCTTCCTCCAAGGAAGAGCAAAGCCAGAGCCTCCTCATCTTCCTTGTGAAATGGAACCGCCTGGGATCTGGTTAAAATGCAGATTCGGAGTCAGGGGGTCTGGGTGGGGCCTGGGTTCCGCCTCTCCTGGCCCACCCAGGTGACGCTGGTACTGCTGGGCTCGGAACCGCAGGCGAGCAGCAAGGACCAAAGTGCCCACCTCCCCCGAGAGGAGAAGGAACTCTCCCTGCGGGGGGCTGACTTAGCAAACGCAGCAGAAGAACACGTCTATTAAAACGGCTTGCAGTCACCGACGGCCTGCTGGGCACAAGCCGTGCATGTTGGTCTTTGGGAAAACAGGGAGCAAGAGGCAGGGGGAGGGAGAGAGACACAGAGACAGAGAGACGCAGAGACGCAGAGACGCGGGGGCCAGGAAGCGTGGGACAGTCACTCCCCAGACTTCTCCGCAGAGCAGCCGCCGTTGGTCTTGCTGAGGGAGCCGGTGCTGCCCATCCTGGAATCCTCACTGTGGAGGATTTTGTTGATCTGCTTCGGGATGCTCTGCCTCTCCTCATTTTCCGTCTCCCGGTGGTAGAAGTAGTTGAAGTTGGAGACGATGACGGGCACAGGGAGGGAGATGGTCAGGACGCCGGCGATGGCACACAGGATGCCCACGATCTTGCCCCCCGCGGTGGTGGGGCACATGTCGCCGTAGCCCACGGTCGTCATGGTGACCACCGCCCACCAGAAGCCGTCGGGGATGCTGGAGAAGTGGGACTCCGGCTCGTCCACCTCGGCGAAGTAGACGGCGCTGGAGAAGAGGATGACCCCGATGAAGAGGAAGAAGATGAGCAGCCCCAGCTCCTGCATGGAGGCCTTCAGCGTCTGCCCCAGGATCTGCAGCCCCTTGGAGTGGCGGGACAGCTTGAAGATGCGGAAGACCCGCACCAGCCGGATGACCCGCAGGATGGCCAGGGACGTGTTCTGCTGGGCGGTGGGTTCCGTCTCCTGCACCAGCTCCGTGATGACGGTGGCGAAGTAGGGGATGACGGAGATGATGTCGATGAGGTTCATGATGTTCTTGAAGAAGCCCGTCTTGCTGGGGCACACCACGAACCGCAGCACCAGCTCGAAGGTGAACCAGAAGATGCACACGGACTCCACCATGAAGAAGGGGTCGGTGAACAGGGAGTGGGAGAGGGCGGTCCTGTTGGTGTGGAGGCTGGGCTCCCTCGCCGCCGCCTTCAGCTCCCGGTCCTCTCGGAACTCGGGCAGCGTCTCCAGGCAGAAGATGGTGATGGAGATGATGACCACCAGCACGGAGACCGTGGCCACGCCGCGGGCCGCGCTGGAGCTCTCCGGGTACTCGAAGAGCAGCCAGAACTGCCGGTGGAAGTCGTTGGCGGGCAGCGGTATCTCGGGGTCTTTGATGAAGCCCTCGTCGTTCCGGAACTCGTCCATGGCCTCGCTGCCCAGCTCGTAGAAGGTGATCTCATCTGCGAAGACGTCGATGGGGACGTTGGCCGGGCGCCGGATTTTCCCGCCCGACTGGTAATAGTAGAGGATCCCGTCAAAGCTGGGCCTGTTCCTGTCAAAGAAATACTCGTTTCTCATGGAGTCGAAGAACTGCATCCTTTTCTCCCGGTCCCCCAGCAGGGTCTCCGGGAACTGACTGAGGGTCCGGAGCTGGGTCTCGAACCTCAGCCCAGCGATGTTGATGATCACCCTCTGGTTCCCTTCGTTCATGGCTGCCGGCTCGGGCTCCGGGGGGTCGGGCAAGTCGCCGGGGAGCTTGCAGAAGGCCGTCTCGTGGCCGCTGCTGTCGCTGACGAGGACCCTCCAGCTGGAGAAGGGGCTGCTCCCAGGCCGGCCTTTCGGGCCGGTGGGGCTGAAGGCTGTGGCGTAGCCTGGCTGTTCCTGGATTTCGTCCGCGTTGTCGAAATCCACCAGAGCGACCTCCATTTCCTTCCAGCCGCACGCATCCATCCTAGGGGACTCAGGGCCGCGGCATGAGGACGCTCCGTCTTCCCGGCCTGCTGCGAGCTGCGGAGGGGAAGAAGCTCGTCATATCGGAGCTGGGACCGGGACGGCTGGCCCTGGGTCATTGAGATAATAAGGCACGTCCTTGGATGAAGGAGTGATTTGTGTTCAGCTGGGGAAGGAACCTCTTGGTGGTTTGGGCAACACGCTGCCCTTGGGATTGGTTTTCACCCCGAGTCTGCACATATGAGCAAGTGGAAGGGACTGTGCAGAAAGAGCCTGGGGAGCGAGAACTTCCGCCAGCCGAGGGGGGCGGGGTCCCTGTACATCATCACAGCACACACAGGCCATAAAGAAAGAGGGAGCTGACATTTCTTTTATGTAAAGATTAAATTAAAATTATTTGGAAGCCAATGTCTCCTAATAATGAGACTTTTTTTTTTTTTTTGCCTACGTCCAGTATGTGTATGGGAAATGATCTGGGTTTTAAAAAACCATCTTAGGCAGGTGGGAAGTAAGTGACTGAGTGTGTGTGTCGGGGGTGGGGGTTGGTTAAGGAGAGCATGCCCATCGGGCTGGGACTCCCATGAACGGACCAGGGTCCTTCCCTCAGGCCTGCTCACGCTTGGTTTCAGCCTCAGTGCCCTGAAGGCCGGCTGGCGGGGCTGGGGGTCCCGGCCCGGGGAGCAGTTTCCCTGACAGATGACGAGGACAGCCTGTAGTCTTTCCAAAGTGAGCCCACACTCCCACTCGCCTATCTCAGCGCTACGTGACAACAAGCCACTAATCAACAACAATCGTGTGAGCCACGATTAGCGTTGGCTCCTACCGGCTGCCTTCCTGGCCCCTGGGTGGAGCTGGGTGCTCTGCGTGGGTGGGTGCTCCAGGGAAGGTGGATCTGGGGGGCTGGGGTCTTTTGGGGGCCCCCTCCCATCGTGCTGAGCAGGGTCCTGGAACGTGCTCTGCCCGAGAGTGTGGGGTCCTTCGTGGCTCCCCCTGAGCCCTGCACCTTC
Organism: Phyllostomus discolor; assembly: GCF_004126475.2. NCBI lineage: Eukaryota > Metazoa > Chordata > Mammalia > Chiroptera > Phyllostomidae > Phyllostomus > Phyllostomus discolor. The sequence continues at coordinate 36,687,262 of NC_040916.2, forward strand.
TCCTCGGCCTGTTTGCGACCTGTGGCTCTGTGGTGCAACAGGTACTTCCTGCAGGCAGGGTCTCGGGGGGTTCCGTCCTGTGCCTCTCCCAGGGCAGACGTCCCTCAGCCGTCTGTGCAAGGGCCAGGCTGTCCGACTGGCCTCTCCAGGTCACAGAGCTACAGGGAGCATCAGTGTCCCCAGCCCCCCTCCCCCGGCCTTTCCCACCACTGGCCTCTGGTTGCTTAGCAACCTCAGCCCCAGGTGACAGGGGAGCTGTCTCGGAGTCCGAGAGTGGATGGAAGAAGTCACCACGCAAAGAGAACGGAGTGCACTGCACACGGCCCGGAGGGCCCCAGGGACGGGACCGCACAGCTGTGCAGAGGGAGGGCTCAGATGTCACAGGGCGGGCGGCCGGGGGGAGGCGGTGTGGGTGAGGGGCCAGGAGGTGGGCCTGGCGCAGGGTGGCTTCCCACTGCCTGCTGCTGAGTGACGGAGGGGACCGTGGAGGGAGGAGTGGCTGGAAGGCCGATCTCGGGCTGGCCTAGGGCTGGACAGGAGAGGCCTGTCCAGGTGACCCAGGCCAGGTGGCCCTCCTGGGACCCGCCTGCTGTGGTGAAGCTGCCTCTTCCGGGCGTCCCGGGCCCTACACTCAGGCAGGCCACTCACTCCCTGCAGGGTCTGAGCGTAGCTGGGGCCCATCATCCCCACGGAACAAACCAGGAGGCCGAGGTCTAGCACGGTGTGTGACTGCCCACAGGTCCTTCCGCCGCTCGGTGACGCCGTCGTGACTCGAACCCAAGTTTCTAGTTCCAAAGCCAACCTTCTTCCCGGTCAGTCCCACCGCAGCGGACCTGCCGCCGCGTGTGGTCCATTCCCATTCAGCCCGGGACAGTACCCGGGACACGCACGCACAGGGACATGGACACACACAGATATGTGACACACACAGACACGCCACCAAGATGGCGGCGCATGCCCACTCATGCACATAGTCACAGACACACACCTGCTGCATGTAAAATCACCAGGACTCCCAATTGCGTGCACAGACATGTGCTCGTGTGCAAATATGCAGACACCTGTGGGCTCCGTGCACACACCTGCAGCCCCGACCCCATCCTGGTCACAGGTGTCTATCCAGGTGGCCCGACCCTCCCCCGCCTAGTCTGTCTGCCTCTTGGAACAGGAGGAGGCTCTGTCGCTCGGAGCAAGTGGGAGGAGGCAGGGAGGGCTGTGGCTCTCCTCCTTGTCGGAGTGGTGGGGTGGGCACAGCGGGGGCTGTCTCTCTCTCTCTCTCTCTCTCTCTCCTTGTGAGGACAGCTCAAGGGCAGAGCCGTCGTCCCGTAGAGATGGAATGACAAGAGCTCCTTTGTGTCAAACCTGAGCAGGAGCAGCAGACGCTGGAAGGGAGGGTCACAGGATTGTTGGCTCCGGGGGGAGCAGCGGGGCTCACAGTCCAGCTGCTCTTCCGCATGGAGGCCGGAGCAGCCCCCCCTGACCCTGCGGAGGCACCTTCTGCTCTGGGAGGCTGCTGCAGGGCAGGACTCGCGGGACCTTCTCCTGGACCCCCGAGTCCTGTGGGCTTGTAACTGCAGTGACAGCCTTGACTCTGGAGCCCACAGGCCCACACGTGCCACTGTGACCCACTGGACCAGGGCAGGCCATTGACCCTCGGCCTCCGTTCCTCCCCCTGTAAGACAGGGAGACGCCTCAGGTCGTGGGCTGTCCAGGTGATGAGAGGAGCGAACGTTTGTGCTGCAGGAAGGTCGGTCCCAGTGTGTCCAGGAGCCCGGCTGCCCCGGCTGCCCTGCAATGGCCGCCCGGCCTTGGCCTGGTTCTGAGAGCCTAACTGGGACTTCCTCTGGCTCCCGTTGCGTCTGAGCTCACGCTGCCTTCTTTGCCCCCCACTGCGTCTCCCCCCAGCCCAGTCCTCCATTCAGGGAAGACACCCTTCTCCCCCACTCTCACACTCCATCGGTCTCCACATCCTGTGGGATCGGCCTCCGCGGGGCCCTGTCTCCCCACTGCTGCCCGGCCGCCTCTCGCACTGCCGGTCTCGCACTGCGGACCTCCCCTCCTGCCTCGGTTGCTGCCGCGGCCTCCCCACGTGGTGCCCAGGTGCTCCTGCTCACAGGTGTGTCCAGGCACCCCTGCACAAGGCCTCCAGCGCTTCCTCCACACCCAGATCAAAGCCCCCACCCCCCCAGCCTGGGACTGTGTGCCCCTCTTTCCCCGCCAAGCAGTGGCGGGCCGTGGGCCTCACCCAGTCTCTGCAGCCCACCTGGAGTCTGCGGCCCCGTGCAGTGTCCTTCAGGGGGCTGGAGTGGGGGTGGGGGGGAACCACCGCACCTTCCCCCTCCCCACCTTTCCGGCACAGCCAGCTGGGGGCGGGGACACAGATCTTGTGGTTAAATGTTGACACCAAACAACAAAATGCCAAATGCCCACCTCTCCTTTCTGCAAGCCCCCCCAACCTCGAGTCATTTTCTTGGGGTCCCCTCCCTAAGGAACCACCCTGAAGCCACGTTCCAGGATGTAGTGCATGAAGCTGTATGACCTGGGCAAAGTCACCCTCTTTGTGCCCCGGTTCCCAGGGAAATAACAGTGTTATTACCACGGTTAATAATAGTGTCTACAGAGAGAGCGGGGACGGACGGCTCGGCTGGGTCACCCCGAACCTACTGTGCTGCCTCGCCCAGAGAAGACCCCTGGGAATGGCAGCTGAATCACTTGTTGACGACGGGAACACGCAGGGCTGGGTGGGGTGGGCGGTGGAAGCGGCCCGTGTGCCCGGCCCGACAAAGCCCCGCGGAAGCCCGGGTCTGCCTCTGGGCCTGGGCCTTCCCCCCGGCTCCTGTGGGGGCCCCTGAGCAGCGGGGCCGCTGGGGCCTCCTCACACCCAGGAGGGCTGCAGAGCTCCGGGAGCAGAAATGGGCAGAGTGGGCGGGGCTGAGGGATGCTTTCTTCTGGAGCAAAGACAAGGCCCAGGCTTCCCTGGGGGACTGAAACTGGTATTCTAGAAGGCTCCGAGCCCCATGAGCTAGGGATGTGGACCATGGGAATAACACGTCTCCCTAAGAGCATGCTGGGAACCGAGCCCTTCTGCTCATGCTTGTTGCCAGGTTCCCAGCTGAATTTCCCAGAACGCTTCGGGGCTGCGGGGGAAAGGGGCGCGGGGCCCTTTGAGACGGCGGCTAAGGCCCAGCTGCAGAGACGGAAGTGTGGGCGGGGGACAACACGGCCAGCGACTCACCAGCGGGCGGTGGAGGGGAAGGCGCCACTGGCGGGCCCGTGGGTGCTCCGGCTGGGTCCGCGGTCCGTGGCCGGGACCCGCTGGTGTCAGCGCAGGCGGGAGCTCTGGCCGGGAGGAGCCGGCCAGCTGATGCCTGGATTCAGACACCCGATCCCGCCGTGAAACGGGATCGCCCTTGCTGTCTCCCTTTCTCTCCGGAGGAAGGAAGCTCGGGAGGGGACGGGGCAGGGCCGGGGGGCGGGTGCGGCAGGGTGCGGGGTGCAGGGCATCATCAGGGCACAGTGGGCGACGTGAGCTCGGGACAGGGAGACGCTGCGCCAGGGTGACACGGCAGAAGGGGCCCAGACCAGACGCTGACCCAGGGCCTGGGTTCGCTGCCGGCTCAGGGGCCCTTTCCTAAGAGCCGGTGGGCACGTGTAGGCACAGAGGGTGGAGGCTCACGCCTCCCAACATTACCCCCGGCTCGTAGGGGACCTGGCCGGTACGTGGGTGGTTGAGCCCGTCCCGGCTCTGCTGGGCTCCTCAGTGATGGGCCCCTGGCCCTGAGGTTCTTGTGACAGGGACCTGGGCCCTGTCCAGGCCTCTCCCACCTGCCTCTGAGCAGGGCCAGAGCAGGCGTGCAGCTGGGGGTGTGCTGACGTCCCACTGGACCTGGGGGCCAGAACCTGGCCTGACCGGCTGGGGCCCAGCCCCGTTCTCCAGCTCCAACCCGACGCTGCCCTTCAGGTCCTCCGGGAAGGCCGTGGGTGGGAGGAGAGCTAGGACCGGGGAGGACACTGCAGAGAGGGGGCCCCTCGTCCCCCTGGGGGACAGCCCTGTGCTCTCTGGCCTCCCTGTCGCGAGGGGCTCTGTTTGGAGAGGTGCAGAGCTCTGGGGCTATAAGCGGACTGGGGCTATAAGCGGACATTGTGTTTTACAACATCTCCTGACCAGTCACCCCCATCACAACACGACGGTTCAGCACAGGCCGTGGAGCTGACGGCCAGGGTCCAAATCCAGGCTCAGCTTCCAGCTGTGTGATCTTGGGCAATGCACCCAACCTCTCTGGGTCTCCGTTTCCTCGTCTGTAACATGAGGACGAGGCTAACAGCACCTGCCTCGCGGCAGTGCCGTGAGGTTTGATGGACTCGAGCAGGACACGCGGAGCCATGCGGGCCTGGGGACGTGGGAGAGGGAAGTGCAGGCTCTGGCTCTCAGGGCTCCACGCGGCGGGGCCTCACCTCCGCCGGGGCCTCTCCCGGGGGCGCATCTGGGTCCCCCTGGAGAGAGACCTCCTGCTGTGTCTCATGGAGGGCCGGCGAGGCAGCCTGTGGGCATGGTGCAGCAATGAGAGTCCCAGCCAAACAACACAATCCCACGAACACCAGCATTTAAATTGTTTTTTAATTTTAATTTTTAAAGGAATCTTTTTTTTACTGTTGTGCTATTACAGTTGTCTCAATTTCCCTCCATTGCTCTCCCCTTTCCCCCCCCCCCCCCCCCCCCCCCCCCCACCTGCTCCCTCCGTCAGTCTCCACCCGTTGTTCCTGCAGGTTGTTTGACTCGACCCCTCCCTTTCTTCCCTCTCTCCCGCCCCCCTCCCCTCCCCCTGCTCCCTGTCAGTCGCTCCTTGTTTTCATGTCTCCGGTTCTCTTTCGCTCACTCGTTTGTTTCGTTCAGTAGGTTCCACTTACAGGTGAGATCCTATGGTATTTGCCTTTCGCCGCCTGGTTTATTTCACTCAGCATGACGTCTCTCCAGCTCCATCCGTGCTGCCGCGAAGGGGAGGAGCTCCCTCTGTCTCTCTGCTGCGTTGAATCCCACTGTGCAGATGGACCACGGTTTTCTGATCCGCTCGTCCACTGAAGGGCACTTAGGCTGCTTCTAGCACTTGGCTGTTGTGAATAGCTGCTGGGCTCTCTCCCCGACATTGCCTCTCTTCTCTCTCACTGGTACAGGAATCCATCCTTTGTGTCCAAAGAGTAAATTGAGACAAAAACGCAAATGTCCTTGGTGTGCTCGGAAGTCTTGGAGTGGGGCCGGTGCGGGACAGGCCTGGGCGCTGGGCCACGGGGACACTCACCGCAGGTGCATCGGCGAGGGGCTCACCCTGCCAGGCCCGGGTCCTCGTGCTTCCGGCAGGTCTCATCTGCTCCTCCCGCAACAGCAGCGGGTGTGAGTGTTACCTCAAGTTTGGAGAAACCGAGTCACAGGGCTGTTTGCTTGCTCAAGGTCGTCTGGTTCCGGGGAGGGCAGAGCTGAAAGGTGAACCTGCAGACTCCACCTCTGTGCATCGGGGGTGCAGCCGTGCGGCCGCAGGTGGGAGAGGGGCCGGTGGGTGTCGGTGGGACTCACTCTGCCTGAGGAAGTCAGGGAGGGCTCCCTGGTGAGGTGGCATTTGGGCTCAAGGAGGGGCTCTGAGGCTGAGAAAAGGACACACAGGGGACGAAGGCGGTCCCCAGACAAGGGACCTTTCAGTGTGATGGCGTGAAAGCCCAGAAGAGTGGCCCTGTGAAGACGAGTGTGGGGTGCTGGGAGAGAGGGTGTACGTCGGGGAGTGTCCACACAGGCCACTCGGGCTGTAGAAGGACGCTGCAGACGTCTGGGGCCTCTGGTGGCGCCCTTACCCCACCAGATGCCCCAGGGAGGCAGAAGGGGCTGAGGTGCAGACACAGGGCGTTTGTGGTCCAGGGCAGGGCGAGTCGTCCTCCTCGCTTCAGAGGAAGGTCTGCACGAATGTTCAACCCATAAAACAGGCAGACAGAAGCTGCCCTGCCCTAGGCAGAGGTGGGACTGGGGTCCTGCGCCTGCTTGCCGCATCCCTGACTCCCCTGCTCCTGGGAACCTCCCCTGGGCCCGGGAGCACAGCCCGACACCCCCGGCTGCAGTCCTAACTGCTCCTCATGCTGCCCCGTTGAGGTCTGACCTCCTAGTCACCCTGGCCCCTGCCCCCTGGACACGTCCTCTGGCCCCTTCTCCCCAGCGTGCAGGTCGGTGACGCAGTCCAGTTTGGTCCCTGCCCGTGAACTTGATCTCCTTGCTCTCCACTCCGACCTCCGGCTCCGTTACCAACACCAGCCGGGAGCAGGGGCCGGGGCCGGGGGCCTCCACCTGATCGAATGGACACTGAGCCTCGAAGAACAGACTCCCTTATCACATCCTGGGGCCTCTCGGGCTCCGGTCTGGACTTGCCCTTCTGACCCAAACTCCTGCGCTCCAGTTTCTGGGGCAAAAGGACGAGCAGGGCTGTGTGCACTCAGGGGAGCCTCCTTCACCCCCCACTGTGTACCTGGGACTAGACCTGACAGGGAGGGGGAGAGAGAGGCGGCGGGGTGGGGGAGGGGGAGCCGAAGGGTGCGAGTGAATAGGAAACCACGTCAGGCCTGAGTGGCCCAGGCTCACATTTCCATGGGGAGGACCCGCTCCGTCTCTCTGCACCGAGGACAGCGGGGCAAGCCGGTTCTCCTCCTACAAGCCGGGATTGCTCAGCCCCTGGTGTGTGCCCAGCACTGTGTTCCGTGGTGGAGACAGGGAAGTAGTGGGGGGAGGGTGGGGCCAACAGCAAACAGGTGTGGACTTGTGACCGCACAGTGGAAACATCAGGAGCTGCCTTCCAGGAGGCGGAGAGGGCTGATGACGGTCGGACGCACAGTGCCCAGCTCTGAGCCGCTGCAGGGAGCAGCGGGGGTGGGACAGAGGTGCGTGCTGTGGGACCGCAGGGGAGGGGAGAGCTCCCTCTCCGGAGCAGCCTGGGCGGAGCCTCGGAGGACAGTGGGGTCTCCTGACACAGAGAAGAAGGTACGAAGAAGGGCATCCCAGGCACATGCAAAGGAGCACGTGCACAGGAAGGCCGAATGCCCGAGAGAGCCTGGCTTACCTGCCTACTCCCAACTCAGGAACGTCCCGCCGACAGGAGGCACGGTGTCCAGGACCCTGCTGGGCAGCACCACCCAGTGCACGGCTGCTCGGGGACTCCGACGGGCCTGGGCTCCTGGCGGTGTGGCCTCAGGTCCACACCTCTTTGCTTTTTTCCTTCCCGAGTCTCTCTGCTGTGCAGGGGCCTTGGCTGTTCACCTTGCTGGACTGTTGTCAGACGAGGGAGAAAGGGAGCAAGGTGGTCAAGGACAGGCCCGCGGGAGTCTGCTCCTGCCTCTTCTGTGAGGTGCAGGAGCAGACTCGAAGTCCAGAGTCGGGAGGTGTCGGGAGGTGTCAGGAGACAGCTGCTGTAGCCCCTTCCTAGGGCAGACAGCCCCCGCCCCGCAGCACGGCCAGGCGGCGCCCCGACTCTGCAGGACGTTCCTGGGCTCGGGCGAAGGTCAAGGGCCCCCGAAACGCCGACTGAGGCCGTTGACCCCATCTCGCTGAGCTGCTGGCCTCGAGGGAGAGGAAACAAGGACAGTGACTGGGAATCGTGACCCCTGGTTCAGAGATGCAGAGACGTCAATGGGGCCTTGGCTGTCACTGATCCTGACTTCTGAGTGGTACAGACACAGAGGGCTGGGACATGCCCCAGGTTCCCCCAGGGAGCTCCCGGCAGGTCTCCCGATTTCCCCGGGCAGGGCGGGTCTACAGCAGCCTTTGGCTGAGCGGACTCCAGCGCAGGGACCGCGCAGGGAGCCGACCAGTCCCTGCAGGCTCTGCCCTGGGGTTAGGGCTGTGTGCTTGGAGGGTCCAGTACTGAGTGTCCCTTGCATCCCCCTTACTGCCCTGGACCCTGGGGGGTGGGGTGGGATGGGCCAGCAGGACTGAGTGCTGTGCCTGGGACCTTGTCCTCGCACGGTCAGGGATGCTGGGCCGAAGGGACAGATGGGAGCTGGCTGGTGCGACCAGACTCTCGGAGCGGGGTCAGGCTGACAGTAGCTTCAGGAAGAATGTCGCGCTGAGGAACCCGAAGGGTGTGTGACTCCAACTAAGAGGCCGACATTGGAGGCTGGGCACAGGTGGCCACCGTCCCCACAAGCCCCGTGGGGTCATGGCATTGGGTGGAACCACCAGGCGAGACTCAGCAGTGGGGCACCTCTCACTCCTGGTCCCGAGGGGGCAGGAATGGGCAAGATCGAGGCAGGCCGCCGAGCTGGAGGAGGGGGCCACGGGCTAAGTTCCCAGACGAGGGCTCAGGCTCTGGGGACCGGGCAGGGCTCAGCTGCGGCCTGGCTGAGGCTGCTCGTGGGGTCAGAGGGTCTGGCTGTGGGGATGGAGGCTGGCACCATGCGGCTGGTGGGCAGGCCGGGCCAGGGAGGGGCCGGTGCCTCCAGATCACAGCTCCCGGTGGCATCAGATTAGAGGCGGGACTGGACTCGGGCCGGGAGCCTGGAGCAGCCCCGCACTAGCTGGCGGGGTGACCTCGGGCAACTCCTTTAGCTGCCCAGAGCCTTGGCTTTTCATCTGCAATCTGGGGACACCAAGCCCTGTCCTGCTGGCCTCACAGGTTCTTTGGACGTTACCACGGTTGCTGCCCGGCCAGGCACTGAAGTGACCAGCTGCCTCCCCTCACACTGAGGTCCTTCCACCTGTGAGCCCCCAGCACAGCAACCAGGCTCCCTCTGTGTCCCCCAGGGCTCGGGACCCAGCTGCAGGCCGCCGTGCAGACAGAGGGAGAGGCCAGGCCAGAGCGGGGGCCAGGCTGCGGCCAGCAGTCGGCAGGGCTGGGAGGAGGGATGCCTGGTGATGCTTGAGGCTGCCCGCCCTCGCCCATCTGGCGGCAGAGCCATTTGCATAAAAACAAAGACAGCTCCGGAGGCTTGAAATATTGATGCCCGGAGGCTTTTCAGAGTGGCCCTTGGGTCTTGGCCAGCGAGGGCCTGGTGGGAACGGTGCATCCAGCCTGTCCTCGTTTGTTCCAAAAGGCCTCAGGGAGGGAGAGTGCCCGTGTCCGAGGAGCCACCTGGGAGACCCTGTGGACATGCGTTCGTCTTGGGTTTCAGGTGGTACTGACTTTAATTAAACTGGTTTGGGAAAAAACCCCACATTGGATCAGGTTCTGAGTGGCTCAGTTTCTAGTCTGATGAAGTCAGACGGGAGCTTGGTCCCCCCAGGAGGCCCCGCATCCCTCTTACCCTCACAAAACAACCCGCTGACCAGTCTCTCAAGAGTGACACCTTTCAAGAGCGATGGGGGTGGAGGGGAGGCCCTGCCCCGCTGGGGAGGACGCTCTAAGATGGGGAGAGTGTGATTGTGAGGGGTGCATTCTCACCGGCGTCCTGGAGGGGGCGCTCTAGTGAAAAATGCTCACACAGTCCAACCAGCATAGGGGAGGGGGGCTGAGTCCCAAGTGGAAAGGGGAGGGTGCTTTAGGCCCAGGAATAGCGCTTTGGGTCCCTGTCCTTGGCTCAGGTCCAGGACTGTGTGTATCTCTAGTTTGGCTTCTCCCAGAAGGTGGCGGCGGAGGGGGGTCGGGGGCGGTGGTAACATAAATCCCTTCTTTGCTGTGTCCCGCGGGTGTCTGGCCCAGGCCCCTCCACCTCCATCTGCCACAGGTGCGTGAGCGCTCAGCCCCAGCCAGGTTCCGACCTCCAGAGCAGGCCGGTCCTTAAAGGTCTCTCCGCGGGAGCGCCTCCAGGCCCCGGGCCAGGGCTTCGTCATTTCTGCTCCTCCGCTCCTGGCACCCAGGAGGCACCCCAGAATGTTTGCTGAAATTAAGGGAGTGTCGGAGCATGGGCAGGCTGGCGGGGTCCAGGGCTGACCAACAGGGTGAAGGGAGCGCCCGCGGGCCAAGAGCAAAGACTGCTGGCTCCCGGCAAGGGGCTTGGTGGGGGAGAGGGGGCTCCTCCTCTGCCCCGGGTGGCGGATGAGAACCAGCGAGCTCCCTCTCGAACCCGCGCTCCCACCTTTCGTCAGAGCTACAGCAGGCCAGCAGACTGGGTTGTTAAAAAATGCTTTTAAATTTCATGCTCCTCTTATTTGAAAAGAAACACACATTCACAAGAGAAAATGGTAAAAACAGAGAAGTGTAAAATAAAAAAACTATAATGTTCTCAACAAGTTCAGCCATTTCTTAAACATTCTTATTCTAAATGTGGCTGACTTGACTTGGCTGGGGTCGGGCTTGGAAAAGTAACCCCCCATCCGGTGAGCAAGTGATCCTAACCTGCGGCCGCCCCCCCACCCCCCAGCCCCAAACCTCACGGCGAGCCAATGGGCCCAGCATTTCCCCCTCTGCTGGGTTGAGAGTAGCGCTCTCTCTCGCTGCTCTGGGTGGGCTGGCTCGGTCTTTTGTGAACCGGCTGGAAAACACTGGTCCATCTGGGTCGTCCTCGTCCCCTTTGTCTGCTGACCCAGAGCTGACAGGGCCTCCCTGACCAGGACCAGGATGCTGGCTGCTCCTTCCCCCCAGCTAGAGTGCGGACAGGGGCCGGAGGAAGGGGTGGAGGAGAGGGGAGGAGGGTGTCTGGCCCAGTAGGAAAGTCGGTTAAGCTAAGCCTTTCCCAACACCAGAGAGTTCCTTACTTTCTGAGGGCTTGTGGTGTGCTGGACGTGGTTCTGAACGCTTTACAAATGTTACCTTACTTAATCCTCTCTTCCTATTTATTCATTTATTGATCCTTACCTGAGGGTATGTTTTCAGAGAGAGAGGAAGCGGGTGGAGAGAGAGGCAGAGAGAGAGGGAGAACCATTGACCTGTTGCCTGTGGCAAGCGCCGGGACCGGGGATCAAACCCACAATCCAAGTACGTGCCCTGAATGGGAATTGAACCTGAAAACTTTTGGTTTCCCAGATGTTGCTCCAACCAATTGAGCAACTTGGCCAGGGCTTTATTTATTTATTTTTTCATTTAATTTTTAAACAACAATGTATTGGGCATTACTGTTGTCTCACTAGAAGCTGGGGGTGGTTTCTGGCTGCCTGCCACGCCCCTCTCCCTGTTCTAAGAAATCACCCACTCCCTTCACCCCCACTTCCCTGGCGTCCCCCTTTCTGCCCTCTTCCTCCTTGCCTGTCTGGCCATAGGTGCCTTGAGGTGGGCTTCCTACAGGTCTCCCCTTCTTTGTCCTCCCAGTGCTCTCCCCACACAGCACCCCCCGTGACTGCTCCGTATGCAAATCAGGCCTGTCACCGCCCCCTTCCCAGAATTCTTCAATGACTCACCATCTGCTACAGTGCAAAATGGAAATGCCTTTCATGGTGTAGGGGGCTTGTTGTCCTTGAATCTTGGTTCTGCCTTCCTGCTTAATGCCATCCTTTTTGGCTACGAGGTTGCAAGAACAAAGAACACGTTTCCCAAACTCTCTGGTAGCGGGGCATGGTCATGTGACCAAGGAGGGACTGAGTGAGGGGTCACCTGGCAGCCTCCCCTGGGGCCCTGTGTTCAGACTCTGCACTCACGCGCTCTTCTTTGCTCTCTCTGTCCCTTTCTCATCCCTGCTGCCTAGATGTTTCTTCCTGACCATGAGGTCAAATCCAGGCACAGGGAAGAAATGAGATAGAAGGAGCCTAGACCCCTGACAGTGGACTCCAAGCCGCCCCCCAGGACGGTGGGTTGAGGAGGGTGTACACCACACCCCCGCCAGTTGGGCTGCAGGCTGTGGTGGAGGGGCAGGTGGAGGCAGTGTGGGAGGGAGAGGCTGGACAAGGGCCCAAGGAGTCAGATGGGGGACAGCTGACTGAGAGCTGGGGAGGGCGAGGGTCTGGGACCGGGCCCGGAGCACGCGGGCCAGCCGCAGGTCCAGGAAGGGGAGGAGGCGCCTGACTCCGTGTGCGTGGAGCTGTGCCTGGCAGGCAGAAGCCGCGCGGCAGGGGCAAGGGCACGTATCTGGAGGCAGAGGGACTGGCTTAAGCCTGTTAATCTCAATTCACCAACATGCTTCGGGGGTTCGGTTTCCTCCTCTGCAAAGCAGGGAAGACAGTAGTCCTAATCTATGAGGTTTCTTGGAGGGTCAAATGAGGCAATGTGCGCTACAATGTTCTCAAGCCTGAAGTGTGCTAACGGCGTCGGTGGTGGTCATGCCGCTGGGGGGCACAGGGGACAGGAGCAAGGTGCCAGTGGCAGTTGTGTCACTGGCTGAGTTCTTTACTCCTTTCTGTATCCCTGCCCCTTGTCAGGTGCCTCTGTAGCTCCTCCTGGCCCTTGACAGTGGGTTCAACCATGTGACTTCTTCGGCCAATAGAAGGAGGTGGGAGTGAGAGTGTGCCAGTCGAGCCCCAGCCGTAGGAGGCCTTGTGGGTTTCTGCTTGGCGTCCTTCGCCTTGTTGCTTTGAGAGGAACAGCGAGCACTCAGCCAGCTTGCCAGTCCCAGGAGGGCCAGGGCCACCGAGGCCAGAGTGGCCTCAGTTGTGCTCAACTCAGATCAGAAGGTTCCCAGCAGACCCCCGGATACAGCAGCAGACCTGTCCACGGCCAGCTGACCCACAGCGCAAAGGATTGTGGTGTTGAGCCTGAGTCTGAGGGTGGTCTGCGATGTAACAATATCTAATTCCCAAACTTGGCACAGAAGTGATAGTCAACCTACTGACCAGCACATAGTGGATCAGAACAGTGAACACAAAATGACCTTAAAGAAGAGAATTTCAACAAGATCAAAATGACTCCACGGTAAATACATCTACACACCTACACTCACTCACACCAAGAAAGCGTCAGTCGGAAGAGCAATTGGTCACGAACGGAAGCAGAAGGTTTAGGAGCATCAGACAGGCTAAACAGCAGGGCCCACCCACCACCCACCCCTGTCTGGGCAGAGCTTGTCTGGCGGTGTTGGGGGGCTGGTCTGAGGGCAAGGTGAACCCCAGTTGTGAAGATGTCAGGGCAGGAGAGCCTGATGCCATGAAGCAATCAAGTAATTTAATTAACTCATCTTGGCGGATTCCTCCACGTTTCTATAATTTGGCTCCCACGGAGAGATTGCGGTCGGCCCGAGTACATTTCCAACCTCTTTGACAGTTACATTGCTCCTTGTGATTTAGTTGGCGCTCTGGTCGTCGGGTTCATCTAAGGTTTATTAATGTACGTCAATATCCCCAGAATTGATCAAATTTGATTTGGGATCCTAATAGCGTTTGAGTCTATCAGTCTGTAAGGGCGAGGCTTGCTGACAGCAGACTCATCAGAATAAAAGCTGCCCTCTGGTGTCCGGCCAACTGGCCTCACGTAGCCTGTGCATTAGTGTCCACCCTTTCTTCCGGTTCTACGGTTACGTTGCTGTCCAGGTGCATAAAAATCTCTGGTGAGTTCGGAGGGGTGATCACTCTTGGTTAGCAGGGAAAGCTGGGGGAGGGAGGCATCTTTCCAGCCCCCTGAATCCCACTCAGAAAAACATCCCGGGATGGTGGTCCTGGAAGGATGCTTCTAGACCAGCCCACTCACTTTGTGCCATTGGCGTCTCAGGCTCGGGGAGTTCACACAAATTGTCCCATTTCCAGGCCCCCATGGGGGGGTTCGCATTTGGGGGAGCCGTGGACTTGTTCTCACTGCGGTGTGGCTGACTGAGCCGGCCCGGGGGCCTCTCTGAATGCGGGGGGTGCCTGTTTAACACCGAGAATTACTATCGCGCACGCCTGTTGGGGTCTCTAGGTGTGCTGCTGACGCACTGCGGGTTGGGGCTTGGGGAATGGTCTCTCCACCCTGGCCTCTGCCCTGGGTTTGGCTGGCCCGGGCTTCCCATCTGCCGTCCGTTCTCTCAAGCTGCGATCTTGGCAGGAGCCGTCCACTTACTTGTGCTTCATTACCTGTTCTGTCTTTCCAACTGGTTGCACTCCCGGAGGGTAATCAGCAAAGTGTTCCCAAACGAGGAGTGATGGCCTCTTCTCTTTCCTCTGTGTTTTCTACCCCTCTCCCGCCCCGCCCCCCACATACACTCGCCCCCGGCGCCAAGATTGGCTGAGTTCTGAAAACCCAGGGAAGCTTTCTGCAGAGCAGCAAGAAGATGATCTTAATGGGACCCCAGGCCTCAGCGTGGTGCAGGGGAGGGGCTCAGGGCTCAGAGTCTGGGGGCCGAGTTCCAGCGTTCTGGCTCTGGAATGTTAAGTGGGTTGTTTGGTGTTTTGGGGGACCCAGATTCCTCACCAATGAAATGAAAATGCTGAGCGACTCAATGGTGTCTTGCATTAATATTCTGTAGTTTCATTTCGAACTTGGAAAACTGTCTTGTGTGCAGAGGTGAGACACTGCCCTTGAGCCCCAGATCCCGTGGGCGCTGTCCTTGGTGCTGAAGCCGTGCATCTCCTGTGGCCGGTCGGAGTCGGGGAGAGAAGGATTCGCTCCGTGGAATGTGGGCACTGGGCACATTTTTGACAGCTGGGAGTTGGGCCATCAAACATTGCTCCAGTTAGTGGGCCTCAGAATTGGGGCTTGAAGATTTTTCATAAACCCATTGTTACAGAATTTGATCTATATTTTCTATGCCTCCAGGAGGGTTTGGCAAACTGTCCCCCATGAGCAGTCTGTAGTTTGATGGTAGGACCATATATTGTGTTGGCAAGAAGCCCACATGTTTTTTTTTCTGTAAAATAAAAGAGGTATTTTTTAATTTTCTCCAATAAGTTTATTGATTTGAATATTTTGAGTATGTTGGCTATTTCTCATGTGGTATAACATTGATTGTTCTCAATTAATGTCTCAATTGGATTGCAATCAACTTCAACCGGTCTACCTGACCATGGAGCATGGTTCAGCGAGAAATCTCCAGCATGAAACTCCGCAAGCCACTTTTGACACATCCGGCCAGTCACAGCACCTTCTCCACACACTGCACAAACCTCTTTCTGTGTTTCAGTTGCATTTTTACCTTTCTTGACATAATGCAGCATAATATGCCAGAAATGTTGCTTATTTCCTTCCATCTTCAATATTAAAATGACTTCACAAAAATAAAAAAAATAAAAACGCACGCTGATATGACAGCCGTTACAATACAATCAAACAAAATTGTTTTGAATGAAGTTAAAGACTACTAAGTGCTACCAGAAAGTGCCATCATATGGAAAAAACCAAAGCAACTTTTTGGACAATCCAATCAATTCTGGATTCCTGCATTTTCTGGTACTGCCCCAACTTCAAATATTCTATCACTTGGGTTCCATAAATTATTGCAATGTCCCTGAAATTCTAATATTTTGCCAGCTCGCCCACACCTTCAGGTGTCTCTTGGCTATGGGGAGTAGTTTCATACTCTTTTGTTCAACTGTGTATCTAGATTTCTGGCTTTGAAAATACGGCCTCGACACAGAGACAGTCTGTTTGATGTCTTTTGTGCTGAGATTGCAAAGCTGCCGGAAAAGGAATGGCCAGGACTCTTCTTTTTCATAAAAGTCTCTTTTGATTAGAGGGCACGCCTCGCTTATGATTGAGCTCCCCTTCTCTGGACAAAAAGACAAAGGAATGAGAATTCTGAGTGGATCATGCCTACGCAATGTCACGGAGGAGTGACCAAGGATAAAATACAAGATAAGTGAGATTTGGGTGTCATGCCCTCATCTCCCTGCCCGCTCAGCCAGCTGCTTTGAGACTGTGTTGACGCAGTAGTGGTGACAGAGTGGGGACAGTCACACAGGCAATGACCACTCTTCTGGCCTTGTTGGAGAGGCGGCTCAGTGGCCGGAGGGCAGCGACAGCCCAGGAGCAGCCTGTGGGTCTGGCCGGAGAACTTCTCAGCACCACAAGGGGAAGGTCCCGTCTCCACTCCCCTCTCCACTCCCCCCTCAAAGGCTTTGGTCCTCCGTCTCCCTCGGGGCTGGGTCTTCTCACTCTCCGTGATGGGGAGAGCAACCCGGTTCAAAGCTGACGCCCGATATTTAATGCAGCAAATGTTCACTGAGCATGTACCTTGTAGCCATCCTCCTGCCTTGACCCACGAGGGCTGTGGTGGGCGTGGACGGAGGAGGGCTGGGAGGCAGGAGGACCCCAGGGGGACGACGCCTGGAAACCTCAGGGCAGGGAGGGAGACAGGGGCATTCTGAGTACAGAGTCTAGAGCTAGTCAGCCCCGTGCTTAGGCCCCAGCTTAGCTGCTTAATAGCGAGCTGTGGGACTCCTGAACGTAAACCTATACGCATTAATTTTTAAAAGGCAGGGAGTGTAAAAATATCACCCCTACCCGGCAGGATTGTTGTTGGAGTTCAATAGGATAATCTGCATGAAGGGTGTGGCTCAGGGCCCATGGGTGCTCAGTGAAAGGCGGTTCTCCTTATTACAGGCGTGGGATGTGTGTATGATGCATGGTTTGCTTGGGAACAACAGCCAAGCCCCTTAGGGTCCCTGCTCTCTGTCACCTCCCTCCTGCCTCCTTGGACTAGGGGGTTGCTGAGGTCGGCCTTGCACTCTCTGCCCTTCCACAAGGACACGCCAGCAACCTCGTCGCACCTCGTTGTTTTTCGGGGGGCTGCCCAGGGACCGTTTGCGTGTCTGCTCCACATCTTGCCTGGTGTAGAAGGAGTCGTTGCTTTGAACCTGGAGAGTTAGCTGGGCTCTCGGTGTAAACGTGGCCTCAGTATCCACCCATCGATGTCCTCAGGGGTGTGTCCCATCTCTTGGGAGTGGAAACAACCCCTAAAGCCTCCGCCAACCAGTCACAGTTTGCTCAGCGACCTCGGGTATGAGTCAAAGGGGCCAGAGCTTCGGAACGGCTTCTGCAGGCCTCGCGTTGCCTCCGCCCGGATCGGGTGTGACTCGGCCCGCCATCGAAGGGGGCACCTGGGTCACAGGGTTATTTATAGTTGATCTTTTAAAATAAAGACAGCAGCTCAAAAAACACTCCCGCGTTCTCCTTGTCTCCCGTTACCCTGTCACTCAGCTGGGTGGCGGGGGCGGCTGTGGGGCTGGAAGTGGCGGGACTTGCCCCTTCTTCCTCCTCCTGCTCCTTTTATACTCGGGGACCGTCTTCCCGTCTCTCTCTCTCCCGGCCAGACCTGGCCTCCCCATTCACACCAGCTTGTGTCACCACACGGCTGGGATGCGTTCCTTTGACCCTCTCTTCTCTGGGCCTGATGACACAGGCATCGGAGAGCATGCCCACGTCTCAGAGCCCCAGGCGCCCTCTGTGGGGTTCAGACAGCGCCGCACTGACGGAGGGCCAGGGCTGCACTGACGCAGCCACCACCCCCGAACCCTGGGGGTCGCCCAGGCTGACTCTGTGCGGCTGTGCTGGCCGCTCCTTCTCACTCTCCTCCGCCCCCAGGCTCTTGGGCTCTTCATGGGGGAGGGGGCTCTTCCTGTGGCCGTCCTGGGTCCCCGCCCACAGGTGCAGCCCCATCGATCTCCTTAGCCTTCACCGGCATCACAGTCACTGTCTTTTAAACAACTCTACTTATTTATTGATTTTAGAGAAGTAGGGAGGGAGGGGAGGAGAGAGAGACACACACATGGATTTGTTGCTCCACTTACTGATGCACTCATTGGTTGATTCTTGGATGTGCCCTGACCGGGGATCAAACCCACAACCTTGGTGTATCAGGGCGACACTGTAACCAACCAAACTGGCTGGCAGAGCCGTATTTATCGTCCTATCACCCATTTCCTCTACTCCATGAGGGCAGGATGCTTTTCCAGTTCATCTGCTAGACCTCCAGGGCCTGACTCAGGGGGACACTCAGTGGAGAAATTCGCTGAATTTTTCCTGAACTGCGCTTTCGACTGCTCGCAGTTCCTCTGAGGGGTGGGAGCTGCCCTGCGCCTCTGCGCCAGCCCCAGGCCCCAGGGGCCGGGCGGAGAGAGTGGGAGCATGGCCGGGGCCTGGGGCCTCAGACCGCCTGCCCGCGCTTCTCCCCCAGGCCCTTCCTCCACTGGGACCGCCGGCCACTCGGGGACGAGCCGGGCGGCTCTGCTGGGCGAGTTTGCCATGGAGGCATTTTCCAGGGCTGGAAGGAGCCTGTGCCGCCGGAGGCCTGGCCACCCGCCCACTCCGGCCACCTCGGGCCACAGGAGAGGTGTCCTGGGCTGACCTGAATGCTGGGCACACAGGCCTGGGTGCCGGGGTCAGGGAGGAGAGAGCCGGGGCTGGGCTGTGTTGTGGGCAGTGTGCGGGGGTGGACGGAGGTGGGCGCCAAGGACCAGCAGCAGGCGGAAGGGCAGCTTGGGCTGCACCCCGCCCCTTCAGACCCCTTTCGCCCACCCGTGGTGAGTGGAGGGAAGGCAGGCACCCCTCCTGTTGCCCCGCCGGAGCCCACCCCCGAGTGGCCTGGGCCCAGCGGTGCCGACTACAGGGTAGGACACCCAGTTAAACTTGAATTCCAGATAAACAATGAATGGTTTTTCTATGAGGGTATAGTCTAAGTGTGCACAACCCAATACTTACAGTAAAAAACGGTGCTTTGTTTATCCGAAATTCACATTGAACTGGATGTCCTGTACTTTTAATTGTGAGATCGGGTCAGACCACCTGGACCCTTGAGGCACCTCTCACGCTTCTCCCCCGGGGCAGCAGGAGCCCCCGGGGCGGACTGCCCTCCCGCAAGCTGGTCCCCACGGAGCAGAGAAAGAGGCTGCTCTTGCCAGGGGCTCTGAGACGCTTCTGCCCTTAGAATGCTTCAGCCACCGGGCGGCGTGTAGCCTGAAACTGCACGATCGGCTCCTGGCCCGTGAATAAACCGCAGTGGGAAGCCGACTGGGTCGGGAGGCTCTGAGGGGGAGACTAGCGCCTGCCCTTGGCGAGCTGTGTGGGCAGAGGCGAGCCGCCCCGAGCCCGCGCACTTCCTCCGCCACTGAGCGGATATGATGTGTTCACAGCTTCCCGTGCAGATAAAGAGTACCGTGTGTGTCTAAGGCACTGGGCACATAGAAAGTGCTCAAAAGCCCTGGCCGAGTAGCTCAGTTGGTTAGAGCGTCATCCTGATATCCCAGGGTTTCGGGTTCAATCCCCAGTCAGGGCTCATATGAGAAGCAACCAGTGAATGCATGAATAAGTGGAAGAACAAATCAATGTTTCTCTCTCTCTCTGTCAAATCAAGAAATTAAAAAAATTAAAAATAGCCTTAACAAGGAGGAAATGCTCAGGCTGACCCCCAGGTGTCTGCAGGGCTTCCTGGAGGCTCCGGGGTGGGAGAGCTGGCCCTCTCCAGCCTCTAGAGGCTGCCCACGCCCGTGGCTGCAGCCCCTCCCTCCTCCTCCTTCAAAGACAGCAGTGCAGTGTCTTCGAACCTCCCTCCTGCTTCCGTCTCTCACTGGAAAGGACGTCCGTGAGTAGACCGGGCCCACCTGGATGGCGCAGGGTATTCTCCGCACCTCCAGCGGCTGCACTTAACCACAGGTGCAGAGTCCCTTTGCCACATCAGGTGACACTTCCACAGGGGATTGCATGGGGACACCTTCGGGGGCTGTGATTGCTTCTCCTGGGGTCCTTGTGCACACTGCGCGGCTCTCCCACACTCCCCTGCCCAGGGGCCACACGATCCACACGTGGGGGGCAAGGTCCACCCTTGAGAGGACGGATCAGGTGACAAGGAACACGCAGGACGTGGAAGTGGGCTTGGAACTGTTTGGGCAATGAAGCAAGGGTCCCAGGTGCCTGGAAGGAAGATCCAGAAGGGGGCGCATGAGCTCCAGGTATGAGCGCCCTCCTGGCCTTGAGGACTCCTTACCCTGGGGAGCAGGACTGGGCGAGGGAGGGACTGGAGTGGGGCCTTCTAAAGCTTGAGGCCCGGGGGAGGGTCCCCCCCTCCCGGCTGCTCTAAGGGCGGTGTATATTAACTTGACTTCAGGGGACTCCCTGGGATTGTGTGCAAAATCTTGTTTGTGTGTGTATGAACATTTTTTTGGGGGGGGAAGAGATTTTACAGTTCTCACCAAATCTTCAAAGTGACCCAGAAAAGTTAAGCACCCTACCACTCTGATTAGTCCCACTGGGCAAAACTAGCCGCTCTGATCATTCCCGTGTCTTCCCGTCCACAGGCAGACAGATGCCGCCGTGTCTCTGAGATGAGGCCCTCCCCCGCCCCCCACCTCTGGAGCTGGCCTCTGCCTACCCAGGGAGCCTTTGCAATGACTATTTGGGGTGCAGCGGGGGCCGTGGGGGTTGACTGAGGATCTGGCCCGGGATGTGGTGAGAGGGCCCACCTGCGGGAGACTGGAAGGGGCTGTTCCTTTCTTTCTCCAGCAAACAGATGCTCAAAGGCATTTTCCTGGTCCCTAGCCTCACCTGTCAAGCAGAGCTCGGGACAGCGGCAGATGGGAGGCTGCAAACTGGGCTCAGGCGGTCAGCTGGGCCTGACAGGTGAGACGGAGCTGGAGCCGGAGCCCTGCTGTCCTCAGGAGGGGCCAGGAGGGTGTGGGAACGGTAGCCGTTTCTGCCGTGTGCTTTTTATTTTCCAAGAAATTAAGCCGAGTTTCTTCCTCCCAGTGAATTTCCTTAACAAAGATATTTTAGAGCCTTGGAAAACATTCTTGTCCTACTTTAATTGTGTAAAGACTGTGTGTGCTGGAAAGGAAAGAGGAGGAGGGGGAGGGGGGAAGAAGAGAGGGGGCATGGTGAGAAGGGGGAGAGGGAGGGGTGCAGGGAGCAGGGAGGAGAGAGGGGGAGGGGGAGGAGAGAGGGGGAGGGGGAGGGGAGGAGAGCAGAGCGAGAATGTGTTTCAGGATGTGGAGAGCGGCTCTTCCCTCCCAGGAATTCTCTCTCTCCCGGTCTTCTTCTCTCCAGGCTGCCGCTGCTCCCCCGCCCGAGGCTTTGTCTCCGGCGTCACGACACAGCCCCGCGGGCCTGCCAGCCTGCAGGAGGCCTCTTTGATAATGGGGCATCTTCCCCCGGGGCATCCGAGGTGGGAGAGCAAGGCAGAGACAGGCACTGGTGGGCCCAGAGGCTGGACTGGGGTGCTGGGGAGGGGGTGGCACCCAGCCGGAGCCCACTGTGGGGAGCTGCTCGGAGACCTCTCTCAGCCCTGCGTCTCAGGTCCCTCCTCGAGGGTCCCCTGGGACCTCAGCACCTCTCTTCAACCGCACCCGGAGCCGGAGCCGGAGCCGGAACCAGGGCTCCACCCGAGGAGGGGCCCTGCCGAGGGGCTCTGGCAGCTCCCCCAGGTCCCTGAGGTTGGTCTCCTTCCGGAGGGCAGCAAAGAGGCCCCAAGTGCGGGAGGCGAGGAGCCTTCCACTGGTGTGCCATCTTCTGAGAGAGAGCTTAAAATTCTGCCCCACAACCCCCAGAAATCCTTGCTTCTGAGGGAGAAACTGAGGCAGTTACGAGCTACTCATTGAACCCCCCCATGACACCATGTTCCTTTGGCTGATGAGCACGAGGCCTGGCCAGCAGCAGCCTTCCCTGCCAGCCCCTGGTCAGCACTGATGGGCTTCTCTGTCCTCAGGTCACCCCCGGCGTCCTGCTGTCACACTCGCTTTGCCTCTAGAGGACACGTGGGGAACTGGGTCCGGGGAGGGGCAGAGGGAGAAAACCCACGGGGAAAAGGGATGGGATGGGAGCTCTCGGAGGGCAGCGACCCTGTCCTTGTTAACTCTGGGTCCCCAGCACCTGGCCTGGCGCCTGGCAGGGAGAGGAGCCCAGGGCCGGGGACACCCCGGGGACGCCCGGGGCCTTGGTCTGCTTCTCTGAAAACACCGGGGGTCTCGTTGAGCACGAGATTCTTTGGTTTCACAGAAGAGAGTTGTCTGAAGAGGAGTCTATTTCCCGGGCACTCCGGGGTGGAGGTGAAAGCCAGCGGTACCCGTGCCCAGGGAAGGTGAGAGGCGGTGGCTCCGCTCAGGGACACTGATGCGTGGGGCCGCTGACATAAGCTAGGCATTGTGCAAGGCACTGGGCCTCACTGCTGAGCCAGAGCACAGGGCCTGGGAAACTGCATGGACTCTGCTGTAGGAGAAAAGGAAGCCACGGAAGGGCTGGAGACAGGAGAGTGATGTGATCACACTTTGTGGGCGGGGCCACGGTTGGGAGGAGGGAAGCGGCACTAGGTAAAAGGTAAACAGGGTGGTTTCCGTAGTGACTGGCAGTGGAGATGTAAACAAATGCATGAGCTCGAGGATCATTTAGGAGATAAAATTGATAGGTCTTGAGAATGGGATGTATTGGAAGAAGTATGATTCCTGGTGCAGGAAACCTGCTCACAGGTCACCGCACAAAGGGTTTCCTTTGGTTGGAGAAGCAGAAGGTGTGAGGATGTTTTCTATTGTAACAGAAAACTCAACTGCTAGGAGAAAGACTTGGCTAATTCAGGAACTTCACAATATAATGAGGCAACCAGGTTCTTCCCGGCTTTTCACTTCTCTGTGGGTGGAGGGAGAGAGGGGATGACCTCAAACTATCTCCTCACAGTTGCAAGATGGCTGCTGACATTCTGGCCATCACATCCAGTCATGACTATATACAGGGAAAGAAGTGGAAATGGAAGGAAATGGGATTGCCAGAACTGACTGAGATGAATCAGGATTAACATCACCTTCTCTGATGAAGGGATAATTGAACAAATCTGGGCTTCTCTTACCAAAGACGGCAAGAGGCATGAATTTCAGGAAGGCGACCAACAGTATCTGCTAACCCGGAGGCATTCCCAAAATTCTCCCTAGGAGAAACAGACGGCGAGAAAACATAGCCCTGGGGGGGCAGGTGCCCTGCAGGGCTGCCGGGGAGGCGCAGTCCCAGCTGCACCGATCCAGCGCCACCAGCAGAGGGCACTGCCTGGGAGGCGACGCGGCGCGGACGCCGAGCGGAGCTGGTGGGCGGCCGCCCACCCCACCACCCGCACGGGGACCCTCCCTGCCGCAGTCCGCAGACTGGCTGGTGGGGCCGGTCGTGGTTCTCACCATACAACCAAAGGGCCTCCGGGTGCTGTTGGCTGGGCCGCCGCGGGTGTGGATGGAGAGAGGGCTGCGCGGTGGAGCCCCGCGCTCTGCAGCATCCGGGCTGGAAAGCTCCTGATTCCCCCGGAAGCCCGGGGCTGCAGCGCAGGGCTTCCGCTGCCCGGGACTCTGGCGCGGGCAGGGCCATCCGAATCCCACCCCGAGACTTGGGTGTGTGCGGGGGTTGGAGGGAGTGGAGGCTCCGTTCCCTATCAGTTCTGTGGGCTTAGTTTAGGGATTGAATTTTAGGGCAAGGACACCGCAGAACACTAGAGGAGAAGATAGCACGGAGGCTGCCGGAGCAGACTGTCCCCAGACTGCAGGGGGCAGAGCCCTGCCCTGCCACTTCCGGCGGGTCACCTTGTACAAGGGGTGAAGGTGGCACCTGGCTGGTGGCGCGGTGTGGGGCCCCGGGAGTCACTGTGGCTCATGCAGTGAGTGCTGGGGCCGTGCCTGGCTCGGGGTCGGTGCTACCTGGTGTTAAATATTACCATTGCCATTACTGGTACTGGTATTATTATTGCCCCAGTGCCCTTCCAGGTCCGCACCAAGTCCTCAAGGGTGAGGCGAGGACTCTGTTGGTGGGGCTCAGGCCTGGCGGCAGAGCTGCCTGTGCCACTCAGGTAGCAGGGGGTGGGGCCACGAGGCAGGGCTGATGCCCACCCCCAAGGCAGGTCGGAGAACATGGTCCTGATGCAGCATTCTCCTGCCCCTCCTCACAGTTCAGCAAGGCTCAGGGGCCTCCCTTCCAATGGTGCGGTGGCCCCTGGGAGCCTGTGGTGCCCTCCCCAGGGTCTGAGTGAGGTCAGGTGGGACAGCAGCCTGGGCCACGAAGGCCAAGTGTTTGGTGCATCCCTGTCCCCTGCAGATGGGCTCAGCCCCTGGCCGTGTCCTCGGAGGGCTCTGCAGCTTCTTACCGCAGCTGAGGCTCCCAAGGGCTCCTTGGCGCCTGTGTCTGCTGACGGGGCTCTTTGCACACAGCCATATGGGAAAAGGGTGGTGGTGGGGAGCTCCCTCAAGTGCCCGCCAGCGTCTCCCAGCCCCCTGGGTGGGTGTGGGTCCTCGCTCCCACCAGGAGCACGCTGCTCAGCTGCAGGCCAGGCGCCCCAGCTCCCGGGCGCTGCCAGCCTCCTCAGCACTGGGCTGCCCACCGGACAGCAGCGGGAGGAGCCCCAGGCGGGTGTCCAGGGGCTGGGGTTCTGGCATTTGCTGGCTGGGCGTCTGTGGACAAGTCTCTTCACCCCTCTGGTCTTAGGATCTTCATTCATAAACGGGAGACAACGATAGCTTTCCTGCCTCCCCCGACCCCACCCCACCCCACCCCACCCCACTCCAGAGGTTCCAGAGAGGCTGTGCATGCAGGGCTTTGATGGGAATAAAAGGCTAGAAGTCGGCTGTGTTCCGGCTTCTAGTTCTTGTTGAGTTATTGGCTGTCATCAGGCGCTCTCACTGGTCGTTCCTGTGGGCAGCCAAGTGGTTGCCCAGCAGAGAGGGTGGTGGGGGAGCCCCGGATGAAGGTCCTCCTTGATCTTGGGGGATGCCTGCCCCCCTTTATTGGAGAAGCAGAACACACATTCCTGAGGGCAGAGAAATGCATAAATATAGACTTCAAAGAAACCCACAAGCATGGTTTTAAATATCCATCTATAAACACTCAAAAGTTTCCAAACACACAACAGCTGGAAGTTCAAATGCTCCAGGATTCTGGAATCATCAGGCTCAGGGAAGGTAGTCTAGGAAGGCTTCCTGGAGGAGGAAGTCTCTCTCTCTCTCTCTCTCTCCCTCTCTGTGCCTCTAAAGAGGTATAGAGAAAAGGGTAGTGAGTGGTGGCGGCAATGGAGGTCCAGGCCAGGACAACCACATTTATAATCATTTTAAGGCCAGAGGGACCTGGAGCGGCTCCTGGTGTGTGGAGACCCTGGAAGCACCAGTGATGTGTAAGGAACCATGAACAGGTGTCCCCAGTGGGGCTGCTGAGTGGGAACTGGAGTTTAGATGGCAGGGCGGGCCTGTTGAGGGAGCACCATCCCAGGGCCCAGCTCAGCATGGCCCGTCGTTGTAGGTGAGCTTCCGGAGGAGACAGACTTGGAGACAGAGACTTGGCACGCAGGGGGGTTTCGGAGGGGAGGGCACTTGGTATGCACCCTTCAGGGGGGTCGGGCAGAGGGGCGGTTGAACTGTGATTGGCGGCCACAGAAGTCTGGGCTGGTCCCACGGGGGCTGCGGAGCTGGCAGGACCTCCTGACTTCCTGCGTGAGTCTCCGCGACCAACGGCAGCCCCGCAGGTTCTCCTAGGGCAGAATGATTCGGCCCCTTTCTCCAGCCCACCCTTCGCCAGGGTGGTGGCGTTAGAAGTGAGTTTAGGAGTCGTGTAATGCCCGAACCCTCAGCCTGGGTGGAGGGCGCATTACAGGATCATCCAGAGGCTTTTTCAAACCGCCCTCAGTAGCTCCTGACCCGCGCTGACCCCCACCACCCTCTGGGACGAGACCGCGAGCTCTCGGCTGGCCCCTGGGGCTCTGTCTCTGGCACAGTCCCAACATGGGAATGGCAGGGAAGGGATGAATGTGACCTCTGCCCTCGTCCTCAGCCTCTTCTCTCGCTGCTGGCTCATCTGTCTGCTGCGCTGCAGCCGCGGTGACCTCCTGGCCTTTGCACGGACTGTTCCCTCCCTCTGTCTGGAATCTCCCCGGCCCTGGGACAGACGAGGTGAGCCGACATGTGTAAGTGGTCACGAGGGAGCCGGCCACATGGTGAGGCGCCAGACACTGCTGTCACCCCATTCTCCGTTGACAGGCGCTGCTGATCGCAGCCCTAAGACAGGCCACTCTCTGTGTAAATGGCTCGTTCACTTGTTTGTCTATGGCAAGCAGGTACCATATCCTTGGCTTTGCATCCACAGCAGCTAGCGCACGCCCGGCACCTGGTAGGTGCTCAACAACACACGTGGAGTGGGTGGAGGAACCAGTCTCCTAGGGAGACAGTAAGAAAAAACGGACTTTAAAGTCGTTGTAGCCCTGGCTGGCGTAGCTCAGTGGATTGAGTGTGGGCTGCAAACCAAAGTGTCGCAGGTTCGATTCCCAGTCAGGGTACATGTCTGGGTTGCAGGCCACGGCCCCCAGCAACCGCACATTGATGTTTCTCTCTCTCTTTCTTCCTCCCTTCCCTCTCCAAAAATAAATAAATAAAATCTTAAAAAAAAAGTCGTTGTAACAAGGGGCTAGCTGAGTCGCAGAGACAGGCCCTGGCCGGGGGCTGCCCCGTTCCTGCCGGGACACACTGAACCCTACGTGAATGACCTCACGCAGGAAGGGGCGCGGCGAGGGTCGGACAGGCGGAGGGTGACGAGCCGGGTGGGTGGCCGGGAGCTGGAAGCGTCTGGGTGGCAGGGAGGGTGGGCAGCAGGGGGCTTCCGCATGGCCCGCCCGCCCAGCCCGCTGGGTGTGAGGGGCGGCGGTGAGGGTGCGAGGTGAGGGCCCTGTGATCTCGCCCCCTGGGGCTCGGGGAAATGCTACCCCTGCATCTTCCCACCTGCGGGGAGGGTGCCGGGGGCCATTAGTCATTGTGACACAGCTCTGAGGTCAGTGTCAAGGCCGGAGGACCGAGGTGCGGCAGGGCGCTGACTCAGCCGAGGAGTTGGGCTGCGGGGGGACGAGTGTAACCACAGGAAGTCAGGGTAGCTGGGGCAGGGGGCGACGGCCTGTGCTCCTCACGGGGGCTGGCAGGGAATTCCCACGGGAGGGGATCAGGGCGAGTGGGAACCCCCCTTCCCCCACCCCCATCACTGGAGGTGCAGAGCAGGGCTGGGTGCAGACGTGTGTCAAGTTCCAAGGCCTCGCTTGGTTCTCCCGGCCCCGGGGGCATCCGTCCCTTTAACGGGTCAGCCTATCGGCCAGGCTGCCAGGCAGGCCGGTGGCAGAGATGGTCTGTCCTGCCGTCACCTGGACGGGGCGCTGGGCCAGGCATGGAAGCGGGTTCTGTGCACACCGTGCAGGCTGAGAGCAGCATGGGGTGCCGTGGGCCGAGGGTGTCGGTCAGGAGGGAGGGGAGAGAGGCCAGCCTCTGCCCCGGGGGTCCCCTCACAGTGGCTCTCAATGGGCCGGGCTCTCCTTAGGGAGCAGGGGAGGTGGGAGGTGGGTATTGGTTGCAACGGCATTGCAGGGCGTCGGCGCTGCATGGAGGATCCGGGGCCGGGAAGGCCAGGCATCCTGCAGAGAAGGATCATCCTACATCCTACACAGTGAAGACAGATCCCACTCCGAAGGCCAGGAGCGTCCCCTTTGAGAAATGCCGTGTATTTACGCAAACAGAACCTTCTGTGCATATAACTCTCAGGGTTTGTCCCAGCTCCGCTCCCTCCCCCACACCCAGACCTCCAGCGGCCCCTTCCCTCTCTCTGCCTTCTCTTCTCCCCTGGAGCTTCAGAAGTCGCTCGCTCGGGAAGTTCGCCGGGTGCCAGGAGCCGTGGGGGGCGAAGGGGCAAGCCGCTGAGAAGTGGGGAGGGTCTGTGCCTGCAGGCCTGGCTCCCCCAGGCAGCCGGAGGAGGGGCGCGCTCCTGGCAGCACGTGGGTGGGGGGCTGCTCCCCTACGCACACAGCTCCAGACCAGCCCCCAGCTCAGCCATGAAGGAGGGCCCAGCTGCTGCCTGTTCAGGTGTGGGCCCCAGAAAGGCGACCCCCCTCACCCCAACCTTGCTCCTCCCACACCCCAGGACGGACGTCCAGTGCAGCAGGCGGAGGGAGGGAGCCGGCGGGAGGCAGCTTCTCCCCACACGGAACGTCCTGGGAGGATGGACTGTGAAAATGTAAACAGCCCCTGGTCTTGGAGCTGGATCACACGCCCGGCCGGGTGGCCGGTCGCCCTGGCCGCCAAGTGTTTGCTGGCGGAGAAGGTGGGGCACTGGTGAAAGCTGAGGAGGGAGTGGACCGAGCCCTTTCTCTGGAGATGCTGGCAGCCCCCGGGGCTGGGCTGGGAGGGTCCGTCTTCACACCCACTTCTCAGATAAGAAAACTGAGGCTCCAGTCCATGGCCGGCTGGCCGGTGGTGCCAGGACTCAGACCCACAACTGTGGACTGTGATTCCCTGCGGACTTCTCCACAGCGGGATGTGCTGTTTCCTGCGGGTAGGGAGCTGGCCCAGGGAGCAGTCGCTGGAGACCTTGACCCGGGGGACGTTCCGTGGGGGTTTGCGTGGAGGGCTCAGCCCCCGCTGCTGCCACCCAGCAGAGAGGGTGTGTGAGCAAAGGAGGCGGCCAGGGCTGGCATTGGGGACAGCATCTACCGTCAGCTCAGAGGGGACAGGGGACCTCGGTGATGACAGGCGCCCGGGTGGCTGGCAGGGCACTCTGTGAAGCCCTGGCAGGACACATCCCCGGCATGTGGGGTGGGGGGGCGGCCAGCGAGGGAGAGGGGGTGGCTCGGCTGGGCTCGGGGAGGCGGGGTCTGGGGCTGCTGGCTCCCTACCAGCCACCTGCTCACAGCCCCTGGCAGACGGACACCGGGCGCCCTGAGGGGCCAGGGCCGGGGCCACACCGTTCATGCCGCCTCCGGCCCCCAGGGCAGCCAGGAACCCCTGCCCCTCGCTTCTTTCAGACTCTGCTTAATGCTCCTGGATCATCTGGGGGCTCCCCTGGGCCTCTGCGCGGCCCAGCAGCCTGGCCAGGAGGAAAGTGGATCTGTCAATAATTCATGTTCCAGCTCCCCCTCACTTCCCCTGCTGGGCTGGCCGTGAATACTTCACGGGCTTCAGGGGACGGATACCGCCCAGTAGAGACTCCCAGGGTGGGGCTGGAGGAAGCTTCACCCTTTTCCGGAGGCTGCCGGCCACAGCCTGGGAGGGGCAGACCCAGCCCCAGGCCTGGGGGCTGGGGAGCTGGCCCTGCCACCTCTGGCCGGGATGTGGTGCGGGGTCCTGCCCTCGGCGGACTTGTACGCCCTCTGCAGGCTACACAGTGTAGCTGGTCCCGGGAGGAGGTGGCGGGGTGCAGCCCTCTGGGGCCCGCTGTGCTGTTGTGTCGAGGCGGCGGCGGGAGGAGGGCAAGTGGAGGGGGTGGGAGGCCATGCTTTAGCTTCTTCCATGACCATGACCTTCTGTCATTCGCTTGCTCGTTTGTTAATTCATCCCTTTTCACCACGAATGGTAATTTATTGGCCACCCGCTAGGTGCCACAGAGCAACCAGATCGATCTAAAAATGACCAGCTTGTCTTCTGGGCCAGAGGCCACGTGGGGCCGGATCAGGGCACCAGGCAGAGCTGACGGGCGGGCGGCCCTGTCTCGGGGCTGTGGGAGCTGCAGGGACCTGTCTTCCCTCAGGTGCCTTCTGCTCAGGGCTGGGGCGCCCTCTCTTCCCCCCCTCCCCCAGGTGCTCTGCCTTCCCGCTGGTCTGGAGGCGCAGGCGCTGCACCAGGGGGCCCTGTTGCTCCAACATCTGGTGGACGCGCTGGGCAGGGGTGGTGGAGGCGGGCGCAGGGGCCAGTACGTGCACTTCCCAGGGTGGGTGTGTGCTCGTGTGCGGGGTCGGGGGGCCGCCTCCCTCACTGTCTGCTCGTACATCGGGAACTGAGAGAAGGGTCTTTTCTTTCTTCTCCCTCAGCTCAAAATCTTCCAAACCCCAAAACAAACAAAACCCAAACTGGTGTGAATGGCGATTCTGGCAACTCTCTCCATCCATCCGCTCATCTAGATGCTGTCTCCCAGACCTGGGGCCCCAGAGAGGAATGGGGAGCTGATGGGTCCCCTCATTCTGCAGTCGCAGCCTGGAGTGGCAGCCTGGAGTGGCCGTCGGAGGACAGCTCCAGTCCTCCCGCAGCCACCGCTGTGTGTGGCCTCCTGGGACGAAGTCACCTGTCCTTGAACCTCAGCCTCCTCTCCCGGAAGCCAAAAGCGGACAGTTATGATCGCGGCGACCTCACGGGTTGTTAGGGGGCTAGAGCGAGGGTCTGGATGTGGGGCATAAACAGACGAGGAAATGTCACCGTCCTCTTCCTTGTCCTCATCTTCGCCCTCCTCACCGTCGGGGAAGAGCAAACCCTTCGTGCAGCAGCCTGGCTGCACTCAGAAGCGCCTTCTGAATGGGCCACACGTGGAGGAAATGGCCTGAATTTACAGTCAGCTTTGTGACGGGTTCCCTTCGGGGTGGGTCCGTGGAGTCCGCCCTGGGCATCCGCTGGGCTCCCCTCTGTGCCGGCTCGGGCCTCCCCCTCTGTACAGAGCGTGGCCACGTGAAGGGGGTAGAGGAAGCTGCAGCTAATGAAAAATTCAAGCTAATTGTTTGTTAAAAGGCCCTGTCTGCTTCAGATGGGATTTTCTGGGCTGGGGAGGGGGATGTGGGGTGGCCTGTGGCTGCTGTCGGTTTCCTGGAGGACCCCGGGGGCAGGGCCTGGAGGGGGCGGGAGCTTCCTGGGCAGGTGGCCAAGCGCCTGGTGTCTGCATCTGTGGGGGAAGGGGGTCCCCACGGAAGCTCTGGCTTCCATTGTGCTAAAGCACAACGCCTCCGTCCTGACAGCGGCGTCTGTGAGCCAGGCGTGTGCTTGCTGTGTGTGTGTTGGGACGTGTGCCGAGGAAGACGGAGTGTGGTCGGGCCTCACTCCTGACGGGTCTGTGACTGCAGAAACGCTTCCTGCCTCTCTGGTCCCTCTCTGGTCCGGAGGGCGGGCCCCACGGGCTGGGTTGACGTGGGCACCAAGAGTCACGTGACAGGCCCTGCTGAGGGCAGAGGGGGCGGCCAGGATGTGGGGAGGGCCGCTGGCCCCGGGGGATTCTGGGAGTGGTCCCAGAGGCAGGGGTGAAGAGCGCAGAAATTAGATCAGACTAGCTGATAAATGGGGGAGGTTGCCAGAAGTGGCCATTAGGATCCGCTCGGGAGATGCAGGTAGAAAAGACGGGGGCGTGTAGGGGCGCATCTGCACGTGGGTCTGGCAGGGGAGAGGCAGCATGGAACCTGGGGTTCTGGGGGCCACGCAGAGAGTAGCTTCAGCCCCCACGCTGCACTTGAGGTACAGTGAGGAAGGGCTGTGCTTCCCAAGGCCAAGGCTGAAGGAGAGAGCTGGTCTCCTTGATGGCGTTTCCCAAAGTCGCAGCTCATCTGGGGCACAGCCTGAGCGCAGTTCTCACGCTGGTCCTCGTTACGATCTGCTGGCCTGACACCGACCTCTCTTGTCGAGAGTGTAATCTGCACCCCGAGACCTCCTCACTGGGAGGCGTGGACGTCGCAGCGTGGCAGAGGGGACAGGCCACGAGGCCTGGCGTCACACGGGCTTGGATTCAAATCCTGGCGCAACACTATTGGGAAGCTCAGCCCCCATGTTTACTCTGAGGACCAAATCAGCGGGAACGAGGTGGACTTAGAAGAAACGTCCGGACGCCCCTAACGTCGGTCGTCTCATGTCCATCTCAGGAGACTTTTCTAAAATCAAAACAATTCTGCCAGTCTGGTTCAGGAGAAAACAGCCACAGTGGCCTCGCCATTATTTCATTTTATGGCTTTCTAGAACACCCAGGTCACAGAGACGGGCAGTGGAGCAAATGATTCGCACAGTCCACACACTAGCAAATACAGGAGATGAGTGGTGCCCCCTGGTTCCCTCCAGAGACACGCCTCTGTTCGCAGTTTCCTGTGTGTGCCCGTGCGGAGTTTGGCCCACACCCTGGCATGTCCGTGTATGTAAATGAGAAGGGATATCCATGTATATAGTGTAAGTAGGGTCGTACAATTTGCACTGCTCTGTGACGTGGTTCTGTAAAGTATGTCTGGGGATCTCGCCATGCTTGTACAAATGGGTTGGCCTGCATGAAAAGAACAACGCCTCCACAGTATTCTATGGCCTGGAGTATAATTTGTAACCACTTTCAGTAGGTATTGATGGGGGTTCCTTTTTTTAAAAGATCGTGTTTACTTTTAGAGAGAGGGAAAGGGAGGGAGAAAGAGAGGGAGAGAAACATGGATTGGTTGGTTGCCTCTCGTCCAGGGACCAAACCTGCAACCCAGCCAGGTGCCCCGACCGGGAATCACACCAGGAACCATTTGCTTTGAGGGGTGATGCCCAACCAACTGAGCCACTCCGGTCAGGGCTTGATGGGTATCCTGATTATAAACGAGATGGAGCATCTTAAATATTGCTTATTAATCATTTACATTTATTTTTTATACTGAATTGCCTATTTATAGTTTCTGTTTATTTTTATTCACTTAGATGTTTAGTCTTTCATAATTGATTTTAGGTTATTTCCTAAAGTCTAAACATGAATCCTTTGTGTGTTATATATATTGTAAATGTATTCTCCCATCTTCTCATTTGTCTTCTTTTGTTGTACAAAAGTTTTAATTTGCAAGTAGTCAGATCCGTCGCCTCTTTCTTTATGGCTTTTGGGTGTCGTGATTTGCTTAAGAAGCCCTTCCCCCGCCCCAGAGTATGTGCTCATGAGCTGTTTTAAAGTTGTTGTTCACAGTTGGCGTTTTGATACACCTGGAATCAATTTGGATTGTACCCACCTGTGTCCCGACCTCAGCGATGTTACCTGGGATTCATTTTGGTTGGTGGTGTGAGTCTATTTATTTCTTGTCTCCGAAGTAGATGGACAAAGGCAAATGCTGGCAAAGAAAATTCCAGACAGCAAAGAAATATTTAGTGTTGAACTCATGCAATGATATATTTTTCTGTTTTAGAGGGCCAGTTTTTTTAAAAGTCCAAAACATTTGTAATAATAACTTTCAAGGCAGAAATACCCAATGTAAAAAGTGAAGGTCCCTCGAGCTTCCCCATCAGTCCTTCTTTGAATGCTTCGAATTTTTTACGACAAACACGTCCGACAAAAGAAGAGCATGTATTTGCTGGCTATTTATATTTCTTCTTCTCTGAATTGTCTCTTTGCATACTTTATCCTTTTTCCCTCTCAGGTTACCTTTTTCTTGTTGATTTTGTAAGCATTTTTTTGGTATATAGTAAGACATTATGTCTTGGATGATTATATGTTTTAAATCTCATTTTGTAAT
The DNA here is from genome assembly GCF_004126475.2 of Phyllostomus discolor. Lineage (NCBI taxonomy): Eukaryota > Metazoa > Chordata > Mammalia > Chiroptera > Phyllostomidae > Phyllostomus > Phyllostomus discolor. The sequence continues at coordinate 36,720,172 of NC_040916.2, forward strand.
GATTGCCTATTAAATTACAATGCATGATCAATGTTTCACTCATCCATTCACTCACTCATTCACTCACACACTCCTTCATCATGCTAGCAAGGCGGCACAGTGTGAGGGAGAGGCGCACAGGACTGGGAACTGGCAGAGCTGGCTCGTGCCTCAGCACATCCACGAACCGGCTGTGCAACTTTGTGCGAATCACTCAAGGTCTCTAATCTGTAGGCTCCTTGCCTGCAAGTCGAAGATATTGCATTAATCTCAGATCTCTAAATGCCATGATTTTAAAAAATTATTCCAGCCACCGTACCTGCAGCAGCCTGATTTTCTGGATGGAGCACTGCAGATTCACGTCCTAAGTGCGTTGTGCCCACGTCCCGTGGCGGGTAGGCTGGCCAGCGGGGGTGGGGAAGGGGGTGAATGGTGGCTGGAGAGCAGAAGGTGCCAGCCTGGGGGGCTGACAGCTCACGGTGCCCCAGAGAGGACACAGGAGGGCTGCAAGAGTGGGAGCAGAGAGGCCTGGCACCTGAGACCAGTCAGTTTCTCCACCCTGGATTCTGGGTAGTGGGGGCGGGGCGTTGCCCGACGTCTCTGAGCTTCCTGCCAGCTCTGCTGTCCTGGGGGGCCCATGGGAGTCACAGGCAGGTGCCTCTGTGGCTCCCCGGCTGTCTGTGTGTCTGGCTGCTCCCTGCTGCCCCCTCTCTCCAACGCACAGTGCCCGGCAGCCTTCATGGCGTGGACCTGCCTTCAGTCTGGGTCTTAGTCTGAGCAACTGGAGAACAAGGCTTCTCAGCAACCTTTTAAGAAAATCCTCCCCTGAGAATATATTTATTGATTTTAGAGAGAGAGGAAGGGAGACAGAGAGGGAAACACTGATGTGAGAGAAACATCAAACGGTGGCCTCCTGTACACGCCCGGAGTGGGGATTAAACCCACCACCTGGGTATGTGCCCTGACCGGGAGTCGAACCCGCAACATTTTGGGGTAGGGGACAACACTCCTCCAACCAACTGAGCCACCCAACTAGGGCTCAAACACTTCTATAAAATCTGTATAAAAACCATCGGAATCCCCCACCCTGTTCATTACTGATAAATGCTCACTGTAGGAAAAATGGGGTTCATAGAGCAGGTGAGGGACAAAATAATCGGATACACCTACTGTTAGCATTTTCTCAGCTTTCCTTCTGGGTTCTTCTAGGCACTTTTTTTCCTTTTTATGCTATCCACACAATTTTGTATCATGAATTTTCACTTACCATGCGATTATTTTCTCATTTCATTAAACACTCTCCGTAAGCATAATTTGTAATCGCTATGTATGAGTAGGAAGGGACATTTTGTTGTTTCAGAGTGTCTTCACACGTAAATGCCATTTTTGTTCCCCAAGCGACGCTGGAGAAGAGTCGGCGTGACCATCCCCACTGTGGGGAGGAGAGTGACGCTCACAGCGATTTCTGGGACTCGCCAAGGTCGCGGAGCTGGCCGGCTGCAGGGGGTGCCGCCCAGCAGCCGGCGTCTCGCTGGACATCCGCGGCCCACTGCCCCTTCGCACTCCCTCATTCTCTTCCGCTCACAGCTCCGCAGGCCAGGAGCCAGCATCCCTCTTGCCTGACGGGCAAACTGAGGCTCAGAGGGTTGAATGACCCGCCAACCTGCCAGGACAGAGTCAAGGGCGGGAGCGCGGCCTCATGGCCCCGCCCCTGACTCCAGGCCCAGTGTCCATGCGTTCCCAGGGCAGACGCCGCCTGCAGGAGGGAATCCGAGTGCTGCAGGTGGGCGGCGGGATTGCAGAAACGGGAGGTCAGGGCCGCTGCTGGAGGCACCACCAATTCCCTAATCAATCCAGACATCATTTATTTATAACTGTAGAGGCTCAAAGAAAGTGCACGTCAGCAGACGCGGAGGAGGGGGAGGAAGAACAGAACTCACCTTGGAAGAATCCGAGAGGGGCCCTGGTGGTGGGAGGGCTGGGCCCTGGGGCGGGGCCGAGGGGGCGGGGCCGGGCCTGGCACTGGGCCCCGCAGGAAGGGCCTCCCCTGGGCTGACGGAGTGGGTGCTGGAGTGCCTCCTTCCTCTGTCCTTCTGCAGTAGGTCCTTTAAAAGAAATGCGCCTCTCTCAGCCAGCCTTAGACTCTCTGGACAGAAATAACCTCTAAGAAACGGCTCTCTTGGCCAGAGCAAATGGTGGGTTTGGTGTTTCTCCAGAAAGCACTAGTCTCGGCTTGATGTTTGCAGAACGGACCTGTCCAGTCTGATTTTCCCGCAGCGGTCAGACCGTTCAGTTCCCAGGCGTGAGCCCTCAGGGGTGGGGGCGCTGGGTGGCGTCCTCTCTCCTCACGACCCCCGGTCCTGGGGGCGCAGAAGGGCCACTCAAGAGGTGACAGGGAGACCCCCCCCGGGGGACTGGAGGCCCAGGCTCCTGTCCAGCTCTGCCCCTGCACACTGCAGGCTTGGGCCGGCTCTCTTCTCTGCTGAGCTCTCTCTCAGTCTCCTTGTCTCAGAAACGAGGGGGCTGAGTGGGTGATGTCCAAGGTCACCATGGTGCCCCTCGATTCATTTAGATACAGTACAGCTTACAGGACAAGCGTGCGGGGCCTGGAGCCACAGCTAGACCACCTGGGTGTGCACCTGGGCGTGCACCCGTGTGACTTGTTACTAGCAAGTAACTCGACCCCCCTGCCTCTGTTTCCCCACCTGCACAATGGGGGCAGTGTCTCCCTACACTGTCGGGATGACTCATGGGTTAATTCGGAGAAACCCTTGGAGCAGTGCCTGCTACGTAGTAACTGCTTTCTAGACATGTGCTAGGTAAACATGTATTACCGCGGAGCCTGGGGGAAGACGGGCGCGGGCACCCAACGGGAGGCATCCCTCCAGGGAGGGGCTCGGCTCCCAGCAGGTAGCAGGCGCTCACAGCTGTTCCTCCGTCTCTGGGCAGACCTGCGCTCCCGAGCAGCGGCATCATGCGGGAGAGTCAGGCTCTGCACGGCCAACTCTGTTTCCCAGGAAATAACCAATGTGGGTGATGTCAAGGGGCCTGCTTTCTTCAAAACTGACTTAATGACCATGTAGACGTATGCAGATTTGCCATGCTTTTAAAACTCACTGCCTTGTTGTGGACCATCTAGGCTATTTTCAATTTTAAGGTACCATTAGGGGCCTATTAAACTAGTAAAAAAAATAATTGTTTCAGAGCGTGAGAAGCAGTTACATGTTTACCGCTGATGGCACCATAAACTGGTCCAGTTTTTCAAAAGAACAATGCAGTAATATTTAAGAGCTATGAAATTATTCCTACCCTTTGACCTGATAATTCCATTTCTGAGAAAATGCTCCAAGGAAATGGCCTCAGAGAGAGAGAGAGAGAGAGAGAGAAAAGAAAGTAATTTGTACTTAGTTGCTCTTAGAAATTCTATTTATGAAAATTGGAAGCAACCCAAATGCCCAGCCATCGGGGTTCGGCTTACAACCCCGGTGTAGTTACATTCTAGAAACTGATAGAGCTATTGAAAATGACAACTGTGGGAATTACGTCAAGATGTGGATAAGCCCGTACATGCAACACAGTGATAAGCAGAAAAAGGGCTAAGTGCCTATTTTCTGGTGGCAGCCATGCAAAACAATGGTCTATAGTTGTTCAATGAACAGACAAAAATTAGGGCAAATTGGCATAGATTTTAATATCCATCAAACGGTGTGAGTGAACAGTAAACATAAAATGGTTTCTCTTATACTGTACTCCTACATGAATAGGACCAGCTACACAATTTGTGGGGGCTCACCGTGAAGTGAAAAGGTGGGACACCTTGTTCGAAACCTAAACGAAGTTCAAGGTTGCAGCAGAGCTGTGCGCCAGGTGTGGGTTCCTCCCGGCACGGGGTCTCGGGGGGCTGCATGGTGTGCCTGTGAGGCCGTCGGTCCTATGAGCTCCCTCCACCGGTGAGCAGACTGAGTTTGCAAAGTTCAGCTCTGCTGAGGAAACCTCAGGAGCACCAAGGATCGGATCCCCAGCTCCTTGGCAGTGGAGTAAGTGCCGAGGTCACGGAGCACCAGGACTCAAGCCTTGTCCCTCAGCCGGGCTTCTGCTGGAGGGTCCATTGTGCTTGGTTGGCCCATCCGTCCACTCACTTGTCAAGCGTCTATTCATTGGTCATCGTGTCCTGGACGCTGCACTGGGTGCTGGGCTACAGAGGGCAGAGACACGGGAGCTTGGGGTGGACTAGCAAAGACAAAGGAAGTGGCTGATTATCGGACACTTGGGTGAAAGTTATGATAGGTTCGGACTAATGATTTAGTTTTGTATTTTAAACAATCCTCACCTGAGAGTATGTTCACCGATTCTAGAGAGAGAAGAAGGGAGAGACAGAGAGAGGAACATCAATTGGTTTTCTTCAGTATGTGTCCCAGCTGGGCATTGAACTCGCAACCTAGCTATGTGCCCTGACCAGGATTGGTACCCACCGCCTTTTGGTGTACAAGATGATGCTCCAACCAACGGAGCCGCCTGGCCAAGGCTGGATTGATGGTTTAGACAACACAGAGGGTCATGGGGGCTGGGGAGCTCTCCTGAAGGAGCTGACGCCTGGGACTTGGGGAAGGAGTGCCGTGACAAGGAAGGTGAGGGGCACCTGGGTATCTAGGAAACAGCCTGCTCTACGAAGCCCGAGTGAGGGCCGTATGCTTGGGAAGGGCAGTTAATGGCTCTGGAGGGGGTGGTACTGCAGATCCTTTACTGCGAGACGAGTCAACCAAAGCCCTCAAGTCTTTGCCTAAGGAACAGCTGCCAGGCTGGTACTGCCCCTTCGGTCTTTATTTAGCCGGCCTGTTACTTTGCTCCTGTCTGCGGAATCTTTTAGGGTGCACGCTGACATCTCTCCCGCCTTCCGGCCGTCTCAGGTTCGACCGGGACGGGGCCGGACCCTGAGGGCCAGAGCGGCCTCCACCAGCGATGTCCTGGAGGTGTCCACAGGACGTGGTGAGAGGCCCTGCTGAGCATCTCCCCGACATCGCAGCATCGCGACCTTGTGGTCGACCGTGCGAGGCAGGTGGTGGTGGTGTTCTGGAGATCCCACCTGGCTTCTCCTGGTGGGCGCTGCTTGCTAGTCTGAAAAGCCCACAGACATAGTAGCCGAGGACACTCCCTCCCCGGCCCCCGGAAATGTCTGCGCTGACCCACTCCTGAGACCGGAGATTGTCCATCGTCGTGAGCTTAGGAGCAGAAAACACAGAGCTCCCTCCCTTTCTCCCTACCGCCTCCCCGCACCACATGCCGCTGGACCACAGGTTTGTGCTCAGAGGACAGAGCCACGGTGTCCAGGGGCTGGAGCTGTGGGTTTGGGGGAGGAGTTGACCATAAAAGGCCAGCACAAGGCAATTATTTGGGGCGATGGAACCCTTCTGCATCTTGGTTACCGTGGCAGATATGTATCTGTACACATTTGCCGACCTGCCTAGAAGTGTATGCCACAGAGTGAATTTTAGCGCATGTGAACTTAAAACCCTGAGTCTACCCGAATGCCTTTGCCACAAACATCATATAAATAAAGGCATCTATTACATAGCCTTTCGGGTCTGGTTTCTTTCACTCAGCAAAGTGCACCTGAGACTCACGCACGTCACTGTGAGTGAATGCAGATCGTCACGTTTTCTTTCTGAAGCTTCTCCGTCGTCTGAAGGTTCTCTGTCGTCTGGACCTGCTGCTGTGTTCACCCGGCAGCTGGTTGAAGGGCCTCTAAGTTGTTCCTGGCATTGTCCAGTGACCACGGGTAACGCTGCTGTACATAGTCTCACGGCGGTTTCTGTGTGCACGTATGTTTTCATTTCTCTTGGGTAAATATTTCAGAGTGGGATTTCTAGGTTGTACATTAAGTTCACGTTTGGCTTTCGAAGGAACTGCTAAACTGTTTTCACGAAGTGGCTGGAGCAGTTTTCAGCCCGTTGTCCCTGAGAGTCCAGTTCCCCTGCGTTTCGCCATCACTTGGGTGTTCTACTTTAGTCGTGCCAACAGGTGTGCGGTGCTCTCTGCTTGTACGGTAAAACCGCACACGCACGCATTGTTAGTTTGCATGTCTTTAACAATTGATGATGTTGAGCACCCTTGGATGTGCTCGTTTTCCATCAGTATATTTTTTTAGTAAAATAGCTGAAACTTTTGCCCATTTTGAAAGGAGGTTGTCGGTGTTTTCTTACTGGGGAGTTTTGAGAGTGCTTTATACATACTGGATGTAAGTCCTGTGCCAAATACGTAATTTGCAAATGTTTTATTCCAGCCCATCGTTTTTGTCTTTTCATTCTCTTAATAGTCTCTTTCATGGAGCAAAAGTTTTTAATTTAATAACGTTCAATTTGTCATTTAAAAACTAAGAGTGTGCTTTTACACCACCTCTAGAACTTTTTGCCTAACTCCAGATTATAAAGACTTTTCTCCCCAGTTTTCTTCTAGAAGGTTTATAGTTTTGTGTTTCAACTTGAGGGCTGTGGTATATTTCGAGTTAACTTTTTTAAAAAATTTTATTTTTAGTGAGGGAAGGTAGGGAGATTAAGAGAGAGAGAGAGACATCAATGTGCAGTTGCTGGGGGTTATGGCCTGCAACCCAGGCATATACCCTGGCTGGGAATCGAACCTGAGACACTTTGGTTCTCAGCCCACGCTCAATCCACTGAGCTACGCCAGCCAGGGCTTCAAGTTAACTCTTGCACATGGTGTGAGGGTTCAGGAGTTTTCCGGGGGGCTTTGTCTGGGTCTGGGGTGGAAGGCCCTCCTGAAGGGGATGGGGCGTTTTCTGGGGCTGAGGACAGACAGACGGGAGGAACCAGGTTTCCATGCCAAACACACCGAGGGGTGAGAGCAACCCTGCTCCTCTCCCTGCAGCCATTGTCTCCACGAGGAGGCCTCGGGGAAGAGGGAGCTTGGGATGGGCGCGAGAAGGAGGCTCCAGAGAGTGCGCACCCCGAGAGCTGTGGTGGGTGGGGGATCTGGTGGCGGGGAAGACCTGAGCATGTAGGGGGAGAACATTAACAGAACATGTTTGCAAAAATGGTAGTGACTGTCTCTCTTTTGAACAGCGAATCTGTGCCGGGCACTTCATGTGCGTGCTGTCTGATTCCTACAGTGCCTTGGCCGGGAGGGGCTTACTGCCGTGGCCCAGGGGAGGGGACCAGAGCTCAGAGTGGTTACCTGCTCAGGGCCATGGGTGGGAGGGCTGGGTGTCAGACCCGGGCTGGACAGTGAAACTGGTGTTCTGGATGTTCCAAGAAGCCACCTCCTGTGACACAGGGCCTGGGGCGCCCTGCACAGAGGTGGACAAAGGGCAAAGAGGGAGACAGCTGGAGCGGGGTCAAAGGCAGGCGCCCATAAGGCCAGAGGACATTTGGCTCTTGGCCTGGGCCAGGGAGATTCCATGCTCTGTCATATTCCTCCTACGATGTTTTCTGAAACAGGTTGATAACTTTCATCCACAGAGGAAGTGGAGGCTGGGGACTGGACGCAATGACCCCGCTGGCCACTGAAGGAGCCATCTGCGCCTGGTGTCCTAGATGCACCCGTCCCAGGCTGACTTCGATACATTTTTAGGTCAGTGCCAGCCTGGGACGCCGTCTGGGTGATGAGATGACCAGAACACGAGTTTCTGCCTGCCAGATGGGTACCTGCATCTCCCCGTGGCGTCCCAGATGGGGCAGGCCGGCAGAGGTCGTGACCTGTTGTTGTCTGTCAGGCACATGCGGGGTGTCTCGGGGTTCTGTCAGGGGTCAGGGGGCATCCGTGCTGGGAAAGCGGGGCCTGGAGTCTGGGAGAGGTGGCCTCGGCAAAGGACAGCGATTCGGGACCATTCCGTTGTTCTGTGTGAAGGTTTTCTTCCCCCTGCCAAATACGGTGACTCTTTGGCCTAGGCCACTGAACTATTCCTGGAAGGTGGGCAGTGTGCCAGGGTCCCAGGCGCTGACCTCGCTCTGTACATACACACAGTGAACCCACACTGCCCGGCACCCGCAGGGGGCTGGAGCCTCCAGGGTGCTGCCAAGCTGGGCTCCCAGGAGGTGAGGGCCAGGCAGACAGGGGCCTGGAGTCCACCCACGACCCCCCTCTGGGTGGCCCCAGGCACAGTCCACCAACCTTGTCAGCCCTTCTCTGGCAGCTGTGATCAAGGAGAGTTCCGGGTGCACGTGGCCCCTGGCTTCGGCTCCCGAGCCTGGGGGTGAGGAGCCAGGTGAGCGGTATCTGCGTGAGCCTGGACAGCCCAGGCCCGCCGCGAGGGCCGGGTGGACACCCCAGGAGGAGTCAGCACCACCTCGAGCAGAGGGTCTCTCCGTAGACCAGAGAAATAAGAGGCGAGAGGGGATGAGAGTCGAGTCAGTGAATTCAGGGAGCACCTCTGCAGTACGGACACAGACTTGGCGTTCATAACCTAGAGCCCCGGAGAGAGAGGGGCTGAGCTGCGGAGCGGGCCCACCCCAGCTGCGGCTGACGAGCCGGGTGAGTTACCTCTGTGCGCTGGGCCTCAGTTTCTTCCGCGGTAAAGCTGCAAGGCTGTAGGGAGGAGTGATGGACGTATCCGAAGTGCTTCACGCGGGGAACAGCTCGTGTGACCGCTCAGCGATGACTGCAGTGGCCACCTTCAGCCCGCTGTCATCAGCACCTTCGTTTGGCATCTGGAGCCCCAGGCTGGAGACCACCTCTGACACTTAGTTACTGTGTGGCTCTGGTGAAGCTTCGTGACCATGACGAGCCTCGGTTTCCTGATCTCTAAAATGGGCTTATAATAATAGTGGTAACAGTAATGCATTTCAGAAAAGTGCTGGGGTAACGAAAGGACTTAATATGAGAGTGTCTGCCACACAGTAGGCTCCACACAATTTAATTAGACGAGGGAGACCCTCGTAAAGCTCCAGAAGGCCAGTGTAAGGCCCTTCCCCCAAGGAAGTACAATTGTACAAGGTGGAGTCACCTCCCGGGACTCATTACCTTAGAGGATGATGCTGACTAGTGGCTGAGTCAGGAGTGAAGAAATCCCATCAAATTACCTTGAGAACATGGAGACAATACCTGAGGGAGTTGATCTGGGCTTCAGGCATGGCTGGATCCAGGCACTTCAAAAAAGGCATCTGCACACCGTCTCACCTTCTCAGGCTCTCTGTTCCATTGTGTCTTTCTCAGGCAGGCTTTCTTCCCATGGGGGCAAAGCTAGCTGCTGCCCGTGCCCAGTTTGCCTCATTCCATAGCTTGTTTTGGAAAAGAGCAACACCGTGAAAAGGACTGTTTGGGTCACATGACTACCCTTGGACCACAGACCAGATTGGGTCTGGGTCACGTGCCCAGCCCTGTGGCAAGGCCTGTGGGCCCTTTGATCCACAGCCCCACTGGAAGCTGAGGGGGGCGGCATTCCCATAAAGCAAAGAGGGTGCAGTTACCAGAAGGGAAGAAGGCTCGCTGGGCAGGCAGACGCAATAGCTGTCGACGTGAGTTAAAAATATGCTCTAGGTAAACCCCTGGAAGACCTAATGCATCATCTTAATGGGCTGTTAAGGGGAGTGGGAATGCTTATGATTTCATTCTATGGGTCCCTCGGTGCTCTGGGAGGGCAGGATTCGGAGGCTGGGCATCCGCTGGGCTGCCTTGTCCTATGCACGCAGCAGGTCCCAGCTGGCCCCAGGCCACACCCAGACCCTCAGCCCTGCCTGCAAGCCTGCCTGGGAGGCCAGACTGCTCCTGGCACTGGGGTGCGGGGTCCAGGCAGCATGAGGTTCTGCAGGCTGCAAATCTGGACCGGCTTAGATGGGTGCTGGGAGGGGACAGAGTGGAGTACAGATGGCCCTGAAAAGAGCCCTGCCCTTGGACTTGGAAGCCGAGGGACGGCTCTGCCCTGCTCCATCCCAGCTGCATAACCTTGGACACGTTCCTGCTCTGTCCCCGGCCTCCTCCGCCCCCAAACGAGGGGCTTGGCTGGCTGGTCTCTGACGTCTCTCCCAGGGCTGACATTCTGGGAATCTATGAATGTTATTAAATTCATGAATCGGCTTCTTTGCCTGGAACAAGTCAGCTTAAAATACATGCAAATGGCACTAAGTATAGCTGTTCTCTTGCTGAGGAGGCAGCCTGGCATAGTTACATACTTTGAAATTGGCTGCTGCACGCTCGGGGGGACAGGGTAGGGGAGCAGTGCAGGCTCGGAGGCCGCCCGGCAGCAGCCACCTCTTAATGCAAGTGGGGTCCCGGGACCTTCCCCAGCCCGGAGTCCCGAGGCCTGTGGTTAGCAGGGAGGGGAAGGGAGCTGCTCGGTACTGGAGCTGGGATGGGCCAGGGTCCAGCTGGGCTCCTTTTCTCTCTTGCCTTATTTCAGCCCACAGCAGCCCTTGAAGAGTTATCGTCACGTTTCCGCTGAGCCAGGGAGCAGACCAAGGGCTGTGGCTTGCCCAGGGTTGCACAGAGAGGAAAAAGGATGAGGTTAGAGCCCCAGTCTGGCTGCCTGCAGAATCCCCACGCTTCTCCCGCACGGGGCTGGCGGGGCCTCCCCTGCCCCTGCCCGCTCAGCAGGGTCACCGCACCCACGCTGAGCCTTCTTCATTTATTTCCTCTGTCAGTACGTGACCAGAGCACCTACTGTGTGCCAGGCTGTGCTCCAGGGATCCGGAGCGGAGGCAGAATTCGAAACGAGACAGACATGGTCTCCGTCTTCTCGGAGCTTGCACGCCCGTGGGAGAGCCAGGAGCTGAACGGGGGGATAAGAAAATGAAGCAACTTGCAGAGTGTGGTCATACTCAGAGGAAAACAGAGAGCGGACGCTGAGAGCACCAGGGGCCTGAGACGGTGCCGCCCAAACCGAGAGCAGACGGGGCCAGTGACGCCGGCCGACCAGTGGACCAGTGGGCTCCTGTTCCTCGCTTCTTAGCTGTGTCACTGCGACCCAGGCACATCCTCCTTTGGAGCATCGGGCTCCTCGCCGGTGAGAGAGAGTGAGGGTGCTCCCGGGACGAGGTGGCTCCGAGGACTGCAGACTGCCTATAAAGCATCCAGCACAGCGCCTGCCGTGTAACACTCGCCCTCTGTTCCTGTTCCTGTCCCTGTACTTTGTGGCTGAGCTGTGTTTCCCTCTGCAGTGAGGCTGCGCGGCCGACCCTCGGGGCTGACCCCAAGGACCACCAAGCTTAGGGCGAAGGCAGGTGCCAGGCCAGGAACTGGGGTCCCAGACCCAGTCCTGGATCTTCCACCTGCTGCATGGAGACTGTGGCAGGTCAGGGAGCACAAGGGGTCTGGATGAGTCCCTTCCCCACCCACCTCCCAGGATGGCTGTGACCACTAGGGCATAAAAATCCTCTGAGTAGCTCTGTGTCTGTCCAGTTCTCCGTCCAACCAGCTGCAAGTCTCAGCAAGTTTCTTTGCCTCTGGGCTCAGTTTCCTTGTGTGTCCCAGACGACTCACAAGAGCCACCTCGCTGTCACTGTCAGGTGCAAGTGGGGGTTAGGAGGTGAGAGCTGCTGGCGGGATGGAAGGGAGAGGTCACCGTGCTCAGGCCAGCTGTCCCTGCCTCCTGCCAGCTGGCAGAGGGCTGGCACGGCTTGCTTCCTGAGCACCTGCGGGCAACGCCGGGGCCCAGAGAGAAGACACGCTGGCCGAGGGTGAACCCTGGAGCCGCTGTCCAGTGGGGACAGGTACCGAGTCTCATGAGCAAGCTCTGCAGAGACGCGCTCGATGGGGCGCGTGACTGGGTGACGTCAGTATCTGCACTGTCCACCGGGGGGAAGCTAGACATTGGTTTGTGCCTGTCTCTGGACACACTGGCGGTCTTGGGGCTCTGCTCTGCTCCTGTGAACCCTCACCCCAGCCTTTCCCAGAGAAGAGGTGCAGTTTCAGAGAGGTTAAGTAGCCTGCCCAGGATCACACAGCTTGTACATGAACTTGAACCTAGGTCTGTCTGACTCCCAAAGGCAGGTCCTGTTTCCCTGGTCTGGGAGGGGCCATCAGCTTGCCTGAGTTTCTAGACCAGCACTAGGTGCTCCCCGAGCCCCACCCTGCAGCTCGGTCAGCCTCCCAGGAGACAAGTTCATTATTGATGGTCCTTCTCCTTTGCCAGGAGTCCTTCTCCTTGGATGGTCCTTCTCCTTTGCCTGTTCCAGCCCCAACAGGCTCTCTCCCCCAAATCCTCTGGCCCAGGACTACTCTGGGCCAGCCTCTCCTCAGACTCCAGGTGGCCCGTGGCAGGGCTCGCGAGGCCTGCTGGGTGGTGGGACCCGGGTGGGGGGAGTGAGGCTGACCGTCCGGCCAGCCAGGAGCTGTGCCCCAGGGACACTCCTGCCACCGATCGATCTCACCGTGAAACCGGGGCCAGGCCTGACTGAGCGTCTGGGCTCTGGCCATGCCTGGGCTCTGGCCGTGGCTCCCACAGCTGGACAGGGTTCGCGCCTGAGAAGGTGGAAGGTGGATGGTTGGGTGGGGTGGGACAGTGGGGCACCTCATGACAGGGCTACCTTGATTCTACCTTGATGGCTAAGAAACGCCCCCTCAGGGGTGCTCAGGTGCCCACAGCTGGGGCTGCGGGGAGGTAACAAGGTCAGGCTCCTTAGGTGAACCCCTTGGGGGAGGGAGATCGATCCTTTTTATCCTCGTCAAGGACATGCTCACCGGCCTTGGAGAGAGAGGAAGGGACATAGAGAGAGAAGGAGAGAAGCGTCAATGTGAGAGAGATACATTGATTGGTTGCCTCTTGTACGCGCCCCAACTGGAGACTAAACCCGCAAGCTGGGCCCGTGCCCTTTCAGCGCCTGGGACGACACTCCAACCACCTGAGCCAGCCCAGCCAGGACAGTAAGTGGCCTCCTGATCCGCTGGGGCAGGTGGCTCTGTCACGAGAAACGGCAGCCTCGTCCTGCCAGCTGTTCAGGCCAAAAGTGTGGGGTCACTTTTTCCTCCCATCACACGTCAGTCCACCAGCAAATCCTGTGCGCTCCACCTGCGGATCCAGATTCCAACCACTGCCAACCAACCCCTCTGCTGCCACCGCCACCCATGCTGCCACGCCTCCTCACCTGCAGCAGCCTTCTCGCCGGTCCCCCATCGCCACCCTTGCCCACTACAGTCTACTCTAAGCAGCAGCTGGCGTGATCCTGGGGGGGAAATAAAGTCCCGTCAATTTTATCTTCTGCTATAAAGCCTCCCTCGGATTCCCACCTTACCCAGGGTAGAATCCAGAGTCCTGTCCCTAGCCCACGAGGTCCTGTGTGACTTGCACGCTCTCTCCCCCTTCCGAATCCCCGCCCTGAGGCTTCCCCGCTTGCCCACTCTGCTCCAGCGGGACTGGCCTCATAGGCGCCCACTCCCCTGCCGTGAGCCCTCTGCCTCTGCTGTTCCCTGAGCCCGGAACGCTGGCCCTGCGTCAGTCGGTGGGCGTGGCCACCTACCTCCCTGGCTTCCCAGAGGCCTCTGCTTAGGCGCCACTTTATCTGAGAGACCCTCCCTGCTGGTCCCGCATGAGAGAGTCCCCCACCTTCATCTCTTTAACCCCCCTGAGAACAGGCGCTCTGCGTGCTTTGTGTACTTGTATATATCCCCAGACTAGCAAGAAGGGCGTCCAGTTCTTTGCACACAACCAAGGGAGGTGCTGGAACATGCTAGGGGCTTAATTCCTGCTGCCTGATGCCACGGGCCTCTCCCTTGCCAGGGGCTGTGGCTCTCAACGTCTTTGCAAGAACAGCCTGGTGCCCTGGGCTGGGCCGGCTGTCGGCAGGCTGCATTCCGGGGACCAATTTGCTGTGTAGTCTTAAGCAAGTCACTATCCCTCTCTGGGCTTCCATCTGCTTATCTATAAATGAAGCAATTGGTCTAACTGACCCCAGAGGCCCTTTCCAGATGGGACAATCCAGGATTCTGTTGCCCTCAACCTCCCCACCCCTCTCTCGCTGTTGAGGGGCCGTTGCGCTGCCACCAGACCTGAGTTCTTTTTGGTTTGTTTGTTCCCATCCGGCATCCTTACTGTTCTCGAAATGCCTCGGTTTCCTCCTCCACAGTGACCGGGATATTAATGCCTGCCTGGTCGGCTGCCACGGAGAGGTACTGTGAAGCTCAATGGATGACATACCGCTTTGGAGTCTAGGTCATGATTGAGAGGGAGGGTTAGCAGCGTGGGCTGTGGAACCAGACGGCCTGGGTTCAAATCCCGGCACTGCGAGTTAAGTCAGCCGGTGCCTCAGTTCCCTTGTGTGTAACACGGGGATAGTCAGCATCTATCAGAGGGTAGTTGTAAGGACTAAACTGACTGATCTAGGTAAGACACTCAGAACAGGGTCTGGCACAGGGTAGATACCGCATAAGCATCTTTAAAGATTATCATCCCTTCCTGGAACCAGGCGCCCATCCCGCAGTGACTGGCCGAGAGCCTATTAACGAGCAATGACTGGCTCAGGGTTCGCGTCCTCCCTGCCCCCAGCTCAACTTCCCGCCACCTTGCTCTCCCGAGGGAGGAGCTGTCTCGCAGGTGAGATTTGACATCTCCTTTATGGGGGACTCTGGTCCCCAGAGTGGGCACAGCGCCAGGCCCCCACAGCCGGCCCGCCAATGTTCGCCTAGCGAAAGCACAGGCGGTGTGGGGCCCCAGCACTGGGCAGCATTTCCTAAAGACCCATTACCTGTCAGGCTGCCCGAGGAGTGTTTTGTATAAGGCTCCTCTCCCCACAGCTCTGCAAGGTGGGTGGTAGCTCCCTCTAGTATAGACGAGGGCGGTGGGATCCAGTGAACTCACCCACCCAGACGGAAGACCAGTGGGTCTGGGGTGCCGGGTAGAGCTGGGGTGCTGAGCAGAGCTGAAGGTGCTGTTTACTGAGCACTTACTGTGTGCCAGGCAGTGCCAGGCATTTCACCCTCTTGGCTGCCCGTGAAGGGTGCTTATCCTGATGCCCGTCCCCGCTTTGTAAATGGGGAGACTAGGTCAGGTCACCTGAGGGAGGAGGAGGAGGAGGTGGAGGAGGAGGAAGGGGTAAGCAGGCAACCCCTCCACCAGCTGCCTGGACTTTGAAAGAGCACGTTGGCGTGGTGGCTGGGGGAGGGGCGCAGAGGCCCCAGGGCCTCTTTCCCTCTCTGAGGAGTCGAGACACAAGGGACCAGAGTTTTTTCAGGAACTTTTAATAGAGTGATGGCTCATCCACACCCTGCAGCCTGTGAATCCCATTGACAAAAATACCCCAGGAGGATGATCCGATTCCGCCGCTCCTCACGGTCCCTAGGTGTCCCAACTCTTCCCCAGGGTGCCCCTCCCTCTATTTTCCTGGAGGCCCCCAGAGACCATAGGGCTGCCGGTCAGGGTTGGAAGCCTTGGCAATTTTCATGGCAGGGTCACTGTGAGGCTCCGGCTGGAGGTGCCACCGGGCGGCTGAGGCGTCACAGCAAGGGCACTGGACTCGGCTCTGATGGCCTCCAGCTGTCTTGGCTCTGAGCGCTATATTCGCCCCTCTCAGTAGCTGCGGGGTCTGGGCCATGGTTGTGCCTCTGCGCCTCGGTTTCCTCATCTGAACACTGAGAGGCAACGGTGCTCTGACTAAACTGCTGGAGGGTCCACCGAGGGGAGGTGGGCACACGGCCCTGCATGGCCCCAAATGGCCCCTGCCCTTCCGTCTCAGGAGTGTTGGACGTGTTTACCCAGCCAGCACGTTTCCTGAAAATCTACTTCCCATGAGGGATCCTTCTTTCCTTTCAATGTGATAGTTTTCCAGGGCCAAGGCCTGTGGTTAGGCTAAGAAGGGTGAGAGCAGGTCCCGGGACTTTGTGAGGACTTGTCCAGTGATGTGTGTGCACACGTGTGCATGCATGTGTGTGCCATACGTGCACACCTGTGTCCACCCATCCCCAGGCGGTCCTGTCCCAACCTCACCCTTTGAGGGGGGAGCAGGAGAATCTGTCCAGCAGCCACAGACACTACCCGAAGCAGCTCAGGCTGGGCTGGGGGTCCAGGTAGAGTCCCCGGGGTGGGGTGCCGGCGGGACAGTGTTGTGGGGAGGTCCGGCCCCAGCTGCAGCAAGGACACTGGGCACGCCACGGCCAGATGGGCGGGCCCTGGTGCCAGCTGCCTTGGACACTGATATGACTGAGGGCTGACGTGGGGAGGGAGATGGTTCTTCCTGGGGCTGGTGCCTCTCCCACCAGCCTGCAAGGCCCAGATGCCATTTCCCAGGGCTCAGTACGACGGGACGGAGAGAGGAGATGGGGCCTTCCTGCCTCGCGCGCCCAGGCCAAGTGGGAGCGGAAGCTTTGATGGTATCAAGGCTCCCTTGGGCAGACGAGCTTTTCCTGCTTGTCTTCTTGTACGACGTGTCTGCGTGCCCTCGGCCGCGTGAGGGGAGAAGGTGGCGGTGGAGGAAGGACGGACCAACACCGACCGATCGGCGTACTCACTGAGGTATGGGCTCTGCCGCACACGGGCTCTGCCAGGCACAAGCTGTGTGACCTCAGGCTAGTTACTTAGCCTCTCTGAGCTTCGGTTTCCTCATTTGTAAAATATAAATAATAACGCCCACATGGCAGGACTGTAGCGATAACTGGATGACATCATGCGTGTCAACAGTGTCTCATGCAAAGTCAGCCTTTGCCACATACACCGTAATAAATATATATTTTATACATACTACATAGAAAATATACAAATATAACATATGGTGTATATTATATTATATTATATGTACTATAACATATTATAGGATCTATATAATATAACATGTATAATACAGGGATCAGCATAAACGATGTCCCTTTGTTATTATAAAATTGTTTATTACAAAATCACAAGCATGTCATTCTGTAACCTAACAATACCACACTCAAGCACACGCACCATAGGACATTTTAGGTGACATGTTCAAATTAAAACTATAAATTATTACACCCATATTATTACTTACCAACCACATTCAACTTCTGCCAGGCCCTGTAATTTGGTATATCAAATATATGAAAACATAAAATACATAAATATATACATTTAAAAAAATCCTCACGACGACCCTGTGAGGCAGACGTTTTAATCTCAAGGCAGAAAACAGAAGTTGGGAAGCGCTGTCTTCCTCGTTGGGGCCACGTGGGTGACACGGCTCCCCCTGCGGTGGAGCCAGGGACGTCTCCAAGGCCCGGCGTCTTCTAAGGCGCCGAGATCTCCCCGGGCTTCGAACCTGGGGCCTGTGGGAACCCGTCAGAGCCCCAGTCACTGGGGATATGGGGAGGGCGCCTGCCCTGGCCCCTGTGGGGTGTGTGCTGGGGATGGGGCCCTAGACGCACAGCACCTCAACATCGGACTCAGGCGACTCGGACCACTGGCACCTAAAGGCCACTCTGACCTCAGAGGACGGAGATCAGAGGCCTCTCGTTGGGCCAGAGAGAGGTACAGGGGTCATGGGGTCCTAGAACTTGGCCTTAGCCCTGTGGTCCCAGTGACCTGGCCCTCTTGGCCGCCATGGTGACTTCCGATGTAGATACTCATTCATCCCATGGGCGATTGCGGTGCCCGGCACTGTGCCGGGGGCTGGGACGGCAGAGGTGACGGGACACTCTAAGACGCCTGGCTTAGTCTGGGAGAGACGGGGCCCACCAGCCACGGAAACAGAACGGGTGTGGTTTCCCCTGCACAGCTGTGGGTGGCCCTCCAGGCGACCAGTGGGGACTGTGCCAGTCTCCCCTCAGAACCCGGAGGACGTGGGCTTTCCTGGGGTCAGGAAGCCACTCATGCGGCTGGGAGCTTTTCCTCCTAACCTCTGTACGGACACTGACACGACTGATACCACTGATACCACGAAGCATGGCGCCCTGGCCGGCGTTCGGGTGGGCACAGGCAAGAGTCCCAGAGCCGTGACCTTTCCTTGACCAGCCCTTGGTCTGTGGCGTGCTGCTCACTGCCCTGAGTGAGGGGCAGGGGTGAGGGCTGGCCTCAGGGCACAAAGAGGCAGAGGATCATCAGAGCTGACAGCTACATCCAGAAACGCCCCAGGCCTGGGGTCAAGGAGATGC
This sequence comes from Phyllostomus discolor, assembly GCF_004126475.2. NCBI lineage: Eukaryota > Metazoa > Chordata > Mammalia > Chiroptera > Phyllostomidae > Phyllostomus > Phyllostomus discolor. The sequence goes on from NC_040916.2 coordinate 36,738,139, forward strand.
AGGCTCCCTCATTTGCATAACATTTACATAGCACTAATTTCCCAGCCCAGTCGGTGGTCCTTTCCCTACTGCGGTGTTAGCCAGCCTGGGGAAACCTCAGGTGTGGATCCCGAGGCCAGCCCAGCACGGTGGACAGGTTGAGGGGAAGCTCTGTCCTGAGAGCAGGGGCCGGTCTCGCTGAGTCGGCCACCCTCCCTGAGGGCGGGTTTTTGGCTTCCCCGGGGAGACCCACAAGGCCAGAGTATCCATCCTAAGCAGCAAGCACCGAAATATTTCTGGAGTAAGTACTTTCTTTGTTTTTTAATACATTTTTTAAAGATTTTATTTATTTACTTTTAGAGAGGGAAGGGAGGGGGAGAGAGAGAGAGAGAGAGAGAGAGAGAGAGAGAGAGAGAGAGAGAAACATCAGTGTGAGGTTGCTGGGGGTCATGGCCTGCAACCCAGGCATGTGCCCTGACTGGGTGGAGTAAGTACTTTCTTTTTTGAGCAAATGACAGTGACCCCAGGACAATCCCTTTTTTTTCCGGGACATGGGGGAGGAGTTGACAGGGTCTCAGTTCGACCAGCAGGCCGAGGGCAGCTGTGGATGCTCTTTGTGGGGAGGCAGCCGTACCACCTCACGCCGTGCGTGGTGTCAGCACAGAGTGTCTTCGGGACATGCTGAGGTTCATTCTTGTGCCTCAGTGTAGGAACCCCTGGACTAGAACAGGCTGACAATCCTTCACCTTTTAAACGTTTTAAGAGTGGGGAAGGGAGGGGGACAGAGAAGGGGAGAAACGTGGGTGCGAGAGGGAGAGGGATGGGTTGCCTCCCGGATGCGCCCCGACTGAGGGCTGACCTGCAGCCCAGGTGGGCCCTGCCAGGGAATCGAGTGGGTGACCTTCTGCTTTGCGGGATGACACCCAACCCATGGAGCCGCACCGGTCAGGGCAAGAAATCCTCGGACTTTCACATCTCGGATTTCTGAGTCTCCGGGTCTGCTTGCATCTTCCGGGCAGGGGAAGCCCGGAGAGAGGATGCCGGCCCCACTTTGACTGGGCTCCTGCTGTGCGCAGGGGTTCACTTAGTCTCCACGAGACAAGGTGGGTGTCGTGCTTCCTTCGGTAGGGACGAGACAGCGGAGGCCCAGGGTCGCAGAGCTGGCGAGGGACAGAGCTGGGGCTCCTTAGGGTTGGATTTGTTCCTCAGCTGTTCCCGTCCGGCCTCCCTCCGCCTGCTCACCCCACCGGCCCCAGGACACAGGACGGGGTGGGCCTGCCCCCTCGCACTGCACCATCAGGCATATCTCCTCATCGGGAGAAACTGCCAGGGTGAAGCCCAGCGTCCCGGCCTTTGTGGTGGAGAGCACACGGGGCGGGCGCCCCAGACCAGGTGGGGGGGTTCCAGTGGGCTTGGGGGGCGTGGGTGGTCTACACTTGCACTAATTGAATCCCCCGCTGCCCCAAAGTGGAGAACAGAACAGGGACCTTGATGCTGCGGCTCCCACAACCCCCAGTCTCTTTCATCGTCCCCCGGGGGTATTTACTCAGAAAAATCTGCTCCATCGGGGCCAGGCCCACTCTCCCCAGCACCCAGCCCTCGATTCCTCTGAGGCAGGGCTCTGCGTCCAGCAGGGGAAACATGCAGGAAGGACCTGGCCTGGGGGCCTGGCTCAGTTTCCCAGTTTGCGGGGAGGACCCTACCCCAGTAGTCAGCTGGCACCGCTCTGCCAACGTCCAGAGCTCTGGGCGCTGCCTGGTTCCTCCCACACCTGTGACCTGCTTCACCTGGGGGCTTCCCAGGGGCCCAGTGGGGCAGCCTGTGAAGGGGCGACCCTGTAGATCAGGAACGGGGGGGCGTGGGGGTGGAGTGAGCCTGCGGGTGGCTGGGGACAAGGGTTTGTCGCAGCCCACACCGTGGCCACTTAGGAACCATCTGCCTGCTGGGGGATCCAGCTTCACACTGGAAAAGCCCTCGGAGGGAATCGGATGGAAGTGCCTCAGCCGTGTGAGTGTGTGCGTGTGTCTCTGTGTGCACGTGGGTCTCTGTGTGCACGTGGGTGCACCAGAATCTTCCCCAAGGAGTTGCCGCTGCACCGCTGAGTGGCCAGAGACCCAGGCGCCTCCCCCTGGGAGGCCGAAGGGAGAAGGGCTGCTCTCTGAAAGCTGAGGCTGGTTGACCCCAACCGCTGGGCGCCAGTGGGCACAGGCAGAAGTGGGGCTGGGGGACAACATGGTGGCAAAGGCGGGTGCAGTCAGAGCTAATGACTCCTGGGGGTCGACTGCCTTTGGTCATCAGTCTGGGTCTCCCTCCCCACACATCCCCCGGCTCCACAGGAAACCAGGAAGCCCCGATACAGTGTGGGCTTCTCAAACCCACCTGCCCACCCTCCCGCCCACAGCCTGCTTAGGAAGGCCCATGAGGCACCTGGGGGGCCATCCCCCATGCTGCTGCACTCCCCGACGGGGCCCTCGAGGCCGCAGACCCCGGAGTGATGGTGAGGAAGTCCCGCGTGTGTGACGCCGGGACAGTAGCTCAGTCAGGTGACAAAGAAGCTGGAAACACCCTGTGTCTGTCAAAAATTTTATTTTATTTTCGTCTCACACAGAATGATGTTAAAATAAATCCTCAGTTAATATATATTTATACACTTATTTACTCGTGTGGATATTTACAAAAGATTGTGGAGCTCTGTGAAGTCTATGCGCACCCGTGACCAGGTGGACAGGCAATGTTCACTGAGGCACGTATGTACACACGTATGTGTAACCTATGTACAAAGATCAGACCCTACTGACACAGGAACTCTCAGCTGCGGAAGTCCCGGGCGGGGCAGTGTTGCTGGGGCTGAAAGCTTCCGGAACATGTCAGCGAGAATGGTGACAGCTATACGTCCTGTGCGATGCAGTTACAGCTGGTGTCTACGTTTTCGTGAAGCAAACAAACAGTTAAATGACTCCCAACACCCAGGAGTCTTCCCCACAAGCCCTGCTCCGCCTCATGCTCCGATTGGTCCCCAGCCTCTTATCACCATGGAGACCCCGGTTCCCTTTCAGCATCATCCTTTACGAAGCTTTACCATCAGCTCTGGCATTCCTTCTCCTATTGATCCCAGGGAGGTTTATTTATCTGCCTCTCCTCTTTGGCTTTTCAGCAATTATTAGAGATGGGGCGCGGGAGGGCAGCCACGCAGCGGGGCACGCGCGAGCGGAAAGGAAGCGGGCAGGAACCCGAATTAGATTCTGGGCTGCGTGAGCCTCTGCGAGCGGCCATTTCCACCTTTCCCGTCTACGTGTGTGTCATGCATAAAACCCGCACAGGCAGCCTGTACAAGCACGTGAGCACATGGGCCTAGAAAAGGAAGCAGCCCCCTGCGCTCCCGAGCCTTACCTCTGGGCCCCTGACGGAAGGAGAGAGCCCTTCTGGACCGCTGGCAGCGTTAACCCTCCCTGTTCCAAGAGTGCCCTTGGAGCAGGGAGGGGTGCGGGGACGCAGAACCCCAGGCCAAGGCCAATTTGGCCGGGGCGTTGTGTGCTCAGCAGGCTGGAGCTCGATCACGGGGCTTTCCAGCTTCCTGGGGCCCTTCAAGTGCAGGGCTCGTCCAAGCACCACAACCGAAGGAAACTGGGTCGCAGATCCCACGTGAAGGCAGAACTGGGGCAAGCACAGAGCATGTTCAGACCCTGTGCCGCCACCGCCACCGTGCCGAGCCAGCCGGGCCTGCTGCCTGCCTTTCTCTCCCACGTTTCAAGGCCGAGGCTGCCCAGCCCTGGAAGGTCCCTGTCCTTGCCCTGCACTTCACAGGCTCAAAAGGTAGTCATGTCAGCAGCTGGCACAGCAACTGTTTGGTGGCCAAGCCAGCGCCTGAATGCTCTCTTCCTCCTGGCTCCTCCTCTGGCTTCTCCTAGCATCCCAGAGTGTGGCTGCGCTCAGACAAACAAGGCAGCTGGTGTCTAGGGAATCGTTTTCAAGAAGCAGGGCTCGGAGGCCTCTCTCGAGGACTGAGAAGAGAGATAGGACTGAGTCCTCTGGGCAGCTGCCGCAGGCCGTAGTGCAGAGCCACGGCGGCAGCACGCTCCGTCATCTCAACATTGCTGCAGCTGGCTGCACGGTTACATAGTCACACCTGCCCTGGTGCACCCATCAGTGCAATGACGCAAACTCATCCGGAACATATCGGACAGTTTTGGGGGTGCAGAGGAGCACAGAAAGTTACATCCATTTCCAGGCCTAGATTCACACCACATAAGAAGTGGCCACGCAGACAGGCGACCCCAGTAGCCCCTGTTTACCAGCGGGTCACACACATTCTGGCTTATGGACTTCTCCGTCTGACCATGGCCAGCTTGCCCAGTTTGGTGGGCTGCTGGGAGCACTGGGAGGCGGCAGGATCCCCTGCACCACCTCCATTGCCCCAGGTACCAGTGAGGGATCCCCCTGCCCCTGTCCAGGGAGCGTGCACACAGCGAGGTGAGATGGAAGTGTCTCCGTGGGTCTCAGATGCTGCTAGGCAAGGCGGAGAAGGAGAACGTGCTTCCACTCAGACCCAGCTGTTTCTCCAAAGAGGCAACTAAATCCTAGCTGTTCTACCGCCCACGTCCACAACCTAGATTTGGTCAAAACTGACAGCAGGGTGGGTGGGTGTGTTCCATCGACTGCCACACACCTCACCTTCCATGGGGCAGACACGCCTGTTAGAACGAGGTTACTTTCAGACCTCACGCAAGTCAAGCCTCGGTCACGCCACCAAACGGCAAAGACACAGCGACAGCAGATCACTCCTGTGCCAGGTCTCCCAGCCCCCTCCTCCCCCTGAGCTACCGAGTTTGCTGTCACTGTTCCAGGCCCCAGCGATGAGGTCGCAGCCAACCAGGCTGCACAGCACAAAGCGTGAGTCCTGGCCCTCAGCTCAGCCTCCCTGCATCCCTGAGTCAGGCGGCCGCCTGGGAGGGAAGGGAGAGATCCTGGAGCCGCACCTTTTGTTATGAAAGAACCGTTTTCTGGAGAGATCTCTGCGAGGAAGGATAAGCTGAACTGGAGAACTGGGGAGGATGCAAAAGGAAGCTCATTTGCAAAATTCAAATGAATTCAGTTTATTTCTTGGATTGCCAAATGTATTCCACATTGGTGAAGCAAAGGGGACTGGCCACTGTGTAGTCTGATTTTTAAATAATGGTATACATATATACACATACTATACATATATACACAGACATATGTATATATGGAAAACCTCTGATAACTCAGGACCCGTGAGCCAACACCTCGACTACCGAGGTCTCTGTTTTCTGACCACACGTCCAGCAGAAAGAGGCCAAGGGCGGCGAGGGCCTCTGCTGGGCCCCCGTGTGCCCGGGCGGCCAGCTTCCAGTGGCGCCGGGCAGCCAGCTCGCGGGCGGCCTGTCCCTTTGGTCTTGTCCACTCACGCTTCTGGACAGTGAGCCCCGAGGTTCCCAAGGTTGACCCTGAGCAACGCCAGGTCATCTGTCGTCTTGGAACACTTGTTACTAAGGCAGGAAAGTTTCTACTAACCTACTTAGGAAACGTCTTTTTTAAAATTTTCAATAACAAAAGGTTGACCAAAACGTACTTCCCACTCCCATGCAAACAACCGGAACTGTGAAGTGAGCAGGACGTGCCCTTCCCTGAGGATTTCGCCGTCTGTTAACTGAGGTTTCGCTGCACACGGGTGTGGGGGGCAAGGCGGGCTGAGCAGGACTGGAGCGGGACTCGGGGGTCACGGCGGGGGGGGGGCTGCCTTTCTCTGATTGTCCAGTCAGGAGGGGTGTCCTCACAGGTTTCTCTGGGAAAACGGCCTCGTCTGAAGCCCCCTCATTACGTGTGCAAATGTGCAGCTGTACCTCGCAGGGGGTGGTAGGGTCTCTGTGTCACGAATGTGATGTCCCGACCACCCGAATTTCTATCCCTGTCGACCTCCACCCACAACAACCTGTGTCCCTCCATAGCTCTCACGGAGCCCCTTGGGGCAATCACGGCAGCTGATCTGGAAGGACGGCCGGAGGGTGACTCCCCAAACCTGCTGGGGCTGCCGGTCCCAGGTGCAAACCTGCAGGCCACATTCCCCCCGGCATCCGTGTCCCTGGGGCGGGGAGGAAGGGGAGCAAGCGGATCAAGTGATGGCTTTTAGTGCGGGACGGCCTTCTGTAATGGCTCAGGATGCTGTGCTCCTACTGTCCTTCTCTACCGGGAGTGCTCTCCCGCGGGCTTCCGTCACAACCTCCAGACTGACCGAAGGTCCAGGAGGTGGGCGGACAGGAGGCCACTCAGACCCCAGGCTCCAGGGCCTAGAGGCTGTGAGAACGCCGCGGGAAGGGGGGTGGGCAGGAAGGGGAGGAGGCCGAGAAAGAGAGAAAGAGAGAGAGAGAGAGAGAGAGAGAGATGGAGAGGACAGAGATGCACTCGGAGACGGAGGAGGGAGGAGAGAGGCGCGGGAGGGAGACCGGAGGCAGAGAGCCTGCTCTGGACCTCCCCCGGGTGCACACGGAGCCCCCGCACGGGTTCCCGTTCCAGAAAGGGGGTCGGAGCCTCAGGACGAGAAGCGTGTGAACGCGGGGCAACCAGAGGGAACTACAGAGACAGTGAACTAACAGCTGGAAGCCAAGGGCATTGCCTCCTAATCCAGGTACTATCACTGTTCAGTCCTGAGAACAAGATTTTTTGAAAGAGCTATTGCTAAAGAAAACAGTCACTATTGATTTTATTGCACTTTTCCTCTTTAAAAATAGTCAAACACAAACTATGAGAGACGGAGCTGAGGTCTGGTGGGAAGGGAAGCAACAAGAAGGGAAACGTGAACTCAATTCCTTTGAGGGAGAGACCCACCCCGCCCCGCTTGTAGGGGACCGCCCCCTGTCAGCCCGCTCGCTCGCTGCTGTGACGGGGACGGGGCTCGCCTCCACAAGGGCCAAGTCTGAGGATGTGCTCGGTGGTTCTGGCAGCCAGAGGCAGCCCCCTGCATCCCGCGCCCTGCTCCTCGGCTCAGATGGCTTGTGATCTTTATAAGGTTAGGGTCTCGGGGTCAAACCTAGCGATGGCCACTCTGCCAAGGCTAGGGGAGCCCTCCATTGTGCTGCCAAGGAGCACCCTGGGCATCACAGCCCACGGGGACCCGCCCTCTCAGACCAGGCGGGGACCCCAGAGGAAGGCCCGTGGCAATGGGCCCCAGGGGAGCCAGAACTGGGGCGGGCTCCCCGTCCCCACTCCGGGGTTCACAATTCAAAGCTCTGTGCTCTTCCTGCCCAACATGGGGGGTGTCGTGTCACCTGCTGTGGCATTTGCTGAGTGTCCTCTAGTTTCCTTTGCAGAAGGCAGCTCCCACCTCTCTTCCCTGTGACCGTGGGCAGCCAGCACTGAACCCCCTGGACCGAGACTGCACATGGGTCGGCCCTGATGTTTACGGCGGACCACAAGGAAGTCGGGTGGCCAAAGACCTCACCGTGGTGGGGTGACAGATCCTGCAAGGACAGGACAAGCAAGTCCTGCGGTGCTCCCCGTACAGGGCCTCCGGGCCGGGGACTCCAGCCGGCCCTGCTGTCACGGGAGGCCTCTCCCCACAGGCTGATGGCAGCCGGAGACACACTCCCTTGGGGCCCCTTTTACAAGGCTCCATTCCTGGCGATACTCCTCCTCCGTCCTCAGGAGCCCAGCTGAGTGGGGCAGGGGCGGCAGCCGGGAGGAGGGAGGAGAGAGGTCAAACACTACGGAAGCTCCAAGCCTTAGCCCTGTCCTTCATTCCATCTCACTCGGCTCCTGAAGAGCCTACTCTGAACTCTGACCCGCTCGGTCGCCCTCTCTTCCTGATGACCTGCCCACCTTTCCTGACCCTCCTTCCCTTCAGCCTTCTGAGAACACCAGCCTTCTTGAAAGGCTGACCCTGCGGAGGCACTGCTGAAGCTAAAGGGAAGACTGTGATCTTGACCTGGAAGCACTGGGAAGGCCAGCATGGTGCACTGAACATGCAAATCAGGGCCCACGCCCCTGGCCCTGCTGTTGCTGCTTTCCTCCCTGGAGACCCGGAGCTGTGGCTGCCGGGAGAGGGCTGGGACATGCCTGCAGGGGTCCGGACCGGGATGCCTGCCCTGACACCTGACCTCAAACCCCAACCTCCGTTTGAGGGGAAGCCTTCGCCCTAACGCGCCCAGGGCCCAGCTAGTGCTCCCGGTGGGAAGGCCCGGCTCCCTGGGCGACCCACAACAGCGAGTCATCTCACAAAGCACTTGTATCAGGCCTTAGAAGATAGGACCAAAACCAGACCCTTTAAAACCCTGGTGTCGTTTGCTTGCGTAGCATTAGGATCGAGTCTCTAACCACGTTTTACTTAAGCTGGACTGGTGTGCGTTTCCTCGAGGTGCAGCTACTGGATGGGAGGCAGGGCACCCGCGTGGAGCCCGGTGAGGGGCAGGGGCATGCCTGGGGTGGAACACCCCCAGGGGGGACTCGGGAGTTGACTCCATGGGGCTCATGCCCATGAGCAAGTGAGATGTCACAAGCAGGTGAAAGGGGCTCGTTTTAAGAGGTAAACCTGTATTCCGTCCGACTTTCTGACTGGGTCCCCACAAAGCCGTCGGGCTGGAGGGGCAATAAGGTCTGTGGACTGAGGGCATGTTGGGGCATCTTTGCTGTGGTTCTGGGCCCAGGACTCTGCAGTTTCTTGAACCATCACTGCTTTTAACCAAATGGAATTGAGAGACCCCGGGGCTGGGAGCTGGGGAGATGAGGCTACTAGGCCCTCTGTGTGGACTGGCTTTGAGGGAAAGCGGGTGGTGAGGAGGTGTATTAATAGGCCACCAGCTGTCCCAGGTCCTTCCACACTCTGCACCCAGGCTTCTGGTGGGAGGAAGGAGAGTAAGTAGAGACCTCATGCAATTCCCAGTTTGATTCAGAGCTCTTCTTGATAATGGGTGGCCTATCTTTCTGCTTTAAATCTTGGGGATTGATTTAAATGATTTAAATCTTCTTGGGGGTGCGGGGGAGAGAAGAGACTAGAAAAAAAAATTTCCTGAAGGATATTGAGGGGTATACATGCAGGCTAGGGAAAGATGATTAAATCTGATCTTTTGCCCTGGCTGGTGTGGCTCAGTGGACTGAGCACCAGCCTGCAAACCAAAGGGTGGCCAGTTCAATTCCCAGTCAGGGCACATGCCTGGGTTGCAGGTCAGGTCCCAGTAGGGGGCAAGCGAGAGGCAACCACACACTGATGTTTCTCTCCCTCTCTTTCTCCTTTTCTTCCCCTCTCTCTAAAAATGAATAAATAAAATCTTAAAAAAATAAATCTGATCTTCTGTTTGTGCCTATTCATTTGTAGGTCTGGGGGCAGAGCGGTGGATCTGAGTGTGTGTATACATTCTGTGTGTATTGTGTGTCCTTGGTTGTGCACACTGCATCTCGAGTGCCTTGTACGGTAAATGCGATGAGTGTGTAAACCGAGTCTGTGTGTGTTCTGCACACAGAAACAAGGGCGAGTTGCTCTTCCCGTGTTCCGTAGGCAGACTCACCGCGTTCACGTAGCTCGTGTTTGCCACACCTGGGTTGCAGGTCACACCTTGGACTTGGTGTGTGCAGGCCTTTGTCTATGTTCTGTATCAGTGAATCTACTCTGTGACCATGCCGGGAACACGTAACTTGGACATGGGTATGGCCACGTATGTTCTGTGTACACCCTTCTCATACATTTGGTCTCTGTGTTGTGCATGTGTGTTGCGTGTTTTGTCTCTGTGTATGTGGCAATGGTGTACCGCTTTGTGGTGGGTGTGCATGCAGGTGTGCCTGTGAGTGTGAACACTTTAGAGTGGCGGGCCATGGACGCGGGGATAAAGTCTCCACCCTTGACCTAGGCCTCAGGTAGGGGTTGGGTCCCTCCTGCCCCATGTCTTGGCAATGCAGCACCAACTCCCATGAGGAGAGGAAGAGCGGCACAGACGCTTTGCACTGGGCCTGGGACACCCTGCAGACACCTGGGGATGTGGGTGACCAGGAACTAATGAGCACCCTGGGCCTAGCACCCTGAGCTGGTGCCCCACCCCCAAGGTAACTGTAGGTGCTAAACAGCCGACAGTGAGGCTGGGGCCAGGGCCACAGTTGGGCAGCCCAACCACACAGCTCCCTGTGTCTGGGGAACTTCCGCTGTTACACTGAAAGGCAAAGAAGCCGGGATGAGCAGCAAAGCCCCCCCACCGCACCCCCTTCGGGGGCCAGCCCACACTCGGCCTGCAGGCCGTGCAGAGCTCAGCCACGCTCAGCCTCTTTGGGGGGTGGGGACCCCTTCTCTACCGATCCTTCGGTTTGCTGAAGCAGCTCTGGCTGCCAATCTAGTGAGGAGCGAGTCTGAGCCTGTCCATCAAAATCACGCCTGCGGGTCATCCGGGGACTCCACCCCGCTGGTCCTGGGCTTTGGAAGTCTCCCTGTAGGGGAGGAAGATCCCTTTAAGTCCAGACCCGTGGGATCGGGTGCCCAGGAGCCCTCCTTGTTGGTGACCTTGGTTTCAAGGCAGGTGATCCACTCTAGCCCTCTAGGGGAAGGTTCCTGAAGGTGACCGATGCGGAGCCAATGACAATGAAAACCGAACAGGGTGGGGACAGAGGCGGGGGAGATGGTTACCACGAGGGACTGGAGGGGAGGCCCGGGGCCAGGCTGGCCCAGGACAGGGGGAGCCTCGAGGGCCGGGGGGGCCCTCGTGCGCTCGGTAAAACAAGCCTCAGCCACAGGGACTGAGGCTGCAGCACGTGGAGGGCAGAAGACAATTCTAACGTCTGAGAGTCCGTGGAGACCGGAGCGCCTGAGGCGACGGCAGCAAACCCAGGCCCAGGGGGGGTTACCGGCGAGGTCGATGAACCCGGGAGGCCTCTTCGATAACCAGCCCACCAAGCAGTGGGTCTGCTCCTGAACCTGAACTCCAGCGAGTGAAGATATAGGTGAGTGTGTGTGCATGTAAATGTACACACACACATGTACATGTGTACATATACATACACACACGATAGTGCACATAGTCCGGCACATGCATCAGTTGCCCTGTGTCAAAAATATTGCATCAGCTTATCCAAGGTTCGAATGCAATGGTCTCTAGAGCTTGCTAGGTGGAGGAGCTTGGGAAGGAGATGCTTGATATATATTTATATATAGATAGATATATATAGATATATATAGAGAGATATATACATCGGATCCACAGATCCGCCTTCCTCGGGACCAGACGCCCTGGTCGGCTGCACAGTCACGCCTGCGGCTCAGTTAACTCCTAAGGGGCAGTCGTGGTGAGGTGTTTCGGCGCTGCCTCCCCCGCCCACTCTCCCGGCTTTGCAGAGGCCTGTGCCCCCCGTCTGGAAGAACAGGTATGGGGAGGGCTGGAGGGCCAGAAGTCGTGGGCCCCCCCTTCCAAATAGCCTCTTTTTTCTCCTGACTGAGGGCTTTCATCTTCTGATGGGGGAAAACCCCTAGTCCGACGCCATTCCTAGGCTTTTAATACTCTACGTGTGGATACTGTATAGGCTACTAAGAAAATAGGTTATCTCCTGTGTGTTAAATATTGAGAGTCATGCAGCAAACACCCATGCAGCTCTATTGCATCACTGGAAAATGTCACTGCAGCGTCAGAGCGGCTGGCCCACAGCGCTAGGCAAGCGGGTGTCTGTGAACCCCCGTGCCACGCAGCGGCAGGACCTGCCTCTGGGACCCTGAAGCCTGCGAGAATGGTGAGATCTGAGACCTGCAGTGGGAGAGGTCCCCGGGTTTGTTAGCTTCTCCCCACAGGCCTCCAGGGGAGCAAATGTGAAACTTGACGACTCCCCATCGGTCCCACTTAACTGTCCCTCCCCCGGGCTTCCCTCTCATCGACACTGCAGAGGAAAAAAAATCAAATGCAGCATTTTCCGTTATGAAACACAAGCCTCTGTCTGGAGCACACACTTGGCAGCTGCGATTCGCAGACCCCAGCCTGTGACAGAGACAGGGATTCCAACACATGGGACCACGCATTCTGTTCAGCGTAACACGGGGACGACCTCTCGAGTAGTTACCAGCGCTTTAAAGCTAAGCTACCGCGGTTCTCCTCTGTGCAGGTGGACTCAGATGGGCGGGGGTGGGGGCGGGGGTGGGGTTGGGGGTGCACCTGCTGGGCACTGCGCTGCGTGCATCGAATCAGGAAGGAAGGGTGGATCTCACGTGGCAGGTTGCGTATGTGCTATGAGGTGGCCTCAAATCCTGGCTCCACGGGTGACTCCCCATCTTTGGAAAAACCCCTCAACCGGTGATGAGGGTTCACGTGAGAGCCATGGATAGCTATTCTGTGTTCTAAGTCAAAAAATCAGAAGTTCAAAAGTCACTGGCACGACTACGGCTCTCCATGCAGAACCAGAGACACACGGTGGGACGGACTGACTACGGTGCAGGCTCTTACGCAATGTCTGCATTTAGTTCCACTGAGAGCTGCGAGCGTGTGGCTAGGCTGCGGTCAGACATCGGTTAGCATTTTGGTGATATTCACATAGTTTGTGTTGGCCAGGGTGCAGTTGGCCGTTTTCAAGTTCTCCTCTCTAAAGTCCTCGTTACTGTTGTTGACCCCCTCCTGGATCTCCATGTAGTCGGACTTACTAATGGTAGAGGCACTTCTACTTTTCTTTAGGTCAGGGGAGGATGGGATCTTTGGACAGCTGGTCACTTGCAAGTACTGGGCCTGCTCCTCTCCCTCTGTCTCCCGGTGGTAGAAGTAGTTGAAATTGGACACTATGACGGGGACTGGTAAGGCAATGGTTAACACACCTGCAATCGCGCACAGGGAACCCACTATCTTTCCCCCAATGGTGGTCGGGACCATGTCTCCATAGCCTACAGTTGTCATGGAGACCACTGCCCACCAGAAGGCATCCGGGATGCTGGGGAACTGGGAGTCTCGTTCATCAGCCTCAGCGAAATAGACAGCGCTAGAGAAAAGAATGACCCCGATGAAGAGGAAGAAGATCAGGAGGCCCAGCTCGCGCATGCTGGCTTTGAGGGTCTGACCTAGGATCTGGAGACCTTTGGAGTGTCTGGACAGCTTGAAAATCCTAAAGACTCTTACCAGCCGGATGACGCGGAGGATGGCCAGCGACATGGCCTGCTGGCCCTGCTGGGCATCCTCTGGCTTCTCGGCCAGCTCCGTCCCCAGGGTGATGAAGTAGGGGATGATGGCCACGATGTCGATGATGTTCATGATGTTGGTGAAGAAGCCGGCTTTGCTGGGACAGGCGAAGAAGCGCACCAGGAACTCGAAGGAGAACCAGATGATGCAGAGCGTCTCCACGATGAAGAAGGGGTCGGTGAAGGAGGCGGACTGCTGGTACCCGACGGTGCTGTTGGCGTAGGTGTGAAAGGCCACCCCGCCGCCGTGCACGTCTTCGTTCTCGTCCCGGAAGATGGGCAGCGTCTCCAGGCAGAAGCTGACGATGGAGATCAGGATCACCATGACCGACACGATGGCGATGATCCGGGCGGGCCCGGAGCTCTCCGGGTACTCGAAGAGCAGCCACACCTGCCTCTGAAACTCGTTTTCGGGCAGGGGCCGCTCCTCCTCTTTGATGTAGCCTTCGTCTTCCCGAAACATCTCCATCGCCTCTTCCCCCAGCTCGTAGAACCGGATTTCCTCCGAGAATATGTCCAAGGGCACGTTCACGGGTCGCCTCAGCCGGCCCCCGGACTGGTAGTAGTAGAGGATGGCGTCAAAGCTGGGGCGGTTCCGGTCGAAAAAGTACTCGTTCCGGAGGGGGTCGAAGTACCGCATCCGCTTCTTCGGGTCCCCTAAGAGGGTCTCTGGGAACTGAGCTAAGGTCTTCAGCTGGGTCTCAAACCGCAGCCCCGAGATGTTGATCACCACCCTCTCGCAGCACTCGTGGTCCGCCTCTGGGTCGTAGGTGTCCTGCGGGTGCCCGGGGAGGGCAGCAGCCTCGTCCGCTGGGTCTCCGGTGGCCACTGTCATAGTTGGGACTGAGAGAAGCGCCTCACGCTACGCCTTCCAGCTGCCTGGCGGCAGGGAGCTCAAGGTGCTGCTGACGGCCCCAGGAGACACCGGGGCATGGGCCTGGCTCCTGCCGGAGAGCCCCGAGGGCTCCCTGAGAGCCAGCAGCACAGCTTGGCTGAAAGACAGAGGCGGTTCAAGACATGAGACCACTCGGCACTGGCAGCCCGGCTGGGGTTGCCCAGTGTGTGCCCCCCACCCCCGTCTCTCAGACAAGAGTTCAGAAGCATGACTGCCACCACCGGCAAGCACAGTTTAATTTCACCTCGCACCCTGGCTGGGGCTCACAGGGGAGGAGCTGGTGGCAATCTCCTTAAGAATGCTTTGGGACGCCCTGCCCTCGGGGGAGGGGGCAGTACCGGCCCCTCTGCACCCACCACAAGCAGGCGCACAGTCCAATTCTGGAGGCTGGAAGAGAGCCATCCAGCGGGCGCTGAAGGGATGCCTTTCGGATCCCTGCACCCTGGGAGGTGTCTGCAGTGGCAGGGCTTGGACCAGGGTCTCCCGCAGTGCGCCCACCACAATGACCACACGTGGCTGCTCTTAAATAACAGACCGATTTACCTGGCAAGGCAGGGATCTGGAGCTCTCTCCCCTGCAGAGCTGATTAGATGGTGAGGGAATCCTAGCTACACAAACAGGCAGCCCGGCTCCCCATCACGTCTCCGCGCTTGAGCTAGAAATAATGGTGAGTCATTCTGGGCAGGAGGGCGGGCTCCAGGTCCTGGAGGTGAGCTCCGGGTCTGGGTGGGCTGCAGGGGCGCTGGGGTGGCCTGGTCAGGGCCACTCGGGATTCCAGGAGAGCTGTGCGTGGCTCTGGAACCTTTGGAAGGAAGGAGGCGAGACGCAAAGGTCAGCAGAAGCCAGAGTCCTCCTGGCTGTCCTCAGGAGGTGCAACATCGCTGGGAGACACAGCAGCCAGGCGGAACCGGGGCTCTCTCTCGGGCAGCTGCTGCCAAGCTCTGGGAGGGCTCTGGCAGCCTCCCTTCCATGTGCCTTCCATTCCCGATGGAGTCACACCTGAGGCTACCCCTCCGTCTTCCAGCCTCGTCTGGGCAGGCTTCCATCAGCTGGAAGCCTCTTCTCCCAGGAACAAGCCTTCCGGCTTGGCTGGGCCTGCCTCTCCAGGGGCCTCCCTGGGCTGAGCCAGATCCCCTGTTGGTCCTCGGCAGCCAGCGAGAGGGACTCCGGCCAAAGCCCTCCCACCCCTAGGTCAGGACACGGCGTCTGGAAGGGGGAGAGCTTCCTACACTACAGCCTACTACAAGCTCTGACCTCGGCAGGGTGCTGGAGGGAGGGCAGTCCCCACAAACGCCCAACACACTCCTTCAGAGCTCATCTAGGGAGACTCCTCACACAGAAAGGTCGCCTCTACAGAGCCGGCTGGCTGGGGCCCAGGACTGAGTGGCCCTCGGGTATCCTTAGGCTGCAGGCCTCCCTCCGTGGGAGCCTGACATTTGAAAGGGCAGGCGCTGGACCACCGGTTTCTCAACAGAAAAATCCCTCCCATCTCCTGGGCAGGGCGGGCAGAACGGATGCTCAGCCAGCCTGGCTGTCAGGAGGCTTGGCAGCAAGAGGAGAGCGTGGAGGAGGCCGTCTGCTGAGCTGGCCCTGCCGGCCCCCGGGCGGGCAGGGGTCTAGGCCCTCTCCCCAGCGTCCGGGGCTGCAGCTGGGATTCTGCCGCGCATGTTCCTCGCCCGGCTCCGCGCTGGCGGCCCAGACCCACCGGCTGCCCGCGGCATCCAGAGTCGCCTTAACCCCCTCCTGCCCGGTCCGTAGAGGGGTGTCTTGCTGCGGGCCGAGCGCACCCCGGCTCGTTCGCCCTCAGGGCTCCGGCCGAGGGACCAACGAACCTCCATCGCCACCGCAACCACGGAAGCCTGAACTCTGGGGGCGCGGAGCAGGAGGCCGCCCCAGATCTGAGCCTTCCCGGAGCGCGGGGGCTCCGCGGCAGCCCGCCGCCCCGGGGAAGCGGAAAAGCCCTGCTTGGCCGCAAAGCCGCGCTGGTTCCGAGTCGAAGAGGAGCTTGCAGCCCACCGTCCCAAGCGATGCGGGTCCCACCGCCCGGTGCTATTTACCAGACGCAGCTGTGCGGTGGCCGCACTTCCCCTCCTCCGCCAGCGCCGAGCTGCACCCTCCGCGCCGCGCCGCGCGCAGCCCGGAGGGTCCCCGAGCCCGTTCGGTGCCTTCTCCTCCCGCAGGGCACCAGCCGCCCCCCCCCGCCCCCCTCGCCGCCCCGGTCCTCCCCGGCCCAGCCCTGGCTCGCCCGCCCAGGACTCAGCCCCAGCCCATCGCGCTGCAGGCTGCGCCCGGCGCCCCGCAGCGCCTCCGGGCGCCGCAGCCCAGGCAGCGGAGCGGCACGCGCAGCCCAACGCCCTGACACCGATTTACCCTTCCGGACGGGCAGCGGGCGCCTCCATGTTCCTGGCGACCGCGAGCGCCGGCGGAACCGCGGTGGCGGCTGCAGGCGGGTGCGGGCGGCCAGCCGGGAGCCGGCTCTGCAGTCCGGCGGGCGGCGCGTACGGAGCGCCCGGCCGCCGCCCGCAGCCGCACCGCGCCGCACCGCGCCACGCAGCGCCGCACCTGGCCGGCTGCGAACTCCGCTTAAAGGGGCCGGCGGGGGCCGGGCCGGGGCCGGGGCCAGAGTCCGGGCTGGCGAGGTGCGCGCCTGCTGCCCCCGCCGCGCGGGTCCGCCAGCTGAGTGCCGGGGTCGGCCCCCACCCCCCAGGAAAATACCCCCTTATTTGGCAGTGGCCGGCTTGCTAACCAGAACCTCGTGGAGAACTCAGCTGGGGCCGGGGAGCTGGGGGAGAAGTTGAGGAGCGGTCAGGAGGGGCTCCTGCCAACACGGCGAAGCAGTCACGGGGCAAACAATGGAAAGCCGCCATCCCTGGCCCGTGGAGGGAACCAGTCCCGCGGGACAGGCGTCGTGCTCATGACGACGCTGCCAGGCCGAAGACCCTCTCTTAGCCCCCTCCTCCAGCACGGCCGCTCCAGTTCCCTCTTACCCAGCCATAGCTTTGGCTTCGGAGGAACGCAGCAGGTGCGGCCGCAGCGTGGCAGAAACTTGCTGCTGCGTGGGCCCCCGCCGAGGGGGGAGAGCCGCAGGGACCCGCAGGATTGCAGAGCCGGTCCTCCAGACCCCTCCCCCACCCCACCGGCTCGGGGTACGGAAGGCTGGAGCACCTGCATTCACCCACTCACCGATCAGATAGATCCCCCAGAGACCTTACGGAGCCAGCTGGAACTCAGCTCTGAAACGGGGAGGGCAGCCCCAGCGCCCTGGGCCGGGGAGGATGCCTTCAGCTCTTCGAAGAGTGTGTGCGGAAAGCGCAGCCTGCCCTCTGTTCTGATCCGGGACCTGAGAAAGTCCAGGGTGCTCTTGGGAACGTCCCCGCAGCCACAAGCCCCTGCCAGTCCTGTTCTCCAGATCCACCTGGCAAACAGTGGTTCCCTGAGCCCAGACTGCAATGCAGAGGCCCGGGAAGGCATCTGCTGGGCCCCCCTTGCTCAGACGAGCTCCTCTCCAGGCCCGTAGCTTGTGATGAAAGCTCTGAGAGGCCAGAAGGTCCAGCTCTGTGGGATGCTGCCAGTTCATCTGGGTAGTCTACCCAGAGCTGTGGGGGGCAGGGGAGGGTTGTCTGGGAGGGCAGTGACCTCAGTGAGCTCTGGGGATGGCAGATGATTACAAGGCAGGGTTTCCAGCCCCTTGAAGCTGAGCGGTCACTGTCCCAGCCAGAGTGTGGCCTGGGTAGTTGGGAACTGGGAAGGTTGAGACCCGAATCCTGGGCCACTCGCTAGGCAGGTTAAGTTCCATCTCTGGACCTCGGTGCTTTCATCTGCAACACGCAGGCACCTCCTGGGCTGCTGTGAGGGTGGTGTTGTTTGCAGGACGAGCGTGGCACCCAGCAGACCCTGCAGGGACGAGGGCCTTCCCACTCTGCCTCGCTGCGACACTGCCCACCTCACGCCTGCCTCCAGCTCAGCTTTCGGCTGTTTCTTCTCCACGTGCCTCGTTGCCGGGGCTTGTCGCCCCGTCCTCTCTGCTTACAAGCTTGCCCCACCCCTCACTTCCCCCGAGGTCTCAGCCTTTCCCACCTGTCACCACACTGTCCCCAGAACCTGCCTGGCACTCCCAGAAGCCTCCCTGGCCCAGCCCCCGCCCCCCACCCCACCCCCTTGCCGTCTCTCCTTCTGCCACATTGGGCCCTCACGTCAGTGAAAGCCCAGTGGCCCTATGCATTGGACCGAGTCTGTCTATTTTCTTCACCTTCCTTCGTCAAAACAAACGCTGTGGACGAAAAACAAAACAAAACACAAAACAACAAACACAACACCTCTTGAGGGAGGATTAACAGTCAAGCTAATTGGCGAGGTGAGCTTGCTGCCCCAGCCCTGAGGGGTGTCGACTCCTTGTCGCTCTAGTTGTTTCCACACCAGTTCAGGGAGAGGAAACCGAGGCAGAGAGAGGTGAGGCGGTCTGCCCAAGGTCACCAGGGGGTGGCTCCAGGACTCGAACGGGGACTTTGGGGCGCTAGGACTCAGACCGTCAGCCCCCACACATCACCGCTCGCAGAGCATGAGCCACCCTTGGAGTTCGTTTCCCCGTCTGGGATCCTCCTCCGGCCCCTGTTCCATCTGATGGCCTCGGGGGTACGTCATCCTACCTCCCCCCTTAATGCCTGAGTTTGAACGACAACAAAGAAGGAAATAACTGAAGGAGGACACTTACAAAACAGCCCATAACAACAGTTGTTCAGGGGCGTAGGGCTAGGGGCGCCCTGCAGGTAAGTTCCTTCGGTTTGGCATTGCTGTGTGAGAAGAACTTGGACCCGACTCCTGGCTCCGACGCCTGCTCGCTGTGTGAACGTGGGCAGGCTCTCGGAACTCCCTGGGCCTCAGTTTCCTCACCTGTTGGGCAGGACAGCAAAGCCGCTTCCCTGGGTGGCCGGGCAGTTGGTGTGACCTGGGTGCCAATCACTGTCGGCTTAATTTCCGCGTGTCCTTCCTCGTTTCTGGCCCCCAAAGAGCAGCTGGAGTGGCCCTTGACCCCTTCCTGGGATGGTCACACCCCAACGCTCCTTTCCCCTTCGGTCTGTCCCTGCTTGGGGACCACGCCCTGTCCTCAGCAGAGGGGAGGGCTGGTGGCGGCCACAGTGCGCAAGCTGCCACTGCCCGGGGGGAGCTGTTGGTTCCCGTGCTGCGGTTACTATGAGGCGGGGGCACGACAGGGTGCCCACGCCCACCCCACCCAGCCACCGCAGTGCCCACCACAGCTGGGAACGCAGAAGACCCCATGAGCTTCCTTCCCAGGTGTCACCCCCAGAGGACCAGGGGGCTTCCTTGCCTGGCCGCCACCTCTGCTGAGGCCCCTCCCCCCGGCCCCCAGCCACCAGCTGGGCCGGGGCGCACAGCCATCTCTGGCCCATGGGGAGCAGGGCTGGGAAGTGTGGGATTGGAGCCCAGGCAGGGACAGACGGCTTCCCATAAGCCCTTTGATGTAATCCTTGCAGCCGCCGTGTGGGAAGGACGCCATTGTCTCCACATCACCATTGACACTGAAACTCAAAGAAGACAAGTTGCTGTCCAGGGTGATTTAGTGGCGAGGCTGGGACAAGGGAGACCGTCTGACTCCACAGATCGCCCGGCCTCCCGCGCCCGCTGCCCCAGCTGCCCCAGGGCTCAGTTCCCAGTCTCAGGACATGGATCCAGCCCAGAGAATGCCCACACGGCCAGTGGGGGGTGGTCCCTCCAGACAGGAGGGCTGTTTTGGAAGGGGGTGGTGCTGGTGGCGATGAACTATTCACACCTCGGGAAGGAGGCAATAGGGCGAAATTTAGGAGCTGAGGGCTCCGCTCTGTGCACTTCCCTGGAGCCGGTTTCGTGATGCTTCTCGCATCTGCAGGGCCAGGGCCCAGCGCCCCTCAGTCTGGCGGCAGGCGCAGGGCGTATGAGGGAGAGCCTCTGACCGGCGTTGCAGTCTGGGTTCAGTCTCAGCAGGCAGAGCTTCATGACCCAGAGTTGCTCGCTTGACCTTTCTGTGCTGCTGTTTCCTTGTGAGACGGGAAGGACAACAGCATTGCCCGCCCCTCCGCCCCCTGCTTCACAGGGGCTTTGCTTTGGAGAGAGGAAGGTTGGGAGGAAGGAGAGAAGGAAGGAAGGAAGGAAGCGAACCTCACTGTTGGCGTGCACGAGAATCTCATCTGTGAGGACCAGAGAGGAGGAGACAGGCGGATGTGCCGGGCAGCGCGGAGGCTGGCCGGTGTGGAGGAGCGCGCCGTTCTTGTGACTGTCCCCTCTGAGGTCTTGGGGGTGCCCTGCTGGTGGGTGCCGTGCCTGGTGTTGGACAACTTCTCCCGGAAGTGGAATGAGCTGCCACTCCAGCTTCCTATTTGCCTAAGGGCTTCCTGCTCCAAGAAGCCTTCCAGGATTAGCTCCAGCTGCCTCAAAGGAACTCCTGTGTGGAGGGAGGCCTGGGCCTCGGCGCCTTGCCCGGATTAGCTGCTGCACGTGTCCCGCTCTATGGCAAGCCGGGGCCCAGTAACACAGCGTGCTGAAGACCGCTAAGGGTGGGTGCTCCCCGCATCTCAGAGCTGTGGCTCTGTGCCGGGCACCGTGCTGGCTGCCTTACCATCAGACTCCTGCTGTTAGCAGAACGGCGTGGTTCAAGTTCAACCAGCCA
The DNA here is from genome assembly GCF_004126475.2 of Phyllostomus discolor. Classification (NCBI taxonomy): domain Eukaryota; kingdom Metazoa; phylum Chordata; class Mammalia; order Chiroptera; family Phyllostomidae; genus Phyllostomus; species Phyllostomus discolor. The sequence continues at coordinate 36,758,809 of NC_040916.2, forward strand.
GTCTGGGGCCTCGTCCCAGGCCTGCCGTGCTGTAGCTCTGTGACTCAGTCCTTGCCCGTGACTTGTGACCGCATAAAGTGCTCAGAACAGAGCCTACCCCAAAGTCAAGTGTTAGCTGTGGACACATCATCAGTCCTGCACTGCCACCCAGAGAGACTGAGGGGACGGAAGAGGGAGAGGTTTATGATGAGTGTGGTAACAGACACCCTTTGTGTTCTGGGCCGCCTCCCCGGACCGCCTGTGATGTCAGCGGCCTGAGGAGGTCTGTCCCTGTGCACGCTGGCCGTGTCCTCTCTGAGCCACTGTATCCCTCCGCTTTTCTGGCTCAGGACTGTTTCTGAGGCCACCGCGGCGGCTCGCTCAGGGTGCCCAGGGTGGCCTGGGTGTCCGGGGAGAAAACTCTGAACGGCCCCAGCTCCCCCCTGTGAGAGGGACAGGTCCCGTCCTGCGCTGGCACCTCCGCTGGCACCTCCGCTGGCACCCACCTGCACGGAGCCCTGACGGTGCACGTGGTGACCAGCTCAATCCCTGGGTCAGCTCACAGCCAGAGCAGAGGCTGCTGGGTGCAGCCCCCTGGCCCTGCGCATGGCTGGCTCCCTGGGTGCTCTGCCTTCAGCCCAGGCTCATCTCCGTCTCCGGAGCAGCAGACCCTTGAGCCCCACTCCTCGGGCCGGCTCCTCCCTCCCGTTCCCCTCGTTGGGAGAGACGCCGCCTTTCACCCTGTTGCTCAAGCCCGACACCGACCCAGTGCCCTTGTCAGCTTCTCCCCCCAACACCCCCACATCCTGTCACTCCCTTGGCCTTGGCATAGGCTCACTTCTTCCAGATTCCCTGTTTCCCCCTGCCACCCCGCTGTCAGCCACCAGCAGGCACAGTCTGGGTTGCTGCAACCGTCCTGCTCGCCGCCTTCAGACCAGCCCCTCCACCCCGTCTCTTCTCCTCACAGCGGTCCTCCTAAAGCACAGGTCCAACCATGTCACTGACCTCTGAACTCCTCACTGGCTCTGCGCTGCTGTGATACCTCCAGCTCATCCTAAAAGGCAAGCAAGGCCCTTTATGATCGGATGGTTCCCCTGGCACGCACCCCCTGGGTCCCCCATCCTATGGCATCAAACTAAACTACCTTGAAGGCTCTCACTGGTTTAAACAGGCAGGTTAGGTTAAGACCTGAACTCAGACAGGCCTGGGGTTGAGTCCTGGCTCTTCTGCTCACCGCTCACGTGACCTCAGGTGGCTGCTTTGTCTGGGCCCGATTGCCACTATAGCTGCATGTCCTTCCCTGTCCCCTTACTGCCTCTGGCCCACGGAGAAGGGAACAGAGCAGAGGACCAGCGAACCGATATGGAAAAGACGGGTGGTCTGGCAGTTCCAGGCCCAGTTCTGCTACCACCTGGGTGACCTTGGGGTGGACGACCTTGGGGAAGACCCTTCCCCTCTTTGGGCCTCAGCTTCCACATCTGTGAAGTGGGGGAGCTGGACCACATAATGCATCTGACCCCTTCTTGTTCTACGACTGGTTCTTTGACTTCACCCCGGCTAGGGCATGAGACCATTAGTATTATAAAGATTCCTGTTATAACTGCTTTACTGAGGGGACATCGAGGCTCAGAGAGGTCACGTGCCCTGCTCAAGGTCGTGCTGCTGGGGGAAGTGGCAGGCCTCCCTGAAGCCCAGGCGGGCCGTGCCCCCGGGGCGTGGCTCTGTAGAAGGAGAGGGAGGGGCTTCGCAGATGCCCCACCCCTGCAGGGCCGGGTCCTGGTAACATTCCGCTCAGCGCAGGGCTGACGCTCAGCGCATCTCAATGGTGTTCTGGGAGTCCAAGAAGGGCCGCTTCAAAGGGAGCTCGTTGGGGGAGGGGGGGGCCTTCCCTTCTGGGGCCTCTGGAGAGAAAACGGAATCAGACTGCAGGGAGGGGGCAGTGGGATGTGGGGAACGCGGCAGCCTCCCCGGGACATTCGATGGACTGAGGAACAAAAGGGGATCAATTGGTAAGAACAGCCTGACTCACATACCACGTACCCACGGGCTTCCCTGAACGCTAAGGAAGTAGAACCAGAGAGCTGGACAGAAAAGCGTCAGGTAACAAATACGTGCTTGTTGGCCCGGATGAGCCCTGGTCTGGGCAGGCAGCAGGACCTCGTCCAGGGACCTCAGGTCTGGGGTTCCGGATGACTCAGCCTCTCTGGCCGGCTTTGAAGAAAGGATAGGGAGCACGGGCACGGAGGAGACGGAGCCACTGTGGCACTTCCCGTTGCTGCAGAGCCGAGACACACCTGGGAAAGTGAAAACCGTCTGGGAAAGGACGAGGCCTAGGGGCGGGAGGGAAGGCACGGAGGGGAGACAGGGAGTGAACCCATGGTCTCCCGCCCCTCCACACTCTCAGCACGGAGGGTGAGCGGGTCACCTGAAACTCCAGGGTCATCCAACACTGCCACCCAGTGGCCACACGGGGGAGGTACAGGGAGGTGCTCAGGGAAGCCGAGAAAACTGTTTCTTCCTGCCTTGAGAGTAGGGTGCCCGGCTCCCAACGGGTCCCTGGGCCTGTCCGGCAAGGGTCCTGCCTGACCTCAAAACTCCCTCCCTTCTCTGAACTCTGTCCAGGGATTCCCTAATGCTTAGACCCCCGACATCCCCTGGGTGCGGACCCCAAGAGGCAGGTGGTCTACTGCCCCTCCCCAGGCATCCCTTCCCGGGATGTGAGGGGCGGAGAATGCCGCTGCCAGCTGGCCCTCCTGCCAAGTTCATCTGACCATGGTCAAGGTCACGGGTGCCCTAAGGTCAGCACAGTGGGGTCTGGGGGCAGCAGTGGAAGGGGCTGGAAGTCACTTTGCAATGGACTGTAAAACACTCCCCTCCCTTCCAGCCGCACCCTATCCGAGGCCCATGAGCTTCAGGAAATAACAGCGGTTTCTCCTGTAAGGAAGGTGAAGCCCCCCCCCCCCCCCCGCCCCAGTGGGTCCCTAAGGGTGCTGCAGTGCCCCAGGCAAACACACGTGGACCTGGAAGCAAGGGGCCCTTTGCAACTCTCCTCTCCAGGCCCATGCGACATGCATTCCCGTCCTACAAACACGGAAACCGAAGCTTCTCGAGGTGGAGCAACATGCCAGGGGCCACTGCACAGCTGGCAGCCGGGGGGCCGGAGGCAGGAGCGGAGCCGAGGTCCGCCTGCCGCACCGGCCCAGCTCCCCACCAGGCAGGAGCCGAGTCCCGTGGGGGTGAGCAGAGCTTGGCAGACGCCAGCTGCCCAGCAAATGCTGGCTGGATCTGTGGACCCCTCCCTAGAGCTGGGAGGCGGGGAAGCAGAGGTGTCAGCAGTGGGCTCGCACCCAAGGCAGGTGAACTGGCTTACGTTGGGGAAGACAGTACCGAAGTGTCTAAGAAGAGGAAGGCCTTCGTAAAAGGTGGGGCGCTGGACAGGCGTCTTTAAGGGGAATGGTCCAAAGGCCCCGGCGGGGGTGGTGAGGCCGAGGCTGGGCTCTCCACCGGGAATCTGCACGCCTCCACCTGCTGCATGCATTCGCTCACCGCTGCGGAGAGGCTCCGGGGACGGCTCGTCTCAAACAGCAGCCCCGGCGCTCTGTACCCTCCCGTGCTCCCTTTCTCACCTGTGTGTTTATCTCTGCCTGGCAGTTTGCCAGGTCTGAGGATTCAGCTCTTTCCTGCACCCCCAGCACCTGGGACGCTGTGGGTGCCCAACAGACACTTGCAAACGAAATGCCTGAGTGGGTGAGTGAGATCCAGGACAAGAGGGTGACAGGGACAGGGACAGACGCAGTCTCACCTGCCCCGGAACACCGAGTCGGACAGGGACACTGGGCGAGCAGCAGGGGAGGACACAGTGAGCAGGGAAGGACATGGGGGAGGAACGCGAAGGCTTCGAGTGTCAGGCGGAGGAGTTTGCTTTGTGGTGTCCTGTGGCCAAGGGGGACCCACTGGGGTGTTCTGCAGCCCAGTGGCAGGGTCCCAGCTAGGCTCCAGAGAGATCAGTCTGAAACGGGGTATGACTTGTAGGGAACCTGGTAATGACAACGTAGTGTTGGGGGGGTGGGGGCGGAGGCAGAAAACGGGTGGGGAGGAGGCTGTTTCCTCTGCTGGGTGGGGGCAGAGAGGAAGGGGCGGAGCAGCCGAGAGGGGAGGAGACAGGGAGGCACTGCGGGGGGGCGGTGGGATTCAGGGTCAGTGGGAGCAATGGGAGTGGGGGATGGAGTGTGGGGAGACTTTGGCCAAGCAAGGGACTCAGCGGGCCCTGTGTGTGTGCACATGTGTGTACCTGTTCACATTTGTGTTGTGTGGTGTGGTGTTGTGTGGTGTTGTGTGGTGTGAGCTCAGGTTTGTGCGGGGGTTGGAGCTCATGGCGGGGGCTGGGGGACAGTTCTGGCAGACGTGGGGGTTTGTGGGGCCGCTCTGACTGGCCTGCCCAGGGGCAACGAAGCCGATGGCAAACCGGCCTGATGCTCAGGAGAGAGGCAAGGGGTTGGGGAGGAGAGAAGACAGTTGTCATCATGGAGGGCATTTGAAGAGAGGCTCTCCAGGATGAGGGAGTGAAGAGAGAAGAGGACAGACAGACATCTTTGGAGCACCCGCATGATGGGGCAAATGAAGGAGGAGTGGGGGGGCTGGTGGAGTCACGCTCAGAGGGGCAGGACGAGGTACCCGAGAGCCGTGTCCCAGACAGCCACCTCTGGGCCAGGGCCTTGTGACATACGCACTCCATCTGAGTCCCGTGGGACCTGGCAGGGTCCCCTACCACCGGGTCTCCACTCAGGGCCGATGTTGGTACTGCGTAGGGGTCAGGGCTTCTGCTTAAGGCAGGAAGAAATAACTTTTTTAGTGGTGTCTGTGCAGCTAAACACGACACTTAAAGAAACTGACAAAGTCTCGTTAGAGGTTTGTCCAAAACAGCCTTGTCCTTCCCATCTGCCCATTTAGAAGCGTGGGCTGTGTGCAGGCATGAGACCCGGCACCCAGACGGGGCCCGAGGGGCGGGGGGAGTTGGGCAGATTTGAGCAGGGCTTTCAGGGCGGGGAGAGCTGAGCTGGCAGAGGGCCTGGCCGGCACGGCGCTGGCAAGGGGACGCGGTGGCCGACTCCCTCATGGGGCTCGCCGAGCGGCGGGAGGGTTGGACCTTCAGGTGTCCAGTGACGGGTGCCCAGGTGCACAGGAGCCCGCCTCACTCTGCCAGGGGGCTGTCGGGGTGGAGGCGCAGGGGGCACCTAGGAGGTAGCCTGGGAAGGCAGGGGTGCCCCACTCCCTGCTGGGGGCACAGGACTCTGAACCCCCACAGCAGAATGGGCCCGGCCACATGAACAGTGGCCTGTCCGATTGTGATAAACGATTGTTCCCGTCTTCTAACTCTGCTCTGGAGAGTCCGAGGAGCCTGGGTCCCCCCGCCCCTCCCCCGCCCCCTGCCTCCTCGATCCGTGGAGGCCTGGGCCCGGAAGGTCGCCGAGCCCTCTGCTCAGCATCACTGCTCCGGCGGGCTTTCTTCGGGGAGGGCGGCTGGGGGTGGCCCAGCCCTCCAATGGTGATGACCCGGGAGGGCCGTGGAGAAACACAGGGGAGCGAGAGCTGAGTAAGAGAAGCTGGCCCAGATGCACTTCACACGGCTGCCCAGGCTTCTAGGAGGCAGCCTGGACTTGGCGAATGGAATTCTGCTCACCCCGCCTCCATGCTCCCCTCCCCCATCTTTATGTGGCCCAGCGGCCGAGGCCCAAACCCCCCAGACAGCCTCTGTCACGGACTCCGCCAGCACTCTGCCTGTGATGTCTAGTCGCCTCCAAGGAGCCCCCGGGGCCCTGGGCACGCTCGTCTCTCCCCTTGGCTCCTACCCGAGCCCCACGCAGAAGCCAGAGGGATCTGTCAGCAGCGTGAAGACGATGGTTGTTCACCGCCCCTAGAACGGACTCCGTCCTTCCATGGCCTAGAAGGCGCGGCACCATCTGTGCCCTGGGTACCGCTCTGACCTCATTTCCAACCCCCCTCCCTCTTTCCCTCGCCAGGCCAGCTGCCTCCTTGCCGCTCGGCCCTCAAACCCAGGACGCGCATCCCTGGGGCAGGTCCTGCGTGTCATTCACTGTCCCCGTGCCCTGGAAGAAAGACCCTTCCCCTAAACGTCCTCATGACTCCCTCCCTCGCTTGTTGGGGTCTCTGATTACACAGGACTTTCTAGGACATGGCTGGCAATGTACTGGGGGGATACAGTGGATGAATGAATGATAACACCGTACTGACCGTGTGCCCGGCACATCGGACAGCCTTAATAACCAGCACGGAAGGCAGACTGGCCTAAGCTCTCGGGTCTTGGCTGTGAGATCCGCTCCCGCCCCAGAGGTCAGTCCCACAGGACCCACGCTGAGCCGTGCTGCAGAAAGGGCCAGACGCAGGCGCTACCAATGGCCACCAGGGGGCGCCAGACGCGCCGACATCTGCACAGTGCTGCGCGGACCTGGGAGCCGGGAGCCTGCCGCCTTCCTCCACCAGCGAGCGCAGCGCGGGCGAGAGGGGAACCGATACCCGCAGTCCAGGGTTTCCCAACCAGCCCCTGGCTCCCAGTGCGCCTGCTACTCCCGGTCCTCGGGGCTCTTAAACAACGGCGGGTGAAAATTTGAGGCTAAAAGTGGTTTCTCCCTCCTACTTGTTAAGCTCCAAACCCCAGCCCCTCCACCCCCCCACACCTGAGGTCAGGTCTCTACAACAATCCCTCACCCCATGCTCCAAGCACCCAAACCCAGAAACGGGGCGTTAGTGGGGTTTAGGAACACAAGCCCCTCTAAGCACCGCACCTCCTGGGACGGCTGGTGCCCTGGGAGGCCGGGCCGCGTGCGCACGCCTGCCTTAGCAATGCCGCAGTGAGCGGTGCTTGCACGGGCTCCCCGAGCAGACCCTGGTGCAGTGGAGAGGGAAAGGGGGGGCAAGGAGGAGGAAGAGATGAGGCACTAACTTGGCGAGGGTCTCTGGCCAGGAGGCTCCCACCAGCCCCCTCAGCCCCCGACCACGCTGGACATCTCCAGCACCAGGCTCACCCCCACCCCCCACGTCCCCAGTCCCGACGCACCCTTGTTTCCCCTGCAGACCCTCCCTCTTCTCCGGGGCAGCCCTGTGTGGCCCTCCGTCCTGGACAGCGCCCTAGAGGTCACCTCGCCCTGTCCTGGGAGCGTCCGGCGTGCCCATGACCCCATCGCCATTACAGGCCTGCAGGTTGGGGTCTGGCCCCCTGGGATGGCTGGCGGGGTGTCTTCCTGGTGACGGGCAAGCTCCGTCTCCCAGGCGCGGCTGCCCGTGGTCTGCTGTGACCCCTGCTGTCCCCTCGCAGGGGCTGAGATACTAGCAGAGGCTCAGCAGGCAGCCAGGCAGCGCCGGGCAGGGCAGGGCAAGGCAGGGCAGGGAGTGAGGGGGTCACTGCTGGCCTAGCCCACCACGTGGGAGGTGAGGATAGGCATGGGGGTGGGGGATGAGTTCAAGGATCAGGTCCTGGCAGCACCTGGAGTCGGTCTCCCCCCCCCGCCCCACTCCCGTTTCCATACAGCTCCTGCTTGGTGGGCATTCCCAACGAAAACTCCTTTTAAACTACCCTCCCCAGCCTCCCCACCCTTATGGGGAGTGTGTGTACCCACTGTTACTCTGGACATTTGTGGCGGCCAGCATAGCTCTGGCTGCCAGTGCGGGGCTGTGGACCGCCTCACTCAAGCATGAGAATTCAGCCCCCAGTAAAGCTACTTGACATTCTGCTGGGCTTGGGAAACCTCGTTACAAGGAAAGGTGTGACTTTTCCTCCGGCTTCTGGCATCCTCAAATAACTAGAGCCAGTCAGTGTCACCCCCTGGGACACTCTGTCTCTGGACCTTCCTGGGGTCGGACACGGCGAGGCCTCATTCTTTAGGGTGCCATTCTTTGCTGGGTGAATGAGCGTTCGTTAGCTAAATTTTTACAAGTTTCCATAAAAAATGCTCAATAAATGTTTATTGATTAAGTCTGAGGAAAGAGAGTAGGGAAGGAAAGGGGAAAATGTAGGAGAAAGAAAACTAAACTAAAACAAAAGGCCTCTAAGGGCTAATTTAGCTGTGGAACATGGTAGGGCCGGGTGTGGGTTGGGGAGGAAGTGGGAGGGGCTCAGACGCCTCTGGAGCGAGCAGGAAGTGAAATTCCCAGGAAAGGAAAAGAGGGAATTGAAAGTATTCAGCGGGCAGCTCTTGGGCAATACGGAGCTTCCCCTCTTCTTGAAGTCAGCAAGATACACTGATTGAAATGAGATAAAAAAAAAAAAAGCCACTGCCAGTTCCCAAATGCCCGAGCCAATGAAGAAGGCTTGTCCGGAGAGGGTGGTGATGGGCCACAGGGCTCTCCCGGGGCCGCAGGCTGACGGTGCCCTGAGCGGGGAGGGGGCACGAAGCCAGGAGCGTGAGTGGGCGTGGGCCACGCGCAGGCCATCCCTGACTCCGTCCTCCACACTGCGTGTCCTGATTGGGAGCTGGCATCTCCGTTTTGACCCAGGGACTTAAATAAAAAGAGGAAGAAACGGGAGAAGTCTAGCAGCCTAGGCGAGGTGTGAGAGTTCCTTCTTACGTGTCCACCCTCTGAAACCCCACCCGTCTTCCAAGGTCTGCTGTGGAAAACCCTCACGGGTGTCGGGGCCGCCCCAGCCTTCCTCCATGTGTCTATGGCACCGAGTCTGCTCGGGGGCGGATCCACCCCAAGCTGATTTGTACGGGCGGGGTGAGAGAGGAGGGGGACTCCATCCAGCCCGGCTGGGGAGCCCCTTGAGAGCAGGGGCCCATCCTACTGGTCTCTGTACTGCCTTAGGGAGCCTCATCCGGTGCCTGGCGCCTGGCACCAGGCACCTGGCATGTAACAGGTGCCCCGTACATTTTTGTGGGTCGAGTTCTCTCGGTAGAGGACTGGACGAGAGGAGATGACTTACTTGAAAGGACACAGGAGGCCAGACCAGATGCTCCACTGCGGTCACGTCTTACCACCCGTGACACAGGACTGTCACATATGTTTACACCTGTCTCTCCCACCCACATCCGCCAGAGCCCAGACGGACAGGCCCGTGCTCCAAGGCGGTGGGACTGGCCGTGGAGAGAGGGGACACCACTTCACGCTGCTGTTGACCGACGCAGAGCCCGGCAGAGCCAGTTCCTCCGGGAGCCCGGCCTGGCCCTTCAAACCAGGAGCAGGCCCCTGGCTGCAGGACCTCCCACACTCTCCTCCAGCTCACACTGGGCCCCGGTCCTCTCCCAGGCCGGGACTGTGGGGATCTCCAAGAGCAGCTCCCAAATTCAGCTGCTCATTAGAGTCTCTTGGGGGAGCTTTTAAAGTTCCTGGTAACCAGATGACATTTCAGGTCAATTAAATCAGAATGTCCGGGGCGAGAGCCGTCAGTGACTGTTTAAAGGTCCCTGTGTGATCCTCCGGGGACAGCCAAGTTTAGGGACCACTTGTTTGGGAACTGCATGGTTGGCATCGGCAATGAAAAGACTCGACAAACCAGAAAATCAAGTCAACAAGGGCACCGGAGCCCCACCCCAGTGCAGGTGACACTGTAGAATGAGTACCAGGGAGCGAAGGGCCTGGTGTGCTGGCCGAGGGGCCGGGGCGCTGCGCACGTTTGCAGCTGCCCCTGAGCAGGGGGCTCAGGGAGGCGCCTCCCGCTGAGCGCGATCGCTCTGCCTTTCCTCTCTGTGTTTTCATTCAGCAGTGGGTTATTCGTTGCCACACTTTTCTCCTCGCTAGACTGTGGCCAACTTAAGAGCAGAGGCCATATCTCTATAAACACTCAAAGTGTCTGAACCGCGATGGATGCGTGACGCATGTTTGTGACGTAAATGCGTCCATGAGTTTGTTCCTTCGTTCTTTCGTTCGTTCATTCATTCATTCATTCATTCATTCCACAAATGAGGATAATGGCCGACAGAAAGGCGTGGCATTGGCAGAGGAGAGAAATTCATCAGGAAGAGAGGAGAGAGAGTAGATCCCAGGAGGAGACAGAATCAAAAGTGGGAGCGTGAACGCTGAGAGACGAGGGGAGAGCGTTCATTTTGTTACTGCGGCAGGCGGACGGCGCTCAGGCTAAAAGAGGCGCATGTTTGCATGCAAAGGACAGTTGGTTAACACCTGTGAGCCCTCTGCACTACCCCCTGCCCCGCCCCGGGGTATCCGTCACAGTTAAAGCCCACGAATTACTCTGGTGTTGTCTGCGTAATGACCCTTGCCTCTCCAGGGGACTGGTCTCGGAAGGCAGGCCCTACCTGTGACATTCACTCCCAGTCCCCAGTGCCTGCCCGGCACAGTGACACACGGGTGTGATGAATACATGCTAAGTGACTCAATGGATTGCTCACAATCTCAGCTCCCCTTTTTGTTGAAAAAATCATAATGCACTCATCTCAGGGTTGCTACAAGGAAAATGCAGATAATACATGTAAAACCCGGTGCGTGTGAATTCATTATTATTATGATTAAGAAGACAACAGATACCAAGTACCTGCCCTGAGCTAAGCGGTGGGCAAAGAACGTGCAAAGAAACTGTAACTCTTAGAAACAGTAACGATTTGTGGACCCCAGTGGCACCACTTGCCCTTCACCCAACAAAGGGCTACAGCAAACCCACCCACAGCACCCTCCCTGGCCACACCCCCAGCAGCAAGTCCTGGCACCACTGAGATTGGCCTTCTGCTCCTCCACCACCAGATGGCAGCACAAAGCCTGCCGATTCCTGGGCCCAGGGCTGGCCTGGGATACCTTCGCCTGAGTGCAGGGTCTTGATCTGAAAGTGGGGAGAAGAGGGGGCCCCGCCTCTACCCCTCTGGGATGAATGCGCTGTTCGCAAGTCACAAGTGGTGCTCTGCGATCGACCCCCTCTTTCCATCGCCAGCCCGCAGACCGGAAAGACCTCCGCAGCCTCCTTGTTCAGAATCCTTCCCAGAGCCCCCTTCCTTCACCTCCATTCCCTGCAGGCCGCACATTGCCGCTTGTGAAAGCCCAGAATCCCGAGTGTGGCTCAGAGATGCCTCCCCGCGGAAGCTCATCTCCTCCGGCCTGGCTGGCGATGCACCTCCTGTTCCCGCTCTCTTTGCTCACAACACCCCTTGTCCGTGGGATGCCCACACGTGTCCGGGCTCGCGCTTGCTGGCCCTCCCCCTCCGTCACCCACCGGAAACCCGGCCGGAAGCTCACCTCTAGGGAGTCTGCTGGGCAGACACCCGGCAGGGGTGGGGGTGCAGACACCGGCCTCCGTGCCCCGTCGGCACTTCCTTTCTTGGTGAGCGCTCCCCGGCTCTCAGGTCCGGGGTGACCTGGTTGCACCAGCTTTATCAGCGATGTTCAGTGTTTCCTGTCACCCATGAAGGCAGGGCAAGGGCAGGTCTTTCTCTTAAAAGAAAAACAAGTCTTTTTTCACTCCCCTGGCCCGTGCCCTACCTCCACCCCGGCCTTACCAGTCACCGGAGGCTGAAGGGAGGAAGAAGGAGACCTGCGAGGGAAGACTGGGGACCAGGGGAGAGAAGCTGAAGGTGCAACAATTCGTGTCCTTCGTGTCCCTGAGGCTCCTTGGTGACCAGGACAGGAAGGAGGACACTGTAAAAGCCAAAAGTCCCAGAGAAGTTGGATTTTTTTTAAACTTAAATTTCTTAAAAAAAAGATTTTATTTATTTATTTTTAGAGAGGGAAGGGAAGGAGAGAGAGAGAGAGAGAGAGAGAGGGAGAGAGAGAAACATCAATGTGCAGTTGCTGGGGCGGGGGGGGGGGGGGGGCATGGCCTGCAACCCAGGCATGTGTCCTGACTGGGAATTGAACCTGCGACACTTTGGTTTTGCAGCCTGTGCTCAATCCACTGAGCTATGCCAGCCAGGGCTGAGAAGCTGGATTTTTATTGTTCTCGGAAATCCAGTGCCTTCTTGGGCTAAGAAGATTCAGTCTCTCCACCCACCCACCCATCCATCCATCCATCCATCCACAACACTGTGTTGGGCACTGTCTGGCCTGTAGGCACTGGGAACACACAGGTAAGGCTCAGTGCTACTACTCTGAGCCCCCACAGCCCAGCAGGGACACAGGTTAGAGCTCAGACAGTCGCTGCGGAGCAGGAGGAGGACCGGGAGAGAGGAGCGCGCAGGTGCTGCGGGAGCAAAGCCCGGGGTGGCGGCGGGGGTCGGCGCTGCGGTGGCCACGGAGGCTTCTGGAGACGGTGGCTAGAAGCTGAGCACCGAGGGCCAACGGGAGTGGGTTAGCCACGCAGAGTGGGTGGCTTGGCCAGGCCTCACAGCCTGCCGGGAAGGCTCTGTAAGGCTGTTTGGGACTTTGCTCTGGGGGTCGGGAGCCGGAAGGGATTTTCCGTGAAAGGGTGACAGGACTGGCACCGCCGCGGAGGAAGATCACTCTGGCGTAGGGAGACGGACAGCAAGGAGCAGTGCCGGGGCGGGCTGCCGGGGAGGCCGGTGGGCAGCTGGAGGAGGGTCCCGGCAGTGGCGATGTGGGTGTGAACTGGCACCTAGAGGTCTTTGCAGGGCGCCCGTGGGTACCCGAGTGGGCACCCAGTGGGGACTGGAGAGGCCTGGCCTGCATCCCCAGGGGTCTGCACCGGTGAGATGGCTCTGGGGAAAGGGTGGCAGGTAGAAGGGAGGAGAGGGAAACAGGGACCTGTACAGACCTGGACGAGAAGGAGGAGCCACAAAGGGTGTGGCCAGAGATGCAGAAGAAAAACCAGGGCGGAGAGGAGCCTTGGATGCAGGCAGCTGGGCGGGCTCCGGGCAGCGCAGAGGTCGGGCAGGGCGACCCCAAACCCAGCTTTGGGTGGGCAACCAGCAGGGTGCAGCTGCCCAGCGCGCATGTGGGGCGGAGGTCGAGCCTGCGGTGGGAATGAAGGGCTTCGAAAGGACTCAGGGACACCCTTTGGGGGACTGTGACCTTACAGGAAATAACAAAAGTAGGTGGTGGTAGAGGGGGGTGTTAGATTAAAGACGTGCCTGGTGGGAAGTTTCTTTGTTTGCTTTTAGAGGGAGACATTTATGGGGGGAAGTAGGTGTAGAATGAGTAGTGGAGGATGAGGGACGAATAAGAGGACAGGGTTCTGAGAGGGGGACACACGGGGGAGACCCAGAGCATGGGCCAACCCAGGATGCCTGTCCGATGAGAGAGAAACGACCAGGCCTGGGACCGGCCTGTGTTGGGAGCTCGGGCCTGGAATGGAAGGGTGTTCACGGAGGAAGGCTCAGGAGGCGCTGTGCAGAGCCCGGTGGGAAGGAAGGACGGAAGCACGGAATCCTTCCAGCCCCCATGAATGTGACTGTCCCCATCAGGACCCTGTAGTCCGGGTAAAGCAGTGAGGAGCCAGGACGGTCTCAACCGGGACCCAGCCTGTGACCCTGCTGGGGAGGGAGAGGGACAGCAGCAGGACGATCAGGGGTCTTGGAGCTGCAAAGCCAGCAAGAAAGTACTGCAAGCAAAGCTCCAGGGCTCTGAGCTCCCTGCTGGCAGGAGTGAAGATAGGAGGGGGCTGAGCGGTGGGGAGGAAAGAGAGGGATCCAGGCTGGAAGGCGACCTGAGTTGCCAGAGACCAGGTGGAGCAGGACTCGGGGAGTGGGAGCTTCAAGGCTGGGGCGAGAGTGGGATGTCTGAGCTTCACATTTATTCCCAGAGGGCAGCGGGGAGTGGCCGGCCCCAGCAACACCAGCATGCGGCCCGGGGTGGGGTGCCCAGGTGGGCTCAGGGTGCGGGATCCTGGAGGGGCTGAGGTCGGAGCGCTGAACAGACGGTTCACAGGAGCCTGGACATCGGGGGGATGCCTGGACCTGAGGGGGAGCCTGGGAGCTGGGTGCCAAGGCTGCTCAGATGCCTGGGAGTGGGGAACCGGGGGTGTGGGCAGGGGACCAAAGAAGGAAGGGGAGCTGGTCCTGCAGCCGGGGCCCAGGAGCCTCGTGGGAGCAGGGAAGGGGTAGTGGCTCTGGGCACATGGGGTGGGGACGCTGGTCTGCTACCATGGGAAGGGGCTGCAGACTAAGTCCTGGCTGGGGGAGGGGGAGGCTTCCTTAAGGTGAGGAGCGTGGACAGCGCTGGGCACGGGAGTGAGGGCCCAGGTGCTGTAGGGACCCCTTCAGGAGACAGCAGAGCAGGGGGAGACAGGGTGTCCTGGGCAGTGTGGGGAGAGGAGGATGAGGTGGGAGGCTCTGGGTGCCGCCCCCCCCCCCCCCAGGACCTTGGCGCCCTCCCCTAGCCTCTGCTCCTCTTCCTCTTTGTGCTCCACGCCCACAGCCCAGACAAGGCGCGTCTCTGTGGCTGCCCCCAGGGGAGACTCGGAGCCCCTGCTGGCCTGGCTCCCGTGCAGCCCTGCAGAGACCCCCACCCCCGCCTGGTGGGCGGGCCCTTCTGTCGGGGTCCCTGTTCCCTGCTCACCCTCACGAGGCCCAGTCATTTTCTAGACACTGATGTTTCAGCAGGAGGGGCCCCTGGATCTGCCTTCGCTCCAGGTTGGCTGAGACGGGGTGGCTCATCGGGGGCAGCCAGAAAGCAGCCGGGACAGAATTAAAGTCAGCCCGTGTGCAGTCATGTGGCCTTCCCACCTGCCTGTTCGTGAGGACTGGCTCACGAGAGCTCGGTTCACAAGCCCTCTCTTTCTGCTGAATCTGTGACACACAGTCATTATGTAACCTTGGCAGTACGCGTCCTGTTCTACGGGCCTCCCCTTCCCCCGTGGCAGCGACTCAGGGGAAGAGGCTCAGGGGCCCCCCCGAGGGATGGGGAGGGGTATGAGTGGGGACGGTTCCGCCCAAGCAGCTGCCCCTGGACCCGGCTGATGGCCGAGGTTCTGCAGGAGGCTTTGTCTGGAAAGAGGATTCCGCTGTCTGGACACAATGGTCTCACCGGCCCGGGCCCTCACACAGGCCTGCAGCTGGTGTGTGCCCAGGGCGTGTCCTTGGTGGCGAGTGCTCGTCCTGTGAACACTCGGCACTTGGGGGGCTCTTGGGCAGCCCCCTGCACCACGCGCTGTGCTGAGCTGGTGGTCACGATGCTCCCGCTGGGTCGTTGGGCTGGGCTGAGGGCTCGGCGAGTCACAGTCGCCTCGGTGACAAATTACATCCTGAGCCCAGCGAGCGGGACAGACAGGTCCTGTTGCCAAGGGACAAGGCCCAGACCTGGTCTCTGTCATCCAGCACCGGCTGGGGCCCCTCGTAGCCGGGACGGCAGCTGGGAGGGATCACTGGCCGCCGGGAAACCTTCTCAGCTGGGACCTCTCTGAGAATCGCTGCCAGAGAAGCACATCTGACATCTGTCAGGGGAAAACCCAGCCGCTCGGCTCGGTCCCACAGCAGCGGCCGGTGGGGCAGGGGTGGCAGGGGGCCGAGGCAGGGCCCGAGGAGGAGGCAGGCCACTTTGCTTTTCTCAGTTTCCTCTGCAGCGCGCCCCATTTGCATTTCCCCATTTCACAGGGAAGCTCAGCGGTGAGACTGAAACCAGAAGAGGCCCCACTCGGTGGCAGGTGGCGAGCCCACGGCGGCCGAGTGCGGGGGTTTCGGTTGAGCCATCAGTCTCGTTCCTCCGGCCCTCTTGGGTCTCACCTCAGACACATCACCCCTGACCTCTGACCCATGTGGCCATCGCCAGACTTTTAGTCGGCACGTGGTACGAAGTGGCCGGTGATGATCGGGGAGCGGGGTGAATCTTAGAGAGGACGTGATGGATGATGGAGAAACGCCCCAACTGCTGGGAGACAGGCCCGGGAAGGAGGTGGGGTTTGTTTCCCAGTGAGACGTGGGCTGTCGGCTCCGAAGGGACACTCGGCCAGGTGTGCCTGACAGCCGTGGGTGTCAGGGGGCTGGCCCCGGGGCAGGACTGCGAGGCCTGGGATGAGGGGGACAAGGGCTGGTGGCTGGGGATGTCACTGCCCTCAACAGTGACCTTCAGTGTGGGGACTGAGAAGCCCCCGCTGGGGAGGGGGGCTGGGATCTCTCCACTTAACCCGAGGCCAGTCCCCTGCTGCCAGGGAAGCCCGGGGACTTCTGGTTCTATTCTGGACGCATCTCGGTGGGGCGGGGAGCCCGCCTCGCTCTGGGCGGTGCAGCCATTCGCAGCCGGTGGGGCTGGGTTTCCAGCAGCGGGTGGACTTTGAGAGTCCCGTGAGCAGGCAGGGGAGTGCCTGGCGTCTCCCGGCCAACATGCAGAGGTCTTACAACCCAAAGCGAAGGGCGATACTTGTGGGGGTCGGGATGTCTAGTCTCGGGAACAGGGCAGGAGGAGAGTGTGTTGCAGTTCCTGTTTCTCAAGGTGCTGGCGGACTATCTGGTCGTTTTAAGGCAGGAAATCTCAGTGGTTGACACCCGAGTACTGTTACCAAAGGAGTTTGCTCCTGGATGTGGTTCTGAGCCCTACTAAACGTCGGCCTGCACTGTGACTTAAGGAAATTTCACCGGTAACCCCTGCAAATGGTGAGCTCACGCTTACAAATCTGTATGTCTGAGCTCTCTTGAAAAATCTGGAGGACTGACCGCCCAGGTTCCTACTGTTTGATAGAACAGTAAGTGGGACCCGGGTGACAGCCGCCTCCTCTGAATGAGGCCACCGCGCCCCAGTTCCTCACAGGTGCCACTTCCCTCCCCCTTCCCTACACCTGTGTGGAGTCGCTAATGCCCAGGCACCCGGTCCCTGTAGGGGATGTAGTTTGTGACCCATTTCTAGGCAAGAGCTCAGGGTGTGAATCCTGGTTGTGCCACTTTTAAGCTATTGTGACCTCAGACAGGGGAGCCCGCCCCTGTGAGCCGCAGCCTCTTTGCCCCAGGACGGGACTCAGAATAACGTGCACCTGTCCGGGTGAGAGGACACATGGGAAGGGCTAGCCCCAGGGGTCAGCCCGGCGGCAGGAGAGCTGTGC
Organism: Phyllostomus discolor; assembly: GCF_004126475.2. NCBI lineage: Eukaryota > Metazoa > Chordata > Mammalia > Chiroptera > Phyllostomidae > Phyllostomus > Phyllostomus discolor. The sequence goes on from NC_040916.2 coordinate 36,775,670, forward strand.
AGAGGGCAGGGGACGCTCTCCCAAAGCCCTGGCTCTGTTGACAGCACCCGGGCCGCAGAGGCTGCGGGTCTGGGCAGAAACCAGGGCCTGCAGAGGAGCGGTGGCCGGCTAGAGCCTCTGGAATGAATGGGCATGCCCCGGTTCTTCCCCACCCTTCCCTATAGCCAAGTCGGAGGTGTTGGTTTAGGGCTGCTCTTGGCGCTCATTAACATCAGATTTAATTATTTGGAAGGCGGTTTGAGGCGTAGGGAAGAATGAGTCACCCAGAGTGACTTGCACCCACTGGGAGGCTGCGGCATGCTCAGAGTGAGGTGGGGCTCCAGCACCCACCGCCCGGGGGCGGGACCATCCCCCCACTTCCTTTTCTGCTGCAGGGTCATGTGGGGCTCAGTGGCAGCATTTCCTCCCGGGGTAACTGGCATAGGCTCTTCATTCAGCTCCGTAAGCTGAGCAGCCCCTGGGGCAGCCACACCCCCCGCCTCCCTGGGCACTGTGAGGCAGCATGTAGCACATCGGGCCCCCCCTGGGCCCTGCCTGGCCTGGGGGGTATGGGTGCCTGCAGGTGGTCTGGGCCCAGCCCGATGAGAGGGACGTCAGTGGTTGGTTCCTAATGCGCCCCGAGACACCCCCTGGTGGAGCAACGTGCAGTGACCTCGAGATGGAGTTCTGCATCTTGAGTCTTTCTGTGTTTTCTGACTCTCGGGGCTGAGCCTGCGTTATGTACTCGGGGTGCTGGGCCAAGGGTGGGCACATCCTTACTCAGGGAAGCCCCTGAGGAGAGAAGACGGGGGAGCTACAGGCTGCGGGCTCTGCATTGCAAAGGAAGAAGGTTCTTGTGCCCCAGACGTGCCTGGGCGGAATGGAAGAGAGGGGAGGGGCCCCCAGGTCTGGAGGCCACGGGAAGGCAGCCTGCTGGGCTCAGAGCTGAGCGGCAGGAGGCTGATCCTGGTCTGGGGTCTGGCCTCCTCAGGAATCACCAGGCCAAGCCCTGACTGGCAGCCTGACATACTCAGATGTCAGGGCTCGGGCTCGGGCTCCTGGGCTTGAGCTACTTGGTCTCTTTGGGGAAGAGACCAGACTCTGCCTTCTGGGTACCCGTCCCTGGGAAGTGGCCCTTCCACCAGCCTTGGCCTGTGCACTGGGCCCCCGAAGCTGCCGAGTTGTCATCCCAAGCCGTGTCTGAGGGCCTCTGACTTGGATCTGGGAAGCTGTTCAGACCGTAGCATCTGAACTCAAAATCAGATCTGAGAGGATTCCACATACTTCACGTTTCGAGCACTTCTGCTTTCTCACAGCTCTTCTAGGAGTTTTGTGCTTTTAGGTTTTACATCCGGGTCATTAATCCATTGAGCGTTAATGTTTGCATGTGGTATAAGATAATGGTCCAGTTTCATTCTTTTGCATGTGGTTGTCCAGTTTTCTCAACATTGTTTATTGTGTAAACTGTCATTTCCCCACTGTATATATTGTTGGCTCCTTTGTCATAAATACATCGACCATATAGGCATGGGTTTGCTTCTGGGCTCTCTATTCTGTTCCATCAATCTATGTGTCTGTTCTTATGCCAGTACCACACTGTTTTGATCACTGTAACTTTGTAATATATTTTAAAATCAGGTAGCATGAACCTCCAGTCTTGTTCTTCTTTTTTTTTCAAGATTATTTTTGCTATGCAGGGTCTTTGTGATTCTGTACACATTTTAGGATTGTTCACTCTATTTCTGTGAATGAAACATTTATTCTTAAGGAAAACTATTGAGACAATATCAAATACATTTGAAATGTTGGATTGGCAGTTTGTGTTTCTCCAACTCCGTCATTTATGACCACTGTGACTTTCTCTGAGTTCCTGACCTCTCTCTGTCTCAGACTCTCATCTGTTTAATAAGGATGCTAATGTTTCCCAAGGTTGTTGCCTCGTAGGGACTGCATGAAATATTCAGGAATCTGAATGCATGAGAGTTATTATCCCAGTGCTTTGCATATGGTAAGTAGATGCTCATTAAATATGGCTTGTCATTACTGCAAGCATTTCTTGGCTATCTGCTAGGGGAGTTTTGCAGGGAGTGGTTTGGCAATCAGGGCCCTGGGCTTTCGCTGGATAGATGCTCAAAACACTCGCACGGGATAGTTCGGTGCAGCTGGCATAGAAGTGAAAGATTCTGTGGGAATAAAGAAAAGAGAAAAAGGAAGAGAAACTGGAGGTTTGGAAAATAACAGAAGAACGTGTATGTGTGTGTGTGTGTGTGTGTGGAAGACAACAGAATCAGAAAAAAGGCGGCATTTTACGTCTGATAGAAATGGATTCCCCTCCACCGTTGCGTGGTTGACTCAGGCACAGGAAACTCAGCAAGCTGTGGCTTCGCAATTTGCAGTCATGAATATTGATGCCCCTCATCAACTCCCAGCCAAACCTGCAGACAGAAAGTCCAAAGTCACACATTTCTCTCACTTTGACTTTGCAGCAACCTCACCCAAGCCCATGACTATCTGTCCTGCCCACGTCACCCCCTACCTCAAGAAATGAGGACACTGAGGGTATCAGACGAAAAGATTTGGTGCATGGTTCAAATTCATGGTCCATGTTCAGCCACAGTGTCACTATTCTTGAGCCCTGCCTCGTGCGCATGAGGTGTGAGCAGTGTGGAGACAGCTGGCCGGGGTAAATACCGGGCCCCAGGTGTATGTATATGGCCCGCCGCTCTGCGAGGGGACCTGTGGATTATCTGGGGCCAGTTTTTAAGACCAGACTCTATCTCTTTCAGAGGACATGTGTGTGTGTGTGTGTGTGTGTGTGTGTGTGGTGCTGTGGGGAGGGGGTGACGATGCAGTCTCATTTAAAAATTATCTCAAACATCTGCTAGTAGCCTCCGCTATAACACATTTTATGCACTACGAAGTCTTAAGGATGACTTTGGATAATTTTTGTGTCTCTCCAACGGCGCTCCCCTCCGTTAGCATAAGTGGTATAGAGCTTCTTACATCTACACAAACATCCCTGTCTCCACACACACACACACACACACACACACACGAATCCCCCTAATTGAAGTGCTAATTAATGGGAACCGTGCACTGCTCAGGCTGTCGCCAAGTGTGCTGAAGACAGACTGATAATGCTGTAAACCACCAGCACCAATTCCCCCCTTTAGGAGAGGTGAGAGGTTCTCTCATACAGGAGAGTTTAGGCCTTTATTTCAGCCCGCAGTGCACTCCAAGTCGCTGGGGTTACTGTAGGGTTGAGCGGTCCCGGGCTGCCGGAGCTGCCGCGTGCATCAAATGAGAGAATGTGTAAGCATTCTGCAACCTGCAGGGTGCAGAATAAGGCTTATGCTTTGATCTAGTTTCCCTGCCTGATAGTTTCTGGATTTGTTATATGTGAGATCGTGTGTGAGTGGGGTTCCGGATAGACTTGATCTTGCTTGGTGTCTGCCTAGAGTCAATCAACAATCCTGGAGTGAGGGGTGGGCATGAGGATTCCAGATCAATATCCTGAAATATACTGAGGTCATGGGGAACAGTTCCAGGAGGATGTCGGGAGATGCTCGTTTATCGCCACATCATTTGTCGAGGGCCACGCTGTTCGGGAGCTTCTGCAGCTGAGTAAATCTGCAGTAAACCTGACGACAAAGTTTACCTCTGCTGGACTCCCTGCTCTCTGAGGAGGAGAATCCGCGCCCCCTTGAGACCCGCCCTCTGCTTCCCCGCCCATCACCAGCTCCCCTCGCTGGAGCTGTCTCATTCCATTGTGCTCACGTGGCATCCAGACATCCTCTATTTCCTTTTCTTTATTTACTATGCCTTAGTCTTCCCCACTCTTTGAACGCTGAGGGGGTGGTTGGGTTGCCATGGCAACCCCCTACCCCTACCTTTTTTTTCCGGCTCCTCCACAGTTTCCCTGTATTTTAATAAGATCACTATTCATAGTGCATGAGGCGTCACCCCCTCCGCCCCCCCTCCGCCGCGGCGCTGCAGAGGAGGCTTCCTGTCTGCCGAGAATGCTAATGACCCCAGTGAGGCCGCGAGCAGGGAGCAGGCACGTGGGCAGACACGCGTGTCCAGGACCAGGGTGTGACTCCCCTGTATGGAGAAGCATTGTTGACAGGGCAGAAAGCTATCCAGCTTTCTACCATGTAACATGCTGGATACATGCAACATATACCTGTTGGATGTGGCTGGATGGGAGGAGGTGTGAAGGGAGGCGCTCTTACCTTTGCTACAGCAACAGAGGACATTGGCCTCTTGGGCTGTACCTTGCCAGGTGAGGATGGCAGAGCCAGGCTATTAGGCACCGGCGGTTAGTTGGTGGGGGTCCCCTTGCAGTAGCAGAGGGGGCCAGAGGGCATGGAATCCTGGAGGATTCGTCCCTGATGAGCTATGAGACCTCGTTGTGGTCCACTGCTCACTACCGACCTCGTAGGGACATCGTGAGGTCCCTACGCACCGCAGCCCGGGTGTGTGGCGGTCATACAGCCTCAGGACAAAGCAGCTGGGTTCTGGAATAAGCTTCAGATCCCGGCTCTGCCACTGTCGAGTTTTCTGACTTGAGACAAGTTACCAAGTTACCTAACCGCTCCAATGCATCCGTTTCCTTGTCTCAAAAATGGGGATGATCAGAACAGAATTCGTCTTTTAGGGCTGCTTCGAGGATTCAATGAATTAACAGAGGTAAAGACTTAGGACAGCGCCTGGGAAAACTCTTACCATCATTGGGTGTCTTTCTTTGTTGGAGAGATGAGAACTGTAATTGTACCAATTTCCCAACATCCATCACAACTAGTCCCAGCCTGAGGCTTTCTGGGGGTTTACAGCTGTTGAGCGGTCGGTTGGTGGAGGGTTTGGTGGGGGTCCCTGTGCTATGAAATGGAGCATTCACACTGCACTGAGAAGTAGAATCTGACCCTAAATAGAAAAATGCAGTAACTTTTCATGTCTTTGTGTTCCCTAATAAAAGCATTCATTTAAGTTATGTTGTCCTTGGACTTCATAAAAACAAACTTAGACAGGAGCAAGGTGGGTTATGTTAGCTAAACCTAACTTGGACTTGAGATTTTGTTTCTCCAGTGTGATGGCTCACAGCTGGAAGGTCTCCAAGCGGGACTTTTCCGTGTAGCAGGACTCTGGTAGTAACGTTTCTTCGACTTCCCTGTGTCTATGAATCACTTGGGGATTTTATTAAAATTCAGATCCTAGTTCAGTCTATGTGGGGCGGAGCCTGAGATTCTGCATGTCTAACAAGCTGTTGGGTGATGCTGACACTGCTGGTCCCTGGGAGCCCTCGGTAGCAAGAGTGATTCCCAAAGACGCCTGGAAGGAGAGGTGCTGGTTTAGAAGAGGAGGTTCCTCCCATTTCGCATCCGGATGCAAAGCTGGAACTACTCAATATTCATAGACCCTGTCCTTCATGAGGGAAGGAGATTAAGAATGGTCATTGGAAGCTAGAGGCCTCTTTTTTTTCTGAGGTCTTTTTGACAAAGGAAATCATGTGCAATTGGTTGGATTTTTGCCAGAAAGCTCAGCGGCGTCTGCTTGCATTATAGAAGAGCTTTCTTCTTGCTTTCTTCCGTTTTGTTCTGGAAGTGTTTTCAGGACCCAACAAAGCTCATCCTTTTTCAAACATTTTTTGGCATTGATTTATTCAGAATATTTTACAGAGATGGTTGTTGGACCAAACTCCAAGTGAAATGGAGCCAAATAAAGCTAAAATTATTAAAACATTAACTTGAAATTTTGACTCATTTAAAAGCATTGCCTCCCTACTATAAATCTCTGGCAATCTCTTATTCTTGTCTCAGCTTTGTTAAAGAAACAAAGCTCCAGTCGAAAGTCTTGACAGGTTTTTTTTAACAACTGAGAATAATGGCGATCTAGCCAGCTGCAAGTTCACTTCCGAATCCCTGGTGCAGGAATTAAAGGTTGGCGACACACAGTGAGACGAGAGGTTTAGCTACTGTACAGGATGAATCAGCCAGTGACTCACAATGACACGTCGTGTGATTTAAAAATTCCAGTAGCTGTGCACATCTCTTTGGAGAACAGGCGATGATGGCAGGAACACGTGACCGTGGAGGAAGAAGCGTGGTGTATACTTCTTTAAATTCTAGACTGACTGTGGTCTAGAAGAGCCGGTAGAATGATGTACTCGCATTTCGTCAGAAAGGTCATCGCAGCTGGATTTAGGTTTCTCACCACAGAATCCGCCCCCTCCAGGACAAGGCGGGGCTGGATCTGTCCTAGTGCAGACGAGCGGTGGTTTCCACAGGTGATTGGCAAGGTCAGCATCGTCTCCCGAAGAGGCGCCCAGGTCCAGACCAGCCGAGGCCAGCCGAGGGGATCTCCCTGTTAGGGGCACCTCTACCCCTCACGGATGCCCACTCAGCTGGTGACAACTCAGATGAGAGACGGGAAACGACAGAGATGGACGAAGTGTAGATTTCTGTTTTAAATTGAATTTATCGGGGTGACACTGGTTAGTAAAATTATATAGGTTTCAAGTGTGCAGTTCTGTAACACATCACCTGTATATTACATGGTCATCATCCAAAGTCAAGTCTCTCTGTCACCATCTACTTCCCCTTTGCCCTCTTCTACCCCCCCCACCCCGCCCCCGGGCTTTCCCTCTGGTAACCACCACACTGTTGGCTGTGTCAGTGGGCTTATTTCTGCTTAATCCCTTCAGCTTTTTCACCCAGACCTCTAACTCCCCTCCCTTCTGACAGCTGTCGGTCTGTTTTTGTTATCTAGGAGTCTGTTGCTATTTTTGTTTATCTTGTTCATCATATTCTACATATAAGCGAAATCACATAGTATTTATCTTTGAGTGGATTATGTCACTTAGCACAATACTCTCCAGGTTGTCCATGCTGTCGCAAAAGGTAAGATTCCCTTCTTGTCTGTGGTCGAGTAGTATTCCATTGTGCCAATGTCCCCCAGCTTTTTATCCGTTCATCCACGGATGGGCACTTGGGCTGCTTCTAAATCTTGGCTATTGTACAATGAACATAGGGATGCATATATTCTTTTAAATTAGGGTTTCAGGTTGCTTTGGATATATTCCCACAAGGGGAATTACTGGATCATAAGGCCATTCCATTTTTAATTTAAAAAAATATTTATTTATTTTTAGAGAGAGGGGAAGGGAGAGAGAAAGTGAGGGAGAGAAACAATATGTGGTTGCCTCTCATGTGGCCCCCACTGGGGACCTGGCCCGTAACCCAGGCATGTGCCCGACCAGGAATCAAACTGGTGGCTCTTTGATTGGTAGCCTGCACTCAGTCCACTGAGCCACACCAGCCAGGGCCCGTTTCTCATTTTTTTGAGGAAACTCCATACTGTTCTCCACAGTGGCCGCACCTGCTTGCAGTCCCACCAACAGTTCCCGAGGGGTCCCTTTTCTCCACATCCTCTCCAACACGTGTTGTTTGTTGATTTACTGATGATGGTCATTCTCACAGGTGTGAGGTGATTTGTGGTTTTAATCGCATCTCTCCGACGGTCAGTGACAATGAGCATCTTTTCATGTGTCTGTTGGCCACCTGTATGTCCTCCTGGTTGAAGTGTCTATTCGGATCCTTTGCCCATTTTTCAATTAGATTGTTTATTTCTTGAGTGTTGAGTTGTTTAAGTTCTTTATAAATTTTGGATATTAATCCCTTCTCAGATGTATCATTGGCAAATATGGTCTCCCATTTAGTGGGTTGTCTTTTAATTTTGTCTATGGTTTCCTTGGCTGTGCAAACACTTTTTAGCTTGATGTAGTCCCATTTGTTTATTTTTTTTCTTTTGTTTTCCTTGCCTAAGGGGATATATTTAAAAAATATTGCTATGAGAAATGTTAGAGATTTTACTGCCTATGTTTTCCTCTAGGATTTTTATGGTTTTGAGCCTTACATTTAAGTCTTTAATCCATTTTGAGTTTGTTCTTGTGTGTGGTGTAAGAAGGTGGTCTAGTTTCATTTTTTTGCATGTATTTGTCCATTTTTCCCCAACACCATTTATTGAATAGACTCTCTTTACCCCATTGCATGTTCTTGCCTCCTTTGTCAAGCATGAATTGACCACAGAGACATGGGTTTATTTCTGGGCTCTCTATTTTGTTCCATTGATCCATGTGTCTGTTATTTTGCCAGTGCCATGCTGTTTTGATCACTATATCCTCGTAGCATAGTTTGTTATCAGGTAGCATGATTTCTCCAATTTTTTTCCTTCTCAAAATTGATGTGGCTATTCTGGGTCTTTTGTGGTTCCATATAAATTTTTGGAATATTTGTTCTAGTTCTGTAAAATATGCCATTGGTATCTTGATAGGAATTGTGCTAAATGTACAGATTGCTTTGGGTAGTATGGACATTTTAATGATGCTAATTCTTACTCTCCATGAACACAGTATATACTTCCACTTATTTGTATCTTCTCCAATTTTTCCCTTCAATTGTCTTATAGCTTTCTGAGTACAGGTCTTTTACCTCCTGGGTTAAATTTATTCCTAGGTATTTTATTTACTTATTTTTGATGCTATTGTGATTGTTATGATGTAAATGTGATTGTTTTCTTATTTTCCCTTTTTGAAAGTTCAATAGTGGTGTATAAAAATGCAACTCATTTCTGGATATTTATTTTGTATTGTGCTACTTGATTGAATTCATCTATCAGTTCTAGTGAGTCATGTACACACGTTCAAAATGCAAAGCTTTTCTGTAGCATTAGATGTTAAAAGTCTTTTCTAATGGCAACTACACAAAAGGATTCCAGATTGAAGTCTCCTCAGTTGGCAGATAGTCATCCGGGGAAAAACGACATGAGCTTTATCAGAGAACGGCTATTATGACCCATCCTTAGAACAAAAGAGCTTTGTTCCTTCTAAGCCAGTGGGAACCTGTTACAGAGGAAGCCTTATAATTTGTCTCTGAATAATCACCGAGTTTCATTAATTATATCTTACTCTTCATCTCCTTAAACTCCTCTTTAATAGACCTGAAGGAGCCCCGGCAAATAACATGGACTGGGGCCCATGTGCAGCCTTTAGAGTTAGTGTTTTGCTTTCCAGTAAATCTATGTGGTTTTTCTTTTTTTGTGTGTTTTCACCAGCAGGAAGGTACATGTTTTCAGTTTCATTAAGAAGTGTGCTTGGAATGATGAGTAGCTGAGTTCTTACTGTAAGTTAGTCAGGGGTTCCTGGTTAGATGGGTCTGCAGTTTGGGGCCCCCGTCCCATAGATTCCACAAAAATGAGAACATGTGCACCCGTGTGCACCCAGAGTCACCGTGGCTGAGGTTTCCTAGAGATCTCAACAGACAAAATCTGTGTAGTTTAAACCCAAGCGCTCTCGTCCAAGTTGACAACTTCAAAGGACTGGAGACGGCAGTAGCCCTCTGACGAAGTCTGGAAACGACTGGGAATGTTTAAATAGCGCAGTGAGCATCGCACTCGAGATAGAGTCTGATTTCCTGTTTCTAAGTCTAAAGGCTTACACTAAGGACCCTAAAGGTTCCCGGAATAATAAACAGACCTTCTAAAACAGCAACTGGATGAGGTAAGTGTGGATGCTTTGGAAGTACCGACTAGTGTCCTCGACACTCATGTGTTTCAAAACAGATGGGAACTTTCCAAGAGAGCCATACTTTGGGCTTAGTGAATCCAAAATATTTTTAAGTACTGCAATAGTCTGAGATTTTTGGAAAAAAAAAAAACGGTTTTGCACTGCTAAGAAAACTGTCTAGTTTCCTTGGCAAGGAGAGGTTTTCTGCGTTTGGTGTTGAGAGCCCCACACAAAGGCTCAGCGATTCACAGCAGCTTTTGCAGCTTGTGACAGAGAAGCAGACCGGCCCTGGCTGCAAGGAGCTGGAAACTGGCCGCCTCCTCATGGGCCTCACCCAGCCCTTTCTCCTCGCTCGTCAAACCTAAACTCCCGTCTCATTCCCGGAAGGCCCCTGACTGAGCTCACTGTGCTTTCCTTCTTGCTCACCAGATCCTGAGCCTGTCTGGTGTAGAATATGTCCCCGTGCCATACCCCTAGGCTTTCTCATTTCCTGCTACTTCTGTGCAGTCTCTGAGGGCAGCAGTTCCATCCTTTCAGCTTCCCATGTGTTCCGCAAGGGCGTAGTGAGCACCCACTCTGTGCCAGGCACCGTCAGCACAACGACGACTGGGACACAGAGTCAACGCTCATGCAGCTCACTTTTTGGAAGGAGATGAGGAAGTTGACAGTTAGATTTTGCTTTAAGTTCTTTGACAGAGGGCTATTGAGAGCACTTCAAAGGGGTACTCAGCTGGGGTCTTCCTAGAGGAGATGCCACCCAGAGTAAGTCCTGCAGGAGAAGTGGCTATCACCCAGATGAGGAGGACAGTGTGGATGGGTGGGAGGGAAGACGGCAGAAAAAGGGGTGGGCAGAGGGAGCAGTGCACATGAAGATGCAGAGAAGAGAGAGCATGTTACACTCGAGGAGATCCCAGCCACTCAGGGCGGCCAGAGCGGGGAGTGCCTGCTGGAGGGGGTGAGAGATGAGGAGATGGACTATGAAGGGCTTTCCGTGTTACGCTAGAAAGGCTGGCCTTTGTTCTAAAAGGATAAAGGAGGGGTCATTGAAATATTTTGGCACTAGCATATTTATAGTTTATGAAGGTCACTTTGGCTGCAGTGTGACAAATTGTGAGGTTACTGAGGCAAAATAGGCAAGAAATAACAAGAGACAGAAACAGTTCAGAGGCAGGGCAGGAAGGCAGTTGCATCTGGAATGTATTGGCAGTGAAGAGGGAGCGAGTGAGAAGAAATCTAAGATTAGATTATCTTAGATTTCCAAACAGTAGCGTCGGGAGCAGTGGTCCTAGCTCCTAATGTGGGAACACCGTGGCGGTGGCACGTGGTGCGGAGAGCGGGAAATGAGTCACTCTTGGTTGGCCCTGTCAAGTTGGAGGGACTTTGCATCATCTAGAGACCAGCCAATAAGACATTACTGGCGAGGAGATTGGCATTAAAATGGTAAAATTGCCCATGGGGCTCAAGAACTCCATAAAACTAGCTAACGAAATCCAGGCTTATGAGAAGGTTGTGGAAGACTCTCATAGAACCCCAGAGCAGGAGGCAGAACTGGACTTCCATACACCAGAAATGGGTCTGTAGCTCCCTTCCATCTTCAGTGGGGCCATGTGATCATTCTGCTTTGTATCTGCTTCTTCTCCTCTAGGCCTCAGCAGAACACGGGCTTAGGGTTGTGAAGGCGCTGACCTCGGCTCAGCTCCAATCGACTTAGATCCCTGCCCGATCGCTCCAATCCCCTAGGTCTCCAAGTCTCAATCACACTTTCCAGGGAGAGAGAATGTAATTGGCTCATTTTGTTGGGTCAGGTGACCCCTTGTGGGCAGAGAACGGGCCTGCGTGGTTTCTAGGGCTGTCGCTTCTAGGCTGTGGGTTGGCAGGTTTTCTAAGAATGGGATGTGGGCAGGAAGGAAATGATTGGCCGGGGAAGAAACTGGCCCCTGGAGGACAGTACAAGTGGTGTTCAGGATATCAATCTGGCTGGAGACCAGGGTTTCGGAAAGTAGTTACAAGGAAGACCTTGGACTGCGTGACCCGAGGAGAGTTCAGACCCTGAGAAAAAGGGTCTGACCCAGAGGTCAGGGCTGAGATGGGAACCGTGGGGAGCAGCAGTATTTAAGAAGTAAAAAGAGGAAGACAAGTCAGCGGACGTGACCAAGAAGAGTTGGAAAGAACAAAAAAAAAAGGGTAGTGACCGAGAAACCAGGGAGGAGGGATGGCCAACTGCGTCGGATTGTGGGAGAGGGAGCAAGACGGGACCCGAAGGGCGGTGAGCAAACCAGCGGTGAGGAAATACTCAGAGGAGAGGCGCAGTCGGGGCCAGATTGCGGTGAGATGAGACTACGGCAGCACGTTAGATGAGGGGTGAGAAACCAGGGACGACTTTAAACGGTTTTTATTTCATTACACTGAATGTACTGAGGTGACATCGATTAGTAAGAGCATATGGGTTTCTGGTTTCCTGTTCTACGATACCTCATCTGTATGTCACATTGCATGCCCCCCCACCTAGAGTCGAATCGCCTTCCGTCGCCATACAGCTGACCGCCTTCACTCCCACTATGCCCGACTCCCCTTTCCCTCTGGTGCCCACTGTCCTGTTGTCCGTGTCTGTGGATTCTGTTCCTTTTTTGTTCACTTGGCGCTTTCGGTTTTATAGCCCACGTGTGAGTGAAATCATGTGGTTCTCGACTTTTCTGTCTGACTTATTTCGCTTAGCATGATATTCTCAAGGTCCACCCACGCTGTTCTCAGTGGCAGGAGAAGATGTGGTACCTACGTACAATGGAATACTACTTAGCTGTAAGAAAAGACAACTTCTTTTTAAAAAGTTTGACTTTGAAGGGAAGGGGACAAATGGAGCCGAAGGTGGTTTATGGTCAGTGTATAACCTATATACACTGACTAATCAAAGATTCCGGGTTGGGAAGACACTAGACATAAAGGCCAAGACAGACAATATTTGAGGAAGTTGAGTTTGGGAGGAGCTTGAACAGGATGGACCAGAGCTTTAGATTTGGGACTTTTCCACTGAAAGAGAAGGAGAAATGGCATGTAAGAGGTACTCAGTAAATGTTTTTGACTAATGGATAGACCCCTATTCTTTGGGGGGGTGTTACTTTAAGGTGAGGGGGCTGGGTCTTGAGGGTGTGCTGGGTGAGACTGGGCCTGCCACCTTGGACACAGTGTAGGACAATGACAGTGGAAGGCCTGTCTTCTGTGCTCCTTCCAGACACCCTGCTGATGACTCCTTCAGTCACCTCACTTCTTAGGGAAGCCAGCATAGGAGACAGCAGGGGTGCTGCGGGGTGGGGAGGGTGGGGATGCAGCTGTGCACAAAGAACCTTGGATCAGGAACCAGAAACCCTTGCATTCTAGTCATTCTCTGAAATTGACTGCCCACGTCGACCTTAGGCAAACTGCATAGCAATGCACCCAGTATGTCGGTGCACTTTTTACACTCGTTTGTAAAAAGCGTGTGGTATTAGCTCCTCTGAGCATTTGACAGTTCACAGATTGCTTTTCACTCTCTATGTACTCAAAGTATTAGAGGTGTCGTAAAGCATAGTTCAGCTGGAGGGCCCCCCTCACGTGCACCCCAGCCATCCCAGAAATGTGGGCTGCCTGTGCAGCATCTCTGGGGAGCCGTCTGGTCCTGTCTAACTAGACGTTTGTGTACAGCTCAGCCCTGGAGTGGTGTCGGCAGCTTCCTTCCCAGCTCCTACACGTGCTGAGAGCTTGGCCTGACGGCGAGGGCATCCCCGCCAGCGTACCACATCCCTGGAGGCGGACGCTTGTCCCAATCAAAAGCTCATTACTTTCTCAAGACGAGGACACAGATAGTTCAATCAGCTTCTACACTGCCTCCAGGAATTATAAGACAAACACAAACTCTGCCGCAAAAATTCGCACCCACATTGTGAAGGCTACGTCCCCCTTCTCTCCTAATTATTCCCATCCGCGTTGCCACAGACCAGAAGACAGCATAGCATCTTCCTCTGCAGGCTCCGCAGCTCCTCTGCAGACACAAAGGAAACTGAGGGCACCAGGTCTGCTTACCATCTTCCAGCCCAGCTTCCACATTGCCGGTGGGCCCGCCGGCTAACTTTCATCATGCCATGTCTGATGGCTCGGAGACTCCGGGGATGTGGAAGTAACTGTTTGTTTTCATGGCTGGCGTAATGGATATAAATCAGCCTGGTAATACCTGGCATCCACCTCCCACCGACACTGTCCAAGTTAACGAGGTGGTGCCTATGAGTCAATTTGCGTCCTTCCTCTTCATCCAGAAGCAGTCATCAGGCCAAATTGGACCAGACGCCGCGAGGGACTGGGCCATGCAGACTCATTTCCTTGTCAATTGCTTGTTTTGAAATCAGATTTCTGGGTCATTTGCTTTGTTCCTTCTCTTGTGGCTGCATTTCCAAAACAAAGACTTCACTGACCTTAAATATGAGAGGACAGTGTTGTCCCTGGAGGATTCTGTTCTTCTTTAGGCTTTCCTCTGCTGCCCTGTGACTCATGTTCTCAGGTATTATTTGGAGTGAACAAAGGATTAAAGAAAAACAAGCATGTAACCTGTGTGGGCTGTGATGGATGGAACTAATAAGTACATGATGAATGGACCTACGGGAGAGAAAAGCACAACATTGATAAAAGTTATAATTTAAAAGGAAGCACAGGGAGGACCAGCCGGGCCCTACCCTTCCGGAGACTCGCAGCAGCCTTCACACACCGATTTGTTTCTGCTGAAAAGTGCGAGTTCTCTCTGGAGGAGGCGAGGTTCAAAGGGGATGTCTCAAATGCCTTGGAAACAAACCGCATTGCTTAGTTCGCTCTGTAAATATTGCAAAGGACCTAAAGATATGGTTCCTTCAAAGGAAATGCAAATGATTGCTCATGGAGTCCACCGCCAAAGTTGCAGGACCAGAAAGCTTAAACACAGTGATGTCTTCTTTCAACTGGAGGCTTGCAAAAATATGTTTGTTCTTTTCTCTAAGAGCTAATTGCCACATGGATAAAGCAGCCCAACTCTGTACTTTTTTTTTTTAAGATAAAGTAAAACCCCAGATGGAAGCAAGAGGGCCTCTGTTTGGGCGGTGTGGCCATTTGCCGACATTCCAAAGCCCAGACGCGTTGGAGTAACTAGCTGCTATTAGGAAAAAGACTCAGGGTCAACACTGCTAAGCCCCAAATGAGAACAGTGGGCAGGTAGAGGCTGATGATAAGAAATCAGAGTCTATTGTGGTGCAAAAATATTGGAGACAGGTGGAGATCACATATGGAAAACAAAGGGCTCCTGTATAACCTTGGACTAAGTCTGAATGATGAGGATTCTAGCCTGCAAGCTCAGGAATATAAAGACATCACTGACTGGACCCTAAGTCCTCTGACAGCTGCGTCATCTTCATCCGCTCACAGGGCTTTGCACAGGGTGCACAAACATTCGATGCTCAATTCATACTTTGGATGAAATAATGTATATTTGCCTTGTCACAATTTTCTCATATAACTGGCACCAGGATGAAGGCACAGACTTTTGATAAATAAGGGTTTTCTCCCTCGAGACTTTTGTGGGCTCTCAGCAAGGTAGGGAGCATTGGAAGAAACCTAGGCAATAGCAGCACCCAAAAGGCTCATTAAGGGCAAAGCACCAAGGTTTCCCCACAGTCACGTGAGGGAGCACGTGATAGTCTGGGAGTGGGTACGAAGGCACAGATACTTTGGCTGTTGACAACTGCCCAGCTTTCAATGTCCCCTCTTCTGCAAAATCAAAACAAGAGGAAGGAAGGAAGGAAGGAAGGAAGGAAGGGAGGGAGGGAGGGAGGGAGGGAAAGGAAAGGAAAGGAAAGAAAGGGAAAGGGAGAAAGAGAAAGAAAGGAGGAGGGAAAGAAATAAAAGAATTTGGAACTAATTATTAATATGAGTAACAAGATTTTTTCTGGCATTTTATTGAATTCTGCACATAACATCTGCAACGACAACACTGCAAACCCAACGGCAAACTTAAAAAATGGACCAGATGGGAATTTCACGTAATCGACCCACAGGTATTTGCCGACATTTACTCCACTGAAGGCCCACGATCATCAGGACAAGAACAGGAGAGAACATGGCCTAAGAGCTTGTTTTAACTTTACATTAACATGTGATAAATTAGAAACTTCAATGCCAAAAGAGGACAAGATAGAAACAAGTATAAAATGTGTTTGATTATTTTACATTTCATTCAGGATTCCAGCATTGGGTATGATGTCCTTGTTTAAGTACGGTCCTTATTTCATTCTCTACACAATGATACTTGTTTGCCTTCTGTTTGATGAGCACAAAATAAAGGTGAGGTTAGAAAAGTTTAAATCCTGATAGAACACAGCATCGGTCCCGTATGTGTGGCCACAGTCCCACCGATTGGCTGCCACGCAGGCCAGACCGCACCGCAGACGGCTGACCGACCAGGGAAGGCCACCAGTGTCCCCACGGCATTTGGAAAAAAGAATGCAAGTGCAGCATCAGGTCATGGATGAGCACCGGATGTGCTCCGTGTTCCTACTGAGCCGCCGTCAGCTTTTATCTGGCAAATTACTAAGTGGATTAAAAACTGTGTTGATAAAACTTTGCCATATAATTAAACCATTGGCCAAATGTTAATGCTGTTACCTAATACTCGATAACCACTTCTTTTGAATGAGTTTTCTTTAAGATAAAATAAAGACCATTTTCCCGCCTGCCCCCCGCCTCCCCTGTCCTCCCTCACCGTGCAGCACATGGGGCGGACAGCAACTGCTGAAACACGCCTTCTCCTGGTGGGTCTGACCATGCGCGGTCTCTGAATCAGAACGGCGGCAGCTTCTTGGGGTGATTATTGCTTCTTTCAACGGTGCAGCAGCCAGTCATTAAGATGGGTTTTTACAAAAGGAAATCGGGAGATGAGTGGAGGAGACCGTTTTCTCAGTCCAGCATTCTGACGTCACCGGGACTGAGTGTCCGTGGCCAGGGCGTGCGCGTGGGCCGAGCACCCGATGGCACCCGATGGGGAGTGTCGGGCTGTCACCCTGCGGAAGGCCTGCCTTTCGGAAGGATCGAACGAGCCCTGGCATGGACAGCAACATTGCCCTGTAGATAAAACCTGAAATGTCCCCATGGACACATGGAACTCAGTTGAGGTGCAGAAAAGGGCGGTGACAGGGAAAAATGGCAGAAGGCGAACAGTGTGAAGTACACGACACTCAGAGCCACTCGCTGGCTGTGGGAAAGCCACCTGATCTTTCTAAAGACCTTGGCTGTCCGATCTCTAAACTTCAGATGGTCTTACGATTTCAAATAGATACTTTCAAGATTAAATAAAATGTGTAAAAATAAAATATTAAACAATCTTTGCAAAGTATGAGAAAATAAATGTTAGACACTGCTACGAAAAAATTCAAGTGTGTTTGTTATTCTGCCATCTGCATAATTGCTATCTATTTGTATAAGATTTCAAAAATGGAGTTTATTGCATGGAGCGTCTTACATAGAAACATGATACACACAGTTGGCTTTCCCTTGTATATATATATGTAGAAACTTTGAAATGAAAATGATACCATTTTGTGAGGCAGTTCAAAAAATGGTCTGTACAGTTACCTTAACATTGAAACTAAACAAGAGAATATTCCTATTTGGTTTGTAATCATACAATTCTACGGCGTTTAGGAAACACATGTTGACAACAGTTTTAAGTGAACTAAACACTGAAGCTCCCCACCCCACACCCAGCATTAAGAGATCACACCATGGGGACAAGGTAGCACAACGGACACTGCTATGGTTTTGCTCGGTGTGGTCAGTTCACACGTTGCTGGAAGATGCAGCATTAACACCACAGGCTAGAATCACCATTTAGTGAGTTTTACCAACGTTAAAAAAAATGGGTCAAGTTACCTCTCGCAAAGATCACTAACACGGAGACACAAGAGATTCAACTACACCGAAGGTGGAAATGCGGAGTCACAAAACCGAGGTGATCGGCTGGAATGGGTCAGCGAACTGCTCCACTGGTCAGCATACACCTTTCCTGTTCTGCGGGAGGCCTTGAGGAACAGCCCCCTTCGCTGAACGGGGGTGGGGGGGGTGTAAGACTACACTGGACAAACCACCTCAGCACGATAAAAGACTTCTGTATTATCCAAATGGACCGTTTTTGTTTCATTACCAATTTCCTCAGTGTCCATAATTTAATACCTTTCTATTCCCATCTCTACCATAAAACCAGCAACCAGAATATACTCTTGTTTCTTCGATAGGTATAATTCTCTCTTATCTATGTGGTACAAAACCTACACCCCTTCGATTCCCAACTGGCCACTGAGGCCAAACAAAAGCGTTTGGGTTTTCCCTGAATTTGATTTCTCACTCCTGAGCAAAATTAATTGTGATATGGCTCTATTGGGCCTCATTTGTATTCACACAAATTGGCAAAACTTGTGAATATTATTTTGAATTGTAGCCATTGCTTCTGGGACCAAAAGGGTATTCACTTTGCAACGTGACAGAAAGGTACCTTGCCATCAGCCACAGGTCATTGGCAGGCATCACATATTTAATTCTGACTTGCTAAGTGTTTATTACAAAACAAAAGTGTAAATAGAAGGTTCATCCCTTAAATGGACATTTTGCTTAGGTAATGAGCGTTCGCAGATGAAAGGCTCAACATAATAAGCAAACCACGGTCCAAACGAAAAGCGAGGTTCCCATTTTTTTCATCTCGCTGAGGTCAGCGGGCAGTACTGGAAACAGCAATGTCGGACTTGCAGGCTGTTCGGTCAGGCGAGCAGCGGTGGTGGCATTCCGTGACTGCAGGGGAGCCGGGTGTGCTGCAACGCACGCGTGTTCTCACAGTCTGAAACCGCTCAGCACTGTCAAAGGGGTACAGAAACACCCCGATGACTAAGTGGAAAGTCTTCACTGTGCAGATGAGGAAACGGGTGCTCAGGGCCGGCAGAGGGACTTTCCTAGGGCCCAGGAGAGTCCGTGGCAGACCTGTGCTTCGCGCCAAACTGCTTCGTGTGCAAAGAGAGTCAAGAGACCTTAAGGCAAACACTCCTACCCCGCCCCCCGCCCCCAGCCTCTCCCCACCTGCCCCCGCTCCCAGGATTACCACGCACGCTGCGTGTGCCGCAGAGCTCCGGGCCCGTTTGTGCGTCCCGCATATGGTTTCAGTCAGCTTCACATCTAATGAAGCGGGACAGATGACTTCCCCTCCTTCCCAGCGATGCCATTCACCTGTTCCCATCCTGCAGGGTGGTTTGTCTGCCTCCTCACGGTCCCATTACAGACTCACATGACAATTGTTACAGGAGAAGAAAAAATCCCATTTCCTTTGCACCATCCATCTGATGGATGATAGGACCCTTTCGAGGCTAAGTCTGATTTCCATTTTTTCTCTTTCAGAAATACGTCAGAACATCCGAGCACATGAGTAGTCAAAGCCTTTTCAAATGCGAGTGAGGAGGATCCGCAGGCTGGACAAGGGCTTTGGGGTTGTTCGAGCCAGCACACCCATTAGGCCACGCAGGGGACGGAAGCCTCGCCATGGTGACTGCCCAAGGGTCCCACAAGTGGAATGTGGTTAAGAATTCTGGCCTCCTCATATCTAGACCGATACTATTCTTACTACCCATTCAGTGAATCATATCAGATATGGCAGCTTATTCATCTGGTATCATTCTGTACTTTTATAGCAAAAGTCCCGGTTTTGTCTTTAGTTGAAACGGTAGGCTGTATTAACAAAGCAGAAATGATACTAAATGTATCATCATGCTTGAAGTTGGCATTGGTGTTTGAGGAAGGTAGGGTTGGTGCTGATTTCTGTGATGCTTACAGGTCCTTATGAAAACATCTGTATGTCTAAGAACTCCCGTAGGGCAGGTGATTGACGTATGTCAATCATCCTGATAGCTGATGTGAATCACTTCCCTGTTGACCATGATGAGAACCCCAGTGGCTGCGATGGATGGATGGTTCTCTGGGCCGGTGTCTCTACTACATGGGCCAACACAGAAGAAAAGTGTGGCGGCGGCTACATTTTTACAAATCATCCACATTGGAGGTGCACATGGCTCACATCGGAGATGGTTACCACTCTTTGGCTTCGCTTTTTCCTGGAGTGATTTGGTCTCCTAGTTTTGACCACAGAGAAATTACCAGCAAGTTGTGTAAAGCTCAATGTAGACCTTGCCTCCAAAGAAAGTTACCTGGATTGTCTCTCCGATTCATCTGTTTTACTGCTGATAGATACACGTTTGTGTCAGTAACTGATTCCTACATATTAACAATGGAACTCATCGCCTGATTTCCTTCCACAGGCCATCAAAAAGTATTATAATCTTGGCTTTGCTACCAAAACATTTGGATAGTAATTAAAATTCTACAAGTGCTCTTGTTGCAACCTAGCATTGTCGTGCATTTGTGTAACAGGAGACCGGTTGCTTATGCATTTGCTCAGGCATATTTTGGAAATAAAATATGGACATGAGAAAAAGTCTTCTTTACACTAAAGGTTCACAGTTTGGCTTTCCATAAGGCTTATTAAGCAATATACGAATAGCTACCATTCTGCTGAAACGTCACAGTCTGGACATTAGTAATGGCACAGTAGTGAAATGTCCCCAAATGGGGCATCACCTTCACAGCCTCCTCCATCTCTTCCCCAACTGAAACATTGATTTGTGCGTTGAAAAAAAAACCTTTCCTTTCTAAAAGAATATAAAAATAGAAAATGAATCAAGAAACCTCTTCCCTATATAATTTTGATAGGACTTCTACCAACATTAGATGAAATACTGTATACATCTTCAAGAATGTGCTTTGTCTCGCCTCCCCGAACATGGCACGGAAACTGAACTGAATGACTCTATTATGTATAAACTGTCAAAAAGCGTAACTCAATGTTAAATTTTAGTTCACAAAGACAACTTAAACATATCGTAAGCCCTCATAACCTTTTTTTTAAAGTTAAACTCAGCTCACACCTGCCTACAAGATTAATTTGCAAATCTATCATTTTTCATTAAAAAAGAAAAGAATGTGGAATCAAGCAAGGCACATTGCTTTTAGGCAAGTCTGTCTTCCACATCGTTTACCTGGCACAGTGCAGACCTCGCTTACTCACGTGTCAATGTGCTAATCTACGTAGGAGAGCCTTTGGTACGAAACACAGCTTTACAGATACGGGCGCACACAACCCAGAACACAGAAGGTAACGTGAACGTATCTTGTGATGCAGCGGACTCCAGCCATCAGCTGTAAGGAGGAAAACAGCGGTACAGGGCCTGTGGGAAACGAACATTTAGGTTTTCTTTCTCAGCAATACTGATATGTTTTGGGATCATTGGGTTTCATCAAAATGTCAAAGGGCTGGAATGATACCCTAATAGTTTTAACATTCTTGACCTCTTGATGAATATCTTTCATAGAGCACACAACTTGGAGAAAGTCTCCAGAGCTATTTCCTTTACAGAACGCACTTGTTAGAGACACGTTATTCAACGTCCACGGAAACAAAAGACACTGGCAGACGGGCCACCCCGTCGGCCACGGATCCACCGCGGCATCCTGGAGCGAGGCAGTGGGAAGCCGGGCGTCCCGCTGGTCAGGGCAGCCTGGCCTCTCTGTGCGTGGGGCTCTTCGGGTATCTGTGGGGTGGAGTAAATGCAGTAATTTACTATCCAGTCATTGTTTTAAAAATTAGAGACCTTACACCAATATGAAATAGTCTATCCATTGAACTTTAAAGAGAGGGAGAGAAACATCAACGTGAGGGAGAAATATCGATCAGCTGCTTTCCGCAGGTGCCCCAAGTGGGGATTGAACCCGCAACCCAGGCATGTGTCCTGATGGGGAATCGGACCAGTAACCTTTCGGTTTGCGGGATGATGCCCAACCAACTGAGCCACACTGGCCAGGGCTGTCCCTCACGCTTTTTAAAACTTTGTGCGTTTTCTTTAACTGTTACCCTGAAAAGTTCAAGCAATTTAATTTTCCAAACTTGTGAAACACATATTGAATGCTTTTTATTTATAAGTTAGAAAAAGTGTCAGAGTATCCTGAAACTGTGAACTTGCCCCCCCTTAGTAACGACCTCCAATGGAGTCCAAACCCATGTGATTGCTTTTTGAACAGGAAAATGTATCCTCTTTAAAGTCATATGAAAGATCTGAGTGCCTGCTGTTTCTTAGAAAAATGTATGTTTTAATTTAATCTTCTCAGTGTTAAGAGAAGAGAAGAGAAGAGAAGAGAAGAGAAGAGAAGAGAAGAGAAGAGAAGAGAGAGAAACGGTCTCAACACGAGGACTGTGAGAACCATACTCCAGGTGCTAGGGACGTCTTCCCTCTGCTTTATCTCGTCCCTGCAAATAACTCTCAGATCTGCTCATCCTTTAAAATATGGGCTCTGCAGTTAGGCACCACTTTGAGAAATCACAAATTAAGACAACAATAACCACTTGACCAAGGTCTGTAGAGAACAAAGAACTAAAAGTTCAAGGTTTGGCACTCTCCTCTCTCAGCCACCAAAACACATTTTAGAAATGTAGGCAGTAAAGTAGTTCTTAAAAATGGCACCAGGCAGCGTGACTGCCTGTGCATTGCTACCTCCAGAGTCTATGAGGGTGCCTGGCCCACAGTAGGCACTTTACGTGTTGAATGAATGAGTCCCTACCACTTCACACAGTGTGTGGCCCATAGAACATCCTCAGTGAACATACGTTGAATGGGTAAACAGATAAATATTATGTACTCTAGAGCTGTACTAACTATGTAATATGTAAAGAATACTTAACCAGACAAAAACGGAAAACGCTAAGTCCAGCTCCAGGTTTCAATATGTAAATATTATCCATCATAATACTTAGGGAAAGACTTTTCCATTCACGTCCTTCTGGTTTTAGCAGGTGTCTCAGACCCGTGGGGATGCCTGACCACGGCGATCTGGAACCTGAGCGTGCTTTTTACGGAAGAACCGCTTGCTCACTGAGCTGAACGGTGGCTGCCTGCCGAGCGCCGGGCAGCCAGCTGGCAGAAAGTTTCCCTCCTTCGCCTGGACGACACTCGGTCATCACCCATGGGAGTTCTCACCGCTCATCTTCGTCACAAAGCCAAGCGTATATTCTTGTGTTACAATACATTTAATTTTCATTATGAGAGCTCGAAAATTATAATGGTCTAAAAGCTATTAATGACTACTATTTACAAGAAATTACAAGGAACACGAACAATTTTCTGTCCTAAGTGCCTAGCTTATGCCCAGGGCTGCTGCAGCTCCGGCTCTCGCGAGACCACTCTGTGCAGCTGCTCCTGTCTTGCTCCTGTGACCCCCTTTCTGCGGAAGAAGTGCCTTTTCCAAACCTCACCTGCCAGGGCCTGGCCCAGCACCCTTGGGATTATTAAAAAGTCAGGTGGAGGGGGCTGCCATTTTAATAAAAAGATAAGTGTGATACGTGGACAGTAACCATAATGTTCACATTCGTGGCCCAGGAACGGGTTGAAGGGCTGGGAAGAAGGAACATCGCCTCAAGTGTCAGAATCAACTCTGCCGAGAGGGGAAGGAAATACACTAGAAAATGGAGATCTGTAATGGAAGATATGTGGCCGAATAAGTGTTCTAAAATTTAAATCCAGAAAAGAAGAACAGTCGAATTTCTGTGATTATCAAGTTTGTGAAGAACTAATCCATGCCTCTCGCAAGGCCCAAGTGGGAGAGGCACAGAAAGCCAGCTCACGTGATTGTTGGCCTTTCCAACTTGGATGGGATGGTGAAGGAAGGGCTGAATCCTTCCGCAACACGGAGTTTTACGGGAACTTTATTTTCTGTGTGTATACTTTGACGTCTGTTAAATAGCGTACAGTTGCTGCACGCCGGCAAGTCCTACGAATCCTACCAACTAAATGGTAATGAATTAGCCCCAAGGACTAGAAAGACTTCTTACTCAATGACGTATAAATCTCCGATTGGCCTCTTGGATATTGGGTACGCTTGGCAAGCAAAAAAGTTTACACTCAGTCATTCAGGTTGGTGATGTGCCAAGATGTGGGCTCTGTCAAAAATCTGGAAAGCGATGGGGAAACGAGCTGTGGGTGCAGTTGGTACTACTCTGAGCAGTACTTGGGTCTGACAGTAATAAACATCCTCAGTTCACACGGTTACCCAGGAAAATCAACGGACCTTTTGAAAACAGTTTAAAAGAGTTGCAGGCAAAGATTTACAGAATCTAGGTATAAAGCAATTCAGGCACCGTTCTTACTTGGGGGGAGGATTTCTCTCTGTGGCTTTTAGTTGCTCACTGCGTTTTGAAAGCTGACACACAGTTGCTCTTGCTTCACCTGGTTTTACTGTAATTTCTTATAAAAGTAACGGAGCAGTGGACACCTGGTATTTTTTGCCCTGTAGTCATGCATGAAGTAAATGGAAAATGTAATGGCAGGTGATGCAATGTAAGAGGCTCCCTCTTAATGATCTAATGCCTTTACTAGACCAGGTCATAACAGAGAATCCCATAAAACCCAAATTTAGTTAAAAAACACAAGTTAGGATTCCTCGATCATGTCCAAAAAATATTTTATTATTTGTACTGACGAAGTGAGCAAAGAAAAAACCAAAAATAATAAAAATGATTCATTTCAAGTCTCTATTTTGTGCCATTTCTTGAAAAAGCGTCCTTACCACGTGTCCTCAGAAGAGAGAGGTGATCTCTGTCCTACCTGGGCCTAACTGCACAAAGTGACGGGGAGGGGCGTCTAACTCCTGCTGGTCTACCTCTGTGATGTCAGGCACACGTGTTCGTTTTCTTTCATGTGGCGACAAATTTGGCAAGGAGGCTGTGGCACTTAGATGTTCAGAGGCAAGAGCCAGGCCAGCCTCTGGTCTGGGGCCTGAGAAAGCCAGGGAAAGGAGGACATTGAGAAGGCAGGGAGGAGAACGGCCCCTTCTCCCCACCAGGAGGGCCCCCAGCCCTCTCTGCAGAGGAAGGCGCATCTGCTGTGACATTACCTAGAACCATGACACCGTCTGCACACTCATCAATATCAGTACTTTCACAGGCTCCACTCGGTTCTCACGACCCATGTCGGTTTTTCCAAGCTGCTAGGAATTTCCCAAACCAGCATAGGCTACTGGTGCCTCTCACCCACTTTATGTAGAAATGGCCTACATTTTGCCATGCTAACTCACTCTAAGAATCTGCTTTTATTTCTTGTGGATTCCATGTCTCCATCTTCCCTTATGTATGGAAGGAAGGCACTCCCTTCCTTCCATAGGCACTCTGGCACTCCCCAAACAGCTGACGTTTGTAATCCTACCATCCAACTTGACAATTACATTTAAAATCAGATTATTTAGTAAAAGAAATCAGTTTCTCCAGCAAGGCCCTAGCTACAGCAATGTAGTTCTTTAAGGTGATTCACTGATGAGATCTCTAATGCCTTACTCCACCAGAGTCTGTAGTCATGGGGACCCCAGGGATCTTGAAGGGCGCACCCTGGACTGAAACTAAGGCTGAATTACTGGGAGGTTTCTCAGAGTGTCTGCCGGATGGCTGAGTCCATGGGATACACGTGTGTTCTGATGTTTGCTGCCCTGCTTTACCCAATCGGTCAATATATTGAGAATCAGTCACCAACAGCATTCCCTCAGCTACGAGGTAGGAAACACAGTCTCTGACGCATTCTAACTTCCAGGGACCCATGGTGAGTAGATGTGGTATCTCACTTAATGTTGTATTTAAATTATTTATATCAAGGAGTTGTACCCCCAAGACTGGGTAGTCCTTCGTGTGGAAAACCTTCAGGCACGTTTACCAAATGGAAGCCTTCCCCAGGGAATCAATTCCTGCGGGGAGCTTTATGCAAAAGAGCAGGGTGGGGAGCACGACCCTCGCGGGGACACGCTGAAGCACAGGTGCACACCACACCACACCCACCTTTCTGTGGCCTTCGAGCACTCCCGTCGGAGCACCGGTGCCACCTCCTCGCCGGCCCCGGGAACGCACACCTAACTGAACACCAGCTCCACCCCGGGTAGTGTTCCGGGTCGTGAGGGGCGTGCTACCAAGAACAAGACAGGAACCTTTGCCCCCATGGATGGGAA
Source organism: Phyllostomus discolor (assembly GCF_004126475.2). Classification (NCBI taxonomy): domain Eukaryota; kingdom Metazoa; phylum Chordata; class Mammalia; order Chiroptera; family Phyllostomidae; genus Phyllostomus; species Phyllostomus discolor. Next base: position 36,801,324 of record NC_040916.2, read on the forward strand.
AAGAAGACAGACAATAAACACAGGAAGGAAAATGTCTAATGTGTCAGACGAGAAAATAAAGCAGAGACGGGATCTAGGGAGTGCTATGGGGCTGCAGCTTTAAATGGAGTTGCCAGGGAAGGCGTCACGAGCCTGCGACCCCTTAGGGGGTGACAGAGTGAGCCTTGCAGACATCAGGGGTGCAGCGGCACCCATGATGGGGGACGGAGTACAGGGACAGGATGTGCAGTCAGCCTGCATATCTGAGGAAGAAGGGAGGCCAGCGTGGCTGCCATCCGGATCAAACGGGACAAGAGTCAGAAGAGAGGTCAGGAGGGGAAGAGGGCTCCACGATGCGGGGCCTGCAGCCATGGCAAGCCCCGGAGTTCGCTGTACTGTGTGTGAGATGGGGAACCCGCTGAGGGTCTTGCCACATAGAGGTGACAGGATCTGACAAATGTTTTAAGACAAGGACTCTGGCTGCTCTGTAGAGAACAGACGCAAGCAGGGCTCGTCCTCCCAGTGAAATCTTCAGTCTTAATTTGAGGAAGATGGTTAAATGCACAAAGAGAAGAACCTCAGGGGTCAGAGAGAATCGGCCTGAAGAATGGCTGTTTAAACTAAATGTAAGGAAAAACGAGGGACAGAGCAGTGCTGGTAACACGTGGGTACATGAAAGTTTCATTCAAGAATGTCGGTGGGTTTCTCAACAGATTGGCAAGAGCCCTTGTGCTCAGTACCAGTGAGTGTGAGGCTGGGGCGCCTGGGACAGAAAACGCTTCTCTCTACCCCCACCACCACCACAATGGGGTGGGGGGTGAACCCCCATATCTGCAAACTCAGGGCCCTGCGTGCACAACGTTTTTCAGATGTGATGAGACGCTGTCTGTTGTCCATTTAAGTGCTGCCTTACTGACCAGCTGAAGCAGAGCCCCAGGATGTAGTTTCAGGCCAGAGCCCCGACTCTGCACCATTTAGGTGGCGCCGGTCATAAAATGGCTCCCGAGAAAATGATGCAGCGTCTTTTCCAGATCGCATCTTGAATGCACTTGATGGTTAACGGTGCAAAATGTGGAATACAAGGAAAAAACACACCCAGGGATGGTGGGGGGAAAGAGAGAGTGGGAGAGAGAAAACCATAAAAATGTTTCTTCTTTACCTTTTCAAGGACAAAATTAGTCTACAGTATCATCAAAACCAATGACGAATCTTTGAAAACTTTCTAACCTGCCTGGATCATTTAAATGACACCTCAGGGTGGACACAAGCATGTAAAGAACACTGGTATAGACGCTGCAGCCCTGGCCACTTTCTAACAAGAAGTTAGAAGCTGAGTCACAGTGAGGAAGGCCAGGGCCCTGCGTGGTTCCCCTCCCCTCTTCCTGCCTCCTCTGATCTGCCCGCTCTCAAAGGTTGCCAACCACCCTCTGCAGGTTATAAACAACAAGCGATTTCATTAAAGACACGTACAACTGCCAAACAAAACAGAGGAACTTAGTTGTAATTAAACAATCGTTTTATGCTCCTTGGTTTAAAAGGCCAAATACCAAACAGCCAGAAAAGCAGCCCATGCTGACCAACCAGCCCTCACAGTCCTCTTCCCCCCACTTCCGCTCCTTGCCTCTGTCTCACAGCATTTCCTAAGTCTGCAAACGGAGGGTGGGGGCGCGGCGGGGGGGGGGGGCACGTGTGCCCCTTTGCACTTATCAGTGGGATGGGTTATCACTTTCACGCATACTGAGAGGTGGGAAGGACCTGGAAGATGCTGCAGAAAACGATGAAACTGTAAACGTATAGACGTCAGTGAATTACAGTGATGATTCTCCAAGGAACGGAACAGTGGTATAAATCACACTCGTTGACTTTCTCTACGACCAGCAGACCAGTGACTTGAGCACGGTATATATCAAAGAGGTAAAGCCCATGTCTGATGCCAACAAACCCTAACTTTAAATTTCTTCATGCTGTGCCTTTAAAATGTCAACCCCCCAATTTTATTTCCAAGCTTAGAAATAACCAATCTAACACGTCCCTCTGATGTGGAGCTGTGTGTGACGATGTCATCGTCTTCGGTGGGCATGCGAGTTTCATTAACACCATGAAAGAAAGAAACTAATAATGATGCTATTTTTCTCTCTAGGCTCCCCAGCTGTAGGGTGCGGGCACTTTTCCCCCGGGGTGGTGATGGACATGCACGCGTGCAGCCACCCCTCCCCCGGTGAATCCCTAGTGCACACAGACACACGTGTGTGCCCGTTCCAACATGCAAGGCGTGCAGCTGGGCCTGACAGCTAGCCTGCAGTTCAGCAAAGCTATCTGGCCTGTGCAGGCTCACACTCATTAGCATTTTTCTCTAAGCCCCAGTTCCCGTTTTGCTAAACTGGAGTTTTCTGGACCTTAGGGAAGGGGCCACAGCTATTCTGTGGAACAAAATTATACCCTAATGTTTTCCTGAGGACAGTTGCTCTGATAAAGCAACGATGCTGCAAATTTCAGTGAACTGGCAATCTCCTGCTTTCAGTTCAGGCCTTTTGTTCTAAGTAATTTCTCCCTTCTGATGAGAGGGGGTCAAAATGTTTACACCACTTTCTGGCACGGATCTCTAGGAACTTAAGCAAAATGTAAGGAGGTGGAAAAACAACAGTTTGCATAATACTATCATTCACTGCAGATGGAAACACATGGAAATAAGGAATTCACCTCCCGACAGGAAACTATCCATGGTCCTAGCAGGGATCACCACTGTCGACAGGTTATACTTTCTGCGCGTAATATGAAGTCCAGACAAATCAATCATATCAGAAAATAATCTGCTCTTACTGGAAAAGTCCATCTCTTTATCCAATTTAAATGACTTCTATTTGATTCCTATGGCTTCAAAATACCTGATGACGCGACAAGGGTTAATTTTCCGGATACTGAATGAAATAGGTTTTTTGGAGCTACGTCCTTTACAGGAATTCATTAATGAGTAGCACGGGCTGCAGTCGGGCCCGAGAGCGTAAGAAATTTCTTCTCTCAATCTCCTTCAAGTCGCCAATAAAAGGCACAGGGGGCTTTGGGGGCCAGAATGACCTGGCCTGCCGTGAAGTCTCAGGGAAATCATTTAACCTGAAATGTCTGCTTTTCCCATCCTAACATGGGGTTAATACACCCCTTAGCTTGCAGAGCTGAGAAACGTCGAGGATGTGGTTGGACCTTAATAAGTGGCAGTTATTATTGTTACATAGAAAGGAAATCAGGAAGAAAATAGTCAAGAAAACACTGACTATTCATATCCTTTGCAAAGCTCAGTATTAATTAAACAATGCGTGTGAGTAATGACCCCAGCAATAATGTAATCTCTTAGCAAATAATATAACACAATAATGTAATCTCTTGGCAAAGTCTCTGCTGCTTATCATGCCATTACCTTTTCTAAGGGCTGCACCTGTATTGACATTTAACCTCCACATTGACCCTATGAGGTATTATTTATCATCCTCATTTTACCAACAAGGAAACTGAGGCACAGAGAGGTTCAGTAATTTGCTCAAGGTTAAAACAGCAGAGTCAGGATTCAAACCCTGGCAATATGACTGCAAAGCTTATGCATGAAACCACTACATGAAGAATCTGAAAGTAACATTAATGTAAGTTAATAGCCATTCACTCATCAGATGCCCATTAAATACATACAAGAGGCTACACTCTGGGCTAGGCAAGTGCATCTAAAACTCTGTCAACACACAGAGCCTGTAACCTTTAAGAAGCTACCAATGTGGAGACTAGAAGCAATTACACTACCCCAAAGTTAAGGCTCATATTTCTCCAGATTTTTTTTAAAAAGCGTCTCCTTTGTATTACTGTTACTTCATACCCACACAATTCCAAAAATTATGGCACAACCATTAAGAACTTACAGAACTCATCAGGGTTCCTCCATCCTCTGAAAAAAATATGCATAGAATTGTCTCTGCACTTTGTTCATCTCTATGTTAAGATCTTCTAAAAACAGCTACCAAATTTATTCTGATGGTCTTACTAGAGTGTGTCTAACATATAACCACCCAAATGGGTCATAAAGAAAGAATTTCTGGTCATCAACAATGCCAAAAATTTGATCAATGTTACAAGTAGCTCAAACAAGTAGCCAAGGACGCCCGGGACAGGGGCCCTAGTTCAAGGCACATGGATGGGGCAACGGCTCTGTGGCCAGGCACGCAGATTCCCTTCCCCTTCCACCTCTTCCAAGTCCCGGTCGTCACGTTTCACTGTCTCCAACGCACAGAGAGTAACACAAGGAGGCTTCTGACTCCCCAAACACACTTCGTGAGCTTTAAAACAGGGTTACTCTCGTTTACTCTAAGATAGAATAGTTACAGCCTATCAAAACCAAAAAATAATTGTGGATCATGTACAATTGCAGAAAATGTGTCATGTCCATAATGTCTATAAAATCACCTACGTTAAAAAAGTGTTGCTTTCCTTGCATTTTTTATCATTTTAGTTTCAAACAATTGTACTACCACATACTACCAAGTAATTATGTGAGTTAACAGCAGAACAACAATGCAACGGCAGTAGCTTCTGTCTTCTGCTCCTTTTTAAGGGGAAGCAGGTTGTTCAGAAGCCAAGCGGGTTAGTGAAAGGAATGCAATCATTCTCAGCTCGGTTTGGGTGAGGGCTATTCTGAAGAGCAAAGACCTTTTTTTTTTTTTCATCCTTTTGCAAGAAACAGTGGGAACCAGGGGACAGTCAGCAACATGGCAATCCCACGGAAGAGGTGTTCTAAAGGATCTTGAAAGAGCATCTAACAGGCAATTAACACACAACTGCCGGCTTTGCCGGTCTCAGCGGCCATACCTGCGGCCACGGAGGGCATTTCCCTGCTTCCCCCGGACAAAAGGGAAGCGCTCCCAGGAGCCCAGGCCCTGCTCACCTGATTCTGTCTCCTGGCAACCCCCGGCGCAGGGCTGCAACTTGGAGGTAGTTCCCCAAGGTCTGGTTACTTCCCGTCCCTCCTTTTTATTGATTGTCTGCAATTCCCTCAGTGAAAAACACGCATCCTTTTCAGCTTTGGATTTTATTTAGCTTTTCAAGTGCTGCGCTGGTGGCAGTGCTGCTGTGGGACCCGGATTTTTTTATTAAGAGGAAGTCTGGAGGTCCCTTGTAGTGAGAGTTCAGGTATGCTGATTGAATCTTTCGTTTGCTCATGTGCAGAGCACTTTTAGATTTGCTTTTTAAGTTCATTTGTTGGCTGGAAACTTCTTGGAGAAAGCAAACAGTAGAGAGGCATCTTTTGAAAGTATTGCCTAATTACTGGCATTTCATTCACATTATGCCTGATCCTGGTGTGCATCTATTATTCTCAAGACGGTATTTTCCTTTTTAATTCAGTCGTTAGAGGATGATACCAATGGTTTTTTTGTAGTAAAAAAATATGCATTTTGTGATTCATTGCAACACCTTGGGAGTCCCAGACTTCACTTTATTTGTGCGGTTTATTCAAACAGTGGTTTTCCTTATGAAATCACATAAGTAGGAACCATCTGGAAAGGTTACTGTGGAAACGGCAGGGGCTAGGGGGCGGGGATAGAGAGCAAGAGATGCCATGACAACCTTTTTCGGGTTTCCCAGGAAACGGGTTGCTATGGAAACTGCATCAGTCAGGTCCGAATTAGTAACTTCCACTGGAAGGAGTGTCTGCCACTTTAATCTTCTTGTGATACTGCAGAAGTTCACCTTTCAGATGCACTAGGAATTTTTTGTTGTTGTTTCTCTCAGCAGCACTGAAAACATCTGTTCCTCATGGCTGGAACACACATACACACACACACACACGCACACACACACAGAACTTCACAGGAACCTGTTAGTCTCAGACTTTCGAAATGCCTGACAAGCCCCAAAGAGTTCATGAATTAGAGCAGTGCATCTTGGGCATTTCCCTTTGTTCAAAGCTGTAGACATCCTTAACCTTCTGGGAAAGGGGGTTCCGAATAGAACAGAAACTCCAGTCAAAACCCAAATACACTTACGGGGGCTTTAAAAGTCTTTTTGATCGGACTTCCCATCCCCATATCCACAGTGTCGGTGATTGAACTAAATATTCAATAACGTTGAAAGGTCCATCAGACTGAAGCATCCAAGCTACGTGCCCACATTGCTTAGGAGAGCAACAGCTGCTTTTCAGTTCTGAGGTTAAACAGTTACTGTAACTGTTCTTTAGTTTCATTTCCTCCCAGGATGTACAGGTCCACCCCCCCCCCCCATAGGGCGTGTACTAGAAATCAAGTTTAAGTTGGCTGTTTGCATGAGAGAGAGAAAGAAAGAAAAAAAAAGAGCGCTGAGAGAACGCAGCCCACCTGCCACGCAGCCACCTGCTCAGCGGGAAGCAGCAGCGGGGAGACGGAGGATGAGGTGTGCTTTCCGCTCCCGCGCGGCCTCTCCTCGGCGGATGGTCTGACATGTACAGAACAAGGGCATACACAGACCGAGGGGCACAGTGCACACAACACGGGGCACGGCATGTCACTTGCAGCACATTAAACGTCGGTGAATATCTTTTTGATGTTGACACAGGAGTTGGGGTTATTGTTCGTGGTGCAGGCGGCCGTGGCGTTGCCCGTTTTGAAAGGGGTCTGGGGGAAAGCGCTGTGGTTCATAGCCCCCTCTTCGATCACCATATACTCCGACTTACTCAGAGTCGAGTTACTCCGTGTTTTCCGGAGCTCCTCGGCGGAAGGGGACAGGTGCTGGCAGCTCCCCACGTGCATGTACTGGGCTTGCTCTTCCCCTTCCGTCTCCCGGTGGTAGAAGTAGTTGAAGTTGGACACAATCACCGGGACCGGCAACGCGATGGTCAGGACGCCGGCGATGGCACAGAGCGACCCCACGATCTTGCCCCCTATGGTCACTGGGTGCATATCCCCGTAGCCTACGGTCGTCATGGTGACCACCGCCCACCAGAAGGCATCCGGGATACTGCTGAACCGTGAAGTGGGGTCGTCTGCCTCGGCGAAGTAGACGGCGCTGGAGAAGAGGATGACCCCGATGAAGAGGAAGAAGATGAGCAGCCCCAGCTCCCGCATGGAGGCCTTCAGCGTCTGCCCCAGGATCTGCAGCCCCTTGGAGTGGCGGGACAGCTTGAAGATGCGGAAGACCCGCACCAGCCGGATGACCCTCAGGATGGCCAGGGACATGGCCTGCTGTCCGTTGCCCTGGCGCTCTGCCAGCTCCGTGCCCAGAGTGATGAAGTAAGGGATGATGGCCACGATGTCTATCAGGTTCATGATATTTCTCGAGAAGGTGGCTTTGCTGGGACAGGCGAAGAAGCGCACCAGCAGCTCAAAGGAGAACCAGATGATGCACAGCGTCTCCACCACGAAGAAGGGGTCGGAGAAGCTGGAGGTCCCGGCCCGGGCCCCCGAGGTGCTGTTGCTGGCCGCGTCCACCAGCTCCTGGGACGCCGACGCCGAGAAGTAGCTCTTCTCGTCGCGGAACTCGGGCAGCGTCTCCAGGCAGAAGATGACGATGGAGATGAGGATGACGAGCACGGACACGATGGCGATGCCCCGGGCCGGCCCGGAGCTCTCCGGGTACTCGAAGAGCAGCCACACCTGGCGCTGGAAGTCGCGGCGGGGCAGCGGGCGCTCCTCCTCCCGGAGGAAGCCCTCGTCCTCGCGGAACTTCTCCATGGCCTCCTCGCCCAGCTGGTAGAAGCGGATCTCCTCGGAGAAGATGTCGATGGGCACGTTGACCGGCCGGCGGATGCGCCCCCCGGACTGGTAGTAGTAGAGGATGGCGTCGAAGCTGGGCCGGTTGCGGTCGAAGAAGTACTCGTTGCGGAGCGGGTCGAAGTACCGCATGCGCCGCTTGGGGTCGCCCAGCAGCGTCTCGGGGAACTGGCAGAGGGTCTTGAGCTGCGTCTCGAAGCGCAGCCCCGAGATGTTGATCACCACGCGCTCCCCGCAGCAGTCCTGCTCGCCGGCGGCCGGCAGCGCGGGCGGCAGCGGCTCGTAGCGGTCGCGGTCTCGGTCGCAGCCGCCGCCGCCGCCGCCGCCGCAGCCGCCCTCAGGCGGGTCCCCGCCGCAGTCGGCCACCTCCGGCTCCAGCAGGTGGTCCCCCGGCACCACGGTCATGTCGGGCGGCAGCTCGGGGCCCACGGCGGACTCGGCGTAGCCCGGGTTCACCAGGGTGCCGGCGCCGCCGCCGGCTGGGCGCTGGGGAGGGTGGGCGCGGTGCCGGGCGGCGGGCGGCGGCGGCGAGCTCAGCAGGCTGAGACGCTCTTCCATGCGGCGGGGGCCGGGCGGCTGCAGCGGGCCCCGGCGCCCCTCCTCGCGCTGCCGGCTCCCGCGCCGCCTCCCGCGCCGCCTCCGCCCGCGAGCTCAGCCGGCCGCCTGTTGCTGCAGCGGCCGCGGGGCTTCGTCTCGCTGTGGCGCGACCCGCGGGCTCCTCGGCGGAGACGCCTCTGCGCCCGCCCCCGCGCTCCCTCCGCCTCCGCCTCCGTCCCCGCCCCCGCCCGGCGCGCGCCCGCCGCCCTCCGCGGCCCCTCGGGGTCCCCGCCCACCACGCGCGCGCCCGCCCTGCCCCTCCTTGGCCCTGAGTCACCCAGGCACCCGCTAGTACTTCGGCGTCTGCACCGCTCCCCCCGCCCCCCCCTCCCCGGCGAACCCCTGGCCCCTGGGTTCGGCCGGCCTCGCCCAGTGAGCGCCCGGCCTGCTCGCCCTGCACCCTCCACCCGCGCGGGCCCGGGGAGGCGGGCGCCGCGGAGGCGAGGGGGCAGCCGGCGGAGGCGAGAGGAGGGAGGGTGGGGGTGTGCCCTGGATTCCGGACCGGGTCCGGGGAGGGGTGGCAGGCCAGGTGGGCGCCCTGGGGAAGAGGCAAGTCTGCGCCCAGCCTCCCGAGCCCACCTGAGGTGGAAGACCTCGAGGCTCCGGGCCTGTAATTCATTTAGCTCCTGTTTGGATGAGAAGCTGCAGGGAGAAATGGGTGCTGGTGAGTTTGGCGCCCAGAATCCGAAGAAAACGGGTCACATTAGTTAATGGCGTGCGGGGACGTCGCTTCTGTAGCAGCACAGAGTTCACACTAACTGTCACAGCTTAGATTCCAGCCGTGGGGAAGAACCCGGGACCGCGGTCCGGCTGGGCTCGGAGAGCGCAGCCTGGTCTTCACAGCACTGTGAGGTTTCCTGCCTGTGGGGAAACAAGAGGGCAATGACGAAATTCACATCTCATCTTAAATCTGGGGTGGGAGGGACGGAGCCAGACCTGTACCTAGACCCTCCGCTCGCCGCTGGCCTTGTGGCGGGGGACGTGCCACTTCTAGTTGTTAAACTGGGAGAACATCCATTCCAAACCTTGTATCTCTCTGCTGCTTGCTTTTGGCCTGGAGATAACTTACATTCATTCCCTTTGAACCTAAATGAGTTTTCCACGCTGCTGTGGTCGCTTTGAACACAATGCCTATTTCCAGACGTTTTCGCAACCCCAACGTTGCGCAGAGGCAACCCCAGGCTTTAAGATGCGGTTCCTCGCAGCATTGGAGTCATTCGCAAAAGAGGAGCCGTTGTATCGACACCTCCCGCACCCGCCACACCTCCGCTTTTGATGGGACTTGGAGTCCGAGTGGGCCGTGGTCCCGGAGGGCAGAGACTGGGTCCTGCCCATTTACATTCCTAGCAGCCCTCGTGCCTGACCCATAGCAAGAACCGAGTGTGCGTGTTGGCTCGCATTTCTCAACAAGGGATCCTTTGCATTTCTGTCTGCTCCGGAGTGTCAGCGTGTCTTCTTTCTGAGCCCAGGAGCGTTGGGGTTCCTGGGGTGAGGAGAAGGGGAGTCTGGGCCCCCAGGACGGTGCGATGCTGGGTTATCTTGCAGGGTTTTCACCCCTGCCTCTTCCGCAATCAGCGTGCGTGTTTCCCTCCGTCCTTCCCCTCTGGGTGGGTGCCTGGCCTCGTGCACAGTAGGATGTGCTATAAGATGGCCCGAGTGGACGGCTGGGTAAAGCACGCGCCGAACTGGAACGCCGTCTCTGAGCCGGGGATTAGGGTAGCGGTATAATCAGTCACTCGTATATTTAAATCTAAGGATAAGGCCGAGAGGGCTTACTGCAAGGATGGCTCACCGAAAGGCAAAGAACCTATTTTTAAAGACCAAATGTTTCATGCACCTCTCTGTCTGGCTTTAGCAAGTGATTTATTTCCCCATTTGCAGGAATTAGTCCTGAAATGAATATTAATCAATGCCAAGGGAGACCAGGACAGAGGATGGTCACAAGCTTTTCCCTGCTGCGAAGTCTCTCTCCTTCAGAAATGACTGTTTCCATTCCCTTCATGCGTTCCTCTTACCTGGAAGGCTGCTCATGAGCTCTACAGAACAGCCCTCACTTGCTATTTGAGGCCCAGAGAAGTGTAGCAATTTCTCCAAGCTCACACAGCAAGGCAGAGGCAGAGCAGGGCCTGAAATCCTGGACCGTTTCCAAACCCAGGGTTCGCTGTACTGAGTCACACTGTGAAGCTCTTATGTTGATCGCCGTGAGTGCTTAATAAATGCTAGAGCTCACTCAGCAGCCTATTTGCTGCTGATTGCCGACTAGTTTGCCTCACGTCGTATTTATTTTAACCAAAAACCACCGCCTTCTGACGGCTAGCCTATTGTTTACAGGGAAGGAGTTGGCGGGCGAACCCCAGCCCTGCTGGACGGCAGGGCCCATCACAACAAATCAATGTCAAACACGGCGTTCCAGGAGAAACACACACCACTTATTTAGTGCCCCCAGCGGAGCAGCTCAAAGTGATTTGAAAATGTCTCATTAATCCCCACGACACCCTTGTGGGATAATAATAATATTATTGCAATGTTTAAGCGTGGAACTGCGGCGGAGCCAGCGGCTCCCCGGAGCACGTGCAGAAGAACTTCCTTCCTCGAATTTCAGTCTTCGGTGTCAGAGCCCACGTAACACCGCCCGGTGTGCAGACGGCGGCGAGGGGCGGTCGTGGTGTGTGGGCTTCTGTGTCGCTCTGGACGAGTGAGTTTCGTACTGATCCCAACAGTGTTGGACAAAGCTCACCGGTGGTTCGCCAGAGGGTTACCCGCCTCCGGAATCAGCCCAGAAGTATTTTTGAGAGTGGGACCGCGGAGGCCTAGAGATCACCAAGAAGTATACTCACAGACAAATGAACAGAGAAAGGACACCTACTACGTGCAAGGCACTGTTTGAGCCAGGACCGGTGGGAGCACGAAGTTGGAACACAGACCTCGCCCTCAAGGGGCTTGCGTGGAGCTGGGAAGGTGGGACACACACCCATGAAAATCTTTCTGATCGTATTGGTTGATAACCCCAGACAACAGTACCTGACATGTCACAGGATGCCCTGGGACTGTGTCGTCTCCGCTAGGCAGGCTGGCTGCCTTGCTGTTTCTCAGTCACGCTGAGCAGGCTCCTGCTTCAGGGCCTTTGCATGTGCTCCTCCCGGGTCTGACACACACCGCCTCCAGACTTCCACATCGTTTTCTCCGTCACTTCAGGTCTCCACGCGTGACGTCACTTCAACAGAGATGGCTTCCTTGGCCACAACCACCCGATTTCAAAGAGCTCCTCTTCCTCTCCCTCCTTGGTGACTTTCTAGACTCCTGCCAGCTTTATTTTCCCTTACTGTGTTCACTTAAAATTATATCTCATATTGTCCAGTCGCTTGCTTATGGGCGGTCTCCTGCACTAAGACATAAACTCATCAGGGTTTATGGCAGGGTTTTGCCTTTTTCCCTTCTGTGTCACCAAAGTCTAGAACGGTGCCTGGCACATAGTAGATGCTTAGTTAGCGTATGTTGAACAGAGGGAAGGAAGGTGCAGACGAACGCACAGGCGTGTTCAGGTGCGGTGAGTGAGCCAGGTTTACCGGTGCGGAGGGTGATTTTAGAGACGGGTACGTCCAGTCCTGGTTCTGTTTCATAGAATCAGTCGGGCTGCACACATGTGCAAGCCCCGTTTTTCAAAGTGTCACTTCCTCCCTTTTCCTCTACTGTCCCTTCTCCTCGCCATCCTGGACGAGTCTATCCAGAATTATATGCTAAACTTTCCCCTCAGATATTCTTCCTGCAGACAGTCCAAGCTTAATATTTATAGCACCACACTCATTATCTTTCTCTCCAAACTTGCTTCTCTTCCTGTTTTTCTTATTTCGTGCTGGGAGACGAAGGCATCGCGAGTGCTTCCTCCACCCCCCACCTCCCGTTGGTCACTGTGCTTCCTAGTCTCCCTGCCCGTGCCTCCCAGCTGTGTCCTCACCTGTCCATCCCCACCGCCGCTGCCCCAGTTCAGGCCGCCGCGAGCGTTTCATAACAGGCTGCCTGCGTTCCAGTCTCTCTTCGATGCAGTCCCTCCTCCAGGAAGGGGCCAGATTATTCTGGCAAAACATAGACTTGATACCATTGCTCTCTAGGGCTCACCATGGTCAGACCCTGGCCTGACCTGTCCTCCCGTGTTCTTTCCACACCACTTGCCGGACCCTGGACACGCCAGCCACCTCACACCACCCGGCCTTTGCTCACGCTAGCTGCTCATGCTCTTGCACACTGGACACCCCCTCCCCGCCCCACTCCTGCCCCGTTAATTCAATCTTCAAGGTCCAACTTAGAGGTCTCCTCTTTTGAAACTCTCCCTGCCTGATTACCACTTCAAAGAAAACTCAATAAAACAGCATAAATGAACTCCTAATTCTCTTTCTCATCACGCTCTTATGGCATTTTGCTCCGAGTCCCATTAGGGAGCTTTGCTGAACTATATTTAGTGTGCATGATATGATCTCTCCCCCTACGAGAACGTGAGCTCCACAGGACTAACAGCCAACACACTGAGCAGTAAGTACACTGCTCCAAGCCAGGACTGTGCTGAGCACCCCATAGAGCGCGACCTCCCACAGCCCTGTACGCAGGTAATGTCACCACTGCGCTATTTCACGGGAGACACTGAGTGCAGGGTGGGAAGGTCCCTCCTCGTGCAAGGTCACAGAGCTACAGCACGGCTGGAACCAGCACTTAAACTGAGAAGTGCACGCCCTCAAGCCCTGCCTTAGACCGCCTCCGTGAGGGTCAGAGGGCGTGTCTCCTTCTTCTCTGTGTTGCCAGCCCCAGTATTGTGCTGGGCTGTGATGCACGCTTGTCGGATGGTAGAATAGAAGGGGACGGTTATGAAGTGTGAATACTTAGCCAACAGAGACTGGTTAGCCCATGATGACGGCACTAGTCCTGACCCTCAACATGTAGGTTATAAATGGGCTCTCCTGAACTTGCACCGTTTTTATTTATTTACTTTTAAAATTTATTTATTTTTAGAGAGAGGGGAAGGGAGGGAGAAGGAGAGGGAGAGAGACATCAGTGTAAGAGAGAAACACCAATCAGCTGCCTTTCACATGCGCCCCGCCCGGGGACTGCAGCTGAAACCCAGGCCCATGCCCTGACCTGGAATTGAACCTGCGACCTTTCGCTTTGCAGGGTGACGCCCAACCACCTGAGCCACAGGGGCCAGGGCTGTGCCGTTTTTCAAATCAGAAAGAGGCTAGATGCAGGGAGGAAGTTGTTCCCGAGTAGGTGCACGTACAGGCCCCGAACATGGTGGCTGTCTGGAGTTGCCGGGTCCCTCGGAATGACCCAGCAGTCTAAATTTGTGTTCTCACGCGGCAGAGTGATTTTCAGGCAAAAAAAAAAAATCTACTCAGGAAGACTGGAATTCTGTCTGCAAGTATGCCAACCAAAGAGTTGACAAGTGTTATGGTGGGTACTATGCATGTAAATCAGCCCGATGTTTCCTCGCGAGCCTCTGCGTGTAAGAGATGAAGATCAGACACCGGAACACCTGCACGGCCTTTGCTGGTTCTGGTGAATTTATTGAAAACCAAGCACAGGCATGCCCTCTGATCACAGGTGAGACGTGCAGTTCGCGATGACACCAGCAGTAAAGCTCCGCGGCATGCGCCGATTATTTGTCTGCAGACGGGACTCTCAGCGTTTACAGTGCAGTGGCTTGAGAACACTGCCAGGCACACCCACTCTCCTCCAGCCGGACGCGCCTTACAAGTAACACTCCCACCACGGTGGTCCTCCAGGTGGGCTCGACCGAGAACGTCTGACGATGTTGTGACAACCCTTTTGTTGGTTTCTTCATGTTCCGTCTGTGCGGTACGTGGTTGTGAGGCTACGAGTGAGTCACAATAAAATGAATTCCAAGGCCTGAAAGGGATTATTTTAATTATGTGGCTGAATGAACTATTCAACATAAATTGACATGAAATAGTAAAGCTTTAGCAGACATTTATGGGGATCTATTGAAATACTGTAAGGTCAGGGGTAAATTTTGACTGAGGCTTTTTTTATTGCCAGCCTGGTGAAAACCAAACATATTTTATTAATCTACAGTGTTATTAACTTGTCATTAGGTTCTGCAGTGATGTTGACAAAGCAATGGCATTACAGTTCTATTGAATTTTCATTACAATGCTAATAATGTTAAGAAATCCCATAATGGTCCATTTAATACTGAGTATTATAATGACAAAAGAATATGAGTACTGTTCTTTGGGGACTTCATCACACCTGAGCTAAAATGCAATGGATACATTACTTATTAATAAAATGGATGCAAATACCCCTAAACCACCATGCATCAGTACATTCCTGACCCAGGCCCAGCTACGTACGGGTGTTGAAAGTCTCCATTTATCGTCTTCGCTCAGGGCAACTCTGTTCTTGAGCCAATCCTTGCAGACTTATCGGAATATATTAGGAAATCCCGTCCTTACCTTGGCCATGGCAGTGGGTCTAGAACCTGTCTAGTGGCCCCACACCCAGTGTGCCTGGGAAGGCCCCCCACTGCCTACAAAGCATCTGCCTTGACCTAACCCCTGCCCGGTTCCGCAGGATAGTAGCACCGAGCCTCTGCCACGGCTTGCCACTATTCTCTCCAGCTTGTCCATTCAGACAGAAGCCCTATCCTGAAACTCACTTGTTTGAGACTCTATTTCTCTTTTTATCCCTTCTCTCCCCAAAGCCTGGGCCCTGCCATGGGCTGGAGTTCTTATTCATGCTGGGTGGGTCTCTTGCAGCGACACAGCCTCCCCCACCCACCTGACCGCCAGGTTTGCCATTGCCATGGCCACCCCTTGGCCCGTTGGTTTGGACCCCATGGATAACGAGGCTTTCCCATCTTGCACCCACATTTCATTCTTTCCCCTAGGACTTTATGATTTGAGTAGTGGGCCATCCTCCTTGGGGACCTGTCCTAAGGCTGAATTCATTCTCCTAGCCTCAAATCTTCCCATCCCCAGCTTCATATCCTAACCAGCCTCCGGAAGTCCTAGAATGCATTGTGGCTGCTGAGTTGCACTGTAGGTGGCTGTGCTATGCACAGCGAGAAACGCTAAACCAATTTAAGCAAAAGTTCATTGTTTATACAGTCATTTAATGAACTGATATGCATGGTATAGTCAGATATAAACATCAGTGCATTCAAATATGTGTCAGTTTGTGTAAATGTAAAATGAGGATCTAGATCTATATCGATATTTAGATAGATGGATGGATGGATGGGTAGATCCATCTCCGTTGTACAAAGACCACGTTGCCCCGATTTCCTGCTTCATCACACTTCACTTGAATTTAGGAATCCACCTGCAGGATGCCAGTCTCCATGTGCATGGGACCAGAACTTTCTGCCAGATGCCTCCATGTCAAAGATCAGCTTTCAGAAAAAGCCTGCTAATGAGTATGTTTATTCATTGCATTATTCAAAGCAAGCAAATGTTAAGACGTGCTGTAGCGTCGCAGGAAGGGTTCCGGCCTTGGAGTAGAACTATTCAGAGTTCAAGTGATTGTCCCCGTGTCTCCCCTGTAAATGAAGAAAATAATAACTGAGCCACATGCTGAGTGAGTGAGACAAGATGCTGTATGCGAAAGTACTCAGTTCCTCATCTTGCATACAGTAGGTGCTCAGTGGTTGCCTGTCCACTCATATTCGCCACACAACATGAATGCCTAAGGGAGGAGGTGAGTGAGGTACCCCAGGACTCTCAGACTTCTGATGGCAAAAGGCCACATGCAAGGCGGGCCCTCTACCTGTTGCATCTCGAAGAACAACAGGCCTCTCACTTCTGGCTTTAATTAGCTTGTGGTCCAAGAACGCCCACACTCAGCAGGACTTACAAAACTACCCCGAGGACAGAGGGCCTGCTTTAGGGTCAGAGCTCTGGTATTTCCTGGTGTTAATGCTGTCATCTAAGTCTCCTCCGAGCTCAGCGCTTGGCCGTTAGCAGGCACCCAACAGTAGTTGTTGAAGTAAACTTTGCAAAACACATGATCTGGTCTAATGCATTCCTCTCGGAGCTGGAGTAACTGCAGTCTCATACAAGTAACTTCAACCTAACGTCCAGCATTTAGTCAGTGACGCAGTCGGAATAGAATCTAATGTTACTAATTTCCAGCCAAATTCAATGAACTTTTATCCTGACGTTTCTTCTTTTAAAAAAAATATTCTCATTTATTTAGTGGCCGCTTTCCCTTTGTTCCTCCTGTCTTTTCTTCCCACAATACTTCCCACTTGCTATACGCTGGGAACCCAAGAGGAACGGGCCATGTGCCCCAGCTCTTAGCGCTGCCGGAGGCGCCCTGCCTTACGCGACCCCTCTGAACCCGCCTGTATCTGTGACACCCGTGGGACTCTGTATGCACTAGGTACCTTTGGTTGCCTTCCTTTTCCTTTCAGGCCTTTTACTCCTACAAGCTTTTTTGCAGCTTCCTGCCTTAACAGTGAACTCATAAAGCAGAATTTCTTACCCAGAGCTCCTCTCCTTTGGCGCCTAAACCCTGGGGCAGTGAGAGGTCTGGGCGGAGCTTGAGATTCTACCTTTTTGTGACACCACCGGCGCCCCCTGCTGGGGAGAGCTTGCCAACACCTCCTTCAACATTGCACTGAGGACTAGACTTGTCCAGATCAATGCCATGTGGTTGTTGAGCCAGGTGCAATGGGGGTAGCAACCTCAACCACACCAGCGTACTGGGACCTAGAGGGGGGTCCTAAACCCCAACTCTGATACGCGGATGTGAGCCCTAAGGGGTCTGCATGTCTACCAAGCTGGTGTCTGCCCACCTCCTGTCTTACTCACCTAGCTCTTAAGACTTGAGCTCTGCCTCAGTTTCCTCTGGTTAAAGGTGGACTCCCTACCAGTCCTTGGGAGATTGGCCCTGCTCCCTCCGTCACCGACTGCTGCCCGAATCCTGCTCCCCAAGGGCTGCCCCCCATGAAACCACAGCCCGTGCCTGACTAACATCAACACATCTGGATTTCCGCGGCTACACGGACTCCGGGGTGGACATGGTGGGGCGCAGTTCTTGACATGATGGACGTGGCTGATCCCCGTTCCTCTGCTACCACATTTAGGGGAACCCCCTTTCTGAGGTTAGATCCTAGCAG
The DNA here is from genome assembly GCF_004126475.2 of Phyllostomus discolor. NCBI lineage: Eukaryota > Metazoa > Chordata > Mammalia > Chiroptera > Phyllostomidae > Phyllostomus > Phyllostomus discolor. Next base: position 36,818,748 of record NC_040916.2, read on the forward strand.
GCTGGCAGGCTTCAGAGCCAGGCACAGCCAATATCACTTTACTGCGCCCAGGGGAATAAAACAGCTGAACCTGCAAGGAGAGATTCAGTCCCCAAATGTCCGTATCGGAGAGATGTAGGGACTGAATGTGCTGTGGTAATACATGGCATTAATGGATGGAAGTGCCCCCTTTGCCCAGAAAGCACTGGGTGCATCGCTTTGGGAGATAATGCATTGCTAAGTACTCCTGACACCCCATTGTAAGGTTGATTGCTAAGCAAATGGGCCGAAACTCAATTACTCCCAATTCTGAGCACAAGGGCACTGGGCTCACCTCAGCAGGAAGAATGCAATCAAAGGTGCCAACTAGAGAGAAAATTCCAGATGCTTGCATTCAAAGATGTAATCCGAGCGTGTTTTAAGTGCATCTGAGTACTTTAGTGCTTTGTGAGTGGTCCAGCTGCATTATCAAGCCCGGATATTGAGGAACTAATAAGCAAACAGCTCTTACTTTTATAATGCTGTGTGCCCGAGTCAGAGGGAAAGCTGGAGATGATTAGAATACTGACTATTCCTTTTTCATCAGCTGTTACTAAATCCAGATTGACTCTGGAGGTCAAAAAATATCTCAACTATTGCTATATGCCACATTAAATACATTGTAAATGGGGTCTCCTGAGTTTATTTTCCTAAGATAATAAACACAGTCACATAAAATGGATGGCAAGACCAAAAAAAAGTGACCATGTTTTCATTTAAATTATTTTTTTCAATTACAGTTTACGTGCAAATTATGTTACATTCATTTCGGGTGTACAGCACAGTGGTTAGACTATTGTGTACTTGGCAAAGTGACCCCCTGGTATTTCGGCTCCCACCTGCCACCGTACATGGTTATCACACATTATTGACTGTGTTCCCTGGGCTATGCTTCATGCCCCGTGACTATTGCGTAGCTCTCGTACCGACCTGTGCTTCTCGGCCCCTGTGCCCTTTCACCCAGCCCCCAAACCCCTCCCCTTCCCTTCAGGCAGCCCTCCCTCCATCTGTTCTCTGCGTCCGTGAGTCTGTTTCTGTTTTGTCTGTTCATTTACCAGGTTTTCTTAATTCCCCTGGAGAATGATCTCTTGGTTCAGGAAAGGAACATGTTTGGGAAACCCCAAAGAAGACTGGTTTTGTCATCTTCCCATTTAGCTTACAGGAGTGGGGGCCATGTCTTCATTATTCCCCTCCTTAGTGCCCAGCATAGTGTCTTTCTGCGTCGTAGGTCTCCATGGGTATGAACAGAATGGTGAAAGAATTTTTGTTTCCTACATTGTTTGACCAAAGGAGCCAGCTCACTGATAAATTTTAACGTAATTTTTTGCTGCCTTGAATGCGGTCTAGGTCACAGTCTGCAACCACTTACGTAATTTCCTCTCATTTTAACGTTTTTATAATTTGCATTATGTCCCAGGTCTATAAAATCTCTGAGACAGAGGGTGGGGTGCAAGATGAATGCTTCTTTTGCACCCAAATATAACCCTCAGGAGAATAAAGTAACACATTTCAGGCTGTGCATTTCAAGATGACAATACTATAAAGGCAGATTGATAAATATTTTTAATCATTTCCCTACACCTTTATCCCTCCACACCCCCCTCCCGCCGCCACCCACCCTTCCCCAAGGCCTCATAGCAGCTGAACTAAGATATTTGCTAATTTAGATGCACCTACATGCAACACAGTCCACGACACTCCTGTGGAGTAGATGGCAGGAGAGAGCAGGGCGCGTGTGCCATGGGGCTGGCGCAGAGGCTGTTCAGTTGCTGAGAGAGATTAATTCTTTCGAGTCAGAAAACAGCCTTCAACGCCAGTCAGCCCAATTCCTGCCAAGGCACCGGGAAGACGGATGCATCGTTCTTCGAGGACAGCAGGCACACTGGAAATCAGGGAACTTAATTGCAAATATGAGATGTGTCTAACCGATTCGCCACGCCGTCCCTGGGGTGCAGCCCACGGAGGATGCAATGCTCCGAGGTTTCTGGACCCGTGACACCAGCTATCAAAACATCAGCTGCCACTTCTGCTTAGGAGACGACAAGACATAGGAAAAAGCATGAAGGACGGGGACGCGTGGCCAGGGACTCCTGTTGGCGGCTGCACCTTATCAACCAGAGCCAGTAGCACAAAAACACATTACGGGGACAATTTTGTTTTCAGCTCCACCATCAGCTAGCATATGTGAAATCTCTGGTTCTTAATGGGAGCCCTCACCAACGGCTAAGTACACAATTTGGGTTAGATGTGAGCAGGCCAAAGACGCCGTCTCCGGCAGGAGATAATTCTGTCTCTTAGCCTGTCTTCATCCAGCTTGTGACGTGATATTACGGAGAAGTGTTTACTGCTGTTTTTCTGGTCCGACTTTGGTTGTGCCCCCCGCCCCCCCCAGAACTGCATTAAACTAGGAGAATGGAATCCCAATGAATCTTATAATAATCCTCATTGCTGATGGTGGGTTTTAAGCTCATTGCCATCAAATTTCTGCATGATGGTTTAAAAGATGCTCAAGAGATTAAAAAAATCCTGATTAGATATTTCCAGTTCTTGCTCACATAAATCCATCCAGCTTAAAAGTATTGTTATGATAAGTGCTAAGAATAGCAACATCCCAATGAATATGTCGGGCCATTGTACATCGCTATATTTATCGGATTTATTTTCCTGAAGGTCGCCTCCGGCTCCAAAAACAGACTACTGGAGAGTTCTGCCTGGAATAAAAGGATGTTGGAAGTAATTTTGGCTAGCTACACGAGGACCAATCAATACGTCAATCACACATCTGCCAAGTGTTTAGCATAACAAATCAGCATACAATCGAATGTGAGAAGAGGTATATTGTTACAAAAGTAAAAATCAAGACCACAGTTCAATTGATGGTTGTTCAAAAGGCAATTTTTGTCACATTTCCCGGGAATCGAGTGGCCGGCAAAAAGAGCTAATACTGTCCTACATTTTAGCACGCCCATTTTCCCTTTCACCTAAAAGCTGCGATGATGGTTTACGTGGGCACCTGCTCTTGGAGACAGGCTGAGGGTCTCGCTGGTGAGCAGGGACGCTGCCCCGAACACCACAGCTGCCTTGGGAAGGAGTTGGTTTAATCAAATTCTTCAGCTAGCTGTTTAGGATGCAAAACATCGAAGATAACATACCTCACATAATACCGGCGGCATCTCTCTGTCGCCATTGTATGTGTGTGTGTATATACATATTTGTTCTTGTATCTATTAGTTGTGCACGCCTATATATAATATACTTAAATAGATATGCTCATAAAAAGATGATCATTAATAATCATGAATAATGATTTCTTTCTGGCACTCTTAAATCATTTTTAGGCACGGCTTCTGTTGGCCAAGGCTATTTATAATATTCTATTTCTGGCACAAACCATTCCCAACGATATGATGAGTGTCTGATCTCCAAACCGATCGCAGAGCAGTGCACGGGCCCTGTCCCCAGGCACCTACCTGGGCGGGTAGAGCCACCTCCGTATCAGCACCACAGGGCTTCGCGCCGACGCCCCCGGTTCCGTGCTGGCTGGGTGCCCTCCGCCAGAGCCCCACACTCTGTTGTCCGCACACACGCTGGTGACATTTCCCCCTGGGATTTCCTGCATAGCCGACCCCACTTCATTATTGTATGTGACGTGGCATAGAGTCCGGACAGACGGACACCTTCGCTTGGGTTCTAGCACATTCCCTCTCGGATGAGTTCTAACCCGCTCTCCAGCCTGTCTTTACACTGCGTCTCGACTGACACCCTCAGCCGTGCCCTGGCGGTTATGTGCCAGGGAAGTATTTTACCCCCCTCACCCCAATGGTATCCTGTGTGTTGGCCGTTTCTGAATTCCAAATTAGCTAGGCAATTTAAAAATCTTCTTCTTTCTTAAAGTCTTTTTAAGAAAAAAAAATGCCCAAAACTGTAAACGAAAGTGTCTAAAGCCTTCTTAGCTAATTTCCATCACCTACTCTGATTTGACTATATACCATAAATTGCTTAAAACAAAAATAGAAAATTTTATATCCGCCACGTTGCCTAAAAGGGTAGCATAAGATACCCCACGCTTCTCTTGGTCAACGCGCATGTTCTTGCTGCCCCGGCCTGTTTGCAGGGCACTTCGTGAACCGCCCTCTGATTCCCAGCTCTTGCAGCCGGAGACCTGGCCCGTGCTTGTGCAGGCAGGAGAATGGAGGGGTCCCAGGGGTGGTAGGGAGAGCCAGGGTGAGGGTTTGAATCCTCGCTCTTTGGGTCCCTAAGTCCCTCCCAGCCCCCACTTTCCTCGCTGCCATTAGGGGGTCACACGACCACAGGGGGAGTGTGAGGATCCCGCGGAGTAGGATGCAGAGAGCTCGAAGCACAGTGCCCGTTCTGTGTGCGCCCTGACCGGCCCGAAAAGCCGCCGTGGCCGGAAAGAAAATGCTGGTGCTCAGCACCCTCTCTCGCTTGCGTGGGCCGTGGACAGAGACAGCGGCGTATCAACAGTTGGCCCGGGGTCAGTTTAATCCAATCAGAGTCAATACACAGTAAGTGCACACACAGCACTTGGTCCATTACTCAGACCTTCCCACGGCCTGGGATAACCTCCAAGGCGGCCTCCCTGACGCTTGGGTCTCCTGGGCCTGCTGAGCCCATGTCATCCGCACCCAGTGCCCCCAGGGGGGAGAGCACCTGCAGGACAGGATCCGATGGGGAGACCTTGACATGCCCTCCAAGGTCACCTTCACTCAAAGGACGCTGGCTGCGAAGTCCCCACCAGAAGGACAGGCGAAAGGGTTTGACACAGGAGGGCCTGCCTTGAGGGATGAGATTCACAAGTCCCTCGGCAAACCAGACGAGGAGACTCCCTGAGCACAGAAAGGAAGAAGGTCTGAGTGCACCGGGGCTCATCGAGTCTGTCCCTGCAGGCCCGCGACTGTTCCCAACGAATCGCCATTTCAGCGACTCAGCCCCGCGCGGAGTGGCGTGTCTCACGTAACCCACATCTGGGGCGTGAAAGCAGCGTTTGCCTTGCCTTCCTTTCCCTTTGCGGTCAAGGCTGGTGGCCTCCTGAAACAGGACACACCTGGGAGGAGCGGGGCAGGGCGGGGCCTAGGACTAATCCAGGGGCCTAGGGAGGTCAGCGGAGGCAGGTCGGGAAATACAGCAAACGCCGGTCCCCAGCCAGGCCGAACTGGGGCCCACAAGCCCAGAACTGACAAGTGTGAGGCACTGTTGAGGTTCCTGGTGGTAACTGTTGGCAGTTTAGCAAAAGAGCAGCGCTCCAGAAGCCAGACGTGGAGAGCAGATTTCGTGCAAAGTCTCGGGTTCTGCTGCCTCCCAGGCCTTGGTTCTAATTTTGATGCGGGCTCTCCTCCCATGCTCCCACCTCTCACGCATCCTTCTATTTGGGGGCCTATTGTGGAGGAAGCTGGCTAATGCTCTGACCTGAAAGAGAAAAAAAAAGTCCAAATGTAGATATATTTTTTTCTTTTTGAAACAGAAAAACAAACTCAAAATTATCTGGGTTTTGCAAGTGTGTTTACAGCTGGCCCTCGTCACCCCCGGAGCTCATCAATCTGCTCGCCCCAGCCTGCTGGGAGCAGATACTTCGCAGACAATTTTTCTCTCACTTGCAAACGCCAGGCACTCTGCAGCTCAGCACTGGACGCCCCACCTTACACCCTCGCCAGACTCTGCTCCCCCTCCCAGGCCTTCCCGGGCTCCCCGGGGCTAATGTAAGCAGAAAGGAGGGGTCTGGGAGCCCCACAAGAGGCAGCCTTCTGATAGCTGCTGATGCGGGTCTGTGGGAGGGATGGCAGTGGGGGGCTGTGGCTTCTCCCTTGAACTTGGCGTGCATCCCCCATGAGCTTGTGCTGGGGCTATCAGATGCTCATTTCTTGTTCTCAGAACCTCCTTTGCTGCGAAGACTCCCGAAACCCCTAGGTCCAAAAACAAACATGCCTTGGCCGAGTGGGTTGGTGGGATGGAGTGGGTTCGATTCCTGGTCAGGTCACATACGTAGGCTGCGGGTTCAATCCCCGGTCGGGGTGCGTACGGGAGGCAACTGATCGATGTTTCTCTCTCACATCCATGTTTCTCTCTCTCCTGGGGGATGAAGACCTTGGTTGGGCCATCACAGTCCAGGCCCATGGCTTACATCAACCTTTGGCTTACGTCAGTATCAGGGTAGGGCCTTAAGGACTAGCAAGTTTCCTGGTCTCTCTAAGTTTATATCTGAGTCACTGTAACTCTCCAGACTCCCCCAACCAAAGTGTCCAAAGATGAGTCTTGGAACCGCATGTTTTAAGTCGGTGCTGAGTCAGATGATCCTGCTGAACCTCAAGTCTGGGAACTAGTCTAGGGGCTGACCTCCCCCTGGAGTCATAGAAACATGTTGCCGCCGCTGCCATAGGTGATACGTTTCCTGAGATGGTCTCACACTTAGCACAACTCTCGCAAGTGACCGATGTGTAGGTGCGAGTGACAATGGACAGTGAGAACTAAAGCTGTAGTCCAAGATCATGCTTGTCTCGCAGGTCAGATATGGCCAGGTGAGCAGGAAGCCGGAGGCAAGGGAGGGGACTGGATGATCCCAAGAGTCAGGACCATCAAGCACTACAAAGACCTGGAGGCATCTGCATTCATCAGAAGAAGGTGTTGCCATAGAAACACAATACTCCTGTCCGCGAACCCAGACACACCACCAGCTTTGATCTCTGACACCCCTCTTTACTGGTGCCTTAACCTCCACCTGCATCCTGGCCCTACGTTACTTTTTCACATAAAAAAATACAATGTAGTTGATTAGCTTTGCCTGTTTTTAGTGCAAACCCAATCTAAGGGCCAATAGTTAGCAAGAGTTTTAGAGAAATAGACCATCTTTCTGGAAAACCTTTAAGCACAAAGTGTCTGTAGCCACAAGTGTTCCTTGGCATTGCTAATAACGCTGAAAAGCTGGAAGCCACCTGGGTGTCCAACAGAGGTGGGAAATTCATTATTATGTGTGAGCACGCAGAATGGCATAACATGTCATCACGGCTCCGAATGGAATTTAATTACGTGAAGAGATTGGCAGTATAGGGTTAAGTGAAAAAGCATGCTTCGAAAAACATGTACATATTATTGTGTGTATAAAGGAAGATACGCCAAAATATTAACATAATTTTCTCCAGATGATTGGATTATGGGTCATTTGATTTTCCTCTTTTTAAAACTCGCTTGTCTATAGGTATTTTAAAATTATCGTAAAGTAATATGTTAATTTTATTAGAAGAAAAACAACACATAAACATTATGTGACATTATGACAATAGTCATAACCCACAGGAGTCTCTCTACGGTTATATCAGGTCACCATAACTCTCTTTTGGGTGGTTTTCAAAGATGGTGGAGAGGGCTGTGTTAGTTTTATTAATGGTGGCTCTCTCTTATTCACTGCCTGACTTGTGCCCACTCCAGTCACAGGAGGTGACCCTCACTTCAGTCTGGGTCTGCATGACTGTCAACTCCTGGCCGTCTGCACAGCTGAGCCACTGTCATGGGCAGCCATTCAGTGAACAGCGCGGTCAGACTTGGAGAACACGACCTTGAACCATACGTGGCAACTGCCCGAAAGAGTCTGTGCAGTGAAGGAGAAACAGGAAGCAAACTGTAAATGACTTCAGAGAGACGAGACTAGCAGAGCCAGAGGAGGGGACACCTAATTTCAACAGGGAAAGGCGGGAGGGGCTTCATGGAGAAGACCCCTTTGAGCTGGGTGGGCGAGGATGAGTGGGAGTGTCCCAGGTGACGGAGGGAGGGAGGCAGAGCTGGGGAGAAGGTGGAGCGGCTCCGTGTGCCTGGAGCTCGGGGTCCTGGAGAGAAGGGGGGTGGGTAATGGGCCTGGAGGGACAGCCAGCTACCCGACAGAAAAGAGTATAGAATTCTAACTTGATCTTTCGGGAAACGGGAAGTGACATCACTGATCTAGCATAAGGACAAATCTCTGGTGGCTCTGTGGAGGTTGGCCTGGGCTGGGGAGAGGTCGGAAGCGGGAGGCGATGGAGAAGTTGCTTCATGATTCAAGGTGAGGGATGCCAAGGGTCGGGGCCTGGGAATGCGGAGAGGCTTGATTTGAGGAGCCTTTTGACCAGAGGTAGAGGATGCCCCTGTCCCCCTGCTGGGTGTGTTCTGTGCCTCTTCGAGTCAGAAACCTCCACACTGAACAGCACTCTGCCAAACCAAACCTGAATCGGTGCGTAAGCACCTGTGGTTCACAAAGCCCCCTAGGTCCAAATCCAGTTTGCTGAGAGCTTCCCCCCAAAATGAGTAAAGGCTGCTATGTATAAAACAGAACCACCCCCAACTCACACATGTTTCTGAGGTTCCTTAGGATGCCGGGAGGAAATGAAAACAGTTACCAGTGTTGGTTTTTAAGAAAATGTCAGATCCAAAATATTCAACCATGTTCTCCTGTTGACTCAACTCCAGTGTTCAGTGAGGCACCTTGAGAAATGGCACAATCCTTCCAGTTGAGAATATGATGGTTAGGGATCAACCCAGAGTAATTTGGTGGCGAGGATCCTTGGAGCCAAAGGTTTGCGTGCAGAGCCTGCGTGCCATGCTGTGGCACCTTAGGGAGTTCTCAACTGTGTCTTGTCATAGACTGGTCAAGGTCACCAAACTGAGAAGAGGGGACTATAGGGAACCGTCTCCGTGGAATGACAAATGTAGCCCAGCCCTACTGGAAAGCCAATAGGCGAGTATCGGCATGCAGGAAGCCAAACCCAGGGATTGGCTCTCCCGGGGGAAACCAGGCCTGCATGCACCTAGGCTGCTTTGAGGCTTGCTCTTGATAAAACTTCCTTGCTCTCAGTTGAAGCAGCAAATGCTTACTGCGCATCTTTAAAGTAACTTCCTGAAGTCTGTGCTCATTCTCCCAAGGATGGAGGGTAACCAGACCAATCACTCTTATCGTTCCTTTGCATTTGCAACATTTTTCCTTGTTAATCTGCAGGAAGTAATCAGTGACATCCTTTCCTTTGTTATCTGTAAGAAGTAATCACCTAAAGCAAACCCGAGCATGATGAATGAGAACCTCTTTGACATATGCTACTAGAAAGCAATGAAAGCCTGTCCAGGCAAGGGTCGAGGTGCTTTCTCTCTTGGAGAGTGGCCATGCTGTCCCTTTTTCTCCACAGGACTTTGGTAATCCATGTGAATTTGTTCGTCACGTCCACAATGTACGGATTTTGCAGGACGGAGTCCACATCAGGGGACAAGTGTGAGCAGCCACGGACCCCCAGGACCACAGGCTCTGTGGGGCAGGAGATGCTGAGTGAGAGGTTGGGGGCAGGGGGATAAAGCTAGAAAACTCCCCACCTCATGGCCAGGATCGACCAAACTACTGATCTGGCTCTTCTGCGAACCTACATTTGTTAGCTATTTGCTCATCATTTATTTAGAGGCCAGGATGAATGCTCCACGGAGAAAGGCAGAGACAGAAAGCAGCTGGGGGCAGTCGGCTGCATTCCAGATTGTCCCAAACAACCCAGCTCCCGCCCACACGGGCTTATCCTTCCTGCAGAACAAAACTCCAGTCCACTGGACCCGCCCCTCAGCGGGCAGTCAGCAAACGTGAGCAGCACTCTGGAGACCCACTCTCTTAGCTCCAGGGGAACCTATACTTCTGGAAGGAGAATTGACCCCATTTTGCTCTCTTCCTGAGAATATTTTGGGGTTCATTATTGTTAGCTGCTCCATGCATGCTCTGTCTCCCTGGAGACCAGCTTAGGATAGCCAGAGGCTCTAGTGGAACGATCTGGAAGTGAACGACCATTGTCTTCTTCCACTGGGGACATCTATGTCCCATCCCTCTGACCTGGTGGGTATAATCTACAGAGAGAGTCAGCTTTGACCTTGGCCTATGTCCTTCTGACCTAAACTCTGCATGTTCAAGAGGGCCACACGACTACTTCTGCAATGCTTCGAGGCACTCTGTTCTCAGCTAGTCACCCTACACACCCACGAGGTGGAGCACCTGCAGGGGCGAGGCTCAGACTGGGAAATGTTTCTGCACCAAGAGAGGTTAATGTAGTTAGAGTTCGGACTCTCGCATTTCTTGGCTTACTGAAAGGACCGTACTCAGCAGTATGTTGTCATAGTTTTATTTGGGAGTCATTTGCACACACCGCACACACACGCACATGCACATACACACACACACACACACACACTGGTAGCTTTCCATCTTGGTTACTGGGAGAGAAAGCGAGACAAAATAGCAGAATACTGTGTCTCGGTGGCACGTGTCAAAGAATGCTCAACCAGAATGTGTGCATTGAAGCGAGTTCTTTTCCGGCAGAGGCCCTGCGACTGGAATTTGGTTTACTCAGGAAAAAATCAGCTCCTTGTTTGATCCCACGCAGCTGTGAGAAAATGAGCCGACCGAACGCCACGAGATGATTGAGAACATTTGTTCCTCAGCATTTTGGCCTGGCTGGCGGCAACATGGAGCGAAATGGCTTGGAGACAGTACTTTTCCGAGCTTTCCTCTTCTTTATGGGGCCCTAGGTAGAGGCTGTAAATGTTTCCCAGGCACTTATTTGATTTATTCACAGAGAAATGAATTTACTGAGATGTCCCGGGAAAAAAAACCTAGTAAAATATGCTGTGAGAGAACAGGGCGCCTGCCCTGCCACAAGACAGTACTAATTCCCCTAAATAGATGAGTTCTCAACTCCCTTATTAATTCAATTAATTAGCTCCTGAATTCCCTCTTTCCTGATTCAGATAGATGTTGAATTTCTATAATGTGCTCTTCTATGGCTTTGGTTTTTATTCCTAACACCCAGGAGCAAAGTGTGGGGAGATTTCACTATTAAACACTATACGCTTCCATTTTTTCTTCTCTGCTCGAACACCCTTCCGTACCATCCCGACATGTCGAGCTGTGCCTGCAGGGGGTTCGAGGACAAGCCGATCACTGCTGTGGGAGCATGGGAGTGTGAGAAAGAGGGATGGTGTGGGCCAGACGGAGACCCACGAAACCCCAGGAGTCAGCTGTGGGAAGCTGTAGAGGATCCTTTCCACCCCGGTCCCTCATTGGGGTCACAGGTTGGTTTCATCAGACACATCTTAGGGGGGCCATTCCCTTGTGTTGGTCCATTGGTCTGTCTTCTGTGCCCTGATTCTTTCTTTTTTTTTGAGAGAGAAATTGATTTGTTGTTCTACTTATTTATACATTTTTTGGTTGCTTCTTGTATATGCCCTGACCAGGGATCGAACTTGCAACCTTGGCATATCAGGACAATGCTCTCACCAACTGAGCTACCCAGCCAAGCAGGGCTGTGCTCTGATTCTTGTGGCTGGAGGAAATTTCGACATCTTCTCCTGTTGTCACCCTCATAAAGACTGGGTTATTGTTTTGTTTCCTCCTAGTTCCTTTCCTTTTTTGTTCTCTGCATGAGGACGAGGAGCACAGCTACAGCCTTCAGCTTTGATCGGCGTGGAAGATGGGTTTTACCCTCATCTTGTTGCCTCGCCCCTTCCATCCAACCTAGATGTCTTTCCCTCTTCGGCCTCACTCCCCAGGCCACCCTCTCGCTCCCTGTGCACTGTACCATGTGTCTTGTTCTTTGTCCCTGATCTTGGTCAGAACCTTGGACTCAAGAAACCTCTACAGGCTAGCCTGGTCATGAACCCTAAGAATCGTTTTCCTAACGCTGACGCCCTTCAGGGACAGAAGGCGGTGGTAGGAGGTAGACAGGAGAAGAGGGAAGCGGCTAAGTGCCGTTTGCCAATATTCGTACCCGGAGAGGGCCAAGACCACCGGGATCTCTGAGACCCTCTGGAACAGCCACTTCGTTTCACTGAAAAGGTAACGGAAGACCATGGCGTTGAGTGCCTGGCCCACATCCTTACGGCTGGCAAACACTGAGGCAGCCCCCACCACTGGGCTCCTGTTGCTCAGAGCTGCCTCCGTAGCCATGTGTCATTTTGCTGCCCAAACCTGAGGCTTAAGGAGGGTTCTCCTTCCATTCCTGCCAGGGACCGAGTGGGCACTTCTACTCTGATCTGCTGACTTTGAGGTGAGTTTATCATCTGTGTAATTCTTTGAAGCTAAATGACACCCCCCCCCCTCACAATCGGGGATTTGGGAGGGGTCAGCATCAGAATCGCTCGGCTGGACTTAGGCAGCCCCTCTCTGTCCTGGCGCTCCAAAAATGCCCGCCAGCCCTTAACATTTTCTGAAGCTTGTTTTTTTTTTTTTTAAGACTTGTACCTGCTGATTAATTAATTGAAAAGAGCTACTGGAGGACAAACATAGTCTCACCCGTGTTAGTCATTCCTGGGTGGGGGAGAGGGAATCATGTTAATTTGGGCAATTTCTATTCTGCTCATGTCTCCCGCGCCCAGCGCAGTGGCCCACAGAGCATGAGCTCACGAGCTCACGGTTTAATTGGGTTAGAAATTAAATGAATGCTTTTTCCCTTCCAAAGGAGAAGGAGAGCCGCCCCATACCAAGACTAGCAATTAACAGTGCGAGAAAATGCTCGGCAGGCGTGTCAATGGCGAGGCGCACACCAAAGAGGAGAGGAACAAAAGCTCTCTCCCCCGCAAGGGCCAGAAAGGTTGAGCGACGGCAGTCTCCGTGTTGACAGGTGGGGGTGCGGGGGACGTGGGTTTACCACTGTCTAGATAATCTCAAAGTCACACGTAGGAGAGAAAGGAGAGGCTAGTTTATGCTATTCTCATGAGCTTCTGTTCTTCCATGACGATGAAAGAAACTTCTAGATCAAATGACTTGTGACTTGAGATGATTCTAACGCTCCTGAAATCCAAGTTCTGTGATGTCATAGGAAACGCAAACCTAGTCTCACCTGCCCACAAAATGCTGATGGGGTAAACACACTTCCTTGAGTGTCCCCCCATTATTTCTGGAGGTTCCCCAAGGGGTGTCTGATATGCATCCTCAACCCTACCTGTCAGCTGCGGCCCCTGTGAGGTGCGTTCTAGGTGCCCAAGATTCTCTTTGAGAAGCTTGCCCACTGGTGCTGCTTGCTCATAAATCTCAGCATCCACCCAGGTTTCCATCTCTAGAAGATTCAACAATGCCACACCTCTGGACCAAGGTGCCTGCCTTTCCAGAGTCTACATGATAAGATACAGTCAATATAAACTATCGACAAGTGCAAATAAATAAGATGTTAGTTCAGTGTGCTTCAGAGAACAACAGAATGGGAAGAGGCACAGGGAATGCTGAGGGGGGTGGCCGGGACGTGAGAGAAGTCTTCCCTGAGAAGGTGACATTTGACCCCTGAAGGTGACGAAGGAGCGAGCCATTAAGACATCTGAAGAAGAGAGTTCCAGGCTTCCAGAGCAGCAAACGCCAAGACCCTAAGTTGGAAGGGTGCCTGGAATATTCATGAAAGTGCAAGAAGGCAGCGTGGCCTCGGAGCAGTGAGCGAGGGGCAAACACGAGGGGTCAGACCGGAGACACACAGGACCCAGGCCTCACGGGGCCTCGTGGGCTCTTGAAAGGATCTTGGCATTTACCCTGCATGAGACGGGAAATCACTGAGGGTTCTGAGCAGAGAGGAACATGACGGGACTCTTGTTTGGATAGGATATGTTTAGCCCCTCACTGGGGAACAGATTGAAGGGGCAAGGGTCGAAGCAGGGGGTCTCATTAGCAAAGTGCAGATATAACTGGGGTGGAGGTGCCGGAGGTAGCAGAGGGCATGAGGAGGAGGCACCTGCACATTCTTTCATAATTCCGAGTGTCGTTTTCATGACATGATAGGATAACATTTCGTTTCTCTGGCAACATAACAGTTTGGGGGTTTTTTGATGACAAAATAAATAAGTAAGTGTGAAGTGCAAAATGGCCCCAGGCACATGGCAAACATTTGACGAGTTATCGCTTATTTTCTGTGTTTCCTACAAAGAAGGACTTGCTACAGCTGATAACCAATACTGCGTATCCATACTCATTGTGGGTTAAAATGAAAATGAAGATCAGAAATCTTGTATAGGAGGAAAGGATTGTGGTTGAACCAGATATCAGAGTATGACTGGAATTAAACACTAATTCAATTTGGGTGCTTCCTGATAGCCAAGGTGAGAAATAAAATCCCACGTTTTATACATTTCTGTCTGATAAGAGGAAATGGCAAATTTCAGGAGATATGGACTTGTTCTTGGCACTGAATGTCCATGGGGTTTCGATATAAAGGACTACAGTTATTAGTATATAATATCCTCAGCAGCAGTTCAGCAGGGAATACAGAGACACACTCTTTCTTGCGCTGTTTCTTTAATCGATTCGCAATAGGGTTATTAACTAATAACTCAGCGAAGCCATTAGGGAGACAGTGCGGCGTAGGGAAAAGAGAGTTAGGTAAGTTCTTAGAGGAGCTGAGCCTGAGGCCCCTTGAACCTGCCTGAGCTTCGGCGCACGTAACCTTTTGGAACCTCAGTCTCAGCATCTGTGAAATGGGCTGTGTGCTAAGTCCTCTGTCTCTCAGGCAAAATTGCTGGGAGGAGTGAATGAGATGATCTGTTTAAATGGTACCTTCACTCATTCAACCCGCAGATCCTTCCTGCGGGTCCTCTCTCCGCAGGTCTCTCTTACAAGCACTGAGTGAAAGAGAAGAAAGTGTAGGGCCACCCGCATAAAGATTTTGCTCTAGCAGGGGAAGGCAAGGAAGCATGTTTCTGGAAGTTAAGTGATAACAAGGGGGGTGGGGAGAACTAAAAGAGGGGGAGGGGGTAAGAGCGTGACGCTAGAGAAACAGAGAGTGTACAGTCACCTGGCTGCCCCTCTCACGTATCACTCAGCATCTGCACTTTTGACTGGTGTCTGCTTCATGCGTTTGTTCATTATTTCAATAAACACTTACAGAGCTACTCCCCTGCACTGGAGCCCAGGCGGTCAGTGGGATAATTGCCAGTTTATTATTCAATCGACACACTCACATCTCCTAAGTAGCCACCTGGTGACCAGCAGCATGCCTGGGTGGGGCTTCTACCTGGTGGGGGCGAAGAGCGAGGCCAGCGGCCCTCCGTCTCACCTGTATCAGCACCTCCGCCTCTCCTCCCTCTGCCTCCTCACATCCCTGCGTTCGTCTGCTGGGACACACGGGGCGGCCTGAGCAACAGAAGCTTATTTTGTCACAGTTCTGGAGGCTAGAAGTCCAATGTCAAGGTTCAAGCAGGCCTGCTGTCTCAGAACAGTGAAATCACATGAAATCCCACAGAGTTCAAATCCCGACTTAGCCGTGCGATGGCTTTTATCTGGAGACTTGACCTCCCGAGGCCTACAGGGCTTCAGCTACAAAATGTGTGACGACACCCACAGCTCATGGGGCTGTGTCTGGGGACACGTGCCGAAATGTTGGTGGTGATTATCTTCAGGAGGGGGGATTACAGGGGGGTTATTTTGTTCATTTTGCTCATATCTATTACTTTACAAATAATGAGCATGGATTTCCTTTGTATTAATATAACTAAAATTAATTAATATTTGTAAAGGACTTACCATAGTATCTGACTCATAGCAGGTGTTTAATAAATAGCCCATCTTAATAGTACTGAGCTTTTCTTTTTTAAAATAGTATGATTCCATCTATTAAGAATTATATTCATACAAATAAACAAATAGATTTCTTGTAGTATTAGCATTCAAATGGATCATCTGGGTAGTGAAAATTTGGATAATATTTACTTTGTTTTTAACATAAGCATGTATTATTTTTCCTTCACTAATCTTTACTCATGACAATATTCAATTCCTTTTTTTTTAGAATTTTTAAAATTGTCATTCTATTACAGTTGTCCCAGTTTTTCCCCCTTCGCTCTCCTCCATCCAGCCACCCCTGCTCCCATAGCCCATCACCATGCCATTGTCCCTGCCCGCGGGTCATTCATGCATGTCCTGTGACTAGTCCCTGCCCCTTCTTTCCACCATTGTCCCCTCCTCCTCCTCCCCTCGGGCTGCTGTCAGTCTGTTCCATGTTTCCATGCCTCTGGCTCTATTTTGTTCATTAGATTCCTCTATAAGTGAGATCATATGGTATTTGTCTTTCCCTGCCTGGCTCATTTCACTTAGCATAATGCTAAGTTCCATCCATGCGGTCACAACAGGTAGGAGCTCCTTCTTTCTTTCTGCTGCGTAGTATTCCAACATGTAAATGTACCACAGTGTTTGGATCTACTCACCTACTGATGGGCACCTAGGCTGTTTCCAGCACTTGGCTGTTGTAAATGGCACTGCTATGAACACACAGGTGTATCCGTTCTTTTGAATTGGAGTTTTGGGATTCTTAGGCTATATTCCCATCAGTGGAATCATGAGCTTTTCAATAAGCCTGAAAGGACCTCTTTCCTCTGTGGCACGGGGCTATTGACCATGACCTAGCCTGAAGCTTGGGGCTCAGTCACTACCAGAATGTGGCTGGGAGGGCCAGCCCTTTCTCTTAGCCAGCTTTGGAAATCAGGATAAAGGGAGGACTTCCAGCGGCTGTTAGCTGAGGGGCTCTCTCTCTTGCTCCGGTTTATTCTTACCCGCTGGAGCCCACGTTCACTTCCTAATCCTGGGTGATGAGCTTTCAACAGTACTTAGTATGCACCTCAGGCCCTGCAGGCTGCAGAGAATATTAACGCAGCAGATTCCACTGTTTATTTCCCCCACATCATTTCCAGGGGTGTGGAATGAGACGGTGCCCAGCTGCTGGAACCCGACCAGGGGCAGAGCCGTGCAGCCCTAGAAGAGGCTGCCGAGACAAAGATGCAGTTCCTCAGCCAGTGAATTTCCAATGCAAGAGAGGGGCTTGTCCACCCCTCCCCAACGTGGTAGGACAGACCAGGCACTAGTCACTGTGGGCTGGAGAGTGGAGCAGGACATCCCTCCCACGGGGCCATCCATCCTCAGCAGAGCAGCTGATGGTGCAGGAGGCAAGGGAAGCGGGGCGAGTCCTCATTTTTCATCAGGAATCCTATGGCTTTTGCCTGTTGTCAGATAATCTGTCAGGGCAGCTGGCTCTAGCCAGGGCTACTGGGTCCTGATGACCTACTTTCTGTTTGGTCACCTTGGATTCTGTCTCTGCATCCAAGACAGAAGCAATTATGTCTTTGAAGACTGGCTTGAAATACTTTGAAAGCCATTGTTTTTGTTCCCAGGGAGCAAAGGAGAAGCACGGCCTCTCGGAGCAGGCTAGGGATTCTGGAGGCACATTGGACGTGAGGGGAGAGACCCAGGAGCTGGCCACTGGGGAGCCTGCATGACTGCTAGACCGATCCGCAGCCAGAGCTGGTATTGCACTAAAACCCCAACAATTACCCCTGAGTTCTGGGGGCTGCTACCCTTGCGCGAGCAAATGCAGCCAGGGGTGGATCCCAGGGCAGGTCCACAGTCCAAGGACACTCCAAGCCAAGTACTGCTTGAATTATCCCAGATAAGGCCTAGACAAGGCAGACTTACCTCACCATCGGCATCTAGACATGGAGACCAGAGCCCAGTCTAGGGATGGATTCTAGTTCTGTTCCCCAGCGGCTGCAATCATTCATCCGGTCATTTACACATGTGTTCATCCACCTGCCAAACAATAACATTTTTCACGTGGCTGCTGCTTGTATAGGATGCCCGTACAAAGCAGCAAGTGTAGCGGGAAAGCGTGCAAGCCCTAGGGTCATACTCTCTGGGTTCAAAGCCTGATTTGCTGTGTGTCCAGGACATGCCCTGTGCCTCAGTGGACTCATCTGTAAAATGGGTTTCTTTCCTACCTCAGAGGGTGTTTGTGAGGAGAAGCCAAGGCAAGCTATGTTCGGTGCTTAGCACGATGTTTGGCGTGTCCAAAGCACTCCATACGCGGTAGCAGCTACCATTATCTCAACAGAGCACACAGAGACGTTAAAGTCTGGGCCCCTGACCTTGAGACGACTGTACTTGTGCATGTGTGCGCAGCGGGCAGCCTGGCACAGACCACAGTGCCTTATTCTGGGCTCAGTGCGCTTTCCTTGCAGACTTGGCTCTAATCCCCTCCCCGAACGGACGGCTGTGGCTGGTGGTGACGTGGTTATGAATGGGATCCAGTGGAGCATCCCCCGGCCTAGTGGGCACTCGCTTCCCATACGCTCCGCAGCGTTGTCTATCCGCCACTTCCTCCATCTTTTCCCCCTAGCACCTCCTCCTCTTCCTCAGCCCAAGACAACATAAAAATGCACCACCTGAAGCTGAGGCTGACAAATAGCCCCATCACGGTTGCTCGAAAACAAATTCCCTTGTTGACGGCACGGCTCGGTGAGCGATTCTCCTTTACCACGGGGCCTTCTCAGAGCCGAGATAAATGAGCCAATTTGGCTCTTTAGAGCTCATCTGTCTGGGCCCAATTACTCTGGGAAATTGTGAATTATAATTTGTTTGTGTGATCATTAATTCACCTACTCACAAATTCCTCACAAACTATGGCATTGGAGAGAGATTATTAACCAACTCATTATGTTTAACACACAGCTTGTTAAAAAAAAACTGAATAATTCATCTGAGGAGCCAGGGAAAGTTCCAATGGTAACAATAGCGCTCTTTCATCGAGTACCCTCTGTGCCAACCCCGGGTCTCAACCTTATCCACACAAGAGCCCGTTTCGTCCTCATGTCTGCCCATTTCATAGGTGACGAAACTGAGGCACACAGAGATTAAGAATCTTGCTACCAGTCAGTACGCGGTAGAACTGGGTTCAAGTCCAGGCAGCTCTGCTCCAGAGTTGATGCCTTTGCTTTCTAGCTCCTCGCTCATCATCAGCTGTTTTGGGGCCAGGCACTGTGCTGGGTGCAGGGCTCTTCAAAGAAGGATGGGATGGGGTCCCTCCCTTTAAAGAGCTCAGAGTCTGACACGGGAGTCAGACACACAAACAGACGGAGCTTAGATGAGAACCCAAGCTTTGTGGTCCAAGAGGGAGACTGAGTGATGAGGAGGAATTTGCCCATCCGCAAAAAGGGATGAAGGGGAGGGGTGCTGCAGGAAAACTCTGAGAAGAGCCAGACCAGGATGCCTCCAGTTTCCTTAGCACGGGTCTCCTTTCTTCTGCAAAACCCTAGTGAGCCTTCCCATTCCTATGCTCTGAACCACCCGTAGGAGAAGTGGCAGAGCAGATTTTCTGAGTGGACCTTTTCCCCGACCTGAGCTCAGCGGTATCCTGGAGTCTCAAAGGAAGTTTGATCCCCTTGACGTGCTATTCCCTCTAGTGGGGTCTGTGTTTTCCTCTGGTTTCTTCTTCCCCCTTAAATGAAAATCCTCGCCCCCTTGTTCTTGAAATCTCAGGTCACTCGGAGATGCGACTAGCAACGCACAGCATTTCAGCTGGCTGCCACGCTGCTGGCTGATGGCACGTGGATAGCGCCTCCCTCTGCCCTCAGAGAGAATGGCATGCAGGCAGCACACACGGAGTCCATTTGACTTGGAGACTTCTCAGGGAGCCAGGGAGCCTGGCAATCACCTGGCCAGGTAGGTCGATTGCTTCAAGAAAAACTCCCCGTTTTAACCCTGAGAGGCACGAATGGAGACCCTCGCTCTGCCCGGGCCTCCCCCTCAGCGATGCTGTCAGGCCTGAGACGTGGAGTGGCCCCCATCTCCGGGCGCATAGCAAACAGGGAGAGGTCAGAGGGTGAAAAGTGACCTCAGAGACTTCGGGGGACAATCTAGGAGCCACCGACCCCAGGAATGCTTTCCATTCCTCTTGCTGAGCCACAGGTAACTCCGTGTCCCTGTGACCCCTTCATCAAGAAGCTCACGGCACTGTCCCCTCTCAGACGAGCAAATGTGTGGCTTTGGTCTTGTCCGCTGGTGAGTCCTCCAGGGTCCAGCACCTGGTGCAAACACAGACATGGCCATCTCACCGCCGGTGTAAGCCCAACCAGAAAAGGAATCCAATCCTCTCCCGTTTCTGCCAGTCAATACGGCTATGGATTTCAGAGCCCGAGAGTTACCTTGGGAACCACTGTGTGTCCTAAACAACCACGTGCCCTCACATCAGACCTTTTCGTCCCACTCCCACCGTCCCGACCTGGGCCCGCGCTGCCTCACTGCGGGGCTGGGTTTCTGAACCACCTCCCAAGGGTCCTTCTGCCTCCGCCCTCTCCACTCCCACCCTCACAGCCTCCCCAGGAGCAGAAGGCCACCGGCCTCCTCTTATGGAAATACTGTGCTCCTCCTGTCACGTGACTCCCCTCTTCCACAGTGCATGACAGCTCTCTGTTCTCAGAAACGTGCCCAGCCTCTCCCAGTGGTATTCCGGGCCCGCACAGTCTGCTTCCAGCTGCAGGTGTCTGCCCCGGGTCCGAGACCCTGCATTCCCCAGACTTCTCCCTGTCACTCCTTCCCCCTGGAGTCCCTGCTCGGGAGGTGACCAGGGCCCGTTACTTTATGGAAATCCAGTGGACGAGAGGGAAAACTCAGTGGGGACAGCAGGAAGGACACGCAGGCGACCGCCATCCTTCAGGGCCTCTCTGCTCACCGTGTCTGTTCGGGTAACTCCCAGGCGGTGTGTTTCAAGTCCAAGCCCTCTTTCCCTTGTTCATGGGAGCACAGTGTTTGGTGAGCTCTTTATCAAGGGCTGACAGGTGGGTGGCAGCCCGAGGGGGCACACGTCCCTCAGTGCGGCAGGGACCGCCCCGCCTGGGAAGACCGCGCCCACCGCTTGTCATTTCCTGACAGCCCCCCTACCCTTGCACCCAGCCTGCTCCCAATGGGAAAACTCGAACTCCTGTGACCTTCAACAGCCTCATGAAAGACGCCTGCCTGGCCAAGGCCAGCTCCTCGAGGCTCAGACTCCATGGGGCTCTGAGGCTTTGTCAGAGCCAAGCTGTAACGTCCGGGCCCGCAGCATCCTGGGCAGAGCGTGAGACCAGAGCCCTGGGGTGGCACCGCCCTCTTGCTGTCTAGGCCAGTGGAGAGGGGCTGCAGATGGCAGGGGAGGCACCCTCTCTGGCACTCCCATGGGGGGACCTGATGGTGCCACTTCCATGGATGAAATTGTACAGAAAGCATTTTTTCAAATTAGGCTGTTCATTGGGGTGATTTGTGGGGACTGGTGGACATAATGGGAGTCAAGCAGCTCCCTGTACTGGGCACTGACACTGACCTTGCAATGCCCTTCCCCAGCTCTGCCCTGCCCCACAGGGCCAACCCCTGACAGTGGCCTTCCCCCGGCTCCCATGTCCCGGGAATGGGAGGAGCTGGCCGGAGACTGGAGGCCATGAGGACTGGGAGGCCAAGTGCTTCTCCTTGGTTGCCATTGTGAGCAGCATCTCAAGGACAGTCTGCATCTCTTGCCACTCCAGCCTCCGAGGGGCACCCCTACCCTGGTTCCAGTTCCCACAGGCTGGCCTTGCCCCAGGACAAGCAAATACCACCCACTCCCTCCAACCGTCTGCAGTCCTGACACTCCTCTTCGGGCTCTCTCCACTGAACTCCGGGGCATGGATGCGTTATCCGGACTGGACTTCTCCCCTAAGCTGTGCCTGACCCAGCCACTGGGCAGACACGGGCCCAAGGACAGCCGCCCAGTGAGAACAGGGTAGTCAGTGTGTTTCGGCCTGGTCTCACGCCTCTGGAAGAGAGGCGAGTGGGCCACAGACATGAGGGGTTGTGGGACCTGTGGTGGTGGCATTGCGCTGAGGTGGGGGTGTTCGGGGTGCTTCCCGCTCGGGCAGTGTGTTTCTGAGGCTGATGCCGGAATGAGTTTGTGCTTCTGGAGTCCTTGCTGACCAGCGCTGGGGCAGAGGCTGGGCTGTGGGGTGGGGAATGCGGGCCTGGGATGCGCTCTGTTGTGCCCCTCAAGGGAGCAACAGCACCTCCTCCTCCTCCTTCCCCTCAGACCCCCACCCCCACCCAGGGCGCGCACAACCTGGGAAGATGAGCCTGAGCCCTGCAGCGTGCTGACAACAAGCCATCAAAAGGCAGGGAGGGGACGTGAGCTGCAGCTGGGAGGTCATGGACGTGGGGTCACAGCCCGCAGGGGTAGACACGATAGAAACTGGTTGTACCAGCCAAGATGGACTGGAAGGCCAGGTCTGCCAGAGACGTGCATGGACTCCGGCTGTCACCATAAAGCTCTGAGGGATGAAGATGGACTTTGAAAGCTGATAAAAGCCCCTTGGAGGAATGGCCTGGTACCGTGGTTCACAGCAGTCTTTCCAGCTAAAGGACACAAATTGTTACAGCAGCTCACACTTACACAAGCTCAGTGGCTGACACCGTGTGAGTCACGCAGAATCCTCCTGAGCACCTGACGACATCACCGGAGACTCCCGGCTGCAGACCGGAGGCATCCGTCAGGTGGTCGCCGCCTGCCTTCATCCCCAGCAGAAGAAACCCTGCGCCTCACAGCTGGAAACCTAGCGCGCTGTGATGGGTGACCTTTGCTTTCCTCTCCTGTTTCCGTAGGCAGAGCCCTGGTTGAATGCCAATCGCTTGCACACTGGGCGGAGGCCTCGCGAGACCACGTGCGGCGCTGCTTCCTGAGATGGGACTCGGCACATTGGACGGAACTGACTTCTTCTCAGGGCCGAATGACTGAGTCAGTGAAATGGGGGGCACTCTGCCAACTTCGCTTCTAGGATGTGAAGCTTTATTATCGCGTTTTGCCGTGTATAATGCGCACCCACGTTTGGGTGGGCATTATACATGGGGTTATTCTACCTGTGTGATAATAATCCCATGTATGTAATAATAATAATACATGGGTAGAATAATCCCATGGTGTGTAATCATTGTACCCATGTGTAATGCGCACCTGTGTTTATGTGGCGCATTTATGACATCCCAGGAGCACAGAGCTCTACAATGCGTGGGAGTTCCGTGAGACCCAGAGCGAGTCCGGGGTGCATGAGCCTCATGTGTGACTAGGTCATCAGGGGCGCTGCCGGCCCGACAGGCCACACTTCCCCATCGAACCAGAGCTTGCTTTCCATCCCGAAAGGCAGCAATGGTGTTCTAAGAAACCCACGGGACCAAGGAATCCAGTCTCATCTTTTCTTATTTGTCTTATTTCCCTGCATTAGTCCACCCACAGGAGACACCTGTCAAAGCCAGATCTGTGTCCTGTGAACAGGATGAAGTCAGGCGCACCTGGATCTAAATTCTGACTTACTAGCTGTGGTGTGGGGCCAGTCAATAAAAAAATAAAATCTCTCTGTGCCTCAGTTTCTCCATGTACAAAAACAGAAGATCCCTACCTCACAGGGCTGTCGTGACGGCTATAAGAAGTAGCATACACAAAGCAGCTAGCGTGTGCATGGTGTGTCCTAGGACTAGATAAAAGCCGCCCCCACACCTTCCTCCCCGGGCTGGGGTTGCGCATCAGGCCTGGCCCCCGCTTCATTCTCTGCAGGCTGGCGGGTGACCAGTGCTTGCGGAGTGAGTTCACTACTCTCGGGTCGCTGTTCCCTCCACGTTCCCAGCTGTAATCTCCTTTCAAAAGTATCATCACTCAGCCTCGTGTTACTACTCAATGTAACCCCCCAATGAAGTCACTGACGCTGTTTCTTGTCTCAGGAATGAGGCACGCTCAATAACAACAACAGAGAGATAAGCAAAGAGAATGGAAACCCGCAGGATAACTCCGCCCACCCAGACGCGAGGGGGGGGGGCAAGTTAGCCCCTCCCACTAGCTTTTCCATTCAAGGGCAACCGCTGCGTTGCACAGTCCATCTTCATGCTGTCTTTTTCTTTCAAGTGAATAATCTATTTTTTATTTTTTATTTTCATTTTTGCCTACTAGATTTATTTTATTTTTATTTTTATGTTATTTTTATTTTTATTTTTATCACACTATTTGATTGTATTTATTTATTTTTTATTTTTTTAAAGATTTTATTTATTTATTTTTAGGGAGGGAAGGAAGGGAGAGAGAGAGAGAGGGAGAGAGAGAGAGAGAGAGAGAGAAACATCAATGTGCGGTTGCTGGGGGTTATGGCCTGCAACCCAGGAATGTACCCTGGCTGGGAATCGAACTGGGACACTTGATTGTATTTATTTTTATCGAATCTTTATTGTATTTTATTCCATTACCCACGTAGCCCCCTTATACCCCCTCCTCCCAGCGATCACCACACTGTTGTCCATGCCCACAAGCCCTTTTTCCTTTTCTGCTTATTCATTTATTTACCTTTACAATCCACTTAGGAGGCTATTAGTCTTAAAAAAAAATTGCCGGGTGGAGGAGCAAAAGGAAATCCAGAGAGGTGAAGTCAATTCTCTGGATGAGATTTTAGGATGTCGGGAGGATGGGGCAGAGCTGAGCCGGCGTCTGGAGCTCTGCCAGACGGGACTGTTCCTGGGAGAGAAAGACAGCTGTGCCGTCAACTCCCCTGCGCTCCGAGCAGACCCGAAGCGTCGTGGTCGAGCCCCTCATGCCCCACGCGCCGCCGGGAGGGGGCCCACCCGAATCACAGCTCTTATCAGACGCTGCTAGCTGGAGCTTTAATAAGCAGCAGCAATCTGTTATTTTCCTCTTGTTTGCCATGCAAGTTGCTCCTTTAATTCCCATCAAGGAGGGAGAAGGAGATGAATATTAAAAGCGCACATCCAGGGACCGCGGGAGACAGGGAGCCCTTCTGTGTGCAGCGGCAGAGGCGGAGTCTGCTCTGGTCTCCGACAAGCCTGCCCTTGGGGACTGTGGCTCACTTGGCTGCTCTGCTGTTGGGACCGGGGCATTCTGGAATTGTCTGGACCGTGGGCTTGGATCACTCTAGAATGACAGCAGGCAGACACTGTATGAGTGAGGCCGGGAGAGAGTTGTTTGCTCTGGAGCAGAGAGTGAGGCAAGATGAACAGGAAATCTCGGCAAAGAGAACATGAAGCCCTGGCTTGTGTGGTTGAGTTGGTTGGAGTGTTGTCCTGTACACCAAAAAGCTGTGGGTTCAATTCCCCGTCAGAGCACATACCTAGGTTGTGGGTTTGATCCCCAAAGTGTGGGAGGCAACTGATTAATGTTTCTCTCTCACATTGATCTCTCTCTCTCTCCCTCTCTCTCCCTTCCTTTCACTAAAAACAATGAAAAATTGTCCTCTGGTGAAGTTTAAAAAGAAGCATTAAGTCCTATTGCTCTGGGATAGATTGGGGTGTAGGGAATATGCACGAAAAAGATGTCAATGTCAAGAGTACCAGCATTTTCTCTTGTGTCTACTCAGTAGTGAGGTTCACATCTGCCAAGTTAACTTCCTAAACTGGTGGAAATCCGCAACACAGGCCAGCAAATGTGTGACACATGTCACAGCTGGTTCAGATGACCCAGTAAGGGACTTTTCTGCTCTGTGAATCTGAGAACTGGAAAGCATAATAGAAGCTTAATGAGGGAGCACAAAAGGTTGATCTCATCCCCGGGTTCTACAAAGAATTTTCCCCATCAGAGATGCACAGAGCTTGTTTTCATTGATTCAGTCAAGGTCACTTCTTCTGGAGACCTTGGGTTGCTGGCTGATTGCACTGGATAAAGGCTAGGATTGGTTGACTGGTTGTTAGAAATAATAATTCTTTTTTCTTAAAGATTTTATTTATTTATTTTTTAGAGAGAGGAGAAGGAAGGGAGAAAGAGAGGGAGAGAAACATCAATGTGTGGTTGCCTCTTGCATGCCCCTTACTGGGGACCTGGCCTGCAATCCAGGCATGTGCTCTCACTAGGAATTGAACCGGCAACCCTTTGGTTCGCAGACCCACATGCAAATCTAGTGAGCTACACCAGCCAGGTAAAAGTAATAATTCTTTACCAGGCTCAAAGTTACATAGGTTTGGCATCTTCAAGGTTCAGTACAATACATGGAATGTGATAAATGCTTAACAACCTTTGTTTAATGCCTGAATAAATGTTCTTTGCTCATTATTCAAAAAACCTGTGCCATTTCAACCCAGCGAACATTTACCGAGCACCTGCTGTATAAGAGGACCCTGCAAAGCCCTAGGTAAGCACACGTCTTCCTATTGTAGCAGGTACTGCTAGTACCTGTGTCCACGCCTCAACAGTCTTGCTTCAGGAATAAGCCACGGGCTCCTTACTGAAAGCAACTGTGATGCCCTTCACCTGAGGGCTTTCTCTGGTCCCTGGAGTGAGCTCAGTCTGTGCTTGGTGTGGGCTCGAAGGGAGGTGAGCCAGTGCTCCTGGGACTGGTCCTCAACTAATGACAGATGACAGTCGGGCATTCCTCCCCCCTCAGGTGGAATGACTCCACAAAGTCTCCCAGGCATTCCCCATGGCAGTGAACCCCAGTTGGACACAGCTTCCTGGTAAACAGCAAACCTTCTGTTGACTTCCGGTTCTCCTCTGTTTTCGTGCCCATGCAGGCACTTCCTGGGATCACCTACCAAAGACACCACCTGAGTCAAACCTTTGTTTCCTGAACTGCTTCTAAGGGAACCTCTCTTAAAAGACATGATCTGTAATAAGTACATTTGAATAGCTCTGCCAGGATGGGGAGAAAGTTTGCACCACTGAGTGGTTGGAGCAGAGGCTGGTGAAGGAAGGTGAAGGGTTGGTACTCTCTTGTGGCCACAGCTGAATCCCTCCTGAGAGGGGCTATTAGAGGACAAGACCCCTGTAGGTCATATTGTAGTGGATTGTAGTACCCCCCACTCCCTGCAAAACCTATGTCCACCAGAACCTCAATATTCCCTTGTTTGGAAATAGGGTCTTTGCAGATATAACTAGATGGAGTCATAGGACCTTGGGGTGGGCCATGAATCTGATGACTGGTGATTTTATAAGAAGCAGAAAGGACACATGGAGATACACACAGGAAAGGAGGCCGTGCGATGATGGAATCAGAGATTTGGAGCAATATCTATAAGCCAAAGCAAACCAAGGATTGCTGGAAGCTGCCAGGAGCCAGGGAGAAGCAAGGAAGGATCCTTCCCTGGAGCCTTCAGAGGGCGCAGGGTCCTGCTGGCCGCCTGGTGACTGACATCCTGCCTCCAGGCCTGGGACAGGATACATGTCAGTTGTATTAAGCCACCTAATCTGTGGCACGTTGTTACAGCAGCCCTACAAACTAATTCAGACATGAAAGCAAAATCAATTTCTTAAAATGTGGAATATATGAAGTGCTATGTATACCTTTTTTGGCTGTTTTTCTTTCAACTCCCTACTTCTCTAGCCTGCCCATGGTGTTCATGAGTTGGGTAGGGAGCCCTGAAAAGAGTATCGCAGCCTCCTCTCCTTCTGCCTCGCTCAGGGCTGCTGCGGGCTGAGCCGGCAGAGGCCAGTCATCCGAGTGTGGGGCTGAGGGGGGTGGGGGAGGGCACTGAAGGCCCTGAGAAGTGTCAGCCCGATGTCTACTCAGTGGGCACAGAGTTTTCTGTCTCATGAGATCTGAAAAATGGTTACAAGGTAACTTCAAAGACACTGGTTAGAATATTAGATGAGAAAGACAATGAAAGAGGTTAAGAGAGGAAAATGGTGAGTAGGAAGGAATGGGAAGGGAGGCTGCCTGGGTTCCCCAGTCTTCCTCCAGGGCCATCTCACCATTCTCCCTGTTTACCTACAGCCCCCAGTGAGGCCATAAGATGTTGCCCCTGATTTGGGGCATCTGGTCTACCCTCCTTTGGTCTCAGGTCATACACCTGCCTGTTGGGTATGATTTGGTGGTAGAATTCTCTCTGCCTTCAAATGCTCTCCCTACTTATTATTGCCCTACCTTATTTTTTAAAAATAACTGGCCAACCTTTTATTTCCACCGAACCACAAAACAAAAAACACAAGTAGTTCACATGCAAGTGACTCTGGGGGGCAATAACACATCCGCTTACATCTCAACTCAAAGGTGAGCGACTACCATCCAAACACATTTTGCTGGGGAAGGGAATGGGGGCAGACAAAGCCTCAGACCGCTCTTACTCTTAGTGTGATGGGCCTGAGAGCTGCCCCTGCAACCCAAGCAATCCCACTGATGTCCTCTCATCCCAGAGCCTCCTTCCTGGACGAGCTGTCTGCACCCCTCGGGTGCTGCACTCAGTCCAGAGCAGGATTAATGCCTCAGCTAATAATAACAACACATACTCATTGCTGGCCTGTGTCGCCTTAGGGGTATGACCTCAGCTAACCCTCAAGGCAGTCTACCAGGCAGAGAATCCACTTCACAGATACAAAAGGGAAGCTTACGTCACCCAATTCATAGGTGGCACAGGCGGGATGTGGTCCACATCTCACTTCAGAGCCTGAGCCCTTGTAAGACGTAACGTCAGGAAGTGCTCCCGATCTTCCTCTTGTCATTCTCCAGGCTCCTCCTCCCTCTCTGCTCTTCTTTCCAGCTCGACCCGTAAATGTAGAGTAAGAGGTGCTGTTGCTTCCTTTACCCGGGGTCTTCGAGTAATAGCTTGTACAGGCTAAAGACAGAGGCGGGGGTGGGGAGAGATGGTTAATTTTGCTTCTCTCTCTTTCTGCACCCTGAACAGTTCCTTCCAAGCATTCTATTCAGTGGCTTTGTCACCCCCTAGAGTGAGACTCTTCTCGGCATCTCTCCAGCCTCTCTGGCAGTTTCTACTTCTGTGCCCCAAACAGCCTTTCTCTGAAGGGAAATGGAGAGAAAGCCTCAAAATAGTTCTTCTGTGGTCTTTACAAGACGCGTCTGAGGGCTGTTAAGTGGAGAGTTATGACTCCCAGCAAGAGCTTGACCTTCTTTCCCTGTACTTTCCTCCCAAGGCAGATGCATCCCAGACATCAGACTAGCAGTTAGCTGGGCTCTGGCTCATGAGCTCCACTGGGGCTGGGAAGGCTATTCTTAAACATGAGCAGTGCCCTCCACATCCTGTGCCCGCTCCCTTCTCTGCCTTGTTCTCTTCCGGGAGCATTGCTGCTGGGCGTGACTGGTGGGGTGGGGAGGGGCAGGGCTGGGTCGTTGGTCCCTGGATTGTCCAGGGTCAGGACTGGTCTGACCATGCTCAGAGGCACAGGAAGAACCAGAGGCACTGAGAGAAGTGGGGCTCAGGTAAAGGGGTGACGGGGGTGGGGGCTGTGGCTGGGGAATAGTGGGCCTGAAGATTGCTCCCGTGGGAAGCCACCACCCAGCAGGAAAAGGGGCAGCAGTTCTGAAATCAAGGCTAGCTTCAGAGGCTGGGGCCACAGCCACGTTCTTCCTTCCTGTGGGGCTGCCTGGAGCTCCGCGACGTAAATCAGGACAAGGATGCCCAGCGGTCAGGACAGGATTGGCTCTCGGCCCGAGCTCATGCTCTCTCTCTCTCTCTGTCCAGGAAGTAGGCCAGAGTCTGAGCATCTGAGGAATCCCTCTCTTAACAACCGCCCCCCCCTGCAGCTTCTGTTTTGTTTTTTCAATTTGAAGATGATAGTTTTGGGAGAAGAAAACCTGCCTCGGAGAAAGACTGTTTCTGTGAATCATGATCGCTCTTAAAGGTCGGCCTAATTCTGCAGCTTTTGGTCAGTCCCCTCCTGCACCTCCTACCAGTGAATGTTTCTTCCTATCCAGCTCCAGAGAGCCACCAGCCCCCTAAACTCTCTAAACATCCTTCTCAGGCTCAGCACCTCTTAAGGATGACGTGGAATCAGAGCAGTGGCCCAGTGACCTCCAGGGGGGTGCTGTATCTTTCCAGACCTCAAGCTGCCTGGGAACCCCCGGGGGCTGGGAGTGGCGTCTGAGCTTTTGCACTTCTCATAAACACCTAAGCCGGGGGGTAAGTGAGCTTTCTCTGTGAAGGGCCAAAGAGCAAACATTTTCAGCTTTGCTGGCCATGTGGTCTCTGTCATCTCTATCCAGCCTGGCTGTGGCAGCGAGCGCAGAAGGAGCCCCAGCCGGTACTAAACGGATGGCTGTGGCCATGTGCCAATAAAATATTGACACAAACGGGCAGGCTGTTCCAACCCTGTCCTGGGGGATGTGGATGTTGCTGGCCCGTGGACCACACTTGGGGTGGTGGGGCCTGAGAAGATTCAGCCGGCTGAAGAGGACCCTGGAAGAGCCACCTCCCTGGGTCCTGCAGCCGTCTACCTGCAGAGGGGAGGACCCCCACCCCGGGTCCTGGGGAACTGGTGTTACTAATTTCTACCACAGAGGGCCTGCAGGAGAGACATACTGAAGATGGAGAGTTTGACCTACGACTTTCTGGTAGCATTTGTATATTCTGTTCAGTTGAGGGGAAGCTCTTCCTTGTGGCTAGCTTATTATGATAAATGACCCAAAGTATCCTGATCCACTTTCACGAATTTCTTTTTCTCGTTTGTCCATCAGTACTGGGAAGAGAGGGAAGACTGTGAAGATCCCAGTGTCTCTGGGGTCTGAAACCCCAACTATGACTGTCCCCTGAGCTCAGACAGCAGTCCGAGTCTCCAGTGGACTTCAGGACTGTCCTGGCCCTAAGCCTGCTGGTCATAAATTGACCAAAGTGGAGAGAAATTAATCCATGACTCTTTGTTCTTTCTAGGAGAAAGCAGACTCAGTTCAAGAAAATGGGGCATTAATGCTGTCATTTAATGTCATTGATCGATTCAGCACTATGATTTAAGAATTCAGGTTTGCCCTGGCCAGGTTGCTCAGTGGCTCAGTGGGTTGGAACGTCGTCCATGCACCAAAATGTTGTGGTACAACATTTGTGCCCCCCAGCTGGAGCACATACAGGAGGCAAATGATCTGTGTTTCTCTCACATTGATTCTCTCTCTCTCTCTCTCTCCATACAGATACATCTCCCCCTCCTCTCTCTCTAAAATCATATCCTTGGATAAGGATTTAAATAAATAAACAAGCGAATTCATGTTTTAGAGACAGACCTAAGTTTCACTAAGCCTCATACTAGCTGTGTGGGCAACTTATTTAAACCAATTCTTTCTTTTTTCTGACTACAAAAGTAGCACCCATTAATTTTTTTAATTATGGAAATATTTAACATGAAGAATAAAAATTTCATTACCTAAAATTTCCATCACTCCAGGATAACCACTGTTGAAGCCTTGATATACAGTCTTTCATTATTTTTTAAGGAATATTATAATATAAAAAACACTTTTCTCAAATGATTGTATCTTGTTATTAGTCAATGTTTTATTTGCCATCACATCCTGCACATTATTCTATGCCAGTATGTAAAGATATCCCTTTCTTTTGACTGGCGCACAGTGTACTGCTGGGATATAATTCAATCAATTAAGACCATTTGTTTAATAACCTCATGAGGTCTCAATTCCTCATAGGTTCATTAAGGATAATAATGTACTGATGTCACAGAGTTGTGAGGATTAAGACTTTTTATTTAGAAAGGATTGAATACAGTGCCCATGATATTTAAAAAAACTCGAAGAATGATGACAACAGATCATGTGTGTCTCGTTTCTGCATCCCAAGGACTTGTAAGTTGCACGTAACACCGACTCTTAGAGATGAGGATACGAATGGAGCACAAGCAGAGAAGGAGTAGATACCCGGAAATGCTGACGTCACTGTCAAGTGGACTCGCATCCTGAGTTTCCACAGGTTAACTCTACTTACTGAATCCAGCCGATGGACATGATTGAAAGATAAAAATCACTTTGGGCCCGAATTATATCCCTTGGCACAAACCCAACAGCTGTTTGCCTACATTTCTTCTGACTGAGGCCTATTGGCTATAGCCTGAGACCTGAAAGGAATGGATTCTTATTTTGTGTGGTCCCAGCTCATTGCCACCACAACCTGGGCTCTCTACACAGTAATTGACTGTGTGTACTCTGAAACAGGAAGTGAACGTGACTGTGTAAAAGGGAAGTTGAGTTAGAAAGGTGTCTGCTGTGACAGTGTAATTTCATGCCACATTTGTGCAGAAAACTGAGACTGCTTGGGTCTGGGATAGAGAACAGAGGGGACATGTGACCATCCTTACACCCCTGAATCATCCGAAGGCCTCCTGTGTAGCCCAAGATTAGGAGTCTGACTCTTTGGGGCAGAATTTGGGAGATTTAGGTCTAGTATAAGAAACAGCTCTTTCACAATGGAGCTGATCACAGAAGAAATAGACCACCCAACAAGTTCCCTGCTTGGGGCTGTGTAGGCAGAACTGGGGAGTCCATGGGTTGTGGCTGCCATGGGGAGACTTAATCCACAGGTAGGAGGTTGGTACAGATGGTCTCTGAGCCACCCTGGGATCTTGATATTCTGCAACATTATAGTTGGCCCCAAGCAGCAGAAATTGCATGTTGATACGCAGTGACAAAAATGCATAGAAGAAACAGAACTTTGAAAGTCATTGTTTAGCCAACTACTTAAAAGTATTTTGGTCATTTGTATATGAATACAAAAGATGGGGAGAACTGACGTATGTTATGGGTTGAATTGGGTCCCCCTATCAAAAATATGCCGGAGTCCTGACGCCCAGGACCTCAGAATGTGACCTTAGTTAAAAATGGTGTCACTGTAGAGGTAACCGAGTTAAAAGGAGGTCACGAGAGTGAGCCTTAATCCACTAGGACTGTTTTCTTATACAAGGAGGAAATGTGGACACAGGGAGGAAAGCTGATGTGAAGATGCAGGGAGGACCCCACGTAT
Organism: Phyllostomus discolor; assembly: GCF_004126475.2. NCBI lineage: Eukaryota > Metazoa > Chordata > Mammalia > Chiroptera > Phyllostomidae > Phyllostomus > Phyllostomus discolor. Next base: position 36,851,242 of record NC_040916.2, read on the forward strand.
GGACAGACAGGTGGAGTGATGCACCTACAAGCCAAGGAACCTCTGAGGCTACGGGAAGCGAGGGTAGAGACCTGGAACAGAGCCTCTCCTTGAACTCTCAGAGGGGCCTGGCCCTGTCAACACCTGGCATTTGCACTTCTGGCCTCCAGAACTGAGACAACACATTTTTATTGGTCTAAACCACCCGGTTTGTGGCATGTTGTTATGGCAGCCATAGAAAGGTAATATCATATAGTCTTACATAAGCAGCATTGGGCTGGGTGTTGTAGCGAAGAGAAAAAATACATGTACATGATACACATGTAGAGAAAAAGATTAAACCAGCTCCCGGCAGTGTGGGATCGGTAAAACATTAGGAGGTAAGACAATTAGCAATAAGATGTCAACTTGACCATAATTAAGTGACAAGATGTACAGATAAATAAGCTTATGCATAATTTAAAAAGGGAAGCCAAACCACAACAAACACATTAAGTATTTAGTCCCTCGAGGGTTCTTTAGCCTTTAATTAGCTTGTTGCTACAATTCCCAATCGCTCTTTGGCGTGCAGAGTGCAGATCTGGCTTTGAGATCAGAGGAAAGAGGTCAGAGCTGCTGCCATTAAAACACCCCCACAGGCGGTGGAATCGGTTGGAGGAACCCTGTCCTGTTTTTGTCTGGGTTTGGGAGCACAGGCAGGATGTGGGCTGGGTTTCAGCCTCACCTACTTTGTTCTCAAGTTCACGTGCCCTCCAGGAAGCACCAGAATAGCTCTGCTGAAGTTCAAGCTCCTTTCACACCTCCCACAGTCAGGGAAGGTGTTGGAGTGCTGGGTTCTGTGTGGTACATAGCATGGGGAGAGGACAAGGAGTTTTTTGGAAGAGGAAGAAAGAACGGTAGATCTTTCTTCCCTTCTCCCAGTTGATCCCAAGGCTTATTACCTCTTATGCACTTAAAATTCTTGCATCCTGGAGAAACAAGAAGCCCTGGCTTTCTAGGAGAACTCTTTGCAAAGGGAAAATTGGGGCTGATTAGAAGGTTGGGGTTTTGATGGCATATGTGCAGGGACTCAGGACTAGGTCAATTCTCACCTCTTCTTTCCCCCGTGTAGTACAGAGGGAGAAGGATTCAAGGAATAGTCGCCTATGGAATACGAAGTGTCCTAATTCAATTCCACAATTACTGTCAAGCATGTGCTCTGGATAAGGCATTATTCCAGAATTCGAAAAAATGGGTGAATAGTCTCTGCCAACAAGGAAACGATGATTTGATGTCACACACTACAGGCGGAATGAAGCTATACTAGGGTAGCAGTGTCCTCAGTCCTGGCTGTTCATCAGGATCACCTGGAAAGCTTCAGCCCTATACTGACTCCACCACCAGAAGCACAGGTTTCAGTGGTCTGGAGTGAGGTCTGTTCAGGTCCTGGCATTTTTATTACTTTGTGGGCTTCTATTGGGGCATCACAGTTGAGAATCACAATGTGAGGGGAGCAGAGAGGAGCAGGGAGTTTGGGGCCACAGGGCGCAGCAGGGAAAGCTCAAGGCTTCATTCAATGAGCTTTGAAGAATGTTTTTATTCTCATAGGTGGAGCTGGGATGGAGAATCTTCCCCAGGTGTGAGAATATCAACAGGACATGGGAGGCGAGAAAACATGAGACACGGTCAGAGGATACCTGGCCTGGCTTGTGCCATTCCCAGAGCACCTGGGCCGTACTGGGAGACCAGCCAGAGAGACAGAGTGGGGACCGCTTTGCCACATAGAAAGCACTGGCTCAGTCAGAACCAGGATGCGAATCTCCCGCCTCCCAGATGCAACCAGGAAGCAGGCCTGAGAGCTCGGAACAGCAGTCCCGGGACGGGAAGAGGAAGCCAAGCCAGAGGCTCTCCTCTGTCTGGCCAGACCCCGGGGACTCAGGGCAGGAATAGGCCGAGAGCCAGAGAAAGCGTGTCTGTTGTACTTGTTTGAAGGGTATGAAGCTCTGGTTCCCCTGGGAATCCAGTGATTGGGGATGGTTGGCTTTCTGTGAACCACAATCGTATATATAATAAAATGGAGACCAGACGTTAATTAACTTTTTTCCAGGTCCCATGGGTGGGAATTTTACTTGATTTCAAAGTCACTGCCTGTTCCATTTATTTAGATTCCCCCTTGCCTTGTACTCTTATTCTGGGTCCTCCAGAGAACCTGTGCATAACTGTATTTTACATCTTTTTTTTAATACTTGCATTCTTATGGCTCTGTTTACCTTGAAGGTGAGATACATAGCCCAACTATTCACTTATGTAACAGTCACTTACATGACTCCCATGCACCAGGTACTTCAGCCAAAGAGTAAAAGGATTTAGGCTGTGTCCTCAGGAAGCTCATGGTCTATCACATGACCTCTCATGGAAGAGTGCTCACCGAGTCTGTCCTCTCCCATCTGCTCTGCTGACCTTACTGACTAATCCTTACCTAGTCAGTCCAGATACAGGCCAGGTATCTAATCTGCCCTCTGGCCTCGGGAGCAAATGAAGTTGTACTGTGTGGACAGGATTCATCTGGTTTAGCCCCTGGCAATGTGATTCATCAAGCAGAACAGAAAATAATAAACCGTGGCATGGAAAGGCCGTTTTTGAGGCAGGAGTTTCAACAGTAGGCATAGGGCCAGGCAGCCAGGCTGTGTATGAGCAAGACCGTGTTTGCTAAAGCTGGAAATGGCCACTAAGCACATCGCGCCTACATCTCAGGGTCCAGGTCGGTAAGGCTAAACAAGATAAAAATTATCCAGTGCTTTGGGTTCATGACTATTCAGCTTAGTGAGGAAAAAACACCAATACGATAAATGTTATTTTTCTAGATTTTATTTATTTTTTAGAGAGAGGGGAAGGGAGGGAGAAAGGGAGGGAGAGAAACACTGATGTGTGAGAGAAACATCAATTGGTTGCCTCTCACATGTCCCCAACTGGGGACCTGGCCCACAACCCAGGTATGTGCACTGACTGGGAATTGAACCAGCGACCTTTCTGTTTGCAGGTGGATGCTCAACCCACTGAGCCACAACAGCCAGGGCGATACAATACATTTTAAACTGACTGGTGCATTACTAAATTTACTGCCCAAATCATCAGCCTCTTGAAGCTGGAGGCGCTGGTGCCGTGCGCCTCTGTCCTTGGTGCTGAAATGAAGCTTATAAAGTTTAAGATCGAGGCCCTTGCCCTGTAGGGCCAGGGGCCCCTGAGATGTGGTGGTGGGTTGGGGCAGTGAAAGCAGTTGGTGTGATCAGTATTAAAACGCCCCAGATGTGTGCTTGACTGACACTGATGTCTGAGAGCAGCTTAGGAAGTCAGCTTTAGCTCTCGGGCTCCTTTATTCCCCTAGGATAGCGTTTGTGTAGCTCAAGAATGGCTCCTATTATGATACATATAGTGAAACTACAAACATCCAGCCTGACGCTAAGGCCATGCTCTCTCTTCCTTGTACCTTGCAGCTGCCATGCTGTTTTGACTGTGATTTGTACTCAAAGGAATCTGGCTGGCATGTTTACAGATCTTTTTATCACATAACAAGTCCTGTGCAGATTTGTTCATCTTATCCCAATATTTAGTATAATACTGGCACTGATGGGTGCTCACTGAATTCTTTGGGAAATAGAAATACACAGTTAACACTTGATTATCTGTTGAAAAGATCTAGAGAAAAGACCATTGTTAGGTAAGATTCCATTTTCCTCCACACTGTCTTCTCAGTAAGAAATGATTAACAATGATAAGCCACATCATAGCTTTACCAAATACTCATCTCCATCACTGCTCTATTGCCTGAACAGGGTCTTGGGTGCAGGGGGAAACCCAAGAAAGTTTGCCAATGTGTCTGAGATAATGATGTTAATATTTCAAGTTTGTGTTTTCCTTTAAACTCTAAATGTCATCATATCCAACTCCAGTTGGCCATAACAACATGCACAGAAGTAGACAGACTAAGCATTGGAATCCCTATAAGTACAATATAGAAGATGAGGCTTAGAAACCCATTAAATGCCTTGGCCAACAATGCAAGGTACGTTAGCCCTGGATGGTGTAGCTCAGTGGATTGAGCACTGGCCTGCAAACCAAAGGGTTGCCAGTTTGATTCCCAGTCAGAGCACATACTTGGGTTGTGGGCCAGGTTCCCAGTAGGAGGTGTGTAAGAGGTAACCACACATTGATATTTCCCTCCCTCTCTTTCTCCTTCCCTTTCCCTCTTTCTAAAAATAAATACATAAAAATTTAAAACAACAACAAAGAACAAGGTACATTAAAGCTGATCTAGAAAGCAAAGTTGAGGCCTCCTGAACTCTAACCCAGAGTTCCTTTCATTGCTTGGTAGAGGGCCAAAGCAAAACTAAGACAAAAGCCTCAGAATCTTAGCTGCCCCACTTCGCAACCTCACAGGACTAGTGGAGGTTTGGGGACTTCTGGGAGAGGTCTCTGGATAGAAACCATCCCCTCCCAGTTACAGAGATGCCCTTCATCTCATGGTGCGAACAAAAACAGCACATTTATCTGTGTGTGCCTTTCCTCTACTTGGCAGGTTTCATTTATTCTAGGCAAGTCTCTCCTTCTGCCTTAAAGCCAGAAGGCTTTATATATATTTTTTTGAGTTTTAGTTATTTGCCTTGGTCATTGTTAAATTCAGGCCAATTGTTGTGAACTCTTTCAATACTTGCCAAAACAATAAACAGCTGTAATCTACAGTGAGTACCTAACACGTTTACTCATTCGTTATTTAATGATACTTCTCCTTGTTAAATGGGCTTGATGTCTTGTGGGGAAGCTGGGAGGGAACCCAAAAATAATGAAGTCCTAAAGGGACTTCCAGTATGATTGGGAGACGTGCTACAAAGCTGTGAACTGTTGAGTAATAAGAAGAGCAATTTAAGACGAGAGTACAAGAGCTGTCACAAGGCAGCCTTGACTGATGGCCAAGTAAGTGGCGCAGACAATAGCGCTGTGGTCCTGAGATATTATCCACTGATTTCAGGAGATTAAATTGGACTGGGTATCGCTCAAGGGGTCAGCCTATTCAGAGAAGGCACCGATGAAAATTTCCACCCAAATGCAGTGAGAACATTCCCTGGGTAGGCAGGCTTTGAGGAAAGAGGGAGGGAGAGGGGAAATGCTTGTGTAGCTTGAATTCCATGAAATAAGAAGAAAAAATTCATGGTTATGAAACAGAAATAAACTATAGTTACAGTTTCTCCAGGACTAAGTAGGAAAAACCAGAGACATGGACATTTGTTTATGCCTTAAAAAATCTTTATTGAGTCTATTTTGTTCCCTTCTTCAGGGCAGGAATGCAGTGGCGACCCCAATAGCCACGGCCCCTGTTCTCCTGGAGAGACACACACACAGAGACTGCCCCGCTGTACTGAAGGTCAGCAAGGGTTTCCTAGAGAAAGTGACGTTTTTGTTGAGACCTGAAGTTCAGGCAGGAAACAGCTAATTAAGGGGGCTTAGGAGACCTGGCAAGATTGTTCCAACTAGAGAAAGCAGCCTGCATTGTGGCCCTACAGTGAAAGAACATGTGGTCTGTTTTGCAAAAGAGAAGTTTAGGTGGCTGGAGCCTAGGGTTTGAGGCGAAAAGTCATGAGTGCTGAGGCTGGAGAAGGAAGCAGGAGCCAGATTATGAAGGATCTTTGGCTCTGGAGGTAAAAGCAGGGCCTGGGGAGAAGAGGAGAAAAATATATCCCTGAAGAATTTTATTGGGGGAATGGCTTGAGCTTTGCCCTTAGGAAAGGTGTGTGTAGATGCTGTGTGAGGACTAGATTGCAAGGGGCCAGTAGCCAGTCTAGGAGGCCGTGACCGTCATCCAGGCAAGAGGGGACAGTGCTGAACTACAGCAGAAGCCCCGCAGATGCAGAGGAGTGGGCGGGCTTGTCAGACATTTAAGAGCCAGGTGTGCAAGACTGCTGATGGGTAGAAGGTGGAGGGTGAAAGCGGGGAGCGTGGAGCATGCTCTCACTGCACTGCAATCGCATTCTGCCTGCCACGGATTCACTGAATGGATCAATCTGGGCGTGGGCTCTCTAAGTGGTTCCTTTGGCTGAGTGATCTACATGCAGATGAGTACACACCTTTCCACCCCCAGTCCCCATCACTGTGCTCATCTCTGTATGCTACCTCTCCTTTCTCTCCTGAGACCTCACCTAAATCCCAGAAAAAACTCACTTGGGTGGGTGGGGGGGGTGGTGAAAGGCGGTGGAAGGAAGGATAACTAGAGGATTCAAGATGGTCATTTTATGCCACTTGCTTTCTCTTTCGTTCCCAAAGGGCACACTTTTTTCCTGCCTTTGGCCAGATCCACAGCGTGGATTCCCTTTCCTAACCTGTCTGCTCTGCTCGCTGCAACAAACCAATGCTACCCAGAGAAACCAACAGATAGTTCTCTGCTCTGTGGCTGGCAAGGAGGACCTGACCTTCATTACTCAATAGTGAAGAAAACAGCATCTCCTCCCTTTCTAAGTTGCATTCACCATCCTTTTTCTAACAGCTTGGAGGAGGGAAGTGTGGAAGGCTGGAGCTGGGGAATCCCCTCCCCCTACTCAGCTGAAAAATCTGTCAGAGGGAAAACAAATGTAGCAGAATTGTCAGCCCCAAGCTGATGGAGCTGTGTAGGTGAGAGAGGAGCCAGGTGCCTGACAGATGGCTCAGCTTCCAGGGGACAGAGAGGGCACCTGGACCCCAGCACAGGGTAGGGAAATGATGAAGGTAATTAGGCAATGCTCTGCTCAGGCTCAGGTGGAGACGGGCAGGGGGAATCTTTGGGGGGCATCTTTTTGGACAGCACCTTCAACTTACTGGTTATCTGAGGGAAGAGCCTGGTTTCTCTAACCTTTCCCCTCCTGCCTCAGACACCAGAAGAGGCGGCTTTGAGTCTGCAGCAGAACCAGCGGCCCTGCTGGAAGCTTCGGTTTTGTGTGTCTCTGACACCGACTGGCATCCATTCCAAGAGAGCCTCCCCCGCATGCCGGGGTGACAGAGGCCCTTGTTTCCAATGGCTTTTCAAAAACGTTCCTCAGAAGTTGGATCCTGCTTGGCAGGAGCCTCTTGCTGGCCGTGGTGGTGACAATAACAAGGACTCCCCCATTTAGGAGCTGTGTCATCCTGGGGCACTTCTCAGAGGAAAGCATCATTAGCTAGGCTGGAAATGGCTTTCAAAGTTTCCTTTGCTCAAGGGGAGGAGATCAGAGGACAGCGAGGGGGAGGGGGCAGGTGGCGGTGCTTGTGTCCAAGGGGAAGGCTCACACCATCCTCCTGTGGCTGCTGTGTCCCCAGCACTGTGCAGGGGTCAGGCACAGGTCCTCAGTATCTCCTGGGCCACTTCTCAGTATGTCACAGAAGTGATGGGACAAGAAGACCACGTTGTAGCAAGTGGGATTGAGAGAATAATAACAAAGATCATTCTGTCCTCCACTTTTGAGCCCTGGTGCGGGCTGGGGAATTTCTTGAGGTTTAATCTGTGGCTCCCAACTTTACCTCTTGTCTCAAAGCAGAGACTGAGCCCAGGTCCGTGGGAAGGAAACCCAGAAGGTGGGTGGAGGGAGTCTAGAGGCTCTCTGTGTACAGATTTCAAAACCTCCCTGGCTGGTGTGGCTCAGTGGATTGAGTGCCAACCTATGAACCAGAGGATCTCCAGTTCAATTCCCAGTCAAAGCACATGCCTGGGTTGCAGGCCAGGTCCCCATCTGGGGGTGTGTGAGAGGCAACCACTCGTTGATGTTTCTTTCCTTCTCTTTTTGTCTCCAGAAATAAACGATTTTTTAAAAAAAATTTCAAAACCCTAACACCATTCTTCTCCAACTTTGATTTATATCAGTCATTTGAAAGATTTATTTTTAAAAAGTAGATTTTCAGGGTCTCTGAATCAGAGTTGCTGGGTCAGGGACAGACCACCTGTCCTTTCAGCAAGCCCTTTGTGGGCATGAAATACCCACGGATGTCTGAGAATGTTGCATTTAAGCATCTAGGTTCTTGAGAATTCTGCATTCCCACAGCACAGGAGAGGCGGCAGAGCGTGGGTGTGTGAGCACGGAGGCTTGGAGGGCTCCACAGAGGTGTGTGGGTGGGGGAGCCGTGGGGCCAAAACAGGCGCAGCCAGACACTGCCTGCGCTGGAGGTGCAGGGGCAGCTGTTGGGCTGACTCAAGCAGCTGAGAGCCCAGGTCTGACTCTGAAATGCCCTCACCGCTTGGGAAAGCTCTCTGGAGAGCTGCTGGCTCCCCGAGCAGGAGATAATAATTGCATTGAAAATTCCGGAGAAGCAGAAGGCTTGTAGAACACATTGGAAATTTTAATCACTTTCTCAGAATGGCTGTGATTAACATTCTTTCTAGCCCTTCCTAGGTGTGTCCTAAGCTTCCCTCATTCCAGCTGACAGGTAATTAGTGCTCTGGCTGGGGCTGGAGGCACAGGCTGCCTGAGTGACATAGTTCCTGTGGGACGCTGCGAAGGCTGAAGCCTGCAAATGGGAGGGACTGATCCTGTCCCCATGGTCCACAGTCCTGTCACCCAGGACCACCCAGAGCCCCGAGCACCTGCCCTTCCTCCCATTACCCAGGGTGTTTTGGTACCTTCCCCCTTGTGAGCCCCTACTGTTTCCTCAAGGTTAAGCTCAAACGGAACTGCTCTGGAGTCCCCCCATGCTCCTGGCAGGATTGAACCCTCTGTGCCCACCTCTACCAAGGACACCTGAAAAAGGAGGCAAAAACCTCTGGCAGGTGGTAGCTGCTGGATAACTAGTCTGTCCCTTTATCTCATCATTTCTTTATTTGTGTGTCTGTCTGTGCTTCAGGATAAGACATGAGCTCATTCTTCTTGGTATTCTCAGTAACCATGCAAACCCTAGCCTAGTCAGTCCTGGGACAAGTTTGTTGAATGAAAACAGCACGTCTCAGTCTGAGACTGGAAGATGTGAAGGGGAGAGCAATGACTGGCCGTCCCAGAGTGCCTATTTATCTGAGAGTGCACCTAAGGACCCTCTGGAAGGAGGTGTTCTCATTGCAGTGCAGAAGCCACCAAGAAAAACCCTGGCCAACACAGCTTTTCCCAAAGTCACGCCATCCTGGTTGTAACCGTGGCCCATTACGTTGTATTTGTTTATAGTTCAGATGACTCGCCTCTTCACGCCTCAGTTTTTCCATCTGCAGTGTGGGCCGGGGCACATCATCAGTAAGGCTGCCTCACTCCTTCTCTGATACATCTTTAGAAGAAGACAGCTGTCACTGGGGGCGGGTGTGTATAGCTCTTTGGAAAACAGAGCCATTTGTTACATGTGGCAAGACGTGTGAAGGGCAGGGCTTGAGATGGAGAGAGAGAGAGTGAAAGAGAATCAGAATTGCCTGTTTCTTCCTCATCTTCCTCTGATACCACACTCTGAGTTGACTTCTCTACCCTGCAAGTAAAAGGAGAGAACTAGGAGAAGAGCCCCCACCTCACTACTAGCATGCGACCAACTGCCTTCTCATTAAAGTGGGACCTCAGACTGACTCCCTGCCTGGGAGCGTCTTAAAGATGCAGAATCTCAGGCCCCACCCCAGATCGACTGAATCAGCATTGGAATTTTAATAAGATTGACTCATCTGCATTAAAATGTGAGAAGCACAGGCATCAAGCAGTCTTAAAAACATTCGTGAAAGTAAAATGAGAAACAGGGAAGAATAGACGCAGAGGATGTTAAAAAATATTCTATCCATCAAGGCCTGGTGACAAGACAGAAATTTTCTCAGGAAAATAACCAGGAATCCACTGCAGTGAGGTGATGAGAAAGAGGGAGGAAGGCTTCTGTTTAGATGCAGGATTACTCAGAGTGTTGACAGATAAGAGGAAAACACCCATGGGTGGGCTCAGACCAATACAAGGCCCACACCCTAGCACAATGACAGTGCAGTCCAAACAGAGTGTGGAGGGGAGGGGACAGCCCTCCTAGTCCTGCATGGCAGACCTCCCATGGTGTCCCTCCCCAAATCTACCCAATCATTTACCTGCTGGAGCAAGACACCAGGGACCTTGCCCTGGGGGTGATGGTGTGTGTGTGTGTGTGGGGGGGGGGGTGTCAATGCATTCTAGTTTGTTTTACAATGAATCCCTCTGTTTTTATTTAGTTGGGGTTTTAGACTGAACCTTCCTTCTCCACCAAAGGTTGAGATGGCTGGGGAGTCTCCCCACAAAATGGGAAGCACACTTGTAGACGTGTGTGTGGTGTGCTTCTGTGTTTACATATGATCGTGCATGTCTACAGTTGAGCTATCCCTGATATACAATAAAATGCACTGGTCTTCAGTGTGTAGTTTCATGAGTTTGAACAACTGCACATGCACACACTATGTACAGACTAAACAAGATGCATGTTGCCATCACTCCAGACTTTCCATGTGCCTTTTCCAGTCAACCTCCCCCCACCTACCTCAAGGTTTCTGATTATGATTCCCTTGAATGAGTCAACCCATTCTTGGACTTCATAAATGGGATCCTCCAATATAATCGTGACAATGCACTCTAGTGTGTCTCTTCCAATCAACATCACGTTTCTGATGACTTCTGGCCAAGATGGAGGCATAGGTAGACACACTGTGCCTCCTCGCACAACAAAAAAGAGGACAGTAACACATTTAAAACCAAAAAATAACCAGAATGGACAGAAAATCAAACTGTATGGATGTCCAACAACCAAGGAGGTAAAGAAGAAACACTCACCCAGACCGGGAGGAGGGGTGGAGATAGGCAGCCTGGTGGAGAGGACTTGAGGCAAGGAGGTGGATTATGAACTGAGTGGTCCCACATTCATGTGCAGATAAATTGGGAGGAACAACTGGGGAGCAAGACAGACTGCACAACCCAGGGCCCCAGCATGGGGAAATAAAGCCTCAAACCTCTTGCTGAAAACACCTGTGGGGGTTGAGGTGGCAGTGGGAGAAACTCCCAGCCTCACAGGAGAGTTCGTTGGAGAGACCCATGGGGTTCTAGAACATACACAAGCCCACCCACCTGGGAATCAGCACCAGAAGGGCCCAATTTGATTGTGGGTAGTGGGGGAAGTGACTGAAAGCCGGCAGAGAGTGGAGCAAGCAGCACTGTTTCCTCTCTAACACCTCCCCCACATACAGTGTCACAAGGCAGCCGTGTGGGCTGCCCTGCCCTGGTGAACACCTAAGGCTCTGCCTCTTACTATGTAATGGATAAGCCAATATGAAAAAAAAAATGGCCCAAATGAAAGAACAATCAAAGCTCCAGAAAAAATACAACTAAGTGATGAAGCGATAGCCAATCTATCAGATGCAGAGTTCAAAACACTGGTAATCAGGATGCTCAGAGAATTGGTTGAATATGGTCACAAATTAGAGGGAAAAATTAAAGCTATGAAAAGTGAAATAAAGGAAAATGTATAGGGAACCAACAGTGATGGGAAGGAAACTGGGGCTCAAATCAATGGTTTGGAGCAGAAAGAAGAAAAACATTCAACCAGAACAGAATGAAGAAACAAGAATTTGAAAGTATGAGGAGAGGTTTAGGAACCTCCATGACTTCCTTAAACATTCCAACATCTGAATCATAGGGGTGCCAGAAGGAGGAGAGAAGAGCAAGAAGTTGAAGACTTACTTGAAAGAATAATGAAGAAGAATTTCCCAAATCTGGCAAAGGAAATAGACTTCCAGGAAGTCCAGGAAGCTCACAGAGTCCCAAAGAAGTTGGACCCAAGGAGAAGCACACCAAGGCACATCATAATTACATTAGCCAAGATTAAAGATAAGGAAAGAATCTTAAAAGCAGCAAGAGGAAAGGAGACAGTTGCCCACAAAGGAGTTCCCATAAAACTGTCAGCTGATTTCTCAAAAGAGACCTTGCAGGCAAGAAAGGTCTGCAAAGAAGTATTCCAAGTCATGAAAGGCAAGGACCTACAACCAATATTACTCTATCCAGCAAAGCTATCATTTAGAATGGAAGGGCAGATAAAGTGCTTCCCATATAAGGTCAAGTTAAAGGAATTCATCATCACCCAGCCCTTATTATACGAAATGTTAAAGCGACTTATCTAAGAAAAAGAAGATAAAAATATGAACAGTAAAATGACAACACACTCACAGTTATTAACAACCAAACCTTAAACAAAAATAAACTAAGCAAACAACTAGAACAGGAACAGAATCACAGAAATGGAGATCACATGGAGGGTTATCATCAGGGAGTGGGAGGAGGCAGAACGGAGGGAAAGGTACAGGGAATAAGAAGCATAGATGGTAGGTAGAAAATAGGGGGAGGTTAAGAATAGTAAAGGAAATGTAGAAGCCAAAGAACTTATATGTACGAACCATGAACATGAACTAAAGGGGGGTGGGATATGAGTGGGAGGGAGTATGCAGGGCGGAGGGGAATAAAGTGGGGGGGGGGCGGAATGGGACAACTGTAAGAGCATAATCAATAACATATATTCAAAAAAAGTCACGTTTCTGAGACCTGTCTGTGTGATTGTACAGATCCGCCGTCCACGGCTCTGCACTGCTAACTGTAGGGTGCGTCTGAAGAGCATACAACCCATCTGCCCATTTCCCTGTCCATGCTCTTCTGAATCTTCTGAACGAGGCTGCTCTGAGCAGTCTTGTGGAAGCTGCCCGTGGACATCACTTGTTTTTTGTTTCTTGGGGATAAATACCTGGGAGTACAATTTCTAGGTCACAGATAGATGTGTGATTAAATTTACAAGGACAGCCTGTTATCCAAAGTAGCTGTGATGCATCAGCTGCTCTCGTCACCGATGACGGACAGCCCTACTTGTCCTGTCTTCATCCCGTGTGTCGGTATCATCAGTCTTCTTGATTTTTAGCCATTTCGGTCGGAGCGAAATGGTCCTTCCCTGTGGTGTGAATTTACATTTCCCTGATGACTCGTGAGTTGAGCACTTCTTCATGTGCTTACTGGCCATTTATATATCTCCGTCTGTGAAGCATCTGTTTAAATCCATTGCCCATTTTGTGAAAGTTGTATTATCTTTTATTGTAGACTCATAGGAATTCTTTACATATTTGGAATATAAGCCCTCTGTCATATGTACTGCAAATATTTTCGCAAGTCTGTGGATTGCCTAGTCACTTTCTTAATGATGATTTTTAATGAGCAGAAGTTTTTAATATGCAGGAAATACAATGGTTTTTTTAAATATTCATGAAGCATTATTTTTTTCTTATATGCCTAATGCTTTTTATGTCCATGGCAATCTGCCTTCCTCAAGTTATTGGAGAACATAAAGGATTCTAACTGAGTGGAACTGTGCCTCTGCCCTTACCAGCTGTGTGACCTTGTCAAATGAATCAGCCTCTCTGTGCCTCTGTTTCCTCTCAAATCATAGACTAACAGATTACTAACAGGCTGGAATCAAATTGATAAAGTGGAATCATCTGTGACGTCTATCTCAAAGGTTGTGCTGAGGACTGAGTTAGGATTTGTCAAGTGCTTAGACTAGAACTTAAAAATATGTTTCCCAATATCCTTGTTATATTAAAAGAAGAAGGCAAATAAAGGCTCATTTAGTCTTTCAAACAACTATTTAGTTCATGAGTCAGGCAACCCTGCTGGGCATTGGTTTTACCATCTAAAGTCACTCAAAAGCTCTACCATTATATGCTTTCAAAATTGTATTAGCACCTAGTATGTTCTACAAAATTTACAGCCACCTCCTTCATTCCTGCAACACTGTATCTGGAGCTTACTATGTCTCAAGGACCCAACTAAGTCCATTCCACATAGGATATTATTTAACCCTCACAACATACCTTCAAAGACTCCAAGTTTGAGGGAATCTAAGAGTGGATTAGTCGGCACATTCGCCACCTCTGGGTCTCCATAAAACAAGGACTGTTCCCTCCACTCCCAGTCTAGCTTCTTGCGGGATGAACTGGGTCAGCTTGCCAATCTGCATCTCTGGACATATTGCATATTTGATTTTTCAGCTGTCTGGAATTGATTGAAGAAGTTTCTAGCTGTGGGTGGGTAATAGAGTGAAGCAGAGGCTTTGCAACCGGTAAGAGCTGGAGTCCTAACTCCACCTTTTACTAGCTGTGTGACCTTGAGCAAGATCTGTACCATTTAGTCATCCATTCTTTCATTCATTCAGAAAATACTGAAGAGCACCTGTGTCCTAGGCTCTGAGGAGACAATGGGGAGCAAAAGTAACAATAGGACCTTGCATCCTGGTGGCTTTGTGGCTAAATGTTTTTCATTTAAAATGAAAAAGCACACTAGAACCTTCTTCATAGGATTGTTGTGAGATTAATTGGGATGATGTGAGGAAAGCATTCAGCATAGTGCCCCTGGAACATATGTAAAATATAACAATGTCATGAAAAATGCCAGTGCCTTCCTGAGTTTGATATTTTTCAAATATTTCTTGACTGACATAATAGTGTACAGAAATGCCTGACAGAATAGCAGTGATTTCTAGAATATATGGTCCAAAGTTTTCTGTCTTGGTCTTTTTTCCAAAGATAGCTACCTGACTAAAAGATGAAAATAGAACCAAGACCACTTATTATAGAAATTTAAAAATATTTAGCCCTGGCTGGTGTGGCTCAGTGGATTGAGTGCCAGCCTGCAAACCCAAGGGTCACTGGTTCAATTCTCAGTGAGGGCACATTCCTGCATTGTGGACCAGGTCCCCAGTAGGGGGCGCACATCGACCACATATTGATGTTTCTCTCCCTTTCTCTCTCCCTCCCCCTCTCTAAAAACAAACAAATAAAATCTTAAAAATATATATTTATCATAGTCTGCAGAATAAATTGAGAAGAAATCTCACTTACATCTTTAACCAAGGAGCCAGCATTATTAGCTATTTAATTGTCTGCTCTTCACTGGTTATGTCAACCTTTCAGACAGATCTTTTAGACAAGATTGAAGGTTAGCATTTTTCCTTTAAGCTTATTCTAAACCCAGATATTATGGCCTGAAATCTGACCATATGTATAATAGTAATAGAGAGAGTAAGTGATTACAGAAGAGTAAGATGGCGTGACTTTCATTCAGAGAAGAAACCACCTATATCTGTAAAGGTGTACTCTGCCTTCTCTCTTGTCACAGTGGCTGCACACCACCTCTGTCCCATGAAACAGCAGCCCCCTCGATCTGATTCCATCTCTTCTCTCTACACTGTAACCATTTCCATAGTCATCTGTCTCTCCCTAGTAGGCTATATGCTTAGAATCAAGAACCAAGTTTTACTTTTTTTCCTGTTTCGTTCATATCACCATGCCTGGCACATAATTGGTTTGCAATGTATGTCTATTGAACTGAGTTAAAAAGGCATTGACTTTCTCTCAAATCATAGGTTAACAGATTATTGACAGGCTAAAATCAAATTAGTCTAACTGTCATCTCTCTGTTTTAAAGAGTTCTAAAAATATAATGATGATGACAAAGTCTTTTAAAAACACTCTGAATGGAATTCAGCTGAAGCTATTCAAAGACTTAGGTTTAACTCTTTTTTACAAACAACATGTCATCTTAGAAAAAGAAAGTTATCAAAGCTCCCAGGGAAGAAATATTACTACTAAAATCAGGAGCAGTTGGATCTGCCTAGTATTGAGTACAATTCCAGCACTAAATGGTTTAAAATACCCTCATTACTTACCAATATTTTTAGCTTATTTATTAAAACAACTTGGCATAAATATTAGATAATCTGGTTGCACATTCCCTGTTTGTAACAAAAAAGAATAACATTCTATTCTGTTTGAGGATATGATTTTATCATTTTAAAATGAGTGTGGCTAGATAAAGAGACTCAAGAAGCTGCTGAAACTTTTGGTTAATTATTTCAGGATAGTTAGCAAATGGAAAGATAATAAAAAATGGAACAGTGAAAATTTATCCTGGAGAACTGGGCAGCAGGGATATGGGGTAAAGAATGGGAGGATAAGAGTCACTCAGTGATACTTATTGAGCACCTACTATGTGCTAGCCACCATCTAGGTCCTGTGACAGAGAGGTGAACCCTGTGCTTCTGGAGCTGACATTTAAGCTGGGACACATTCATACAAAGAGGTTTTAATATGCTGAACCTCAAAGGAAAGGGACTTCACCCCTTAGCTCCCTGGGGCTTCTTGGCAGTATGCAAATGTGCTCAGGCTCTTTCTACCTATGAGCTCCACAGATTCAGGGAAATTAGGAGGGAAAATATAGTCAACCACAAAACTGATGCCGCTATCACCTTCTTCAGGGCCTGGAGTGCCTACTGCTCTCACATGTACAGAAGCAAGGAGGCTACTTATGTAATTCCTCTCTAGACAGAAAGCTATGTCTCAAGGTGGCTGTGTCTACCTATGCTGAGAATTGACTGGCTGTTCCCCTGCTAAAATTGTAAAATAAATAATAACAATAGTAGATAAAACAAATGCCTTCTGTGGCGGAAGTATCTCTGGAGCACATTTACTTCTGAAGGATCACAGTGACAATTAAAAGAGGTAATGGAAAGTGTCTCTCGTGGTGCCTGGCAGGAGGTCAGCATTCAACATGCATGCACACACACACACACACCCCACTTCCTCAGCCCCTTTGGAGGAGGTGCACCACCAGCTCTGCCTCTGAGAGGACATACAAATCAGTCTATCATTCAGCACGGGCTGTCAGCTGCGCCTCCTGCACATCTGGTGTGCAAAGTACGTGAATCCCTCTCTAATCAACAACTCAGAGTAATGGCATTTCCGACCCTCGTCACAGAACTCAACCGGGAATTGATTGCAGCACAGCTCTCGCCAAATGCTTGCCAGGGACAGGAGAGATTTGAGAGAAAGTGCGTAATTGAGATGTTATTTACGTGCCGTCTTCTTCTGAGCTTTTTCTTGGAGTCAAGAAATCATCAAAACACTTAATTGGGCTACATTATTACTATCCTCTATCAAATCATTTGTTGAATAAAAATGGGCTGCTCCTTTACCACTTTCTAGAGGATTTACCTTAGAAATACCTGCCTAGCATGAGGCCTGACCCATAGTAGGTCCTTATTAAGTATTTGAATATTGAAAAGATGAACCTGTTTGAATAAGAATTATGGGTTTTTTCCCCCAAAATATAGCCCGAAGTGAAAATAACATCCATTAGGGTTTCCTTTTTATTCCTTCTCTGTCTAGGGAGCTGTTCTTCATCTTTCACGTCTCAGCTGCATATCACCTTCTTTCTGGTGCCTCCCCCACTCAGGGTTCTAGGCTCTCCCCTCCTCCGCCCCCGACTCCCACCTCTGGTACAGCATCTATCTCATGCTTTCCATTGTTTGCACCACCGTCCCCTTGCCGGACTGTGAGCCACTTCAAGACCTGACTGTGTCTATTTCGTCTCTGTAAGATCCTCTGTGCATCTTACAAGACCTGGTTGACAACAGATTGACAAATGCATGAATGGCAAAAGAGTAAATAAAGCAATTCAGTGTCCCTTACATGAACACCAACGGAGCATTTCTTCCTTGACTCCAGTAACAGGAAGATGGGACATTTCCAGTACACTTTTTTATCGAGCTCCTGCTTTATGCAAAACATTTTCCTGATATAATGGAGCTCTCTGTGGCCCCTAATTCTCAGGAGTTCCCCATCAGGGGAGGGAGACAGGCACATTCAAGGTAATTTGGGTTCAATGTTTTAATAGCAATACAAAAAAAAGCACTCAGGGGGGTGTGGGGGGGTGAGAGAGATTGATTCCAACACAGAGATAAACAGGGCTTGTTGCTTGAGGTTGACTTGGAATGGACGGAATTGTGACAGATGCAGGGATGGGAAGCAGACATCGGAGAGAGTAGCTGCCTTCCTTTACTTGTCTGTGGCTCTGAGATTTCGGAGTGCATGAACTGTTTTCACCTTTATATCCACAAAGGCCTAGTATGCCCTAATAACTTTTCAATAGATGCTTGTTGAAAAATAAAGTTTAAGGATACAGAGGTAAGACTGGAAAGGATGGTTGAAACCAAACTGGGAAGGACGGAGTTCTGTTGGTTGTAGGTAGATGTTGAGCGTTCTTGAATTGGGGAGAGACGCGATCAGATCAGGCTACCTGCGAGGGGTGGACTGGCTACCTGTGAGGGGTGGATTGGAGAGCAGAGAAACTGGGGACCGGGAGAGCAGCTGGGTGACACTTGACAGGTGCGGGCGAGAGTCTGTGACGATGCTAAGGAAACAGTGCGTGTGGAAGCGGCAAGGAAGAGCTGAGGGTCTTCTGGCTTCAAGTTAACACTTCTTCTTATTTATCTTTTAAAAATCACCCAAAGCAATAAGGACTAGAATAAAATATTAATTCCATCCCTGGTTAAACTAGGAAACCATACATAATTCACACCACAAAATATAAAGATAAATATGACATGGGATGTTGGGTATTGATTTAGCAGAGCAGAGGAAGCTTAAGAAGATTGAGGGTAAGTGTCCATGGCAGGGGATATCGGTGAGAAGCAACCCCATTCACTCAGAAGAACCCAGAAGAGACAGAAATCCAGAAGTGCCAGGTGCTGAGGAAGGTGGAGGTATGCTGTGCTTGAAGGCAGGGGAATGGGTTGAAGGCTGTAAAAGGATTAATTAGACCTCCAAGACCCCGCCCTGAACATCTGGCAATTATCTCTCTCTGTCACTTTGGTGGGGGAGATATTTGTTCTCTCAAGCAACTGAACCAAAGGGCCTCTGAATTCAGAGACGCCAGGCATGGCAGAGCGCTTGCATGAAGTTGGCCCCCTGGAAACAGAAAACTTGCATGAAAGGCTTCATCCTGAAAGGTAAGACACTGAACCCCCTTCTCCTATCCCCCTGAAGACCAGCTGCTATACTTATACCCTCCTAAGAGTGGGTTGGAACTTTTTCTCTGGAGAACCTTGAGCGCTCACCAGAGGGGGAAGGGAAGGATGTGTGTGCACACACACATACACACACACACACACACACACACACACACACAGATTTCCCTAGGAAGACACTCAGTCTGCAAGTTGAACTCCAGCAGCCACAGGGCTCTATCCAATCACAGAGGACTTCCGGTCAGTCTTTTTTGTGTCTTATTCTTAAAAATCAATGAAAGGTTAAGGGTTCTTGATTTTTTTTTGAGAAAGGCCTACAAGATGAAAAGCAGAAAGGATAGGAAAAAGATAAGGAGCCAAATAAAACTTACTTTAAAGAAAACGATAATTAGCACCCTCTGGGAGATGAGGATGCTATAAAAAAGAAGGAACAATATGAGAATAAGAATGTTCTTGCAAATTAGCAGCATAACTAAAGTGAAAAAGAATTGAAATATTATGTTGAAGAAATCTCATTGAAAGTAGAATACAGAAACAAAGATAGGAACAATAAAAGAGAAGAGGGAATAAAATGAGGGGAGTCACCCCTTGATATCAAATCAATGGAGGCGGTAGAAAGACAGAACAGAGACAAGGGGTGAAACAGAATTATCCAAGAAATAACTTGATGACATTTTGGAAAAGCAAAGTGCAAAGGCATCTAGATTAAAAGTCCAAAAGGTGTTCTTCCAAAAATAATTTTTAAAAAACTGCACCAAGACACATCCTCATGGAATTTCAGGGAAGAAGAATTAATAGGAAAGCATTCCAGAAGGAAGAGGTCATGTACTAATACAAAGGTTTAGTAATGAGCAGCTACCCTGGAAGCTAGAAAGTAGTAGAGAACTACACTCAGCTTTACACTACAGCTTTATAAAGAAAAATTATTTGTACTCTAAGAACATACAGTTAGCCAAACTACCAAGATGATAGCACAAAGGTATTTTAGGCATACAAAATCTCAACAAACCTACCTTCAACTCATCACATTTGAAGAAGCCAGTAGGTGCTATATTCTCCCAAACAAGGAAAGAGGAGGCACGAGGTCCAAGAAGGACAGGAGAGGGGTGATGGGAATTTCTGGGCTAGGGAGGAAGGGGGGTCTCAAGACAAGAGCTGTGGAGCTGGCCTAGACAATGACCAGTCCGTAGAACTGGAAGGTTAAAGGCTCCAGAGAGAATTCTCCGGATTGACTAGTTATCTATTATCTATCTATCTATCTATCTATCTATCTATCATCTATCTCTGCATTTGACCAGTTGGTGGAGAAAATGGGGACATAAACCAGTCATTGCTACCATAGAATGCTAAGAAAATGGGTGGGGGAAGAGGCAAGTATTAAACCATGTGAAAAAACTCAAGTTGAACAAGGAAACAACTGTAATAATAATATACTACTTGGCACAGGAGTAAACAATGTTTATGTGGGTCTAATAAGATGGACATTGAATTTTGATTACAACGATATTGTGGTGTAACGATACAAATAAAAAGGTAAATGAGGAGCAGACACAGGGAGGGGTTGGGGGGCTGGAGTAATTGTTCATCATCGTAGGGAGTCACTATTTAATGACTGATGTCGGAGATCAAGACAAAGCTCTGCAAGCTCATTGTCTAGAATAATGAAGGTAAGTTCTAGAAGAAATAGCTGAAATAACGATAAGCGGTCACAGCTCAGCTGGGCTGCCATGGGGGGTGGTGCCGGTTGTGCGCTCCATGACTCCGGGAGCTGCCGTGCCCAGCACAGTATGGAAACGCCACCCCAGAAGCTGAGCAACCTGCCCATCTGCCCAGCCTTCCACCTGCCCAGCCTTCCACAGTGGCTCCGCCCCTGGGAGGAGGATCAGTACTGGGGTAGGGTCATGTGAGGCTGTTCTATTCAGTTATAAACATTTTAGCACTATTTGCCTTTTAAAGTGATGTGTTTGATTTTTTGAAAATGTAAAATAAAGAAGAAAGGAGAGGACAGGCTGCAGACATGCTTCGGAAATAGCTCAGTGGATTCAGCGGCCGCCCAGGGACGGGCAGATGAGAGGGAGGCAGCAAAGAGAGCCCACGACAATCAGTTAGATGGTAATGAGAAAGACCAGAGGAATTTAGTATCAGAGGAGCCAATGGGGAGAGTAACCGGGAGGTAACAGCCAGCAGTGCCACGTGCTGGTGAGAGGTAAGTTACAGAGCCCCGGGGGGTCCGAAGACCTGGGACTGAGCTCCAGCACCTTGGAGGTGGGCAATTCCTTGTCTGAAGAAAGATAAGGATGATAGCAACCTGTCCACACCCCTTTGCCGCTGTTTTCATGAAATATAGAGCACAGGCTTGCCAGAGTGAGAAGCTGTTTCCAGCACCCAGGTCTGCCTCTTGGTGGTCCCCTTCTCAGGCTCATCTGAGTATTGTCTGGGGAAAGGACCATGTTGTTAAAAATTCATTTTATTTGCAAAGTTATATTAATGGTTTCCAAGGCCTTTGGGAAGATGTTTTCCCTTGAAACTTGACTGGGGTTCATCTTTGCTTCCTTGAAGCGGAGAACTGCAGCTGGGATTTCTGAGGATCTCGGAGAGGCCTGTGGGAATCTTCCAGCCCTGGGGAGCAGCTGTGGGCGATGACCGTCTGGCCTTTGCCAGGCAGGTAAACCAACTCCTTCCTGCTGTTGCTGCAGGAGGGGCGCCCCTGCCCCGGGGCAGACACGACCAAGAAGTTTAAAGCGGTGCTGTTTCAGCTCAGTCCACACCTGGCTTTCAGCGATGACCAAGTGGGCCTTGAGCCTGGAGGCATCCAGCCTGGAGCCTGAGCCCAGGCAGGGGCAAGGACTATCTGGGAGGAGGACAAATCTGGAGTGGATCGCTGTTCCGAGTTCACCAAAATCCCTCTCCCCTTCCAGCGACCAGAGCCTTTACCACCACCCCGGGCTCTGGAGGAAGCCCCCCCCCACACACACCCCCACCCCCGCTCACCCTCTTTCTGGGTTCAACAGCAGCGGGTCACCTGTTCTTCTTGAAGCCTCCCAGCACTTTCACACCTCAGTGCCTTGGGTCACTGTCTCCCTCTGACTGAAGCGCCCCCTTTCCCCTGATTTGCTCGGTGAACTCCTGTCCTTTCCTTCAAGTCTCGGCTTAAATGTCACCTTCTCTGAGAAGCCTTTCTTGGCCCGGTTAGACCGCCCACCGTGGAGAGGTTGGATTGGCAGCCGATGGTGCCCAGGATGCTGCTCCGTGTCTGCTAGAAGGTGGGCCGAGGGGGCAACTGTGGGCATGGCCGCAGGACCCCACACCCCTGACAAGAAGCGAGCGGTCGGGCACCCAGCCCGGCCACCAGCTGGATGATCAAGGACTCAGCGCCACGGAGCACGGCCGTGATGAAACTAGCAGGAAACGAAGGAAGCGGGCGAAACTCCCACCTCGGCCATAACGGTTCTCAGTGGGGCAGTCGCAGGACACCTAAGCTTCCGTGAACCTTCCCCACGCGTCCTCAGGACGCACGGACCAGAACGCTGGTGCCTGCGGAGCGGAAGAATTCAGCAGCTGTGCGCGTGTGGCTGTCGGGAGGTGCAGTTCAGTGCTGGAGGTTCCCGCCCAAACCAGCGGCCTTTGTGGTTCAACCAGTGACCCATCAGCCTATCATCAGAGACTGGAGACAGTGATCGATGAAGGGTGTTCCTAATCCTCGATATTGATGCTGTTTAAGAATGTGTAATCATGGTGAATGTGCACACCGTAAAATTTACCACCGTAGCTGCCTTTAATGTCCAGCGCAGAGTCGCTAAGGACGCTGCCCTGTTGTGCAGACAGCAAGGCCATCAGCTCCCGAACTTTTAGGATCTTGCAAAGCTGAAATCTGTACCCATGAAACAGAGATTCACTCCCCCCCCACCCAGCCCCCGGGAACCGCCATTCCACTCGCATCTCTGTGAATTTGATCACCCCAAGTGCCTCACAGAAGTGGAATTATATCGTCTATGTCTTTTTTAACTGGCTTATTTCATTTAGCACAATGTCTTCGAGGTTCATCCACATTGCGGCACGTACCAGAATTTCCTTTCTTTTTCAGGCTGGATAATATTGCACTGCCATGCATACACCTCCCGTGTTTCGTTTGTGCATTCATTAACTGATGGATGCTTGGGTTGCTTCCATGCTTCAGCTATCATGAATAATGCTGTGAGCCGGGGTGGATCCGTATCTCTTTGAGGACTTGGTTGCAATTCTTCTGGGCACAGGCCCAGAAGTGGAGTTTCTGGATCATATGGTGAGTCGGCTTTTAGTGCTGGAGGAACCACCACACAGTTTTCCACGGCGCCTGCACCACTTCGCGTTCCCACCAGCAGCGCCCAAGGGTTCCAGCTTCTTCCCATCCTCACCAGCACTTGTTACTTTCCTTGTTACGGCAGCCGTCTAACGGGTGTGAGGCGGTATCGCGTTGCGATTCTGACGTGCATTTCCCTAGACATTAGCGATGTTCAGCATCCTTTTGCCATTGTAATAGAAAAGAATATTATCTTTGTATTCTCTCCGTTGTGATGGGGAGGTACGGGTCTCGCACCGGAGTTATTAGCCATGTGTCAATGTTTTTAAAGCCCACGACACAACTTTCTTTATGTTGCTTCATGAGGATGGTGCCCTTAGACCCACCAAAATCACATCCTAGCTGCTCCCACTCTTGGAGCAGTGAAAGGCTTGTTCTGCACAAGTGTCAGTAACCAGAGGTCAATGTCCAGGTCATGTGGCTCTTCTCATGACCTTTTCCTGTCCACAGAGGATGTGAGGGGTGCTCTCAGGTCCCCTCCTGCGGCCCTGGGGCTTCCAGGCCACGGGAAGCCTGTGATAAACTCATCCGAAGAATTCCTGGACAGCCTGTCTGAGTCCCACGTTGCGTGTTTCCTCCTTGTCAAGCAAGATGCCAGGATGGTAAATTCTATATTTGCTAGAATCCACTGTGAATAAAATTATTTTTAAAGGAATGGCAATTCATTCGGAGGAGATGAGAGGAGAAATCTCTCCTTTGAGGCATCGGAGGTTTAAAAGACTCATTGCTAGTAACAGCTCAAACGGAGTAGAAAAAAAACCCTACGAGTTTCTTGCCAGTTTGCTGGCCTCGGAGCCCAACTGCAAGTAGGTCCAGGCTCCAGGGAGGCGGGCGAAGGTGGGCGAGGCGGAAATGTATGCTTTTCACTAAGACCACAGCAGAAAAGGGCTAATAGGTAATACACTACAGAATATAGACAAAGGAAATACAAGTTCCCGGAAATTTATTCCGTGTACTACTTAGCCTTCGTACCGCCGTATTTCAAGGATAATAAGTTTGGCGAGGATTTTTGGTTTTCAGTTCGATTAATAAATCTATCTCTGCGAGGAACTGGCAGCAGGGAGCATGGAGTCTGGGCTGAACGCCCCCCCCCCCTCCTCCCCGGGACTTCTCAAGCACCTGCCATCCTCCACATCGGAGAGAGGAAGGCTGCCTGACAGCGGGCCTCACCCGAGAGGGAGAAACCAGCCCCTCAGGACAGAGGCGGGGAGGGAGGGTCCAGTCGGGATGCGTGCTTGCATCCCACCCCTTCTCCAGCCAGCACATTGGGGGCAGCGCTCGTCTGGAGTTGTGTCTGTAGGCAGTCGTCCCCAGGGGTTGGGATGGACGTCTTGGCAGCTGTCCCTGTGGCTTCCTGACAATTGTCCCCTCTTTCCTGACATTCTTCCCCGCCCTGTAGTTCCAGCTCTCAGACTCCTTCTTACTGGGAGGCGTGGGTTATGAAAATACTCCCCAGGAGGAAGCTGCTTTTCCATGTGTGGGGGAAGTGGAAAGGCAAACGGGGTCGGGGTGTACCTGGTTCTCTTCCCGTGGGAACAGCGGCCCAGGGCCCCCCACCTGAAGCAGGCGATGCTGGGGTTTCCCTTCAGCCCCCCAAACTCTAGGGTTTCCGAGAAGTCATCCCAAATTAATTCCATTTATGATGTTCCCTTAAGATTCAGTAATTTATTTGTTCATTTCTCTATTCATTGGCTATGTTTTATTCTACGAATAGCTATTGAACAGATATTTATTAGGTGACTAATAGATGCCACGATGCTAAGCATTACAGCAGGAGGCCTAGAAAGGCTGATTCTAACTCAAATACTTCATTCATAGGTGCAGGTGCAGGCCTAGAACAGCTCACTCAATTCAACAGCCAGTAGCCACATGTGGCTACTTAAAGCTAAGTTAATTAAGATCAAATGTCCATTTTTGAGTGACATTTGTCTCATTCCAATTTATCGATAGCCCCATGAGGGTTGGCTGCCATACTGGACAGACAGTGTGGATCCGGGACATTCCCAAAGGCTCTGTTGGACCGGGAGGCTCTAGAGAGTACAGCGGGTCTCGCCAGATCACACAGCTGTTCTGTAGTTCGAGTCAGACTCTGAACTCAAGTCATAATTTGCCCGCATCTAACGTTTCTGCCAAAATGAAAATAAGACTGAGAATTACTCCACTTGCAAACACCAAAATATTTGGAAGGAAACAGAACGAAAATAGAGATGCATTCCACAGGTATCTATTTTGAAAGTATCCAGGTAGCTGACACCAGCTGGAGTAAAATGTCCAAGCATCTTGCATAGGTGTTTTTATTCATAAAACAAGTCCCTAAGAACATTGAAAGCAGGGCTCTGAGGGCCACCGCGGGCCCCTGAGGACCAGGTCCCTGCGGTGACTGCGGAACACTCCCTCTGCTGGGCCAGACTTGGCCCCGCCCCGACGGAGCCAGGCGGACCCACGGCCTCGGAGTCACCGAGGCGCGTCCCCGAAGAGGACAGCACAGGGGACGGAGGCAGGTCGGAGTCGGAGTCCTGCCTCCAGCGGGGGGCCAGCGCCTCACTCTCCCTGAGCAGAGCGCTGGGCCCTCCTGTCTGAAGTGAGCAGAACACCGCCGACCCGGCAAGGCCGTCTGCGGGCGGAGCGAGGTGATGTGGGCGGAGGTGCCAGAAGACCGGAAAGCATTCGCTAGACGTTCCTGTTGAACTGCCTTCCTGTCACCCTGGGCTGGGCACGCCTGCCTGCCTTTTTCTTTAAAAGTTTTTTTAATCCTCACCTTTTTTAAGAGAGAGAGGGAGGGAGAAAGAAACACTGATGTGAAACATTGATGGGTTGCCTCCTGTATGTGCCCTGCCCAGGATTGAACTTGCAGCCTAGGTGTGTGCCGTGACCAGGGATTGAACCTGCAACATTTTCGTGCATGGGGCAATGTTCCGACTAACATACCCACCTGGTCAGGCGTGTCTGTCTGACTTCTTGCTGCATCATAGCTAAACCAAACCATCCCATTTCTCAGGTGATGTTTTCATCTGCGTGGGGAGCTTGAGGCTTGCTCTGACCAGGGAAGTTAAAAATGCCCTGTTTCGTATCGCTGTGGTTGTTTTATTTCTTCGTTCTTAGAGACAGGGAGAGGAAGGAAGGGAGAAAGAGAAGGAAACATCAATGTGTGGCTGCCTCTCAAGCGCCCCCTACTGGGGACCTGGCCTGCAACCCAGGCATGTGCCCTGACTGGGAATCAAACCGGTGCCCTTTGGTTCACAGGCCGTCGCTCAATCCACTGAGCCACACCAGCCAGGGCTGGTTGTTGTTATTTTTGAGTTTCAAAGCCACATTATTGCCACATAACATAACAAATCAGCTGGAACTACTTCAAAAGGCCAGATGACATCAGCCCCCTACTGTCTCAGCCAGCACGTGGGAGGCAGCTCAGGGAAGGTCGGGATTCTCCGTTTCCCCACCACAGCTGCCGCCGTGTGGGGGCCCAGCCGAGAGGGGTCAGGCTGATGGCCTGACTCGGCAGTGTTCTCGGGGAAAGATTCTTTCTGTGGGGGCAGGGGCTGGGCCATCAGACAGAAACAGAAACGTGAGCGGGTCACTCTGCGCAGTGGATTATTATGACTGAAAGCAAAGGAGGTGTCACAGAGCGGAACAACAGTGTGGCTTCCACACTCGCACATGGGGGGCCGAACTGTCTGTCCCTTGTGGAGTTTGTGTCATGCCCAGGGCACTCACAGTGACGACCATCGCCACTACCGTGTGTTGGGCACTCACAACGCACCCTTCACATGCACGATCTCACTTAACCGTGCAGAATGGCCCCAGGGGTAGGAATGATTATTCTCATTTTTGTAGCTGAATAACCCGAGACTTTAAAAGGATTGTCTCCCTTAAAAAGTGCATTGATTAGGTGCTTCTACATTTTCGCACCTTCTGAAATACCTGAAGACATGTCATTGTCACACAGTGTTTCCGGCCATCACATGATGTCCAGTGTTGCCAGTCAATACATTTCTAGTCCAAGCAGAGAAACCTGAGGCTGGGGTTTGCATTTGCATCTTTCTGTACGGAATATACAATTTCAGTTGAGCTTTTCTGGCAATAATTTAAAGTGCTTGTGTGCTTATCTGGGGGTCTGTCTGTGTTCATTGGGTTGGGGACAACTGGGACCCTGAAGGGGTGACTGATCTGACCCAAAGTAACCATTAGAATCCCCTTGTGTTATTGTGAAGGGCTTCAGAACATTTAAAACTACTTTTCCAAGCTGAAAGTAAATTCGTTACATCTTCAGAGACTCAGAAACTGAACTACCTACCAGACAACACCTATTTCCCCCTTTCTAATGTTGGTTAGAGAGTTTTGAAGGCAAGTATCGGCGTCGCCAAGAACAGTGACAGGGCTCTGTCTTGGGTCCTGATCTCTGTGTCTGCCCTGTGTAATTCCATGCTGTCCTGGGCTCTGAAATTCGTCCATAGTCTGATGATTTCCAAATACAGCTCTTTCCGGGCCTGACATCCTCCCCAGGCTCTGGATGACTTGGACTCTGCACCTGGGTGCCCACCAGGTCTCTCGGGCTGACTAGTCCAGACAGAGTTCTTGACCTCGTCCTGCACCCAGGCCTTTGCCATCCTCCCTGTTCCAACCAATGGTATCACCCTTCAACGAGCAGCTTAAGTCAAAATCAATCGATCATGCCCAATTCTACCTTCTCCCTCCCTGTCACGTCCAGTCCTCTCACTGCACCCCCAAACTCATCCCCCAAGTCTTTCTTCCTTTCCGCCTTCCCTCCCGACTGCTCTGGACCAAGCCAGCACCTCTCCTTTGTGGTCTGTGCTTCTACTGTAGTGACCTTCCAACCAAGGGGCCATATGTAACTACTTGGCTTTTGTCTTTACATGCAAACAAGAGAGGAAGTGAACATGAATGGCAGAAGGAAGGATCTTAAGTTAGACTTAAAGATCGAAACAATTTCTTGTCAAAACAGTGGTTACGCGTGCCTGTGTGTGGGGGGCAGTGACTGAGAAGCATGACGGGAATTCCTGGGCTGCTAGAAACACTCCATGTCTTGATCTGAGTGGTGGTTATGTGGGTGCATAGACGCTAGCCCTCGGTTTTTTAAAGTTTAAAAAAAAAAGAAAAAAAGAAACAGGAAAGGCCTTCCTGCCAAGATTCTGAAGACGGCTTGGCAGCACATCAAGGGGTGTTGTGGAATCCACGTCTCCTGGCTTCCTCTCAGAACGGCGTGGACGGCTGGCTGCCCAGAGCTGAAGAGGTGTAATCGGAAATCACATTCGTTCAGCTGAATTCCACCCTTGGCCCCGTGCTAGGTGCGTCGCGATGAATATTTAATGTGTCACTTAGCATTTTGTCACAGAAGAGTATCTGAGGACAGGATGAATCATGGACATGCTGAGTGCAGAGACGTTTGGGAGCAGCCAGCTGGGCCATCCTCACTGTGGAGCCAAATGACGAGGGGACCCTGTGAGGTCACAGACAGCCATCTGTCTGTCAGGCCTTTCCTGGAGATGTGCGAATGCCACGGTGTCCTTCGGCGTCAGAAATAAGCCAGCCTGAGGCAAACCGGGCTCTGGGGATAGGAGGATGTGTTGGCAAGGCCCATTTATGCGGGAACATGCTTGGGGCTCCCCAAGGAAGCCAGGTTGACTTTCCCTTTCTAGCAACGGGGCCAACTGACCAACTCACCGGCATGCAGCCGAGCAGACATGACCCAGCTGTGCCATCACCTGCAGGCAGGCACGGCGCTTGCCAGATTGGGTGGGATGGGCGTGCGGGAGCGGGTGTGCAGCGTGACAACATGGCGGTGAGAGCATGCGCTGCGGAGTTCAAGGCCCACTGGGGCCACCTCCAAGGTGTGGAGCTTCGGGCAAGCTTCCAAATCCCTGTGCCTAAAGTAACCACAGGCAACAGACCCTACCTCATGGGGCCATTTTAATGGTTTTAGGTGTTAGTGCGTGTCATTAAAACAGTCCTGGGCACATGATGTGGTTTTCACAGGTAAGGAAACTAAGGTAAGCTAAATAACCTGGAAGGCACAGGGCACAACCTCAGGCCCCTAGGATTGCAAGCCTGTGTGTGTTACCACTGCTCCGCATTCCCTCTGTGACGGCTGTGGGTCCTGGGAGAGGAGTGCTGGGTGCCAAGGTCAGGGGCAGGCTGACATGTTGTCTGTAGGGAAGGAAGGAGGCCTCCTGGCATCGGTCATATGTGCATCATGTGACTCAGGTGTGGGGGTGTGGAAATGCCATCCAGAGACCTGAGTTTGTAGCCCGGCCCTGTCACACCCGAGCTGTGTGACCTTGAGCAGGACACTTGCCTCTCGGCCTCAGCTGTGCAGTGGGGAACTAACTGGCCGGGGCCTCTAAGATCCCTCTGACCCCGACACTTCACAGTCCGGAGGCCCCACTCTCAGCTCTGTCCTTGGCAAGCGCTCTGGGATGAGTCAGCGGCTGCGATGGGAAAACACAGGCTGTATGAGTACATCTGAAGGCACCTCGAATGACAAACATGTCTGAGCAAATCTTGTCCTCGCCAACATCGATTTTTCCAAGTGTGGGATCGATGCGCTGCTGGGATGGGCGGGGGCATGGCACTCGGTGTTCCTCCCTGAGCCTGGGGGCGGGGTGGGGGCCTTGGAGAGGTGTCTGCTGCACCCCCTGCTTCGGGACCCCTCCCGGGGCTTCTGAAGGCACCACCCTGACCCGTAGCCTGGAGGAGGGGGCAGCTGCGGGGAGAGTGCGGAAGCTCGTTTTCTCTGGCTTCCACTCCAGGGACCCATGCCACCTGACCTCTAGTCACAGCCTCTCTGCTTCTCGTCTCTGGAACCCTGCGTGAGTCCCCCTCGGGGCCTTGGCCTCCTAATCTGTCAGAGAAGACAATCATATCTTCGGCCAGTTTGGAATATGAAAGGGCGCAGTGTCGACTTCATGAGATGGATGCGGTTTCCCTGTTCTCGGAGAACTTCCAGTGCGCAACGGACACCGTTTACAAGTACCTCCAGGCTCTGGGATGGAGACCAAAAGCTCTGGATTCTCAAGAGCACAGGGTGGCAGGAGGAATGAGAGTACCGCCATGGCTTTGTGCTTGACATTCAGAGCAGGGTTCAGGTGAAGAGCAGGTAAATCTGTACTAACGCCCAGCAGGAGATGCAGTATGATGAGGACCAGAGCACTGTGCTTGGCTAAGACAAGAGATGGCCCAGAAGGAGAGACACACGGGCCAGACAGTGGTGATCTGTGGTGGAGGGCAAGCAGGGGCTGTGGGCGTGTAGAACAGGGACATCAAACCCAGGGAGGCCTGGTGGGGCGTGAGCAGGGGGACCTCCTTGGACAAGGAAGTCCTGAGGGTCCATTGGAGTTGGGGGTGGGGAGGCACATTTCCAGAAAGGGAATTCAAAGCAGGAATCAGGGCAGGAAAGAATGGCTACTCCTGTGAAGACAAGCGGTTGGGAATGGCTGGAGTGCAGAATCCTGCTGTGGGGGACCCGCGGGGAAGGAGCAAGGAGAAGGGAGAGCCAGAAGGAGAAGCGAGGGAGCAGGAGAGAACTTTCTTCTGGCTTCTAATTTAAAAACACTGTAAACACCCATTGGGTAAGGGATTTGCCCAAGATCGTATTGGGAAAAACACAGCCCAACAGTGTGCTGGGAGTGAGGCAGGCATGCCTGTGCCCAAGACGCTGCTCTCGCCTGCCAGAGACTGTCCCTGGAGACGTTGCGAAAGGTGACGATTGCAACAAGAGGTGTCGCATAGCAGGTTAATAATACACTAAACGTGAGGTATTTGCAGGGTACGCAACCGAATTCCAGATTTTCCCCCTTTCCTGCGCCACGAGAGACTAGACTGCGGGGGCCGGAGACGTGCGTGCGTGCGTGCGTGCGTGAACGGAGGGCGAGAGCAGCTAATCTGGCATTTCACACCCTTCCCGTGACCTTGGCAGATACCTCTGTTCAGTGAAACTTCGTTCCTCATCCTTCAGAGATCTTCTGAAGGCCTGAGCAGGAAGCATTTAGAAATGGAGCAGCCAAATCCCAGATTTACAAACAAACAAACAAACAAACAAACTCCCCTCCCCAGCAGTACTGCACTACAGGAGCAAATGTTTTCAAACGAAAGAAACAAAAGCCCAGACGGGTTTAGCAATTTCTCCAGAAGAGAGCAGCAAGGCCAGGGGCTAAACTGAGGCTGGAACCCAGCTCCCTGTTTCCTGGCCCAAGACGCTTGTCCCACGCCTCCCTGGGAGGAGGCGCTGTCTTATACAGCCCGTGTGTGTGTGTGGGGGGGGGGGGGGGGGGAGCCAGAAAGTTCTGTCACATGGGTGCGACCACCCTGGGCCACAGAGAACCAACCCCACCTCTTAATCCCCTGTAGGGGCCCTGCAGTTCAGAGGCTTCTGCCACCTTCTCCCCAAACCCCACTCTGCCCTTTGTTTTCATAATCAACAGGACTAAAAGGTAGAGTAAGACAGGGGAGTGAGGACACAGGGATGCTATTTTAGGAACGATGCCGTTTTTCCGCAAGCTGCTAAAGGATCGCCCAAATGCGCTGCGACTCAGTACGCCCAGGTGGGAGCGCTCTGCGAGCGCCGAGGCTTTCGGGTGCCTAAAATGGGAAAACGTGGCCGCCGCAGAGAGGGCCAAACTAGCCCCTCGTCTTGATTTCCCTTCCTTTGCATCAGTCGAACCGTGCTCAATATCCAGGAGGACCCGGCAGTGACACTCCTGGGCCTTTTAAGGTGCCGGGCTGACAGCAGTGTCCCTCTGCCCCTCCCCCACACTCTCCTTCCTCACCCCTTTCCTTTTTATCAGGCAAGTGGCGGCTGGGACCCAAACCTGGATGTCTGCAGGGGGCTTGACCTGGGGTGAGGAGCCTGAGCGGGTGGAGTGTCTGTGATTATAAATGGATCTCCTGGGCCAAGCAGCGACACTGAATTAGGAAAACCTGTGAGTGGGGGTGGGGGGCCTTTGCGACTCAAGATTTCTCATGGTGACGCTCTGCCCTCTGCTGGTGGATCTGTAGAGATGCTCGCGTCGCCTCGGGTGCCCGATTGCAACAGCGTCAGGGACTTGAGCCCCAGACCAGAGCTAGGTTCTCTGGAACACCCGCAGACAGGGCCCTGTTCCTGCAGACAGGCAGGAGAGGAGGAGCCTGCGGGGAAAAGAATGCTGAAGCGGGCACCGGGGCACGCAGCCCTGCGGCATGAACCACGGCAGGCGTTCTCCAGTGAGGAGGTTTCCCCAGGCCCTGTGGTGCGGCAGGGGGCAGTGAACGTTCCTAACCCATGGGGTCCATGCGGCCGTTTTTCCACCCTTCCCGCCTCCTCATTCCTCTGTTTCTCTTCTTCTGTCTCCCAGGCCCACGGTGTCAGGGAACGCCATTGGTGGGTTGGGAGAACACGATCATTAGCCACACCCGTGGGAGGGAGGAATGCCCCAGGCTGGTCAGATGGATGCCATGCTCTGTTGACCCCCTGTAAAGTTCATGGTAATCACCCCCCAGCCAGTGTGGCTCAGCGGCTTGGAGCGTCGTCCTGTAGACTGGAGGGTCATGGGTTTGATCCCTGGTTAGGGCACACGCCCAGGTTGCGGCTTTGGTACCAGGTCAGGGCATGTAC
Organism: Phyllostomus discolor; assembly: GCF_004126475.2. NCBI lineage: Eukaryota > Metazoa > Chordata > Mammalia > Chiroptera > Phyllostomidae > Phyllostomus > Phyllostomus discolor. Next base: position 36,883,944 of record NC_040916.2, read on the forward strand.
CCCAGTTGGGGTGCATATGAGAAGGCAACCAATAGATGTTTCTCTCTCACATCGATGTCTCTGTCTTTGTTTCTCTCCCCCTCCCCTTCTCGCTAAAAGCAATGAAAAAATGTCTTCGGTTGAGAATAAAAAATAAAATTCATAGTAATCATAACAGCAAATTCTTCCATAGCCCCGACTCTGTGCCAGGCAATGTTCTAGACTATTGTTATGCATTTACTCATTTAATGCTAATGACAGCCCTCTAAGGTAGGAACGGCTTTATCCCCATTTTACAGATGAGAAAGGAGCTTAAAAACTTGTCAAATGGAACCTAGAATATGTCTTAACTACTCCACTATGATGCTTCTTGCGCTTCTCTTGCCTCGAAATAGTAGGTCACTGGAGGCAGAGAGCCTGGGTGCAGAGAGGCGATTAGAGTTAGAAGCCCCCAAGGAAACAGTAGGATGCCTAAATCTCATGAGAGGAAGAAGCAGAACATTGGGTGACCTCAGATTCTGCTGAGAAAGTGTTACCTAGGATGGACCCTCTGAGAATCCCTCTTCCAATAACATCGTAATGATAGTGGCTTCCACGAGATGATTCAAGAGTTGACCAATACTAACCTGGAAACTCCTAAGCCCCTTGAGAACAGGAATTGTTTTAATAGTGACCAGAGTCTAGCCATGCTTTGCACTTGGTAGGTGCATAGTTAGGGATAGAGAATGAATAACAATAATAACATTCAATAAGCGATTGCAATATGCCAGGCAACCTTAAGGTCTTTGCCTGGATTACCTCTTGTGACATTCACAACATCTCTATCATTGTCATCATTTCCACTCCCATTTCATAGATAAGGAACCGAGGCTCTGAAAGTTAAGCAATTTTCCTGTGGTCGGTCACACAGTGAGGGTTTTAATGCAGAAAATGTGTCTCCAGTGTCCGGTGTCCTAACCACTGGGCTTGCTGTCTCTCTGAGTTAGAAGATTCAGAAGAATCTAGTAGAAATAAAGAAGTCCTCAAGATGCCCACTCTGGGTCCGTCTTCCCTAGAAGATCATTGAAGGGATTTGATCATTTGATATGTATTTTTCTAGAAAGAAAGACCTGACAATAGCAGATGACCTTCACTTGCTTGCGTGGAGGACTTTTGGACTGAGTAGTTTTAAACCTCAGAGCTCCCTTGTGTAGAAGGGCCAGGTGGTTGGATCAATCCTTCTTGGGCAGATGTCACAGGAAGACTACGGGGGGAGAGAGCTGAGGATGCTGAAGAGAGAGAGTTCATTGTGATATGGAGGGAGGTCTCGGGTGGAGAGAGGTGAATGCAAATGTTGGAGGACGCTACTCAACTTAGAAGACAAGGAGGAGGCAGAGGCAAAGTGCTGGGTTGTCATTATCAGAGGAGAGAGCTAGATGCTCACAAGGCTTTAGTCATCATCACTCACCACTTCGGAGCTGGAGGAAGTATAACATATACAACGTGGTCAGGAATGCAAGAGCTGAAAGAAAGAGGAAGTCAAGAAATTGGGGTACTAGGGGGTTTTGACACTGAAGTTCTCATGAAAGTTAAAATGACACTGGTGAGTCAAGTGCCAAAGGTTGGGTCCATGTGAAACAGACCCCACCCTGGCTGAGACGTAAGGAGGGGTCTCCTGAGGAATTCTGGGAAGAGCTTCCCTCCTGATGAAGGGTGTGGAGAAACCTTAGCCTCTCCATTCCTGCTTTTGTGTATTGTTTGTTCAAGGGATTGTTCTAATGCCTCAAGGCACTGCAGGATTCTTGTGACCATTGGACAAAGAACTGCTGAGAAGGCTTCTCAGAGACTAGCATGGTTGATCTGCTGGAGAAACCCTGCAATTACCTACTTCTCCACCATAAAGGCACAGCTCAGGAAATCATTCAGGACCTTCCTACCCCGTGCTTGTAAACAAAGAAGGAAGATTGGTAAATAGAGCTTGGTTGAAGAAGAGAGCAGAGTTGACTGCTCTTAAAAATTGATCATCTTAGAAAATGCCAGCAGAAGGGAGAGGGATTAGATAATTAATGATAATGAGTTCCATGAATCATTGTTTAAAAGTTTCATACTTTTCTCTTTGTTTAAATTGACCTTAAAGCCCGAGGGACTTCATTAAAAGTTGAGTGTTTAACACCAAGGGAATGGAGATTTGTTTAGACTCCCATGGTTTTAATGAGAAAATGGCCCAACTGTGTAATTAGTATGTAGAAACCAGCTCTCCCCCTGCACATGACTGGATGTACTGGATGTAATTCTCTATGGGTAGGTTCTTTGTAGTACAATAATATCGGCCCCTGGAGGAGTGTGGATGGTGGAACAGGTCCTGTGAGGGACCTTCTTTCTTTGAAGAGATGGTGTATTCCTCCCATTTCAAGGGGACACACCCCCTCAGGAATATAAACTTAGACACATGGCAGCATGCCCTGTGGTGGGTTGCTCTGGCACTAATGAGGTTGCTGCATCATGACTCTCAGGGTTGGACTCTGGTTCTCTAGGACACACATCACTCATGCAGCCGAGAAGTCTGTTGGTGGCTAGAATGGAATGTGGCTAAGCAGGATTTGTTTAGATGTCTGATGTTGACAGTCATTCGGGGAGAAACTGACTACACATTGGCCCAACATCAGAATGGTGCTGCTGAAGCACAGCTGTTCCACGAAGTCTTCCCTGATTCACGCCATCTGTTCCCCCATCTTCCAGAACAATCCATGATTCATCTCTTCCCTAATGCATGTAGGCAGTAACCACATTTTCATGCTTATGTTCTAATAATAATAATAATCATACCTCAGAGTTTGAACACTTAGCTCACACTAGAGACACTTCTGGGTGCCTTTGGTACATTAGGACACTAATCCACACAATGGCTCTCTGAGGTAGATACTACTCTCATTCCCGTTTTACAAATGAAGAAATGGAGGTTTAGAAGGTCAGCTTACTAACTCAAGGTCTTACAATTCATATGTGGTAGAGCCAGAATCTGAACCTCGTATTCTGGTTCTGGAACCCACACTCCTAACCACTGTTATGTCAACTCCTTTTATTAGACCAAAGAATCCAAGGATTCTTAAAGAGTATCTTTCCCCCAAGCTCATAGTACCCTGCTGTTGCTGCATCAACAGCAGGATACTATGAGCTCTACCTCAGGTTGCTCTGCAACCCTACAAAGACCGATAAGACATGCAAATACCGATACCACCACAGCTTCCAAAAGTTAGAGTGGCAAGGCAGGCACACTCAGAAAACTCAGAGCAACCTTCTTTGGATCTGTAGCATGTCACACAGTGCCTAGCATATAGAAGGGACATAGTAAATAAATAAATACTAAGTACTTAATGAACCCAGTTCTACAATAGTGGCCATCCTACATTCTTAGAAGAATATATTTAACTTTAAGTTAGAGAAACTCTGTAAAATGCCTTTAAAAGTTCTACATTTATTGTTCTAAAATACTGAGAAGTCTAGAAGTAAACAACCCAGAGATGACACTTTTGATCAGAGACAGCACAAAGGCTCAGGCTCATTTGGATCTTTTTGATCCACAGAACTTAGCATAAAGTTTCTTTCCTCCTTGCAGCATGGTTTGGGGGCTGTGTTGGCTAATATATATATAGCCTTGGAGACTTAAGGTTTCTCCCTTGTTAACTATGATTAGCCAACTTATTTTATAAGGAGAAACTATTTAAATGGCCCTCTGGCTCTAGAAGATTTTTCATCTTTAAAAGTCTAGTAAACACAAAACTCCATTCTTGTTTACCTTGGCCTCTTTTTAGTATGATGATACCGTAGCACCACCATTAGGGCAGTTATAGTACAAATCCACAATAAGTTCAGCTTCATCAGTATTTTTTTCACAGTGACCTCAGAGACAGGAAAGTTACTATAAAAAGAAAAAGACAAGGGAAAAAGGAAGGAAAGGAGGAAAAAAAATAGCTCTTTATCAAGGTTGCTACTGAAGTCTGAATAACATTCTAAGACCTTACATGTCCAGGGGTTAGACTAGCTGATGACATCTAGAATGGTCTCTAGTTAAAACAACAAATCTGAAACATTGTGTTTCAGTTAAGAAGTGCAAAAATTCCTGCAATAATTACCTTACTTTTTAAGATGCTGGTTGTTGTTTACCAACATCTTCCTTTGGCTTAATCTCCTTGCTTCTGACCTTTAATCTACAGAATTGGCCCGTTTAAAGAAAAGCTTGAAAAGATATTTATTCTGTATCTCCAAGGGGAAACGCTGGCAAAAGCAGGCAATAATGCACTAATAATAAAGTTGCTTTAGTCAGATATAGCCAACCACGTAAATCGCACATTCTTAGGATGAAAGGATTCCACATACCAGCCGCCATAGTTTTGGTGAGCTGTCCAGGGTACTGAACTCGCTCGGCCTTGAATTCTCTTTGATCCAGAAGAGCAGAATCTTTGGTCTTTGTGCCTGCCCTAGTTATGCTATGAATGCAGTATTGAATTCTATTTTTAGAAAAACTTTTAAGGTAAAGTTTCTGTTCTTATTGTAAGAGTAAAAAAGAAAGACTTCACCCACAAATGTATTACCTCCAAACCACTATAAATATCTAGTTTAATTTCTCTCTAGTCTTTTTATCTCCATATATTTTTACATGTTTGAGACCATTCTGCATATGCAATTCAATTTTGTATATTGTCATAGTGGCACGTGTATTCATCGTTACTATAAACTCTTTGAATACATCTTTTTAAGAAGATGTAAAAGTGTAATACATCTTTTTAAGAAGATGTATAACACTTTGCCAAGTTCTGTTCCATAATTGACAAAATCATGCTTATGTAATTGGAAATTATTTTTACTCAAAATGTTATTTATAATAAATAACTTTATTCACTGGATGAATCTCCAGAAAATTAATGAAACAAATCCAAAAAGATTAGGTATCATATAATGCCATTTATATAACATTCTTAAAATTATAAACATAAAGATACAATTATAGAACATGTTAGTGGTTGCCAGGGTGGAGGTAAAAAGGATGTAGTTATAGCTACAAAAAGGCAACATTAAGAATTCTTGTCGTTCCTAGCCAGTTAGCTCAGTTGGTTAGAGCATCATCCTGATAAGCCAAGGCTGCAAGTTCAATCCACAGTCAGGACACATATAAGAAACAACCAACAAATGCATAAATAAGTGTAACAACAAACCAATCTCTCTCTCTCTCTCTCTCTCTCTCAAAATCAATTCAAAAAAATCCTTGTGGTGATGTAAATATTCTTTATCTTATCAAAGGCAGTCTCACAGTTCTGATATTTTGTTGCAGTTTTGCAAGATGTGTTTCTTGAAGGAAACTAGAGAAAGGGTACATGGAATCTCTCTATATTATTTCTTACAAATTCATATGAATCTATAATTATCTCAAGATAAATGAACTTTTAAAGAAGAAAAATAAGACAAAATTTGATTTGCTCCTCTGGTGAAGTATTTGCTATCCAGTGATGGCCTTGGGGGTAGAAGGCCCTGCTGGGCTTCAGCAACAGAGATCAAGGTCACTAAGGCAGCCATGAGCACTGGGGACTCACGGTTCTACCAGGGCGCAGAACTCAAGCAGGAGGACTAGAGTGGCAAGAGTGTGAGGACCTGCCTTCTGCCTCTGGCTACCAAATAGGGGGAGAGCATTTTGTGGGCTCCCTTTGGCAAATGTTTCTACAACTTCCGGGAAGGAAACTGATGACAAGACATTTAGAAAGTAGATAATCAATTATCTCGTTATGACCATATGTTGCTTAACAATGGGGATACATTCTAAGAAATGCATTGTTAGGTGATTTCATCACTGTGTCAACATCACAGATTTCACTTATACAAACCTAGATGGCATAGCCTACTACACACCTAGGCGATGGTTCTAGCCTATTGCTCCTAGGCTACAAACTTGTAGAGCATGTTTCTGTACTGTATACTGTAGATAGTTGTAACAAAATGGTAATTATTTGGGCCCAAACATGTAAATGGTACAGTAAGATACAGTATAAATAATAAATTGTCTGTATGTGCAGGCTCATTGGTGGGCAGTGGAAGATATCCTTAGAGGGATAGTGGATGTCAGAAAGAGGGAGAGAGGAAAGGAAGAGAAGGAGAGAGCAGAGACTGAGAGAGACCCAGAAAGATTAGCTTGAAACAAGATATAACAAATGGGAGAGGGGGATGAGAGAGAAGGAGGGGGGATTAGGGAGAGAGAGGAAAGGGAGGGAAGAGAGATAGAGGCATAGGGAAGAGAAATGAGTCTGTGCTCAACAGGGTGGGCATGGGCAGGTGGAGGGCAGGCATGGGATCCCCTCTCCTCCAACTCTCTCCCCTCGCTCCCTCGCCAGCTCCCAGCCCCAGCCTCTGTCTAGCTGGCACATATAATTAGTGGACAGCATGCTGAGGCTTCTTCTAGTGCTAATTTGCTGAGCAAGAGAAAAAGAGACCACATGCACAAAACTTTTATTACAGCATATTGTTACAGTCATTCTATTTCACTATTAGTTATTGTCATTAACCTCTTACAGTGCCTCCATTAAACTTTATATAGGTAGGTATGGGAGGGTTCAGTACTCTCTGTGGTCACAGGTGTCCACTGGGGGTCTTGGATAAGGGGGGACTACTGTACCCACAAAGTCACATTCCCAGTCATGTTGAATAACCTAAGTTAACACATTAGGCTCAACAATGTTTTTATTTTAACCCTGTTTATTTTTTTTTAGATTTTTTTACCTTTTTAAGGCTTACAGTCTGTAGACATTGTAAATGAAATCTTTTTGAAGTCAAAGAATCAGAGTTACAGTTGTTCCTTGGGCTGTACTCTATAGGTTAAGAGTTGAAATACTGGTATTTAGCTGACTCTCTACCAGCTGTAGAACATGTTTGAAGCTTATATTCTTGAGTAAATCTGTACCAGTGGCTTGGTTTCCAAAAAAGTAAATATCTTCTTTTTTTTTTAAGAGTAACAGTGGTTTTACAACCTCTTAGAAATTGCACAGTAGCCTTGCTGCAAAATAACTAATTGACTCAAATACTGAAGTGGGCTTCTCTCGGATGGTCTTGCTCTAAATAAAATAACCTTTGTTGTTTTTATTAGTGGTCTTTTGCTTCTTCATGAATAACTTGTCATTAAAAAGATTAACGTCAGGAGCCACTTCTACCTTGTATTCAGCTTCTACCCGGGTTCTAGAGCCCTTCCATTTCCTCAGCAGGTAACAGCGCCACTTTGTGAACTGGAGGAAAGGCATTTGCTAAAATGCAGAGCACATTGATTTGATGTCAGACATTTGCACACGTGTTTATTCATTCCTTTTCCTTTTTAAATAAATATTTACTTAAAATCTTACTATGTGCCAGGCTCTGAGACAGACAGACTCTGTCCCCAGGGAACTTCTGGTCTGACCCCAGCTCCCTCCCGTGCTCCTGCCGGGGTAATTTTGAACAAGCCACTTTATCTCTCCAAGCCTGGACTTGCTCATTTGTAAGGTGGCACCATGCACAGGAATTGTGAGAGTTGCAGAGAGCAGAGGCTGTTTGGAGCCTATGCCTGGCACAGGGGCCACTTAGTGGATTTCAATCCCAACATCCTGCACAGAGCCTCGCATATGCGAATATTTGTTGGTGAATTCAATATTGGTGAGTAGCAAGGCCTAAGGAAGGTGGGTCTCTTGATCTTACAGAAAATAGTTCCATGTTAAAGAACAAACGGGGTAGTTCCAATTCACCAATATTTTATCACTGTGTCACTTGATACACTCATTGGACAGCTATATTGCTGTGTTACTTTAAGTGAGTATTTCTCCAGTTCATGAGTGCCTGTCAGTTAATGAGAACTTCAATTCCATTGTGTTGTCCCTCACAAACTGACAATTCCAAGAGCAGGACCAGCCTCAGTTGCTATTTTTAATCAGTGACAGCAATCCAGTAGTTCACAGGTTCTTTAGAATCCCAACTAACAGCTCTAACAACCAATGTTCACTATCACCAGCACTTGCTCCAGCTCCTTCCCAAACCTACAACTGTGAGGACACGCATGGTGATTTCACTTCCTGTGGATGGGAACAAATTGACTACTTCCTTCAAAATATTATTCACTCCACCCTAGAATATAATATAATAGAGCATTTTCAATCACTAAATTAAAATTCTTTCCAAAGGTCATATAAATACGGAGTCACAATGAAAGTGGAGCTTAACACACAGCAAGGAGGAAAAAGAGCTTTCCTCTAAGGTGGAGGTAACTTGGTTTCATATAATTTGTGAGATAAACAGCAATTCACCGCCAGAGCCATTTGGGAAATGCCCGTAAGTCCTAGTGTCAGGGGATGCTATGGCTTTGGCCACAGAGGGACACATGTTTACAAAGAGGAAGGAGGTTGAACACTGGGACCAAAACAGAACCGGCCTCCCAGGCTCATGGGTTAAGACTACTCTAACTTAGTTTGGGGCAAGTCTGCAGGGTGGTGTATCTGTGGATAAAAGCGGGATTGCAGGGTCTAGCTCAGTGCTCTGAATCCAGGAGAGATGGCCGTGCCGTTGTGTCTGCAGCCGGCTCTCTGCAGGAGGCGTGACCCTCTGCGAGGCACTGACAGGTGAAGCTCATTTGTTCTGCCCTGTTCCGCTTTTCCTGTTTTAAGTCTGCCCTTTGCTAGATGAGGCCAGGGGCACCATTTCCTAGCACACACAATCAACTATGAGTTTCGTGACAAAGCCTAACTACTGAGAGGTGTCTACTGGGTTGATCAACTGGTCACCTGACTCAACCAGCAGCTGGCAAGAGTCAACAGTCCTTGCCCATAAGCTGAATGTTGGCTGCATCAATTGGTGAACTGGGCATTTAATTCAGCCAAGAGAATGGATCTGTTCAGATAGCACCTAGGTCTCTTCATGTCCTTCCTTGCTTTGTTGTTGTTGCTGTTGCTGTTAGTGCAAGCAACACAACCTGTGCTTATTCACTGAGTATTTGTGTTTTCACTTTGCTTTGTGATAAACCTCTTCGCTTTCCTGCGTCCTTGCTCCATGTTTGTCTCCTGGGGAAATGGAGTGTTTCCCAATTATAAAAAAAAATCAAGTTTAAAAGGGATGTTAAATACGACCCAATCCAGTGCTTCCATCTCCTTTAATTGTATTTAGAAGCTATTCCTGCTGGACATGTGCAGGGAAGGGGGACAGATACCTTCCTAAGAGCCTGTCTACCTGCACCTGGGAGGACAGGCAGGAGCAGAAGAGAAAACGGGACGAAGAGGGGAGGAAAGAACTCTGCCATGCACTGAGCCCTCAGCCCGTGCCCACGTGAATGGCAGACATCTGCCTGGTTTGGGCTTATGGCTCTAGACTCCTGCAGCCTAGATGAGCAATGTTAACGCAGGAGCAGGTGAGCAAAGCACACACCTCTAGCTTTTTCCATACTGTTTTGTTTTTTTGTTGTTGTTTTTGCAATTCTTCCCTTCCACTGAGAAGGCAGAGGAAGGGCGGTGGCTGCTTGCCAGGGCCGTCAGGGGAGGGTTGTCAGCCTCCCTGCTGCCGGGGAAAGACTCTCATACCGGCCTGGAGGCCACAGGGCAGCACTTCCCTTCAGGTGGTGAAATGAATGCCTTTGCTCCCCCGTCTTTGTGGGAGAGCGGGGGCTTGAATCCAGGCTGTGCTCCCAGGTGGGTGTGTGTCTCTGCCTGTCTGGTCCACCTACCTTTCACCCACTTCCCACTCTGTCTCTCCCGCATTTCTGCACGGCCCTTGGTGGAAATGCAAGGGCCTGCTGGACTGAAGCAGCTGCTCCCTGTGCATGCTCTCAAAAAGGAACTCTTCGGTTTCTTCAAGGTAATAGGCTGAACTGTTTTTTTTTTAAGATACTAAAGAAAAGACACAGAAGTAGCAGTGGGAAAGCCAGTCTGCAAGGGGGCACAGAAGGCTCTCAGAGGTGGGGAGTCTTTCAGGGTGGCTCTCTCATCGACCAGGGGAGCAAGCCTCGCTTGCCCTGAAGTTAAAATCTGGACAAGAGGCTGCCCTGTGAGACCTTCCTGCTGTCCTCCCACCACTGTGAGATAATGCAAACTAGCCGAGGTAGGTACCCAGGGTGGGGCAGCAGCATTAGTGGTTAGGAGCAATGGGTCCTGGGTGAGCCTGAATCTCGCCTCGGCCACTTCCCAGCTGATGAGCACAGGTAAGTGAATGAACATCTCTGAGACTCCATCCAGAAAGTGAGGACATAGCACTGTGGTGATGCTTAAGTGAGTTATACCTTTTCAGCAGTCAGAATAGTGCCTGGGATCAAGTAATATCATCATGAGCAGTGTTGGGGAGCAGAGCAGGCAGCCCCCAAATATCCCACAACAGCATAGTGATTATTTTGAATCAAAATTACTTGATTAGCAGCCGGCATAAGAAAGGTACATTGACCCCCCGTCAATGTGCTCCAGGAAATTGATCTCCCTGGGACAGGTGCCCTCCTTGCTGTGGGGGGCTTAAGAGACAGACCCCTATGGCTAGAGTTAGGGAGCCCTGAGCCTAACAGAAACATGGAACAGACTGACAGCAACCAGAAGGGTGGAGAAGGGGGATAATGCTGGAAGAAGGGGAAGAGACTAGTCAAAGAACGTGTATGAATGACCCATGGCCATGGTCAGTGGTGTGGGGACTGACTGTGGGAGCAGGGGGTGGGCTGGGCGGAAAAGGACAAAGGGGGGAAAAATTGGAACAACTGTAATAAAATAACAATAAAATATTTTTAAAAAGCAACCCAGAGCCTAAAAGCTCGCAGACATAAACCCTGTTACTCCTTCACTAAGTCACTGCACAAGCACACTTTGTGGACATTCCCAGCAATGAGCACCCGAACCTAAGGGCCTTTGTCCTGTGATTTCTGCACACAGTTCTTGTTTCTTTGTCTAAAAAAATAGGAAAAGCTGGCTGCTTCGTCACTTTGGAAGAGCACATCATTTTTGATCTCCCATGCACATGTATCACATTGCTTTCTCCCCTGGTAGTCAATCTGGTCTTGTGCCCGTTTTATGATTAGGCCAGCCGTGAGACCTCAAGAAGGGTTGCGGGGAGTCCTGCCCTCCGCTGCTTCCCCAGCAGCAGCAAAGAAGCAGAAGCAGCCAGGAGTAGGAACCAAAGCCCTCCCTCTGAGAGCTCAGATCCTCAGCTGTACTTGCAGGGGGTGAAGAGGCCTCTCTCTGTGCCTTCCCCACTCAGGGAGCTCAGGGTCCGGGTGTTCTCAGGGCACCAGCACGGTCGGTCAGCACAGGTTCCAGGCTAGTTCTGTGAGCCACTTGGAAAGGTGAAACTAGGGCTTCCCAGAATGGTACCCAGGTCACTGGATCAATTTTTGAAGGGGATCAATGTATTGCCAAAGGCTGTTAGTACAATGAGAGGAAGGAGGAAGAGCTGAATGACTCGCACAATCACATGCACAAACACCACAGGAGGCGGCAGAAGAAACTGGGGTTTGTTGCCAGTGCCCCCTTCAAAGTGAGGGTGATCAGTCCTCAGTGAACTTAAGTGATGCTGCCAGCAGGAATAGCAGTGGTTTTCCAGTTTAGCGTCTGTGGGCTTGTTGCACATGCCAGACACATGTGAAGTTCTTCACCCACCCTGCATCCTAAGACACAGACCAGAAACTCTGTCTCAGAGAAGTTCAACACCTTGTTCAGAGTCTGACTCATGAGGCAGAGCCCCTGGCTTTGAGGGGGTTATTGGCTGCCCCTGATAACTGCCTCACCGTCACACCCCACGGTGCCTTCTTTGCCTGCGTGCTGCTGTCCCATCCCCACCAGCTTACCTGCATCCACCCCGTCCCTCCGCAGAGAAGGAGGAGCAGGTCCACTACACAGCGGGTCAGAACAGCAGTGGTTTCAGCCTCTGACTCTGAGGAGCAGTGTTTTAGGGGGCAGTTTCTCCATCTGCCCTGAGCTCAGTGGAGGTGTAAATGGCTCGAACCAAGATGGAGCTAAAGAGACTTGGCCTTCCTTATCTCTCTGAAAAGAATCGGAGGCGCTTATGCTTCATTGGTCCATTGTATGCAATGCCTTAGGCCACCTGGTTCTGAATCTTCTTTTCCCATTTACTAGCGTTCTAGATAAAATCTTTTTAAATGGTCTGATTTTACCTATTTAAAATTGTGAGAGAAAGCCCTCCTGCCCTTGGGTGACACCAGCCTGAGCTGTCACCGAAGAGTTGGAGAATCTTAAATCTCATACTCACATGATTTTCTCTTGCTAAGATGATGGACACCAAAACAGAAGTCATAAACTTACCTCTCAAGTCACTAAGAAGCTGAATGAAGAGAAATACATACTAAATATGACAGGGACCGTTTCCTTAAATGTAAACAGTGCCTAAAGTTGGTTGGGGGGGTTCCTTCTAAGAGTTCACAAACCCTCTGGACGGGGCCCACCTTGCTTCTAGATTTCCTTCCTCTTCTCCCATACCTCCCGGACTACCACAGTACATTCGGGAAGGGATAGAGCTGGTGTTTCTCCTTCTTCCTTTTTTCTCCTTCCTTTCTCCTCTTCATATTCCTCTTTCTGTTTTTTCCACTTCCAGCTGGCATTGTTCCTGGTGAAGACAAAAACTGGTGGGAGAAGAAGATGAGGAAGTTGAAGTGGTCACAAGTTCTTAGTCCAAATTCTTTTGTTTCCCATCTCAGACCTTGAGAAAACGATGCCACGTCTGCATCCAGATAAAAGGAACTTCCAAACACCTGAGCGGGGCACGAATACCATCGACGGCCAGGCCATGCTCTGGGTGTAAGCTAGAATCGCCTGCATTTTGCCTGCTTTGTCGCTGGGTGTTATGCTCCTCAGGAAGGAAGCCCAGGCATGGTGGTCCCGCCCTGGTCAAATCAAACAGCCGTGGTGGAGTTTGTGCTCAGAGGATTTTCTTCCATCTGGCAGCTAAATATTTTCCTCTTTATGATGTTTTTAGTTTTCTTCATCTTAATTGTTTCTGGAAACATCCTCATCGTTCTGCTAGTTTTGTTCAACTACCACCTCCACACCCCCATGTACTTCTTCCTGGTGAACTTGTCCTTTCTGGAGATCTGGTATACCGCCAACATCGTCCCCAAGATGTTGCTGATTATCATAGCTGAACAGAACACCATCTCTGTGGCTGGGTGCCTGGCACAATTCTATTTCTTTGGGTCCCTGGCTGCCACCGAGTGTCTCTTGCTTGCTGTGATGTCCTACGACCGCTACCTGGCCATCTGTCAGCCTCTCCACTACCCCATCCTCATGACTGGCCCCCTCTGCGCTCGGCTGGTGGCCAGCTCTTGGTTCTGCTGCTTCCTCCTGACAGCAATCACGATGGCCCTGCTGTCTCGACTGCCCTTCTGTGGACCCAATGAAATCGATCACTTCTTTTGTGACTTTACTCCTCTCGTTCGTCTCTCCTGCACGGACACCTCACTGACCGAGACCATTGCTTATGCCACCTCTTCTGCAGTGACTCTGGTCCCATTTCTCCTCATCTCAGCTTCTTACTCCTGCATTCTTGCTGCTGTCCTAAGAATCCCATCTGGCACAGGCCGGCAGAAGGCCTTCTCCACCTGCTCCTCCCACCTCACCTCGGTCACGGTGTTTTACGGGACATTGATCGCCACCTACCTTGTGCCCTCAGCCAATTCACCCCAACTCTTGCGCAAAGGGTCCTCTCTGCTCTACACCATCCTAACGCCCATGTTCAATCCCATCATCTACAGCCTGAGAAACAGAGACATTCACGAAGCCCTGAAGAACTGCTTAAGGAAGAGGCCAGGTTTCCTCAGATAAAGTAAAAGGGAAGAGTCCTATTTGCCTGGACAGGTGGCTCAGTTGTTTGGAGCATCGTCCCATACACCAAAAGGTTGCAGGCCCGATACCCAGTCAGAGCACATAACTAGATTATGGGTTCAGTCCCCACAATCTAGTTCATGAACATAGTCATGAACAGACATGTTCATGGCTGACCTATGTTCAGTCATGAACATAAACATGATCAGTGTTTATAGGAGGCAACTGATCAATGTTTATCTCTCTCACATCGATGTTTCATTCTTTCTCTGTTTCTCTGTCTCTACCTCTCCCTTCCCCTCTCTCTCTCTAAAATCAGTGAATGTATCCTCGGATGAGGATTTTTTAAAAAGGCAACTACCTAAACAAGAGCTACCAAAGCCAGATGACCAAATGCCCCTGAACACAGCTGAGGATACTGTTGAGTTCTTGCAGCTTTGGGTGAACTGATGGCCCAGAAATGGTCTAAGTGGTAAGGTTCTGCTCCACCACACTCAGTAGACCTGGGCCCTTGTGCTAAAGCTCACATCCAGAAGAGCTGGTGAGGCTGGCTACTCACTCATTCCAATAGTCGCCAGAGGTCGACTATGTCCAGGGCATCTTACCACATCTAAGTGATAAAATAAGCAAAAACAGAGGCTGCCTTTGCTCTCACTGAACTCACGGTCTATAGGGGGAAGACAAACATATGTCAAACAACTAATGTAAAACTACATATACAAATTACACGTGTGATTCAAAATTTAAAATAATAAGACCACTACACACTTATTTGAATGACCGAAATCCAGAACACTGACAACAGCAAATATGTAGAAGGACGGGAACTCTCATTCATCGCTGGTGGGAATGAGAACTGATGTAGACACTTTGGAAGACAGTTTGTAAGTTTCTTACAAAGCTAAACATACTTTGACTGTATGACTCAGCAACCGCACCCCTTGATATTTATCCAAATGAGCTAAAAACATATGCATGTATCTATGCAAAAATTGCTTATCACAGCTTTATGCATAATGACCTTCCAGTAAAAGAATGGAAACATAAACTGATCCCTCCAGACCAAGAAATATTATTCAGCACTGAAAAGAAATGAGTTATTAAGCCATGAAAAGATATAGAGGAAGTTTAAATGTATATTGTTAAGTGAAAGAAGCCAATCTGAAAGGCTACATACTCTATGATCCCAGCTGGCTGACGTTCTGGAAGAGGCAAGACGCTGAAGGCAGTGAAAAGGTCAGCAGTGGCCAGAGGTCAGGGCTCTGGGGAGGATACACAGGCAGAGCACCGAGGACTCCCAGGGCAGCGAAATGACCTTGTGTGGTGCTGTAATGGTGGATACACGTCCTTGCCCATTTGTCGAAACCCTCGGGATGTGCAGCCCCGAGAGCGAAGCCGAAGGTGAGCTCTGGACTCCGGGTGGTGACTTGCCCATGTGACTTCACTGGCTGCACCCAGCGTGCCGCCCTGCTGCAGGATGTCGATCACCGGGGAGGCTGTGCGAGTGCGGGGGCAGAGGGCGCACGGAAAATCTCTGTACTTTCCACTCCATTTTGCTGAGAACCTAAACGTACTCTAAAAAAAATTAACTGACTTAAAGAGAATAATAGTGATGATAAGATGTTAATCATACCTCAAAAACATAGAGCTTCCATTTCTCAGGACTAGATTTTGCATTTTCTTCTTTTTTTAAGATTTATTTATTTATTTATTTATTTATTTATTTATTTATTTATTTATTTATTTATTTTAGACAGAGAGGAAGGGAGGGAGAAAGGGAGAGAAACATCAATGTGTGGTTGCTTCTTGTATGCCCACCGACTGGGGACCTGGCCTGCCACCCAGGCACGTGCCCTGACTGGGACAATAACCAGTGACCTCTCGGTTCACAGGCCGGCACTCAGTCCACTGATCCACACCGGCCAGGGCTGATTTGGCATTTTCTAACCCTTTGCACTCTGAGCCTTGGAGGCGGGCAAGGAAGATCTGGGGAAACGAGGTGAGGCCCACACCGGTGTCTGCACTGCTCTGTCTCCCAGCTGCACGATGGGGTCAGCTGGGGCTTCGTTTTTATGGAGTGCCAGCGCCTCTGCCCGGCTCTCTGCCAGGATCTTGCTGGGACTCGCTCCCCGCCCTGCTGGCACGTGCTGTCCAGTTAGCTCTGAGGGCGTGGTGGGCGTGCACTTGCTCTCTGGCAGCTTGGAAGGCTGAGTTGACTTCAGCCAAGAGAAGCTGAGGTCAGCACTACGCAGGCGTTCCCCGCCTGCCTCCTCACCCGGCTCCTGCAGACCACACTCCCCCAGGTCCGAGGAGGATGGGAGTGTCTCTTGCCTAAACATTTCTGTGGGGGCTTTCTTCTCTTGTTTGAGGTAAGCAGAGAGATTATGCTCACCACTCATGGGGGTTACTCAAAACCTCGGGAGTCTGCCAACATTCTCAGGCTTTGCCTTAGGAAGAAACAGTTGACCTGTTCTTGCTCCTCTTGTAAACTAGACGAATATGGGGAGGTCATCTTAGGGTACCCTGAAGAAGGTAAAAGCTCTCAATTATCCGCTGATGCCTCCTCTGTGACAAGTGTTCCTGTCTGAGTAGCTCCAGGGAAGGTCGGACGGCTGGATGGGACTGCAGGCTCCCATGCCACTCGCAGGTAAAAGGCAGGCACAGCCGACTCCTGGTGGTGTGCTTGGGGCAAGTGACCGTGGCTCCCCAAGCTTGGCCTTTCCCATCTGTGGGGCAGGGAAGGCCCGCCCGCCTGTCTCGTTGCCCCTAAGTGAGGTCAGGGACCTCGAAGTCTGGCCCATGTAGTCAGAGTTCATTGTTTAAATCATAAAGTAATAAATATTCAGAATTTTTAAGGCCCAGAGAGAATGTATGAATTAGCTTGTCTCTCTTCTTTCACAGATAGGGAAGTGATCCCCTGGGGTATTAAGTGGACTTTCCCGAGTTAATTATAAAACAAAGACTAGAATCCAGCACTTCTGTTTCTGAGTCCGGGCCTGTCTCCCCGTGCCACACCGCCTACCCACTCAGTGGCTTTTCTCCTTGCCCAGGGATACCAGGAGCTCCCCTGTAGAGGCCAGGGTTACCCGCAGCACCACAGTTTTGTTACCCTGGGCCAGGAGGGAGTGTGGTGTATGTGTTATAGCCCATGCCAGAGCTGCCAGCACCCCCTGCCAGCCCCAAGAGCCACACTGCACCTGCTACAAGCTCACTGGCTCTGACCAGGTATCAGAGCATCAGGATGTTGGTGGCCAACAGCACTGCCACTGGAGAAACACTTCCCCATGTTCCTTCGGCAGGAAGCCCCTACTTCAGCCTCCCAGACGGGAAGAAGAGCTATTGGGTGCAGAACTGCCTTCTTACTTCCACCGAGACATGAAAATAAGACACAAAGCCTGAGGAGTCTCTTTCCAAGTGAGTGAGGCTGCGGGACTGGAGAAGCCACAGCCCCAGTCCCACAACTGGAAATAAACCCCTACGGTGACAAAGAACTCAGGGCTCTGGCCACCAGGACCAGCGATTTTCTATTCTTAGAGTTGGGCAGAGGAGCCCGAGAAGCCACCAAAGAGGGAAAGGGGGAAGCAGCCTCGGAGCCTCGCCAGTTCTGCTTTCACCCATTGTATTTATTGCTGTTCTATTTAAAACTTTATTTGAATAAAGACTTTTGCTGCTGTGTAGGCCCAAATATACATACATTTATTTTAAGTAGACCTTTCATTATAGCCTCCCTTATTTTCCGTACTGGAAAAATATACAAAAACATAGAGGTCACATTTGGATAAATTTGTGTCCTATAAAGTCAAGGACAGTGGATGTGCCCTAAGAGGAGAAAAAGGGAGGGGAATACTTAGAGAAGGCTGTACCTTCTGGTACGGCCAACTTCTGTAGGTGATCTTGGATGTCACGCTTACGTGCACTGCATTTTGCAAGCCTCTGAGTGTCTGTAACTGACTTCTCTTCGACAAGCTGAGTCTCCAAGTCACACTGACCAGTGGCTTCCCTGGGCTTTGGAAGGACCCTGTTCTTGTCGGGCCCTGGATACCCCCAGTTAGCCTGGCCACTTGTGACATATTTGTTCTTTGAGGCTCAGAAATGGGTGGCCAAGGAAAGGAGCCCCTTGTCATCCAGACTTGGTCAGACCCCTTCTGAAGAGAAGCAAGGGGAAGGCTGCGCAAGGCCCCACGAGTTAATGATTCTGTCCCAGTGCCATGCAGTCCTTTGCTGATGGACAGGAGAGGATAGAGATGCACAGTCAAGGCTGCATGGTGGGGCGGGGGAGAGGAGATCACAGCCACTTCCGTCATCACGGAGAGTAGCTGTGTGAGCAGAGAGACTGGTCACCCTGCCCTTTCTGAGCTCAGGCAAGAGGATGAATGAAAAAGCCCATCTAGTCAGGGCGACAGCATCGTACGATCCTAGTGGTTTCCCACGGATCCACACACACCTGAGCTCAATGAGAATGGGACCTTAGTAAGAGTCACTGTTCATGCAGAAATCTAGAGCCTCCAGCACAAAAGGACTGCTCTGTGTGTATCCCCCGGCGTCTGATCATCTCCCTGACCACTGAGGGAGCCAAGGGTTGTGTCCTGACCAAATGACAGGCCTGAGGCAAGTCTTAATTGCTTGAGATCCCAGACCCCAAATCTGAAAAATCTGGAAGACTAGCTCGGCACTCCCTGGGGAACCCACTGAGGATAATAACCAAAATTCATATCACACTTTAAGGCTTAGAAAGCTTGTCACATTTTCTCATTTGGCCCTTATTTTGCTACGAAGTAGAAATGATCCCCAGAGCACAGATGAAGAGACCAAGACACAAAGACATGCACGACTTCCTTGAAGTATCTGTGTGGATGCCTTCTGGTTGCCCACCTGCTATTATTTCCAGTACATCATACTCCCAGCTCAGAGATTCTATAATTCAGCTTTTTTATGGGTTTGTGCTGCAGACCATGTGTGTGTTCCCCAAATTTGCACATTGACACATAATTCCCGATGTGCTGGTCTTGGGGAGATAAGTGGGTCATGAGGGTAGAGCCCTCCAGAGTGAGATTAGCGCCCTTCTGAGAGAGAGCTCAGGTGGCAGCCTCTGTGTGGGGACTGTTTAGTTCATGAAGGGCTGGATAAGGTTTGCTTGCATCACCTAAATCGTCTTCCTTAGTCAGTTTTAAAGAATAACATGTGGTGGTGTGAGAGAGAGAGTAGCCTCAGAGAGTGCCAGGTTTCTGACTTGGGTACCTGGGAGGTGAGTTAGAGCTTTCCCTTCAGGGGCTATTGGGGAAGGCAGGGAAAGCAGGCTCCCTGCTGGGAGGAGGCTCAGTTTGCTGAGCTGATCTGGACGTTGGGCTTCGGGTGCCCGTGTGGAGCTCAAACGAGAGCAGGGGTGCACATAGGGGTGTGTGAAGCTTGGGCACAGAGCTGTAGCAATCAGAGGCATGGGGGTGAAGGAGATGACGGAAAGCAGGAGCCAAGCAGGAGTCTTCCTCCTGTCCTCCACAGCAGGGGCCACCAGTGTGATGTCGGAGGAGCAAAGGAGAGTCTCTACAGCGTTTGTTAAGGTGGAGTTGCAGTAAAAAATGGTCCCATGGGAAAGCGACATGTGCACTCACAGGCACACACATTGTCCTATGATCAAATAAGTTTGGGGGAATCTGCCTACTTAGAGAATATCAAGGACTGACAAGCTCTGCAGAAAAGAACCATTGCATCTTTGATACCTCAGCTCTCCCCATGAGCCAGCTCTAGTCAGAGGTTATTCCAGAATCTGAATGTCTCAGGGTGAAGGAAAAGACACAGAGCAAGGACAGTGCCCAACTCTTTATTGATCAGATGAAACCACTGTGGCTCAACAATTGATTCTAAGTTCACAGCTGGCTACAGATACACGAGGGTCATGGTTGCCACCTAGTCCCTTGACTCAGTCTAAGAAAATTCCAGCTGATACAGCAGAATGAAACCTGGTGACATAGTTTTCAAAATCAGCTCATCATAGTGGTTCTAGAACAGCATTGTCTTTGACCTTGAATTTGCATTCTGGCTCTGTCATTTCTTAGGTGTATACTCTCGGACAAATCAGCTAACTTCTATGAGCTTCTTCTTTTTTTTTCATCTGCAAAGGGGGCTATAACAGTAACTGTTTAGTAGGATTATAATTAGATGTGACTGTTAACCTAAAAATAAAAGGCCAAAGTGAGAAGCAATAAGCATTTATTTGAGATCTGAAAGAACAGCTACTCGTAAAGCACTGATTCAGGCAGAAATCCAAGCAGTGTTCTGATTAGGAGGTGAAGGCAAGGGGCATTTATGAGAAAGGCAAGGGGAGCTTTCACATGAAAGAAGGAAGGAATTTCCATAGCTGCAGATAAGCCAACACCATGATGCAATTTCTAGGGAATGTTTTTCAATTTCAGTGGGTGGTCATGCTATCTTCCTGGTTGTCACAGCAGACAGTTATTTGGAATGCAATGTTGCTTCAGGCCCAGTCCAAAGATTATATTGCCCAGTTTTAACATTCCAAAGGTTTAAGGAGTAAGACCAGCTAGGCAGTTCCTCCGGGATGGCAGCTCTGGCTCCACTTTAAAGTGGTTCCCTTTTTGTTATCTTTTACATTACTACTAAGAAATGGAAGCTTTGAGGTGGTGACCTGCTTGGAACTGCCCAGCTAACAGAGATAAGGCTGGGGCTGCCACCCAGGTCTTTGGGCTCTAAATCTGGGGTTTCCTCCATTAACCCAATCATGTCTACCAGGATGCTTTAACTTGGGCCTTAGGGTATATCTCCAACATTCCCCTGGCATAAGGATAGCCCAACTCCAAGACGCAGAAGGCTGGGGATGGTGGCCCAGTCAAACTGGAGACTAGAGATCTTCTGGAAGGCAGCCAGAGGGAGGGCGGGCAGGGGGCGGAGTAGCTTAACAGACATTCCTAAGTCTCAGTCCTAGAAAACTTTTAAAAATACTGATTCTGAGATTGTACACCAGTCTCAGTCTACCTGAATAGCAAGCTGGGGTGGTGAGGCAAACCAACTCATCCTTGAACAGATCCACAGGCAATTCTGAGGTGCCGCCTGAATCAAGAAGCTCTGTCCTTTTCTGGACAAAGAAATCATGCCCAGATCATCCAAGAGTCCATGGTGTTCACAGATCAGTGCCTGAACCCACCTGCTCTTTGAGTTTTCCTGTGTTTCATAGAATCCAGTGTAGGTATTTGGGTGGGTCGTGGGAACAAGCTTCTAAAAAGCCACAGGGGAAGAATTGTATCTCCGAGTGTGAAGAGGGCGGGCCCAGCTTCGCTTCCTCCCTCTCCTCCTCCTATGGACTTCCTGTCGTCAGAGCATGATGACATTTATTCCCCCTCACTTCTCCCTTTACACACACAGTCTCAGACATCCTTGTTACCAACCTTGTCGCAGCCACCTTCTAGGATAAGCACCAATTCTGCCTAAAGGACTGAGGAAAAGCACCTGCAAAAGGTAAGATTGGTGACATTTTAACCTGGGTTGAGAGTGGAGACCTGAACCATACAACGTGGGAGAAGTTATCTACTCAGGAGTCTCCACACACTTCTCTAGTCACCCTAAAGTCGCCTGCTTCTGTTTCACAAATATTGTGCAAGAGGGTAAAAGGTCAGCACGATCCTAGTAACCCTCAGGAGGCAATCTGGCCAGGAAGACTTCTGGTGAACTGGGTTCTCACTATCTGATACCACTTTGGGTCAGGGCATTCCTGTGCTTAAACTGCCTCTGATCTTGTATTTCTGAGTGTGCTCATTTCTGATGCCTGGAGCCTTCTGTGAGAGATGGAGTTGGGGAGGTTTTTGTTTATGCTCTGGTCTTTCAAAGACTGGTCTTGTGATTTTCAGGTGAGGAGAACCAGTTCTAAACGGCCAGGGCCATTCAGAAAGTCAGCTGGGAGAGGAGGTCTTCCGTATGTGAGAAAATTTCAAAAGTTAGTAACTTCCTTTAGAGCCACTAAAGAAAAGGATTGCTACAAATCACGACACCCAGCCCAGCCAGGAGCACAGGACGTGCTCAGTACCTGTGTTTCACGTGCTGAAAGGTAGACATTTCTAAGGGTTACTTAGATCAGTTGTTCTCTGACGGCAGGGAGGGCACTGGGATCCTCAGGGTTCCACCAAATAAGCTTATCCTTGGTGTGCAAACCATGAATATGAATAAATACGACTTACACCAGCCAATCAAGTATAATATGGCAATGGTTCCTAACTTATGCCCTGTAACTAAAGCTCAGGTCTCAAGGACACAGAAAGTCACAACCAAGCTTTGGTCCTGGCTTTCTATGACTGTCATACTGGCCAGGGGTCAGGTCACGATGGGGACTCTAGATCAGACCTTTCTCCTTCCAGGACCTGTGAGAATTTCTCCTGGAGGGGACAGGAAAGTTCCCCAGGACCACAACCAACTATGTAACAGTGGGGGATGGGAATTCAGCCAAGGGATCCAGGTTCCCAAAGCTCCTCAGGGGCTATTGAACCTTGAATCTAACAATAAAAACGAGCCTTAAAAAATAAATAAAGTCATTTAATA
The DNA here is from genome assembly GCF_004126475.2 of Phyllostomus discolor. Classification (NCBI taxonomy): domain Eukaryota; kingdom Metazoa; phylum Chordata; class Mammalia; order Chiroptera; family Phyllostomidae; genus Phyllostomus; species Phyllostomus discolor. The sequence continues at coordinate 36,906,248 of NC_040916.2, forward strand.
ATCAGGAGTTAAGCACCTTCTGGGGCCAGACATCGTGCTTTGGAAGATGCTGGTGGGGAGGGGGCCGGGTGGCAAGATAGGAAGCTATTTGTCCAGCAAACCATCCCACCCTTCACGAACTCCCATGAGCTAAGTGATGTGAGACATGTATGCAAGTGCTTCAGAAAAACGTTGAGCAAAAGCAGAATCTTAGCTGCTGGCTAATGAAGAAGTTTCGCTTTCTCAATTTCCACCAGAATATGCACTGTTTTGAAATTGTGGTTGAATTGGAGCAGAGGCTGAGCTAAAACTTGATTTCCTGTGGTGTTTCCTGTGTGGGCGGTTAAGAATATCTAGCCTTTAAATGAAGGGACCTTTCTACCCCTGACAAGGAATGATTCAAAACCCATCTCTTCACAACTACCACCACCTAAGGGACTCAGCTTTGACAAATGATGAGAGTTGCCACCTGGGAAGATCTGACTCTATGGTCTTAAGTTTCTGTGTCCTCAGTTTGACCTGTTACTGCTCAGAAGGCTACAGACTTCCCCGCAGTGGCTATGCATTGTGCTCAGTGCTGGGGACCGAGGATAACGGATGTGGTCATCCCATTCAGGGCATGCATAGAGCCTAGCATGGAGGACAGGCACAAATACAACACACAAACACCACATGATGTCTTCTACAATAAGTGGGAGAGTGTGCACCAAACATGGGAGTTCAGGAGTGTGCCAAAGGCTCCCTGGGAGAGGGGGTGACTGCTTGAGCTCATTTTCAAAGAAGTATGAGTTTGCTGTGGAGACTGGGGTAATGGCATTCCAGACAGAAGACAGTGTGTGCAAACTCAGAGACGTGTGAGCCCCCGGGTGCGTTAGAAAGGAGAGCAAGCAAGACTCAAATAGAACCAGCCATGGTTGCAGGGCCACAGGAAGTGAAACTCCCTTTCTTACTTGGTTCTAGAGTCCCAGCTCCTGAAAGTGGAAAGCAAGCTCACTAAGCTGGTGGGTCCTTAGCCTGGCCTTGGAGGGGGCCACACCTGAGACATCCACAGGGCAGAACTGAGGGGACGTGAACTGAAATGAGGGTGAAGAGGCACCTATTTTCCTCCTGGACCTAGATTGTGGGCTCTAGTAGAGTGAAGGATAGGGCTTTGTGCAAGGTTATGACCTCTCTCCCCCTCTCCCTCTCTCTCGGCTTCTGTGAGAATGCTGCAGCTTCAGGAAATGCTGTGTTGATTCTGCTACAGTGGTTTGGTTTATGTTCCTATATTAGTCAGTCCACAGCACTTCCCGTACCATGTGAGCATTGGATGTAGGCAGACCACTCTGGGCGTAGAGACTGGGCACTTGTTCTCAGGGAGCTCCAGGACCAAGCTGCCACCTGCAGGTGCAGAGCGCTGAGGCAAAGTCACCTGTGGAAACTAGTCAGCTATGTGCAGAGTGGGACTCTGGGGTGGCCGCTGGGTCACAGGAACAGAGGGTGGTGGCCAGAGCTCGGGTGGTCAGTGTGGGTGGACTGTGGGAAAGAGGGAGATGATGTGTTTCTAAAGTCATAGGGTGGGCACTCAGAGCGGAGGCCACACGTCCCTGTGTCAAGACACAGAGGCGAGGCCGCTCTTCCTTCCCCATTTCTCAAGCACACCACGGACTTCCTAACCAAACAGTAGCATTAATATATCATATGCATTGGCCAAGAATTGTGGTAAAGAAAAGATGCCACAGGGATACATTTCTAGAATCATTTAAAATAAGAGTGTTATATTCCAAGGGTTAGAGTTGCTCTTTAAAGAGAACTTGAAGATTGTTTTGGCTCAAATAATGCAACTCATAGCGAGAGCCCAATACGTATTAGCTATTATAATAGTCCAGTTGACTTTTCAGTTAAGGTGACGTGTCCAAAGTCATAAAATTGCTTAACTATTTAGAATATTTCCTGATTTTCTGTGGAATGCCCTTTCCTTCACATTACACTATACTCCCTCTTCTTATGGACTTCCTGTTAAAGAGCATCATTAGACCATGTTTCTTGTTCACATAAAGAAATTTCCTGTGCATCTTAACCTAAGCCAAATAAAAATATAATTCAATTCCGAGCCCAGTTGATTTGAAATCCATTTATTTAATACATTTAATATCATATATATTTATATATATTTAATTTGTCAAACTTTGGTTTGATATTCCCTCTCTCAACTACTTGAGGAATAATGGGGAGAAAGGATTTTGACAATTTGCATCTTTTGAAAGCTGTTCAAGTAAATGTGGGCTCATGGCTTAACATTCATTCTATATCAGGAGTAAATAGAGGCATTAAAGAATTGTCCCACCCTGGCTGGCATAGCTCAGTGGATTGAGTGCGGGCTGTGAACCAAAGCATCACAAGTTCTATTCCCAGTCAGGTCACATGCCTGGGTTGCAGGCCATGGCCCCCAGCAGCCGCACATTGATGTTTCTCTCTCTCTTTCTCCCTCCCTTCTCTCTCTAAAAATAAATAAATAAAATATTTTAAAAAAAAGAATCGTCCCATGGTGGCCTGGACTGTGTGGCTCCATTGGTTGGGCATCATCCAGCAGACCAAAGGGTTGTGTGTTCAATTCCCAGTCAGGGCACCTGCCTGGGTTGCAAGTTTGGCCCCTGGTAGGGCAACCAATGGATGTTTCTCTCTCACATCAGTGTTTCTCTGCCCCACTCTTTCTCCCTTCTCTTCTCTCTCTCAAAAATGAAAACAATAAGCTTGTCTTCAGTAATCCTCAGTAGGATTAATAATAATAATAATAATAATAATAATTTGTTCTTCTAAAAGGTTCTCTGGTAGAATCTCAGTCCTTTATACTAGCAGAGACTTAGGTTGTCATGATTTTGAGGTCAGAATCCCTTAGATCCTTTATTCATATTCAATTCTTAAACTTTTTATTTTGACAAAAGTTCATACTTACAGAAAAATTGTAACAATATTACCAAGAACTTCCGAACTCCCTTGAACCAGATTTCCCAAATATTCACATTTCACCACACTCCCTTCATCTTTCCCTGGCTGTCCTGGTGGGCTGTCCTGGTGGGCTGTCCTGGTGGGCTGTCCTGGTGGGCTGTCTCCTTCCCTCTAAGTGATGGGGTGTGTTTTTTCCACAAACAAAAACATTCTCTCACACAACCGCTTTACAGGGATCAAAACCAAGAAACCAACACACTGATATGGTACTATTAACCGTCTACAGATTTTATTCAGAGTCCACCAACTGCCCCTTTAATATTCTCTATAGAAAAAGGACATGGCTGGTCACGTGTTGTTTTTGACTGCCGCGTCTCTTTCGTTTCCTTTTATCTGCAATAGTTCCTGAGTCTTTCTTGGTATTTCATGACATTGATATCCTTGCAGAGCACAAGCACCTTATCTTCTAGAGTGTTCTTCTATTTGGGTTTGTCTGATGCTCCCTCATGTCTGGATTCTGGTTAGTCAAGCTTTTCATGGAAATACCACCAGGGTGGCTTTTCTTATCCCAGGGAGAGCCTTGCCTACACCAGGCACAGCCTGTGCGCACCATAGACAGGCCTTGCAGACAGGAACCTTCTGCCACAAAGTTCTCTGTATTTTTAGGGTGAGGAAAGAGAACCTCTGGTCAACTGGCTGTGTAACAGCAGTAACCGTTCCTGATTTAGAGTGGCCTTATTGTAAAGTCTGCTGGCTCTGTAACAGCACACCGGCCTTGTTTGCAGATCCCAGGCTCAGCTCGGTCTCTAGGGGCACTGATAATTTTCTGCTGAGCTCTTGTCTCGCTAAGCTCCCACATGTTAGGAAATGAACCTCCAAAGTCATCTGGATTTGTCTGTCTTCATTTTTTCCTCTTCTCTTTGCTTCTCCTTTCATTCTTTCTTCTACGAATCACCAAGACCCCTCCCCTGAGAATAGCACTGAAGGGAGAAAATTCCACCAGGCCATGTCAGGGAGGCATAAGCTGATGGTCTCATTCTGTTGACAAGCGATAGAGAGAGGAGAGAAAACACATGCAAGTTCACGGTTTTGTCACATTTTAGCATCACCTCTCCTCCTACAAATGCTTATTACCCCCTGGAAGAGGTGCACATGCATAACCCCTGCCCTCCCCAACCCCTTAGCCCCTGCTCACAGGGGCTCCTCCTGGGGGCTCAGCACTTCATGGTGAGTAAGCCGAATTGGGAAGCAGGAGGCACAAAACCAGAAGGTGGGGCAGTAGAGGGAGCGTGGGCTTTGGGGCTGAACCACCTTGGCCTGTGCCCTGCCTTTGCTGGTCATTGGCTGCTTGATTTCATACCAGTCCAAACCTTGGGTTTCCTGTTTGCAAAATGGGGCTATTGACGGCTAAGCTGTGCAGTTGATATGAGAGTTATAAATAAAACATGTTTATGAAGAACTCAGCATTTTTCTGGGCTCAGTGAACTCTATCATCTATCCAAACTTATTCTGACGAGAGGGCCTTAATTTGGGGGGCTCTCATGAACAACAGATTTTTTTCCTATTTAGGAAAAAGCTTTTCTTAATCAAGCCCCCCCCCGCCCCATCCTTCCCTAACAAACCAAAGGCCTCCATACACTCTGTGTAGGAAGGGACAGGAAGCCGGTGATTACATGGCTGAACACTATGGTCTCTATATACATTGGCAAATAGATCTGTATATCAAGAGAAATGTATGTAGAGACTGTCTGGGAAGATATTCACCCAAAATATCCATGGTTATCGCTGGGAGGTGGGGTTTCAGATTTTATGCTTTCTTCTTCTTCTTACTTGTGTGAATTTTTGTGTAAAGGACACACAAAACTTTTCAAAAGGAGTTCACAAAAAAATAAAACAAGCGAAGGATTATAGAATATGCCCCCGACATATTTTATTCCTGAAGATCTAGCAGGAAGCTGTGTCACCCTTAGACATGAACAGGTAAGGAAGCCCTGAACTTGATCTTGTCACTGTTGACCGAACTAAGCACTCTGATGCTGAGCCATTCAGGAAATACTACCCCATTTAACCCTCAGCACACCCTGCGAGCTACACATGGATATCTCCATTTTAAAGATAAGGAAACCGCGCAAGTTAGAGAGGTTACGCAACTAACCAAGGCTGCGCTTCTGGTATGTAGCACTGCTGGAGTTCCAACCTAGATCTGATTCATTCCATTACTTGTGCTTATCAGACTGTGTTCCATGGAACAGCATGTTCCCAAGTGGTAATCTTCACTACAGGAACAGGTTTGTATAACTATATAAGGACCTTCTCTTAGAGACCCACATGTAATGACTTCCTCAGACGTCATTCATTTAAAACACTGTATATTGTTTTATGGGTTATTTTTATGTTACCCTACGTACTTCCAAAATTGTTTGAACACAGATTCCTCTAACTCCCTATTGTTTGTTTGTTTGTATTAACATCTCATAAATATAACAGTCTGTATAAACAACCTGCTGTCTCACTATGAGTCCAGACTGGTCTCTAAGTTCACATCAGATAAGGCTGGAGATCAGTGACTGAAAGTTTCTTGAAGCTTCTGTCCAACCTTAGCCAGAGCTAAACTGGATTAAATGCAAGACTAGATTAGATACAGCTGCATGTATTGGTCAAAGAAAAGTGAAGGATTGAACTAGAAATCCACAAGACACTTTACCTGCCCAAGCTCTTCGTTTGGAGGAAACTAAAGAGCAACTTCATCTGTGGCCTCCACGTTGAGCTGTGGGAGGTGGCCACAGCTGACTGCATTTCGAGCACAGATTTTTCCTGGAAGCTGATGTCAGGGGATTTCTTTACAGAGCCATGAGTCATGGGACTGGGCGTGCCAACTTTGACTGTGGAGAGCGTCGGAGCTTCCAGGGGCCGTGGAAGGGGTTGGCAGGGGCAAAGCTGTGGGAGCTCCGTAACTGGCCAGTCACAGTGAAGAAAGGGATGGGGGGAAAGGCGGGCATTCTCTCTGGATTTACATGAAAACGGGCCATCATCACATGTGATAGTAGTAGTGATAATCTTCACCAAATGGGCAGCTTTTCTCCTTCAATTTGGAGTGAGTCTGAGTAAGTGGAAAATCAGGGAAGGAGAAGGAAGAGGTTCTCCTTCCTGTCTGTGAAGGAAAGAATCAGTGGGGATATTCCCAGGTTTGTGGGCACCTCCTTAGTTGGGACTCTGTGGACAAGGAGGTTATGGGGACCTGAAGCAGTTGTTCCAGGACCTCAGGCTATTGGGGAGGAGGTGACTCCAGGAGGCACATGGCCCCGTTCCTTCTGCGTTAGTTCTTTGCCTGTGTCCACAAGGTTAGTGTCTTGGCAGAACAGACCTCAAACTAGAGGCTCCTGGCTCTGCAGTGTCATGGTCTCTCCACACACCAGATTATTTAGAGTCAATGAGCAAATTTCTAGTCATTTGTTCACTCAACAATCTCCTTCTCCTCCTCCTCCTCTTCTTTTTCTCCTTCTTCTCCTTCTTCTTCTCCTTCTTCTTCTCCTTCTTCTCCTTCTTCTCCTTCTTCTCCTTCTTCTCCTTCTTCTTCTTCTTCTTCTTCTTCTTCTTCTTCTTCTTCTTCTTCTTCTTCTTCTTCTTCTTCTTCTTCTTCTTCTTTCTTCTAGAGTAATCAGGTACTGTGTTAGGCTTTGAGGGTTCAAAGGTAAATAAACTAGCTTCTACCCTCAGAGCTCACAATTTAGTGATGGGAGAGGTAATTACACAGCAAAGAGCTCAGTGCAAAGATGCAGAGGCACAATGTTACAGGCACGAAGATGAGGTGAAATCAGAGAAGGCTTCCTAGAAAAGTGACCATACTTGACCTGAGTCTTGGGATGGTTACATAGCTAACCAAATTAAGGGGTCAGAGGGAGAGAAAGCAGAAAATTCCAGGAAAGCACATGAGCAAGGTAAGGGAGGAGGCACAATGATAAGTACGCAATGTTGCACGTTAGATCTCAAGGTGTAAGACGGGGACTGCTGTCATGAGTTTGGAGAGATGGACAGGCGCAAATCAGGAAGGGCCTTTTGACACAGGTGTGCATGCCTAAAACAGTCCTACAGTCAAGGGAACAAACAGTCATCGTTCCCCAAAGGATATTTGTGGTTTTTTGTGGCCCCATTCTCCTGCCCTCCTCCTTCCCCCTCTAACGGTGCCTCCCCACTCTTCTTCATGCCCACCCCCAAGCAGTGATTTGTCAGCTTTCCACTGCTAAAGGTTAGTTTTCACTTTCTAAAATATTATGTAATTGGATCATAGAGTATGTATGTTTTGTCTAGTTTCCTTCACTCATCATAATTAATTTTGAGACTCATCTGTGCTGTAGCATGTGTCAACAGTTCACTTTTTTATTCCCAAGTAGTGTACCATTATATAGTTATATCACCGTTTATTTATCCACTCACCTGTTGATGGACGTTTGGGTTCCTTCCAGGTCTTGGCCATTACAAGTAAAGCTGCTGTAAACATTCCTTTACAAGTCCTTGTATGGACATATATTTTTATTTTTCTTGGGTACATGCCTTGGAGTACGATGGCTAGATCATGTCACAAGTGCTACATCTCACTTTTTTACAAAGTTGGCAAAATGTTTTGCAAAGTGGATAAACCCTTCTCTGCTCTCCCCAACAGTGTAGGAGACTTGCACATTCTTGTCAACACTTGGTGTGGTCAGTCTTTCTTTCATTTCAGTCATGCTAAGAGGTGGGCAATGGCGTCTCGTTGTGGTTTTAATTGACATTTCCTCAATGACTACTGAAGTAAAGTATTTTTTTTTTTTTTGCTTACTTACTTGCCACCTGTGTATCTTCTTTGGTGAAGCATCTATTCAGATCTTTTGCCTATTTTTAAATGGGATTGTTTGCTTTCTTGTCATTGAGTTTTGAGAGTTGTCTGATGTTCTGTGACCTGCAAGCCATCGTTGTATACTTTGTACATTTTTTGGTTGTTTTAGGTAAGAGACTTTCCCTGGTTTTAGTTTCTCATGGTCAACCACAGCCTGCAAATATGAAATGGAAAATTCTAGAAATTAACAATTCATAAGTTTCAAAATGTGCGCCATTGCCCTGGCTGGTGTGGCTCAGTAGATTAGGAGCCAGACTGTGAACCAAAGGGTCGCTGGTTGGATTCCCAGTCAGGGCACACACCTGGGTTACAGGCCAGGTCCCCAGTAGGGGGCACACGAGAAGCAATCACACGTTGATGTTTCTCTCCCTCTCTCCTTCCCTTCCCCTTTCTCTAAAAATAAATAAATAAAATCTTTTTAAAAAGTAGTTCAAAAAAATAAAATAAAATGCATGTCATTCTTGTGGTGATGGACTCTTGCCTGAGATGTGACTTATCCCTTTGCCCAGGGTATTCACACTGTATATGCTACCTGCCCCTTAGTCTATTAGTAGATCAGCTGCCACAGCATCATACTGCTTGTGTTTAAGTGACTGTAACACTGCGTCACAAGACCTATGTCATCCACCTCTCTACATTTCATCACATGTGCACTGTGTCATCTCATAGACTCGCAGGAAGGAAAAGGGTGCATACAGTACAATGGAGGTATTTTCAGAGAGAGAGAGGCCATTTTAACACTACTTTTATTACAGTATATTGTTGTCATTGTTCTATTTTAGTATGTTATTGTTGTTAGTCTCTTACTGTGCCTAATTTTAAGTTAAACTTCACCATAGACATATGTATATAGAAAAAACACAGCATAGATAGGGTTCGGTATTGTCCGGGGTTTCAGGCATCCGCTGGAGTTCTTGGAACACAACCCCTGAGGGTAAGGGGGGGCAACTATATATCCAAATACACCAGTAATCTACTTAACTGTATTTTAGCTTGGTTAAAGTAGTGATGAGGGATTAAGAATAATTTTGAGGGTCAAGGCAAGAGGGAATGAAAGAGAAGGACAAAGTAAAGGGAAAGGAGAACAGGAGGAAACAGATGTGAGTATTTAGCTGGCTCGATGGAGGAGAGCAGTCGGTCGTGGAACAGAGGCGGCTGCTCAGACTCAGGCATGGCCTGATGAGCCACACCTCGGGGCTGAGTTGTGGGTGCTTAACGCCACAAAGAGCCCACCACATGGATTGTACAAGCAACCTGCGCACCAGAAAAGGCATAGCTCTGATGGGGAAAGAAACCCAAATAACTGACTTTCTGTTTTACATATCAGTCTCATGTATAGTTTTAAAATAGGAGTCACTCTGTGAACCCCAGTACCTCTGAGAGAAATTAAACATTGTGTATCCGGATCTCTAGAACTGAGGACCAGACTTTGGATCCTGGTGTCCTTCCTCATCAAGAACAGAATCCATTTTTTAAAAATTCAAGTTCTCATTGCTCTCTCCTTTCCTTTCTCCATTGGCGAGTTGTCGGCCATGTTCACTCTGCTGTAAGACTGGTGCCTTCTTCTGGAGGCAGCTCAGTCATGGCTGCCCTTCCCCTAGCACTGAGCACAAAAAACTCTGTAAATGTGTGTTCAGTGAAAGAACACCTGAGGCATAAGTGTGTCCCTGCACTTCTATGGGGAGAGGTTTGCAGACCACATGTAGGTTGTCGGTGCATCTCAGGGCACTTTAGGGTCAAGGCACTGGCCATGTCCACAACTGATGGACCAGCCTGCCCCTGACCCTGGGGCTGCCTTCCAGAGTAGGTGCCCAGGCCCCAGTCCCTGAGCACTGGCTTGGTGTGCGTCACTCTGACTCCCCCTCCCCCAAGAAGGGCTCTAGTGCTTACTGCTGGAGTGCTTAATTCAATGTTAAGCATCTTTGGCTGGCATCCAAGATGAGCCCACTGGTACCTCAGTTCAGAGACTATGAGAACAGGGAGTTTGGGGAAACTTCCCAGAGAAGAGTCATAGCTCAAAGCCAAGGAAGGTAATGCTAGAGATCCCTGAACCCTGAATGTGTGCACCCTCTGAACCACCTTGCAGAACCAGATCACTTACATCCTCTATTTCCTTCCACTTTTTAGTACAAGAATACCCCCAGAATGGGCATGAGTACTTTGAAATTGCTGAAGTATGTCCTGTTTTTCTTCAACTTGCTCTTTTGGGTAAGTAAGTCTCTTCTGAATGTGACTGAGCTCACCTCCCCCCAGGTAAGCTCTACTTCTCTCCCTTCACTGAAGAGTGTTGTATGAAGTGAATTCATGCATGCTTGCGTTGTTGGCAGTCTTCCCAGCCTAAGAAGAAGGGATTAATGTTTGCCTCCCCTTTTCACATCCTGCCACAGTACAACCTTGCAAAATTGAAAGGTACCAGGGCAATTATTTATGGGGATACTGCTTCCCACTCTATGGGAACTGTAAGAAATTATGGCCCACTGCTGACATCTATGGGTAAAAAACCTGAGACTTGAAACTCTGTTTGTTGAGCGCCTCTCTTTTCCTAGCTTTTACGTGCCCCCTGGATGTCTCGGGAGAGTAGCTGGTTGAAAGACAAGCCACCTTTTCTAGGGACGTTTTACCGTACCCAATCTAGCAATTGAATTTCAGATATAGGATGAGTTGGTACTCATGTTTCTATGCAAATGTTCTTAGAAGTTGGCTCCTCCAGTTTCCTGCCCAGCAAGGCAAACTTCTGAAACAGGGCACGCCCCTGCCCTCATCTGCAGTTGTGGTTTCCAAAGGGAAGGCCACATGGAAGCAGCTGAGGTCAAGGAGTAGGGATCTGAAGCATGGAAATAGGATGTTCCTCACGGGCGGGGACTTCCCCTCGTATCTGATATGGGTGGGATGAGGCATGAGGGACATGACGGGAGGATGCTGGGGTCACCACTTTTCTAGGTGTGTGGGGAAAGCTGGGTAGAGGGTGTCCTGCAGAGTCCCGAGAGAGCCAACAGGGAAAAGTGATTCTGACCTCAAGGAAGCGAGAATACAAGAGGTTGAAGGACCACTCTTTACTTTGCAATGTTGTGTGATTCTTCCCTTCAGTTCTGTGGCTGCTGCATTCTGAGCTTTGGGATATACTTCCTGGTCCACAACAAATTCGGGGTACTCTTCCATAATGTGCCCTCCCTCACGCTGGGCAATGTGCTTGTCATCGTGGGCTCCATTATCATGGTGGTTGCTTTCCTGGGCTGCATGGGCTCCATCAAGGAGAACAAGTGCCTGCTTATGTCGGTGAGTCTCTCGCAGACCTGGTGCCCTCTGGAGGGCCTGGGGGAGGGGCGGGGCATAAAGGCTGAAGGCCCAGGCAAGATGTGTTTCGGCAGCTCACCTGTGGGCACAGTGAAATCAGAGGAACGTAGGACTGGCATCTGCCTAAATCCCCCTCACATTAATAGACATTTTCAGAATCCCAGAGTCACTAACTAATGGAAAATCTAGTCTCTAGAGTCTTCTGAGTGCTGTGTCCCTCCTAAAGTGGCAGGGGTTGCTTCCCTGTCTCATATCTGCACGAGACACAACACCGTGTGACTGACCGGATTTGGGCGAGGGTCTAGGCTGCAGCCAGAGGTCTAAAGTGAGGGAGGCCAGAGCTTTTTGGTTGTCCCGCTCTGCTACCTCTCCTGAGGAGCACCTGGAAGCTCAGGTTGTGCCTCTAAGCTCTATGAAGGAAGAGCCCCTCATTTCTCTAGTCTGCCCAGCAGAGAGCTTGGTATGGGTCACCAAAGGCCTTGGTTCTTCCTTAAGTCATTTGGTTAATGTTCTTCCCCTTATGGGTCAACTCTTAGTCTGAGAGCTGAGATAGAATGAGACAGTCCCTCTTCTTGGATAGCTCCCAGACTAATGGCAGAAGGTGGAGGATGGCAGGCATGAGGAAAAGGTTTTAATTCACATTAGGGCAAAAAGGCAAGGGAGAGGGAATGAGTGAGAATGTGTTTTCTGTTGTGTGTGATTAACATAGAGGGACTGGGCATCTAAAGGTGGAGATAAATATGAACTAGAACCATCACTCGAGGTTCTAATGCATATTCTCCCCATCTGCCCAACTTACCATGCTCGTGCAGAAAGGACCAGGCCCCAAACTCGAAAGGCACTGGTCCTTTGTGCAATTGTTTTGGTAGGCTGATGGCCAAATCGTTTCCTTGATCCAACAAATGGAATTGCATATACACGATGCACATGGAGCTCAGTAGACACGTGGGGAGAAAAAAACAAAGTTAGAAGACAGCTGATCTACCCCGTAGAGCCTTGGGGTCCAGCTGCAGGAAAAGAATACTTATTCCTCATCAGACAAGAGAAGGCTCCTGGAGGCCCAAGCAGGCAGCAGCGAGCACCTGCGGCACTTGGGCAGAGATGTAACTGGATGCTCCCAGGATGCAGTGGGAATGGGGGAGGGCGTGGGACCCCTGCTGTGAGCATGTCTCTGCTTTGCCCCCAGTTCTTTGTCCTGCTGTTGATCATCCTCCTTGCTGAGGTGACCTTGGCCATCCTGCTCTTCGTGTACGAACAGAACGTAAGTTATACAGGACACAACTCATTGTCCTGCTGTGGAGAATGGGGAGTGGGCCATGGACAATGGGGCATAAAACAGGTCTTACAATTAGAGGTAGAAGCGAAGTAGAAGGATAGAGGGAAGAGATGAATCATAATTAGGGAGGTAAAACTTTATGAAGGATGTTGCATTTGTGTGATTCTTTGAAGAATAAGTGGGAAGAACAGTAAAAGCAAGTTTATTTTACTTTTTTCCTATTTACTTTTCTCCATGTGTCTGGCAATACAGACTATATCTGTCCTGGTACCTGAAGGAGCCCAGCCTTCGACTGTCCCTTTTTCTCCTTTGTGAAACCAGTTCTGGAAGCACAAGAGACCACCGTGGGCTTCTTCCCACGATGTCATCTCACCCTTAGCACTTCTACCTCTAAAGGAAAATGTCCAGAATGTCCCTCCTTCCCTTCCTTAGCTCTGATGAAACCATTTGGAAGGGGGGAGCAAATGGGACCACTCATCTATATTAGAAATTCCTTGTTCCTTGAACTCACCTGCTTTCTCCGATGTCTCCTCTGCTGGCCTGCGCCCTGTGCAGCTGGATCGCTCTGTGACTGAGGGTCTGAGCGACAGCATCCAGCGATATCACACGGACAACAGCACCAGGCAGGCATGGGACTTCATCCAGAAATATGTGAGTACAGGTGGGAGAGATTCTCCCCAGCGCAACCCTCACTTAATTTTCCAACCTCTGTCCCTGGCAGCTCAAAGGGACTTCCTTTCCTGGAAGTTCCAGAATCTAAAGTCGCCAGCCCCCAGGTCCAGAATACGCCCGGCTGTCACAAACAAGAGAGACGGGAACTGGTGTGATTGGTACCACATTGTCTACGCTCCCTGTCATCCTTCACCAAATTAGATAGGCTCATTGTTGAAGCCCTACTAAGGAAGACCTAAACATGTCACACTAGAATAGTTTGTGTGTTTTCCAAAATTTTTCTGAAAACAGAAACTATGGAATACAAGGAATCTCTTGAATTCCTGAGTAGCCCAAACCCTGCTTGCTACCTAGCTCCCCAGACCCCCATACCTCATGCCTCCTCCCCACCCACAGACATATATGCATGACTCTGCATCCCTGTCCCATGTGTTTGGGGAGAAAGCAAGATCAGGGGACCAGCCTGGCACTGGCAGAGTCCATGTCACACACAACACTGCTGTGCCATATGGAGCCACCTGGGGCCCTGCCGTGCCTCTCAGTATGGAGAAGACACAGCACAGGAAGTAGAGCCAGACCAGCACTAGGTGGCCTTGGGACAGTCACCCAACCCCTCAGAATCCCTGATTCTTTATTTTCCAATTCAGTTTGGAAGACTTTTTACTATAGAGTTTTCTGACCTATCTAAAAATAAATAGACTAATAGCGAAGTGGATCCCTAGGTACTTATCACTCAGCTTCAACAGTTAATATTTTGCCAATGTGTCAGCTAATCCCGTGTCAGTTTTTTTTTTTGCTAGCATGTAATAAAGTAAATACTAGATGTTATGTCATCTCACCCACTAAATATAATAACCTCTTTTTTTAAGAAGACAATATTTTAGAGCAGTTTTAGGTTTATAACAGAACAGAGAGAGGTACGGAGACTTCCCATACACCCCCTGCCCCAACACACGTGCAGTCTCCCCCTTATCAATATCATTCATCAGAACAATTCCTTTTTTTTTTTTTTGCCAAGGATCAATCTACATTTACACATAATTATCACCCAAAGTCTATCGTTTATATTAGAGTTCTATCTCAGCGTTGTACATTCTACGGGTTTGGACAAATGTATAATGACATGCATCCATCATTATAAATTATACAAAATAGTTTCATTGCCCTAAAAATCCTCTGTGCTCTGCCTGTTTATTCCCATCCTTGTCAACCAGTGATCTTTTCACTGTCTCCATAGTTTTGCTTTATTCAGAATGTCATATAGTTGGAATCATATAGTATGCAGCCTTTTTAAACTGGCTTCTTTCACTTGGTAATAATATACATTCAAGGTTCCTCCATGTCTGCCCATGGCTTGATAGTTTATTTCGTTTTTAGCTCTGAATACTATTCCATTGTCTAGATATACCACAGTTTATTTATCCATTCACCTGTGTGTTGCTTCCAAGTTTTGGCAAGTATGAGTAAAGCTGCTATAAACAATCATGACCAATTTTTTTGTGTGGGTGTAAGTTTTCAACTCCGTTGGATAAATACCAAGGAGCATGATTGCTGGATCACATGGTAAGAATATGTTTAGTTTATCGAAGTCTCCCAAAGTGTCTGTACCATTTTGCATTCTTACCAACAATGTGTTAAAGTTCCTCTTGCTTCACATCCTCACCAGCACTTATGTCAGCGTTCCAGATTTTGACCATTCTCATAGGAGAGTAGTGATATTGCATTGTTTTAATTTGCAAATCCCGGGTGACAAAGATATTGAAAATCTTTTCATACACTTATGTGTCATCTGTGGGTGATTTTGGTGGGGTGTCTGTTAAGGTCTCTGGCTCACTGTATAATTAGTTTGTGTTCTTACTGTTGAGTTTCCAGAGGGTTTTTTTTTGTGTGTGTAACAGTCATTTTTCAGATGCATCTTTTGATACTTTCTCCCAGTTGGTGGCTTGTTTTCTGATTCTCTTGATACTGGCTTTTGCAGATCAGAAGCTTTTAATTTTAATGAAGTCCAACTTGTCATTTATCTCTTTCATGAATCATGTCTTTGGTGTTGTTTCTAAAAATGTATCTCCATAACCAAGTCATCTAGGTTTTCTCCTATATTATCTTCTAGGAGTTTTATAGTTTGTTGTACATTTAGGTCTACAATTCATCTTGAGTTAATTTCTGAGAGGTATGTAAGGTCCCTGTTTAGATTCTTCTTCATCTTTTTAACTTGTGATTGTCCGGTTGTTCTGGCACCATTTATTGATGATACTATCTTTTCCCATTGTATTGCCTTTGCTCCTTTGTCAAAGATTGGTTGACTATATATATGTGTGTGTATTTCCGGGCTCTCTGTTCTGCTCCATTGATCTATTTGTCTATTCCTTTGCCCATACCATACTGTCACCATCGCTGTAGCTTTAGAGTAGATTTTAGGTTGGGTAACATTAGTTCTCCAGCTTTGTTCTTTTCCTTTAATAATGTGTTGGTTCTCCTAGGTCTTGTGTCTCTCTATATAAACTTTAGAATCAGTTGGTCAACATCTATACAAAACTTACTGGGATTTTGATTGGTATTGCATTGAATCTATAGATCAAGATGTGAAGAACTGGCATCTTCAAAATATTGACATCTTCCTATCCATGAACATGGGATATCTCTCCATTTACTTAGTTGTTTTTTTTTATTTTGTTTATCAGAGTGCTGTAGTTTTCTTCATATAGATCTTGTGCATATTTTGTTAGATTCACACCTAAGCATTTTATTTCAGTGGGGGGTACCAATCTATTGTGTTTTTAAGGTCAAATTCTACTTATTCATTGGTGGTATATAGGAAAGCAATTGAATTTTACATATTAACCATGTATCCTATAACCTTGCTACAATTTCTTATTAGTTCCAGGAGTTTTATGTTGACTCTTTTGAATTTTATTCATAGATGATCATATCATCTGTGAACAAAACCAGTTTTATGTTTTCCTTCCGATATGTATACTTTCCTTTTTCTTTCCTTGTTTCATTAACAAGGACTTCAGGGTGGTGTTTAAAAGAAGTGCCTTGTACCTGATCTTAATGCAAAGCTTCAAGTTTTCACCATTAAAAATGCTGCTAACTGTTGGCTTTTTATAGATTGTTCTTTTAAGCAAATTCCCTTCCATTCCAACTGTAAAGGGTTTTTTTTTTTTCTTGAACTATGAATGGGTGTTGGGTTTTGTCAAATGCTTTTTCTGTATCTATTGATATAATTGTGTGATTTTTCTATTTTAGTCTTTTGATGCAACAGATTACATTAATTGATTTTCCAATGTTGAACCAGTCTTGGTTCAATTTTATTGTGATGAGAACACTTAACATGAGATCTACCTTAACATTTTTTTTAACAATTCATTCTTTTTGACTATAGGTTCAATGTTGTACAGATGATCTCTAGAGGTTATTTATTTTTAAATGTTGAACCAGCCTTTCAAACTTTTTAAAAATTCAATTTATTAATATTTTGTTGAGTTTTTACATCTATATATACAAGAGACATTGGTCTTTAGATTTATTTTCTTGTAATGTCTTTGTCTGATTTTGGTATTGGGGTAAAGATGGCCTCATTAAATGAGTAAAGAAGTATTTTCTCTGCTTTTATCCTCTGAAAGAGATTGCACACAATTGGTATAATTTTTCATAAAATGTTTGGTGAAATTTGTCAGAGAATCAGTCTGGGCCTGGTTCTTTCTGGTTTGGAAGGTTATATATTATTGATTCTATTTCTTTAATAGATGTAACCCTATTTAAATACTCTATTTCTTCTTGTATGAGTTTGGCAGATTGTGTTTTACAAGGAATTGGCCCATTTCATCTAGGTTATCAAATTTTTGAGCATAGAGTTGTTCATAGTATTTCCTTATCATCCTTTTAATTTGATCAGTTGTGTTGTCCTCTCTTTCATTCTGATGTAGTCATTTGTGTCTTCTCTTTTTTTCTTACTTAGCCTAGCTAGAAGCTGATCAATTTACTGATTTTTTTCAAAGAACCACCTTTTGGTTTTGTTTACTTTATTGATCTCTTGTTTTTAATATCATGGATTTTTGCTGTAATTCTTGTTATTTCTTTTCTTCTACTTACTTTAAATTTAATTTGCTCTTCTTTTTCTAGTTTCCTAAAGTGGACTTAGATGATTGATTTTAGGTGTTTCTTCTTTTCTAATATTTTCATTTGGTGTGATAAATTTCTTTCTAGCACTGCTTTTGCTGCATCCCACAAATTTTTTAAGTTGTATTTTCATTTTCATTTACTCAAAATATTTTAAAATTTCTCCTGAAATTTCTTTTTGACCATGTGTTCTTTAGAAGAATGTTGTTTAGACTTCATGTAAAACCTAAAATTTTTAAATAATTTCTTAATATCACAAATAAATGGTCTACAATTAAATTACTTTAAAACAATTGTATTCGAACATCAATAAAAATAGTAGTATGATCAGTTAAAAAAATTGCTTTAAAAATTTTGTTTGGATTGGTTTCTACAAATCAATATCCAAACAGGGTCCACTTGTTATAGTTATATGTTATGTCTCTCTACATGTTTTAAAATTTATAATAGTATCCATCTTTGTTCATGCTATGTACTTGTGAAAGACATTAGGTTGAATGTTCTATAGAATTCCCCACATTCTGGGTTGGGGTGGTTGCTTCCTCTAGGCATTTTACTCTCACAGAGTCTTTATCTCCATACTTGTGAATCTGGAAGCTTGATGCAGGTTCCATTTGTGATGAGATACAATAGGAAATTGCTGATATTTCCTCCTACATCGTGCAAGCAGGCAGATAGATATCTGATTGCCCTCCCTGCTGTGATCTTAAGACTGGGTAGTGGGTCTAGGTGTGGTCAGCCTGATCCCTCCATGATAAAGTCCTCTTTACAGATCAGAAGAAATTCAGGTCAAATTCTTTTGATCTGTAAAGTGGGAATAAACTAAACATACCCAGTCTACTTTAGGGAGTCTTTGAGTGAAACAGTATAACAGGTTTGAAAGCACTTTGTTCTCTGGAGCTATAGTTGTCAGCCCAATTCTGGGTTTTCTGCTATACAGTAATGTGAGGGGCCCACCTTTCCTAAGATGCATAGTTTTCATTCTGTTGAATTTCTAATAACCACATTTTTTGGCTTTCAGCTGGACTGTTGTGGTATAAATGGCACGAAAAATTGGCCCAATGGCCCGCCAGCGTCTTGCCCTACAGGTCCACAAGTTGAGGTAATTTTTTTTGCAACTTTTCTGTTATTGGCCTCTGTAATTGGATGTTTAATGACCATAGACACTCCAGTCATATAGGACCCATCCTCCCAACCAGAAACAGGAAACCTTGAACAAAATACAGACCAGGGAGACAACCTGGGTAACTAGACAAATCAGGAGAAAGAAGCACAAACAACAAGGTCATTTAGACTAGAGATATCATTAAGACCATTGCTGCCCTAAACTATTACATTTAAGGGGGAAAGATTATGTGATAGTGGCAAAAGGTTGTCTAGATTTTTCTTGAACAAGAAGCAGGTCTTTGTGGTTGCAAGTGAAATCTGTAAGGTTGAGGTTGAAAAGTGTCTCCTGCAGCCTGTTTCTCTGTCCTCCTTCCTTGGAGTTGGCAGGATCTGGCCCTTTAGTGAAATAAATGCTAAGTGAAGGAGCGAGGATTTGAGGGGGAGAGAGTTGGTAGAACTGGGGAAACAACCTGCCCACATAATGTGGACTTCCAGACCAGGCCCAGAGAAGAGTCAAAGGCATCTTCCAACTCAGCCAACTCCTTAAGGTCCTGTTACCCCATGTTACCCACTCTTGCAGTTGTTTGGAAATCTCTGAAATTTTGTAGATGTCTGAAGAAAGAATAGGACACTATCAACCAGCAACTGCCCTGGAGCTTAATACAAACTACCTTCCCCAATAAGCCTCTCAATAAAGTTGATAATATAAGTGTATCATTTGTACGTATAATTTGTTCTAGGGTTGCTATAAGAAAGCAACAGTGTGGTTCCAGTCCAACTTCCTGTATATCGGCATTGTCACTATCTGCGTATGTGTGATCCAGGTAAGAGCTTAACTGTGGGACTAGTTTAAGGGTTAAATGATTTAAGTCATATGAGGTTTTAGAAGAGTACCAGTTACATAATACGTGCTCAATAATGTGAGCTCCCCAGTCAAGTAGTAAACAATGTCATTACAAGTTGAAGGCATAGAGAAAATAATGCTGGTCACTTTATCCTTAAGAGAAAAGCTTGTGATGTACAAAAAAATTCCACTGGGAAAAATGGCTTTGTATGCTAAGCAGGAATTGGTGATGAAAATTATAATCAAGTTCCTTGTTTCTCTGCTTAGTTTAACATATCAGGAATCAATTGTGGGTAGTTTTGTGTTCTTTTTCATAATATGATATTGCTAACATTTTTATACCCAGGTGTTTGGGATATAGCATAGATTACCTAATACTTAATTGAGGAGCTCAGAAAAAAAAATTTGTCTGCTTGGAAACCAAGGAGGCCTGGAGCATGGGCAGAGATGAATCACTGCCTGAAGTGTTGACTTGTACAGAATGTGCCTGTACCAGCAGCAGAGCTTCTTAAGCCTTCTCAAGGATTTCTTAAGGAGACATATCAATACTTTATACTCTGCTGTCTTGCCATCATCACTCCCACTTGTCTCCCCACTACCATTTAAAAGCTAAAAAAGACACATCTGAGAAGGAATTGAATGTGATGGCAGGAAGGGTGATTTCACTGTGATAAATACTTTCTTTTACTTTGGGGCTGATCACAGAGGTTGTGAGAGGGATGACCACTCCTATAAAGATCTCATATTTTCCCTATTTTTCCTCAGGTGTTGGGGATGTCCTTTGCACTGACTCTGAACTGCCAGATTGATAAAACAAGCCAGGCCCTCGGGCTGTGACCTGTTACTGTCTTTGCTGAAAACACGTGTCTCATCTCTGGAAACCAAAACCACCTATAGCATGAAAGCCTGACGATCACCTTCCAGATTGACATCTTTGTCCCCCTCTCAACTCTTCCCTGTTTTGGTCCCTGTCTCACACAACCAGAGAAGAGGGTGTTGGCCAGGCACTTCCATCTCAGGAAGCAAGATATCATTCACCCACTCATGGTGGCAGCCATGTCACTCAAAGTGGTGACACTAATACCTGAACATTTTTCAGACACGAGAGACCAAGAGAACCTGTAGCGCTAATAGCTCACAATCAAAGGATGGATCTGGGGCTTAAATTTTTGCATCTTCCCGTTGGCAAACAAGTCTCTTGTCTCCGAATCAAGCAAGAGACAAGCAAAAGGGACCTCTGGAGCCTGACCTACTAGATCATTGTCATAACCCTATTTCCTTTCGACTGAGGGTCTTGGCTACAGAAATGATGGAGTACTCCTTCTCCAAACAGTGAGGTTTCATTTCAATCTCTTATTCATTTATTCTGTCTTTCCAGAGGAAACTATCCCATTATTCATATCCTGACTTCAGACAATCTCTTAGCTTCTGACTTTCATAACTGTGGAGGAACTCAGCAGGAGCACTATCTCTCCTGGTTCAGTCGATACTCACATTCAGAAGCGTCATGATGTTATTTCTTTATCACATAAGACTTTTGTAAATGTACTATTTTAGCTCTTTAATAAATAAAACAGCGTATGATCTCTATCACTATGTTCCCCTTGCAATATCTCAAACACACATTTCATGACTTAGACGGACCGCTTTGCCAGCAAGTCGGGAATGTTAGTTGTCTATGGCTGCATAACAAATTGCCCCAAAAGTTAGTGGCTGAGAACAACAGACATTATCTCACAGTCTCTGTGGGCCATGGATCTGGGAGAAGCTTAGCTGGCTGATCCTGGTCTGCGATCTCTCTTTTGATGACAGTCAACATGTCAGCTGTGGCTACAGTCATTTCAAGGCTCACTCAGAAGGGCGTTTGCTTTCAAGCTCTGCCACATGGCTCTTGGGAGACAACAGTTCTTTGCCGCATGCGCGTTTCCACAGGGCTGCCATATGACATGACAGCAGGCTTTCTGCATAGCAAGACATTCAAGAGAGAATGTGAAATGCAGCACCCAAAACAAGCCATAGTCCTTTCATAGCCTAATTCAGAAGTGCCATCACTTAGCATAATGTTCTCCAGTTCCATTCACACTGTCGCAAAGGGTAGGAGCTCCTTCTTTCTTTCTGCTGCGTAGTATTCCATTGTGTAAATGTTCCATTGCGTTTTTATCCACTCATTTACTGGTGGGTACTCGAACAACAATAAAAAAATTAAAAATTAAAAAAACAGAAGTGCCATCACCACACTTCTGCCATATTCTACTCCTTACAAGTAAGTTGAAAAGTTCAACCCACCCTCAGGGAGGAGATAATCAGGGAGTGAGTAAAGGAGTGGATACTCTGGGGTGGAAATCACTGGGGGCTATCCTAGAGTTGGCAGCCATACAATATTTGTTGGATCAGGAGAAGCTGAATTGAATTGTCTATAAGCTGAATTAAATTATCTATGTGATAATCACATTTTGTAAAGCAAACGCTGAGAACATATCTCATCCAGAACCAAAGGCAAGGACGAAAAGGAAAGAGATGAAAGAATTGGTTTCTATCCTCAAATGTCGTGTAGGATCTTCTCACTTCTCTTTAAGGGGAATTGGTCATTTTAGTAGTAGTTTATAGGGAAACCTACCTCATCTTTTGCACTTTCCTGAGGCAAAGAAGTTTGCATAGGAGACATTCTCATGAGTATCACAAGTGTCAAAAGTGTCTCACATGCAACATGTACAAAATGAAATGTATTTTCCAAATCTACTCCTCTTCATTGTTCCCGATATAAGTGAGTGATAATGCCACCCTCCCAGCTGCCCTGGCCAGAAACCTGGGCTTTGTCCTTAACTCTAGCCTGCCTTTCACTTCCAACACCCAGAGAGTCATGAAGTTCTACAGATTTATCTACAAAAATGCATCCATTATCCCCATTTTATTTTTGACCTGTATTCCTTCAGTAGTCCACTATCTTTTCTCCTGTATCCAGCCTTGGCCCCATCTAAACTATTCTTCATACAGAAGCCAAAACAATATTGCCAAAACATAAATTTAATCAAGACATGTTTCTGCTTGAAGGTCTTCAATAACTAGTTTCTCTTAGGATAAAATTTGGGTTCCTTATTATGCCATCAGGCCTACATGATACATCCCTGCCCTTAGCTCTCCAACCTCACATCTTGCCATTCTCACTCTTACACTATGAAAACATATAATTTTACCTATATGTGAGATATAAAGCAAATGAACAAACAAAACAAAAAACCTCATAGACACAGACCACTGTATGGTAGTCGCCAGAGGGGCCGGGGTTGGTGGATGACAAGGAGAGTGAAGGGGGTCAAATATATGATGAGAAAAGAAGACTAAACTTTGGGTAATGAGCACACAGTGGAATACAGAGATGATGTGTTATAAATTTGTTTAACTGAAGTTTATATAATGTTATCAAACAATGATACCCCAATAAATTTAAATTAAAAATGGGGGGATAAGGCACTATGAACCAAGAGAAAAAACAAATGAAAGAAAAGGACCCCAAAAATATAAATAGCCAAATTTTTCTAATTACAAAAATAAACAGCTTTAAAATATGAGTAGAGAAGAAACTATAGACTCAGCATTTTTAAAACTGAAAATATAACAATTGAAATTTTACAAACTTCAATGGATATGCTAAGCAGGAGATGTGACACAACTAAAGACAGATTAATAAACAAAAATGTGTTTTCTCTGAGGAAATTAACCACAATGTAACTGTGGTGTGTTGAATTATGTCCTCAAAAAGGAACACCCAAATCTTAATCCCTGGTATCTGTGAACATAACCTAATTTAGAAATAGAAGTAATTTTTTTGTAAATGTGATTAAGTAAATGATCTTGAGATGAGACCATCTTAGATTTAGACTGGGTCTTAAGTCTGGTGTCCTTACAAGAAAAAGGAGATGAAGATTTGAAATACAGACACAGAGGAGAAGACCCACAGATACAGACAAGAAGCCCCCAACTCCCAGCTTCTTCTCAAGGAGTTAAGGATTTAGACCTCACAAAAACTTAGGCCCCAGCTTTTAAAAATCCCACCAGAGCAACAGGCTCTGAAAGCACCTAACTCTGAAACCTGGTGTTCAGAAGATCCACAAGACTATGTCCTACAAAAAAGCAGTTCTTTTTTTAAAGTATGCTTTATTGATTACGCTATTACAGTTGTCCCAATTCCCCCCACCCTTATCTCCACTCAACCATGCACCCCCTAACCCTCCAGCATTCCCTGCCTCTTAGTTCATATCCATGGGTTATACATATAAGTTCTTTGAATTCTCTGTTTCCTGTACAATTTTTGACCTCTCCCCATCTATATTATGCCTACCAATTATGCCTCTTCTTTTCTGTACCTTTCCCCCAACTATCCCTCCCTGCTCCCTTTCCACTGAAAGCCCTCCCCATGATGTTCATTTCTCTGATTCTGTTCCTGTTCTAGTTGTTTGCTTAGGTTTTTTTTTTAGGTTCTTTTTAGGATCTTTTGTTGATTGTTGTGAGTTTGTTGTCATTTTGCTGTTCATAGTTTTGATCTTCTTCTTTTTCTTAGATAACTCCCTTTAACATTTCATATAATAGGGGCTGGGTGATGATGGACTCCTTTAACTTGACCTTATCTAGGAAGCACTTTATCTGCCCTTCCATTCTAAATGATAGCTTTGCTGGATAGAGTAATTTGGGATGTAGGTCCTTGCCTTTCATGACTTCAAATACTTTTTTTCAGCCCCTTTTTGCCTGCAAGGTTTCTTTTGAGAAATCAGCTGATAGTCTTATGGGAACTCCTTTGTAGGTAACTGTCTCCTTTTCTCTTGCTGCTTTTAGGATTCTCTCCTTATCTTTAATCTTGGATAGCTTAATTATGATGTGCCTTGGTGTGTTCCTCTTTGGGTCCAATTTCTTTGGGACTCTCTGGGCTTCCTGGACTTCTTGGAAGTCTATTTCCTTTGCCAGATTGGGAAAGTTTTCCTTCATTATTTGTTCAAGTAAGTTTTGAATTTCTTGCTCTTGTTCTCCCTCTGGCATCCCTATAATTCAGATATTGGAACGTTTAAAGTTGTCCCAGAGGTTCCTAAGCCTCTCTTCATTTTTTTTTTTTAATTCTTGGTTCTTCATTCTGTTCTGGTTGGATGTTTATTTCTTTCTTTTGTTCCAAATCGTTGATTTGAGTCCTGGTTTCCTTCCTATCACTATTGGTTCCCTGAATATTTTGCTTTATTTCACTTTGGATATCTTTCATTTGTTCTTTCATTTTGCAACCAAGCTCAATCAGTTCTGTGAGCATTTTGATTACCAGGGCTTTGAACTCTCCATCAGATAGGTTAGCTATCTCCTCATCGCTTAGCTCTCTTTCTGGAGTTTTGATCTGTTCTTTCATTTGGGCCATATTTCTTTGTCTTGGCACACCTGATAGGTTGTAAGGGGGCAGGGCCTTAGGCATTCACCTGGAAGGGCAACCCTCCTTGCTGTACTGCCTGTGGGGGAGGGGCCAGAGAGGGAACAATGCAGCTCACCTGTTGGGCTCTAGCCCCACTATCCAACAAACGCTCATATGAGACTGGGAGTTTCTCCCACCATGGCAACCCGCAGCATAGTCCACAGTCAGCTCTGAGTCTCAGTTTCCTGTTCAGTCAGCTCCACCCACTCAGTACCCTGCCTCACCGAGGGTTCTCTCAACCAGCCCCACCTTACCGGTCTGGTTGGTCTGGTTGACTGTGGAGTTCCATGTAGTTTGATTTTCTGGCACTTCTGGTTGTTTTCCTTTTGGTTGTGCAAGGAAGCAAAGGGTTTCTACCTATGCCTCCATCTTGGCCAGAACTCAAAAAAAAAAAAAAGGTGGTTCTTAATGGATGCATGAGCATTCACCATGGCTCTCCCCCAAGACCCAGCACAGAGAGAGAAGACAAAAATCACCCAACTCCCAGTTTTTCCCTGAAAGAAGGATATCTGCATATTTTTAAAGCTGTACGAAGGCCAATCTTTCGACATAGCAGGCACTAGCAGCTGGCTACAATACTCCCCCCAACACTGGGGAAGGCAGCACACATGCCTCACCTTTTCCCTCCAGCCCACTTTAAACTGCTAGCGTCTAACTGAAAGGAGCTGAAACACACATGCATGCTGCAGCTTTCACAGCTTCCACCCAAGGGATGTGTTCCCAGGTCACCCGGCTTCAGTAACCAAAGGGGCTTCCATCCCCAAGTCCCACAGCACAGAAAGCAAAGAAACTATTCCTAACAGACTATGCCCCCAAGGTTTAGAGCAGAGGGAGCAGGCTAAATCATACATTGCCCAGTCCTTCCCAGAAAGAGACTTATCTACATACTTTAAAAACCGCTGCCTGAGGGCCAGGTTTCTAATTTAGCAGGCACCTGGGGCTGGCTGTGGTCCTCCCCAGGACTGAGAATTCCACGTTCTCCCTCCACCTGATTCAGTAATAAAACTAAGTCAGCAGTACCTCCCCGAAATGAGATTGTGCACACATCTGGTGCTACAGTGTTTGCAGGTCCCATCTGAGGACAGGCTCACTGGAATGCCTAGCTCTGACAGCCAGTGGGCCTTGCATTTATGAGTCTCACAAGACTGTAAGAAAACAACAACAACAGCAACAATAAAACACTTCTTAACAGGTGTAGGAACACCCTCTCCTCCATAGCTATCCACCTTGAGTCAGCACAGAGGGAGCAGGCAAAATAGCCATCTCCCACCTCTTCTCTGCAGGGACTTAAACATATACTTTACCAGGCACTACCTGAGGATCCAGCTTCTTCTGCTCAGCCTGAAGGTGGATGCTGACTGCGATCCTTCCCTTTGGGATACTGACATGTCTTGCCACAACCTAAACTACTGGGTGCCACTGAAAACAAAGAAGGTCACCTAGACAATCACAGAAGTTTGAGAGACAACTAGGAGTTTGGGCCAGGCTGATCAATGAGATTCTTCTCCTATATCAAGACTGGGATAGATGGGCTGTTTTATCTAATGCAGAGAAACCAACACAGGCAGTCAAAAAAAAAATGAAGAGACAAAGAGATATGTACCAAATAAAAGAACAAGATAAATCTCTAAAAACAGAAATTAATCAAATGGAATAAGTGGTGTACCTGATCATTGAAAATAAGTCATAATGATGCTCACTGAGGTCAGAAGAGCAATGAAAGAAAAAAGGGAGACTTTCAGTGAAGAGATATAAAATATTTAAAAGTACTAAACAGAAATCACAAAGCTAAAACTAAAATGGCCATAAAAATTCAATAGAGGCATTCAACAACAGGTTAGACCAAGTGAAAGGAAAGAAAAGAAATTTGGAAGACAGGAAAGTAGAATTCTACTTTCTTTTTAAATTCCTTTGTTTTGTTTTGTTTTAAAATTTTTAATTGTTGTTCAAGTACAGTTTTCTGCCTTTTACTCCCATCCCAGCCCACCCCCCAGCCCTCCCCACCTCCCTCCTGTTTCCATGCACCCGCCTCCTTGTTTTTGTCCATGTGTCCTTTATACTTGTTCCTGCAAACCCTTCCCCTTTTCCCCTGAAATTTCCGCCCCTCTCCCCTCTGGTCACTGTTAAGTTCTTTTTTTTTTTTAATTGGCTGCACCAGTCTGTGTTCCCACCAACAGTACATGAGGGTTCCTTTTTCTCCACACCCTCATCAGCACTTGTTTATTGATTTATTGATGACAGCCATTCTGGCAGGTGTGAGGTGATATCTCATTGTGGTCTTAATTTGCATCTCTCTGATGATCAGTGACGTTGAGCATTTTTCCTATGTCTATTGGCCATCTGCATGTCCTCTCTTGCCTATTTTTAATTGGATTGTTTGTCCTACTGTCATTGAGTTGTATAAGTTATTTCTTTAGAGACTACTTAGAAACTCAATTGAAGGCATTATAGAAGATAGAACAAACAGAGAAATGTACCATTCTTAGAGATTCTATCTATCAGCATTATATACATATCAATTATCTCCAGGTTAATCTATTGCTTCCATTCAAGCCCAATATTTGACCAACAGATTGCATTATGGAATTTGACAAGATACTTCTAAAATGTATATAAAAGAATCAAAGGATAAAAAAAATGCCAAGATACTTTTGATGAGTAGTAAGAGGGTACTTGTCAAGATTTACAAGAAGGACCCCTCCCAAAAAAACTGAATTATCTTCTGGAGGGTGGTCTCCTTGTCTTATAGGCTTCCCTGGTAGGTGAGTGTTCTACAAACACATCTGTATCATTGTACCAGCCGGCATTATCGTAAGAGGCTGCATTTGATTTCAGTGAGTCTTTTAAGACTCTTTCAGTGCATTTGCCCATTTCATGTTGGGTGATTTATGAGCACACCTGTCCATACTGCACTAAGTTTTCAACCATTTTTTGACTAAAAATGGTATGACCCCCATACCCCACCCTCACTATTCACCTGATCTTGCCCTGAATGACTTCTTTTGTTGTTGTTTCTCTGGATGAAAAAAGTCCTGAAAGGGAAATGCTTTGCTGATACTGAAGAGGTGAAACAAAAAATGGCAGAAGCACTAAAAGGCATCAAAACTGACAAGTTCAAAAACTGTTTTGAGCAGTGCAAGAAACATCTCAATTGGTGTATCATATCAAATGGTGAGTACTTTGAAGGTGACTGAAATTTATACATGTAAGAATAAGTACACAAGTTTTTATAAATAAATTCTGTTTTGGGGCTCCCTCTTATGCATTAAAAGCTATTGTAATTAATACACAAATACTCACTGAGACATAGATATACCAACAGAACCTAAGAAAATGACCAGAATATAAACCCACACACAGGTGAACACTGGCTACATGATAAAGTGGATATTATTTTATTTCATTCAAGAAGAAATGGACTTTCCAATTAAGAATGCTGGGGCAATTGGTTAACCATATGGAAAGAAATGAAATTGGACTCCTATTCACACCATTCACAAAAATCAATGAGAAGAATTAGAGACGAATCTTTTTCTTTTATTTCTACTGTATTATAATTGTTTTTAGTAATTATTAAAAATCCATGCAACTATCTGTTATTTTGTAAAAATAACATCTTATCTAATTTTTGAAAGGCAAAATTCTAAAACTTTTAGAAGAAATTATCAGAGAATTTTTTATAGTGTATCAGTCTAAATCCAATCAGAGAAACAAAACCACTAGAAAGTGGAAAGTGTGTGTATGTGCATGTTTGTAAAAAAATCTGTTCCAGTAATCTGTCCATCTTGCCTCCTTGTGAGGAGCTATTGTCTTCCCATCTGATCCTAAAACTTGAAGTTCACAGGGCAGGAAGTCAGGAAGAAAAGATGGATATGGCATGAGGGAAGCAAGAACAAGCTGGAATACACAGGGACAAGCTGAAGGCCATGGGGCAGATTTCTATTTGTGTCAGTTCTTGGTGTCTCTGACCTAGATAGGCATGTCCTCCAGAAGACAGGGTTCCTTGTCACAGAAATAAGCACAGTCACCTGACCAAGAAGTTAGAGAGGCTAAAGAAAGACCCAGGAGGAGATGTCCTTTCAGACAGGGCTATGCCTCAAGCCTATGAGATGAGCCAGTGGATCAGAGACAATGTGTGAGCTACAAAATGCTTGCTTCATTTTTGTCCTGTAAGTCTCCCACAGGGGTCTCTAACTAAAAATATATGCAATGGGGAATTCTGGGAAATGTAGTTCAGCCTAGCCAAGCTAACATAGTACAAAGCTTTCCAGGAGTAGGAGTATTTTTTCTTAGAAAAGACAAAAAGAGCAGTTGTAATAGCACATGTTTAAGTAATTTTACTCAAGAACAAATTATAAGCAGCATATTTTCAGGGCTTTTTAATATTTGAGAATATCTTTTTCTTGGTACCATATATTATTCAAATCTTAGATATGTAGAAAAGTCTTGGTTTACATTTTATCTCCCAGAACTCTGTAAAAGTTGTGCTGGTTTTTTTGTTTAGTGTTACTGAAACAAAAGTAGAAATTCATGAATGTTTTCGACTCCCTTTTATAAGGTAACAATATTTTTGTCTGAATAGTTTATGGTTATTCATTCTTGTCTTTATATCCTAAACCTCTTGTCAAAAATATAGTAGATATGATGTCTTTTTGCAACAGACATCACCAGTAACCTACCCAGTAACTACTCCCTTTCTTCTTTACCAAAAGAAATTAAATTTTGTGTGAACAATAATGTTATAACTAGCCAAAAAAATGTCTCAGCTTTTATTGTAGTTAGAGGTGGTCATGTAACCATTTGGCCAGTAATCCAATAACACAGGAAGAGGTTCTGCTTTCCTAATATATCCCCTCTTCATTGCTTCATTCTTCCTCCTGTTGAAACGAGAATGAGACATTGGAGGTGGAGCTGCCTTCATATGACTATTCATTCTTCATTCTTGTTCACTGACATTATGTCAGTGAATAAAACAGTCAAGGACTTCTGGCCAAGATGGAGGCATACATAGACACACCGTGCCTCCTCACACAACCAAAATAAGGACAACAATAATTTAAAAACAAAAAACAATGAGAACTGACAAAAAATTGAACTGTATAGAAGTCCAACAACCGAAGAGTTAAAGAAGACACATTCATTTAGACCCGTAGGAGGGACAGAGATGGGCAGCCAGGGTGGAGAGTGCTCACTGCAAAGCAGCAGCTGGCCGACCCCCAGTGTGCAAGGCAGCGACTGTTGGACCCAGCGAGATGGCGGATTGTGGCGCACAAGGTGGCTGGCAGACCAGGCAGTCCCACATTCATGTGCAGATAAACCAGGCAAAACTGGGGAGCACAACCCAGGGCTCCAGCATGTGGAAATAAAGCTTCAAATCATGGAATGAAAACACCTGTGGGGGTTGAGGCGCTAGGAGAAACTCCCAGTCTCACAGGAGAGTTCATTGGAGAGACCCACAGGGTCCCAGAACATATACAAACCCACCCTCACAAGAACCAACCAGCACCAGAAGGGCCCAATTTGATTGTGGGTTAGTGGGAGAAGTGACTGAAATCTGGCAGAGAGCAGAGCAAGCACCATTGTTCCCTCTCTGACTCCTCCCCCACATACAGTGTCTCAAAGCAGAGATGTGGGTTACCCCACCCTGGTGAACATCTAAGGCTCCACCCCCACTATGTAACAGGCATGTCAAGACAAAAAAAAAAGGCCCAAACTAAAGAAGAGATCAAAGCTCCAGAAAAAATACAACTAAGCGACAAAGAGGTAGCCAACCTATCAGATATACAGTTCAAAACACTGGTAATCAGGATGCTCACAGAATTGGTTGAATTTAGTCACAAATTAGATGAAAAAAAAATGAAGTCTACTCTAAGGGAAATAAAGGAAAATGCACAGGGAACCAATAGTGATGGGAAGGATATTGGGACTCAAATCAACAGAGGAGACCAGAAGGAAGAAAGAAACATACAATCAGAAAAAAATGAAGAAACAAGAATTTAAAAAAATGAGGAGAGCCTGAGGAACCTCCAGGACATCTTTAAATGTTCCAACACCTGAATTTTAGGGGTACCAGAAGGAGAAGAGGAAGAGCAACAAGTGGAAAAGTTATTTGAACAAACAATAAAGGAGGACTTCCCCATTCTGGCTAAGGAAATAGACATCCAAGAAGTCCAGGAAGCTCAGAGAGTCCCAAAGAAGTTGGACTCAAGGAGGAACACACCAAGGCACATCATAATTACATTTACCCAAGATTAAAGATAAGGACAGAATCTTAAAAGCAGCAAGTCAAAAGGAGAGAGTTACCTACAAATGAGTGCCCATAAGACTGTCAGCTGATTTCTCAAAAGAGACCTTATAGGCAAGAAGGGGCTGGAAAGAAGTGTTGCAGGCCATGAAAGGCAAGGACCTACATCCAAGATTGCTATATACAGCAAGGCTTTCATTTGGAACAGAGGAGCAGATGAAGTGCTTCTCAGATAGAGTCAAGTTGAAGGAGTTCATCATCGTTAAGCCCTTATTGCATGAAATGTTGAAGGGACTTATCTAGGAAAAAGAACATAGGAAACATGTTACAGTGGGATGGCAGCAAACTCACAATTATTACCGGCCACACCTGGAACAAGAACAAAGGCAAACCAGGCAGGTGGTCAGAGCAGGAGCAGAACCGAGCAAATGGAGATCAAAAGGAGGGTTATCAACAGGGGAACCGGGGCAGGGAGAGGGGGAAGAGGTGCAGATGATGAGTAGCATGGATGGTAGGTGGAAGGTGGACAGGGGAGGGTAGGAGTGGTGTGGGAAATGTAGAAGCCAAGGAATTATTGAGTATGACACATGAACGTGAGCTGGTGGGGGGATGTGGGTGGGAGGGGAGTGAAGGGGGGGGAAATGGGACAACTGTAATAGCATAATCAATAATATATATATATAAAAAAAAAGCCCTGGCTGGCGTAGCTCAGTGGATTGAGCTTGGGCTGCGAACTAAAGTGTTGCAGGTTCGATTCCCAGTTAGGGTACATGCCTGGGTTGCAGGCAATGACCCCCAGCAACCGCACATTGATGTTTCTCTCTCTCTCTATCTCCCTCCCTTCCCTCTCTAAAAATAAATAAATAAAATCTTAAAATATATATATATATGTGTGTGTGTATGTATGTGTGTGTGTGTGTGTGTGTAGAGAGACAGAGAAAGAGAGAAAGAATATTATACATGCCCATAAAAAACAATAAAATAAGAGTCGAAAACCCCTCCCCTAACTTAAACTTAGGTGCAGTTTAAACTCTATTGTACATCAACATATAATAATAGAATTAAATAAGTAATATATGCAGAATAATGTTAATGAGGGCTATGGGGAAAATATCAGAATATGGAATTCCAGGAGGCTGTGCGGTGCCAAATTAAATAAGTGTGGTGGAGAATGCTTCACTGATGAGATGACAGTGGAGTAAAGACAAAAAAAGTATGGCCATGCAGTTGATTAGAGAAGGAACAACAGCTGGTAGTGAGGAAAAACCAAAGCAAAGGCTTGAGGCAGGAATGTGCCTGCTGTATTTAGGGAACAGCAAGCTACTAGTCTAGCTGAGATTCAGTGGGGATGGGGAGAGAAGAAACAGGAGGACAATTAATGTAGGGCTTTTAGGTCATTGTATATTATTTGGCATTGACTTTGAGTGAGATAGAAAGCTACTAGAGGGTTTAAAACAGAAGAGGAGATGTTCTCATTTACATTTTTAAAGCTTTTCTTTTAAAAAAACTTTTTGTTTTGATCTAATTTTAGGCTTACAAAAAAATTGCAATAATAGTTGTATTTCTGGCTTATATTGTTTATCCCACTTCCTCTAATGCTAACACTTTACATCAGGAACAGGAAATTATCATTGGTGTGATACTATTAACTAAAATACAGATCTTATTCAAATCTCACTGTCTTTTTTTTCACTTATGGTTTTTTTTTTTTTTTTCTGTTCCAGAATCCTATTTTAGGTCCCATATTGTAATTTTTTTTTTTTTGTCCCTCTTTAGTCTCTTGCAGTCTCCAACAGTTCTTTACTCTTTTTCTTTTATGACCCTGAGACTTTGGAAGAATACTAATCAGTCATTTTGTAAAATGCTTCTCAATTTGGATTCATCTGATATTTTCTCATGCTTGGAGAGTATTAGTCATTTTGGGCTGCTGTAATAAAAATACCACAGACTGGATGGGTTAAACTATGTAAATCTCTTCCTCATCATTCTGGAGGCTGGAAATCCAAGATCAAGGTTCCAGCTGATTTAGTTTCAAGTGAGAGCTCTCTTCCTGGTGTGCAGATGGCTGCATTCTATGTTCTCTCCTCTCATGGCCTTTTCTTGGTGTGAACATGCTAGCTCCTCAGTGAATTCATGAAGGTGGTGGTGGTGGTGGTGGTGGTGGTGGTGGTAGGGACTCTCTAATGTCTCATCTTAAAGGACACTAATCCTATTAGATCAGGGCCCCATCCTTTTAACCTCATTTACTGCCTTAGAACAAAACTGCAGGATTAGGGCTTCAATGTATAAAGTTTAGGAGAGACACGAACATTCAGTCCATAACAGAAGGGGTTTGTATTTATGGAAAGACTACCACACACAAAGTCTTTCTCTATGCATTATATCAAGGGATTCATGATTTTGACATGTCTTATTATTGGTGATATTTACCTTGATCATTTGGATAGACTGGTGTCTGCTAGGTTTCTCCACTATGAAGTTATTATCCTTCTTTTTACAGTTAATAAGTAACTTTGGAGAGATACTTTGAGACTGCAAATCCTCTTTCTTCTCAAACTTGTGTCCACCCATTTTAGTGTCCATTGGTTTATCTTGTCTGCAAAAGTTGTTACTGGGGCATTTGGAATGATGATTCTCTATTTCCCCTTTCCATTTATATTAACTGGAATTCCACTGTAAGGAAGAGCTGTCCCTTCTCCATCATTTATGTATGACTTTTATATTGTTATAGACTCACTGGGCATATTTTATTCTAAGGATTAAAGTCAAATACCATAATTATTTATTGTTCAAATTATTCCAGTTTTGGACATTAGGAGACCCTTCAGGTCAGCTCCTGGTTTTGGTGATCCTCCATCTTTTTTAGAAGCATTTCCTTACCTTCTGACATCACAAGATGTTCTAGCCTCACCTTATATTTTCCTTGCCCCAGCCTGTCCTGGAAGCAACTTCTCCACAGAGCCCTGGTTCCTTATGTTGGATAATGGTGTTTAGAAACCAAGATCTGGTGCTAGGTGTGCTCATTGTTCTGGAGTATCACTGCTTCTAGGCCCTCTCAGCCA
Source organism: Phyllostomus discolor (assembly GCF_004126475.2). Classification (NCBI taxonomy): domain Eukaryota; kingdom Metazoa; phylum Chordata; class Mammalia; order Chiroptera; family Phyllostomidae; genus Phyllostomus; species Phyllostomus discolor. The sequence continues at coordinate 36,940,092 of NC_040916.2, forward strand.
ACAGAGTAAGGAAATATATGAATATATATTAACCTACCCATACACCCATATGTACATCTCTTAATTGGTTTGAATGTATAATAAAAAAACCCTTGAGTTTATACTGATGTCCTTTAGTCTAATCCAGTGCTACAGGGTTTATTTTAGCCTTCCTTCTTTCCTTGTTTTCCTCCAACAGTAAGGAACCTAGCTTTCATCAATAATATATGAAAATATTCCTTCAATTCTAGTATATATGTAAAGATAGTTTCAGGATTTGCTAATTCATACTCCTGTGAGAAACACTTTTACTGAAGAGATTACAGCCCTTAAGTCTTTAGCTTTTCAATAAGTAAAGATACTGCTTTCTAAGATACTTGTTATTTTCTTTTCCATTCCCTTAATTGTGGATATGTTATTCTTTTGTAATACAGGCACTTTCATTTGTATTTGCATTCCAGTTTTGAGTTTCCCCCATTTCCTGGTGGTGTTAATCATTTATTTATCTGGGGGTATGTGAAGGGTATGCAAGACTTTAAAATTCAGAGAAATGTTACTCTACACCACAGGTGGCAAACACAAGTCCCAAGGGCCGAATCTGGCCCTCCACCTTTTTTATCCAGTCTGGCACCTTGTTTCTACCTGGCAGCAGCACGGTGCTCTTGCTTAACTGTTAAGTAGTTACATGTATACAGTCCTAAAACTACGTTTGGCCCTTCGAAGGCAACCGTGAGGCTGATGTGGCCCTCGGCTAAAATGAATTTGACACCCCTACATCATGATGCAGAGTCTACGTCATTCCTGCTAACCTATTCCCCTCTTCTCTTTCCCTTAGTCAGTCTCATTAGTTTATCCTTCCTGTAGTTCTTCTGAACAAATCCACAGGTATACCTGTATATACACAGGTATAAAAAAGATGTATTTTTTTACATCTTTTTTTCTTCTATGAATGACAGCATGCTGTGTACTCTTGTGCTTTGCTTTTTTCACTTTAGGGTATGTCTTGGAGATCATTACATATCAGTTCATAGAGCTCTTCCACATTCTTTTCTTACAGCTACTTAGTATTCTACTGTGTGAACATATGGATTGTTCAACCACTCTATGAATGGGCATTTAGGTTGCTTCCAATATTTCATAATTGAAAACAATATTGTAATTAATCAACTTTTTACTATATATTTTCACATTGTTGGAGGTGTGTCTTCAGGATAGATTCTTAAATTGATTGAAAGGTAAATACATGTCACTTAGATACTGTCAAATTTCCCTCCCAAAAGAATTGTAACAAACTGCATTCCAATCAGCAATGTATGAACATACCTATTTCCTCACAGCCTTGCAAGCAGAATGTTGTCATATTCTTAAATATTTTCATCTGGCCAATGAGAAGTGATATCTGAGTGGTTTTAACTTGCAGTTATCTATTTTGAATTAATTTTTGAACACTTCCATATGTTTGAAGATCATTTTTGTATCTTTTATGGTGAATTGCCTGTTCATGTACTATTCCCATTTTTGTACTGGATTTTTGGTCCTTTCCCCTCCTTCAACTTTTAACACAAATCACTTGGCTATTGTGCCAAATGTACTCCATAGAACATTGGTGGAAGCAGGGAGACCATTGGTTATTTCAATCCAGATGAGATAATGCAAGGTTATCATGAGAGGTGGTGAAGATATAATTTCAATGTGAACCAAGAAAACTGCCTTTCCTAACAGTCTCATTGTAAGTTATAAGGGAAAAATAAACTAAGGTGGACTTCAATTGTTTCTACTTGAACAAGTGGAAACTTAGACATGGATTTGTCATTAACTGAGATACAAAGATCTTGGCTGACACAAATTTGGGGTGTGGATGATAATCAGAAGCTGGGGGTGGCCTGTGTTAATTTTGAGATGCTCGTTAGACTTCCAAGAGGAAATGTCAAGAAGGCAGTTAAAGATACAATGTTGGAGTTCCCAGATACAGATAGCATTTTGACCCATGAGAAATAGATGAGATGATCACATGAGTATAGATGTAAAATAAACTCCAACATTACAGAGATGGTGGAGAAGGGAAGGAATCAGCCAGAGACTGAGAAGGAGCAGCCAATAAGGTAGTAGGAAAACAAGAATACGGTGTCAGGGAAACAGAGAATTTCAGTAACAGATGATAAAGTGGCAATGACTATAACCTAGCTATTGTTGAAGACTTTGAAAAAAACAACACAGATTTAGTAGAGTGGCAAAGATTAAATCTTAAGTGAATTTCAGAATGCAGAGTAGGAGGAGTTTGAGACCATCAACATACACAGATTTTGGGAATTTTGTTCTAAAGAATTCAAGCCACATTTTGTATCATACAATGAGAAATATGGGTGCCTGAGGATTTCATGAGCAGAAAATTCTAAAAAAAAGGAGACTAAAACAAATGTTAAAATAACAAAATGGAAGATGGATGTATTATCTTCAGGATAGTTTTAGCTGATTTAACCAAACACTGATATATTGAACAGTGACTGTTGAAGAATTTGTCAATACAACTCAATATTTTTTCCAATCCTTAAAATTCATTTTTTCTATTTTTAAATGTCCTCAAACATGAGCCCACAATTTTGTTTATACTATCCTAAGTGATGTTATCCAAACCTATGACTTTGATATTTACTGATAGTCTTTAATTATGTATCTGCTAGCCCTAACACTTAATATTAATATTTTAACTTAACAGGAATATAAAGTTTTAATTAATATTTTAGCTTTCTGTACCCTCTAATTTTCTATAACATAACCTGTACTGCTTCTTTAGTAGTAATAGAACATTTGAAGATTTTTCAAAGGAAGTAATAATTCATGAAACTATGTTCCCACTCATGAATAAATTAAAACATAAATGAAGACTGACAACTGATCATTGGATCTAGCTATATGAAAGTCACTGGTGTCCTTGGCAAGATCCATATTGATCAAATAGTGGGAATACAACCTGACTGTAATAGTTTGGCAGTTCCTCAAATGTTAAACAGAAAGTTAGAATATGACCTAGCAATTACACTTAGGTAGATACTCAAGAGAATGGAAAACGTATGTCCATACAAAAACTTGTACCCAAACATTCATAGCAACATAACACCTGAGGAACCAGAAGTGTAAGCAGCCCAAATGTCCATGAATGAATAAACAAAGTATGCTATATATCCATATGATGGAATATTCAGCAATTAAAAAAATTAAGTACTAAAACATGCTAGAGCATGGATGAACCTTGACATTAGCTAAGTGAAAGAAACAAACCAGTCACTAAATAAAACACTTTGAATGATTAATTCCATGCATTTGAATGTCCGCAACAGGCAAAGCTACAGAGACAAAGTGTATTAGTAGTCGCTAAGGCTGTGGGAAGGGGGTTCTGGGGAGTGACTGCCAATTCCTATGAAGTTTGGGGCGGGAGTGATAAAAAAGGTTCTGAAAGTAGATGTTGATGTTGCCAGCTATGAATATAATAAAAGCCACTGAATCATATACTTTAAAAGAGTGATTTTATGATACATGAATTATCTCAATAAAGCTGTTACAAAAAAGAAAGGCAATAGAATCAAGCTGATAATCAGTTTGTATTTGTTCTACTTCTTGGTACTTGCTGTTTTCTATTTTGTTGCCAAAGTACAGGTTTAATTTGACCTTACTTCCAGAGATTTTTTAATCATTTTTTAAAATAACCTTTTCTTCCTTCCCCTTCATCCCTCTCTCTCCACCACTTCCAAACTCTCCAAACCAAACATAACCAGACAAAAAACTGTTTGTCTCTTTTAAGAAAAGCCACACTTTACATTTTTAAAAGGTATTAAATGTGGCCATTGTTCACATTTATTTTTCACAGTCCAAGTCACATGTCTATAGTCATAAAAAAAAGCATTTACCTAGAAATAGTAACATCACATTAAGCAAATACTACGTTATATAGCCTGAATTCTAAAACTCATTTTGGATTATATGAAACTATCATGTAAAAGTTACAAAACAAGTGTTCCTCAGTCTTTAGAAATGTTTAAATTTTTAAATGCTGCTGCTTAATACCTTTCATGAAATTAAAAAAAAATTACAATGGTGAGCAGAAGGTATCATCACTTCATGGGTAAAGACTGAGTATATATACAAGCCTAGCAACAACGCTAAGTTTAGAGCTGACTTCCTCTCTTAGACCATATAATTTCAATAGTATATAATAATTATCTATTGTTGGAATAACACCTGAGCAATTTAGCTAAATACATAAACAACAGCTCTGGCTGGGTGGCTCAGCTGGTTGGAGCATCATCCCATACACCAAAGGGTTGTAGGTTCAATCCCTGGTCAGGGCATATACCCAGACTGTGGGTTCCATCCTTGGACCAGACACATACTGGAAGCAACTGATATTTCTGCCTCACTCTTTCCCTTCCTCTCTAAAATCAAATAAAAAAAAAAAAAAAAAACCCACATATCCTCAAGTGAGGATAAAAATAAAAAATTTAATTTAAAAAAAGGATACAAACAATAACAAAAATCATGCATAAATATTCAAACTTGGGGAATTCTAGTTAAAAATAACAAAAAATAGACTATCTTTCCTTCAAAAAAAAAAAAAAAAGGTTAAACAAAGATTTAGATTTCACATATAGATTATTCCAAAGATTTGGATCAGAGAGGTATGTGAGTCAACCTTTTCTGCATTCCTTAAACAACATTTTCTAATCAACTGATGAAAAAACAAATTTCATATTCAAAGACACTTTCAGAACGCATCTACAGTTAACTTAATGCAAAAGTATATGGTAAAGAGAAAGCAAATTCATTGAAAACATTTCATTTTATTTTTGGTGCATGTTCTTGCGCATTTCTTCAAGGGCTGCTTCTTTCTCTCTCAGCATCTGCTTAAGTCTTCTTATTTTTTCATCTCGAATGGTTTCTTCTAACTCTGGTGGTGTCATGGGAAAAATATCTTCAGTATAATTTTTACTAAAGGAATGACTTTGTTCAAAATCTGCATTTAAACTCAAGGCATCTTTCTCCTGGTTCTCACGTGCATGGTGTTGTACTTCAGTTCTCTTTTCTTCCCTGGTCTTATTGCAGCTTGTGACAATGTTATGGTGTGATACATCTGAAGGTGGTAGAATATAACTGAGTTGGGAACCGGTGACATTAGTTCCTCCATTTGCAGTTGTGTTATAATAAGCACTCTCGGTTTTCCTCTTCTTTGTGTGATCCATCTTAACAATTTTTGATTTTCTTTTCTTATCAAAACCCTGTTGCAATGTTGAGCATGATTCCAACAGAAAAGCAAAATATTAGTGCCATATAGAGTGTGCTCTGAAATTTAACAAGTTTGCAGGTACAAATATCTAGCACTTAAATTCAACTCAACAAAATACATTGAGAACTATAGCAAAAGATTAATATTTATGGTATGCACACACAAACAACAAAAAGCAGACAATATCTAGTAATTTTCACTGAAAATAAATTGCTTAATTCATTTTCCTGCTTAAGTATTAGAATCTGTACTGATGTACCACCAAAATATAACAGCCATTTGTGAAGAACCTGAGAATTAGAATTGATTTAATTTTTTCCCCTTAGCATGGTAGTAACATACTAAAGATTTTCATTGGGAAAGATCAACTGACCTCTGATCTGAAGTTCAGGATATTAAATGACATAACAATGAAATAAGTAGACTGACAGTAGGCAAAGTTACGAAGATGTTACTTTTCATCTTTACTATGTAGATTTCTTAAGATGTTGGTAATACTGCAGTGAACATGTACATGCTTATACTTTCCCTACTTGGATTACTTAATTTTATTTATCCTCACCCGAGGACATTTTTTCATTGCTTTTAGAGAAAAGAAGGGAGAGAAACATCGATTGGTTCCCTTCTGTATGCACATGGGATCGTATGTACCCGGACTAGGGAATAAACCTGTAAACCTTTTGGTTTATGGGACTATGTTCCAACCAACTAACCACACCAGCCAGGGCAGATTATTTTAGATAGGGTCTTCAAAGTAGTATAATCAATGAAAAACCTTCAGCCATTTTATTACAATTTTATGACAAAAAACAAACAGTAGATAAATAAAAACACCATCATTAATTAACCAGGGATGCATTTTTACCTATGCATATATACTTCTTTGTTTTACATTATTTTGACATAATACATATATATGCAAAGTTGCATACTATTATATTAAGATGTAAGACTAGTGGTGGCCATATAACTCAGTTGGTTAGAGTGTCCTCCCTATACTCCAGGATTGTGGGTTCCATCCCTGGACAGGGCACATCCAAGAATCAACCAATGAATGCATAAACAAGTTAAACAACAAATTTATGTTTCTCTATCTAAAAAATCAGTAATTTTTAAAAAAAGACACAAGAAAATTAATACATTGATGTCTCTTTAGAGTAACTACAAAGAAGATACTACAATCTATTACCTGTTTCCTCTCTTCCTCTTTCCCTGTAAACTTTGTTTCTTTGTCACTCTTCACCAAACTCCCAAAGGAGTCAAAACCTTCTCCAGTGCCCAAGTGGTCAGTAATCCGAGTAAGGCATACTCTCAAATCTTTAGTGAGACCAAACAGCTTTTTCAACTCAGCATCGGTCTTCAGATACGCCTTATTGCTCCTTCCTTGAGAATTTTTCTTCTCATTTCTTTCTTGAATAACTTTTTCTAATGTTGATGCCATCTCATTCTGGATCTGGATAAGGAAAAGAAAACACACAAACAATACTGCCCATTACTTAAGCCATTTTATCAGACTAGCAACTAAGTAATTACCTCATCTTACTTCAAGCATGCTTTAAAGTCCTACATGGTTGGTTTGCATTACTCTTGCCTTACCACCCACACTTGAAAAACTGAACTGAATTGAATACACTTAAAATTTTCCCATGCAATTCCTCATTTATTTTACTTTAGTGTACTAGAAAGGTAACAAGTACTCAATTCTCAAACAACCAAAATAAGAATACAGACTAAGGACAAGTTAAAAGTTATCTATGATATTTTAGTCTTCCGAAAAAGTCTCATGCCTTTAACCAATGGTATAATCAGAATTTACCTCCTTGTATCTCTGGAGTTCAATAAATTCTGCACTGAAAGGGGATAAACACTAATATTATTAAGTAGACCTCTATGTAAGGAAAAGGTGGGTACAAATATTTAGCAAATAAACACATATCTTAAGTAGAACAGAAAGGTTCCTATGTGGATATGTTGGATAACTGGATGAGTAATCAGAAGGGCTAAAAAGTGGGGGGTGGGAGGGTAAGAAAACTAGTCTACTAAAAAAAAAATCCAATCAAAGATGTTGATAAATACTATTTCCACAAATGACTTGAAAGGTACTGATCGGCCCTGTCCAACCCCTCCTACCATCTACCTAAAAAACTTGCCAGATAGTTATATACAACAAAACAACCCCCCCCCCCACAGGATCTCCTATATGCACAATACTGATCTTGTCATATACTATAAGTAGGCTATTAAATATATACATATACATGTGTGTACAAATGTATGTGTATACACACACACCATATTTTACTGAGCTTTTAATTCACATTATCTTTCTCCAATTCTTCTAAACCCTGTTGCTCTGTGATTCTTTTTCTTTCTTTTAAAGATTTGGCATGCCAAATGATTCAAGACAAAGATACTGCTTGGACTCTCTCAATTATACTCCTCTTCAAACACTTCCTTCAGACAAAAGCTTTGACTTAATTAAGCATTCACGTGTGTGTGGTATGTGTGTGATGGAGGATGGGAGAGGAGGGGAGAAAGGTATTATAGATAACTTTGAGAATTAAAAAAGAAAAAAATTCTACATAGATAAAAAGAACACCCTGACATGGGAAAATTACCTTTGGTTCTTGATCTCTGATAACACACTGTTGTGAAGTAATACTTGTTGCATCAACAGAGGAACTTATTTTCTCTATGCTCTGGATGATATTTTCTTTTGGGGGGGCATGTGGAAAGTCTGCCTTTATGAATAAAGTCTTACTCTGTTTTAAGTAGTTTATGGATGGGTTCAGTTTATGTGGGTTTAGGATAGAAAGAGATGTTGTCTCCACTTTTTTATTCTTCTCTGCCCTTAGATTGGCCATGGAAGCAAGCTGGGTATTTGAAAGTGATTTTGTCTCCATCTGGGAAGATTTATTTTTAGCCAAAACAAAATTTACAACCTCTCTGGATATTTCTGTGACTGGACTTGAACTCACTATTTGTGATACATCTTTTCTTGGTGGAATATCAGGAGAAACCGAATTCTGTTGATCAATTTGTGATGGCAAAACATCTGTTCCCTTTATAGCCAACAGATAGATTTTCCCATTAAACATAACCAAAGCATTATCCTTAATAGGCATACTTTTGGGCTGTGTCCCACTATGACTGATGGTACTCAATGGTGGCACATTTATAGTGTTATCTCCCAAATTTTTCTTTTCTACAAAACTTTTTAAAATCTGTGAAGCCACATTATTTGAAGACTTAACAGGAACAAGAGGTGGAGTACAAGGCTGTCGATTTTCTTGAAAAATCCATTTCACTGGAGCAGCTTGAGCATGCTGACCACCACCTTTTAATTGTGTCTCTTTAGCAACATTCACTGGAATTTGTGTGGTATTTAGTATCACTGGCCTTGCTATTTCTGTAACAGGTTTTGGATAAATGTGTTGAAAGTTCTTGGTAACTACATTTTTCACTGTTTTTACAGGAGATACGTAAATAACAGATGGTATTTGGGAGGCCTCAACTGTTCCTGAGGTGCTTGTGGTTGAAGCTGCAAGAAGCTTTTGCTGAATTGAAGGAGGCAATGACGACGCTGGTACAGATTTCACTTCAGCATGGGCTGGAATTTGTAAATGATGCCCAGAAGGCAAAACTGGAGATTTCACAGTCATTGGAAGACTCTGAGGACTCACTAAAATGTAAGATGAGTCATTTTGTTTTGAGGAGGAAGAAACAGCCAATCTTTGCATGGTGAGTCCATCAATTTTCACACCATGACTCTGAACTTTAGAAACTGATGAGGTAAAATTTTCAGGTCTCACAGAAGTGACTCTAACTTTTTCTGCTGTATCTACTGTTCTTGTAAACAAATAGTTTGAAGAATTGGCTGGCTGAAAAATGGGCAATTGAGGTGATGATGCGCTTGTGGAAGAGTTGGAAATCTGAGTCTGAAAAGTAACTTGAACTGGGCTTCCTGTATTCCCTTTCAATGCATCAGACATAACTGAAGATTGAACTAGTGGTATAAGATTTCCAGAGAAATTAGGAATTGGAAGTAATTGCAGAAGATTTTTTCCATCCGAGCCAACCGTCTGAACTACTTGGTACATGCAGCCTGAAACACTTAAAAGAACATGAGTAAATAAATACAACGTACTACATGGTACATACATTTTATTTAAAAGCAAATGTTTGCAAATACTTTAAATATATGTAAAATATAATAAAAGTATATTGTCTGTCCCTTGGACTTTTTGAAGTGAAATATTACAAAACAAAGATTTTGAAGAAATAGAAAAAATAATCAAAAATATGCTCAGCTTTTAGATCTCACATTGTTCGGCAATAGGTATGAGAGAAACACCTACAGCTAAAACTGTACATAGTTGTCCAGTGTTTTACCCTGTATAAAATTATGTCTACTGGAATATGCTCCTCTTAAACTATTAGCATCCTCCCTCCCCCTTTTCCTTGAATTCTGTCCTCTTGTCCTCCTCCTTTTACTTTTACTGAGCAGGATTCTCATTTCACCTCTATTTATGCTTATTCTACTTCTCTCATACTTTCTGCCTGCCACCTCCACCAATCTGTTGTGTTCTTCCCACTGACAATGACTCACAAGTTCCAGTGCTAGCCATTCTGCTTTTGCTAAGGCATCTCTTATGGTGATAACTTAGTGTGCCATATTTTTTCAGACTCAACTGAGTTATTCATGTAGGAACCATTTTCTTCTTCAATTTATTGATTGTCTCAGCCAATGTGAAGTTTGGTGCTAAAGAACCCTTGGTATGGCAATTAGGCATACTAGTTCCAATTGCCTGTCAATCCGTAGACATACTGTAATGTGTTATCAGCTGAATGGTTTTCAATGGATGTGGAACACACTGAAAGTCAGTAATTATTGTTCGTTTTTTAGTAATTATTTTTTCAATGTAGCCAATTTTGATCTGGATACTTATGAGCTATTAGTACAGATTGTCTCATTTTTAAAAAATCCCATACTAATATCTGCACAATCAATTATTTGTAGATTTCTTGAATGTAGGCCCCTCAAGTTATTTATACCTAAATCTGCCTTTCAGTTCCTGAAAAATACCAAGACCTCACAGGACTTAAGGCTACCACACATGCTAATTCTCTGCCTAGGTACTCCTCTCCCACTCACGTAACTCAAGCCTCACCATAAATGATACTTCCCAAGTATCTGACCACCTTAACTATCCTTTCCCCTCCTTCACAGTCTAAAATATTATACCTGTTTATTTCCTTCACAGTATATATCATAAGTTATCACCATGTATTAATTAATGTGTTCGTTTACTTGTTTGTACTGTTTCTCAAGCTCAATTCTAGCAACATGAGTGCTAGAATTATCGTATAATACCGGTATGCCCTTATGTAACTAAGAGCAAATGAAGAAAAAATTTTAATGGCAAAAATTAGAAACTCATGCGTTTTACAGCATATAGGTGTTTTTTAAAACCTCAGATATTAGTATCAAAGCCAAAAATTCTATGCACCCTAGGAAGCACTGGAATTCAGTCTTACCCTTCTGCAACCCTAAAGAATATAACTACACCTTACAAATATTTAAAACAGCTTTCTGGACACTTGATATTGGTTCAATGTGTTATATTTACTTTTAGTAAATGAAAAGTTAATGTCTAACGGGAAGCATAACATAAAGAAAAGTATGAATTCTTACTTTCAGAGCTTGAAGAGGAAAACCCACTTAATCACCTCCACATCCCCCCAAAAGCACATACAAACGGAATCAGAACTTAGTGTCTATTGTGGTTCAGGTATGAGGCTCAGTAATGGGGAAAGGGTCAGTAAAGTACAGCTTGTGGACCAAATCCTCCCTGTTTTTGTGCAGTCCACAAACTAAGGATGGTTTTTATATTTTAAGTATTTTGTGATGTGAAAATTATGAGATTCAAATTTCAGTCTCCATAAAGTTTTATTAGTACACAGTTGAACTCATTTTTTCATGTACTATATATAGCTGCTTTCACGCTACAACAGCAGAGCTGAGTAGCCACAGCAGAGATCATACAGCCCGAAAAGCCTAAAATATTTGCTCTCTGGCTCTTTACAGAACATGTTTGTTTGCCTCCAACCTAGTTCAACCCACAATCCCTAAAATCAAATAATTAAGTGAGATAAAGGATATATTTGGATGAGTACAAAGATGTCTGCTGCACCTTTTCTTAAAACATTCTCTTCACAAGACTTCTTAGGTATGATGCTCTCCTGCCTCTGTAGTGACTCCCTGTCATCTTTGCCAACTCATGCTACTTCAATCAACCTTTAAATGTTGAAATTCACCAAAGCTTAGACTGAATTCTTCTTTCTACTCTGTAAGCTTTCCTTAGATGATTTCTTTTGTATGCATGACTTCAATTAAATTACCATTTTTATATCAACAATTCAACTATCTATATCTCAGCTCTTTTAAGATTCAGGCTTATGTATCCAAATCTCTCAAGACATTTCCATTTAGAATCTCAAATACACTCAAAACTCAACATGGCCTTTTCCAGTGTCTTCCCTCCCTTTGGTAAATGGCATCCATTTACCTCAGATGTCTATGTCAAAACAATTAAGTCCTGCTTCCTTACGATCTATTTTCAATAACAAATCGTGCTATTATCTCCTGTATCTCCCTTAATCTGTTCTTTCCAAGCTGTCTTCACTCCAGTCCAAGCACACACCATCTCTAGCTTCATAACTGGTCTTTCCTTCGGTCATATCCTCTCCCCTTCAAATTGGTATGCCCTTCCCTGCTCAAAACGTTTCAGCAGCTTCCCATTTTATTTGAGCAAAAAGAAAACAAATAAGTTTTGACATAATAGAAGCCAAAGGAAGAGTGAGTTTCAAGAAAATTGGGTAATTCTATTACAAGTTTCTGAAGCCAAGTAGGCTACAGATTAAAAAATGTACACTGGAATAGATAGCATGTGTCATCGATGGCTTTAAAAGAGCAGTCTGGTGTCGGGAGAAGTTGCTGAGGGGTGACTGTGAAGAAAGGATATGAAGATAGCAAGTACAGACAGCTCTCTTATGAACTTTGACTATAAAAGGGATGAAAAATACTGGCAAGCAGCTAGCTGGAGGCTAAAAATGGGGTCAAAGAAGTCTTTCTTCTCTTTCTTTAAAGCTCGGATGCAGCAGAGCATGTGTAAAGGCTCAAGGGAGTCATCGAGAGACAGAAACTGGTAATAAAAGACGAAAGTGGGATAATTAAGTAACAGGTTTGATAAGGAGGTAGAAAATGTAAACCAGAAGACAGGTTGGAGGGAATGAACCTTAAGGAGAGCTGGAGAAACATCTCCTTCCACTGGAACTAGAAGAGAAGTTAGGTGCATTTGCAGGTAAGTTTATAGCTTTGGTGTCAGAAGGTTCCAGTAATTCTAAAGTAACGGCTTTTATTTTCTCTATGAAAAAGGACATGACATAATCTTCTAAGAATAAGAGCAAAAACAGGGAGGATCTGAGGAGAATCTGAAAGATTCGAAAGTCTTTGTGCAAGAATAAGATGACCTAGGAAAATCTATTTTCAAATCTAATAATTGAGTTTTATCCCCCTCTCTTCTCCTCCAATCCCCTCCAAAAACAAAAGGAAAATACAACTTCATCTATGCCAGTGTATCAATAGAGATTCACATAATCTACCAGAGACCATAAATTCCTTAAAGGCAGATTATCCCATTCATACCTATATCCTCTACACCTAATATAGCAACTGGCACATTGCAGACAATGTTAGCTGACTTGAATTCTACAAGCTACAATAAAAAAGTCCATGATTTCCTAGTAACAAGGATGAGTTCTAAAAATAAAACTAAAATGAAGAATGCTAAAGAGAGAGATGATAAATCAGGATAAAGTTCATACCACTTCAATCAATATACTTTTTTCCCCCGTTATAAAAGACATTCCGTTTAAGGAATAAAAACCCTACATAAACATTGTTTTTCTTTTTTAAGAAAGATTTTATTTATTTTTTGGGGGGGCGGGAAGGAAGAAAGAGAGGGAGAGAAACATTGAGGTAAGAGAGAAACATCAGTCAGCTGCCTCTTGCACATGCTCCAATTGAGGAACCAGGCCCACAACCCAGGCATGTTCCCTGACTGGGAATTGAACCTGCAACCTTTCAGTTTGCAGGATGATAACCAATTAATGGAGCCACACCAGCCAGGGCTGATTCTATCTTCTTAAAGATCTAATTCTGCTAGCTAATGTCAGAACTGAAACTAGAATCAGATTCTGCATCCCACGCTCTGGTTAGGTCACCTAAAAAGTATCATCAACATGCCAATTACCTTAAACCATCTAGGGTTTGAACTGAATAACTACATTAGAAAAATAATATAGTTTAAGACTTTAAAGAGAAAATAGAAGTACATCTATTTTAATCTTGGCTCTTCTAATTATTAGCTGATTGACTTGGGTAAATTTACTTAACCTCTTTGAAATTCTATTTCTCCATTTGTAAAATGGGGTCAATAGGCTTGCAATGAGAAGTAAATGAAGGAACTGGCTGGGATTATTATATATGCTACTAATCATTTTTCAATAAAATATATAGTTGGTGTCCAAGAATAAGTGAATTAACCAGGTAGTCTTAAAAATGTGAAAACTTTAATAAAAAGTATAAGAATTTTAATAAAGGGAACATTAAACATATTTATATTATACAACTGACATTTTTTACATTCTAATATTGATGTGAAGCATGCACACATTAGAAATAGAGTAATAAAAATTCTGCAAGCTAATGAACATTTTGTATATTTTTTGCAAAATATATTTTTCAGCTGTTAGACCTTTTTCCATTTACTATCTATGATTTAACATTACATAGTTATGTATGTTACAAACATATAAAGCATATAACATTAAATATACCATATAACATATACTATATTATATACATAATAGATGCCATTATAAATATTTGTCAATAATCTAATCCTAATAATAAACAGCCCAGCAGGCGGGTATTGCCATTCCTATTTCATAGCTGAGAAAGTAGATGTTTAGTAATATTAAATAACTTACTCAGAATTATATGCTCTCTTGGGCAATCCCATCCATTTTCTTGTTTACTTTAGCATACCCCAACATACCAGGGTCCAAAAAATTCAATTGCATAAACTGAGAGATTAATGAAAAATAGAGTCAGTTAGCCTGACACACTCACTCACACACCAAAACAAAAGTAAACATAACATCTACACTGTATAAAATTATACCCACACTAAACTGACAATGGAACATTATCTAACCAAAGCAAGGCCCCCCTACCCATTTTAACTACTCATTTTTAAGAACAAAAGGTTAAGGGTGGATGAAAGCCAACTGACAATTACATAACATTCTAATTCCTACTATTGTGATGTATTACCATAGGCTTTTATTATATTACTTCTAAGCTGATGACTCACAAATAGCTATTTTCAGCTCTGAGCCTCAGTTTCAGATTCAAATATCTTTCAGATGGCTTTCTTAGTGTGTTCCTCATCTTAATTTATCACTATCTACCTGGCATCATAATCGATCCCCTTTTCTTTTTAATTTTTTTATCCTCACCCAACCCAAGGAAATTTTTTCACTGCTTTTTAGAGAAAGAGGAAGGGAGAGAGGAAGGGAAATAAACAACAATGTGCCAGAGAAACATCGATTGGTTGCTTCCTGTAAGGCAAGGGATCCGGGATCTAGGCAACCTAGGTATGTGCCCTGATTGGGAATCGAACTCGCAATCTTTCAGATATGGGACCATGCTCCCAACCGGCCCACACCAGTCAGGAATGATCCTCTTTTATTCATGTCATTCAATGACACAGTCTGTCTATTTTCTCTTCTATATTTCTTTGAATTCAACCTTTACTTTCTATCAGGTAGTTCAATTTCTAATCATCTCTGAAAGGACAATTGAAATAGAATCTTTAAAAAAAAAACCTTTAATTTATTTATTTTCAGAGAGGGAAAAGGAGAGAGGGAGAGAAATGCCAATGTGTGGTTGCCTCTTGCACCCCGCCCCCCTACTGGGGACCTGGCCTGCAACCCAGGCATGTGCTGACTGGGAATCAAACTGGCGGCGACCCTTTGATTTGCAGGCCAGCACTCAACCCACTGAGCCAAACGAGCCAGGGTGCAAAATCACATCTTTATATGCCTGATCCCTCACCCCCAAATCCATACTGCCATCAGTTACCTAAAATGCATAGAGGACCATGACAGTCCTTTTCTTAAATGCTGATGAATAAGAGATAAAGTCTAATCTCTTCAGCAGGGCAAACCAAAACCTTACATGCTATATCCTGCTTGCAGTATAGAATCGAACAATAAATACCAGTTGTTAGCAATAAGCCATACTGGTGCTTCCTTTTACCAATTCCCTCTGCCTGGGCATAGCCTGCATTCATCTTTAATTGGATAGCTGATACTTTACATTCCCCAACTCAGCTGCTCCAGAAACCTTTCCTACAATTCCTCTTCTCTCTGCCTTCAGAGCATCTTGTGCACACCGCTATTAAAAGTGCAACGTGTCATCTCCCCTCTAGACTGTAATGTTCTTCGTGGCATTGCCCATATCCTATTCTTTTGTTGGTCTTTCCATTTAGGGCAGTGCATCACAGAGCAAGTACTCACTGAATGCTTTTATATACAAATGTTCTAACTATACTGATAGTAACTGGTAAACCAGAATATAAACCTAGGTTTCTGTAACTACACAGCTTACCTTCTCTCCACTACACTATTCTGACTCCTGCTTTGCTCTTTGCTAATAAAGAACGAATCTAAATAAACTTTATACCTACAATCACAAATGCCTTCCAGATTTTTCTTTGCATTATTAGATTGAGTTTTGTATTTTATGCGCTGATAAATTAGGAATATTTTAAACAATAAACTTTCTGTATCATACTAAAAAACTTTTTGAGGAAAACTAACTCAAGGAAACTCACCTACCTACAGAAAACAAAGATATATATTTTTAAGTTTATAGAAAAATAAATGATTTACTGCCATCAAAAATATCAGAAAAATAAGAAAACTAATTTCCAATAAAGACTTACGAAATTCTATTTGGACATCATGCAGATTGTTACTTACAAAACAGAATAGAATCTATTACGCAACCAACAACCAAAGTACTTGTTTTGAAGAAATAAATGATTTGGAAGATGATGAAAAATGCATAAATCAGTGAGTTAAGAACTCCAAATTACTTATGAATGTAATCAAAACATAATTCAATCAGTAATGTTTTTAAAGAGGCCAAATACAGATAGCCAAAGGGTTAGAAACTGGATAAAAGAGTCGAACTGCACAATAAATACAAATTTGAATTTCTTATTCTATCTTATTTCCGGTAATTAAAACAAATGCAATCCTGAAACAAATTAAGTTAGGGTAAGTCAAATATCATCAATATCCAGGTACTAAAACAAGGTAGAAGAAATAAAGTTATTAAAATCCTACTTTTGCATATCCACACACAGCACTCTCTCTGCCCCTTCACCCAATTTCCGCCAAAAATAATCGAATAAACAACATACATTCACAAAAGCGGGGTCTTTTGATGATTTCAACTGAAATAGTTTTCTTGGCAGTTCTTCAATATCCTATTGTTTCAGCTCACCCCATTTCATGACCATCCCATTTTAGAATATAATGCATGCTTTTTTAAAGTCCTTATTATAATTAGGTTTTGAATCTACTTATAATGAAGGAAAACCTACTTTGGGGGTCACGATTTGTAAAGTGGTAGCCTCACAATAACAACGTTTAAATAGTGCTTTTGTTTTTCCTAATTATTTTACATATATTCGCTGTTTTAATCTTTAAAATATCTCTAGGTGGACTTATTTACAGGATGCAAACTGAGGTACTTAGCCTCATGAAGCTAGAATTAAACCTCGGCAGTTTGATTTTCTTCATGAATCCTCTTCCACGAATTTTACATCATAACTTCCATGCGTTCTTCTTCCTTTTCCTTCCGCAGAGACCCATTAACGTTTTTTTTTTTTTCTCACCACTTATTATACATCCACTAACCACAAAGTGCACAACTTAAAACACGCTACTGGAGAGTATTCCCGTTTCATTTTGTTCCCGTTTCATTGGTCGATTAATAGAAGCTTCAAAAAAAAAAAAAAAAAAAAAGAGCTACTGAGTTAGTGATAAGCAATTTTCTAAACTTACAAGTTACGTCTTTAATACTGGAATCTCCCCATATCAACCAAAGTTCTTTTACATCGATAACCAGTTAGAGATGGCATGCGCACCACCCCCGCCTCAAATACGCTGTTCCAAAAGATTGCTTTTACACGAAAATGTGGATTTTTTTTTTCACTTTTCCTTCTCTCCACAGAAAGCTGTTCTTTGAAATTTTAGAATAATCGGTTCCCTTATTCTAGAACAATTTCTCCGTTTCTAAATTCACAGACTCTTATTAACGACACAAAGACACATCCTCTCCTCACTCCTAAGGCACGGCTATGGTCACGGAAGGTCCAGCGCCACCTGGGTTGTACTTGCTACTCCGCGCAGATCACGGCTCGTTTCCCCTGCGAGGGCGCGAGAACCTTCCAGAAGGTTTGGGTCGCACAAGCGCGTCGGCCATGTTGAATTTCCTCTCCTGTGGAGATCTATTCGGTCCGCCTATGAAATTGGAGACGCCGGGCCGGGGCCAGAGGCCCGCTGCGTTAGGCTCTGAGGAGGTTTTACGTTTCCGAGAGGGACGCGCTCTAAGGGCTCTAACTGCCAAAGCGACGAGCGCCTCCCGCGGAGCGGCGCGCCCGGCGGGGCGCAGACGCCTGCGAATCGCGGAGTGACAGGAAACGACGGCCGACGGGGCATCCTGCTTAGAGACGGGCGAGGGGCGGGTGTGTCGGCGGAGATCGCAAACCTGTACTTACCAGTGCGAGGCGTCGCCTGACTTTTCCTCTGCGGCTTTCAAGAAGACTCCCTGCAGGTTATTGGACATTTTAGAGGGGTGGGAAGGGTCAGCGCATCCGAGAGAGTGGACAGTGTGGGACCGGGGTCCTCCCAGGGGCGAGAATCGGAGCGAGGGGCTGAAGTTGCCCCGGAGGAACTCTTAAGGGGGTTCGAAGCTGAAAAGAGGGCGCTAGCGAGCTCTCCAGAGGGCGTAACTCCCAGCTTCCGAGGCAACCGGCGCAGCCCCCAGAAACCGGAAAAATGGGACGCCTCTGACGGCGCTAACCCGGCCCGGAGCTCCGAGAGAAACCGCCCGAGTCTCCGCCCCCCGAAGCTTACGACGTCGCTCAAAGAGCCTCTGGGAGTCGGCGCGGGAGGCGTGGCCTTAATGGCGCCGCCCCCAGCAGTGCTGGGTCCTCGGTGAAGACCGCGCCCTCCGAAGCCGCTAGCCCTAGCAAAGCTCAGCCAGGGACTTCTGGGAGCGTCACATCCGGTTGTCAAGGTGACTGGCTCGCTAAAGCCCCGCCTTTATGACGCAATCCAATCACAAGTGATATTTGCTATCTCTTCTTCCGGATCAAGGAATGAAATCGCCAAAGAAACTTCTCCAGTGACCTACGCAAAATAAAATGTTTCCGGGGTCAGTTGTAAATTTTTTGCCTTTGTGTTCGCCGCTAGGATAGTTTTTTCTCCCCTACTAGAAGTCGGAGGGCGGGAGGAATCGTCATCTCCTCGTGGCGTGAGGAAATTTTAGACTCCTACCTGTTTCCAGCGCCGAATTATTGCTACTTTCTGGGGACTTCTCGATTATTTCCTGTTTCTTGAAACTTTGCGTCTAGACTTAACCTAACTTCTTTCTCCAACCCATGCTCATGTCTTGATCAAAATTATTATTTTTGTCATATAATTAATTTATTCATTCTCTAAAAGTTTCATTTCCCATGTAGTTGTGGGTTGGGTTTTTGGGGTTTTTTTTTTGGTTGTGTTTTGGGGGCGTCTTTATTTGGATCGCCAGAGGAAAGTTTTGTAGGAGTCTCTTGATTCCTGCCATTCAGTTCTTGCCATCAGTTACCCAAGAAACGGATTCAGTCTCTAACTTTAGGGGTATAAGTTGTAGTTCAGCAAGAGCTAGAAGGAAGTTGTGGGATGAGTGGTTTAAAGACCCAGTTTACTAGGTACAGACTGCACCCATCTACACTGACACACTAAGTTTAGGAGACAGACTTAAGGTAGCTAGTTGCGAAATTTATGGCGTTCTTTCAAAAAATGTTGGTTACCTGGTACCCTAACTCCTTAATGAGCTAATACTGATGAAAGAAGTTTGTGTCCTGATACATTAACAAAGCGATACTTTCTAACTAGTCTTCATTCCTTGTTAAAGGTTAATTTCAATGATACAGAATGCTGTATATGTAATTGGCATTTATCGTTCAGTCAAATATCTTCTATACCAAAGAGGGGGTGAGTGGTGAGCTCTTTTGGTTTTGGTCATCCTCCTATCTGGGAAAGCTAAATTACAAGTTACCCATTTTTGGCTTGTTCCATTTCTCTCATCGCTTATTCCTTTTGCAGCCTGGCTTCTCATGTCCGTCACCACCGCCGATGAATGAAACTCATTGTCTCAGATTGGGTTCCCTGGGAAACAAACTTTTGCAATGGACTTTTGTATGGAAGATGTTTACTGGGGATCGGAATCTGTGGAAGGGAAGGAAAGGAGGCAAAATTGAGCAGAGAAGTTTTAACAGTGCCTTAGCCTATCTCACATTTCTAAAACTGAGGTGAACCTGCAAAGTTTTCCCCAGTGGGAATGCAGGTTTTGCCAAGGAAGGTTGTAGGACCTTAGGTACGCAGTATCTCTTCAGCCAAGGCAACTACTCAAGGAGGCTGATAACTGAGGTGTCTGCTGGCCACACTCCAGCAAATGGCAGAGTAAGACCTTCGTTCATCAAGGGAGGTCAAGGAGATGCATTGCAACATCCTCTGTACTCATTAAACCACGCCTTAAGCGGTTGCAATTAATGTTTATCTCACATTCATTCAAATCTCTCCTCAACAGCACTATTAATTATTCCTTCATCCATGGCTGGTGTGGCTCAGTGGGTTGAGTGCTGGCCTGCAGGAAGAGAGAGGTTGCCAGTTCCACGCCTGGTGAGGGCATATACCTGGGTTGCAGGCCAGGTTCCCACTAGGGGGTCTCCCAGAGGCAGCCAATTTTTCTCTCTCCCCCCCTTTCCTGTCTAAAAAATAATATCTTCAAAAAATTTTATTCCTTCACTTTTGATGCCATTGGCGATATACTTTCTTGATTTTTCTTCTACTTTTTTTTTGTCTACTCAGTCTCTTTTGAAAGTTTATCCTCAGCCATTAAATAAGGAAGTTCCTTAAATCTCGGTCCTTGTTTCTCCTATTTTCAGTTGTCTTATTTTATCAAGTTATTTCAACCATATCCATGGCTTCAACTACCACCTCTACCCATTACATACTAAGCAATACTTATACTATGTGCCATATACTATTCTAAGTGCTTTATGAATATTAACTCATTTACTCTTAACTATAAAAAGTATTTATTACATACAGTTGAAGAAACCAAAGCACAGAGAATAACATAACAGCATTATTAAGGGGATAACGGTGAGACCAAAGAGAAATGATGGGCCCCATCAGAGCCCTGGTGGGGGTGGCTCAGTTGGCTGGAGTGTCATCCCATACACCAAAAGGTTGCAGGTTCAATCCCCAGTCAGGGCACATACCTAGGTTGAGGGTTCTGTCCCCCATAGGGATGCATACAGGAGGCAACCAATGTCTGGCTGTCTTGTCTCTCTCCCAAACCAATAAACATATCCTTGGGTGAGGATTAAAAAAAAAATAACAACAACTTCAATCTGCCCCCAATCTCCAGCCCTTCTTCTCCATAGCCTTTCTATCTTTATAAATAAAACATAATTTTTTAAAAAAGAAATTAGACCATGTTAAAACAGATCTTGTTAGCTAAAAGACAAGGTAACAAATTTAACAACTGACAAGTGAATAGATTAATAAGTCAACAAATGTAGATGATTTCACACACAGCTCTGAGAAATTAATAGTGGAAGCAGACAAAAATAAGCATAGTTGTCAAATTTGCAAATAATACAATAAACCAGATCAAGCTATTAGATATGCAAATAATTCCACTCATCAGTTCAGATTCTTTTTAAACATACATAGAATGTGTATAAAAATAAACCATATATTAGCTATAGCTATAATATTCTAAAGGATAAATACTATACAGACTGTTTTCCAACCATGAATTTATTAAACTAGGTAATTTAATAAAGAATAGCTTTACCTGGCTGGCATAGCTCAGTGGCTTGAGCGCAGGCTGCGAACCAAAGTGTCGCAGGTTCGATTCCCAGTTAGGGTACATGCCTGGGTTGCAGGACATGACCCCCAGCAACTGCACATTGATGTTTCTCTCTCTCTCTCTCTCTCCCTCCCTTCCCTCTCCAAAAATAAATAATAAAATAAAATCTTTAAAAAATTATTTAAAAAGAAGAATAGCTTTAAAATTTTTAGAAGCTAAATAACCTATTGCTAAATTACTTTTGGATTAAAGATATCATAATGGAAATTAAGTGACTTAAATTTGTCAGAAGATAAGGTTAAAAACAGATGTGTTAAGCATGAATTCAAGAAGTGTTGAAAAAACTGGTGTTCAAGAATTGCTTGTTGATGTCAGGAAGTGTCCACATACACATTGGAATTGGGTCTCCTAACCTAGTTTAGTTGGTGCCAGAGAAGTGAAATGTGCTAGAATGGAACATTGTGGTTTTTGAAGAGAAATAATACAAGGGGGGAGGAGGAGGAATAATGAACCTTTGATTCCTGGATGGCTATCTAGCCAGCCATGATATGAAACTACATTGAGATCTGAATGAATGTGCTGTGCCAAAATCAGTTACTGAAGGTAAAATTTACCAATGGAGTTTAGAAACAGTAGTAGACCCAGCTCCAGAGGAGCTGACACACTGGGTATATAAGGAATTGCAAAATAATAAAAAACATACTAAATATACAATTCCATGGTTATTGTTATCTGTAATAGCCAAAACGAAAGTAAAAGTGGGTTTCCAAGATAGCTGCAAAGCAGGCGGACGCTACACTCACCTGCTCCCTGAACCAAAACAGATTTACAGCTAAATTATAGAGCAATCAACCTGAATAATCAGCTGAAGGCTAACTGAACTGAAAGATTGTAACAAAGGGTTTACAAAAGCCACATAGAGACTGGTAAGATGGGAGGAGATGTGCAACAGGTGAGAAGCTGGAATAGTATGAATGATATCTCAGCTGCAAAGCACCCTCCTTCCAGGAACGTGGGGTCTCAACCTCAGACAGGAACCCCCAACCCAGCACAACAGAGATTAGAAGAGGTGCCCACGTAGCATCTGGTGGTGAAAATCAGTGGGGATTCAGTCCACCTGGGAGAGATTCTGCTAGAGACCCAGACACCACCTTCCCAGGGTAGAGTACTCCTATTGTTACAGCACCAACGTGGGGAGTGCATTGCTGGGTCTTCCAACTACTGGTGACACCACTCTGTTGTGCTCAGGTCCTGCAAAGGTGTCTGATGGCACCCAGCAGGGACCTTTGGCATGCTCTTTTTCTGGAAAAGCTCTTGGTGGAGACTCAGACAATGACTTAATTGTGTAGCTTTGAGAAGGGGACCATTCTTCCCCACCTGAGCTCATAGCTAAATACTTCCCCACCTGTTGAATCACTTGGCCTGGACTATCACTCCATGGCTCCTCCCTGCTGAGTTCAGTTGTGCAGGGAGATGAGTGCCATGCAGAGCTGGTAGTTTTAGTGCACCATCTCCTGGGGAGGCTTTTGTCCAGGGATCAGATGGGTGGTGCTGGGTTGTGTGGCTACATCACAAAGGGGCCACTCCTATCTACCCTGTGAGCTCAGCCCAAGCTATCCCAAAAAGGGGAATAAGTACTCCTACAGACTGCTAAGATCTGCTTTCCCAAGCCCAGGTGGCCTGGCCCTGCTGAGCTCAGTTCCGGTGGGGAAGAAGGGAGGGCTTCTCAGAGCTGGGTCATTTGGAGTGTGTCTCCCATGGAAGCTATTGTCCAGGACCAGGACAAAGTGATTAACCCTGTTGTAGGCTCATCTGGTACATCCCCCAATGGGAGACTCTTATTTATCCATACCCCCAGTCACAGTGTCTCTGTCCCGCTGGGCTTGCTCCTGCAGAGGGGATGGCTGGCTGCACCCAACGTGAACCTGCAGCATGCTCCTCCTGGGGGAGCTAGAATTAAAGACTGTGGCAGAGACTATATGGTTTGACTCTGGAGTAGGGGTCATTTTCCTCTTGTTGAGTATCTGATGACACGGTTCCCAAGTAGGGAACCTGCTAACCCAGACCTCTCAACCTCAGTTGCCCCACCCTACTGAGCTAATGACCTGTGGAAAGGTCTGTGGGTTGCCACCAGCGTGGACCCACTCTGCAGTCTTTCTTTGGAAGGGCAGGCAACCTTAGGCATGGAGGCAGAGTAGCTGACAGGCAGAGTGGACTTCAGGGAGTGTTGGATTTTTATAGATCTTTCTGCAGCATTAAGTTGGAGGAAGCCAACCCTTATACACAGATTGGCCTCTTGAGCACACACACCCAGGCTCAGTCCATGCAGCCACAAACAGTGAATAGCGTGGTAGCTCAGGCAGGTGGCCCAGGACTGTTTACACACATCTGACATCCACCACTACCTGAACCTCACCCAAGTGGAACCAAAACCAACATAACCCGTACTGGGCTTCAGACCACACCAGAACTCAACCGACTGCCCACACAAATGGCACACCCAAAGGGAAATTCTGACAGCCACCAGATCCTGCTGGGAACAACTCTGCCTTGGGAGGCGGCCCCTGCACAGCATTCACACATGGTGACTGAGATCTATCCTTACAGTCAGCCTGCCTGAAGGGTTAACTCTACCCGTGAAAGGGCCAACAGCGTTCAAAACTCAACAACAGGAGGGTGCACATAACCCACAAGAAACATTCCTGGAGCACTGAGCTCAGGTGATCTAGAAGATTGATCTATTAAGATCTACATCATAAAGCCATCATTACATGTTTGGGACTCATAGCAGATCTATGTAATATACAGAGAAAAATGGGGAAACAAAGGAGTATGTCCCAAATGAAAGAAAAAGAGCCCAGGCTGATGTGGCTCAGTCATTGAGTGTCAGCCTGGGAATCAGAGGACTGCTGGTTGGATGCCCAGTCAGGGTACATGCCTGGGTTGTGGGCCAGGTGCCCAGTAGCAGGTGTGTGAGAGGCAACCACATATTGATGTTTCCCTCTCTTTCTCCCTACCTTTCCCTCTCTAAATAAATAAAATCTTTAAAAAGAAAGAAAACGAGAAATCCTCAGAAAAAGAATTAAGTAAAATGGGAGCAACCCAAATACCAGATACAGAGCTTAAAACAATGGTGATAAGAATGCTCAAGGACCTTAGGGAGGGAAACAGATAAAAATGGATAATAAAACAGAGATAGTAAGCATTAAAAAGGACATAGAAGCCATTCAAAAAAGACAAGTCAGAAATTAATACAATAGGCTCTCTGCTCCTCCTGTTCGACAGACAGCTGCGTCTTCCTGTGCAGTGCAGACCTCAACTATGAGACATGATGGGGAGGGTCGGAGTGAATGGATTTGGCTGTGTTGAGTGCCTGGTCACTAGGTCTGCTTTTTACTCTGGCAAAGTGGATGTTGTCACTATCAATGATCCTTTCATTGACCTCAACTACATGGTCTACATGTTCCAGGATGATTCTACTCATGACAAGCTCAAAGGCATAGTTAAGGCTGCGAATGGGAAACGTCATCATGGAAAGTCCATCTCCATCTTCTAGGAGCAAGATCCTGACAACATCAAATGCAGTGATGCTGGTGCTGAATATGTTGTGGAGTCCACTGGTGTCTTCACTACCTTGGAGAAGGCTGGGCTCACTTGAAGGGGGCAGCCAAGAGGGTCATCATCTCTGCCCCTTCTGTGGATGTCCCCATGTTTGTGATGGGTGTGAACCATGACAAGTATGACAACTCCATGAAAACTGTCAGCAATGCCACCTGATTGCATCACCAACTGATTGGGCCCCCTGGCCAAGGTCATCCATGGCGACTTTGTCACTGTGGAGGGACTCATGACCACAGTCCTTACCATCACTGCCACATAGAAGACCCTGGATGGCCCCTCTGGGAAGCTGTGGTGTGATGGCCGAGGGGCTGCCCAGAACATCATTCCTGCTTCTATTGGCATTGCCAAGACTGTGGGCAAGGCCATCCCTGAGCTGAATGGGAAGCTCACTGGCATGGCCTTCTATGTCCCCACCCCCAATGTGTTG
Source organism: Phyllostomus discolor (assembly GCF_004126475.2). Taxonomy (NCBI): domain Eukaryota; kingdom Metazoa; phylum Chordata; class Mammalia; order Chiroptera; family Phyllostomidae; genus Phyllostomus; species Phyllostomus discolor. The sequence goes on from NC_040916.2 coordinate 36,965,685, forward strand.
GCTGTGGATCTGACCTGTTGTCTGGAGAAGGGTGCCAAATATGATGACATCAAGAAGGTGGTGAAGCAGGCACCAGAGGGCCCCCTCAAGGGCATCCTGGGCTATACTGAGGACCAGGTTGTCTCCTGAAACTTTAACAGTGACACCCACTCCTCCACCTTCAATACTGGAGCTGGCACTGCCCTCAGTGACCACTTTGTCAAGTTCATTTCCTGGTATGAAAATGAATTTGGCTATAGCAACAAGGTGGTGGACCTTATGGTCCACATGGCCTCCAAGGAGTACGAGCCCCCTAGACCACCAGCCCTAGAGACAGGAAAAGAAGCCCTCAGCTTCTGGGGAGTTTTTGCCCCAAATTGATTCCCCAACACTGACAATCTCCTGACCTCCATTTTCTATCCTAGACCCCCTGAAGAGGGGAAGGGCTTAGGGAGCCTTACCTTGTCATGCACCATCAATGAAGTTCACTGTACCTAGTCAAAGAAGGAGGAGGAGGAGAAATGAATATAATATCTGAAATGAAGAATATACTAGAAGGACTCAACAAAAGGTTAGATGAAGCAGAGGATTAAGCCAGTGATTTAGAGGACAAGATAACAGTAAGCACACAGGCAGAGCTTAAAAAAAGAAAAGAGAATTTAATAAAATGAGGAAAGTGTATGGGACCTTGGGGACAAAATCAAGCATAACAGTATCTGCATCACAGGGGTACCAGTAGAAGAAGAGAGTGAGTAAAAGATAAAGAAGTTGTTTGAAAAAATAATGGCTGGAAACTTCCCTAACCTGGTGAAGAAAAAGGTCACATAAGCTCAGGAAGCACAGAGAGTCCCAATCAAGATGAACCCCAAGAAGCCTACAGCAAGTCACATTATAATTAAAATGGCAAATGTGAAAGACAAAGAGAGAATCTTAAAGCTGCAAGGGAGATACAGTCACCTGTAAGGAAGTCCTCACAAGGCTGTCAGCTGATTCCTCCACAGAAACACTTCAGGCCAAAAGGGATTGGCATGAAATATTCAAAGTAATGAAAAGCAAGGACTTACAATCAAGACTAGTCTATCTAGCAAGGCTATCATTTAAAACTGAAGGTGAAATAAAGAGCTTCCCAGACCAAAAAACAAAAAAAAACCTAAAGGAGTTTATTGCCACCAAAACAGTATTGCAAGAGGTGTTAAAGGGCCTGCTTTAAGAAGAAAAAAAAAGGAAATGGTTGGGGGGGCACAGGTATAAAGAAAAAATGGCAATAAATAAGTACCTATCAATAATAACCTTAAAAGTAAATGATTAAACGCTCCAATCAAAAGACACGACCCATATATATGCTCTCAACAAGAGACCCACCTCAGAACCAAAGATACACACGGACTGACAGTGAAGGGACAGAGAGAATATCCCTTCAAATGTAAACAAACAAGCAAAAAAAGAGCTTGGATACCAATACTGACACTTGGACAAAACAAACTTCAAAACAAAGGCCGTAACAAAAGACAAAGAAAGTCACTACATGATACTAAAGGGACACATCCAACAGGAGGATCTGATAAACAACTATGCACCCAACATGGAAGCAACTAAATACACAAAGAATATCTTGGTGGAAGTTAAAGGACAGATGGACAGCAATACAATCATATTAGGGAATTTTAACACCCCACTCCCAAGAACAGATCTTCCAGAAGAAAAATCAACAAGGCAAGAGTGACCTTAGGTAGCACACTGAATTGGATAAATTTTGGGGGAGGGGGCAATTTTTTAATTTTGTTGTTTATACTATTACAGTTGTCCCACTATTTCCCCCACCACCTCCTTCACCCAACCCACTCCTACTTGCATAATCAGTCCCCGCGCCGTTGCCCACCGTCCATGGGTCCTTCATATAGGTTTTTTGACTAATCTCTTCACCTTCTTTCTATCAGTCCCCACCTCCCCTCTCCTCTATAACAGCTGTCAGTCTGTTCTATGTTTCTATGCTTCTGGTTCTGTTTTGCTCATTAGTTTATTTTGTTCATTAGATTCCTCTTGCAAGTGAGATCATATGGTATTTGTCTTTCACTGACTGGCTTATATCACTTAGCATAACGGTCTCCATTTCCATCCATCCTGTCACAAAAAGTAGGAATTCCTTCTTTCTTTCTTTCTTTCTTTCTTTCTTTCTTTCTTTCTTTCTTTCTTTCTTTCTTTCTTTCTTTCTTTCTTTCTTCTTTCTTTCTTTCTACTATATAGTGTTCCATTGCACAAATGCGCCAGTTTCTTTATGCACTCATCCACTGATCATCACAGGCTGTTTCCAAATCTTGGCTTTTGTAAACAGTGCTGCTATGAACACAGGGGTGCATGAATTCTTTTGAGTTGCTGTTTCAGGATTCTTAGTGTATATTCCCAGCAGTGGAATTTCTTAGTCAAAAGGCAGTTCTATTTTTAGTTTTCTTAGAAAATTTCGCACTTTCACAGTGGCTGCACCAATCTGCATTCCCACCAACAGTGCACAAGGGTTACCTTTTCTCCACAACATCATCACCACTTGTTATTTGCTGATATATCAATAATAGCTGTTTTGGCAAGTGTAAGGTGATATCTCATTGTGGTTTTAATTTGCATCTCTTTGGTGGCTAGTGATACTGAGCATCCTTTCATATGTCTGTGGGCCCTCTGTATGTCCTCCATGGAGAAGTGTCTATTCAGATCCTTTGCCCACTTTTTAATTGGATTGCTTGTTTTCCTGGTGTTGAGTAGTATAAGCTCTTTAAATACTTTGGAGATTAAACCCTTGCCTGATGTATCATTGGCAAATCTATTCTGCCATAGAGTGAGTTCCCTTCTCATTTTGATGATAGTTTCTTTAGCTGTGCAGAAGTTCTTAAATTTGATGTGGTCCCACTTATTTATTTTTTCCTTTATTTTGCTTGCCCTAGGAGATACATTGGCAACAAATATTGCTATGCAAGATATCTGAAATTTCACTGCCTATGTTTTCCTCTAGGATTTTTATGATATCACATCTTATGTTTAAGTCTTTTATCCATTTTGAGTTTATTTTAGTGTATGGTCTAAGATGGTGGTCTAGTTTTAGGTTTTGGGGTTTTTTTTTTGCATGTACCAGTCTAGTTCTCCCAATACCATTTATTGAAGAGACTGCTTTACTTCATTGTAAGCTCTTGTCTCCTTTTTCAAATATTAATGGACCATAAAGACATGGGTTTATTTCTGGACCCTTTATTCTGTTCCATTGATCTATGTGTCTGTTCTCATGCTAGCTGTTGGGGCTGCTCTGTGTGGTTTCAGAGACTGTAGCCCCAGGAGAGCAAGCTCTGAAAGGGGCTGGTAAGTCTCCCTGGAAAACCAGGTCATAACACAGGTGGCAGGCATGGCTCGATTGTAACACTGAGGGTCTGTGGAAATCAGGCCTGAAGTGTACATTTTTGTCCTCTGAATCTGGCTCTGCTCAGCGATAAACCCTGTTAGTATAATCCAGATGTTTATGTTCAAGGCACAAGGAGTGAAACTCCCTACTTCATGATATATGCCCTAAAGCCATCTGGTGCCTGCATGTCTCGCAGACACCAACCTGAAAAGATTTCTGTGTTTCTTTAATTGTTATTAATAGATAGTGTTAGTTTTTATGACTATAGCCTGCTGGACATTGATTGATAAGCTATGTACGTATGCTGTGTCCCCCTGCACTTACCAACTGTAATGAAAAGCCCTGTTGGAGAAGGAGGGCTCAGGGCATTCTCCACTGGAGGGAATCACCGCCCTTTTTCTCACTAGATCAACAAGATTGCGTCAGGGATGACTCCTTATGTCCATCTGCAGTGGCTCGGGGGAACCTCACTGGCTGAAGTTCCCCTCACTAGCAGCAGACTGCTCTGGTTACAGTGGTCTTGTACAATAGTGTAGTTTGATATTAGGTACTGTGATACCTCTGACTTTGTTCTCCTTTCTCAAGATTGCTGGGGCTATTCAGGGTCTTTTTTGATTTCATACACATTTTTTGGAATATTTGTAGATCTGTAAAATGTGCCATTGGTATATTAATAGGAATTGCATTGAATCTATAGATTGCTTTGGGTAGTATGAACATTTTAATAACAGAAATCTTCCAATCCATGGACACGGTATATATTTTTACTTATTTGTATCTTCTTCAATTTCTTTCTTCAGTGCCCTATAGTTTTCTGAGTACAGGTCTTTTACCTCCTTGGTTAAATTTATTCCTAGGTACTTTTTTGTTGCAATAGTAAATGGGATTGTTTTCTTAGTTTTTCTTTCTGATAGTTCATTACTGGCGTAAAGCAATGCCACTGATTTCTGAATATTGACTTCGTATCCCACTACTTTGCCAAATTCATTTGTTAGGTCGAATAGTTTTTTGGTGGAGCCATAGGGTTTTCTTTGTATAGTACACAGAAAAAACAGTCCTGAGAGGTAAGGTCATAGCATTACAAGCCTACCTAAAGAAGTTAGAAAAATCTCCAATAAACAACCTAGCCTTACATGTAAAAGAACTAGAAAAACATCTACAAACAAAGCCCTGAGCAAGTAGAATGAAGAAAATAATCAAGATCGGAGCTGGTCCTTTGAAAAGATAGACAAAATTGACATTTTAACAAGACTCATCAAGAAAAAAAGAGAGAGGACCCAAATAAATAAAATCAAGTGAGAGAAGGAAAGTAACAAGATACCACAGAAATACAACAGATTGTAAGAAATTAATATGAACAACTATATGCCAAGAAACTGAACAACCTAGGCAAAACTGATAAATTTCTAGAAACGCACAGTCTTCCAAAACGGTATCAGGAAGGAGCAAAAAAAATCTGAATAGACCAGTAACAGTGAAATCAAAGCAGTAATCTAAAAACTCCCAGCACACAAAAGCCCTGGAGCAGATGGCTTCACAGGCAAATTCTACCAATCATTCAAAGAAGAACTAATACCTGTCCTTCTCAAACTATTCAAAAAATGCAAGCAGATGGATTGGATGAATTTAATTGATATTTACAGAGCATTTTATCCCAAAGCAACAGAATATACATTCATCTCAAGTGCACCTGGAATGTTCTTAAAGATGGATGACATATTAAGACACAAAATAAGTCTTAACAAAATAAAAAAGATTGAAATCATATCAAGCATATCCCTGATCACAACTTAGAAATCAATTACAATTAAAAAAACTGAAAAACACTCAAACACGTGGAAGCTAAATAGCATGTTATTAAACAAGGAATGCATTAACATTGAGATCAAGAAAAAATATTTAAAAATTACCTGAAAACACCCTGGCTGGTGTAGCTCAGTGGATTGAGCGCGGGCTGGGAACCAAAGTGTCCCAGGTTCGATTCCCAGCCATGGTACATTCCTGGGTTGCAGGCCATAACCCCCAGCAACCGCACATTGATGTTTCTCTCTCTCTCTCTCTCTCTCTATCTCCCTCCCTTCCCTCTCTAAAAATAAATAAATAAAATATTTTTAAAAATTACCTGAAAACAAATGAAAAGGAACACATAGCAACCCCAAATCTATAACACACAGTGAAAGTAGTCTTGAGAGGGAAGTTCATAGCAATACAGGCCTACCTCAAGAAACCATAAAAATTTAAATTAACAGTCTAACCCTATACATAAAAGAACCAGAAAAAAAAAAAACCACAAGAACAACCAAAGCCCAGAGTAAGTTAAAGGAAAGAAATAATAAAAATTAGAGTGAAAATCAATGACTTACAGACTAAAAAGAACAATATAAAAGATCAATGAAACCAAGAGTTGGTTCTTCAACAAGATAAACAAGATTAATGAACCTTTAACCAGACTCACCAAGAAAAAAAGGGAACGGACCCAAATAAAGAAGGGAAGTAATATCCAACAGCACAGGGATACAAAGGATTGTAAGAAAATACTATGAACAACTATATGCCAATAAACTTAATGAAATGGATGAATATATGCCATGATGAAGTGGATAAATTCCTAGATACATACAATCTTCCAAAACTGAATAAGAAAGAATCAGAAAATCTGAATAGATCCATCTCAACTAATGAAATTGAGGCACTATTTGAGAAAAAACTTCCAGAAAAAAAAAGTCCTGGACCAGAGGGTTTCATAGGTTAATCTTACCAAACATTCAAAGAACTATCATTCTCAAACTATTTCAAAAAATTTAAGAGGAGAAAAGATTTCCAAGCTATTTTTACAAGGCCAGCATTATCCTAATTCCAAAGCCAGATAAAGGCACTACAAAGAAAAATATTATAAGCCAATATCCCGGATAAACACAGATGCTAAAATCCTCAATAAAATATTAGCAAACTAAACCCAGCAATAAAGTAAAAAGATTATACACCATGTTCAAGTGGGTTTTATTCCACAGGTGAAAATTTAGTACAATATTTTGAAATCAATAAATGTGATACACCACATAAACAAAATTAAGGATAAAAATTTCAAGGTCATATAAATAGATGCATAAAATGTATTTGATAAAATCTAGCACCCATTTATGATAAAACCTCTCACCAAAGTGAGAATAGAGGGATAATATCTCAATATAATAGAAGCCAAACCCACAGACAAAATCATATGCAATGGATAATAACTTAAAGCATTTCTTTAAGTATGAGGAACAAGACAGATGTCTGCCACTCCAATTCAACATAGTACTGGAAGTCCTAGCCATAGCAATCAGACAAGAAGAAGGAATAAAAAGCAAACAAATTGGAAACAAGGAAGTTACACTGTCATTATTCACAGATCACATGATATTGTACATAGAAAACCCCTGAAGACTCCACTAAAACTACTAGATCTAATAAATAAATTCATCAAATTAGCAGGATACAAAATTAATATTCAGAAGTTGGTGGCATTTTTATACACCAATAATAAACTAACAGAAAGGGAAGTTAAGAAAACAATCCCATTTACTATTGCAACCAAAAAGAAAAGGTACCTAGATAAAAATTTAACCAAAGAGGAAAAGACTTTTACTCAGAAAAGTGAAATTGCAGTTCACTTAGCATAATAGTCTCCAGGTCCATCCCCACTGTCACAAAAGGTGAAGAATTCCTTCTTTTTATGGCCACATAGTATGCCATTGTGTAAGTGTACCATAGCTTTTTTATCCACTGATCTACTGATGGGCACTTAGGTTGGCAGTTTCATTTTTAATTGTTTTGAGGAAATGCCATACTGTTTTCCACAGTGGAAAACACAAACAGTGCATGAGGGTTCTCTTTTCTCCACATCCTCACCAGAGCTTGTTTGTTGATTTGTTGATGACAGCCATTCTGACAGGTATGAGGTGATATCTCATTGTGGTTTCAATTTGCATCTCTCTAATGGCTAGTGACATTGAGCATCTTTTCATATGTCTATGGGCCATCTGTATGTCTTGCTTGGAGAAGTGTCTATTCAGGTCCCCACTTTTAAATTGGGTTGTTTGTATTCTTGGCATTGAGTTGTATAAGTTCTTTATATAATTTGGAAATTAACCCCTTATCAGATGTATCATTGGCAAATATGTTCTCCCATACAGTGGGTTTCCTTTTCATTTCGATGATAGTTTCTTTAGGTGTGCAGAAGATTTTTAGTTTGCTGTAGTCCCATTTGTTTATTTTTTCCCTTGTTTCTCCCCCCTGAGGAGACATAATGGCAAAAACATTGCTGTGAGAAACATCTGAAATTTTACTGCCATGTATTTTTCTAGGATTTTTATGGTTTTGTGACTTACATTTCAGTCTTTAATCCACTCTGAGTTTATTCTGCTGTATGGTGTAAGTTGGTGGTCTAGTTGGTTGGGATTTTTGGATGTATTTGTTCAATTTTCCCAACACCATTTATTGAATAGACTGTCTACCCCATTGTATGTTCTTGTCTCTTTTGTCAAATATTAATTGACCATAAAGGTATGGTTTTATTTCTGTGCTCTCTATTCTGTTCCATTGATCTATATGCCTGTTCTTGTGCCAATACCATGTTTTTTTATTAGTACCTTGTTGTTTTGATTATTATAGTCTTGTAGTATAGTTTGATATCAGGTATTGTGATACCTCTAACTTTGCTCTTTTTTTTAGGGTTGCTGAGACCATTTGGGGTCTTTTGTGGTTCCATATAAATTTTTGTAATAGATGTTCCAGATCTGTGAGATAGGCCATTGGTATTTCAATACAAGTTGCATCGAATCTATAGATTGTTTTGTGTAGTATGGGGTGTTATTTTTTTCTATCCATAAACATGGCATGTGATTCCCCTTATTTGTATCTTTCTCAGTTTCTTTCTTCAGTATCTTATACTTTTCTGAGTAAAAGTCTTTTCCTTCCTTGGTTAAATTTATATCTAGGTACTTTTTTTGTTGCAATAGTAAATGGGATTGTTTTCTTAACTTCCCTTTCTGTTAGTTTATTATTGGTGTATAAAAATAAATGCCAGCAATTTCTGAATATTAATTTTATATCCTGCTAATTTGCTGAATTTATTTATTAGATCTAGTAGCTTTAGTGGAGTCTTCAGGGTTTTTCTATGTACAATATCATGTGATCTGTGAATAATGACAGTGTAACTCCAGAGAAAGACAAAGGTCATGTGATCTCACTTATAGGAGGAATTTAGTAAACAAAATAAACTGATAAACAAAACAGAAACAGAGGCATGATACACAAAACAGATTTACAGCTGTCAGAGGGGTGGAGGGTTGAACAAAATGAAGGTATTGAGCAAAAAATATGTATACATTTCACATAGACACAGACAACAGTGTGGTGATGGCCAGAGGGACAGCAGGGTGGGGGTAGGTGAAGGTGGGCAAAGGGGGTGAAAGGAGACCGGAAGATACTTTTCTTGGGGTGATAGGTGTACAATGCAGTGTGCAGATGATGTTTTATTGAGTTGTACACTCAAAACCTGTACAGTTTTGCAAACCGGTGTCACCCCAATAAATTTAATTTAAAAAGGAAGTTAAAGAAAAAAGAAACAAAAGACAAAGTGCGGGTCAGGCCTTGATGCTGAACCAAGCTCAGGCTTGTCTGTATCTGAGCATCAGCCATTAGCCTCAAAACCACCTAGAAAGGGAGAAATTATGCAGGGACGATGATAAGTAAGTACCTCGAAAACCTCTGGTCACCAAGAAAGTAGTTACTGTAGGGGCCAGGCAAAACCAAGAAACAACTGAAACTAGGAAATATAGCGTGAAGGAGCTGGCTCTTTTTGTGGCTTGGTATCACCAGCTTCTAAAAGAACCATGACTGAAATGGATCGTGAGAGTAACACATTTGGGGGCTATCTTTGGGTTTGAACGCTGCAAAGTGGAAGAGCACGTTTGTGTCAGTGCAGGTCCTGACGGAGCAGCCAGCCTCGTGGCCTGGATACAAACCACTGGAAAGTGTTTATCCTGAGAAGGTGGACTTGCCAACTCCTCCCCACAAATGCCAAATGGAATTTTCCAGATCACGTAGCTGACACACTTGATACGCAAGCTATGTGGATCTGGCTTTACAATGAGCAGGATATTCACCTGATGAATACACCCATCACCCCAGTTATGGTAAATGCTATGACTAAGGGGATCCCTGCTGGATGGGCACCCCATGTAACTTTATTGCTACAAAATCAGACAACAGTTTGAGAGCATTACCAGATTTGCTGTCTCGGCTTCCCCATATGGGTCTTTACTGATACCAAGAACATCGAAGTAATGAAGAAAATGGGGGTAGAGAGAGCGGAGAGTCCAGAGACTCAGCCCAGCAGAGTGAAAGTCTTCAGGTTATTGAAAGAAAGGGGTGACTGAAGTGGACAGTGATAGAGCTGAAACAAAGGTGTTGATGCAGCATTACAAGAGATTGAGTAGATCAAGGGGGCCCACTACAGGTCCCCAATAATAATAGACCCAAACAAGTCTGTTCTATTTACCCCAGTTTGGAAGAATTTGGAGTTGTAAGGCAGAGATTATGATGGGGAATCTGACTGTCCCATGGAATGATGGTTAGAAAGATGAATCAAGCTGACAATTGACCGAGAGGCCAGAGTTTTCTGGCTCCAAACCCTAGCCCAGGACCTACGGCCACATGCACAAATTGGGTGAAATAACCAGAGGGAGGAGAAGAAGCTTTTCTGGGACACTTTGGCACAGGAGCCCAATGTAGTGTGATCGCAAAAAACTGTTGTGAAGTCTTAATGAGGGATAAGGTTCGATTCAGAGCATATGAAGATGAATGGTTGATGGGATTAAGGTGAATTTTGGATGAAAGCTTGGAGTTTTTTAAATTAATTAATTTATTTTTAGAGAGAGGGGAAGGGAAGGAGAAAGAGAGGAAGAGAAACATCATGTGTGGCCGCCTCTCACGTGGCCCCCACTAGGGATCTGGCCTGTGACCCAGGCATGTGTCCTGACTGGGAATTGAACTGGCGACCCTTTGGTTCACAGCCTCCACTCAGTCCACTGAGCTACACCAGCCAGGGCGAAAGCTTGGGTTTCTTAATAGATTTTGTGTGAAGGTATCCCATCTGTTTTACCTGAATGTCTTACTGGGATGGATGCTGTATATCTGACTAGGGGTTGCTTCCCCTAATCCTGTGAACCAGAAGGTGTGCCAGGCTGCCCTTGGGCCAGTTTTAATTGGGCACTCTAAATGGAAACCTCTGGAACTGCCTGAGCCCACACCGGGGGTGAACTGAAAGCAATATAGAATGCCCGGTGGACAAAAAGAGGGGACTACTTTGATGAATGACATGCTAAAGCTGGAATGCTGTAACCAATGGATTCACTGCATGGCATCCCAGTGTGACCTGTACAAAGGGCACACGGCTCTCAGAAACTAACGGTAGACTGTCGGGGCTTAAATAAAATGGCACTGATGCCAGGCAGCACCTGGGGAGACCAAGGGAGACCTCAGTCTGACACCAGTAATGGGGTCCAGGTTCTTGTCACCACCCAAGAAAGGATTCAAGAGCAGACTAAAAGATTTAACAAAGTACAGTAGACTTTATTAAAGCAAAAGCACACACTTAAGAAGGGAGAGTGGGCAACCTCAGAGAACAGGATGCCCCGATGGGGTATGGGTGGGAGGTTTGGGTTAAAGGTCGGCAGAGGGGCAGATAGGGCGGCCCTCAGCTTCTGACGCTGGTGGGCTGACGGCTAACGCAGCTGGGCTTCATCCCTCCTCTCCAGGTAGTGACTTCTTTGTTGGTCCTCTCAGACCTGTCATGGCAGTTCCCGGGGGCAGAGTGGTCCCGAAGCCACAGTGCAAATTTGTGATAAAAACAGAGGTGCACTCTCCCTCTCTGGAGCACGCCTGCACCTTTCCCGGTCCCCTACCCTTCCCCCCAGGCGGTTACCTTGGCCTTTCTCTCTCCTGAGCTCCAAGGGCCCTTCTTTTGCTTCGGTAACTTTTCCCAGAGCCTGCATGGCCCAGCTCGCTCACTTCTACCTCTGAAACTTCCTAAATAAAATTTCTCTTATAATTTGAAAAACGTAAACAAACAAAAAAACTCATGATACTATAATAGCTGTGGTCATTTTGAGGTCAATATGGCTGCTGAATCTGGTTTTTGTCTCAACTACAGGAAATTTGGGAGGGAGAATCGTGGGAACAGGTGGTCAGTAGAAGTCACCTCCGGGATGTTCTAGCACGGATGGAGGAGGGGAGGAGGGGTAGGGCTGGAGGCTTTTGTTCCCTATTCTAACTTTCCTGCCTCGGTACTGGTCATAGTCTCAGCAGTTCTGAACAAGGTTTCCACCATACCAAAAGGTCAGCAGACTGAAGGAGTCAGGTGCTCAGTGGCTGAGCTTGAACATGCTTTCTTTTCTCTCTCTCTCTCCCTCTCCCCCTGTCTCTTTCAGGAAAGAGCCAATTGCAGCTTGCCTTCAGGTGGGAAGAATCCCAGATCACTTTTACAGTCCTGCCACAGGATTATCTGAATTTACCAGCTTATCGTCATGATTTGGTCCTAAGGGATTTGGACTTGATGCAGGTCTCAAGTGTAATGACAAACTATAGTGATGATGTCATGATAATGTCAGAAACCAAACTGTAGGCTAGGACTGATTTGAGTGCAAGGGTGAGACCCACGAGCAACTGGGGCTGGTTAATAAATAGGCAGAGATCCAAGGGCCTGCCCAGATGGTAAAATTCTTGGGAATACCTGGGCAAGAGACACCCCCAAATATTCCACAAGCAACTAAAAGTACCCTGTTGTCACTACCCACCCCTAGCACCAAACACGAAGCCCGGTGTTGGATTGGTTTATTTGGATTTTGGAGGATGAATGCCTCACATTTGGGAATAGTGCTCGCTCCCACCTACAGGACTACCTGAAAGGCGGCTATAATTGAGTGGGGACCTGAGCAAAAGCGGGCCATGTTTGAATGACAAAAGGCAATAGCTGTCTCAATGCCTTTGGGGCCACTGGGACCCCGACTCAGACGTGACTTTGGAAGTGCCTGCCATCGGTCTTCATTCAGACTGAAGTTTATGGCAAAAACCTATGAGCGCCTCCCAGCAGCTGCCATTGCCATTTTGGACCAGAAAAACCCCAGAGGCTGCCATGTGGTTGGAACCCACCATTGGAGAGAGAATCATTAGCCGCTATTGGACATTAACTGAGACTGCTTCAGTGAGTGAAGGACCTAAAATAGTCATGAAACCTGAGGACCCATAATGTCTTGGGTGTTATCAGAGAAACCTTCTAATAAGAAAGTCAGTACTCAGAAGGGTTTCATAATAAAGTGGAAATCATTTGTACAGGAGTTTGCTGCTGGGGAAATGCAAGCAGGCACTCGTATGCATGAGCAGGTAGTTTTTTTGCCTATAGGATGGACTGTGGAGTCACCTGACTGACCGGCCGCAGAGCTGATTGCCACATGGACAGCTCTCAACTGAATAACAAAGAGCTGCTTGGTTTACAGATGGCGGTTCCAAGATAAATGGCCATTTGGAAATATGCCATTTCCAATATGCCATTTGGAAAGTTGCCTCATTGAGACCAGTGGATGGCAAGCCTCTGACTGAGGAAGGTAAGAAGAAAGAGGCACAGTGGGCTGAATTGCGTGCCGTTTTCCTAACAGCGATGGAAAAACTGAACACTGGTAAAAGCCCCTATTATTTCGGTTCCTACTGACTCGTGGGCAGTAAGCACTGGTCTGGCTGTAGCATCAAGGTGGATGGGCAGTGGAAAACTGCACCATTAAGAAGTGCCTGTGGGGGGCGTGGTTCTCTGGATATCACTCCGGGAATTTAAGGGACTAACTAAAGTAGGACATGCCAATGTTCATCAGAAGAGCCCCCTTCCAGGTTCAGAAGGGGACCGGAGCCACCGAGTGGACTCTTTGGTGTGCCTCCTGGGTCCGTGAGTGGGTGAGTGGGCGTGGCGGGGGTGCTGCGCCGCCGCTGAGGGGCTGACTGGGGACACACTCCTCCTGCACCTTCCGAGGCACACGGTGCTAACAAGAACCGTCCTGTCTAGCAACCAGAGACAGACACTGTTCCTATTAGTGAAATTAGAGATCCTTTTGTAGGAACATCAGTGGAATGATCCTCGATATTATTACAAAAGTTCCTTTCTTTTTTTTTTAACACTGTGGGTTTCAGAGGCTGTAATCTCTTCAATACTGACACCTCAGTCCAGCCCCTGGCACCGAGGAACTGCACCCAGAAACCTAGAGAGTCCCTTGGTTCCTGGGCCAGCCCCACCTAGGGCCATTTAAGTGCGACTTCACACGTGGCCCACTGGGATTGGTTCCCCTATCAGGTCTTGCAGGCTCTGTCCCACCTTTAAATCTTTACGTCAGAATTGCTAAGAGCTTGGTAGGGTGGGTTATGCCTTTACCCCCTCTGGCAAAGTTGGGGCTGACGGAGAATGCTGCTGTGTTGCCCCATGGTTGGGACAGCCCAGCAGTTCTGTACCTGCGTGACGCTGCCCTGTATGAGTGGGGGTGGGGTGAGGAGAGGCACTGGCAAGACTAGTATTGCTGCCAGCACTATGGAGCAGCACAGAGGCCAAACCTAATGTCCCTTCCAAGGGTGGAAATGACAGGTGAAGAGAAGGTGGAAATAACAGCTGAAAGAATAAGGGGATGAATAAGTGGGTTAATCACGAGGGAAATCCCACATTGTATTAATATCATGAGGGAGGCTGAAAGCAAAAGAATAATATTCTTGTAGCTTGATTTTACCAGATGCCTGAGAAGCTGAAACCGTGTTTGCTGAGACCACCTCTGATTTTGGAACCGGACGAGGCTGAATGGCAGCCTGCAAACCTGGGTGACATGCTCCTGGGCGACATTTTCATATGACATCTGATTGACTGGATAGATATTAATGACTAATGTGATTTTAACATGCAAGTAGTTTTTTGACTTACGAAATTGCTTTGCTATGAGGGATCTGTGTTTGAAGACTGCGGCTGGACTGCAATGATACCATTTAGAAGATATTTGATCTTTATCCACAGTTCTTGGCTCACAGAAACTTTTTAAGTGTCAAGAGTTTTTAGTTGTTAATAAGGTGATATTTGGACTTTACCTCAGGACGAGCACTGGCTGTCAGAGAAAGACCAACAACGAAATTAGAGACTTGGAACTTTCAGTCCACCCCCTGCCCTGTGACCCCCCACTCCGACCTTCAGGGAGGTAAGAAGCTCTGGAAATTGAGTCCAGTTGCCGAAATAGTCAACCGTGACTATGTAATGAAACCTCCATAAGACCCCACAGGACAGCTCCAGGGTCCCTTTGTTGGAAAGCCTCCACGTGGGGAAAGCGCAGTTCTGTGTGCCACCATGCCGGTCTCCGAGCTACACAAGGACAGAAGCTCTTTGACCAGACCTGTTGTGTATAGGTTTAATGTAATTTCAGACACTCTTGTTTAAGACTTAAGTGGAATGCTTTCATCCTCCTGTTTATGACAAAGGAGAAAAAAAGTTGCTTTGATGTAAGTATGAGGTAACTGGTGCCAGGACTGCATTGTATATCTGTTGTCACTGATAAGCAGTCAGCTGCCCAGATGCTAAGGGCTATGCTGGGGGCTTATTGATAAGAAGGCAAGGAGGAGCAGCTAGGGGAGTTCTGGTTTGGGTGAGGTTGCTCTTCACTAACCAAAAACTCTCCAAAGACCCTTGGGGCATTTGCTCCTGTTTTGGGTAGGCATTCCTCCTGGACAGCGGTGATAAATCAAGCAATGGTCCTGTGAAAAAAAACATCATCCCGCCTATCAACATTGGCTTCTTCATTTCCCTAGCAACGTGCTCTATAGCAACAGGGGGCTTTTACTTTGGCACTGGCATCTGGAAGTCAATTCTGGTTGGTACCCATAAAAAGGTACACCTCATATTAAATTTGGACATTATTCCTCTCACCTCTACTTGCCTGGAACAATAGTGTGATTAATCTTTCATTTGTTTGGAGTATATTATCTCTTCATTTGGCTTATTAAGAGAGATTCTGTATGCTATTGACTTTTGAAATTATTGCAATTCCCACAGCAAACCCATGCTAAATAAAGTGCTGGCGAAGACAGACTCAGTCTCTGAGCATTGCTTGCACTGCCTCCCCAAGCAAAACATAAACACAACGGGACCTCACCCCATGTATCTCTTTGTCCTTCTGTTGATTCGCAGCCTTTAATATCTTCTGTAACTAGTAATCCAGGGACCGAGTGGGTTTTCTTGGATCCTGGGAGCTGTTCTAGCAAATTAACCAAGCCCAAGGAGGGGACTGTGAGGTCCTTGGATGTACTTACAGCCAGGTGGTCTGGAATACAGGCAACAACCTGGGCTGGAGATGGCCATCCCAGGATGGAAAGGGTTGTCGGAACCTCTGGTCTGTAGCTGTTCAGTCAGAAGCTAAGTGACAACCTGAGCTTGCAACTGGCATCTGGAGTTGGGGGCCGTGTGTTGGGACCCAGCCCTTTGCCTGTGTAGCCTGATTCTATCTCCAGCTGATAGATAGTGTCAAAATTGAGTGACACCCTGGTGTCCAAGAATTGCTTGTTGGCCTCCACACCCACACTGAAATCCAGTCTGGGAACCTGCTTTACATACACACAGATATATATACACACATATGTATCTATATGGAGTATATACAGGGAATATATACACATATATATTCCATACACACACACATGGCAGAATTAGTAAAATATAAACTACTCCATCCTGGTCAGAACTAGAAGTTTTTCAAGAGAGGCTGTTGATTCATTAATTTCATTGTTTATAATATTCCTTCCTAGAATATCTAGGTCCTTTTCAACCTGTTTGTCTGTGGCATTCTGATACACATTCATATTTTTTACTTTAATTCTATTCTGTAAGCAAAGTAAACATATTTCTTTTTTAGCTTGACTCTGCATCTGAAATATCTGAGGAACCTATTCTGCTACATTGATTCTAATTATGATTTCTGAATGTGAAATCATGTTTCTTGAAACTGTGTTAATTTTTGAGTCCTTTGAGGTTGAATTAGCATTTAGGCAATTTTCATTTGCTTTGTAAAATTATTCTTTAATCAAAGCATTACTTATGTACAATAAACTATATCAATCTTAAGTATGCAACTCAGAAAATTCTTATTTATGCATACATGCATGTAGAATATTTTCCAACCCTAGTAGGCTCCATGCTGTATCTTACCACTCAATATCCCACCGCTAAGGATAGGCAACACTCAGACTTTTATTGCTATGGGTTAGTTTTGCTGGCTTTTACCTCTCATATAAATAAAATTTAACAGAATATGCAACATCTTCTTTGCTCAACATTATGTCTATGATATTTGTCCACATTACTGTACATACCAGCAGTTCATTTCTTTCTGCTATGTGCTATTCCATTACATAACACCACAATTTATTTATCCTAATATTAATACATGTGTACTTTCTAGCTATTTGCTTTTTTTTTTTTTTTGTCAGTCGGTTGGGGAAGCTGCCCACGTCTAGAGTACTTTAAATTCTTTGCTTGAATACTTGAAGATGATGTAGGTAGTGCAAATTTAAGGTTCCCTTCACTGGTGACAAAGGATGGACTATATGGTTTTTCATACTTTCACTTTCATTCTGGGTCTGTCTTTCGATCTGAAGTGAGTCTCTTGAGTGCAGCATATATTTAGATGTGACTTTTTTAATCCATTCTAACACCCTATGTCCTTTTCTTTCAGTTACATTTCACATTCAATACTAGTTTTATACCCTATGTCTTTTGAATGGAACGCTTAGTTCATTTACATGTAATTATTATGGGTATGTGCAGATTGCCATTTTTTGCTTGTTTTTGTTGTTCTTCACTGTTCCTTTCTTCTTCTCTTCAGCTATTTCTTTTTGATTTGATGGCTTTCTTCAGCGTTTTGATTGGGTTCCTTTCTCTTTATGTTTTGGCTTTTTTTTTGTGTATGGGGGCGGTTTGTGGTTACCATGCAGTGCATATATATCCATCTATATTTATAGTAGTCTATTTTAAGCTGACAGGCATTTAAGTTCAAACGTGTTCTAAAGGCACTACATTTCTACTCTCCCCTCCACTTGGGTTTTTGATGTCACATTTTACACGTTTTTCTATTGTGTATCCCCTGGTTATTTATTATTGTTCTAGCTATTTTTGTTACTTTTGTTTTTTAATATATTTTATTGATTATGCTACTACAGTTGCCCCATTTTCCCCTCTTCTCTCCCTTCCACCCTGCCTACCCTCTCCCACCCACATTCCCTGCCTTTAGTTCATGTCCATGTGTCATAAGTTCTTTAGCTTCTACATTTCCCATACTATTCTTACCCTCCCATCTATTTTCTGCCTACCATCTATGCTACTTATTCTCTGTACCTTTTCCCCCTCTCTCCTCCTCCCACTCCCCTGTTGCTAACCTTCCATGTGATCTCCATTTCTGTGGTTCTGTTCCTGTTCTAGTTGTTTGCTTAGTTTATTTTTGTTTGTGGTGTGGTTGTTAATTATTGTGTGTTTGCTATCATTTTACTGTACATGTGTTTTATCTTTTTCCTAGATATGTCCCTTTAACATTTCATATAATAAGGACTCAGTGATGATTAACTCCTTTAACTTGACCTTATCTGAGAAGCACTTTATCTACCCTTCCATTCTAAATGAAAACTTTGCTGGATAGAGCAATCTTGGATGTAGGTTCTTGCCTTTCATGACTTGAAATACTTCTTTCCAGACCCTTCTTGCCTATAAGGTCTCTTTTGAGAAATCAGCTGACAGTCTTATGGGCACTCTGTTTTAGGTAACTATCTCCTTTCCTCTTGCTGCTTCTAAGATTCTCTCCTTATTTTTAATCTTGGCTAATGTAATTATGATGTGCCTTGGTGTGTTCCTCCTTGGGTCCAACTTCTTTGGGACTCTCTGAGCTTCCTGGACTTCCTGGAAGTCTATTTCCTTAGCCAGAATGGGGAAGTTCTCCTTTATTATTTGTTCAAATAACTTTTCCACTTATTGCTCTTCCTCTTCTCCTTCTGGTACCCCTAAAATTCAGATGTTGGAACATTTAAAGATGTCCTGGAGGTTCCTAAGCCTCTCCTCACTTTTTTAAATTCTTGTTTCTTCATTTTTTTCTGATTGGATGTTTCTTTCTTCCTTCTGGTCTCCTCTGTTGATTTGAGTCCCAATATCCTTCCCATCATTATTGGTTCCCTGTGCATTTTCCTTTATTTCCCTTAGAGTAGCCCTCATTTTTTTCATCTAATTTGCAATCAAATTCAACCAATTCTGTGAGCATCCTGATTATTAGTGGCTTGAACTGTGCATATGATATGTTGGCTACCTCTTTGTCGCTTAGTTGTATTTGTTCTGGAGCTTTGATCTCTTCTTTAGTTTGGGCCATTTTGTTTTGTTTGTTTTGTTTTGTTGCACCTGTTATGTATGAGGGGCAGAACCTTAGGTGTTCACCAGGGTGGGGCAACCTAGCTGCTGGGTTGTGACACTGTATGTGGTACAGGGGTCCAAGAGGGAACAGTGGCACTTGCTCCTCTCTCTGCCAGATTCCAGTCACTTCCCCTGCTTCCCCCAAGCAAATTGGGCACTTCTGGTGCTGATTCCCATGTGGGTGGGTCTGTGTATGTCCTGGGACCCTGTGGGTCTCCCCAATGAACTCTCCTGTGAGGCTGTGAATTTCTCCCAGCACCTCAACTCCCATAGGTGTTTTCAATCGGCGTTCTGAGGCTTTATTTCCCCATGCTGGGACCCTGGGTTGTATGGTCTGTCTCACCCCCCAGTTTCACCTGGTTTATCTGCATGTGAATGTGGGACTGGACACATTGTGCCCCTCTACAATCCACCGCCTTGCTGGGTCTGCCAGCTGCCTCTGTGCGCACCTGGGGTTCACCAGCCACCCTGACTTGAGCCCTCTCTGTCCTGGCTACCCGACTCTGCCCCTCTTACTGGTCTGGATGAATGTGTCTACTTTAACTCCTTGGTTGTTGGACTTCCATACAGTTCAATTTTCTGTCAGTACTGGTTGTTTTTTTGTTTGTTTGTTTGTTTGTTTTTAAAATGTTATTGTACTTATTTTGGTTGTGCGAGGAGGCACAGTGTGTCTACCTATGCCTCCATCTTGACAGGAAGTCTCTACTTTTGTCTTTTAACCTTCATTATTAGCTTTTTAAATGGCTGACTCACAGTTTCTTATATATTTGCCTTTATCACTGAGATTTTCTTTCCTATATTTTCCTAATTCTGGTTATGACATTTTCTTTTCTGTATAAAGTAGGCTCTTTAACATTTCTTGTAGAGCTGGTTTAGTGGTGGTAAATTCCTTTAGTTGTTGGTGTCCCATAATTCTGTAGACTATTTTTACCTTTTTTCATTCTTATTTTGTTTTTCTTCTATGACTGGATAATTTCAAGAGATCTGAAATCAACTTCACAGATTCTTTCTTCTGAATCTGTTCATTGTATTCTTCAGTTCCAGCACTTTTGTTTGTTTGTTTTAACACCAGAGAATTTCTTGTGATTTTTATTTTTATTTTTCCATTGGGAAAGAATTGTTTTAATTTTATTTTTTAAACATTTTTATTGTTGTTTAAGTACAGATTTCTGCCTTTTCCTCCCACCACCCCAGCCCTCCCCACCTCCCTCCCCTGTTTTCACCTCCCCTTGTTATTGTCCATGTGTCCTTTACAGTTGTTCCTGTAAACCCTTCACCCTTTTCCCCCATTATCCCCTCCCCCCTCCCCTCTGGTCACTGTCAGTCTGTTCTCAATTTCAATGTCTTTGGCTATCCTTTGCTTGCTTGTTCATTTTGTTGATTAGGTTCCTGTTAATGGTGAGATCATATGGTATTTGTCTTTCCCTGCCTGGCTTATTTCACTTAGCATAATGCTCTACAGTTCCATCCATGCTGTTGAAAGGGGTAGGAGTTCCTTCTTTCTTTCTGCTGCATAGAATTCCATTGTGTAAATGTACCACAGTTTTTTGATCCATTCATTTACTGATGGGCATCTAGGTTGCTTCCAGCAACTAGCTATTATAAATTGTGCTGCTATGAACATTGGGGTGCATAGGTTCTTTTGGATTGGTGTTTCAGGGTTCTTAGGATATGATCCTAGCAGTGGAATTGCTGGGTAAAAAGGCAGATCCATTTTTAGTTTTCTGAGAAAATTCCATACTGTCTCCCATAGTAGTTGTACCAGTCTGCAATCCTGCCAACAGTGCACTAGGGTTCCCTTTTCTCCACAACCTCTCCAACACTTGTTGTTTGTTGCTTTGTTTATGATGGCCATTGTCACTGGTGTGAAGTTGTATCTCATTGTGGTTTTAATTTGCATCTCTCTGATGGCTAGTGATACTGAGCATCTTTTCATGTGTCTCTAGACCCTCTGTATGTCCTTCTTGGAGAAGTGTCTGTTCAAGTACTTTGCCCATTTTTTAATTGAGTTGCCTGTCTTCTTATGGTGGAATCGTGTGAGTTCTTTATATATTTTGAAGATCAGACCCTTGTCTGAGGTATCATTGGCAAATATGTTTTCCCATACAGTTGTTTCTCTTTTCATTTTAATGCTGTTTTCTTTAGCCATGCAGAAGCTTTTTATTTTTATGAGACCCCATTTGTTTATTCTTTCTTTTATGGCCCTTTCTCTAGGGGACGTATCAGTGAAAATATTGCTGCATGGAATATCTGAGATTTTCCTGACTATGTTCTCCTCTAGGACTTTAATAGTGTCATGACTTATATTTAAATCTTTTATCCACTTTGAATTTATTCTTGTGTATAGTGTAAGTTGGTGCTCAAGTTTCTTTCTTATTTTTTTTCATATAGCTGTCAGCTCTCCCAACACCATTTGTCAAAGAGGCTATTTTTGCTCCATTTTATGCTGCTGCTCCCTTTGTCAAATATTAATTGACTGTAGAGACTTGGGTTTATTCTGGGCTTTCTATTTTGTTCCATTGGTCCATGTGTTTGTTCTTATTGCCAGTATCAGGCTGTTTTGATTACAGTGACTTTGTAATACAGCTTGATATCAGGTATTGTGATCCCTCCTACTTTTCTCTTCTTTCTCAAAATTGCTGCAGCTATTTGGGGTCACTTATGGTTCCATATAAATTTTTGAAGTGTTTGTTCTATATCTGTGAAATATGGCATTGGTATTTTAATAGGTATTGCACTGAATCTATAAATTGCTTTGGGTAGTATGGACATTTTGATGATATTAATTCTCATCCATGAACATGGTATATGTTTCCATTTGTTTCTGTCTTCTTTAGTTTCTTTCTTTAGTGTTGTGTAGTTTTCTGAGTACAGGTCTTTTACCTCCTTGGTTAGGTTTATTCCTAGGTATTTTATTTTTTTTCTTGTTGCTATAACAAATGGAATTTTTTTCCTGATTTCTGTTTCTCATGTTTCATTATTGGTGTACAAAAATGTCTTTGATTTCTGGGTATTGACTTTGTATTCTGCTGTTTTGCCAAATTCATTTATTAGGTTGAGCAGTTTTTTGGTGGAGTCTATAGGATTTTCTATGTACATTATCATGTCATCTGCAAACAGTGAGAGTTTTGTTTCCTCTTTTCCAATTTGGATGCCTTTTATTTCTTTTTCCTGTCTGATTGCTATGGCTGGACTTCCAATATTCTGTTGAATAGAAGTGGTGAAAGTGGACAACATGGTCTTGTTCCCTGTTTCTTTTTTAAAAAGACTTCTCTTTGTTGAACTTCTTATTTTGTTTATGTATTATTTGTTGAGTTAATTGAGCTGTTTGTGTTAACTTAAAAATCCTTGTAATAATTATTTTAAATTCTTTTACATGTAACTGGTAGAGCTCCATTTTTAGATAATTCTTTTACAGGTAACTGGTAGGTCTCAGTTATAGAATAATATTTTTTCTTTTGGTTTTGTCATTTAAAAAAAACTTTTCTGTGTTTCTTATGGCTTTGTGTTGATGTCTGTACTTTTCAGGAAGCGATGACCTCTTCTAGCCCTTTTAAACTGGCTTCAGTGAACAAAAACTTTCACCTGCAGGTGGTTGTGAAGGCACCAGCTGGTGGCTGCAGAGTTTCCAGTTCTGGGGAGGACATCATGGAGTACTCGCCATGCAGCTCAATTGCCTGTCATCAATATCAGTGAAGACTGCCAGAGTTCTCAGTGGCCGAGGCTGCAGGTATCTTCAGTGGCAGAGGTATCTAGGAATGTTGGGGTCCTTGGTGGAAAGACTGCTTGGTCCTCTTGTTTTTAATGTCTGTGTGAAGACATTCAAGCCAAGAAGATCCCTCCTGGCACCAGGTCTGGAGCAATGGCAGTCTAAGGAGCATCCTGAACTTGGAAAGTTGGGTGCAAAAGAGACTCAGCCAACAGGGAGATGTCAGCTCACCCAGGAGCTCCAGCCCTGGGGAGGAAATTTGGTGACAGGAATTCTGGGCAGTTCCATCAGCTGTGTCCAGTGTCAATAAAGGATGTTGGGGTCTTTGGTAACAAAGGCTGCAGATGTCCCTGGTGGTGATAAGGATTGGTGGGCTCCTCCTGTTTCCATTTGCCACCTGGGGTGAAATCTCTCCAATGGGCAGAGAAGCTTCTTGGTGCCAAGCTTCTTCGAACTAGTGGATAAGGTGAGGCAGGCAAAATGCTCCCTGTGTTTTCTGTGCAGCTGTGTCCATATTTTGTGCTCCACGGGCTCCCATTGCTCCTTCACTGTAGTCCAGACCTTTCACAAGCTGTTTGTTGGTTTGTGGGGAAGTCAAACACTGGAATCTCCAAGTTCACCATCTTGCTGATATCACCTCCCAACTTGAGGTGCTTCTCAGGCTCAACTAAGCACTTAGTCTTACAAAATTGTCATAGGCCGCTCAGAGGCTATGAGGCAGGTGCCACAGCTTGCCATAGGGCCCTCTTTGGTGGAACTAAACCTTGCTTCAGTTCCTGCAGTAGTCCACATAGCCACCGAGGACACATTTTCTCTGGCCTTTCAAGTAAAAGTTCAGTTTCAAAGAAATGAGACTAATGTTGGGTGAAATGTGGAAACTTTTCTATTTAAAAGCCTCTTATGCCTTAAAAGCTAGGCACAACTACATGTGTATACCTTCCAGGTTTCCCACAGGAAGCTGCCTAGTTGTAAGAATTTCTAAGGAAATCCCCCAAATAAAGCTCTAATGAGGTATTTATAGCTGTCCAAGTCCAGACTCAATTAACCAATCAGGGTTCATTTTAACCAAAGCAAAATAACTCAGTTAATATATACCACCTTTACTTATTTCCAGAGCTCAGAAGCTAAGACGATATAAGTCTCAGGCAGAAGAGAAAAGAATTTAACCCTTTATCCACACTCTACCTCTCATGACCTTTCATTAATACCTTTAACATAAGAAGACAAATTAATACATTTTATAATCACCAGAATTTTTATTATTCCATGTTCTTTCTAGCCCTTAACAAATTCCACTTTTCTTTAGCCAATTAGTTTTCAGCATCCACACATCTTTGTATTCTAGACACCTCATGTAAGTTTACACCAAATAACAACACATCAGGCATCTAATAACCAAACACATTACGGTATCATTTTTCATTCTTTTCAGTAAAAGTGTTTCTTTTATATACCATCTGCAAATTAGGAATTTTATCCCATCTGAAATCAGCCTTAGTCACTCAAAAATAAGGTTTTGTCCAGTCTTCTGGCTTAAACTTTTTTTTTAAAAGTTCGTCACAAAAGACATTTAAGAAATTTTTCCATTCACATCAGTTGTCACTAGATGACAGCAGAGGACACCAGTCAGGCTCCAGCAGAGTGTGACACTGTCTGATAGGACCTGGCTGACTTCGTTCACAAGTTGTTTCTAGCCAAGTTGTGGTTTACCCAATCCCACACATATTAGATATTTTGGGTAATTTTTTTTTCTGTAACTCTCAGCCTCATGAAGTTATTGTTAGTGTGTCTTGCCAACACACAGCAGGGACTACTTTTCTTTGCCAGGAGTCTTTCAAAACATTACAACAGAAACTGCAGCTGGTGGTAGGACTGGTGTAAGCACACGGCTGCTGGGGGAGGGAGGCTGCCAGTAAGCCTTGCAGCGCTCCAGACAACCAGGTAGGAGCCAGTTTCCCTGGTTCCCCCAGTGCCAGCTCAGGTGTAAAAACGTAAGACTCACGTCAGGTGAGCTGGAGAGTCATCCTGACTTTAAACTCTCATTCCCCTCAACAGCAAGTATCTCCTATTAGAGATGCCATCTCCTTAAATTCCAGGTGTTGAAATACTAGGTTTCCTCTCTCTTTTATTTCTTAAACAGTCTTGCTAGGTATTAGTATTTTTATTAAACTTTTCAACAAACAAATTTTGCTTATTTTCTCTATTGTGTATCTGTTCATTGAGTTCTGCTCTTGTCTTGTTTTCTTCTAGTTTATTTAGGCTTGATTTGCTTTGTTCCTATTTTTCTTAAGGTGCAAGCATAGATTTTTAAATTTATAACAGATGTATTTACAATTTTTTAATTTTTATTTTTAGAGTGAAGGGGAGGAAGAAAGAGGAATAGAAACATCAAATGGTTACCTCTCGTATATGCCCCAACTCAGGACCAAACTCACAGCCCAGGCATGTGCCCTGACTGGGAATCAAACTAGCAACCTTTTGCTTTTTGGGACAATGCCCGACCAACTGACCTTCACTAGTCAGGGCTTGTAACAGATGTGTTTAAAGTTTTACATTTACCTCTAAGTCCTGCTGTAGATGTATCTCTGAAGTTTTGAAATAGTTTCCATTATTACTCAACTTAAAACATTTCCTATCTTCCACTGAGTTCTTCTTTGAAGAACTGGTCATTTCGAGTATGTTGCTTAATTTCCAAAAATAGTTAGCTGTTTTACAAAGTTGTCTGTCATTGATTTCTAGCTTAATTTCCCTTTGTCATGTAAAATCACTGTATGATTTCATCCCCTTGAATATATTCAGACTTGCTTAACGGCCTAACAGATGGCCAGAGTACACCTGGGTAGAGCTGTTCATAAATATTGATTAAGATAGGGTGGATAATAATGTAACTGAAATTTTTAAAATCCTTTATGTGAATTTGCTAAATCTCAAATTCTGATTGTGGATTTGTCATTTGTTTTCTTTTTTAGTTCTGTCAACTTTTGCTTCATATATTCAGTAGAGAAAGTAACTCATGGTATGAAGCATCCCCATTTAGATTCACTGCTAACTTCTCATCAGATACTGGGAAGGACAGCAGGCAATAAAATAACATATTCAAGTTGCTGAAAGAAAAAGAATATCAACCAAGAATTGAATGTCCAACAAAACCATCCTTTAAAAATGAAGATAAAATTAAGATGTTCCCAAGCAAACAAAAACTGGTCATTTATTTGTCACTAGCAAGCCAGAACTATAATAAACACTAAAAGGAAAATCTTCTGGCCCAAACAAAAGGACACAAGAAATTAAGTTGAATTCAACAGAGAAATAAAGGGTACTGCTAAAAGTAACTACAGAGGTAAATATAAAATACTACTAAAACATATTTGGTTTGTAACTCTGTTTTTCTCCTATTTTATTCAAAAGATAATTGCATAAGCAATAATTATAAAATTGTGTTGATGGGCATAAAATCAATGGCCTTATAAACATGATATATATATATAGAAATAATAGCACAAATGATACAGAGAAATAATATAGCTATATGGAAACAAAATGTTTGTATGGTGTTGAAATTAAGTATTAATGTAAACTAAAATGATTTAACTTAAAATGTTTATTATCATCTCCAGGGTGATCCCTAAGAAAAAAAACTGAAAAAGGACCAAAAAACATAGAAATTAGAACTGGTAGACTAGAAAATGCTTATTTAACACAAAAGAAGTCAATAACAGAAATACAGAAATAAGGAAGACACAGAAATCTACAGAAAAAAAGTCATCATGGTGAATGGTGAATAAAGAAGCTCCAGGAATCAATTCCACCAGCAGAACAACTACTAAAACAACAAGAACTATCACAATAAATTATTTTGGAACTCTGGGTCTGGGTGAAAAGTTGTCAGTGACCAGTGGAGCACCTGATGAGGAACAAGTCCAGTAAATATCAGTCCATTTCTGTGTTTGGGACAGTGGTTATCACCCTCCTGCCCCAGTCCTGCAGCAGCTAGCCATAGGCATGGTGGTCCACATTCTGGTGTGAGTTATTGGTTCCAGGGGGTCTATAAGGGCTTTGCCCTCCAAAACTCAGGAATGTGTATTTTGATCTGACTGGCATTTCACTGCAGGGGCAGCACAGAGGGTGGTCATTCAAAACTCAGGCAGCAGTGGTTTCCAGGTGGCATCTGTTTAAAGAATCTGAAGAGACAGAACACTGGTTTCCTTTATTCTCCCCTTTGGTTCAGGAATTTAAGGAAGTCTTTGTCAGATCACTGGCTACTCATGTAGATAGTGGAACAGAGGTATCAGTTACCACACATGACAAGGAATACAATCTTCAAATGGTTACCTCTCGTATAAAAAAAGTTTTTAAAAGTCATTAAAGAAGTAATATATTGGTCCTCATCAACCAATAACAGAACTCTTTGGATATGGGGATAATCTGATTTCTGGAGTTACCACATTATTGTATTCATCTTCAACAACAACAACAAATTGCAAAGCATTCAAAGAAATGGGAAAGTATGATTTATACAAAGGAAAAAGAAAAGGACAGAAACCATGCCTGAGGAAGCCTAGGAATTGAACTTAATGACCAAAGACTCTAAATTAACCATCTTTAATATGATCAAAGAGCTGAAGGTAACAATAGACAATTAAGGAAATATAAAATTCTTAGAAGAAAAGATAGAAATAAAACCCCATAATTTTGAGTTCAGTAATGGTTTCTTATAAATGACACCAAAAGCACAGGAGACTAAGGGAAAATAAATAAAATTGATTTCATAAAATTAAAAATTTTCATGTTTGGAAGACAACAAATGAACATTGAGCCCTGACCAGTGTGGCTCAGTAGGCTGGGCATTGTCCTGCAAAGAGAAAGGTCGACAGTTCAATTCCCAGTAAGGCCACAAGCCTAGGTGGTGGGTTTGGTCCCTAGTCAGGGTGAGTGTGAGGGGCAACTAGTCAATGCTTCTCTCTCAAACTGATGTTTCTCTCCCTCTCTTCCTCCCTCCCCTCCCCTTCCCTGAAAGAAAGAAGAAATGAAGGAGGGAAGGGAGAAGGTAGAAAGGACGAAAGGAGAATGAATCTTGTCCAGCCACAATGGCATGAAATTAGAAACCAACTATAGAAAGGAAGTTGAAAAAAAGCACCACAAATACATGGATTCTAAAAAACATGCTACTAAACAACCAATGGATCAAAGAAGAAATAAAATGGGAAATAAAAAACTACCTGAAACACATGAACATGAAAGCACAACTTTTCAAAATTTATGAGATGCAGCAAAAGCATATCTAAGGTGGAAGTTCCTACCTATGGAAGCCTACTTTAAGAAACAAAAAGAAAGTCCAAACAATTAACTTTACATGTAAAGGACCTAGTGAAAAAAAACAAAACAAAACAAAACAAAATCCAAAGTAAACAGAAGGAAGGAAATAATTAAGATGAGAATGAAAATAATTTTAATGAAAAAGATTAATAAAACAAAGAGCTAGTTCTTTGAAAAGATAAACAAAATTGACAAACCTTTAGCCAAACTTTTCAAGAAAAAGAGAGCCATGATGAATAAAATCATAAATGAAAGAGAAATTCCAACCAACACCACAGTAATACAAAGAATCATTAAAGAATACTAGGAGTAATTACATAACAATAAATTTGACAATCTAGAAGAAATGGATACATTTCTAGAAGCACATAACCTTCTCACACTAAACCAGAAATAACTGAAAAATCTAAATAGACATATTGTAATAAAATTGAAGCAGTAATCAAAATACTCCCAATAAATGAAGGTCCAGGACCAGGTGGCTCCATAGATTAATTCTGCCCAACATTTAAAGAATACCTTTCCTTCTTAAACAATTTCACTTTACAACAAGGATAACCATCCCTCCCTCCAGTGTACAATAACATTCCTTATTTCCATAAGAGGCCCCATTAGAAGTGTCTTCGACATCTGTATTTCTACCAATAGTCTCTTCAAAGCAACAGAGGCTTTTCCTAACTTGCATCTCAACACTCATCTACAGTCCACCAATTAATCAGTTCCAAAGAAACTTTTTGTTTAGATAGTCATTATAGTAACATCCCACTTCATGGACTAAAATCTGTATTAGTTTGTCACAGCTGTCATAACATAACCACAGACTGAGATCACACAATATATATTTTTTAACCACAGTGGGATGACATTAGAAATTAATAGCCACAAGAAAACTAAAGCCCTTGCCAGTGTGGCTCAGTTGGTTGGAGTGTTGTCCACAACAGAGGTTCTGGGTTCCATTCCTGGTCAGGACACATATTTAGGTTGTGGGTTTGCTCTGCAGTCCAGGAGTATACGATCCCTGGTCTGGGCATGTACAGGCAGCAACTGATCAATGTTTCTCTCTCATCAGTATTTCTCTCCCTCTATTCCTGTCTCTCTAAAAGCAGTGAAAAAATTTTAATAACCACAAGAAAGCTAAAAAATTCACAAATTTGGGGAAATTAAACAGCATAATCTTAACAGAAATGGATCAAAAAAGAAATCACAATGAAAACTAGAAAATATAGATGAATTAAAACAAAGAAGAAAACATCAAAACTTATGGAACACAGAAAAAGAATTGCTAAGGGGAGAAATGATAGGTATAAATGCTTCCACTACAAATGTAATTAAGAAGTACATTATTACAACAATTCAAGAATGTAACTTCACAACTTAAAGGACTAGAAAATGTAAACTAAACCACAAAGTAGCAAAAAAAGAGAGAAACAGTAAAGATTACAGCAGAGATTAAAAAACTAGAAAATAGGAAACCAATAGAGAATATCAATGCAACAAAAAGTTGGTTCTTTGAAAGGAACAACTAAAATGACAAACCTGTAGAAACCCAAGAAACCTAAGACAAAGAAAAGATTCAAATTTCTGAAATCAGAAATGAAACTAGGTACATCACTACTGAATCTACAGAAATAAGAAGGATTATAAAAGAGTACTGTGAACAACTATATATCCAACAAAATGGATTATCTATATGAAATTGACAAATTTCCAGAAACAAAAAAAACTTAGACTAAATCATGAATAAATAAAAAATCTTAATAGAACTAAAAATAGTAATGGGACTGAAATCAGTCATTTAAAAAAATCTCCCAACAAAGAAAACTCCTGAACCTGATGGCTTTACTGATTAATTCTACCGCATATTTTAAAAAGAACTTATACCAGCACTTTTGAGACTTTTCTAAAAATTGAAGAGAAGGGTACACTTTCTAACTTACTCTATGAGGTCAGCATTACCCTTATATCAAAGAAAGACAAAAACACTTTAAGAAAACAATAGATCAAATCTCTTATGAACATTGATGCAAAAAATCTCAAAAAGTTCTAGAAAACAAGAATTTTTCAACATAGAAGTAGACACCGTGAGCAGGTGGAATTCATTCCTGGAATGCAAGGATAGTTTGACATATAAAAATTGATCAATGTAATATGCCACATTAACAGAAAGAAAGGAAGGAAACCTGTAAGATCTCAACTGATGCATAAAAGTCATTTGAAAAAATTTTAAAACATTTTTCATTATAAAAACAATCAACAAACTAGGAATAGAAGGAACCTACCTTAACACAATAAAAGCCATATGTGAAAACCCATAGTGAATATCATACTCAATGGTGAAAGCATTTCCTATAAGATCAGGGACAGGACTTCTATTCAACATAGTAATGGAAGTTCTGGCCAGAGTAATTAGTCAAGAAAAAGAAATAAAAGGTATTCAAATTATAAAGAAAGAAGTGCAATTATC
Organism: Phyllostomus discolor; assembly: GCF_004126475.2. NCBI lineage: Eukaryota > Metazoa > Chordata > Mammalia > Chiroptera > Phyllostomidae > Phyllostomus > Phyllostomus discolor. The sequence continues at coordinate 36,996,034 of NC_040916.2, forward strand.
TGCACATAATATGATCTACTATATAGAAAAACCTAGAGATTCCACACACACAAAAAAAACTTAGAGTAATTTTAGCAAAGGAGCAGGATACAAAGTCAACATACAAAACTCAGTTGCTTTTCTATACTCTAAACTGAGTAATCTGAAAGGGAAATTACAAAGCAATTTCATTGGAAATAGCCACTCTTTTCTGGTCTGCAGTTTCTGCTGAAAAATCAGCTTACAGCCTTAGGGGTGTTCCCTTGTATGTTACTAGTTTATTTTCTTGCTGCTTTTAAGATTCTTTCTTTAATTTTTGACATTTTCACATTTTAATCCTCACCCGAGGATATGTTGATTGATTTGAGAGAGGAGGGAGAAGATAAAGAGAGAAACATCAATCAGTTTTTAATCATACGTACCATGATTGCAAAAGGAACCTACAACTTAGGTATGTGTCCTGACAGGGGAGCAAACCTGTAACCTTTTTGGTGTGTGTGATGATGCTCCAACAGAGTCTCCTGGCAAGGGCAACTTTTGACATTTTGATTATGGTGTGTCTTGGTGTGGGTCTCTCTGGGTTCACATGGCTTGGGACTCTGTGCTTCCTGGTCATGGATGCCTGTTTCCTTTGACAGGTTAAGAAAGTTTTCAACCATCATTTCTTCAAATAGTTTTCTCTTTTCTCCTTCTGGGACTCCTATAATGCAAATATGAGTATGCTTGTTGTCCCAGAGTTTCCTGATGTTCTCTCGTTTTTAAAAATTTCCTTTTTTCTTTGCTGTTCTGATTGGGTAACTTCAACTACCATCTTCCATATCAGTGATCCATTCTTCTGTTTCATCTAATCTGCTGATTCTCTCATGTACTTTTCATTTCAGTTTAGTTTTCAGTTCTTTTCGGCTTTTTTTAATGTTTTCTATCTCTTTGTTGAAGTTCTTTCTGTGTTCATCCATACTTCTTCTGAGCTTGGTGACCACCCTTATGATCATTATTTTGAACCCTTTATCTTTGGTTTGATTGCTTATCTCTGTTTTACTTCATTCTTTTCCTGGGGCTTTTCTTTTCTTTCTTTTGAAACATATTCCCATCTCCTTGTTTTGCCCAAGTCTCTGTTTCTAGGTAATAAGTAAATCAGCTACATCTCATGGTATCGAAAGTGGTTTTAAATGGAAGGTGTCCTGTGGGGTTCAATCATGCACCACCCCCCTTCCCTGTCACCAGAGCCAGGTGTTTGAGGCATCCCCTTGGTGGGTTGTGTGCCCTTCTGTTGCAGTTGTGCCACAGCTGTTGTGGGCAGACTGGTGAGTAGGGCTGTGCCCTGGCCCAGCTGTCTCTGAGGCCCGGCTGCAACTGTTATTGGCACATGGATGTGCCAGCTTGTCCCCAGAATGGCTGTGTGTGGGGCCCAGCTGAGACTGCTGCATGTGCAGTGATGAGAGGAGCTGGTGTGGACACACACACCGGTGTGTGATGCAAGTCTCCCAGGTGGGTGGCTGGGGCCTGGACTCTGCTGTTGCCTCACAGCGGCCTTGGTTTGCATCGGCAAGACAAGCCTGGGCTGGGCAAGTCCTTAGAGGGGCAATAGAGTGAGGCAAATATCAAGTAGGCTAATGGAGAGTGCCAGAACTGGTTCCCACCAATATGGTGCTAGCTAGGTGTAAGGAGAGCAAAACAAAGCAAACCAAGAGAAAACGGTACATGCCAGTGCCTCCATCCCTGAAGGAAGTTCCAAGGGATCCCTAACCCTCTGGCATACGCTCCAAATCTGTCAGTATATCTGCTTCATTATGTCCCAGATGCTTCTCACACTGCTGCCTCTGCCCTGGGGCTGAGAGTGAGTTTTCTAATGAGCCCTTTAAAAGCAAAGACTTGGTTTTCCAATCCCTCGGCTTCCCTGGTCCTCAAAACCAGATGGGGGCTCCCCTTCCTGATGCTGGTGCTGGTCCCCTGGGCTGAGAAGCCTTCACTCCTCAGGGGGTCTGTTCTCTGCAAATGTGATATCCCTCACACCTGTGGGATACCACACTGAGGGTGTGGGCCCCAACTAGACTGTGTCTCAACCCCTCCTGTCTCAGTGTGTCTTTTTCTTTACTTCCTCAGTTGCAGTAATGTTTTTCACTAGTCCTCAGTTTGTTCTTAGATAGTTGCTCTACATAAAGTATAGTTTTTGTGTGCTCATGGGAGGAGGTGAAATCAGGATCTCCCTTCTCTGCCATCTTGATCAGAAGTTCAAGTATAGATCCGAAATGTTCAGTATGACGAGCTAACAATAGTATGCACCTGTCACACCCACCCATTTCAAGATGGAGAACATCAGCATCATCCCCAGTAAAATCTTTGCGTTTTCCAGGACTGCCACAGAAAGCACCACAGACTGGGTGGCTTAAACAAATTTCTTTTCACAATATCAGGCACTAGAAGTCTGAGCTCAAGGTGTTGACATGGTTGGTTTCTTCTGAGGTCTCTCTCTGGCTTGTAGATGGCCACCTTCTCCCTGTGCCTTCATATGGTCTTCCCTCTCTATGCACCTGTGCCCAACTTCCTCTTATAATTAATTCATGCTCGGGTTAGGATCTACCCTAATAGTCTTATTTTAACTATTCCCTAGTTTTTGAAATTTTAATATTTTTTGACTTTTTTATTATTTTAATTGCATTTTCCCCATTTATGGATCTGTTTAAAGACACTATCTTCAAATGGTCACATTCTGAGGTAATGAGAATTAGGACTTCAACATATGAATTTGGGGGGGGGTCACAACTAAACTTAAAACCCTCATGCCCCTTTCCTGTCAATCTTTTCCATAAAGCAAGCACTTTCTGACTTCTATCACCGTAGTTTTGCCTGCTCTTGTGTTTCAAATACAATCATATAGTATGTATTTATGTCTGTGTGTAGCTTCCTCTGGCCAATACAATGCTTCTATGATTCATCCATGCTGTTGTGTATATCTTTGAACTTCTTTTTTTTTCACTTCCAAGCAGTGAGCTGTTACATAAATATGCCTCAACTAGTTTTATCCCTTATCTTATGATGGTCATTAGGGTTATTGTCACAGCTGGACTATTGTGAATATAATTGCTAAGAAGATTCTTAAAGTCTCGTGAACATGTTTTTTACTTTTTAGATAAATTTTTATGAACGGATTTTACAGAATCAATGAGTAGAAATTTTTAATTTTGGAAGAAACTACCATATCGTTCCTCCAAATTGGTTTACCAGCAACAGAAGAGACCCAGTTTCTCATACATTTATCTATTATCTGTTGTTGTCAGTCTTTTTTATTACAGCCATACCAGTGGGTATGTAGTGGTACCTCATTGTAGCATCATTACCTCTGTAGTGTTGCACCTCTTTTCATGTGAAATTTGTCCATTCATTTATCTTCTTCTGTGAAGTATTTGTTCAAGTCCTTTGCGCATTTAAAGAACTGGATGCCATACTAGTAGGTATGTAGTGGTACTTCATTGTGGTGTTTATTACTATTACTGTAGTGTTGCACATTTTTTCACGTGCAGTTTGTCCATTCATATATCTTCTTCTGAGAAGTATTTGTTCAAGTCCTTCACACATTAAAAAATCTGGATGGTTCTTTTTATTATTGATTTGTTAATGTTCTATATGTATACAAGTTATAAATATGTCATCCAATCTGTAATTTGCCCATTTAGATTCTTTAAGATTTTGTCCATTTATTTTTAAAGAGGGGAAGGGAGGGAGAAAGAGAGGGAGAGAAATATCAATGTGTGATTGCCTCTCATGTGCTCCATACTGGGGACCTGGCCCACAACCCAGGCATGTGACCTGACTGGGAATCCAACTGGTGACCCTTTGCTTTGCAGTCCAGTGCTCATAGATTCTTAACATTATCTTTTGAGAAACAGAAATCTTACATTTTTAAAAAGTCCTCTGTATCATTTTATATTCCTATGAAAACTTTGTCATCCTCAATGTCAAAAAGCTCCTCCTATGTTTCCATTTAGACACTTTATGGCTTGGGCTCTTTCCTGTAGGTCTATGACACACCTCAAAATGTCTAGATAGGACAAAGGTAAAGGGTGAAGTTCATTGTTTGTATTTCGATGTTCTGATGTAAAAAGCATCAGTTGAAGACTTCCCCTTCCCCACTGAATTTTCTTGATTCTGGTTGGAAATCAACTATGCATGGGTTGTCTATTTTAGACTCTATTATGTTTCATCAGTGTATTTGTCTATCCCCATGTCAGCTGTCTTGTTTATTGTAACATGATACATCTTGAAATCAGTGTTTATGTCTTCCAATTTTCTTCAAGGTTTCTTTGGCTATTTGAGATGGTATGAATTTACAAATTTTAGAATCAACTTGGCAATTTCTTCAAAATACCATGCTGGAAATTTTGCTAGGGGTTACACTGACTCCATAGATCAAGTAGAAACTGGGTGTCTTAACAATATTGAGTCTTCCCATCATAAACATGACATACCTTCCCATTTATAGCCATGTGCTGCTTACCAGTATATATTCTGAGAAATGTATCATTAGGTGAATTTGTCGTATGCGAATGTCACAGAGCGCACCTACATGAACCTACACGGTACAACTCACTACACATCTGAGCTATAGATGCTATAGGCTATGGTAGAGCCTATCGCTTTGTGGGGAAGGAAAAATAATTTTCCCTTTAATCTTCTGGGTTCTTGGCTGAGACATCCCGGTAATAAGACAAATAGAAGAAAAATAAAAGCTTAATGACATGTACACCTTCTGCATACATTGGACCCAGAAAAAATGAGTCACTTGTTGACATGGCTGAAGCCACCACTGTACACACCCCCTCAGCTGAAGACAAAAGAAGGTGTGGGGTCGAGGAGAGTCAGTTATGGGGAGTTACAGGAAAAGCACAGCAACAAGGATAAGGTTTTTATACCGACGTAAATCCTTGTCTTCTGCATTTTTAAGAATTTGTCAAGATAAGGTCAACTTCAGTGTACTAAGAGATATTTTATAAATGGAGATTTCCCTTTAAAATGTAAATGTCTTTTACAAAAGGTAACTTCAATTTTTTTTCAAAGCTTCTTCCACATCTGTCTAAAATAATCCTTAGGCCAAACAGACATATTTTGAGGTGTCAAATTCTGTTCCTCTATAGTGCGTAGGCTACCAACCTATACAACATGTAACTGAATTGCATACTGCAGGCAACTGTAACACAATGTACATATTTGTGTAAAGCATGGTGCTACTACAGTATGATGGCTCTGTCACTAGGTGGTGATGGTTCTTCAGCTCCATTATGATCGTATGGGACCACTAGTGTCAATATGCAGACCATTGCTGATCAAAACACTGCTAAGCAGCACAGAACTGCAGTTAGGTATTTTAGAGTTCTTAACAGCAATTTTTGTCAGGTATTTTAGAATTCTTTAAACAGCAAATTTCAGTGTGAAGATCTTACATGTCATTAGATTTATTCCTAATTATAGCACTGTTTTATACACTAGATAATAGTATATATTTCAGTTTTTGAGTGTTCATTGTTAATACAGAATTGCAGTTTATCACCATTATTGAATTTCTATCCAATGACCTTTCTAAGTACACTTATTGTTCCAAAGTTAGTTTTGAAAACTTCATAGGATTTTTGTAAACATGCATTATCCCTTTTTTCATGTCTTATACTGAGTAGGATTTCCACTGCAATGTTGAATAGAATTATATCTGCCTTCTGTCCAATCCTAGAAGGGACCTAATATGGAACCATTAAATATGTTAGCTGTTAGATTTTTATAGGTGCCTGTTACAAAGTGGTGAAATTTCCTTTTGTTTCAGGTTTGGTGGGAGTTTTTATCCTAAAAGTGTTCCATTTTATCAAATTTTTGTTCTGATTTTTCTCCCTTATGTCATTGTAGTAAATTATATTACTGGGATAAACTCCACTTGGTCATGCCATATCATTTGTTCTTCATTGCTAAGCCCCATTTCCTACTATTTTGTTAAGTATTTTTGCAGCTGTGTTCATGAGGGACATGAATGTTTTCCTTTTCGCACATTTGTCAAGTTTTGTTACTGGGGTTATGCCAGCCTCATAGAACAAGCTGAAAAGTTCAGTTTCTTGAGAGAGTTTGTGTGGAACTTAGTATTTTTCTAACTTAAATGTCTGACAGAATTCACCTGTGAAGTAACCAGGGCTTGAAGTTTTCTTCTGGGAAAGATCTGTGATTACAAATTCAATACTTTAATAAACATGGAGCTATTTTTAGATTTATTCCTCTTGCATCACTTTTGACAACTTACATTTCAAAAGGCATTTGTTTCATCCAAATTCCTGAATTCATTGGCTTAAAGCTGTCCATAACATGCTCAATTATCCTTAATGTCAACTAGCTAAGTAATTATGCCCCTTTTTTCATTCCTGGTATTAGAAATTTGTGTTTTCTCTTTCTTACTGGATCAGGGGTTTTTTCCTAGTTTCCTAGGCTGTCATAACACATTACCATAAAGTGGGTGGCCTGGAAGAACCGAAAGTTATTCTCACATTTCTGGAGGATAGAAATCCAAAATCAAGTCTCCCTCTGCAGGCTGTGGGAGAGAATCCTTCCTTGCTTCTTCCTGGTTTCTGGTTGCTGGCAACCTTTGGCATTCTTTAGCTTGAGGCTGCATTACTCCAGTCTCTGCCTGTCTCCACTCGGCCTTCTCCATTTCTGTGTTACGAGGTAGGTGGTCTTCTTAAAGATTCTTCATGGAATTTAGGGTTCATCCTGATCTAGAATGATCTCGTCATAAATAATTACATCTACAAATACCCTATTTCCAAATACAATCATACCCCAAAGGTCTGGATGAACATGACTTTGGGGAAAATACTACTCAACCTCATATATTAGCTTTGCTAGGTGTGCATTAGTATCAGTCATTAAAAATAAAAAAACTCAGTTGAATTTGCTGATTTTCTTTTTACTAATGTCCATCAATTTTGGAAAAATTCCCAGTATGTATTCAAACATTTCTTCTGTATCATTCTCTTTATCCTCTCCTGAAGGTTGTTAGATTTAAGTCCTTGAAGTTCAATTACAAGATGTAAGTCTACTTGATTTTGCCTTCAGAACTTACATGCTGTATTTTTATTTTCACTCTTTTCAAATTTTCAGTTTTTATACTTTCAAATACCATCTTCAACTTTATTTACTCTTTTCTCTATGTGTAACCATATCCAGTTGTGGAACTTTCTTGTGCTTTTCAAAGTTTGCCTGTCACTACTGAAAGTCCCCATCTTTTCATGCACGTTTTCCAATATTTTCACTAGTTCCTTCAGCATTTTTATCATAATTATCTACCCAATAATTGCAACATCTGGAAAATCTCTGTGTTTGCTTTTATCGACTGTTTCTTCTCTGAGTCAAATTTTTCTGCTTCTTTGCATGTCTTCTGATTTCTTACTGTATGCTGGATATTTTGTATAAAAGCAGAGTAGGTGTGGAAACAAGCAAGTTACCTCCAGAAAAGGGCGTGCCCGTTCCTCCGTGGGACTCCTGGAGTGGGAGGCGGAGCCCATCACATCTGCAGTCGAGGTGGAGATGAGCTTTGTTGCTGCTTTGGTTTGATTCACTTTGCCAGTTGCTTAAGTATTTTAAGTGAACAAGTCTTCTTTCAGCACGGATTAGGATCTCAGCACTGGTGAGACTTCAGTAAAATCTGTTTTTTGGCTGAGCTGCAGGTCAGGTATTCTCTCTGTATTTCATTCAGGCTTTCTGACAAGGCAAACTCTCTGAATCACCATGCCTTCTGGAGGACAGAGCTGCTTATGACTCATGGTGCCCTGGAAAGATCCTTCCTAACAAATGAGTGCATTCTTTTCTAAAACCAGCTGTACATCCTGGGTTTACCAGGGCACTAATAAGGCAATAGTAGTAACTGAACTTCATTTCACAGCGAGTCTGTACAGGACCCTGCAGGGGAGATAGGAAAAGCTGTCTCTCTCATAAATCCATTAAGCATTTACAATACATATATGACACAGTTCTGGAAATACACAATATAACCTTGCTACATGGAAAGGATAAAAAGATGTCTAAATTATACTGGATCTCTAGTTTGATTTTCTAATATCTGGTTAAAAGTGGACTAGTGCAGTGGACTAGTCCTTCTATTGTGTGACTGTGTTATCTCCTAATAAATACCCAACCGTTGTAAGGAGAAACAATTGTGAAAGGGCATTCTTGTGTTGCAAACACATCCATTTCATTTATATTCTACCAGATAAACTTCAGTCTTGTGTCGATTCTTAGTTGAAAAGGAGTCTGGGAAACGTCATCTATGTTTACCCAGGACAAAAAGAAAATGGATTTTCACTGTCAGTCCATAGTGTCTGCTAATCTTGTCAGCCTCAAACCTCTTACTTTTAAAGCCAAGCATTCGATACAAAAATGTTAACTGAAATAAAGAGAAATGTGTTATTGGTTCACCCAATCTATTGTGTCTGACAGTGGAGGCAAAGCACAAGTATATTTTGAGGGAGTATATAGGTATCTTCCATTACTTAAGCCTTAAGGTGATGGATAAACAGATATTCAAAAATTTCTAATTATAATCCCTTCTTGAACTTATTAATATTTTGAGCCTGTTATTTCTAAGGATAAAAGTTAAACAATGGAATTAAAACACGATCAAAGTAACATTTTTATTTTAAAATAATTTAATGTGTGTATCTTTAACATAATATTCTAGTACAAACATACAAGTCCACATTCTTCCCTGCGTCTTCTCACCCACACATAGTTTATATTTTCATGAATGTTGATGCTATCGATTTTCCCCTTACCAAACTGTGGTCTTCGTGATTTAATTAGTTTCCTTGACATACAGCAATCAGGACTACATGCCGTTTCTCAGGTGTGGCTGCGCTATGACTTGCAGAGACATAATAACAATTTTTAAACTTCACACCCATATTTTTTCTAGTGATGCTAATCGATGTTTATCAAAATGTCACCCACATTCACTAATGCTTGATATAAACAGGATTTCATTCCATTTGGTCTTAGTCCAGGACTCTTCAGAAACAGTCCTATTCTAGCACCTTACTCACGACCAAGCTCTCTGGCCCCACCATATAACCATTTTCCTTTAAATTGCTTCCTCTTACACTGAAAGCTTGTTCTTCACCATCTTTTATCTTGGCTGTAGAACCATTTTCTCCTAAAAAGATAAATCTTGTTCATCTTCTCCAAGGATTCTTGTACAAACCAGGTTGTTACCAGATATCTTCAGATGAGCATTTTCTTCTTTTGAATTTTATCTGGGATCTGTAAACCATTCTTTATCTGTGTAGACAGGGATTCGGGCAGAAGCTATTCAATCTCTTGCATGACCAAAGCGATGGAAAGTTGTCTTGGTGGATGTATCACAATTGTCTTGCACCTAGCTTTTTTGGGCGGATCATTTGTCCTTTAGAATTTGAGTTCTACAAAGATCACATTCCAGTAAAAAGGCTCAATATTTGCCTGTTCAAGGCTTCTTTTACAAGTAATTATAATTTGCTCTAAAGAAAGGTCTAAAAAGCTCTTGACTGCAGTTTAAGCTAATTTTATTAATGATCTGCTGTTATTCACAAACTTCTCAGCCTTGTGAATGAACACTAACCTTTGTTTTATGTGAAACATGATTGGAGTAAATTTAAATGTAGCTACTTCTCTCATTTTGGATTAAAATCTCATACCAGAGACGGAGCTTCATGAACTTATTGCAACGGCGTGTGACAGGCCAGCTGGCACAGGATCTGACCTCGTGGCAGGAACCGAGTGAACACCCCCAAAACCTCTTGTGCGAAGCTGAAGCAATGACAGTGCTCAGGAGAATTCAGGTTGGCTTCCCTTTGTAGGTGGATTCCAGGGAAAAGAATTTCTTTACAATCATTTCTAAAACAAAATGTTGGGTTTTGCAGACTGCTCGGTGCATTTCTGGTGTTTCACTTAAAGTAGAAGAAAAAAAATCTACAGTGCTTTAGTCCTTTGGTTTTATTTTCTGGGATTAAAAAAAAAGTATAGGCATAAATGTTTTTTTACATGATCCTCTTGAAAATATCCTTTAAAATAATTTATAAAATGGCTTAATTCACATCTCTTGATTATCAGAACCTGTCAATGTCACTGTCAGCCTTGATTAATTGGTTGGAAATTCCAGAGCAAAAGTAACTCATGAATCTTTTCCCAATCCCTGAGAATGATAATCATCACAGAATTATGTTATCCTTCCATCAGAAATCTCTGGAGAGCAGATGTGTTCGTTCGTTGTTAATAGGACAAGGAACCGTGTCGTAGAGGGTTAATCCATGTAAACTGGTTTCCACCCGTAAAGAAATTTTCTGGAACAGAAAAGAAAAATCATACATAGAAGTTTGTTCTTTCATGACAGATCACATTTTCAGCATGTTCGGAAGAATATCTTTTGGGATTAGCAATGCAAATCAATTCTAATGAGTGACAAGAATGAGACAGCTGTTGTGCCGCCAAAGGCACCACCTGCAGTACTAGTAGGGCTGGCAAAACCAAGCTTCTCTATTCAGAAGTTGCTCATTTATCTTTCGTTTCTATGAAGCATCAGTAAAACTAAGTGTTGGGGATGGCCAACGTACGCATAGGCAAGAGTTGATAAAAATTCCAAGAAAGGATTTCTACACTGTGATCATTTTACAACCCCATTTCCAAAGCCGAGTCTTGCTAGTAATACACTACTTCTGCAAACAGAGAAACAATCCATCTGAGAAGTTTCTCTTCTGGCATCGCTGCTCAGAAAGTTATTTTTTGAAAGGGTGAAGACTTGCCTCTAGAAAGTTCTTGTATTCCACCTGAAGGAAGTTAGACCACATAAATCTAGTTCTGTGTTTTCTTACCTGAAAATCACGGACATAGGTCAGGAAAAAACCAAAGAAGGAAAATGACATAGACCATTCAGCTGCAGTGGTGATCATGTGAAGCACATAGCCCTTGAGTGGCAACGAAAAAAAGAATAGTTCTGTGAAATTTCATTCAAATGGTCTATAATTTCTCTCAAATAAAAAACCCGAGCCCTGGCTGGCGTAGCTCAGTGGATTGAGCGCGGGCTGGGAACCAAAGTGTCCCAGGTTCGATTCCCAGCCAGGGTACATTCCTGGGTTGCAGGCCATAACCCCCAGCAACCGCACATTGATGTTTCTCTTTCTCCCTCTCTCTCTTTCTCTCTCTCTTCCTTCCTTCCCTCCCTAAAAATAAATAAATAAAATCTTAAAAAAAAAAAAAAAAAAAACCCGCCCCGGCCGGTGTGGTTCAGTGGACTGAGCTTTGGTCTGCGAACCAAAGAGTTGCTGGTTTGATTCCCAGTCAGGGCACAGGCCTGGGTTGCATTCCAGATCCCCAGTAGGGGGTGCATGAGAGGCAACCACACACTAATGTTTCTCTCCCTGTCTTTCTCCCTCCCTTCCCCTCTCTAAAATAAATAAATAAAATCTTAAAAAAAAACCCTTAAGACTTATAAATCCTTAATTTTTTTCAATGTATCTTGAGAATGAAAGGCAGACTTTAGGAAGGCCGTCCGAAATGACATGGCTGTCACAGTTCTATCTAGAGGGCGGAGCGGTCCCATCTGAATAACTGGGATGGAACAGATCTCCTACTCAACAGTCAAGAAGCTACTGGCTTTCCCAGAGCCAGAGATTCACCCAAAACTGGAACAAATCAAAACTCGAGTAAACAATGCTTCTGATAAACTTAACTGTTCTTTTTAAAGCACTAAATAATATATGGAGCATACTTTACAGAAGCAAGTAAATTGTTTCGATCATTCATTTTCACAAACATGTCCTATCAGAACTGATTTTTTTTCAAAATAATTTAAAATAAAATGCCACTGAGTGGTCTGTGAAAACATACACTCATTTTGTTATCTATTTAGTACGTCCCTTCTCTTTTTTTCTCGTGGTCTCTGTTCAGATGTCTACCATATGATGGAACCCAAATGCAGAGTCCATGAAAATACACATAAAATAAAAAGTGGGAAAAGGCATTTTTCTTCAATTCAGAAGACAAGTATTCTAATAACAGAAGATCTCTGTTGGGTACGTTGTATACTATTACTATATCCTTATTTTGAGGAGTCCGTTTCTGATAAAACTCTGCCATCGCAATTCTTTTCATGTCTTGAAAATGTCCACAGACCACAAGAGACAGAATATACATAATTTTACATAAACTCAATCATATGTAGAAAATAATCTTAATATGTGACTGATGGTTCCCCTGAAAATGTTTCATTGTTGGTGATGAAATGAAAAACACGTCAAAACTCATCTGTGATAGAAAACGAAGCCTTTTAGACCCGAGACGTTTACCTTGTCCTGGGGGTTCCAGTGGAGCTTCTGTACTATATCTGTGCCGAAGCTGCCGCTGTACAAGAGTGATGAGCAGGTCAGCACTGGGGAGATGTCCGTCAAGGAAGATTCTCAGGCAGAAGCAGTAAGTTTAAATTAGATCCAACACAAAAACTGCTGTAAAGGCCCAAAGGGGGTGGGGTCTCCCTCCCTAGAGCACGGCTGCACCTTTCCCTTCCTCCTCGCCTCCCCCCCCTCCCCCCCCCCCCCCCCCCGCCCTCCGCACATCTCCTGAACTCCAGGGGTCCCCACGAGACCCGCGCCCAGGGAGCAGCGGACGGCGGCAGCCTGTCTCAGGCCAACCCTCCGCACTTGTCTCCAAGGCCCCTTTCTCCGACTGTTCGGTGAGCTGCCAGCAGCCCCGCCTCGGCCTCCCTCCTGTTGCTGCTTCTACCCTAAGCACTTTCTTGTCTCACTGTCCCCAGCTTTGTAAATGTACTCTCAAAATAGTAATAATAAATAATCCAAAAGGATTACTCATATATTCATTTCCAAGGTCCAAACCCATCTTCTTGGAGACCTCACATCACACGGCGGTAGAATTCGAACGTGCCCAGAGGCTCACTATGAAACGTTCCCACAGCCAGCTCCCTCCCCCGCCCAGTAACCCGGCACTTCTGTCCCAAGCTTCTGCTGCACAACTGCCCTCAGGGAAGACGTTATCTCACCCACAGCATCTCTGAAGTGAGCATGAGTAGGCTAAATGTTATGTTTGTTCCTAGCTCAGTCACTCAGGTCCTATGTAAAACTTAAATGACATCTCTCAGATCCTTGAATTTAGGGTCGCTCACCCAAGCATCTCACTACCCACGAAAGGACTGCTTACACTTGACAACAGTGTTCACCTAAGTCCTACCATTCAGTTCCATTCCCAGTGTAGCCACGCATTCAGCAAAGGATACTGCTAAACGCGCTTACTGCGCACCAGATCACCAACAGCAGGCGGACCCAGAAGATTTGTTTGCCGTGGATCTTGGGCTGCATCTGGTAGGAAAGGACGGTCTGCACAAACATGTACAGGGAGCCCATGCCGAAGGTGAGCACGGCGCCGCAGATGTGCACGGTGAAGAAGGTGGTTTTCTGAGGGCCGCGGGGAGAAACAGAATGTGAAGGGAGCTGCGCGCACACGGCCAGCGCAGGGCTTGCCAGCGCGAGCCCGCGAGTTCACTGGGCCATTCCCTGCGTGGAAAGCCCCTGCCAGTTCCACTAGCTACTTCCCGGGCTCACTTTCTTTCATGGTATTCTGCATAAACCTGTGTGGACTGTGGTCATTCAAGTTCATAGGCCACGACTGGAAATACGATGGTCATTATTCATCCATTTAATGTGTTTGCACTTTTAGGTGTGTTTTGTATGTCAGGCACTGTTTAGTATCCCCGTACACTAGTGAAAAAAGCAACCACAAATATGGCCCTTGGAGTTTTCATTCGAGTGAAGCTGTGTGAACAATAAATAATGCACTTTGGAAATAAGTAAATTCCACAGTATGTTAGATGCTTGACAAGGGTGAGAAAAAAGAGAGTGCAAGGTGGAGAGGACTAGGGTGGTCGAGAATACTGGGATAGAAAGAAAGGTTCAATTTAAATCTGAATGCAATTTACAGACTCAAGAAATTAAAACGTGCCCTCTTGGCTCTAGTTGGATTGATTTTCAGAATTATGCAACAAAGGATTATCATAAATTGTAATTCTTTTTCTCCTTTACCTCACTCTTCCTATCGGTAAGCATTTACATATTCCTTTTTACTATAACACCCGCTGCTTAAAACGTGATGGCCGTAGCTCTCTAAAGGGTCTACAGTCAAAAGCCTTCCTTGAAGCCACCCCATCTGTCTGATCAGACCCTGTGTGCGCTCCACTTGGTTGGGGGGGGGGCACACAGCATGGCACCTGACAGAGAGGGTCTGACTTTCTGACTCAGGGAACAGAGAGAGGCCGGGGCTCGGTTGCCTCATTCTACAATCAAGGTGCTGACCCACAAACACAGAGTCCATTTTTGTGGTTGAAGACATAGACCGTTTCTAGTGTGAAGAAGTAAAGTATAACAATTTATTTGCCAAAGTCATTAGTTTCCTTTTGGAGAGAGAAAGAGAGACTCTGACATGGTTTTGGGTGTTAAAACTGGCAGTAAGTTATGAGCACTAAGGAGAGAAAAAAGCTCATCGTTATTACCACCCTGTGTAACAAAGAAAAAAAAACATTCAGCATCCATAAATTGTAATATAAAATGTTAATATTTTCTTTGTTCATAATTATGTAGCCTTTATATACAAAAAGGCTAGTAAACATAGGCAAAAAATGAAATTAATTGTTTTAGGGCTAAGAACAGAAATATGGGTAAAGTTTTCCTGTTGGGAACCATCCTGTCTGGTTTCAGAAGCTGCAATCCCCCATGGCTAAGGCTGAGTAAAAAGATCTTGGGGACCATAAGGCACTAAGGAGACAAAACTTATCTTCCTGACAGGGGCCCTGCCTCTGCCCCTTTTTACTTCACCCTGCTTGACCCCAGGCAGATGACTGGTTAGCCAGTGACAGGTAACATTCCTCAAGAGAGGGACAACCTAAGACAGGCATGGTCATGAAGGGTCTCTCAGGGAAGGACTTGGCAGGGGCTATAGAAAAAGGGGGTGATGGACCCTCGCCCCTAGGCTTTGACATAGCCCGAGTCCTCATTCTGTCTGCAAGTCTCCTAATCTCTTGGCTGCCTTTCTTTCCCTGCCTGACTTAAGCCTGAAACAATGCCGGAGGGCAGTGCAGCCCTGGGCAGGAACAGAAGGTTCCCTGGGGCGATCAGGCCTGAGAAAGAATGCGTAAAATGTGAAAATCCTGTGAAACCTGCTCTGCTAAGAATGCAGAGCCCTCAATTTTCTGATAAGGGTCCAAGCATGAAATGAATGTTTCCCAGTTTTATGGCCCTTTAGCTAACTGACCCTGACTCAGAATAAGCCCTCAGAGTTCTTTGAATGTTATCTATTGTTTGATCATTACTGCCTGACAAAGAAGAATGAAGACTTTCCTTGAGGTAATGCTCCCCGAAAAGCAGTAACAGCCTGTCCAGGCGGGGGCCGGGTGCTCTCTCCCTCAGAGCGTGGCAGAGCCATGCAGTTGGTGTGAATTTGTTGGTCCCACCTACAGCGCCGCAGACCCCACTGGTCGGCGGAGTCCGCACCATCTTCCCCTTGAAACTATTCCCACATGAACTGATGAGGCTGAACACAGACATGGCCCGTTTGATGCCCGCTGTGATCCCATAAAGCCCTGTGAACCACATCCTGTGGAGTAGAAAGCAACGACAAAGAACAGAGAGCACTTACTACCGTGTTTTTATTAGAACGGAGTTGTGTGAAACTGCTTTGTGGTGCACGGTTACATGGTAGTTCTAGGAAATTAATATAGACTTCCGCTTCCTTACCCCTTGCAGGTTTCCCTGAGGATGAGTTTCCTAGGAAGAGAGAACTTCCTCTAAGCAGGCACCGAGTACACTTACCATGTATTTGTTTTACTAATTACTGTTATACTTACTTTTCTTCAAAGAAATTAAATTTGTATTTTTAAGTCCGATTTTTCAAACGCCGTATTATAATTATTAGGTCACTTTAAATGCAGGTAACTACAGTGATAGCAGATTTTTTTATTCATTCTGCTCAGTCCCTTTGGCCCCTCTCAGTAAGTTAGTGACTAAATATTTAATGAGAGCATGTTTGTCCAGAGTTTTACAACTTTGGTGGACAAAACCACTGCGCCCATAAGTAATGGAGAAGTATATTGGAGTAAAATTTCTGAAAACGGAACTTATAAAACACACTTATTTTAAATTTAGACTATAATAAGCGCTATGTAAGAGTTAATTTCCGTTTGGAGAACGCAGAGAGAGAACTGGAAACACACAGCAGCAGGTCCACCGACAGGAAGGACTTCCCCGGGGAGGGGTCTGCTCGGCTCGGCACGGCACCGAGAGCTGAAGGTGCCTGCATCGGGCTGGGCTCGGGTGGCGGCAGGCCCAGCAGCAGAGACAACACAGGGGATGGAGTTCGGTAAACCTGCCTTATTGAAGTCACAAAGACACCACCATTCCCCTTACTAACGTCTCCATTATACATATGATAGAGACAGGAGTAAGGGGAATGATGCGGAATGAGGCTGTCTCCCTCCTCAAAATTCTCCAGGTCTAACGTTACATGAGAAGAGATACAATTGCGGGAGAGAGAAAGTAATGTGATAAACTGCCAAGCTGCTTCATTTACTCAAAGGTCTTATGTGCTCGGGCCGCTGTCTACCTCTCCAACCCCATTCTGAGTCATTCGCCTTCTTAATGCCTCCGCTGTGCGTGCGCTGGACACATGTGTGTATGAAACAGGCGCTGGGGCTCTGGGCTCTGTTAGAGCAGCAAGCGCGGCCCTGATATCCACCTGCACTGTACTTACGGAGGCTCCTAGTGGTAGCCATTGCTAAGACACTGAGAAACAGGAAAGCACCATCAGACATTGCAGGAAGGGAGAACTCTGCATAAGAGAGACAGAATATGCCTCTAATATACATATTTGTATGATGTGTGTTTTTATGTCTGACTAGTTATCAGATGTCTAACTAGGTTATCAACCATCTAAACGGAAACCTCAAAGACTGTAGAGAGATCAATCAAAAAGCACCACAGGCCCAGGAAACAAGCAGTAGTGCGAAGACTCATCTGGAAGAACGCTGGGAGAAATGAACGCGGGGAGTCTGCAAACATTTGGTGAAGGCGGACTGCTACTTGAGCATTAAGAGTGCCCGAGAAAACCTGAAAGAGCTCCAGATCGTTCCTGTGCTTCCTCACCTGGGGGCGGGGCACCTAGGAACGCAGGTGGTCCATGGGAACGTCGGAACCAGGATGCAAAACACATACAGGCGTGTCCCTCGCCAGGCATATTTTTAAAAAAAGCTTAAATCTGTAATTGTGTCACTTAGGTTTACATCAATTATCTCTGGCCTTGGAGTAATCTCCAACTAAGTAGTAATAAAGAGTCTAATAGAGTCCTGTCCATCCTTAAAAAGACAGAATACTTTATATTTGGCCAAGAGATTATTGAGAATGGAGTTTTCTAATTGTGGATGCAGCTATCTCTAAAAAGGCTGAATAATTTCAAAGCAGTGAATTCTGTTTCGTTAAGAAAAAGAAACAGTGTCAGCATGTAACTGAATGCTCGGGGTTTAGGTACTTCAGGAAAACAGGCCGGGTTACAACACAAACCTGAAAGTTGGCCACGAGAGAAAGGCCTAAACAGCTCAGCAGTCCAAGTACAAGGCCGGCCCTGTTTAATCTGAGGACACACTTTCCTTCAGGGCTCAGGGCATGAACTTGCTTATAACGGACATAAATGGTAGCAACGCCTGGGAAGAGAGAATCCAAAAGATAAGAGTTAATAAATAATCAAGACACAAAGTTGCCAATAAATAGTTCACAAGGTCACTGCTATCCAGAAATATAGGTTTTCCTTGTAAAGTTAATCTGAGAGATGACCAACCCCGTCACCCCCCCCCAAATAAGAGAAAGCTGTGGACTTTAAAGAAAATTTGAGGTTGCTTTATAAAACCACTGGCATCTCCATGGAACTGAGCAGGCCATTCGCTCCCAGGGCTGGGGGGTGGGGCTGGTTTAATATCTACTAATATTTAGCATAAAATTTAAGATGCAAGTTTGGTGTTTTCTGAAAATCTCAGATATCTGTGGTGAATGTTATATGTTATATAACATTATATAACACTTATTTATATATAAATGTTATATAAAACAAAATCTTTGTATGTTTAATGTTGAAGTCTGAAGTAATCAGTTCTAGAATATGGATAAAATGCCTACAGGTGAAAACTACCACAAGATTATTTGCCTCATTCTCATTTCATTTCATTTCAAAATCTTACAACTTGCCTCAAGCAGACGTAGCATTTCCACAGAAGGTGAAAACACCATACCCTCCCTATTAATCAAGAAAGGGCCAACTCAAGCTTTCCACTGCAAACATATTACCAAACAACTCAAAAGTATAGAGAATGTAGCTTCTATTGATATTTTAAAAACTTTAGTGAAAAGCTGAATTTCTGTATGTTAAATCATTTACTCGACTGTAATTTTTGACTTTGTATGAAAGAATACAAATATTTAGCCCTGGCTGGCGTAGCTCAGTGGATTGAGCGCGGGCTGGGAACCAAAGTGTCCCAGGTTCGATTCCCAGCCAGGGTACAGGGTACATGGGTTGCAGGCCATGACCCCCAGCAACTGCACATTGATGTCTCTCTCTCTCTCTCTTCCTCCCTTCCCTCTCTAAAAATAAATAAATAAAATCTTTAAAAAAAAAAGAAAGAATACAAATATTTAAAACAATCACAACAGGTTAAAAAAACAATGTTTTAGTAAACCATTAATAAAAATTTGGTTCAAGAAATAAGTAATCAAGAGCAACATGAAACTGTAGAACTCCACCCCTTGGACATTAGAATATCACTCGAAAATCCAATGTGGTTCCCCTGCCATTCTCCAGCTTCTCGATGACTCACCCCAAAGGAACTTCGCTGGGGTTAGCTGCGGTCAGTGTGTGCAGCTCTGACCTCTCCTGGCTGCTTAAGAAATAGATGTAAGGCCCCAAGGCCTCCAGGAATACTGGGTTATACTTTGCAACTGCATTCGAGTGAGTAGTCAAATAGTCCTATGATGTTTTTTAAAGATTTTCCATCATTTGGCATTCTAGAAATTGTTTCTTTACAAAGGAATGTGTTTATGACTGATCATTTAGTGATAACATTCCCTCAAGTGTAGTTTAGTAACTAAGAAGTAAAACAAGTAGCACAATACCCTCTAAAGGTGAAAAGGGGCAATTTAGCTACACATTTTGGTGGTTAAAACTTCTCTCATACTTACATAACACTGCGGCGAAATTCAGCATTGCCCCGAACAAGCATTTTTCTGGAGCGACTGTGCCAGTGTCACTGAAAGAAAAAAAAAAAAGAGGCTTGTGGATTCCTTCTCAGGGATGAGAAAATACGGTGGTTCCTTGAAGTCCTTTATCTTTTTACAAACCCGTCTTCACTTCCTATAATTTCATAACAGAGCATGACCACTCGAGCTCACAACATTTGCCTTGTTCACTTTTTCTTATCACTTAAGATTATTTTCTTCACGTAACAGAAACCAACGTAAACGGACGAAAAGCCCCCTCCGAGTGCTGAGAATGTGCTGCCCACTGACCTCGGTCAGGCAGACGCCTACCTGTCTCTCCCGAATGTTCTCTAACCGTCACGGGTCACTGCGCAACTTGGTCTTTTGTTATCTGTTGTTGTTGACTCTGCCTGGAACTCATTAACATCTAATCGCTTCCTAATTAATTAAAATATATTCATCAGGCACCTACCATGTGCCACACAGCATTCTGGGAACAGGAATGCAGTGGTAAGTAAAGAAGACAAAGCCCTTAGCCTCCTGGGGCTTCTACTCAGGACCAGTTTAGAGCCCCACCTCCCCATGGCCTTGACCCCTCCTCTAGCAGAAGGCTGACTCACACAGCCTTCCGCCCAGGCCTGTATTAAAACCAGCTACTACGATGCACTGCAATGCCTGTCTTTCAGGGCAGTGAGGTGTACGCTGGCAGGCCCCAACCTTTTTGGCACCAGGGTCCAGTTTTGTGGAAGATGTTGGGGGACACGGGGGAGGGGGGAACATGACAGGAGGCGGAGCTTACGCCAACTGTGGATGGATGAGGGGAGCTCAGGGGAGCTCGGCTTGCTATCCTACTGTGGGAATGGGGGGTGCGATGGGGTGACCGGGGACAGACCTCGGAAGACCCGTCCTCAGCCCGGAGGCTGGGGAGCCCTGGCGCACGCAGGCCCAGCTTAACAGCCCACCAGCTACTAAGGGTGGAGCCTTGGGTGTGTCCCTCTATCTTCCTAAGCCTGTCTGCCCACTGGAGCCACCAGTCTGCTCCCAGCCTCACTGAGTGGGCAGAACTGAACCTGCGGCCACGCGTGTGAAACAGCCACCGCAGCAGCAGGCACACGCTGCGTGTGTGCGCCTTCCCCTTCCCTCCGCTGCCGCAGGGCCCAGGGAGGCAAAGCCTTTGTCGGCCTCGAACTGAAATGCTGCGGGAAAGAGACAGTGAGGATCCCGAACGGGACGCTAATGAGAATAAAGGTAAGAACGTACAGTCGTTTCTGGTACGGCACCAGGAAAATTCGGTGAACACTTGGATTACGTTCAAGAACAGCAGAGTATCAGACATAAATCTGAAGGCCTCCTCTACAAAGTATCATCAGATACAAAAGATTCTGTTACTTTTTGATCGCCTCCAGGGAGTGGGGATTTTGGGGGTTTTTTTTGCTGTTGCTCTCTCTACCCTTCACCTTTTCAAGGATAACATATATGTACTACTCCTATCAGAAAAAACAGCGCAATTTTAGCAGTTGCGCTCCAAATGATGTTCTTGGTTTGGATTAGCCAGAAAGGAAACAGAAGCGTGCGTTTCCAAGTGGGCCGGGGCCAGGCGGCTCCTTCCTGGCTGTGGAACAGGGAGGGAAACCGGCCTGCAAATGAGAACAGCGCCCACTGCTCCTCCAGCACAGCCATCCACCCAGGGGTCAGCACACGCTTTTTTTTTTTTTAAGTTTTTTTTATTTATTTATTTTTAGAGAGGGAAGGGAGGGAGAAAGAGAGGGAGAAAGAGAGAGAGAGAGAGAGAGAGAGAGAGAGAGAGAGAGAGAGAGAAACATCGATGTGCGGTTGCTGGGGGCCGTGGCCTGCAACCCAGGCATGTGCCCTGACTGGGAATCGAACCTGCGACACTTTGGTTCGCAGCCCACGCTCAATCCACTGAGCTACGCCAGCCAGACCCCAGCACACGCTTTTGATCACACACTACAAAAAAAGTCTGATCGAGTAACTTCAAAATATATGTATTATTAGACACATATTAAGTTTAAGTATTTTGAGGTTTAAAAAATACACAAAGGAAGTTCTAGTAATTTCATCTTTTATTTCACGGGCCAGTGTCACGCACCCACCGGGGCACCCACCCCTCGAACCTAGGGGACGCCGGAAACCAACTTGCAGAATTGTCTTGGGAGTGAAATTTATGTTTGGTTATGTCCTTGGCAGCTGTAGCAAACCTTGTAGTTAGGGTTTATGAACGGAAAGGAGCTAGCTTAACTTAATCATTTTTCAGGTGAAGGAAATGAGCTTAACAGAGCTCAAAGTATGTACCGCTGAATTTAAATATATTATAATGTTGGGGCAAGACCCTAGGGTAATAACACTGAGTTCACCAGCAGAAAAAAGGACAGGGACAGGAAAGGAAGTGCCCAGGGGACTGCTGGCCAGGAAATCACATGCAGGACCAGCAGGGAACTGAAACTGAAGAACTGAGAGGGCCTCTCAAGTTATTTAAAACTCTTTAAAATGAAAGCAGGCAAGTTTTGGAAGGGGAAATAAAAACGCAGGACCCTCACCAACCTTCTCTATGCATTTTCTTCTGGAGTTACTGAAGAATGACCTGGCTCTTTAAGCGACGTGTGCTCTGGCAGGGTAGCAAACACTGGGGACTACGAATCAAATGACTCCTGGAATTGGAACCTTAAATAAGACATATCTTTGGGCTTTGCACACCTGCCCCCAGGGCCCCCGATTTGTTGGTATTCTCTGTGCCGCCCGACACCTCTGTGCAAACGAGTGGGACAGGAACAGCCTGGTCTCTTCCTCACATTTATGAAAAACAGATTTGCCCGTTGGCCTCTCAGCCTTTAAAAGTTTACTATTTTGTGTATTGGAAAGGCTATTTTTTCAGAAGGTAAGCAAATAAATGAAACAACTCCACCACCACCAACACCTCCCAAAACTCTGGGAGGAAACCCGCCAAAGCACCGACCGATGGTGCGGAGGCAGGAACTCGAGGGAGATGGGTGAGGGAGGCTGCTGACTTGTCGTTTTATCGTCGCGCCGGCATGGTTTCAAATTTGTTACAGTAAACACATACGGCCTTCCCAGTTGGGGGAGAAAGGTTACAGACACACATAAAACTGAGGACCTATCCTTACCAATAATTTTGAAATTCTGAAAATATTGCGAACAAGTTCTGATACCTAACGTGTCAGCCAGGAGGACCTAAGCAACATGTCCTAAAAACCAAGAGCATGGCCCCCGGAGTCAGACAGAGCAGTGAAATCGGATCTCAGTTCCCTCCCTCACTGGGTCATGTGTCCTTGGACAAATCGCTGAACCTTCCTGGACCTCATTTCCTCAACTGGGGTAATAGTTTCCACCACAAAGCATGGCCATAAGGACTCAGTTGCTTAAGACCCGAAGAATGCTGAAAACATTACCTTGTACACAGTAAGCAGATCCAAAAATGTTCTTCATTACTATTATCTTTTAATATTATTATTGTCATCTGCAGCATTTTCTGCATTTTAGGGTGAAGTTACTCCAATTCTACCTGCTCAGATGGATTCAAATACTTGTTTGGAGGACAAGGCACTGAAGTGCCCCGACTCACTGAGCAGTTCCCCCACTGAATCTTAGCCCTCTCCGTCCACATTTCTCCGGCACCTGGGGAGAGCCAAAGGCACCCTCCTTATTACATCCTTCTCATCGCTGCAATGCCAAACATAAAATCTGAATTTTAAAATGCTAATGGTTACACCTTGGCTTCAACGAGGGCCTGTGAATGAGACACACGCATGCCCCTGCGCAGGACAGGGGGCTGACCTGATGTAAGGCAGAGCAGGGTCGACGTGGTGGAGCGTGATGGCGGTGATGTACGAGAAGATGAAGGCGGCCGCCGTCCAAATCACAAGGGCCGAGGGGAGGAAACTGAGGCCTTGCTGAAACCACCACATCTCAAACAGGTCTTCTGAAGCAGAAAAAACAAATCAGACGGGATTATTCACGAGCATCTCATCTCTTCCACCTCAACCACCCGCTCCCCCAACCTTGGACATAGCCCCCTGAGCTGCTCCCCTCTGAGATCGCCCCGCACACATCTCCCAACACCTGCTCCCCTTCGGCTTCTCAGTAAATGAAACCAAGATTCACCCACTCGCCACACCCAGAAACCTCTCTCCCATCCTTCCACACAAAATCAAGTACCAAGTACTGTTTATTCCTCCTAAATGTCCTCAAAATCCACCTCTTCTCTCCATCTTCGCTGCCGCCACCCCACCTAAACCACCGCCACTTCCTGGCCAGCTCATTATCGTAGCCTACTAAACGGTCCCCCTCTAGACTGGACCACAGCCGATCTAGATGGCGCTTCAAACCAGGATGATCCTTCTAGTTCTAAAACACCAATCTGACCACCTTCTCCTCCCAAGAAGAATCTTTCAGTGCTTCCCCTGTCTCCTTTTAAAGGCTCTTTCCTCCTTAACGTGGTCTAGAAGGTCCCTGCATTGTCTGATCTCAACTTTGGTACTGAGCACTTTAAATACATGTACTCCTCACTGCAAAATTATAGAGGTTAAGAGAACTGCCCAAGGTCAAGGGGAAGTGGAGACAGGGCCCAAACCCAGGCCGTTCCGTTCCACCACCAACTGCCAGGCCTTACAGCCCCAGCAGACTCCTTCCTGATCTCCAGACGCGCCACGCTCCCGTGCGCACCTTCACGCGCACGGTGCTGTCTGGGCCAGCAGACTACGGTGCCATCCCCCCGCCCTGCCCATGGCCACGGGGGACTCCTGCACATTTTCCAGTCTCAGCTCTTCGTCTTCAGCCAAGGGTCCCCCCGCTCTGTCTGCACAAGCACCCTCTCCTTCCCCCCAGGACGCTTGCACACTTGGCTGTTGCTTGCTTGTTTCGGTTTCATCTTCCTCACTACACTTGAAGTTCTGTGAGAGCAGGAACCAACTGTCCTGTTCGCCATCACGGTTCCAGTTCCTCCGTGAAAGGGGAAAGAGAGGGCCTAAACACACACGGGCCACACCTCACCGCCTTCTCCCTCCCGCTCGGGGCTGAGGACGTCGGGAAGTAATAATGGGTCAATACTGCGAATTACAACACACAACTGTCTCTTTGTGCACGCCACTTTCTAAAATAAATATAGAACCACCTTCAAGTTGTAAGAAATTACTCGTAGGCATGGGAAAATAAGTTCACGTGTGGAGGAGTATCTTCTCACAGTTGAACGGACTGAAATTGAGTATTTCCCACGAACTTTGTAAAGACTCACAAAGCTTATCCCCACCCGCCCGCCAGTGCTTTCTGCTTCCTCCTCTCCGACTGACTTTCCAAATAATGAAACCTCAGCCGTTTCTGACTCGTACCTGCCGTTTACCCCATCAGCTGACTTGTTGCTAAACACGTATATTCAAATCTTGCCAAGGTAGCTTCTTTTCCTTTGTCACCTTTATGGGCTTGATTTGAATAATTCCACTACGAATGACCATAACCTCCTTCCTGTTCTATTTCCCTGGTCAGGCCTTCACAGTCCACCGATTTTCTTATCTCCTCAGTTCACCACGACAATCCCCAGGTTCATCCCTAGAGTGCTTTCCCCGGCGTAGGTTTCGGGGACAATAATTCTCCATTTCCATACATTTTGAAGTACAGTACTTCCAAAATCTTTGTCTCCTTTCATGTCTTTAAACGTTATATGGATTTGCTTCTGATCATTCGAGCCTGAAATCCCCAGGACTCTAGCGCCCCATGCGCTGGTTCTGCGGGGCCTTGCCCGTGACTTTGATGGTGTCTGGTGCTGAGCTCAGCTGAGAGGGCCCTACGAGGCTGCGATAAGGGTGATGAGTCCAGGGAGGGTATTTATTTTTGCTAGGTACTCTGGCACACTGCCAGCCTGGGCCAACTTTAATTTCTTAGCTTCCAGGTTTTTTAGCCCATGTCAATCTGAATCCTGGGTCTGAGGGAGGGCGGGCCCTGCGGTCTTGATCCAGCAGGGAGTCGGACTTGAACAGGCGGGACCAACAGGAAGGTCACCGGGGCGGGCAGCCCTGGGTACCCCGCAGCAGGCAGAACTGGGAGGACGAGTATTGCAGCGTGGGACCTCACCCTTGGGGTGACTGTTCCTCCCCTTGCACATCACTGGTCACATGACAGACCCCTTTAGAGGAGGAACAAGGGGGCTGGGGGGAAGCCTCGTGGTACTCCCATACAAGCCCCTGAATGACCAGTTCCTTAAGCATTAAGTCCTCACGACAGTGAGTTTCTGGCCTGCATCAAATAATCGCAGGAGCAAAGCCTGGGGTCTGCTGACCACAGAGACAGAGTTTTAGTCACACCAGCCCCCACAACCAGGCTTCTGAAGCAGCGGGACCAGGAGGAGCACGGCCATGGTTGACACCAGGACAAATGATCCCTGCCCTGGTGCTGACCAACCAGTGGAGCCCAGGACCCTGAGACACAGCTGGGAAGCTGGTGAATATTCTACTGAGATCCCCCAGAGACTTCCTGATAAAAGCCCTTAAGACGAAGGACCCAGCACACGCCCAGAGGGCCTGGGCACGTTTCTGGGGGAAGGGGCGGGTGAGGAGAGGTGCCTCCAGGAACTCTGTACTCCCCCCAGGCCCAGCGCATGTCCCTTCTTCTAGGCCCCAAGGTTCCTTCTTTTGCTTGTTCCTCCATAACTTGTTTCCCGAGTCCGTGCAGCCCAGCTGGCTCACTTTTTCCAGGGCTCCCTACTTCCACTTAGAAAGAAACTTTCTAAGTACACTTTCCCTTGTACTTGAGTTCCTGGGCTCTGAATTCTTCTCTAGGCTGAACTCAAGGACCGAGGTCTGACATCTCATGTCATTAACGGTTTCTGTTCTCAGGTGGTACCTTTATTCCCCTACCTGGAGCTATGGCGGAAATGAATACATTTCTCTGTGATCTTCCTTTGCCGAGATGGAGATATTTTTCCCTAGTCCACCTTTCACTGATTTTGTATAGATTTTTTTTGAGGGTTCTGGATAATGTTGCGGGAAGGGGCTTGTGCAAGGCCATGAGTTGTATAAGTTCAGGTAGGAATATTTACATTTTACTTGTTATGAAAAAGTCACCCCCTGAAACACCCTAATTTACACAAACTCCCCCAAGAGCGCTGCCTCTACAAACTGTCCACCTGGGAGGTCCGAGGCGGACAGTCCTCTTTCTGTACCCTGGGTGGGGAGCAGGCGGAGCCCATCACCTGTCCCCCGCCTCCCCCCCCCGCCGGGCTTCATTTCTGCTGCCAGCCAAATGTCCCCAAAGGCAACACACTGCTCCTTGACTACTCAGGGCTCAGCTCTCTGACCTTCTTACCCCCGGGGGTTTCCCTTTCTTTCCTGCACGACCTGCTATGCATTCCAAAGGCTCACATAACTTATCCAGCATTTAGGTGTTTTGGCAAAAGGGATTTTTCAAAACATTTTGTCCACCCCATGGCTAGAAACATAAACTCTCCCTCATTTAATCTTTCTTGCATGTCCAAATCCTTCCTGGTCTTCAGCATGGAGCTCAAATAGCATCTTCCACCCACACCTTCCCTAATCCCTTTGCATCTGGAAATAATCGCCATTGCATAAGAGGACACCGGATCTGCACATTCTCACAGCTCGTTGTCCTCCACTGGATGCACGTGGGGAGGGCGTCTTAAGTGGGTGCAATCCTTAATGGGGACCCCACTTCTCTACCTAAGCGTAGCAGAGGGCCTCACTCAACCAATATTTTTTGAATGAACAAACTGCCAGAACCAAATCCTCTTAAACCCCCAAAAGGTCTTTGATTTTTCCATTTTAGTAAACAGTATTATCATTTTCCAGGTTACCCAGATTCTAAGACCTCCAAGTAACCGCAGGTTCTCTCTTCCAAAGCCCCCACGGCTGCCACTAAGTGGTGGCGATTCTACCCCCAGTCACCTGCAACCCTTCTCCCCCGCAGTTCCCAGCGTGGCCAGCCGAGTTAGAGTCTCCGTCCTCTCGGCTTAACTGCCTTCCTCCTTCCCCTCCATCTGTTCCACGTGCACCGCCAAATGAACCTCCCTGCAACATCCCTCTGCTCAAAAGCTTGTTTTTATAAAATCGTATGAACTTGGGCAAGTTTCATTAAACTGCTTGTCTGAACGAGTTTCTCCTTTGCAAAATGGGCATAATATTATTGGCAAAGGCTGCACTGTCCGATGCAGTAGATAGTGGCTGCATGTGGCTATTTAAATTAAAATTTCAAATGACTAAAATAAAATTTAAAATTTCAGTAATCAAAAGACACACGTGCCTAGTGGTTATCACACAGGACAATGAAGACAGAGGACATTTCCCTTCTCAGGGAAAAGTTCTACTGGGCTGTGCTGGACAGTCATTGCTGAAACTGCACTGATATAGCACAAATAAAGCACTGAACGCATTGCTGACATAAATGTTAAGCTCTTACTATTAACTGTGAAGTGTTCTAAAACAATACTCACTTCATGAGGTTTACTGAAGAACTAAATGACATAATGTATGCATGCAATAGGTGATACGGATAACATAGTATCACAGGTGGTCAATGGATGTTTGTTCCTCTTTTAGAATGTAAAAGACGAAATACCTGTTTCAGTATCAGCCTTCAAATCTGCCCAAACCTGCCCCTTTGTATATCCTGAAATCCACATACAAAGCAAATTAGAGGTTGTTTCAACTCACATGCTTTTAAAAAGGTACAATTTCAAGTCAAGGCACCAATGTTGTTCATGGGCAGAACACTATGCTATAGCATTATTAATAGATTGTATTTCCTATAGAGTGGATATTAGTGTGTTTTTGTAATGATGTTGTACCATCTAGAATTAACTATTTTAAGTCTAGAATATCAATTCTCTAATCCTTTCTCATATTAGACACCTTTCATTAACCTCAAAAAAGATAAAAGAAAAAAACTACTGAGTTTCCCCTATGGAAGGAAAAACAAAAACTCGGAGAGAATAATAGCTCATTATCAAGCAAGATAAAGCACTATTCTTTGTGATCCAACTGAAAGAACATAGCTGTGGGATCAGATTTATGTAAGTGCAAATCCTAGCTTTATCATGTCCCAGCTGTGTGATTTCAGGCAAGTTGCTTAGCTTCTGTGAGTTATAATATTCTGATTTGTAAAGTAGCCATCTCAAAGTTGTTCCTTAGAGTAGAACCAAGGTAACATAAATATATAATAATGACAGCTAACATCAGTTTTGCACAACCATAACTAGCCACTGGGGTGGGGAAAAGCACTTAATTCTTGGTATACATGGGTCATCTTGAGTTCCTATCTCCTTAGGTTTGGGGGTTCTAGTTGTTCCAATGGACAATTTAGATGAGAAGCGGGCTTGAAATGGTTGCCCAGTTTGCTAATGATACCTGAGCAATTCACATACACGGATTAGGTGAGCAAGAGAAGTATTGCCCTTGCATTTTCACACTGGAAAGCTGGAAGCAAGGCTGGCAAACAGCCAACCAAGCAAAATAAGAAGTTTAATGGTTAATAATGTAAGAAACCTTTAAAAATCCTTGAAAAGATTCAGGAATAACCTTCCCACAGGACCACAAATGTTCCACAAAATGTTCTTGCATCTCTCACCTACGTCCTCTGCTTTCTTTGATGGTCCATGCTACAATTTTTTAATTTCATAAATATTTAAATGCCACTGGTAATAAGATGGACCCCTTATGCTGCCTCCTCTAAGTGGTGGCTGCTAAAAAACGATAAGAGAACTCGGGGTATTCCAAGCGAAGAAAGCAAGCCCCACGCTTCCTTTAGAGAAGGCTCCATGCAGAGCAGAAAACGGTTCTGTTTTTAAGCTCTAACTTGGCCTTCTGACAAATTAAATTTTCTTATAATGCCTAAATCCCAGAGTCTAGAAGATTAAGCAACTTTTTTTTTTTATAAGTTAGATCAAATACTACAGGGAGCTACGGGAGAATCTGATGATGCACTGCAAGTTACAGAACTGCGTTTGGGAACTGATTAATAAGTTAGTATCTGGAAGATCTGGAAAACATCCTTTCTGTGTTTTTCACATGTCTCTTACAGTACAGCCCTGTTGTGCATACACAGGACTTGCCTTTACCTTTCGGTGTTGGGTTCACCCCTCCACCGGCCCCACGATAGAATTGCGCTCAGTAGACTTGAACTTCGCGTAAACACACACGGCCGCCGCAGATCTCTATCTCAAACCTTCCCCGCACCTTCCCACCGAGGAATCTGAGTCCAGGAATGACAACTGGAACGCGTCCTCAACCTCAGTTTTTGTAGGACAGGGGCGAATGTTCTCTGTAACCACTTAAAACAAACAAAACCAGGAGATTGCATATTTAGATCGCTGCCTTTTTCCGGAGGCGCGAAACTCTTGGACCAAGACCAGGGCTCGGCTTCGCCCGGGGGCCAGGAAAAGATGCGGGAGGAGGAGCTTGGCAGCGCTTGGGCTGCGGGGGTGGGGGAGGGGGCAAGAGACCAAGAACCCGGACGGAAAGGTGAGGGGCGGAGACCGCAGCCCAGCCTGCAAGCACCCCCGACCCCCGGCAACCCTGGAGCCCTCCCGCGGCCACCACCGGGTCCCTCTCCCGCGCCTCCCACAGTGTTGTCTCTGGAAGCAGCAGAGCTGCCACATGAGTCGCACGCCCGCCCCAGGGGTGGGGGTCTCCGGGATGCGCCCATGTCCCCGGCCTGCCGGACACTCCCGACTCTCTGACACACACCCCACGAGAGGGCTGGGGACGCTCCTCATCCCCCTTTCGGCCTACCTTGGGGGGATGAGCCCGCCGGGGCTGACCGCTGGGGCCCGGAGCCTGAGGGCTGGACGGAGACGGGGCGGGGCCCGGGGCGCGCACAGGAGCAGGGAGGGCGGGCCCCGGGGCGCGCTCACCGCGGTCGTGAGCGCGCCCGCGCCGCTGGTCGCTCCGACCCTGTGTTCCTTTACGGCCGTCGCGAGAGTGTCGTGAATGCGCTGCCGCCCATCCAGAGTCACCCAGGCGGCTGGAGGCGGAGGTCTTAATTCAAGCGCCGTGGTTATCGGGGTGTGCGGGTAAGGCTGCGAGGTTCGGTCTTGGGAAGAGGGTCGGGGTGTGCGTGTGTTGGGGGACACGACTCTCATGGGGGTGTGCAGAGAGCGCTGCGTGCTGCGGGGTGGGGCGTCGGCATATAGCTGTGTATGGACTCGCGCGAGGCGGACGCCGTCCTTCCTCCCGCTGGGTGGCCTCGCGCGCGGCGTTGTGGGGAGCGCGAGGGGCGAGCGCCCCTCCAGTACGGGAGGAGACTTTGGGGTGGCCAGGTGCCAGCGCGGGAGCCCGGAGATTGCTGCGGGAGTCGGAGCGGGCAGAGCCTGGGCGGGCCAGGCTTGGGCGGACCGAGGGCCAGGGGCGCTGCCCGCGCGGAACCGACCTTGCCTGGCAGGTCCACACCGTCCTGTGCCGGGGTGGCCTTCCCTTTGGAATGCGGTGCTGGTGTTTCGTGGTTGGGCCACGCGTCTCGGTCAGCAACTTCTCTCGAAATGTCAGTGTGTATTGACAAGCTCTGAGCTCGCCAGCTAGAGTTTATTTGAGCACTGTTCTTGGAAGGCGAGGGGGCTGGAGGTGGCAGGCGTTTGCCGGTGTTCCGGGAGCGCTGGATGAATGGGATCTGTACATTTAGCCACGTTTGACTTGTTTTCTCCGATTCGGTGCTTGCCGTTTTTGTGTCATTTTTGCTTTTTCGTGTCATTGAAACCTCTTAGTTCATTAGTGAATCCATATTAAGATAGGAAGCAGATTTAGAGTTATATCAAATATTAGTGTCTTGTCTTGTGTGTGGACAAAGATATTCAGCTCCTACTTTAGAACTAGGAGGGATGTGTCCCGTGTGTGTGTTGGATTGGCTAACCACACGAGTCAGACCGTGGTGAGGGCTTTTCGAGCATTACTACTGGAGAACCGTTGACGTTCGCGTAAAATTCCAGAGAGTGAGACTCTAAAGGCATTTTGCTGCATATTTGTTCTGTGCTAAGAAAAATTAGTCAAAGCCCCTTAATGCAACTTGTGTTTACACTCCTTCCACTTAAGAGATAAGTTAGATAAATCTGCCTCTTGTGTTAACTTGTTCCGACAGAGGAGTCTTTATTTGTTGTCCAGTTAATAAATTATTGAGTATTTACAACCATGGTTTTACACATTTATGCTCCTTTCCCACCCCAGTCTCTCAAAGTTTACATTAAAAGCACTAGGAAGTTTTTGATATAGAACTCTGAACCTTTTTTTATAACTCCAATTACATTTTATTGCATTGTCGATTTCTTTTCTAAGCAACGGTAGTTCTTGAAGCTGGTTCAAAGTGCCAGCAATGTTCCTTTCACGGGTCACGCTGGGCTACCTTTTTTTTTTTTTAAGGGAGTAGGAAAATAATCTACAAAATGCTAGGCTGTTTGCTTTTGTTTTTTTTGTTTTTTTTTTACTGGAGGAAGTTGTTTTCCTATTTCTAAGGAACGCGAGATTTCACTTTGGCAAAACAGTAGATCTAAATTGTTTTACACAGTACTGTTTTTGCTTCCAAGCCTCCTGAAAAGGCTTTTGTTTCTGCTGGCTTGTTTGTGTATCACTTGTTAAATAATGCTGAATGTAATCCTGTGATCCTACTGGTTTTCTTTCTTTTTGTTTTACTTTGCTTTCTGTAATGCGCTGGGCCCAGCAAATAGTGTAGGGCATTAGTGTTTTCCTTTCGCAGTGCCGGGAAGGTTGCGGAGAGCTGTGTGGTCACCAGTGTCTTTTTTTGGAGGGATTGCAAACATACTGCTGAATCAGTGCAGCTCAAAACTTGGCACACCCAGGCACGGGGAGCTGGGGATTCTGGAATCTCCCACTACAGGTTGGAGATTGTGTAAGCTCACTGGGGTTTTGCTGAGTGGTGGAGATTCCTTTTCCAGTGTGATACCTGTCAGACGCTCCCCAGTTCTGAGCACAGGAGGGATGTAGGCTGTGTGCCATTAGCCTCAGCCGCTGTAAGGACAGATGTTTTGCATCACTGACTTAAGGTCCACAAATTGTGTGTAACTTCAGTGAAGGTATTCATGAAATAGCTCTGATTATATTATTGTGCCTTTTGTTGGACTTGTCACATAAGAGTCTTCATGCCTGCATGAAGAAATATTTTCATCCGGCCCCATGGGCCCCCCTCGTCTGGATCCCACAGCAGTGTGTTATAACTTAGGTGTTTACAAGACGCCCCCCCCCCCAACCCCCTTGGAGCTTCTTGTGGGCATGGATGGCATAGTTCAGTCTTTCTGTTTCCTCAGGGTCTGGAACAACTAAGTGATCGTTAAATACTAGATGAATCATGTTGTTCATTGTCTCCACAAATAAGAACTAATTACCTACTTAGTGTTAGGTGTGCTGTGAGATTCTGGGTAAAGAATGTGAAGACAGGCATGGCCCCTGCACTCACGTCCCTTCCAGAACAGGGGGGGAAAGACCAAAAGACCACTGCCGCCGCCGCCGCCAGTAGGAAACAGCAACCAGAACAAGTTTAAAGCGTGTTTAGTGCCGTGAAAGGAGAGTGGAACTATGGCCAGGTTATAACAGGAGGGGCATTTGCTGATAACAAGTGGAAAGGTTATAATAGCTGTAGGACTGTGATCTGTAATAATTGGAAATGAAATCCCAGGTGATGGGAGTTTTTTACTTTAATGCATTTGCTTTTACTGTTGACGATTTGTGAAAACATACCCTCAGTTAACAAATAGGCAGTACTACAAAACTGTAGATTTGTTTATCAGCTCGTTGACGGCTTCCCATACATCAGAATAGAAACGCCTTGCCGTGGTCCGTCCACCGCTGCATTGGCCTGCTTCCAGCCTCAGTTTATTCCGCTCTCCCACCTTGCTGACCGCACTCAGCCCTACTGGTCTCTGCGGCCCCTGGACGAGATAAGCGTTTTCTTGCCTCAGGGCCTGTTCCCTTTTCAGGGATGGTTTCTCCCACCCTTGGAATGGCTAGCTCCTTTTCTCCCTCAGAATTTGGTGTTAGTGCTGCCTCTTCCCGCACTTCAGCCACCTTTGACTGTTTTCTGCCTCCACACTTTGTTTTCCTCGCAGCACCCCTCACAGTATGTAGTGCTGTTTGCTGGTTTACCTTGAGTTATTTTCCCGCTGGTCGTAGGAGCTGGGACTGTGTCTCTCTAGTTTACTGCACTCACATACTGGCTGAGTGCGTGTGGAACTCGGAATCCATTTTCTCTTGCAAACATGACTGGTGGCGAGGTTTCTAGGCTTGCCATTACTTTAAAGCAATAGTTTTACTTTATTTTTTTTTAAGTTCCTTATCGTGTGACAAGAAAATGACATTTTGCTCCTCATCCTCTTGGGCATAGGCCTGGCTTAGATAAAAATCCTAAATGGCTAATTTTTTTGTAATAGTTGTACCTCTTTTCCGTATTTCCAGGCCACATCCTTGTGTGCTTTCTTTCCAGGTAGTCCGATCTTCTTGTCACCTGCCCTGTGCCCTGCTCTCTTGAAATATGCGTGCTTTTTTCCTGTGCTAAAATCCGGGAGCTCCTGTTTTTTCCTGAGATGATTTTCATGTCAGTAGCCTGTGGATTTCGGGTGTAATGGGAGGAAGGAAGAGTGGAGATGCACTGTGCCTCTCCCGCTCTCCATCTGTGTTGAGAGCAAAGTGTATCAGGGGCTACATGTATCTGAACGTACATTTGCAATCTTGTTGCTAATAGCTTCACAGAGACAATCTTGCCAGATTGAAATGTTCAAACACTTACTGGCTTTTTTTCCCATGTGTGAATTATACAGTGGCTAGATCTAGAAAGTTTTGTCAAAATGTAGATTTTTTCCAAAAGAGAAATAGAAGGTTAAAAAAAAAATCTAGGTCAGCGGGGAGAACACTCAGAAGGAAAGTATCAGTTTATCGTACAGTCTTGCCAAATGCTCAAACTTAAAACCATTAGGATCAGTTGCTGGTAGCGGTTAGTGCCAAAAGCAAGCTAGCACCATCAATATGTCACCTTAAAAACAGAAAATAAGGGAACGGAGTACTATTATAGTCATAACATATTAATTAGGTTGGCTCAACTTTTTATTCCTTCTTTAAGTGGAATTCTATAAGAGCTGATTGATTATAGTTTATCAAATATGAAAACGCATTATTCAGTTTGAATAGAAAATCTGGCTTACCACAAAGCTGCGCATTGTGTTGGTTATCAGCCTGTCCTTTGATCTAAAATGATCTGGGTTTGTAACCGGTTGTTTGACATTACGTAAACATTGCTCCACGACAGTGTTAATCAATTGGTTTGTGACGCATGTTGACTTAAATGTCCAAACTTATAGAGGATTTTGATGAATTTATTTGAGCCAAACTGATGACAGTTGCAGGAAGCAAAATCTCAGTGGCTTTGAGACAATGTTCCAGAGAATGGCAGTCTTGCAGCTTCTTTTATCATCAGAATCAAAGGAGGAGAAGTCAGGGGGTTGTGCATGAAATTCATTGGTGGTAGATTTGGGAGGCGGGAGAAAGCAAAGCTGGGAAACCGCTGAGATTGGATGAAGAGTGAAACACAGAGACGCATACTTCTTCTGCATTGGTGGGTGCAGGATGGTTAGCAATGAACATTCACAGCACGTGGAGATGGTGTTGGGGGGACAAGGAAACGAGGGGTTCTCTGGTCTGTGTTCTGGTGTGATGGTGTGCCCTGAAGGGTCTGGGAAAGGAGACATTCCAAGACTTTGTTATCTCAGATGCAGAAAGACAGCGACTTAAAGATCGACTGTACCGAGGAAACACCAGGCCCTCCATTCCTTGGGATTTTTGTGTTCAGACTGTCCTGTGTGGTTGGTTACCTTTGGTCTCCAGGTCTGTCGGGAACCGGTCGGGTTCAGTGTGCAGCCGCTTTCTCACGCACACAGTTATTGAGTGACATGATTGCTGGCGATTTGGGGTGCCACTTTAGATCTTCTGTGACATTGAAATTTTGGAATTTGTTGACTTACGGCGACAGAGGCAAGAAGTCCTGGGCACGTTTTGATACTAGGCCCACTGTGGAGACACCCTAGGCCCTGTGTGCCCCTCAGGACTCCCGTAGTGCGGTCTCTCGAGGGCTCTGCAGCAGCCAGGGTGGCTCCGTGTCCAATGCCAGAAGGTCGCAGTGCACTGCTCTTGGTTTGACGCCACCTCCCTTTTAGTTCTATTAAGATTCTTCCTCTTTTAAGGAAAATCCTCGTATGGCTTCTCAGCCCCCTGCTCACTCACCGTGAGTTTCCCAGAAGGTTCTTCGTTTCCTTTTCTCTTCATACTTAATCCCTTCAAGAACTTCTCTGTTTCATTGCCTTTAACTAGACTTTAGCTTCTAAGGTGATAGCTTGAAATTTTCATTTCAGGCCCGAATGTCGGTGCTTTGATTTTGTCTGAAACATCTGTATACTTAAAAGTTGCGTGTATATTTTTCCTGCCCTTTTCCCCAGATCCTCCCTCCTCACCACTCTGCCACCAAAAGCCAAAATAAACAACTGGTGGTTCTCTCCACCCCCTCCTTTTTACAGCAGGACCAGCAGTCTCTGTTGGTTACTTTTCTCCTCTACGCCTTCACCCTTCTATCTTTCTCTTAGAAAAAGGTTACTTAAAGATTTTTAAAAATTTTTATTTATTTATTTTTAGAGAGAGGAGAAGGGAGGGAGAGGGGGGAGAGAAACAACAATGTGTGGTCGCCTCTCACGCGCCCCCTACTGGGGACCTGGCCTACAACCCAGGCATGTGCCCCAGACTGGGAATGGAACTGGTGACCCTTTGATTTGAGTGGTTGATTCACTCAACCACTGAGCCACACCAGCCAGGGCAAAGTTACTTAAAGATTTGATTCTCATATTTCCATTTTCACCACCCTACCCTAGGCCCTCACCACTTCAAAACTGTAAGGTCCCCATACTCATTTTTAAATGTTCTCACCACTTTCTCTAGTCTGATGACTATATATCTACCCTGTTGATCTTGAAAATAGACTTGTCATTATTTTCTTACATTGCTTAATAACGTAACTGTGTCATCTCTAATCTCGCCTGAGTCACGTGCGTGCCCTTCAGGGGCTAAACTCGAAGTCCTCCGTGAACAGCCAGCACTTCTGCACTCAGACTTTTATCTCGTTTCTCCGGTTCCTCGGGCCGCTCTGCTGACACCCGTCCGGCCCTCCGAAAGCGCGTTGTGTTCCTTGCTGTTCACCCCCACCTGGAGTGCCGTATGCAGAATATTCCTTTCCACTTGCAAGAAGTTTTATCTTTTCATCTGGCTTAAAGAGAAAGCCCGTGTTTGTCTGAACCTCACTTACTACCTGTACGAGCTTCTACAAGTTCATTAGACTGTCTGGGCCTTAGGTTCATTTTCTGTAAAATTAGGGATCTTTAATAGTCCTTACTTTCTAGGGCTGTTGTGAGGATTAAATGAATTAGCATAGAAAACA
Organism: Phyllostomus discolor; assembly: GCF_004126475.2. Lineage (NCBI taxonomy): Eukaryota > Metazoa > Chordata > Mammalia > Chiroptera > Phyllostomidae > Phyllostomus > Phyllostomus discolor. The sequence goes on from NC_040916.2 coordinate 37,032,759, forward strand.
TGCTTAAAGTTTTTAGTAGACAGTAAGTGCTCAATAAATGTTAACTATCAGCATTAAATTAACATCTAGTGTAAAATCCATGGTATTCAAGTCGTCCCTCCGATGCTAATACTAATTTGCCAGCTTTGCATGCATGTGAAGCGATTAAATCTTTTCTGAGACTTCCTCCAGTGTACTGCTGACAGCAGTGAGGGGGAAAAGGAGCATGCGCTTTGAAGTCAGGCAAACCATAAGGGAACAGGAAGCACATTGCTATTAAAAAGCCTTGGTATCTTCCACCTAAAGGTGAGGTCACACGACTTCACTGGGCTCCCACCATCAGGAAGAACTAGAACTGAAAACACACCCCTGGTGTTCTGATTCCGGTTTGATATGCCTGACTCTATTACCAGTTTAACTTTTTAAAGAAATTTACTGGCCTTGTTGTAACTGATGGCTGACCGACTTTTTTCCCCCTCAGGTAAATAGCCACGAAAAGCTGTAAAACCGGATAAAGTCCCCTCTCCAAATAAAAGAAAGCCGAAGTCCATGAGTGGGCATCGGTCAGCGAGGAAACGATGCGGAGACTCGCACCTCGAGTCCCCCGGGGGCTTCGGGCACATGAGTACTCCCGGGTGTATTCTGAGCAAATTGTTCCAGTTAACGACACCACCGTTGTCGAGACACCAGCTAAAGCGGCTGGAAGAGCACAGATACCAGAGCGCTGGACGGTCCCTGCTTGAGCCCTTAATGCAGCGGTACTGGGAGTGGCTCGTGGGCAGGGTTCCCTCCTGGATCGCCCCAAACCTCATCACCATCGTCGGCCTGTCGGTGAACATCTGCACGACTGTTCTCTTAGTCTTCTACTGCCCCACGGCCACAGAGCAGGTAAGAGGGCCTCCTGCCCGACGAGAGCGGTTGCTACGCACCAGACACGCTGTCACTGGGGTTTCTAGGTCATGGCGGCGAAAGCGAAGATGATCTGACAGCTGTCTGTCGACTGTTTGGAAATGTCCTATCTCACATACTGGTGGTAAAGCTCGCCACTACCACCTACCTCCGTACACCATGCTTAAGTAAAGGGTGGACCCTGATTCTGGTAAGTATATTACTGTGAGCAGGGATTAACGTATAAAGTGTTCCTTTTAAAATTAGTAAATCTCAGTTCTTTACAAAAGAGTTTTATTTCATTTTTCTTTCAATGGCTGACTCAAGTTTTTGCAAAGGTTAAAATAATCAGAGAATAAAGTCAGGTAGTGAGGTGGCTGGCTGTAGATTAGTCTTATCAAAAGTGCTGTCCTGGCCCTGGCTGGTGTAGCTCAGTGGATTGAGCGTGCTACCAAAGTGTCACAGGTTCGATTCCCAGTCGGGGCTCATGCCTGGGTTGCAGGCCATGGCCCCCAGCAACCGCACATTGATGTTTCTCTCTCTCTCTCTTTCTCCCTCCCTTCCCTCTCTAAAAATAAATAAATAAAATTTTTTTAAAAAGTGCTGTCCTCTCTGTTCGGAAACCGGAAAGGTCAGCATTCATGCTCCCTGTCACTACCAGAACCAAGAAGTAGAGACAAGGATCGAATCTTTATGGGCGCTTTACTCGGATGCCAGCGATCTGAGAAGACAGTGTGTTATGTATTCTCAAAAACCATCTTAACATCTCACCTCAAGCCAGCTTTTTTATGGGGAGAAGAAAAGGGGATTGGCCGGGGGGGGGAGGTTAATCCGATAAGAGTAGCAGTCCACTGATTTTCCTAGTATTTCTCTACCTGCTGATCAACAGTTTCCATCTGCATCACTGACAGCATTCCCTCCCTGGAACACAGTGGCTCGGACACCAGCCCAGCCCGTGGCTTGCAGGCCCCTGGGGCACGGAGGTTGGGTTGCTTGTCGGCCTCCCGGACTCACGCAGGGCGCACATTCTAATTCTCGGAATGACGGCTTTCTGCGCGCACTGACCGCTGAAGCCTGTCAACTATGACTACAGCCCAGACGTCTGACTCTTGAGTTCCCCTACCTCTTGAGGCTCAACAGCCCCCTGAGGAGGGCTGAATATCCCTTTTCTCTTCCTGTAAACATGTGGCCGATAGACCCCAGGTATATCTCTGTTACTGTAACGAGGCAAAGGGGACCAGAAAAAGTCACTGCAGCATATTTCCTGCCGTGGCCACCATTAAAGAAGGGAAGCGAGGAGTCGAACTGCTCGCAGAGACCCTCCCTGTGCCTCTCAGATGCAACTCTCTGCCGCCGTTTGCTCTTTTACCCTCTGAACTCCTCGCTGGAAACGGAAACTGAGACCAGAACCCGTTGTCACAATGGGTGAGTCGATGTGTTTTCTCTGGTTTGAAAATCACCTCGTCCAAAAGTGAACTGAAGGAGATGAAACAATCAAACATTTGTTGTTCCCATAACTAACCAGAATGACCCATCACGGGGAATCCACAAAGGTAGACGGTCACCCTCAGCTAAAGGTGTCAGAAGTGACTCTGAGCCGTGTGTCGTGACGGCCACTCCATTCCTTGTCTTGTTTGAAGCTCGAAGTGACAGTTTCTTTGAGGAGTCTTTTCGTGCAATTTGCCCTTTGAGATACAATTGTTGTCATCCATCCCTTTCTGTTTTCATCATCCGTAGCTGATTTTTTTATTCCTAACGGTCACTCCCCCTCGTCCTTGAATAACTTCTTTTTCATTCCTCCTTCCCTACAGACTCAGTCCATACAGATTGTGCGAACGTGTTTCTGGTTCTTCCTCATTTTCTGAACTGTCTTATGTCACATCAATCAGGACACTTTAAAAACAAAAACCAGTATGACTGTTTACATGTGGTTGGGAAGGTTTCCCGGGACGGGATGGGTAGGGGGCCTGGGTGTGGCGGGCTCGGTGGGGACAGGGCAGCGGCCTGTTCCGAGAACCAGCGTGCCTGGGGCACAGGGCAGCTTCCGTGAGGCCGTCGGGGGATTCTCCGGGAGCTGTCTCTGCTCTGGCCCAGACCTTTCTGGTTAGCTGGCAGGTCCTGCAGCAGCCAGGCTGTGGTCATGTCATGGGCTAGTCTCCTTCACACACGTGTCCTTGGATTCTTTATCATCTGTCCTTTGAGCTGTTTTTACAAGCCGCTTGCTTGAGAACCTAACAGCTACTTCCAGAGCAATTTGGACTGGATTTCCCACGTCCTTAGAGGTACAGAAGAGCAACAGGGGAGCTGGCTGATTCCAGTAAGCACCTCCCAATAGTCCTGAGCGAGTTGCGGGACGGCGATCAGGGAGCGAGAGCGGGTTAAGGGGTAGCTCAGCCCCTAACTGAACGCCCAGGTGTGCCAGGTGCCATGCTCCCGAAAATACTTTTCCTCAGCCTCTGTTCTTAAGTGCCTTGGAACTATTGGAGTAACCCTAGAATTAGTCAGATCTTTGGGGACATTTCCAGAATAGGAACTGCTCTAATCACAGAAAGCTTTTCAGAGTTGCTGCTGGGAGAAATCAGGGTAGACTGTGACTGAGCCCCTGTCCTGTGCTCTGCAGGGAAGGTCACGTCCCACAGAGCCCGCGCCTGGGTGCCTTGGGGCTGCGGGGCAGCACTCCCGTTCGGCTCCGATCGGAACGCGCTAAACCAGGTCATGGCTGTTCTCCACGATAGGCTCTTGTTATCTCTGCAGTGTTCCTTGAGTCACAGCTTATTTATCCTTTTGAATCTTATTTTGGAGTACTATGAGGATTCAATGGGAGCGTGCATTCAGAGTGCCTAGCACCTAATGCCCAGTAAATGGTAGGTAGTTATTCATTGGTCAAAAATATTGAGTGTATAACCTATTCTTCCACAACCCCTCCCGTTCCTGATTTTTTTCTAATGATACATTGCATACGGACCCACAAGTTCACCTAAGTCCTCGCTGAATCTCTTATTTGTTTTCTTTTTCAGTGTTATTGTAGTCAAGCATTCCAGGGAAATTCTCATTCATTTTAGCTCTAATTTTTTTCAGCCTCTCGGTGGGCGAGCATCAAGTTTAACGTCTGCAATATTATGAACTTTCCACGTATTTTTTAAGTTACTGGTGTTTTAAACTCCATCAGAATCTCAGATACCAGTCTTTCTAGTAGAAAAGGCTGTCACAACCAACTGCCCGCCGCCAGGCACATGCTGCAGCAGTGCTCCGGCAGAGCCGCAGTCAGGCCCAGCAGCATCCGAGCTCAACTCCCTCTTCGTATTCATGGGAGCCGGGGCACCGGGCCGTGCCGTGTGCCCCGCACCTGGCATTGTTCAGCCCGGATGTCCGTTGGGACAGAAAGCGTGACCCGGACCCTGGCACACACTGGGGCCCAGTGGGCGGTGCAAGTCCGCTCGTGAATGCAGGTCACAGCGAAGTAGGGACCGAAGGTCTTCCGGGGCCGTCCACGCAGTTTCTCGCTTAACCGGGAAGTGTTTCCCCTCCGAAGCCACGAAATCGTGCTGGTGCAGTGTGTTGGGGTTTACAGTGATTAGTAAATGTCTGAAACTGGGAAAAGAAAGAAAGAAAAGAATGTCACTATTAAAATGGGTTCAGCTGAGTTTGTTTTTTATTAGGGGGAAAAAAACCAAACTTTCCCATAGATAAGAAAAAAAAATAAGTCCTCGTTTTTCAAACTCCTAAAGCAGAAATGTAGATTTCTCCCTCTTTGTATGGAATACCAAAATATTCTCATGATCTGTTTCTGTTACTAAACATTTAAACCTCATCAGCTAGTAGCTTTGGTTTTAGTATCCTTCAGTTAGAATTTATCTAGCAGCTTGATTTATGTTACATATACTTGAGTTATCCTTGCCACATAAGAGAGAGAAAGGAAATTGATATTATCTAGTTTATATACAGGAAAGCCTGTACTGAGTCATGCAGTTACCAATAAGAGCTCTTTCAGGCTTAAATGTAACTTTCAGAATGTGATAATAGTGTTTTCTGTTAATACTCATTTGTTTTTGTTTGCTTTTATGTTTCTACATTTAATGCTTTTCATTTAACTCACTAAAAAAATGGTTAAAGTATTTAAAAATGTAGAAAAATGGAAGAATAATGAAAATGGCACATTGCCCAGTTGACTCGTACGGACGTTAAAAAGAAAAGGGGGAAATTACAGAGTTAGAGAAATTCAAACAGAAAGGTATAAAACAAAAGTAAAACATTCCCTTTGTCACCTGACTTGCCTCCCCACCCCTACCTCCAGTTCCTCCTCGTGTGTGCGTGTAACAGTCTGTTGTTGTATTCGCCCAGGAAAAAAAAATCACTCTCATTCCAGCGTAGGTGTGTATATGAGTGTAGGTAATGTGCACTACAGTTCTGTTTCAAAATCTTAGTTAAACCTTAAGTTTCTTTAAATTTTTCACTGGAATTGACTCACTTAAAACCATCTCTGAAGATTGTGCAAGTTAATGGATGAGATGATTTGCTCCTGCCGGCCCTTCCCCACCCGCCTCTCTCTCCGTGTGAGAACGGTTTCCTGGTTGCTCCCCAGTCCCCTCACTCCTCTGCTGTCCCTCCAGGCTGCTAGCCCAGCGGGGGCCACACCGATTCCCACATGAGAAGGCCGCGGTCTTACAATGCCTCTGAGAGCTGTTAATGGCAACAAGGAAGAAGCAGATAAATATTAGTTGAGTGTTCCACTGATTCACAGGAAGAGATACTCAAAGACAAGACAGGAAGGCTTTGTTCTCTCTCTCGTGTAGGTGATGACTGTCTTGCTGCTTCTTAGGGTGATGTGTGTGGATAGTTAAAGTCGCCTCTGCTCCAGAGTAACTCTTCTCCACATTAGAGTCCTAAGTTCAGACCCCAGGACTCCCGAGCTCTGCAGACCCCTAGAGCAGGCCTGGTCAGTAGGCATGCCTGTGACGATGGGGGTGTCCTGTGTCCGTGCACTCCCACACGGTAGCCACAGCCACGGCTTGCTCTTGAGTACTTAAAGTGAGTGTTTGCTGCAACTGAGGAATTGAATTTTTAGTTTTAATTGAATTTTAATGAACCTAAACTAAAATAGCCACACAGCGCTGCTGTAGAGGGACTGGATTCCTCTAGGAACAAGAGCAGGAGCCCCAAGCCGGGAGATCGGGGATCTCAGTCGCACGGGAGTGGTCCCTCCGTCCAGTGCACTTACGGGCCTGCAGTCCCAGCTTTCCGGTTGGCGCTCGTCCTGGGGAAGGCGTGTGCCTCAGTCCATTCAGCAGCCCCAGGGCCGGGAAGTTTGAGGCCCCAAGAACATGTTAAAGGAGAAGACCTTCCTGACCTTTAATAACTGAGAACTAAATGGATCTCTGTCAGAGGAAAACAAGCCTTTGCCGTGCAGAATATACTGAAGATTATTTGCAGCTCTGGGCATCTAATGCCCACAGTTTAACTTGATAACCAATACCTGAGAGAATATGCTGTGTTTATTAAAAAATGTCTGTGGCCTGGGTGTAGGAAATAGTGAAAAGTGATACAAAACATTCTGTATTTTTAAAGAGGACAATCTAAATAGAAGCTCTCCTTTTTTAACATACGACATTTAAAATCAATATTGGTGGTTCATGTTCTGTCTGGAAAAAAAAGAATATTTTCAAAAATATGACCGTAGCTATTTGATTACAACATGATTTGGAAAATCATGTTGTAAGCACTCTGTGTACTAGATCGGGATTTCTCCCGAGTCATTCCGTGGAACATTGAAGACGTGTGTTTAAAATCAGTTACGTGCTCAGGTTGGGCAGTGGGAGTGTGTGGAGCCCCCCTTCTGGAGGGTGCACCGCATGCGACAGTCATGTTAGGGGCTGGGAGAAGTCCTGTGGCAGGGAAATCGTGTAACCCTAGTGTTTCCCACACGAGTTTGGTTTAGCATGGAAGTCTTTTTTCACGTAATGCCTGTAAATGTCTTGGAAGACGCACTTTGGGAAAAACAGTGCTAGGTTATTCTTTCATTGACTCTTAGAATCTGAATGTTGAAGGAACCTCGCAGAAATCGCCCAGGCTAATTGGGCATGGGTTTCCGTGATGTGCCTGTGAGGCGGTCCCCCAGCCTCTGCTTCAACAGACCCATGAGCAGGGAGTTTCCTTCTTTTACAACTCGGGTTGTTTCAGAACGTTTTTACTTTACGTTCGGTGGCACTTGGGTCTTCCCTCCCACTGCTTGCAGCCAGCAGCGCGTCTCTGGAGAAGGAAGATGCGGCGTAGCAGGCGTAGCAGCCAGACGTAGCAGCCAGAGGTAGCGGCGAAAGTGTCTCACTGCTCCTGTGCTCTCTTCCTCTCCCGCAGGCCCCTCTGTGGGCGTACGTGGCCTGCGCCTGCGGCCTCTTCATCTACCAGTCTCTGGACGCCATCGACGGGAAGCAGGCGAGAAGGACCAACAGCAGCTCTCCCCTGGGGGAGCTTTTCGACCACGGCTGCGATTCCCTGTCCACAGGTAGTGTCGGTTTGTTTGTGCGTGGTAGTGACTAAAAGTGACAGGAGCAGTGTGGTAAACAAGAGCTCTATGGTGTTGTAGTAGTTACCGGAATGAGTGACTTCGTGCAAGTTTTAGTACTTTCAAAAACTGTAAATCTGGTTAATGTTTGATTATTAGCTGTATTGGGAAATTTTAATTTCTACTTAAAAGTTATTTTTAAACATAAATACTACCATTCCAGCCCCTATTATTTTTAAAAAGCTTAGAGCATAGTTGTCACCATCAAAAACCTCAAATTATAGATGCTGTGGTGGGAGAGTGGGGAAATCCCAGTCTTTGTGTGTAAGTGGATGTTGTGTAGACATTTAAAATTATGTGATCGACTTGGAGTGCAACTGTGTGATAATGGGCTTGGATAAAAAGACTAGAAAAATATACTAGCATGCTCGCAATAGAAGAGTTACCACAGTTAGATTATAGGTAATATGTCTCTATTTGTACTGTTTTTCAAGTAACATTTCAGTGCTTTTTTACAGGGAGGAAAAGAGACTCAGAAATAAAATGACAGTTTCTAAGTAGTCTCGCTGTCAGGACCCCCGACCTCCCCTCCCCTCCACACACACACTTATTTTTATTTAGTTCTTCAGTTGCTTTCTTGTCATTTGGCATAGCAATTAAAATGGAAACAAACACAACCCTGGATGGTTTTGCCTAGTGGACCGGGACCTGCAGGTGCCAGTGTGTGGTGCCGTTTCTGTGTGTCCTGACAGCGGCTTGCTCTGTGGGGGGGAATGGCTAAATGCTCGTGAAAGCTTTTAAGGCTCAGGAAAAACTCATTATTTCCATTGGGCATCGCAAAAGGCTATTTTAATTAGGTGACAGCAGAATGATAGGCATCCTGTTTTTTATTTTAAGTGATAGCCATTTTTGCACTGTAGTCTGAATTCCAAACCTTTATAGGAAGTCCGTAATATCTGCTAAATAAGAAAAGACGGCTGTCACCCCGGTCAGCGTGTCTCAGTTGGGGCGCCGTTTCACAACTGAAAGGTTATGGGTTTGGTTCCCAGTTGGAGCGCGTACCTAGTTTGCAGGTTCAATCCCCGGCCAGGGCACATGTGATCCCCCTTCAAGGTGCACATGATTCCCCAGTCCTCGTGCCTAGGGGAGGCAGCCAAACGACGCTTCTGTCTCATGTCTATGTTTCTCTCCCTTCCTCTCTCCCTAAAAAGCAATGAAGCAAACAAAAACAAAAAAATGTCCTTAGGTGAGGATTTAAAAAAAAAAAAAGGACAGCTATCAATCTGAAGCAAGTAGGTCCCTTTGTGAATTGTCTAGGCCTTTTTTTTCCTTTTGACTCTCTGCCTTGAGTCGTTTCTACTGCTCGTTAATATACTATCCCTAAATGTAACATTACCAAAGTTTTTATATACATACAAAAATACACTAGTACTAGGTTGGGGGCATACTCCAAAAAAATGCTGAAGTATTTTAGTTGTTTTCAGAAATGCAGGTTTCACTAAGTGGTATAGTGAAAGAAGAGATTGAAATTATGGGGTAAAATATAACAGAACAGGTTATATTCTTCTTTCTCGTCGCCCTTGATAACTGAGAGAAGGTGGCACATTTGCGGCACACCTTCTTTCTGCCTCCTGCAGAGTCATTGCAGCCCGGTGTTCGCTACTGAGATTGTTCAGTTTCCGCTGTGGTCTTTCTTCTGCAGTTTTCGTGGTTCTTGGGACTTGCATTGCGGTCCAGCTGGGGACGAACCCGGACTGGATGTTTTTCTGTTGTTTCGCCGGGACCTTCATGTTCTACTGTGCGCACTGGCAAACGTACGTTTCCGGAACCCTGCGATTCGGGATGTAAGTAACGCTTGCTGGGGACTTGGTCTCCTCTTTCAAATGTGGAGGGTGTGCTTGGTAGGTATTTGAGTATTAGGAATTGGTCAAATCACAAAATCAGTAAATGAAAAGTTGAAAACCCTGATTATCATAGCTGTTACCTAATGGTCTCCATTATGTGTCCTTTTGCCACAGTTTTTGAAAGGAAATACTAGAACCTCCCAATCAATATTTTTAAAAAAATTTTTTTTAGATTTTATTTACTTTTAGAGAGAGGGGAAGGAAGAGAAACATCAGTGTGTGGTTGCCTCTCACTGGCTCCCCGCTGGGGACCTGGCGTGCAACCCAGGCATGCGCCCTGGCTGGGAATTGAACCAGCTGCCCTTTGGTTCGCAGGCCGGTGCTCAATCCACTGAGCCACACCAGCCAGGGCCCGATCCGTATTTTTAAAGTAATGAGAAAAGCAGTAGCCCCTCCTCACTCATAATCCACTTGTCTTCCCAGCAGAAAAATCCACTTTTCTTTTTTCTACTGCTACTCACCTTAACCCTGAGTTTTATTTTGACATATGAAAATTCATTTTCAGGAAAGAAAAGGTTGTTTATGAGAGCAAAGAGCAACTCTCGTCTCTAAGTAGCATAGCTTAATTAGGTTTTGCTCTCTTCACATTACTTGTTTTGTGGATCTGTAACAGTCTAAGCTCTTGGCCATCCGGTTGGCATGAGTGTAACCCAGCCTCGGAATGAGCTGAGGAAGGACCTCGCCGGCCAGTCGGTTGGTCGGTCGGTCGGTGTGCCAGCATCACAGGCCCTGCTCATGCGGCTCAAGTTCTGTTTTTCTCGTGGAATAGGATTAAAAGAGAAAACAGTTGGAAAAAAGGCCCAGAATACATCCTGAAATGTCAAAATAAAAATAGGATGACAAACGCTAGAACATCCTAACCTAGTCTCCAATTAAGACAGATCTTTAATGGAGTTTTAAATTTTAGATTTCTAATAAATTTAGTTTTGGGGCTGTGAAAAATCTACAGTACGTAGAAATTCAGGTGTTCCCTCCAGGTGTTGTTGAGATGATTTTTGCTAAACTTATTTAAATATAATTTAAGATGTTCTTAACTTATGACAGCAACTGAATAATTATTAATATTTTGGATGCTGACTAAGAGACATGTCTCGGAGTAATTTCAAAATAAAGGGGTTTAGAGAACATGGTTAAGGCCCCTCTCAGGATGTTTTCCCTGTTTTTGGTGCCTGTGCGTGCGCAGGTGGAAACCACCTGCTCTCATCAGCAGGTTAACAATAGTCAGCGCTCAGAAAATATTTTATTTATTTACTAATTTTAGAGAGGGAAAGGAGGAAGAAAGAGAGGGAGAGAAACATCAATGTGCGGTTGCTGGGGGTTATGGCCTGCAACCCAGGCATGTGCCCTGACTGCGAATCGAACCTGCGATGCTTTGGTTCACAGCCGAGCTCAATCCACTGAGCTACGCCAGCCAGGGGATTTCTGATAATTTTTTAAAAACAGTAACTGTAAAATGTACCAATTTTTTTTCTCAATATTATTTTCATAGTTTTTATTTTACCTTAATGTTTTCATAGTTTTTCTCTGCATTAGGGAAAATTACAAAATTAATAGAGTTCTAAGATCACTCGATTGGCCCGAATTAAATTTTAATTTTTTGTGATGTTATTATTTTCGAAGATAGCAGAAGTTTTGATACCTGGATTTCACGTAGTTTACGTGTCATCGGTATTATTTCCGAGTTAGCTTTCAGGCCCTTATTTTGAAAGCTTATTTATCTAGCCCTAATTTATTCTCTTTCCCTTCCAAGTAAAGCAGCACCAGCCATATGGTGTGGGAGCCGAAGGAAGGAAAGCGAAAACCGTGGAAACAGAGGAGGAGTTAATAGATGGTGTTTGTAGGAGTGCGTTGCTATCACACTTTCTGTGTGCCAGCCTTGCAGTCTCCCTGGTAGTGCGATCCTCGGCGAAGCGTGTGCTCGGAGAACTGCAGGCAGCTCCAGATTGTTCGGGCACCGGGCGCCCATAGCGGGTGGCAGGAGACAGGCTGGAGAAGATCCAGAGAACCGAGGGCCTTGCACGTCCTGCCAGGAGGTGCGGGCTCTGATCCCGAGTCTGTGGGGAGCCTTTGCAGGACCTGACGCAGGACATGACCAAAGCACCTTTGGAAGCTCAGGCTGGCGACAGCTTGGAGAGTGGGTTGGAGGGGGCTGTGACAGAGTGAGGGGACCCCTTAGGAGGCACCCATATAATTGGTGTGAGGAGTGAAGTCTGAGCTGGCACAGTGGCGGAGCTGTTGGGGAGAGCGGGGAGCTGGAGAGCGGTTTGGGAGTTAGGAACTGTAGGGCATGGTCTCTGTTTGGGTGCGGAGAGTGAGCAGGAGAGCAGGGACCAGAATGACTGCCCGTGCCCCCTCAGGTGGTGGCTGCATGGAAGGTGGAGCAAGGCACCGCAGGGAAAGGAGCCAACTTGAAGGGAGAGTTCTGTCTAGAGCTTGTATGCGAGGGGTTTTAGACACCCAGTGAGGATGAGAATGGCAGAAAACAGAGCGAGCCCAGAAAGAAGCCCACGAAATTATTGAACAGCTGGAGTGGGCAGAGACAGAACCTGAAATGAAAGTCCAGGAGAGGGATGGATTTCAAAAGAGAACAATGCTGAATGCTGCCAAGACTCAAAATGAGCCCAGAAAATTGTACATTGAATTTGGCAGTAGAGGCCATCCAGCGTGGTTTCCCTGTAGTGGTGGTGGGTGGAGCCAGGTTGTGGGGACCCAGGAGCACACCGGCAGTGCAGGTCGTTGATGAAATGGGCGGCTGTGAGGGGAGGAGCACGGCACTGGTTAGAGGAGAGGCCCAGGGCTCAGGAAGAAGGTGGTGCTGTCTTTTACTGGGAGGATTCCAGTGCACGCGAGAAGGTTAAAGACGGGGAGGGACTAGGTGGGGGCACCCCCTTCTTCCCAGACCACAGTCCCGCCTTAATGGTGTGAGAAAATGCAGGGGTATTGAGACTAGTTTGAATTTAACATCTCAATTTAAATAATGTTACAGCAGAGTGGTTTTGATTTGAGAAAATTGTATGCAATTTTCTGAATTCCTGCATTTACATGAAAGCAACACTGAATCCACTTTTATTAAAAATAAACTACAACATTCGTAGAAATTTACTGTACATGCTTTATTTTTAAGGAGCTATTTACCCAAATGCCAAAGTAATGGAGGCCTGTGAGATAATACAGAGATTTTTAAAGAAGTCCCAACACTTCCATTTTGGATTTTACATGTTTTTCTGGAGCAGATAGAATAGACACATGTGTGATGAGGTAAAATTGTATGCATGCAGGAGGAAGCCCTGCTTTTATTTTGTTTAATTAGGAAAGAACAAGGTCAACTCGCAAGTGTAATTTGAGTAAAGAAATTTTTAAAACTCACGTCTTAGAGGAAAGTGGAAACAACCTTTGGAATTTTATTTTAAAATATCTTTAATTGTTTTATTTTGATGTTCACACGCACGAGTGAAAAAATCACAAGCATTTCTTTTTCGTATATAATAAATTTGGGCTGCTACACATTTAATAACATTAATAAAATAGTATGTTTGCCAAATAAGAAACTTTTGGTAGTTTTTCTTAGTTTCCTAACGTCAGTATTTTTAGTTCCTATTAAATGTGCTTTTAGTGTCTTGAACAAAAATAGGCACAATAATTTAATTAAGCCACAACTAAATAATTTCCGTTCAGAGTAGGTATGGTGAGAAAGCCAGTGTTATTGGGATACGTCCCCCGTGAAATCCTGAGCCATGTCTTCTAGCACCTTGCCCTGATCACAGGTGAGAGCTGCCGCGTGCAGAGAAGGTAGCATCAGTCACACCCAGGCAGGCCTCTGTCCCGACAGCGCCTCCGGAGCGGCCAAGGAGAGGTCTCATGGAGCTGAGGACTGCTCCTGGGACCCTTCCAGACCAGCTTAGCCCTGTAGGGTATGGAGGCCAGGGGGAGGGGAAAGGGCTTAGAGGCTAGAACTTTGCAGAAGGACTGAGTCAGTGGAAGGAGATAAGCATTAAGACTTGAAGCTCATTTGTAAACACTTATAAAATATTCTTTAGCATGTTTATGGATTATATTAAATGCAGGAGTCCACATTTCCTCTCTTAAGGCCTCAACCCTCCTCCGTACCTAGGTGTTTTCGTACATAGAACTCGTCAGTGTGTAGAACCGTTTTAATAAACACTTAGAAACCCTGAAGTTGAGGGTTGCCAGTCTTCAATAAACTACATTTACGCAAAACATAGGCCTTAAAATATCTTTCATGCTATGAAAGGTGGAATTCGTTCTTATTATCATTCAGTTATCTTTTCAGGAGAGAAGAAAGCAAGAAATTATAGTACGTTGAACTCAGGCCTGTATGTCTTGCCTCAAGGATTGTCTCCAAGTTCCCTCTTTTCTATGTTGGCTTGAGCAAGACCCGTAACGCTCATGGGCCTCATTTTCTAATGTATGAAAAAAGGATGTTGGATACGGTGGTATTGAAGGTTCCTTCTGTGAGCCCATTAAATTTACAGAAGTTACTTCTAGTGTTCTTAGTATTTATCATTGTGACAGGCAGAGTGTTCCCCTTCGCTTCATTACATTTTTCCATTCATGCTTCTGCGGTTTCACGTTTATATTAGTGAAAGAGCCTGCCACCATTTATTTCTATGTAACTAAGTAACTCCTGACTTTTTTTTTCTATAATTAAATGAAAAAAGTTAATAGGCTTTGTATTCTACTGGCAGTGTAACAAATCCAGTTTACCTTCCCTTTTTTTTTTAGATTTTATTTATTTATTTTTAGAGAAAGGGGAAGGGAGGGAGAGAAACATCAGTGTATAGTTGCCTCTCACATGGCCCCTACAGCCCAGATATGTGCCCTGACTAGGGAATCGAACTCGTGACCCTTTGGTTCGCAGCCGGTGCTCAATCCACTGAGCTATACCAGCCAGGGTAGTTTACCCTCTTATCCCAGTAACCTCTAAAGAATAACTGTTCGAAGACCCCCTAGTCAGTAAATCTGTTATCTGTCAATGTATGGTCCATTTCCTGTGGATTAAGAATTAGGAAACTTCCTACTGAATGACTTTCTAGGATCTGCATATCTGTAAATGTTTAATCACATGGATTTACTTATTTATTCTTAGAGAGGCAAGGAGGGAGGGAGGGTTGCCTCCCCAACTTACCCAGTCCAGGGACCAGGCGTGCAACCCAGGCGTGTGCCCCGACCGGACATCCAGCCGGCAGCCTTTTGCTTTGTGGGAAGGACACCCAACCCGCTGAGCTGTACCGGTCAGGGCTGTCACAGGGGCTCTGAAAGACCAGAGATTTTCTTTTGGTTTCTATTTTCCTCCTGTGTATTTCTTCTCAGAAATGATGCATTCATTTGGACTCTGCCTATGTTATCAAAATATTACAGATAACACCCTAAAACCACCGTTTGCATTAATGTAAAACCTAGAGAGTGCCCTTTGGACTCCCATGGCATTGGTGACACTGCGGGCCTCTCGCTGTCTCCTTGGCATTGCTCAGTGCTTCGTTTTGATTATGTCCGTTTTATCTGAAGCCTGTTTGAAACCACAGGTTTCTTTTTCTGTCACTGTCTGTGTCCCAAAACTTTTTCAGTGATTGAGTTGGGCGTTTTACTTACTTTTATCACAGATAAAAGTTTCCAAAGTAATAGAGAGTTATCATGCTGGTGTGGAATTAAGGGAAGAGAAAGAGGAAAAAGGGTAAGATTCCGGACAACAGATTATCAGGAAACGGTACAAGGGAATGGCCACTTTGAATTGTGCTCTAATCGTTTCCCAGAAAGTCCCATTTTCCCGCCTGCCCTTCCGCACACCCCAGCTGCTTTGCTGAGACAGCAGCGGTGTGGGCGAGCTGCCCTGGGGGCGGGAGAGGGGTGTGAGATAGCAGTGGTTTCTCAGTTTTTCTAGTTTTCGCAGCTGCTGATCTACAAGTCGTTTATTCACTGTTAGACGGTTTTAATTTTCAAGCTTTTATACTATTTTGCTTTGGGTAAGAAATATACATGTAAACATAGGATAATGGTAGTATTGTATAAATCGTATCATTGAATCTTTAGATGCCTTCATAAGGAGAATGCAACCTTTTAAATCGATTTTTGTTACCTGTTTTAGTCGGGCTCTTTAGCAAAAGCTCTGAGTAAAGTTATTTTGAAATGTTTGTTTCCTTATGCATAGATTCGATGTTACAGAGTCCCAGATCCTAATTATAATATGCCAGCTTCTCACAGGAACCCTGGGGCCCTGGTTCTGGAACTTCACGGTAACTGCCAGAGTATTCATGATGTCCAATGAACAATGGCGTGAACTCAAGAAAGACAGCACCTTTGTCATGCACAGACCAATGAAACCAAACAAAAAAAAAATCAAAAGTGTTTCTGGTGGCATTTCACAGACAAGCAGGTTATTAGAAAACAAATAATTTTCATGTATAATAGGGCAATAAAAATCCACCCTATTAAACAAAAATTTTTAAAAATATTTTGATGAGTTGATGCTAAAAACAATTCCCATTTACCTACTACACCTAATATCATTTTTGCTAATTGCAATATTTTTAAAACAAATACCTTTCCACCATTAAATATAATGTTTTTGGTATTTATATTTTGAAAACAGAAGAAAGCAGGCAGAGTTTTCCTTAGGTAAGTTGAGGGGATTTTTTTATAGTCATGTAGACAAGATTCTGTTTATTCTCTTAACTTCTTAAAGTAATGTACTAGTTCTTCTGCCTCTGTTTTCAGGTTTTTTAAAAACAATGCTAGAAGCTGTCCTTACTTCTGTTACGGTTTCTGTTTTCCTCTCTTATTTGTGCTTTTAAAACTAAGTATTCTTAACTTTCCTGTTACTATAGTCATCCTTTGACTGCCTTCTTTTTCAGGTTTTTTAAAAATTAAAAACATTTCTGTAATTAATGCTAAGAGTAAGTAATGTACCTTTGTCTTCATATATTAGAAGTGTGATTTTTTACCTTATGACTTTTAAACTTTCAAAATTTATTAGGAAATGGTTTCCCAGTAGACTAGCCCTGAATCCTTCACACTTTAGTATGAAAAAGTTTATTTACAAGAAAAACAGAGCTTAGGAGCCTAGATTCTGTTTATTTTGCAGTTAGGGAGTGTTGGAGAACTGTTCATATGGACACCCAGGAGATGCAGCACAACAAGGCTGCATTCAGTTTCCCAAACTGAGTCCTCGTGCCCCAGAATGCTTCAGTAATCCCATAGCAGTATTGAGTCTCTGGTAGCAGAGCTCTTTCTGAAAGGTGTCTGTTCGAGTTGCAAATCCAGTTATTCAATGGCAGTAACAATGGCTTTGGAGACGAAGTCATAGTGAGGAATATTCTGCAATTTTTCCCCAAAAAATAAATTTGGCAAGTGGAGAGTACTGAGTACTACAGGCATGTTTTAGGAACAAGAGTAAAGCCATTTTCCGTTGCCTTTACCGTGTATTTGCACACTCATTTGTGGAATCCCCGTCTGGAGTGCAGTGATGTGCATAGTTCTGGGTGCGCTGTACGTTAGCGGCCCTTTACTGCGAGCCCGCCTTGGTGCTGTGCCAAAGGCCGGACGCTTCGTGCTCACTGCAGCGGTGTTAGGCCAAAGGTCATTTCCACCAATATTCTTAAGGAAATGAATGGTCACGATATGGACCACATTATTTACTTTCACCTTGCGTCTCTGCAAATAACAAAGCACCCTATGTTTATGGAGCCCTTCCTATTAAAATTCTTGTAGAAACTAATGCATTTGAATTTTAACATCGTGAAAAATGTCTTTTTCTCCAGATATACCTGTCTTCTTCACTTTCACCAGTTGCTGCTAATTTGCAGAGATTTGCTTTTAATATTTGTCACTTGAACGGATTTGGTCATTGCAATGAAATTGTCAGATGTGCCTTTTTAAAAAAAAAAAATTCAGGAGGCAAATAGCCTCACAAAGAGCAATTATTTCTAATTTCTTTCCAAATTAATTTGATTATTAGCATCTAACCCTTCTATGTCAGCTATTACGTATCGACTTCTACCATTTTAGGGAAAATTATGTGAGACTATGAGAAGCATCATCCTGGAACATACAGATATCTTAGTGATAGCAAGTTAGAAACATGTGACCGTGTGTATCTCAGCCGATTAGCAGACAGAGCTTAGAGGAGCTTGGTCGGCACTGTGTGGGAGCAGCACTTACTGCCTCTGCAGCGGGCCCTCAGAACAGCCACGTGGTGTGTCTGACTCAGTTTCTCATCTGTAGGATGGTGGGTGGTAATAGGTCCTTCCTCTCCGGAAGGTTTTGAAGATTGAGTCAAAAGTGTAATATACTCACCACAGTGGCTGGCATATAATATGTGGTCATTATCATTATTATTAATTTTAAGACCTATATTAGTGACTCCCAGTAGTTTCCAGATTTCTCCAGAATTGATTATGCTAGTTTGAGTGGAAGATTATGTCTGGGATCCCTTTATTTAACTCCAAGATTATTGCTAAATGAGGGACTCTTTTTCTAATCTTGTTTCCAGGTGATAAGAATGGGCTGCCTCTTAAATTTGAGGCCTGAACTTCAGTTCCTTTAAGAGGACTTACTCTGTTTTAGCCTTTGGCTGTTTTCCTCTTCTTACTCAAAGTTACCAGATGGGTTGGGGTTTTTTGTGTCTTCAGATATAATCTGAAGATCCATGTAGTCACTCATGTGGTAAATAATACTGTTTTAAATAATTCAGCTGACCTCAAAAATAGATGCTTAGACTGTCCGTATATGGCACTTGAATCTAAAACACTCACAGCTATCACTCAGTTGCACAGGTGTTGTTACTTCACATTAATCAAAGCTTGCCACACCCAGTTTGCCCCTTACCACGGGCAGGAAGTAAAATATTGGAAGGCAGTATATTGAATTTCCAGCTGATCTTTATTCCAGCCTACCAGTCTTCACCCCACCCGTGGTATTTCTGGTGAAGTATGCAATGAATACCACATACTGGTTATACATAAGCTCCCTAGGACTTCAGGTCCATTTATTAATTATTGCAAATCTAGAAATAGCAGTCTAGTCTCTGAATAGGATTCCAGGTGCCTCCCATGACTTTTTAAGCGAAACACTTCTGTTTGAGTAATAGCTCACAAGTCAAACTGAATCCCGGGTTTCTTTGCCATCCTGAGTGTCGCTCCAGTGCATGTTGTGTTAACCAGGCTCTGGCCCCCCAAACACAGCACAGTTGTGTTTACTGTGTATAGTTTAACCGAAGCATTTACGTTTGCAAGTTAACTGCAAGTGTATCTTTGAAATGCATATGACATAAAAAATTTTTGGAAAAAAATGATGAACAGGTTTATCCATTCTCCCAGAATGTCATTTTAATCCCTTCACATCGCTCAGTTAGTACTGAGTCTTGTTGGAATTCAGACCGAATGCACGGGGTAGGTATCCCAGCTTGGGGCTTTGTAAAGGTCTTTCGTGTTTTCTGTTCTCTTTTCCATTTATCCAAGGTACAAATAATTGCATGAGGTTCCCTCCATTTTTATTTTGTAATTCTATACTTCTGGCCCTTCCCCTCCCAAAAGGCTACTTCACATATCCAGCAAAATGTTGTAAGATGTCTGCCCTCCTCCACCCAAGACAGAATCGATCATCTTTGACACCTGCTCAGTGTCCTGAGTCTGCTACTGGGTGTAATTTCCCCTGTTGGCAACACCACTCACCAGGTCAGCACTACAGATTCTTTTTAGCCTAATTCAGTCCATGTGCCCCCCAGAATGTGTATACCACTGTATGTTTGCAGTTGAATACGCTTATTTAAAACCACACTCTTGAGCCAACCAATGCCCAGTTTTTTTTAGTGGCGAGAGACTGGTCTCGGCCTGGTCACTTACGACGGGCGTGCGGGCTTCCGCATCGTGCGGGTCTGTGGACCCGGCTCGCGTTGCAGACCGTCCTTAGTGTTGGTCTCAGAAGCGAGGGCTCTGCTCTGGGGGTCGAACCCCCTTGCTGTTGGTGACACCTGTTTTTCTTAGACTTTTTAAAAATGTACTCTCTTCACAGATAAACGATTCACTTTGTTTAAAAACCGACACTATAAAGCAGGTAATGCACTTAAACAGTCCCCGCCCGTCCTCACCTCGCGGCTGCCCGGTCCCCACACTGGCCTCGCCGCTAGACACCACCGTGCTCGGTGTGCGTGCGTCCTTCCAGAAATTCGTTACGCCGTTAATGGCAGAAATGAAAATGGAGTGTTATTTTTCTTTTTTATACAAAAAGTAACATACACATTCTAGAACACGTTTTTTACCTAAAAGGTCTTTGATGCCTTTCCATGTCACTGTGTAGGGAGCCGCCCCCTCTTTTTTTAAAAGCTTCCAAATATTTCGTTGCATCAGAGTACCATAATGTCTGTAGCCACGCCCTCATTCATAATTTCCGTGTTATAAATGATGCTGTAATGAATAACCTGTGCAGACATTTGGTGCAAGCATATCTGTAGGATACATCCGCGAAAGTAAAAGGCATTTGTATCCAGTGCCCTGAGAACGACCTCTCCAGTTTCTGTGAAGTGCTGGCGGGAAAGAAACACCGCGGGGTGCTTTGCTCCTCAGTCTTATGCCCACACTCCTCTTCCCGACCTCCGACCTCCGATTCCTGCTGCCCTCTTTGCACACCAGCTGTGTGTCCTGTGGACTGTGAGACCATCTCCGGCTGCCTCAAAGCTAATAACTCTTGGCTGCTTTCCTTATCTTCTTTCCAGAAACTTGAGGGTAGTTGAACTGTTAAGTTTAAGAACTCGAGAACTGGGTGAAACTTTTTTCACACCCACAGCACAGAAGGCGTTACATGGATCTGTCTCTGGGGCAGTACGTTTTGCAGGGTCTCAGTGATTTTGTCACTTTAGTGACAGCCCACCGTTTTTCCTCGATACTACAAAGCACTTCTTTCAAGATCGCATACTACCGAGCAGCACAACGCAGTGCAGTCCTCTGCTTGACACTCAGAATTTAAGACGCCTGTGTCGTTTTGGCTTTGGTTTTGTTGTTTTTCGTTTTTTGGTTGGAAAGGTTAAGCTGTAGGTTCAGCCCAAACTTTAGTCAGAAATCTTTTTTTTGAAAGGAGGGGTTTTTATTGCTCTGTGAAATTCCTCAATTTCAATTAAAAGGCTCTGGATTTTATTTGGTTTTGCTCATAACAAATTTTTGACACCCCCTTTTCCCCTTGCCTTGATATTTGAGATTTTTCTATTGTGCATGATAGAGGGATGCTGCTAAGCTTGCGACTAATTAACCTGAAATTGTTTTGAGTAATTCTGCTTTTTTGGCTTTTTGTACCTAATCAGAATTGATGTGACTGAAGTGCAAATCTTCATAATAATCATGCATTTGCTGGCAGTGATTGGAGGACCACCTTTTTGGCAATCGATGGTAATTTTGTTCACATTGTGTACCCCGTAATGCATGTTGTCTTTTGCTTGTGTTTCTAATGTAAGATAATCAGGTTGAAGGGTGGTGTGTAAAATTATTTTATCCTTTCTGAAAACGAAAAGTCTCAGCAAGAGTCGGACACAAACTCCCTTTAGGACCTGGCGAATTTCACTCCTTGAGCTCTGTGGCACATATACTCCGGGGCTGTTACTGAAGGCCATCTGAATGATGGTTATCTGTCATTCCGTTTTACAGCTGAGGAAACAGCAAGCAGTGTGTGTTGATTTAGCGACTAGATTAAACCAGACCTTTTTTTTTTTTTTTTAATTCTCTTTTTCTGGTCGTATGCTTAAAGCTAAGTCACAGATTCGGGGTAGTAAATTACCTCTGGCCCCCAAAACAGAACGAATGCTTATTGAAGTCAGTGCTGTAGGGGTTTTTTCAACAAGCCAGGACCTTGGTTTTCAACCGGACCTGAAGTGCAGTCACCCCCACAACCACAGACCCTTTTCCAGAGACCCCTGAAGGAGGCTGGAACAGGTGACGTGGAGGCCGAGGGCCCAGGCTCAGGAGCCGGCCCGCCTGAGTCTGCTCCAGGCCATCCCGTCTGCCGGGAACAGTTCCGCACTGTCTGCCGCGCAGTTTCCTCCTCTGTAAAATGAGGCCGACAGGAGTACCTGTCTCACCAGGTTATTTTGAGGATGGAATGAGGGAGTATGTGTACGGCGCTCAGAACAGTGCCTGTCCCATAGGAAGCCCTCCCACGCCCCTGTCCTCACAGTCGGACACGTCCTTCCAGACTTGAGCTGACGCAGTGTGCACCCCCGGTCCCCTTCCTGCTGAAAACTCCCACCACCCATGCGGAACACAGTTATCTGTGATTCACCGGGTGGCGTCTTACCGGAAAGATAGATGCTACTCCTGAGTGAACGGAATTCTTAAAAGTCAGGTTAATTTCAGGTACAAGGGAAGTTTGCCGAGCGGGAGCTTCCCCTTACCTAAGTCACTCCAGGGTGGTAAATCAGATGCTGGAGGAATCCTCAGTATTCATTACCAGAACTTCTTTAATGCCCTTTACATTTAGAGGGGTGCGGGTATTATTGTGAGCAGGGGGGTACAGGAATAAAAATAATCCATTGTCAACCAGGAAAATTTTGAAACTACTCAGTCATGTACATAATATTGTTTAGATTCACATCAGTCTAAAAAGCCAGTAGGTCTCCAGTGCTGGCGAAATCTCAGATCTGTGTGTGTGTATGTAATTTATATAACTGCATTTTTAAAACAATTTAGCCATAGAGGAAGGAGAGACTTTTCCCAAAACCAGGTCATAAAGCCTACTTCCACTTAAATTTGTTATGTCGCCCGACTATACTATTTTCGTAGGCTTTGTGTTTTCTGCCAAAAATCTACCCCCCTCCAAAACTATTCTGAATATCTTACACAGATATAAATTATGATAGTTTCAGCATAGTGATAGCAAGAAGAAAACGGGATTCTGGCTTGACCGTCCAGAAATAAGTCAGCAGCCGGCGTGCACACCTAACTGTCCGTATCAGATGTCCACGTTGCATTTTTACAGTTAGAATCTATACACACAACCCGTAGCTGCTGACAGTCAGAAGGGAGGCGCTCGACATCACTGGGGATACTTGGAGGCTGAGGGAGCCGCTCTGTGTCCTTTGAGCGGCTCCCAGTCCAGGTCCCCATGCCCGACCCGAGACCCCTGCACTTCACTTTCCCTTTGACTTGGCCCTGCTCACGCACGCACGCACTGCTGCGTGTGTCCGCACAGGGAGGATCCAGCGCACGGCGTGTCCCGGCCTGCGTGCGCGCCCAGCGGAGAGGAGGTTTGTTCAGGGCCTAGAAGTGAAATGTCCATCTCTTTTGCGGTTGATGTCATAAGGTGGAAATTGCTTTTCAAATCCTGATTAAAAAGCTTTTACTGACATTTAGAAGGCAAATTTATGGTAAAAACAAATAAAAATGGTGCAGAAGTCTTCATAAAGCTGATTCCAGAAGATCAGCTGCTTGCGCAGGTAAGTGACTTCTGTCCGCTGGGTGTGGATCGCCCATTTCTTGCTGTTCTTTTTTTCTTTTTTTTTTTTTCTTAAAAGGGATCAGTTTTTACCAAGGTTGTAGTTCATATTTGTTGATTTGGGTGGGTGCTTTCTGTCTTGTTTTTTATTTCTTTCCTTTTTTTTTTAAGGAAGATAATATTCTCATGCATAAAAGTCAGTGCACAGTTCACACGTTGAACCGTGCACAAAGAAGCACATTGTGTGCGTGTGTGTGTGTGTGTGTGTGTTCCTGGAAGGTGTGTATCCCTTTAGAGTGTCTTGGAATTACCTTTCGCCATAATCACTCTCTAAAAAGGGGGTGGAGAAGAATATTGTTACTTGGAAGGGGACCCATAAACCATCCCCTCATAGTTGCTTTCACTGCCATTTCATTCTTCTGAACCTGGTAGTGGGTTAAATGTATATTGAACTATGAGACACCGTGTTCATAGGGAGAACTGAAGACTTACTCAGTAGTGTAACTTATATCTGTTCCTAAACTGAAGGACCTAAATGGGATTTTTCTTAAATACTTAGTGGGCACCAACTATTGTTATGTTGTAGCTTTGTGGAATTCGCTTATATTAAAAGGATTTACGAATAGTCCTATCCACATTCTTTGGAAGAAAGTATCGACTCTCAAAACGATACTTTCTATTTTTGCTGAAATTTACAAAGCCTATAAAAACTCCTTACTATGCTCATAAGGCAACTAGTCTGTCAGTTAGTAACTGATACTCCACATTAACCCAAACTGTTGCCAAAGCAAAGGTCCTTTGAAATCTGGTAAATTGGAGGGTTTAAGATCTTTTTCCCCCCATTTCTAACCCTTCAAAACATGGATCACAATAGTTTGGCATCATTTTGGATACATGACTTCATAGCAAAAGTCCAGAGGGTTTTCCCCTGGCTGCAGGCAGACGCCATGACCCGCGGGAGTTCCTGCCCTCCCCAGGCCTCTGGGCAGGCGGGGGGTAGAGGTTTCCATGAGGCTCTCTGGCTGCTCCTACAGAGTGGATGCACTTGGGCCACCTTGGCTGAGTTCCAGGCGGACGGAAAGAGAAAGATTGGGACAGACAGAATGTGCCCGCCCCCCTTCAACTTGTGTGTGAGGGGGAAATGGCAACACTTGTCAGTGGTTCCGTCGGTGCCGATTTTTAAGGGACCGCCTGGAGAGTCTGGGGTTACCTGGCCCCAGCTCCCCCCTCACTCTGCCTCAGATTTGCTGGCAGCTAGCTTCTTTTCTCCTTCTTGATGTGGAGGCACAGTGTGTCTTTTTATTTTTATTTTTAATTCTAACTTGAGGATACATTTATTGATTTTTAGAGAAACATCATTTCATTACCTGCCATACGTGTACCAACTGGGGATGTCATCTGCAGCCTAGGTATGCGCCCTGACCGGGAATCAAACCTGAAACCTTGTGGTGTACGGGATGATGCTCCAACCAGCTGAGCCACCCAGCCAGGGCAAGTGTGTCTTTATACTCTCAAAACAGTAGCCCTACTTTGAGAGTAAGAAAAAGGGAAAAGATCTTCATTCAACAAGCATATATTGAGCCCCTACAGTGTGCAGGGCTCAGGAGAGCATATAAAATCAAACAAAGTCCCGTACTCAGGAGCCTGTGTTTCGGTGTGTGTCTCTGACGTGGGCAGGAGTGAGGAGGGTCCTGGGAATGTTCATGGCACTCGCTTCTGCGTCTGTATCTGCTTGCTTGCCTGCCTGCCTGCCTGGTGGTCCAAGCCATTTACTCATTCGCTGGCTTTTCTAACGTTTCTGTTTATTCTCTCTTCTTCCAAAGGCCAACCATTTCCATGACCCAAAAGCGCTTTCCAAATTCTCAGTCCAGCTGTGGCGTGGTTCAGTCCAGCTGTGTGTGGCACAGGTCCCAGCTGTGGCACAGGTCCCAGCTGCAGCGGAGCTGGCTCCGCCCACCGGCCCTGCAGAGGCAGGGCCCTGTCGGCTTCTTTGGAGACCCGGGCGAGTGTAGTGTTTCCCCCTTGCCAGACCGGTCCTCCGTCACGGGGCGGGGAGAAGACGCCGCCCCGCGCATCGAGTTTCAGCCAGGTGCACCTGGTTGAGATTTAATATTCCCTGTTTTCTGACCTACAGCAGAAGGTTCCCTTGGCCAAGTCCAAAGCAGCCGGGGTGTTGGCTTTCCCCGTT
Organism: Phyllostomus discolor; assembly: GCF_004126475.2. NCBI lineage: Eukaryota > Metazoa > Chordata > Mammalia > Chiroptera > Phyllostomidae > Phyllostomus > Phyllostomus discolor. The sequence goes on from NC_040916.2 coordinate 37,057,648, forward strand.
ACTGAAAACAAGCCTCGGACTGGGTGCGTGGGGTTTGGAGATGAGTTAGGAGAGGAAGACCACCGTTGAGCGTGGCCCGTGGGTTCTGGGCTGGCGCTTTAAGTGGGCCTACTGTGTTTTGGAGACTTCAGCGCCGTCACAGGACAACTTGAAATTTGAACAGTTGGTTTCAGCTTTTTTTTTCTCTTTTTTTTTGAGCTGCAGTTTTGCAAGAGGTCACAGAGTTGTGTAAACAAACTGAGGTCTTGAGAATGTGGAAGAAATTGATGATCTAAACATGAAGATTTGCATCTCTACCAATTGTGCTGCAGCTTTATGCACGCAAATAGGAAGCTTCACATTTCCCATTTGATTTTGAAAGTGTAGGCAGATGGCTGCCCTGAAAAAAACAAACGTACACAGCCCTCATTAAATGACTTTATTATGAGAACTCGTTACCTACTAAAGTGCCGTAGGCTTTGGGATCTCGTTCCTACAGCCACGTGTTTGCACTGTGAGACGATGGTCCCTTTACTGTGGCTTCCTTTTCCGTCCATACTGGACCACGGTCCAGACTTCGGAAAAGCTGAAGGGGAGGTATTGAAAGGGAGAGCGTCTCAAATGATTTAAGTATTAGTACAAGTATATTTCATTTTAAATGATGGATTTGCACTTGCCAGATTAACACATGATCTCAATCTCTTCAGTCCCTCCTTATTTTGGGGATATCCATCATTTTCAGCATACTATAGAAATGTATCATTTACTTCTGAAAAGTAGGTTTCTCTGAGAGGATTTTGGACACCCAGTTGTGGCTCTGTCCCCCTACCTGGCTGTGCTCGCCATGCCCCTCCCTCCTCCCTCTCCCCGCATGCCAACGCCTTCTCAGCTGCCCGCTGGTTTTCCAGCTGCTTGCACCCTAACAGTTTGGCTTGGGGACTCTTCTGAGCAAAACTTTGGTCTTCTCTTCTCTTCTCTGGTTTACAGATTTTTTTTCAATCTACCTGCAAAGTTTTTAGTCTTTTATGATGCATGCTTTACCTAGCATAACAATTAGTGCTGAATTACAGGTAGAGGTAGGTGAAGAAGGCGCAGGGCACGTCTTGGGTCAGCCCCGGAGGTCGGCTTGCATCACTGCGGCCAGACTTCTGGGACATGGTGGGTGACCCTGACTTAGAGTGTGACTCAGGAGAACAAAGTTGGGTCCTCTTTTTCTAGTTGACGTCGGAAGTGGGGTTAATTTCTGTCTAGCCTCATCTGAGACTTGTTATTTGCTTATAAATGGAAAGGAGAGAGAAACTGCCGTTGATTTAAGTGTTTAGTAAACTGGAGGGCATGGCGAACAACTCAGAGAGTGGATCGAATATTTGACCGTTCTGTCTTCTTATTTTAATTTGTATGTATTTTAATTGTTCTTTCTCTCTGCCTGCTAAAGATTCCAGTGCTGAATATCCAAGTGAAAATCTTCCCTGCACTGTGTACTGTAGCAGGGACCATATTTTCCTGCACGAATTACTTCCGTGTAATCTTCACGGGTGGAGTTGGGAAAAACGGCTCCACGATCGCTGTGAGTACTTCTCAGGATTCCCAGTGATTGCTTATGGTTCTGTGGTCACTTCGGTTTTCGTTCGGATTGTGCGAAGTCACTTGTAACTGGGAGTTTCCACTCAGTCTTAAAAAAAGTGCTATCCAAAACTTCAGTTTTATTTATATACATACATTTATGTTCTTATATGTGCATTTTTGTGGTGCGTGCACACACACTTTATATACATATATGTTCAAAAATATGACCTTCTTTAAAAAATAAGCCTGCCCTCGTAAAAGGAGAATCCTCAGTTTGTGCATAACTGCCGCAGCCTGCCGCGCTTCCTTGGCTGCTCTGAAGCCCCGTTAGGGAGACCGCACGGCCGTCGGGCCCCCTGGGGTCTGAGAAGCGTGAGCCGCTCCCCAGGGAGTGCCGGGCCCCTCCTCTCTGCTCCGCCCAGGGAACCAGCGTTCTCTCGCCTTTCCTGCACATCGGCTCCGTGATCACGTTGGCCGTGATGATCTACAAGAAGTCGGCGGTCCAGCTCTTTGAGAAGCACCCCTGCCTTTACATACTGACGTTTGGTTTTGTGTCTGCCAAGATCACCAACAAGCTTGTGGTAAGTGTGAAAGGTTTCATTTTTCATTTCCGTCTGATTTGGATGCTGTGGCCGCGGTTTTCATTCCGTAGTGTGCTGAGGGGGTCTGGCGTTTGCGCCCCTCCCGCCAGCACCTCCGACACCAGCGTGAGCCCGCCTGCGTCTCCTGCGAAGCTGCAGCGAGGTGATCGGGAGCTCCGGGAACCGCTGCAGTTTCTCTCCGCAGTTGCGTTCGGTGGTTTTGTTTGTCTGCGTCCTTCCGTCTCGAACTGTCCCCCCAAATTAGGCTCCTTGTGAGAAGCAGCTTCGGGGGGCTTAGTTGACATGGTAGACCCCTTTGGTGGTGTCGCACACTTTGTGGTGTCGGTGTTTTAGTTTTGGAAATTGCAGCACATATCGCTAACGAGTTTTGAAACGTGACATCGGAGAACAATGCGGATTCACTGTGTGGCTCGCGGTTGCCCTGGGGCGGCAGTGCGTGCCTCACGGACTCTCCTCTGTCCCCAGGTGGCACACATGACCAAGAGCGAGATGCACCTGCACGACACGGCGTTCATAGGCCCGGCCCTGTTGTTCCTGGACCAGTACTTCAACAGCTTTATTGATGAGTACATTGTGCTTTGGATCGCCCTGGTGGGTATTGCATTGCATGATGTGCAGGCTACTTACTATCTTGTTTCGCTGGGCCAGAGCCAAGAGATAGATCTTAGAATTGTAACGATTTGGAGTGTCAGAACCACGTTTTGTGGGACTTTTGTGGGAGTTCCTTGTGGCTTTGTCTTTGAGCCATTTTTTGCACTGTTATTAATTCTGCCTGTGTGAGGGCTTATACATTCCCTACATCTGGCAGGAGTTGGCAAACCTCCCTGTGGGCCAGCGGCCTGATTTTGTAAATAGGGTTTCACTGGGGCACAGCCGTGGCCACGCGTGTACCTATTGTTCGAGGCTGCTTTCACGCTGCGATGGCAGGGCGGGGCTTTGGTGACGGAGACAGTGTGGTCTGCAAAGCGTGAGGTAATGGCTGTCTCGCAGAGAAAGAGCCTGCTGATCCTTGACGTAGAGGAAGAATCAGCGGGACGCCAGGTTACTAGGGTGCGCGGAGCTGAGGGAGGGTGTGCAGAGCACGGGGTCGGAAGCCGCTCCTCCCCACGCTGAGGCGAGGCTGGGGCAGGCCCGGGACCCTGTCTAATCGTCTCCCTCCTTTCCAGGTCTTGTCTTTCTTCGACTTGATCCGCTACTGCGTCAGCGTCTGCAATCAGATCGCGTCTCACCTACACATACACGTCTTCAGAATCAAGGCCTCTGCAGCCCAGTCTAACCATCACTAGGGATGTGATCGGTGTTGTGCCGGAAACTCATGCTTTCTGCAGGAAAGAATCAATGTGGGGAGGACAAGAACAAATATAATTTATAATAATCACTGTTGTATGACTTTTATTCTTTGTTATTGGTAACACTCCTTAACGGTCCTTTGTGAGAGTGGGAATTCCAAGTCCTGTCCTTGAAATGTGCGTGTTGGTGATGCAGGATTTGGCCCGAGCAAGCACGCAGGAAAAGCCGCCTGCGTTTGCAGCTGTCCTGGACTCCGAGTAAAGTTGTCACGGGGGCAGATCCCCAGCGGCGATTTCTTACGTAGAACACATGCAGGCCAGAAGACGGTTGCTTTGCCATTTTAACAAATCATCTTTCGGCGACATCTCTGTTTAGTGTCTTCTCAACCTTTCTTTACTAAGGAGCTCAGCTTATGGCACAGACATGTCCCACCAGCTGGCAAGGTGGACCTGGTGATAAAGACCTTGGATTTGGATGGAACGGCTTCCCCTCTTCACGTTGTTGAGGAGGCCATTTTTTTATTGTTCAGGAAGCGGTGTCTCTCACGGGCTGGGGAACCCTGTCAGCATGCGGAATAATGTGGTACCTTTGTCAATCCATTTTATTTTTTTAAATAAATATATGATCTGAAAGCCATCTTTTTTCTCGTTTTTTTTTATTCAGTGGAAAGATAAACTAAGTTTTCAGTCATTTTTAAAACTTGAAGCAAACTTTATTTCTGTTCTTTAATAAATAAGAACACCTCGTCGGCTGCATTGTCATTATGCGACCTCTGACCTTTCTGTTCCGTATAAACTGTTCAGCTTAGAACTGTGTTTAACTAAAACATGGAGCTGTGTTCGGCCACTTCTCGATGGGCCTTTCGTTGTAGGTGTCACCCTGTCCCGCCCTCCAAAGACGTTTGCATTTTTTGTCTGGAGTGCTGGGGCCTCGGGGGCCACACTCGCGCACGTGCACACACACAGTAAAGAGGTGGAGGTTTCGAAAGACAAGAAGCTTCTAAACGCTCACCGTCCTCCCACTGTTTCAGCAGAAGGTAGTACAGGTGTAGAGGGAAGGCAGACAAGGCGACCGCTGACCTCCTGCAGACTCCTAGGATTCTCTTCTCCAGAGGAAAGAGTCAGCCTGGGGATCCCTCTGGAGACCAGGGCTGGGTTTCCCAAAGTAGCAAGTGGGAAGCCAGGTGTCTGAAGCTGCAGGTTCCGACCGGCCCTGAGGGGCGGGCAGGCCTGTTTATGGAAGCAGCGCGGTGGGGCCTGCTTCCTTCCGCTGCGATGATCCCTGCCCTCCAGTTACCCGGGACTGGGGTCGGTTCGCGCTGGCCGGCAGCCCGGCCTCCCCGGATGCTGGGACGCACACCTGTCAGGAACCAGGAGCCGCTGCCCTGTCCCCAGTGCGGCAGCTGCTTGTACCTGTATCCCTTCCCCGTCCTGCCGGAGCTGGAGCTGGGGACCCCTAGAATTCTGCCGCTCAGACGCAGCCCCAGAGCTCCGGGCCACCGGGACCACCAGTGGGGGTATATTCTCACATCTGCCCCCTTGTTTTCCTGGTCCTCCCCCAGCCGTGGAAGCCCACGATAACACAAACAAACAACAAGAGGATTTTCATTTTATTCTTATCCTCACGTGTCCACAACTGCTTTCCCTGGAGGATTTGGTGATGGCCGCTCCGGGGACAGGGCGCCTACAGCAGCTTCTGAGTCTCTACAACACGGGGCTACTGTTCGCCGCTCTGCGTCGCCTCTGCAGCACGTGAGCGCTGCTCTGTGAGCTCAGAGGTCAAGGCTTCCCGAGTCTTGAGAAAGCGGATTCCGAGGATCCCAAACACAAGACGTCAGCTTGAAGCAAGACGCGGAAGGAGACTCCCTGGTCTCCCGGGGCCCAGCGCTCCGCCGGTCTACCACGCCGTCCCAGGCCCAAGTCCAGAACCGGCCTGCAGATCGAGTCCCTGCTGCTCAGCACAGGCCTTACTTCACAGTCCTTTCCCTTGGGTTCTTCTGTTTCTTCTGTTCCTCGTATTCAAGTATTTTCCGTTGGAAATAGCCTGCGGGTCCAGATGCTGGTGTTAGAGGTGTCTCACCTGGCCTGGCGGGCTGCGGGGCCCCGGGGCCAGACTCAGAAACAGCTTTTGTGCCCTCTGCTCCCCAAGCTCCCCAGCTACACCCACATTCTTGCTGGGGAACTCCCACGCCCTCCAGGCCACTATTGCATTTGGCCCCAGAATGGGCCTACAAGGGTAATTAGTAGGAATTAGCTCCAGACTCAAAGAGCAAGGACCTCCCGCTGGCCGAGGAAGAAAGCAACTTCTACAAAGTGTCAGCCCAGGGCGCATGTCCCGGGCCTTCAGGTGATTTCCTTACAACTTCACTGATGAGATCACCGCGATTCCCAGGGCCTCACCTCGCTCAGGGGCAGAGACGTACCTGCAGGAGGGTTCTTGCTCTTCTCGGCCTCCTGGATGAAGAGGGAGAAGAGCTGTGTCTTCACGAACTTCTTCACGAACCGCCGCTTGGCCTTGGAGGTCAGGGCCTTGCAGAAGGCCCGTTCCTGGAAGTGGCCTTGCCCGCTCGATTCCCGCTTGATGTGGGAAGCGTAGTGACCCACGGTCTTGACAAAGAACTGCACGAAGGGGCCTGAAACATGCTCGTTGATTTTTTCTGAAGCTGCGAGGGGACACACAGAGGCCACCTCAGGGTAGCAGGAGCAGGCCGAAAGCTCTGGGGAACGGGGGTGGGGGGCGGGGGGCCCATAATTACTGATTGACTCATTAAAGTGGGAGGCTGGGCATGGCTGCTCTACAGCTGCTGAGGAAGAAGAAAAGCTCAGACTTGCCCTGGGATCCAGGCCTCTGGGACTGGCCCAGGCCTGTGCAGTAGGTTCCTTTAAAGTTCTGGAAGAGTGGCTGGGAATCATGCCCTCGGGACGTGTGGAGAAACCCCAAGTAGGAGGGGCCCAGGACTTACTGTGGGACCCATCGATCCCCTGACTGAGCGAGCTCAAGATGTCGTCCTGAAGCTTGGGCGGGAGGATGTCTTTTTCGTCACCAACCTAGTAGGGGACAGGGTCAGCTCAGAGGTCAGGCAGTCGGGGGGGGGGGGGGGGGGGAGGCGTGGAGTGAGCACCCCCCACCGCACCCCCAAATTAATAGTTGGCCACACAGGAGAAGAACAACAGAGGCTGTTTCTAAGTCTTCAGTTTGTAAACATGAGTGGGTTTCTTCGTGACCCCTCTGGTATTGGTTTACACCGTTGCCCTAACACAGGTTGCCTTGTAAAGTCACCTGGGTGTCTGTCGCGGGCCCCCCGAGGGAGGAGAGGGCCTAGGAGCATGGGTTCTCGCTCCGCAAAAGTACTTAAGTTGGAAGAAGTGGAGCGTGGGTGAGGCTGGAGTGGGGCAGTTGGCGGTGAGCCTGCAGCGAGCCCAGATACTCACGGACTTTAAGAAGGTTCCTTCACAAAGATTCACCAGCAGGACCTGAAAGAAACACGGAAATGGCTTTATCTCCTCCCCTATCTTCATAGACCTCAGAGGGGCCCACGTGACCACTCAGCCCGAGGACCAACAAAATCAGCCTCTTCAATTCTCATTTCCTGTCTGACACTCCCTTCTCACCATCCCGGCTTGGAAGTCTCAGTTCCCTTCCCTGGGAGAGGGGGTGAGGGTGTAGGAGAGGGGACACAGCTGGGGGAGCGGGGAACACAGTGTGGGGACGTCGTAGCCACTCCCCGCCTAGGTAAGCACTGAGCAAAGTAATTGTTTCTACAGGTGGAGTATTAGAACAAGGTAAGTGCTTTGCACACTTATCTCCCTTAACCCTCCCAGCAGTCCTGTGGAGGCAGGTACATCCCGACTCAGAGAAGTGGCCTGAAGTCCTACCGCTGACCAGTAGAAGTGTCAGCTCCACGCCCTGACGGCCCCATCCTCGGGGGGGGGGGGGGCATCCCTCTCCCTGCACTCGCTGTCAGCCCCCTCCCCTGGGTCAGCATCAGGACAGGGATGGATGGACACCTTTCCACCTGTACGTGCTTGCAGCGGGCCAAAAACTCCCTCCGACTTTGGGAGACCACCAGAGGAGAAAAGGGGCACCGGGAGGCCCAGAAGAGGGAAGGGAGGGCAGTGAGGAGATCACGTGTCTGCAGGCTGCAGGTGGGACTGGCTGGCACTCGGGGACCTGGGTTCGGGCCCGGCTCCCTCCCCTCGAGAGCTGACGTCACAGAGAGCCGTCCCACCGCCGGGATTCCCACCTGCAGCTGTTTCTCGGATCCTCTGGACATTCCCAAACAACTGAATTTGTGTCCAGTGTTTAAACTGGGAAATGTCACGTAAAATTTGGACTCAGGACTTTTGAAAAGTTGGTCAGTCTAACACTGGCCCTCACTTCTGAAGAGCGACATTCAGAGGGAGCTGAGTGCAGCTGCCCCCTGGGGCTCAACAGTTTGCCACGCCCCCTCACCCCCAGCCACGCCCCCCGCCAGCCAAGTGACCTGTGGGGCTCCTCTTCTCAGTTTGGACCCTTCGCTCTTGACAACCGGGTGTACCACCCCTCCGTCCTCCCTTCTTCTAATACAAGGAAAAGGGGGAACTGGAGAGCGAGCCGAGGGACAGAGCGGGCGCGGGGGTGGGCCCCGCTCGGGGGAGAGGTCGAACCGGCCCACACCTGAAAACCACTGGGCGCGGCTCACCTGCCTTCATTCAGGGAAGGCTGTTTGTTTCAGGGGTTGGGAGCTAAGCGTGAGGGGGAAGAATTTTGTTTTTTTGTGAGGTTTTTCCCTAAAATCTTTCTAGTATTTGAGTATATTACTGCCAAGTAATCCCTTCCAGAAAGCTTATGTGGGGAGTCGGGGGAACCCCCACACCTGCCGTAGCCCCTGCCCATTTCAGAGCAGCCACTGCTGCAGAAAGCAGGCCAAGGCTGTTGAGTGGCAGGAGCAGAGTCCCGCTGGCCTGGGGGTGTCTTCCCACCCGGCCCTCTGCAGGAGGAGCCACAGTGTCTGAAAAAAATGGAGCTGCGGCGTCAGGAAGTTTCATAACTAATGACATTGAGACATTTTAGGTCTTATTGCTAAACACAGGGCTGACACTCTGTCCCAGTTAGTCACAAGGCACGGGCTCATTCAAAGGGCGTGTGTACTCAGCAGTTCTGACGAGGGCTGGGAGGGCCAGGAAGCAAGGAAGAGAAACACTTCTTTCCTTCCCAGCAGTTCTCTGGGTTCTCCCTGTGCCTCCAGCATGTCCACAGGATGGACGTTTGGATGGAGACACAGTCAAGGTCAGCCAGGGCAGACACGCAGACCTAGGCAGCTCTTCTTGCCTGAAATACGTAACATGCTAATCCTCGGCAGCCCCTGCTGACAGCTCCGAGCGGGACACACGTTCTGAGTTGTCTTTCCAACCCCAGGGGTCGACGTGTGCTCTGAGTGTCCATTTCCACCACTGAGCCCGCTGGGGTGTCGGGGGCACTGACCTGGGGTCGGGGGGCAAAACCACAGGGCTATCCCCTGATTGGCCACGGGGTGCGGAGCTCGCCGGAAAAAGAGCTCAGGCTACAGAAACCTGCATTTTCAAGATTCGGTTTTCAGTAGGGCTACATTCGTTGGCTCCTGTCCAAGGAACGTGCGTGAATTCCAGGGGCTTGTGTGTTGTGTAGACCCTGTCCCATTCGGATGGGACAGGGGTCACCCCAGGGCCTGCTCAGTGGGGCCAGCTGGCCTGGGACGGTCAGCTGACCCCTCAGGAAGCTACGTGCTGCCCTTGAGGCCCGAAGGGAAATCACCGAGGAGGAGAGAGCTAACGCTTACTGAATATCAGCTACGTGTCGGCACCCGCGAGGAACTTCCCGTGGGTGACTTCCCCCAGAATCCCGAGGAACTGGACACTGTCGCCCCCATTTTACGGAAGCAGCAGCTCAGGCTTCAGGAGGAAAAGCAACCTTCCCCAGATCACACAGCCCTGAGCGGCCGAGCTGGGGTTCGAATCCAGGTCTGCCGGGCCCCGGATCACGGCCTCTGCCTGCTGGGCCGTACCTCTTCCATGGGGCTCTCCATAACCTCCTGCTGGAAGCGCATCTGAACGCCGACCATGAAGGGGGTGGGGCAGCAGACGGTGGCCAGGAGGCTCTCGGGGACGACGGGGATGTAGGTGTGGGCCCAGCTGAAGGGGTAGAGCAGCGCGGCGGCGGCGTGGATGCACTGAGACAGGGTGCTGGGGACGGGGCGCAGAGAACGAGAGTCAGGGCGGGCCCCCTGCGCCGCCTCCTCCCCCGGGACCCCCACGCCGCCCACCACCCACAGCGGCTGCTTCGCGTGCCATCTGCGCAGGTGCAGAGGCGGGTCTGGGTGCCGTGCTGGTCACGTGGGACTCTTCCCAGCTGGGGGGGGGGGGGGGCAGAGACCAAGAGAGGCTGAGGCTGCGCTCCAGGACGGGGCCTCTTGGTCCCTGTTTCTCAGGCTTCTGAGCTCACCACTGGACAAAAATAAAAGTGGCTCTACAGAGGGGAGGGCAGGAGAAATGCTGTTGCTCAAACAGATCGTGCACAGAGCATCCTTCTGCGTGCTCACCACTGTGCTACGGGCGTGGAGAGCAGGAAGTGCAAGACACTGCCCTGCTTTGAAGGAACTCGCAGTGTAGTTAAGGAGACAAACACGTAAACATTGGCTCAGTGTTTACCTCTGGCCACTCGAGGTTACTTCAAGCTATCAGGCCGGTGGCTGAGTTAGCCTGGGAAATTCCGGGATTCCAGGAACCTCTCCCAGCAATTCCTACCCGGAAAGTCCCACCGAGGGGGCCCTCGGCCCTCTCCAGCGAAGCCTTCCCAGGGAATGACTTCCTAAGTCCCAACTCAGGCCAGCGCCTCACCCACTCCCCACCCACCCTCACGCATAGCCCCACTCGTCCCTGTTCCCCACCGGCTTCCACAGCGCCTCATCTCTCCTGGTGACCCCCAGAGCACAGCCAACGAAAACACAGATGCGGAAACCTTGCTGCAGTTCTTGCTATCAAGCTAGCGTGGCACTTCCTGAGTGAGGCAGAGTCTCCGAGAGTCTCGCCCGCCCGAGGTTGGGGCTGCCTGGAAGTCCCCTCCCTGCCCGCATTTCAGGAATCCGGCCAAGGGTGCAGGGAAGGAAGTGAGGAGAGGTGGGATGTCCTGGAGAAAGTGAAGGTCTGAGAGGGAAGTCCTGTCCAGCTTTGCCCTGTCCGGGCCTCGGACACCTGCGGTCACGTTTGCATCCTGAGCTCTGATAGGAGGGAGAGGAAGGGCCAGCATCCTAGCTCCAGCCCCAGGGAGGCCTTGCCTTTCCCTGCAGGGCCGGGAGGGGAGGAGCTACGGCCAAAACACAAGGTTACACCACTTCCCTCGCAGAGTCACCCACAAGGAGTGCCTCCCAGCCCACTCCCTGCCCGAGCTCGCTTCTCTCTAAAAGTTATGACATTCGCCTGACCGTCTCTGGCCTAACATTTGAGTCCCTCACATCCTTTTCTGCTTCTTCTTCTGCCCTAAAAGGTACAGTCAGAGCAGTCGGCCGATATCACTGGCTTTCTCCCTCCCCAGACACGAAGAGAAGGCGAACCTCCCACTGTTTTGTGATACTTTTTCCTCCTCCCTCTGCCCCATGTGTCCCGCTGTCCTTCTCAGCCCGAGGCATGGCAGCATCCTGCTGGGACGACACACAGGCGCGTGCCGAGCTGGGAGCTTATTACTCAGCATATCAGCTCTCCCTGCTAACCTGAGCCTGGTGCGGGCTACACAATCCTCATCTCAACCTGATGAGACGGGTCCTACCGTCTTCCCCACACTTTCCCCACGAGACGGTCACGGCCTCAAGAAGCAAAGAAGCTGACCTAAGGGAACCAACCACATCGCCAAAGCGGAAGAACGGCACTTGAACCTCCTTCTGCTGATTTAAACACCCATGCTTTCAACTTCTAGAGAATTCTACATCCCTTCCAGGACAAAGACCATGTCTCGTTTGCCTGTATCCTCCTGACTGCTTGGCACAGGACAGACGGCTGACACGCAGTCAGTGTTGAATGAGTGACTGGATAGATGACGTGTGTTTGTCCTTGTGGATAATGGCCTTGACCTCCACTCCATTATGTTCCTCCCTGCCCCGTCCTCGCCCTCCTTCCCTCCCTCAGCCTTCCAAGAGCAGAGTCATACCTGCACCCACCCGCAAGGTGTCGGCCCGGGCTGTCCCTGGGACACGCCGGGACCTTCTCAGAGCTAAACCGGACCCCTGCTTCAGCGGGGGGCCCCAGTCGAGTTTGGAGGCAGAAGCAGCGCGGATCACGGCCCAGAGGCGGGAGCACACGGGTCCGACAGCCTGACCCTGTGAGGGCCTCTCGGCTGTTCCCTTGACCCCGAGGACGCCACGCAGTGCAGCCGAGCTGCTCAGTGGCTGGACCCACCTGAGACCTTCGGCCAGGAAGATGATCCTCCTCTCCAGCACCGCCGAGGCGAAGATCTGAAGAATCTGTTCGAAGCTGAGGCACTCCAGCAGAGAACTGAAGTCCACGTGTTCCAGGTGGGAGTCCAGGGGCCGCGTCAAGGAGATGAACTTGGGGGAACCAGAGAGAGAGGGGGCGTCACTGCGCTGAGACACCTCGCAGACCCCAGAATGCTGGGTCCTTGCCGGCCTCCACTGTCCACACGGGGTGAATCTGCTCTCTCTCTCTCTCTCCCGAGAAAAACCCACCCATGGGTTCCCTCCTCCTGGGGGTAACAGAGACGTCATCCTCCCTTGAATGGCCCGAGGGGTCCTGCCTCCGTCCCAGCCTCATGGAGCGCACGCCACCGCCCTGGCCGGGCTCCGCCCCATCACCTCCTTCCTGTCCTCGGGCAAGTCCTGCACTTTCCGGGTTAGGACCTCCCCGCACTGCCCTTCTCCCTCCCTTCTTGTGCCCCCTCAAGTCTCAGAGGCCCCCCTTGGCCACCTGAGGCGAAGGGTGTTCTCCGCCATTTCTCACTCAGCACCTGGGTTTTCCCCCCTTTGTCACAATCATACAATTTTTAATGACATATTCATCTGTCCCCTTAGTGAACGTCCATCTCCCCCACCAGGCTTTTAGCTCCATGAGGTCGGGGGTCACGTTCATTTCATTCACCGTGTGAGAGCCAGGAACTAGTGAAGCTCGGTGCCCAGCCAGCATTGCACACTTACTTTCTGAGTGAGTGAAGAAGCCCAGCCCCTCCCCTTGTGTACATGGGGGGGCGCCAAGGATCAGAGGGACCCACGGTTATCCAGGGGAACGGGGCCAGCACTGCAATCCTTAAAGCAATATTCTGGGTAAGCGGTGACGGAAGGAGACCTGAGCTGGGGTGGTGAACACGCAGTACAGTGTGCAGAGGATGGGCTGTGGAATCGTGCGCCGGAAACCAGCATAATTTTGTTAGCCAGTGTCAACCCAATAAATTCAATAAAAAAGGGGAAAAACTATTAAATTTTTAAAAAGCAAAAGCAAGAACCAGTGTTCTACTTTCTGCTCTGTCTGCTTGGTGCCTGGAAACAATGGCATCCCGTGTGGCATGGGCGGGGCCTTGGGGGTGGGGAGGGGCGATAAGACAAAGACAGATGGAGCCCACAGGTAGAGATACAGGGAAACGAGGGTGGGGTGTGCAGGCACCTGGCAGGTTGGGGGCTGGAGGCATAGTCCATTCTAGCACCAGGAACCTCAGCTCACGTGGTTTATTTATTATAAATAAAAGACTTGCCCTGGCTGATGTGGCTCAGTGGATTGAGTGCAGGTCTGTGAACCAAAGGGTCGTTGGTTCGATTCCCAGTCAGGGCACATGCCTGGGTTGCAGGCCAGGACTCCAGTAGGTGGCACACAGGAGGCAAGCACACACTGATGTTTCCTTCCCTCTCTCCCTCCCTTCCCCTCTCTAAAAATAAATAAACAAAATCTTTTTTTTTTTAAAGTCTTGGTGGCTTGAACAGTGACCAGGTCCTTATGAACAGCAGGTTGGGAGGGCCGGAAACCTTGGGTTTGATTTTCAGCTCCGCCAATAAATCCAGCCGAGACCCAGGCTCCGGGCCTGGCTCCATCTCTCTGAGTGTTAACCCGGTGAACAGAAGGGCTGTGATTAGAGACACCACAGAAACCTGCCCCCTCTGGCCGGGGGCGGGGGGCCTTCTTTGGAACCCACCTCAGTGCCCGAGTCAGGGATGAAGCTCTTGAGAGTGACGGTCTTCCCGGGCGCAGGGAAGGCCGCCTCCCGGAGGCCCTGCATGAACGGGTAGATGACCGCCATGGAGATCTGGTGCCTCTTCTCCACCTCGTCCAGGATCTGGGGAAAAGGACCACGGGAGGCGTGGCTCAAAGGGAGGTGACTGTGTGGGCAGCGGACACCACTTGTGTGAGGCTTCCGAGCGGGTCCAGCCAATCTTTGTGGCTCTTCCCAGCCCCTTCACCAGCTGGTCCTTTCTCCACCCTGGCACAACCAGCCTAGTGCTTTTCCCCAGCCTCTCCTTTCCATCCTCCCTCAACCCATCCATATACCCCCTTCTCCTAACATCAGCGTAAACTGCCTCCCCCAGGAAGTCATCCCGGAGTAAATGCATCAACCACGGGGATACCACTTCATTTATGTGGGGTGCAGTGGGAGCCTAGGAGGCTGCTCTCAGGCACCACTCTGCCCCCCAACTTTCACCGGGTACTCCCCAGGGCCAGGGCCAGGGCCAGCCCTGCCCCCCAGCACCCTGCACAGGTAAACGCCCCCGCCCAAGCAGGGGCTGACGGAGGTCCCTGTCTTCATCCTCCAGGGGGCCGGCTGGGGCAGAGCACACTTTTGCGCCCCGTCCGTTCTGAGGGCCCGCTCTGACCCCACCTCGGGGCGCTGGCTCTCAGAGGAGCTCCAGCAGGAGTCCCGCAGGCCCAGGGAGGAGTGGGAGGGAGTCTGACATTGTACGACAATTGTCCCCACATTTCTCAGAGCTCCACCTTTCTCACGGGCCACCTTACCTGAGCCTCACACCAGCCATGAGCTGGGAAGGTTCGGGGTCATTATATGCATGTGACAGATGAAGAAACGGAAAATTCCCCATCCCCAACCTGGGGCCCCTCCCCCTGTCCCTCCAGCTGCTTTCCGGCTTGACCGGAGTGGGAGCCCTGGGCACTCGGCAGGGCAGATGGGCCCCTGGATTCAGTTCTCGCTTTTCTCCAAAGTCAAGTCAGGCCCGAACCCCTGTCTGCCTCAGTTTCCCCACGTGGGCCTCATGTGATCCTGGCTGTGAGGGCGGTGCTCCCTAAGGGCTTAGGGAGCTTGGCAGGGCAGGCAGCTGGGCAGACTGGGGAGCTGAACAGGCCCAACAGGCTCTCCCCCCCCGACCCCCACACCCAGGAACCCCACTGGGGCCCTACCTTGGAGAACAGGCCGAAGCAGCCAATGCAGCTGATGATGCAGTACACCTTGGGGAGCCGAGGGCCCGGGCCGGCAGGCTGGGGGCAGAGAGTCTCCCTCAGGGCTGCGGCCTCCCCAGGGCCTTCACCCACGCCCCCACTGCTTGCCTCCCCACCGCCCGCCTCATTTTCCTGTGCCTGCCCCATATCTCTACTTGCGGCCTCCATCTGTCTGTTTCTTATCGCCCATCCCCACCCTGAGTCCCCACCCATGCACGAAGCTGGTGGCTGGGGCTGGGGGACTCAGGGTCAAAGGTGGGCTGGGTGGAGGAAGGCCTGGCTGTACAGAGGCCCCGGTCATGGCTCTCAGGCTGCAAGGAGGCCAGAGCGGCTGCCAAAGTCAAAGGGGGCTAGTGGGCTCACAGGCAAGCACTGCGGTCATCCGGGGTCGGTGGAGAGAGGGGGCAAGTGTGTTGCAGGATGAGGAAGTGGCGAGGGAGGACAGCACCGTGAAAGTGACCTGGAGACCCTGAGAGCCAGAGTAGGTGTTCAAATTCCGGTCTGTGCTCTGGGGGCCCCCGGGCCAAGGCCCCAAGGTCTGGACAAGAAGGCCCAGAGGAGTAGGCCGGAGCCTCCCACCGAGAGCAGCCGGTTCGAGTGGGGAGAGCAAAGACCACGGCAGGGCCAGCAGAGGCCCCTGGGTGGGCGGGCAGTGGTGTGTGTCCCTGTCTCTGTGGGGCTGCAGGGGCACTAACATGGCCGCCGGTGCTGGGCTGTGCTCTCACTACAGCCACCACTGCCAGGGAGCCCGGGCTTTGGCAGCCGAGGCCTGAGCCAGCCCAGCTGTGGAGCCGAGCTGGCTGCAGAGAGGAGGGGGCGGTTCTGAGCTGCACAGACCAGGAGGCGCCTGCAGTATCCGATCTTCCTGCTCCCGTCCACGTTGGTCAGGACGAAGGAGAAGGTCTCCCTGAGGAAGAGCACACAGATGTTCATTTGCTCCCTAGGCTGCAAGACAGAAGGTGGTCAGCGTGGGAGGGGCAGGGTAGAGCGGAGGGGCGTGAGTGGAGGGGGTGAGGAGGGCTCAGGGAGCTGCCAGTTTGCCATGAGGGCGGTAACAGTACAAGGAGCGTATTAAGGGCTTATTGATGTCGAGCTCCAAATGCATCATCTCATTTAACTCTCAGAACAACCCGTTGAGACAGGTTTGATGACTATGCCCACTTTGAAGTTGAAGGAACTGAGGCGGAGGGGACACTTCTTATCCAAGGTCATTGAACTCGTACATGGCAAAGCCAAAATTCAAACTCACAGCCAAATTTCGAGGCTCATTCTATCAGGGGCTTTGCTGTGCCACCTTCTTAGAGGCCAAGGGCCTGCTTCTAAGTCCAGTTCTGACGGTGGCGGAGTGAAAACACAGAGCCTGCCACTCCTGGCACAGCAGAGGGAACCCCGCCCGCCTCTGCGCAGAGGCAACTGGTCGACCGGGTTAGCTACGGTCCTTGGTCTTGAGGGCCCCCAGGCAAGATGGTTATGAATGAATGACCTGGATCCCTCCCCATCAGGAAGAAAGCTGGTGAGAAATGGGCGTACCCACCCAGTGAGGGACCAGAGCAGCCACAAGGCTCACACTGCCCCTTCCCCACCAATCCCAGAGTCCCCGTGGCGGGGCCAAGCAGTCACCTGGGATACTCCGTGAGTGGGGCCCACTCGTTCCCATCTGGGAAGCAAAACAAGGGGATGGCACTGAGCAGACGCTCCTCCTCCTCCTGCTGACCCCGAAGCAGGTTCTCCCGCTGGAAGGGACAGGAAAGGAGATGAGCCCCCAGTGCGCGTGGGTGCGGCCGGAGAGGGCTGGAGGGCGGGCGGGCCCCTCCTGAGGCTCTAAAGCAGTCTGAGAGTGAGCTTTCCCCTGGCGCGGGGTCACAGCGCGCCTCTGCTGGCCACTCTGCACGGGGACTTGGTTCTGGGCCTGGCAGGAACGACCCCAGGGCGGAAACGGCCCCTCCTGGGCCAGGCCTACCTGAGCCAGAATCAGACAGACTTCAGTGTCGCAAGGATCTACGTAGTCAGGCAGGGGACCGGGGCCACACCTGAATACAGAAGGCCCAGGGACCGCCCAGCTTCCTGCAGGGACCCCGTCGGCCACATACCACATCAGAGAAGGCACACGGCCAGCTCACTTGTCACACTTTCAGGGTCAATGAAAGTCTCTGTCACCCAGTGCAGGAGCAGATGAGGAGCTCAGTGCGTGGCTGCCCCACCCTCTCCTTGCCACCCAGCCCAGGGAGGGGGTGCCTGCCAGGAGCTCTGGTAAGACGGTAAGCTTCTCTACAGAGAAGGGTGGCTGGGGATGGAATCCGGGAGAACTAGGAGGTCCAGAAAGGGGCAGAAGAACTAGCCTAGTTTCCCAGCTAGAGTGCCTAGGTCAGGGCCTTGCAAAGAAACCAGACCTAGATTCTGCGGGCGATAACAGAACACAGGGCCAGGCCTACGGGGAGACGGGAGTGGGCAAGCTCAGGGCAGCTCCAGACTGAGCCAGCCCGGGCCGGGCGGAGAGAGGGCCCCGCACCACCCGCCACCTCTCAGACACCCTGTCCTCCGCCCCCGCCCCTCCTGCAGGTCTTACCTTGGGAAACTGGTAGGTGATCGTGGGCTCATAGCTCTCCCCTGAGCGCTGTTTTTTGAGGGAAACCACGAGGAGGTATTCAAAGAAGTGCTGCCCTCCGCTGAGGCCGGGCAGACAGTGCTCCGAGGCCCTTTCTGGCTCCTTGGCAGCTTCGCCCGGCTGGCCCTGGACAGACCCTAAAACCAGACATGGGGCCCACTCACTGTCTCGGAGATCTGAGCCCCAAGCGGAGACTGCAGGGCCCCGGGCAACCTCAGCACCCCCCACCCCCACCACCCCAGCAACACGGAGGCCCCTGGAGCGTGCCTGGGGCCTCAGATTCTGGAATAGGACCCGAGCCAAGTGGGCAGTTTCTGTACCTGCCCCGGGAGATGTGAAACCACGCAGAGCCGGGGAGAAAAGAAACCACTGCCGTGGAAGCCAAGGAAATGTACTGGGGAGGCCCCCTGGGAGGCCCTGTGCCCAGGGTGCCACAGAGACTCTGTCCACCTACAGGGTGCCCAGCACAGGGCCCGAAACCGCATGCACCGAATAGCCCTGAGCTCACTAAATCAGAGGAGGTCCATGGCCGTGTGGCTGTGGCCACACCAATCCCCCCCCCCCGCCCCACCAAGGGGCCTGACGGGCTCTAGAAACCAGCACGGAAAGCCTCCCAGCCCAGTCACGTGGGGCCCTAGGTGGCGGCCGAGATACAAAGGGAAGAAAAAAAGAAGTATTTCAAGGAAGAAACAGCCCCATGGAAGAGAGTCACCGTGGAAAAAGGGAAGTGGGCAGCCCAGTCCAGACCTGCTCGGAGTCGAGGCAGCCAAGACAGCCGTTTGCCAAACAGCCTGAGCATCCCGCCTGCCCCTCGTCCTTCCAGCTTCCCGGGCCCGCGAGGGCATGGGGCGCTGCCCTTCCCTCCAACACACAGGCTGGCTACAGAACGCCTGAGCAAGGGGCCGCTGCTTCAGCGTCCGACCACAGCACCGTGAAGGTGAGCCCCACGTTGTCTTCCAGATGAGGGGGAGCAGTTTCCATGCTGGGCACCCAATGGCTGGGCAAGGAGGATGTGACGGGACCCAGGAAGGCGGCAGGACGCCTGCACTGACAGAGGCAGCAGCATCCTGGCTCGGCAGCTCAGACCTCAGCTCCTCCCAAGAACCCCGGGGTGTGGTGAGACAAAAGGTCGTGAGTAAACACCTCCAAGGCACAGCCGCGAAGGGCTTTGAATTCTGGGCTGCAGGTTGTACCAAGGGTTTATTTACAGTCTCAGGCAAGAGAAGGATTCGAGATAAGATCAGGCCGTGGGCACTGGAACCTCACTGGGCTGGTCCCAGGACCCCGATCTCCTAACCCCTAACTTTGATTCTTGGCCTCTTGCGTCCCAACCTGGCCAAGAGCTGCCCCACCCCCCTGCGGGGCCACCTGCTGCACATCAGAACCTCCGGGACTTCCGGGCTGCAAGCCAGAGCACAGGACCAAACACTCCCCACGCCGAGGATGCCATTGCTTCCCCTGATATCTAAACGGAGAAATTTTCCAGTAAGAGGGAAACCTGGACATCAAGACAAAAACTAAAAAGCCTCCTCTCCTGGCGGTGAAGCGGAAGCAAAGTCCATCTCTGAGCTGAGAGTTCCTGATACACCCGATCTGCAGGGGACCACTTCTCGCAGCCCGGCAACACCTCCTGAGACAGACCCTCTCACTGGGACCTGTTCTGGGGTCCCAGCGGGGGATCCCTCTTGCAGATTGGAGGCACTGACTCCGGACAGTGTCCCTGGCCCACAGTGGTGAACTGGTTGCCTCGGCAGCCTGAGGGTCGCTCAGTGGAAGTCAAAAGCATCGGGGTGATCCCCACCCCACCCCTACTCCTGCTCAGACTTTTTTTCTGTTGGGCCAGGTCAACAGTTCTGACCAAGCTAAAAGCAGAGCAGCTGGCCCCTGGGGTTCTAGAGGCTTCTGGAGGCTATGTCTGGAGGCTAGGAGAGAGAGAGAGAGAACAGCAATAAATCGCCTAGGAGTCTCCCCGGGGTGAGTGAACGCACGAAGTAGGAGGGAAGCACTTTGGCCAGGAAGCTGCGCCCAACAGAAGCCAGGAGGCTTTAAAAACATTTGATGCCAGAGCCTGCCACCCCTGCAGAGCATCAGCAGCCCGCTGGAAGAAAGTGGGGTGCTGGAATGCAGGAGACGGCTGGCTGCCTTGCTCTTAAGCACTTTGGGCCCAGCTTTCCCGGGACTAACAGAAGCCGGCGCTCAGTGGCCCCGCCAGGACTCCTGCGAGAACCCCTACCGCGGTCACTAAGGAGGGGACGCACGCTGTCAGGGTGAGACAGGGACCCCAGGCGCTCAGAGCGCTCACCACTCCTCGCACAGGCTTGTCGCTCAGTCCTCACCACCTGTCTGAGAAATAAGCACCTGGCTGATACTCAGGGGGAAACCGAGGCACAACGTCATCCAGGGACTGTTGACAGGATCTGCTGGGGGTGGGAATGGCGAGAGTCCTGTGCCCTCGCTCCTGCCTTCTGGACGCAGCCCACACAGAACGTCCCACCGACGCGGGGTGCTCCCGTTGGAGGACCCACATCTCTTCCCCGACGGTCCCAGAACCCTGGGTCCTTTGAGCTGCAATTTACAGCCCCCTCCCTCCCTTCTGCTCCACCAGCCTAGCCAGGGGCACAGCAAAACTCATGAACTCAAACAAAACGTGACTGGGCTTGGAGGGCGAGGCCCAGGAAATCCAGGAGGATGACTTCCTTCGGTCTTTCCAGGGGGTTGTTGGCCGAGGAGGCACACCCGCCAAACAGGCACGTTTCATCTGGGTCACCTGGGTTAGTCCCCGGTGCCCCGGAAAGGAATCAGTACCCTGGGTTTTTAATTGTGGAGGGAGCCACCCTTTCTAAGGAAGCCAGGAGTCCGGTTACACTTGTTCCTCCACCCGCAGGCTCCTCCCACAGCTACCTGAGGAAAGTCCCAGGACCAGCTAGAGAGCCTGCCAGGAGTGTCTGCAAGCTTCCTCTGAAAAGCCGGCCCCTCCTCTTCTAGCCCAGCTGCTGGCAACCCAGGACCACCCCCATTGCCACTCCTCCCACCAGGATGATTTACACATCCCTGTGTGTACACACTTGCGCGCACACATGCACACTCCTACCACACCACTGCCCTGGAGGGACGTGGAGCTCCCCAGGAGGGTGCAGGACAGACCCCAGGTATGGAGGATGGAGAGGGCACACTGTCCGGGCCTGGCAGGTGGCAGACCTCAGGGCAGGTAGCACTGGCGGCTGACCTTCCAGTTCCTCAACGTCCAGGAGGCGCCTTGGGCACAAACACCACCTCGTTTGGGGGGCCAGGGTGGGTGGGCACGACTGCACTGTCTCCTCGGGGCTGAGGAAGAGGACCCCTTCCACTCGCACAGCCGCCTCGGGGTCGGGGCAGGCCAGGAAAGACCAGGCCAAGTCCTCCCGGGGAATCGGGGACGGCAGCCCCACCCTGCATTCCGCTCCGGCCGCAGCACAGTCCCAGACCTTTGTCCCCACCCGTGGCCTCTGACCTTGCTGCCTCGCTGAGGGTGAAACGACGGATGCTGAACCCCGTGTTCAGGCAGAACAGGGGGGCTAGGGGGGCTAGGGGCGCAGGGCAGGGGCGATGGCAGCAGCCCCAGGCCTCCCCGGCTCTGGCTGGGACGCAGGGGTGGCCTGGTTCAGCCTTTCCGTTTGCCAGTGCTGGGGGCGGGGGTGGGTCTGCGCTGGCGGACGGGCTGCGCTCCCCTCCGATAGCCCGACCCTGGGCCGAGCGCTGAGGGTCCCGGCTGCTCAGCCACAGGACTGGCCAAAGGCAACCAGCAATAAATGTTCGCCGAATGAATGAAAAAAAAAAAAAAATGAACGAATTTCTCTTTGCCCTCTTTCCAAAGCGCAGTGGCCCCGCTAAGAAAGAAGGAAATGAGCATCGGCTTCGAACGTGACCCCCACAACGCTGGGAGGAATTCTCACTTCGCCGAGGGGGGCTCGGGGGGCGGGGCTTGCCTGGTTCCCACACCCGACGGCCGCCGCCGAGCGGGCGCCGCCGCAGCTCTGCTCTCGGCCCCACGCTCCGCAGCCCCTCGACGGCCCGGGGCTGGGGCCCCACGTCGCCCGGGAGACCAGTTTTTCTGGCGGGTAGCTACTAGCCGTGCAGGGGCGCGCCGCGCGGCGCGGCGGGGCGGGGCGGGGCGGGGCGGCCGGCACCCCGGGGCTGGGGCGGGGTCTCCCGGGAGGGCGCTCCAGGCACCCTGCGGTCGCACCACAAGCTTCCTGGATGGAAGGACACGTGTCCCCGGGGCCCCACCACGGTTTCCTCTGCCCGGCCGCCTCCTCTTTCACCACCCCCCTTGGCCCGGCCAGTCCTCTGACCTCCGCCCTAGTCCCCACCAGGCCCTGTCCACCCCTACCTGCGCCCTCTCTCCGCTCACCTGAGCCCTGCCCAGCCCTCCCGAAGACGCAGCAGACTGCTCCCGGATCCCGACACTCCGCGCCTCCGGCCCCGGCCCCTGCCGCGGTCACCTTGTGTCCTAACCGCTGTCCCCGCGCTGCCACCACGCCCTTGCCCCGCGCCCCGGCCCGGCACTAACCCCCACGGCCGCGCTTCAGTCTCAGGCTGGCTCGGAGGCGGCGGCTGAGCCCATCCATGGCCCCTCCAGAGCCCGGCACCCGCTCCCAGGTCCGCGCCGGCCCCGCCCCCGTGCCGACCTCCGGACCGCTGACACTTTCGCTTTCACGCGGGGGGAGGCCGAGGGGACGGCCCGGAGCTGGGCGGCGCACCTTCCGGACTCTGCCCAACCCCCGGCGCACCTGGGCGGGCCCGCTCTTCCCTCTGCCCCGGCGGTCTGCCTGGGGTGGCAGAGGGCGCTCCACCGGTCTCGGGGCGGGGCGGGGCCACCTCGCTCCCACCCTCCGTGGGGCGCCCCGGGAAGCGTGCCTTTCCGAACCCCGCAGTCCCCAAACGCTCGGGGTCGGGAGAGGTCAGCCCCTACCTTGGCAGCACCGGCTAGCAGTGTCCTGTGGGCACGCGCGCACCTTCCAGGCGGCTCCCCACTTATCCCAGAAGGGAGTAGCTTTTTCAGAGCGGGCACACCTTGCCAGCCCTTCCATCTCTCCCCCAGTAACTGCGGTTTCCTATGCCATATTTGTCCTTCTGCCCTAGGGACACGTGTGCCTGCCTTGCTTACAGGCCGGTTCCACTTCCCTAACGAACCACGGGAACCGAGCGGAGCGGACGCGCTTCTGCAGAGGCAAGGCAGGTGCTTGGTGCCCGGGGTCCTGACCCTGCCCTCCCACCGGCCGGGTCCGTTTTCTCCTAGCCTGCTGGAGTGGCCCTGGTTAACAGCATTATATGGATTTCAGATGTACAGACGGCCCTGTGATTCGAAATCTGACCACTCTCGTGCGCGTGCGCCACCTGCAGAAGTCGCGTCGCCTTCCGTCGTTATGGATTTGACCCTTTACTCTCTTGCCGACTCCTCACAACCCCGTCTCCCCGGTAATCAGCATTCTGTTGTGTGTGTCTGAGTGTTTTTTGTTTTTCTCCTTCAGCGCATGAGCACCTAAAGAACACGGGGCACACACAGACAAGGGAATTCTACTCAGCCGTAGAAAGGTAAAGACTGGCCATTTGTGACAGCGTGGATGGATCTGGAAGGTATTATGCTAAGTGAAGTAAGCCAGATGAAAAGGGACGAGAACCATATGCCCATATGCTTTCACTGATGTGTCGAATGTAAAATACAAAGAAACAAACCATCCAGCGCGTTTCTAGGCAACTGAACCCAAAACCAGGGTAAGTTCCACCGGGCCGCCCCGCCCCCCGCCAGTGACATGCGAAAGTTCAGGAACAGAAAGCTCTTTGTCAACTGTTCTGTGATCCCATGGAAGGGCTGACGGTGGTGCTCGTAGCGGCCGTCCACACCGCCGGTTCTCTAACCCCGAAGCTCAGGACAACCTTTCAGCTCCTCCTGCACCCTTGTCACCGCCACTGGCTTCCAGCCCTGCCCCACGCTGCTAGCTTCGGTTGTCGGGCCCGGAGGTCTGCATCTGATAAGCCCCGCCTGCTCCCAGGGCAACTGCCCTGGCCCCTGCCCCTCCCGTGACCCGCATCGGTGGGAGGGAGTCGAGTCCATCCAAAGTGGCTCCTCTCTCAGAGGTTTTGGTCTCAGTTTCAGGCATGTGAGGCAGAGGGAATGGGACACTCTGGCAGAAAGATATCTAAGATCTCTGGATATGCCCCCCCCCCCCCGCCACCCCAAGCTGCAGCTCCCTCTCCCCTCCTGTGCACGGCCTCCAGGTGACTCTGCCGTCATAGACTTCGGGTCAGCAGGAGTCGGGAATCCAGCCCTGGTATTAAACTGTCTGGTCTTAGCCCAGAGATTCTAAAAGTCGCCTCTCCCGTGGGCCTCTGCAATTTTGTGCTTAATTACACAGTCTGTTTCTGTTCCCTGTTCGCTGGGCCTTCCCGCACGCAAGGACACATGTGTTCCCCGAGCACGTTCCCCCGGTTGCACCTGTGTCTCAGGCATCTCTGTGTGAGCTTAGAACTTGCTCACGACAAACTTGTCCCATTGGGTGAATATTATTGTGCCTTAATTTTCCTAACCTGTTTTAGGCTGGTCCCACCCAAACCACTTCCTTCCTTTACAAACTGATGAGGAAAATATGTACCTTTGCACACCAAAAAGACGTGTACGAGAATGATCATGGGAACGCTGTTTGAAATAGCTTCAAACTGGAAGTAGCCTCAGATGTCTATAAATAATGAAATGGCCCTGGCTGGTGTGGCTCAGTGGTTTGAGTGCCGGCCCACGAACCAAAGGGTCGCCGGTTTGATTCCTCATCGGGGCACATGCCTGGGCTGCCAGCCGGGTCCCCAGTTGGGGGCATGTGAGAGGCAACGGAACATTGATGTTCCTCCCCCTCTCTTTCTCCCTTCCTTCCCCTCCCTCTAGAAATAAATAAATAAAATCTTTTTTTTTAAAAGGTGGTGTTTATGGTCATTAGGGGTAGAAACCAGCAGGGATGAGTGGCAGAAAGGGCAAGGTGTGAGAGGAGGGAGAGAAGGTGGAAGTCAGGGGTTTAGGTAAAAGACTGGCTTTACATGGGGAAAGGGTGGTACTTAGTTTGGGCGGGGGGAGAGATGAGACTGGATATGGGTGTTGATTAATTTGCACATGTGGGAGTGGGAAGTTAGAATGAGACGCCTCAGTTTCTGCTGAGAGAAGAGGGCATCTTTTTTTTTCTTGTAGCTGTCACGCATCAGCCAGAAATACGTGGTGACGGCCAGGACAGTGGCCAGGACTGGGAAAGAGCATCTGCATACTGGAAACAAAGATGACCTTTTCCATTAACACAAAGGCTCCTGGAGCCAGAGTTCTCAAATCTCTTCCTCCTAGACACTGGCCTCTGCTCTACGGTTGGATAACCTTGACCAGACCTTGACACGCACCTGTGTCTGTTTCTGTTCTGCTTGTTTGTTTATGTTGGTTTTTACATTCAACTGTTGATAAATATGTATTTATTGCCATTTGACTGTTCACGTTTTTAATGATTTTTTCCTCCTTCTTAAGAAAGACCCTTTAACTTTTCATGTACTACTGGTTTGGTGGTGATGAAGAACTTGAGCTATTTTTTGTCAGGGAAGCTCTTTATCTGTCTTTCAATTCTAAATGATAGCTTTGCTGGGTAGAGTGATCTTGGTTGTAGGTGCTTGCTTTTCATAACTTTGAATATTTCTTACCAGACCTTTTTGGCCTGCAAAGTTTCTGTTGAGAAGTCAGCTGACAGTCTTATGGGAGCTCCCTGGTAGAAAACTGTTTTTCTCTCGGTGCTTTTAAGATTCTCTCTTTGTTTTTAACCTTTGTCATTTTAATTATGATGTGTCTTGGTATGGGCCTCTTTGGCTTCATATTGCTTAGGACTCGCTGCAATTTCTGGACTTGTATGTCTATTTCCTTTACCAGGTTAGGGACGTTTTTCATCATTTGTTTTAAAATAGGTTTTCTATTTCTTGTTCTCTCCTCGTTCTGGTGTCTCTATGATGTGAATGTTGCTACACTTAAAGTTGTCCCAGGGGCTTCTTACACTAACCCTATTTCTTTTTATTCTTTTTTCTTTTTGCTGCTCTGACTGGGTGTTTTTTGCTTATCTTCCAAATCTCTGATTTGAACTACAGGTTTCTTGAGTGAATAAATGAATGAATGACTAGATGGGTAGTCTGCCTTAAACTTTTATCCCTAAGGAGACAGAAAATTACTTGAAATACCTTTTTTTCTGGGCCCTACTGAGGGCCAACAGGTTGCTTAAGACCCACTATACCTTTTGCCTTTGCCCATGGATCCTTTGATCGGAGGTGCAGCAGACGGGCAGAATCTGATGAGGGCCGTCTCAGGCTGCTTTCTGGAGGTGGATTTTCGGTGGCCATGTGACTCAGCCCCGGCCAGGGGAGTGTCAGGAGATGTCTATCCTGGTCCAGGGAAATCTGCCGGGAACTTCTGCTTTCCTGGACGGGATCTCGCCTTTTCACTCCTGGGCGTCAGTGAGTCCGGGTGTGGCCACCAGACCTCTGAGGTGAAGCGGGTGCGCACGGCGGAGCTGGATGAACACACTCTTGGGGGAGGGGGGCAGAGCCAGGCATGGCTGGCGGGAGCCTGGAGCTGCCTTGCCTCGGCGTGTCCTGTGACCCGAGGTAATAACTCTCCTGATGGACCGAGGCCGTGAGCTTTCCACATACATTTTACATCACAGCCAACACACACACACACACACACACACACACTCTATACAAAAACAACACAAAAGTGGTTCACAACACAATGCCCCTTCTGTTATGTGCAAGGTATTTTTCCTTTGCCTCCCATTTTGTTATTTGCATCTTTAAAAACCGAGCTACCCTACAATGATTTCATTACCTAAAGTATGTGAGTGACCTGCAGGGTAAAAAATACTGGGGGTTTTCTGGTACGTTTTCCTGCAGACTGTAGAGTCAGACTGCCCAGGCTGGTACTCCAGTTTGGCCAGTTACTGGCTTTGTCGCAATGGATGAGTTTCTCAACCTCCCTGTGATTTCGTTTTTGGATAAAAATTGCCCACCTCCTAAGGTTGCTTTAAGGGTTATAGGAGTTAATGCACATAAACCGCTCGAAGCCATCGGAAAGCCGGAACAGAAGACCGATGGGATCGCACAAACACAAGGAGGGCAGGGTCCCCGTCCCCCAGAGCTGACAGTCTGGTGGGAACGACGTTACAACACGGAGGAGCTGGGAGTCAGGGAGACACCGGGCAGTCCAGGAACACGAAGGAGAAATACACCCTGGCAGGCAGAATTGAATCTAACTTCCAAGAGTCAGCCCTAGAAGACAAAATGAATTGTGAAAATTCCACTTACTTCCTTTTATTTTAATGAATAGACTAATTCTTCGAGCAATCTTGGCGTTACAGAAAAATGGACTGCGAAGCAGAGACACTTCCCGTGTGCTCCCTCCTCCTCACACGCAGTTTTCCCTGTTGTTAACGCCCGTCATTTACGTGGTGCGTTTGTGTAATTGGTAAGTCAACATTGATACACATTTATTAACTACAGTCCAAGGTTTGCACTAGGGTCACTTGCTGTCCCACACATTCCGTGGCTTTTGACAAGTGGACAGTGACGCAACTCACCATTGGTGTCATGTGGATGGTCTCCATGTCCTAAAAATCCCCTGGGCTCTGCCCACTCACTCCTCCCTCCTTCCCTGGCAGCCACCACTGGCCCATCCTTTCACTGTCTCCACAGTTCGCCTTTTCCAGAATTCCTCAGAATTGGAATCATACACTACATAGACTTTTAGATTGGCTTCTCTCATTTAGTATCTACTTACTTAAAAAAAACTCTCTAAATATATTCAGAAGAAAAGAAACAAATAGAATTTTTTAAAGTCTTTTTGGCATGATTCAAGGCTCTGAGCAACCAACCAGCATAACCTATTTCCCCGCAAGCATGTGCCTAATAACACTTGCTGGACAGATGTGAATAAACCCGTAGTATCAGGACCGCCAGCCACATCAGCACATGGTCAGCAGGTAACTGTTGAGCTGAACTGTAGTTCTGATGCCTTCAGATGGTGTTTCCCAGTTCTCCTTGGCCATTGAGTCAATAGGAATGGGTAGCTGTGATGGATCGAGCTCTTTTTACGTCCAGGCTCTGCACTGAGCATCTTGTTTAGTTTCATATCAGCGTCACCAATAATTCTTTGAGTGGGTGTTATTGTCTCTGTTTTACGGATGAAGAAACGGTCTCAGAGATGTTAAGAAACTTGCCCGGAGTCACAAAGCAGCTGAAGTGAATCTTTAATTCATTCCCAGATGGGAACCTTACCTCCAGGCCCGTGGGGGCACTGCCGATGGGTCCGCCAGCAGCTGCCGCAGCATCTCCTATGGGTCACCAAGGGGCCTGGCACTCAGAGCCCTGTTCCCCTGTACCTCTCCCAGCACTGCGCCTTTTCCTCGCCCACCCAAGGAAAACTTAAAAACCACCCAGTAGTCCCATGGCCACAGGAACTGACCTTTCAGAATCAGGGTCTGGCCTGAGCCTCTGGATGGGGAAAACAAGGTTTGCACATGGATGCCGAGATCATTCTAGATGAATTCTCAATCCTATACCTTTTCTTGCAAGGTAGTGCATCTTCTATCACCTTGCCGACTTTTCAAACAGTAACCTTGTACAGCACTGCTAGTGAGCTGTCTTCCATGCGAATTCGAGTTGACTGCTTTGAGTTGAAATTCTCTTCTCCTTGCCTGGATTGCGCTGAAACCTCATTGCCAGCAATGAAATCTCTTGATTTCACACTCTCTCTGTGCCTCTGCACCGCATTTGTTTCACTAAACCATCATATTCTGCCATTTATTGATAGAAAGGATCTTGAACTGTAGAAGTCAAATCAGAAGGGACCACCTGGGAGGTGGCCCTGTGCCCCAGGCGGTCCCTGTGCAGTGCTGGCACTGTCGGCATGACCTCGGCAAGGGGAAAAGCCCACCGTGACAACTGGGAGTTTGCTGGTCCCTGGCCTCCCCACCTGCGCGTGAAGCCTCGCCATCACACAGCCAGTTAGTGGCTGTTGGGGCCAGAGCCCAGGAGACGCCTCTTATCTTCTCCCTTTCCCTTTCTCACTGAATGCACGCAGGTAAGTGAGAGCAGCGAGCACTCAGCACAGCTCTAGAACCCAGAGATCAGTACGTACTTGCTCATTGGCCCATTGATGACCTTGGCCCCCAGGGGTCCACATTCACTCTAATAACAGAGGCCAAGAAGGTACGACCCTCACACCCCCACGACTCCCCCCTACCCCCCACCCCTGCCCTGCCCAGGAAGGAGCTGCCCTGAAGTCAGAAGGGCTGTGTGCTCAGGACCACGGTCATAGGGAAATGACGAAAGGTTTGAAAGAGAAGTGTGTGGAGAAAGGGGAAAGGTCACGGAGGGCAGGGATCTGGAGGGAGGGGGGCGAGATGGCTGGGTGGAGTGGCCGGGGGCGGGGCTGGCAGCAGGCTCACACAACCAGTGCTGCCCGCTGGGGCCTCAGGGTCTGCTCGCCCTTCTTGCCTCTGGCCCCTGCAGACGATGTTATCCGGTCTTACGTCTTGGTCCCGTGTGAAGAGATGGGTACACATAAGTGTGTGTTTGTACATACACACTCACCTAGGTGCCCGTGTGTCTATGCATTCTACATACCAAATTGACACCTGTCCCCACACTGAGCCCTGAGCCACCCGAACTCTGTGCCCCCTGGAGCTGGCACTCCGGGAACTATGCTCTGACTGGAGGGTAATTCAGCCTGGGTGGATGCCCTTAGCGGACTTCTTTCACGGCTGAAAAGGGCCACGGCCTACTTTTCTGCTCAATTACACCTTACTCTCTAACATGTCTTCACGCGGCTGTCCTTTCCTGAGGGTCGCTGTGCCCCCACCACACAACCTTGAACCTGGCTCCGAGGAGGCACCGTCTCAGCTCTTAGGGGAGTTCTCACGGCCGGCGTGGCTCCTGTGAAAACCAAGGGAGACTTTAGTTATGAAAGCGCTCTGAACAGCCAGCGTCTCTGATCTAACCTCAGTGCCATACACCCCAGCGGTGTGTGTGACAGAGCCCACTGGTGTCCTCACCACCGAGAGGAAGCGGAACTCAGTACACAGCTCCTGTGGGACCGCATGGAGGGTCTGAGGTCTGAGCAGCAGTCGAGTGATCAAGGCGTGTGAGAAACCGTGAGCCTCAGGTTCCCAGGGTGAGTGGGGCTGTGCGATTCAGTACGGTTTCATTGTGCTCTCTGCATGGTTTTTTTCAATTTTCATAATGGTCAAAGGAAAACGAATGCAAGCTGGTGTAGTTTTTTTTTTTATCTCCAGGGGCCCAGATACCAGTCCCCTGCCTATCAGGAAGCTGAGAATTGGAGTTGCTGAGAGGCCTGGTTGCAGGAGACCTGGGGGCTGGAGGAGGGGCTGAGGTTGTTTACCCTCCAGTTCTGGGGAAGGAGGCGGAGCCATCACCCACAGCACTAACCGGAGGAAACTGCCTATTCCCCAAGGTCATTGCGGAGCTTCCTGCCAAGGCACCTGTTGCCTCAGTTCACTGACTTAGGTTACCTTGACCTCGGAGTTTTTCCATAGATATCCACAGGAAGTTTTGTGAAAGGCCAGCCTCCTACCTCCCAGCTCAAACTTGAACTTTTCATGTGTCCTTGGGGGAGGCTGCAAGGAGAAGGAGCACAAGGCTTTTTTTTTTTTCTTTTTTGGAAAATCCTCACCTGAGGTTATATTTATTGATTTTAGAGAGAGGAAGGAGCAAGAGAAAAACATCAAACCCACAACCTAGGTATGTGCCCTGACCAGGAATCGAACCTGCAACCTTTTGGTGTATGGGGAGACCCTACAACCATCCCTGGCCAGAGCAGCACCAGGCTTTTGAGTCCCTGCACTTAAATCCCGGCTCTGCCCACTGACAGCTGCGTGACCCCTTCCTTGTAAAATCATAACCACCAGCTCTGAGGGTTTCGTAACTTTCTCTCCCGTCCGTTTTAATATTTCCCCTCTCCTTCCCAAATCCCACGGTCCCTCTGCCCCTTCTCTTGTACAGCCAGCCAGAACTCAAAATTCTTCATTTATTTCACAAAGCAATGTATTGCTCTCTAAACCGGATCCCGGGACCGGACTTTGCAGGACCGAGAGACCCAGTGTTTGCTAACAACGATCACAACATGTCCTCTCCAAGAGGAATCTGCCTCCCGCTTTAAGACGACATGCACTTTTTTTCTCACGTCTGCATTGGTCCTTCGCTCCACAGTCCCCGAGTTTCTCAAGATAACCTGAAAGGGATGAGACAGCCAAACTGGCCTGCCGTCTTCTACGGCCTTCGCGAGTCCCCGGGTGTTGCTCTGCTCCCAGACCACTGGTAAAGCGTCTGAAACCACCATGCCCTCCCAACCCTATTCCCTTCGCGCCGACATGGGAGCAGCACAAGTTTAGTACACGCACCTGCCAATCTTTGGGTGGGGAGGGATTGTTTTGGAGCCAAATGGCAAAGAGCAGGCCGTGGATGAAAGCGTCCGTCACCAACCCAGCATTCTTCCCCCGGTGAGCCCCTTCCACTCTGCAGGTGGACCCTGGATGCGTTCAGCCACCAGCAGAAATCCTTTGACTCAGGGGAGGGAAGCCCCCCTGCCCTGGTCACCAGGAATGAATTGCGGTTCACCTGGACCACACAGAGCCCTCTCCCCCTCCCGAGGCTGGCTACGTGAGCCGGTGAGATGTGACGGAAGTTTGCCGGATGTCACTCCCGGGAAAGCTTTTGCTTTCTTGGGGAGAAAGGAGCAGACGCCACTGGCAGGCCCTCGTCCGTCTCTTTGCCATTTCGGCTTCCCTGGAACATGACATTTTGCCCATTTTTCTCTTCAGATTTTCATGGTTCCCTTTAAATCCTCGCACCTACTTATAACAGTGGCTGTGTCTTGTCTGTTGATCTCTGTCATTTCTACGCTTGCTGTTGACACGTTTTTTCTCCTGGGTATGAGTCACATTTCCTGTTTCTTTGGCATGTCTGGTGATGTTTTACTGGAGCCTGAACATTGCCACCGTGGTCAAATGTTTAGATTGGGGCGGCAGGCAGCTCATTTGCTTGCAGACTGTCTTGAGCGTTGTGCAGTTCATGGGCAAGCTTCATCAGGGGGAGAGAGGTCCAGAGTTCCCTTCAGGGCCAGGGTGCCCTTTCATAAGGCTCGAACCTCGTGAGGTCCCCATGTAATGTCCCAGCGGCTCCCCAAGGCTTTCTTCTCCGGCCAGCCTTACAGCAAATGTCTCCCCGTGCCATGCATGCAGGCTCCAGTGTTTGCTCAGCTCCCAGCTCCCTGGTGGTGTGGTCTTCCTCCGTCACCGTTCTTTGGCCATTTTTACATTGAGCTGAAGACCCAAGGGAGCCCCACATGGATTTCTGAAGCCCCTTTTTCTGTGTGGCTCACTTATCTCTGGAATGCTATTGCTCAACTTCCCCTCATCTCAGCCCCTTCCAAGTTTCGTCTTCTCGTCTCAGGAAGCCCCCGCGCTTGCTCGTGGTGCAGTCTGGGAATTGCCCGGGGGGCAGAACTCTGGGGTAGCGGCAGGGCTACTCCCGTTTGCTTTCCTCTTCTCAGGGGTCTCACAGTGCTGCACTGCACTGCCCTGCACGGTGCCTCCTGTGCACAAACAGTGGTTTCACGTATTTAATCGACTTTTCTCATTTATGGCATGAGGGTTCCTCAGCCGTAACTGGAACTGGCCTCAAACACTGCTTAAACGTGTAGCACATTTCAGCCCCTACGCTGGTGTGGTGCCTTGGGTGTGAACTTGAGTGTGAGTTCATCGCCATGTGGTAGAGGAACCGAAACACAGAGTGGGGAAATCCTTGGGACTGGGAGTCGTGTCCAGGTATTTCACGTTCTCAGGTTGTTCTTTGTTTCATTTCATTTTATTTTTTGATGTGAGAGATGGGTGAGGGGAGGGAGAAAGAGAGGGTGAGAGACATCGATGCGAGAGAGAAACGTTGATTGGTTGCCTTCAGTACACGCCCCGGGGGACCCAATCTGCAGCCCAGGTGTGTGCCCCAACTGGGGATTGAACTGGCAACCTTGTTATGGTTCATGGGATGATGCCCAACCCACTGAGCCACGCCGGCTGGGGCTCAGGCTGTTCTGTGTGCTCAGGTTGTAGCGTCTGCCCTCCAGCCGAGCTCCCCTGAGCGCTCCCTGTCCCTCAGTCCCTGCCTTTCAACACTTGGAAGATGGACTTCTTTAGGCAGCCCCCCTCCAGCACCTTCCCCAGCACCTCTTTCAGACTAGCTTGGAGAGGTCTGTCCGGCCCAAGTGCATTCGGGCCATTAGGAGGACCGAGACCCACCGCATTACGGGCCGGTGGCCTGGGCGTCTGCTTCTCCCCACTGTGGTGTCTGCTTCAGGGCTGCCCCAAGGGCCCCTCGAGCGTCTGTGACCACATCTGCGAAACTGTTGTGAGTGGCAGCGCCTAAGCAAGTGGGAGTCATCTGGAAACAATGAGAGCGATCAACATCTGCCTCTGTGTGTTGGGCCGAGAGGGGCGGAGGGGCTCAGGCAAAAGGCCCCCCTTCATCCAGGGGCACTCATTCTAGGGCCCACTGCCCAGCTGGGGTGCGCTGGTGGAGAGCCCCCTGCTGCCGGTTGTCCCCGGGGTCTGCAGATGTCCCCTTCCCCCAAGGCCATGCCCTCACCGGGGTAGCCCACATCCAGGGACCGAGTGAGGCGGGAGTACGGGCCCCGGCATTCTGGCGTGGAGCAGGACAACTCTGGCGGGGCGCCTCCTGTGGTAGCGCTCCTGGCCAGCTTCGTTGGAGCTGTGTCGTGACTCAGCTTCCCCGCTGCCCAGGCCTGTCCCTGGTAAACGGCTAGTGCCCCGGCTCTGACTCCACATCTGTTTCCGGAGGACCTGACCCGTGACCCGGGGAACCACCACTGCACGTGGGCAGGGTCCCCTGCAGCCAGCACCTCAAGGCCGGGCCGTGGGCCGTGAGTCCACAGGGAGGCCGCCCTGACTCAGCCGGTCTTGGCTCCCTGCCCTCCTTCTTTGCCTGAGGGACAGAACAGGGCAAGGAATGGCTAGTGACTATTGGAAATGACCCTAGGTGTTTACTGAGGGTCCCTTCTGATCAAGGCACTCTGCTCATGTCACAGGAACACCCCCACCCCCGGGGCCTGCCTGTACTAGGGTTCTTCGTTCCCCACCCCATGTTAGGAGCTGTGGCTCTCAATGCCAGAGTCTGGTAAGAAGGAAAGGGACTATTTTAGTGAGAAGTTATACAGGTTTAGAATGATGGTGGAATTCTACCATTAAATCTCCCTTTAGAAACGAAGATACACCCACAAACACACAGTCCCACCCTCCCCGCTTCACCCAGTCAGGCCAGCCTCAGAGCAGGCCAGTCGGAGGGCCCGCCTTCCAGAAGAAACGGAAACCGAAGTCCGCAGCTGGGCTCCTCCCAGGCGTCCGTGCCCGGCTGGCAGGTCCCCAGCCGTCCCCGGCACCATCAGCTGTGTCGCCGAGGTCTCCAGTTCTTAATCCAAACCCACGTGTCACCTTCTCGTGGCCCGCCAGCGAGAGTCCCTTCACCCCTTTTCTTGCCGCAGGGTCTTGCATTGTCCCCGTCCCACAGGGCAGCCGCCTTTTTGTTTAAATCCCAGCCTGGAACCTCCTCGGCAACCCCATTCCTGACTCCTCCCACAACTGGCTACACCTGCCAGCACTCCCATATTCCCTGCCTTTCTCGGCTGCCACAGTGAGTCCAGACAGGTGTGGCGCCATGGCATGGAGCGAACCATCTCTGCGTGAACCATCTCCAAGCTCTCAGAGTTGCCCCAAAGGTGCTGTAATGGGGGCGGGGGAGCTGTCTCCCAGCTACATCACGGGTCAAGGTCATGCCCATCTCCCCGGCTCCCAACAGGCTATGAAGCTAGCCTGCTGTTACTGATATGCAAAATAACTCTCCAACTCTGTGCTGCTGCCTTTCCTAGCCCCCAAACTAGGCTTGTGGGGGGCCCTGGGGCCTCTCAGCCTACACCCCATTACACTAAGGGGCTCACATGCATGGTCACATTTAATCCCCACCAATGGCCCCATGGGAAAGGTCATCGTATTATTTGCATTCTGTAAGGACCTCCCCTGGCCCTGTCTGCAGAGAGTTGGGGCAGGCCCGAGGCTGGGTGATGTGTGACGACCTCAGGCCCCTCTGGGACCCGGGCCCCATCTTCTACCAGGAGGAGTGTCCAACCTGCAGCCTGTGGGCCGCATACAGCCCAGGATGGCTATGACTGTGGCTCAACACAAAATAGTAAATTTTTGCTCATCAGTTTTCGTTTGTGTTTGTATATTTAATGTGTGACCCAAGACCACTCTTCTTCCAGTGTGGCCCAGAGACGCCAAAAGGCTGGACACTGCTGTCCGCATGCGCCCTGACATTGGCTTCCTCCTCATCTCCAGCTGCCGTTTCCATCCTGCTGTGCCTCCTTCCTCCCCCAGCTCTCCATTCTGCAGCCACCGCGCAGGCCCCGCCAGCAAATCAGAGGCCCTTTCAGCGCCCACCCCCCACTCTCGAAAATAGGAAGGCGAAAAGATCTCAGCCCACATCCTGTACTTGAGCAAATTTCCCACTGGTGGTTCAACCCAGGCAAGCTTTTATGCAACACTTCTCCACTTATGGCTAGCCTGGAGGCCGCCAAGCCTGGGCTCCCAGGAGGTTGCTCGCTCATTCATTCATTCATTCATCCATTTATTCATTTATCAATGATGAACTACCAACGATGCACCTGCTGAGTGCAGGAGCTGGCTGAAGTACACAGACGAAGGACTTACTCATTCAGTCTTGCACTTGCTTATTTAACAATGACTGAGTTGGTTTGAGACAGGTCTTGAAGATCTGGGGGCAAGCAGGGAGCAGGCTTGACCTCGTATTACAATTAGTGAAGGGAGAAGGGGCGGGGTCTATTATCAAATGACCTTACTGGAGTCCAGTCTCACACACAAAGTCCTGAAGAAGGTACGAGAGATGTTTTTAGTCCAGGTTTGATAGTGACTTCTCCTGCAAAAGGGGTTCTCGGACAAGGTGGGTGTTTGGGTGTCTTCTTCACTTTGTTTTGCCCCTCCCTAGTTCGTTTTGGGGGCTGGGTCTTTCTATTTAGGTTCTCTGGGTGCCTGGCAGGCCCACCCCTCTCACCGGGGAGCAAACACCTTTTCTGAACCTGCTCAGTCCCCTCTCTCCCCCTGCTGGACACTCAGTCTCCTTCACCCTTGCTCCCTGCCTCATGCTTTTCCCATGGGACTCTCTTTGCACCTGCCCCAGGCTGACGCATGTGGAACCAGCCCGTCTCCTTAGCCCAGAGCCACATTAACAAAAGCCCCCTTTCTTTTCTTTTTTTAAAATTGAATTTACTCAGGGGACATCGGTGTGCACAACCACACAGGTTTCAAAGTGCACGACTCAGTAAGATGTCATCTGCACACTGCACCGTGTGCCCCCAAAGCCCCTTTTCAGTATGCCAGATTTAGCCCTGAACCAGGTCCAGAAGGCAAGGGGCGGGGAGGCGCCATGTCTCAGGAGTGCGTGCATGTTGGGGCAAATGAGGAAAATCCATTTCCCCGTATTCAGAGCAGAATACGGAGAAATGGGTTTTCTGCATTTTCTCCTTCCACCCTCCCCAGTGTTCTTCTGCTTCCTCCTTTTTTGGGTGCACTGAGCTGGGGAGACAGCGGCGTCCCAGGACAGAAGCTCAGCGCCCAGTGCTCAGCAGGTGTGTAGGTGCCTACCAGTCACCACCAGAGGGCGCTCTGTCCCCTTGGCCTCCTGGGTCCAGGCTCTCTCCCAGTCTAGGCTGGGGGTGGGGCAGAGCACTCCTGGGGGGACCACCGGGGAAGGGGTGCTGCTGAGGGGAGCCTGGACCCTGGCTTCCATCTGGACCAGTGACAGTGCCTCAGTTTCCTCCCTGACTAATAACAGCCTCCTTCATTTTTATTTCCAGCTGTGGCAGGACAGACAGGGTTCTAAATTCCTCCTCAAGCTAATCTCTAAAGCATATTTCTGACCAAACCTTGGGTTTGTACGTATAGCTTTCCCACCTTTTAGGATTCAGGTCCTCCTTAGGGTTTGGACCAGGGCTGGATCTTGCCTTTTGAGGACTCTGTAGATAAAACATCACGGTGGCTGGGGCTGGCACTGAAATCTGGCCTTATCCACCGAGCAATGGGAACCCTCCCTCCCCCTCCCACCGGGCAGTTCTCAGTCCCGACAAGGCCCCTGGACTCCCGTCGGTTACACGTGTTCACCAGTCGGGAGTTCCTGCCCCTGAGACCTGGCTGCAGGGCTTGTTTCTGACGCGCCTTCCACACCAGGCCCTCCTTCTCTCCTACCCCGGAGTGCGCCCCCTGCAGGAAGCTGGCCTGGTCCCGGCCGGTCCCAGCAGTTTTCCACCCTCCGCAGCCCCGTCCCCTGCGCACTGTTCAGTCGGCGGCATTGAGCTCTCTGCTCCTTCATCCTACGTAGTGCTCACCTGCGTCCTCTTTCCCACGTTAGGAGCAGGAGTTATAAAAGAAGACACAGATTAAACTCCACAAGAAATATTTTTTGAATCGCGCAATGACAATATGAACAAAACACTAAGTGAAAAATGGGAAAAAATTAAAGTAAATATGAGAGAGAACAGGTATGTACTACATATATGTGGTCCAGGGAGAACTCCTAGAGCGCAACACCAAAAGCAGAAACAACCCAGTAAAAACGGGCAGGCGTACACACCCCAAAAGTGAGCCCGGGCGGAGGGGGCAGGAGCCCTGGGTGTCTGCCGTCTGGTTTAGAAGAGGAGGGAGGGGCCTCGGGGTGGACGTGCCGCTGGCCCTGCAGCCTCCCTGCCTCATGGCGAGTCGGGGTGCAGCTGGAGGAGGACCAGAGTGGAACTATTAAAAGTGGGGGGCCGGCACCCTGGCTGGCGTGGCTCAGCGGACTGAGTGCTGGCCTGTGAACCGGAAGGTCGCTGGTTTGATTCCCAGTCAGGGCACATGCCTGGGCGGCGGGCCCAATCAATGCTCCTCTCCTCTTTCTCCCTCCCTTCCCTTCTCTTTAAAAATAAATAAATAAAATCTTAAATAAAAAAGAAAAAAGCAAGGGACAGCACACTGGCCCATGGGTCAAATCCGGCCCGTTGCATCTCATTGTGAATAAAAATGCCGTTGGAACACAGCCAAGCCCCGCTTGTTCATGCTCTTTCTGCGGCTGCTTTCTCCCTCCAGTGGCAGGGGGAGAAGACCCCGCCGGCGTGGCCCGAGAAGCCTGAAGTGCTGCTTCCTTGCCATCCACAGAAAAGTCTGCCGCCGTTCTCCCTCTAAAGCACGGGGCCAAGGAGGGGCGAAGGCCGCCCCAGCCCGAGGCCCACACACCCTCATTCCAGGGATAATGGTGTGTTTTCCCATACCTTCCAACCCTTTCCTTCTAGAGAAAATGATGTTTTTTATCCTGCACTTTGAACAACGCTTTCGTGTGAATTGTTAATCCTCATGGCGTATGAAGGATGCAGGTAAGATGAATATGCAGGTGAATC
The DNA here is from genome assembly GCF_004126475.2 of Phyllostomus discolor. Classification (NCBI taxonomy): domain Eukaryota; kingdom Metazoa; phylum Chordata; class Mammalia; order Chiroptera; family Phyllostomidae; genus Phyllostomus; species Phyllostomus discolor. The sequence goes on from NC_040916.2 coordinate 37,095,658, forward strand.
CACGGGCTCAGGGGACGCAAGGTCACGCAGCCGGTAAGTGGGGCAGCACCAGTGTTTCTGCAGGGGAGGCCTCGAGAGACGCCCCGAGACCCGGAGGGGAGAGAGGGTGGGAACACTAGGGGGATTATTTCAAAACTGCTCCGGGCGTTCTCTGAGGGCTGAGGACACCCCCAGATATATGTGCCCTGCAGCGGGGGTGGTGAGCGCCGCTGGATACTGGGGGAGCCCAGTTCCTGGCGCCCCTAAATGCCCCCAGTCTCAGACCTCCTTACTAGGAGGTAGGCATCGTTTGGGCGCCTCCCTGGTTCCTACCTCTGGCTCAGCCCTCTGCTGCCTCTGGTCATCGTGTTCTCAAGAAGCGGAATGGTCGAGTCATCACGGCACAGTCTGGGGTCAGATCGTTTCGGTTCCCACCCCAGCTCTGTCACTAACGTACTGGCTGTGTGACCCTGGGCAATTTACTTACCTTCTCTGTGCCCCAGTCTCCTCCTCTGGAACATGGGGGCAATAAGAATGCCTCTCTCCCAGAGGTGTGAGGGAGCAAGTTACTAACTGCAAAGCATTTAGTCTAGTGCCTGCCACGTCACAAACACTTTTTGTGTTTGTTGTAACTTGGATTTTTATGGACAGTGGCCCAACACATTGACCTTGGCCTTGTTTGGAGCCCGAGAGTCCGTCACAGGCCCCGCATCTCGAGCGCCGAGCCCTGGACTCTGCAGGGTCGTCTCTGATCCCTGCTGCGGGCAGAGGGCCGTTTGCTTTGCAAACGCCCAGACGGTGAAGGTGATAAGGGCCTCTTGTTTAGCTCCTGGCACATTGTATTTGCCCAGTGAGTGTTGGCTGTTATTATTATTTTCCAGATGGGCCCAGCTCTGGGTAGTCAGGGCCTCGAGTTCTTGGCAGCCAATGACTAGGGTTCAGCCAGAAGTCAGCTGAGCTGAGGGCCTGAAGAGGCTCAGGGGAGGCTGTGGGTGGTCAGTAGCCCCAGGAGTGCCATCAGCCTTTGGTAACAAGACGTCTCGAGGACCCCTCCCTGAATTCTCTGTGACCCCAGATTGCCCTTACACGAGGCTGGACCAGCACCTTTTAGAGGGTCTTGAGAACGCAGTGGGTGTATCTTTAAGTGGGAGGAGTCCCCACACTTCCTCTGACGGTGCCCCCCACAGTGCCACTCTATCCTAACCAGGGCCACAGTCTGGCTGGGTGGATGCCTGGGGCTGGTGTCCATGCCAAAGGTAACACCGGGCCTGCGGTGGGGGACGGCAGGCCGCGCCTTTGCTTCCCTGGCTGCCTTCCGGGACGGAGGGACCCTCAGACGTGGTCTGGACACATGTGATGTGGCATCTTGGTGGGCTTCCTGTAGGTGCCTCCCTTTCTGCATGGGTAGTGAGGCTGGGAGTGGAGTGGAGTGGAGGGGGGTCCCAGAACATGGCAATGCTCAGCCTCGATCCACGGGCCCCTTCACAGCCGTCCCACGCCTCGCTGCTTCTCCCTCTTGCGTCAAAACCCAGTTAGAAAGTCTGTCCCCGTGAATTTCCTCCATCCTCGGTCAACCGGGCCACCTTCAGTGACACAGAAGCAACCTCGGCAAGCAACGCTTTCTCATTCTGAACCTGCTGGGACCTCCCAGGCTGCTACGCTCCCCGACCTCCGCGGCTGCAGCAGAACTGAGGGGTTGGAGCATGGGCGGGGTCAGCCACACGGTGTGGCCAGGCCGACCGGCCGCCTGACTTCCCTTGTCCACACACCACCCCTAGGGTCCAGCTGGTCTCTTTGCCCTGTGGGGCCTACTCTGAAATGACTTTGAACTCTAGGCCAGCCTCATACTGGTGCCAGATATGCCATTTCCCCAAATGTACCTTCAGTCCACAGCCTTCTAAGGCTGTTCTCACGGAGTCTCCTTTGTGCCCCAGGTTGATTACCCAACAAGGAAGACACAGATAAGAGTCAGAGGGTAAACGGAGCCAGGCGATGCCCCTGCCCCCTTAGTCCCAGCTCCCTTGCCTGCCGAAGGGAGCCAGGTGCGGGGTGGGGGGGGTGCTGCCATGTGCCCTATAAAAAGCTCTTGGGTGCCCATCCAGGCCTGGAACTCGCATTTAGGACTTCCCACCAAAATGGGTCGATTGCTGCTTCTTGCTGGTGAGTCTTCCCCAGGCGGCCCCGTTCGGCTCCCAGAGTAGCTGCTTTTTCTCCGCATGCACTCTGCCTCCACCCACACTCCATGTGCTCCCAGGCCGCCTGTGTGGTCCCCGTTCCCTCCTGCAGCCTCCTTGGGACGGTGACAAAGTGAGGAAGGAAGGGAGGAAGGAGAGAAGGGCGGGCGGGCGCAAGGCAGCCAGGCAGGCAGGCAGGAAGGCCCACTGAGCAGCGGAGGGCTTCAGCCGGGAGGGCGATGGATAACGCTAGGGAATCCCCTGGAGGATGAGGGAAGACTCGGGGGAGCCCCCTCCGTGCTCACGCTCTGTGATCCTCCCTCACTGCCAGCCCCAGAGCTGGGGCTCAGTGCATGGACTTGACCGAGGACTAATCAGCTAACAGGTGCAATTAGCAGAGAAAAAAAATGGACAAGCAGATCTTATCGGAATATGTACTGTGAGGCCGGGTGGGAGGGGGCTGGAGAGGGGGCACAAAAGCCTTGAAGGGCGAATGCAGTTCCTCCAGCGCTAACTGGTCCCCAGAGGCGGTGCCTGAACTGGCCGGCAGCCCGGGGGGACTGGTCGGTGGGCCTTCCGCATGTACATGGTTGGGAGGCTTGAAAGGGAGTAAACTTTAGAATCGACATTTGAGTTGCAAAGCAGAAAGAAGCTGGTTCTGGAAGGTGAGTCCCAGTGTGAAGAGGCTGCTAAGGGAAGGGGCTCTCGGCCCGAAGCCCCCCTTCTCCGTCGCCAGCTGCTCCTCTGCCCTGCTCCACCCGTCTGGCCTGCCTCTGGGGTCTGGTCATTCCACACATATGGATGGAGGGTTGACTGTGTCCCGGGCACCGCGCTGGGCAGTGCGGACTCGGCGGGGTAAGCACAGTCCCGGCCCTAACGGAGCTCCCGGTCCCACAGAAAGACCAACAGGCGATTGTCTTTCAGTGTGCTAAGTTCTGAGATGCAGATAATCCACCACGAATACCAACGCAGCCTGGAGGGAGGGCAGAGAGGCCCGGCCCACACGCCACCTCTCCTGGGAAGACTTCCAGGACTTGTTTTCACGACACTCTGTGCGCATCCCCGTGTCACCGGCAGCCACATCGCCTGGCACCTTTGTGCTCACAGGCTCCGCCCTCCCGTCAGGCTGTGAGCTCTTTGAGGGCAGGGACCTTGTCTAGTTTTTCTGTTCTTATCTCCAGCACCCAGCACGTCGTAGGAGTTTGTTGAAAGAATAACAGTGAATTTTCCCAGTTCCTGAGCTGCACACTGTCCCCTGAGCTTCCAGGCGGCTCACTGGAAGCCTAGCCAGCCCCCTTCCCCCAGAGCATCATGGGAGGGCCCACCTTGGGAGAGGATTTCCAGAGGGGGGCGCAGGCTGCAGGAAATCGGGCCTCAGATGCTCTTCATGTATCGGCCAGTGTGTCCCAGGCCTGGTCCCCTCCCTCCAGGGAAAGGACGAGCCTGCCACCCTCTGACTGAGGTCTCTCTTCTCCTTCAGGGCTGGCCCTCCTGCTGCCGCTGGGTGAGTGCCGCGAGGGAGGGCGGCGAGGGCCAGGGTGCCTGGGGGAAGGTGACGGGAGTCAGGGCACGATTCGTCTCTTGCTCCTGCGTTGCAGGCTCGGCGACCAACATCGTGTGCTACTTCACCAACTGGAGCCAGTACCGCCCTGGGGCCGCCAGCTACATGCCCGACAACGTGGACCCTTGCCTCTGCACGCACATCATCTACGCCTTCGCCGGCATGGTCGACAACCAGATCAAAGCATCCAGTGGAACGACGAGGTCCTCTACGCCGGCATCAACGGCCTCAAGGACTAGTGAGTCCTGGGGTTCGGGCTCTGGGCGGGGCTGGGGGTGTCCACAGGGGCCCTTCAGGAGTCCCCCAGAGATACCGCTCCAGAACGTCTGGTCCTCATGTCCTGACTCAATCACTCCCGTGCCGCCCGAGCAGGCCCCGTGCTCTGCGCGGGAGAGGCAGGTTGCTGTCATTTTTCTGGCTTGTCTTCTCACCTGATTCTCAATGTTGCAGCCTGTGCGTCCCGGCAGGTGTGAAGACTGCCCCCTGGAGTTTGCCAAGCTACAGTGCATCCCACGCCAACCTAGGAGCTGGCTCCCAATACACTCTAAGAGGGTTCTTGTGCCAATTAAATGCTGAGCGTATTGATTGGGCAATAACCACGTCAAGCATTTTTCTAGGTGTTTTCACGTATTATTTATGAAACCCTCACAACAAGCCCTGTGAAGCAGGCGCATTAAAGATTTAAAAAACACTGTCACCCTGACACGGTGAGGTAGGCAAGCAGCCGGTGACAGCTCCCTGCCGGTGGAATTTCCTTTACATCGGTGTCTTTCTGTCGTCAGCAACCCAGAGCTGAAAACCCTGCTCTCTGTCGGCGGCTGGAACTTTGGGACCCAGGGGTAAGACCCAATTCACGGTGGAATCACTCCCACGTTGCTCCATCTCTGCCGAGACCCCCGGGCTCTGTGCTTCTCTGAAGTGGGTGGCCGGTGACCTCGGGTCTCAGCTGAGACACCGGGAAACCTGGCCAAAGCTCTCCCGCAGCCTGTCCCTCCTCCGTCCCAGCTCTGCCCTGCACTGCAGCTTACCTGCCTGCTCCCTTGGCTGTGCCTTCCTCTGTGGGAGAGTCTCCACAGCGGAGACTCTGCTTGACTCGCCGCCGTCCCCCTGCACTGCTCGACGTGGGGGGGAATGACTGAATGCCTGAGTGTCGGGGGGCTAAGTGACGAGGCAGGGGATCCAGGCGCTTCGGCCGCTGTTGCGTCCTCCTGGGCCTGCCCCCCGGCGGGGTTCATGCCCTTCCTGGAGAGGGTCCCTGTCAAAGCCCATCACCGACACCGCGACGGTGGTGGTGCGTTGACCCCAGATTCTCCAACACGGTGGCCACTGCTGAGAACCGCCGCACCTTCATCCAGTCGGCCACCCGGTTTCTGAGGAAGTACAGCTTCGATGGGCTGGACGTTGATTGGGTGTATCCCAGCAACCGTGGCAGCCCCGCGGACACCCAGCAGCTCTTCACCGTCCTGCTGAAGGTGACGCCCCTGCCCGTGTCCAAAGGACATAGGATCTGGCCCACGGCCGTCCGGGGAGAAGGGCTCTCTCTGTCTGCCGGGGGGTTCTGAGAGAGGCTGACCACCCTACAGAGGAGGGTAGAGAGCTCAGCCTTTCTGGCCCAAAGCCTGATTTCCTTAGTGCAAGATCAGATCTTTCTTTGGGAAAACTCACGTGGCCACGTTACAGAGAGTGGTATACGGCAGCATAATGAAATTTTATAGACTTACAGTGAGAAGTGTAATGGCCAAGGGGATGGAAACATTTGTGTCCTGTCTCTGGGCACAGTGGTGGAAGTCAGAGAGCCCTCAGCGGGCAGGGTGTAGGGCGCGATGGACCAGCTACAGACGGAGGTGTTCAGGTGCCCCGCACCCTGAGGGGTGGAGCAGACACCTCCAGGGCATCGGGGGCTCCTGCCCCCAGCACCAGACATAAAGTTATTGGGCGAGCGAGCCCATTGCCCTGGGCACGGCTGGCTTGAACACCTAGATTTGCTTTAACACTCTTATTTCCTCTTCTTCCATGGCTGAGTTTTCTGATTATTAGATTCAATCACATGCAGTTTGCAGAGCTAGGAGCCATTTTTGTGTAAACATAACCACTCTTGTCTTGCTTTCCTGCTTTGACATCATTTGTTCATTTTAAAGTGGAGCTCTCAGAGAGTCACCGATGTTCCTTCATTTGCAAGTTCTGGGGAGACACCTGACTGCTGTCCCCAGAGACCAACAGCCATTCTGGGATCAAAGGACTCTAAACCGAGCGCTTGGCTGATTCCCTCCTAAGAACGTGACCTTGGCACATGCTCCCTGGGCCCTGCAGCCTGAGCCCAGCGTCCTCTGTCCCGTAGGAAATGTATGAGGCGTTTGAGCAAGAGGCTGCCCAGAGTCACAAGCCCAGGTTGCTGACCTCCGCGGCTGTGTCGGCTGGCAAAGGGACCATCGAGACCGCCTACCAGATCCCCGAGATGTCGCAGTAAGTCAGCCCTCAGCCCAGGAGTCCAGGCAGAGCTGAGCGAGCCCGGTACCTCCCCCATAGACTGGCCAATGCCCAGGACTCCTGGACAGAGAGGGCTCATTCCCGAAGGAATAAGATGACCCTAACTCCTGAAGGACGCGAGAAGCCAGCCCGAACCCTGGGCTTGTTTCCAAACCTGTTCCCGAGATTCCCAATGATAAGAGGCTATAGGAGGAAGTTAGTTGAGTCTCTAACTTGCACCAGTTCTGAGAGTCTGAGCGCAGCCTTCTACACCGATGACGGATTGTGTGCCTTCTGTGTGTCAGGTATCCTTGAGATCGAGGCGAGGGAGAATGGAGTAAAGAATAACAAAGCAAATTGCCTTGTGGCATAATTACAAATGATGTATCTGACAGGGTTCTAGGAGCTTCAGGGGCAGCGTCATGGAGAGTGTGACTTCCCATCGGTCATTTCTCTTCTGTGGTACCCCAACCCTCACCACCCAAGGTACATGGACCTCATCAACATGATGACCTACGACCTCAGAGGCTCCTGGGAGGGCTTCACAGGCGAGAACAGCCCGCTGTTTGCAGGACCCAATGACCAGGGAGACTACAGATTCTTTAACGTGGTGAGTGATGAAATGGGTTCAGGACAGCCAGTCGTACTGGGTGTCTTTGCAGCACGTCCCGGGGTCTCTGGCCAAGGGCACAGGATGGACGGGAGGAAGACGGCGGTCTTCCCTAACCCAGCACGTGTTCCCTGCTTCCCCATCCCCGGGATCGATTGTGTTATTTGTCTTTCACACCAAAGAAGGCAGAGAGTGGCTGTGGGGTTAGTCCCAAACGATGGAAAACTTCTTCTTTTCTTTTTTTAGAAAAGATGTTATTTATTTATTTTTAGAGAGAGGGGAGAGAGGGAGAAAGAAAGGGAAAGAAATACTGATTGGTTGCCTCTCGCATGCCCCCAACGGGGGCCTGGCCCGCAATGCGGGTGTGTGCCCTGGCTGGGAATTGAACCAGCAACCTTTCAGTTCACAGGTGGACACTCGATCCATTGAGCCACACCAGCCAGGGCTGGAAAACTTTTAAAAATCTATTCATGCTAGAAGCCCATTTCATGACCCACCTTTCCCCAACTCTTCCTCACCTCCCTCCCACCCTCTCCCTATGCTATGAGGTTTACCTTGCTACCTTGTAATGCGTAGGCAGGTGTAACAATGAATCTACTTAATGATTCGTAGGTGGGCAAATTGGTTAGCTGGGATTCAAATGAATCCAACCAGGAATTTAAAAACGGGTACGGGAAGGTCTCCCAGGTACCCAGCCGGTGCTCGAACAATTCTGAGCCGCCGGCTGGGGACAAGGGGGTGCGTGGCTGAACTCCAGCTGTGCCACCAACGCCCGGCCCAGAGTGAGGGGCAGGAGGGCAAGAGCACATTTCATTCCCAGTTGACACCGTGCCGGATGCACTACCTAACTCATGTACCTCTTGAGCGAGGTGCCTCCGACACCTGGGTCCAGCCGGGAAGGTGCTCCTTCCCTTCCTCTGAGGTTGGCTTGGCCACATGCGATATTCACAGTGGCCAGAGGGTTGGGTGGGAAGTCTAGGCCCCTGGGACATGCTCAGCTGCTCCTTACCAACACCTTCCTTGCCTCGTCCGCAGGATTATGTGATGAACTACTGGAAGAACCAAGGGGCCCCCGCCGAGAAGCTGATGGTGGGCTTTGGGGCTTACGCCCGGACCTTCATTCTCACGCACCCCGCTGACCATGGCCTGGACGCGCCCACCTCTGGCCCAGGGACTGCCGGGCCGTATACTCAGGAAGCTGGGACTCTTGCCTACTTTGAGGTGATGCCCCAAGGGGCCCGGGGCACCTGGGAGAGCCATTCTCTCTGTTCTAAAGGGTTGGAGGTGCCTCCATGAAGAGGGAACAGATACCCTGGTTTCTAACACAGGGTGCCCCGTGTTGACTTCTCCGAGTATCTGTGGTAGGGGAGGAAGGGCAGGGTGACCCACTGATGAGGCGTCTTACATTTTAACCTTTTACGGTCAACGTGCATCTTTAATTCCAGTAGCAGTTAACACTTACTGAGAGCAAGTAGACAGGCAGGCTGTGTTCTAAGTGACTTCTATCCATTCTCTGGCCTCGCCCTCACCAGGAACAATGAGGAGCTGACTTTATCCTCTTGTGCATGAGGGTGCACTGAGGCACAGAGGGGTTAAGAACTTTGCTCGAGGTCGCAGAGCTAGTAAGTGGCAGAGCTAGGATTCAAATCTACCGTATTTGCTGTGTGTAATGTGCACCCGTGTTTTGCACGCATTACTCACGGGGATTATTATGCCTGTGGTATGTAATTATCACACCAACCCATGATGTACATCCTTATTTTTCCCTCAAAAATTTGGGCAGACAAGTGTGTGTTACATACAGCAAAATGTGGGGTACGTTGTCAGGCCCCCACCCCTAACCCTTACACTCTGCCATCCTCGTGCTGGCTCTTTGTGGAGAAAACCCTTTCAAACAAGAGCAGGTCAGTTCATTTCAGAGGGAACCAGGGCACAAGGTGCCAAGAAGCTGCCCTGCCCGCTGTCTCGCAGATGGCTGCTGGCAGACACAGGGCGGGAGCTCATGTCCCACCTCCCGCCAGGGCCCTCGCCCCTGCGCAGCCGGAGGGGAAGCAGAGCCAGGGAGTTGGGGTGAAATTGGAACCATGTGTTCTTATTTCCAGCAAAGAGGGGTGGGGTGGGGTGTACATCCAGAAAACAAGAGCAAGGAGTAGGAAGAGGTGGGCTGAGCAGAGGAGGGGCCCCCTGAGCCGTGACCCCCCTCCTGCACTGGCCCCAGGTCTGCTCCTTCCTGAGAGGAGCCACCGAGGTGTGGAACGCCCCCCAGGAGGTGCCCTACGCCTACAAGGGGAACCAGTGGATTGGGTATGGCAACCCCAAGAGCTTCGCCCTCAAGGTAAGGCCCTCCGCGCCCTTCCCTCCGCAGGTGTGGAAGGGGTGGGGCACCTGCCCTCCAGGAGCGTTTGAATCACAGCCCCAGGAGACACGTAAGAGAAGGCAAGGCTTCAGGTTGAGCCGGCGGCATGATGCAGAGCCCGCGGCTGGAGCGGCCCCTCTGTTCCTGTGCATTTGCACTTGGCGGCCTTACTTCCCTCGGCTCCTGCACACTCCTGTCCCCCTGCTCCTGCAGACTCCCTTTGGGTCCCCTCCCTGCACTGCTCTGGCCCTGACCCGGTTCTCCAAGGCAGGCAATCTGCCCCACTCCGAGGGCCATGGTGTCAAACAGAGTTCCTTCTCCCCTTTGCTCCTCCCCTGCTCCCAGCAAATCTACCTGTAGACAGGCCGAACCAGAACCAGGAGGCAGAGACCATCTGGGCCCTTCGGCTTCAGCCCACTGGCCTTTAGATGCTCAGGTCCGGGTGGTTCTGCTCACGGACCCCAGGGCCCTTGACCCCATCCGCCCTGTCTGGAGCCCTCCCTTTTTGCCTAGATACTTGCCGTGTGAAGGGCCCTATCACCTCTTGTGACACCACAGCCCGCCCAAGCTCCAGCGCAGACAGCCTTCTCGGAAGGGGGTGGGGGCCGCAGAGCACAGGAGGAGAGGGCTGCTTGGGCCCAGGATTCTATCTCCCTGACTTGGTGCCCTAGCCTTTCCTTGTGTCCAACCGTGTCCAACCATGTCCGTGAGTCCCTCAGAGTCACTACAGGAAAACCACTCTCCCATGCCCTCCTCTCGTGACGGCACTGTGCCCCCGTCCCGGCCCTGCTGCCGCAGTCTCTCCCTGAACTTGTTGTGCAAGGCCACCCCGCAGGCCCCCCGACTGTCCCCCACAGGCCGAGTGGCTGCTGAAGAATGGCTTTGGAGGCGCCATGGTCTGGGCCATCGACCTGGATGACTTCACGGGCACCTTCTGTGGACAAGGCAAATACCCGCTCATGAACGCCCTCAAGTCTGCGCTCAGTGTCTCCACCCCCAGTGAGTAGTGGCACGCCACCTGCCAGCCACGAGACCACCCACACACTCAGCAGGGTTAGGGGGGAAGCCAGGGCCGCCTGGAGCTGCTCCCAGCCTGGCCTTGTTCAGACTTCCCTCCTGTCCCGGCATTTCCACGTGGAGCTAGTGGCCCTGGGGCCCGGAGAGAGGCCCGGTGGGGGGGGGGGGGCCAGTCATAGCTAACGGTCTTGGTGAGAAAGGACCTGTCACCCCTCCTGAGGGTTTTCCTCTGCAGAGCTGCCGAGGGGGCTCCAGGACCGTGACCTGGACATCCCGGAGCCTGGGTAGGGAAGGGGCCGCACACACCTTGTCCCCTGTCCCCACCTGCCCCTCTCCAGCCTTTATGGACTTTAGGGAGCAGTGAGGACAGAAGAAGGGACAGATTAAGAAGTTAGGAGAGGAGGAAAGGGATGAAAGAAGGAGAAGCCTGAAGGGGTCCAGCTTGCACCTGCCCCGAGGTGAGCAGCAGAATCCAGTTGGTCTCAACACACAGTTCGGCCCCAGCCCCAGGCGCCACGGCTGGTCTTGAAGCGAGAGGTCCCGGGAGCCCGCGGGGAGCTAGTGCTGACTGTGGCGTCCTCGCCCCACGCCAGGCCTGCAGGTCCTTTAGGGTTCCTGTCCTCCTCACAGGCACTCTTAGAGACAGGTGTTGTCTATTTAAACATAAAAACCAACCCTTGCTGGTGTGGTTCGTGGACTGAGCCCGGGCCTGCGAACCAGAAATATCGTGTTGCCGGTTAGATGCTCAGGGCACAGGCCTGGGCTGCGGGCCAGGTCCCCGGTTGGGGGCGTGCGAGAGGCAACCAATCAATGTATCTCTCACACATCGCTGTTTCTCTCCCTCTCTGTCTCCCTCCCTTCCCCTCTCTCTCAAAGTAAATAAATAAAATCTTTAAAAAATAAATAAATAAATTAGCCAACACGAATACACTGTAAAGAATAAAAATAAACACCAGGGAGGGAGGAAAGGGGGAACTTGATCCAAGGGTCCCAGTGTCAGCTGCACGGGACGAATGGAGTCCTAGGGATTTATACAGAACGCAGCCACAGCTACCCACACTGCATGTTCTTCTTGACCGTCTGCTGGGAGGGCAGATCTTATGGTTCGTGTTCCTGTCATCATCATCATCATCATCATCATCATAATAAAGAACGAAGGCCAGAAGAGACTTTGGAGGGGACGGATGTGGTGATGGGATCGATTGAGCCGTGATGCGCACTGACCTCCAAACCCCTCAGGCTGTACACTGAACATGTACAGCTTCTTGTATGTCAGCCAAACCTCAGCGAAGTGGTTAAAACGTCATCAGTGCAGGGGGCAGAGCCTCAGCTCTGCACTCAGACAGGACTGGCCCTGGAGCTCAGGTCTTGCCTCAGCTACAAGAATTAAGCGAGCTTTAAAATTCTCCCACTTTGTAGGACTTTTTTGGAGGGGGCAGTAATGGAACAGTGTATTTGGAGAAGCATTTAGGTGATAAATAAACATTATTTTTCCTTTTAAAAATAAAAGCTAGTAATTGTGTAGCACTCACTATGTTACATGCCAAGTACAGGGGAAAATGCTTTATGCAATAATTCTAAGAGGTGGTTAGAACTCTGTCACTGGGATTCTGTGGCTCCTCCCTTCCCGTCACTACAAGGAGGAAATTGAGGCTCAGATAAGATAACAGCTTCTTCACGGTCACACAGCGGGTGGCAGAGCTGGGCCATGAACTTGGGTGTCTGGCTCAGGCCCAGAGCGAGTAACCACTGACTCAGGTGCAGTGTGACCTCAGCTGAGAGGACCCCCCCCCCCCCGACCTGTGACCCTATCACAGACCTGACCCTTGTCCTGGGAAAGGGGTCCCCCTGCAGAACCCTTTCCTTACTCTCTTCCAGATTGCAGAGTGCCCCCCTCTACCCTGGGCACCACCTCGGCCCCCATCACCACCGCGGCCCCCAGGGGTGGTGACAGTGAGTTCTGTGCCGGGAAGTCCAACGGTCTCTACCCCAGCCCCACCAGCAGGCGGGCCTTCTACAACTGCGTGAGGGGCCGCACCTACACGGAGGCTTGTCAGGAGGGCCTGGTCTTCGACGCCAGCTGCTCTTGCTATAACTGGCCTTAGCCATCCACCTGCTGGAGCCCCTGGGAACTGTAGGACCGACGGACGATTAAACAGAAGTTTTGCCTCAGAGTGCCAAGGTGTCTGTTTTGATTTGTAAAGTTGTGTGATCATTGCCCTGTGCATACAAGAGGCCCCACCTTCCTGCTCCCCAGAGCTCCTCAGAGTTGGGGCTGGGAGAGAAGGAGGGGCAGCAGCTGGGACCTCCCTGTGGGGAGTTCTGGTTCTCCCGGCCCCCCTGAGGCAGGAGGGGAGAGGAAACGGGAGGCAAGGGGAGTCACGTTCTTGTTCTTTTCCACAAATATGCCTCCAAAGCTCTCACAGAAAGATCCAGAAGAGTGGCGGGACTCAGGACACCTCGTCGACTGCGTCACCTCCTTCAGAAAGCCTTCCCGCACCAAGTTCACTCGTCTCCCAGCCCCAGCAAGCCACCCTTGCTGTCTGGGGTCAGAGCAAGAGGGCCGCCCGCAGGCTGGGCTACGGACTCCACCCCGCCCTGTCAAGGTCAGGGAGAAAGACCATCAGCTCTGACTTCAAATGAGCTCACGTTTAAAAAATAAGTTCATTACCACAGATGAATGTACTCTTCAGTTCCCCTAGGGAAGGCACATTGCAGTGGGGCGCGAGGTCTCTCTCTCACCATCTCCAGGGCGGTGTGGCCTCTGCTCTTCCTCGGGCCAGTTTCCAGGCTGAAGAAGCTAAGGGAGAAAGCCACTCACCAAGCGCTTCCCCACTAACCAGCTCACCGGGGGCGGGGGCCAGTCGGGGGTTGTGCTCTTTTGACAAAACCAGCGCCAATGATAAGCAGAACCCTTGGACACATGGTTAAATCTGAACGTTCATTAAGTGATAACGTATCTCTCGCTTCCTGGCCCTTTTCTGACAGAACTTAAATGATAGCCTCTTGCAATGACCACCTGACAGGTGCTTCCTGATAAACCCACGTGCGCTCGGATGGAGGTGGCTAGGGACGGCTGTGTCCTCTGGTCTCCAGGGCCCGGGGGAAGGCGCTGGTACCGCTGCCCCCTGGTGGACCAGCCATTTGTGCCATGGCCTTCACCATGGACTGTGAGATGCACAGAGTGGGCAGGCCAGCAGTGGCAGGATCAGAGGGCACCATGGGAATTCTGGGTTAGGAGCAGGAGATCGGAGCAGGGCGATGGAAGTCCGGCAGTCCCACCGTGGAGCTAGGGGCGCAGCCTGCATGTTCTGGCTACGGGGTTTGTCACTTACTCATCCGTCTACAACCACTCTTGTTTATCTGATTGACAACAGTGTTTGTTTTGCAAGTGAATGAATGCTTGTGTCAGCAATGAGCCGAAAGCAAAATTGTGGTGGTAGTATTTGTGGTGATGATAACCAATTCAAACATGGATGGAGCACCGAGTTATCTGAAAACAATATTCTCTCCACATTAAGGAACCTACAGAGCAGGAGTGTCCTGGGGGTTGGCCGTGGTCCACAAATCACTTGTTAAGGCACCGGAAAAAAAAAATTGTGACCTTCTATCACTCAAAATAAAAGTTGCCACATTTTCAACTGTTTTTACGTAGATGGGATAACTGCTCTATAGTTCTTTGACAACATTGATGTCGAACACAAGAAAATGCCCAGCGAGCCGGGGGCGTGGCTTTTCTCTTTGCTGCCCACCGTGTGCTGGGCTTCAGAAATGCTCGCACCACTGGGGCGTTACTTCTTCATTAATTCAAGTTCTCTGCAATGGTGCCGAAGCTTTTTACACGTGTATTCTATGTTTTCCATTGCATTTTATTCCAAATCAATTATAAGTATTTTGTCCAAGTATTCAATGAATGAAGCTCCACAACGCTTTACCTGTTGAAGTTTCAGAATGTTAATGTTAATTAAAAAAAATAAATTTGCAAATAGACTCTGGAAGACGCACTGATCACCTGAAGTGAGAAGTGCTCAAATGCTCTGCAATGCACAACTTTGAAATTCTGAAAGTGCATTTTGGAATATTTTATCCTGTGGGAAGGATCTTTTGATGGAGTCACTATTTTTTAGCTCTTATTTCTAACGGGACACATTAATTGCCATATTGGATTAGAAAGAGACTCAAGAGGCCTCCCATCCTGTTGCATCGACATTTGGGGAAACATTCAGGGGACCCACAAATAGAGATCACGACCTTGGGGAGTTTTGTCTTTTAAAGGTATTTGCTGAAGCTTCGCTCTCTGGATGGAGACAAAAAGATATCACCCGTGAAAATATTTGAGTTGAAATATTCAAACATTTTAATAGAAAAAATTGGAATTGAAAATATTTCCCATTCAGCAGAATATCATCTGAGCATCTGTAGGGAGAGTTTCTCTTAACTAAAAATGTTCTGGTCTGCAAAGAACAATCAACAGAAGGTGTAATGGGGCTGAATTGTGTCCTTAAATAGTCACATGTTGAAGTGCCACCCCCAAGGCCCCTAAAGAGGTCACAGAGGTCAAATGAGGTTCATTTGGGTGGGCCCTACTTCCGTTTGGCTGCTGTCCTTACAGGAAGAGGAGAGCAGGACAGAGATGGCCATGTGACCGCCCGGGGAAGGTTACCATCTGCCAGCCACGGAGAGAGTCCCCAGCAGAAACTGACCCAGCAGACCCCTGATCTCAGGCTGGTGTTTCCGAACTGCGAGGAAATGCGCTTCTGTTGTCTAAGCCACTCATTCGGTGGCCCTGGTTATGGCCACCTGAGCAGGCTAACTAACACCAACGTTATCCCCATTTTTGGAATGATGAACCATGAAAAGCAACTTTGAAGAAGATTTCAGGCACTATTATAAAAAACATTAAAAATAATAAAACCAAGCCCTGGCTGGCGTAGCTCAGTGGATTGAGCGCGGGTTGCAAACCAAAGCATCGCAGGTTCAATTCCCAGTCAGGGCACATGCCTGGGTTGCAGGCCATGGTCCCCAGCAACCGCACATTGATGTTTCTCTCTCTCTCTCTTTCTCCCTCCCTTCGCTCTCTAAAAATAAATAAATAAAATCTTTAAAAAAATAAAAATAAAAAATAATAATAAAGCCATATTGGAAAAAAATTTTAGCTTCCAGAAAAATGCCAGAAATATGGCTAAGAAGCTAAAGCTTGTGAATATGTAGCAAGAATAATTACTTGGAATTTTAAACTTTGTGTTACAAGGCAGTTATATGTTTTTGCTATTTAGAAAAACTTCTTTTGAAAATAATTTTAATAGAACTACTTGATACGTTTATTTGTATAGCAAAATGTCAATCAAAAATAAATATTTTGAAAGCCACATGATTCTGATACCCTTTCACTCCCACGTGCATCTGGGTGTGGGTGAGAGTTAAATGGAGCGGCTCAGAAGTGCTGACCAGGCGTCCCGCTCTGTCCCGAACGGCCTCATGAGTCAGCAGAAAAGAAGTTCCCAGATTCGAGCCAAGTGCCCCGCCTAGCCATTTGGTAAGCTAATTACGAGAACATGGACTTAATTTCTCAAAAATTGGACATATCTGGCACATATTTCACAGCCATTCAAGCATCTCTGGCCCACGGTTGCCCTCTGTGGTCCCCGTGGTTTGCACCTCAGCCATTCCTACACGCATCTGGTGGCCGTCTTTATCTTGAGAGTCTGCACACAGGAATGGCTCCTTATCGCCCGGCCCCGGCTGTGCCGGGAAGGAAGTCGCCTTTGGTATTCCCCCAGTGCTCGCTCCAAGCCCCTTCCTGCTGCTCTATGTATATAACTGACCCTCCAGGAGCCCTCTGTAAACATCAGCTTGCTGACTCATCATACAGACGTCCTGAGGTCGTCGTGGTGCTTGTTCCCACTTTACAGGGAGAAACACGGCACAGAGAGGCCGAGAGGTGGCCCAAGGTCACGCAGCCTGGAAATGCGCAGCAGAGCTGGCGGTGTGGCTCCCGTGTCCGGGACCTTACCCCACACACCGGGCTGCCCTATGGCCCCACCCCACTGTGAGGCCGCCTCTCAGTCCCAGCCCAGGCTGGGTATTCTCAGAGCCACACTTCTCCAAAAATGGTTTGTTGATTCTCTCCACTGACCTCGGACCGTTTCTTTGGAATCCTTAAATCCAGAGACATAGCTGCCCACTCAGCCAGCTGGACTCCTTTCTGTTTGGTTCAGATAGTTCCTCTGGACTAACTTGCCCTGCAGGCCTTCATTCACCAGAGCAGACTTCCATGCATTGATCTGTCTGCACCAGCGTCTAGTTTGCTCGGACAGCCCAGCACTCGCTCGCTCCCTGATGTAACACAGGCCCTCACTGGGCCACGATTAAGCAGGGGAGTGAGCATCAATGAAAAGTTTGGTGCGGGGCGTTCCCACGGTGTCCACTCCAAGTGCAGTACTGACTACGAGGTTGTAGGAGACAGGAATTGCACCTCTTCCCTCTCTTCGTTCCAATTCCTGACTCACCTTTTACTAGAAGAATACTTTTTAAAAATTACTTCCTACCTGGTTTCCCATGTGCCATGGGAACACTCTCAGCATATACTTGAATAGTTTTTCAAAGATTTTATTTATTTATTTATTTTTAGAGAGAGGGGAAGGGAGGGAGAAAGAGGAGAGAAACATTAATTGCTGCCTCTTGCATGTGCCCCAACCAGACACACGGTCTGCACAACCCAGGCGTGTGCCCTGATTGGGAATTGAACCAGCCACCTTTGGGTTTGCAAATGATACCAAACTCGCTGAACTACACCAGTCAGGGCTACTTATGCATTTTTTAAACAAGGAAATAGATCAGCAACCTAAAGTATTTAACCCATTTATATTTAATGTAATTACTGATATATTTAGGTTCAAATCTATATATATATTTTTGCTGCTCCAGTCAACAACTAAAGGGAAATTTTATTGAGACCCCACGGCCATGGGACTTATGCAGGAGACCACTCTGCAGGGCAGGGTGGTCTGTATTTGACCTTCTCCTTGAGGGGTAGGTTGGTGGTGGCTTGTGACCTTTGATAGCATAGGACTGTGAGGGAAACTCTTGGGACAGATCATTTTGCGGAAGTTGCATTTCTGGGTGAGCTGGCGGAGGGAAGCCTCAGTAATGCCCCCTGGCAGGCAGAGCACCGAGTTCAGGGTGAAGTGTTGCTGGATGTTCAAGTCCGAGCGAGGTGGCCATCCTCCAGCTGTTTGCTCACAACATTCAGACACTGCAGGCCAGGCGGGACGCCCTCCTTGTCTTAGTTTGGGCTTTAACATTCTCGAAGGTGTCGCTGGGTTCAATTCAACCTCAAGGGCGGCGGTGAGCTTGCCCACCAGGGCCTCAGAGAGACATACATCTCTACACCTGCCGATCGGCTGCTTCACTGAACAGAAAGAGCTAAACCCTCTTTGACTCACATTTTAAATATTTCCTCTCCTCTGTGGGGAGAATACCAATTATGAAAAGGGAAGCAAGGAAGGAAAACCTTCAGAGTGTGGACTAGTTTTCAGGCAGATAAATTCTAGCCAAGCGGACCTAGGAAATTTGACAATCTGGATGTTTATTCTACCTCAAAGAGTTGTCAAGGAGTCCTGCACCAGGAGTGAAGGCACAGGAGAAGGAGAGAGACAACCCGTCTCTGGAAGGGGCCATGGAAATCGTTTGCTACGAATGCCCGAGTGTGAGATAGCCAATCACTTGCTCCCCAGGCGGAGACAAGAGCTCCCTGCACACCCGCCGAGCCGAGTTATGTAAGCTGTTCCATTATACGGCTTATCAGCACGGCTTCTGGGCTGGAGCCCAATCTCCTCTTCTTGTAAATTGAAATCAAGATAGTACGGTTGACCAGTCAATAATGGGTTCTTAGATGGGTTTGAGGTTTGGAGCGCTACCCATGTCAACATTGACTTTAGAGGCAATCTCCATCCAGGAGAACCTGATGAGTCACGGGAGGGGGGAGGCAGGCTATAAAGGGCAGGCTGAACTGGGGAGTTATTACCACTGAGGCAAGATGGCCAAGCTCACCCTCCTCACTGGTAAGGACCCGCCGTGGCGCTGTCTCTGGGAACCACTCCCCCGCTCCTGTTTTCCTGCCCCTTTAGAACTTTCTTTTACCTTCGAACTCAACCAGGTCGCCTGAGATGATTGCTTTGGGCAAAAGCGGAGTTCCTTCCCTGGTGATAGGGTGGTGATAGGCTTTCCCCAGCCCTTCATTCCCCTCCCTGCCAGCCCCCTCCCAAGCCTCAAGGCCCAGGGAGCTTTGGTGGTCTCATGGGCAGGAGTAGAGGGGACTGGGCTCCTAGGAGAGACTGTGACATTTCGTCAGCCCCAGAGGCTGGGAGTCTACAGAGAGTGTTAAAGAACACAGAGTAAAACCCCGGAAACCCTTCCTCCTGCAAACGAACACCGAGTAGGAGGCTGCCGCGGTCGCGGGTGCGTTCCTCCGGCTCATTACTCTCTCCGTTGCTTTAAGGTCTACTCCTCGTGCTGACAGCCGGGACGGGTATGTATTCTTCTCAGTCGGACCGCCGCTGGCGTTCCCCTTTTGTTTCGTCATCATTTGCAAACTCTGTCCATCTGTCCTCTGTCCTGCATAAAACAGAGACTACTCATTGATTTTTTTTAGAGGGTTCAAAATTCCCCAACCAAGTTAAAGGACTGGGATCATTGGCCTAAAAATCCTGAAGCTGAAACCAACTTGACAGGTGGTCTTTGTACAAATACATGATAAGGATAAAAAATAACATGGCGAGGCCTCTCCACGGCGCCTGCAGCTCTGCTAAAGCATTTTCAAATCTGTCCCCTTCCCAGTGTTTAAAATAACTCTGCCCCAAGAGGAGGACGGAAGAGCGTTCCCACCCCACCTCACGGACTAGTTAGCTAAAGCAGCCCGGACTTGTCCTGCGACTCGTCCCAGGAAATGCAGGGCGGTCACAGCAGAATCTAAACCTGCAGCCAGGATTTGACTCGGAGCGGATGGTTCATGTCCCTCGAGTGAAATTATTCCTCAGGGAGACAGCTACAAGAGCTAAACAGACTATCATCCTTTCTGGGTGATCGTTTCCAAATGAGTGAAGTGGGAATAGTAACAGCAATACCTACCTCAAAGCATTTTGGTGATGATTAATGAATGCATTTAATAAACTACCAAGAGCAGTGCTTGGTGCAGAGGTACTGGTATGAGCATCAGTGACTGCCAGTGTCAGTGTGCAGAGGCAGCTGGAATACATTGAAGTCAGAATTTGCAGCTTTAAGATTTCATTTCAGCAAAGGGCACTGATTTCTAAGGCTCTTTAATTCTCTCAGAGGTACAGAGCCACCTCTGAGAGATACCTTCAGCCCCGAATCGCCTGCTAATTACGGGTTTGCTGCAATACACAAAGATCCCAGGCAGGTCTTCTGTGTCCCTGTCCCCAGACTCAATAGGGAAGTTTCTTGTAAGTCTGTGGTTTCTTACTCGGGGATCTTGCTCTGTAATTGTTTCTCACCCTCTTTCTCGGGGTGCCAGTCTCTGCCTACCAGCTGACATGCTACTTCACCAACTGGGCTCAGTACCGGCCAGGCCTGGGGCGCTTCAAGCCCGAGGACATCGACCCTTGCCTCTGCACCCACCTGATCTACGCCTTTGCGGGGATGAAAGACAACGAGATCACCACCATCGAGTGGAATGACGTGACCCTCTACCAGGCTTTCAACAGCCTGAAAAACAAGTAAGTGTTATAAGGTCAGAAGTTTAACACCTCTTAACCTTCGAGAATAGTCTGAGCGAAACCTTCCACAGTAGCCTCCCGGCTGAAATTCCAAACAGGGCAGCAAGGAGCACACAGGTCCATTCCGAGCTTCCTCACCATGTCCAGTGTGGGGCTGGCTCTCACGGGCAAGGGGGCTAGCCACAGAGTCCAGCTCAGCTGCCTAGGGAAATTTAGAAAAAGTCAGGTGCTGTGGACTCAGGTGAGAACAGTCTCCCACGGGGAAGCAACCCAAAGCTGGTGCTGATGGAGCCCTCAGTGTCCTCGGGGCTCCCCTGCGAGGGGAGGGACAGGAACTGCAGACACACCCAGAAATGGCCAGCCTTAGGCCTCCTGCCCCTCGCTGTCCGAGTTTAGGAAGAAAGGACAGGAATGAAGAAACCAGCATGAGAGGCTGCAGGAAACGTCTCCTGGATTCTCGCTCAGGAGAACAGCTAACGGCGGAATGACTTATTTTCCTTTCCATTTGTTCCTGCAACACACTCTGTGCTTCTACTCCCCAGGAACAGTCAACTGAAAACCCTGCTGGCTATCGGCGGCTGGAACTTCGGAACTGCCCCGTAAGTTTGTGAGATGACTTTCTACACCGACATGATGGCAAGGCGTGGGGACCACGGCAGTGTGCCCCTCACCCTGCCTTCTTCTTGGGGTCTCCCTCAGGTTCACCACCATGGTGTCCACTCCTGAGAACCGCCAGACTTTCATCACCTCGGTCATCCGATTCCTGCGCCAGCACGGCTTCGATGGGCTGGACTTCGACTGGGAGTACCCCGGCTCTCGGGGGAGCCCGCCGCAGGACAAGCACCTCTTCACCGTCCTGGTGCAGGTGAGGAGCGCTCCATGCCGTTTTCTTTACACTTAAATTTCACGGTTAGATTCCAGTTTACATTGGATGTTATTTTGTATTGGTTTCTGGGACGCACACAACCTATCGCCTATGAAAGATCCCCGAGGCTGCCCAGAAAACCTGGCTCCCCGCCATCTCAGCGGGGGACGAAGGGCCGGGGTGGCCAATCCAGTGAGAACCTGAAGAATGAGAGATGGGAGAGGGACTCGATCTAATTCAAAGACTCGTCATGGCAGTCAAGGTAGAGTCGAGACTCACAGTCGGTCTCCTGCTCCTGTACAGGAAATGCGTGAAGCTTTTGAGCAGGAAGCCAAGCAGGTCAGCAAGCCCAGGCTGATGGTCACCGCCGCGGTAGCTGGCGGCATCTCCAACATTGAGGCTGGCTATGAGATCCCCCAGCTGTCCCAGTGAGTGATCGCTTGTCCCGCAACTCCTGTGCATCACTTGTGTGGCACACTCATCCTTAGTCTGCCTCACTGTTCAGGGGCCTTGTTGAGGCAGAGGCTTGGGAAGTGGTATCTTTGCCTGCAGGGGTGTGGGAGGTGACCTTCATACGTGATGGTGACTCCTTCACCTGGACGACAGGTACCTGGACTTCATCCATGTCATGACCTATGACCTCCACGGATCCTGGGAGAGCTACACGGGAGAAAACAGCCCCCTCTACAAATACCCAACTGACACAGGCAGCAACGCCTACCTCAATGTGGTGAGTCCCTCCACGGGCACATATACAGACCAGAGATGGCGTCATAAATCACGTGGAGATCTGGGGATGTAGCAAACATAGATTCTGCAGATGTCTCACTTGTTATAGCTGTCCTCTTAGGTGGCTGATCAAATCTCCTTAACTGTAATTCTACCAAAATGTTTTTAAAAAATGCTACTGAATCCTCTGTCATTAACATCAAACAATTTACCTGTAAAAATGGGGGTTTAACACGACTAGGCCCTGGGCCATCTGCCTGGAGGGGGCGCTCTGGCTAGCCTGCTGCCATTGCAGGATTACATCATGAACTACTGGAAGGACAACGGTGCCCCTGCTGAGAAGCTCATCGTTGGGTTCCCGACCTACGGACACACCTTCCTCCTGAACAACCCCTCCAACCACGGGATCGGGGCTCCCACCACCGGCCCTGGCCCCGCCGGGCCTTATACCAGGCAGTCTGGGTTCTGGGCCTACTATGAGGTATGCTCCTGGAAATCTTCCAGAGGAGGAGAAAAGTGGCTTTCTCTAGGCCGCGGATTTAACAGTATAAACAATCCAGCACTTCCTGGCTCACTTCACAAGTTGTTGGCTCATTTCAGGAGGCAAGATGAGCTCTCCTGTTGCACGCTAGGCTGGATTCCAAGTACAGAGGGAATAGGAAGAAAGGGTATCATCAATGAGATTATATCAATGTATAGACACTTCTTAATGCCTGCCAAGGCATCCTTTGATTTAAGAGCTTCTCCCAAGTGGGAGAAAGGATCAAAATCCTGCATGAGTGGAGAACTGTGCTGTAGAGCTCTAGGCCTTCCTTTCCAAGCAGCTTCTGTGTATCTCCTCTCTACCCCGCCCCCGCCCCCATGCCCTTACTCCTGCTGCACGACCTCCTCCTCCTCTCCTCTTAGATCTGTACCTTCCTGAAGAACGGAGCTACTGAGGTGTGGGAGGCTGCTGAGGACGTGCCCTACGCCTACAAAGGCAATGACTGGCTTGGCTATGACAACACCAAGAGCTTCAAAATCAAGGTGGGCTGTGCTGCCCGTGAGTCTGTCCCCATCTGTAGCCCCGGGGCCCCTGGTTGGCCTCGATGCCTTCACATCATTGGCTTCCTCTCTAATGACCACAGGCCGACTGGCTGAAGAAGAACAACTTCGCAGGTGCCATGGTCTGGGCCATTGACCTGGATGACTTCACGGGCACTTTCTGCAATGAGGGCAGATTCCCCCTGATCACCACCCTGAAGGATTCCCTGGGCCTGCAGAATGCAAGTGAGTTGGGCGTGAGAAGGGACCCTAAGTCTCAAACTTGAGAGAAATTTCAAAGTCTCCTTGAAAGTCAGGGAGCCATTGTCCAAGTGATTTCTATGACTATTGCTCCATTCATATTTGGTGATGAGGAGAGCAGCCAGGGGTCTTCACCACGGCTGGGTCCATTATGCATTTCCCAAGCCGGGTTTCGAACATCGACTAGGTATCCAGCACTAAGCAGGTACCACAGGGGATCCTGAATACATAGTCACAACCTCTGCCCTATAGAAGGTTATAGTCTAACTAGAGAGAGAGTCCTGATGCAGTCACAAAGGCACATAACAACCCAGAAGACATTCCATGGTTACGCACCAGAGGAAGGATAAGGAACATCCCTGGAAGTCCGGGACGGCCAGGGCCCGAGGCACTGGGGTGACCGAGGGACAAGGAGAAGATGAACCAAGCCTGAAGCAGAGGCGTCCTGCCTGCGGCCTGCGGGCCACATGCGGCCCAGGGTGGCTGTGAATGCGGCCCGGCACAGAACTGTAAATTTCCTTAAAACAGTACTTAGTTTTATTACTAAGTTTTATACTGCTTTGTTACTTAGATATGTACATCTTGTATATTAATGACCACAAACTTGGGACCTGCTCGGTGGTTTTAAAAGATTATCGAAAGGGTCGCTGCATAATGAAGGTTCTTATGTGAGGACTTTTTTGCTTATCCGTGGTAGCGGATATGATGAAAATTATGCACCGACCTTGTTTTGCTCATCCGTTTTCATTAGTGTTTCTGTATTTGATGTGTGGCCCAGGACAACTGTGCTCCTTCCAGAGTGTCCCAGAGACGCCGAAAGGTTGGATGCCCCTTGATGAGAGGCAGTTGATAAGCCAAGAGGAGAGGGGAGACTGAAATAAGCAGAGACGTGGAAGGAGGAGCTAAGAACGAAATCCAGGATGTCAGTTTTCATGCATGAGACACACTAACAAAAAGCAGGGGGCTCAGGATCTGGTTTCTCTCCTTTAGGTTGCAAAGCCCCAGCCGAGCCCATTGCTCCCATCACCGAGGCTCCCAGTGCAGGTGGAGGCAGCGGCAGTGGCGGCGGCAGTGGCGGTAGTAGTGGCGGCGGTAGCGGCAGCTCCGGGGGCAGCCCCGGGGGCAGCGGGTTCTGTGCCAACAGGGCCAGTGGCCTGTACCCCGACCCCACTGACAAAAACGCCTTCTACAACTGCTTGAACGGACAGACCTTCCTTCAGCGCTGCCAGGCCGGCCTGGTCTTCGACGCCTCCTGCTCCTGCTGCAACTGGTGATGTCTTCCCAGACGCCACATCCCCCAACCAGCTCGGAAGTTGTCGAACAATAAAGGGCTGAGCATTACTGTGCAGTGGCTCCTCCTTCTTTCCTGAAGGGTCTTTGGTGTAATTAACCCCCGTCTCCCAGTGACATACAATACTGTAGCTCCACCAGCCAGCCGCCAGCCGCATGGTTTCCATGGTGAGCACCCACAGAATGCACAGTTCTTTCCTGGGTGCTGAGTGGTAGGGTAGAGAGAGTCAAGGAATGAAGGGCCCAAACATGTACTTGGCTGAGGATGGGAGCAGTCAAGGATGTGAGACTCAGATAAGAAGGACCCAGAAACAAACATGTCTCTACAATCCTTCAGAGCAACGATTTTCAACCCTTGTGCCACAAGAATTTTTAAAACATGCCATACCTGACTGTGTAGTCAGGGACAGGGACCTCTTTTCCCTTAGATTGTCACATAAACAAATGACAACAGCCAACACAACAATAGCCATTCTGTGTGAATGAATGAAAATGATACCTCTTGTTTTGCTAGACTGGCAAAAATCATAATACGTGTATCTTTGTGTGCCACAGGATTTTAGGAATTAGTTCATGTGTGCCATGAGATGGAAAAGGCTGAAAACCATGGCTTTAGAGGAACATTTCTAAATGGTCAAGGGATTCAGTGGTGAAGATTTGGAGGTAATTTATGTGTGAAAAAAGAGAGGAGTGGGTTTGAGCAGGATTTGGGAGGATCAGGAGCAAGGGCGGGACAGAGGAGACGGGGGTGATTTGGGAGGGTGATATAAGGTGAGAACCCGGCCTGTGTGAAAGTTTGGAGGTTGTATGTACATGTCCTGAACTAAACCCAGACAAATTCAACTTTATGATTCAAAATTGACTTCAGAATTGAAATAACTTTTGAAGACTGCAGGTTGTACCCATCCATTGATGGACACTTAGCTTGCTTCCGTGTCTTGGGTTCTATAAACACTGCTGCTCTGTGCACGGCGGGGCACGGCTCTCCCGGACCTAGTGCTTTCATTCCTGTGGGTGTGTGCCCAGAAGTGGGATTGCTAGATTACACAGCAGTTTTAGTTTTTAATTTTGGGGAGAGCCTCCATACTGCTCTCCGTAGTGGCTGCCCCAGTTTACGTTCCCACCACAGTGCGCAAGGATTCCCTTTTTCCACATCCTTGTCATACTTGCTGTCTCTTGTCTTCTTGGTGACGGCCATTCTAACGGGCGTGTAGTGATAGCTCATGGTGCTTCTGGTTTGCATTTTCGTGATGGCTAGTGATGTTGAGTGTCTTTTCATGTACCTGTTGGCCATTTGGATGTCTTCTTTGGAAAAATGTCAGTTCAGTTCCTCTGCTCATTTTTAAAAAAAGATTTTATTTACTTATTTTTAAAGAGAGGGAAAGAGAGGGAGAGAAATATCAATGTGTGGTTGCCTCTTGTGTGCCCTGTACTGGGGACCTGGCCTGCAAACCAGGCATATGCCCTGACTGGGAATCGAACTGGGGACCCTTGGGTTTGCAGGCCAGTGCTCAATTCACTGAGCCACACCAACTAGGTAGGGCTCCTCTGCCCATTTTTTAAATTGGATTATTATTTTTTTTTTGCTAATGAGTTATGTGAGTTCTTATGTACTTTGGATGTTACCCCCTTATCCCATATATGGCGTGCAAATATTCTCTCCTATCTCCTAGGTTGCCTTTTCATTTTGTTGTTTGTTTCTTTTGCTGAACAGAATTTTATTTATTTTTTGTTGCTTAATTCCTCTGGCTAAGGATTCCACTACAGTGTAGAGCAGAAGTGGGAGAAGACGGCATCTTTGCTTTATTCCTGATCTTCCAGAAAAAGCTTTCAGCTTTTCACCTTTGAACACGATGCTGGTTGTGAGCTTTTCGTACGTGGCCAGGGGTCTTAGTTTTTAACAACGGTTTATAGTCTGGCTAATGTGAACAGTAATGGAACTTTGTAAAGATATTTGTTAGCTCCCAGACTCTCTGGAAGGTCAAGGGGGCTGGAAGCAAGGGCCTCTCTTCATTCACTACAGGGGCAGCTTCTGCTGTGACACTGCATGGCGCTCCGCCCACAGCCAGTGACTCCCAGGAGCTGCCGCCACAGCCCACCACTGTGGCCCCGGAAGGACGAGTCTCCCCCGCTGCCCGTGGCTTCCTCTCACATCAATTAATTTAAAACCCAAGACTCACACATGTTGGCAGAGTCTGGGTCTCAGGCCGGCTCCCTGGCCTTGAGTGAGGCCGGAAATGCAAGTTTTCTGACTCCTACTTGGGAAGGTAGGATTCGTTAAGCGGAAGTTATCAAAATACAGGGAGTGTGCAAAGACAGTGGGCGGCCACTGATGACAGGCTAACTACAGAAGTAGAAGGAAAGGAGTTAGTAGGTGTGTTTTAGTGAACAGCACCCTTTCTTTCTCTAGTGGAATTCAAGAAAGTTCTCAGTCTGGCTAGGACGCACTCCTCCCAGGAATGAGAGCTTGAGGTGGGGGCGGGGTGGGGGGTGGGGTGGGAGGCCGGAGGTGGGGCGGGGCTGCGGATCTGGAAAGACAGAGACCCCTCAGCACTCACGTACAAGGCTTTGCACAAGCGAGCATAACAGACGGGATAAACTCGGTAGGAGAGAATTACAGGGGACGAGCTACTTTTCTACTTTTGTCCATCTTGACCGCCAGAATCACACCTCTAGTGATCAGGGATGGCGGGCTTACACTGGGATTTGGAAGATGAGAAGCTCTGTTGTGGTCCATGTCTATTTAATCCTTGTTACCTTTACCCTCTTTCTTTGGTGACTTCTACCATCTGTCTTCACACTTGAAGTTTTGCACTTCTGTTTTTTAACTCATTTTTAGTTTTGTGTTTAAGTTATTTATTCTTTTTTGGCTTTATTGGCTTTATTTGGCTTTTTTGGCTTTTGGCTTTTTAAGGCTTTATTCATTTTTGAATTTCATATGCTTTTTTCCAATAAAATGTATTACAACTACTTACTGAGCACCTGCTATATTCCAGACACTAATTTATGTATTTGGGATACAGTAGTGAAGGAAACAGACAAAAATCCCCAGTACGTGGAGCTTACATTTTGAATGGGGGGAGGCGGATATTAAATAATAAATATAATAATGCATATACCATATTGCATGTTGGTGGCTGGACAGTGTTATAAAAAGTGTGAAAGAGACTCCTGACTGGCGTGGCTCAGTTGGTTGGGCGTCATCCCACAAACTGAAAGGTCGCCGGTTGGTTCCCAGTCAGGGCACGTGCCTGGGTTGCGGGTTCCATCCTCTGTCAGAGCGAGTGTGAGAGGCAATGGATCAATGTTTCTCTCTCACATTGATCTTTCTTTCCTTTTCTTTCTTCCTCCCGTCCCCTCTCTCTAAAAATAAATAAATAAAATTCTTTCAAAAAAAGGTTTAAAATGCAAGTTGCTTTTAAAAAGATGTCAAGGAGAGCAGGGGGCCTGCAGGCTGACGGCAAAGGGGCTGCATCTCAGACGGGGTGGTCGTGCAGACCACCACCAGGAGGACCGGTGAGCGGGGCCAGCTCCTCCTGCACCTGACCTACGCCCTCGCTTTCGTGCTCTGCTGTTGGCACCTCGGTATTCTTAATAATATTCGAACACGAGTTCCATGTTTTCATTTTACCCTGGGCCCCTGGAGGACCTGAGTGGGAGATGGAGGAAATGGAGACGTGGCTGACCAGGGGGCAGTGCTATCGTGTGGCTGTCCGGGGGCAGTGTTGACCGCAGAGGGAAAGACCAGTGCCGAGGTCCGCGGGAAGGAGAGATCCTGACACCTTAAATGGACAGCAGCAAGGAGGCCAGTCTGGTTGGAGACAAGGGAACAAGGGCAGAGGAGTCTTGGGGGACGTTGTAGGAGATGTGATCAGGGGAAAGCGGATTGACGAACGTTTGCTATGAAAGCCTGTGAGTAAATCGCCCAGGTCAGTGTGGCTCAGTTGGTTAGAGCATTTGTTCCATAACCGGAAGGTTGCAGGTTTGATTCCAGGTCGAGGCACATACCTAGGCTGTGGGTTTGGCTCCTGGACTGGGTGCATCCCCTGGTCCAGATATGCGTGGGAGGCAACCAACCTGTGCTTCCCGCTCACGTCACTGTTGCTCTCCCTCCCTGCCTCTCTGTCTAAACTCAATGAAAAAAATGTCCTCGGGCGAGGATAAATAAATAAAGGTCAGTTAGGAGGGATGTTAGGCTTAGTGAACCCTGTGGTCTGTGCTGTGATTACCCAGCTGGTGTAGTATTGTGCAAGCAGCCGGAGATGAAACATCAGCGAATAACCATGGCTGTGTCCCAATAAAGTGTTATTTATGGACACTGCAATTTGAATTTCATGTAATGTTCATCTGTCTCAAAACGTGGCTGATTTAAAAAAAATTTTTCCACCCATGTAAAAATGTAAAAATTATTCTTCGCTTATAGGCTACTATAGAAAAACAAGCAGTAGGTTGGATTTGGCCCCCGACAGTAGCTGGCTGATCCTGGGCTTAAGCCCTTGTAAGATTTCCACTTTTATCCAAAAAGAAACAGGAGCCTTTGAAAGTTTCTAAGTGGACAGATAATTTGATTTGATTTCTATTATGATGACCCAGGCAAGAGATGATGGCTCAGAATAGGGCAGCCGACGTACAGGGGGTCAGGGTGACTGAATTTAGGCTGCAGTTTTAAGATTTATCATTATTTTTCATCTAGCCCAAATTTCCTTGTGAGCGGTGTGTAGCATATGGAGGGGGTGGGAGGAGCCAAGGGCAATTCTGACATTTTGGCCTGAGAGACGACAAATCCGGAGTTACCGTCATCTGAGGCAGGAAAGGCTGAAGGGAGAGCGGGTCCTGGAGGCAGGCCGTGAGTTCGGTCTGGACATGGTGAATTTAAGACTTCCACAGGACCCTGGCTGGCGTAGCTCAGTGGATTGAGTGCGGTCTGTGAACCAAAGTGTCGCAGGTTTGATTCCTAGTCAGGGTACATTCCTGGGTTGTAGGCCATGACCCTCAGCAACCACACATTGATGTTTCTCTCCCTCTCTCTCTCTCTCTTTCTCTCCCTTCCTTCCCTCTCTATAAATAAATAAATAAAATCTTTAGAAAAAAAGATTTCCACAGGATTTCTAAGTGACATGTTGAGTAGGCATTTGGACATGAAACTTTGGGAGGTAACTGGTATGAAGTTGGTGTTTAAGTCAATAGGAGGTTGGGTAGCTCATCAACAGGGGAGGAAAGGACCCCAGGACTGAGCCCGGGGCCTTCCAACATCCAGAGGCTGGAGACGAGAGCGGGACTCAGAGACTGGGGACGAGAAAAGTCTTCCTGGAGCGCTGTGCCCCTTGCCGTTAAAGACTGCCATGGCGGTCACATGGACTAGTTCCCCAGATTGCTGAGGATCCAGACTGGCGAACAGCCACCGGGTGGTTAAGATCTCCCAACCTAATATCCATGACTGTTGTTAGTGACCTTGGAGGAAGTCGCCCAGAGGACTGAGGGGGGCTTGAATCAGCATCTCTGATGGAATTACCACTTGAAAACTCCAACTGGTTGAACATGAAGTGTTTTTTTTAATAAGGCCTCATGCAAACAGGCTCAAACAACTAGTCCACTTCTCGGACTTTCTTCCTGTGACCGGCAAGGTCAGTTCAAGATGTCCAGGCTGGTGGGATGTTAAGGTGCTACGTGCCCCGGTTAAATGGGGCAAAGGAGACAAAAGACTTAGAACCATGTGACTTCTGTCATTAGCTCCCACAACAGGTGATAAAGTCAGCACCAGGTGGCGTCAATGACCCAACAGAACTGCTGGACTCCTATTGACTTTCCATCTTAGAATTCAATGTGATTATGGCTTTTCAATAAAGGGTTCACACATCATGAAATTGATGGTGGCTCCGATTCTTGTTTATTTATCTTTCATATTGGCTTGCGGGTGCCCTCCCAGGGACTGCCAAAGGGATGGGTGCAGTTAGACGGGTCGCTTGGTGAGTAAAACGGAGGCAAGGTTAGGGGACAGAATACCCAGACACAGGCTGGTGAGGAACTAGAAGCCACCCCCGTTTCTACAAGATCGGAGTAGAGGGTCTGATCAGGTGGGCGGCACTGGGGTTTGGCCTGGCACTCCCTGGTGCCTCCTGACTCAATGAGTTGCAGGTATCATTAGCTTTCTAGATGGAGATACGGACAGAATTGTGCCGCCCGAAAGCCATATCTTGAAGCCCTAACCCCCCTGTGATTGTATCGGAGGTAGGACCATTGAGGTTAAATAAGGTCACAAGATGAAACCTGAAACAACAGAACTGGTATCCTTATAAAAGGGGGAGAGATACCAGCTCTCTCTCTCTCTCTCCTGCTCCCCTTCCCCACCCATGTAAGGAGACAACCAAAATGTGGCTGTCTGCTCAGTCCTGTTGGAATGTTTGCCTTAGGCTTTCCAGCCTCCAGAACTGTGAGAAAATAAATTTTGGTTGTTTGAGTCACCCAGGCTCTGGAACTTTGTTATGACAGCCCGAGGTAAGACAATGTCCAAGCCTAATCTGATGGCTACTTCATCTCCTGTTGCTCACAGAGGATGAGGACAAGCGAACACAGTGGAGCAGCTCAGAGACAAACTGCTTCGGCCTGGTGTTCACTTCTAACTGGCAGGCGACTGCATTGCTTGCCCAGGGCCATAGGTGTCCTCAATAGAGCCATGTCCAGCTACCGCCCATCTGTTCTCAGCCACCCGTTCGGGACCTCCGAATCTGAGGACAGGAAGTTTTCTGGTGCCAACCAACTGTGATCTGAGAACCCAATCCGGGCATCCTTTTGTTTCTTTTCGTTCCTCCAACCCCGCCCTCTTGGTGACTGTGAAATCAGGACTGCACCCTGTGCTAAAGGCCGAACGGAGAATAACCTGGGTCACTGCTACCTCTAGCTGGTGCTTGATGGTCTGCGCAGGTGCAGCCGTGCGCATCACTGCAGCTTGCTTTGGGCTCCGAACCTGCCACGTGGATGCTGAGAAGCAATTCTTATCACCGTGCTGGTGCACGAGACGTGCACCAACTATTCCATGACCATGGGAATGGGGCGTGTTGATGCAGGAGTCCCACCTAGGTGATGGTCCCAGGTGGGGCAAGATGCCATCGATCTTTATGGAAGGAGGAAAAGTCTCTTCCTACGGAGGACGGATACACCCGAAACTGTGGGAGGTGGGGTGCTGATGCATTCTCAGGGTCGTGCATTAGACCCTTCCAGGAGAGTTATGACCCAGGTCATCCCAGGTCTTAGATGCAGCTCTCACAGGGGGCAGGCCCATCTGCCAGTCTTCATGATACTGAGTCGATCACCTGGCACTGGCACCGGAACACTGAATTTGCACCTGCAGAGTTAGGTGCAGTCAGGAGAATCAGTGGCCATTGTGGTGTCTCCTCATGTCAGTATTCTTCTAGAATATTCTGTTGAGTTACACATCCAGTATGTGACAGCGTAACAAACCGTCAGTGAAGGATTCTGTGTCCTATGCCTAGCAGGTCATGCAGGAGAAATTTCCTTCCCTCTGGATGGGACTAGCTCCGTGATCACTGACGCTGATTTGGAACTAATGCTGTAGTCATTAGCCAGTCATCTCTTGACTTTAGCACTGCATCGACCAATAAGGGCCCATTCAACTCCGTACAGTGATTATGCTCGTCAGCAATGAGACCACCAATGACTGGTTGACTCTGGTTGTACATGAACCTTTCTGGGCTCTATTACCTGAGAGATGTAAGCTGAAACCACCTGCCACAATGATGCAAATTTTGAAGTCTGATAATAAAAAGTTTGGGCTAAGATGTGGAGTAGGGGCACTGCTCATACAGTGTTGTTGGTAGTGCAAATTGATACGACTGCTTTGGGCAAACGTTTAGCTAAATAGGAAACTTTAAGATGCACATGCTGTTTCACCCAGCAATCCCATTTTTAGGTGTAAGCCCTGGAGAAATTTGCAAATGTGCATCAAGAGATATGTACAGGAATGCCTGTGGAAGCACGTAGGGAAAAAAACCCTAAAAACAAACCATATGTTGTTCTATGCAGAAAGGACAAGTGAGTCAATCACAGCATGTTCATATACATAATGGAATATCCATACAGCTGTGAAAATAAGTGAACAGTTGCTTCTTATAACAACTAGGGTAAATCTTGATAATATAATGGTGTGCTAAAACTTAATGATGTGAGTCAAAACTAGTGAAGCTGTTATAAACTAATTACAATAAGCCATCAGAAAATGAACTGATGTATTATTTAGGGATACAGGCATATGCGCTAAAATTCTAATAAAGCAAGTAAATGGTTAGCATAAAACCCAGGGGAGTGAGAAGCATCCAACTGGGAAAGGACATGCAGGATACCGTATTTTTTGGACCATAAGACGAATCTACTTTCTAGAGGAGGAAAATAGGAAAAAAAATTTGAAGCAAAAACTGTGGTGAAATGTTTAATAACATAAATAACATAATATTTCACCAATGTAAATGTAAAGCTACATTCAGACTATAAGACACACCCCTGTTTTCCTCACAAATTTGGGGAGGAAAAAAAGTGTCTCTTATAGTTCGAAAAATACAGTAATATTGAAAGATAAAATTATTCTACTTAAGCTCGGTGGTAAGACAGAGATTTTGCTTTAATATTTTCTTTAATTGTATATCTAAACTCATGCATATGGCACATTTACCATAAAAACTGAGGCAGACAAAAAATGATACAGGCTTATTGAAAATGGAACAACATGAAAGGGTATACAATGCCAACAGTTTAAAACGTTTATTTATTCTACAAGTGATGACAATAATTCTTCCCAGCACGCAAGTGCTCAGATGGCAGGTGAGCTGGCTGGGAGCTCTCACCTGAAGCTCTTAAGGAGCCATTAGGAAAGGATGCGTTATCTGCAGGTCATTCGTGAGTACCAGGGGTGCCAGGTTCAACAGCAAATACCTCACGAAGTTCACACAGCAGCTGGACCTGGTAGCCAAATAGGATACACCTGGGACTACCGCCTTGCCGCTTGATTTCGCAAATCCTTGAGTTAACCCTGATTTGACACAGTCCTGGCCCTTTTCCCCAACAGTATCCTCCTGGCACCTCAGGGAAATGCTCACCCAGTTCGACCTAGACCACCAACCAGCCTGCTTAATTAATATAAGCAGGTAGTGCCGTGGAAATATTAGATTTCCACTCTAGAGGCAGCTAATTTTGATACTGAATCTACATCGGGTGCTTAAGATTTGATCCATCTTCTCATCTACAGAATTGGGCTGGTAGTAACAATCCTTTTCATAGTCGAAATGAAATCATGAAGTGGAACCCTCTGAAGAACATTCATTGTTTTTCGGTCGCTCGGCATTCACTCTCCATTCCTTTGGATTTTGTTTTGTGACCAGTCCTGATGGGAATGGAAATTCAACTGCCCCATCCTTCCCCTCGTCAAACCAGTCTGGATCCACAATAAGGCTGCGAAGGTGCCCACATCTCATGCCGGGGAGGCTCACCAGTTGCATGCCAGGTATTGTCACGAGGCCACCAGCAGTACCGACAGTGTGTACTAGAGTCCATAGTACTCTATGGACTTCAGAGGAAGCCCATAGTATTTCAGAGGAAGGAGAGACCATTGAGCGTCAGAGAGAGGATCCGAGCTTGGCTCTGAAGATTTGTTGTATTGGGGTAGGCAGCGAGGCGAAAGGAAGACATCGCAGGCAAAGGATAGAGGGGTAGGGCAAACAAATGCGTACAAGGCGTGTTTAGGGATAGTGAATAGAACATTTCGACGGAAGCAGAAACTTATGAACTGTAGTGGATAATGTTTGGAAACGTGGGCTGGAATAAACTTCAACCATGAAATTCCAGCCCTGACCAGTGCGGCTCAGTTGGTTGGGTGTCGTCCCACAGAGCTTAAGGTCCACAGTTTGATTCCCAGCCAGGGCACCTGCCTGGGTTGCGGGTTCGGTCCCCAGTTGGAGCGTGTACTAGAGGCAAGGGATATGAGAGGCAACCCATCAATGTTTCCCTCACACATCGGCATTTGTCTCTTCCTCTTTCTCCCTCCCTTCCCCCGCTAAAATAAATAAAAAGCCATGAAACTCCAGAAATAGTGAAGTTGCAAATATTTCTATTAAAAGAGACTTTTCAATATCATCGCCATCGTCTCTGCCAGCAACATGAAATATTTTTTAACGCCTCCTGGAAGGAATTAGGAACTACGGAACAGTCGAGAGCTTTTGGTGAGCCCTGGAGGGGGTATTTACGGAACCACGCAGTCTGAGATTGAATTATTACACAACAATGACTTAAGGCCGTTCCAAAGAACAGGTGTGGGTAGAATGTTCAAAAAGTAGCACCTGAAGTGGAAAAGGTTCTCAGGCACTGATTGTACAAATTATAGATAAATAATTCCATGAAATATGTTTAAGAACATCTGGTAACTTCCAAAGGCTTTTATTATTTACTTTCCAATACAGACAGGCTTTGATGTCAGGCACGCAGTGTCCACAGCAGAAAAACCCAACCACGGTGCTGCAACAGACGCTTATCAGCCCCGGGAACTGCCAAAAAGGCTATTAAGTGGCTGCTTTCCGAGGGGACGGTCTCCACCACCCTGTTGGGAGACATGGTACTTTTGTCCTCAGGGAGTTGGGGGGGCAGTGGCAGGCGACTGTAGGTTGGAGGCCCACGAAGGGGTGTTTGTAGGAAAGGAGGTCTGTTAATTTATTGATTAGCTATCCACACACCTGGGTTAAATGCTCTCCATCTGGAAGCCCTCGTGATAACCAGCAACTCGGGTGGCATAAATAGCCCGTCTGGCCTCTGGTCGACCAGTACCGACCACAGTCATGGCTAGACTGATTCTCCTGGCAGGTGGGTTTGTCATGAGAGATGGCGCCTGACTCTTCCTTCCCGGCGTTCTCTTTCCTCTCTGCATCTGGCAGCCAAGAAGCAGGCTTCACGTTACACCTCAATCCTTTCCCACTCTTCTTTCGTCATTTCAAATTTCCAAAGGAATCCTGACACGTACAAACCAGTCCAGCTCTTCTTTGCTCAATAGATTTTGGTAATATGTCCACCTTCGGGTCTCCCACGGGCAGGGTCCAACCAGAAAGGCCCGCTGTCTTCCAGTGTTTGTCTTGCTCTGTTGTCCCTTCTTGGGTTGTTCCTTTTCCTCATTCATCCTCCCGCACCCCCTCATCTTAATCGGTATTATTTTCTGAACATTTTTAAAAGATTTTATTTATTTATTTTTAGAGAGGGAAGGGAGGGAGAAAGAGAGAGAGAGAAAAACATCAATGTGCGGTTGCTGGGTGTCATGGCCTGCAACCCAGGCATGTGCCCTGACTGGGAATCAAACCTGCGACACTTTGGTTCGCAGCCCGCACTCAATCCACTGAGCTACGCCAGCCAGAGCTTAGTCGGTATTATTTTTATGTACACATTTGTGTGTTTGGTCTAGCTTTCAGGGATGAAAATCGGTAGGAAGTGAGAGAGAGTCAAGCAAGTTATTTTTTTTCTAGTTCAGAATTATTTCTCTTTTCTCCCCTACTGTCCTACTCAGTTGTTGATGAATCATATAAATGTCGTTGTTAGAAATTACATCATTCAAAGCAATCGATTCTGTAAATGGTTTAGAGCCACATTGTACCCACAGTTTGTTAGTTGCTCTAGGGCTGTGACTTACATTTTTTTATAGCTTCAGAAGTTTTTCTAAATGAAACCTCTGGCTCAGTTTACAAAACAATCAGATCTCGAGGGCCTTGATAGAAGCCAGGGAGAGGGATCTGGAGTCTGGCCTCAGAGTTTCACAATCTCTTCTGCTATAATGGCTCCTACAAGTTGGTTCAAAAAAAAAAAAAAAATTCCAAGGCTCTAGCAGATACTGATTCACTGCTTTGGAGTGGGAAGACTGTACTCATCCCAGGTCAGGGAGGTGAAGCGAGGATGGACGCGTCATCATTCGAGAGAGTGCATTTCGGGTCATTTCGATCAGCAGATCTGTAGACTTTGAACTCTGCATTCAATAACAGTTACTTCTGACATGGAAGATGAAAGAAGAGAGAGCCAGGCTGTTTCTGACTGCGAGAAGGGAAGGCAGGGAGATCTGTTAGTGACTTCACTGCAAAGCCTGCACTTTGGCGTAGCCTGTAAGAGCTGCTTGGGCGGCAACAACCTGTCACACACAGGATGGCATCCAAGTGCTCGGAATTAGATTCTGCGGGATAGACAACTGGTTCAGAGAGTGTGCTTTCTCTCTCTCTAGGTCTGGCCCTCCTGCTGAACGCTCAGCTAGGTAAGTCGTGCACTCTCTGTTTTATCTTAGACATAATCTTTTCCTGCTGTAAACGTCAAAGTTGTATAAATTATGCATACTGCAATTGTCTACTCCTATGTGTAATTTTTAAGTATTCCAATAATACCTGTTAACACATTGTTTTTGGGTAGTTTTTATCACGTGTTCTACTACCAGTCAACGTAAAACATATAAATGTTTCCCACATACAATGTGTTAAGGAAGTAAATAAAGAGATAAGCCATACTAGGGAAAGAGAGCTACTACCTACTTAGTAGACAGATGTGTCTGACATTGGGAGAATCTGCGTCAGCTGCATCTTCTTCAGCATGACCAGCTGGGAGGTACACACTGGCATTCACTGGGCTAAAGAGGACTACTGGGCATCTCTTCTTCAGTGGTTCCCAGGCTCATACAAGACTCCAAAATAAATCTTTCAAAGTTAAGACTAACCAATGCTTAATCTGTGGCTAGTTCCCAAATCAGAATCTTCTAGCTCATTTGCAGAAGTGTTCATACACAGACACCAGGCATCTGAGACAAAGGGAGGGAAACAGAGGCAGGGCCAAAACCCATTTCAGTGACACCTATACATCCAGCCATTGTTCTTGCTCCTTCCCATCCGCAGGTTCTGCCTACCAGCTGATATGCTACTTCACCAACTGGGCCCAGTACCGGCCAGGCCTGGGGCGCTTCAAGCCTGAGGACATTGACCCCTGCCTCTGCACCCACCTAATCTACGCCTTCGCGGGGATGAAAGACAATGAGATCGCCACCATCGAGTGGAATGATGTGACCCTTTACCAGGCTTTCAACGGCCTGAAAAGCAAGTAAGAGAAGGAGGAGACACCTAATTTGGGATCTCTAGGTTCAGTGCTTCCCAAACGTTATGCGCAAACAAGTCACCTGGGGTCTTCCTAAAATGCAGTTCCAGTTCAGCAAGTCTGGATTCAGGGGCCAAGATTCCGCATTTCTAACCAGCTCCCGTGTGTTTCTGGCCCAGGAGCCCCACTTGAAGTAGCAAGAATAGAGAAAATGCAAAATATTGCCTACTCTAGCAGGTACTCAAAAATATCCCTTCCAGTTTTTCCTTTCTTCATCAGTATCTTTTTTATGACCCAGGAAATGGCAAGCCATTGTAGCTGCTTGCATCAGAGAGCAGGAGGCAGAGACTACTACCGTATATCGCCGTGTATAATGTGCACCTATGTTTTTGTGCACATTATACACAGGATTGTTACACCCATGGCATGTAACCATTATACCTGTACAATGTGCATTCTTATTTTTTCCTCAAAAATGTGGCCAAAAGGTGTGCATTATGCATGACAAAATACATAACAATTAGACATTGTGAAGCCCAAGAAATCAGGAGAGTTTGCTGTATTTGAATATAGTTCTATTTTGTGTTTAAAAAAAATCAAACCAACAGATGAAAACCCTGGTATCTTTCCACTTCTTGTTTGTTCAGTTTAGTTACGTGTAGGAGAAGTCAGGCTACAGGACATTGCTAGTGACCGTGAGGGGCAGCACGGTTCATGGATGCAGCTCTCTGAATTCAAGTTATGGTACCCAAAGGGAAATAAACCCCTTGGCAGTGCTGTGTCTTGAAGTGTGGCCCATTTGCTGCCTGCGTGGAAATCCCGTGGGGCACTTGAGCAATGCCAGTCCCTGCCCCAGTCCAGCTGCATCAGAATCCCCGGGAAAGGGGCTATAAACCTGGTGTTCTAACGTTGGTTCTAACGTTGGTTCTAACGTTGCCCTCGCACTTCATTCTTACATAAACTGCCGTTTGAGAACTTCTGTTCCAGAGAATGCGTGTACCTCTCAGCCACATAAAGGCTGAGGAAGGAACTAGGCTCAAGCAGCATTTACCACTTTATCTGATGGAACTGGGTTTATGCTAATTATGCTGATAGGTAGGTAGCTAGAAATAGACATCTATATATGACTATATCTATTTCAAAAATATTGTCAATTCGTTCCTTAGGAAAAAAAACAATTCCATAATTTAGATTTCCCAAAAGAACCCTGAGTAAATTTATGAGAATCACAACACAAAGAATTTTTATAAAGAAAGTTTCCAAGAGTGGAGGGAAAATGTTCTACAATATAACATCTCAGGATGATGGTAAAATGTGAGACCAGGCCCGACACCAGTGCAATGCTGCCTTCAGTAGAGAGGCTCACAGATTCTGAAGTTTCTCTTTTCGACCCTTCGCCTTACAGGAACAGCCAGCTGAAAACCCTCCTGGCCATCGGAGGCTGGAACTTTGGGACGGCCCCGTAAGTGCCCTGTGGGCGAGGCCGGCGCTTACTTGCTATTGCAATAAAGGTAGCTCAGTGTGTCCCAAGGCCCTTCCCATCTCATGGTCTAAGACAGGATATACTGAGGATGCACACTAAACAAATGTGATGCTTAAATGAATGACGACACCAGATATAGGACACAATTTATTTTAGACATTTCAATTTGAATGGATATTCCAGGACCCTGTGCACCAAGGTTGACTTCATGAGATTCCCAAACAATCTCTTCTTAAAGTACCTCAAGAGCACAACCCCCGAGGAGGGTGATGGAGCAGTTTTTCCTACTTACCTTGGTGTGGGGGAGGAAAGAGAAAGCCATGCACGTGAACACGGCTCCTCTGAGGGCACATGCACTTGGGGGACTATTTGGAGAAAGATCCCGGTGAGCAGAGGTGGCCAGAAACTCAAAGCAACCAGTGCAACTCGGGAGAGATCAGAGCTGGGTCGGTAACCAAACAAAGGCCGAGTAGTGACTACAAAGTAAGGACAGAAAACCGAGAACACACTTTAATTGGGCTGTGGGTCCTGGTGAAGAGTTCTGAGGCAAAAATATAGAAGTCTGAATGGACAACAAGTTGTGGGAACATGGGGGCGTGCCCTCACCCTGCCTTCTTGGGGCCTCCCTCAGGTTCACCACCATGGTGTCCACTCCCGAGAACCGCCAGACTTTCATCACCTCGGTCATCCGATTCCTGCGCCAACATGAGTTCGACGGGCTGGACTTCGACTGGGAGTACCCCGGCTCTCGGGGGAGCCCGCCACAGGACAAGCACCTCTTCACCGTCCTGGTGCAGGTGAGGACCCAAGTCTTTAGCCCGAGAGGATTCAGAGCCTTTTCCACCCAAGGAAAAGCTGGCAGTTCCTGAGTCAGACTACACTGGAATTCAGAATTACAGAATCTTGGCAGCACGTGGATTCTTACACAGTGTGCGTGCATTCAACCACCACTGAATGATGACAATAATGACTGTAACAATATCTGTGCTATGTGCTGGGTACTAGTCTATATGCTGTTTTAGAAACCTAAACTCATTTCATCATTTCATATACTCTGGTGTAGGTAGTCTGAGATTTATAATACTCATTTTATAGCCAAGGGAATTAAGGTACAGTGGTTTAAGTAACTTGCCTAAGATCACACAACTAGGGAGTATCGCAACCACCCAGGCAGCCTGACTGGAGAGCCAGCCCATTGCTTCTAACCACACACCAGGCGGCCAGTCGTTACTAAGCACCTACTCTACCCCAGTCACTGGCTTAGGTGTCAGGCTGAAGATACGTTGCCATCTTTGACTTGAAGGAACACCCAGTCTGAAGTGGACGACTGGAAAATCACCAACAGTCACAGTATACTTTGGTAAATGCCATGACAGGGGTCCTCGGAGTGCACGTGCAACACAGAGAGAGGGCGCCTGATTCTATTCTGGGGCAGGGGCAGGGAGAGCTTCCTTGAGACAGCGGTGTTGGAGCTCAATCTTGAAAGACACGGGCATTCACCGAATAGGTGAGGATGGGAACCGCACCAACAGAGACATAGATGTGTGGGAGCAAGTGGGGGAGTGATGGACTGGGAGAGATGTGTATGAGCAGCGGGGGCGACAGTCAGACTGATCTGCTCGTGTAGCTTGTTAAGGAACTTGGGCTTTCCCCTCGAGGCCATGGGGTGGCTTTAGAGGATTTGTAAGTAGTAGAGAGATACGATAACACTTGTGTTTTTAGAAAGATCACTCTTTCTAAGAATCTTTAGAAAGATTTAACCATGAATTAGAGGGGGGTAGGGAGCGAGGCAGGGAT
The DNA here is from genome assembly GCF_004126475.2 of Phyllostomus discolor. Taxonomy (NCBI): domain Eukaryota; kingdom Metazoa; phylum Chordata; class Mammalia; order Chiroptera; family Phyllostomidae; genus Phyllostomus; species Phyllostomus discolor. The sequence goes on from NC_040916.2 coordinate 37,136,113, forward strand.
AGACAGAGTGAGGAGACTGCGGCAGTGAACCACACAAGAGGTGCCAGCACCCCAGCCGAGGCTCGCACAGTGAGAGCAGAAGTGGGAGTGGTCAAGCCATATTGGGAGGGAAGAATCAGTAGGACCTGGAGACCAGCCAGAACTGGAAGAGAGAGGGAACTTACAGTCCTCTGACTTTGAGGACTGGTGAGGCTACGGTACTATTATCTAAGGTGGTAAATACAGGAGGAAGAGTGGATCTGGGGTGATAAGAACTGATTACCTTGTTTTTGAATATGGTGAGTATGATAAGTTTGTAGAACATCTTAAACGAATGCCCAGTGGACATTGGATGAACACCAATCGGGAGTTCATGACCGAGAACTTGACTTGATCTATTGTATTGAAGTCATCAGCAGAGGGAGATGAATAAGAGGTCACCAAGGAAAAGTGAAGGACTTGAGGAAAGCCAAGGACTAAGGATGGTTTTAATTCACCCTCTCCCAAGACAGAGATTATTTCTTTTTTTTTAAACAAACTTCTATTTGTTCTTTTTTTAAAAGATTTTATTTATTTATTTTTAGAGAGGGAAGGGTGGGAGAAAGAAAGAGAGAGAGAGAGAAACATCAATGTGTGGTTGCTGGGGGCCATGGCCTGCAACCCAGGCATGTGCCCTGACTGGGAATCGAACCTGCGATGCTTTGGTTCACAGCCCACGCTCAATCCACTGAGCTATGCTAGGCAGGGCTCATTATTATCTTTAATTCTGTCTACCTGATAAGAGTGTTGAGAGACTTTTTGGTAAAAGCACTGTGGAAAACAAAAGCATTACGCAAAAATGTACTTATTATCTTTTAAGGTGTTTTACTCAGACTCCTAAATGCCCTACTACATTTGATGATTCTACAGGAAATGCGTGAAGCTTTTGAGCAGGAGGCCAAGCAGGTCAGCAAGCCCAGGCTGATGGTCACTGCTGCAGTAGCTGGCGGCATCTCCAACATTGAGGCTGGCTATGAGATCCCCCAGCTGTCCCAGTGAGTGATCGCTTGTCCCGCAACTCCTGTGCATCACTTGTGTGGCACACTCATCCTTAGTCTGCCTCACTGTTCAGGGGCCTTGTTGAGGCAGAGGCTTGGGAAGTGGTATCTTTGCCTGCAGGGGTGTGGGAGGTGACCTTCATACGTGATGGTGACTCCTTCACCTGGACGACAGGTACCTGGACTTCATCCATGTCATGACCTATGACCTCCACGGATCCTGGGAGAGCTACACGGGAGAAAACAGCCCCCTCTACAAATACCCAACTGACACAGGCAGCAACGCCTACCTCAATGTGGTGAGTCCCTCCACGGGCACATATACAGAGCAGAGATGGCGTCACAAATCACGTGGAGATCTGGGGATGTAGCAAACATAGATTCTGCAGATGTCTCACTTGTTATAGCTGTCCTCTTAGGTGGCTGATCAAACCTCCTTAACTATAATTCTACCAAAATGTTTTTTAAAAATGCTACTGAATCCTCTGTCATTAACATCAAACAATTTACCTGTAAAAATGGGGGTTTAACACGACTAGGCCCTGGGCCATCTGCCTGGAGGGGACACTCTGGCTAGTCTGCTGCCATTGCAGGATTACATCATGAACTACTGGAAGGACAACGGTGCCCCTGCTGAGAAGCTCATCGTTGGGTTCCCGACCTACGGACACACTTTCCTCCTGAGCAACCCCTCCAACCACGGGATCGGGGCTCCCACCACCGGCCCTGGCCCCGCCGGGCCCTACACCAGGCAGTCTGGGCTCTGGGCCTACTATGAGGTATGCTCCTGGAAATCTTCCAGAGGAGGAGAAGAGTGGCTTTCTCTAGGCCGCGGATTTAACAGTATAAACAATCCAGCACTTCTTGGCTCACTTCACAAGTCGTTGGCTCATTTCAGGAGGCCAGATGAGCTCTCCTGTTGCACGTTAGGCTGGATTCCAAGTACAGAGGGAGTAGGAAGAAAGGGTATCATCAATTATACTGCATCAATGTGTACAGACATCTAACTGCCTGCCAAGACATTTTTTAAGAGCTCCTCCCCACACTGAAAATAAATGACCCAACTGGGAGAAAGAATCAAAATCCTACATGAACTGAGAAATTTGCTGATAGAGCTCTAGCCGGCAGTGTCCAACTTTTTGGCATTTCTGGGCCACACTGGAAGAAGAATGTTGTCTTGGGCCACACATTAAATACATTGCAACATATAATCACCAAAAAAATCTCATAATGTTTTAGGTAAATTTACGATTTTGTGTTGGGCCGAGTTCACAGCCATCCTGGGCTGTGGGCCGCAGGTGGGCCACCCCTGCCAAGGCCTTCCTTTCCAAGTAGCTTTCCTGTATCTCCTCTCTACCCCGCCCCCGCCCCCATGCCCTTTACTCCTGCTGCACGACCTCCTCCTCCTCTCCTCTTAGATCTGTACCTTCCTGAAGAACGGAGCTACCGAGGTGTGGGAGGCTTCTCAAGACGTACCCTATGCCTACAAAGGCAATGAGTGGCTTGGCTATGACAACACCAAGAGCTTCAAAATCAAGGTAGGCTGTGCTGCCCATGAGTCTGTTCCCATATGCAGCCCCAGGGCGCCTGGTTGGCCTCGATGCCTTCACATCATTGGCTTCGTCTCTAATGACCACAGGCCGACTGGCTGAAGAAGAACAACTTCGCAGGCGCCATGATCTGGGCCATCGACCTGGATGACTTCACGGGCACTTTCTGCAACGAGGGCAGATTCCCCCTGACCACCACGCTGAAGGAGGCCCTGGGCCTGCAGAGTGGAAGTGAGTGACAGCAGGAGGGTGCTCAGGGCTCTGTAAATGCTCCTTCTCCAACTCAAGACAGTTCTCACATCCGCCCACCCCCCATGGCCCAGGGAGCCTCTTCCCCCCCGTTTCACCTCCCTGCTCCTGAGAGGCTGGTGCTGTGATCTGTCCCTGCCCTTGAGTTTCCGTGACAGAAAGTTCATGCTCTTATGGGAACCAAGCCTACCTGGGTGGGTTTCCCAGGTTTGCTAAACATCTTAAAGGCATGGCAAAGCCTCAAGAAATAATTAGGCTGACCTCACAGTATAAGCATGTGCTTCTCTGTGATCCCCTTGTTAAGTCCCTTGCAGCCACCTGGGGAGATTTAACAAGAAACCCTCAGTGATGTTCACATGCTTCCAGTCTGTAATTTGGGAAAAGGACCAACTCCCTGAACTTTCCCCAGATTTTCTTTTAGAGCGTGTTTGCTCAAGACCTATATTCAGATCCTAGAAAAGTATTTTGCGTATTCAGGTGCTCCGTAAATTTGTTTTAATGATTTTTGCACTGTAAGGGAAGAGAGAACTTTATAAATTAAAAACAAAACAAAACAGCCTGGCTCGACATTACAGCTTCCCCTGTTCCGGAGTATGGAGCCATGCTGTGGTCTTTTCAGCTGCAGGGATCCAGCACCAACTGCACCCTACTCCCGGGTCCGCTGGTCTCTGCACCTGTAGGCAAAGTTGGGAGTCTCTCCGGGTCACTAATCTGCTCTTGTATTGTTCCAGGTTGCACTGCGCCCCCACCTCAGCCCATCACAACAGCCACTCCTCCCAGCAGCAGCAGCGGAAGCGGAAGTGGGTCCGGGAGTGGGGGCGGCAGCCCTGGGGGCACTGGCTTCTGCGCAGACAAAGCCAACGGCCTCTACCCTGTGGAGGGCAACAGGAATGCCTTCTGGCACTGCCTAAATGGCATCACGTACCTGCAGAACTGCCAGGCCGGGCTTGTCTTTGACACCAGCTGCAACTGCTGCAACTGGCCCTAAACCCGACCTGTCTCCATTCCCTCGGGCTCTGAACAGTCTCCATTATTCAGCACACCTTGCTTCTACCTGGAGTTCTGCAATAAAGTCTATCAGTCGAAACATGAGTGGTCTTGGTATTCGGTGGTTTGGGTGGAAACCTCGCCAGATGAGAAAATGCTGGCTGGGTGTGGGGTGGGGTGGAGTGGCGGCAGCGAGTGACATGGTAGAGATGACACGCAGCTCTCCATCTGCCTGCATTGATGGGCACGGAGGTTGGAGACGGTCGGGGGAACGGTCTGAAGGCTTGGTGCTGGGATGGGATGGGATGAGGATGTGAAGATGGTTCTGTAGCCTGGTGACAGTCCTCAGGAAGGAGCCCATGTGATTCTGTGAGGCTCGGGGGTATGGGCCTGCTTGGCCCGCTCAGAGCACAGCAGACAGGGGCACTCTGTCCTCATCCCCTGAGGTCCCAGAGCTGGCCCAGCACCTCCCGGGTTAGCAGCTTTGAAAAGACCTGTGCTAAGGAGTGACTCCTTCTGGGGTGTCCACCTAGCCCATGGGCCAGCAGTGTCCCTTCCTCAGGTGCCCCCCTCCTGGAACCCATAGTGGTGGTCACCGGCGACTGTGCTGGGATGTATCAGGTCCTCCTCTGGCTTGGCCAGTTGACTGGAGCGGATATCGGACTCCACAGGGCCAATCAAATGACCACCTCTTAGGATCTGCAACCGGGAACAAAGCCCGGTTGCCAGCCCCTGAGAATGGCTGGCTTGTAATAGGTCAGAGCAGGAGCTGCAGTGGGAGACTGAGCATGGAAAGGTGAGCTGGACAGAACAAGGACACTGAAGGGGAAGTGCAGAGAAAAGCCCCAGCACCCTGGAGAACAGCCCTTACTGATGGCTCTCCAGCTGATCCCGGCTCCTTCACTGAGGCCCAGGTGCACTGAGGCCCAGGTGCACCAATCCCGGTGGGCCCTGTGAAACTCCCCTGTAATGATCTAACACGTTCTTCGCTGCTTACGATGGCTCAAGTTGCTTTCTTTTATTTGCAGCTAAAAGAACTTTCACTGACATAAAAAGAATGTAATGGCTCCTGCTTACTGCCATGACGAGCACAGGGAAGAGGTCCTTGAGGGGGGGGTGACAGGAGATTAAGAAAGACACAGGCACAGTTTAAGGAAAAGCAGGGGCCAGGTGGGGCATTGTCCTCTGATGGAGAGACAACGAGCCCTGGACACGGGCTCCGAGTTTATTTCATAGGGGTAGGTTAGATAAAGGTCAAGGACGTTTTGCAGACTCAGGGAAAAACTGCAGGCATAATTGCTCCATTCCCAGACTATCTTAATGATAAATATTTCTTCTGCAAAAGTTACAGCCGCATTCAGCTGGAGCTTGTGGTTAAGTATCTCCTTCTTAACCCCTGCAGGTCCCAGCTGTGGTCACTGCTGGCTCGATCTGCCTCGCAGATGCTGGCAGTCAAGGGCGGCCTTGCCAAGCACTCAGCCTTCACTCTTCTGCCAGCCTTCACAGCTCACTGTGTGTCCAACACTGTTTTAAGTGTTTTACATGTACTTACTTACTGAATTCTCCCAGCAACCTTGTGAGGAAAATAATATTAATTCCAAGAAACCGAGGCACGGAGGAACTGGGTGACCTGCCCACCATTGCTTAGCTCATAAGCGGCAGAGGCAAGATCCAAAGCCAGGCAGGCTGCTTCCAGAGCTCACAGTCCCAGTAACAGCATTTCACTGCCTCCCTTGACAGACCTCTGCGCCCTGGTGGGGGGTGGCCACATTCTGGTCGTGATGACGCACACGCACACAGCCTTCTGGGTAATGACCGCTGATGAGCTCGCAACACATACCGATTCTGTATTACCATGTGCATTATGTTCCAGCTAATGTTCTAGGTACTGTAAAGACAGTGGTCAAGTGTGGATTTAATTGTTAAATGAAGCCATTAGAAGGGGGTGGCAGGGATAGAGGGGTCTTGGCCAGACGGGGCTGGCACAGAGTCATAGAACACAGGAAGCAATGCTCATTGTGACATCCTAAGCTCTGAGCGCTCCCGTGGCGCGCCTTGGAGATCCAAGACGTAGGTATGGGAGCCTAGGGTCCTCCATGGTCAGGTGAAGAAGGCACAAGTCAGTCCAGCTGGGGGTTGTTATAAGTGTAGTGACATTTCTAGCCAAAGAATGATAGAGCTTGGAGACAAATAGAACATAGGAGTTGGGGGTGTCCTTTTGGAAGGAGCTTTCTGATTAGGTCACTACTAAGGCGGATGGCAGAAAGCCATGTCACAATGGCCTGAACGGGGACTCGACGGGAGGGGCTACTGCTTGGCGGCCAGTTTCAGTGACACCCTGCATTTCTCGGTTCAAGTCCACTTAGGACAGTGGTGACTCATGAGGGTTGGATATGAAGAAAACTGGAATTCTGAAAGTTCCTCGCAAGGAGAGCTCTGATTCAGATCTTCTCGGAACTTTTCAAAGCGCGAACCAGTCGATCGACCTAGAAGCACAGGGCACCAAAAAGCAGCGGGTGTCCCAGCCGTTCTGGAACTTCACCCATGGTAACTGTGTCCTTGAACTCTAGGGTGTTAGGAGAACCCATTCCTTCAGTACTGGAGTCTAAGTGGGAAGAGATGACACATGCGCAAGATGACTTAGGGACCCTGATCCGGGTGGGGGTGGGGAGGTGTTCGTCTCACCAAGTCAGGAGGCTCGCCATGGGGTGGCACCCACCCACACACGCGGGCGCCATTTTTTAAATGGCACGAAGGTACCCTTGGAGTTAGCTGTAGCCCTGGGCATGGAGGTACTAGATTGGACGTGCACTGACATTTGTTAAGTGCCAATTGTAAGTCAGTCCCTTGTCACGCAAGATTTGTCCCACGATGTCTCCTAAATCCTCGTGGCAGCGTTAAGAAGTGAGAATGATTAGAGCCATTTTATGGATGAACCAGGGCTTAGGTGGATGGAGCTACTTCCGCAAGGTCACATAACTAGTAAATGACAGGCTAGGACCTATTGGGAACCTCCTCTGAGTGGCTCCGAAGCCTGTGTCATCTTCTACCCCCCGATGAGAGAGGCCGCTATTTAGGAAAGACCAGCAGGTGGGATTCAGAAAGTCCGCTTCCCTCTGCTCTGGTCAGGGTTCGCCCATCCTGCAGTGGAGCCTGGGCCTCGGGTTCTCGAGCCTCTGCAGGTCCAGATCCTGCTTTGAGTCACAGGTGCTTTCATAACATTTGAAACGTCATTTTGTAATTATTTTATCCTAAAAGCAAATTCACGGGTAACATAATCTACCACACATCATTTCATAAATGACACCATGCCATCATTTTAATGTAAAAGAGAAAAATTCCTAATAAAAGAATGTATGTTCGTGTTCAGATATGGCTACTTCAGAAGACAAGGTGTTCCGATGGTTAGGCTCCTGCACTGTGCGGTGGATAACGAAGAGTCTGAGATTAAGAGAGAAGGTTAATGCCATTTCATACGAGCAGTGTAGCAAAATAAAAGAGCAGAATTACAAACAGACACTGGAATTTGTGTTAGGAGGATTACTAACACTCCAGATATACTGGTTTCTAATAACAGAAAAAGGCAAATAGCTTCATTTAAAGTAGGATAGCATTTACAAACCATTTGATTACAAACCATTGAATTAAAAAGGGGAAAAGGGTGTGATTATGCTATTCTGTAATAGTATAACCTTATGGAATACACATAACATTTTGTGTATTGTTAATGTGCTTCCTTTAGGGTGGCCAGATTTTTAAAAATAAATTATTTTATTATTCATATATAAGAAAAAAAGGCCCACGTTGTAGCCAGACAGGTCAATGAAACGTGCAAGTTAAACACAGAGGTATAAGCAGTCAGCACCCAGTTCAGGAAATGGGACACCATTGTCACTTCCAAAGCTCTTCCCAGGTCCCTTTTCAGCTACCCCCTCACCCTCCTTTACAAAGCTATCACCTCTCTGACTTCCAGCACATGGAGAGTTTTGCCTAGTTTTGAACTTTATGTAAATTTAATGTAGAAGTGTTCATCTCTGAATTGTTTCATTCAACACCGAGATTAATCTAGATTACCATACATGCAGGATTTTAGGCATTGACGTTGCTGTGTAGTATTCCTCGGTATGAATCTCACAACTTATTTTTCCACTCTGCTACTGGGGGCAATTGGTTGTTTCGGGTTGGGACTGTTACGGATAATGTTGCTTTCCGTGTTCTCGTAAATGCCTTTTGGGACACAAATGGATGCCTTCCGGCTGAGTGAAAATACCATGGAGTAGAAGTTATCAACCACAGGGCTGTGGCTGTTAAGCTTCAGTAAACACTGCCGAACAGTTTTCCAAAGTGGATGTGTCAGTCTGTACTTGCACTGAAGGCGTATTCAAGATTCCCAGTCGCCGGACATCCTTAGCAGCAGTGAGTGCTGCTGTAGTTTATCATTTTAGCCACTTGATGGGTGTCTCGTTGTGGTTTGAATTTGCATTCCTTTATGCCTACTGAAGTTGAGCGCTTTTTACATGTTTACTGGTTATGTTTATATGCTATTTGGATAGTCGTTTTTCGGAGGTGCCCTTTTAAGTCTTCTACCCATTTATAATAGGTTCTTTTTTCTTAGTGATCTGTACTGGTACTTTACATATTCTAGCGCCACACTATAATGGGAGCAATGTATTTTAAATTTTCTAACATGCACATTTAGAAACAAACAAGGGAAGTAAATTTTATTATTGTTTTATTTACCTCAATATATCCAGAAAATTATCATTTCTAGATTAACAGTATAAAATTTCTTAATGAGATCTTTTGCATTCTTGTTTTCATTCTAAGTCTTTAAAGCCTGGTGTACATATCTTACACTTGAAGCACATCTCATTTGGGACCAATCACATTTCAGTGCTCAGTATGCACACAGTTTGCGCACAGTGGCTACTGTGTTGGAAATTGCAGGTCTAAAGATGGGTGTTGTGCTTATATCTTCTCCCAAACCATGGCTTACTTTCTTACTCTCTTAATGCTATGTCTTAAAAAACAAAACAAAACAATGAAACAGTTTCAAACCTAAAGGAAAATTGCAAAACAGTACAAACTATTATCCCTTTCACCCAAATTTCTCAGTTATTAAATGCTACTGCTCTCTTCCCATCTACATAAACTTTTTTTCTGACAGAATGCCCCCATCTTCCCTAAAAACTCTAGTGTAACTCTCCCAGAGAGTCTCTCCAATATTATGACCACATTACCCTGCCAACCAGAAAATCAGCATTGATATAACACTACCATTAAATCCACAGACCCCATTCAGACTTTCCAGCTGTTCCAGCCACCTACCTATCCTAACCCATCCAGGATCCTACCCAGAAATACATGTTGTATGAGATTGCCATGCTTCATCAAAATCCTTCAACCTAGACTAATTCCTCAACTTCTCTCTGCCCTTTATCCTTGATCATCTGGGATACATTCATTCACTTACTTTTTGCTAGTCTTCATATGAAATGTGGATTCCATCCTTTTACCATATTTCTTTAGCATGTGAAGAAATCATTCCATTGTCTCCTGGCTCCCATTGTTTCTGTTGGAAACTCAGCCATCAGTATATTGTTGTTTCTTTAAAAGTAACATACCCTTTGCTCTGGCCGGTGTGGCTTGGTTGTTTGGAGCATCATTTCATAAACCAAAAGGTTGTGGGTTGATTCCTGGTCAGGGCACATGCCTAGATTGTGGGGCCAGTACCAGTCAGGTCGCATATAAGACGCTACTGATCGATGTTTCTCTCTCACACTGGTGTTTCTCTCCTTCTCTCTCTCCCTCCCTTCCACTCTCTCTAAAATCAATAAGCATGTCCTTGGATGAATATAAAATAAATAAGTAAATAAACACGTCTTTTTAATCTGATTGATCTCAAAAATTTCTCCTTTGGATTTTCATTAGTTTTATTATAGTATAACCAAGGGAATTTTCTTTTATTTGTCTTACTTGAGCTTGTAGCATTTGTTAACCTGTGGTTAGAGTTGTGTTTTTTTTTTATCAATTCTAGATATTCTCAGCCATCACCTCTTCAACTCTTGCATCTGCCACATTTTCCTCCCACCCTCTCCCTCTCTCTCCATTCCTCAAGGAAGTTCAAATACCTGTGTATTAGACCTTGCTGTTGTTTCTCTTCTGTCTATTACACTTTCCCCCCAGTATTTTATGTCCTTTTGCCTCTCAAAGCTTCAATCTTAGTACATTTTTCTGATTCATTTTTCATTTCATTTATCCTTTTCCCCCTGCTTTTGTAATTGCTGTTAGACACAAGCATTGAGTTAACTTTCAGGGATGACACTTTTTATTTCTACAATTTTTATTTCATTCTTTTTTATTGCTTCTAAAATTCTCCATCTAGTCATTTAATTTCTGGAATCAGCTTATCCCCTTTATGGAGCTACCTTGTTATCATTTAATAAAACTTTAAAAAAGATTCTATTTATGTATTTTTAGAGAGAGGAGAAGGAGAAAGAGAAGAACAGAACAATCAATGTGTGGCTGCCTCTCACATGCCCCCTACTGGGGTCCTGGCCCACAACCCAGGCATGTGCCCTGGCTGGGAATTGAACCAGTGACCCTTTTGATTCATAGGCCAGTACTCAATCTACTAAGCCACACCAGCCAGGGCTAGTCTAATAAAATTTTAAATGAGACAAAAATGTATTTAAAACATTATAGCAAAAATTGAATCTACTTAACCCTGTTCCCTTAGACACTACAACAAAGCAGGTGGTTTCCTGGAATAATAATTATAACAGCCTCATAGTAGTCAAATAAGAAAAGCAGATAACTGTCTCATAAAGCTTAACAGACAATGTTCATAAACATCAGGCATGATGTTATAACTATGATTAGAAAATGTGCATTGTGGGAACTTAAGGACTTCACCAAAAGTGTCCACAGTGCCCAATTTTGTCTAAGTATTCTTCTGTACTGTGCAGCCACTTGCATAGCTTTTTTGGTACATGATCATCATTCAAACACTGGATCCTTGACAGTCCTTAGAGCTACCTGACACTCTGCCTTAACTTCTCAAGGTTACCATTAGACAATGGGTTATACAGGAGAAACTCATGCCATATGGACAGTCCATCTTTGACTGTACCATGTTCGGGTTAGCTTTAACGAAACACTGACAGATTTGCATCAGTCAGGATGCAGCTGTGCCTAGTGTGGGTTTTATGAGTACCATGACCGAGAAGATGGATGGGGAAAATTCTCTTTCCTTGAATACACACACAGGGATCTTTATTAACTTTGCCTTTAGGGGCTGATCTATCTTTTTCCTTTGGCCTCTAACTTCAAAAACCAACAATTTACTTCATGATCACCTATTTTTCTGGTTTTCTTTGGCTTCCTATCCTCACCCTGTAGTCCTGAGGCTTCCTCTAAAATCTCAAGACAAGTACTGTGGTTTTAAAGTCCATGTTTGATAACTCCAGGTGTCTGGATTTCCTTTGGCTTTATTTCTACTTGTTTGTTGTTGATGATGTTGGCTGTTTTATATTGCATGTCAAACATTTTGTATGAAAAAAAAGAAATTAGCTGAGACTCTGGGTGATGTTATATTCAGAGATGATGTCCTTTTTCCCCTGTAGGCAGCAAAGGCAGAAGCAGCTCACCCTCATGCGATTAGGGACAGGCAATCAGAGCTTTGCATCCGGGACTGTCGAGAGCTGGTCTGTTTCTTACTTACCTTCATCCCTAGGGTTCTCTCCTTCCCAACTAAAAGCCCAGGGCTGTTCCAGCCCTCTCTTCTCCATGGGCAGCCTCATTTTTGCTCCCCAGCTTCCAGAGATGGCTCAGAGTCCTGCCCAAACCTCCTGCTTCTCCGCCAGCTTTGTAATTAGCAGATGGTCAAAGGGAAGAGCAGTGCCGACTGTTGTGGTCATCACACTGGGCTTGCCCTCTGTCTGGCGTCTCGACCCTGCCCGTTTTTTGGATCCTTGGTGTATCTGATGCCTTCCAATACTTTATTTAGTCTAGCTTCTTTTTATCTCTTCTCAGCCACAGGATTAGTTGGAACTAAACCAAACTACTCAACGAGGGAACGGGTTTTCATATTTTCCAAGTACTTTGTAAGATATGTTTCATGTCACAAATAACATGAACACTAGTTTCTTTTTAAAAAAATCATCACTGAAGGGTATGTTTTATTGATTTCAGAGAGAGGGGAAGGGAGAGAGAGAGAAACATTGATGTGAGGGAGAAATATCAATTGGATGCCTTCCATGAGCCCTCAACCAAGGATCAAGCCCCCAACCTAGGTGTGTGCCCCAGCTGAGGGCTGAACTTGCAGCCTTTTGGTGTGTGGGGCGATGCTCCAACCCACTGAGCAACTCAGCCAGGACTGAACACTAATTTCAAAAACATTGCGGGTATCTCTATGAACCAAAGTGTTGCAGGTTCGATTCCCAGCCAGGGTACATGTCTGGGTTGCAGGCCATAACCCCCAGCAACCGCACATTGATGTTTCTCTCTCTTTCTCTATCTCCTTCCCTTCCCTCTCTAAAAAATAAATAAATAAAATCTTAAAAAAACATTGCGGGTATCTAAAATATTAATAAAACTGAAAGTTGTCCATCAGTGCCAAGATTCCTGTACACGTCAGCTACCATGGTATTGCTGCCACGGGAGTGGACAGAATGCTCGGAGTAAACTATACCATACCTTTGAGACCGCATCTTTGTTGCTCGTCATAAGTAAAGTGCTTCCACAAGTGTCCAAAATATCCTCCAGGACTCGGTATCACCTTTTTTTTTTGAAACCCTGCATTAGATGTATAATGTCTTCCCCTGCACACAGCGCCAGCCCAGGGTGCTTGTGGACCCCAGCGGTCATCCTTCAGGGCCAAAGAGTTGTACGGGCCCATCACGCCCTGTGCTCTGTTGCCTCCCACTCCTGACAGTCCCTAAAGGCATCCTAGAACCGAGTGAAAACAAGTGAGTGCTAGTATCCAGGACAAAGGTGAAGAAGCCAACCCACGCCCTGACCCTTCTTCCTGGGCTAGGATGGGTGCGCTCCTGAGCCGGCTGGGTATTGCCATCTTCAGGAACAGTAACTGTTTGCATCATCACCTTGCAAGCACCAGGCACTGGGGTGCTTTAATCCTGTTATCACCAAAGGCTCAAAGTACAGAGGAATTATTATTCCCAGTTCAGAGATGAGAAAACGGGGACTTAGACATTTGCATGGCTGCCCAAGATTTTAAGAGTATTCAGCCCTTCTGTGATTCTGTTGCATTCTTACCGCTCCACTTCAGGCTGCCAGCCCTGTTGAAATCTGGTGCCCTGTTTAGGGGGTAAAGGGACAACCTGGTGGGAAAGGCTTGAGGAAAAGGACAACTGGGTCTAAGAGGTCCTAAGCTCCACTCGGTCTCCGTTTCCGCTGCTCTGGTCGTTATCCTTGGAGCCCACCTCCACAAGCCATAAATGCAGCGGCTGTGCTTTCCTGTCCTTGATCCTGGTAGCCCTCATTTCCAGGTATCCTGAGCCCCCTTGTTCCCTCTCTCCTCAGTGCATTCCCGGTGGCCCAGTTTCCAAAGCCCCTCGGCGCACCCTTCATCCTGCAGCCCCTACAGCCACGGGTCCGGCAAAACCCTCTAGCCCCAACCCAGCCGCAGCACCCACACTCCCCTGGGCGCCGGGTTTGGGCGGCACAGACCCCCACCGTGAAGGTGGCTTCTCCGGCGTCTCTGCTTGCTGCACTGGCGCGCTCTGAGCCAATCAGAGCGCGCGCCTCTGTTCCCTTGGGAACGCAGTTTGCAAAACGCTAACCCGGATAGCCGAGCAATGTGCTGCAACAAAGCAGGTGAGGACGGTTGAGGTCAAGGGCAGAAGGCAGGAGGAAGACTGGGGAGGCAGGGAAATCGAGGTGCAGGAAATGCAGCAGTTTGCTTCCCTGCGTGGAGTTTGGTCTGGTTCTGTTGAGCGCTCCGGCAGGGCAGGCCGTGTCCTCTGCTCCGCCTGCCCCCCCCCGCCCCCCCCCCCCCAGCTGTCGCCGGCATCCAGGGGCCTTCCCTCACGTGGAGTGTCTCCTCTTTCTTGACCTCCAGAAGCGCTGGTTAACTACTCCTTTGGGACACGTCAACAGAGGAAGCTCTTTCCTCACGCTTATCCCCCCAACTTTCTGGGGAACAAGTTTCTCCCTCTTAGGGGAGCACCCCACAGAGGGCCTGGATGTTACACTACAGAAAACGTGAGTATTCCCCTTCCCTTAGGTGGGTCTCCGTTCCCCCAGGTATTTAACGATAGCCAGGTTTCGTGGAAGAAAAACTACAGAGCTTGGGATCTTTCAGGTCCCAACGTGAGAAAGTGCCCTTATTCTCTGCAACCAGCTGTCAGGGTCAATGTCAGAAATTAAAGGATCATCGCTCCCCGCTTCCAACTCCCACCAAACTGGAGCCTTTGTTTCATAGAGTTACAGAGAGAGTCCCCACTCCATTCCCACCTCCAGAGGCTTGCGCACCAATGCTAGTTACCCTCCCATTAGTCCAAACACGGACTGTGGGTGTGCTGGTAGGTGAGCTTATGAAATAATATGACCAGACACACTTGCATCAGAGCACATCGGGCTCTGTGCCTCAGAGCACTGGACTCACTGGCGGGCATAGAAATGTCACTCACTCTCCCTATCCAGCACATTCCTTTGCAAAGCCACCTGTTCCTCATGTAATCGTTCAAATGGTCTCCTTGACTCAGGGCACTCAAGGCAGAGCAACTTTTGCAGAGAAGATTCAGATAAAAACATTCTAGGTGCACTCTGTGTTGATGACCATAACGTTCTCTGTGTTTTTCTTTCTTTCTGTGTTTTTTTTTAAATATATTCTACCCGAAGAGGTATGACTGGGTATACAACCTCTCTAAGATCCCGACCAGCAGAAAAGGATATTCTTTGGGAGCCAGAACAGCCGCGAGGTTTAAGCCGATCAACAAGGTTAGAAATGACTGCACGTGCTTAAGTTTCCGTGTGATCCGTGGTGTTGCGTGTATTTGCACCGGGGAGCACAGGGCGGTGAGTGGGAGGTTACCTACACAGTGTGTTCTGAAATTCAAGAGAAAAAAAAGACATTTAGGCAAAAGCTATTAAGACTTTCTGAAAAGCCTGGGCGTTAGCCTTGCCAATGCGTGTGCGAGTGTCCGGGGGAGTGGGGAACAATTCTCCGGAGAAGTGGCACCAGGTCAGAGCTTCAGTGCCAACCGAGACACCTGACATTCAAACACTGGAAGCTTTGTTTATATGCATCGGATTATCTTGCCAGTTAAAAAAACAAATTCCAGCTTTCCTACCCTTTTGTGTGATTAGATTTCAAGTCCAAAATTCCTCGGTATAGCATCCTAATCTCTAGGACATTTTCCTGACGGTGAAGCTCAAAGGGAGGGATACTGACTCTAAAAAAAAAAATCTCTGCGTGAGATGGTGGGGGTGGTAGCTGCAAAAAGTTCCTTCGGTTCTCTGCGCAGCCTAGGCTGACTTCCACGGCTCATGCACGGTGTGCCTTCACGCAGCTGAGCCACCCCTGTCTTGCTTCTTGCTTTTCTATCACGGGCCTCTTTCTGTAGCTGGAGGTGGTTGAACCATAGCTGATACATGAACAGGAGGAGGGTGCTTCTGGTTTTTTGGTACTTAGAAGGCTTTCTGTGCACACCTGTGTACTACCCGCTAATACATCAATCTTTTTCTTGGTGACAGGATGTGACACCTCACCCAGGCACGTACCAGACAGTGAGTCTTCAGGAGCAAAACGTCAAACAAAATTTTGCTCCATTTAATGTCATGGTGCCTCGATTTGGGACATATTCAAGGGACAAGTATCGTCCTGGGTACGTGTCCTCTCTTCTGGGGCACTTCAACGAAGAGCGGTAGGGAAGAAGGGACAGAGAAGGGGCCACCCCCAAACCATGCCAGCTAAATAGCCGCTTATCTTTAAGACTCAACCTCTTGCCTGGCAGATCTCTGGCATCACGGAAGTGTAAACTTACTTAATAAGTATGAATGATTGTGGCAGGCATTTCTGTAGGTTCCAGAGATTTCGCATTAAACCCATGACACAAGGCTCTTGATTTCCTGGAGCTTACATTCTAGAATCCACACAGTTGAGAAACAAATAAACAAGAAAATATGAAGAGTAATAGGGGGAATGGCCATATATTAGTCTGAACTGACACATCTGAGGGTCAACAGGGGCCTTATTAATAATTATACCAAGACTGTAGCCATGAGCCGGGTCCATCACCAGGGAACCAGGAAGAACGGTGACCAGGTGACATGCTATGAGGAGAAAAGTACAGGATGACGATATGATACAGAGGCTACTTTATCAAGGCTTGTCGAGAGAGGTCTTTCCGGGGAAATGACACTTGACCGGAAATCAGAAGGAGAAGACTGAGCCAGGCTCGGGAAACCTGGACCCGGGGAGAGCTGTGGTGCTGACGGGGTTCGCGTGTGGTCACTAACGCCTAGACGTGATGTTACATATCTTTATCTCTAGCCCTGGCACGTACAACCCGGAGATAAGGCCACCCCCCAAAGTCACCTGGCCAATGAAATTTGGATCTCCAGACTGGGCCCAGGTTCCATGCCTGCAGAAAAGAACCCTCAAAGCAGAGGTAATAGCTCCGGGCTCCTGTGGGGCACTGTCTAGTTCTCACACAGGGGTCCCCAACCAGGAGTCTGTGCGTGAGCTTTAGAAAGTCTTTGTTCCCCTGAAATTATATGCACAATTTTACGTGTATATGCATATGGGGACTTGAGGGTGGGGGCAGTTGCATAGTTTTATTAGATTTTTAATGGTATGCATGACTGCACAGAAGTTAACATTTTAAAATTCAATCCTCAAATAATCTGTGGTGGGTACGGGAGAATTATATGACAGAGGAGGAATTGAGACTCAGGTGAATCACGTGACTTGTGCAGGCTGCACAGAATGAATCCACCTCTTGCTGGATCCTAAGCCACTGCCCTTTCTGTCTTCGGGGGGCTGTGGAGCATTCTGGTAAGAGCATGGGTTCTGGGGACGGACTGCCTGGGTACAAATCCCAGCTCCAGTACTTACCTGCTGTGTGATCTTAGACAAGCCCCCTGATTTTTCTAAGCCTCAGTTTTCTTACCTTAAAGATGAGTATAGTAAGAAAACCAATCTCGTAAAGCTTGCAATAAGGCACAAAAGCATTTAACACAGAACCTCTAACATAATAAATGCTCAACCCATGTTAGCCATCACAATCCTAAAGGTGCCTTTTATTTCCTAGTGGAATTTCAGATTAATTTCACAAATATTTACGAAATGCCTGCTGTATTTGTGTCATTGTGCTGGGGCCTATAGGTAACATTCAAGAATTAAACATATCACCTTTGTTTTCAAAAAGTTTGCCAGCTAATAACTCTTAGAGATTTACCAAATAAAAACTGATTGTTGGCATGATAGACACCAGAGGAAGACGACAAAGAGTGGGCATACGTACAAAAGTTGAGGGCATCGCTGAGGCCAGACGGCTGCGGGGCGGGGCTTAGCCAGTCGTGCAGGCTGCAGCAGTCCCGCCTGTTTTGCACGGCGCGGGGCGGGGGGACCGGAGATGGGGGCCTCTCATCAGAAGTTGGTCCGAGACAACATTCTTTCATTGCAGCTGCCCACGGACAAGGACTTCAGAAGACATCGGAACCGCTTGGCCTACTTGCGCCTGTTTTACAATTGAGGAGCTGGGACTTCCTTCGCGAGCTGCTCCTGACCGCAGAGTCTCCCGGATGGAGGACGGAGCTGCTGCTCCGGCTCTGCGTAGCTGCGGTCGGTCCCCTCGTCCGCCGCAGGGGGCCCGGGAGAGGCAGGGGGCTCTTAACTCCACGTGAGAGCATAAAGACCGGTTCAGAACGTTCTCTGTCCGTGTGCTGCTTTGTGGGGTGCGTAACGCACGTGGGTCTGGGGAACTTTATTAGTCTGAATGGACACATCCGAGAGTCAGCGGGGGCCTTATTAATAATTATACCATAGCCCTAAGCCGGTCCGTCACCAGCAAACCAGGAAGAATGGTGACCGGGTGACATGCCACGAGGAAAACAAGAGCCAGCGTGGTCAGCGGGGTGGCAAACAGCTGATTACTCATCTATCAGCCTCTGAATTGTCAGCACCAGATCTGACTAGACGCAATCAACTCAAGTTGGACGGGAAATCCAAGTACTAGCACCTCTAGGCTGGACTACTGGCATCCTTCTGTCAGTGACCCAGATGTCCTAGAACTGTGTTTGGCTTTGGGGCTGCAGGCGAGGTGGTGCCATACGCTTCAGAACCCCCGAAGGAAATTCAGATTGATTGTTTTAAGTGAAAAGTGTTCCGTAGCCATCAGCCTGCCCGTCCCCAGGCTGCCGATGCCCAGCGCTGTGAGAAGCCAGGGCACGGGATCTCGAGAGTACAAGGGTAGCAAGGTGACTTGGAGAGTGAAAGAATGTTCCCCAGTGCATCTTCAGCCCCAGTTAGCCTCGAGGGAGTAAAAGCCCAAAAGCCAGCCTCCTGCATGGTTGGGCCAGACGACCCTGCTCCAGAGGCGGGGGCACAGCCTGAGGGGCCAGAAGGGGCAAGACAGCCGATGGTCTTCCTGTAAAAGGGGAGCCCCGTGAGGAGCTTCTCGGCAGGGACCCCCTGCCTCCCCAGCACTTCATGGCGTGTCTGAGGAAAGCAACACAGACCTGATTTCTTGCCACTGTTTGTCCCATTTGATTAGCAGAGTCTCACTAATTGTCCCCCAAAGAGAAAGCTCTTTCCCAAGAATCCAGGCTCTCCCGAATTTCCCCGCTTCTTATGATTTGAGACCATTCTCTCATACACAATCAAAACAATGCATGCCACCTCGTTCCTTGGATTCTACGTGCAGGGGACGGTTGTGTCCCAGTCACCATGGAAGTCATGGGTCATCTGGGTGACCAGATGAAACCAAGGAACCTAAAACAGAGATCCTGAGCCATCAGGACCCTGGGGGGCATTTTCTTACAGGTCATTTACGAGTAGGAAACAGCAGCCGTGGAAAACCTGTAATGCCAAGTCCACATCCATGCGGGCCCCACCGGCGTGGCCTCCTGGGGGCCCCCAGGGAGAGGTTATGGTCTGTGCCCCTCAGAGGGCTGCAGAGGAAATCTCGTTTACATCCCCTGGGGGAAAAAGTAACAGGGCAGACCCAGAGCTGGAGGTTAGGACACGTGGGTTCCAGGAGCGCGTGTCTAAGGCCCGTCTCCAGGGCCCTGGGAACCACGGGCGACCAGCTCTCCTATCGCTGTACCAACAATAGCGTCCTTAGTTTTATAACTTTTTCCAAAAGAAACTAATGAGCATTGTTGTTATACAGATTTTCCATGGTCTTAAATTGTGTTCCTCTTCTCCCCAAAGCCCACCACAGTGACAGTTTAAAGAGGCCACCAGCTTGCCCTGGCCGCCTGGCTCAGTGGATTGGAGCGTCCTCCCACACACCAAAAGGTTGTGGGTTCGATCCCCGGTCAGGGTGCATATGGGAGGCAACCTGTCGATGTTTCTCTCTCTCCCCCTCCTCTCTCTCCAAAATGAAGAAACACATCCTCCTGTGAGGATTTTTTAAATAATAAAGAGGCCACCAGAGCCCCTGAGTCCCCAAACCTCTTCAGCAAGCCCGTGAAGGTGTCAACTCTCCCAACATGAGGGTTATGTAACCACCTGGGATAGTCTCCCCTCCAAAGCTGAGGAGTCTCTGCTCTGGGATTTGGGGGGCCGAGAGACCCTGTGCACTCCCTTCCCAGCCCCTGCCCTGTCCCGTCGAGAGTGCTTCTGCTGGCAGACAGAGCCGCTGCGATCAGCAGTCTGGCTCATCCTGTTTCCTTCATCCTCTTCTCCTTCATCCTCTTCATCCTATTTTCCAAAGCCTCCATTGTTTCCTGGAGAGGGAAAATGGGACGGATTTTAGCTGTCCTCATTACATATTCCCTATAGTGAGTGCCTCTTGGGCTGGTGTCTAGCTCCCAGCAATTCCCTCGTTTCTGAAAAAAGCCCCTGACATAGAAGGATAGGTCCTGGTAAGGTAGAACTTGGAACAAAGCAGTACAGACACTAAGGGTCCCTGAACCCAAGTCACGTTTAACGACAGTTCTACAGGGAAAGCCCCGGAACTCCCCGGCGGAGGGTCCAGAGGGTTGAAGAGCTGTTAAGCTCTCCATTGTTAAGCTCTAGCCGCCCGTTTTCCCAAGGCTGTGCCAAGCTCCTTCCTGCCTCCAGGCCTTTGCCAATGCTGTTACCATTTCCTTGGAAAATTACTCTCCCGATCCTTTGTAGGCACGGTTTCCTCTCATTCTTTATCACGGCTCACGTGTCACTTACTCCGAAAAGACTCCCCTGACCATCCTGTTTGCTGCCATCATTGCTCCTATTGTGATTGGCGGTTATCTGATGGATGTTTTCATGTTTTCTTCCCTTCCCCTTCTTTCGCTCCCTTTCCTCTCCTTTCCCCACCTTCCCTTCCCTTCCCTTCCCTTCCCTTCCCTTCCCTTCCCTTCCCTTCCCTTCCCTTCCCTTCCCTTCCCTTCCCTTCCTTTCTTGATTTCTTCTCTGTGTGCCCCACGGGGCTTTAGGCACGGACCACGTTTGTCTCGTTTGCTGGTCTCTCTGCAGCATGAAGCACAGGCCTGGGTCCCAGTAGCTGCTCAGTAAATACTTACTGGATAAATAATGCATGACTCCACCTCCTCCACTCAAGACTCTCTTCCTTGGGTTCCTTCGGATACCTGTATCCTTCCGATAAATTATGTTTTGGCTTAAGTCAGCCAGAGAGTCTCTTTCTGTGGCTTGCAGCCCCAAACACCGTAACCAGTGTACACTCTGGGAGCTGCTCTTCCCAGGAAACGCAACTCTCGTCGAAAACCCACTAAGGCACCAGCTTCTCCCCAGAAGACCCCCAGCTAGTGCTCCGTTCCCCCCTTACTCAAGGAGGTAAATTGCTGTTTGTCCTCTGGTGGGCTTCCCTGGGCCCTTGGACATTCCGTATTCGGGCAAGGCCAGCAAACTCGTGTCAATGAAGGAAGTCAAGGACAACATAAAAGAATTCATGGTTGGCGTCTGTGGGGACCACAGTGATGAGTGAGGCAGAGTTCCCGGGAACCCCTCTCCCAGGGACCCCCTCCACGTCTCCTCCGATGGCAGTGTTCACTCTGCATGTCAGAGTAACCCCTGCTGAACTTTTTCAGTTAAGACAAACTCAAAATATTCACGTTAATCCATAGATAAGAGTTCTTAATTGAAACGTGTTTGCCTTCCGTAGACCCATGAAGTAGCTTTTTCTGTGTGTTCATAAGATCAAAGGTCCATTTTCTTTATTAGTGGGATCTCTCAGAGCCAGTGGTTCAGATGCTACAGCTTTTTGATTCTAAGATGTTCATTTTTCTACATTTACTATTTCCAGAATTAAGATGTGATCTACAGTATGTGAATACATTTAATAATAAAGTATATCTGACACCCAAAGAATGTACTATTAAATATGTTCTGAATCGATGCCCTTCAAGAAGTGTTCCTAGCAGTGTGTGAAGGTGATAAAATTCTCCATTTATCTATATTTTCTTTAATTCCCCTTTAAGTGCACGTTGTAGTTTGCAGGTGGGTAGGCTCTGCCCGTCTCTCGTTAGATGTAATTCTACTCTGTGGGATTTCAGGTTCCGCCCTGGAGTGTTTCATGGTGTGACCCATGTCCCCAGTGTCCTTTTTACCCCTGTAATTTCCACTTGTTTTCCTTTTTGCTTCAATTTTGGATAATTTTCGTTTCCTGAGTTTTCAGTCTCTGATATAATATTAAGTCTATCTAGTACGTTTATATGTGTGTATATATTCTCATATGCCACCGTCAGCCTTTTTAATGGATTGTGAATCTTTTCAATATCAATTGCATTGACTATGGAGTTGACTTTGGGAAATACAGACTTTTTAACAATATCAATTCTTCCAAACCAGGAACACAGGGTATCTTTCCGTGTGTTTGTTCCTCGATTTCTTTCATCAGCATCTTGAAGTTTCCAGATCTTTCACTTCCTTGTTAAGTTTACTATTCAGTATTTCATTTTTGATGCTATTGTAAATGGGATTGATTTTTCATCTTTGCAACTCTTTGCTTGGCTTGATTCAAGTAAATATTTGCATGACTTCATTGTTCTCTCTGTACTCCTGTTACAATCGCACACAGGTGTCCTCACAGTTGCAGAAATGGTTAAGTCCTGAATCTCTCACTCAGTACTGTCTAACAGAAATAATTACCTATCCCCCTCCTTGCAGTGCCGATACCTTAAAACACTTTGCATTTTTTCTGTTTTCTGCCTTTTTAAAATTATTCATGTCACACATTTTAATCTTTTTGTGACACTCTACTATTGCTTTACGGGAGTTCATTTACAATTTTCTATGTTTTAACCCCTTTCCTTTGCTCTTCGTTTCTTGTTGCATTTCCATTTATCAGCGGGATAACTTTTCCCAGGTTGGCGAATTCACGATATTGTTTTTTTCTAATTGAGTCTTCTAACAACCATTTCAATTATTTTTTTTTCTAAAGGTATCTTTATTTCACCTTTGATTTTTGGCAACGCTGTTGTTGGTATGGAACACTGGTTTATCGGGTACTTCTTTTGGCCCCTGAATGCATCCTCTCTTCACTGATTGCCACGTTCACATTTCTTTATCCTCGAAGGCAGGGGCCCGCACACTTCACTCTATATTTAAGTCCCCTTGGTAGATGGCAAGTACTGATGCCTTCCCACAGCTACCCCTACGGTAAGAGGCAATCCCTGCCTGGGGTCCAGTTCTTTTCAATTTTATCCTGTAATTCTAATGTTCTGCAGAGCCTGAGAAACTCTGAAATGAGAGAAATGCCCTTCATCTTAACTTACGGTCAAAAAACTTGGAGTTCTTTAAAAAAATAAATACTGATTTCCTGGCTCCTCCCCAGCCATTGTGGCACGCAGGGCGAGCATGCGCCCAGACACCCTCTTGTTAAAAGTACCTCGGGCGTGTGTCGTGCCAACCGAGGCCAAGGACCACAGCCCCCGGGACTGCTTGAGGACCAGTCCTCATCCGCGGCTGTCCATTAGGCCCTCAGGAGCTGTGAGACCCTGTGCACCAGGCTGCACCCCATATCAGCAGGTAAGAATTCCCAGGACTGGACACAAACATGAGTGTGTAAAACTCTCCAGGTGATTCCAATGCACATCCAAGTTGAGAACAATTCAAGTAGATTGCCTGTCTTTAATCCCAGCTGAAGTCAGGTGATACCAGATGATAAACCTGGTTTTCACCCTTTCCCGGGAGGGTTTGGTCTGCAAAAACCTGTATGCGCAAAACGATGTACACCAGGGGCCGCTTTTAGAGGGAACAGGAGTTTTGGAGAACAGGCTCCGAGATCAGAAAGTAAGCACCATGGACACAGAGCAGAGTGCTGAGAAAACCCCTGCGCACGTGAGCATCTGGTGATGCCGCGGGGCACTCACTGTCCCCACCCCGGACACTCACTGCCCGCTGGGCACTCGCTGCCAGGACGCAGAGTTCTCCAGGTCATCAGAACCAGCACAGCGACTGCCTGAGGAGCCCCACCCCCTGCTTCCCTCCATCATGTCTCGGATCAAACTGGGGTCGCTGACTGGGCAGACTCGTCCTGCGCCATCACAAGGCCACGGACTAACTGTGCCAGCTTTAGTGTTTTACATGCACGGAAGGGACCCAGAAGGCATTCGCTGTCCTGGGGGGGTTTAATATGGGGGGTGTGGGGTGACTCCTCCACGTTGTCTGTTGTTACTTGCAAGTTCTTGCTGCCGTGTGCAGGTCTGCTGGGTGCAGATAGCACAGGCCTTGCCCACTGTTTTTTGTCAACACTTATTGTTTGCTGATTTACTGCTGGCAGCCATTCTGACAGGTGTGAGGTGATATCTCATTGTGGTTTTAATGTGCATTTCTCTGATGATTAGTGACATTAAGCATCTTTTCATGTGTGTATTGGCCATCTATATGTCCTCTTTGGAAAAATGTCTATTCAGGTCCTCTATTTTTAAATTGTATTATTTTGGCTTGGGGTAGGGGCTGGTGTTAAGTTGTAAGAGTTTTAAATATATGTTGGATAGTAACCCCTTACCAGATGTATCATTGGTAAATATCTTCTTCCATTCTGCAGGTTATCTTTCTGTTTTATTGAAGGTTTCCTTTGCTGTGTAAAAACTTTTTAATTTAATATAGTCTGATTTATTTTTCTTTTGTTTCCCTTGCTTAAGGAGACATTTACAAAAAACATATTGCTAAGAGCAATGTTAAAGAGTTTACTGCTTATGGTTTCTTTTAGAAGTTTTATGATTTGGGTCTTACATTTAAGTCTTTAATCCATTTTGAATTTATTCTTATATAGGATATAAGAAAGTGGTCTAGTTTCACTTTTTGCATGTATCTGTCCAGTTTCCCAACACCATTGGAGACACTGTCTTTGCCCCATTGTACATTTTTGCCTCCTTTGTCATAGATTAATTGACCATAAAGGCCTGGGCTTATTTCTGGCCTCTTTATTCTATGTCATTGCTCTGTGACTCTTTTGATGACAGTACCGGGCTGTTTTGGTTACTGTAGCCTTGTAGTATAGTTTGATATCAGGTAACATGATGCCTCCAATTTTGTTGCTTTTTTCTCAAGTTTCCTTTGGTTATTCGAGGTCTTTTGTGGTTCCTATAAATTTTAGAATTATTTATTCTTGTTCTGTGAAAATTGCCTTTGGTATTTTGACAGCGATTGCATTGAATATATGAATAAATTTATTCATAGATTTTTTTTATTCAATTGTAAATGGGTTTTCCTAATCTCCCTTTCTGATAGTTTGTTCTTGGTGTATAAATGTGCAGCCAAATTCTCAATTTTCATTTTGTACCCTGCTTCCTTTATTGAGTTCACTCATCAGTTCTAATTGTTTTTTAGGAATCTTGAGGTTTCTTTTTTCCCACACAATTGATATCCATATTTATTCAATATGACCAAACACATATAACACATGACTACATACATACTGAGTAGTGTTCTAAAGCACATATGCATGTAAATTAAACTCACTGGATCCTTATGATAGCCCTATGAGCTGAGTATTGTTATTATTCCTTTTTACTGATAAAGGAACAGGAATACAGAGGATGAGCAATTACCCGAGGTCACACAGCTGGTAATTAGCAAAGGTGACATTCAGACCCAGGCAGTCTGGCTACCGAGTTGACACTCCCAACCACCATACCACACCGACTCTTGTGTGAACTCACTGAGCTGCAACTTCCTCCCCTGAAGAGTGGGGCTAATATTTCCTGTCTCATAGGATTGCTGCTGGGTCTCACTGAACTCATGCATGAAAGAACTTACTTTAATGGCTGGCACATGATTAGAGTTAATACATGCTAGCTCTTAATGATAATAAAATGATAATGCTACTATTAAGACCTCAACTGCCACCACCAATTCAACTTCATTTGTTTCCCACTCTGTCCCAACCACAGTCTCTGCTCTTATTTCAACTGTTCCCCAAATTCATCACACTTATTCCATACATTGTCTAGGTTTCTTGATGTATACATGGTGTCATCTGCAAACGATGACTGTTTTACTTTATCCTTTCCAACTTGAATGCCTTTCATTTCTTTTTGTCTTATTGCTGGGGCTAGACTAGAACACCCAGAACTATGTTGAATAAAAGTGGTGAATGCGGAATATGAATATATAGGTATATATTCAAGGTATAGATGCCAGCTGTAGCCACCATGGTGGTGAGCTGGGAGAAGGCATGACCCTTGTTGGCACTCAGATGCCATCACCGTTTCCCCCTTCCTTTTTTCTCTAATATGCATCTGGTTTAGCCCAAGCTCCAAGAATGATCAGGAGAACCATTACCAGTCCATGCGCCCTGGTCCTTGGAAACCACCTTCAGCTCCAGCATCTACTCCTTGTGGTCTGGTGGTATAATAATCATTCCACAGAACCCACAATAAAGCTGGACTGGCCTTTTGGTGGCAGACGAACCACGCCTTAGTTATTGTAGGGTCCCTCAGCACCCAGTTACCAGTCACATCCCATGCCCTCTCAGCAACTCCCCAACCCCTACAGGAAGGTCATCATAACACAGCAATAGGAAAGCAAAATGACACCCCCACTCACAGAACACTTGTTATGACTCTCCCCTCCCTCCTTCTCTTTTCCTGTCCCTAGGATCTGGTGTCACAGCTCCTCGATTGCTCCGAGTCACCCAAACACACCCTTCTGCCCTCACACGGCCATGCTCTTGCCCCTGCAGCTCCCTTCTCGTGCAAGGCCTTTCCTGTCTCCTCTGGCAAACTTCCACTTTTATTCTCTGCCCTTTTCGAATGTTACCTTGTAAACCCTTCGGCCAAGCAGAACTGACCATTGCTTTCTCATTCTTTTCTGACCACGTGGTACACACTCTCTCGTGACTCCTCCCCATGGCAGTTTTCAGTGGGGTGGGCACGTGTCTGTCTCTCCACCAGAAAGGGAGCTTCCTGGGACGACCCCATTCATCTTTGTTCTCCTACAGTGCCCTGAAAGGTGCCTGGGTCTATGCTCCTCAACAAATACCTAATATCCTTGAGGTATCTCAGTAACACCTAACATCCCTCATGAATTCCCCACGCTGGCAACATTCTCCCAGGATATTCTTTGCTCTAGTTGAGATGGTGGGAGACACTGTATTCGTTCAGATCCCCTTTCATAGCCCCTGCATCCTTGCATATCTGTGAGCTACAGCCTCGGCACGGGCCGTGGTACCAGCACACGATGCATGCTCGATAAATACTTGTTGAAATAAATCAAAGCATTGCAAATAAACATTGATTAATTAACAGAGCCCCCAAAATAGCTGCTGCTAAGTTTCAATTATGAATAAACGACTAAAAGCAGAACACACATAAAAAAGACATTTGGGAAGGAACTTCAAAGGCGTTGGGAGTTTCCTGGTTTATTAGCTGCAGAAAGTAAGACTCTAGTGAGCAGAAGGGGCCGGGGTGGTTCACAGGGCAGCCGTGCGCCCCCAGAAACGCTAGGGCAGTCCCGGAGTCCTGCGGGGAGGGCGCAGGCCGCTGCCCCTGCCGTCTAGGCGGAGAAGGCAAAGCCCACCCTATTGTTGGCCATATCGTAGACGGAATAATACTCCTTGAGGAAAACGTCGCCCAGAATCCACAGGGGCTGCCCATTGGGGGAGGGCAGGTAAGTGGCCTCGATCCCCAGCCTGCAGTAGCCATTGTTCTGAGGAGACAAAGGACATAAGGGCATAACCAGTTGCACTGTAGAGACCTTCGCCCACCAGAACCTCCCTCGGCCTGTATTCCCCGGCACCCGCTGGGGTCTCTGGATTCTTGTTCGCCCTCAGCCCTGCCCCTGGGGATGCCCCATAGCTGCCCAGATGTGAGGACAGCTGTTGGCCCACCCAGTCACATATCCAGGGAGCATGGGAGCAGCTACGTACGTTGAGGACGTAAGCGGAGGGAGGCAGAGGGAACTGGGCCCCGCTGATGACGAAGGTGATGGTGGGCAGGCTCTGCACGGAGCTGCAGTCGACCACAAACTGGGAGACGGAAAGGCGAAGCTGTAGCCGCCAGGGGACTGGAGCCCGGACGCAGGGCCCGAGCCCCCTTCCCTGTGAGACTCTCTTCCCGACCTTCCCGCGGAGGCTTTTGCAGGGCACGGCCGGCAAGGTCCAGCACTGACCACACCCTCGTGCTGTTCTCTCCTTACACACACTCAGCCCTCAGCTTTTGATGGTATCGATATGGCCATGTGGAGTTGGGCTCACCCCAGAACACAGTTTCTACTCTCAAAAAGTATGATTACAGAGAAAAGGCATAGATACACACCAACAGAGGCACACACACCACACACACACACACACACACACACACACACCCTGGGGGGCCAGGATTCCGTCTGGGCCCAGACTCTCACATGCAGGAAGCAGCAGCTACTGATACGTGAACCAAAGCGGGGAGGTGTGGGGACAGGGGGCTCCTCAGAGTCACACTCTAAGGTGTATTCCCAGCGAAGACAGAAGCCCACGTGGAAGGGGAAATGCACAGTGCCCCGATGACAGTGCCGTCCCATCCCAGCGGCCTGACCCAGCTGGCGTGTGCTCCTAGGACCTGCAATGCATTAGCAGCCCCTCCTGGCTCACAGGCTGGATGGAGCCGGCACTGCTTGCGCCCTTGCCCTTCCTGGCGTGGAGGGTCCATGCCTGACAGGTGTCCCCACCTGATCTGTCCTGCCAGGGGCTCGAGGGCCTACCCAGCCCTGCCTCCTCCCTCTCATGAGCCCCCTGCCCGAGCCTGGGCTGCCGTGTTGAGGCCGCCTGGGTGAACCAAGAGTCCCATGGCTTCCCTTTACTCACGTCGCCGTTCTGAGCCTGCTGGGCTCCCGTCGCCTGCAGGAAGGAGCCCATGTACTGCTGGGGGACCGCCAGCAGGAAGGTGCCCGTGTCCACGATGGCCTGGCAGCCCTGGGAGCACCAGCCAGTGGCCTGGTTACCGATGACAAACCTGAGGGGGACACCAGTTGCAGAGAGAGTCATGACCCTCTGCTGCCAACGTGACCCACGTCCGCCCCTCATGCCCCCAACCCCGCAGCTCTGACGTTCGGGCTTTCCCAGGAAGCCGAGCCACCCACCACCACCTCCGCCCAGGTAACGCTCCTGTGCGAAGTGATGGCCGGGGCACCGGCCTCAGTCCCGGCCTGGCAGGAACTGGAGCTTGTCTTCTTTAACCCCCGCGTAGGTACCTGTGGGCCCCGCACTCGCGCCACACTCAGCCAGGGCTTGGAGTCGACTAATAACTCCACCTGGAGCACCCGCCACGCGCCAGGCCCTCTTACAGGGGCCGAGGCGATGGAAAGAGGGGCACGCGGTGCTCGCTGCTTTTGAGGAGCTTGTTCTAACAGAGGTGAGACGGCGCGAGACACTGGGCCGCGACTAACACTCGGAGGCAGTGGACGAACCCCACACCGCGGGGTGTATAGAGGCCCCTGTGAGCCAGTCCCCGGTCCCTTGCCCAGCTCTCTTGCCGCTCCGCCTTTCCTCTTCACTCCACACGTGTGTGGTGCAGTCCGTGAGCCGAGGGACGTGGAGATCCCATGGGGGCAAGACAGACACGCGTCTAGTAGAAGCGCCAGACACGTAACAAAAGCACACAGTGGAGCAGCGCCGGGAGGGGCCGAGCAGGAACGCTGTGTGCCCGAGAAGAAGGGAGCTGACCTAGCTGGTGTGGGGCGGGGGCGGGGGTCAGACGAGGGTTTTTCTGAGCAAGTGATGCTTTAGAAAGAATGAGACAGGCACCTCTATTCCAAGCACATTTAACTAGTCCCCAGACCTGCCTCAGCTCTTCTCTCTCTCTCTCTCTCTCTTTCTCACTCTCTCTCTCTCACTCTATCACTGGGTCACTTCCCAGAGGCTCACCCAATGGTTAGGACATGTAAATTGTGACAGGGGCACAGGCAAATACTACAGGAGTGAGAGAGAGAGAGAGGGACAGAGAGAGAGAGAGAGAGAGAGAGAGGTTGATTACTGGGCTCGGCCGACTTTTTGGAGGAGACAGGAATTAACCCAGCCTCGCAGGGCTGTGCCCCACATGGGAGTAAGCACAGAGGAGAGGAGTCATACAGCAGGGGATCGATTCGAAAGCAGAGAAGTGAGAAAGTCCCGACAGGGTGCAGGGACACAGTGCGAGGACTCAGGGAAGCCCGTGCCTCAGGTCGGGAGGTGGTGACACAGCCCCATTGACAGGCAGAGCCGTGCTTTCGTGTGGCCTTGAGCCCGGGCCCAGGGTGTTTTGTCTTTAACCCGCATGCGCTGAAGAATTTCTGAGGACCTCAGCTGTCAGCGTAACTGATCCCTGATCGTGGGCTTCGAGATTGGACACACCTGCGCTCAGGTGTTTGCAATGCGTGAAATGCGTGCCTTGGGTAAGCTGCTTACCCTCTGAGCCTCGGTTTCTTTATCTGTAGAGTGGAACACACTGCTGCCCTCCTGGTGTTGCTGTGGCTAGTACACTCAGTCATATATGCAAAACGCTGAGCACATAGATGTGTGTCATATATGTAAGATATCAGACACATAGAAACAGCAGCACCAGCGGCCGCTGTGACTGACGGTGGAAGGGTTAGAGAGGGACTGTAGTGACTGTGACAATGAAGCTTCCGAGAACGCAGATGGGGACTCACATGCCTGGGCATGGACCAGTCTGCTGGCACCACAGGGCTCAGTGGCCAGCTCAAACCTTCAGCGACAAGCTGACCGCCAGAGGGTATCGAAGCCTGAGAGGGTCTGGCGACTCCTGGACAAAGCCGTGGCGGGAGCGGGAGATACCGTCCTGCTGGAGAAGCACCCTGGGAGTGCCCGCACGCCACGGGAACAGCCCTCCCTACTTACTCCTGAATGCCAATCTGCCAGTACAGCTCCCGGGTGACGGGGGCCCAGACGATCTGACCGGAATAGAGCCGGGGGTCCACCCCTCCGAGGATGAGCTCCCCGCCGTACTGGTAGGTCGGCTGGCTGAAAAGAAACGTTGATGAGCGTGAGTTTCCACAGCACGAGTGGGTCATCATTCTTCTCTCTCACCCCACCCCCCTGCCCGCCCCCTCCGGCACAGGGCACCGCAGAGCGAGGGCTGCTCTCCAGAGGTCACCTGTCTCACGGCACAACAGAAAGGGGAACGCTCAGAGAAACACGCAAAGTATTAGGAAGCTGGAAACACGGACTGTCCGTAAAAAAGGTGGAATTGGAAGCCAGGCACCGGAAAAGGAACTGTGAAAGGAAACCCTGCCTGGGGCAGAGGGAGAACCCCCACTGAGAGCCCCCGGAATGGGTCCGATCTCTCACAGGCGCGCTGGTGGGGCGGCTTCTGCCGTGGTCTGGTGGGGCCCTAGGTAACACCAACAGGCTGTTGGACTCACTACCCTGCGCCTGCCAGTCACAGAAGAGAGACATTTGGACCTCAGGTCCTCTGAGGAGCATGTGTCTAGACAAAAAAAAAAAAAAATCCAGGAGTAGAGCATGTCACAAAAGTTCAAGGCCAGACGGAGTAGGAAAAGCTCTGGATTTCAGCTCAAGATGCTTATGTTTGAGTCTCAGCTTCACACCTGCCAGGAGGGGACCTTCCTCAGCATTCACAACCTCCCTGAGCTTCCATTTCCCCACCGGAAAAAGGAGGCTAATTGCAGACGTGTAAGCTGTCATGTGAAGGCATTGCTATGAGAACCCGTTAGAAAGCCAGAGGCATCGTTATAATTGTCATCTCATAGTTGCTCTCTTTGCCAGCGAGTGCTCACACGCCTAGCTCTGTAGTCTAGCGCTGTGCCGCTCCAACACAGCGGTCTCTAGGTTTACTAGGCAAATACTGAGGGACTATTGCTTATTTTTAAGAAAAGAGTCATCGCCCTGGCCGGGTAGCTCAGTTGGTTGTAGTGTTGTCTCACTGCGCCAAGGTTGCTGGTTCGATCCCTGGTCCGATTCAGGGCGCATATAAGAATCAACCAATGAGTTCAACAAATGGAACAACAAATCAATGTTTCTGTCTCCTTCCCCCTCTCTCTCTAAAATCAATCAAAAGATTTTTTAAAAGAGTCATCATATGGTTTACGACCATAATAAAAAAATTCTTCCATTGCACTTAAAATCACCCCCCAAAAATGTGCTTATAAACTTTCAGAGCTACATGGATTGTATGTAGCAAGTTTTATTCACTGAGTCAGAAAACTTTATGACCTGAGCCCCACCTGAGGTTTGAGTCCCCCCCCACCCACCCACCCACAAAGCCCCCCAGAGCCTCGCCTGCTGAGCGCTCCCCAGGACTCGGCCCCCTACCTCGAGAAGTAGAAGCTGAAGACGGGCTGGGTGAGCTGGCCCTGCTGCAGCATGCCCTGCATGACCGTCGGGGCGCTGCCCACCGCCATGCTGGGGTAGGCCATCCCCAGGATGCCGTCGAAGTCCGAGTAGTAGAAGGGGCTGCTGGGCTCATTC
The DNA here is from genome assembly GCF_004126475.2 of Phyllostomus discolor. Taxonomy (NCBI): domain Eukaryota; kingdom Metazoa; phylum Chordata; class Mammalia; order Chiroptera; family Phyllostomidae; genus Phyllostomus; species Phyllostomus discolor. Next base: position 37,167,955 of record NC_040916.2, read on the forward strand.
TCGCTCAGGCCGAACTCCTGGTTGTTGACGACGATGCCCTGAACCTGGGGCGAGCAGACGGAGGAGCTGAGCGGTTCCCACGGACGGACCCCTCCCGGGACACAGGTGCCCGAGGGCTGGAATTTAGCACCTCTCCTGAGGAGGGAGAGGAGTTGGCTTCTTTCCTGCCGAGCTCCCTCGCTGGTGTGGGTGTGGGTGTGGGAGGTGAAAGGGCAACAGCGTCACCCGACCGGGCGTGTTTTGGAGACAAAGAGGGTGGGGGCTGGGAAAGCAGAGGTGGTTGTTTTCTGGAGTTCGAGTTTCCATTGCCAAGGCCAGCAACTGTGTTTTGACGGAATAATCCGTGTGCGAGAATGACGGAGAAACTGTGGGCGTCAGATGTAAAAGCACAGGAACACAGTGAGAGGACGGGCCCTCAAGTATCCAGAGTGAATGTGTGCGGAGGAGGAAGCAGACTTTCCTGTGTGGTTGCAGAGGGCGGAGCGAAGCCACAAGAAGACGACACAGAAGAGCATTCTGCAGCCCAGGCCCCGGCAGAAGCGACTCCCGTCCTGGGAGGAGGGCTGAGCGAGATGGCCTTCGGTGTCTTCCCCAGCTCTGAGCTGCGGGGGGGGGGGGGGGGGCTGGACCTCACTGCTGGTCGTGGATTTCTCTGGCCACTAACGGCTCTAGAAACGGGAGCTGAAGCCCAGCCCCTCAGAAGCCATGAGAACATCACTCACGGTCACAGTGTCGTATCCGAGGACCACGCTCAGGCTGCCGCTCCCGTAGGACAGGGTGTAGGTTTGCCCGTTGTTTCTGAAGGTGGAGGACAGGCTGGGGTTGAACCTGTGGTGATTGGCTGGGAAAAGACAGAACGAACTGTTACCGTCACGCCCTGCTTCCCAAAGTCCTTGGAGGCAGCTTACCCTCCCTGGCCTGGGTTCGGCAGACCGAGGCTGGGGTGAGCTCAGCCTCAGGTCCTTTGGGGCACTGACCACCTGTGTTGGCCCCAGAAAAGTCTGTCCCCTTGGGTAATAAACAGCACCCAAATTCCTTCCAATCCATCATTCCCCGAGGGATGGGTCCCCTCAAAAGTGTCGGGAATCCTGGCCCACTGGAAAGAGCTGAGGGGAAAGGACAATGTAGAAAGAACTGGAGGTTTTAGTCTATTTCTGCTGCCTCTCTCCAGAATGGCCAGCACTTCTGAAATGTGGCCTGAGGGCAAGGTGGCTGGATGCTCCTCGTTTAAAAGGGACTGGACAATAGATATGCACCTAGAACTCTGGACTGGACATTGTGAGGCTGGGCTCAACCCTGCCCCCGCCCCTCACTCTGCTCCTGCCGTGGCAGGTGGTGGCGGTCATGTACTCACAGCAGGCCTGGCTCTGGCAGTAGGTGGAGGGCACCCACAGGTTGGAGGAGCCCGTGTCAAAGAGGACCAGGAAGTTTTGGGGTGGTGTCCCAATGCTGATCTCCCCAAAATAGAAAGCCTGCGAAGAAAGCTTTGTCACCCTCACTACGCAGCTTAGCCTCGTCCTAAAGAAGCTGACCCACCGGAAGTCACATTTTGCCCAAATCGTTTCCTTGCAGGAAAAAGAGGCTCCTGCCACAGTTTCTCCACCCTGTGTGGAGCTGGCTGTCCGCAGTATTTTACTTTTTTGTTGCTAATTATTCATCCTTGACCGGCTGAGACAGTCTTACAGGACAATTCTTCTAAATGGGTTTTCTCCTTTGTGGTAAGGTGATGCCCCCATAGATTTACCGCGCTATGCCATAGCCTGCAACACTGGAGAAGGAGTCGCTTTGTTCTCCTTTCCTCCTCCTTCTCGCTCTCTCTCTCTCTCTCTCTCTCTCTGACACACACACACACACACACACTCACACACTTCTCCCCCTTCTCTTCCAGTGTTAGATACTCCCTCCACTGCCCTCCTCCCTCCCGGTCACACACCAGCACAGGGTGCTAAGACGTCTAGGACGAGAGGTCACAGGGAAAGCCAGGAGAGAATGTCACTGAGCGGCGATTTAAGTTCTAAGTGAATTTCCCGTGTCACTTCCCCACCTCCCCTTCCTCCATCCATAACATGTGAGGTCCCTGAAGTGGCTTCCAGCTCTGACGCCCTACGTGACACGTCCCTAAGGACAGTCCACAGGACACCAGGCAGTTGAGACGCCCTGGGCAGGCACTGCAGCCTCAGGAACGTGGGGATACTTTCTCTGGACACCAGCGCATCTTTCCGGGGGGTGGGGGTGGGCACACACAGTCCGGAGGCTCTGGGGATTCTCCCAGGGCCCTGCACGGGTTTTCCTTCTTCCTCCTGCGGCTCATCGCTAGGACTTCCTTGGGATCGCTCCACTGAGTCGAACGCTCCCGCTGTGAATCTCTTAACCACGGAAGTGAGGCTTTGGAGAGATGGGCTGGTGGAGGGGAAGGAGGGAAGGACAGGGAGCTGCTACCTGGCAGGTGGTACCAGCCCCTCATTTATGCAGATACTTTCCACAGGAAAGTGAAAGGGAGGAGCGAGGCCAGATCAGAGCTCCCGAGGGGGACAGATAAGTATTCAAACACGGCCGTCCGCCGAGGGTTACGGACACGCCACCCCCTTCACTCACGTCCAGGTAGTTGGTGATGGGCTCGTAAGCAACAGCGTCGTTGCTGAAGTGATACTTGGCAGCGGGGTCCGCCTTCGGGACCGCCTTCAGGAACTGCTCCAGCACGCCCCTCTCCTCCAGCGTCTGGCGGATGGACTTGCCCTTTTTCAGGATGACTCTGCAGACACAGGGCGAGGAGGAGGGGCGAGCTTCGCCTTGTCCCACTCAAGCCCTCTCTTCTCAATGATCCGACCTAGGGTTTCAAACCGCTCCTGTACCCGACTCCGGAAGCACCTGTTTGCAGGAAATCCTCCTGGAGTTTAGCGAGTTCTGACCGCCACAGTCATTCCAGGAGCCCCAGCACAGAAATGCACTACATGATATTTGGGGGGGGGGGGGGGGGGTGTGCTGATCTATTATTTCCAGAGAATAAATGTCTGTTTCTTCCCAGTCTGTCCTCTAAGCTCGAGACAGGGATGGTCCACCCTTCTTACACCAACACCCAACCCACGCTTACACACTCACACACACACACTCCATCCACCCATCCCTCCACCCATCCACCCATCCATATCAAGTCCTGGCCCCCAGTGGCAGTTCAGTTCATGGTACCAAGAGACAAGCTGACCTTTGCAAGAGACCCGTAGAGGAAGCCCTTTGTTCTTCCCCATCTCGCCTGGCTCCCTTAGTGCTGGAATTCACAATGGAGCTGAACCCCAATACACACCTTTCCACACCCTCCGAGAGCTGTAGAAAAACCAAGACCAAGACCAGGATCTTCATGGCGCTGATTTTCAACCGCCTGCCAACACTCAGGACACAGCGACAGACCCGTGTTGGGACACGCAGAGGGAGGTCAGGTCCCTCTCTTATACCCTCACCTCCCCGGGCTTTTAATCCCGAGGCACGTGGGCTTTTCCAGCTCTGTGCCAGCCTGCTCCCCTGCACGTCCGAGGGCTGTTTGCTTTTCCCTTTGGCAGGCATGCAGGTCTTTAAAGTCCACTCTGTGGTCTATTTAAAAAGCAGTTAATGGCTTTGCTGATGGAGTCTAAAGATCAGGCCGTGATAACAAATGTAAAGTGTGCTGGGGACAAAAGACCCCGGTGCCCGCGTCTACTGGGGAATGTGCGTGGCAAGCTCTGCCGGAACAGCGGAACCGTTCGCTCCCACCTCCGAAGGGCACGTGCTTCTTTGAGATCTGCAGTCTCCTCTCCACGTCTTTCCTGCCTCTTCCTCGGATCAGCCTCACCTGCAGCTCTCCATATGTGATTCTCAGGGTCCACGGCAGTCTGCTGTCTCATTTCAATGCCTTGGTTCTCAGATTAGCCAACATTTATGGAACGCCTACTCCATGCTCACTTCCTAACTGAGCTCTGGAAGTGCAAAGATAATTGAGAAATGGGCCTTGAATGCAAACAGCTGCATGCCTGCTAAAATGATTGATGCATGATGAAACTGTGAGGCAATGTGACTACTCTAGGCATTCAAATGTGTGTTGAATGAAGTCCTCCTAAAGTGAGCAGGGAGAGGGGATGCGAGCTCCTGGTGGGGTGGGAAAGGCTGCACAGAAGAGGCGGCATTTGAGCCAGGGCCTTGCAGGCTGCTGGATGAGGAAGCACGGGAACTGGAAGAGCCACTGGAGGCAGGAAGGAGGCGTGCAGGCGTGACCCCGTGTGATGAATGCAGAGAACGTGGTGAGCCCTGGGCCAGAGAGCAATTCCCAGCATGCATCTGCCCAATTCTCCTCATACTAGTTGCAACTTTGAAAATTGTTTCCTACTCAAGAAACCATTTGAGCCCTGGCTGGCGTAGCTCAGTGGATTGAGCATGGACTGCAAACCAGGCATCGCAGGTTTGATTCCCAGTCAGGGCACAAACATGCCTAGGTTGTAGGCCATGGCCCCCAGCAACCACACATTGATGTTTCTCTCCCTCTCTCTCTCTCTCTCTCTCTCTCTCCCCCCTTTCCTCTCTAAAAATAAATAAATAAATAATCTTTAAAAAAAGAAACCATTGGAAATGGAAAGGACTATAACGCTAAAATAGGAATACTCTTGCATCTACAACACTCAGTAAAGGAGTAGCGTTTGGTATTTTAACTATTACCCTACCAACTTACGTATGACATGCCGCATAACTGATCACAACTCGCCATGGTTAGAATCCCTCAGTGCAGCATGCCCAGATGGTAAGGCGGGCCCTACACGCCTGGCTAGGCAATATCGACTTTATTCTGTGAGCAGTAAAGAGCCACTGAAGTTGTTTAAAATCCAGCAAATGACACACTTAATACCTTTCCTCTGCCATTTATACCACGTGGCGTTCTAGAAGCATCAGCGGAAAAGGCCAGTTACCAACATGGTTCTCTCTGTAAAATTGTAGCTGGCAGGAGAGAAGTTACTGGAACTTTGTCACGGATCTGCCCTCCAAGCTGCTGAACTATGCACAGATCGAAAGAAGCTTCCAGTTTCACGTGTGTGATCCAATGTTTCTTATATACATGCTAAATAAATTCTTCAAGGGAAGCTTAAGAGCTACTGTGGATATGCTTATAGCAGTAGCTCCCACGCATTGAGCGCCGTCTTTGTCCCAGGCGCACACTTCACGCGCCCACTGCTGATTTAACTGCCCGCTGACCACACAGCTAACGAAGGACGGAGCGGGGAATTTACGTCTGGTTTCTCTGAACTCAGCTTTGACTTAACCCCAGCCTCCTCTTTGCAGCCTGGTGTGAGCAAGTTCTGATTGCTTCTGTGTGCACGAAACTATCGACTTTAACAATAATAGCGATCAAGAAATTTATACTTGAGTCCCCCTTTGTTGTAGAAACATACTCTAGTCGCTTTTTTCTGTGCTTCGAGTTTTCTTCCCAGCCGTGTAAAACGTGTAGCCCTGTGTGCTGCTGCCCCCTGGTGGCAGTACTCCTCACTTGCCAAAGCCGTTTTGAAAATGAAAAGGGAGAAAAGCGGAAGGTGGAAGGGTCAGTCAAGGAACGTGTATGAAGGACCCGCGGACTGGACACGGACTATGGAAGGGGGGCAGGCTGGGTGGAGGGGGGCAAAGGGGGAAATAATTGGAACAACTGCAAAACATTAAAATGAATAAGGAAATAAATAAAAGTGAGAGAAGCTCATAACGTCTCTACTCACTTTCCCAGTGGGGACCACCGGGCTCTCCTGAGCCCGCCCCCTCCGGCCCAAGCCAATCAGCCAACCAGTCACCTTGCAGCTGTGTCCTCAGGCTTCCCCCACCCACCGCTGCGCCTCTGGCCCCTGGGCGCTGCCTCAGCACCCCGGACTCTGGCTTCTACGCTTGTTCACTGATAGTCTGCTGTTGGGAGCAGCAGCCCCTTTTTCCCCATTGGATTACTTGATTATTCCCGGATAGCATGTGAACTCAGCGTGCACTTCAGTCTGTGGGTTAAAGCCCATTATTACTGCCATCTTGTTGCTCACACTGTCCCACTCTTAGCCATTGGGAACTCCTTCAAGGTGGCTCTTGGGTCCCTCTGATGTGGTCTTATCGTTTTTGAGGACTTGTTTAGTTTCTGGAAACATAAGATATTCCCGTCTTGTACCTCCCCTGCTCCAGCCCAAGAATCAGCCGCCTCTTCGAGGGTCCCCAGTCCTTTTATTGGGAAACAAAATTTAGGGATCAAGATCTGGGCCTCCTGTGGGCCTCCTGCTCCTGAGATGCCATGACCTCCAGGCCCTCTCCGTGGTCCCAGCCAGGAGTACATTTATGCGATGCCTACTGTATATCCCCATGCCAAGTTTTCAGGTGACCTGTCATACACTGTTAGAACCATGATTTCGTACCGAAACCTCTGATTCCAACACCACCAGGCTCACTCCGGCCATTCCCTGTCTAGCTGTTCTGTAAGTCACTACGTTTTGGGGTTGGTTTGTTATGTAGTTTAACTGATTTGTGACTCGTGCTGTGGCCATTGTCCTGTGGCCACGAACTCACACGTGTGTGGGTACATCCTTACCTGTTCCAGTCATTTTGGATGGGTGCCTGGTCTCACGGGCATTCTAATTTGAGACTCTTAAAGACTTGGAGGCTACACTTCCAAATGACAAGGTAACATCAGCCCTGGCCAGTGTGGCTCAGTTGGTTGGGGCATCGTCCCATAACCTGAAGGGTCTCAGGTTGAATTCCTAGTCTAGACACGTGCCTAGGCTGCAGGTTTGGTTCCCGGTCGGGGTGCGGGCAGGAGGCAACCGATCGATGTTTCTCTCTCTGACATCGATGGTTCTCTGTCCCTTCTCTTGTGTAAGCATGTTCTCAGGAGAGGATTTAAAAAAAGGAAAAGGCAGCATCTCTGATAGGCATGACTCCCACTCTGAGCATCATGGTCTCCTAGGAGGCGGGGCCAGAAACTGGGCCTGTGTCTATACTGACTTACGACGGACTTACGAGGGTCCGTCGGGGCAACAAGTCCCCCCGGGGGCAGACTGCTGGGTGGAGTCAGCGAGAACCGACGTGTCTGGAGGAGCCCTGGGAGAAGCGTGCAGGTCACACACAGGTGTGCTGCGTCTGCTTCCCTCTCCATCACTGCCTATGGGAAGATTGGGGTGGCGGGGTGGATCTTTTCCGAGACAACTAAGATGCCACCAAGCAGGGAATGTAATTGGAAGGTGCAACTTCTGCCTCCTTCTCCCGGCCTCCCTTGAGCATGACGGAAAACCCCAGGAGAGATTCTGGTTCTGACCCACAGTCACGTGAGAGGTTGGCAGAGAGAGAAGCACGGAGCAGAACCGTCCCGTGGACCCGACACACCTTGCTCTTCCCAAACCTGCAGTAGGGAAAGTGGCCTTGAAAAGGAGAAGCTGAAACCGGGTTGCACAGGCCACCTCAGGAAAATAACTTCGGGCTTGGGGTGGCGAACACACAACGCGACGTGCAGTTGATGTGTTATATGTAGAATTGTACCCCCGCGACCTCCGTAGTTTTATCAGCCAAAGTCATGCCAGTCGATTCAAGGAAGGAAGGAAGGGAGGAAGGAAAATAACTCCAGAGAACTCAGACGGATTCTTTGTTCCTAGTTTATTTGACAGAAAGAGATTAGCTTGCTGTGGCTTTGCCCCGTGAGTGGTTACGAATGGCTGGGGACAGGTGGCTTCTGTCAAGAAAAGACAAGGGCTGTCCCAGCATGTGCCACCAACAGAGCTTAGGTTCCTTGACCCACAGAAGAGTTTTCTAGGTTTCCTTTCCTTAGAGAGAGAGGACTTGGAAGGGACATCGAGTTGACAGAATGCTTTCTGTCCACGGGAAACAAGAGGTTGTCAAAAGCAAGAGACGTGTCCTGGGGGCTCGATGACAGGCCGCAGGGCAGAATCCTGTTCTCAGCTCCCATCTAAAGACCAAGGTAACCTATCGGGGTCAGTGTCCCCTCAGATGTCAAAGTCATCCCACCAGGAGGACCATCATCTCTGCGAGGGACAGTCATCTTAGCAGGTGCTACAGCCTTCCTTCCACGGACCTCGACCTTCCCTCCAGAGGTCTCAGCCCGAAGAGTCACAGAGGCCAGAATCATCTACTCAGGGGCCACAGGAGTCATGATCTTTACAGGGGTCACGATCTTTTCCACAGGGGTCACGATCTCTTCCACAGGGGTCACGGTCTTTTCCACAGGGGTCATGGTCTTTTCTACAGGGGTCACTGTCTTTTCCACAGGGGTCATGGTCTTTTCCACAGGGGTCACTGTCTTTCCCACAGGGGTCACGGTCTTTTCCACAGGGGTCACGATCTTTCCCACAGGGGTCACGGTCTTTTCCACAGGGGTCACGGTCTTTCCCACAGGGGTCACAATCTTTCCCATGGGGGTCATGGCCTTTCCCACGGGGGTCATGGTCTTTCCCACGGGGGTCACAGTCTTTCCCACAGGGGTCACAATCTTTCCCACGGGGGTCACAATCTTTCCCACGGGGGTCTCTGTCTCCCCTTGCAGAGCCACACTGTGCTTCACAAAGCCTGCGGTTCCCCAGGTGGGGCTCACCGCCCTGCCTCTGGGGAGTGTCGTCACAGTGTCAGCCTTTCTCTGGGTCCCAGTGGCCACGCCCTCTCCCCCTGGGAGCAGCCCCCGCAAATCAGTGGTCAGCGCCTCGGTCACATTCACCCCTCCTGGGAGCAGCCCCCGAGAATCAGTGGTCAGCCTTCCAGGGCTGGTTCCTGAGGAATTCATAGCAGATGGGATCCAAATCTTTAGTAAAAGAGTTGAGCTGGACTCTATAGAAAATCATCAGAAAAGGATGAGATTTCCCATGTCTTCCTTCCCATCCCATAATTCCTGGCAGGGCCAGCACCACTCCAGGCCTGGAGTCCCTGCTCCCCAAACCCAGAACTGGAGGATCTCACAGGCACCCACATGAGGATATAGGTAAAGTCCCACCATGCAGAGGCCTTGCTCCCGACCTCATCACATACACACGACCCCAGGCACCCATGGGCACTCAGTGGGTTTGCCGCATTCCCGGTGAAGGACCTAGGAAGGCGTCTGCCAGGCCTCTATCCTCAGGCCCCCACTTTGGCCTCTGTGACGGCCCCTTCAGCAGGACCGTGCCCCCAGGGCCTAACTCCTTACTTGTTGAATCCTCAAGGAGAAACCGACCGCGCCCCCCATTGTAGGAGACACTAGGAAGAGCCACAGGCCGAGGAGGCTGCTCCGGACAGCGTTTCGTACAGACCGGGGTGCAGTCCCGTCTCCCCCTGGCAGCTGTCTTCCCGTTCCAAGCCCCGTCTCCCCCCCCCCCCCCCCACGGTGAGCCCTGCACGCTGTCAGCTCCAAGGCGCCAGGCCCCCTGCCTAACTGCCAGGGGAGTCTCCAGCGCCCAGCAGATATCAAAAGAAATCTAATTTCCCTTTCTGGCCCTTGGTCCCTGAAGGCAGGAGAGAAAAACCCAGAGAAATAAACTAACGCTCACTGAGCGCTCACCACGAGCGTGCCCAGTTTCCCTTCCACGTCTCTGGTGGCCGTAGCATGTCCCGAGTCTAAGGACCGCTCCCGCAGGACGGACGCAGGAAGCCAGGCCCGGAGAGGGCAAAGGGCACACTCCCAAACTGGGAGCACAGATCGGCCTGGGAATCGTCGAAGCTCCTCCCCTTCCCTCAGCGTCCCCTGAAGCCTCAGATCTGACACACGCCCGTTGCAGCCGCTCACACAGCTCACGACCCCAGCTTCCAGGTGACAGCCACTCACCGGCCTGGGCCTGCCGCAGGAGGCGATGCAACACGCAGACGAGGGGGAAAGGGCCAGCGCCACAGAACACGCCCCTGACGTCGTCCAGGTCCAAGGTCCACACCATGGCCCCCCCGAAGTGCTCTCTCTTTATGTACGATGCCTGAGGGGGGAGTGGTCCGTCAGCCTGCTGTCCTGGCCACCATCGGGCTGGCCCCCTGGCCCAGAACAGAAGACGGACTCCCAGAAGGCAATGCGGCAGGAGGGGCAGGAGGACGGCCTGTGTCGGAACCTAGCCTCTACCACTCACCAGCTGTGGGATCTTGACCCACCGAGATTTCTCCTCTCCCAAATAAGAGGGCTGGACCAGGTGGGTTTAGGAGACCTTGTGTAGTTCAGGTACGCCTGAAACTCACACGTGGTTTTTCGTCCTCTACTCAGCACACACACACACCACCCACCCCCACCCCCACCCCCGCCCCAGTGCAGACAAGGGCCTCGTGGTAGCGGGGGGGAAGCTATAGGCTGGATCGAGAAGAACTGAGGGCTCACCTTGTATCTGAAGCTGGCGGGGTCGTCATAGCCAAGCCACTCCTCCCCTTTGTAGGCATACGGGACGTACTGGTGATCGATCCACAGCTTCCTCGCCCCCTGGAGGAAGGAGCACACCTGCCCGGAGGATCTGGGTTAGTTCCGCGGAGGGCCATGGAGGGAAGCGGCCACAGGCGCCCTGCCCCGCGTCTGGGAATGAAGCATCCGGAACCCCGCACCGGGGAGGGAGGGGAAGGGGGCCCCCGAGCAGAAGTGGGGGAGCCACTTGCAGGAAAGCCTCCCTCCGTTCTGAATAAACCGTCCTGCTCCGCATCCCTTCCTCCAGCGCCCACAATGGGAAGGACAGCGAGAAGCAGGGGCTGAGTGACTCCCATGGGAAACCCAGCCTGGGTTCCGTAAAGAATGCCAAGAGCAACGTCCTCGCCGTGGCACACTTGACCCTGGGCCGAACCTGTATCTTTTCCAGAGAGTTTTCATGAGCAAATCTCTCTGTTCATTAGCAGTTGGTATGAACTGCCCCATCTAGGGACTTGTCAAACTAGCTTTTGAATCTAAGGAATTTCAAGTTCCCAAAGGCAAAGAGAAGTAGGTCATGGCAATCGATCATGCATTGGGGGGGGGGGGGGGGCGGCGTCTCCCTGCAAGCGGAGGTATTTGAGCTGGGTGCAGAAGTTAGTATCTAAGTCTTTGTGGGGTTTGATGGTTCTTTAAAAGTTCTTTCAAAATCTCTTTGACCCATAATGCCCTCCAAGGACATTATTTCGCTACGTTCTTATTCATCGCGATGTTTTCATTCATCGCGATGCGTCACTGCATTAGCAGGAAAACGTCCCTGCAGGTCAGCGCGGAGCAAAGAATGGAGAGACGCTGGCCCCTCCCCCTGGCACCCCTGCACCCCGCCTACCTTTGCGCTTGCTGCCCTCCGCCTGGGAGGGCCTTCCCATCTTCCCGCTCCCGCCCACCCATCAGGGCCCTACTGCGCTTCGGAGCTCTGTTCAGCAGCTGCCTGCTCCAGGGGACCTTCCAGACCCGACCGCCGCCCCCCTGGGCCTCTCACTGTCTACTCCCGGGCGTTACATCGCCTTGGTGCTTTGTATCTTTCCTTCACAAAAATCACAAGCTGTGCTGAGACTGGGGTGAAGGACGTAGAATTGGGGTAGAGGAGAAAGAATCCGTGGTAGAGGATGTTTGGGAATTGCCTCAAAACAATCTCATGGTGGGGAGGGAGAGGGCCAGGGAGTAGAGGTGGGACAAGGTGGGCCAGGAGAGGTGAATGAATGAGGTGAGGGGAGGGGCGGCACTGGGGGAGGGGAGAGGAGATGGTACTATTACTTTTGCAAATGTTTACAATTATATATATGTATACATAGAGCAAATATTAACTATTTCCATTTAGGCTGTATAGTAAGTCAGGATTGACTAATATGACATTGAAGTCTTTCAAGGGGTAGAATATCAGTCCCCCTTTATTCAGGTCCCATCTAGCGCCTCAGCCTTTGCAAAGGACTCACATGACTTCCCCTGAAGAAAAAGGAACTGCCCCAGAGAGTGGATTTCCCCTGCCCAGCAAACTACTTCTCGGCCCCGTCTCCAGCCCTCACCCTTGCCTTTGCCCCTGACCTCGCTCTGGCCCAGGCTACAGGTTGGGGGGCCTTAACCAACCGACAGAGGTCCCTGTCCCCGTCACCTCGAAATAAGCCAGGAAGCCGGGCTGCTTGGTGTACTTCCCCGGAGCCGCAGGCCCCACAGCTTCGGCCTGCAGCCGGTTCTCAGAGGCCCGGCGGAGGTGGAATGTCCGTCCGTAGGTGGGGAACCCCATGAGGAGCTTCTCCGAGGGGGCCCCCCGCTCTCGCCAGGAGTTCATGGCATGTGCCTGCACAGAGGAAGAGCAGACCCCTCCTGTCACTGCGGCGCGGGCTTGGGGGCGGGTGCACGGGCTGCCTCTGGGAGCTTCCCTCTCTCACCGAAGATTTGGGGTCTCCGAGCCGAGAGAACAGGGGGCTGTTGTGCCCTGTGAACTTTTCCCAGCTTCCGTGTAAGTCGTACGTCAAGACGCTGATGAAGTCCAGGAGTCTGTAAAGGGCGGGAGGAGGACATAGGTGGAAAGTGTGGGCTGGCTAGTCGGCTCATCACAGTGCTAACTAGATGACTAGCTAACTAGCTAACTAGCTAACTAGCTGTGTGCTGGCCACCCAAGCTCCCCTGCCGTTTCTGCCCGAGGGGCCGGCCCAGCTATGCCATCCACTTTAGATGCTGCCGCTAGAACAGACCGCTGGTTAGGCACACCTGCGTCTCAGGACCTGTGCCGCCCTGAGCGTATCCATGGAAACAGGGAGGCGCCACACTAGAACACCAAGGCCCTCCAGAGGTGTGCACAGGTTGTCAGGAGCAAAGCGGCACTGTCCCTCCGCAGTCAAAGAGCTTCTGTCCGTCTGCCACTCAAGGGACCATTGAAACCCCCGTCATCCAGGAAGCTGTCACAGTGACGAGGTGTACCTGAGCACTTACCAGGTCACTGGAACGCGAGTTTCCATGGATTATCTCATTTAATTTCAATCCGGCCAATACCCCAAGTACCGCAGCTGTCTCTATGTTCAAGCTGCAGAAACTGAGACCTGGCCGGGTGAGCTGACTGGCCTAAGGTCCCCCAGGTGGGGGAAGGCAGGACCCCCCCCCCGCCCCACCCCACGGGGCCTCTCCCCCTCCCGCTCGCACCGAAACCCCTCTCCCTGGCGTGACCACACACAGGAGCGCACCCTGTCCTGTCTTTGCTCGGCATCCGTCTGTAAATACTTAATTCTTTTTTTTTTAAGATTTTATTTATTTATTTTTAGATAGGGAAGGGAGAGAGAGAGAGAGAGAGAGAGAAACATCAATGTGTGGTTGCTGGGGGCCGTGGCCTGCAACCCAGGTATGTGGCCTGACTGGGAATCGAACCTGTGACACTTTGGTTCACAGCCCATGCTCAATCCACTGAGCTACGCCAGCCAGGGCTTCTAAATACTTAATCCTTGAAATTCAAGCAAATTAGTCCAGAGCCAGCCCGGCCAGGAGGAGTTATGAGCTCTTCATTGTCTGGCTTTGGAACTTTTGCAGGGTTCCCGAACCCTGAACACTGGGCCCAACTGGGAATTTCTGTGCCTGATTATGTGCCAATGGTTGGTGATTCAGCTGCCTCTCAATGTCAGTCACCTGCCAAATGGCAGATGTCCACAGATGTAGTCTGGGATGGCAGAGGCTGGGCCCATGGGCCGCCCCCTGGGAGGCCTGGCGGTGGGCTACGCAGGAGATCCTACCCGAGACAGTGTTGTGGGGACTGGCGCTGCCTCCCCCCTGACCCCTAAAGAAAGCCTGGGGTCTAAGGGACCCCGTCTTTGTCCCCACCATGCTCCTCAGCCCACCCCCTCCCCCAAGGGAAGTATGCAGGAGACTCTAGGGCAGGGTCTGGGCAACTCTGGGGTTCTGAGCGTGAGAGGCCTCCTGCCTTCTGCCCTCCGAGGTGGCCCCCACTTACCTTCCTAGTTGGGGCACATCATACGCTGTTTGGATGACGTGCGGGTCCCCAGAGACAGCCGCAGACAGCAGCAGCCTCGAGCGCGAGGTGAGCTGGGCCTCCTCCTGGAAAGCCGACAGCAGTTCCTGGGGGGACAAGAGGCAACCAGATGGCACAATCAGGGAAAGGGGCACCCTCCAGGAACCCTTCGTTTGCAGAGCCCCTTGAGCCAGGCTCTGGAAACGTGAAGGTGAGCCAGACTCAGGCCCTGCCCACGGGCCCTTCAGGAAGGCAGGCATGAGCCAATGTGGTCAGTGATTTAAGGGGGGGGGGGGTGGCAGGCAGGCTCAGGAGCAGAGGGTGCAGACCGCCTGCCTTTGGGTGTCCAGGAAGCTGCCCCGAGAGGGCGCCACTTAGCTGGAGGCCTGGAGCAGGACCTGCACACAACAGAGAACAAGCTACCCCAGGACACCTGCTCAGCAGCTCTTCAGCCCAACACCTCTAGGCTGATGGCAGGAAAAGAACATTCTGCTACCGCTCTCTCCTGCCCTTGCCCTTGGCCTCCTGCTTGCTCTTCCCATGCCACGAGCCCATATACAATAGAAGTAGAATCACTTCCAGACCCGGGAGCTGCCAGGCAGGGCTTACTTGAATTAAGAAGAGAAAATTCCACCGGTCGTGCGTGGGGCTGCCTCTCAGTCCCGGGTACAAGAAGCAGAGGTCCAGACCATCGAAGCCGTGTGTCCTCAGGAGGGATATAGCTGAACTGATGAACCTCCCCCGGGTGGCGGGTGTGGACAGCATATGGGTGAACCTGCAGGGAGACCCGGGCTGAGGCCAGGAGCGCTCTCTGTGAACCACAAGCCCTCCCGCAGGGCCCCTGGGTCCTCATCCCGTGTAGAGCACCAGGATGTGGCTGGAGGAGAGGAAGGCGGGTCTTTGAAACTCTCAGCCTTTGTTAGATCCGCTGCCAGCACCAGGGGCCGAGTACCCAGGAATGGGGCATTGGGGCAGCGGGGAGGAGGTGCAGAAACCTTGACCTGGCCCTGGGCGGGGGCACCGATACGCCGCAGCCTGGCGTGGGAGGCGGGCTCCGTCTCAACAGCTGCAGGAACACGGGGCCCGCCGGCCCGGCACTCTGCTCGCGTGGTCCCTTCTCTTGTCCGGGCACTGACACTCTGTCCCTGACCGAACTAAGGGAGGGAACCCCAGCCGGGGGCCAGCACTTCCTCAGGGCTCTCTGAGCTAATCTGGGCCGGGGCTGCAAGATGAGGTGTAAGAGGCCCAAGCTCTGATAGGGGTTCTGGCCTCTTTGCTCTTTTATTCGTCAGCTGTTTGATTTTTTTCTACATTATTGGAAAATGTGTAATTAATTGGAGTTGAACTGGAAGCGATGCTCAGCTAGTTCTCTGTGCGCAGGGATTAGACACCTCACCAGGTTCAGAGTGAGGCAGGCAGGGGTCCCTGACCTGTCTGCCACCTCCCAGGCGGGGGGTCACGGAGGGACACCTGTGTGCAATATGGCAAGTTCCCTAATGCCTCTCACTCCTGCTTTCTCTTCTGCAAATGTGCAATGCAAAGAAGCCCTCTGTGAGCCTCTTCCGAGTATCCACGGGATGGTGTGTGTAAAGCCCCCAGGCCCTCCTCTGCACACAGCCCTCTGC
This sequence comes from Phyllostomus discolor, assembly GCF_004126475.2. NCBI lineage: Eukaryota > Metazoa > Chordata > Mammalia > Chiroptera > Phyllostomidae > Phyllostomus > Phyllostomus discolor. The sequence goes on from NC_040916.2 coordinate 37,183,418, forward strand.
ACACAGCCCTCTGCACACAGCCCTCTGCACACAGGTGTCTGCACACAGCCCTCTGCACACAGCCCTCTGAACACAGCCCTCTGCACACAGCCCTCTGCACACAGCCCTCTGCACACAGGTGTCTGCACACAGCCCTCTGCACACAGCCCTCTGCACACAGGTGTCTCTGCACACAGCCCTCTGAACACAGCCAGCCATCAGGGGCCCTGGAGGAGCGGGGCCTGGGGTGGGGCCTGGGGTGGGCGGGGCCAGCTCTTACCCACTCCCTCCACTGGGGTGGGCGGGCCCATCCTCCCTCCACTGTCCTGCACAGAAACAGCCTGCAACAATCCCAGGCCACCAGGTTGCCCTCCCCTGAAGCTCCTTCCTCCAGGGCGAGGCAGATAGTTATAAATACCCATTTATAAAGTGAGGAAACCCAGGACCTGTGAGGTTTGGGGTTTCTTCTTCTCTCCTAAACAGGACCCCTACCTCCTAGGAAGGGTTGTGGAGACAATGGTGAGGACCCCATTTTGACCCTCATTTCCCCCCACCCCCTTTCTCATACCCGGCTGGAACTTCCCTGTCCCTCTCCTTCGCCACAGAGGAGAGGCCAGGGGGGCCCTTGAGTCCAGGGCCGGGTCAGGACAGGAGGGGGGAGGGGGGCTTGGGGGCGAGGGTCTACATTAGCTTTCTCTCCGCAGCCAGGCTGGCTTCCCCACCCTTTCCTCACTTCCAGCCCGCCTGCTGCACCCTCCCACCTGCCACCACCCCCCCACCCCAGAGAGAAGATGGGGCCGCACCGTCTCACCTGGATGTGCCGAAGTTCCAGCCTCCGACGGACAGCAGAGTTTTCAACCCCCGGTTCCTGTGATGGGGGAGAGAGTCGGTCAGCTGGGTCCACGCACCAGTGGGCGGCTGCAGTCTCCGCTGTTCCCGTCATTCATTCGGGGACCAATGGGAAGTGGGTGGTGGGGGGGGAGCAGAGCAGAGCACAGGAAAGGGGCGCGAAGGAGAAGAGGGGAGAGATCAACCCACAGGCGTCACCCCCCAGGAAGCCCCAGGCTGCCCAAAGTCCGCCCGAGTTCCCCCCATCCCCATACTGTCCCCGTGAAAAGGAAAACGTAGGCTGAAATGTTTCTCTTCACTCGTTTCTTAATCAACTAATATTCACTGAGCAATTACTATGTGCCATGGAGTGCTTTTGGTGCTTGAAATTCAACAGCGAGCATGACACTGAAGCTGTTCCCTGCTCTCAGGGGCCTTGTCATCTAGTGACACGGGTTTTCCTGTCTGCTCACCTGTGACCATCCACGCAGGGACAGAGAGAGAGAACCCAGGAGATGTGCAGGAAGGAATGCTCACACAGCACTCACTGAGCGCCAGCCCTGCGCCGGGCACTGACCTGGCCGCTGGGAGATAAAGACAGAGCAGACCCCGCCCCTTCCCTTGGGGGTTCACAGCTGGGGGTTGCAGGTGACAAGTGGCAATAAAAACGCCAGCATCTGTGAGGCATCTGTGACGGGCAGGCCCTCTCTGAAGCACCTTAGCACAATTAATGCGTGAAATCCTCAGCACTGGCCTTGAAGGGTGAGTTAGGGGCAGGCAGGCCGAGAAGAGGGAGAAGGACATTCCAGGGAGAAGCATCAGCAACCACAAAGAGAGAGGGCAAGGAGTTCGGGGCGTCTGTCAGCAGGGAGTTCCCAACTCCTGGCTGCTCCCGAGTCCTGCCTGAGGGGAGGCTGGGACCCGAAGAGTCAGAGGAACACTGAGGAGGAACAGGAGAAAAGCCTTGATTCTCTTCCATCTGGGAAGCCTGACAACGGGACCCCCACGTTCAATATGGACACACCTCTCCTTGAGCTTGTTGAACTCCGGGTAGAGCATTTTCTCATCCTGGAGGTCCTTGGCCACCAGCTGATTGTCGTTCATTGAGGCAAAGGCGAATACCAGGTGGGTGCAGAGAAAGGGGTCCAGGTCACGGGGCCAGATCGAGGCCAGGCCAGGCCGGCTGTGTGCCCAGTTGGTGAAATAACACACCAGTTTGTAGGCAGCACCTGGCAAGGGAGAGCACGCGTCAGCTGGCAGAGGCCAAGGGAGGGGGTGGAGCTCAGCTTCCAGACAGCAGTGTGGACACAGCCCGGGAGCCAGGCCACTGTACTGTCACCCCACACCCCCGCCCCCCATGCTATGCTGAGGTCCCCTGCTGCTGAGGTCCCAGCAGGAAAAGAGTGCCTAGAGCTCCTGGTCAGAATGGGTCCTCAGGCCTGAATCCCAGCACACAGAGAGTGCCACCAACAGCAGGTGACTGAGAAGCCTCTGCTGAGCTGTACGGGACCGGCGACCCCTGACCCAGGGCCAAGGCAGGGCGAGGATGCAGGGCTCTGCCCAGCCGGAGAGTCGGCCTGGCTCTGGAGCGGGGGGTGGGGGGCACAGCGTCCTTACCACCGTGGTGCTGCAGCGCAAGGGCCAGCCCTGCAGGAAAGGAAGGAGGCCATCACTCACAGATTCAGCGGGCGCCCAGAGTGGGTGACACGCCCCCCAGCCCTCTAGGGACCCACCAACCCAGCACCATAGCAGACGTAGACACGCCAATGGAGACTCGAGCCCTGTCCACTCGTTTCTTCATCTCTAGGCTGAGTCAGTGCAACCAGACCCATCCAAGCTCCTTTGCACTCCAATAAACCCCATGTGCACACACACGTGCTGTGCTCAGGGGCCACCAGAGGTCCCAGCCAAAGCCCTGGGCCAGTGGTCCTCCACCGGCTGCAAACGGGAAAGCAGTGGTATCCTGGCTCCTGCCCACAGGGGTTCTGACTTCGCTGGTCTGAGGTGGAAACCAGACCTAAGAATGTTCCACGTGCAGCCAGGTTAGGGAACCACTGCTCTCCTCACTCCTCCCCGAGCCCCTCCTGCCCCGCCCCACCTCTGTCTAATCCAGGCCACCCGGGGCCCAGAGGGAGGACAAGCTTACAAAGCCTGGACTGAGGGACACACTCACCAACCCACAGCAGCAGTCTCCCCATCTCTGCAGTCTGAGGGCTGCGAGGCTGGAGCTCGGGGCCGTTTATATGAGCAGCCCCAGGTGACAGCACCGTGGGACAGCGCCGGGGCGGCCCAGCAACACATGTGCATGCACACACAGCCGGGGACAGTGACTAATGGGCTGCTGCCCCAGAGTCACAGCGACCCCAGCGCCTCCTGTCCTCCCTTCTCTGGCTCCCAGAGCCAGCAGAGCAGAACCTCCGGCAGATGGTGGCTTGGAGCGGCCGTCCCCACAGGCCATGGCCAGGGCAAGGCAGGGCTGGCCCCTCTTCCTGGTATTCGGCCCATGCCGCCTGAATAGGAGGGAGAAACACCACATGGGAGCAGAACTCCTAGTGTTACAAGACTACTGCGCAGGGGAACGTGTTACAGACAGTTTCAAAGCCCCGGCTTGGGACTCGGGCGGGCCTAAGCGTGCGTCCCAGTGCTACCGATGAGAAGTCCTACAGTCTTGGGCAAGTTCCTCAGCTGTTCAGGCTTCAGCGTCCACCCTTGTAAAATGGAAATAATCGCCCATAGCACTCAATAGGCTTTTAGAGGAGTTAAAGAGGTAACATCTGAGAAGTGTGAGGTCAGTGCTGGGCAGCCCCTAAGGGCCCATTGAATGGCAGTGGCCCAGGCGGGGGTGGGGGGGCAATGAGCTGCCCAGCAGCGCAGGGTTCTCACACCCAGACGCTGGCACTCGCCAGGCAGGGGCTCGAAATGGTTGGAGGGGACAGGACCAGGCAGCTCACTCTCCGCGTTACCGGAGGAATGACAGTCTGAGCCCAGTGACGCGCGTCAGCTGACACGAAGCGTCTCGGGTCAGGAGACAGCAGAGACTGGCGGGAGCAGGGGCTGGCTCAGTAGCCGCTGAGGGCAGCTGCGTGGTAAAGCAGACCCATGTTGGAAGGGTCTTCGATGTCTCAAGAGAAGACAGACAAAAGCCTGAATTTCTGTCCGAGCCGACAGTGACTGAGCCAGCGTGGGGCCAACGCCGAGCGAGTGCCAAGCACGTAAGGAGCAGAATGAATGCAGTTCGGACACCTGAGAGCCGAACTTTGAAACTACAACAGAGCCACAGGAAAAGTGAAATAGATCGGCGGCCAGGTGCCTTTGTGGTCCATCTGTTTTCTTCTCCCACTACAGAAGATCTCACTCAGGCCATGGGTAGGTCCCAGAGTTCAGGACCTGAATCTCGGGGGGCCGGGGAGGACCCCAAGTCAGATGTGCTCAGTGTCCATCCCCAGAGACTGACACAGTCACCGAATCCATGTCACCGAGGTACTAACCAGATGCCAATAGAGTGAATGAGGCAGAAAAAGAACACTGCCTAGTGGTTGAATTTGCTTCCCTTCCAGTGTGAAGAAACTGGGAGAAGCAACCTTTTCGTCAGCAGTTTGCTTGGGTGTCACAGAATGAGATCGATGAACTGGATGGGATGGGATGTTTCGGGCGAGGGTGTTGCGCTGAGGCTGGGAAAGCCTCATGGAATGCCCGCCCAGCAGAGGCTGTGTCTCCATCTGCTCCACAAATACTCCTCAAGCGTGTGCCCGGCCCCACTAGGTGCTCCTGGAGTGTCTGATTCCATGGAGATCGAGACACAGTCCCTGCCTGTTAGGGACCTCCGGGCCAGCGAGTGATGGACCCCGTGTGCGGTTCTCTCTGGGAGAAGAGTGTGACTCTCATCCCTCTTGGGTGGGCGCAGCGGGGAACACATGGGCCCCGCCTGCCCCCTCAGCGCCACCCTCCGTTCCTTGGGTCAGTGCGAACCTGAGTGGGGAGGTAACGCAGCCTCCTGAGAACAGCAGTGGATCGGGCTTGGCGACATCTGCACCATTGGGTTAGATTACCCCGGTGTGGCTTCTAACTCTGACGAGCTTGCTCTTGGCTGTGGCCCAGTTTCTAGCCATGGGCCCTGATTCTTGTTACCGGGTCTCTGCTTTGATTCCCCTCCCTGTCCCGTGTGCTGTACAGTTGTTGCCTGGGGCCTGGGGCCCGACTCGGTCTCACCGGGCTTCCGGGGCCTTGCCGGCTGTGTCTGAGGACCCCCTTGAGGTGCAGTGCCCGCCTCTCTCTTCTTCTGAGGCTCCCCTCACCCCAGCCCTGCTCCCCAGACTCCACATGGCTGAGATTTCCCACTGGGCCTGTGCCCTCCTACCCAGGCTCCTGCCAGGGGCGCTGGCTAGAACACTGTACCCATCTCAGAGCCAAGTTCGCTTATCTGAACCTCATTCATCTGCACTTGGGTCACTCCTCCGGGCTCCTATTCTGCTGCAGCGGGCAAGGCAAGACCGCAGACCTCACCATTTCATCCCTACAAAAGTGACCGGTAATGCGGAGAAGAGTGCCAAGCGATCACAATGGATGCCCGGGAGCGAGCTCTGCTTCATTCAGGGACGGCCGTGCCCGAGAGGTGGCGGCTCCGGCTCTGTGCGCCGCAGATGATGAATAGTGGGGTGCCCAGGAGGCGGGTGTTGGGAATCAGCGTGCCCCGTCGCTCTGTTTGTTCTCGGTCCTTCCCCCACCCTCGCCCCAAGTTCTTCCTGTCAGAAAATGCAGCCACTGCTTTTTGTCTTTGCACCCCCACCCGGATCCTAAATGCACTCCTCTCCGGGGCTCAGCCTGTTCTCACGGAACGAGAAGACATTTACAAATGCCTTGTGGGCGACTCCCCGAATCCCTGCACCAGTACGGCCTCTTCCGTATTTTCCAGCACTCAGCTAGACGGCGGCGTGGTGGTCTTGACCAGACCCTTTGGTAGGATTCGGAAGAGGTAAGCTAGCTCTCCGTAAGTGCCCACTTTTGATGGAGAATCCCAGAAAATGTGTTTTGGGCCCAAGGTTGGTCTGCTCACTTGACTTCTTCCAGAAAGCTAAAGGATGTTGTTTGAGGATTTATCTCTACGTACAGATCATTTGAATTTTAATGATGTATTCCACCTCGAAGCTGCAGGACACTATTTATGAGACAGGAGAGTCTCCGGAATACCTTGAGCACTACACCAACCCTTACTCCAGATAACCAAAGGGCATTGCAGGGTCCTGGGTTGCACTGTCTCTTAGAACAAATTAACCTCTCCTCTCCTGATGGGCACAGCTGTCTCTCTGGTTTGCACTAGTAATGGGACCATGTCATGAATAATGATGAAAAACTCCCTGGTGGCCCATTTTTGATGGAGAACTCGAGAAAATGTGTTTTGGGCCCAAGACGGGTCTGCTCACTTGACTTTTCCTCCCACAACCCTGCTGTATGGCCTGCTGGTGTTTCAGACATTTTAATTAACTCAAAACCGAGACCAGAGCGAGCCTACCTTTCTTCCAAACGCAGTTTCCTGCACGAGCGACTGTGTGTGTCATGTGACCCAGAGGGGCAGTGAGAAACCCACTCCGAGAGGTAACTGGTCGTGAACTCTCAGCGTCTGCCCCACACGCCGGCTTTCCTCCGGTGCCCCTGAGCTTCCCCAGAGCACATCTAGGCACCCAGTGCATGCCTTCCTGAAATGCTTAGGCAAGTACATTTTGGGACAAATCTTCTGTTTGTAGGTGTAGTTACTAAGTCACACCACTACTGAAACACAAATGCGAAGGCACAGTATCCGTGCTGTTCGAAGTGAGCAAGGCCCTGCCTTTTGAAAACCGCAGCCTTCACTTCCAGGTCTGGCTGTGGCCTGTCGCGGGGCCCTCTGAAGATAAATGAAACTACAGGGACGCCCCCACCTGCCCCTGCTCCACCCCCCCGATTTCCTGCCCTTTCGAACATGCCGCTCAGAGGAAACAGGGACGGAACACAGAGCAGGCAGGGCCCAGGTGACTGCGGCGGCACTGATGGCAGATGTGACTTGCTCTCACGGGCCCGGATCTGAGCCCGAACTGTGTGCAACAGCAACGTGGCTGTTCCAAGTTTCCCTTCTCTGACGTCACTTCAACCACCTTAACCCACACCTACCTTTCCTGGGACTCTTAGTCTGTTACAGCTTTTCTCTCTGCCACTCAAAGTCTTCACTGTCTCTAAATGATCACAAATTTTAAGCTTTTACTTCTGGGAAGAACTGAAGGGTCTCTACCAATTCACTCTATTTACACCTAAGAACACTGAGAGCTTTCTTCCCATCTCACCTGGAACCTGGTAGGTCACATGACCACAGTCCCCACGGACTCCCCGGAGGGGACTGGGAGAGAGGTGGAGCTTGGCAAGGGAAGCTTTACTTAAAACAGTGTCTGTATTTCCTCCAACTGCCCCAGTTTTGAGTGAGTGTAGCTACGCTAAACTTGCAAAGCACATAACTGATTATATTTAGTGCTGCTACACTCGGTAACTGATCCTTGACTTCTAATTGGCAGGGGTAGCCGGTCCACCAACCTGAGGAACCCAATGTTTACCTTAAGTTCCAACCAGCTACTCTGGGGGGCTGGGAAGTAAAAAAAAGGGGGGGGGGGCTGCAAGTCTGACACCCTGACAAGTGAAGTACGTCTAACCATACAGAAGACACGCTTCAAAGGACAGGCCTGCAAAGCCTGAGCGTTTTCTTCACCAGCCAGTATTTCCGATCCTCTTTCTGATGCCGTAATTCAAAGCTTCTGTGCCCTCACACCCAGTATTCAGACACCCCGCATCCACAGAAAGGGGTCCGGAGGCAGGAGGGGTGAGCCCCAGGCTGCGTGCAGGTAAGGAAAGTGGCAGCGTTTCTCTGCACGTCTGCTCTGGCTTTACCTTCGCTGAAACGCCGCTAAGCCCTCCCCCGCACCCCCAACTACCCCCGTGGCATCTGAGACAGAAAGACACCCATCTCGCACGTACACAACTCCATGGGAGGCGGGGAGGCATCACACAGGCACCAGTCACATTTTATTGGGCCAGAAAATGGATTTCTGAGTCAGTTCAATGGCAAGATGTGCAGAACCGTGGTGAGCGATGCGGCTCTTCCTCAGGGTGAGGAGGGTGGATTTCCGTGAATGCATGAATGCGGCACCGCCCACACCCGCGGTGGATCAGTCTACTAAAACGCTCCGATGTCCGTGAGTGGCCTGCGAGCTGCGTCCTCCAGTCCAGGAATGCCCACGTCCCACACGCCACCCAGTTGTGGCCAATTCCTCACGCACAGCCACATGGGAAGCACAAAACCCTTTTGTGAACTCTGTTTCAGGGTGGTGGGGAGGGTGAGCCCCAGGAACAACGTGGGATGGACTTCTTATCCCCCCTACAACCAAAAACTATACACACACACACACACACACACTCAGATGTACACACCAACCCATCTTCCAGGAAGGTTTTCTTCCCTGCGACTACAGGATCCCAGCACCCAGACACCCCCGGCTGGGAGACACGCCCAGTGATGCCCAGATCCGGGCGTCAGCCTGCCTCGGAGGCCTCCGCACGGCCTCACGCACTGAGGGGCAGGGGCAAAGGGCGAGGCTACTCCGGGGGGGGGTTTGCCTTTTGTCTTCAACCCGGCCTACTCAGCGACACTGTTAGGCCCCGGGGCTGGGGGAGCATCCGTGAGCACCACGTGGTGGATGACCCGGTGGTCCCAGCCCACGGTGGTCAGGAGGGAGTGGTTGAGTGGAGACCACGTGACATCCCTCACGAAGTCTCTGTGGGCTCTGCTTCGGAACCTGGAACAGGAGAGTTCGAGTGAGGTAGGGGGCAGGAGGGAAAGAACTCGACACACCCACGCCCACACCCACGCCACCCGTGGGTGTGGGGCTGCCGGCAGGAGAGCAGCGTGGCTACCCTCCAGGGTTTCCTCCATCCCTACGGCCCCGGACTCAGGGGCGACTCCGGCACAGGCAGGGGTGTGGGCGGCCCAGATCAGACGGCACATCGAGGCCAAGCAGCAAGCACACTTCAGATGTTCTGTGGGGTGCCTGTCCCCCCAACAGGCTGCATTCCGCTGTGGTTCTCTCTGCGGAAAGGGCAGCCCGCCCTCCGGGAGACAGAACGCCAGCCCTAGAATCCCACCCGCCGCCACCTTCCTCCCCTCCCAGGGACAGAGCTGGTTGTGCGCCGGCCGCAGGAGCAGGGCGGTGGCCTTCAGCCAGTCCCCTTGAAGGAGGACAACGCACTCTCCTGCAGGAGGGGAAGGAGCCGGCCCCCCGCCCTGCCGCCCCCCCCGCCCCCCACACTTACACCGCGGACAGGCCCGAGTCCAGCAGGGCGAGGGAGCAGTCCTCGCTGACCGACGCCAGCAGGGGGGCGCTAGGACGGGAGGGGGGGTGTGAAAGGCGCAGCCCGTGGGACCCGACACACCCTGCGTGGCAGCCCCCGGCCCGACCCCTGAGTCGGGCTACGGTCTGGCTGCTCCTCGGGTCCCCGTCACAGGGCCCACGCAGAGATGAGGGACACAGGGGAGCCCCGGGTGACACGCAGCCTGTGGCTAACCGCCCCGCCCGGCCCCTCCCTGCAGCTCCAGCCACCACCCAGACGCACGGGCCTTTTAGCCACGGCAGACGGGACCGCACCACCCAACAAAGGGTGGCAGACGGCGGACGCTCTGAATGCTCAGGAGAGCAAACCCACTCGGCTAGGTCTTGGCCAGAGCGACCCTGCCCCCTGGCTGGGCCCGTTCACGCCCAGCAGGCCCCGGTGACAAAGGACAGTACCTGTGTGGGGAGAACACCAGCCCCGTGACGCACTGGGAGTGCACCGCCGAGCTGAGGGCGCAGCCCGCACTCTTGGTGTCCACGAGGGAGACGGTGCCGTTCTCATCGCCTGCAGAGAAGACAGGGCGCGTCACATGGGGGAGGGCCGGGGCGCCCGGGGCAGCCGGGCCTGGACCCGAATGCCCGTCCCTCGAGGCTGGACAAGTCAGCCGGCCGAGGACCAGTTTCCTCTCTGGGTGAGTGGGGACGAGCAGTCGCTGGCGGCTGTGGGAATTAAGTCAATGGATGATGAAGTGGTTGTTTTAACCACAAACCACGTCACCAGCACAGCACTACAACTACCCACAGTGTACCGGAACCCCCTCCACGGTAAGTCCTCACTAACGTGGCCCCCTGATTCTGTGAGTCTAAGGAAAACGACATACAAGGAAACCAACGTGACTGCAGGCGAACGGATACAAGAGTTACTTCCTAGGATGTCCCATCAACGTTGTAACAAACGACGTTGAGTGAAATGACATCACTTGAGGACCTGCTGCATAGTGAGTAACCCGTGTGCTCTGGGGCCCACTGACTTCCAGCCATGTCCAGGATACAAGAACCGGAACCAACAATCGGGACTCACATCCCCCGGGGGAAAAATCACCATGTTGCCCAAAGCTGAACTGAAACCACTTTTGGGTCCCCGCCCCTCCCGGCCCTCCATCAGCATAAGCCATCCGGTGCCCAGGCGCGCCGAGGACGAGGATGGAGCCTCGAGGGTGTGGAGCTGGCACTGCCCCTTCCCGCCCTCCCCTCCCCAGAGCCCCCACACGGCTCCTTTGTCGCCCTCACCGAAGACAAAGACTTCGCTCTGCTTAGGATGCCAAGCCAGGGCGGTAGGAAGGTGGCCAGAGGCACTGCAGCCTGCAGAGGACAGAGGAGGGGTTGGGGCGAGACCCGGAGCCCGGCTCCGAGAGGCAGCCTCCCGGATGGAGCCCCACTGAGGTCCGGGAGCGCTGCACTCGGTCCCCCCAGCCCACCCAGGCAGCTGTGCCCTCCTCCTCCTCGGCCCTCACAACCTCACTGGGCCACCAGCCTCCTGCCCTCTCCGGACACAAGTCACAGGCAGGTTTCGAGCATACGGCACGAAGATACCAGCTCTGGCCCTGTGCTGGCCCTTCCAGGAAAGGGGAATTAAGTCGCCCACCCAGGACCCAGCCCTCCCCCGTGGGGCCCACTGCACAAAACGGGGTTAGCAGACCCTCAGCAACAAAGAAAGCGATTGTGTAACTCAGGCCACAGCAGCGGGGCATTCGGCAGCTTGTCCTTCAACCCCGCCAGAGGCAAGCCCCTTCCGGGCGGGCTCACAGTACCGCCCGCCCACGGCCGGCTCTCAGACTCACCCATCTGCGACGCCGGCTTGGGGCAGCGGGTATCCCAGAGCAGAATCCGACTGTCCTGGGAGCAGAGGAGCAGAAAGGGGCTTCAGACCCAAAGCAGCAGCTGCGGGTCAGGGGGTCGCCACACTGGACACTGGCCTAGGGGCTGGGGAGCGGGGAGGGAGTAGAGGCCATGTCTCACCTCGCTGCACGAGAGAAACACCGAGTCCTGGTGGGGAGAGGCGGCAACACGGGTGACCTGCCCCGAGTGAGCTGCGGAGGAGAGAGGAGGGGAATCTGATGCAGGAGAAGCCGGAGGCACCGCCACCGAACAGCCCAGACCGCCCCCCTAACCCCGCCGCCCAGGGGGCAGAGGGAGGGTGTGAGCGACAGGCCTGGTCTCCGGATGCCATTTACTATGTTTCATGAGATACTGAATTAGACCAAACCTAAGAGGAAATGGTGATGGAGTTATAAAACCTAAAAAGGCTTAGGGAAAAAATCCAATTAGCAAAGATGATGCGAGAGAAATCAGGGGCTGAAGAACAGGGAGGAAACTCGTAGCTGGCCCCCCACTGTGCAGCAGTAACCTCCACCCCGCCGGGCGCACGCCTCGGCGGGGTTCTGGGCACCCAGGGTGTTAGGGGTGTCGCCCTCCTGAATGTCCTCCTTCCCGACAGTGACCGAGGAGCTGCCCGCAGTCTCTCCGGGCTCTTCCCCGCCTCTCCCTCCGCAGACACCTTCTCCCCCGCCACAGAAGGAACACGCAGCTGTGTCCCAAAGCTCGCCGCGGTACAGTGCTCGGCGGTGTGACCAGCAAACGTGCGACACAAAAGGGGCTTCTCCCCGAGAGCCGCAGAGCAAGGACAGAGCCCCCGGGTGAAACACAGGGAAGGGGCCGCCTTGCCCCTCCCACACCCGACTTATCTCCGTCTGTCTAAGGATGGGAATCTTGAGAAACAGGACAGATTCCTAGGCCTCAAGGCTCCTACTTGGGGAAGGCCAAGGATATGCTGGGGCCGGGTTTAGCTACTGCGCAATGCCTGAAGGAAGGGGCGGTGACGGTAAAAGGGCTCGAAGGCTGTGCCAGGACAGTGGGACTCTGGTCTGCAAGCCACAAGGAACCAGTGGCAGAGCAGAGGTGACAAGTGCAGAGACGAGTGCCACTGTCCGTCCGTGTGAGGTGAGGCATGGAAGCAAACGGGAGCACGAGCAGTGGGAGGGAAGGTCACTGCCACATGGAACAAGGCGCACAGGAACGCGGTGACCGACTGAGAGCAGAAGCAGGGGAGTGGAAGGTGACTGTGAGTGAGAGCCCCGGGTGGCCGAGAAGGGGGTGAGGCCATCAACAGAGGCAGGGAGTTAAGGGAAAGGACAAGGGACGGATGCCTGTGGAAGAGAACCAGCAGGCAGGACAGCAAGGGCCTGATGCCCCTGACTGACGTCCAAGCCAAGTCCAGGGAGCCCGATGGGAAAAACAAGAACGACGCAGCTGAGGCCAGGACTGGGAAGGAAGGGTGGGCACTCACCCCGGTACGAGTTCAGCACCATCTGCTGAGGCAGGTCCCAAACCTTGATGCTAAGAAGCAAAGGGAAATGGATACTTCAGTGGATTGCAAGCCCTCTGGGGAAACCTTACAGACACGCCGCGTTAGTCACTGGGTTCTCACGACGAGTCCGAAGCGTTATACAATAAGGCTAATCGGACGGTGAGGACACCCACAGGAGGCCCAGGGACAGGAGTGCTGAGGGCGAGGACCCACCAGAAGTCCTGGCTCCCGCTGACAGCCTGCGTGCCGGAGCGCAGCACGCTGACGCTGCACACGATGTCGTCGTGCTCGTACTTGCAGAACTTGCTGACGATGAGTGTCTCGTTCTCGTCCAGCTCCCACAGTTCGACAGCACCTGTCAGGGAGAGGATGCAAAGGGACGGAAGCAAGCTTGAATTCCACCAGGACAGCGACTCACTCCCGGGACCCAAGTAGCCCATCATCACTACGCTAATGAAGTAAGTTATTTCTATAATAGCGAAGTCCATATCGCTGGAAGGGTTAGCCTCTATGCCAGCATTACTCTTTTCCTAGTAATGGTCCAGACAATTAGGTGGGGAAGGCTTCTAGAAAAAGATGGAACAGCCAGTAAAATCCATTATCCCACTTCCAGTGAGAAAACACCGGAAAAGAAGTTCCTGGGAGAAAAGGACGACAAAGCTTCCTAATTATAGTAAGTATTTGCTGAACAGTTTCAATACACATGTCACGGAGTCTTAAAAAAACACGCTGAATAACTCAGTGTCTTGCACAGTGACTGGCTAAGTGCTGGAAACACCCCAGAAGTTGTCCTGAGTACATGAAGTGTTGAAGTTCAACTGTCAGAGAGGGTCAGTTTTTACTGTCCACATCTACCCGTCCCAGTGAAGCCTGCCAACACCCAAATTCTGTGTTTTTTTTTTTAAATAACAAAGTCTCCACTACTGAGTCTGACACTCAAAACAAAGAAAGCAGAGTAAAGACATTTATGAAGAAAAAAATGGGAAGAGACAGCACAGATTGGCTTGGTCTGGATTGGGGGGATACGGGGCAGGTTACATAGAAGGAAAAGCGAATGCAACCCCATTTCTTAATTTTATTGTGGATTTTGCTAGAATCTTCCATCCAGCCATTTAGAATCTCGGAAAAGGCATTTCTACCTACCCAAACCCAACACCCTCAAGCTCCCCCAAGAACTCAGTTTGGGGCATGAAAGACTGAACCTAGCCGGACCTGTGCCCCTTGGCCTCCATTCCCCCTGCGAGACTGAGGAGAAAGTGACTCACCTGAATCGGAAGCCACCAGGATACCTTTGTCCCCCACCCAAGTGAGGTCAGCCACTCCGGCCTCCGTCTGGACTCCAGCGGAGCAGAAGCCTTCATTGGGGGCGGCACAGGGGTCTTTGAACAGCCAGAGGGAGCCAGCCCAGCAGCGACCACTCAGGCTTGAAGCCCCAAGCAGGAGCGCTCCATCTAAAGGAGGTACAAGCTGTCAGCGCATGAGGCGTGTAAGGGCTCGTCTCCATGGCGACCGCACAGAAAACCATGCGGGCCTGGATTTGAGCTCAGGAACACGGGGCACAGTTGGGGACAGAGCTCAGCGAGGGAGGGACCAGGGTGGCAGGCGGGGCGGGGGCAGGCTTGAAGGACTAGTCTGGGGAAGGGTCCTCCCGAGCCGGGGTGAGGGAGCCCCAGGCCCGCGATCTCCGCTCACCCGACCGGTACCGCGCAGCCTCCAACTGCCGCTCCATACAGGCGGGCGCATTAGGGGGAAGGTTCCACTCGCGGGCCGCCGGGGGCACTACAGGAGGCGGCGTTTCCTTCCTCATGTCCACGGTTTCAATGCCAACCTAGACCCAAAGTGGCCGTCCGCAGGAGATTGAGCCCGGAGAGTTCCCACGTGGTACCTCTCTGGGCCTCCGCCCCTCTGGACTGGCAGGCTCTCTACATCTCGCGAGAATTGCTTCTACCTTTCATTCTGCTTTCCGGCTGCCGCCCTCAGCAATAGGTTCACCTCGCTTTGTGCTTCTTATCGCGAGAGAAAAAAATTCGACAGGAAGTTGAAGGGAACGAGAGTTCACGTTCTTTTCTCGCGATACTTGCGAGCGACCATCTTGCTTCTGCCCCTGACGGATTCTCTCGTCCGGGTCACCGGGACGCCAAGAGCTCCGAGCGGACCCTCGCGGACCATGCTGTCTCGAGTGGTACTTTCCGCTGCCGCCGCAGCAGGTAAGAGGTGCAGACCGTGGTCTGACCTGTCAGTGACTCTAAAGCAGCCCGTCTGGGGTTATATGGAGGGGGTGGAAGGAAAAGGGGCGAAGAAAGGCGCAGCGGGACATGGGCCTGAATGGGGATTTATTAGCGCCTCTCGGAAGGTGAGCGTGAGGTCTCGGGGGACAGGAAAGAGGGTTTGAATGGCCTTAGTGACCGGGCCCCGGGGGGACGGAGGAAGGGGCAAACCAGATTTCACCTTGACCTTGCTGACCTGCGCCTTGTGCATTTGCAGGCCCCTCTCTGAAGAGCGCAGCCCTCCTCGGACCAGGGTGAGTAAGAGGGGTGTAATAACGCCCCTTCGTCCTTGGTTTAGCATCACTTTTCGCTTCTCGGGGACCTTCTCTTAGCTTCGGGCCAGGAATGACCTTTCTTTAAGAAATTTTGGAACTCGTAAAGCATCATTCAAACATTGGGGCTTTTGTAACTGCCTGGAACAGCATCGTCGTATCACATAATGTGAAAGTTGAAGGGTTCAAATGATGTGTTCTACCTGAACTACAAACTGGTTTTGTTGTCTTCTAAGCCCCGCCCATCTCCCTGTGACCTTCAGCTAGATGTAACTGCCAAAGCTCCCATCAGAGTTCCTAGAGGAAGAATTTTTGCATACCCAAGAACACGTTTTTGCTTTCTTTTTAGTTAAATTTATTGGGGTGACATTGGTTAACATTAAGTTTCAAGCCCACAGTTCTCTCGTGCATCGTCTGTATATTGCACTGTGTGCTCCTTCGGTCATCATATATTGGGCCCCCTTTAACCTCGTCTTCCTTCCCCTCTGGTGACCTTCATGCTGTTGTCTGTGTCCGTGAGTTTGTTTTGTTAGTTCATGGCTTTCTGTTTCCTATCCCACATATGAGTGAGCAAGTTTGGTTGTGAAGTGCATTGCTTTTGCTCTGTATCCCAGAGTCTGACTTTCCCTGTCAGATCAGAAGAGTTAGAGAAATGCATTGACTCAGTAGGTATTTATTTGCTACTCATAGAACCAGAGATAGAAAGGTGAGTGAGGCTAAGTGCCTGCCTTTATGGAGCTCACACAGTCTACAGTGGGGGTGGCTATAGAGCAGTGGGTTAGAGCGAGGACTTCAGAGCTGGAAGGGCGAGGGACACCGGACCTCGCCACTTAGCAGCTGTGTGACCTCAGTCTCCTTATCTGCAAAGTGGAGGTAATAGCACGCTGTGGGTTCTGAAAATTACAAGACTTTATTTCCGTGAAACTGTAAGAACAGTGCCTGGTACATAGTATGTGCTTAGTAAATGTTAGCAGCTGTTGTTAATATTATTTCATAAAACATGTCAGTTTTGGGGGAGGAATTTCTGATTTTAGCCCTAAATCTTGCCAAATTTGGTAACTGTACTATGGCTAGAAAAAGTGGCTTTCCTCTACCTGCGGTTATTTTTGTGTATGCAGTAAAACGAGACCATAATTGACTGCTTCCAACTTACCAGAGGAAAAAGTAAGAGACTCCATACAGACTGATAAGTAATCATTATATGGGTAATAAATAAAATACACAAGATACACACATAACATACAAGGAACATGCTCGATTTCACCATCTTTCACATTCCACATCTCATACATCAGCAAGGCTCTCCACCAGCTGAGATCTGGACCCTGACCCCTTCTGCCACCACCACTGCTCCTGGGCATGGACCTCCATCAGCCTCCACTTATGCGATTTCAGGAGTCTTCACTAGTTTCCTTGCATCTCTGTCTTTCCCAGTGCAGCCCGTTCTCACAGTAGCGACAGGGATTATGTCCGTCCCCTCGCCCGAGCCCCTCCACAAACCCTTCAGAGTTCCCCATCCCACTTGAAATAAAATCCAAACTTACAGAACCCAGAAGACCCAAAATGCATCCATCCCTTCCCACCTCTTTATATATCTCCTCCCGTTGTCTTAGCTCATTCTGTGGTTACAGTGGTCTTCCTGCTTGTCCTTTGAAAACTGCTAGCATATTTTTGCCTCGGACTCTTCTCTCTTTCCCCTGGTCCTTGGCTCACCTGTCCTCAGGCCTCCCACCAAAAAAAAGCCTTCCGCCCACTCCATTGCTCCCTCTCCCCTTCCCTTGCTCCTTCTTTCTCCATGGGATTTAGAACAGCTGCCTGAAATTGCCTGTGGGCCTGTGCATGCACACCCCACACCCCTGCTAGGGAGTGGAAGGTCAGGACTGGGTCTGCTCACCGCCGTGCTCTCAGGGCCTGACATAAGTACCGAGTCAGTCGGTGAATGGTTTGTGGAATGAATGGCCGTTAGCCCAAGACTGCAGAGACCTTTGTAAAGGATGTCCTCGAGGTGTTCTGAAGGCTGGGTGGGAGGCATGTCAGACAGAAGGAGTGGCACGAGGCATGTTTTTATTGTTTTGTTTGTTGTTGAGACTGTTAAGTACTTTCATATGGCTAGAGGGTAGGAGAGAGAAGAGAGGTGAGGGTATAAAATTTGACAGGTGCTGAATCGTGTGTTATATGAGTTTGTTTTCTCTAGGCAGGAGAGAGCTTGCTGGAGTTTCTAAGTCAAATTTGCATTTTAAAAACTTTGGCGACAGTGTGGAGAGGGCTGGGTTTAAGGGGTATTTGACCAGAAGAGAGGAGGTAAGGGCGCGAACTAAGCCAGCCAAGTGGGAAGGGATTTGTGTCAGCCTAAAGGGAGTTCTTTAGTGCTGTGATTAAAGTCAGTGGTTCCCTCCACAGGACTCTTGTCACAGTCTGGAAACTTTTTGGTTGTCACCCCTGGGTGGGAAGGTGGGGGTGCGACACTAGGTGCCTGCAGTGTGTAAAGGCCGCGGAGACGCTGCTGGTCACTCTGCAGTGCACGGAACTGTCTTCCGCAACAAAGAATTGTCAGTAGTCCCAGGTGTCGGTGGTGCTGAGCTTGAGAAAACCCTGATCTAAATGAAAGAATCTCAAGCATGGTTCTCAGGTTTCAAAAGCTTGGTAGGGTAGCTAATAAACTGGGAGGCAGAAATAATATTCACACTATACTGTGCACCTGAAACTAAAACAAAATACTATTGAATATAAATTGTAATTGAAAAAAATAATATTCAAGAGACAAGCAACTAACCAAAATCAAAGAAGTAATGTAAACTGTTACATTGCACAGGGAAGGAGGCACGGAGAGTGGGGAGGGAGGACAAAAACATGCTGGGTATGTGAGGGAGACTAAGCTTGATAGCAGACAGGGAAAAGACTAGGGTACTTTATTTCATCAGAAACTTAATGAGATACCAGTTGCTATAATCGCTAACAATGCAGTCTTAGACTACTTCAACACAAGAATAGCTTGCAAATCTGTAGTACAACAGTTCAGTCCTAAAAATGGCAATAGTGAGTTCAAAATGTCAATCTGTGGAATGAATGCTTTGGTCATGCTGTACTGGTGAATCGGTTCTGTATACCTCGTTTTTGTAAGCAAAGCCACCGAGCCCCTTGTGGCGGACAGTCAGGAGCGTGAGGGAGTGAGATGTTTAACCCAGATGCACGAGCGTTACCTTTCTTTCAGAGAATGGTGTTAGAACCAACGGAGGGAGGTTTCCAGGACGTACGCAGCTATGCAATTCAAAGGTGAATGTGATTAGATCTGCCTGACACTGAAAACCCTGTTTCACATAGTGTGGTTGGTCCGCACCCTATCACACAGAATATCAGAGGTCAAAGCTCTTGCCAGGGAGCGCACAACACAGTGGGCGTGTAGAAGCTGACTGCTTACATAGAACTTTACCATATGCCAGGTGCTATTCTAAACGCTCTACATGTACTGACTCAGTTCTCACCAGAGCCCTGCAGGATGGTACCCTTTATTCCCACGTACGGGAATTGGACAGTACAGAGTTTAAATCGCTTGCTCAAAGTCAAGTGGCAAGTTTAGGACTTGAACCCGGGTGCTGTGGCTGCCGTCCGTGTTCTCATGTGTTTCAGTGCTAACAGTAGGCAGACAGAGTGCCAGACAGATGACTGGTGAGACTGACCAGTGGGATCCTAGTGTTGGGGAGGAGATGACATACGGCTCTCCCAGGTCATTTACCCTTGTCACACAGCTGATCATTCGACCCTAACCTTCCCGTTCCTGGTCTCGTCTCTCCCTGTTGTGACCGTGGGAAACTGCCTCCGTCCTCACCCCATTCATTGTTCCTGCTGACTGTCCCTGCACTGAGTTCTCTTTTAAAGAATGGGCGTTGAGTTTGCACAATTGCTGCCTGCAGGGTGTTGCAGGCAACCAGGATCTTCCACACTGGACAGCCAAGCCTGGCCCCTGTGCCGCCTCTTCCAGAATATGGAGGGAAAGTTCGCCACGGGCTGATCCCCGAGGAATTCTTCCAGTTCCTTTATCCTAAAACCGGCGTAACAGGTGAGCGTTTGCCCGTGCGGGTGGCACGGTTAGTGCTAACCCAGGGCGTTAGTGGCCTCTGACCTCTTAGCACGTGCCATGCAAGTCAAGTCAGCAGTTGTGGAAGTAAGCTGTGGGAATGGCTCTGTGCAACAGGATCTTGAGTTACTGTGACTTGTCTTTGGAATACATTTGTTTGGGATTTTAACATTGTCTTTTCCATCTGTGGATGTACCAAGTCCATCAAATGGTCCAGGCACACAGTGGTGAGCCAGGGAGCCAGCCATCACGGGTCACAGATTCAATTGCAGGATACACAGTACAGAAATGCGGAACTATAGGCTGTACTGTCAGATAACAATGGAAAGAGCGGCAGGTTAAAAACCAAAGTGTCCCAGGTTCGATTCCCAGCCAGGGTACATGCCTGAGTTGCAGGCCATAACCCCCAGCAACCGTACATTGATGTTTCTCTCTCTCTCTCTTTCTCTTTTTCTCTTTCTCCCTCCCTTCCCTCTCTAAAAATAAATAAATAAATAAAATCTTTAAAAAAAATAAAGCATGAAAACAGAAATTGGGCCGTATTTATCCGTTTTTCCCCTCTCAGAAAAGCATAAACTGTTCTGAAACCTTGTATTTTCATAATGTAATGTGTTTTCATTTAACATTATTTAATGCTTACAATAGTCCTATGAAGACATTTTTATTATCCAGAAGAACTAAGAAACTGCACTGGCTGGTATGGCTCAGTGGACTGAGTGCCGGCCTGTGAAGCAAAGGGTCGCCGGTTCAATTCCCAGTCAGGGCACATGCCTGGGTTGTGGGCCAGGGCCCCAGTGGGGGGCATGTGAGAGGCAACCACACACTGATGTTTCTCTCTTTCCCATCCCATCTCTAAAAGTAAATAAATAAAATCTTTAAAAAAAAAAGAACTAAGAAATCAAGAATTTGCCAGGGTTTATTCTCTCTTCGTGAGTTGTACTTGAACCCAGGTGTTCTGAGTACCGAGTGTCCTTGCCCCTGCACGCACTGCCCTCCTTGCTGAACCCAGTACTGCTGGGACGGAAACCTTGGAAACCGGAGGCTTTGTTTTTACCCCCCTAGGGAGCAGCCTAAAATAGCAGGTCCCTAACCAAAACTTTTGCAGGAAACATTAGTGTGCTTGGAGCTTCATTAAAACGTTACATGTGACAGGCCTTTTTTTTTTTTTTTTGCAAATTCACATTTACAATCTATTATATTGAAGGGGGAATTTTTTACTTTTTTATTTTATTTTATTGTTGATGCCATGACAGTCATCCCACTTTACCCCCTTCTCCCCCTACCCCCCCATGCAGCCCACCCCACCGCTTCCACAGCCAGTCCCCGCACCATTGTCCTTGTGAGGGCAAATGTTTAAAAAAGTAACTTGTAACTTCGTGTGGGAAACTCAGGGTAAAATATATTTGAGACTCTAGTTGACCCTTGACATGCGTTCAGACTGCAGGGTCCACTTACATGCAGATGTTTTCCCATAAGTACTATAAATCTTTTCCTTACGATTTTCTTTTCTCCTGCTTGTTTTGATTGCTGAATGTAGTGTATAACCCATACAGTGTACAAAGTACGTGTTGATTGACTGTTTGTTACTCACTGGTAAGGCTTCTGTCAGCAGCAGGCTGTTAGTGGTTAAGTTCTGTGGGAGTCAGAAGTTACATGCGGATTTTGGACCAGGTGGTGGGGGCAGCACCCCTAACTTCCCTATCACCCACCACGTTGCTGCGGGGTCTGCAGTACAACCCTTTCATTCTCGGCAGAGCCTCCCATCCACTGGTGCTAGTCTTGCTGGGAAACACTGGGAGAGCTGCCCTGGGGGCCTGCCTTGTCTCTGCGCAGTGTTTTGTGAGGGGAAGAAAGATAGCTATGTGGATGTGAAGCATTGTGATTAGGAACCGAGAGTCCTAACACTTAAATTTTCACTTTATATAGACATACTGTTTTATAGTTGTGGGGTTTTTTTAACCTTCAGTGCCAGGTTCCTGTTCAGTAAAAACGGGCAGGAGTGGGTAAGTTCTGTCCCGAGCAGCGTCCCATTCAGTAAGTTGTGCGTCTCGCTGCACAGATTCCTCCTAAGAGTCACCTGCATCTTCGTGGAGGGGCTGTTTGCTGCGCAGCCATGCCAGGCCCTTGACGCCGTCATTTCTGTTTCATCGGCCCTGGGAGAGGGCCCTGTTCCCGGGTTACGGAGCAGGAAACTAAACGCCGAGGTTGTTTGTGTTGATCAGCTCTGTACAAGCCGCAGAGTCCCCTTTCCTCCAGCCCAGATCCTTGCCTCTCAGCTCGGCTGGGTGTCTTCCAGTCCGCGGTTCCTCAGTCGGTCATGGCTTCACTTTGCCCGCCACTGAGTGAATACAGAAGTACCTCTCCGTCTTCCCCTTCTCAACCAGGCATATCCATCATAAAGTAACATTTTCTTCTTCTAGGACCCTATATGCTCGGAACTGGGCTCATCCTGTATTTCCTGTCCAAAGAAATATACGTGGTCACTCCCGAGACCATTTCTGCCATATCAACCATAGGGCTGCTCGTCTTTATGGTGAAAAAGTACGGCGCCTCTGTCGGGGAGTTCGCTGATAAACTCAACGAGGTAAGAGCCGCAGACCCCAGTTCCCGCTCTGGGCCGCACTGGGCGCATCAGGGCCGTCAGGTGGTGTTTTCCTGTGTGTCTGTGTGTTCGATATAATTGGAAATTAGCCTAATTACAATGTGTACACTTCTAGGTATTGTTAGTTACTAATTTGAGATCAGAAGTTTAAGGATTTGTGCATTTTTTCTATATGTATGTTTCCTTGTGGGTGATTTTATAAATGAGGGGTATGACTTTGAGGAACAATAAAATGGATCTGTTTTTAGAACCTTGGTGCTTTCACTGATCTTTGTTATAAATACCATAATTGCAGCAAAAAATCGCCCAGCTAGAAGAAGCGAAGCAGGCTTCCATGAAAGGCATCCAGGATGCAATTGATCTGGAGAAGTCGCAGCAGGCGCTGGTTCAAAAGCGCCATTACCTGTTTGATGTCCAGAGGGTAGGTTTCGGAACTCCCTAAGGGGAGTGAAGTCGCTCGTCCATGTGCACATGAAGCAAATTCAGAACCTGTTACCTGAGGAATGGCTGAGTAGGTGGAGCGTGTTTCATTCAGGAAAGAGAAGATGGGAGGGGTTGGCAGTTACTGCTCTGCAGGCATTGGAGACCTGTCCAGTGGGTAATTGATTAGGATTATTACTCTGGAATTAGGAAGAGTGCAAGTTATGAAAGAACACATTTCGGATCCACACAAAAGGAAATAGTCGTTAATTTATAGCTGATTAAAAAATAGTATTCACTGTCTAAGGCATGTCATGAGGACACGTATTTGCCATAAGACCGTCTGATACCTTCCATTCCAAATTCACAGAGCAGATTCGGGCAGCACTGGAGCTTTTCGCCGTGGTCAGAGCACAATTAGGTTCTAAGACGTTTCGTTTCTAAAGCAACGTCGGGAACATACGAGTTCGGGTGTTGTGTTGTTCGTTGCTTTGAGCCCGGCACTTCCTGCCTCGTGTTCCAAGTGAGGCTCCTGGCGGTGGAGCGTCCGATACAGGAGCGCCCGCGGCGGGAAGGGGAGTGTCCGCGGGGCGAGGCTCTGGTCCCCTGATGCTTCTTGTGGTCTCGGCGCCGCACGCGTGCCAGTCACTCGGTGCCGGTGTTGGGACCCATTCGAAGACTTGTGCAATTTGAACCCCTACTAGCAGCTGTCCAAAAGTCTATAGTTTTAAAAACAGGATCCCCAAAAATTCTTAGGTGCATAAATGTTTGACAACCTCTTTCCATGCATATTTAGGTTACGAGGAGAGAACGCTTTCTGTCTCATGTGTAATATGTACACACAAAGAAAATCTGACTTTTGAGGATGTAGTTTTTTCAAAGGAATCAAATGCTAGTCTCTAACATTCTTATCATGGAGTTCTCCCTCTGCGGAGACAGCGGCAGGGCAGGGCAGGGCTCTGGGATCGCAGCAGAGAACAAGGCAGAGTCTGCCGTCATGGAGTCTACGTTTTAGCCAGAGTTTGAGAGGACAGAAGGAAAATCTATTAGACGTGAGTTCAAGTGGCAGTAAGCGCTATGCAGAGCAATGAAGGAATGTTAAAGGGCAGAGTGTGCAAGGAGGGAGTTCCAGTTTCTGTGGGCAGTCTGGAAAGGCCTCCGGTGCGGTTCCTGAGCAGAGGCCTGAAGAAGCAGTGCTGCGAGCCGTGTGCATTCCTGGGGGACAGCGTTCCGGGCAGAGGGAGGAACAACTGCAAGGTCCCATACCAGGAAGCTTGCTCGGTGTAGTGAAAGCAAAGGAGGGAGGCAGGTGCGGCTGAAGGAGAGCAGGTGGGGTGTGGCCGGGCGAGCCCACGGAAAGTCCTACAGGCTCCGTGAGAGCTTGGAAGTGAGCAGAAGGAGAAAGTCGCTGAGGGTTTTAGGCAGAGACATGATGGGGTTTCCCTCCTGTTTGAAGGGCCACGCTGGCAGCCTTGCCGCAGCCTCGGTCTCAGGCGCCCGGGTCTGAAGTGCCCGCGGCGTGGTGGAGCAGAGCTGTTAGGACTGGGATGTGTGAGTCTGGGCCCGACGGGGAGACGTGCGGGCTGCACTTCCGGGGGTCCCGAGGTGACAGGCGGCACTGGAAGCTGTAGGACTGGGACGCACAGGGAAACTGTGGGTGTTTCAATTCGTAGTCGCTTACGTTCAAGTGATAAAGGGCCTGAGAATTTGCCATAGGATGTGGCCATGTGGAGGTTCTTGGTGGCCTCAGTAAGGGCTATTTTAGTGAAGCGATGGCAGTAGATTGGGGAAAAAAACAGAAGGAAAGAAATTGGAGTCGGTATAGACAACTGCAAAGATTGTCAAGGAGTGTTACTGTAATGGTGAACAGAGGAGTTAGCTAGGAGGAGAGGGTGTGGCAGTCAAGGCAGTTTTTTTTTAAAGATGGAAAGCACCATTACATGTGAGCATGTGACAGAAGTTAGCAGAGAGAAAAGTCAGTGCAGGGAAGGGGAGGGAGGAATTTGCGGGAATGATGCCCTTCGGGAGACCAGGGGGCCTGGAGCAGAGCGCCCCAGTGGCCGGGCTGTGAGAGCGTGGGTGGGTCAGCCACAGTCACGTGGAGGAAGGCAGGATATGTGAATGTGGGGTCAGGTGGGCTGTCTCACGTGGTGGCAGAAGTTTGTGGGGAGTCTTGCATTACTTCCTTTTCTCAGTGACGTGGCAAGGAGGGCCATTCGCTGGGAGTCGAAGGCAGTGAAGGAGATGGAGAGATGGGAGCAGGAGAGCAGGGGCGGCGGGAGGGGCCTGAGGACTTGTGCTTGGAGTGCTGGGGGCCTGCTGCAGGTGAATGTACCAGGCCTTTATATCTGACAGGCAGACCTGGAAGGAATCTCATCACAGACTGGCCGATGAAAACATTCCTACCACCAGTATTAATTTGATACTGTTCTGGAGGCAAGAGTTGATATGATTAGAGAAGAGAAAGTTGATTAATAGAAAAAGTAAAGAGTATCCAGCAGTATTCTGAAAAAGTGAATTCATGGGGAACAGTCCTACCAGATACTAAGATTCACTGTAAGATTAGAATGAACTTGAACCAGTGCAGTGCGGTGTGAATAGAAAGGTTGGCCAACAGGTGAGACGGTTCGGATGGACCTACACACAGAGGGAGGTTGGGTAGGAGGCGTTCTCATCGTGGGGGCGGAAAGATGGGGGCCCCTCTGTCGATAGTATAAAGTTGGTCTCCTGCCTTCCGCCTCGTACTAAAACAAGTTCCAAATGAATTGAAGATCTTGAGAAATGGAACCATAGAAGTAGACAGAGAGAACGTGAGAAGCGATACGGCACCCTTGGCATTGACGGGGCCTTTCTGATAAAACCAGCAGAACCCAGAAGTGCGTGCGTGGTGACAGATGGTGACGGGACTCATGCAGCGGCCGTTTCACGGCGCATACAGATGCTGAGTCGTCATTTGTACATGTGGAGTTACTGTACTGTTGTGTGGCAGTTACACCGAATGAGAAAGAACACTCAGAAACTGGGAGAGGCAGGATCCTCCGAGTGGAAGTGATCCTTGGGCTGTGCAAACAGTTTTCATCGTTTCTTACCTCTGCTTCAGAATAACATCGCCATGGCCCTGGAGGTCACCTACCGGGAGCGGCTGCACAGAGTGTACAGGGAGGTGAAGAGCCGCCTGGACTACCACATCTCCGTGCAGGACATGATGCGGCGGAAGGAGCAGGAGCACATGATAAATTGGGTGGAGAAGCACGTGGTGCAGAGCATCTCCGCACAGCAGGTACGCGGCGTTGGGAGCTTCTGGAGTTGTGGCGGGGCCTCTCCCGAGCACCGGCTGACGGCCGTGTTAAGACCGGAGGGGCCGGCCGGGAGACCTCAGCCTGCAGACAGGCCCTGGCTGCTTCTCCTGCGGAGTGCGGCCTAGAAACGGCTGCATGTTCGCGTGCTGGCTTCTTCCGCCCTCAGGGTCTGGTTAGCGTCCCGCACCTCAGAGGTCAAAGCCACAGGTGGCTCAGAGCTCTGCCTGTTACCGACTTGTGTCCGGGTTCCTCATCTGGGAGCCGTCCACCAGTGTCGCTCACTCCTCCGTGACTCTCAGCGACTGGGCAAGGCTACTTCCGAGCCTCTTCCGCCCTAGGTCCTTGACGATTATTCCGTTTCCTCTTCCTGCCACTCGTTTATTGGTCTGGAACAGAAATGTTTTCCATTATTTACCTGAACTTGATTTCCTTTTTAAAATTTATATTTTTTACTTACTTATGACCTAATTTTCTCTTTTCCAGATATATAGTATATTTAATGAGTTTTTTTAAGAAACCATCTTTTACATAAAAGTACTATATACTTACTAAGAAACTTGGAAAATACAAAAAAGTACAGAAAAGAAATCAATTATTTCCATCCCCAACATTTGCCATATTCCTACTGTTCATTAGTGTGGTCTTTAGCGGGTGGTCGCCCATGCAAGCAGCTAATAGCTGGTCGTACGGGTTAACACCAGGGGCACGTGGTTACAGGGGCATCTGGCTTCAAACTCTGTGTAGGTTTCACTTGTGAAAGCTGTGAGCCAGGGGATTCTAACTGCAGGGGTGCCTCGGCACGTGTTAATTCGTTCTGGAACTTCTGACGAGTGCCCAGCGACGAAGCATTTTCTCTTGTGGGGCGGTGTCTTGAGTCGTACAGGTTCCAGCAGACGCAGTGAGTCCTGAGCGAGCATAGGAGCTGAGACATTTTTCCTCGTCAAAAGGCCACAAGTGCAGGGTGTGGCGAGTTCTGAGATGTGGCTGTAAGTCCCTGGATTTGCTCAGAGTCGCATCTTCCCTGTGTACATCATTAAGTGATTCCCGGTAGTCTGTCGTTCTGAGCCAGGCGTTCCTCTTGAGGGTGCGGAGGAACCCCCAGGTCCCGCAGGGAGCACCCTTGAGAAGGCCGGTGTCAGGCCGCCTTGGGAAGGTCTAACCAGGTTTCTCTTTCCTCGTCACAGGAGAAGGAGACGATCTCCAAGTGCATCTCGGATCTGAAGCTGCTTGCAAAGAAGGCCCAGGCGCAGCCGATCATGTAAATGACCCACCCAGACTGGGACGGCTAGAAACCCTGACTGAGCGGAAGCGGGGCTGTGGCAGAAGCTTTCCGTGTCGCCTCCTCCTGGAGTCCAGCTCCCTCGCCTGAAAGTGAGGAGCGCGAGCTCCCTCTCGTGAGGGAATTAACACAGCCTGTTGCCAGGACATGTTTCTTGCTCCACATTTTGAATCATCCAATGATCATTTTGGAATAAGCAGTGTGCTTTTAATAATGTTTGGTGCCTGGCGAAAGACTACCGAGTTATCATTTAAATTTGTAATTAATTCTGTCATCTTACAATAAAGGGACAGTTGAACATGGTTTGTCAAGTTGTGTAATCTTCTGAAATGATGTCTTGACATTTGTTGTGTGGGTAAGAATTAAAGATGCCATTGAACCGATAACCTTGTAGGGAAGACTGTTACCGGTGAGCTGCCTCTGGCTGCCTGGTAGGTGGTGGGGAATTTAGAGCCTTTTAGTGTTCTTTAAATAACTAAAGGAAATGCTGTACACAAAATCGTATCACTGACTTTATTATCAGTTTTGTAATATGTCTGTAGAAAAAATTAGGGACTCAATATGTTGTGAAATCATTCTGAAGAATCCAGCAGGCAGCCCTGGCTGGTGTGGCTCCGTGGGCTGAGTGCCAGCCTGTGAACCAAAGGGTCCCAGTTCGATTCCCAGTCAGGGCACATGCCTGGGTTGCAGGCCAGGTCCCCAGTAGGGGGTGCATGAGGGACAACCAGACAGCCACATTGATGTTTCTCCCCCTCTCTTTCTCCCTTCTTTTCCCTCTGTTAATGAATAAAATCTTAAAAAAGAAGAAATCCAGCAAGTAAATCAGAAAATCCTGCCCTCCCATAGGTTTTTCTGCATTTAGTTCTTCCATACTTGTATAAAGATTTAATTGTACGCAAACGGACAACTTACATAATAGGAAATACTTGAGAATAGGTATTTTATGGGTGACTGCTATTTTCTCGACTTCTTAGGATTTTAATTTATGTAACAGTCATCTGGGTCGGTGTTTACTGATGGCTGATGTATTCATCTACTGTAGACATCACATTGACATCTTTATTGTTACTTAAAAGAGCGTGTGAGAGGGTCAACACGGGTATTCTGAATTATTTGACGATTGCAGACACCTAGTTCGTGCTAAGCCCCGTCTTACACTGGTCCTCCAGAGACACCAGGTCCTAACGCAGAGGTGAAAGTCGGCTGGGAAGGCAGTAAGAATGCGTGATTCAACACCAGAGAAGCAGCTCTGCTGGGACACGTGTGTATGTGTGTGTGTGTGTGTGTGTGTGTGCACGCACGCACAGGGGTTCGCCTGCACCCCGAGTGGGAGCTGGCCGAGCAGTCTCAGGGGGGCTGTTGTCTCTGCTCCTAACGCAGGAGCTGAGGCCCACAGAACAGGCCGTTGAGGAGGGGAGATGGATGTAAAGTGGGAGAGAGCGGGAGTGGGTGGGAATCACAGGCACACACACCGAAATGGCTGGTTTTATGACCTTGGACGTCGATGGTAAGATTGCCTACCAAACGCCAGGCCCTTGATTACACAAGCCTGGTCTGAAGGTCAGAGAAGCCGCAGGCTGACCCTGGGAAAGGCTGGGAGGGCCCCGCCACGACGGGTGAGCCAACAGGCCGCACGTGTGTGGGCTGCACGGTCGTTGCTGCCTTGCAGCCGCCCTCTAAAATCGCTCACGAGTCTCTAGCGGCTCACTCGAACGTTCTAGTGAATATTCCCAGAGTAAAATTCCGGGAAGTACAGTTCAGCCTAAACAAATTGACTTGTGAACCACCACAACTGCCTTGTCAAATGTTAACCTGAGAGTAACACTTAAAGCAAAATCTCGTCCCACGAAGGCAAGAACAGCATCCAGGAAAACACGGAGAAAGCAGGAGAGCAACCGGTCCGAAAGGAAATGTCTGACCCCGCATTTGGAAGAGGAAGTTAGCCAGAAGAGTGTCCGGATTGGAGTCCGGGAAGATGGAACAGCCAGCGTGGGTGATTGTAGAGAAGCCAGTGAAGGAGAGTAACATTTTTTAAGCCCAAGAAATTAAGAGGGTTCCCTGGCTGGTGTGGCTCAGTGGATTCGAGTGCTGTCCTGCACACCAAAGGGTTGCTGGTTCGATTCTTGGTCAGGGTGCGTGCCTGGGTTGCAGGCCAGGTGCCCAGTAGAGGGCGCTCAGTAGCCAACCATGCATTGATGTTTCTCTCCTTCTTTCCCCCTGTCTCTACAAATAAATAAAATCTTTTTAAAAACATTAAGAGGGAACTCTAAAAAGTAAGGAGTTGACCTTAGGGCCCCTAAATACTATGCTTAGAAGTTAGACTTTGTTCTGAGGACACGGAAGCCAATGAAAAAAACATCTTAAGCAGAGGCATGATGGCCAGATTCTTGTTTCAGAACACCAGTAGCAACTGGAGGGCAGTTTGGAGAGAGGGCATTGGCTCCTCCTAACTGTAGGGCATTGGAGACCTTGGCAGTGTGGATGGAAAGGCAGGAATCGATGAGAAATACGAAAGGCAACCTTGGTAATGCTTAAGTAGGGAGTGTATGGGAGGGGAGGAACTGAATCACAGTTTTCTTGAGAGAAGGAAAAGGGAGGCGCCGTCCACTGTGATGTGGAGCATTGGAGGCAGTCTGTCTCAAGAAAGACGGTAGGCTGAGCGCAGAGCCGTGGCGGAACGCATGCCGGAGGGAAGGCAGAGAGAGACAGGGTTCTGCAACAGGGGACGGCTGGCCCCCAGGCGAGGGGAGCGAGCACGAGAGGTGCATGTGAGTTGTCCCCTAGGCTTCTGGCTGGCGGTGGCGCTACAACTTGAGATAGAGGATAGATGAGAAGAAGCCAGTGTCTGGGGAAAAGGTTCTGCTTTCAGTTTTATTCTTGGCCATGAGTATTGAATATCATATTGAATAGGAGTGAGTGAGGCCACCGTGTGGTGACATGTGGGAAATGAACTTACGTTATGGCTGGAATCATAAACTAAGGCATCCGTGGCATATAGATAGTCAGGTCCTGGGAGTGGGTGAAACAACCTAAGAAAATAGTGTGGAGTGGGGAGGGAAGGCTGTCTCAGGTCAGATGGAAGTCAAGCAGGCCAAGGGGGGGAAGTCTGATGCTAAGAGGTCAAGGTAGACAAGGGCCCATTTGACTCAACCACAGCGAGAACCCAGGCCGCTGTAGCAGAAGAGACTGTGATTGCTCCATTTCCAAGCCCAGCCACCTCCTTCCAGGCCTCGTCTGCCTTGACCTCTGAGCACACTGGCCGCAACCTTTCCTTCCTCGCCGTCCTCCCTGGCTTCTGACCGCATTGGTTCCCTGTCACTGTTTCCGTTTCCTTCAGTGACTCCTTTTTTATTTTTTTTATCTTTTTTTTTTAAATATTTTTTTTATTTATTTATTTTTAGGGAGGGAAGGAAGGGAGTGGGAGGGAGAGAGAGAGAGGGAGAGAGAGAGGGAGAGAGAGAGAGAGAGAGAGAAACATCAATGTGCGGTTGCTGGGGGTTATGGCCTGCAACCCAGGAATGTACCCTGGCTGGGAATCGAACCTGGGACACTTTGGTTCCCAGCCTCCGCTCAATCCACTGAGCTACGCCAGCCAGGGCTATTTTTTTTTATCTTTTGCCTCCCTCCTAAATGTTGGTGTTCCTCTGAGCTCTAGACTAAGGACTTTTATTCTCATTCTACAAGTTGTACCCGGATGACCCTGTCCCCTCCCTTGGCTTGTACTGTCACACGTATGACGATGACTTCCTAATCTGTGTCTCAAGTGGTATTAAGCTGGATAGGTTAGACTAAGTGCTTTAAGAAACTGTCCCCCCAAATCTCAACAGCGTAAACATGGAGAGAGGTTATTACAGAATCCACTCCAGGTTCTGGTGACCCTCCGGAGAAGCTGTCCCTGTATGGTGGCTCGGTGACCCGGCCTCCGAGCTTTCAACCTCATCTCCTCATCCAGGATCTCTGTGCTCACCTGCAGGGGGGGAGGGGCAGGGGGCAGGCAGAGGAGGTCTTGCTTCAGCAGTGAAGTGATCCAACTAGAGGGGGTAGCCATGACTGTTACACCTCGTCCATTGGGCAGAACTTGTCACGTGGCACTGCCCAACCCCAAGTGGCTCTGTGACAGAAGGAGCCAGCCACTGGTTAGGGACGAGCGCTAGTGTCTGCCACACAGATCCAGGTCTCTTTCGTGAGCCCCAGACCCGCACATCCGACCACCCTCACTATGTCTCTGGCAGAATGCCCCCCGCAGGCACCCTAACCTCTGTGTCCAAAAGCAAACTCACTACCTCCCCTCCTCCCACATTCCCCTATCAGCCAGTTGAGACAACGCAGAAAGCCGGGAGTCATCCCGAGTCCTCCGTCTCCCTTCCCTTCCTCTCGCATCTAACAAATGATTCCGTGCACCAGTCCGCCTGCCTCTTCTTCCCCGTGGCCACGGCCTCTGGTCACATCTCCTCCACTTCTCGTCACAGCTGCAACGCCAGACCACTCCTGTCCAGCCCTCGCAAGTTCCTCCTGCACTCTGTTGCCTCAGCCCAAATGTCATCATGTTCCTGCTCTTCGGCAGCCTCTCTGTGGCCTTTAAGGTCAAGTTCGTTTAGGGTCTTGCCCTCCTCTCCAGCCTTTCTTAACTCTCCCATTTCCCATCCCCACCCCACTCTCACACCCCACAGCACCCGCGATGGTGAAACAGTATTTGCACTTCCCTAAACACGACACAGCAGGCATTTGCCCACGCTGTCCCTCTGCCTAGAACAGGTGAGTCAGCTTTCAAGACACAACTGAAATGTCATCTTTGTGATGCTTTTCTTGATACCCACTCTCCCTCCTCATTGCGTAGCCTGAGCTCCTTCTCCTTCGGGTCCCACTCTATCCTGTAGAGATGTCTGATGTCACATCTGCCACATGTCGCTACATTTGCGTACCCCAGAGCGTGGCATTGCGTGTGGGTGCTCAGCAAACATCGGTTCATGGGTTAATCCTCACTCTCAGTCCTGAGCTCCTGCTGTTCCCTCCTCTGGCTTCCTCTTCCTCCTGCCCTCCCGTGACATCTTCGGCCCCAGTCTTTGACAGTTTCCCCTCCCTTGTTTCGCCACCACTCTCCCAGATGTCCCTCAGATGAATTTCTCTCCCTGCCTCTGCCTACTGCTGGCCCGGGCTCCTCGTGTCCCTCAGCTGGCTCACGGGGGGAACCCCTCCTCAGCCAGGGGTTCCTTGGCTGCCCCCAGTTTTAGGGATGCTTTCAGACCGCAAGTCCGATCGTGTTCCCCTTGTTTAAATAAGTGCCTTTGGTACAGATAGCCCACTTCTCTTCTAAGAAGCCAGAAGCTCTGAGGAAACTGGCTCCTTCCTGCTTCTTCAGCTTCTTCCCCCCCATGCTTCATGTCCCAGCAGCCCGCACCACTCCGGCACGCTCTGTGCTCGAAAAACCACCCCTCACGCTAGTTTGGTCGGACTTCCTGCCCCCCTTTCTGACACAGGGCCTTTGGGCTTTAATGTTCTGTTCCGTGTGATCATCACCCACCATGCCCCCCCCCCTCCCCGCTGCTTTTGGCCTGACGAAACTCCAACTCGCACCTCAGAGCCCGGCTCGTGTTCCTCCTCCAGGAAGCCTGCCCTGGTTCCCTGTGTCACAGACACACACAGGTGGGGGCCCCCGAGCCTTCACAGCTCGTGGAACGGCTACTGCCCTGCCCACTGTGTCTTTGTGTGGTCACAGCCTCCTTCATATCTGCAAGTTCCCCGAGGGAAGGAGAGGCCGTGTTTTGCTCACCATTACAATCTCAGAACTTACACTCAGTCGTGGCACAAAATAAGTGCTCATTGTGGAGTGAACGAAAGAACGGATTCTCTCCACCAGTGAGATTCAAAATCTTTGACGTCGTCATTGACTCATCTGCTACGTCCTCCCCCCACTCCCCCCCACCCAGCGTCCCGAGTGCCAAGTTCTACTACTTCCAGTGTCCAGGCAGGTTTCCCGTGGGCCCCTCCCCATTCTCGCTGCTCCCGCCTGCCCGTGTTAAATGCCTCGAACACTGCCCTGCTCTCCTAGAAGATTCCTGCGCCTCTTTCTCTACCCGCAGCTTATCTTACGGGATGTGCTATCACCTTCCTTAATGGCCATGTTTACTACATCCCAGTCCAGAAACCTTTCATGGTTCCTTATTAACCCTGAAAATATATTCCTTGCTTGCACTGAAAGACTCCAACAGTCTGGCTGAAATCCACCCAGGAACTGAGTCTTCCTCCCTCAGGTTCCTGCTCTTTGGCAGTCTTTCTGTGGCCTTTAAGGTCAAGTTTAAATTGCCCCAGCCTTACAAACGCCCCACCGTGGACCGGTGCCGAGATCTCAGAAGTACAGCACTCGGACCCAGCGACCGGCTCTGGGCCTGGGGCGCTCCTCACACACATGCTCATTTCTCCCTCCCTCCCTGCCCCATCCAGGTGCAGGCCCCGCCCCAGGTCTGTCCGCTCGCAGCCTTGCCTGATGTCGCCCACTCTGCGAGGCCCTGGGACTTGCCCTGTCTCTGCCCTCCTCAGGCTCTCTGCCTGTCAACTCTGTCCTGTCCTCTCTCTGGTTGTCCCTGAATGTGTCTGCTCCTCGCACAGGCCCTCCCCAGGCACCCGTTTTATCCAGAGTCTCCCTCATTGACGCTCAGGCATGGGCGGCGTTTGCTGCTTTTCTCCGTGGCGGGAACTCTGCCCGTGATCAGCCTCCCCTTCACGGGTCTGGCCCGTCTCTGCCCCGGGAGGTGGTAGGGTCCGTGACGGCACCCAGCCCGCTGTGTGACCCATTGTGTTTACTTAATGCGTATATTTATTAATATTGTGTTATGAATAAATGTTTATAAATGATTTGCCTTCTCTTTGAAGGGCTCTCCGTGCTCTTAACACAAAGTCTGCACAGCTGGCATTTAACTTTATTTTTTTAATCCTCAGCCAAGGGCATGCTTATTGATTTGGGAGAGAGAGGAAGTGGGGAGAGAGAACTGGTTGCCTCCCGTACACACCCCGATGGGGGGTCGAACCCACAACCTAGGTATGGGCCCTGACTGGGGATCGAACTCACAACCTTTTGGTGTACCTGACATCACTCCAACCAACCGATCCACCAGCCAGGGCAGCGCTTAACTCTTCACACACCTGCTCAGTTTGTCTGTTTGTTTTATTCACCTCATCTCCGTGGTTAGAATAAATGACACTGTAAGATGCTTGATGACAATGACCATACCATACTGCTGACCACCGCCCCCAACACCAGTACCTGGCGTGTGGTTAAATACTCAACATGTACTTGATTAAAAATAAATTTGTCTGATCCCTTGTGCTCTGGCTTTCATGTTTCAAAAGATATGAAAGAAGTTCTCTGCTTATGGGATTAAAAAAATACAGTGTTGTCCTCAAAGAGGAAGTTCGCCCTCGAGTTTCATTGATTTGCAACACAGCTTGATGAGGCCACGACAGTGACAGTAGCCACTTAGTCATTTTTGAAAAATAAGAGTAGCTGCGGAAGCAAGTGCAAGTTCAGTTTTACCCAGTGGCTTCTCGTGACTGGACGTTTTCTGAAAAGGTAAATGGATTTACTCCATGCTTTTAATCTAGACAAGATAATCATTCACCAAAGGAAAATGTCATCTGATTGTTAGTAGTTTCTATCACTTTCTGTCTTCTAAACTTCATTTGGTGGGAAGGGGGTTGGGTTTGAACGCCCACACGGAGTTGGTGAATTTAAGCGCAACCAGGAGGATTCTGCGGTGCTGGACAGAATGTGAAAATGAGTATGTAGCATTGTTTCTGTTTCATTGTCTGCTTCGGCCAAGTGCGTGAGTGTTGGTTTCCAAGGACAATGTGTTTCCTTCTTTCCTCCTCCTGGATTTGTAAGTAGCTATTGCCCTGTGGTGTTGGGTAATGGTTTTGTCTTTCGGGTTGGGGTGGCCTGACTTTTTTTTTAAGGTGCCTGTGGTAACATTTCTTTGGGACAGTTACAAATTCAGAGCCACTGATGTGGAGGTTAAGATTTTACAGAAACCTATGGAGATCTTCTCTTCCACCTCCCCAGGGGTAGGGCCTAGTATAAGGTCATAGGACAAGTTCATACTGTGTTTGTTTAGCTCAAGCACATATTTCAACATATTTTCAATGCTGTATAAATATCTTATGGTGCTTTATAGAGCATTGTTGATTTTTAAATGCAAAAAAAGAGCAAAAGAGTGCTAGGAAAATCATTGCCACCGCTGATTCTGCTACGCATGGTGGCCTTCTGTTCTCCTAGCTCAGGGTTCTCACACCGTTTCCCTGCTGGTGCCTTTCTTATTGTCCTGATGTGTGATCCAAAAAGGTCAGGTGGAGTGGTAAGTCGCTGGGTACGAAGCTGCTGTTGCTGCTGCTCCGAGGCGGTGAGGTCCTGCTCCCAGCCCTCCCCCACGGCCAAGGACTTGGGAATTGATTCCCTTTCGAGAGCTGGACGATTAAACAACTGATGTCATTCGTTGTCTAGATACATTACCCTAAAATACAGTGATATAGCAGAGCCAAAAATTCTTACCATGGCTTTACTTAAATAGGAGATAAAAGTGCAGCCTCCTAAAATTGTTTTATTATAAAGAAATGAAATATAAATAATAACACAAGTGGAGACGTTTATGAGCAAGCAGGGAACTGGGTAAGCAAGCGGTAGTGCGTAGCTGTAGCGGAAAGACCTGTCACCGCGAAAAATGCTTCTAGGAAATGTTTTGTGACGTGAGAGAATGCCTATGATAAAAAGCTTTTTTTAAGGACTTCCGGCCAAGATGGAGGCACAGGTGGACACACTGTGCCTCCTCGAACAACCAAAAGAAGAACAGTGACAATTTAAAAACAAAAAGCAACCAGAACTGCCAGAAAATCAAACTGTATGGAAGTCCGACAACCAAGGACTCAAAGAAGAAACGTCCATCCAGACCGGTAGGAGGAGAGGAGTTGGGCAGCTGGGCGGAGAGGACTCCCAGCAAGGCGGTGGCTGGTGGAGCAGGCAGTCCCACATTCTCATGCAGATAAACCAGGAGGAACAACTGGGAAGCGGAATGAACTGCGCAACCCAGGGCCCCAGCTCGGGGAAATAAAGCCTCAAAACACCGATTGAAAACACCTGTGGCAGGAGAGCCTCCCAGCCTCACAGGAGAGTTCGTTGGAGAGACCCACGGGGTCCCAGAATGTACACAAGCCCATCCACATGGGAATCAGCACCAAAAGTGCCTGATTTGCTGGTGGGAGGCAGGGGAAGTGACTGAAACCCGGCAGAGAGCAGAGCAAGCACCATTGTTCCCTCTCGGACCCCTCCCCCACATACAGCATCACAGCGCAGACGTGGGTTGCCTCGCCCTGGTGAACACCTAAGGCTCTGCCCCTCACTATGTAACAGGTGCAACAAGACAAAAAAAAAATGGCTCAAACAAAAGAACAGATCAAAGCTCCAGAAAAAATAAAACTAAGTGATGAAGAGATAGCCAACTTATCAGATGCATAGTTCAAAACACTGGTAATCAGGATGCTCACAGAATTGGTTGAATTTGTTGCAAATTAGATGAAAAAATGAAGGCTGTGCTAAGTGAAGTAAAGGAAAATGTACAGGGAACCAATAGTGTTGGGAAGGAAATTGGGACTCAAATCAACGGTGTGGACCAGAAGGAAGATAGAAACATCCAGCCAGAAAAAAATGAAGAAACAAGAATTCAAAAAAATGAGGAGAGGCTTAGGAACCTCCATAACATCTTTAAATGTTCCAACATCTGCATTATAGGGGTACCAGAAGGAGAAGAGGAAGAGCAACAAGTGGAAAGTTTATTTGAACAAATAATAAAGGAGAACTTCCCCATTCTGGCTAAGGAAATAGACTTCCAGGAAGTCCAGGAAGCTCAGAGAGTCCCAAAGAAGTTGGACCCAAGGAGGAACACACCAAGGCACATCATAATTACATTAGCCAAGATTAAAAATAAGGAGAGAATCTTAGAAGCAGCAAGAGGAAAGGAGATAGTTACCTAAAACAGAGTGCCCATAAGACTGTCAGCTGATTTCTCAAAAGAGACCTTATAGGCAAGAAAGGTCTGGAAAGAAGTATTTCAAGTCATGAAAGGCAAGAACCTACATCCAAGATTGCTCTATCCAGCAAAGTTTTCATTTAGAATGGAAGGGTAGATAAAGTGCTTCTCAGATAAGGTCAAGTTAAAGGAGTTAATCATCACTGAGTCCTTATTATATGAAATGTTAAAGGGACATATCTAGGAAAAAGATAAAAAACATGTACAGTAAAATGATAGCAAACACACAATAATTAACAACCACACCACAAACAAAAATAAACTAAGCAAACAACTAGAACAGGAACAGAACCACAGAAATGGAGATCACATGGAAGGTTATCAACAGGGGAGTGGGAGGGGGAGAGAGGGGGAAAAGGTACAGAGAATAAGTAGCATAGATGGTAGGTAGAAATAGACAGGGGGAGGGTAAGAATAGTATGGGAAATGTAGAAGCCAAAGAACTTACATGTACAACCCATGGACATGAACTAAAGTGGGGGAATGATGGTGGGAGGGGGGAGTACAGGGCAGAGGGGAATAAAGGGGAGAAAAAAACAAGACAACTGTAATGCCATAATCAATAAAATATATTTTTTAAAAAGCTTTTTAAAGCCCTGGCTGGCATAGCTCAGTGGATTGAGCGCGGGCTGCGAACCAAAGCATTGCAGGTTCAGTTCCCAGTCAGGGCACATGCTTGGGTTGCAGGCCACGGCCCCCAGCAACCACACATTGATGTTTCTCTCTCTCTCTCTCTTTCTCCCTCCCTTCCCTCTCTAAAAATAAATTTAAAAAATAAAAATAAAATCTTAAAAACAGAAAGAAAAACTTTGTTAGAAATATGTATTAAAAAAAAGCTTTTTAAAAAAATAAATAAAAGGATGTGTGAAGAAATACCTCAACTCTTTTAAAAATGTGTGGCAGACACTCTCATGTGTGTGGGATCTTTACGAATGAGACTCGTAGACACAGAGAACAGATGCCACAGACGGGGGTGGTGGGGAAATGTGGGGAGGGGGTCAACAGTACACACTTCCAGTGGGAAGAGAAATAAGTCCTGGGGGCATAATGTCCAGCATGGTGAGTACAGTGAAGACTGTATTACATATTTGAAAGTTGCTAAGAAAATAGATCTTAGACGTTCTCATCACAAGAAAGAAATTGCAGCTAACTTACTGTGGTGATCATTGCCATGTATACATATATCAAATCATTGATTTGTAAACCTTCCATGTGCACACCAATGTGATGTGTCAATTATGTCTCAATAAAACTGAAAAAAATAACACATTAAAAAAATTTTAAATTCATGGACGTACATCTAAAAGGAAATATTCTAAAATATTAACCATGGGTAGTGGGAATTTGGATGGTTTTACTTTTCTGCTTTTCAGGACTTTGTACTTTTTGGTACAAATAAATAAGTAAAAGCAGGGGGCGGGGTGGGGGGGATTGAGAACCATAGCCTAGACCAGGATATTGACATGCTTGAAAAGCCAGTGTGCGAACAGAAGTGTCTCATGGAGCCAGAGGAAGAACCGCCAACGGCAAGTTTGTCCACGTTCACTCAGTCTGGCCAGGGAAGAGGGAGGCAGATGCCTCAGACCTAGGTGACAACCGGTGTTAGAAATATCCGCCCTGGCTGGTGTAGCTCGGCGGATTGAGCACAGGCCTGCGTACTTCCAGTAGGGGGCGAGCGAGAGGCAACCACGCAATGGTGTTTCTCTCCCTCTCTCCTTCCCCTCCTCTAAAAAGAAATAAATAACTAAAATCTTTTTTAAACGTATTATTCAAAAATATCCATTTGTCTTCTCCCATCCTTATTTCAGTCGTGTGGTTTTCATTGGCTTTCTTACCTGTTCTGATAGAATGCTACCTGTCCCACCAACGTGTTCCTTCTGTCATTTCAGAGCCTACCTCCGTCTGCTGTGAGTCGGTCGGTCGGTGGGAGCTCGTTCTGGAGTAATCAGTCCGTTCTGGGTTCCCTGATAAGATCAGATTTCTAGACCTGCAAAGCTGAGGAGGACTGGCTGCCGAGCTGCGGCAACCACACCACAGCCTGTGACCACTGACATCAGGACCACGCCCCGCCCACGACCTGCCTCCCTCCCCCTGGTACTGCTCACACACTGAGATCGCAGTTGACCCCTCCGCTGCCTCTCCTCTCCAGGCTTTCTCAGAGGCACCTTCTTCATTCTCAGGGGAAGACAGCATGGGAGCAGGTCCATCCCAACCTGAGTGCTCCACTGGTAAGTTCAGGACAGAGCCCGTTACCTGCCTCGCCGCCGAGTTAAAAGGACCTAGCGTGGCTGGGAAGCGCGCCGTAATGGCACAGCATTTCTGAAGTTGGAAGAGCCCTGTTTCTCTGTGCTGAAGAGTGGAAAGGGGCCCAGAGAGAATGGACCCCCCAACTTTGAGTAAAGGGTGTCTCTGTGCTTGGCATTAGACCAGCGGGGTAGTTTGAGGAAATGCAGTTGGCGTTCTTCCTACCCACCCCATTGTGGTGTAGGTGCTGGGAAAACTCACTGTGGCTCCTTCCCCTCCCCTGCAAACAAGTGAACAAACCAAGAAAGCAGCAAGGGCAGATCTATCGCCAAGGATCTTGGGCAACACTAGTTCTGGAATTCCCTTTTGGTGCTTGACTTCCTGGCCTGGAGATGGATTCTCTGCTTGGAGTGGAGGGAGCTTATCTCCCTAGGAGTCCTATTAAAAACTTTGAGGGAGACAAAGAGGTTTTTGTCTATCAAAGGGACATACAGAGCTATAGAAACACTAGGCTTTTCCTTCATTAGTGTGGCTGATGGTTTTTTAAGTTCTGGTTCTAATTTCCACGTTACAGGATGCAGGATCTAAGGAACAATGTTCTCTCCGTTTGCTGAGTTCTAGCCCCCTACATTAATCTCCGCTGGGTGCTGGGAGAGGGTGGGCACCTGGGACACTTAAGCTGGGAAGGTGCAGGGAGAGTGGCAGACACACTAACCCCCTTCGTGTTCTCTCATATTCCCAGCCAACCCACCTACCACTGCGCCCTGCTCCTGCGGCTACCTCAAGTAAGTGATCATTCTCACACCCATTTCATCTTGCACCACGTGGGGCTTGATTTTGTGTGGACAGCCTGGCCGTAGGGACTTGGGGAAGGATGTCTGGGGAGGAGAGCTCAGAAAGAGTGGAAGAACTAAATCATTTGTTATCCTTATAGTGTTTTCCTTAACCTAGGGACCTCCAAGATTCAAGAGATCCGTGAATCTCCTAGGCTGATAAATAAAATTTGCTGTATGGCGCTACCTATGAATGTTTTTTAAAATTACAGCTGACATGCCATATTACATTAGTTTCAGGTGTACGACATAGTGACTGGACATTTATATAACTTACAGCTCATTCTGCCAACTCCCCTCACAGTGGGCAATTGTCGGTTTATTCTCTGTCTCTATGAGCTTGTTTCTGTTTTGTTTACTTTTTATTTTTTTTGGATTCTACATATAAGTAAAAACATATCCTACTTTTCTTTCTCTGACTTTTTTCACTTAGCATAAGTGAACTACCCTGTAGGTCCATTCACGCTGTTGCGAATGGCAAGATTGCACTCTTTTTTAATGACTAATATTCCGTTACATAAACACCTGCCCACAACTTGCTTCTCTCTCATTGTTACTGCCCTTATTTTGAGATCACAGTTGCTCCCTCCCCTGCCTCTCCTTTCCAGGCTCTCTCAGAGGTGTAGACATGCCACATCTTCTGTATCCATTCATCTGTTGGTAGACACTTAGGTTGCTTTCATATCTTGACTACTGTAAATAAGGCTGCAATGATCATAAGGGTGCATATGTCTTTCCAAATTAGTATTTTGAGTTTCTTCAAGTAACTTCCCAAAAGTAGAATAACTGGGTCATAAGGCAGTTTCATTTTCAGGCTTTTGAGGAACCTTATGCTCTTTTTCCTAGTAGCTGCACCAATTTACCATTCCGCCAACAGTGCATGAGGGTCCCCTTTTCTCCGTATCCTCACCACCACTTATTTGTGGATTTGCTGATGGTAGTCATTCTGACAGGTGTAAGGTGGTATTTCATTGTGGTTTTAATTTGAATTTCCCTGATGCTGAGCCTATTTTCATATGTCTATTGACCATCTGTATGTCCTCTTTGGAAAAAGGTCTATTTAGGTCCTCTGTCCATTTTTCTTGGTGTTAAGTTGTATGAGTTTCTTGTATATTTTGGATATTGACCTCTAATCAGATGTATTGTTAGCAAATCTATCTTCTCCCATTCAGTAGGTTGGCTTTTCATTGTTGTATTTTTAATGGTTTTCTCTCTGTGCAAAAACTTTTTAGCTTGATGTAGTCCCAAACTAAATTAAATTTGTTTAATTTTTTTATTTGTTTCCCTTGCTCGAGGAGACATATACAAAAAAAATACTACTAAAAGCAATGTCAAAGAGTTTACTGCCTATGTTTTCGTCTAGGAGTTTTATGGTGTTGAGTCTTACATTTAACTCTTTAATCCATTTTGAGTTTATTCTAGTATATGGGATAAGAGAGTAATCCATTTTCATTCTTTTGCATGTATCTGTCCAGTTTTCTAAACATCCTTTATTGAGGAAACTGTCTTTACCCAACTATATATTCTTGTTTCCTTTCTCATAGATTAATTAACCACATAGGCATGGGATTATTTCTGGGCTCCCTGTTCTGTTCTGTTGATCTATATGTCTGTTTTTATGCTAGCTCCATGCTGTTTTCATTACTATGACTTTGAAGTATAGTTTAATACCAGGTAGTGCGATACCTCCAACTCTGTTCTTCTTAAGATGGCTCTGGCTATTTAGGGTCTTCTGTGGTTCCATAGAAATTTTAAGATTATTTGTTCTAGTTCTGTGAAAAAATGCCAGTGGTATTTTGATAAGGGATTGCCCTGAATCTGTAGGTTGCTTTGGGTAGTGTGGATATTTTAACAATGTTAATTCTTCCTATCCATGAGTATAGTATGGCCTTTCATTTATTAGTGTCTTTTTCAATTTCTTTCCTCAGTGTCTTACAGTTTTTGAGTACAGAGCTTTTGCCTCCTTGGTTGAATTTATTCCTAGGTATTTCATTCTTGTTGATGCAATTTTAAATGGGGTTTTCATAATTTTCTTTCTGATAGTTTGTTAGTAGTATGTAAAAATGCAACCAATTTCTGAATATTAATTTGGTATCCTGAGATTTGCTGAGTTCATTTATTCTCATAATTTTTGGTGGATTTTTTAGGGTTTTCTCTGTATGGTCATCTGCAAATAATGAGTTTTACTTCTTCCTTTCCAATTTGGATGCCTTTTATTTCTTTTTCTTGACTGATTGCTGTGGCTAAGACTTCCAATACTGTTATAGAAAAGTGGTGAAAGTGGACATTGTTGTGTCTGCTCTTAGGGAAAAAACTTGCAGCTCTTCACCATTGAAGATGCCTTCGGTGGGTTGGTCATAGATGGCCTTTATGACGTTAAAATATGTTTCCTCTATCCCCACTTCACTGAGAGTTTTTATCATGAATAGATGTTGGATTTTGTCCAACGCTGTTTCTGCATTTATTGATATAATATCGTATGACTTTTTCATTTGGTTCTGTGGATGTCACATCAACTGATTTGTGGATATCGAACTAGCTTTGCACCCCAGAAACAAATCCCACTTGATCATGGTATAAAGTCTTTTCAATGTATTGCTGAATTCATCTACGGGTATTTTGTTGAGGATTTTTACATCTATGTTCACAGCCTATAATTTCTCTCTCTCTCCCTCTTTTTGGAGTGTTTTTGTCTGGTTTTCATGCCTCATATTGCTGGCCTCATATAGTGAGTTTGGGAGCCTCTCCTCTGCTTCAATTTTGTGGAATAGTTTGAGAGCTATGAACATTTCTTGAGGGGAAACAGAGTCCGTGGCTTTCATGGGAACCTCAAACAGATCTGAAACCTGAAACCAAAAAGGTGAAAACCAGTAGCAAGTGTGAAAGCTGTTTCAGAGGTTTACCCATAAAAGGGAAGTGCCACACTCGGGCCTCTAGAAACGGGCTTCCAGGAGCCCAGAAAGTCAGCCGCTCCCTTTCTTTGCCACGACAGAAAAGAACTTCAGTGGGGCTTAGCCTTTCTTGCTGGGATTCTAGCGGCAGCAGTGTTCATGACGCTTGTCTTCCTTATCATCAGGTGCTGCAGGAAATGTAAGTGGCTCCCGGGAGATGGGGCGGCGCTCTGTTCTCTGCCGTGGAGAGTGGCGTGAGCCTTGAGGGGAGAGCAGAAAGGAGGGGCAAAACCTGCTCAGCCCCCCTTCTCTGCAGACTACAGATTGGGGTCCCTCCATTTCTCACCTGCCCTCCCGACCCTCCCCCTTTCCCACCCACATCTCCTCCCAGCCCACCCATTCCCCACCGGGGACTGAAGGGAGAGGCTCCCAATTCCTCCAGGCCCCACCAGTGAGATGTGTCCCTTTTCTTCCTGGCACCTGTGGCAGGTCACTCAAGACCCCAGGCTCTGGATCCTCACTCAGGTTCTCTGGCCGAGGTAAGATGACCATGCTGTTTCCGTGACCGTGGAAACCTGCGGCCATTGGACTGTCCCTCAGTGCTATGCCTTATCCACCAGACTAGGGACTAGGGATGTTTTTCTGGGCGCTGGGCAAGGGCTTCTTTGCGGGGTTCTTCCGCTCTCTTTGGGTCTTCTCTGACCAAAGCTTTCAAGTTGCTCCTGAAGACACCCTCACTTCCAAAGAGACAAGGTGAATTAGCTCATCGTCCTCCCCCTTCCTCTGTAGTTTTCATGCACCCCGGACAAGGCACTCACCTCTGCTGACACGGATTTCAAAATCCTGGAAGAAACGAGGGACCACTTCAGCGAAGACCACCCAGCAAACGCAAACTCGGTCGTCTACGCTCAGATCCGAGTGACAGGCTCACCCTGAGTTTCCAGGAAGGCTTGGGTCCTGTTCCTCTCGCACCAGCTCCGTCTCCACATGTCACGTTCCCTTCTTCGGCATCGGGACCACCGTCTGGGTGGAACCGCAGCGGGGGCTGTTTGGGTGCGGCCTGGCCATCCCAGCCTGCAGTTCTGTGACCCAGACCAGCCTTTTGCTTGGCCCGAGACAAGATTGCCGGCCTCCCCACTTGGACTGACAGCTCGTGAGCCCCGCCGAGGCCAAGCCTGCCTCCCTTTGCCCCCTTCCAAAGTGCTCAGCACAGACGCCGTGCACCGAGAGCGTTCTCTCCGTGTCATGGGTCAGCGTGGGGGGTGGCGACCAAATGGACAATCTAGCAAGAATTAAACCTTAATTCTTAAATAAACCTTTATTCTTAAATAAAATCGAACCTTCTGCAATGTCAGCTCCCTCTTCATCATGTCTCCCTGTTACCTCCAAATACTGGGGCCAAACCTCCAGAGCGCGTCCCCAGCCGGAGGGGACTAGCAGAGGTAGGTGATGGTCCTTCAGGTCAGGGCTGATCCAGGCACAGGT
Organism: Phyllostomus discolor; assembly: GCF_004126475.2. Classification (NCBI taxonomy): domain Eukaryota; kingdom Metazoa; phylum Chordata; class Mammalia; order Chiroptera; family Phyllostomidae; genus Phyllostomus; species Phyllostomus discolor. The sequence goes on from NC_040916.2 coordinate 37,227,677, forward strand.
CCCAGCCTCTACCACTGCCCGGCTACGTTCATTCAGACCCAAAAACACCTCTTAGGGCGAGAATAAATGAGATGTAACACACATGCGCCCTCTGCATATCCCAGAGTCCCATACATGCTCGAGGTCCCTGTGGCGGGAAGCCCTGTGCGGATGTGGGTGTTCATCTTCTTCAGGAGCCTGAGGTGTGCAGAGCGCCGTTAGACGGGAGCTGGAGATTAATCTGTTAATCCCCCCCAAGTCCCAGTGGATAATCCCACAGATGGTCACAGTAAAAATGCCAATAAGATTATTTTTTACTCAGCAAGATTACTCTAAAGTTACTCTGTGAACAATGACCAAAAAAAGCAAATCCAGAAAAATTCATAAAAATAAGCAAACAGGTTAAAGTAACATGGGAAACCTGGCCCCAACAGTTCATTGAAAGTCCTATTTTTATTAAGCATATGAAGACTCATTGAAATGATATGTTAATAGTACATGAATAAGCAAATCAATAGCATAGAATAAAAAGACCAGAAATAGACCCAAACATGTAAGGAAATTCAAGTATGATGAAATTGCATATCAAATCATGTGGGGGAAATGGTTTATACAACACATGGTATGCGACAGATAGCCATGTAGATGAAAATATAATTGGACCTATTTCTCATTCACTCCTTATACAAAAATAAATTCCAGCTGTGTCAAAATTTTAACTGTAAAAAAATCATTAAAGTCCTAGAAGAAAATACTAAAGAATTTTAAAAAGTACTCTCAGAATGAAGCATGCCTTTTGAATATATGACACAAAGCCCAGAAACCAAAAAAGATCGATTAACTTGACTTAGGAATTGCCATTCCTAGGCAAACGACACAAAGGAAAAGCTTAGGAAATATTTACAAAGCATCTCATTGACAAAAGCTGGTTTTCTTAGTGTAGAAAGAGCTCTTACGATGACTCAGTAAAAAGAGGGGGACAAAGGAGAAGGTTTGGGGATACACAGGAAAGGAAACAAATGGCTGTACGCATATGAAGAGATGCTCAACTAATCATTTCATCGTAAGAGAAAGAGTGATGGGAGCTACACGTACAGAGTTTCCATCAACGAGATTAGCAAAATTCACCGAGTTTGCTAACAAACGGGGCAAGATCGTGGGGAGCCAAAGCACACGCATGCTCCAGGTGGGGGAGTCAGCTGGTGCTGCGGCCACGGGAGGGACTGTGGCCATTGCTAACACCGTCTGAAAGTCCGTGTCTAAGCATTCATCCTACTTAAACACGTGGCGAGTCATCTGCGGAGGGGGTCAGGGCCCACGTCCCCGAGGCGCACCCCTTCGGCATGGGGAGCATCTTGAGCTGAAGGCAAATGAGATCCTGCAGGTTCTTGAGACGCTTTCACCTCTTCCTTAAAGACTTTAAATGAAAGCTCCTGCTCATAATGAGAGTTATCACCAGACATACCTTCTGTGACCTATTTCTGTGGCAGGGCGAACATCCAGTTACTGGACCTCCGCTCTTCCTATCATCCTGTGGACAATGCTCCTCCCCTCCAACACCCCACGGCTCCCTACCTCTTCCCTTCGCTCAGGGTGTCCTGTCCTCCCTCCCTCACTCCCCTCCCCGCCTCCGAACCGCTCCCGTGTGCGGGGCCCCTGACCCTCTCACACAGGTGGGCTTCCTGTGCGCACAGAATCAAATTTGATTTTCTCCGTTAATCTGTCTCCTGTCGAAGGGAAGAGGGACAGCCCTCCCTCCCCGGCACCACGTAATTCCCATCACAGCATTCATCAAACTGGCTAAAACTCAGTGAGGTCAGTAATACTCGCAGTCTCTGTTTGGCGTGTATTCACGGAATCCTCACAAAATCGGGTTACAGTTATCATTCTTGTCATTTAGACCCAGAACTGGAGGCACAGACAGGATGAAGTCACTTGCCTGGGAGTCGAACCAGCTCAGCTGGCTCAGAGCTGGCACTCTTACCCATCATGCTCCACTCTCTGAAATACACATCAGGAGACACTGAGTGTCTACTGAGGAGGGACTGGCTGATGGAGCACACGGTAGCCATTAACGCATAGGAGGCAGCTCTTTGCTTAGGTTTTGGGAAAAAAAAGATTTCTCCAAGCCATGTTGTTGAATGAAAGGGGCATGCCAAGGAACAGAATTCTGCATATTCTTTTTGAATATATTTTATTTACTTATTTGTTTGTTTGTTTGTTTTTAGAGAAGGGGGAGGGAGAAAGAGGGAAACATCGATCAGTTGCCTCTTGCACGCCCCCTACTGGGGACCTGGCCCATACCCCAGGCATGTGCCCTGACTGGGAATCAAACCGGCAACCTCTCCGAAGGCCAGCGCTCAGCCCACTGAGCGACACCAGCCAGGGTTGCATATTTTTTATTCAAGTAGAAAATGGCTGTGTGTGTGGTGCACGCACACCTGTATTTGTGCACAGCTTGTACAGTCAGCACGTCTCCCGAAGGAAACACTGTTAACTGGTCTCAGCGACCGCCCCTAACCGCTGGATAAAGGAGGGGCGGAGAGGCGGGGTGCAGGGACGCAGGCGTTCCCTTAAAATCCTTCTGTGACATTGAATGTGCCTCCCTCACCTGCCCGGCGTCTTCAGGGGACTGACACCCAGTGCTGCCTTTCCCTATCCGAATTCTGGGCCAACTGAGAAATGAGGGAGGACTCGGCAGGCAGAGAGCCGAGTCTCACATAAGCCTAGTCCCCACGGGAGAAGGCAGCATGTCCTGGCGCTGTGGACACGCGGGCTTCAGCCTGAGGCACCCATGCTGACCGAGCCGCACCAAAGCAGGTCCCCCCCTGCCCCACGCCCCAGCCAGCGCTCCGCCCTCCTGAGAGTTTCAGAAGAGGTCACATGCTCTTTGTAAGCTGCGCCCAAAGGATTCAAAAAGAAAGAGGAAGGACAGAGTAGGTTCGCCCAGTTCCTCCCCCCACCCCAACCCCCACATCACACAGGTCACCCATCTGCGATGGGAGGCCTCTGAGGAATGTCACCAGGGAAGGAATCGGAGTGGGGAGCAGGGAGCATCCTCCACAAAACCTGTTTTAAAAAATACATTCCATAATGCTTTAAAAAACCAAAGTAAGGGAATTCACGTTCAAAGGGCTGCAGTAATGTACCCAGGGGTTCCAGCTAGTGAGTGAGTGGCAGGACGAACTTGAAACCAAAGACTCTGACTTCAGGTTCCTGGCATTTGACCTCTACACCCCTCCATCCCCCTCCACCCCCCTTCCCCCTCCCCTACCCCCCGCTGCCCCAGAGCACGTGGAGTGGAAGAAAACCCAGACAGGCTGAGTCCCCGCACGAGCAAGAGCCTGTTTTCTCTGAGACAGAGCAGCTGCTCCTGACATCCTGACAGCCGACTTTGGAGGAGACAGCGGAACCAGAACCGGGGTTTGATACAGGCGTGGGCCCGCTGTGGGAGCAAACGGGTCCAGGAGAAAGCCCGGTGGGGAAGGAGTCTCGGGAAGAGGCCGCCGTACTGTGGAGCAGCCACCCCATGAGGGCAGCAGAGCCCCACGAACACTCTCCTCCCGGGGCGGGCTGTGGGAGGCGCTGGCTGTAGGAGGGGCGGGCTGTGGGAGGCGCTGGCGAGGAAGCCTCGATTGCTTTCAGCTGTTCCCAGACTCTGGGCCGGCTGCAAACAATTCTACCAGCCCCGACCCTGGAAGCCACACCAGTCTTCCAGTCCCGAGCCAGGGCCTTACAAACAGCTCGTAGAGGAGGGGGTGGGCGTTGTTCCATGGCCATCGGCTTGTACGTGGACTAGCAGGCTCATGGTTTTGCCCTCTGTTTTCTGGAAGCTTCCCATTTTTAGCAGCATAGCCCTCTGTTTACAAGGTTCTGTTTTTTCTCCCTATCCTGAGAAGCAGTGTGCAGCTAGCCTTGCTGGAGAGTGAAGGGAGTGGCCACAGATTGAAAAAGTCTTTGTAGGCAAGGGAAGAAACGAGGTTTAGGAGCCCCGGATCACAAGCCAGATAAGTAATCTCCCGAGGCATCTGGAGAAGGCTTTGCGTGTCTCCCACGATTGTTCTCTTGCCTGGGGTTGCAGGAGGTCCTGACCCAGCCCAGGCTCGAGGGCAATGGCGGAGCCCGTGGGCTAGTGGCTCCTCTGTGCAGCTTCAGTGCACGGCCCGAGGCGAGGGACTGGGGTGTTTTGTGGCTGCGGGATAACACGGCACCTGTGACTCGATCTGAGATTCTGGGAGGAAGGGGGACTGGCTGTGTGGACACACGGAAGATGCAGGAGTGGGTCGAAGTCCACACTCCCTCCGCATCCCATCACGCTGTTGACTAGCTGTGAGTTCCCTGCCTGCGGACAGAGGGGTTCTTGAGGGCGGACGCTGCCGGACCCAGGTTCACGGAAGGCTTCCTGGTAGCCTGGACCGACACTTGCAGGGTGTGCGCAGGGTCGAGCCAGGACCACACTCCTGGTCGCAGCCCTGCTCGAGCCAAAGGGCCACCTGAGTATCCTGAGCACTGAGACTGGCCGGCACCCTACTGGGAGAGACCAGAAGAGCAGGATTTTAACGGGGATGGCAGAGGCAGCATGGGGAGACCCTGGGCACCCCCCGAAATGGCAGGAGGGAGGCTACGTGGGGAGAGAGGATGTAGACACGCAGTGTGAGCCGAGAGCTTTGGTGATTCGGGTATGCGTGACAATGTAACATCGCTTGCACGCCCAGCAGCTGGCGCCCCGCTCTTGATTTGTGTTGCCTGATTTGAATGAACATTTGAGTTTTCACACTTCGGTTTCTCGTCAATCAAAAGCAGCATCCATTCAGTCTGGTGGCGGTTTCCCCTACAGGACTGCCTTTCCCTGAGGGAATGTGACAGGCACGGCCTAGCCTCTCTCCCTTGCTTTGGGTAGGACAGCCCCTAATACCAGTTCAGGAGTAAGTCGGAATAAGTACACTTTAAAAAGAAACTTCTCCAGAAATACTTTTCCAGTGACGTCCCGGGAGAAGTTAGTCATACTTTGGAGCTCGTTCAACACCGCTTAGAAATTTATTGGCTCACAAATGCAATGCAAGTGGTCTCCAGGGCCCCCACACCGAGACTGCCCCTCCTCCTGTGTCCTCCGACTGGCCTTGCGCGGGCGTGGCCTGGCGTAGCCGCTCTGGCCACCGCTGCTCTTACCTAGCTGCAGCGGTGGGCCAGTCGTCACGGTGATTCTGCTGGAGCCTCACTTTGCTTAGAAACTAAATAAAAGAAATCTTCAGTCGCATCTGTCCAATTTGAGCCACTTCCTTTGGGGTCAGGACACGCACGGGAGGGGCTTCAAAGAGTCGTTTACTTCGTGGGAAACAAAAAGGAAAACCAGAGTTGAGAGTTGTCGCCTACCCCTGTGGAGGGCTTCTGTGGCCCAGGCTGCCGACTCTCTCCCGAGGGCTTCCAGGCACCCGACGCTGATGTTTGTTTTCGGGCCGAAATCCAAGCTTGTTGGTCAGTGAGAAGTCTTGGTGCCTGAGCTCCGGGGTGGGAAGGCTATGGGCTCTTTCAGAACCCCAGACCGTAAAAGCCAGGCAAGACCTGGGTTCAGGCTGCCGTGCTTCCACAGCCTGAGTGGGAGGAAGCGGGCCACTCACGAGCAGGCTGTGCTACTACTCCTCGCTGGAAGGGTATAGGGTTGGGGTCCCGTGTCACCACTTTCCCATGTCTCTCCTCTACTCACTTTGGGTGACGATTTTGCTGTGTGTGTGTGTGTGTGTGTGTGTGTGCTCACACTTGCGTGTGTGTGTGTGTGTGTGTGTTAGCCTATCTCTCCCTCCCTGTACTATGAACTCCGTGGAGACACATGCTATTTCCTTTGCTCATGTTTGCAGCCCCAGCACCGAGCATGGTCCCTGTTCACTGAACGAAGGAATTGAATGTATGAATAAAAACCCCGGGGGGTGTGAGAATGGGGTCCTCAAGGGTGGAAGCAGAAAGCAGGCCAGAGAAGTAAAACTGATGCCCATGCTGTTAAATAGGTCATGCTTTCAGTGACCGTGGTTTTTGCAAAAACCTAGACTACAAATGTGTCCCCATGGCCAAAACAGAGAAAGATATTGCTTTGTCACCTATATGGTTCCCCAAGCTCCTAGAAAACAAAAGACCAGGAGTGCTGGGGGAGCTAGGGCTCATTTCTCAGGGGTCCCGCTGTGGCCACGGGGCTGGACTGTCACAGGGAAAGAATGAGACCTGTCGGCCTCAGCTTGGAGTTTCAGATTTTTCTGGCCTTAGATCTTCATGTTTCATTAACAAGAGTCTCAAGGTCTGTTTCTCCCATTCTCTGAAATGTTGTTTTTCTACATTTTCATAGCCAGAGGGGGTTGGCGTCTCTCTTGCAATCATACCTACAGTCTCTCCATTGCTCAAGTATTTCTGTGGAAATACTTGAGCATTGGAAGGAAGGAAGGAAGGAAGGAAGGAAGGAAGGAAGGAAGGAAGGAAGGAAGGAAGGGAGGGAGGGAGGGAGGGAGGGAGGGAGGGAGGGAGGGAGGGAGGGGAGGGAGGGAGGGAGGAGGAAGAAGGAAAGAGAGAAACTACTGGCGAAACAGTGGTATTTGTGTCTGGTGTCCTTTCTACCACTTGAGAGGCTAGCAGAATGCCCATGTAGTGGCCTTGGGGACTTTGGTTTCTTGGAGGCCGCCCCAAAGGAAAGGTGGACAGGTCCTCACAGCCCCTCCTGAAGGAAGCTCCTGTTCTCTGTTTGGGGCTGGGGGGCCCTCCAGGTCAGAGAGTTGTGGGGCTCAGAGCTCAGGGCGGAGGAGCCAGGGAGCGGACCTACCAGAGGTGTGGGGATCACAGGGGAAGCTTGGCTGGTTTTCTGGCTCCTGCTCAGGCCTTTACCTGTAATTGTCCGAAGGTGGGAGAAGGCACACGGCTTAGAGCCCGCTCTCCCGGGGCCTGGGACTAGGGTCGCTGCCCCCAGGCATGTCCTCTTCCCCTGCTGACCCTTCTCTGGGCAACCTTTCTCTGTCTGCTCCCCCAGGGGCCCCAGAAGCTCCATTGATGGGAGGCTTGGCTTCTCGTCCCTCCAGATGAACCAGACGTTTCACTCGGGGAGTAGGGCTGCCTCCCAGGGGGTGTGTGTGCGGGAGGCGGGCGCCCTGCAGATGTGGGGCGGGCACGACTGTCTCAGGGCCTCCCACCTCCCTCGTCTGCACAGCCCTCTGCTGAGGAAGGGTGCAGGGCCCTCTCTGTCCCCTCTCACGGTGCCCAGTTGCCACGAGGCCAAGTCTCCCCAGGCCGCCGACCAGCTGCACTGGGTCTCAGGGTCCAGCCGACAAGAGGAGGGTCCCTCTCGTTCACTGGAAAGCTGCTCCCTGATCCCCTTCACGCCTCCTCCCCTCCCCGAGCCGCTGCTCGCCTCTCCTGGCTCTCTGACACCTCCTCCGCTGGAACAGGTGGCTGATGATGGAGATGATCCCCACCGCTGTGACCAGCACGCAGAAGACGAGGATGGACATCCTGGGAGGGGGCACGGACAGTTTTACATCCCTTGGAAGAAACCACCTCTGGCTCTCGGCGCAGGATCCCCTAGTCTGAGACCAGACCCCCCCCCCCCCCGCCGCCAACCTCCACTGCCCCGTCCCTGCGCCCAGCCAGCCCCTGGCCCCCACCCTCCAGAGCACACGTCACTGGACCCGGGGCAGGTGTCTGGCTGTGCAGGGCTGAGCCCCTTCCTCGGAAACAAACCTGGGACCTGGAGTAGACGGATCCAGTCTTAGACTGTCTAGGCCTTTGAGGGGGGGACATGAGCTCAGCAGTTTAGGCATGGGTGTCTATCTTCTCCCGGGGGGGGGGGGGGTGGGGAGCACAAAGGGCAGTACTGGGGAGGGGACGAAGCAAACACCGCCAGAGCAGCAGATAGGTGGCGCTGGTGAAGTCCTGCCGACGCCCCCAGTGGTCTCTGAGGGCCACCAGCCATGTCCCTGCCCTTGCATTTAGGAGACGGTGCTCTCTCCTTTCTCACGGAAACAGGGACAGGGCAGTTCTGAGCCCTGCCTTGGCCTCTTTGACCAAGAGCCCTCCACTGTATCTTTTTAAAGAAACCAGATGGTCACTGGTTGAAGAGACGGAGCGGTGGTGGACGACAACACGCAGCTGAGGGGCGGGTGCAGGCCAGTGGTCGTGTTGGGGGGTCGCCCCTCCCGCCCCGCCCAGTGGGTTTGTCTCCTAGGTTTCTGCTCACCTGGAGTGATCGGCCTTGTGCACCACTCTGGAAGGCCTGCAGCTTCTGCTCCTGTTCCCTGCCGGGCCTGCACCGGCAAGGATTTGCTGAGAGTCGAGCGAGGCCGTTCCCAGGCCCAGCCTTTGCCTCTCATCTCTGCACCTCTGTCTGTCATTCCCTCAATCCGCGGAGAATGGGTAATGCTGGGTCAGGCAGAGACACCAGGGACAGCGGTGTGTCCCCGCACAGGGGTGACACCTGAGGGAACCAGTCGGAACTGAAATCCAGCCCCCACTCTGCTCTCTGAGCCATGCCCTCGGACCCTGACTGGGCTCCATGCACCAAGAGGAGGGGCACCTTTGCAGATGGACACGAAAGCCCTGGGCAGCCCTGAAGCGGCCCCTGGCGAGAGAGCCCCAGGCTGCAGGCTCTGGGAGGGGACACCGGAGGCACGAGAGGGCCGGTGCCGATACTGACCTATCCTTACAGAGCTGGTCAACAGGTGGCATAACCGCCACCTCGTGCTCCGGACAGCTACCAAAACCCAGTGGGGGGAGTTCCGTCACAGGGGCTTCTTCATCACAACCTCAACACCCTTCCTGACTGGCAGCACAAAGCGCTCACACTGTCGGCCCCCACAGGCCTCCCCAGGTGCCAGGAGCACCCCAGGGGCCCAGACACCCACCTCTCCCCCCAAGTCCAAGCTAACCCCCAGCACCCCCAGCTGCCGCCATTCTCTGCAGTGAAGGAGAGAGCAGACAATCTTGGAGGGACCTCAGCCAGTGCCCACGGGCTTCAGTGGGCACTTCCCAGTGGACAGCCACCACCGTGGGGCACCCCCAGGGAGACCCCCGGTGCGCCCCTTACCCTTCACGGGCCAGAAGTCACTGGCGCGGACTCCTCCGCTGTCACTCACAAGCAGCTCGGTGAAGTCCATGTCGTCCCGCGCAAAGTCCCGCTGGATGCCACACCAGTACCAGCCCGCGTCCTCCCTGGTCAGGCAGGACACGGTGACGATGAGCTGGCTCCCCGTGTCCGTCAGGGCCACGCGGCCCGTGCTGTTGGGTGTGAAGGCGATGACGTCGCAGTAGTCTCGGAAGTAGCCCCGGCACCAGTACTTGGGGTGGTCCTTGTAGTGGGCGTCATAGCTGCAGACGGCAGACGCCGTGTCCAGCACGAAGCTCTCCTTGACCCTGTTGTCCATGACCATGGCCTCTGTCCGAAGACACATGCACAGGAAGGGAGGAGGGGGTAAAGCGGGGATAAACCGTGACGGCAGGAGGCTTGCCTTGCGGCGGTGAACACACGATACCATATACAGATGACGCATTATAGAGTTGTACACCTGAAGCCTATATGATCTTATGAACTAATGTCACCCCAATAAATTCCCTAAAACACACACACCCATGCATGAAAACACCATTTTTCTTTTAAACACAGTGCAGCTCCTGCCCTCCTGGAGGGAAAGTAACTAAAGCGTGGGAGGCTGCCTCTCGCCTGTTTGGGGCGGCACCTGTTACGGGCTGAGTGAGAAGCCTGTCTAAAGGTCATATGTCGAAATGCTCCCCCGAGGAGTGCAGAGTGTGACCATATTTAGAGCCAGGGACTTTACAGAGGCAACGAAGTTGAAATGGAGTTGTGAGAACGGGCTCTAGTCCACCGTGACCTTTGTCCCACCCTCTGTCCCACGACAGAAGGAGTGATCACGTGAGGAGGACACCGGCAGAAGGGGCCCCTCTGCAAACCAGAGAGGGGCCTCGGGAGAAGCCAAACCTGCCAAAGCCTTGACCTTGAACTTCTAGTCTCCACAACTCTACGGAAGTGAATTTCTCTGGTCTAAGCCGCCCAGGCTGGCTGCGGGGCCTGTCACAGCTGGCCCAGCCAATGAATGCAGCAGCCCTGGGGGAGTCTTCTCCCCCCGCCCGCCCCGGGGGCAAAGGGTGCATAAAATATGGGTCCCCCTCTGCAAGAACAGCAGAGGCCTCCCACCATGGCTTGGTGGGAGGCTTGAGGAGCCTCAGGCCTCCTGTTCAGGGATCTCTGCCCCGAGCCTCCCCTCAACCTTGCACCCTAAAAATGAAAGCGGAAAGGCTAGGGAGCATCTGCTGGCCGCATGGGGCTGAAAACAGGGAAGCAGGCCCTGTTCTTCAGGACCAAGAGCTTCTTATTTCCCGGCTGCAGGACCAGCGTGAGGATCGATATCATCTCAGGATATTGCACAACGAGGAAGTCATGCAAACCACATCCGGCTTGACCGTGGCTGGGGAAGTGGCCAACCAAGGAGAAGAGATGGGGGCAGCAGCCTCTCCTCGTCTCAGCCTCCAGATGTGGGCCCGGCTCCCCTCAAATGCTGCCCCCGGGGCAGCTCACGGCGAGCGGGACCACCCTGCAAAGCAGGCTCACGCCCTTGATGTCCATGGATAGAATACGAGCTTTTGTCCTCACGTCAGCCTCCCAGGGAGGATGATGTGATGCTCAGTTTACAGGTGGGGGCGCTGAGCCGGAGGCATGCCGCAACTCTCAAAGGCCACGTGGCCGGAGGGCAGTGGAGCCAGGGCCAGCCCAGCCTCGTCTTCGGAGTCAGCAGTGGGCAAAGATAGGAAAGGCCCATCCCAACATATCTGCACACACATTGGTAAGGGGGCAAGAGGAACCTAGACTAACAGAGAGAACACAGAGCCCTCATTGAAGCCAAGGGTCTGAAATTCCCCACCGCCCTGTAACCGGAGACACGAACAACTATTCTGGACAAGATCTATTTTCGCCTCCTTTTATTTCCCCATCCCACTCCTTCAGCGGTCCGAACTACCAAGCAGGAGAGGAGAAGGCAGCGCAGGCCTCTGGGAAGCCGGGGGAGCTGACGGTGTCCTTCCCCACGTCTTACCTGAAAAGACGGTCACAGAGAGTAGAAGGAAGAACCCCATGACCGGGTGGAAACAAGCCTTCCACTGGAGGGGTGAGTTGTATCCAGGGGTCTCAGGAATCCTGGGTCTGTTGAAGGGAAACAGGTATCTTTGAGCTTAATGTGGTTTTGTCCTGTAGGGAGAAACCAGGGACAAGGGGACAACCAGTTAATCCAGGCAGTGTGACCACGTACAGTGCCCAGGGTGTGCGCTGCACAGGGCACCTCATTGGAGGGACACCATTCATGGACACAAACTACAGAATAAAGCAGGGCAACTGAGAAAATTCTGGGCTCCCTAGCAGACTCCAAAACAGGAATGGAGACTCCCACACAGGTGAAGACCACCTGACACGAAGCCCTGCCCACACACCCCACCAGAGGCACACACTCGTGCGTGCAACTGTGCCGTGCCCTGCCGACGTTCCGGTGTCCCCAGAGGCCGTCCATGTGGCCCGTACACCACGATGGGGGGCAACTCCTCTTCAGCTGAGAGGAAGGCTTGTAAGGAGACACCTAACCTCCCTGACTCCGGAGTGGAGGCCGTAGCCTCACTGGGGGCGGGGTTAGGGGTGGACCACGAAGCTGTCGGGAGCAGATGGGTCCCGACGGATTGGCAGCACGTGAGCAGACCCGCAGCCAGCCCAGGAAACCAGCCCCTTATCTGCAGAAGAGGCCCAGGATGCCAGCCTGCTCCATGTCAGACCAGCAGGAAGTTGGGCCATCCTCTCCACCAGTAGCCCAGACCACCAAAGAGCACCCCTGTAAACAACCAGCCCCAAACGGCCAGGACTTGATGATAGCAGACGGCTCCCCTCATTTTTGTCCTGCTTCCAAACTGGGACCGACCAGAGAAGGTCAGATGGCCCCACTAACCAAGCACACAGGAGGCCCCCCTGTAGTCAGCCGGCCAGCAGCGTCCCCAGGACATCAGCCCCAGTCAGGTCCCCTGCAGCCTCCCCGGCTCCCAGCACAGCGCGTCCCCACTCCCCTGGCCACCTCAGAGTCTCCGCCCAGATGCAGGGGACGGCGGCTGAGACTCCCCGGCTGCAGTAAACTAGGAACAGACAGTCTTTGCTTTTCTCATTTAGTCTTTATCCATAGTTGACTTGATTTTTAAAAACTGGATAAATAAACCCAGCTACTCAACATGTATCTTTGTTCCAGTGAAACCATGCCCATATGTGGGCAGGGGAAGCAACCTCGGTTTTGTCAGGGTGGTCGTTTCACTCTCTTCCTTTGGAGTAAAAGCCCAACAGCCACTGTTGCCTGTTCAGCCGAGGGGAGCTGGCCAGGAGATGCGATTCGGGGAGACCCGGGGTGTTGTCTCCAAACCTGAAACCTGGGTGTAACTCCCCATTTCTACCCAAGTTCCTCATGCCTTATTCTTGGGTCATCTTTTCTGAGTTCACCCCAAGGGACATTTTCACTTTAAGGGCTTCTTCTGGACAGGTGGAGCTCCTTAGCTCAGCAGATGCCCATTTGACAAAAAACAAAACAAAACAAATCTACTCCATCAGGAAGAGAAGAGAGGGGAGGAGGAGAAAGGGAGAAGAGAAGACAGTACGTTTCTGAAACTCAGGGGCCACAGCTCTGAGGGGTGACATCTGATGACCCAGGGCAGACTGCTGATTTGTTCTTGGGGAAATGATCCTTTTAAATCAAGTTCCCAGAAAGGGCTGGTGCTGAGTGTTGCTATAGCAACCAAGTTTGAGATTGTAAATCAAGAAGCTCGAATGAAGATCACCAGAAACTGAGAACTAACCAGAACTTCCCTCAAGCTGCCCCGTAGGCAAAGCGAGGTTCCTTGGCACAACGGTGGGCCAGGGCCACCAGCAGCCCCAGAGTGGACCCAGGGCCTGGGCCTGGAGGGACATTTTAACTAGACACAGAAATTAACTAGGAGGGAAGCCTCAACTCAAAAAAGGGAATACCACTAAGAAAAAAGTTGGGGAGCAGGTGGAATTCTTAAGGAAAAACATCCCCCAAAATGTGGAAGGGGAGAGTGTCAGGGATAAAGCCACCCCCACTCCCAGGGACCCACAGGAACTGGGGGGCTGTGTCCATCTTCCGCCCCCAAGATATGATCGCCAGTAATGCCAGGAAGTGGGTGGGTGGGTGGGTGGGTGGGGTGACCCGCTCAAACTTCCCAGATAGTGTTGGCCCTTCCTGGGGTGACGGGAGGGGGAACCAGGACCCTCCCCGGAGATGTTAACCGGATGAACAGGGTTGCCAGACGCCCACGTCAGAGCAGGGTTAGGATGAGCTTTCGGGACTGGCTACGAATTCACTTTTTTATTCATTTCACTGCTCTTGTCCTCTTGGGTGTGGTTTAATTGAAGTCCCCATCTTTCTGCTCTTGTCAAGTTCATACATTTATTGTCTTGGGAGTAGGCGCCCACAGGTGTAATTTTGGATAGGCCACACCAGAGCTGCCACCTGGAATCTCCAAAGCCACACTCTGTGCTTGGCTGATATGACTTAAACTCTACACCTTCCTGGTGTCCCGATTAATGAGAGACCAACACTGGTAACGAAGGCAAAAAAAAAAAAACGCAAACCCCAAAACCCAGCAGTCCTAGGGTGTATAAATAGTAGCTTGAGCCTATGCATGTGCTAATTGTACACCAGGTGAACTTGAGAGTTTGGACTTTGGAGAAGTTCCAAGCCCTTCATGTCTGAGAACAGGTGGTGAGAAGCTGGGGTTCTCCCATAAGGCAGGGGTGAGTTTAAATCCCAGTTCTCCTACTTGTTAACTGTGTGACTCTAGAAAAATTACCTAATGCCTCTGTGCCTCAGTTCTTTTGTCTGCAAAATGGAGATAATAATACTGGTGATACCTACCTCAAAGACAGTCAAGACCTAAAGAGATAATGTATGTGCACAGCTCAGTGAATTGAGCGCGGGCTGAGAACCAAAGCATTGCAGGTTCGATTCCTAGTCAGGGCACATGCCTGGGTTGGCCTGCATGGCCCCCAGCAACTGCACATTGATGTGTCTCTCTTTCTCTCTTTCTCCCTCCCTTCCCTCTCTAAAAATAAAAAAAAAAAAAAAAAGATAATGTATGCAAAGTGCTTAGTACACAGAAAACGCTCAGCGGAGGGTAACTATGCAGCATCTTTTTGCCCCGCCCCCCCTGCTCCTCTTACAATGAAACACCAGAGGAGATACTGGGACTCAGCTCAAGAGGGAGAACCATTCTTCCTCCCTCAGTCAATAAACGGACCATGAAGCTGGCAAGAGCCCTGATCACCCCAGGTGAAAAAGGAACAGCGTGTTTTGAAGGGAAGGGCGAGGCGCCCAGGATTCACGCAGATGAACATGCACATGGCTCCAGGTGGCCGGCAGGCTGTGAGCCCACGCGTGCCCCTGACCCTCATCAGAGAGCTACACAGAGGGTGGCTATCATCTTTTATTTACTCAAACACATGTACACGTGAATTCCATACTTTAAGCACCCCCTTCAACCGAGTTCCCTCCTTCTGTCCCCACTGGCTCCTGGGCCTCTGCTGAGAGCCGGCTCCTCCGCTCAGTCCCACCGTGGCGTGGAACTGCGTCCCCATCACATAGGTGTGTGGCCTGAATGGGGCCTTTTGTTAAGTCGATGAGGTATCCTTTGGATTCCGTGACTTCTGTTTAAGAAGGAGGAAGACAGGCGATATTAACAATACAACATGCTCCTCGAGCCAGGCATCAGAAAACTGAGTTAGAGAGGAAAGACAAAAAAAAAAAAGAAATCAAATTTGAAGAAGAGGGTAGTAGAAGAGGTACACCTGGAGACACCCGTGGAAGGAATCAAGGATGCGAAAGACCTCAGCCCAGGTGGATTGGGCCTAAAGCGTGTGTGTTGACGTTGAATCTGAAGATCACTGAGACCTTTGTCTTTCATGGATAACTATTAAGAAATCTGTTCGACATCTGAGTCCAAGGATTCAGAGGGCTGGCAGGTCATGCAGGCTTTGAGGATCACTAAGTAGGTTTCCTTGAACTTCTTTATTTTGAAAGCATAGATGATAGGGTTCATCATGGAGTTGGCATGGGACAGCAGGATGCCCAGGTTCAGCACCACGTCCGGTACCACGTTCCCCTTGAAGTGGATGACACAGTTGATGATGGATAAAGGCAGCCAGGACAAAACAAACAGAAAGAGAACCAGAAACAGAGACTTGGCTGTCTTGAACTCCCGCCCGTAAAATGCACCTGTCTCTTTGGAGCTTGAAGAGTTCTGATTGAGTCGGCGCCGGATGATGCAGAAGATGTCGAGGTAGATGGTGCACATGGCCACGAGGGGGATGAAAATCCAAGTGAAGAAGCTGAAGTAGACCATGTAGTCCATCCTCATGACGGAGAGGAATTGGCAAGGAAGCGAGGTGCTGTTTCCGGGCAACCCTGGGAACGTTTTCTTGTTCCAGCCAAACATGGGGGTCAGTCCCACCAGGAATGACAGCAGCCAGCAAAGGCCCAGGGCACACCATATTCTTCTTTGAGTGGTGACCCTCCTGTATCTGTTTGAATGGAAGAGAGTGGGTGAGTTCGCGGCGTTTGCTAAGAGGTGGGGGGACAGAGAGCTGCTAAGGGGAGGGGTGAGAATGTTAGTGTTCTGTGACCATTTCCACAAGTCTGCTGGGTGTGAAGGCAAGACGAATAGATGGTCATTCGAGGAAAATCTGCAAACTTCTTTCTAAAGGAGTACGAGCTATAATGGATCAGGAAGTTACCTAGACTCAGGTGCCTGCATGCTCTACCCGCGAGTCCATTTGTAGCCCAAGAATTCTTCAATTCCTGGGAGGTCAGCATCATCTCGGTCTCCTGGGATCGCCTCTGTGGTGGGAAATGATCTCGAAGCATGTTTGCCTGCACTGTTTTGTTTGTGGTGTTTGTTTTTCGGTGCCAATGTCCTTTGATTATACTCTGCCTCCCCCCGGACCCCCTTTCCCTTGCATGCCCAGCTTCTGCTCCTGCAGGGACGCCCACACTGGGTGTGTGAGTGACAGGAATGTGTGGTGTTGGGGAGGTCATGTTGAAATGCTTCCGGGTCCATCAGAGCCTCACCCAGGAAGAGCCATCATTTCTCCTTAAATCGCCCTTCCTGACAACATTCTCCCGACGGCAAGCAGAAAACTCACAATAAACTGGAGACCTTTTTTTTTTTATGGTGACTTCCATTTCACTGATGACAATAGTGAAAATAAATGGTATAGTTTCCATTTCTTGAGCAGAGACTATACGCCAGGCACTTTTTTTTAAGAGCCTCGCTTGTGTTCCCTCGCTGTGATGAGGAGGGTGTGATTATCGTCCCCATTTCAGAGGTGAGAGGGTGAATCACACAAGTAACTAGTGCAAGCCAGAAGCGGTGAAGCTCAGACTGCAGGGAGGTAAGGCTGCGTCCGGAGCACCTCAACCGCTACGCAAAGATGAGGAACCAGAGCACAGAAACTTCTATCACGTGCCCAAGATCAGACTTCAAGATCTGGGACTGGAACTCAGGCTTGTTTGTATCATAAGTTCTCCTCTAGTTCCCTCACGATGTTTCTTCCCCAAGAGGAGAGAGGAGAAACACGAGACCCAGAGAGCCAGGACGCCTGGGGAGTTGGATTTCTCCATTTGGCATCCCTTCCGTTCCCTTGGTCACAGGAAAGAACGTTACTATTTTGTGCAGGGGAGAACTTTTTTGGTCCCCTTCTGGACATGGAAGAGGAAGCAAAATTAAAAAAACAACTTTAAAATAACCTACATTTGCAGGGAACAGAAGTGTGAGTTTATCTCCTCATATTCTTATCTGTCTGTTCTTTATCTTATCTAGTAGGAGGCTATCATTTCTGAAAGGCAAGAGCATTTTTTACTCATTAAATTTGCAGCAGGCTTTTATCACCTTTAGATCCTCTGGCTGATAGAGCAGATATTCCCTTAGCCATTTGGGGGAGGGTGGGGTTCCTTTGTTTCTTGTTCCTGAGTCTCAGCTCATCATTGCTAAACCCCTCATGAACCAAATGGTGGAAAGAACTCCTTTCAAGTGCAGAGGCCAATTTGGATTTGTTTTCATCAAAAAGTCCGGCGCCTGGACTCTGTAGCCCCATTTCCCAGGCCCCACACCACCCCTCTTTGTGCAGGTTACCTGACCGTGAGCTTGACCCGCAGGTATCGGTCCACGGCGATGGCCAACAAGAACAGGATGGAGGCGTGCGTGAAGACCAGCAACAGGCAGGTCATGAAAAGGCAGCTATAGAAGTCGATGGTGATGCCCAGGCTGATAACAATGGCCAAAGGCATGACCAGCACCCCAACAGCGATGTCGGCCAGGGCTAGAGAGACGATGAAGTAGAAGGTGGTGGTATGCAGGCTGGGGTTCAGCTTGACCACCCAGATGACCAGCATGTTGCCCACTATGGCGCAGAGCCCGATGACAGCCTCTGCGGTGATGTAGGAAATCTTGACCAACGGGTCGGTGCTGTTGACAGCCATCTTGGTTTCCCCGAGGAGCCCCCCCAAGGCGACAGGCACGCAAACAGGATCCGTGTGGGCCAGGGAGCGCCCGCTCTTGCTGGAGGTCCGGGCGCAGCGGTGGCGGTCTCAGACTCACAGCTCACCCATTCCTTCTCGAGGCCAATGGAGCGTTCTCCCCGACGGCCCCTGTCCTTAGGGAGAGCCCATCACAGGGCAATCAGTTCTGGTCCCCTCGGCCGGCCACACATCCCAGCTTCCCGCGAGCCCGGAGGACAGTCCTACGTGGGCTGAATCTGAAAGAGCTGTGGCACTTAGTTCCCCAGGCAGATGCGCCCGAGGACTCCGCCTTCCCCGGCCCGAGGGCTAACGAAGCGCCATCGAGATAAGCAGTGCTCTTCAGGGGTGTTTCAGGAAGTGAGATGAGCCGGGAGGAAGCGCAGGGCAGGAGCGCTCGGCAGGCGGTGGAAAGAGCGGAGGAGGGGGTGTGAGCGGCAGGGAGAAGGCTCGGCCTCCCGTTGGTGCACTCGGACCGGACGCGAGTGCCGCGCAGCTCGGGGCGGGAGAGGAGCTGGGAGCGCGGACGGCGGTGTGGTGGCGGAACGGTCCGGCTTTCTGCTGGCGCAGCAGAAATTCCCAAGACAAAGAGGGAACCAGAGACACGGTGGACAGGAAATAGATTTTGCTGGCCGGCCCCTCACCTCAGCCAGAATTTGCTCTTCCCGGTGCGTGCAGCATAGAGACCGACCGAGTGTGAGCCTCCACATTCGTAACAGAAATCTCAAGGTGATAGTGTTCGGAGGTGGGGCCTTTGGGGGATTATGAAGTCCTAAGGATGGAGCCCTCGTGAGGAGATGGACCAGTGACCCCGCAGAGCTCTCCCAGCCCTCCCACCCACCATGAACCACAAAGTGGGTCCTCATCAGACACAGATTCCACCTGTGCCTCGATCTTGAACCTCGGAGCCTCTTGAACGGTGAACACTAAATTTCTGTTGTTTATAAAGCACCCACTGCTTGCTGGGCACAGCTGGAACCCAGCCTTTGTACCCAAGATCTTTTGCCAAAGTGACAAGCTCAGATCCTCTGCTCAGAGTAGCAGAAACTGAGCACCTCCTGTAGGCACCACGGCTGCCGCTCCTCCTCCTCCCCTTCTCAGCCCACAGCCCACCACGCCCTCACACTAGTAACCACGTGGGTCCAGTCCGTGGGAGGCACAGCAGGACAGCAGGGTGACCGGCCGCGCAGAAAGGAAGGAACGCGCACTGTGTGCCTGTGACCACGTGGCACTCCCTCCTCCCCTCGTGCCCCCAACCCTACCCCCACCCTGCGGTAACTGGCGTCTTCTGCCTGGGAATCAGGGCAGCTTTCTCTGAAGTTGCTCCCCTGGTCTCACCTCCGGGGAACCAGACCCTCAAAAGCAATTGCTGTTTGAGGGCAACCTAGTTCAGTTGCTTCTCAGTGTCGCCCAAATGGGCCTTATTTATTATTGGTTTGAAAGAGAGAGAGGAAGGGGAGAGAGAGGCAGAGAGACGTCGATTTGTTGTTCCATTTACTGACACATTCTTTCATGTGCCCTGACCAGGGATCAAACCCTCAACCTTGGTGTATTGGGATGACGACGCTCTAACCAAATTAGCAACCGGGCCAGGGCCAAAGGGGTTATTGAGAGAGACAGTTGAACCTAAGCCCACAGTTGAACACAGTGGGTGTAAGAGTTTGTCATGTCTGCCTTAAGGCACCAGGCTATGTATAGCCAAAAGCAAAATTCAGCAACAACCAAGTGCTGTTCCGGGGCTTGGAGCTGCCTGGGCTGGGGCCTGCCCGGGTCTTCATTAGCGGTTCTGCGTCTTCGTCACCCACGGGTCCCTGCCGCACCCCAGGCGGGTCCACGTCTGCCTGAGCTCCTTGCTCATGCCCGCAGGACCCGCGCTGTCTCCCTGAGCGACCGCCCGCCCCAGGCCTCCCTGCCTGCGTTTCCGGGCCCCCGCATCCTCCAGCGCCCACTACGCCCCTTCCCTGCGCTGGCTTCCAGCGTGGCCTCTACTGCAACCGCTTTCTTTTATCTCCGCTTCGGGGAAGGAAGTCACAGAGTCATTTCTGAGAGGCCGTGGGCTCAGGAAACGGTCATTCTCACTCTCTAGCCATCTTTGAGTTTGGACGAAGCACTCTAAGAAATGCGCCCTCCCGCCCAGTGGCACATTGCGAGCGCAAGACCCTCTGCTGGAGGGATGAGCTGAGGTGTCTGGTTGCGGGGTTGGCACAGTGGAGGGGCAGCTTTCCTGGGGGGTGTGGCCGCCCCGTCTGCTCTCAGCCCAGCCTGGGGTGGCCGAAAGAGGGGGGGACCTGTTGGCAGAGCGGAGCGTGGGTGGGCACTCAGTGCTGGAGAGCTGGCAAGAGGATGGACAGCTCCTGCTCTTAGAGAGACGCCCAGGTGTGGCCCTCCCCTGGCTGTGGGCCAGAAGCTGGGGGGAGAGCCAAGGAGGCGGGGCCAGGAAAAATGCCCCCACCTTGGAGCCAGCCACCTGGAAGAGGCCCTGGGGACCCAGGTGACAGCTGCAGCCGAAACCTGACTGCTGTGTTTTCAGATTCTTGCTCCTTCCTTCTCTTTGTGCCCAGCTGAGACCTCTTGGAAACAGCCCGTCTTGGCTGAGCGAGGGAAGCCCAGGCCAGGGGCTGTGTGCGGGCAGCGGTCACAAGGGCAGCGTGGTAGGACGGGAGAGCCCTCGGGGAGAGAGTAACCCGCAGGACAGAGGACAGGCAGGGGCACACCTGGGGCCACCGACCGAGCCACCTCTTCTCACCTGGGATTTCTGCTTCCGGAATTCTCTGTGCAGACCTGGGGACTTCCTCCCGTGGACCAAGGAAGCCCTTCCTTACCTGTTCTGAGTACACAGAGCCCATAGCGGCTGGGGGATAGGTAGGGGGGTGATTTTTGGGGGAGTGGGAGAATAGGCTTTCCCAGTCACTTGACGTTTTGGCCCAGGACAAGGCCTTCAGTGTCCTTTGTCCTTTCCAGCAAAGGGCAGTGGAGGGGCCACAGCCACTCTCGGTTAGGCAGCCTCCCTCGTTCCCTCAGGCAGCCTGGACCACCCCAACCTCCCAGCCCATCCCCAGGGGCCAGCCCTGCCCACAGCTTCGGTGTTGCCCCCAGGCTGAAGGGCCAGGCTTCTGGGAAGGGTGGGCGGAACCCTCCGGCACCTGCAACCTGCGGCCGCCTGGTTCCCCCAGAAACCTCAGTCCTCCATGACGATGCCCCGTGGCTTGAGGCTGCTCTCTCACTTCCTCTCCCCTGTGAGGGTGCTCTGCCCACCCCCCGCGCCCCGCCTCTGCCTGGAAAATGAGGCTGTTCCAAATCCCGACCCTGAAGAAACGGTCCCAGACAGCACCCCCTGCCGAGCTCCCAATGGGCTGAGCTTAGCCCGTTAGCTAGCTCTGGAGGGCAGGGGCGTCTGCTTTTCACGTCTGCACTTCCAGTCTCTGCACGATGCCTGGCGGGCAGCAGGGCTCCGTCTAATTGATGAGAAGCGAGTGGAAGCCCCTCAGCGAGCCAGGGGCATGTACCCAGCAGCGGCACCAACACCAGTAAAGCAGCTAGGACCTGGGAAGCACTTTCCATTGTAACAGCTACTGCATTCAGCATTGTCCTTACAAGATCTTATTCAAGGCTCTCTGATAAAAGAGATACTGTCCTTGCCCCTGAGCTAACCAAGGCCCGGAGCGGTTAAGCCACTTGCCCGGGGTTTGCACGGCCAGGACGAGGCAGAGCTGGCATTCACAGCCAGACTCCCGGCTGCAGGGCACAGGGTCCGATCCCAGCCTTTGCTCTGAGCAAGTGAGTGACCACGGAAGCTGCCGTAGGTGCCGGAGCCCCCAGATCTGCTGCTGCTGTGTTATCAGGAGGGGGTTCTGAGCTCACGTCTGGGAAAGGAGCGGCCTAGACCATGGGCACAAAGCACAAGTGTAAAGTAGGTCCGGCCCCAGCTCTGAGTTGGGAAGACAGGGAGGAGCCCACGGGCCCTTGTGCGAGCTGGTGGAGCTGGGCCCCCAAAGGGAGCCCTGGGCCAGAAAGAAAAACTTTCATAGGACCAAAGTGCCCAAAAGATTTTTTTTAATAATAAAATCAATTATAAGGGAAACATTTCTCAGGGGATGTTTTCATCTAAAAGAAGGGGCGTGTCTGTTTCAGTTCTTCTAGAAGAACCTGAACTTCAAGGAGGAGGTGAGGCTCTGGGCCTGAATCGCAGGAGAGGCCACTGGAGTCCTCCGGAGAGACCTCACTTGTCCCCAACCCCGGCCAGGAGCCTCCTTGGGCTGATGCATCCATCCAACCACAAGGCTGCAGCCTTAACCTTGGAGTTCTGCTTAGTGTCTGGTGAGAGGTTGGCCAGAGACTCATCTGATTCTCTGCAGCTTCTCAGAAAAGCCCGGGAAACCCTGCAAATGCAGCAGGAGGTGGTGTTGGGGGTGGGGGCGGCGGGGGCGGGGGCGGGGGGGGGGGGGGCCCGGGAAGAGCCGCTGAGCCCTGCCACTGGCGCAGGTGGCCGCCCAGACAGGATGTCGGCAGGCGGAAGGTGGCCGCTTGTGCCGGGGCTGGCTCTCCCGGACTGCAGAGTTGCACAAAATCAGTTCGCTCACTTCCTCTTGGCTCCGCGGCAACTTCCCCAAAGCCTCCTAGCTTTACAGAGCTTTCGGCTTGCTGGCCAACTGTGGAGTCTTAGAAAGACTCAGAGCCCAGGGTGGGCCCAGGAAGGCGGCCAGCCCTTGTTCCCCTCTCCCAGCACTGCCCCCCCCCCCCCTTCGGCCACAGGTCAGGCCAGACGGAGGAGGCTGAGCCCTTCCGGTGGCTTCCTCCAGGGTCTGAGCTGGAGCCACTGTCCCCAGGGGACTTCTCACTAGGGCCCAGCGACTGGAGCCAGTTCAGCTGTGGCCAAGGAGCCAGGGACTTCTGAGACCTGCAGAGTTCAGTGGACCCGGCGCCAGTGTGAGGGGCAGGGGAGGGGTCGGGGCTCCTTCACTCTGAGTAACAGGACATCCTGCCAGTACAGGGGCGCGGCCTCCAGACCTGTCCCCCTCCCCCCATCCGTGTGTCCCAAGCCTCCGGGCGCTGGTGGAGCATCCAGAGAAGGGTTCGGCGAACTTGAAATTTGTTCCAGGTTCTAGGCACTTGCAAAATGAAGGGGTGTTCCAACTACAAGAGTCTTACGGTGAGTATAAGCTTCCAGGCACCAGCTTCACAGCTTATTTCCGTCTCCGCTGGGCGCCATGCTCAGCAGTGACCAGCAGGTGGCAGCACATTTCCACTGCCGCGCAGGGCACGGGTTGTAAAGGATGACTGAGTGGCACCCTCTTAGTCCCTACTTGGCTGGCGACCTCAGGGGTCGCAGAAAGTGAAAAAAGTGAGAATTAGGGGCAAGGGAGACAAGGATCGGCTGCCGACTGCCTCAGTTCAGTCCCACCCCCAGACCCTCCCTGGGCAGTGCCACATTCCATCCTTTTGACTTCCTTCTCGCTGCCGACCCCCATGCCCTTCACCCACATGCCGAGGACAGGGACGAATCCTGGACAGAGAGACTGCTGACCCCAAGCGCACACATGGGCCCATGGGCTGGCCCCGTCTTTCTACCTTCTGCCTAATGACTGTGACGACCCTCGGTAGCGAACCTCGCGCAATATCCGCCTCCCCCCCCCCCCACCGGTCACCTCCCCTGTTTCAACGCCATCGGTGACTTCCCCTCCTGGCTGCCCTCGTGAGAGCTGCCATTGTCCGAAGGCCAGCGGACACGTGCCCGGCCCTCTGGGCCGCCCAGTGCTCACACTCTTCGTCCACAACTCCCTAGCACCCAGCAGGGAGCTGTTACAAGACCCCTTTCCCAGGTGGGGAAACTGAGGCTTGGTGAGGACTGGGTGACCGGCTCCGGGCAGCCTGGCAGAGCTGGGGCCCAGACCCAGTCGACCTTGACCTCAAAGCCCCGGCTCTTTCCAACCAAGCCCACGAGAACTGCCACGTGCCAGTTGTGCCAAAAGCCAACTGTCGTCCGGGGCAGAAATTCTCCAGCATCCGAATGGGTAAGACTTGCTCCACAGGTCAGGCCAGCTCCTGGGGGGCAGTGTGTTCCTGTGTCACCTGTCTGCTCTCCAGCTGTTGTCGAAGATCGGCTAAGGAGATTGTGGCTCCGGCCGGTGGAGAGCGGCCAGCCACCTCTGCCGGCACGTTCTCCGTGTGCCGCTCAGGCATCGAGTCCGGGATCAGACAATGGCCCCGTGAAACCATACACTTCGGCTCCCCGCTGAAACCTTACTCCCTTCGCTGCCTGTTAAAGGACAGCATGGAAAGCTGCCCTCTGAGGGATGTCTCAGCATTGTGTGCCGGCCTAGGCGCCTCTCCGTTGCTGTGTCGCTGACAGAAGGTGTCTGAGGATACATTTCTCCGGAGAGTTTGGTGCTGCAGCAGAGGTTGCTGTTCATAAACCAGCCCTTGCCGTGGCACTCTTCGTGGGAGGCCCTGGAGTGATTTTCCTGGGCAGCCCCGAGGCTGGGAGCCGCTGAGCTACCTCTGCCGTCACGCTTTGCCTTGGTGACATCGGTCTGCCCCACGTGTGCCCCGGCTCCTGTCGGAGAGCGACTCCATCGTGCCCTGTTCTCATACTCTGAGCGGCTCCCCATCCTTTCTGGAAGCAGGCAAGGCAGAAATGATACATGTGTAGAACTAACACTGGAAGGGGCATCGGCATTTATCTCCAAGGCGTGTCTGCAGGTTGATTAGTCCTGGCTGTCACACGAAGATTTCTGCCTGCCCCTCCCCCACCCCCCTGACCCCAAGACTTCAGGGTGAGAAGCTTTTCCTCCACAAGTGGCCCAGGGTCAGGGTCAGTTTGGGCGAAAGAAGGAACCCATGATGACACTCCAAACGCCCTCGGGAGTTAGGTGAGCCCTTCGAGGAAAGTTTTCAATACCATCACTGACCCATCAATACCCAGTAATATCCAGGAAATGCCCCCTCAGGAAGGGTGCGGAATAGGGCATCATTTTATGGTTCCCCACGGGGGGAGTTTATTTTTATTTGTGGACACACCACCTCTCTCCACAAAGGACTGGAATTACTAGCAGGCCGAGTGCGGAGCTTCCTCCTCTGTGCGCCCCCGCCAGCTTACATGGTTCTCTGTTCGAGCGCTGACTACACTACGTTGTGGCTATTGACTTACGTGACTGCCTCTCCCACTAGCTAGTACACGCCCACGGGCTCAGAAGCAGCCTCTGTGAACCCCGTAAGAAAAGATGCTTTATCTCTCTCTCTCTCCCTCCCTCCCGCCCCACCCGCCTCCTCCCCAAGTACCAGGAGGCTGGAATAGCACCAGGGCACGTGGAGGACCTGCAACCAGTTCTCACCGAGCGAGCGCAGGACGCCGCGACCTCGGGCCTGCTCCTCCTCACCTGGTAGGTCGGAGTGCTGGCCACGCCTCTCTACCAGCCATCGGGAGGGATCTAGAAAGACACCTTCCTCCACCAAAAAGAGCTCTTTGCCCCTGATTCCAATCCCAGACCAGTACGGATGGAAGAGACCACGTGCCCAGTCCGGGTCTGCCCCGAAGGGCCCCGGGAGGGACAGCTGGCGCTGACCGGCGCGGTTTCACACACTGACGCCCGTTTCAGCCTCTCCCCAGCCCAACTGCGAGGCATCTGGGACGCGCCCTCTCACGCACGCCTTCACGCCCACGCGCTCCCCGCCACCGCACGCCACTCCCGGCGTTGCGCCGCTCACAGGCAGAGCTAGTCCCCTCGTCTCCTCACTCGTCCGGGCGCTGCTTTGTCTGCGGGACCGAGAACCACCCCCCCCCCCCCCCCCCCCCCCGTGGGCCTCGCCGGCCGGTTTGGTCTCGCACGTGGCGGAACGGGGCTCACAAAGGCGAGCGACTTGCCCCAGATCACCATGTTGGACGTGGGGCTTCCTGGACACGTGACTGGGGTGAGTCGGAGCAGCGGAGGTTACTGACGCCCAGAGTGGCTAGGTCAAGGTCAAACCTGCAGCCAGCAGCCAGGTTTCTTCACTAACGGAAACGGCTGGGAATCTGTGAGGGTGCACTTGGCAGGTCCTGGGATTCCTTGGCCCTGATGCTCAGTCTCGCCGGAGGGGTTTTCTTCTGTTTCCACCCCCCCCCCCTCGCCCCCCCCCCAACCCCTGCCCCGCACGACCTGCCCCTGGCTTCAGAAATGGGAAGTGTCCCAAGGAGATTATGGGGAAGCAGTAATATTCTCCCTCCTCTGTCCTTCACACTTGCTTTCCCACCCAGCAGGTGGGCTCCCTGGAAGTCCCCCCTGCGCCCAAGACTCCTGTGTGAGCCCGGGGAGAGGCAGCCCAGGTCTGACGGCGCTCGGTTCCCGACATGCGGTTCAGATCACTAGCCCCTGGGAGCCGCCTGGGCTCCCAGCTTGCCGCAGGCTAAAACCCCAGCGCCGTCTTAAACACCAGATTATACCCAGCGATTGTCATAGTTTCTGTTTCTCGTGTGTCCCTCATTCTGGAGGTGCTGGCAGTCCTTGGGGCACACTGCTCACCCTGAAGGGGCCCCTTCTGCGCCCGATGTGAGTGTCGCCGAGTCCGGCCGCCATCTCTGGCCCCAACTGCTGCAGGGCAAACGTGGGGGCCCGCGAGGCCCAGGACTTAATCTGTGTTGCCTGTGTTTGCACTTGCCCTCCCCCCCAAACACCCAGCTTCACCCAGTCTTCCGTTGACCCCGGAAACCTTCCTGATCTCGAGGGAACGGAGAAACGGAGATTGTCCTAAGTCAGGGGCTTAGCCTCAGAGCCGGGCCGGGCTCTGGCCAGTCCTGGCCTCCGCGGTGGCGAGAGCCGCGTTCTCTCCTTGTCCCTCCCAGAGGCATCCGCTGGCCTGCTCTGGCCATCCCCAGAGGAAAGCTGGACCTTGCCTCAGTGACCAGGACTCCAGCTGGAGTGACAGGACCCTGGGTCACCGCCTTCCCCGCCCCACCCCGCACTCCCCCCAGGGCCCATGACTGGGGCTTTTTGTGCCGTCACGGAGTTGGCACCCTCTCTCTCTCCTGCCCATAATGCTGGCTGTTGTCTCGGAGCAAATGGAGCAAGTGACCACCGTGAACTCCAGGCCATCTACACGCTGGAGACCTCGGCGGGGAGGCTGGCGGGGGCGAGGCTGTGGCGGCGGGGAGGGCTGGGAGGGGCTGTGGGAGGGAGATGCCAGGACCTCAGGGAGGAGGGGAAAGGGCACAGCTTCGGCCCAGCGGGCCCCGAGACTCCTGCCAGGCCCCCAGCTCCTCCCCCCCTTCACTTGGAAATGAAGGGAGTCTACACATCACAGCCTTGTATAAATGTCGTGTTACGTGTTCGATTCCGTGTCAAAGCTGGAACGGCTCTGGAAAGCGGCAAGGGCAACCCCCACCTCACAGACGCCAACAAAGGCCCGAAGAGGGACCAGGTGGAGCCCGTCGGCAGCAGAGTCTAGAGCGCCACCAGGCACCGTGTGCGTGCGTGCTCGTGCGTCTGTCTGCGCCGGGTGGGGACTTTCCTCTGCAGTCATACAGAAAGAGCAACTGCCCCTCCTGTGGGCTCCCTGCGGGCCTGGCACCATGCTGGGTGCTGCCGTGGGCTCCCCCTGGGTCCTGCCGGCCCACGGCTGGTGAACGGGGAGCTAGCCTCCAGCCCAGCAGCCACTCACTCCGCCCCCAAGCTTCCCCGCCTGCCCCGGCAGGTCCTGGGGTGGCTCAGCCAGTCCCCACTAATGAGTGACAGAGGCGGAGACTCCAGAATCCTTAATTCAACAGGCAGGTGGCCCCGGGGTTTGCTCTTCCCCCAGAGAAGGAGCCTGCAGGGCGAGGGCCCAGACTCTGACCTGGACCGGCCTCTCTGCGCATGGCGTGGACTGGCCCTGGCCCTGGCCCATGGGAGACGCACTGGCTCTTCCCCCCCCTTTTCCCCGGGGCCTTGGAACCAGGATGCCCCCTGGTTTGGGGAGCACTGATTCTCAGTTCCCCTGTGCCTCGGACAGAAAGTACCTGTTCCCTAAACTGCAGTGTGCTGGCCCCCAGCCCTGCTTTACTGATGCTGGAATCCCCGATGGACGGGCATTTTCAGGCCCCGGCTGCTGGGCCAGCCTGCGAGACGGGCAGCGGGCAGGGGCTGCGTGCTCCCCTGTGGGAGCTGGGGACCTTGCCCGCCAGCCCCATGACTGTCCCTCGTGCCAGGAGCTGTTGGGCTCTGGGGCCACACTCCAGGGGCCTCACTGTCAGTCTGAGCGCCGAAGGAAGCCGGAGGTGACAGAGATGGGGTGTGTCTCCTGGACACCCCTGCAGCCTCAGCCTCAGTGCGGTCAGCTCAGCTCCCTGCTCTACGGCGAGGATGGCACGGAGGGACGGTCAGCATGATTCATTGGGGATGCGGTTTGAGGATGCTGGTGGCGCACGCTCTGGGCATGCCCCTCTGCGGGGTGTCCGCCACGGACCGCAGAGTGGAGCTGCTCTCAGGACAGCCCTGCCCAGAAAGGGCAGCCCCCCCAAATCAGGACCCACCCCGTGATGCCCGTGCTCCGTGCCGTTCCTCCCCAGAGAGCCTGCAGGATCCACGGGACTCCAGCAGGGTGACCAATGGGGCCCCACCCCCCGTCTCCCCCCAGACCTGAGCCTGAGCCTGCAGCTGGGAGTCCTCTGACTGTCCCACCAGGACTTTAGTCGGGGTTGGACTCCCCTCCCAGGACCCTCCTGGCGTCTCCCCTGCCCGAGCTGGCCTAAGCAGGAAGCTGCCGTCAGGGCCTCCGAGCGAGGAGAGCCGGGCGAAGGCCAAAGGAAGTCACAAAGATCAGCTTAAAAATAACTCCCCTCTCCCTGTCAGTCAGGAGGAGGAGCATTTGGAGGAGCCAAGTGCCAGTGATGGCGGTGGTGGCTCAGAAAGGCCCGGAGGCAAGTTTGGGAGGCCCACCGGGGCGCTCAGCCCTGTCCTTATCAGCACCAGCAAGCCACCGCCCGGAGCCCATCTTCTCCTGGGCTTCCGCCCCAGCCGCATCTGTTTCCTCTCTTTGAACAGCCAGGTTAGCGAACTCAGAAGAGCACTTCTGCCCAGCAGAGGGAGGGCACAGCCTCCCACCGCACGCACGGGATGGGGGTAGGGGGGATGCCCCTGCACCAGTGAAGCCCGCACTTCCTGACGGGCCCCAAAGCCATCATCTGTCCCGTGAGGCAGGCGCCGGGGAGGCCTGCCCACGCCGGGCGTGGTGATGCCTCCCAGGACCCACACGGTGAGCGGCGCCCCCTCGGAGCCGAGACCCACGAGGCAGCACCTGCCTCCCAGCAGAGCCCTGGGCGTCGACCCCTTTAACCCTGCGGATCCCGGGACACACTCAGGCCTCCCTGCTGTTTTTAGGCGCAGTTCCCACCCTATCCAAACAGAGCTGTTTGTTTGCCGGAAGGCCACCGGTCCTAGCGGGGACCTTTTCCTGGCTCTGCTGGTTCCTCCGTGCCGTGCCAGGCCATTGTGGTCTCGTCACACACACGCGCACACACACACATGCACACACACACCTCCTGACGCATTAGAGAGAGGAGGGCCATCTTCAGGAATCCTCTGGAAAACATCGCACGGCAGGAGTGCCAACACTGGCTCACTAAGTCAGCACACTCATAACTAAGGTCACGGAGTCCCTGTCCCCTCTCTCAAGTGGCCAGGCTTCAGCTGTTACCGAGAGACGTTCTCCGTGAGTGGCCTTCTGCGGCTGTGACGACGTGAGGTGGCTCCCCGGACTCAGCAGTCGTCACCGGAGAAAAGCAGAGACTGCCGGCCCCCCTCCCCTCGTCCCCACACACCCCCGGCCATTCCTCTCAGCCCGCCCTAGAGGTGGAGGCTTGGCTGTAGCTGGTCTCCCTGTCCTTGCACGTGGAGGAGTCCGACCAGTCGAATGTTTTCTGTCCGGGACTTTGCCCTGACCTGGGCATTTTTTAATGTCAGCCCATAAAACACACTGGATTCAAAACCCCAGCTCTCCCCCGTAGGGCTGCATGAGTTTGGGCCAGTTCCTTTCATTGTTTGGAGCCTGTTTTCATATCCTCGAAATGAGGAGGCTGAAACGGGTTCGTAAACGCCGTTTCAGAGAGTTGTCCAGGGGAGTCGATGAGATGCAGTTGTAAACGCCCGGGCCCTCGCCCGGCGGCTCGTAGCAGGTCTGTAGCGGGTTGATGGACTTTCTGTTGCCGTGTGAATTACTGTGTGGGCTGCGTTCCCCTTTGAACTCCACATCAGAAAGTTCAGAGCTTCTTGTTGCAACCAGTGCCCCTCTCAGCACTGGCTCCATGATGACCTTCCTTGTGTCAACAGCAAATGTTGGTTGAGCATTGCTATGCTATGCAGACCCGACCTTTGAGCGCCTTCACCCATGTCTGCGAGGTGGGCACACTGGTGTCCCCACTTTATAGACAAGTAGACTGAGGTTAGGTGACTTGCCCAAGAACACACACGCAGGAAATGGCAGAGCCAGGATTGGGAGCCGGGCAGGCCGCCGCTACAGCCGCCGCTTTGAAGCTCTTTGCTGCACCCGCACTAATGTCCTGTGGACGGCAGGTGCCGCTCTCAGGGGGGAGTTTTCCTGAGCCCAGGACGGACTTCCATGGTTCTTGCTTCCCCAGGATTTGTTTTTCATTAGCCACACTGAACCCATCATCGGGTAATGACAGCGACCGCTGATTCCGCACCTGCCTATCGCTTGCGGACACTTTGCAGGCATTGCCTCTAAGCCAGGACTTCTCAGCCTCAGCTCCAGTGACCCTTTGGACCAGAAAATTCTGTGCTGGAGGTGGGGGGCTGTCTACTCATGGTAGGATGTTCAGCAGCATCCCTGGCCTCTCTCCGTCAGGTGCTCGCAGCACCCCGACACCCACCCAAGTCATGACAACCAAAGATGTCTCCAGATGTTACCAAATGTTCCTTGGGAGGGGGTCAAAATCAGCCCCAGCTGAGCACTATGGCTACAAGTGAAAAGTCTGAAGTTCAGAGAGGGTAAGCAACTTTCCCAAGTCGCAAGGCTGGCAGGCAGCGGAGACAGAATCTGACCCAAGGTTTGCCTGGCACCAAGTGTTGTGTCCCTACATCGTATTCCCTCCTAGTCCTAAACAAGGACGGTGTGGCCTCGACACCGAAATCCTTTTGCTCAGAAGGAACAGCATCAATGTTCTCTGATTCCTCGCCTCCAGGACTCTGCAGCTCCTGGAACTACAACCTCTGGCTGCTACTTATCTGAACAGAATCTACATCTTGGGATTTTGAAGCCAAATCAACTGAGACCTAGCCCACTCTGCCAGCCTAGGAATTTAAGCCCTCCTTTGCACTCCCGTGTCCCCCGAGTGAGCCGTGAGGCTTGGTTTGGGCATGCACCCTGTTCGTTCTTCTGGGACCATGGCAAGGCTGAGGTCTTGGGAAATAATGGTGAGGCCAGAATCGTGACTCAAACTTCTGCGTGACTTTCATCTCCTTTGGATTCTACATTCATTGATTAAAATCTTCCCCGACAGAAAATGGACAGAATTTGCAGACTACACCACTTCCTGTTGCACAGAAAGATGGGCCGTTGATGAGAGACCGCCAGGCACGCAGACACAAAGCCGCACACACGGAGACTAATTGATAGCAGAATTGAAACGACTCCAAGCCCACATTTCTTTCATCATCCTCTACTCTCTGCTTTCCTCCTGTAGCCTTTTCTCTTGTTTGCTGGACCCTGCTGTGCACAGTTGCTTCTTGTACCTTAGAAAGCAGGAACCACGTTCCATGTGGCCTTCTTCATGCACAGGTGAACATGAACCACAGCATCACTTCTTAAGGAAACGAAGTCAGTCATCACAGAAAGCTGGGTCGCTGCCAGAGCCCGCTGGCTTTCCTGGACAAGGGAGACGAGAGCTGATGGCAGCAGCCCCCCGGACCATGACATCCCAAAGCCTCGGCAGCCGTGGGAACTGCGTGGTCAGTTCCTGCCCTCTCACCGTCCCCCCCCACACTCCCCAAGAGGGTTCCTCCAGACCACAGTCATCACAGAAGAATTTCCATCATGAGATCGTAAAATCCACAATGTCCCAAACCAGTCAGCAGGAAGGTGGTGGCAAAAGTGGGAGAGGAAAGTTCAGTCTCCAGTGCGAGAATCCGAAAGAGTCGGCCCTCCTCGCCGACAGAAGCGGAGAGGAAAGCTGGCGGTAAAGACGTGGAGACTGACTCGGGCGTTGTTAACGAAGACACTGGCTTGGACCCAAAGCCCAGTGTTTTCCGAGTCGGGGGCACCAACCCATCAGGGAATGGTGCAGTCAGTTTAGTAGGTCGTGAGAGGAGGGTGCTTGCAGTTCAACGGAGCGGGATGCAACGGATGTATCAGACAGCACTGCACGCAGTAAGGCTGATCTTGTTTCTGTTACGTTTGTGCGATGACAGTGATCTAGGGTGGATTCCTCTGCTTTACGCTCTCGTTGAAGTGTGAGGGACATGCAGTAAACACCACACACCGAAAGGCACAGTCCGATCGACTTTGGCATGTGTGTACACCCGTGAAACCATCACTGCCGTCAAGATGACGTGTTTGCTGCTCCCCCGAGTCTCCACGCGCCCCTCCCCGCGCCCGCCCTCCAACGGCTGATCTGCTCTCCGTCACTCCGGATTAGTTTGTGCTCTCTAGAGAAGTCTATGAACGGGGTCACCCAGTAACTGTGCCCTTTCTTGTCTGGCTTTTTTCAGTCGGCATAATGACTCTGAGACTCGTCCACATCGCTCTTGCATCACCGGTTCCGTTCTCATTGCCGAGTAGGATTCCACTGTGCGGGTTTTTCCCAGTTTGCTTAAGCATTCGCCTGTGGGTGGACATCCATCCGGGTTGCTCCCAGCTTGGGACTCTTACACAGAAAGGTACCGTCAACGTTCACGGATGCGCTTCCTGGGTAGAAACCGGGCTGTGGAACGACCGAATCACATGGTGGCTCATAGGTAAGCTTCTTCAGAGACTGCCAACCACACTGTGCACTGGTGGTGCCACCCGCCGCCCCGCCAACAGTGAATGAGAGTCCCAGGCCCCCACACGGGTCCTGCGTGTCAGCCACTGCGGCGGCCTGCAGCGGCAGCTCAGTGTTTTAACCTACATACATCCTTAATGACCGGTGAGGCCGGACATCTTTTCATGCGCTCACTGACATCTGTATGTCTCCTCTGGGGGGTGACTTTGAAATCTTTGGCCCGTTCTTCAGTTATTCGTATTCTTACGAAGTTGTTAAGAGTTATTTTTCAGAAACACGTTGTGCAAATGTTTTCTCCTAGTCTGTGGCTCACCTTTTCATGCTCTTAACTGTGCCTTTGAAAAACCAAAGATTCATTCTGGTTATTTAATTTGCATTGTATGTCCTATTTACTTATACTTGCTTGTCTAGCTTGTGTGTTTTATGCCATATTTAAGAAATCTTTGCCAAGGCCTCTGAGACTTTCTTCTGTGTTTTCTTCTAGAAATGTCATAGTCTGGGTCTCGTATTCCAGCCCACGATCCGTCTCCGTCAATGTGCGTGTGTGGTGCGAAGGAAGGGTTGAGGCTCATTCCATTACACGTGGCTCTCCGATTGCTCCATCGCCACTTGCTGAAAAGACCACCCTTTCCCCATTCCATCGTCCTGCTATCTTTCTTGAAAATCCACCGCCGATGGACGCGCAGGTCAATTTCTGTACTCTTATCCTGCGTCAGCGACCTGTTTGTCTGTACGCCCACACCGCACCGTCCTGACTGCAGGGGCGTGGCGGTCAGTCTAGAGATCGAGTAATGTTGTTAGTGCCTCCACTTGGTTCTTTTCAAAGTTGTTTGGCCTATTCTAGGTTTTTTTTTTTAACTTCCATATGTATTTTAAAATCAGCTTTTCAATTTCTTCAGAAAAGCCTCTGGGAATTTGCCAGGGCTTGTGTTGAACTGTTAGATCAGCGTGGGAAGGAATTGCCACTTCAGCAACACAGAATCTTACGACCTGTGAACCCAATGTATCTGTCCGTCTCATCAGGCCTTCTTAGATTTTCTCCAGCAATGGTTTGTAGTTTTAAGTGTTCAGATTTCACACACATTTTGTTAAGTTTATCATGAAATATTTTTTTTGTTGCTATGGCTACTGCAAGCAGCATTGGTTTTGAGTTCCATTTTCTAATCGTTCATTACAGAATAAAAAATGTAATTAATTTTTGCATATTGAACTTACGTAAGATTTTCTACATAAACGATCATATCATCTGCCAATAAAGACCATTACTTCCTTTTCAATTAGAACGTCTTTTATTTCTTTTTCTTGCCTCATTCCACTGGCTGGATCCTTTAGTACAATGCTGAGCAGAAATAGTGAGAGTGGCCCCCCTTGCCTTGCTTCTGATCTTAGGGAATTTTGTCCCCATTGTGCAGACAACTAGACTGGGGTTCAGTGACTTGCCCGAGAACGCATTGTAGTGAATGGCAGAGCCAGGATCTGGACCCAGGGGGGCTACCACTCTTATGTAACATACTTTTAGGGCAAAAGTATGATGGCTTCCAGTACGATGTTGGGTTTCAGTATGAAAAGTAGAGCTTTCAGTAGGATGTTGGTTGTAAGCTTTTCATAGGTGCCTCATATCATATACAGGAAGTTCCTCCTGTTCCTAGTACGAATTCACACAGCGGCTATTGGAGTGCTGTTCGTGCCTGGGAAGGTAGAAGAGAAGCTGAGACCTTAGACCTGACAAGGTGCGACTGGGGGGTTGATGCTGCAGCTCTGGCCACCTGTTTACGAGGGCGCTGTGTGTGTGCGTTATGTGCCGGTGAGTTGGCTCTGACTTCCCGTGACCCCACGACTGAGCGATGTGCACAGTGTCCCGTCCTCAGCAGGCCTGCCCGGCTCCTGCAGACCCAGGCCTGTGGCTTCTTTCACGGAGTCCGTCCCTCTCATACGCGGTCTTCCTCTTTCCCCGCTGCCTCCCGTTTTCCCACATGACTGTCTTCTCCAAAGATTCCTGCTTTCTCCTGATGTGTTTTAATTTCGTCATTTTTGCCTCAACCTTAATTCGCTCCAGGACCCACTTACTCCTCTTTCTGGGGGTGCGGGGTGTCTGTAGAACTCTCTCCTCCAACACCGTGTTTCAAATGAATGAAAATTTTCACTGTCAGCCTTCTTCCAACTTTCGCATCCGTACACAGTGTGAATGATCTTAGACTTGGTCTCGAATGACCCATCTTTGCTCCCGGTGATCTTGCCTAGTTCTGCCGCTGCTGCCCTTCCAAGCCTCAGCCCCGAGGCTATTTCACCCATTTCAGCTGCCTTCCTTCCTTGTTGCCTCTCCCAGCTCCTCAGGCCTCTTTCTCCCTTTTCTCTCCTTCTCTTGGCTTCTCAGCTGCCGTCTGTATTTGAATTGATGACCGAACCAACGTGAACAAAAGCTTTAACATTCTCAGTGTCTTCACTGTCTACGTTAAGGAACTACTTGATTAGAAAGTAGTTCCCGCGTGCACCTGAAAGGGTGACCTAGCATAATGTATGATGCACACATTTAATGTGTATTTTTACCAGCTTTGGAGTAGAACAGGGCTGGGTCCCAGGCGCACCTCCGCCACACGCGAGCGGCCCTGGAGGAGACCCTGCTCTGACGATCAGTTTCCTCATTGGTAAAAGGCGATGAGATTCCTCATTGCAGCATCTCGTCGTGAGAAACACTCGAGTGTGATTCCGTGACCACCCACTCAGCAAATACGGCTCCAGTGACCACCCCGGAAGCTAGCTGGGGATGAGGCAGTGGCCCCGGGGTGGAGATATAGACCCGGTACCTCTTCTTACTTCCATCCGAGCCTGGGAAAAGCTAGAACAATCTCATCTGCACTCCCCCAAATCACCACGGTCAGAAACACCCCAAGTGAGGGTGGCTCTCCTCGGCCCCGTCTGACTGACGGTCCTTTAGGTGCTATTGTTTTCCAGAAACTCCGCCTTTTGCACGACAGAGCCCCGCACACCACACCAGCCGCTGGGAGTCCCCCGGGGCTGAGCGCTGTCTGACCACGGAGAAGGCCCTGACGTGAAAGGCAGTAGCACGCTCCTTGCCCCAGAGACCTTGGCTCGAGTTCAAGGGTAAAGGGAGATAAGCCGATAGCAGACCTGGCAAAGGCACTACTGGGATCCGTTGGAATGGGGCCACCTCACAGAGACCTGTCACCGGGTCAGCAAGGTGTCCCGGCAGCTGAAAGCTGACCCCTGCCCCGGCTCCCCAGCGTGGTAGTGGGTGGCCCTGTGTACCCATCCGGCTCGGTGGGAAAAAGGTTCAATCCGTATTTGCATTTTTTTACAGACAGGGAGCCCAGTCCTGCTTTAAAAGAGCAACATACCCGCACCACACCCCTGAAGCTAATACAAAGGAAAAAGTGTTGAGTGCAAACTATAATCAAAAAATAAAATTTAAAAAAAATTTAAAAATAAACTAAAGCAGCAAGCTTTCTTTCTAACCAGAATGCCCAGGCTCAGGAGGTAAGACTGGGTTATGATTGAAATTCTCCCTGGGATCCTCTGACCATCCCCCCAAATGATACTATCTGATTCTCTTATTGAGTGTGCAAACTACTTCCCTCCTGTGCGTGGGAACACGGGTGTTCCTCCCGCTGAGACTCCGTAGCTGAGCGTGGGCCGTGCGAGCGAGCAGGGCCGGCAGCCCGGCCGCTCCCCGCACTCCAAAGCACCCATTTCAGCTGCCTTCCCTTCCTTGATGCCTCTCCCGGCTCCTCAGTCCTCTTCCTCCCTTTTCTCTCCTTTTCCTCTTCAATTTTTTTTTTTACTGCAGCAAAACACACCTAACATTTATCATCTTAACCATTTTTAAATGCGCAAGCCAGGGGCATTAAGGACACGCACTGCGTGAGCAGCCATCACCGCCATCCATCCCCGGAACTCTTCACCTTGTAAACCTCAGGCTCTGCCCACTCAAAACCACCCCCACCCTTCTGACCAGGGGGGCTCAGGAGGTTGGGCGTCGTCCCACAAAGCGAGAGGTTTGATTCCTGGTCAGGGCATGTGCCTGGGTTGTGGGTTCGATCCCCGGTTGTGCCTATGAGAGGCAAGCTATTGTTTCAATGTTTCTCTCCTTCACTTTCTCCCTCCCACCCCCTCTCAAATAAATAGATAGATAAATACTCCCACTCCTCCCTCCCCGAGCCCCTGGCAAGCCCCATTCCGCTTCCTGTCTCTATGATTCTGACGAAGCACCTCCTATCTCCCTCTTATCTTCAAGCCATAGTCTCGCTTTCCTTCCCACTCATGAGCCCAACTCACTTCTCTCTCTCTCTAGAAACGGCATCTGTTTAACCTCTTCCTGTGACTAAGCTACCACATATTCAGGGGTTGCCAGCAGCCCTTGGAGGATTTTTAAAACTGTACCCAAATAATAAGATATTTAAGAATAATGCCAAAAGGTACAAAAGGATTATAAAAATAAAATTTCCTCTACTGTCCTTCATCCCACCCGCCAATTTCCACAGCTCTCAGCCAACCATTGTTACCAGCTGGCTGTGTGTTTGTCCAGAATTGTTCTACAGCTACGGAGCATGTGATGTTTCATAACAGACACTCTGGAGCCAGGGTGCCTGGGTTTGAATTCTGACTTTGCCCCTTAGTTGGGTGACCTTGAGCAAATTACTTAACTTCCCCATACTTTGATGTTTTCATATAAAATGGAGATAATATAAGCATCCATTTCATAGGATTGCTTTCGAGGATTAATACATTCACAAATACACTTAGAGAATAATATCCGGTGTGTAATAAGTGCTATATAGACATACTTATTGTGCATTTTAAAAAGATTTTGCTTATTTATTTTTAGAGAGGGAGGGAAGGAGAAAGAGAGGGAGAGAAACATCAATGCGTGAGGGATATATCAGTCAGTTGCCTCTTGCACACCCACAGCTGGGGATGCATCCTGCAACCCGAGCTTGTGCCGTGACTGGGAATCAAACCGGCAACCCTTCGGTTAGCAGGCTGGCACTCAATCCGCTGAGCCACAACAGCCTGGGCTTATTATGCATCTCTATCATTGTTACTATGCAGGTATTTTTATCTTTGTTACACAAATGGGGTGGCACCAGGCACACATTTCTGCAAGCTTATTCCACCTAAGAAACACACCACGGGTACCTTTCAGTATCAGCTCAACCTCGTTTGTTGCTCGTTTGTTGTAGCGACAACGTAGCATTCAATTGTATCATTGTAAGTTGGAGTTGTTTTGAAGTCCAGGACAAGAAACTACAGAGCACACAATAGCTTCTCACAGAAACAGCCCCACGTGCACCTGAAACTAATATGATATTGTATATCAGCCGTAATTAAAAAATAAAAAATGATTTTAAAAGAAGAATATGTCGGCAGATGACGATCGTGGGGTCCCGGGCTGTGGGCACGTGTGGGAGGTGCTGCATCAGAGCCACCGTTTGCTTTTGTCGACGCTGGGCTCCCGCAGGGCAGGGCTGGTTTCCTGCTGCGCGCTGGGAGCTGGTGACCGCGCCGTCCCCCTCACCGAGGCTGCGCCTCTACGGTCGCTATTCCTGCTGATCGATTCCTAGGAGGGCCCCTCTCCAAACATGGCTTTCCGGTCGGCCCTTGGAAAGGAAGCCATCTCCTTCCTGCCCCTTCCCATGACCCGCAGGGGAAGGGCCGTTTCCTCAGGGAAGGACTATGTATAACCTGGCAGGAAAGGCGCCCCCGAGGCTCACGCGTGGTGGGAATATAACAAATACACGGGCTGGCTTGTGCGCGTGCGTGCGTGTGTGTGCACGCATGCTTGTGTGTGCACGTGTGTATTGTGTGCATTGCCTACGCATGTGTGCGTGCGTGTTTACTCAATGCCACGACTCCTTCCCTTTCCCTCCACCTCTGTTGACTCTCCCACGACTTCCTTCTCCTCTTCTGCCTGGGAACCAGGGGAGGAAGACAACAAACAGTCAAGAACCGAATCCAGAACTAAAACCCAACGCAGCCCTCGGGAAGCCAAGAGGCAGGAGAGTCAGGGAGCGCCTGCTCCCAGGAAAGCCGTGCAGTGTCCAGCTCTGGGGACCACGTTTGGGATCCGGGTTCGACTACCTATCAGCTTCGTGGTTTAACCTCTCTGTGCTGCAGCTTCCTCAAAGTTAAAGTGCTGAAGACAATCATCTCTATTTCACAGAGTGTCTTTGCGGATTAAATGAATTAAGTTCACAAAGGACCTCTACCCGTGCCTGGCACCGAGCAAGCACCGAATAAAAGCGGACTGTGTTTTACTGCATTGAAGTCATCCACCCGCCGCCTCCTCTCTAAACCTGTATTTTTTGTGTGTCCACTCCTTAAGCTTCGTGGGTTTAAAGAGAAGTCACAGGAAAACAATCACGAAGAGGGCTAGCAGATGAAGACATTTATCCTTTTAGAAATTTTTCGCAAAGCCAGGATCAGAGCTGTGTCAGGGACCCTGTGATTAGATCTTATCAGCACTAGGCACAGAAGTCGCTCTGGACGTCTGAAATCAGATGGGCATGCATCCAACGCATTCCTGTACGGGGCAGTTTGCAAACTGCAGCGAACACAGCAGAAAGACCCAGCAGTGCAGACACGTAACCCCCCAAAACGGCCACCACGGGCAGGCACAGATGAAGGCGAGGGTGAGGTGCTGAGTGCTCCTTGCTGTGTGGAAGGTCGCTGTTCACACATTGCTGAGCGGCTCCCTGAGGCCGCATGCTAACAAGGGCTGATGACTCCGGTTTGGGATTGCTGCTGCTTTGCTAGACTTTATGACCATGACCAGGCAGTATTCTCTCCTCCAGACTGGCGTGTCCTGCGGGCTGTGTCTCCACAAGAGGAGATTCAAACAGGAATAAAAAAGATGCTGGAAAGGGGGCAAAATCAGGACAACTGGAATAGCGTAATCGATAAAATATAATTTTGAAAACAAGAAAGAAAGAAAAGATACTGGCCACTGAGTTCTAGAAACCCAGCTGCCTTCTCCCAGCCTCTGGACTCACAACAGCTCCATTGTGTACGGAGAAAAAAAATTGGACTGCCGCTTTCCTGCGAGCGTATTTGAACTTGGACCTCCAGTGCACGGAGCAGCAGCCAGCTCCCAGCCGGGGCACCCCCTCCCTGCCTCTCCTCTCCATCTTTGCGAGAGAATTCAGTTCCATTTAAGTCCAGGGGATGTGGCAAAAACAACACTGCAGACACCACTTCCATTTTTGGCAACGGGATCCTTGGAGCAGTGAGAAATAGGCCTCCAGCTCTCAAGTCCTTCACATGCCCTGTGCACCTCCTATGTTGTCAGTGTTTTCTGCTCACTTCAGAGGGCGGAGCTGAAGTTCATTTTTTTTAACTTGGTTTTTAAGGAGAGAGAACACCAACATCAGCAAGAAGGACAGAAGTCACTGACGATTAACGCCAGAGAGATGTTACTATTCACTAATCAATTCCCCCATCTCACAGATGAGGAAACTGAGGCCAGAGAGGCTGACGGCCTGGGCAGCACCCTGAGAGGTGTCCCCAGGACCAGCCGTCTTGGGACAGCGGCGAGGCCAAAAGCCTTGACATCCCACTATCGCTTCCTGATAAGTCGCCACACGCTAAGGACTCGAGAAGGAAGCAAAACTCCACCTGCAGGAGCGCAGAGCAACTAGCTCATGTCTTTCCTTTGAGTTTCTCATCCCTGTCATGTTTCTCGCACTTGCCGGAACCCGTGTGAGTCACACCGCTGCCACCCCACAAGAGAAAGCGCTGCATCACTCGTTGCGCTCGGTCCGAGTCAGTTTCGGCACTGCTCTCGAGTTCCGGAGCGAGTTAACAGCAAGTGCCCAGGTACCACTGCACACTGCCCATGAGCCATTGAGATATCCCATTATCCTCTCAACAGACCTTTATTCATCTCCTACGTGGGCCAAGCACTGTCCTTATCCACGGGTCCACTTCCTTTTCTCTCCGCTTCTCCCTCGACGCCCTGATCCCGATGTCACTGTTTCCAGTCCACTGCTAGTCAGTCCTAAGAACCGCTGGCTGCCTCCGGGCCAAGCTCCCCGTCTCCCACACGTCAGGCCTGACGAATTTTCCCTGCACAGCTCACGGGTCATGCTGCCCTGGTCCTCAGGCTACGGTTGATGGCTTCCTGTTACTCACCAGCTCCGGCCCCAAATCCTCCCGCTGGTTTCAAGCTGTCCTGCATCTGCCTTCTCTGCTCAAACCTACGTCCCCACTGTCCTCCCCCAGCTCTTCTTCCACTGGTAAGACGTCTCTCATCCTTCAAGTCCTGGGGTCCACGGTCCCTTACTCTCTAACAAGTTCCTCTTCCCTTCCTCCGAGACGTGCCTGGGCGCTGCCCTCTCGCCCAAGGCGCCTCAGACTGCTGTGGGGGCGTCTGCTCATCATCTGGTGTCACAGCCAGGCTCTTTGAGCACAGGCTCTTCTGTATTCTAGCGTCAGCAGAGAGTAGATGCTCAATAAATATTCTGCGTGGAAGGAACGAGCAGTTCCTGGCACAGCACCGAGTCCCACTCCGGCGCACGTGAGGGTAACCTGGCATCAGAGCCGATCACCCAGTGACGCAGGCGGGGATGTAAATGATGATTGTGACGCAAGCCACGTGCTTGCAGAGCACCGTTGTTCATGGGGAAACTTCCCTGTTTGTGCAGCCCAGGCCACAGAGGCCGAGAGCCCACGCAGCACTTAGAAAGCTGTCCGGGACAAGCTGTCTTAGGATGCCAGAGAGTTCTCCCTTCAAGGGGAACCGTCTCCTTTTGATACGTGATTTTAGAGAATTAGGAAGAAGGTAGTCTGAGCTCACTCGTAAATGCTAAGGAATCAAAATATTATGTTTCCAAGGGAAACAATCCTACTTTACCAAGCTTAAGGAAGACCTATTTAATCTGGTATTAATAAATTAAAAAACTGAAACAGGATCCTTAGCAGCATGAGAGGCGGCGGGGAGGGCATGACAACCGGGGTTAACGTGGCTGGGATCGTGGTGCTGGACCATGTCAGTGACTGTTCATTTATTCACAGCCATTTCCCGCACTGCGCTCTGAACACCCGCATGGCCCTCTCACCATTTTCTTCAAACACTTCCCTTAAAAACCTAAGTATTTAAGATTAAAAACTACCAGTTTGCTTTTTTGGCAGGTCATATGGCATTTTCACAATTCTTAACAAGACTAATTGCTTCAGAAAATTGAGGATATCAAGATGGTGATACCAGCCATTGAAAAACACACATTTTATGATTTGCAGAAAACTACACCAATTTCACTGAAAAACAATGAGCTCTTCTGGAATTAGATCTCATATCAAACGTTTATCAAGTACATTTGATTAGTACACTGGAAGGGTGTTATCTAACCACCCATCACCTCCCCCACTTTCCAATGGACTTTGTGGGTATGGCCAAGATATTACACAAAAAAAAAAAACAATTTGTACCCAAGCGACTCCTTATTCTTGAGTTTTCCAAATACAGAAAAAGGACTTGAGTTGGGAAGTTCATTACTCACACCCTTCTCTCCCAGGTCTGCAGAAATGGTGAGGTCCTCCCATGATCAAGTGCATTGTTCAGACATGTCAGGTGTCTGTGTGGGGTCAGTGGCTCTGAGCAGAGCGTGAGGAGGAGGTTCCCGGGAGGATTGTCTCCCTTTGTGTTGTGGCTGCCGACTCAGCCGGCTCCTGGCACCCGGCCCACTGTCGTGGGCTCCTGCCACCGTGTCTGTTTCGCCCTAAATGCATTTGTTCGCTCTTGGTTGTCCCAGGAACCAAGCCTGCTGGGTCCCCTGTGGGTTTAGAACCACAGCGTCTACAAACTAGTCGCAATACCTACAGTTACTGGAGCGCCTTTGGAGAAAGGTTCTCAAGAAGTACAGGCCTGACGGGGCATCAGACGTGTTTCCATCTGAGAGCACTGTGGGGTAGGAAGGTTCCCAGGACCTCTGGCCTTCTTCCCGGAGCGACTGCTGCACCACGGAGAAACTGGACCTTTGCCTGGTGGCCTTTGGAACGACCTGAACTTCATATACTTTTTCAAATAGATGCCCTGCGCAGGGCCCTGGCAACACAGAGTTTTCCCAGTCTCCCAAACAGTGGTCATCTGGTACTTACATTCCTCTGCAAAACTCCATCCGTGCCACCGGCCCCCCACGCCCGCCCCTCCCCCACCATGAGCCCGATCCACAGGATCAATAATCGGGAGTTTCTCCCACTTAAACTTCCGTTTGCTGTTGGCGGTGATATGCCACCCTTAGCGGCAGGCACTTGCCTTGGCGACACAAAATTCCTTTCAGTTTTGTTAAACTAATTTTAATAGATGTTATCTAAGGGCCAAAAATTGTGGTTAGCTACCGGAAGTTAAGCAAAAGAGCAAGATCTGAGCCCCGATCTTGAAAGCGTATAGACAACGGCCGAGTAATATAACGTCTTAACCAGACAGCAGCGGCTGGGGACCCCTGGGACTCAGAGGACAGGGCCATCTCCAACGTGGGAATTTGGGAAAAGCTTCTGGGAGAAGGTGGTGTGCAACCTCGTTCCTAGAGGAAGAATTGGGAGAAGCCGCTCCCCCAAAGTGGGAAGGGTGTTCTGGGCAGAGGGAAGGGTATAGGCAAAGGCACCGCGCCATACAGAGGGTGGGCTGTGGTAAGAAGCACGAACAGTTAGGCATTCGCCGTCAAACAAGTGTGAGGAGGAAGGAGGGGACAGAGAGGAGACGAAGGAGAGCGAATCTACAGCGGACAGGACACAGGTACTGGTACGCCCATGTTACTCACAATCGCCAGAAGACGGGAGCTACCCAAATGTCCATCGACAGGGAAATGGATAAGCTAGATGGGGTGTACGCACACAGTGAAATGGGGTTCAGCCTTCGAAAGGAAGGGGAATTCTGACGCGCGTGGCATCCTGGATGGACCCGGAGCATGTCATGCTGAGTGAAGTGAGCCTGTCACGAAGGACAAACACTGCACGATTCCACCAGCAGAAGGGCCCCAGGGTAGTCCGCAGGCACACGCACAGGCAGCGAGCAGAACTGTGGCGGCCAGGGCCTGAGCGGAGGGGGAGGCTGGGGGTCACTGTTCAGTGGGTGGGGAGTTTCGGTGTGGAAGATGAAGAAAATTCTGGAGAAAGATGGGGTAGCAGTTTCACAACAATGTAAATGTGCATAAACTGTACATTTAAAAATAGTTAAATAGTAAATTCTATGCTGTTTAAATTGTACATCACACGCCCGCCCGCCCACTCTAGGAACACAGAAAAGCAAAAGAGTTACTCATAACCTTACACACCACTGTCCCTTTCCTCCCAGTCTGCTGCGGCAGCAGTTAGATCTCTCCGGAGTGGAGGGTGGCCGAATGCTCAATGTAATTCAGTTTGTGTTTGAGGGAGTTCACTCCAGTCACAGAAAGGAGGACGGACTGGAGCAGGTAGGGGGATGGGCTAGGCAGCGAGAGCAATAAGGCAAAAAATATCAGGGAAGTCTGCACTAAGGAAGTGCCAGTTCACGGCTAAAGAAGAACAGACATACTAGAAAATTACTTGGGTCCTAAGAGGAGCAAGATTTGGGGGTTGACTATTCATGAGGATGGGGAGCAGTGAATCTGGGTACCCAGCTTCAGAAGTTTAGTGAACGGTGAGACAAGAGACACAGAGAAACAGCAAATACTGTTGAATTCAAACTTAAAATAATTTATTGAAATTTAATCATTGGGAATATGATTGCAATGGTTTGTAATTTGTGAACTCGGTGAAAATGAGCATTTCCCAGAACTCTCTTCCTGGTATGTTTCTGGATGGGGGCGGGGGGGACCTTAGAGACACTGTAGGGTAGAGGGGTGGTAGAGGGGGAGGGGACCTTTGGAAGGTGGAGGGAAGGGGCAAAGGTGGGTGCAGAGTGGTGGTAGAGCTCACGCACATTGTCACATATCAGCTGTCTCCACTCCTAGATGTGGGAGAGTGGCCCATCCTGTAGCTGCCCCGGCTCCTCCCAAATCATCCTGCAGCTCTTCCGACTCCTGAGCCAGGTGAGCATTTAGCTCCCAGCTCCTCTTCCCCACTTTACACCCGCCTTCCCTGCCTCCCTGCCGGCCCTGCAAGCGTCACGCTCCAGCATCAGGCACGAAGCCCTCGGCCCCCAGCGACCACAGAGCCACATGGCACGGTTGTGTAAGGCCACGTCTCTAGTGGTTTGGCTTCTCGTCAAGCTCTGCCTGGCAGGGACTTTGGCGCCGGGCACGATTCCAGGGGGTCGAGG
Organism: Phyllostomus discolor; assembly: GCF_004126475.2. NCBI lineage: Eukaryota > Metazoa > Chordata > Mammalia > Chiroptera > Phyllostomidae > Phyllostomus > Phyllostomus discolor. The sequence goes on from NC_040916.2 coordinate 37,272,444, forward strand.
AGCTAAAGGGTGAGTTCTGTAAATAGGTTCTGTGTTTTCATCTGGAATTCATTCTCTGATCTTAGTCGATTTAAAGGTATGAGTGGCCCCGTTTCCAGCGGTAGAGGGACACTAGTATGACATGACAGGCAACCGCAAAACAGTCCCATAAATGATCACACCTTGCCACCTGTAGTCAAATGCCTGTAAGCCCTTTCTGAAAAGGGACGGAGAGTAAACATGTTAGACTTTGTGAGCCACAACGATTCAGCTCTGTGGTTGCAGCGCAGAAGCAGCCGAAGACAAGAAGTGTGTGAATGGGTGTGGCTGTGTTCTAATAAAACTTTATTTACAAAGACGGACAGCAAGCCAGATCTGGCCCAGGAGGCGTAGCTTGCCAGCTTCTTCCGTAAAAGGGAAAGCTTCGAATGAGCAAGTATTTGCTGCTGTCGGGTATTTTAGCGACAGGACGAGCTGTCCTGGGATCGATGGGTCACTTGCAGGCGGGCTGGAGAACGCAGAGATGCGCTCAGGGCTTTCCATTCTTCGCTCAGGGTCCCTGCAGGGGACCTCAAGTGTTCTCTGAGCGCAAAAGAATCCCCAGCTGAAGTCAGTAGGTAATTTGCAGGCCAACTGAGAAAGGGGGAATAAATCGGTAGAGGTGGCAATTGGGGACACGCCGGGTTTGAAGAGTCTACGAATGTCCAAGCACAGATGTTTAGCAGGCATGCACGTGGTACCTACAGTGACGAGAATAGAGGAGCTAACCAGGAGGAAGAGAAGGGAAGAGGAGAGCAGTGGGCAGAAGCCGGAGGAATCCCGCATTCAGTGCTGAGCCAGGGAGAGGGACCAAGCATCTTTCATGGGTCTAAGGCCCCAAGAAGAGAGCAGCCTGACGGAGGCCAAGGAGCCTCAAGAGGCTGAGAGTGACAGCAGTGAAACTGGTAAGTTTTACGGAGGTTGAGAGTGAGAAACTGGGTAAGAGGGACCTGAAATAGACAGGAAAGTGATGACTGCCTTCCAGAGACACAGATGGAGAGGAGAAGCGAGATGTGAATGTTGATGAGGCCTATGCCACTAGGAGCCCAGCCACTCTGCTGGCATTCCCTTCTTTAAATAGCCGTTGAACTTGGGGACGGTGCACAAAGGTTAGATAAAGGAGAAGTGGCTGCTCAGCCCCTGTCCATGTGGCTGAGAGGGCTGTGCCAGACGAGGGGTGAGAGACAGGAGTGATCGGAAGCGGCCTGATGAGCCCCATTATTTGATGAAGTAAGTACCGGGCACTGAGGGAGAAGGTTTGGGGTAGAGAGTTTGGAGAGAGGAGTGAAGATTTAGAAGTCACCTAAGGGTAGACAATTTTTAAAAGATTTTACTTATTTTTAGAGAGGGGTGAAAGAGGAGAGAAACCCGGATATTCGAGAGAAACATTGATCGGCTGCCTCTCGCACACCCCCAGCTGGGGACCTGGCCTGCAACCCAGGCACGTGGCCTGACCGGGAATCTAACCAGCGACCTTTCGTTTTGCAGGCTGGTGCTCAGGCTCCTGAGCCACACCAGCCAGGGCTGGGGTACACACATTTTATTTAAAGCAGTGCAGACCCCTTTCACCACAGCTACACAAACGTCCTTTGGGCTGTGACTTATAATGTCAAAGAAGCATTTCTCCTAGGTGCAAACTTGCAATACCAGACACGTTTGTCCACATGCAGACCGGTTCTTGAATTCCAGTTTTGTCAGCAGTTTCTTTCCATGACCACAAATAATGGCAGGCTAAATTTAAAATTTCCGGGTTTCCTAGCAGCTCTGAGTGCATCCTTTTAGATTGCTAGTTCTCTAAGGAAATTCTGTCCGCGCTCACACAGATGAGCTGCGCAGACCTGCGGGCACAACAGTTCTGACTCACCCAGCCAGAACTTACCCAAGCATGGCTCGTAGATTTCTGTCTATTTCTCTTTGGGACTTCTGGGGGTGCGCTCTAGAAGAACTGCAGTCAGCCCCGCCTAAATGCTAGGTAGCTGTGCGTCTGCCCTTTCACAAATTCAGTTTGCCCCTGATAAAAGAAAACGTAAAAACCCTACCTTGGAATGCAATGGGAAACTGAAATTGTAAGTGTATTTGTAGAGTCTCCCACTGGGTTGAAATACCTAGAACATCTCTATAGAAATTCTTTCTGTCTCTCTCTCTCTCTCTCACACACACACACACACACACACACTCAGAGCAGAGGTATGAGTTCATTGGTAACCTAACTGTAAAACGTAGTTTTTATGGGTATCTTTACTGATGAGGAAGGAAGGAAGGAAGGAAGGAAGGAAGGAAGGAAACTGAAGTAATTCTGTGTGAACTCAGGTACAGATATAGAAATATACATCAATATAATATAATATTCAATAATAAAATATATTTAACCTTAAAATCAGAGTTGAACTTGACTTTTTAAATGTATCCGAGCGACACTGGTTCATAGGATCACATAGGTTCATAGGGTCACATAGGTGTACATTTCTGTGATACGTGGCCTGTGTTTTGCATCGTGTGCACACCACCCAAAGTCAGACCCTCTTCTGTCACCATACACTTGGCTCCCTTTGCTGTCCCCCACAACCCCCTTCCAACCCCCTTCCCTCCGGCAACCACCACACCATTGTCTGTCTGTGTCTATGAATTACAGTTTTATATCCCAAGAACTTGATTTTGAAAAGAAAACTGAAGAATTTCACTTCCAAGAAGATTCACTACCAAAAGCGAAAAACAATACGTCCCGGTCTCCCTGGATGCCTCCCCTGTCCACTCTGCGTGCCGCAGCCAGAACGATCTCTCGGAAACACGACTGGATAGCATCATCCCTCTGCTCCACACTCCCGGCAGGGAGAGGTCACCAAAATGTGAGCACACTCCTGTCTGCGTGCCTCAGTGCTCTGAGAAAATGAAACGTGGACTGCTCTCCTTGAAAGACTGTCTTGGGAAGGAGCAGGGGAGAAACTCGTGCAGATTGGAAAGCTTCCAACTAAAAATAGTATTATGCTTATTCCTACGCCATCATTCCTCCTGTCGCCCAGAGTGTGCCGTTTTTGAAGGGGGTGGGGTGTTGCTGATTTCCAAGCATTGGGCCTTCCCAGAGAGAGGGCTGGGCGGTGACCTGCAGAGAGAGGCCGGTCCCCCAGGGGGCGCTTCCGTCTCCACTCCCTGCTCCGCCCCACGCGGAAGGGTCCCAGGTCGTACTTCCAGCCCTGAACCTGGACTTGCTGCACGGGTCGCAATTTCCAACGAAATGCAGCACCTTCCGTTTGAAGGCAACATGTTTGAAGTCAGATTTTCCATTTGTCCTCAAATATCAAGCTTCCCTTCCTGTGGGTGAAATGATCCTCTTAATTACCCAGACTTGAACCCGGAAGGGGATTCACTTATTTTTTATTCATTTCTCTTTTTGAAATTGAGGTCAATTCCAAATAACATCAAATATACCGTTTTACCAGTTTTGAAGTGTACAGTTTCTACTACATCCACAATGTTGTGTGACCACGGGCACTATCTCATTCCAGAACGTTCCCAGCTTGCTGAAAAGAAAGCGGGTGGGGGGGGAGGGTCTTTCAAATCCCTCCGCCCCCCTATTCACTAGCAAGCACTAATCTATACTCTGTCCCTAGGGATTTGAGTATTCCAGACATTTCTATTAAGGAACAATAAAATATGTGACCTTGTGTGTCTGAATTCTTTCACTTAGCACAATGTTTTCAAGGTTCACGCATGCTGTAGCATTTTTTATGGCTAAATAATATTCCATCCTATGAATATACCACACTGGCTCTCCACACTGTCCCATAACCATCACCATCATCCATCCCCCGAACACTCTTCATCTTCTAAAACTGACACTGTCCATTAACCCATAAGTCCCCATTGCCCCTCCCCCCAGCCTCTGGCACGCACCATTCTATGTTCTTTCTGTGTCCCTGAATTTGACTACTCTAGGCCCCTCACCGAAGTGGAACCATGGGACATTTGTCCCTTTGTGACTGGCTTCTTTAACTTATTGTCCTCAAGGTTCACCCATCTTGTAGCATCACTCAGAATCTTTCCTTTTAAAAAATAGATTTTATTGATTATGCTATTATAGTTGTCCCATCCCCCCCCCATTTGCCTCTGCCCTGCACACCCCCTCCCTCCTGCATTTTCCCCCTTTAGTTCATGTCCATGGGTCGTACATATAAGTTCTTCGGCTTCTACATTTCCTATACCATTCTTAATCCCCCCTCCCCTGCCTATTTTCTACCATTTATGCTACTTATTCTCTGTAACCTTCCCCCTCTCTCCTCCTCCTTCTCCCCTATTGCTAACCCTCCATGTGATCTCCATTTCTGTGTTTCTGTTCCTGTTCTAGTTGTTTGCTTACCTTGCTTTTGTTTTTTTAGGTTTGGTTGTTAACAGCTGTGAGTTTGTTGTCATTTTACTGTTCATATTTTTTATCTTCTTTTTCTTAGATAAGTCCCTTTAACATTTCATATAATAAGGGCCTGGTGATGATGAACTCTTTACCTTGACCTTATCTGGGAAGCACTTTATCTGCCCTTCCATTCTAAACAATAGCTTTGCTGGATAGAGTCATCTTGGATGTAGGTCCTTGCGGTTCATGACTTGGAATACTTCTTTCCAGGCCTTTTTGCCTACAAGGTTTCTTTTGACAAATCAGCTGATAGTCTTATGGGCACTCCTTTGTAAGTAACTGTCTCCTTTCCTCTTGCTGCTTTTAAAATTCTCTCTTTATCGTTAATCTTGGGTAATGTAATTATAATGTGCCTTGGTGTGTTCCTCCTTGGGTCCAATTTCTTTGGGACTCTCTGAGCTTCCTGGACTTCCTGAAAGTCTATTTCCTTTGCCAGATTGGGGAAGTTCTCCGTTAGTTTTTCAAATACGTTTTCAATTTCTTGCTTTTCCTCTCCTCCTTCTGGCACCTCTATGATTCGGATGTTGGAACATTTAAAGATGTCCTGGAGGTTCCTAAGCCTCTCCTCATTTTTAAAAAATTCTTGTTTCTTCATCCTGTTCTGGTTGAATGTTTCTTTCTTCCTTCTGCTCTAAGATGTTGATTTGGGTCCTGGTTTCCTTTCTGTCACTGTTGGTTTCCTGTACATTTGCCTTTATTTCACTTTTCATAGCCTTCATTTACCCCTCTAATTTGCAACCATATTCAACCAATTCTATGAACTTCCTGATTACCAGTGTTTTGAACTATGCATCTGATAGGGTTGGCTATCTCTTTATCACTTAGTCTTATTTTTTCTGGAGCTTTGATCTGTTCTTTATTTGGGCCTTTTTTTTTTTTTTTTTGCCTCAGCACACCTGTTAAATAGAGCAGAGACTTAGGTGTTCACCTGTTAAATAGGGCAGAGACTTAGGTGTTCACCAAGCAGGGCAACCCATGTCACTGCCTTATGATGCCATACGTAGGGGAGGGTCTGAGAGGGAACAGTGTTGCTTGCTCCACTCTGTGCCAGATTTCAGTCACTTCCCCCACTTCCCATAAGCTAAGCAGGCCCTTCTGGAGCTGATTCCTGGTGGGTGGGTTTGTGTACATTCTCAGACCCTGTGGGTCTCTCCAATGGACTCTCCTGTGAGGCTGGGAGTTTCCCCTGCCACTGCCTCAATCCCCACTGGTGTTTTCAATCAGAGGTTTGAAGCTTTATTTCCCCGTGCTGGGACCCTGGGTTACAGGTGTGTCTCACTCCCCAGTTGTTCCTCCCGGTTTATCTGCACACCAGCCGCTGACTCGCCTCGAGTCCTCTCCAGCCGGCTGCTTGTCTCCACCCTTCCTACCAGTCTGGGTGAGTGTTTCTTCTTTAACTCCTCGGTTGTCGGACTTCCGTACAGTTTGATTTTCTGTCAGCTCTCATTGTTTTTTGTTCTGAATTTGTTGTTGTCTTTCTTTTGGTTGTATGAGGAGGCACAGTGTGTCTACCTACGCCTCCATCTTGGCCAGAAGTTCAGAATCTCTTCCCCTTTTAAGGCTGAAAAGCATTCCATTGCATGTACAAACCACATCTTATCCACGCATCCATCTATTGATGGCCACTTGCTCTGCTTCCACCTTGGGGCTATTTTGAATAATGCTATGAATATGCATGAACGTGCAAACATCTGTTTGAATCGCTACTTTTTAAAAATTGATTTGAGAGAGAGAGAAAGGAAGGGAGGGAAGGAGGGGGAGAGAGAGGAACCTTGGCCTATTGGGATGACTCACAAGCCAACTAAGCTAGCCAGCCAGGGCGAGCCATTGCTTTCATTTCTTTGGGGGTGTACACCCAGACGTGCAATTGCTGGATCATAGGGTAATTCTATTTTTCACTTTTTGAAGAACCATTACATCATTTTCCACAGCAGCTACACCATTTTACATTCCTGCCAGCAGTGCACAAGGGATCTGGTTTCTCCACGTTCTCACCAACACTTATTATTTTCTATTATTTTCTGTGTGTGTGTGTGTATTCTGAGGGTTTTCTGTAATTAAATTCACCATCTGTGGAAGAGATAGTTTTACTTCTTTCTTTCCAAACTGGATGATTTTAGTTCTTTTCTTGCCTTATTACCCTGGCTAGAATTTCCGATCAAATGCTAAGTAGAAGCAGTGAAAAAGGTCATTTTTGTCTTGTTCCTGATTCTGTCTTATTCCTGATTTAAGGGGGAAGATTTCAGCCCTTCATCATTAGGTATGATGTTAGCTATGGGTTTTTCATAGGTCCCCTTTATCAGATTGAGGAATTTCCCTTCTATTTCTGGTTTAGTTAGATGCCTTTATTATGAAAGCGTATTGGATTTTATCAAATGCTTTTTCTGTGTCCATTAAGGTAATCATGTGGTTTCCCCTTTATTCTATAAATAAGTTATATTACATTGTTTGTATACCACACGAGACATTATCCAGTCTTTCACTTATGGGACAAATCCCGCTGGGTCATGGTGTATAATCTTTTTTATATGCTGCTGGATTAAGTTTACTAGTATTTTATTGAGGGTTTTTGCATATATAGTCCCAAAGAATTTGATCTGTAGTTTTCTTCTGATGTCTTTGTCCGGTTTTGACATCCTCCTAGAAGTTAAGAAGTGTTCACTGCTATTTATTTATTTATTTATTTATTTATTTATTTATTTTTGAAGAGTTGGTACAGGGTTGATGTTAACTTCTCTGAGCATTAGGGAGAATTCACCAGTGAAGCCATCTGGTCCTGGGTTTTTCTTTGTTGGAAGTTTTTTTTTATTACTGACTCAATCTCTTTACTTCGTATAGGTCAATTCAGGTTTTCTTTTTATTCTCGAATCAGTTTTTGGTAGTTTGTTTCTTTAAATGTGTTCATGTCATCTACATTGCCTAGTTTGTTGGCCTACAACCGTTCATAGTATTCTCTTTGTTTTCTGATGGGTTCATGCGGGTATGCGTTGCCTCCTCTTTCTGACGGCAGGCAGGAAGGAAGCATGCTGGGCACCGAGCCAAAACTGAAGGTGATTGATTGGAGTGGTTCAGAGTGCGTGCACTGCAGCCAGAACTCCCAGATTCAAATGCCTACCACTTACTGGCTGTGACCTGGGGCATGTTCCTTAACTTTTCTATGCCTCCGTTTCTTCATCTTTAAAATGGGAACAATGATAACAATAATGCCTATCTCACAGACTCATGAGAATTAAAATAATATAAAAAAGAAAAGAAATACACCAAAGATCTCATTGGAAGCTGCACGGACTTCAGAGCAGTGAGAACACACAGGGGTGTGTAGTATTCCAGAGGGTTTCATTTCTGAAAACCTTGCTGCTCTAAACCACTCAAAACCACCAGGTAAAATCTAACCAACACCTTCCATTTGGCTATATGATAAAGAAAATATTTGAAGGTTAGGGATGAAACTGCAGCACAGACCAAAGGAGGAGGGTGAACGCTGACCCTGGGGGCCGCGCCAGAGCATTAGCTGGTCCACAGTGATCTGGAGCATTCATTTTACTGGCCACTTGGAGGCAGCACAGGAAGTCTCAAGTTCACAGAAGCTGAAGAGTCAGATCAGAAACCTGAACATTTATTGGGGAGTGGCCAAGAATTATGCACTCAGTGAATAGTTGAAAGAGGCACAGGTACCTGTCAAAGGACCACAGTGAAACTCGATTCATACATTAGTCATGGCATTTGGTACATGGTCCAAGAGTCTCCTTTGTGAATTTTTCACTACATGTGAGATTTCCAGTAAGTTTGGGGCCTGAATTCAGATTGCCTTCATGTTCAAAACAAACCTGGATCACAAATTTAGTCAAGGTGGTCCCAGTGGTCCCAGGTTAGTAGCGCCCAAGCCTCTGGCAAAAACAAACAAATCCTCTCCACTCAGGCCTCTAAGAATTCCCACAGAGTTCCAAAGAGTAGTATTAGCTCACAGTGAAAAACCACACCATACATGAGGGCAGAAACTCCCCTGAGTGAGACAGCAGAACAACATGTAGGAGGAACATCACCTGCCGAGACTTTAAATATAGGTATTGATGTTACAGGATATTAAATAAGTATATAGTCTAATTTACAGAGACAATATGGCGGTTGCCAGGGACTGGGAGAGGAGAGACTTAGTGTTTCATGGGTACAAAATTTCAGTGTTGGAAGATAAGTGTTCTGGAGACAGATGATGATGATGATTGCACAACAATGTAGATGTACTTAATGTTGCTGAATTGTACAAATATGGTTAAAATGGTTGATATGTTTTTTCTACCACAATTTTTTAAGCTTGAAAAGATGACTATGGTTGATCATTTTTCCAGATCTGATATAAGACACAGATGTTCAACTTAAAGAATCACAATGAATCCTTAGAAAAAGAAAACTTAACTAGATACATTGGAATAAAACCACAAATTATCAAAGAAAATACTAAGGCTAGTCAAAGCAGAAAGATATTGCCTGCAAAGGGATGATATTTAGACTGACAACTGTTCCTCCACATCACAATGGAAGCCAGAACAGGAGTACAGTGTCATCCAAAGACTGACATGAAAAATAATTCTGCCTAAAAATGGATACCTTCATTAAAAAAGTCTTACAGAAATAAGAGAAAAAATAAAGAAAATTCTACCTCTTTCTGGTCAAGATGGAGGCATAGGTAAACACTCCTCACCTCCATGCACAACTACAGCAAAAAGTGCACTAGACTACGAAAGAAATATCACCCAGAATTGTCAGAAAATTAAGTTGTCTGGAAGTCCAACAACCAAGGATTTAAAGAAGTCACATTCATCCAGACAGGTAGGAGGGTGGAGACACGGAGTGGTGCAGAAAAGTGTGGAGACAGGAACGGGCAGTCCCACATCCACATGTGGTAGATAAAAATCAGGAGGGATACCTTGGGAGCAAGGGATCCCAGTCCCAGACCAGACCACCCAGCCCAGGGTTCCAGCACCAGGAAGATAAGTCCCCGTAACTTCTGTCTGTAAAAACCAGTGGGGGTTGGGGTGGCAGAAGAAACTGCGGGATTCTCAAGAGACCCCTCTTAAAGGGACTGCAATAGGCTTAAGACTAATGCAGACGCACCCCCTTCTGGGATTCAGCACCAGGGAAACAGCTGAAAGGGCATACGGGAACAAAGTGAAGTGACTGGTAACAGGGCTAGTGCCGGGAGACAGCTTCTTCCCTGGCAAAACTCCAGAGGCCAGTGGCCAGTCCCCTCTCTGAGCATTCCCACACACAGAGCAATAGAGCTGTGACACGGGTTGCCCCACTTTAGCGATTTACCTAAGACTCCACCCCATGCAACTTAACAGGTATGCTCTTCTGCAATAGGCCACACTACTAAGACAGGGAGTCAAAGCAGCTCCATCTAATACACACAAACAAAGGGAGGCTGCCAAAATGAGGAGACAAAGTAATATGGCCCAAATGAAAGAAAAGAACAAAACTCCAGAAAAGGAACTAAACAAAGTGGAGATAAGCAACCTATCAGACACACAGTTCAAAACACTGGTTATCAGGATGCTCCAGGAACTCATTTGGAACTTCAAAAGCATAAAAAAGACCCAAACAGAAATGAAGATTGCATTTAGTGAAATAAAGAAAAATCTATAGGGAATCAACAATGATTTGGAACATAAGGAAGGAGAAAGCATTCAGTCAGAACAGCAGGAAGAAAAAAAGAATTCAAGAAAATGAGGAAAGGTTTAGGAACCTGTGAGACATCTTTAAACACACCAACATCCGAATCAAAAGGGTGCCAGAAGGAGAAGAGGAAGAGCAAAAAATTGAAAACTTAATAGAAAAAAATGAAAGAAAACTTCCCTAATTTGGTGAGGGAAATAGACACACAAGTTCAAGAATCACAGAAAGTCCCAAACAAGGTGGACACAAAGAGGCCCACACCAAGACACAACATAATTAAAATGCCAAAGTTTAAACATAAAGAGAGAATCTTAAAAGCAGCAAGAGAAAAGTGGAGAGTTACCTACAAAGGAGTTCCCATAAGACTGTCAGCTGATTTCTTCTTTTTTGAAAAGATTTTATTTATTTATTTTTAGAGAGAGGGGAGGGGAGGGGGAAAGAGAAGGAGAGAAACATCAATGTGTGGTTGCCTCACACATGGCCCCTACCAGGGACCTGGCTCAGAACCTAGTCATGTGCCCTGACTGGGAATTGAACTGGCAACCCTTTGGTTCACAGTCCACTGTCAGCTGATTTCTCAAAAGAAACTTTTAGGCTAGAAGGGACTAGCAAGAGGTATTCAAAATGATGAAAAGCAAGGACCTACAATCTAGATTACTCTCTCCAGCAAAGCTATCATTTAGAGTGGGAAGGCAGGTAAAGTGCTTCCCAGACAAGGCCAAGTTAAAGGAGTTCATCATCACCAAGCCCCTATTATATGAAATGCTTTAAAAAAAAATACACCAAAGATCACGTTAGAAATAAGGAAAAATTTACAGGTTTGAATGATAAAGAAAAATGATAAAAATTCATATCAAAATTTGTGGGATCAGACTAAATCAGTATTTAAAAGGTAATGTACAATTTTGATTTTCTTTATTAGCAAGAAAAAAGGCAAACAATCAATGAGTTAATCAACTAACTTAAGAAGTTAGGAACATAGCAAATTAAAACAAATCCAAAGAATTAGAAGGTAGGAAATAATTTATTCATTAATTAAGCTAATATTTATTGAGAACCCACCATCCGGGCATTGAAAACAGAGCATCGATCTAAATAGTCCTTGTCCCTTATGGAACTTAGACCCTCTAGGACCAAATGTGGAAATAAGCACAACGCCAGTCACCAGGAGATTTGCGTTCTAGTCCCCGCTGGCCCAGTAACCACCTGTAAGCCTTTAAGTAAATTATTTATTCCTACTCTGCCTCCCTTTCCTTCTCTGGAAACGAAATCATCCTATCTGTTCCATCAATAATGTGATGCAATCAAATGGAATCCAGTTACATAAACAATGTTTTGGAAAATTAATAGCATTATTCAAATATAAAATGAATGTTATTAATATTTAAACCATCCACATTCCATTTACAGTCGCTGCCTTCGTAGTCTTGGAGAAATGCAATGGCAGCTTGATTTAAAACGTTCCTTCTCTCAGTGGGCTAGAGACCATGAAGTGGGTCTGGCGTCAAGGTGGCTTCAAGTCTGAGGGCTGGGTCAGCTGATGCTGTGAAACCAAAGCCCACGTTACACACGAGTTACTAAATCTGCTCTCGGGTGTGCCCTCTCTTTCCACAGCTCTCACCAGTGGGATGTCTGCATGCTACAACACACTTGTTGGGTGTCCTGCCCCTCCCTTCAGGATCAAAGATTCTTGGCACACAAAGCACTGAAATCAAAATTGCCTCTCAGAGCGTTCAGTTTTTTGATTTGATGTCCTTTTACTGAGCACTTCCTGTGTGCTAGGGAATAGTCCAGGCACTGATAATTCAGAGATTATGGTTTGGTGGGTAAAGCTATCAAAATTGCCTAGCATTCTCTCAATACACTTAAACACATGAAATCATGAAGAGGACACCCCCACTCCCACTCAAGCCCACCCCCTCTACCTCACACTCTCCTGACAGCTGAGCCAATGGAGAGCGTGAGGGCAGGGTAGGTGCCCCTGATTTCAATTATTGTTATTATATTCCCAGGTCCCAGGGCACTTGCTGATACTTGGTAGGCTCTTAAGAAATACTTGGGACAATGAATAAGTGGAGTAGGCAGATGATTAAGAAAGAAGGCCTTGGTCGCAGGCACATGGTCCATGATACATACTTGTCGATTGCCTTGGAAGCCAAGAAAGAGGAATCTAGCCAACTTCTCTCCATTTTCCCAAACCCTTGCCAACCCTCTCCCTCTTGCCCCAGGACCTATCTCCTCATCGGCTTCAGCTCTTTATTTCTCATGTGAAAAAACTGCACTGGGTCTCCGGCTGCAGTCCATCCAAGACTGCCGTCAGTCACCCCCTGAATGCCCACCCTGCACTAGACTGAGCTTTGCCTTGTGTCCAGTGAAGGCCCGGCCTTGAGAGTCACTGACTCGAGGGGACTGCATCCCAGAGGAGAATCTGGACTTTGCATCTTCAGAGCTTCTCCCTGGCCCAGTGGTTAATTTCAGGTGGACAATCTGGTGACCAGCTGGTGGCTAGTATGGATTTCCTACCAGGCAGAAAAACAGATTGTATGTACATTGGGGTAGGGAGAGGGTGGGGGGGACTGTATAGGTCACATGGTCAGGCTGAAGCCAGAGTGAATGATCAGAGTTTTATTCAGTCACAGACCATCACTCTCCCATTGCTCCCAACTGTTTTTGAAATTTTTGTGATTTCTCCTCATTTATCAACTTTGTTAGGAAATCTTTTTCTCGTGTATGTGTGTGTGTGTGTGTGTGTGTGTGTATACCCATAATTTCATGAGTGCCTGAGTTGGGTCAGTTCTAGCAGAAATGTGTCTGAAATTGATCCATTTTCTCTCCATCCTTATGGCTATTCATTACAAAACTATTGTGTGAATAAATTAAACAAATAGCCGAGTAGGTAAACATGCTAATCATTTTGGGTGATGAACAAAATGGTATCTACACTTATGCCCATCAAATTTTCTGAACCCAAATCAAGATACATGGTCTGAAAATGGGGCAGATGATTTGAAATTGGAAAATACCCTTGAAAATATGTGTTATTGTGCCCCACACCGATATCCCATAACCACCCCATCACCATCTCAGACTAATAGGCCAACACCCCTTCCTCTATCCAAACCCACGGCCACATGTCAAGTGAGATTTATCAGTTGTCGACCCAAGAAAATGAATTGCTTTTATATCATTATTTAAGTCTCTGCCTGGGTCAGAAAGCTATAACCCTTGTAGTTCTTACTGCCAGACTGGGAGATTCAAGTCAAAACTGGCCTTGAATTCCCATTGGCTTTATTTGCTTTACTTCCTCGAATTGCCATTTGCTTTCTTGGCTTTACTACCAGTTCTCAAGTAGTTTGGGAAAACCCAGAATACTAGCACAGCTGTGCCTGGCCTTGTGTTGGCCTCCATCGTTCAGAAAGTACCAGTGATCGGCCTCTTGCTATGGACTAGGCACGGACTCAAGAGCACGGGATGCATTCTCTCTTTCAATCCTCACAACACTTTGCAAGAGATATTATGGGGGTGTCAATATTGTGGGTAAGACTAATGCTTAAAGAGACTGAGCAACCTACCTAGCAGGCAAGTAGCCAAGATTCAAACCCAGGACGGAATGAGTCTGAAGTCTGCACTCTGAACAACGAGCAGTTTATAGTCTATCTGGGGAGATAAGACATTCAAACACAAAATCAATGGAAAACAGCATTCGTTAAGATGCCAAAATGGGGCTCCTTAAGTCACAAATGATGGTGGTTCTCCAAGGCCAGACTGAGATTTGTTTTTCTGAGCCCTATGGGACATGCACGAGGGAAGGATCTGAGTTTTATAACAAAATAAGAGTTTACAAGAGCCCTGAGTTGTGTATAATCGATAAACCCAATGATCGAACGTGTAGGGTGGCAGACGAGAGGGCGCAAAGGAAAAGGCCTCGAGCGCTAATGACGGGCATTTCTCAGACACTTTACAGTTTACAGAGCACTTTCCCGTTTATCATGTCCTGTCGTCTTCACAACAATCCTGCGAATTACAAACTATCTCATTTTCCCAGAGAGGACAGAGCACTGATTGAGTGGCTTGCCCCCATGAGCCACCACGTTCCAAAGCGATCGGTATGCCGACTCAGAGCCAGATGGTTGCCTCCGGCGCTGACGTTTGGTGCTACGCCTCACCACCACCCGGGACTCAGGCCGCCCAAGAGCCAGCCTGACTGCTTTTCCTAGAGGTTTTCCTACCTGGCCACCTCCTGGTCCTTGTGTCCTGCTGGGGTCCCTTCCATCAGCCCAACTGCTGGTCTCCTTGACCAACTGCCACGGAAGCTTGCGACGGCCACATTCCACCCAGCCAGCCCCTCCGCCCTTCGGTGCAGGGGCAGGCAGCTGGGTGTGCTTATGAAGCCTTGGCCGCCTACAACTCACGATCATCCTTCTATCTTGCAACAATGTTTGCACCATAAATCAAGGAAAAGCTGGGTGTTGGGCCCTGGCCAGTTGCAGGTTTGTCCTATAAACCAAAAGGTTGTGACTTTGATTCCTGGTCAAGGCACATGCCTAGATCGCATGCTTGGTCCCCTGTCGGGGTGAGTTTGGGAGACAACCGATCAATGTTCTTTAACACCTCTCTCCCCCCCGCCCCGCCCCCGACTCAATGGATATACCCTCATGTGAGAATCGAAAAAAATAATAATAAATCTTGTTGTTGGGTGACTGACTTTTCAAGCCGTTGGACTATTTTTTAAAGATTTTTATTTATTTATTTTTAGAGAGGGAAGGGAGGGAGATAGAGATAGAGAGAGAGACAGAGGCAGAGAGAGAGAGAGAGAGAGAAACATCAATGTGTGTTGCTGGGGGTCATGGCCTGCAACCCAGGCATGTACCCTGGCTGTGAATCGAACCTGCGACACTTTGGTTCACAGCCTGAGCTCAATCCACTGAGCTACGCCAGCCAGGGCTGGACTGTTGGAAATTTCAACAGGGAGAAATATTGAAATTTCTGGAACTCTGGGGTGGACAGTTTGTTACCCCTTCCCTTTCCCCAAGCTCCTCTTCGTAGATAGTCCAATCTCCTGGCAGCCTATAAATACTTATTGAGCCCCTACGACATATCAGGGACTGTTCTAGTTTCTGGAAATGCAGCATTGAGCAGTACAGAAAAGCACCTCCTCTCACGAACCCTGCATTCTAGGAGGGAGAGTCAGATGAAGCCAGTAAGCAACATGCCAGGTGGTGATGGGCACCAGGATGGAAAATAAAGGGGCTAGAAAATGAATGGCAGAACGGAGCCTGTTTTTCAAAGGTCGGCCAGGGAAGGCAGCTTTAATGAGGTATCCAAATGCAGGGAGGGGACAAGCAAGGTCGCCTGGCTCAGCAGGGGAAGGGCTTCCCAGGTGCAGAGAAGGCCGTGCAAAGGCATTCAAGGAATGGCAGGAGGCCAGCGTGGCTGCGGGAGAGAGAGCAGAAGGGAGGCAGGTAGGAGACGAGGTCCCAGAGCCAGTCGGGGACAGAAGAACTGAGGGGCTCTTTTAGGCCTGGATTGCTGGGTGCTGAAAACACAAAGAAGAAGACAAAGTCCTGTCAAGTTTAGAGTCTCATGGAAAGCAGAGACAAGGAAGCAGGCCACGATAGCACAGTGTGGTAAGTGCTCTGACACAGACGGGGGACATCGGAGAAAGTGACTCGTAAACCTGTGCTGCCTGATGGGTGGGCACAGTAGTGACACTAGCCACACAGGGTTAGCAAGCCCTTGAAGTGTGGCTAGTATGACTGAAGAACGGAATTTTTAATTTTATTGAATTTGATCTAAAACGATGAGGATGGGTTAAATTATCACCAAACTCCCGTGTTGCTGAGTGATTCTAGGAATCTAAGCCATTATCTGTCTGGGGTTCATGTTCATGGGCCTCAGAAGCGTGAAATATCTCTGGGTCCCACGTGCAGGAATCGTTGGCTAAGATGGGGCAGTACCTGCGGCCAGGAGGCCTCCCACCGTTCTTCAACCACCCTTGGGTGCTCGGGGGACTGCACTGCCTCCTCCAAAGTCTCAAGATTCCCCCACTTTTTGGCATTTTTGAAGCCACAAATGTATTTGCGAGGTATGAAAATTCAGGGGGTTCCCTGGAAGGTTCTGATGAATAAGGAGTATTAAAAAAATCTTTTCCTACTTAGACAAGGAGCCTCTGTGGTTGGAAAAAGGACATCAAAACATAAATGTCAGGGAGGATGCTGCGGAGGGCTGTGTCCTGCGTGTGTGGCATGGGGAAGCTTCCTAACTTCCCGGAGGGCATGCAAAGGCTTGCCGACCCAGCCTTCATGTTGGTGCGGACGCCAGTGCCCTACGGGCAGACAGTGGCCGGCACCCATCCCTCCGCCCTGTGCGGGCGCTAAGGCCGGTCGGCGTGGCAGGCCTGCCCAGAAGCGGGCTCTGAAACTATGGGCTGAGGCCGCCTGTTCGCCTCTCGCTCTTCTCTCACCCTACAGCCTGAGCACCTTAGAATATACCTGCATTGAAACTACACTGAAGTTGAAAGGGACTTCAAGGTCAAATCAAGGCCAAATGAGGTACAGCAGTTCACTTGTTGGGCACTTAACAAAATGGCTTTGGATTGTGCACTTTTTCGTGTGCCCCTGAAACCCAATTAGTTGTACACTCTGAGTGACTATTATTTTGGGGTCTGCTGCTTGGTACTTAGTATGTTCATTTATGAGTGATGCTTTCTGCCATGTCTTCTAACACCAAATATGGGGGTTTTCACACCCAAGTTGTTTCTAGTTCAGCAGCAGAGAAAGGCCTGTGTGGAACTGATGCCGTACTGCCCATCAGTCCTTCTCGATTCTGATTGGGCTCTGGATGTACGTGATGGCTGCACTAGTCCAGAAAGAGTGGGGCGGCCAACTGCGGTGGTTTGCTTGGCGCTGCAGGGGTTTCTGGGACACGGGACTTTCAGGGCCAAAACCTGAACGCCCAAGTCCCAGGCAAACTGGCACGAGTTGGTCACCTGGATGATGACCAGGATTGGCCTGGAACAGAGACGGTCCCGTGTAGGTGTTCATGAGGCAAGATTCAGACCCTGGTTTTGTTTGAAAATTTTCTCTACTGTTCTCTTGAATTTGGCAATTAATAATGGTGTAAGGCCACACAAAAATGAATCTCTATAGAAGGAAACAAGATAAGAATATAGACTCCAGAATAAAAAGTAATTCAAAAATGTAGTTACCAATAATGTATCAAGAACAGTTCACCCCTGGCTGGTGTGGCTCAGTGGATTGAGCACCAGCCTGTGAACCAGAAGGTTGCTGGTTTGATTCCCAGTCAGGGCACAAGCCTGGGTTGTGGGCCAGGTTCCCAGTGGGGGATGCACGGGAGGCAACCACACATTAATGTTTCTCTCCCTCTCTTTCTCCCTCCCTTCACTCTCTCAAAAAGTAAATAAATAAAATCTTTTTTTAAAAAAAATGAGGCTTATAAGAGCAGGAACCATGATTTCTGTAGCCCTATCACATACTACAGAGAATATAACACAGGGTAGATATCCAATAATTACATACTAAATAAATGAGTAAACAAACTAATGAGTACAAATAATTCAGTTCTGACTCTGTCATTACTAGTGGTATGTCAATCGAGTTAATCAACTTTTGAAAGTCCCTATTTCTTCATCTGTAAAATGGGGATAATAATAATTAGTTACTTTATAGTTGTATTGGGCTGACTGGTGTCCCTCCAAAATATATACGTTGAGCTCCTTACCCCCATATTTGGAGATAAGATCTCTAAAGAGGTAACAAAGGTGTGCTTGCCTGTCTCTTTCTCTCTCTCTCTCTCTCTCTCTGGAGCACACCCGCGCCTCTTCCCTCTCCTTCCCCCAGGAGCGTTTTCTCTGCCTTTCTTTCTCCTAAGCACCAAGGGCCCTCATTCTGCCTCTGTAACCTGTTTCCTGAGCCCACACGGCCCAGCTGGCTCGCTTCTTCCACAGCTCACGTCAACTTCTGTGCCTCTCTCAATAAACCTTTGCTTGTACTTGAGTCTGGGCTCTGAATGTTTTCTTAGCCAGAGCTCAAGGATCATGGTCTAACATCCGGTGCTGTTTGCCATTGACATTCTAGTGCCGGGACTTGGGTGGTCTTACAAGGGAGAGGGAGGAGGTAATTAAGTTACGACGAAGCCGTTAGGATGGGCCCTAATCTGATCCGACTCACAAGAAGGGGAAATTCAGACCCAGAGAGAGAGAGCAGACACGTGCACACATGGATGAAGGGTCCTGTGAGGACACAGCAAAAAGACAGCCCCAACTGCAAGCTGAGGAGGGAGAGGTCGCAAGAGACACCAGACCTGCTGGCACCTTGATCTTGGACTTCCAGCCTCCAGAACTGTGGGAAAAATAAATTTCTGTTGTCTGAGCAACCCCTGAGTCTGTGCTACTTTGTTATGGCAGCGTAATAACATGTAAATCACCTAGCACATGAATGCTCAGTAGGTACTTCTTGTTCTTCTTATTTACTACTAATAAAAATATCTGTGGAGGGCACTGAAAAATATACAATATATCATATATAATATTTTGTTAAATAATATATACAAATATTACATAATCATTTAATATATATAGTTATAATATATTAAATATCATAAATATAATAAATGTTATATATTGAATTAAACATAGCCAACATATTCATATTAATCATATATTTAATATTAATATAGCATATATTATACCGATTTATAATATATTATATATGTAATATAATTTATAATATATAATTTATAAAACAGTATATAATATATATAATATAAAATATTTATAATATAATTTATAATTATAGTATATAATTTATAATCATTAATCATAAATAGAATATCATTCTATAATATAAAATCATTAATATAATACATTATATTAGTTCATAATATATTATATTATAAATTTTGGTGTAATATGAATTGATATGTAATTAATTTATATTACATACATAAATGCATGTTATGTGTGAAAGCATACCAAAGGGATCGGTAGGATGATTGCCCGCCCTGGAGGACCTGGGCGGGCAGAGAAGGCAGAGCCTGCCCCGAGCCGCCACCACCGCGCTGGGACCACAGCGGAGCCCGGCCTGTCAGCGTGTCCGTAGACGACACCGTCAGCCAGAGCCGCGCAAGCTGTAAGGGGCACGCGCACCACTGAGATCTTGGTAAAATGCAGATTCTGGGTCAGTGGACCTGGGGTGGGGCCTGAGAGTCTGCATTTCTTTTTTATTATGACTGATAATAATGTACTAAATATAATATTTAAAATAAATATAATATTTATTCATTATTTAATGTTTTTTTCTCTTACAGTTTATGTTCAGCATCATTCTGTGCTGGTTTCAGGTGGACAGTGTAGTGGTTAGACAATCATATCCTTTACAAAGGGGTGCCCCCCAGGGGTCTGCTTTCTAACAAGCTCCAAGTTCATTCTCAGACCGTTGGTCAGAGGACCACACCAGGTGACCTTTAGTCCCAAGGCGGGGTTATAAACTATTTGGATACACAAGACAAAACAAAATACATCAAGTGGCCAGAAAATACTCGCTAAACTGCATCTTGTACCTATACATACTGATCAGAGCCTGCAGGACCATTTAAGTAAGTGTAGAATTTGAGCCACGGAGTTAAGGCGCTCAGGCAGGTAAAGTGATCTGGAAAACTTCTGAAGGATAAAAGGAGGGCATTTGATTCTGATTCGGCAAAGGGAATGAAGGAGGCCTACGTGCCATAGAACCTCTCTGGGTGAAAGCGGCTTCAGACAGTCAGGTGGTATTGGGGTGTCTTTATTTCCCTACACAAATAAGCACAGGAGTGGCTTTTGCTGGTCCTTTGAAGGGGTGCAGGGAGGAAAGCGTGGGTGTGTTTATGGCACTGCTTGCTACCAGCTAGCTAATGTTTGGTTTCCTTATCTTTGGAGAGTGTAATGGGTGTTGGTGCCAGCTTGGAGGCCACCTGATCTCAGTCGGCCTGTAAAGTCATTAGCAAAGCGCCCAGGAGGTAGGCCTCCCCAGGGGCCTGCGGCCAGCGCTTGGGGAAGAGCTCCTACGGAGGGGAAGGACAGACTTGGCCTTGGGTTGCTAGGTAACCTCAGACAAACATCTTACATAGAGCCCCCAGATTGGCATCTGCAGGGCCTACTGCTCTCCCTGTGCCCCCAAGAAGCAGTCCCAGGTACCTGATCCCACACAGGACAGGTTTTCCTAGTCCCCTGAGACTGAGTTTCCCCGGGGCAAGCAGGTATGAATCCAGCAACTGGGTGAGCTAGTGTTTTTAGAGTTTTTCTGGAGTTGGAGGTGGGAAGGTGGGTTGAGACGGAGCAGTGGAAATCTCAGCCCCTGGAAATTTAAATTAATCAACCAACACCTGGGTATTCTCTTGCAGGAATCCAAAATTTCTTGTAAGGTAAGCTGTCCTGATGACCAACCCCTAAGGGTAATTTCTCCCTGAATAGATTTTGGAGGACTTCATTCAAACTGTAGCATCAAATATATTATTGTATTTAGTAGATGAGGAGCTTGGATTTGGGTAGCTTATTCGCTGTTTGGTCAAGTCACTTAACCTCAGTAAAGTCACAATCTCCTGTATTTACAAAATAATACCATATATTTCCAAGTAAATCATGAATTAAATGAGAGATAAAGTGTATAAAGTATTTAGCTTGTATTGTAATTTCTTCTTTCTTTACTCCACCTAATAACATTCATTTTCTTATTTTATTTTATTTTTAATATATTTTATTGATTATGCTATTACAGTTGTTCCAATTTTCTCCCTTTGCCTCCTCTCACCTGGTACCCCCCCCCCATTTTTTCTGGCAACCCCCCCCACCACCCCCCCTTAGTTCTTGTCTATGGGTCATGCATGTAAGTTCTTTGACTACTCATTTCCTATGCTATTCTTAACCTCCCCCAGTCTATTCTGTACCCACTAATTTGTACTTCTTAATCCCTGTACCTTTCCCCCCCAATCTCCCCCTTCCCCCTCCCAACTGATAACCCTCCAAAGATCTCCATACCTATGATTCTGTTTCTGTTCTGCTTGTTTGCTTAGTTTGTTTTTTACATTCAGTTGTTGATAGTTGTGAACTTACTGCCATTTTAATGTTAATAGTTTTGATCTTCTTCTTTTTCTTAAATAAGTCCCTTTAACATTTCATATGATAATGGCTTGGTGATGATGAACTCCTTTAGTTTTACCTTGTCTGGGAAGCACTTTACCTGCCCTTCCATTCTAAACGAGAGCTTTGCTGGAGACAGTAATCTAGGTTGTAGGTCTTTGCTTTTCATCACTTTGAATACTTCTTGTCAGTCTCTTCTTGCCTGCAAAGTTTCTTTTAAGAAATCCGCTACCCGTCTTATGGGAACTCCTTTGTAGGTAACTGCCTCCTTTTTTCTTGCTGCTTTTAAGATTCTTTCTTTGTGTTTAACCTCTGGCATTTCAGTTACCATGTGTCTTGGCGTGGGCCTCTTTGTGCCCGCATTGTGCGTGACTGTGCTTCCTGGGCTTGTATGTCTGTTTCCTTCACCAAATTAGGGAAGTTTTCTTTCATTTTCATTTTACAATTGCAAGCTCCAAAAAGGCAGCAGGGGCTGTAGCTTTCTTCTTTCCCTTCCCTCCTCCCATCTTAAAGTCTACTCCAGTGCTTCCCAGTTAGATGACATTTAAATAAACATCTCCTACGTGCCAAATAAAAGACACAGTCCTTGCCCTTAAGGAGCACCCAGTCTCTTAGAGGGAGACAGATGATTCCACAAGTAAGTATAATCGAGCGTCCTAGATGCCCCGACAGATGCCTAAGTGGGCAAAGAGCAACAAAGCAGATGATGTTTACATTTAGTTTGGAGACTAAGATAAGGAGAGGGTTCAGGAGCTTCCTGGTTGGTGAACACGTGGAGATTTAGGGAGAGCGTGCCCTCACCGTGGACAGGAAAGCCCCACGCCCTTTCCCCACGCCTCACCCTTTGCATCTCTTCCACCTGGCTGTTAGTAGACCAGTGAGCTAGACTACTGACTCACTCTCTTTTACAAGAGCCTGGCCAGCCCCATAGGTTGGCCATACGTGTGGCTGGGCTCCCACAAAAGCCACAGCAGGGCCAGCCATTCTGGGACAAACTGAGGATTTCTGCTCCCTGCCCAGACCATCACAACCACAAGTATGTTTGCAGATCCACTACACTTTGTATCGTTAACCTGCTCCAATCAAGAAAGAAAATCAAACTGTCCAGGACTCAGGGCAAAGCTTGTGCACCAGTATCTGCTGCAGCCCTGTGGGCAGGAGGGCCTGAAGTCCAATCTCTTCTCCTTCACAATAAAGGAAGGTTTTGGAGTGTCCAACCAGCCACATCAGAAGTCCTAGAGAGGTTGGGCGGGTGGAACTCAACAAACATGTCTTTGAGCTACCATCTTAAGTAAGAAGGAACTGAACCACTATTGAAAATTAAGGATCGGACACAATTTTGTCTAGCAGGCAAAATAACTCCATCATATAGATAAATAAAGCTGAGAAGGATGCAACAGAAAGAGAGAAAGAAAGACAGAAAGAAAAGAAGGAAGGAAGGAAGGAAGGAAGGAAGGAAGGAAGGAAGGAAGGAAGGAAGGAAGGAAGGGAGGGAGGGAAGGGGAGGGAGGGAGGGAGGAAGGAAGAAGGACTCACAGAGTATATGTTTGAACTGAGTCTTGAGAAAGGAGAATTGGCCATGTGTCCCAGAGGGCGTGTCTAAGTGTAGACCTATAGACCTGTGTACGGGCACAGGGTGGACGGGAAGGAGGGAAGGGTATGCGTCAGTCAGCAGGCGAAGGGAGAATCCTATGCAGAAACAGGCCACATCCTGGCTTGCTTGGGAATCTGGAAGAGGTTTGGAGTTGCCAAAGTATTTAATGTGGAAGGGAGGCAGTAAGGCATAAGGAAAGATAACACAAAACTAGATCAAGACCAAATCAGAGAAGATCTTGTAAGCCATGCTTAGAGGTTTAGACTTGACCATGAGGGCAATGAACAGCTAGGAGAGGGAAGTGGCATGATCAGATGTGCCTGTTGGGCTGTTTCAGCAAAACTTTTTCTTTCGGTTGCAAAAGTGATTTCTTTTCCATGGGAATACATTTTAGAGAACAGAAGAAAAAGATCACTTATCATCTCACTACCCAGGCACAACTCCATATTCTAGAGCGTGTTTATATCTGAAGAAAATAAGAGAGAAAGAGAGCTGATATGGACTGAGTACCTAGTGATAGGGGAACTCCAGAGTTAAAGATTTTAGCTGTAGTTATAGTTGATAGATTTAACTGATTAAAGCATGTGGAAAGCTGTCATTCCAAGAACTGGAATGTGTGACTTACGTGACACCAGGAGGTCAACAAGCAAGCCTCCCTTCGTGCCCCTGGGTGTCTGCAAGCCTTCCATTGATCAGGCTGGTCTCTGAGTCATCGTGTTTTAAGGAGGAACGACCTTGTCTGCAGTGATGCAGATAAAGCATTGTTGATCGGCAGAGAGATACTAGGAAAACCACCCTCTAAACTGCAACTCTTATCTGGTTAACCTTTGCTCCGAACCCCTTACCTACCCTTTTCTGCACCTTACAAAAAGATCAGCTTGTTAAGATGGTTTTTGAGTGTACATCACCTTCCATCTTCTCAGATCACTGGCATCTGAGTAAAGAGACACAAAGATTCAATCCTTGCCTCTCCTTATTGGTCCTGGTAGTGACAGGCGACATGAACTCCGACTTTCCCAGTTTCACTAGTGTGCCCCAGGTGCTTTATCTCATTCAAAGTCATGTTAAGGTTCTCTGCTCCGGGTGGGATGCAGCCAGAGGGTAGTAAGGAGGGCCTAGGAGGAGAGGAACTGGTTCCACCTTGCTTCACTAGGTAACCACCTATGATGAACACCTTTACCGAAGGGCATAGTATTTGCCACACCAGGGCCTCGTGCTCACACGGTGCTCCACTGGGCAGATAAATGGGGCATGGGAAGGGGAGAAAGAAGCACCTTTGGAAAGAGATGAGGGTGAAAGTTCTCTCTGAGATGTCTGTGAGACACATCGTAGGCATGTAGGTTTGGTCCTCAGGAGAGAAACGTGGGCTGGAACGAAACATTTTGGAGCTGGTGCTTATATTAGAAGTAAAGCCTTGAGACTAGGGGGCCATGCGCTGCCAGGCTGAGAAAGAAGGGAGAGGACTAAGGAAAGAGCCCGGGGAAATGACAGAACGGAAGGGGCAGATCAAAGGAAACCCCTCTAGGGTTTGTGAGAGAGGGTCAGAGAAGAACCAGGAAAGAAAAACATCCTGGAATTTATCCAGTATCAGATGTCCCAGAGTCTGAGCAAGATGAAGGGTGACAGAGGACAGGGGGGTTGGCCGTGCAGCAGCAGGCACCTGGGCAGAGCTCCTCCTGGAGGGTGGGGGAAGCCCGGCCGCCGCGGGTGGGAGGGGGGATGGAGGGACAGCGAAGGCCAGACTTTCGGAGAGCTTGCCTGTGAGGGCAGAGGCTGTGTTTGTGTTCAATTCATCTGCTCTGAGAGACTGGGGAAAATGACACTTGACTTTTGTCAGGAAAAGTTGCCAGTGGAGGCTAAATGTAGACCCTGGGGACAGGGTGAGGGTTAACCAAGGGAGCAAAGTTCTGGAGCGGTTTTTCGCAACCAGGGGCAGTCAATGTCTCGGAAGACGTTCTGGGTGGTCACGGCTGGCGTGGGGCAGGCGTTACCAGTGTCTGACGAGAGAGGGATGCTGCTCAGCCTCTCACAGTGGAAGGGGCAGGACCCCACACAACAAAGAATTATCTGGCCCAAATGTCAATAGTGTCAGAGCTGAGAAACCCTACTCTAAAGGAAGAAACAACAAATCAAGACACCAGTGATGCGGTTAGCGGCTATCTGATGTCATTAAGTAAATATTTGTAGAGTAAATAAATGAATTCAAAATTCCATCTGGTAACCTTCTAACTGAGGCACGGCATGAATTTGAATGCTGTGTAGATACGACAGACTCAGAGATAAGACACGGGCTCTCACACTCTAAGTTTTGGCTAAAATCATGCAGCCTAGAGAATTAGGGAAAGGCTTGGAAGATACGCATGGCAGAAGGAAATTAACATTTTTTGCGTGCCTACTGGATGCCAAGCACTTTATATAGTTGTGTGACTTCATACTCACGACACTCCAGTGAGCGAGGTATTAGCTCTATTAACTGAGGAGGAAGCATCCTGGACAGATGACATCAACCTGTCCAAGGTCACCCATCTACTAAATAATGGTACCAAGATTTAAACCCACTTACATCTCATTCTGAAGTCCAAGTTCTCTCCACTATACTATGTTGTCTCCATGCTACTGCCAAACCAAGTGACGTCTCACCCTTGAAGAATGAGCAGGAATGTGCCGAACAAAGAGGGGGAAAGAGAGGAACGGGGGCGTCCCAGGTGTTGTGGGCACGTGTAAAGGCCCTGTGGCGTGAAACTGCCTGGTCGGTGAGGCTGCGTGACTGAAACAAATGGGGAGCGGCCAGCGCAGGGGCAGGGGCGGAGCCTGGCGCCCAGGGCAGGTTAGTGCTGTGTCCTCTACCCAGCTAAATCTCACCTGAAAGTCAGCAGCTCTCACTTTTAGCCTTTCCTGATGCTGCCACACCAGCGAGAGCCTGCCCACCCTGGCTCACGTGGCTGTCCCTCGGCCCAGTGCCGGCCCTCCCGTATTCCCAGCACAGAGGTGTGTAGGCATTGCTGTAAAGTGTAGTCGATCTTTTCCTTTTCTATGGCAGCAAAAACCAACTATGCCGCTTACAACCCCCTTGACTGAGGCCCTCATTTTGCAAGGCCAAGCGAGTTACTGGTTGGTGCGGGACTACTTCAGCACCAGCTCAGCAGCACCCAGGCGCCCCGTGTACAACCAGGGCTGCCGGGAGGCCGCTCTGACTCATTCACTGCCACGCCAGGTACATGCCACCCTCTGCACGGACTTCATAATAGTTTCGTAGAAAATAAAAATAAGATGTACTCAGTTGTGCTTCCTGAGGCATTTCCTGTTTACGGGCTGTGTGTTCTAACAGCTGTGTCTGAAAGCACGACCTGAGCTAGGACTGTCAGATCCGATCACCCTTTGAAGTGCCCAGGTGCCAAGCGGGGGGGATTACTCCCACCCAGGCTGGAGCCGGCTCCTGGCCCCGGTCCTGGCCGTTCCGGGCTCCCAGCTGCTGCAGCCACACGCCCCGTACTGACGGCAAAGGGACAAAGGGCGTGTGGAGGTCTAGAGTTTCCTCTGTCTGTATGAACTGGGTCATTTCTTAATAATTGGAAGGCAAGAAAAAATGATTATCACAAAGTACTTTGCAGGGATTCCTGTGTTTCCTGGTCACGTCGGAGCAGAGGTTGCCAGGCGCAGACCCACGCTGGTCCTCTAAACGCTCCCCCCGCCACCCGCCCCCGATGTCTCTCCCTGCTCCGGAAGGGTGGTGCCAAAGCGCAGGAGGGTGCACCCGGAATCTAGGCGCACACACACCCAAACCTTCCTTTTTATTAACACAGTCATTTTACTTATGGTTTGCACTCATTTTTGTGCTTTTCATTTTAATTTTTCAATTACACTTCAGTTCCAGTCTTATTTTTATTGGTTTCAGGTGTACGGCATAGTGGTTAGACAATCGTATACTTTACAACGTGGTCCCCTTGGTATTTCCAGCACTCCCGTGGCATTGTACACAGTTAGTAATATGTAAATATGTGAATATTATGTAAATATTATGTAAATATCATTGACTGTACTCCTCATGCTGCACTCAACATCCCTGTGACCCTCATAACAACCGGTTTGTACTTCTTAACCCCTTCACCGCTTTCTCCCCGCCCCCCACCCCCTCCCTTCTCTGACAGCTGTCAGTCTGTTCTCTGTATCTTTGAGCCTGTGTGCATTTTGTTCATTTATTTTGTTCTTAGATTCCACATATAAGTGAAATCATATAGGATCTGTCTTTGTCTGAATTATTTCACTGAGCATGATACCCTCTAGGTCCATCCATGCTGTTGCAAATGGTAAGATTTTATAAATACCTTTTTATGGCCAAGTAATATTCCATTGTAAATACAGTACTTTAAAATACAATGTATCACTTTTAGGCCACTGATTCACTAATTATCATTTCAGCATATTAAAAAATACCCCATCAGCCTGAAAGAGGTCAATGTCATTTCATACAGGAAAGATTAATGCATGAAGATACTCATCACAGCACTATTTACAAGAGCAAAAACCTCAAAATACCCTAAATCTACAATCACAGGAGAATGGGCTAAAAAAAAACATATGCTACATTCACAGTGAGACATTATGCAACTCTGAATAATCACACTTAAGAGTGTTAGTAGCATAAGAAAATGCTGACATAATAATGTCGAATAAGCAAAACAAGACACACAACAGTATATACAACCGACATTTTATTTTATTTTTTAAAGATTTTATTTATTTACTTAGAGAAAGGGGAAGGGAAGGAGGAAGAGAGGGAGAGAATTATCAATGTATGGTTGCCTCTCATGTGTCCCACCTGGGGAGCTGGTCTGCAACCCAGGCATGTGCCCTGACTGGGAATTGAACCAGCAACCCTTTGGTTACAGGCCCACGCACAATCCACTGAGCTACACCAGCCAGGGCTACAACCGACATTTTAACTGCGAAAAGCAAATGTGGGAAAAGGATGGAGACGTTCTGGCCCACCGTTTGGACCCACTTCCATCGGTTCTCACGGTCGTTTGTCAGGCGCCAGCAGCCGAAGTGGTGAAGCAGGCGGAAAGTACGTTTCCTCGGGACGCCTCCAACAGCACAGGAGATCAGCTCGTCGGAGCAGGCTTCTCGGCCATGTGCTGTGTGCCGTGTGACACCATCGAGCCTTCCTTCCATTCGCCCTCTTACACGCGCCAACGCGGTGTGGAGTCAAATGTACGCCGACCTTCCTTTTGTTTTTGTTTTGTTTTGTTTTTAAAGATTTTATCCATTTGTTTTTAGAGAGGGAAGGGAGGGAGAAAGAGAGACAGAGAGAAACATCAGTGTGCGGTCGTTGGGGGCCGTGGCCTGCAACCCAGGCATGTGCCCTGACTGGGAATCGAACCTGCGATGCTTTGGTTCACAGCCCACGCTCAATCCACTGAGCTACGCCAGCCAGGGCTTCCTTTTGTTTTTTATTTTTTAAATTTATTTTCAGTTGTCAGTCTTCCAGTTTTGAAAAGGGATGAATTTTCCAGAGCTACTCAGGAAAAACTTGAACCCACCATGAACGAATTGGTTTGACGTTTTCTGAAAGCATAACTAGATATCTATTGAAAACTTGTGCTTTTTTATTTACAAAAGTGAAAGACCAGAAGGATGTGTAACAAGACACACTCTAGATCAGTTTTACCGTGAGAAAGGGGCCCACCTCCCCTGTATTGGAAATACTTGAAGGTATAAAGAGTCGCAAAGTGGAAAGAAGAGAGAAATAGGGTCTCTCATCATGGCTTACATTCTCCTGATGCCTTCAGAGTGACTCATTCATAAATTAGGAATAATTTGTAACTCACTAGTGTGGCTGGTGACCAGAATGTCATTATTTAGTAAGAGTAGAAATAGTAGCAACCATTATATAACCAACCAAACAAACAAACAAATTTGGATCAAAAAGAATGAATTCCAACTGCTGGCCAGAAAATTCGCACCACAGGAGTGTCTAGCTTTCCACTTGCAAAACTAGAAAAGTAAGTATCTTTCCTCTTGTTTTCACACCCTTTTGCTATATTTTCTTACTAACATTAGGAGCTGTGGACAGTAAACAGAGAGATTGCTTCTGTGAGAGCAGGAGCTAGAAGGAAGAGGGTAGGAGGCAGTAGCTCTCTCTAGCAGCTCCACGTGGGTTTCATCGGCTGGAGACCACCGCTGTTCTCACTGTAATCCTTGTTTTCAAGTTTAGACCCCTGCTTCCCTTACCCGCCCCAGCTCCAGGGGAGGACCAGCGGTGAAGCAACTTAGTGTTTTCGGTATTGGAAAAGCAATATCACACCAAATAATGGACTATTTTATGTTTTAAATAGCTTGTTTTTCCTCTGTCTATTCTTAAACTATATTACGTGTCTTGGAAATTTCTCAAGAAGAATAAAAAGGGGCACTGAGATGTGAGCTGTGTGAAAAATTTAAATTATAAAGCCAGCAAGGCCAGTGATTAAGGAGATTAAAGAGATAGCGAAGATGAGCATAAATCAGAAGCCTCTTGTCAAAAATTAGTAGTTACTAAACCTGTTTGTCGTCCTTCCAGTAGAAAAAAAAAAAGCAATCCTATTATGTAATTTTTATCTTTTCTTGCTTGTTTGCCAGAAGGCATGATGATATCGGCTGCCTCTAACAAGCTGCAGGTGCAGTCCTGGGCTGGCCGCCTACCTCCGGGACTCAGTTTCCTTGTTGGGAAAGGAGAAAGTCGCTTCTTGTAGGTCTGACGTTCTATGTTTCTCTGAAAGAAAATGTTTAGCTAGTTCTAGGCCATGAAGTATCACATCATCTAATGTAAGACACGTTTAATGATAAGATCCACCGTTGTGTTATGTATCGCGAAGAAAAACAATTCCGCCTCAACCCTGATGCAATGCCTTGCCCATAACCCTGGTCACCCAGGAGTTAATTAGTCATACCAGCCTCTTGGCTTTGGAGTACGGGCCAGTTCTCCAGGCCTTCCACTTCATTGCTTGGCTTATCCCAGGCAATTCCTTGTGTAGGTATCAGTAACAAACACAACACAATTGTATTTATTTGTGGGTATCTTTTCTTTCACGGGTCCCACAAAACACTTGGTTCTTGAGTTTCACAACAATATGTGGAATGGTGGTCATTTCTCCAATGAGGAATGTCTGCTTCCCTATCATCGGGGTCATGTCCCGTCATTTCCACGCCTTCTACAAACACAATAACTTTCATTTCCATGCCAAAGGAGAGTGTAATGTTTTGGAATTTCAACAGCAACGAAGCTCAACGTGTTATTACCCACAGTGTACTTAAATCAATTGCAGTCATGACCACGTGAGCAGCCGTGACTAACTTGGAGCCCGGGGAGACCGGGGCAGCTACCCCATGACCGCAGCCTGGCTGACATCAGTGTGAGGAGCGTCCCAGACGATTTCAGAGATACTTTAAAAATTGGAGGAGTGCGGCGGGGGTGGGGCGTGTGTGTTTCAGCACTGATGCATTGAAATAATCCTTGTCTGCCTCCGGCGATGGTGCTCCACACGTATTTTGAGGCCGTTGGAGGACTGGAGTGAGAGGATGGGCGGAAGGGTGAAGGAACCAACAAGTGAGCAGCTCGTTAGGAATGCAGAGAGGACGCCTCCCTGCCTTCCTTCAGATTTTTGTTTTTCATTTGGCAAAACTGTCCTGCAGTCTTGAAGCCCCAGAGCTGGTGGGAATCCTGCATCCGCTGACTTTCACCGAGGACTTGGCATCTGGTTCACATCCCGCTCCCTTCCCCAGCACCTTCTAGGCCTCTATCGGGCTGTGAAGCTCCAGTGTCCACGGGGAAGACTCCGCGTTACTTGACCTTACATGTCTGGACTCCTCAACACCAGTGACCTTGCCCTCCAATCCTCCCCTGCAGCCTTCTAGCCCTCTTCCTCCTCCTTGTCCCAGTATTCCAACCACTCTAGAACATTCCATCCTCGGTCACTGACTTCCTGCCTCCTGTACTTGTGTACCAGGTGGCTATAGCTCTCAGGCAGGTACCTTTGCTCCCACTTCAGGTGGCTCTCCAGCCGCTGCTGCCCCTGCCTGCTGTCATTCTGATCGACAGCTGTCCCACTCTTTCCCCTCAAGCCCACAACACCTTCCCGTCCAGCAAACCGTGTTACTTTCTACCCTCTGAGAAAATTAAAGCCATCTGGTTGGAGCTCCCTAAGCTCCCTCCCCAGCACGTGAAAACTGAAAACCCTCATTCTATCCTTTTCTCCTCCTTACCCTGTTTCAGGGTAGCTGTCTCTCCCGTTCAAGGCTAATCCCCCCATCTGGCCTCTGCCGCCTCCTCCGGAAACTCGCACTCTGTGAATCACCCCCTCTTTCTCCTTTACTCCAAGCTGCCCCTTTACTCGGTCTTTCCTGACAACACATAAATATTTTCATCTCTGCTCTCTTCAAAAACAACTTCCACCCTTCCACACAGCGCTGTCCTCTCCTGGCCCTAGCCCTTTCTCTCTCCTTCAAAGCCAGGTTTCTAAAGTCTACCTGTTATGATTATCTCCACCTTCACCTTGCATTCTCCTAACACCCAGTCCTTTATGATGTGGCACTGCTATATCTTTGTCTCTTATTCCACTATGTACCCTAACACTTGCTTTTTTCTAAATGTACCTGACCACCCACACGCACAGGATGATTATGCTCCTGAGCCTCCTCCTTGGATGAGCTCCTACTGTCTCCTCTTTGGTCTAACTGTCGAGCATCCTTCTCAAATACTTCCTCCTCCAGGAAGCCTTCCTTAACTCCCTGGTAGCGAACGGTCCTCAGGTCTGTAAGAGCATCCTGTGCACATGTCTGCCACCTCTATTGTCACTGTTGGTTTATTTCTATGTCTTGTCCTGGAATAGTATGCTCTATGAAAGAAGGACCATTATTACTTGGCTTAGGCTGTTATAAATATTAGTAGCATGAAATAAATGATCAAATGAGTCCCAGAGCCTTCGAGTCTAAAAATAAGTTCAAGGCCTAGCCGGGTGGCACAGCTGGTTGGGGTGTCGTCCTGTACACCAAAATGTGTCAGGTTCCGTTCCCTGGTCAGGGCACCTGCGTGGGTGGCGGGTTCGGTCCCAGGCTGGGGTGTGTACAGAAGGCAACCAGTCGATGTTTCTCTCACACGCTGATGCCTCTCTCCTTCTTTTCCTCCCTCCCTTCTCCTCTCTCTAGAATAAAATGTAAAAATTAAGAAAATTGCCATAGCTCTCGAATTAGATTTTCTATTTCTTCCTGAATTAGTTTTAGGAAGTTCCATTTTTTCTAGAAAACGGGTCGTGTCATGTAAGTTTTCAAATTTAGTTGCAGGAAGTTTATAAGATTCTCATATTTCTTCAAAGCTCTATAATATATGTAGTGACTGTCCCTTTTAGTCTCTGTTAGTTGATTAGTTTTTTCAAAGCACCTGCTTTCTGTTTTCTCGATCATTTCTATGATGCCTTTGTTGTCTATTTAATTCATTTCTCTTCTGTTTTATTTCTTTCCTTCTGCTTTCTTTGTGTGAATGCTTTTGTTCTTTTTTGCAGTGTCGTGAGTTGGATGCATGGCTCGTTCATCTCTAGGCTTTTCTGAAAATAACCATTTCAAAACTTTTTGTAAATGTCTCTCTGCAAACTTCTCTGCATCCCACAAGTTTTGACATATATTTTATTATTTCACTCCCTATGTTGTCTAATTTTGGTTATGATTTTTTCTTTGACCCATCCATGATGATTTACTCTTAATGTTACTTAGAAATATGTTTAAATGTACTAATGTATGGAAATTAAAGTAAGTTCTTTCCAAAGTGAGTTTTAAAGTCAGTGTTTACATAGGTCAGAAAATGGGATCCATGCAATGCTGTTGTCCGGGCTGAGCTGGTGAGGTGACGTCATCAGTGACTGGTCCTTCCTTGTTTCGTCTTCCTCACACACGGATTCCACCATACACGTGTTTTCTGTCTCACTGTTTCCAGTGAAAGGGTTTGCACGTAGCAGCTGTGGGTACGGCCTACCGTTCTAGCACACCATGCTGCGCAAGAAGGAATTCACAGCCCAAACCCCCAAATTAGGAGCTGCATCTCGAATCAGTCCTCTCTGCGGTTCTCATCAGCTCCTTCCTCGTGCAGCTCCCACCCCTGTTCCGGAGTCGCCCATCAGAAGTCTGGGGTTTATCCCATCCCCAGCTCTGGACCTGATGTTAGGCATTTGGGGAATATTTGTGGAGTGTCAGACCGCCTAATTAGAAAGAAATGAATGCTCCCCCCCATGCTCCTTTTTGCAAGCCCCAAACTGGAAACGGGCGGCAAACGCCACGAACGGTAATTTAATACTCTCACTGAAGAGATTAGGACTAAATCAAACAGGGCAGGCTTGGAGTACGAGCAGAAGCGTCGTGTACTGAACAGTCTTGGGGGGACAATTTAAGGAAAATTGATTTCTAAACAATAACTTTCTGGAAGCCTCTCAAGCCTATGAAACTTCTGGCTGACCTGTCACACGTGGTTTTTCCGTTGTTCACAATGGCAGCGGTGCCCATGTGCTCAGGGGAGCAGCAACTCCGCACCAGACACCGTGTCAGAGCAAACCTGGGTGGCTGAGCCAAAGGCAGATGGGTGCTGGGGAGGCGGGGGCTGGAGGTCCCAGCAGAGGACTGGGACTGGATTTTGTAGGCGCTGCTCGGCTGTCCTTCCCGTGCTCCCTTCCACCTTGCTCTGGCCAAGTCAACTCAGCTTGGGTGGGGTTGCTCCCGATATTCCCAAAGAGCAATGACGATTCTTCTGGATTCCTGAACGTTCCATCTCCGCTGTGGGAGAACTCTGGGGGGTGTGTCCTGCCTGCTCAATGAAGGTTTAATCAAAGCCCTGCTTCCTTCTCATTGTTGCTTTTGGAATGGCCTTGTTCTTTGAGTCTGAGCTCGGGCAACAGCACCTCGCCTGAATTTTTCCATAGCGGCCCTTGGACTCCTGCCCCACTCCCTCCCATCTGCACGCCCCCGTTTCCTCTCTTCTCTGTGTTGGCTCTGTGTGGTTCTTCTGGGTAAACTGGCTGAAGAGTAATGAACCCAAAATACCTAAGTAACAAATGAGTCACTGCGCTTCAACAGCAGAGCTCTGATGGTGAGCGGGTGTGTTGGGTAAATAGCAGAGGAGGTGGCTGCCCAGACAGAGAGGAAGGGGGGAGAGAAATAGAAACAACACGCACCAGTTGGCAGAGGTGGCTAACAGCAGCTGAGTGGGCACAGGGGTGGGGACCGTAATTGGGCTGCAAAAGTGAGATCAGCACGGTGGCTTGCCGCACGCCCAGGCTGACTCAGGCTATGAGCAGGCCCCTCGGGAGCCGCGAACACTGAGCTGTCTAGTAAGACTCAGCTGGACCCGTCCCCGGACGGCTGTCCTGCTCTGTTTGCAAGCTCTGAGACCCAGGGCTTGGAATTCTCGGTTCAGGTTGCGGCAAGGCTGCTAGTCAGAGACACTGCGATATCGCTCCAGGGCCATTGCCTTTCTGGTCCTGCGCTCTCTGGGTACTAGGAGTCGGGAAAAAAGTTTAATTTCTCCTTTGTCCTTTTCTGTTTAGGACTCGAGGCATAAGTTCAGTCTCTTCTTAGTACTTTTTGTCCAGATTTTTTTAGAATGCATCATTTTCCCATAACCTTCTCTTGTGGGACAACAGTGAGCCCGGTGGCCAGCTCACGGCTTAGGGCTCCAGGCAGCACGGAGGGCAGACGTGACAGCCAACGAAGGCTGTGGCTCAGCTGTGAGACCAGGGACACGGGGTCATCAGGGTCAGCGACTTAGAAACCACAGAGCATGTGTCCCTGCAGCTTAGGGCATGACTCCTGCTTTTTATGCCTTTTTAAGTAAACAAGGAGTTTCTCTCTTTGAAACATGAAACATGTCCCATGTCTGATTTGATGGGGGTCTGTCCGGCCAGCCCACAGTCCTCGAACTGTTACAAGAAGCTGGCATTGGGAGGGAACGAACTTTCCTCTTCCCTCAAGGTTCTTCTGGCTACTCTAATAATAATCCAATAGACATAAGACAGGTCAGCAAGAGAAAACAAGCAGGTTTAATACATACATATGGATGGGGACCCTGTATACATGAAAAAGTCAGAGACCCACGTGCAGGAGAGGTTCAGAGAGAGACACAGGGACTGAAGTACATAGGACATGGGAGCTGGGGATGGGGCACTGCACCGGGGTAGGGGGGTGGGGGCCACTTCCGAGGCTCTGTGCAGGGTGAAAAGAAAAACAGACATTCAGTGAACAGATACTTGCCCTGCCCTATAGATAGTAGTTAAAGGGGGCAGCCGAGTTTCTCTTGAGCAGGAAGCTAAACTGCCTTTGGCTCGAAGTAATCTGCATAGCACTGAGGCACAGTTGGTGGCAGCTCCTTCCGACCCCCAGCTCCAGAAAGTGAAACTACCTGTGCAAGGAACAAGGGCTTAGACGCATCCAGGACTGTTACTAGGGTATGGCTGCTGGGAGCATTTTTTAGGAAAAAAAAAAAGATAAAATGTCCCCTGAGATAGGCTGTCTCAGATGAGGAGGATGACAGGATCCGCTCACCAAAGCTCTGGTTCTTGTTTTAGGTTAAAACCCAGGAAGTCTGGGGACTGGCTTGAAGGAAGGCAGGGAAAAACAAAACAAGTAGACTGGGCTGAGCCCGCAGCCGCCAACGTTCTGCTTCGCTTGCTGGACGCAGCCGGCGGGTCCGTCTCCGGCAGCCCTTCACCCGCATCCCGCATGAGGGTGCAACCAGACCCATGACTCAGAAAGAGCAGAGCCTGATCTCAAGAGGAAGCGGGGAGGCTGCAAGCTAACAGGGCCTGGTAGCTAGAAAGAAAACTACAGCGCTGGTAGGAAAGACCGGAAGCCAAGACTTGGTCATGGCCAACTTTCTGTTCATCCCCACCGAGTTCCTTACAAGAGCTGCCTCTGCGCACCTGAACCTACACTCAGCCGAGCCACCTGTGAATTACTGAAAATCTCCTTGGGAACGACCCACAAAAATCATCTCAGGGAAATCCATGTTCTCACCCTCAGAAGTCTTCATTTCAAAACGCTTTTTTAGCCCTGGCTGGGTGGCTTGGCTGGTTGGAACATCATCCCGGTGCACCCAGGTTGTGGGTTCGATCCTGTCAGGGCGCATACAGGTATACCCACTGAACACGTAAATAACTGGAGCAACAAATCCGTGCCTCTCTCTCTCCCCCACTTCCCTTCCGCTCACTCTCTCTAAAATCAATAAGTAAATAAATGTGTTTTAAGACACCATAAACAATATATGCTTGTTACAAAAATAAAAGTAGAAACAAGAAAACTAGCCATAGTGCCAAGCTCAAAATGTTGACATTTCAGTGTTTCCTTCCAGTGTTTTTATAGGCATAGATTTATTTTTTTAACCCAGTTGCTCTCATTCTGTATATAGAATTTTGTGCACTGCTTTTTGCTAAGTGTTATCTTACTGTCTTTCCCTGTTATCACGTGGGGAACTGTGTCACCGTAAGGATTATGTTGACCAATATCGCATATAGTTGACTTAACGATCCCCAATGTTTTGGATATTACATCTGTTTCCAGTTTGTTAAACTAGAATT
Source organism: Phyllostomus discolor (assembly GCF_004126475.2). Classification (NCBI taxonomy): domain Eukaryota; kingdom Metazoa; phylum Chordata; class Mammalia; order Chiroptera; family Phyllostomidae; genus Phyllostomus; species Phyllostomus discolor. The sequence continues at coordinate 37,308,854 of NC_040916.2, forward strand.
CTTTGATTAATGTACAACACTCAGAGATTTTCATATCAGCCCCATCACTTACCCATGTGGTAAATCCTGCCAACATCTGGACAGGTGACCGGAGAGTTAGGGGAGGGACCCACAGGACAGGCGATCAGAGGGAGCTGCCGACTCCACACCCCGGGGATTCTGGCCCCCATGGAGCTGTAAGACTCATGGATTTCTGGTCCAGGGGCCTTGAAGGACGTACCCATTGCTTACGGCAATGCCCCCAGCGTCTAGCTGTGTATTTCCCTACCAACATGGCCCACGAGTTCTATCTTCAGCCCAGCATTTTCAAGGATCCTGAAGAAAACATAAAATATTTTTGATGCATGAAAATAACAGTAAAATAAAGGACAGGGGCTATACTTTTGTGTGACAAAGTTGAGGATCTCATTTTAAAACATTTATAAAACATCTTACTGTTTCTCATTCTGACTGTGTCTGGGCATCCCCAGGCAGGTCACTGGCCAGAGAGGGAGGTTCTGAGCTGCAGGGTCAGGGCAGCGGAAGCAGGAAGAGTGGGCCCCGCCGGGGGCGGATAGAGTCAGCTCTGGGCACGACGTGTCACTGATCATCGCTGTATGGTCGTCATTAAATATTGCAGGCGAATGCTGTTTTCTTACAAAGGCAAGTCCTGTGTCATGCTGAACATAGTCCCTAAGCATGATGGAAGAGAATGTGCTCCACGCTTAGCACTTCTCAGCGATTATTTCAGTTAAGAATCTCAACCATCCAGAGTGAAGTACTCTTTCCCCCGTTTCTTATGTAAGGCAATCAAACCACAGCAAAGGAAAATAACTCGCCCAAAGGGACACGGCCATCAAATGTTTGAGCCGAGATTAGAACCCAGGGCTGCCTTGGAAGTATGCGATCTTTACATTGCACCATGCTGCCTCCCATATTAAACCTAAAAGACCAACATGCCTGTAATAAAAAAAATGATTTAATATTGGGTTGGCCAAAAAGTTCGTTTGTTTTTTTCCATAAGATGGCTCTAGTAGTACTTAGTTGTCCTTAACTTCATTTGAGACAATTTTGTTAGATTGTATTGTGACAGCTGTCATGTCAGCGTGCATTTAAAAAGAAATTTTCAAGACTGGTGAATTTTTGTGTACAGCCATTTTAATATTGAAATGGAAGGAACTATGCAACATTTTCAGCATAATATGTTTTATTATTTCCAGAAAGGCCAAAACACAACTGAAACGCAAAAAAACGTCTTTGTGCAGTGTATAGCAAAGGTGCTATGGCTGACTGAATGTGTCAAAAGGGGGTTTGCGGAGTTTCGTGCTGGAGATTTCTCACTGGACGATGCTCCACGGCCGGGTGGACCAGTTGAACCTGACAGTGATCATACCGAGACAGTAATTGAGAATAATCAACATTATACCATGTGGGAGGTAGCCGACATACTCAAAATATCCAAATCAATAAAGCTATTGATGAAAATGAAAAATGTGTCTTTTATTTTACAGAAAAAAAGACTAAACAGACTTTTTGGCCGACCCAGGACTTGTTGATCAAGGGTGGAACTTTCTCGAGTCCCAGAGGTCACGATCAGGGGCAGGCAGAACTGTTCATGACGTTCTCTTGAGAAGGCCCCGGAAGATGACTCCTGCAGACCAGGCCTCAGCCAACTCAGCTGTGGACGAGCGGCTCTTCGAGGGACCATCTTGACTTCTTCACTGCTGTGTTCCCTCTCCAAGCACAGTGCTTAGCCCATAGTAGATGCTCAGTAAAATTTGTTGACTGAATGAGTGAATGGATGGGAATAGTATCTTACCAGGTCTGGCCCAAAGGTGTGGGCTGGAGTTAAAACGGTTCGTGCGTAACTCCCCGGGTATAGATGTACTTCTCAGGATGTATTGTCTGAACGGAGGTGGCCCAAATCAGGATTGGTCAGGCGGGAGCGCCATCAGTTTCCATTTTTAATATCTGTAGTAAACTCTGGGTTGTAAGCATGAAGCCATCTAACACTGGAAGGGAAGAGTTTCCTTCTTTCCCTGCCCTTGCAGTGGGGAGTGAAGATAAACGTTTTCCTTCTGTCTCCTCCTTGATTCCTGAGTCAAACTGGACTCACAGAGGCGCAGGCAGGAGACTCCTCCTGCAGACAGCCTACGGCCTCCTGCTGGTTCCAAGGGACCACTCGGACGGCACGCGCATATGGAGCCCAGTCCTTAAGCCATTAATACTGGGCCCGAGAAATGAGAAGACGCAGGAGCATCACCAGTAGATTTTGTCGTAATCCTCCGCCTCCCAAACGCGAAAACTCCAGGCAAGTTCCGCCCGCCAGCAGGCGCCCATCTGCTGCGGATCTGGTGTGACACACTTCTGTTTACGTTTGCTCGTTTCTCTCACCGAGTGCCAGGAGAGGAAAAGTGATATTTTAAAAATTTCATCTGCTAGTATTTATGCAAACACATTGCTCTCCAAGTGTGGGTTGAGCAATGTGAGTGAAGCAGACACAGAAGGCTCCAGCGGACCACAGCATTACTTCCTAGAGAGTGGGGGAGACCTGCGTGCCCGGGCGGTCCGGAGACCAGAGGGCAGGCCCTGTCCTCCGCCCAGCCGCAACCGACAGGGGGGACGTTCCGGGGCTTGAGCCCCAGATCTGGGGGCCCGTTTGCATCTGTCGGTGAATCTATTGGACTTCCCCTGTGGGCTAGCCACTCAGGGACTGATAAAAGCTTTAGATTCCTGGTTGAGAATATAACAGTAAACAATTATAAGAGAGCATATTACCGACATAAGGGGAAAGGGGAAGAAACATTGGCTGAGCCTCGTTTATGTGCCAAAAAACTCTTTGCTAAGTGCTTCACATGTATTATTTCATTTCATCTGACAGCTGTCCCGGGATGTTATCTTTGTGCAGACCACACCTCACAGAGGCCATACAGCTTTGCTCAGGATGGTACCGCTTAGGCTGTTCATTTTGAGAGCCAGGCTCTTTCTCCTAAATCACACCTAAGAAGCTTCTAAGGCTTAAAATCTAGTGTCATGTGCATTCGGAACCTGAATGGATAACGTGAGATAGTGCTTACTAGAAACAATGTCCAAGTTCTTTATATGTTAACAGATGGAAACTTTGTAATCACCCTGCAAGGTAGACACTGCTATCCTCCCATTTTAAGGATGGGGAAACTAACTTTGCATAGGAATAAAGTTGTCCAGATCACAAGGAGATGTCAAAAGCCAGTCTGGATCCAAGTGTATGCATTTAAGCATTGTACCACCCTACCTCTCCTTTCAGGAGTGCTTCCAAGCACATTCCAGAGTCTGCCGCCCCTTCCACCACCCCTCCAGTGTTCTCATAGGGACGATACTCAGCAAACACAGTGTCTCAGTTTCTCCTCAAATCCCTCTTCTTGCCGCCCGGAGGCCTTGCCTGGACGAGTAATGCCACAGGCAGTTCAGGACAGTCACTTACAACCAGCTTGAAAGGACAAAGTGAGTAGGCAACACTCTTTAGAAGTTCAAGAGCCAAGCACTCTGATTTTAGAGTTTCCCCCTGATAAAGAGGACGTTCCTCCGTGTGTGATAGAGACGGAGCAGATGCCTTGCACACTGGGCCCGGAGTCCCTTTGTCCCCTCCTACCTGCTGCTCTCCAGGTCTCTGCCTGAGAGAGGGTGACATCATTACGAGAGCACCAAGGACAGGAAAGTCACTTCCCAGTCCCCATGAAATCCCTTGTTGGGGCATCGAGTCTAAGAGGGCACGGCCGCAGGGCGAGGGAGCCAGGGCCTGGGCTCAGAGCCGCGAGTACCCCCTACCGCAGCGATTTTTCACCGGGATTCTGAAAACACGTAACACCTGACTATTTCATCAGCACAGGGCCTCTGAGCTCTCTGCCCTTCGACTGTCAAACAAGAATGACAACAGCCAACAGGCAATTGCCGTCTGGTGTGAACGAATCAAAATTACACCTATTTTTCTTGTCAGATGGGCAAAAAATACATCTTCTGGTGTGCTGCAGAATTTTAGTCAATAGTTTATGGGTGTCATGAGAAGAGAAAGGCTGAAAGCCGCTGATCTGCAGAGAAGCTAGCGGAAGGGGGGAGTCAGAAAGGCTGGGCCTTAACCCAGACACACAGTGTTAAGCCTAAAGAAACGGTTTAAGTCATTGAATGACTGACTTCTCAAACCTATTGAACTAAAATTAGTTTTCCCTCTCTGGCTACCCAGCAGGCCGAGGGCTCAGAAGAGATGTTAGAGGGACTTGGAGAAAAAAAAGGAACTATGTTTTCTTTACACTTCTGGAGGGGTATGAGTAATTCCGTGACCCTGGTTTATGCCTGAAAAGGTCTAGGCAGGTGTGAGTTTCAGCAGTCAAGTTCAAACGCTGAGAGGCTCAGTCTCACTCAGTTCCTACTTGGTTGTTCTCTGTAGTGACCGAGGCCTTTCTTGAGGGCCTGGCCTCTCCCCAGTGAGGTCCACGTGCTCCTGTTTAGATGGCAGCATGAGACCACGTTCATGAACCTCAACTGCCATGTGCAGTGAGGATAAACTGGCTGCCTCTCTGGTGAGGACGCTGATGACAGTGGGGCCCTTTGTGCCCAAGGAGTGGGTTTCAGCCACTCTCCATGCACAGCTGAGCGTGAAGATGCCAGCCTGCAGCCGCCCCGTTCCTGTCTCAGGAGGAAGATGCTGAGGGCCAGCCAAGGACAAGGGAAGGGAGGAACAAAGCCGCATCACAAAAGACTGAGCTCAGCCCTGTGGACTCTAACAGGTTAACGTGTGTTCGCATGGGCTAAGGGACCTAGTGCTTTACGTGGCCAAAGGATGTTCTTACTCTAGAAATGGAAAAGGAAGAAGGAAGAATCTTCTCCAAGAAACAGCCCTTCCTATCTATGTACAATCTTCCCCAAAGACAGGCAGCAAAAAAGGGGACGGTAGGCGCTCAGGCCTGGAGGTTCATACCCCACTTTTGCCACTTCCTTCCTGTGTAACTTTGGGCAAGTTACTTAACCTCTCTGTGCCTTTCATCTGTACTTGCATCTGTAAAATGAAGAAATTAACACTGCTTGCCCTGGCTGGCGTAGCTCAGTGGATTGAGTGCGGGCTGCGAACCAAAGTGTCCCAGGTTCGATTCCCAGCCAGGGCACATGCCTGGGTCGCAGGCCATAACCCCCAGCAACCGCATATTGATGTGTGTGTGTCTCTCTCTCTATCTCCCTCCCTTCCCTCTCTAAAAAAAAAATAAATAAATAAAATCTTTAAAAAAAAGAAAATAACACTGCCCTCCTCCTAGGATTGTTGGAAGATTAAATGACACACATAAAACTTAAAGAACAGTTTCTGGAACATATCAAGCCCTCAATAAATTTGGCTACAATTCTTTTATGGCAAGCACAAGAGTAGTTACGATTTTGAAGGCCCTTCTAGGTTGAGGTACCCCTTAATTTACTAACAGCTGCATAAGGATAAACTCTAATTGGATTTTTCAACACATGAATTGCAGAATATGTCCCTCCGAAAGCTGATCACCCTGCACAGGGACCTGCACCCACACCCTTGAAAATGAAAGGTATTTGTTCAGTGAATCGGACCCTTCAGTCAAGCAGTCTGAGATCCCGACCCCTCCTGTCACTGAGGATGTTTTGACAACCGTGTTGTATGAGAAGACGGTCCCCCAACTGCTCTCCTTTTCCTCCTAGAGGCTGAGTTCAAGATCAAGTCAGTCTTCGTTCAAAATGCGCACGTCAGCCTGGTAACAATATTCGTGCAGGGAAGGCGGGGTCAGGGAGCGCTGGGTGTTACATTCCAGCCTCATGGCTTGGTAACCTCGAGAGCCTACGGGAGAGGCTCTTTTAAAAAAAAATTGAGAATAATCATACCTACATAGTAGGGTTTTTTGAGGGAGGATTAAATTATTTATATAAAGTGGCCAGCATAGGGGTGGCGTGCATTAAATGTCAGTTCTGACCCCCTCATCCCCTGTTCCCTGCTGAGACGCAGACCACCTAGTGCCAGGAGCACTCACTGAATGATGTATCAGTTTATTTTTCTCTCACTTTTCTGGGCAAGAGATTGTGAGGATGGGGGCGGGGGGAAGCCACCTGTGAGCTAACCTTTTCTACCTAGTGACAATTGTCCGTCTTTCTTTTCTAGAACTCAAAAAAATGGCCACCGTCTAGCTGACACAGAATGATCTAGCCCGCAGGTGCCAGACTCAAAGCCCGCGGGCCAAAGCCAGCCCTCCACCTTGTTTTACCTGGCCTGGCACCTTGTTTCTACCCGGCGGCAGCGCCGAGCTCTCGCTTAACTGTTAGGGACTAGTTACATTTATCCGGTCCTAAAATGACATTTGGCCCTTTGAAGGCAACCTCGAGGCTGATGTGGCCCCCAGTGGCAATGAGTTTGACACCCCTGACCTAGCTACTCTTAAGATCGCCTTGATGGAGCTAGGAATACGAGCCCGTTCATCTCTGTGGAAGGCAGAAACAAACAGGGCCCCAAGAAAACCCGCCCCCGCAGTGTGGCCCTGTCCATGTTACAGGGTGTGTGGGACAGGACACGTGAGGCTGGGGGTCAGGCGTGCCTTGGCCTTGCGAAACGTCATGGCCAAGGGCGACGCCAGTGCCCGTCCTGTCAGCTTCTCATCAGCATTTCAAGGGCACCCCGAGCCTCCTCCAGCCCAGCCCTCCGCAGCTGTATTAATCCGCATCCGCAGAGCCCCTCTCCTTCCCTGTGAGGACCCCTTCAGGCACCCGCCCATCAAACTCCACTTCCCCGCCCGCCACGCATTCTTGGCTACCCGGAAAGCTTTTCTGAAAGAAGCAGAGCCCAGGAACCGGGGCCCCTGGACCGAGTCATCTCGGCTGCTGACACAGGGTGCTGGCACAGGAAAGTACCGCTGCTGAGTCAAAACGCCACTTCCCAGCGATGACAGGGTGCTCGAGCTGGGTTCCTGGAACACCGCCGTCGCAGTCTGTCCAGAACCCAGGCCCTCCGTGCCTCAGTTTCCCAGCGTGGGGGGGAGGGGAGTGGCAACAAAGGAAAATTGCTACCTACTGCCCAACCTGTCATCACCCTAAGTGTGAATCACGCGACCAACGACCAACGTCAGGATGCTGTGAAAATTAATTAGCATCTGCCGTGCTTTCCGAGATGAAAGGCGCCAAAACTGGGCAGACAGAGGCGAGCAGTAGGCTGTTAGCTGGCATGCAGTGAGTTTTGACAGAATCTTCCCTTAGCTGGTAAGCTGAACTTTTAGTTGTTATCAAGGCAGGAAATTTTAGATTGTAGTCTTTTTATTTTCTTCCTTTGTAAGATATTCTCACCTCTCTCTGAAGTGTGCAGCCGCTCCACCCCGCTGAACTGTTCAGGAGCACAGTTTACAAAGTAGGGAGCACATTTTAGATTCTTCTTTGGACCACGCCAACTAAAGGAATAGTATCTAGCTTTCTTTTTATTTTTTCCTTTCCTCCTCTCTGTAACAAAACAAGTACAATTTTGCCCTGGCTGGTGTGGCTCAGTGCGTTGGGCATCGTCCCACAAACCAAAGGGTGGCCGGTTCAATTCCCAGTTGGGGCACAGGCCTGGGTTGCAGGTTCGGTCCCAGGTCAGGGCACAGACAAGAGGAAACCGATGGATGTTTTCCTCTCACACTGATGTTTCTCCCCCTCTTTCTCCCTGCCTTCCCTTCTCCCTAAAGTAAAAAAAATAAAAATTAAATTAAAAAAACTAAAATCTGTCAGATTGATACTCCATGAGATGCAGTTCAGCATTTGCCCTGGAAGTTCGTCTTTGCGTGCTGCTGCTGCCTTTTCAAAGGAGCTTCCCCTCGGACTCATTCTGGAAATGCAGGCATTTCCCTGCTCCCAGGCCACCTCCCCTTTGCCGCTGTGCTCAGGCTTCAAGTGCACAAAAGGGAAAGATGGCAACGAGGATCTGCCATCTGCCATCCCGAAGCTCTGAGTAAGAGATGCAAAGCAGGCGAGGGGGCCTGGGCCTCGCTGGGGAGCGGGGCAGCTGAGGAGGAGGAAGTGGCAAGTGGCCCTGCGGCTGCGGCGGAGGCTCCGTCAGCAGAGTCAGCACCTGGGAGGCAGCACGTGAGCCGGTGCTGCCCGGTGCTCCAGAGCGAAGCTGCCCATCAGTTGGTGTCCGGGCGGGCGAGCCCACTTTCGGCGCCTGTCTGCGCTCCTCCTCGAGGCTGTGGGTGACACAGGTGTCCTCCTAAGTCGAGTGACTGCCTCTTGAAGGACCAATGCCTCTGCCTCTTTCTCGTCTCCTCGATGCCCCCCTCACTTCCATGCTCCGATCCAAATTCTCGGAGGTCCCTGTGTCATGCTGGTTTCCCCTGAAACCAAGTCCCAGGGTCCACAGTTTGGTTTTATGCCCTTAAAAGCAAAAACAAAATTTTTTTAAAAAAACAACAACCCATCATGATAAACATAAATGAAAATGAGTCCCCACTCCTGGCACCATCCTGGGTTTTTTTTTTTCAAAAAATTTGTGTACAAAGCCACAGTTTCTATTTACTTCTCATTTTGTGTGGCCGTCAGCCTTATTTGGTGCCCTTTTCCCTCTTCCTCCTTTTGGGCCAACCCATTGACACCCATCCCTCAAGTCACTTGAGAATGAAGTCCCTGTCTTGTGAATTTACCGCAAAACCATCGTTTAGTTAAAACTGTACTGGGTGCTCTATCAGAAATGATCAGCAGTGTGCTTTGAAGCATCCGGGCCCGTCACCTCCCCAGACATACCTGGAACCGCGTTCGTCTCGGCTCCTGTGACTCACCAACCTCCGTCTCTGGCTTCTGTGCTGTTAGATCACCTCAGGGGGGATTGTGAGATGCACACCGCTCCTAGGAGCTCACATTAGTAGTGATAAGACCCCACCGAGCCAGACAGAAGACCAACATGGTTTCTTGGCTGCCAGGAATCAGCCCCCACAGGACTGAAGGGATTTCCAAGACTCGGGGTTTGCTGAGAGGTCCTCAGAGTTGAGAGCCAACAGAGGCAGGGGGATGCCCAAACCCAGCCTGTCCTGGGAGATGTGGGGCACCCTCGGTCTACTAAGAACAGTGGTTTGCCCATTTGTGTGGTTTGCCATCATTTTAGGAGGATAAAAATCCCCAAAGGCCAATTTACCCCCCTGACTGCCATGTACCAACGCAAAACCAACAGACGCTTGTTTACCGAGAAGAAAGCCAGAGCTTTGGCAGAGGACAAGAACCACGTCTTTGGATCCCCACGGCCTCGTGGCCTCAAAAAATATTTACTGGGATCATTCAATTCTTCTGAGGGTGAACGTTAATTTCCCAATTATTTTGGTCTTGGCATTGTCCCTGGAACATACACCTCTGTCTTAGGGTACAGTCCAGGAATGGATTATGGGCTGACTAAATTCTTGATTCCTAGAAAGTGTGATAAGGAGCATCGGAGCAGTAGAAGCCTGAGCCCCCCGATGCTTAGAATTCATTGATTAGTCCATTGATGATTTGTCAAAGATGTTTCTCTCTAAACATTGGTAGGGAGACAAAGGACGGTCCAAAGCGGCCGCCAAGATCGCCAGTAACGGAAATGCTGTTACGGGTCAAACTTGGCATAAGAGGACAGAAAACTAGGCGATAGGATCGGACCGTGTTTCTGAGGTCACAGCAGCAGTCCCCGGGGCCACGGCTTTTGCTCGCTCAGGGTGCCCTTCATTCAGGCAGTGCAGCTGGGCTGCGGGCACAAAAGCCTTGGCTGGTGAAAAAAATCCAAAATAATCCCCATTAAGTTCCCATTATCTGAAAAAATAGAAATCCTAATGACGGGCTTCCAGAGCGAGCTGGGCAGCAGGAGGGCACCTCTGATGGACCCTGTCCTCTGTGAGGTTGTCACTGTCACCCTGGGCAAGCGGAGTGCCCAAGCGCCTCCAAGCCGTTTCCCTGGGAGCAGCCAAGATGGACTGGGCACCTCAGGGCCAGGGCGCCGTGACGAAGAGACAGGGAAGCAGCCCAGAGCAAGGCTGGCACCCTGAGGGGGTCCCTTGGCCTGAAGGGGATTGCCTTCAACCCTGCATTCTGTGAACTGTTCCCCAGAAACTCAACAGACTTAACTTTGAAGGTTGCAGATTCTTGCAGGGGTGCTGCTGTCAAAAGGTAGGTAAGCCCTGGCTGGTTTGGCTCAGTTGGTTGGTTGGAGCAACGTCCCATGGACCGAAAGGTCGCGGGTTCATTCCCCAGTCAGGGCCTATACCCGGGTTGTGGGTTCGATCCCCGGTCGGGGTATGTGCCAGAAGGCAACCAATTGATGTTTCTCTCTCATGTCAATGTTTCTCTCTCTCTCTCCCTTCCTCTCTCTCTAGAACATGATGGAAAAAATATCCTCAGGTGAGGATTAAAAAAGGAAATTTTAAGGCAGGTAAAATGCCCTGAAAAGGACTCCCTCACCTCTGTGGTCCCCAAACTGCATTCTCCTCCAGTTTCAGGTAGAGGAGCCCGGCGTGAGAGGAAGGTGGCTGGGAAGGTGGCTGGGAAGGCCTGGCCCCTGGCAATGAGCCGGTGCGGACACTCTGGCCTCACAGACCTGGCAAATGGCTCCCCGTGTTTTCCGTCCAAGCACGATGTCTCCTCACCAGCTCTGCACTTCATCGCGGCTCTGCAGGGCCACTGGCGCCACATCCTCTGGTGGCACTGAGCCCAGAGAGTGCCCAGCAGTGCTTACTTAGCTCCTTACAGGGAGTCCGCAGGCCCTCCCAGCACCCAGCACTGCGCTCCTGCAGGAGAGAGGATGGGATCAGGCCGCAAGTCACGGTGTTGTCACTACTCCCCGGAGGTGTAATAAATCTGCGTGGTGCAATAAACCAAGGCAAGGCTCTGTTCTCGCCTTACACGCTGCCAATAGTTTTATTGTAACAGCTCGGAGGCAGCGCTTTCCTTTTTAGGCAGGGCAGAGGAAGCCGCGAACGTTGAAGAGAGAATGAAAGGGTGCTTGAATATAGTTTGCGGGACAGGTAGGGCACAGGCGCCGGCTCATCAGCGCACCCGACAGCTGACGTTTTTGTGCTTGGTGGTGTTAGGGGGCTTCGAGGCCTTGGAACGTCCACAAGAACCCACTTGGGGTTCATTTCCATCTCCGGGTATCTGTGGGCCACGGAGTCGGCCTCTCTAGCGACAGCACTTTCCTTCGGTGGTAACGCGGAGCTGATTGCGAGATCACAAATTGGTTCCGGAGCTCATTAAAGTCAGCAAATGAGCCTTAGTGAGGTGATTGCATAGGCCGAGTTTGTGATGATTTGTTCATTTCGGCAATTACAGCGGAGAGGGTGAAGAGGGGCAGTGAGAAGCCCTGCAACTCCCAGCACAAAGATGCTGGTCTACCAGATGCCCGTCCAGAGGGGCACAGGCCCTGGCTTTTCCCTGATGCCAGGCACCTCTGTGTGGCAGGAAGCAAGGGAAGGGCTTGAGGACCACTCCCCTCTACCCTCTGACAAGTTCAAGGCCCAAACGAGGCCTCCAGTCATGTCCCCAGCATCCCTGACACTGAATGAATTTTGTCAGAAATCCTCCTCTTTGGCAGCAAGTTCTCTTTCCATTCTCTGTTTTAGGCGGCAGTGAGATAGGGGAAAGGTCAAAAAAGAAGTCAGAACTTTGACTCCTTGTTTTTCTTAACTCAAGTGTTCGTCATCAAAGGGATCTTAACCCTCTGGTTCCAGAGCCTACTTTTTCTCCTCTTCTTCTATCTCACCTAAGCTCATGGGTCCTTTCCCCTAAACTGGACCTACTGGGTGCTGGTGCTGTGCTTTGCGTGACACTATAGAGCATCCCCTGAAGCTGTGGAGCACACAGTCTATATCCAATGCACAGACAGGCCCAACTTGCAATCAGTCTACTCAACAAGGTTTTGACTTTCCGATGGTGCAAACGTGATACACATTCAGTAGAAACTGTTCTTTGAATTTTGACTTTTGATCTTTTCCTGGGCTAGCGGTTCGTGGTACCATACTCTCGTGGTGCTGGCTGGCCACACGCCCAATCAGCCACACAATCATGAGGGTGAGGCACCGACACACGACAGTGTGCTGTGTTGCCAGTGTTTTTTTTGGATATTTTGCTCTGGGGTGTTTAAGGTGGGTCGGGCTGAGCCCCGATGTTCCCCCCAGGCTGGGTGTATTGAATGCATTTTGACCCACAATGGGTTTAGAGGGATGTCACCACACTGTGAGTCAAGGAGCAGCTGTATCCATGTGGATTCGTTGACTTTTAAAAGAGTTGTCTAGCTGATCTTACAACTGCCCTAGTTTACCATCATCCCCGTGTTGTCCGGTGATGCTCTGCTTAGGACCTTCCAGCCCGATGTACTGGCGCCCTAGGTGGTCCCCTTGGCAGAACCCTAGTGCCCGCTCCCTCGCCGCCCCTGGAAATGACCACACTCCTTCACCGAGTCTCGTTCACCAGCAGCAGACGCTCAGGCAGGAACTTCCACTCTCTGAGTCGGAATGTCCTCATGAATTCCGTTTTTTTCTGCTGTGCTGTCCCCCTAATGCGTTCTACCTCCGCTTGTGCTGTAACAAGCCTAACCAGCACAAACTGCAGAAAAGCCGAGTTCCTAATGTCCGAGTCTGGTGGAATTTGGGATTTGCTTCCTCAGCTCAGGATCAATACTGTACATGTAGTGGAAGTGAAATGTTCACTCTCTGGCCTCCAGCTGATATTTTTTTACAGGCAAAGTGTGGTGTCTGGCTCAACTAGTTATTCAGATGCACGGGGGAATTTTTTACTCCTTTTTTGGCCTTTTCCCTATCTCACCGCCGCCCACCCCAACACACACACACACACACACACACAGACACACACACACACACACGAGTCTGTGGAGATGGAAACGCTGGCGTCCTTGCCTGAATTCCCCTTAGGTTGTATCATTGTTTGGAGGTTTTTGGTTCTCACCCAGAAGCGGATATGGACAGGGTGAGGAGCTCCTGTCTTGCTTAGCTCAGCCCTGCAAGGAGCATGAGCGCAGGCCTTGCTCCTTCCCCAAGGCTGCTCCAGCGTGCTGTGCTCTTCCTTCTAAGGAATAAACAAGCTCATATCGGCAAATATTTATTAAGCGCTTATTTTGTTCCATTAGAGCATCTTATTCAACAACTATTTATTGAACACTTACAGTGTCTGTTATATCACCTTATTTAACTTAATTCTCACCCTTTGAGGTAGTAACAATTTTTTTCACTTTATAAATGAGGAGGCAAATGTTCAAAAGTGTGAGGCTGCTTGCTCTGAGTGGTAGAGCCAGATTTTGGGGGTCCAGGTCTAACATTCCTCACATGTCACCACGTTTCCTCTTGTGTGCTGTCGAACTTGGTGCTAATGGGTCCCACGCGCAGGAACTGACCTCTCTGGGCAAGGCGATTGCTCTTAAACGGCCTGTAGAGTGCAGAGCTCCACTCTGAAGAAACCCCATTCCAGAGCCGCCCTCCCCTCCGGGGTTTCTCCTGGCAAAGCCTCAGGCAGTATGTTAGGAAAGTTTACCCAACTTCCCGGGGGAAGTTTGGAGCTTAGGACTTCTTGGAGACTGGGCCCAAGTGCTAGAAACCAAGGGAACAAGTAGGAAAACTGATGATGCTGAAAGATGCTGGCTGTGTGCTCCTTTACGCCATACATAGTGGGTCTAAAATGGAATTAATTGAATTTGTTAACAAAATTGAAAGTACAGTGAAAATGGAGTGAGGGGAGACATCTCAAGCTAATTTTTTTTAAAAGACCCTTGGACTATAATGTCAATTTAAAACTTTTTTTAAATTTTTATTTTAAAGCCCTGGCTGGCGTAGCTCAGTGGATTGAGCGCGGGCTGGGAACCAAAGTGTCCCAGGTTTGATTCCCAGCCAGGGTACATTCCTGGGTTGCAGGCCATAACCCCCAGCAACCACACATTGATGTTTCTCTCTCTCTCTCTATCTCTATCTCCCTCCCTAAAAATAAATAAATAAAATCTTTAAAAAAAAAAAGAATTGGATCTAGATTTTTAAAAAAAATTTATTTTAATCGTTGTTCAAGTACAGTTTTCGGTCCTTTACTCCCATCCCAGCCCGTAAAACTTTCTTTTGATGAGTAAATAACCACTCTCCTTTCCTGTAAAAGGAGCTGGTCCTTTTTGAGCATTTACTATGTATCTGTTACCATTATACATTTTTGTGTGTTTTTTAATCTTCACAACAACTCTAGGAGGTAAATGCTATCTTCCCTTTAGACACAAGGAAACGGAATTTCAGAGAGGTTAAGTGACATGTTTCAGCTCACACAGCTGGTAAGCGGCAGGGTCAGGATTTGAACTTACACAGTGTGACTCCAGAGCCAAATGTTCAACCACACTTTGGGCTGCCAGATAAAATACAGCATGCCCAGTTAAATCTAAATTTCAGCTAAACAACCCAAATATTGTGTGGAACATATTTATACTAAAAACATATTTGTTTTTTCTCTAAAATTCAGATTTAACTGGACATCTTGCATTTCTATTTGCTAAATCTAGCCGCCATCATCATGCTATCCTGCCTTCTGTAAATTCATGTATCTATATATATTTGGGTTGCTTAACTTGTGGTTTACATACGCTTGAGTTTTGTTACAGAATAAACGATGTGAACTCAGACCCACAAAGTTAGGGTGAGCCCTCTCGGATTCCTTTTCCCTCCATTTATTGAAGGCTGGGTTGGTCTGGGGACGGTGTCCTCCTTGATAATGTTGTTCAGTGCAAGCTTTTTCCTTCTGATAAGAAAAAAACTTTGCCTACTGCTGGCATATTCTGGTCCCCTGCCTGCACAGAGCCTCTCATCAGCGGCCGGCAGGGTCCTGCCTGGTGCTCATCCATGTCCTACTTTCTTGCTGCAAAAATTCTTGACTCTTTCTAGGAGCTGCAGAGCTGCATGGCTGAGTAGCCGCTTCCCTCCAGACGTGGTGGTGTTCATGGAAGGGAATGGAAAAGAATGAGCTGGCTACTGCTCAGCAGGAAGGGGACCCTGCATATGAAGCCTGTAACAGACACATGTAAATGGGCCCTGGACACACCACCGAACACACGGCTCCTCCTTATCTGCCTGTGCCCTCTCCCCACGCATGCGCTTCATCCTTCTCTCCCCACCCAGAAAACCGCAGCTCAGGGGAGGGAAACTGCTTTTAGTAGCCACTGAGAAGGCAAATGTATTGTCCCACAAATCACGTAAAGCATTAAAAAAAAAACAAATGAAAAGGACTTTGAAATGAGCTGATCTTTATTATCTTTTAATCGTGTGGACAATGGAAAACTGACCATGTGTCTATTTACAAGCCAGGATAGTTACAGAATTACCTGTAGAGTCAAGATTTTAAAAATCTTTTGAACAGCATAAATTGTTAGGGAGGCAGAATGAAATAATAATAATAGTAATATTCATTATAATATAAAAACATTTTGTCATTATGGAAAGCATTTTACATGCCTGATTGCTTAATTTTTACCAAAACCTTATGGAATTTTGTACTTTTATTGGTACCATATTACAGAGAAGAACTGTGAGGCTGCAAGAAGTGAAGAATTTGCCCAAGGTGCATGGTCGATAAGTAATAGAACCTGCATTTAATCCCATGGAGTCTTACCATAGGCTGTGGTTAAAAAAAGAAAAAGAAAACTTAACAAAAATGTTTTTCAAATCTGTTGCTGACACTTTTACTCCAAAGGCATGAAGAATATCTAGGAGGAGAGTGAGGTGGGTGGCAAATAGCCAACATGGTTAGAATTAGATGATTACATTCCTAAAACACACAATCTACCAAGGCTGAGTCATGAAGAAACAGAACACCTGGGCAGAGTCTCTCCTAGTAAGGGGAGTGACTCAGGAATCCAAAACCTGCCAACCAAAAAGAGTCCAGGACCAGATAACTCTGCCAGTGAATTCTATCAAGCATTTAAAGACCCATTCTTTTCAAACTCTTTCCAAAAAGAGAAGAGAAGGAAACTTCTCCAAACTTATTTTACAAAGCCAGAATTACCCTCATACTGAAACCAGACAAGGACAACACAGGAAAAGAAAATCACAAGTCAATACCTCTGATGAGCATTGAGACAAAAATCTTCAACAAAATATTAATTCAATAATGCAGTCAAAGGATCATAAACCACGATCAAGTGGGATTTATTCCTGGGATGCAAAGATGGTTTAGCATATACATGTCAGTCGACATGATACACCACATCAGCAAAGTGAGAAATAAAGATCATTGGGTCATCTGAATAGATGCAGAAAGAGCATTTGACAAAATTCAACATGCATTTGTGATAAAAACTCTCCACAAAACGGGTCGAGAGGAAATGCACATCCACATAATAAAGTCTGTGTATGACAAGCCCGCAGCAAACATCACACTCAAGGGTGAGGAGCTGAACGCTTTTCTTAAGATCAAGAACAAGACAAAGATGCCCACTCTTCCTACTGTTATTCAATATACAGTATTGGAAGTCCTAGCCTGAGCAATTAGGCAAGTAATAAAACACACCCAAACTGAAAAGGAAAAAGTAAAACTGTCACAACTTGTAGATGATATAATATTATATATAGAAATCCTTAAAGACTCCATCAAAAACTGTTAAAACTAATGAATTCAGTGAAATTGTATGATACAAAAGTGATACATAAAAATCTGTTGAATTTCTATACACTAACAACACACTCTCAAAAAGAGAATTTAAGAAAACAATCCCATTTATAATTGCATCAAAAAGAATAAAATATCCCTGGCTAGTGTAGCTCAGTGGATTGAGCGCGGGCTGCAAACCAAAGCATCGCAGGTTTGATTCCCAGTCAGGGCACATGCCTGGGTTGCAGGCCACGGCCCCCAGCAACCACACATTGATGTTTCTCTCTCTCTTTCTCCCTCCCTTCCCTCTCTAAAAATAAATAAATAAAATCTTAAAAGAAAGAGGTGGAAAATTAAAAAAAATAAAATATCTAGGAATAAATTTAACTAAAGAGGTGAAAACTACTACAAAACATTAAGGAAAGAAACTGAAGACACAAATAAGTGGAAAGATATTCCAGGCTAATGTATCAAAAGGATTAATATTATTAACATGTTCATTCTACCTAAAACAACCTTCAGATTCAATGCCATTTCTATACAACTTTCAGTGGCAATTTTTAAAAAGATTTTCTTTATTTATTTTTAGAGAGAGGGCAAGGGAAGGAGAAAGAGGCGGAGAGAAACATCAATGTGCAAGAGAAACTTGGTCAGTTGCCTCTCACATGCCCCCATCTGGGGACCTGGCCTGCAACCCAGGCACATGCCCTGACTGGGAATCGAACCAGCCACCTTTTGGCTTGCAGGCCAGCACCCATTCCACTGAGCCACACAAAGCAGGGCTCCAATGGCAATTTTTACAGAAATAGAACAAACAACCCTAAAATTTGTGTGGAGCTACAAAAGACCCCCAATAGCCAGAGCAAACTTGAGAAAGAAGAACAAAGTTGTAGACACCACACTCTCTGATTTCAAACTCTACTACAAAGGTATAGTAATTAAGAGTATGGGGTTGGCATAAAAACAGAAACATGCATCAATGGGACACAGTAGAGAGCCCCAGGAATAAATCCATTCATATCTGGTCAACTAATTTACAACAACAGAGCCAAGAACATACAATGGGGAAAGGACAGTTTCTTCAATAAATGGTGTTGGGGAAACTGGACAGCCATGTGCAAAAGGATAAAAATAAAAATTGGACCACTATCTTATGCAGAATTAACTTAGAATTGATGTAGGACCTGAAATCATAAATCTAGAGAAAACACAGGTGGTAAGTTCCTTGACATAGGTCTTGGTGGGGATTTATGAATCTGACACCAAAAGTAAGGGCAACAGAAGCAAAAATAAACAAGTGGGACTACATCAAATTACAGAGCTTCTGCACAGCAAAGAAGACCATCAACAAAACAAAAGGCAACCTACTTCATGGGAGAAAATATTTGCAAATCATGTCTGAGAAGGCAGTAATATTCAAAATAAATAAAGAACTCATACGAGTCAATAGCAAAAGCACCCTAACAATCCAATTAAAAAAATGGGCAGAAGATCAGAGTAGACATTTTTCCAGAGAAGATATAACAAATGTTCAACAGGTATGTGAAAAGATGTTCAACATCATCAGTCATCAGGAAAATGCAAATCAATACCACAATGATCTATGAGTTCACACCTTTTCGAATGGCTGTTACCAAAAAGACAAGAAACGATGCACTGGCAGGAATATGGAGAAAAGGGAACTCTTCTGCACTGTTGGTGAAAATGTAAATCGGTCCAACCACTATGAAAAACAGTACAAAGTTCCTCAAAAATTAAAAATAGAACTACCATATGATCTAGCAATTCTACTTCTTGGGTATATACGTGAAAAAAAACTGAAAACGCTAATTGGGAAAGATATGCATCCCTATGTTCATTGCAGCACTTTCTGCAATAGCCAATATGTGGAAGCAGCCTAAAGTGGCCATCGATGAATGAAAGAAATTTCGATATACATACACACATACACACACATGCACACAATGGAATATTATTCAGTCATGAAAACATGAAGCCTTGCCCATACGCTGTTAAATAAATTAGAGAGCGATAGAGAAAGACAAATACCCTATGACCCATCTTCCATGTAGAATCTAAAATAAACCAAACTCATAGATCTAGAGAACAGATTGGTGCTTGCCAGAGGCAGGGGCTCACAGAGTGGGAAAAATGACTGAAGGGAGGTAAAAAGGTAAAAAAAAAAATTAGGTGCCAGATGACGAGCGCAGAGCTCGCACCATGTCACTCAGCACACAAGCTGGACGGCACCTCTATGGTCCACACTCCGCTCAACGAGACCTCTGCTGATCACTCGTATGGCACAGCAATGTCAAGTTGCCACAAGATAGTCTAAGTGCTCATTCTCCCTTTCTGTACTTATCTTAAGGCCAGCTGCTGCTGTGGTCGGAGTGGTTGTTTCCTTCCAAAGTTCTTATGTTGAAGCCCTGACTCCCCAAAGGTGGTGCATCAGAAGGTGGCTACCCGGCAGGTGCTGAGGCTGTGAGGGTGGAGCCCCCCCAAAGGGGTGGGTGTCCTTGTGAAAGAGGCCCCAGAGAGCCCCCAGCCCCTTCCAGTGGGAGGGGAGGCAGAAAGACATTGTGAAGAACCAGAAAGAAGCCTCTAACTGGACCATGACCACGCTGACACCTTGACCTCAGACTTGAATCTTCCAGGACAGTAAGAAATAAAGAAAACAACCTCCTTGTTGTTGTTGGTAAGCTCCTCGGTCTGCGGTACTTTGCTACATCCGCCGAAATGGACGAGGACAACGGTACTTTGTTACATCGGCCCAAATGGACGAGGACAACGCAGTCAAGAATTCTGCGGACCAGCACCGGTGTGTGGATCACGTTTTGAGTAGCACTGATCTAGAGAAGCTCCATTTAGCACATACTTGTATATTTGCCGTGTATAATGCACACTTTTTTTGCCCAAACTTTTGAGGGAAAAACTAAGGTGTGCATTATACATGGGTAGTGTCTCAAATGCCTTGTATCTGTTCTTGTGTTTTGTAACTATGTGTTACATAAAATTTCTTGTACCATAACATGTTGAAAAATAAATGCTAAAGATTCTTTAGAATACAAAAAAGTAACTAAATATAAATAAATAAAAAATTGAACTAAAAAATTAAAATGAAAGATTTTTTTCTGAAAGTTTGGGCCCAAAACATGGATGTGCACGATACACAACAGAATATAGTATACATTCTCTCTCTCTCCACAGCACACACGCTCCTAAAATATTTATTGAGAACTTACCATGTGCCTGGAACTTTTCTAGGCTCTGGGAATGCGGTAATGAGCAGAACAGCTCAGGTCCCTGCCCACAGGACAATTACATTCTAACTCGACCAAGGTTTTGTCACCCAGAGATCGGTTCCAGTTTGAGATCTTGCCAATTAACAGCTCTGTGCTTTTGTGCAACTCATTTAATCCCCACCGAGCAAGTTGTCCCCTCTCCACGATGACATACTTTAATGACATCGTCGCTAGGATTAAATTAGGTTCTGTGCAATCGTTTTGAAAACTGTAAAATGACATACCCAGGTGAGGTCCCAGTTTTACCTTCTTGAAGGCGGGGACCATAATATCTTTTCTATCTTTGTATCCCCAGCAAGGAGCCTGAGTATTTGGCAAGTAGCAAGCACTCCGTTAAGGTTTGTTGAATAAATGTGCGTAAGGTACTAACTACACGTGTAAGGTGTATTTTTATGTAAAAAACTGCTGCACCAATAGGAAATGTGTATTAGGCACAGCAGATGTAATTCTTCTTTTGGTTTATAGGTTTCTGAGAGGCTGAGGTCTAAAAATACATTTCTCAACCTTTGTTAGATGGAAGCCTCTTTTCATTGATCTGTATCACAATCTGAATGCTTCGCAGAGGCCTTTTCCGTAAATTGACCATAGCAGCAGCTAGGCAGGCCCTGACATTTCCAGGCCTGTCACACTCTCTAGGGTTAGAGCGCCCTGGGCTTAGGGAGCGTTCGGAAGGAAAGGCTATGTAGCCAGTCTGTTTCTCTTCGGAAGTTTGACTCTCATGTTAGAAAAGCTCGTGGCTTTATTTTTATTTAAGGTCAGTTTCTTAACTTGCATGGTGAAAGCTAGAGAGAGAATAATAGTAGAAGCATGGGTCCACTGGTGGAACACTAACTAGGTTAGCACAGATAAGCAAAGGGTAACCTTGTTTATGTGTAAGCTATTTTCTAAAGGCCAAAGTCTGTTCCATGCAAGTCCCCGAGTCACATATACAACTCTGTAGTTCCATCGATACTGAGTAAACTTGTTGGCACGTCCGACTGTACTTTCCCAGTTTTACTGGAACGCGTGTTCACATTTACCCATACTACGGGAGTTTAAAGAATCTGGAGTGAGGCTTAAACGGTATGGAGCACTGTCTTGCGGCAGTTAATTGGATCCAGATTCTAGGAAAAATACATGATAGTGGAAGCTGGGGGGGGGGGGAGAATATTCCCCTAAAATTATTTTTTTCTTAGGAAAGAAAGAAAAAGAAGCAAAGAAAACCCACACCCTCTCCGTACAGGCACAGATGCTGTGGCCGTCCAGTCTCTCTGCACAAGGCGATGACAGTCCCTCCATCGGTGAAGTCACGCTTTGGGTCGGCAGTTTCGGAGTTTGGACGGTCCTCATCACCCTCCAGCTCCAAGTCCTCCGTTTCCTGGAACAGACTCGTCCACCCCGACATTGTTTCCAGCACCCTCCGAGAACTGGACGTCAGGGGTCCAGAGTCTATCGGTCTCCAAGAGCTGTTTCCCTCTTAATTTATTTTTTCCTGCGTGTTCTCCTTTCATTCCTTGCTTACGCATCTTCAGGAGTTTGGCATCCAACTTGGCCTTCCAACTGAGGACATTCTCAGCTGTCACAGGGATGCTATGAAATAATTACCTTCCAGCTTCAGCTGTATTTTCTTTCTGTTTCTCCCAGGGCATAAGGACATCCTCACCGGATTCCACAGAGGTGTGTAACTCAACTCGGTGACTAGTGGAGAGGCACTCAGTGGACGGAAAAGGCGACAGACCGACACTGCAAAGGACACTGGCATGATCAAAACACTCTGCAAGGAGGAATATTTAGGTATAGGAATAAAATAAATACACAAAATAAAGGATAAGGCAGCACATTTCAGAGGAGAGGAAAAATCAGAACAGGTTCCAGGTAGGAGCTGCAATATGAGACCGACCTTCAAGGATTTCAACAAATTGGGGGTCTGGCAGAGGGGTGGGAGGCAATGTCCCAGGCAGAGGCAATTTAGGCAAGGGAGCTGGCTCCTGCGTAAAAAGTTGGTAGGAATTAGAGGGAGTAGTTCGACTTTGCTTGAGAACCAGCCCTGTCTCTGTAAGGGTGAAGGGCAAGGTCAGGCTGGAGAAGTGAGATGGAGGAGATACGGCGCTGGGCAAACGGCAGACTCAGTAGTTTGTACCTAATTTGACAGAGAACTACTGATTAGTATTTTTGTAAATAGGGTAGGGTTGTGATCTGGCCCCTGCTATAGAGAGACGGTTCTGGCAAGAAGACAAGAGGGACTGAAGGGAAAGAAACTAAGCAGGCCAAGCGGGAGACCACAACAGAAGCCTAGGCTACAGGTCGCCCGTCCCCGACCTCAGGCAGCGGCCAGCCAGACAGAGAGGACAGAGGGAAGAGACACTGTGTGGGAAGGATCTATACCTGTCTGACATGGGAACCCCTGGCCGTGTGTGGCTGTTTAAATCAAATTAAAATTCGCTAAAGTTAAGGAAGAGTTAAAACCCAGTTCTTCAGTTGTATTAGCCCCGTTTCCAGCGCTCGAGAGCCCCCGGTGGCCTCTGCGTCGGGCGATGCAGGGGTAGGATACTCCGTCTGGCAGAATGAGCTGCTGGACGGTGCGGGTGGCTGCACTTCGGGGACTCACGGGGAATGGGAGCGGGAAGACGGTTCCGCTGAGGTCTGGTGGCTGAGTAACTGGGCAAGGCAGTGCCCTGAGCCAAAAAGGGAAATCGGGACGAGGAGGAGCTGGATTTGGGGGGGAAAGATGTCCTTCGTTTCAAAGACCAGGCAGAACAAAATACCCACACAAACGCTTGTCTGGGCTGTCCGTCCGGGGTGAAAGGAGAGAGTGGGCAAAGCAGAGCACCCAGGGGGCTCTCCCAGTGCTTGTGAAGGGGCCAGGCAGCATCTAGTTGGCTTATTCCCCCTACAGCTTGTTTCTCCCCCACTCCTGCAGCCCCCTCCACCTCCGCCAGGCTGAGGCTCACATATAAACTGGGGGGAGGGCAGGGGACCAGGGCGCTGCAGTGCCGGAACCCTCTTTTCCCACAGCTACCTTCACTTCCCCTCTCCCAGCTGCCTCGCTGCCTCGCTCACCCTTCCCCTTGCTCCATCCTTGGAAAGTCCCCTTGCCTCCGCGGACTGATTGCTTCCTCTTGAGCTGTTCTTTCCCACAGGGACCACCGAACCACTGGCTCCACCGCTTTGGGATGTGCCCTCTCTTCCTTCCTGGCTGAGGTTCCGAGGTCTATCACTGTTACCCCTCCCTGGCACGTTCCCCTCCCCCCCTCATTGACCTTCACCAGCAAAACCCAGGGGGAAAAACACACAATCTTGCTGTGTGGTCTCGCTTTCAGTATAGGACCGTGAACTCCAGCGGGCCCTCAGCGTTGTCCAGACTACTACACCTCCCTAGTAACTCTTCCACTCTCCAAGCGCATCCTCTCTCACCTTCTTCCATCTCCTCCAATTGCCAATAGCCCATCCCCAATCACAGCTATCACATAAAGGACTGTATCACACAGTCCAGATCTAATTCATCAAACCCAGTGAGGCAGCTGGCACAGACAGTACAAAGGGGAGAAGGTGCACTGTGTGTGTGTGTGTGTGTGTGTGTGTGTGTGTGGTGGGGGGAGGGGCGTTGCTAAAAGGCACCACCACTCCTTTAGGTGGAGTAATTAGAAAAGATGCCCCTTCTCCAGGCTGATGTGGCCTCACAGTTTGGTTGGTAGAACAGGAGCTGGATTTCAGTTCCACCTGCCCCTCCTGCTCCACAGTAGACTAAGCATGCCGCCCAGTGTACTACCTGATATACCTGCATTTGCACCCACAGCCTTTGTCTTCTCTCCAAAAATAGTGTGTGAACAGTGTCCTTGCTCCCGTCCAAGGTCAACCCCTTCATTTCTCTGCCAGGTCCAGTTGCCTCTCCCTTAGGTGAGGACAGCCTTTCTCCAGTTGTGCTCTCGTATCTTTGGCCCCATCACCGTTCTACCTTAGGGGATCATTCTAGCATACCAACACGAGGAAACCGCTTCCATTTGAAGATACCCTCCCTCGATCCCAAGTAATCCTCTGGTTAAGGCCTGGTTCTCAGTTGCTCTTTATAGGGAAGTTCCTTAAGAGCTCCTTAGAGTTGCTATAAATGCTTTCTCTTACCCTAATCAGACTTTCTCCCCTTGGACCCTATTGAAACTGCTTCTGTCAAGGACAGGATCTACCTTGATCAGGCCAAATCCAGCCTTGAATTCTCAGTTCTCTCCTTACTCATTTAATCAGTATTTGATAAGATGGATCACTCCCACCTTCCTGAAACAATTCTTATCTTCTAACATTCCACCCTCTCCGGGTGTTCATCCTATCTTCTCCATTTCTATGAAAACTCCAATACGAAAACTCCAAGTGTTGGGTTCCTTTTAGTCCTTCCCCCACAGCTCTTTTTCCTCCCAAAGGGATTTTATGTAAACCTAAGGCTTACAAATCGTTTTTGTGCTGATGAATCCCAAACCTAAATCTTCATTTCAGACTTATATCCAATGGTTTACTCTTCATCTCCACTTGGACACGTCTACCAAGCACCTCATGTAACTTGTGCGATGTAACATGTGCGACACAGAGCTGCTGACCTCCCTCACCCCACATTTTCTGAGTCTCCCCAAATTCATTCAAGGGCATGCCATTAACCCATCTGTCAAGGCCCTGAACCTAAGAATCATCCATAATCTTTTTGTTCCTTCACACACTCCGCCAAAATCACCTGTTAGAAATGTGTCTCAACTGTCCTCTTCTCAGCCCTTCCCTGCCCCCATCCTCTTCCAATCCACCGCAAGCAGCCTCTTGACTGGTTTCCCTATTGCATATGTTACACACATTAGCAAGAGTAACTTTTAAATATGTGAATCAGAAGTTGTCATTCCTCTACTCACCCTCCCATGATTTTCTGTTGTTCTTATAATGGCCCATAAGACTCCATAAGATCTGGCCACTTCCCCACCTCTCAGCCTACTCCTGGCTCTCTCTGGTCAGTTGACTGACTCCTCAGCCATGCTGGCCTTTTGTTGCTCCTGCAACAAGCCAGGGGCATTCCCACCTCTGAGCTTATGCTGATTTTCTTTCAGAGTGAAAAGGCTATCCTACCCGCCTTCCCTCGCCCCAGGTATTGGCTAGGCTCATACTTGCATATCATACCTGTATGTGCTCAGAGGTTTCCCCTGAGTGGAAATACCTGGTCACCTATGAAGTCACCTCCCCCCCAGCTTTATTATTTTTTTCACACCACTTATCCCTACCTAGAATTTTTGTTTGTTTGCTGTCTCCTCTCTCCCATCCCACTGGAAGGCAAGCTTCACTTTGGACGTTGCCTGCCTTTGGCTTTGTCCCTTGCACCTAGAATAGTGCCTGACACAATAGGTGTTCAATTAGCATTTGTCCAACGACTGCATCCCCCCAAGCTTGTACTCCTGAATCTTTGGATCCTTCCTCAGTTCGTTTCCGAACTTACGCACCCCCACACCCCAACCTCCGCAGAGCCACGACTCTCCACACCTCCCCCACGGTCCTTAGCTGTCTCCACCCCTTCCTGCGCGGCCCCTTTAAGCGGACTCCGGAAAGCCGCGCGGAAGGCGGGCCCAAACCTTGCCGACGCGAACCCGGAGGGGCGGGGCGGAACTAGGGGGTGGGCCCTGCGTCCTGCGTGCGTGCGCGTTCTGGAGGCGCCGCCGCCGCCGCCGCCGCCGCCGCTGTCGAGGCCGCTGCCGCCGTCGCCGCGCAGAGCCGAAGCAGGAGCCACGGCCGAGAGGAGGGAGGAGGAGGAGGAGGAGGTGGAGGAGGCGCTGGACCGGGCGGGGTGAGTGAGGGGCGGGGAGCCGGAGCCACCCCAGAGGGAGCGGGGGGCGCGGGTCGGCCGAGCCGGGGTTGAGGCGACTCCTGTCGCCGGTCAGTCCCGTGGCTCCCCCTTCCTCCTCCGCGTTCCCTCGGTGTCCGGGGCGGCGGCCCGGGGGCCTGGCGGGCGGGAGGGGCCAGGGCTCGCGGAGGCCCGGCAGCCACCGCCAGGGCCGGAGCCAACCACGCCCGCGGAGGGAGCCGGTCGACTGTGGCTGGGCCTGCGGGAGACGGACGGGAGGGGCCCGGGCCGGGTGTGGGAGAGAAAGAGGACATTGTGTCCCCCACCCTCCAACTCCCGGAGGTGTCATGGCACAAGCCCATTTCCCTCGCCATCTCCCCGGACGCAGTGCCCTCGCCCCTCGCAGCCTGCGAGATACCGAAGAACGGACATCGCCGCTATTTTCCTCTCGCGTGTCCCCAGACTAGGGTCAGATCCTCCTTTAAATCCAGTTCTCCCTTTGGGGACACGCGAAGAGGGGATGGGCGCGTCGGGTGAATTTTTTGCCCTCCCTCCAGTGCTGGCGAGGTGCGGGTGGACGGGAGCGTTGCCCTGTGTTCTGTGGGTCAGGGTCCAGGGTCTCCCTTGCCTTCCTTTATGCCCCGCTGCGCGGGGCTGACATCTCTACGTCCCACTCCACCTCCCGGCCCCTTTCCCGCCCTCTCTTGCCCGGGTCTTCGTAGCCTGCCATGTGTTCGCCTTGTCGGCGTGGCCTCGTGGGGGTCTCTGCTTCCCTAAATGTGTTAGGGAGGAGGTCCGTCTGATTCTCGTTTTCCCTCAAACTGGTGCTAGTAGGGGTGTCGTTTGCCCCCTCATTCAGGAAGTTCAGGGACAGTGTCTTAAGCTGAATTGTGTAATGGACTGCTATGGGGAGAAAATGAGGGAAGACACTTGTGCCTGAAAAATGGGGTCTTTTCACGGGGCTAACAGCCAGAGTTTAGGGGACCTTTTGACTTCTTGGGGAAAGAACCAGCGTTGAGCGGATAGGTGTTTCTTTTTGGGAGGGAGCATCGTTCTGTCGTTGCTTTGAAGGGAGGAGAGTGTAAGAAATGAAAGGGACCAGTAAGAGGGCAGGAGGTTAATGGGCCACGGCCTTACAGGTGGCCACAGTTTTCTGCTTCCTGAGTGTGGGAGGAGGATTCTTTCTGTTTTTAATCACAGAGTCAAGTATCAGCTCTCAGTGCTAACGTGGGGCTCCTACCTTCAAAAGCACGGAGAAGGGCAGCCTCGGAAGGGGTGCTGCTGGAAACAGGATTTGGAAACTTTCTTTTGGTTTCCTGTCAGTGTGTGGGGGTGGGCGTGCGTGTGTGTAGTTTTTCTTTTCTTTTGATGTAATTGATATCTGCCATATTTTGACATAAAAAGCACTAAATCAGGCCCCGAGTTCCTTTGTGTCTTTTTTTTTTATGATTTCCTATAACGCTTTCTGTTTTGAAATTACATTTGCGTTGGTTGAAATTCTTTTTTATTCTGGCGTTTCAGTGAATCTTGTGCTTACTCTGTATTTTGAATTTTGTACTGCAAACTATAATTAGATGTAAGTTTTTGAGGATTACACGGTGCCTGGTAGGTACTCAGTATTTCTTGAGTGACTTGAAGGATTACAGAATGGGACTAGGTATTATATATCCTCAATGCTTTTGAGCGGTAGTGTACGTTTGAATGTTGCAGTTCACTTCCAATATATAAAATAGTAATTCTTGACCTTTTCTAGGCCACTGACATTTTTGAGAATATAATGAAATATATAGACTCTACAGAATTTTAATACGTAAAAATAAGTAATAGGTATTTATGCACAAAATTTTGCGCGCAGTTACAGGGACCCTCTGAGGCCAACCACGGGTACCTGTCTGAAAAGCGAACCGGAGCCCTGATGATTACGCGGTTCCGTGTGGAAGCTGTGCAGAATCCTTTGTTCATTTTCTGTGTGTCCTCGGGAATGGCAGTCTTTACACTTGCAGATTCAACTTTGGGTCCTTGGGAACAAGGTTTAAGAGCAATTGTTATTGCAATTTGATGGGGCAAAGTTCTCTTTAATAGCTGCTGCCAGTCATTAACAGTTACTGATGGCTTCCAAGGAAATCAGATTGCTATAGTTGCTTTTGGAAGCCTAAAATCATAATTACGATTTTTATCGTGCAAACTTCTGAACAGTATGAACAGCCCTTGAGAATGTTCACAAATCCAACTTCAGTTTTCCTGTTCTCTTCCAGTCTTGTTTATATGCATGGTATTTAATGTAGTTAATAATTATCGTATCAACATTCAGTGTTAATTCAACAAGTGCTTTTCGTATATCTTTGGGAATAAAACAAAGTCCTTACTGTCACAGAGTTTATGTTCTAATCAGGAGAGATGAGCCATAACCACATACATAAAAATATGTCAGATTTTATGCCAAAGAACGAAGTAGGGTGAGAGGACCGTGAAACAGTGAAGGTAAAAATACAGGCAGGGGCGACGGGAGACCAGAGCAGAGACCTGAAGGACGCGAGGGATGTGTGCTTTTGGAGAAGAAGGGTCCCTGCAGAGGGAACTGCAAGTGCAAAGACGTGTGCTTTGCCTTTTTTTAGAGCAACTAGAAGGCGAGTAAGCAAGAGGGAAAGTGAGAGAGCTGTCCTTGAGGTTAGAGAAGTAGCAGAGAAGTAGCCGGGCCTACACTGTAAGGCCTTGCAGGCTGGGTAAGAACTTTACTATGGATTTCACTACGAGTGAGATGGGAAACTGTAGAGGGTGTTGAGCCTGAGAGAGACCTGTTCTCACTTAAGTTTGTGAGAATCATTCTGGCTGTTGTGTGGAAATCCGCTTGGTGGAGATGGGGGGAGGCAAGAGTAGGAGCAGGAAGACCAATCAAGAGGATAATCATGATTTTAAATCTTTTTCACTGGTTGCAAATTAGTCCATCTACCTGCTGTTAGGCATGTAGGTAGTTTCCTTTTCCCCTATTAAAATGACAATGAAATGGGCATTTTTGTGTATACACCTTTTTCTTTCTTTTGGAATATTTCCTTGGGGTTGATTTCCAGAACTACTACTGAATCCAAGTATGTGAATATACTTGTGTTCTTGGTGTTGTATCTATGAATTGCTCCAGAGTGTAAGTAGCACTAGTTAAAGAAGTAGCCACAGTTGTTGATCTTAAGTTCCATGGTGATGTCACCTGCATTGAGTATCATTATTTAGTACTTTAAAAATAATGAGAAGTATAAAAAGAGATATGTAAGATTGTTAGGTTTAGTTTTCCAGTGGTCACATTTAGAATTCACATCTGTATTATTAGCTAATTGCTGGGAATAGAGAGATGAATTAAACAGGGTCTCTGCCCTCAGAGAACTTTGCATTCTGTCTTATTTTATAATCTAACAGTGAAGTGACTTCACATCTTGAGTGTTCACTGTTACCATGAACTTGATTCGTATGTCGTTGATGATCTCTTACGTACAATTGGCATTCCAGTCAAGCATTTAATTTTTCATAGTGATAATTTCCTATTTTCTTAAAAGAGATTTTTCAATGGTATCTGCAATTGGTTTAGTTTCTGTTCTTTAGAATTTTACCACTATGGCAGCCTGTGTTTTGTTCTTCGTAATAAATTATGCAACTAGTACTTCGTTGAGGACTCTTCACAGTTGAGTTTTTAAATCGTTGCAATTCTTTATAGTTATTCAAAACACAGAGACTATTGTGTCTGTTAAATAAGGTCTGCATTGCAGCTTTGAAATTTTAGTTTTTAAAGGAGGATGATACCAGTCTGTTTTTTTAATTGATTTTTTTTTAGAGAGAGAGAGGAAAGGGGGGGCAGAAATAGAGAAATGGATTTGTTCCACTATTTATGCACTCATTGGTTGATTTTTGTATGTGCCCTGACCAGGAATCAAAACTGCAACCTTGGCATATTGAGGCAACATTGTAACCAACTGAGCTACCCTGCCAGGGCGATGCCAGTCTGTTTTGATAGAAATTATACCACCGTGAGGGCATTGCTCAACATTTCTGGTTCTGAAATCCAGATGGCTGGATTTGGCATGAGCTGGGGAACTCCATCTACAAAGTGAGTGGGTTGCACTAATTGAATTACCTGCACGCACCCAGCCCTGTGTCTGCATGCTAGTGCACCCAGGGGTTGTTCATTGAACCTCAGACAACACCTAAGCTTCCAGTTATAAAATTCCCTTATTTTAGAAGTTTAATACTGGGTTGGCCAAAAGGCCTGTTACATTTTTTTCCTTAGGATGGCTCTAGTAATGCTTAGTTGTCTTTAACTTCACTCGAAACAGTTTTGTTAGATTGTATTGTGATGGCGTATCCACATGCATTAAAAAAACTAATCAAAACTGGTGAGTTTTTGTGCAGCCATTTTAATATTAAAGATGGAAGAAGATACACAACATTTTCAGTGTATTATGCTTTATTATTTCAAGAAAGGTAAAAACTCAACTGAAATGCAAAAAAAGATTTGTGCAGTGTATGGAGAAGGTGCTGTGACTGATCAAATGTGTCAAAAGCGGTTTGCCAAGTTTCTTGGTACTGTTGACAATTTTGGTCAAAAAAAGTCTCTGCTGTTGGGCTAGCTGTCTTATGCATTGGAAGGTGTTTAGCAGCACCCCAGCCTGTACCCACTAGAAGCCAATAACAGGAGATAGCCGACAGACTCAAAATATCCAAATCAGTAAAGTTATTGGTGGCAATGAAAAATGTGTCTTTTATTTTATGGAAAAAAAAAAAACAACAGACGTTTTGGCCAGCCCAATAAAAATATCTGATATAAACCATTTATATATTAATGTTTTAATGAGTTTAAAATTATGAACATAAACTTCCTTCTAATGTTCCTTTTCAAATTAAACTCATCAATTTAAAAAAGAGTTGTGTCATATTTCAAGTACCATATTTTGCCGTGCGTAATGTACACTTTTTTGCCCAAATTTTTGAGGGAAAAATAAGGCTGCTCATTATGCATGGGCATGATTATCTACCTACCATGGATATGGTAGTGGGGTATAATAATCCCGTGTATAATGCACACAAAAATGTGTGAGCATTATATATGGGAGCACATTATACATGGCAAAATACGGTATTTTCTGCTCATTCTTGTATTGTTTGCTGCCAGACTTAATGCCAGTGACATCTTATGAAAAAGATTTGTGTTAAGCAGAAAAATACTTAAGCTTTCATTTTTTATGCATGAAACTTGGGGTAGCTTTTATGTGCCCTTCAGTCCTTTCACAGAGGTAATACTGGCCCATGCACACATTGAAGTTTTGTAATGGTGGTTGTGGGTTTGCGCGGAATGATTCACACCGTTGCTCTCCAGGCCGCTTTACACAGCTTTGAGGTGCCTGGTTAAGAGGGCAGGCCTTTGGAGGTCAAAGGGCGAGTGTTCACCAATAAGGAAAGGCAGTTGTATGTGATACTTAAGATGAAGTCAAAACAAGAAATGGTGTGTTTTTATAAGTGGTTGAAAAGTAATTCTTTTAATATAATTTTCAGAAGTACATGATATACACTTGGAGGATTAAATATGTTCTACAAAGCTTACTTTAATCATTAGACAAGTTAATGGCTTTTTTTTGGGTAATGACATTTATTTAGGTGATATAAATTTGTTAGGTAGATCTTGAAAAAAATTTCTTTGCATATCCAGTTTTCCCAGGTGTAGTTTGCTTTTTCTAGCCTATTCAGTTCACATTAGTAGAGAGTGGTTCAAAATGTGGAATGGTAAAGTTAACCAAATCTGGAATTACATATGTAACCCCATAAGAATAAGGAATATACCAAACTACACATTATAACTGATTTAAAAAGACACTGTTGGATTCATTCAAACTTCAAGTGCCTTTCTATAACTTTCGTGGTTGTTTGCAGTACTATGCTGTCTTACTCACTTACTCTGGTTGTAAGAGAGGCACAAAGAACTGGCTCCAACTGTTTCTTTGGACAAACCCCAAATGCAGTTTACGAGAGTCTAAGTTAGCAGCAGTAGGAAATTCTGTCTTGTTGCAGACTGAATGGTTCAGATCTGTCAGACGTGTAATCCAGATAGTAGATTCATTCACTGTGTTTCCAGGGACATTTTTCAATTCATTTAGAAACAGAATCATTCTGTTCTAGACAAGGATTATAGAACATTAAGCAAGCAACCATAACTTAATTATTTTAGCAGTTGAAATTTTAACACTGTCTTGGATTTTATGTAGCATTCAGTATCTAGCCCAAATCATTGATACCTTTTGAAATACGTTTAACTTCCAGTGTGTGCTTGTGAAAATGTTGCATAATTTCATTAGTAGATTTCAGATTTAGTCATTGAACAGATGTTTGAGTGACCGGTATTAGGCTCTTCGATGAAAACTGAGATGTGAAGCTGTAGTTTCTATTTAAGGAATTTATAGTCTAGTAATTTTGTTTGCCAAAACCTGACATATGTTTTATAAATAAACGTATTTTCATGTTAGAATAAAAATAGTCATATTCATTTTCAAGTCAAGTATTTTAAACTATCTCTTAGCTACTCAACAACTATTTCTGTGGTCTCATTTTTTAACAGATTTTAGTATTAGAGCAAATTAGTTTTCCAGTTGTTTAAAATATAGTGAAATAAGAATTGTTTTCTAATGCCTATTTTACTTTAATCCAAGACTTTATTTTTCAAATTGCTTTTCTGCAATATGCCACATTGTGGGAAGTATTTTTTATTTTTCAGTTAGCATTTTATGTTTAATGTGAAGGGTGGTTTTTTGGGGGTTTTTTTTTGTATTCCAGCTCTATATTTTTTCTACACTGATTAAAGTCATCCTGTGCCACTGAAGTTAACTATGCAGTGGAACAGAAATGTGTATAGAGGCAAATGCATCACTGTGCATTTTTAGTGAATGCTGGTCGCTTGCCAGCTTTATTTTCAAGTTCCTCCCCTCTCCAGACCTAACTATGATGTGCTTATAAGGCAACAACAGTATATTTAATTTATAAAATGAGAATAGTTTTTCTGATTTTTCTGTTTTGTATGTTCTGGGTTAGGATTAACTGAACATTTATTTTCAATAGACACACAGCGAACCAGTTCACTTAACGGGTGCTTTCTGTTAGAGGATTGGCTGACTTTTAGGTAGAGAGCCTCATTTTTATGAATACTGCTGAGTTTTGGGTAACATTCTTTATACAATCTAAAGGTAAACATGAATGTAACAGAAGCTGGAAACAAAAGCTTGCCATTTTCTTTGCATTAGGAAATGTAGTTCTGTTCCCGGTGCCATGCCCTTGTTAGGCTCAGGATCATTTTCAGTAGTTCTGACCGCTTCAGCACTGTTTTCCTGTCCAAAGTAACTCATGCTCCGTTGCGGCACATCTTGAAAAGAACATAGATGTAAAGAAATAATTGAAAATCACCCATAACCCTGGCTAGTGTGGCTCAGTGGTTGGAGCACTGGCCAGCAAACTGGAAGGTCGCTGGTTCAGTTCCCTGTCAGGGTGCAGGTCTGGGTTGTGGGCCAGGTCCCCAGTTGGGGGTGTGTGAGGTGGATGTTTCTCACACAATTCCCTCCCTTCCCCTCTCTCTGAAAATAAATAAATAAATAAATTTTTAGAAAGAAAATCACCCATAAACCTGTCACCCAGAGATAGTTACTACTAACATTTTAATGCACATTTTTCTAGCTTTTTTCCTTGCATGCGCAGATTTTTTTTTATTTTTTAAAAAATTAGAATTATACTTTTATATAGACTGTTTTGCTCCCACTTTTTTCTCTGACCAGAGTGTTGGTGTTCTACCCAGTGTGGCACTTTCAGGTTGATTCTTTAAAATGTTACTATTTTAAATAACACTGGGGCAGGCATTTTTGTGCATTTATCTTTGATTACATCTTTGTTGTTGTTTCTTTCTTTCTGTCTTTAGGATAGATCCCCAGAAGTGGGGTAACCGGATCAGAGGGCGTCACTCTGTGTGTAAGAGTATGGCATTGCCCTTTAGTGGCGTTGAGTAGGTCAGTTTTTACAGTCTACGCCAGGTTGGTAGATGTCTTTTAAAATTCTTGGGTCGTAATCACAAAATCTTCATAGTATTAATTAAAGCTGTCACAGTGTATGATTAGTAATTTGCAGTCATCTTGAAAAACTTGGTTGGAATGAATTTCTTTGAAAATATTTTAGGTAAAAATTATCTTTCTGACATAAAAAGATATTATTTTTTTAAAGATTTTATTTATTTATTTTCAGAGAGAGAGGAAGAGAAGGAGAAAGAGGGAGATATTAATGTGTGGTTGCCTGTCATGTGCCCCTCACTGGTGACCTGGCCCGAAACCCATGCATGTGCCCTGACTGGGAATTGAACCTGTGACCCCCTGGTTTGCAGTCCGAGCTCAATCCACTGAGCTACAACAGCCAGGGCAAAAAGATACTCTTTACAGTTACAATTTGCATTGTTTTTTTTTATTGGGAAGAAATAGCATTTTTTAAAGTTCTCCCTTTACTAAAATAACATACATGAGAAAGCTTATTGTATGTGGTAAGTAGAAATAACTATGTAGAACTAAATTATTGCAGAGAGGATGGAGGGGGGGTTAGTCACATGGTTCAGACCAAAAAATAAAAACTTAGTTTTTAGAGCATTGGCTTTGGAGTTAGGCAACCTGGGTTCAAATCCTTGCTTTCCCACTTACTACATATGTGATTTGAGGCAAATTAGTATGTAATTCAAGGCAACTTACTAAATATATGATTTGATATTGCTCAAGTTTGGCTTCCTCATCTTTCAAAAGGGAGTAATAATACCTACTGTAGAGGATTGTTGAGATAATTGGAAATACAGTATAAACTGCTTGGCATGTAGTAGGCATTTAAGAAAAGCTAGCTACTGTTAAATTTGTTTGTTTTTGACCGTTCTGATGGGAGGGGCAGGAGATGTCATTTGTGTGGCCTTGCCTAGATGACTAAATAAATGCAAGGAAGATGGCCTTGAGCCATGGCAGCTGGAGGGGGTGGCAGCAGGCATTCCGTATGGTAGGAACGGCATGAGACGGGATGGAAAGTTCAGGACAAGTTGGACGACAGGAGATTGATTTGACGGAGCCTAAACCTGTATGACCAGAAAACAGGGCGATGAGGCCGGAGAGGTTGGTTGGGCCTAGACTTTAGACGTCATTACACGCTAGGGTGAGAAGCTCAGGCTTTATTCAAGCGCACAAAACGTTTTGATAGGCGGAAAATGACCTCGTCTTCTGGAAGATGAGCCTGGCTACAGAGTGTGCAGAGTGCGCTGAGGAAGACAGGACGGAGGACAGGGAGGCTGGCACAGCACGGGTCAGGCGGGGACCTGGGCCGGACAGGGGAACGAGGAGGCTTTGGGGGCGTAGCTGCGAGTCAGCCCCAGGAAGATCTGGCCCTCCAGACGGGTGCCCAGTCCGGGGGCGGACTTCAGAGGAGAGCTGGAGTCGAAGATGCAGGCCGCCTCCGAGAGAGGAGACGACTTGGTGTGCTCTGGTGGTTGCTGCCTTTTTTAGAAAAGGAAAGGTGAAAACCCCTACTATTTATTTCGTCAGCGACAAGCATGTTTATGCTATTCCTTTGACAAATGTGTAGTCTCAGAAATTTTACTTATTTAGAATTTTGGGTTCTGAGTTAACAGGGAATCCTCACATTTAGCCTTGGTATTTCAGAAGATACCTTTTCTTTTTTCACTTAATTTTTCTCCTGTTACAGTTGTCCCAGTTCCCGCCGCCCCCCACCCCCCCTTGCTCTCCGGTGCTACCTGCCGCCCCCCCCCCCCCCTCAGTCAGTCCCTACCCCATTGTCCGTGTCTGTGGGTCGCTTACACATGTTCCTTGGCTAGACCCTTCCCTATCAGAAGGAGTCTTAAAGTACGTCGCTGTCGGCGAGGTTCTTCTGTGTGGCCTTCGCAGCACCGTGGAGGTGCGGGCCTCAGAAACACCGGGTGTGTGAGCAGGAGCGATGCAGGCGGAGCGCAGACTTCTTGTGTGGTGAGCAGCTCGGAGTGTGGAGGGCAGTGAACTGCGGAGCAGTGGAAAATACGGCATCGAATGTGTGAAATACTTCAGAAAAAATACTACTTGTAGTGCTTCTGTCCCTTCCCCCTTCATTTCTTAATTTAAAAAAATTGTTAGTTTGCACGTGCCATTCTTAGCCATCCTTGTGCCTGGCTCTAGCTCTGTGTTAATTGAACTTTCCACGTGGCTGAATAGTATGCAAGGGAGTTAGCCTCAAGATTGATGTATTTCTTTCTGACTGACAAGTAAGTTCACCTCAGCTGCGAATTATCTGCTCGTCTCTTCCTTGTTTTTTGCTTAAACAGCAGAAATTTATTCTCACAGTTCTGGAAGTCAGAAGTGCTGGTGTATTCTGAGACCTGTCTCGTGGGCTTGCTGGTGGCCGTCTTCGCTGTCTTTGCTTAATATGAGCAGCTGAGACAAGAAGCAACCCCCCGATTTCAAAACGTTAAATGTAGGCTGTTGTACTTTCAAGATGTGTGCGCATTTTAAAGCATTGAGTTGTTTTCTATACCTTTCTAAATGTTCTTTTAGTTTTCAGATATTTTCTAAACTCAGAAATAAAATGTTATTAATTTTTATTTAGGTTTCTTTCCTTTAAAAGTATATTTGAAGTATTTTTAAGTTACAGTCGTGCACCACTTAATGTTCCTGTCAGCGATGGATGCATCTACGACTGTGGTCCTGTCACATTGCAGTGGAACCGACAAATTCCTACCGCCCAGTGACGGTCCTCTCGCAGTGCAGCGCCGCGCGGCTGGGATGGTGCCGGCGGAGACAGACCTGCTGTTGGGTCCAGTACAGGAGACTCAGTGTGGATGAACTGTGTTACTGGTTTACGCATTCACTCTGCTTTTTATTGTCATTTTAGAGTGTATTCTTTCTACTTGTAAAAAAGTTCGCTGTAAAACAGTATGCCCTGTTCGGCTGGCAGCAGCCTTTGCATCATGTGTCTGCTGCATCTCTTGATTGCGTCACTCTGTCTCGCTTGATTCAGTTTCGTGTTAGTTTAAAATTTAGCATAGGGTGCGCAGTGATGTCCTGGGCCTTCACAGCCGCTCACCACTCTCTTGCTGACTCCCTGAGCACCTTGCAGTCCTCCAAGTTCACTCATGATAAATGCCCTGTCCAGTGTGCCGTGTTTTACCTTTTACACTGTATTGCTGCTGCTCTACCTTTCCTACATGTAGATGCACAGGTGTTTGCCATTGCGTTACAGTTACCTACAGTATTCAGTACAGCGTACACGGTGCAGGGCGTGTAGCCTAGGAACAACAGGCTATACCACAGGACCTAGGTGTGTTAAGAGGCTGTACATCCAGGTTTGTGTAAATGCACCCTGTGCACTCTGGGTTGTTTGCACAATGACAGAATCTCCTAATGACACATTTTCCAGAGCCTGTCCTGGTGGTACAGCACCACTTGACCGTAACAAGTAAATGTAGCACGTAAGGTTGGGGATTGTTTGTGGGTTACTTTTTCTAAAGACTGTTTTTCTTATGTAAATGGCAACAGCCCAGATCTGGTCGACTGAATGACATGCCATTTACTAAAGGGACCCCAGATAGCCAAAACACTGATTTAACGCCTCACACTGTCTATCACATTGCAGTGGATTCTCTTTTGAGTTGGTTCAAAGATGTTTCTGTTTGTCAGTGGAAATCAGAACCACGTCACTCTCCCCGGACCGCTCACTCTGGCCCGTCCCTCCCCTCCCCAGTGCCCCTGAGAACGGGAGCCTCCCTGCCTTGGGCCGCTCAGGCCTGTCCCTCTGCTGGCAGCCGTGCCCGTCCCACTGTGGACGCCTGACATTCTTAGAAGTCGCCTTGCCTCTTGGCAGGAGAAGTAAGTTATTAGATTGCGTGGCTAGCAGCTCTTGGTACACTATTTGAAGAAAATTCACGATTTTGTATGTTAAAAAAAAATTCATTCATTTTTTACATGAGGTGATTTGTGAAGTGTGTGAGACATGAATAGATTTTCCTCTTCTATTTCCAGAGGACTGAAATAAAAGAACATAAAGCCCACTAAGGGTTTTTCTTTAATATTTTCTTGAAAGTAAAGCCCTTACATCTCATTTAATCAGCACTGCAAATCTATGAAATAGATAACTGTCCATTTTTTGTTGGTGATGAAACTCAAAGTAACTGTATAATTTATGAAAAGTCACAAACTCTAATTATAGAGAATAATGCTGACAGCAAACTGCCAGAAGCAGAGACTGCCACAGAAGAAAGCATAAAATAAGCGATCAATAAATATTTGTGTTTTGCTACATGAATGAATGAATATGGATGGAATGAATGAATATGGATGGAATGAATGAATATGGATGGAATGAGTGAATGAGCCAGCCCGTCCATAGGTGACGGATCGAAGGCTGCCGCCACCACTCGTCATGTCTTCAGTGCGCACAGCGTGTTTCTTCCAGATGAGTCTAGACATTTTTCAAAAACAATTGAATTCACCTTTCTTTTTTCTCTACAAAACTCCCTCCTCCCCCTTGTGGTTTAAGCTACTTAAAATAAACCACACAGTAAAAATCCTGAAGAGGGAAATAAAGACCAGAAGCAGAGAGAGTGTAAGAGTATAATTTTCACTTGGATTTTAACTGTCTGAGTAGTCCGGAATGTTTTCAGCTTTAAAAAAAAATCTACGTGAGACCCTTGAATTCACATTCACGATATCGTCTTTTGGTTCTGTTTATACCTCTTAATTCTTAAAAACTACTAAAAATTTACTGCAGCCCGAAATGAGATGGTAGAACAACAGCAGTCGAAATGATTGTGTAGCCAACACTAGTTTTCCATCTAATCCTTTCTGTTGTGTGGAGGGGCCCGTGGTTCTGTTTTCTATTAGTACAGCAGAGCTTATGACTTGTTCAGAAATATGAATGGGTAATTTAATAGGGTTAAAAAAATATATAATGGGATAAAGTTTTTTCAACCACTGTTGATACCTAGGCAGGATAGTGTTATAGCGTGACATCTCCAAACTGCACATTTATACAGTTTCTAATTCTTCAAATGATTTAATATCTTAAATTTAAGTTTAGAATTATTTTAAATGAATATCAAATAGGAATGGGTACCTGAAGGATGAAAGTAGGTGCAGATAATCGAGAGATAGAAACTATTTGAGTGGAAGGTTGCAGAAGGGAAGGGATTATGGTGCAGGATTTACGTGTGGAAGTCACTGGGCTAAACCGGAAAAGACGTTCTCACAGAGAGAGATGGTGAAGTGCGGCCCGAGGAGGTAAGTCAGTGTTCGGCGGGTTTAAAGAGCCCCGGGCTAGTGTGGTGGCTGCAGGGACCTCCGGAGAGGGCCGGGCGATTCTCACACTCAGGCAGTAGGGGTCTGCCTCGTTGGTTTGAGCTGCAAGTACCGTAAACCTAGAATGAAGAGGGAGGGCTGTTTTTGTAAAGAAGGAACATTTTAGAGTTTGTTTATAGTTGTCTGAGACTAAGGCTGTAACATGACAAGTTTATAAAAGATTGCCCTCAAACTGCTTTTTTGCTTTTTAATTTTTATTGATTTTGCTAGATTTCTGTGTGACGGCACATGGGCTGCTCTGTGCTGCACCCTCCGCTCTGCGTTCCGATCACACGGGGCGGGCCACAGCAGGTTTGCAGCTAGGAGTCCACGAACCCATTCCTTCCTGTACCGTTATTTATTAGTTACTGTGCTACTTTTCATACGAACAACTGTAGACCTGCTTCTGCCCACTTTGCCCATCCTGTATGGTCAGTGTGGTAATGACACACATAACCCCTGGCATGAAATTTTCACGGTTCAGAAAGTTTTGCATGTAAAGTACGGGTATCAGTTCGCTCTGTGGGTGTATATATCTAACAACTGATGTAGGTGGAACTTTTATACATATACTTATCTAAGAATATTAGATTAACTTAAGAAAAACCATGGGCAAGTGAGTTTGGAAGGTGAATCTTATGTCCCAGACCCTCTTTGTTTGTTTAGATTTTTCAGTATGAAGTTATTTTGATGGTATTTCTTTTACATCCAGATTGTAAGTTGGAACTTAAGTACTGGTAACTCAGATTGGTCAGGTGGTATAAAAGTTCCTATGCCTTTTGAATATTGAATAGCACCCTTTGGATAAATTCCATTGTAAAACATCCCTTTGAATTTTAAATAAATGCTTAGTAACCTCTTACTTGTACTCAAATGTCACAATTATTACATTGGAACATGGCAGCATTGTCACTGAAGACCCAAGCACACTGCGGTGGAAACCCTGAGCTGCGGGGGCTCGGATGATGCCGTTGGTCCGCTGCTCCCATCGTGCTTTAGACGCGGACAGTGTCCCAGTAGGACAGGCCTGGGACTGTGTCGCCACGCAGTGCGTCTGCTTGCTGCGTGTGTACGCGGTAGGCCTTAGACGCCGGGATTGAAGAGTCACCCCGCTGTGGTGGTGGTAGCTGCCTCTGCTTAGGTTCAGGTGTGCCGGGTTGAGCGAGTGTCTCCAGGGAATTGTCACAGTCTGGGTCCTTCGCAACTGTAACGCTTCCATAACCACGAGTCTGATGTCTTCTGTGTGTTGACGTGCTGAAGGTGGATTTGTGAGCTTTCTCAGTAGGGTAAAGAAATTGCCTGTTTCATCAGTAGCATTTTAAATGATTTTTTAAAGCATTCAAATTCCTGCAAAAGAAAGAATTCTTTAGTTGAAGGACCCACCATCCCCTTTCTGTCTTGTGGTTAATTTTCGCAGTATAACACGCTTTTTAAAGTCCAAAGTGTTTTGTAGAAAATCAGCCATCTAATTGCATTCATCTGCACGATTTCTAAAAAGTACTCTATTATGGGAGAAAAAGCAGATTATCAGTGTTTACATAGTGTGATTTCAGTTCTTATTTTTACAAAATGTTCATTTGTATATAGAATACAGGCTCAGGAAATACCAAAAGGACCAAAGTTGTTATCTTGAATTAGGATTTCAGGTGATTTTTCTTTTCCTCTTTAAACTTTTTATTTTCCGAACTTTCTACATTGTTCGTATTTTATAATTAGAAAAAGTTCTAAAATGAATTCATCATAGAATATGAAATTAAGTTTTATAAAACTTTTAAAGGTGAAGATTCTTAGGGGAAAAAGGCTTTGCAAATGATCACTGAACAGAATGCATTCCTGAGATGGAATCACATGTGTGATAAAACCTGCACTTGAAGCGAAAGCGAGCGGAATCAGGTGGCCGTTTCTGGGTGTGGGGAGTGAGAAGCGGGAAGAGGACTCACCCTTGGTGGGAAGGCGCAGGCTTGGCTTCTTCGAAGTCGGGTTTGCCCGGCTACGTTTGTTCACATGCTGTTTCATGGAGTCTTGCTCAGTTACAGGATATAAACTTATTTATATAAATAATATGCCAAATCTCACTTTGAATATTGGGTCATTAAATAATGTGTTTGTGGTCAGAAGGCAAAGCACTCCATGAAAGTTTGCATAGCTGTTAACCTCACCTCTCTCTCTTCGCTCTTTCATCTGTAAACGAAAGAAGAAGAGTGCCCTTCTGTAGACACGTGTGGTGGTCAAGTTCGTATGCCTGGCGTACGAAAAGCGCTCAGATGTTACTGCTGCCTTTGTCGTCACAGCCGACAAAAGCCGGCATTGACGCCTGTAAGGAATTGCACGTGGGCGATCACTAGGGAGCAGGAGTGTCCAAGCTTTGGGCGTCTCTGGGCCACACTGGAAGAGGAGGAGCTGTCTTGGGCCACACGTTAAAAACATTGTGGCACATAATCACAAAACACCTCATACTGTTTTAGGTCAGTTTTAGACTTTGTGTGTTGGGCTGCATTCATGGCCATCCTGGGCGA
This sequence comes from Phyllostomus discolor, assembly GCF_004126475.2. Lineage (NCBI taxonomy): Eukaryota > Metazoa > Chordata > Mammalia > Chiroptera > Phyllostomidae > Phyllostomus > Phyllostomus discolor. The sequence continues at coordinate 37,350,366 of NC_040916.2, forward strand.
CATGTGGCCCAAGGGCCGCAGGTTGGACACCCTGGGAGCAGCATCCTTCCTTTATGTCCACTGTTCTGACTTAGCTATGCACTCAGGTAATTTCATTATATACACAAGAACCTTGGCATCTGTGGTTTATTGTTTTAAACTCAGGCTATCTAACATGAGAGATTTGTGATGAGAGTAGGGGAAAGTGTGCGTGCTTGACTGCCGACCGCCGACCGCCGTGCGAAGTCAGTGTGTGAACTAGAGAACTGAGCGGAGCCGACAGCACCCCAGTTACCACCGCCCCGTGGTGACTTTGGTCCCCGGACCTGTTTGATTTTCATCCTCCGGTGAAAAACTGTTTCCGTGTGAGCCACGGTGCCTGAGAAAGCCCGTTCTTAATGCTGGCTTTTGCAGATTTAATTGAAATGAGTTTATTTTAGTGGCAAAATTGATGAATATTGCTTATTTCTTGTATACTGTTCGCAGTGCCTTGTGCCCAGTACAGAAAATGGAAGTGGGGTGTGTTTGACAGGCTGGTGAAGAAATTTGAACCTTCAAGTTCCTCAAAGGAAAGAGAGGGGTGTAGCAGGGGCTCCTCCTAGATTCCTGGGCACTGAGGTTATTTTTTTTTTACTTTTATCACTTTAGTATATAATTTAAACATTTTCTTAGAACAAATTAAAATATATCCATCTGGATTTAATTTCCATGGATACTCTGATGGATATAAAGATGCCTCATTTAGTCAACGCCACTGGCCCCATGCACGGAAACACTGGTTCAGTTGGGTCTGCAGCGCGGCCCGGGGATGTGCGGTTTACTGCTCCAGGGGACCCCTCACCACTGGCTCTGATGCGGTAATTCCGTGTCTTTCCCCTGCGCTTTATTTGAGTGTTATCGTTTTAAAGTAGTTGTGTATTTTTAAAGTGTTGGAAGTATAGGAGTAAATTTTATATTTAATAATGAAAATGTTATGTCTTTTCATTGTTTGTCCCTTTTTAATTAGTTCAAGGTACATGCATTACTTACGCAAATCAGGTCATACCAAGTTCATTGTGGAAGAAATGAGAAAGTACCAGCGAGCATGTTTCCAGCCTTTTTTGTTGTGATCGGTTGCTCCACCGCCCTGCCGCGGCCTTTTTAGATGGTTTTTTCTAATTGTGTCCCTCATGACGTTTTAATACCATAGACATACTGTATAGTTCCTTATGTATTGTATATTAGACTGTGCTTTGTATTCTAAAAGAGTTGAGGGGGTTTTGTTTGGGGATTTATTTTTATTATTTATTTATTTATTTGCTCAAGAGCCACTTTTTACCCACTTGGGGGCAATATTGCCCCTGTTGAAAATGTACACAATGGGCCAAAAGAAAAATCACCTCCAAGTCTATAAACATTTTCTTATATATCTTTCCCAGTGCTGTTCAGTGCATGTATTTTTTCTTTAAAAAAATGAGATCAGATGCATAATATTTTTATATTGTGAGTTTTTCATGAAAAATATATTATAATAGTGTCTTATCTACTGGATAAATAATATCAACGCATAGTATTCCATTATGTGAATTTTTGATAATTTATTTAAATGATACCCTAGAGTTTTCCATTTTTTATTATAAAAGCTATGCTGTGAAAAACCATTGTGGTTGAATTTTTCATGCATTCTTATTTCATTCTGTACATTTAGATGTTTTTGGCATGTATAACTTAAAAAATGAAAGCCCTTTCCCCAAGAATATCTACTGTTAATGTGAATATTTGTTAAGGAAGAGTAGATTGAACTTTAATTATGGCAAATTGCTTTTTTTGTCTAAGGTATTTTGGTCATTTTTTCATGTCACTACATAATTCTACTTTATTCTTTTAAGCAATATTCTGCTGTATTGATGCACGGTAATGTATCTGTTCTTTAGTGAAGAATCTTTTGTTTCCTGGCTTTTTATCTTTGTGTCTGGCATATATTTTTGTTTGCTTGTGTTTTTTTGTACCATGAATTTCCATTGGTGGTAGACATACTGGGTCATTTAAGAATTGGAAGCACTTTATATGCTTGAGTCTTTCTTTAGGCTTACTCTTTTTCATTTTTTTATTCGTCTTCTCTGATGTTGGTAGTCCTACATTTTAATTACTGTAACTTTATAGCATTGTACTTTTATATCTGGAAATAGAAAATGTTACATTAAGTAGGGAAATGTGCCTGTATATTTTTCAGATTACAAGTTAACAGTTTTAAGTTTGGCTAGGTTTTTGTTTGTTTGTTTGTTTTTAAGACAAGTATATGTATTTTAACTAGATTAGAATAATACAAGATTTTCACTTTTAGGCTTGAAACCATTTATTGCCTGGCAGTAATTCAGAACTCTACAAGCACCTCTAACTTGTAAAGTGAATAAACAAGCTGGTGAGCTATGAGTTTTCTGGGAGCATCTGGAACCACAACATTTCTATCAGATATGCCTTTTAATCTTGGGTCTGTTGATTGAAGTATGTTAGACTCTCTCTCTGCTGTCTAACTTGTACTCCTCTTAGAAGGAGATAAATCCTCTTTTTACATTTCTGGTAATGTCCTTATTGTAGCTATCTCATATGTTTCTGCTAATTTCATACAGATTTCTTTTTATATTGTTTCCAGAGTTATTTATACATTTTTCTTAGGTTTAGAGTTTCATAAAGTTAAAAATATATCAGAATAGATACTATATTGGGTAGCACTTTTGTGAGTCAGCATCCGATTTTGACAGACTCTTAATCTGATTAGTATTTTCTGGATTCGAGCAGATATCTTTATAGGAAACCATTAAGCATTGCAGAAGAACTGTGCTCTATCACAGCAGAAATGTTTTTAGTTTTTTTTAAAGAACTAATTTTTTCTGAAGCAGTTTCTCCTTTAATTGCTCACACCATTACTAAAATTTTTAAATGTTGATTCTGACCCTGCTTAACTACAGTTCTATCCATGAGCTAACCTTGCTTTTTTAGACACGTGCTTGAGTGAGACTTTCAAATGGTCTTAATGTCCTGGAAGAGTTAGTTTGCCTTCATAATGAAGAATCTCCTGAGAGGACCGCACTCAGCACTAGGATGAAGGCTGAGTGTAACCCGTGTACAAATGCTGCTCGGTGCCGGGGCAGCTCAGACGGGCCGTGTTCCGAGAGCAGCCTCCGCTGGGGCCCGGGGTCAGCACCGCCAGCGTAGGCAGGCTCCCGACGGAGGCTCCCGACCACACCAAGGGGCCTGGTGGGTCTGCATCTGGCAAGGTGGGAAACAAACACACACACTTTTCCCCTCGTGGTAGTGGGGTATTTTGGGGTTTTTGCATGGTATGTTTAAAACAATTAACATTTCAAATGTGATTTTGTCTGTCGAGGCTTACCATTGAACCAGATTGGCGATTTCATTCTTCAGTGCAGAATTTAACTTGACCGCTTTGTGGATACACATGAAACTGGTTTCTTTACTCAGGATGGCAGCAGCGTCGTGACAACCCCTGCGTGAGCGCTCGCTGCGTAGGACTTGAGACCTTTGGCCGAGCCCGTGTGATTGCTCAGATACGGCCTTACCACGCCTTCTGCCTGGTGCTTGGTTTCCAGAAGCCTGAAGCCGTATCAGAGGCGTCAGATTTATTTAAATGAGTAGTCCACAGAAGGGGAGGATACTGGGTTTTACTTCAGTGTTAGGTGAGATTATTATCGAGTATAAAAATTAGAATGGGATAGACATTTGTGTTTGTAAACTTCAAAAATTTTCCATTTTACTCTTTCTCATTATTTGAAATATGTCCCCCTCACCCTAAGTATTGTGATAAATTAGTGCCCACTAAGACTTTAATACCCACCTGGTAGAAAGGGATACCCACCTGGCGGAAAGGGTTCTTTGTCAGGTTTGGTTGGAGGACACATCTCCATTGCACACAGAAGTGGGGAGATTCTATGCTTTGTGCTCTGACAAGAAGTAAAGTGCCTTTCACGGAAGCATCAGGTAATTTCTCCTAGCTCTGTACACAGATAATTTTCTGTTCAGAGTATAATCAACATAATCTTTGAACATCCTGTTAGTCTCACTTTTTAAAATGAATTCATTTTTAACTAAGCAAGTAAAGCATTATGCAAGAATAAAGATCAAGTAAAAAATACAGATAAGAAAAATATGTTATCAGTTTGCTGTGTGTCCTTACAGGAATTTCCTAAGAATACATACATGTACAGAAATATTTAGTTTTGTTTTCAAATTTGCTTTCTTCTAAAAAAAATTAATTTGTTTGTTGATTTGAGAAAGGAGAGAGAAGAACACTGATATGTTGGTCCACTTGTTTATGCATTCATTGGTTGACTCTTGTATGTGCCCTGACCAGGGAACCTGCACCCTTGGTGTGTCAGATTGACACTAACCAGCTGAGCTACCCAGCCCAGGGCTGCTTTTTTTTTTTTTTTCTTTAAGTTTTCATATGTAAAGTGAGACATGAAGACTAGAAATATTCTTTACTAGCATGCTGGGGTACTAAATAAAAATTCCCATTTTCAGAGACAAGCTTTGTCAAGGTCCCCTATCGCTGCCCTTGTGCCTCTCCTCACCTGTATTTTTCCCTTTTCATCCCTGCTCTTCTCCTTGAACGAAGTGTCGTGTGGTGGGTCTCAACCGGGTTTGGCTCTAAGATAGAATTAACTAAGAAGACTGGAGAAATATCCGTATCCTGGCTCCACAGTTCAGAGGTTTTTATTTACCTGGTCATGGTAAGACCTGACACGGGGGAAGAGACCACGCTTTATCTTAGCCTGCATCGAGACGCTTGCCTGAGCTTCGGAGCTCCAGTTTGGTTGGGGACAAGGCAGCGATCCAATGCAAGGGGGCGTCTTCTCAGCTTCCTGCCTTCAAGAAAGAAGGTAGGCCTAGGTCTCTAATCCCTCAAGTTCTCTAAGGAATGCCCCGCCACAGGCGGCTTCATGTGTCCCAGTGCTGGGTCATCCGCAGGGTCTGTGCTGCTGCGTGCTGAGGCCCGTGACCATCGTTCGTGCAGCACGGACTCAGTGGGCAGGCTGAGCGGTAAAGCAGACGGTGCTGTGGTTGACCACACGGCTGCGAGAGCCGAACCGCCCGGCTGTGCTCCCGGCCCTGTGATCCGTGTTGGGCTTGGGCAGGGTTGTTGTGGCCCCTCTGCTTCGTCCGTAAAATGGGGCAGTAGCCTCTGCCTCACAGGAGTGTTGTGAGGATTAAAAGTGTGCAATACATGTAAAGAGCTCAAAGCAATACTTTGTACATGGTAAGTACTCAGTAAATAACGCAGTTTGTTTCTTTTCTTGTATCCTCTTTAACTTTTCCCACCTTTTTCTTGCCCCTCCCTCCTCAAGATGAGTAATGCCTTCTGCAGTGAGCTGAGGCAGGGGCCAGCAAACACTTCTCCGGAAGGTCCGGATAAAAAGTGCTGCGGCTTTTCAGGGCCATGGGGTCTCTGTTGGAATACCCACCTCTGCTGTTCCGGGGCGAAAGCAGCCGTGGGCCGTATATGTGAGCAAATGAGTGGGGCTGTGTCCCCTGAATTTCAATTTTACAGAATTGTCATGAAGTACTATTTTTCTTTTGATTAAAAAAAGTATTTGAGAATGTAAAAACCATTCTTAATTTACAGGCCACACAGAAGTAGGCAGCGGACCAGATCTGGCCCTTGAGTCCTGGTTCGAGGTCCCTGAAGGAGCTGTAGGAGGCTGCACAACAGTTGGAGGCTCCCTGTCCTAGGCAGCCTTTGTTCGAGCCTTTCCCTGTATTTTGAAGGAATCTAGAAAATTAGTTTTATTGCCATCAGGGTTAGAATTCAGAAATTCTACTCCCAGCTCTGATCTCAGACTGTTAGCACTTGTGTGCCACAGCGAGCTCTTTGGGGAGCAGCATAGGCACTTGGGGTTCTTTGGGCGCGAGCAGACCGGTTGGGTGCACGCGCACTCACACACAGTGCGTGTGCATCTGTGTGTCAGGGAGAGAGGGTCACTTCAAGGAACTGGAGTGTGTGAGCAGGGGGGGACGGGCAAGTCCAAAATCTGCAGGGCAGGTAGCTGGGGGCTCGGGCAGCCCTGCGGGAGAATTGCTTCTTCGGTGAAACCTCAGTTTTTCCCTCAGGGCCTTTGGCTGATTGGGTGAGGCCTCCTCACTTTGCTAATCCAGCTGATTGTAGATGGTAGCCACCCAGGTATTATTTACGTGACACCGTCACAGCAGCGCTGACACTGGTGTGTGTCCCAAGGACTGGGGACTGTGGGCACCCTGGCCAAGTGGACACACATGACAAACCATAACATGCTTGAATAAACCTTTTTCTAATAAATGAACAAATGGCTAAAATGGTTAATTGAAGCAGAAAACGAGTGTTTATGTAGGGACGTTGAATAGCAGCACTGACGTGAGAAATGAGCATGTGAGCTGTAGGAAGCCTGAGGAGAACCCGGGCAGTTTGCACGGGCAGTTCCTGGTGGCAGGAAGCAGCCTCGTACCGCGGTCAGGATGAGTCGGCCTTGACCGGCCCCATCTGCACGTCAGCCCGCTCAAGGTCCGGCTTCTTGGGAAACTCTGGCTGGGTGGCCCGGTTCAAGGTTGGGAGAGATGTCTTCCGTGCCCAGCGGAGGGCGCGGAACCGTCGTCCACATTCCCGCTGACACTGCAGAGAGAGGGACCAGGGCTATTTCCCGACAGAGAGCCGGGGTGCTGTTCCAAAAGGAGGGAGGGACACTAGCCATGCAAAGTAACAGATGTCTGCTGCACACCAACTCTTGTTGTCCACCCACATGGAGGGACAGCTGGTGAGGCGGACGTGGACGCGGGCCAGGTCGAGGAAAACGTCACAGGCCGATAATGAGCTCGGGCCTTACCCTCTAGAATAGTGAGCCTTTTGGGGAGTCATAGACCCCGCTGAAAATTTGAAATTTTTGGATTGCGCCCTCTTTCTTCCTCTCTTCAGACAATTATGCTTTTAAAAAAATGTGGTTTGGTTTGGTTTGGCATAGCATTACAAGGAGTCTCATACTTTCTAACGTGTGTCCACGATTGGTGGGAGAGGGGCTAGTCTCTTACCCTGCAAGGGTGAGAGCTCCCGGGGACAGAGGGTGGGGGTGTGCGCTATCTGATGATGTTTGGCGGGGGAGCCGCAGTAGAACTGTGTGTGAAGTAGATCATCGGAGGGTGGTTTCGAGAGACACAAGATTGGAGGCTGCAGAGACAATCACAATGTTACGTCTCTCTCAGCTTCTGATATTGGCATTTTCTCGATTCTCCTTAATCTCCTTGCTCCTCTCATGGAAGGATTTAACTAAGATGATGAGGGCCCTGACTAACAGACTGGTAATAGGGGTGAAAAGTATAAATAATTTTAAGGAATATTTAGAAGCTAAAAATCCATAGAACTAGCTTAGCTGTTTATTATGCATGGGAAATAGAATCAGCTGGCTTATGTGTTCCTAGCTTGCACGACAGCATTGCAGAGGCCAGACGGGAAGGCTGACTGCAGATGTGTGGACGGACAGCTCTGTCCTTTGAGTGGGGCTGGAGGAGAAAGGACGGTAGTGACTGGACTTGATAAGTTTGCCAGTGAGGAGAGGGAATGAGAAAAGGGGCAATGATTGGTAAAAAGGTTGATGGGCAGTGCTGAGGGCCCAGGTGAGATTTTAGAAATTTGCACTAGTGACATAGCTACATAATGGTATTTCCTCCAGCAGTGAAGAGAGGTTTTAAGATTCATTCATGGATATGGGTTATAAAGGCTGGTGTGGGAGGAAACACAGAAATACCAGGAATAGAGGGTCTAGGCAAAGAATAACTCAGATAAAGACAATAGTGATAAAGATAGAGCCCTTGCCCTGTGCTGGGCATGTTTGCAAGGGTGTTTTAAAGGCGCTAATTCATTTGCTCAAAATGACCCTATGAAGTAGGCACTATTATCCTGGTGATGAAACTGAAGCGGAGAGAAGTTGAGACATTGCTGAGGATTACCGAGCAAGTATGTGATGGGAGCTGGACTTGAAACCCAGGAAGTTAGGTTCCAAGGTCTGTGCACAGCTACTAAATTACACTGATGATCAGGTGTGGGAGAGAGGGAGAGGGGATGATGGGCTGGGAGACGATGAAGGGATCAAAGTGTCTGCAGTTTTAATGGGGTGGGGGGAAGGAAATTAGACAATCACCAGTAATCCTTAGTGATCTCTTTTCCTGAGTCGTATCTGTGTGCTGATAGTAAGATCCTTGTAAAAGTAAACCTCTCCGTTTCCTTTTGTATGCCCCACCACCCTGGGTCTGACAGAACCCCTAGTGAATGAGCAGATTTTTTCTATTCTTCTCTCCATATCTTAACATGTATTTGGCAAGCTTTTTCACTTCAGTGTGTCGCATTGTCCATTCGGTGTGTAGTGTCCTGTCCATTCACTGGGGGAGCCCTGCCGGTTGCAACTACAGATGTTGTGTGCTGACTTGTAGGAGAGACAGCACTGTCTTCCTGTAGGCTCTCCATCAGACTTCCTTCCCTTTGGTTTTGTTTAACTTGGTACCCGATCTGTAAACAAATTTCAGCAAATGCAGACTAAGGGAATAAAAAAACGAATGCACCCCTCAGAGTGGAGTACCTAAATGCTTGGCTTTTCCCAACAGTTTTTGTTACTCTTGATCGATAACTTAACCAAACTAACACTTTGAGAAAGGAGTATAGTATTTTTTTCTTATTAAATCTATGTAACCGGTTTTATTTTTCTTTCTCTCTCATGGCCTCATGTCCTTAGTAGATACACATGATAGGTATTTGTGACATTAAGGACTATTATATATGTTTCCATATTAATCTGGATATTGAGGTAAGTTTGATGTTTGCTGTGCTTGGCCTGCCTTACAGATTGGCTTGGGCTAATAATTTCAATTACGTGTTTCTAGCCAGTGAAGCTACTGTTAGAAACAGGGCTCTAGATCTAATACATGTCAGGACCGTTGCTTCTAGAAAGTTTTATCCCTTTGCACCCAGACCTCAGGCTTCAGTAATATAATACTTAAGGTGTCTCTTGAATTCAGGTGGTTTTTGATTTGGCTGTAAATACTTTTTCCCAGTTAACAAGTGTGGTCCAAATCTGGGCTTCAAAGTAAGTTCTTTATTTTTATTGATTGGTATCCTTTAACTAATGAGAAGTTTATCAAAGTGATAAATTGTTTTGTTATAACAAGAAAAGATTGTAGTTCATTTTTTTAAAGACTTAATTTATTTATTTTTGGAAAGAGGGGAAAGGAGGGAGAATGAGGGAGAGAAACATCGATGCATGGTTGTCTCTCGGGTGCCCCCCACTGGGGACCTGGCCTGCAACCCAGGCATGTGCCCTGACTGGGAATCGAACCGGAGACCCCTTGGTTCGCAAGCCCGCACTGAATCCATTGAGCCACACCAGCCAGGGCTGTAGTTCATTTTTAAGAACCTCAAGAAAAGTATGTAAGTGCAAAAGTATTGAGACTCAAGCACAGCAGAGTTGGTAATTTCATCATTTATTTGTATGTTGCATTTTTCAGATTTCACAGTTTGTATATGCTATTATTCTGATAACTTTCATACATGCCGGCAGATTAAATTTCTCCTTATCAATGTGAATTGTATGAATGTTGTAGATAACGTTCCCAGTCTTTCAGTCTGTACTGCAGTGAGAATTCTCCTCCTCAGTGAAAACGACTGATGTACTTCGTGTCTAGAACTAATGCTACATAGAAATTCCTCTATAATCATATTTTCAGGTGTATTATAACAAAGTCGTTACTCAACTATAATTTCTATTTACCTGTGTTTTTTCATGTATGGTTGCTAGGAAAATTTATCACATTTCATGGGACTCTTTTTTTTTTGACAATTCAAAGATTGTTCCCATACATTCACATTTTAGTTTTATAATTTTAATTATTTTAATTTTATTTCTTCAGCTCTTTTAATATTCTTACCTGTATCCATGTTTGTGACCCTTGGTCAACTGTAAGATTGTGGGTTTTTTTCCTCCTATACTGTGTTCTCTAGATAAAAGAAAGGTACAGTTCATTCAGATGTAACTTTTAAAAAATTAGATACTAATTTAAAAAATTAGATTCTAATAAAAATTAAAATTAGATACTATTAAGCACATATTTGCCAGGATTAATATTTTTCTAGTCCCAATTTTCCCAGCAGAGATGTATTCAAAATAATTTCCATAGTTTAAAACTTTGATCAGAATGGCATTTTCAAGGACACTTGTCATATATTAGTTTCTGCAAACTTGCAGCTTCTTTATGTGCTGGACCTCGCATTAATGCATATACCAAAGTAGACACGGGAGTAGGGCAAGTGGAGGTGGGATTAGTCCGTTCTGCTGAAGGAAAGTGGGTGGGCCCGGATGTCACAAATATTTCCTGGCAGTCATTTCTGCCAACAAACAGCATTTCAAGTGTTTAATGTCCTCTACTCTGTGGAAGTACTCTAGCACCTTTTCAGCGCGTGACTAGAGGCCTGAAATCATTGGAATGAGCTTTTTAAAAAGAATTCAGCCACCGTGAGCAAAGAGACCCGCTGAAACAAGGCTTCATTTTGAACTTTAAAAAATTAGAAGCTATTATTAGAACATAGGTTATGTTATTTCAACCCTCCATCCGTCACCTTGTTTTGTTGTATGGTCTTCTGGTCATTAACTACTTCTATTTAGTTTTGTAGTAGTTAGATGTGGAAAGAAAATGAGATTAAGTACACCTGTGGAAATTTTTTTCCCTTGGATTTGGCGTTGCTTTTACTACAGAAAATGAAATCTGATCAGCACAGTGTGAGGAAACAGCAGTGCGGGTTAGAACGTGGACCCGGAGTCCTGCCGCCTGAGTTCTGAGTTCCGATCTCAGCAGTGCAAACCTCCGTCCGTGGTCCTGGGCGGGTGCTTTTCTGAGCCTCGTTTTCTTAGCCTGTATAATGTGAATGATGACAGTAGGAGCGCTACCTTCTGTTCATGAAAATCCAGTGGTGTGGCCCTATAAAGCACCTACCATGGAATATATTACATGTTGTCAATTCTCTGTTCGTTTTTTTTTTTCTTTTTCTGTTGATCAAAACTTTACTACTGATTCTGACTTAATTTTTGAGGTTACTGTTCAGCTCCAGTTGAATGTTAGCAGGCATTTTAGTGTTTAAAGGAATGTTTAGTGCATTGTTCCTTTTAGCTAAAATAAGCTAAAGATGCAAAAGAATGGATGTTGTCTTAGATTCCTAAGACCTGGGGAACCGGTCTGAATGCTTTTATGCATTCGGTTAACCTTTACCCACTCACAGTGTGAGACCAGTTTGCGCTGATTTCCATCCCTCTGTGAGAAAGCCTTAAAGAAGAGCCACCGCATGCTCGTCGACGTCATTAGGGCCGTGAGGAAACATACTCCTTATAACTGTGTCAACACAGAGAACCCACCACTTACTTATTTTAACAGTGGAAACTTGGTTTGGGTTTAGAATTCTTCTAACAATGTATGAGTAATATTTGTAGAGTGCTTTTTACAAACTTTTGTAAACTGTCTCATTTGATCTTCACAATTCTGTGAAAAAGGTGGGACAGATGGAGTAACTCCTACTCTTAAGATGAGGAAATCTGGACTTTGGAGACATTGAATGACTTTCCCAGAGATAAATAGCTAGTTATGTCTGCTACCTCTCAAATTCGTTTTCATTGGAAATACTTTATCAAAGTGCTTCTATATAAACAACCTATAATTTCCAGAATATAAAATTCAAGTTATTGAAATTATTGGATTTTCACATTTGCCAGAAGTATGCACCTTTTGCGTTTTGGTAGGCTGTGTGTATCAACTCAGAGGAACAGACGCCAACTTCTGCTGTAGTGTATTGTTGTGATTGTAATTTCATCTTCAGCTTTAGGATCTAGGGATTTGATTCAGAAGGATGTCCTCAAAATAATTTGGTATGTTCACTGACTAAATATAGTTTTGGTTCAAAGGGCACTATGAAATTTTTTTCCTTACAGTATTCTTAGTTAAGCCACCCACTTTCAAAAGAAAAATGACTTTTTGCTTTTACTAACCATTTTAAAAACTGGTGTGCCTTATATAGTGTAAATACTCATGGGGAGATATATAATCTTTTAAACTGGGGGCATTCTTTGTGCACGTTCAGTTCAGATATTTTTAGAACCTCTGCTCTTCTATTCGTGGGCTCAGTGCAATCACTGTAAAGGAGTACAAAACAGTCCCTGCCTGCTTTCAGCGAAGTCGACATCGATGGAGAAGGCGAGGCTAATTAGGAGACAGAGTGAAGGCTGCCAAACTAGTACAATCTAAGGCCTGTCATTGTACTGCTCTCAGGGTAGGAATGGCTTTTGCTTTTGTTGTTTTACAAACAAACCATAAACTTTGCAAAATCAAAGCAGAACATGGAATATAGACCATATGTGGCCCACAAAACATACAGTCTGATCCTTCATAGGAAAGGTTTGCTGACAGCAAATTAAAAGAATATAGTCATACATCACATAAAATAAAATTAACCAGAGACATTAGGGGATACGAATCAAAACCACCATGAGGTGCTATTTTATAATGACTAGGAAAGCTGCAATCAAAATAGTGGACAATGGCAAGTTTTGACAAGGCTGTGGGGACATTGGAACATCCATTGCTGGTGGAATGTGAAAACTGGGAAGGGTGTTGTAGAAACAGTTTGTGGCAGTTAAACATAAAGTTACCATATGACCCAGCAGTTCCACTCCAGGTATGTGCCCACGAGAATTGGAAACATATGTTCACATGAAAACCTGTTCACTGTGTTCATAATATTATTGGTCCTAATGGCCAAAAAGTGGAAACGGCTCACGTCCATCAGCTCACGAATAGGTAAACAGAAGGTAGTGCAGCCGTGCAAGGAATGGCATGTCACTCAGCCACAAAAAGAGTTGAAGTACTGATACACGCCACAGTGTGGATGGACCTTGAAAAACACGGTAAGTGGAACAAGGCAGGCGCAGAAGGTCACAATACTCTTCCATTTATAGAAATGTCTAGAATTGTCAGATTCCTAGACACAGAGAACAGGTGATTAGTTGCCAGAGGCTGGAGGGCCGGGAAGTGGGGTGTGAGTGCTAATGATACGGGGTTTGTTGTTAGGGCGGTGACATGTCCTGGAATTAGGTAGTGCTGATGGTTGTCCTACCTGTGAATGGACTTTAAACCACTGAACTGTACCCTTTGAAGGTAGTGAGTTTTAAATATATAAATGATAATAAATCTCAAAAAAAAAAAAGTGACCAGACACTGTGTAGTTTTATAAAGGAAATAATGAGAAGTCAGGTAAAGAAGAGAAGGTGAAAGGCAAAAGTTAATGCAGGGGCCCACAACCTGGGGCCACAGGTGCCAGTCGGGGCCTGTCGGGAACAGGGCTGCACAGCAGGAGGTGAGCTTGAATGTAATGTGCTTGAATCACCCTGAACCACCCCCCACCCCCCACAGAAAAAGGGTCTTCCAAGAAACTGGTCCCTGGAGCTGGGAAAGGTTGGGGACCGCTGAGTTAATGGATATGAATTTGAGGTTGGGGTTTGAGATGCACCCCAAAGGGCATGGAGGATTTGGATAGAAAAGGGGGAAGGAGGTATGGCATTACAGATCTAAGGAAGGGGGTGTCAGCCAACATACTGTGCTTAACAGAAGGGGAAGACACGGCAAGACGTAAGAGAAGAAAGACAAGCTGAGCCCCTTATTTTCATGGGCCTTCTAAACTGGAATAGTTAACTGATCCGATCTGTGAAGAGATCACGCCTTATGCTGTCATTTTCATGGAAAAAATCGTATATTCTTCTAGCCTGGTGCAGAATTTTTTCCAGCCAGAACGCAAGACCTAAGGGCTGTCTGCCCTGGCGCCTGAAGAGGGTACTGCGGGGTTTTAGTTCTCAGTACAGGTATGCTTTGGGGGATTTGCTGCCATCTTCTTTGCTTTTAACCAATTTTAAGTCACACATTTTATAAGATCCTTTCGTGTGCATTGCTTCTTGTAATGCTCTCACCACACCTATAAGATAAACGATAATTTCAGTGCCAGGATGGGACATGAGTTAGAAAGCCTAGGTTCAAATCCTGTTCTACCATTTTCAATTTTATCAGAATTTTGATGAGTTATTTCACCTCTCTAGGTTATATGCTTTCTCTTACATAAAGTAATTATAATATGCTAGAGTAGTATTTAAGTAAGTTGACAAAAATAAAATTATTAGAATCATATCTGACACACATAGTAATCCCTCAGTGAAAGTTATGCTGTTGATAGACTCTGAGGATTGAGTGAGGCTCAGAAGTCCAAAGTCTTCCAGGCAGCAAGTGGTAGAGCCAGCACCTACGATAGGTGTTCTCAATCCAAGTCCTGTTGTTCTCAATGCCTTTTACCAGATTTTATTACCTACTTATTTATCTATTAGTCATATATTAAGAAACTTTCTGAACTCGCATTTAAAAGCCAGCCCTGACTGGTGTGGCTCAGTGGTAGGGTGTCGTCCTGCAAACGGGAGGGTCGCAGGTTTCATTGCTGGGGTGGGGGGCACAGGCCTGGGTTGCGGGCAGGGTCCCTGGGTGGCAGAGCATGTGGGAGGCAGCCGATACAGGTTCCTCTCACACATCGATGTTTCTCTGCCTCTCTCTCTCCCTTCCTTCCACTCTCTCTAAAAATAAATGAAACCTTAGAAAAATAATGAAAGGCCAGAATAAACCAGATATTCACGGCACAGGAGACTTTCTAACTTCCTTACACCAGAACTTTCTAACCCAGTCCTTTGTTTTAATCCACTGGTACCCAGTCCTTAGCAATTATAACTGATTTACGACCTACGAAGGGAAAATGACAAAGGAATGTTGGATTTAACGTAATTAACAAAAATTAACTTGAGCATGATAAAATGAATAATTAAAAAAGCCATAGGAGGGTAAACCTGCAATAATCAAAGGGTGGATGTCCTTACTGCTAAACAGATCAGACTGATAGGGAGAAGTTCTTTCAAAAACAAATGTCAGAAAAGAATAGGCAGTTCACAAAAGAAAAAAGATGTGACTGATAAATATTTGGAAAAGTCTAACCTCACCAGTTAATCAAAAGAAAGTTAAAGTACAACCATGCATTTTTTATGGTATTAACAAAATAAGAACATTTAAGTTGAAATAAGAAATTTTCATTTGAAACTCTGTGCTGTTGGGGATATGGTGAAATGGGACTCACATATTCCTGATGGGAATGTAAATGGATAGAACTGCTTATTTCCGTGAAGAACCTTAAAAATATTCCTCACCTTAGATCTAGTAATGGGCCGTCTTGAGAGTATAACCGACAGAAAGAAATGATAGCTCTGCTTAAAAATGTACGTGCACAGAACCACTGCAGCATCTACCTGTAGTAACAGAACACGGGGCTATCCAGCGAAAAGGACGGTCGAATCATTGTACATTTATCCTATCGCTGTATTATTTGTTGAAGAACTTTATGAAAAATTTGCACGACCTTAGGAAAAGCCGTGAGATAACGTTTGGAGAGAAGAGAGCGCGACTGGAAACGGCAGCACTGTCTGTCCCCGGAGTCCAGCGGTGCGCTAGTCTTGGGAACACCCCGCCCTGGCTCGTTCTGGACAGTCACTGCATAGCAGCCCCTCAGTGCCGGGCGCGCCTGCCTCTGCCTGGTGTAAAAGCGAGAGAGAGAAAAGCCCCCCTGAACCCAAGTCCTCTTTCCCTTGTACTAATGACCACCCCATTTTCCTATTCTTCGAGCAGACTCCTCAAAAAAAAACTCTCTGGAATGTGATTTTCAATTCCTTACCTTCCAGTCTGCTGAACCCAGCCAGGCATTTGCCCCTAGGTTATGCCACCGAAATGAGCTCATCCAGTCCCCGGTGACACCAGTGGTCAGTCCTCGCCCATCTCAGCTTGTCGGCCGCCTGTCAGCAGGAGATCACTTCCCCTTCTTGGAAACGTGTTCTTCTTTGTTCCAAGAAGTCACACACGTGGTTTCCCCAGCCTCGCTGGCTGCTGCTTGTTCTCCATGGCCCTCCTACCTGTGGGTTTTCTTTTAAGTTAATATGGTGAATTACATTTTTTTAAAAATTATACTATACTTCATTATAACCATTTTTAAAGGGGGCGTTAAGTTCAGGGGTGTTAAGTACATTCACATTTTTGGGAAACTGTTAGCACCATCATCCATCTCCAGAATTTTTTCCCGTTTCTAGACTGCCACTCTGTGCGCATTAAAGACTAACTCCCTATCCACCCCCCCTTCCCAGTCCCTGGCAACCCCCATTCCACTGTCCGGAATTTGACTGTGGACTCCTCTGGGTACCTTGTGTAAGTGGAATCACACAGGGTTTGCCCTTTGTGACTGGCTTGTTTCCCTGACTGCAGTGTTCTCGGGGTTCCTCCGTGGTGTGGCACGTGTCGGAGTTTCCCTTTCTGAGTCTGAGGAATGCTCCACGGCCTGTGCACACATCTTGTGTATCTGCTCGCCTGTTGACAGCTGCTGGCGTAGCTTCCACTTCAGGCCTTCGTGGATAGTGCTGCTGTGACGTGGGTGTCCTTACAGACCCCTCTTCACGAGTCCCTGCGTCGCATCCCCTTGGGGATGCACCCGGAAGTGGAGCTGCTGGGTCGTGGCGATTCCACTTTATAATCCTTCGGGAACCGCCGTGATGTTGCTTTCCACATTCCCGCGGGCAGTCCCGTTTCTCCGCACCCTCACCAGCACTTGCTGTTTCCTGGTTTCCTGGTTTCCTTGTTTGCTTGTTTGATTTTGCTTTGTAATGGCCATCTTAGTGGATGTGAAGTGATATCTAATTGTGGTTTTGATTTTCATTTCCCTGGTAGTTACTGATGTTGAACATCTTTGTGTGTGTTCAAGGCCATTGCGTGAAAATTATCGGAGGGTTGACTCATTTATCATTGTGTGTGTACATCGTCTTTGGATAAATATTCCTTTGACTCAATTTTACTCACTTTTAAATTTGTTTTGTTTTTGAGATGCAGGACTTAATTTGTATATTTAACCTCTAAGACTTTTATAGTTTTACTGTTATATTTAGGTCTTTGATCCATTTTGAATTAATTTTTGTATACAGTGTAAGGTAAGGGTCCAAATTAATTCTTTTGCAGGTGAATATCCTATTTTCCCAATATCATTTGCTGAAGAGACTGTTCCTTGTTGAATGGTATTAGCATGCTGGCAAGTCATTTGACCATTTATATATAAGGGTTAATTTCTGGGCCCTCTGTTCAGCAAATTTTGACATGTTGTATATTCTTTTTGGAATACTAATTTCCCTTTTGATTTCTTTGAATCATAGATTGTTCAGTTAGTTTCCAGAAATTTGGGGGATTTTCTTGATGTCTTTCTATTATTGATTTCTAAGTTAATTCCATTGAATTTAAAGGAATTCCTTTAAATTTATTGAGATTTATTTTATAGGCTAGATTTGGGTCTTTCTTACTAAATGTTCCATGTGCATTTGAAAATAATGTGTATTTTGTTGTTGGGTGAAGTATTCTATAAATATCAATTAGATCCAATTGATTGATTGTGAACTTTGTCCGTAACTGAT
The DNA here is from genome assembly GCF_004126475.2 of Phyllostomus discolor. Lineage (NCBI taxonomy): Eukaryota > Metazoa > Chordata > Mammalia > Chiroptera > Phyllostomidae > Phyllostomus > Phyllostomus discolor. The sequence continues at coordinate 37,367,921 of NC_040916.2, forward strand.
TTTCTGCCTGCTGAATCTGGGGATTACTGATTAAGGAGTACTGAGGTCTCCGGTAATAATAGTGGCTTCATCTATTTCTCCTTGTTGTTCAGTCAGTGTTCACTTCATGTATTTGCTTAGGCACATCCACATTAAGGATTGGAGAATCATTGGAGGATCGACCCATTTATCATTGTATAATGCCTCTCTTTATCCCTGATAATTTTTATTGCTCTAAAGTCTGCTTCCTCTGAAATTAGCATAGCTGCTCCAGCTTTCTTTTGATTAGTGTTCATGTGGTATATCTGACTCCATCCATTTACTTTTAATCTGTCTGTGGTTTTGTATTCAAAGGTGGGTTTCTTGTAGACAGCATATATATGGTTGGATCTTTTTTTTTAAACTGCTCTGACAGTTTCTAATTTGTGTGTTTAGACCATTGATGTTTAAAGTTGATTGTGGGTATAGTTGGATTAGTTGGATCAATACCTTCCGTAGTTGTTCCTGTTTTTCTATTCATTGTCTTCGTTATTTGTGGGTGGGGTTTTTTTCCTTCTGTGCCACTTCTGATACCTTCTGGTTTAGACTGAGCATTTTATGTGACCTTTTCTCCTCCCCCCTTACCATATCAGTTATACATCTGTTTTTTTTTTTTTAGTGGTTTCCCTTGTATTTGAAATGTATATTTACAACTAATCCAATTCCACGTTAATATGACACTCTACCACCTCACAGGCAGTACCATTACTTCACAGCAGAGTATTCACAAGCCTTCCCACCAACCCTTTAAGAGTTTGGTCTTGGATCCAGATATGCCAGCAGAAAGATCTTTCCTTTCAATTGGGGGTTGTTGATTTGGGTTCCTAGGTTTCTACTTCCATCTCCATGTTGATGGTTTTCAAAAACTGGGGACCTTTCCAGTCAGTAAGGTTCAGCATCAATACATGGTATTGTGCTGGCTCCAGACTCTAAGTCCCTAATCCGACAGTGCTCTCCACCCTTGTTGTGCATTACCTCCTGCCGTTCTGCTCGAAGCACCAGTGACACTCTCCTCACAACAGCAGGGCGTTCACATGCGTTGTCTCGTTTGCTGTTCACAGCAACGTTGCTGAACTGCGTCCCTTACTTGAAGATGAACCCTCTTTCTGTTTCAAGTCTCAGGCCCGTTCCGTACCCTCCTAACTAGTGCATACACTCCAGTTTCTCATTCTTCTGTTCCAGCCATACTGTTCCTATCAGTCTTCTTTTCCCCTCAGATTCTCTGCTTAAAAACCTTAGGTGGCTTTCCCCCCTCTGGTCAGAAAGTGTCAGGTTCCTAGGCTCTCTATCGTACAGGGACGCAGGCACACCTGTGCTCAGTCCTTCCCCCTCCTTTTCGTTGAAAATGCTCGAGCTACCTAGACTTCTTAAAATAATTTTTTCATTAGACTCTTCATTCTCCTGAATTTGTACCTTGTTAAATGGAATTCCATGTTTATTATAATTTCCCTCTACCGACACCCCTGCCTCTGCCTGACCTTCAAGAAATTCATGCAAGGCATAGTGAAAAAATCTCTCTTTTTTCCATGTCCCTTCATTCCTCAGTTTCCTTCCAAAGGTATTCTATGCAAATACAAATTTCTGTGTACATATATGAGTAGGGGCAAGTTAGTCTGATGGTTGAAGAGTATAAACTCTGGAACCAGGCTGTCTGATTTTGAATCCTGGCTTCTCTTACTAGATTTGTGGTTTGGACAAATTACTAGTCCCCACCTCATAAGCTTTCTGTGAGGATTTCTACAATAGTACCTGGAATGTGGTACTCATGGAATGAATACCACATGGAATGTGGTACCTGGAATGAAGCTCTCAGTACATGCATGCTGTTGTTGTTATATAGCAAGTCATATTACATAGAAAAGAGAATGGCATTTAAAATCAAGAGAGAGCCTTGGCTGGTGTTGCTCAGTGGATTGAGTGTTGGCCTGCAAACCGAAAGGTTTCAGGTTTGATTCCCGGTCAGGGCACATGCCTGGGATGTGGGCCTGGTCCCCAGTAGGGGGTGTGTGGAAGCAACCAAAGTTTCTCTTGCACATGGATCTTTCCCTCTCTCCCTTCCCCTCTTTCTAAAAATAAGTAAATAAAATCTTTAAAGTAAATAAAATCAGGAAACATACAGCCTCTTAGTTTTCACTTACATCATTTAATCCAAGTTAAACTTCGCATGGTTTTCTCATCTTTCGAATGGGGATGATGCTATACAGTTTTGATTTTGATGCACTAAAAAATACAAAGGGGAAGACCTTTATAGATGATAAAATGCCACATAAAATTTAGTCGCTGCAGGTCACATCATGTGCTCTCCCTTGGGAAAGGTCCAGGCATGTGAGCCGGTTTTAAGAAGTGAAATAGTCTTTAAAGAATAACAATTTCAGAAATTTAGTGACAGTTATGCCATTTTGCTTTAGAAACTATTCTAAATTCATACTTTAGACTTGGCTTGTTTTTTGTATTAGTCTTACATTTTAAAATTATGATTATATAATTTATGAGGCAATGCCCTTAAGAGAATCAAGTGTCTAGCATTGATATACTTAGCTATACCTAGCATAAATTAGTAAACCTAATTTAGTAAACCTTATTTTTTGAGAAAAAGATATTTTTGTCAACCTAGAAAGTGTTGGTGATTGTCTATAAAATTTTCTTCATGGTTTACAAATGTTTTTATTAGCCTGTGATGATAGCAGTTGCTAAAGAATATTCATTTTACTAAGTAGGTGGTAATACAAGTAAAAAGGGTTCCCCTATGATGCACTTTCTGATGACTTACTGTGTGGCTAAAATAGAATATAGGCTTTTACTTTTTTTTTTTTTTGACAGCTCATGGATTTAAGAACGCATATCCTACCCAAAGGCACAGAGTGTGGGATATTTTTGGGTACTGATGCATTCCCAGGATTCAGCATTTCAGAGGCAAAGTTGTAGCCGGGTTTAGTAAGCCATGGAGCAGGATTCTAGCCAGACAGGAAGCACCCGTCAGACTTTTAACCATTTCGCGAGACTGCCTGCGAGAAGAAGAATGAGGCTGGGGGAGGAGCCCGGGATGGGCACTTCTAGAGGTGGAAACTCTAAATCAAAGTTTTTAAAACTCAATAGATACATTTAATAATAGATTAGACTGGAGGATTTAGTGCACTGGGAGATGATCTCAACAATAAATTAACCAAAATGAAGAGGCCGGGATGGAAAATATCTATGGGGAAAAAGGAATTGGCGAGTCGTGGCAGAAATTGCTGATTTTCCTTGATTCAGTTCTCCCAAGTGATGGATGTGTTCGTCAGCTACTTTGTTGACCAAGCTTTACAGCGTCTGTTTGTGACAGTAAGCTTTGACTTTGTGACAGTAAGCTTTGACTGTATGACAAACCTTTGTGACAGTAAGGTTTGGCTGTATGACAAGGTTTGGCAACTTGGATGCAAGTGGAAGTGACGCATGTGTAGGATTTAACCCTACAGATCATGCCTGTAAGAGGAGAGGGGTATCCCTTCCCTTCCTTTTCCTCCTTCCCATGGCCTGGAGTGCGGGCATGGTGGCGAACTAGTCTTAGCTGTGTGGAAGAGGGCAGCGCTGTGAGGACGACAGAGCAACGAGATGTTCGGCCACAGTAGCTTGCCAGGCTGCCAGACCAGCCTGCTCTGTCCCTTCCATCTGTCATGTGAGAGGGAAAAAATCTTGAATTTTGTTTAAAGCCACAGTAGGGCCCCTTATTACAGGAGCCTAGTCCATGTTCTAAATAATAAAAGAGCATGAGAAGCTCTAACAGTTGAACAGAATCCAGATGTGAAGAAAAATCAAGTAGAGATAACATTTGATGAGATTATGATTTTGAAATTTTTAAACTGCAAAAACACAAATCCTAAACAGGCTATAAAAATCAAAACCTAAACAGTTCATGGTTAAATCTGCACATGTTCAGAGATCTTAAAAATAGCCATGGAGAGAAGACAATTACCTTCAAAAGATCTACAATTAGTTTGATTTATTGAAAGGAAAAATTAAAACTAGAAGACAAGAGAATAATGACTACAGTGTGCTGAAAATAAATAACTATTAAAGCTAAAATATTTTTAAAGAGTGTAGGTAACATAAAGTTCTCTGAAAAATAAAAACAATGATTTTTTTACCACTAAGAGAACACCACTAAGACAAATTTACAAAGATGCACTGTAGGTAGAGGGAAAGGGATCCCTGGTGGAATGCCCGAGGTATCAGTTGGAAATGAGAAAGGCTGAAACTTAAATAGCCAAGCACTCAATGTAAAGTAGAAAGAGAAAGGAAAGAAATAATAGACTTAAGAACAGAAATTAAAGTAATATAAAACAAGCCACAGTGAAGAATGCATAAAGCCAGAGTTTATGAAAAAGTCATAAAATGAACAGACCTGCTAAGATTGACCCAGGGACCGGGGAATGGCATAAACAAACAATAAACATAAAAGAGATGCCGTAACTACTGCTGCTACAGAGGTGATTATTAGAAAAGCGTACCAACACACTTTCGTCTAAGGAATGATTTCAAACAGTGGATTATTTTATGTGTTGTCATAACAGCATATTAAGCCTTTCAAGAACTTTATCAAACTTGCCAAAACTTTGACTCCTGAATAAGTAAGAAGGTTGAATTGATTATCTGGCAAATTTGGGTGGAAAATTATGTTGATACACAAAAATTCTAGAATAAAAACAAGTTATACAAAAAAAGGAAAGGCAGTCTTAATGTACTACTTTTCTGTGTGTTACTTAAGAGAGCTAAAATTCTCATCTACCATAATGGCAGTATCTAAAACTGAAAACCAAGAGATAGTAGTATAACCGTCTTATTTACAAATATAGGGGAAAACATTCAAAGAAACAGAAGTTTGAAGTTGTTGTCGTAGGTTAAGAGGATATAGTGAATGCTGTTTTTTTTGTTCCAAGTGCTTTTATTTTTGTAATGCCTGCTGATAGTGCCAATTTGCATATATTACTTTTATGTGAGTAAAGAACTAAAGCTTCTGCAGAGAAGACCAGATGATAACAGAATCTGAAACTTTATCATTTGGAAAAGAAACTAGAGCTGCCTACTGAAAGAGAGGATATGGCGGGCAGGGCGGGGAGATAGCTGTCTTCAGTATTGGCAGTGGCGCAGACCGGAAGGGGAGTTCTCTCTGTTCTGCTTACTGCTGTGCGGGCACCGCAAAGAACCAGCAGAGCGGGTGGAGAACATTCTCGCTGCCAGATCCCCCAGCAGCGGCATGGCTGTCTTGTGAGGGTAGATTGGAAAGAACTAGATGGCCCGCCATATCTAGAGATGGTTTTGGAGTGAATCGCCACAAAAGAAACACCTATAGTTCAGGCAGTGTTTAAAACCAGAAAAGACAAAATAAGCTATTCATACAACATGTAACATTGAGGTATATTGTTTTCTAAGTCTTCAACTTTTATCATTTGTGGTTTACAAAGTTAAGATTTGGGGGGATTTCTTTTTACTGTATTGGGGCTGATTTGTTTTTTCTTATTACTTTTGTGTACCTTTCTTTACTGTTATGTATTCATTTTCTTTTTTTAAAAAGATTTTATTTATTTATTTTTAGAGAGGTAGTAAGGAAGGGAGAAAGAGAGGAAACGAAGTATCAGTGTGTGGTTGCCTCTTGGGCATCCCGCACTGGGGACCCAGCCCTGACTATGAATCGAACTGGCAACCCTTTGGTTTGCAGGCCAGTGCTCAATCCGCTGAGCCACACCAGCCAGGGCTATTTTTCATTTTCTACCTCACGTTGAATTGGTCGAGATTCCTTTGTCCATTTTTCCTCTAGTGATTTTTAGGTTATATATAATCCAGTTGTTGACACTACATTTTTCACATTTAGATTTATATTTTTTAACATGTATATATAGAGATTCAGTATCCTTACCCTTTTCCAAGAGAAAAACTTTAACGTAACTTTACTTTTTAACTCCTCCCAAACCATAATATTGAGATAATCATAGTTTTATTTCCAGATTTTTGTATGTATTTTATAGTGATAATTAGATTTCTAGCTATAATTTTTACTGATGTGATTGTTTGCCATGATTTCTTGTTGTAGTGCCTTTCCATTTCTTGGATAATTTTCCTTTTTGTTGGATTATCAACTCCACTAATTTTTGATATGTAGTTTTATCATTAGTTCTTACTGTTTGTATTATTTATTGTAGTGCTGTTGAACTTACAGTCGTTCTGAGGTTGTGTGGTGGTATTTTTGTATTGGTTTCAGTCCTCTGGAATTTGTTGAGACCTGATTTGTGGCCCTGCGTGGTCTGTGCGGATCAGTGATCCACGTGCACTTGGAAAACGAGTGCTTTGCCGCCGTGGGGCGTGGCGTGGCATTCCATGTGTCTCTGTGGGGTTAAATGTTAACATCCAGTCACGGTTGTGTATTTGCCTGGTTTTCACTCTGGTTCTGTCAGCTGTGCTTTACATATTTTGCTCGGTGTTTTAACTTTTTTTTCTATCACATTTATTAATGTGATTACTGATATATTTGGATAGTCTGACATCTATTTATTTTCTATTTGTCTGTCTGATCTTTGTTCCTTTATTTTTCCTTTCTTCTTCTGCTTTTAGTCATTAACCTATTCTGGAGTGTAGTGATTTAAAACAATAACCATGCATTACCACTCCAAGTTTCCTGGCTGTGGAATCAGGGCGTGGCTCAGCCCGTGGCCCTGGACTAAGGTCTCTCGGGGTTGTAGTCAGACAGTGGCTGTCGGGACTCATCTCGAAGGCTCCTTTACTCATAGTTCTGGGAGGACTCCGAGAGCCGGGGCCCCGCAGGCCACTCTGTGTCTGTGGTCTCTCCAAAGTGGCAGCTTGAGGGCAGCTCTGGTGCTCGCTCTGGTGCTCGCTCTGGTGCTCTCTCGGGCTTCAGAAGTCTGACAGCCCCACTTCTGCTGTTTGTTTACTGAGCCCGCCCACGTTCGGGCGGTGGGGATATATTTTTTCTCTCTAGGAAATGTTCAGGATTTTGCCTTCACTTTTGGTGGTTTGAAATTTCAACTACAGTATTTGCAGTTGTGACTCTTGATGAGGATGGCGGTGGTTGCATTCACCGGGCACTTTAAATCTGATGATTCCTAACTTTCTTAGTTTACCTCTGGAAATGTCCTTCTGTTATTTCTTCGGTGTTTCTGTTCAATTTCTAGACCTCCTTCCAGATAGCTGGCAGACCTGGGGTTTATCCTCCTCCTTTTCGAGCGCTCTGCCCCTGTCCATGGGCTCCACGCTCTGTGGTGGGCTCGGGCCCTGGTTCGCGGACCTGCTTTCCGGCCACACCCGGTTTTCCCTTCAGCCCGTCTGCTGGGCTTTTTCAGTGGTCGTATTTTATGTGCTAAGTTTTCCACTGTGTCCTTCACAAATGTCTTTAAGGACATTGCGTTTCCTTTGCAGTCTTTACAGGCCCTCTGAACTCAGTTTTCTTTGAATCATGTTTTGTTTGTTGACTTTATTGCCCCCATCAAACTGTGTTCCTCAAATTTGTGATCGCCTCCTTTTGCTGGGAACCCACGTGGGCCTCTTCTGTCCACAGGCGTTTATCTCCTGCCACGGCAGGCGGGGAGGGTGGGGAGCGCTGTGGGGCTGGGTGTGTCGGCGGCAGGGGTTCGAGGACTGGTTTGTAAACTACTGGGGAGGACGGCGTGTCTCATCACTTTACCTCTATCTCCCTCCTCCTCCCGAGGTGCCGGTCCGGAGAAGAAGGGGAAGAAAGTATCAAGAAGATTCTCAGTGAAAAAATAATGTGACTTCATGTCACAAAAAGCTGAACTTCCATTACTATGTGCTATGAAGAACACTTCCTATTTTAGAAAGTTAAATCTTAGCCCTGATTTCCATACTTACTCATCACTGCCCCCCCTCCCAGCCCCCAGCATGCTGTGGTCAGTTGTCAGTTTTTAAATATTCGTGGCTTCTGTAAACATTGAACTATAACCAACAAAATAACTGCTTGTTAAGAAACTACCATCAGTGTTTTTTAATGTAAAAATTTTTTTCTCTAAAAATTCGTGTCACAACTAAATTTTCTTTAATAGATTTTGTTTTTTAGGTTTAGTTGTAGAGAAACGATTTTGTCTTTGAATTACTTGGTGTACATATTTAAAAACAAGGTGGGATCAATTTGTGTCATAAAGACAATCAAGTTATATATTATTTTGTGAAGTTTGGAAGTGCTATTGCGGAAGGAAAAAGAGAAAAAAGCTATAGTGTAACTTTGGACCATAATGTTAGGGACTCAAGATTGACTTAAAATGTAAACATGGTGTAATGTTTGTTCTTGTCCTCCTTATTTGTCGGGAACCGTACCCGGAGTGGGTGCTTCCTGGTGCCGTGCGGGAGTGCAGGGCACGGGGACTTCCATAAAAAGGCATGGGATTTGCTTGGGAGAGAATGGTGGTTTTCTCACTTGGCAGTCATGAGCTAGAACTAACCCCTTTAAAAAGAAAATATTAATTCACGCCATTCCTTATTGGGTATTTGTGTGTGTGTGTGTGTTTTCTTACCCGAGCTTTACATTTTTGTATGTGCGTGTGCGCATACAGATTTACATCTATAAGCCATGGTGTGTGTTCTGTGTGAAAGAAATAATCCTCTGTACACACGGTGTGTGTGAAACATGACTTTGGGCCTTGAGTGCCGTGCCACTTTCCCTGAGGCAGAGAGGCCAAGTATTTTATTGTTGCAGAATACGCAGAATAATTTGGCCATGCCCCAGTGCTTTCCCCAAATTTTCTTGCCCTGGAAGGCAACTGGCAGAGTATTAGTATTCCCTCTTGAAAATACACATTTTTGGATTGAATGAAATCATGAAATCACACCTTGTTGAAATGACAGCAGCCCTCCGACTAAGAATCGGTTGGGGCCAGGAAAGGGAGTTTCAGGTCTGCGAATCTGTCTGGGTGAGGTGCGTGCGCTCCTGTTTCACTGTCAGCGTTCTTTCCAATGGAAGTCAGAGAATCACCTGGTGCAGGTAGAGGCATAGGATGACTAGTGTCCAGCACATACCTCTTCCACGTTACTTTTTCCTCAGGAATCTCAAGCTGAATGTTTGGCAGAAAGCATTATTTTGGTTTTAAACCTTTTGTAGTTCCTGTCTTAATGGGAGGCATGTGCCAGCCACCTCATTTGTCCAAGCTAGGTATTTAGGAATTATCGTTGACTCTTCTTCTTCATTCGCCTGAATGATGGCCCGTGGTCAGCCACGAGGTCCTCTCAGCTCTCCCTGCAGGGACCGCTGTTCCCTCTTCAGCCCTGGGCTCCTGGACAGCCTTCCCGGGGGCCTCCTCACTGTCCTCCCTGCCCTCCCTGCCCTCCCTGCTTCTCTTTCTCCTTTCTTCAGTCCATTGGATATGGGGACTGTTACCAGCTATTTTGCTAGAGAATATATCTAACTGTATTACTTTTTTTTTTTTAAAGAATCACTATTTTCTCCCCATTGCTTACTAGGTGAGGTATAAACTCTTTAAATATGGCAAATGCCTTTGCAAGTACTGCCCAGTCCCCATACCCAGCCTCCCTTTTTAGACCTGTTAAAACCCTGTGTTCCAGCCACACTGGATCTTCTCTCTGTCATGGGTGAGCGTGCTTGCTCCGGCTGTTCCCCTGCTTCCAGCGCCCTTCCCTGCGTACCTGGAGCGTTCCTACTCAGTTGTTCACTTAGCTCTTACGTAACTTGCACTGAAAAACTGTCTTGCACTCCCCTTTGTTCCTCTGCCCCTCCCCAGCCCTCTGATTGTGCCTTTGTAGTAACTTTGTTCACGTCATATGGTGGTCATTTGTTTTTCCCTCTATGAGCTACTTGAGGAAGGGAAACATATGCTTTTGATTTTTGTGTTCCTGGTACCTAGCAAAGAACTGTGATGCCCAGGAGATGCTTTCTGGGTGTTTGATGCAGAACAGCCGTACTTGCCATAGTGTCTGTTGCATAGTCTACTAATACAGCCTTACTGTTACTTAATCAGCTCAGGAACAAATTACCATAGACTGGATGGCGTAAACAACAAGTTTCCTTTTCCCGGTTCTGGAGGCTGAGAAGCCCAACATCAAAGTTCTGGCAGATCAAATGTGTGGTGAGGACCTGCTCCCTGGCTTGTATCCTCACAAGGCGAGCACAGAGAGAAACAAACTTTTTGGGTCTCATGTAAAGGCACTAACCCCCTCATCAGGGCTCCGCCCTCATGACCTCATCTAACCCCAGTTACCTCCCAAAGGCCCCTCCTCTTAGTACCATCGAGTTAGGGGTTGGATTTCAAGGTAAAACTTTGCAGAGGATGCATTCAGTTCATGACACTATGAATATCATTGGCATTCTGAGAAATTTCCCTTTTTCTCATTGAATTTTCCTAAATTAATTCTATTGAGCTATAATTTACATGCAGTAAAAGGTACCTATTTTAAAGGTACAGTCCAGTAAGTTTTGGTAAATGTATGGACCTGTGTAACCACCGCCACAGTCAAGGTCCAGGTCACTTAAGTTCCCTCGTGCGCCTTTGTTGTCACCAGCCCTGCCCTATCACCACGGGCCCGAGCAGCTTTCTGGCACTGTGACTGAGTGCATCTTTTCGAGGGTCTTAAGTAAGTGGAATCCTACAGTAGTCACTCTTTGCGTCTGTCTGGCTTACTTTGCTGAGTGTGTCCATCCGTGTTGTTGCATCTGTCAACAGTTCATTCCTTTATATGGATCTAGTTTCTGCCTCAGCACTTCCCTTCCCTTGAAGAACTTCCTTTGCTTTCTTTCGTAAGAGTATGCTGGTCAGCGCCCCCCACTCCGCCACACCCCCCCCCCCTTTTTTTGTCTGTAAAAGCTTTTACTTTCATTTCTGAAGAATACATTCATTGTATTTACCATTCTAGGTTTACTACTTTTTAAGCATTCTAAATATGTTTCATTTTCTTGTCTTCCATAGCTTCTCAGAAAGGCTCCATATTTTAAGTTTGCTCCTCTGTTATCTGAATTCTTTCTCTTCTCACATTTTCTCTTTTTGACAGTTTTTCAGGAATTTGATTATTGTTCCTTGTACTCCTCTTTGTATTTATACTGAGGAGAGGGCTCAGTGAATTTCTTGAATCTGTTGATTTATATTTCTTATCAGGTTTGGAAAATCTTTTTGATAGCTTGATGTTGTCCTGAGGCTCTCTTCTCACACTTTTCTTCTCCCCTTTCTCCCTCTCCTTCTCCTTCCGACTCCCTCGTCACCCTCCGCCTCCTCGCCTTCCTTCTCTGCATCGTAGGCCTTGGAAATCTTTGGTCGTATTTAGTAGACTGTTAATCCCATCCAGTGATATTTTTATTGCAGATATTTTTGAACTCTAGAAGTTAATTTTGGTTCTTTTTCCCCTATCATATCTCTTCTCACATTTTCCCTTAAATCCTGAGCATGTTCATAACAGCAGCTTCAGAGCCCTTACTGCATGGCCTCATTTCTGGGACTGCTGGCGTTGGCTCGTTTCACCCCGATTTCAGGTTTCATTTCCTTTCTTCTTCACATGTCTGCTAACTTTTTATTGGACGAAATGGACATTGTAAATTTTACAATGTTTTCTATGATGGATGTTTTTTTTTCTTCTTTTAAAGAATTTTGGATTCTGTTGTGACACACAGTTGAGTTGCTTGTGGACTGGCTCTCTCCGCTGGAGGCTTGTGTTTGAGCCGGGGTAGGAGCATCTAGAACAGATTCTCCAGTGCCAATCTTCGGGGCTGAATCCATGGCCTGTATTTCAACAAGGAGGACTTTCCTGGTCCGAACTCCATCATTTCCCAGCACTCTTGGAAGTGTTCACCTTGTAGATGCTTGCTTATTCTTTATCTTACCTCATGGAGTTTCATCCTGCGTGCCTGGCTTAGTGTTCGGCCACAGACTCAAGTGGACAAACTTCTGTGCAGATTTCTGGAATTTTCTGTATATAACTTTCTTCTTTCCTGGTGTGCTCCTGGTCTCTGCGTAAGCTCTCCTCCCTGCACCCCAGTCTGAACTGCGCCTTCCAGCCGAAAGCCGGGGTGTGGCAGGTCTCACTTCCGTCCCGTGTCCCCGCCCCCCCCCCCCCCCCCCCCCCCCCCCCCCCCGGCAATCACAGCCCTGTACTGCTTTGCGGCCTGTCGGAAAGCACTTGTTGTTATCTGTTGTCTGGTAGTGCTGCGACTGTGGGACGGAAAGCTCATTCTTATGTGTTCCATCCTGGCCGCTGGAAATTCGTCTCTGTAGCAGTTTGGGCCTCATGGAAGATGTTACTACTACCCACCTATGCAATAAGTTCTAACAGCTTCATCCATAATCTCCCATTCCTATCCTAGTAATTTTCCAGGTAACATTTGACATAGTTCAGCTATAGTACAATGATGAGAGCAAAATAGTATAGAATTATTATATCATATTTCAAGCAAACTAAATAGCATGTACATTATATTAAGGTTATGAGTAAACTTTTTAAAAAAGTATGTAAGTTGTTTAAATGATAGCTTCATAAATAATTGAATTTATAATTGTACTTACAGCTGCTAGTTTGAACCTTATTTTCTGATCAGTCTTAAAAGTAATATGAACAGGCTAATGGTTGACGCTGGTCAAAGAGGATCTGTAATGAATCAAAATGCGTGGCCGTAGTCCTGGAAGTTTATGTTAAACTCTGTGTGGTTTTACTGTGTAGCCTCTCTGCCTTTGCTTTGATAGTCTTGGGGGAGAAAGCAAACAAAACAAAACCTCATATTATTTTGTGTAACAGTTGTACATTCTTAGGCTAATCTTAGTATATGTATTGGCTTGGCCAAAAAAAATTGGTTACGAGTTTTTTATACTATGGCTCTGGTAGTGCTTAGTTGTCTTTAACTTCACTCAAAAAAAATGTGCTAGGTTGTATTGTGACAGCTGTCATATCAGCGTGCATTCTTCTAAAAATCAGAATTGGTGGATTTTTGTGTAGCCATTTTAATAATGGAGATGGAAGAAGACATGCAACATTTTTGGCATATTATGCTTTGTTATTTCAAGAAAGATAACACAACTGAAGTACAGAAAAAGATTTGTGCAGCGTATGGAGAAGGTGCTGTGACCGATCCAATGTATCAAAAGTGGTTTGCGGAGTTTCTTGGTATATTGACATTTTGGCCAAATACTTCTCTGCTGTGGGGCTGTCTGATGCACTGGAAGGTGTTTGGCAGCACCGCTGGCCTCTGCCACTAGAATCCCATAGCAGGAGAGAGCTGACACACTCCAATATCCAAATCAGTAAAGTTATTGGTGAAAATGAAAAATGTGTCTTTTATTTTATGGAAAAAAGGTAACAGACTTTTTGGCCAACTGAATAGTAATCTTCGTTTTTTTTTTTCCTCCAGGTTGTCAGTATTTAAACAGACCACATCATGCGTGAGTACAAGCTAGTGGTCCTTGGTTCAGGAGGCGTGGGGAAGTCTGCTCTGGTAAGTTAGCCGCCTGGCTGTAACTACTTAGTGCAATCCGAGAGGAACACTGATATTCTCTTGCTTTGAAATGTCAAGTCACTGAAGAGAAAAGGGGCCAGTATTTTTTCATAGGCTTACATCTAGCCCAGAGGGGACAGGGTTCTTTTGGTAACCGTGGATGCATAGTTTTGTGGTGGTCACTCCTCATGCGTTCACCGACCGAGTATTCAGTGGCTCCTACTATGTGTCAAACACTAGTGCTCCTGATTCAAAGAGGTGTAAGATTGTTTTGTATTTTAAGGAACTTACACTCCAATGGGAGAGGCTGAGTATTAAAAATAATTAAAAATGAAAATCCGTAGGAATAAGTAAGGCTGTCTAGGGAGAGGAGCGAGCTCAGGACCGGGCTCTGAGGACCTCTCAGCCTTTGAATGGGAGGGAGAATCGAAGGATCCCGCATACATGGAAGGGAATGTCTTGTACCTGAATGTGAAGACTGTGTCTTTACTGACTGCTCGGAGGTCGGTCAGGCAGAGGAAAAGGATCCGGGAGCGAGGAGGTGGCTGGGCCTGACAAGAGCAGCTTCAGTAAGGGATGGTGTTGTGACCCTGCCGGGGTGGGTGGAAGAGGGAACGGGAGCCGAGGTGGTGGGACCCCCCTTGTAGATGAGAGGGACAGCGAGGGGGCAGGGGAGGTTTTCGTTTTCGGTTGGGAGATGGGAGAGCGTGTTAGTGGGCTGGAGGTGGTCGTCCAGTGGAGGGGAAGACAAGGCTGCAGGAGAAGGGAGTGACTGGTACAGGAAAGACAGTGAGTGGGGAGGGGAGCAGAGGGTCCAGCGGGAAAACAATGGTCTGTATGAATGAATGAATGAATGAATGAATGAATGAGATGTCCGTGAGAACTGAGAGAATGAGGTTCAAAGAAGTAACCAAAGCTTGCGTTTATAAGAAAGGAGTGAAAAGTATGGAATTGTCTTTTTTTGCAAGTCCCTGTCCAACGACTGGCTTGTAGAGTGACTTGGGTTCTCTCATGCCTGCTTCTGCATCGATTTCTTTTTAAAGCATGCGGTGCACAGGGCTTGGCAGAAGTAACGCCCATGTGATTGTGGTCAGTAGGGTAATAATATGGGTGTAACAATTTATAGTTTTAATTTGAACTTTTCACCTTAAATGCCCTATGGAGTGCTTGAGTGTGGTATTGTTATGCTACAGATTACGTGTCTATGATTTTGTAATAAAAAGGGGCATTATTGGGCCAGACCCTGTGTGTGTGTGTGTGTGTGTGTGTGTCCTTTGAAAAACTCCACTGTAAATTTATGAGAGAATGCATTATAGTATTATTAGGAAAACAGTCCTTTTTCCCCCCTAAATCTCTGCCCTGAACCATACTGAGGACCTTTGCTCTAGTCTAAAGCATATTAGGAAATTTTTCATATTTAAAGTATACGTAGTACTAAGAAGATGAGGTGATTAAATCCTTGAAAGTTTTTGGTATAATTATATCCTGAGTTTCCTTTGAAGAATAGAAGTTTACTACATTCAAGTTAATCTGTTTAGCTGAAGCTAACTAAAATCACGTACAGAATACTCCTCTGGGTAACTCAGGTGTACGTGAGCTCAGCCCCACGTACTTAACCTTGTTTTCAGGCAGGAATGGGCCAGATCCTGTTTTAAAGCTGTCCAGGAAATACTTCACAATCATCTTCAGTACTTCTTTTCATTTGTCAAATGACAAAATACCTAGTTCCTAGTCCGAGCTTACCGTGATCCTAGAGATGAAAGTAGATAATCTGAAAAGGATTTGTAGGCAGCATTTCCCGACAAAAAGCATAAGGCTTTGGAATCAGGGCGGCCTACGTTTGAATCTCAGCTGGCAAATGGGAAAAATGCCTGAGGTGAATGTGAAATTTGAATGCGATTATACATTTAGTAAATTCAATACATTTTAATTCCCTTTCCCCCCCAAATTTGAAAGACCGGTTTAAGACTGTACAATTTAGAACCTTTTGTCTGTCTCCTCTAAGACCACGAGATAAAAGTTACTATAGATACATAGAGGAGTAATAAGAGTTTGCTGATAATTTTCATTTTTTAATAAACCAGAATGTGTCGTTATTTGTATGTGTTGTATTTTAAAGCTCAGCATAGTAATTAGTGGTGCCATGTCAGCAACATGGCGGTTGCTGGCGGTGTCCTAGCGTGCCTGCCGCCTTTCCCCCAGGCCTGCCCCCGTCTGTCGGGGCGGCCTTACGTCGAAAAACAGTGATGCCTCACGTTTGCACGTTCGCCCAGAGTTCTCACTCAATGTCATTTCATCGTCACCGCCGTGTGGGGTTAAGTACCATTGTAGGGGTTGGTTTTTCTTTCAGGTCCTTAACTTTTTTCTGCCTTTTTTTTTTTTTTCAGACAGTTCAGTTCGTTCAGGGAATTTTTGTTGAAAAATATGACCCGACGATAGAAGACTCCTACAGAAAGGTAAAATATCGAACTTGTATGCGTGCACATGCTTACAAGCAGTTCCGTACGACTTTAAAACTTCACATCCGTGGAATTGCTTCCTAAAAATAGTTTTGAGAAATGATACAAATGTTCTGTATCTGTTTTTAAAAATTACACCTAGCCCTGGCTGGTGTGGCTCAGTGGATTGAGCGCTGGCCTGCGAACCAGGGGGTCGCTGGTTCGATTCCCAGTCAGGACATGTGCCTGGGTTGCAGGCCAGGTTCCCTGGTGCAGGCGCATAAGAGGCAACCACACATTGATGTTTCTCTCCCTTTTTTTCTCCCTCCCTTTCCCTCTGTCTAAAAATAAATAAATAAAATCTTTTAAAGAAAGTTACACCTAGACAAAATATTTGTTATTGAATACTGCTTAGCTACAGGGAGCTTAGTAATCTGTTCTTTAATATACTCATTTTCCTAGTGGGGAATATTTTTAATGTAGAAAAATTGCACATAAATAAGTAGGTATATTTTTGACAAACCTTGTGAACTAAAATCAAGATCACTTTGATGCACGCAGTTTTCCAGTGACTGAAAGATTTATGTTTAGTTAGATAATAACTTTAAAGGTAGTACTTCATCTTTAGACTATACAAAGCTAGTTACTGGGTTCTGTGTGATACTGTAATGGTAGACACGTGCCATTCTGCATTTGTTCCAACCCACAATTAAGGTAACCAGGAGTGAACTCTGTTGTAACCTGTGGACTTTGCATGGCACCGGGGTGTCAATATAGTAGGCTCGTTGGTCCCAGCAGCACCGACCCTGGTGTGGGGTGCTGAGGGCGAGGGAGGCTAGTGGGGAGCAGGGGCAGGTGTGTGGGAACTCTGCTTCCCGCCCTGTTTTGTTGTGACCTGAACAGTAAAGCTTATTTAAAAGGAAAAAGTTGATCTTGACAAAAGTAGTATTTTATTTAACCCTAAGACTAGATAGAATTGTAGAGCATTTTTATTGTTTTATTTCCTAGACATTATGGGCGGGGGGTGGGGGGAACCTAGAGTTATAAGAAAGACTAGCAGCCAATGATACACCAAAAAAAAAAAGAAGATTAAACCTACCTTTCAGCAAATAGGAAATTAAGTTCATCCAGCTGTACTGGAGGAGCAGTTTCATTATCTGCAGATTGTATACAAAATTGTGCTTCAGAGACTTCGAGAAACTGCAGGCCTAACTCATCGTGCCTTGAATCCGCCCATTCACAGACCACCAGACCCACCCGTACGTGGTGGTGGGACGGGGTGTCTGCGGCCGCCAGTGGTGCTCCTCAGTCCCTGGTCTGACCCAGAGGCAGAGTTTAAAATAGTCCTCAGGTTAACTTCAGAAGACAGTGTTGCATTGCAGAAATTTCCCCCAAATAAGTTGCTGGTTAAAGCTTTAACTACAAATGGGGATCTGTACCTGGAATGCAGGAGATTGGCCACTTTTCTTAATCCCTTCTTGATTAAAAATGTTCCATACAGGTGAGAGTTGATACTTTCTTTAGGCCAACCTTCTCTTCTTTTATAAGATGCTGGGAAAATAAAAGTTCAGTGTATAAAGTTTCACCTCATGCACACAGCTTTAGCAAAGAAGTACCTTGTTCTTAAAGTCTCGAGGGCTGTATGAGTTCAGTGTTACCCACGAGCACTTCTGTGTTCCCGTTATCTCTTTTTTTAATAAACTTTATTTATTGACATTTTAGAGAGAGAGGAAGGGAGAGAAGGAGAGAAGCATGGATCTGTTGTTCCACCTAACAATGCATTCATTGGTTGATCCTTGTATGTGCCTTGGTGGGGGATTGAACCCAAAACCTTGGCATACTGGGACAACGCTCTAACCCACTGAGCTACCCAGCCAGGGCCCCCATCTCTTAATTTTGTTATGTATTAAATTTGGGATATAAATTTCAGTAAAACTTTTAACAACTTGAAACATGGCAAGTTGCCAAAATTTCTTTGCCCCAAAACCTGTCTGCATTAATGACTTATTTAAAACTTTTGTGCTTTGTTTTCCTTAAAGGTAATATAAACATTTTTATATATTTTTGACCATTTTCTTTCTAATAATAGTGTTTTTTATTCTTTATTATCAGAGTTTATAATGGTCAGAACTATCTAAACTCGGCATTAACAGCCCTGGCTCCTGTACCATTAACAGAAAATGCCTGAGATCGCCTGTTCTTAATCGTAACTCCACATTAAGCCTCAGCCAGCACAACGTCTGCTGAGGAAAGGCTGTGTAGTTAGTTGTCAATATGCACTGTGGGGGGGAGGGGGGAGGAAAGCAGAGCAGACCGGCGTTTTGACGGTGTGTGTTCATCTTTTCCCGCCGCCGCAGCAAGTCGAAGTGGACTGCCAGCAGTGTATGCTCGAGATCCTGGACACAGCGGGCACGGTGAGGATGCCTCCTTCTCCTCGTCTGGTAGACTCCACTCGGGAGCAGGCTTTACCTCCTTAATTCCTCCGAGTAGAGCAGTCATCCTGACTAGGAGCAAATTCTCTGAATGTAGGGCTTCTTAAATATTCTTGTGTGCGCGAAACCGTCTGTGCTGGACCTAAAGCCCACACCTCACGATTAAATTGTATGTGGAGTTCACCCGTAGAGTGGAGTGTGTGTGGCGGGTTCTTTTCCCTGTGTCCAGGGGAGGGCGAAGCTATTGCTGCTCCAGAAAAGGCATTTTCAATCCAGAGTTTTAGGTAAGGTAGGTGTTTCACTGGGGTTAAATAAGACTTTCTCTCTTGGCACCAGAGTAATTTCATTTTATAAAAAAGTGAAAATTGTCGCTTTTTGTCAGTATTTGGACATCTCGGGGCTGCCGGCACGTTTTCCGACAGAACCCTCCGGGGTTACTCGGAGCCTCGCTTCTCTCGCCTTTAACTGAGTGCACGGACGCCAGTGGGTCTGGTCTCAGACCACTCCCTGCCCCGGGAGGGCTTTGCTCACTCCTTCCGGTACCGCTGCAGTCGGGGGCTCGGTGACTTTCGTGTCCAGGTGCAGTCTCTCCAGACGTTTCGGAGAGACTTCTCCAGCGGCGTGGCCTGTCGGCACCGCGGCCTCCGTCCTGCCTCGGCCGGTCACTCCCATAGCCGTGACACCGCTCACTCCCATAGCTGTGACACCGCTCACTCCCATAGCCGTGACACCGCTCACTCCCATAACCTTGGCACAGTTCACTCCCATAACCGTGACACCGCTCACTCCCATAGCCGTGACACCGCTCACTCCCATAACCTTGGCACAGTTCACTCCCATAACCTTGGCACAGTTCACTCCCATAACCTTGGCACAGTTCACTCCCATAACCGTGACACCGCTCACTCCCATAGCCGTGACACCGCTCACTCCCATAGCCGTGACACCGCTCACTCCCATAGCCGTGACACCGCTCACTCCCATAGCCGTGACACCGCTCACTCCCATAACCTTGGCACAGTTCACTCCCATAACCGTGACACCGCTCACTCCCATAGCCGTGGCACAGTTCACTCCCATAGCCGTGGCACCGGCCGGTCTCACTTTCAGGCGCGCCACCCCCCACTCTCGGCTTTCTCGGCTCACTCCCTTCCACGCCCTTCAACCTGGGGGAACCTGCGGTCCGTCCACTCACCCTGACGTCTCGGGTTACTCTGCTGCCCTCACCCCCTGCCCATCGCTCAGGCCCACGGCCTGTTGTTCCTCCAGGGTCCCCCGTGTGCATTTGGAGTCCCCGTGACCTTTCAGCACCTTCCACTCGGTTGCCCCTGTCTGTCCACTTGGTTTCCAGGAAAACCGCTTGCTGGTTTTCTGCCTGCTCCGTTGGCTGCTCCTGAGCTTTCTCTCCTCTGGTCTTCGCCTCCCCGACCGACCGGTGGTGACGGAGAGCCTCCGGGCTCCACCCGTGGGCTCCTTGCTCAGCCGGCGCCGCCGTGGCGGCCATCTTTGTAGCGTCAAAATGATTTAATTGGGATCTGTATAGCGAAAAAGAAGGATACCCTTTTTTTCTAAATCACACAAAAGCAAATTAAGGTGGTTAAGATTTTCCTTCTAATTTTAGTTTATTTTCATTGTTTCTAGTCAAATAAGTAGAGACAGCAGGAATAATGTATCAGGAGTGTCTAGAAACTGTACATCGTGTCTTAGGTTTATAAAGCATGGGATAAAAAATGCAGTAGCTTACTTGTGATGAGCCTGATTTACGTTGTTCCAGCGTCTAAGACGTCATGTTTACAATTGCATGTTTTTATTTATAGGAGCAATTTACAGCGATGAGGGATTTGTATATGAAGAACGGCCAAGGGTTTGCACTAGTATATTCTATTACAGCTCAGTCCACGTTTAATGACTTACAGGACCTGAGGGAACAGATTTTACGGGTTAAGGATACAGAAGATGTAAGTATTTTTGTCTTCTATGGGACACACTGCCATCTCTCTGTGGCCAAATAAAAAATGTCTGTTTTCTCTGTCTGGAGAGTATGTGGAGGTTACCCACCGCATGCCCAGAAGGGCCCCTGTGACCAAAACAAATTTACCTTTCTAAATTTACCTACAAACCCCACGCTTGCTGCGATGGCTGGAGAGGAGGGCGGACACGAACGAGAAGGCGCTCGTTGTGCTCCGTGGTCACCACGGGCGGCCGCGAGGGCAGGGACGGCGGGCGGGGCTCCCGGAGCTGTGGGAGGCGGCAGGCGCGTCAGAAACGGGTCAGAGCGCATTGCAAGGACCACAAGGATTTGTTCCCATTTCTAAAACTCTGTTGGTGTGGTTTTTACTCACAGGTTTTTTTTCTTTCTTTAATTGTGTTAAAGATTTTAGTTAACGGGGCTTTTAGAATTCTTACTTGGTGAGTGGCATCACTGTTGCCGTGCCTTTCTGCAAAGACGAAATGTATGTTCTGTATGTTCACTTCAGCTTTGAACCACGGAGTGCGCCTTTCCGGTTGTGTCAGTCAGGGCGTAAAACTTCCTGTGTGTCTGTCTGTCTGTTTTGTGTGTTCTCTCATTACCAATGGGAACATACGTGCCTGCTCCGGGCCTTAACTTGGGTGGCATTGTAAGCGGGAGGGATGTATGCCATACGACTCAGGACCAGCAGCACCCAATGGGTAGTTCTCTAAGAGAAGTCTGTTTCAGGCAGTCAAATGCAACTCGCTGAGCTCAGGTATGTTAGTCTCTTTACCCCATGTAACAGACTAAAGATGATGGAGTCGCAGTTGCCTAGTGTTTCGTGATGATCTCCTCTTTTAGGTGCAAGATCCACCATGTCCCTTAAATTCTTTGTATTATGTCCGTCACCTCACAGGTGACTTTGCCTCTGGATGCCTTTGAACTAAGGAATGTTGTGCACTTTGTTAGCAGCCTGTTTCATTGGGAGGAAGTAGGGGTGTGGAGAGACCTAGCCAGGCATTCCCAGTGTGGGGGAAAACGGAAGGCAGCGCTGCTTTGCGGCTCTGTTTTCTCCTTAACTTCCCACTGAGCTGGCCTTGAGGTCCGTGTGGCAGCTGGGAGCGGGGCCTGCTGCCATGTCTGTGTGGGCCTCGCCACTGCTCCTGGCGTTCGTCCGGACTGGAAGACGAAGGACTTGAACCACGGGCCCCATGAGCACATTCTTCTCTGGACGCAGGTTTTCCTGTTCGGAATTCAGCTGTCGTTAGCAGCCCAGATAAGAATCTGGGATTATATTCTTAAAATAATTAGCGAATCTGTGTTGGTAGGGTCTTCTCCATAATTTCTCTGTCTGTTAGAAAAGGGGTTCTGTCCACCTTCTCCCCTCCCGCCCCAGCACACATTCACGTTCCTTTAAGCTCCGGGGGAAGCGTGCAGTCCGCGTGAATACATTCCAGCTGGTGGCCGGTGATTGCTTACTTATAAAGGGATAAATAATAATTATGCCAGTGCTCATTTTCTGTTGCTTCCTTCCCACAGGTTCCAATGATTTTGGTTGGCAATAAATGTGACCTGGAAGATGAGCGAGTAGTTGGCAAAGAACAGGGTCAGAATTTAGCAAGACAGTGGTGTAACTGTGCCTTTTTAGAATCTTCTGCAAAGTCAAAGATCAACGTTAACGAGGTAACCTAGCGCGGCTCGGCGACACAAACAAGTGCCTTTTTCGTTTCCCTGAAGAAAACAGCCAAAAACTATTTAAGAAAAAACGTATTCTTATAAACACTCTGGATTCTATAATTTATAGAAAACACTAAGCAATTCGCAGAAACCATATTCTCTTGCTTGCATAAAATCACTTTGATGACTGTGATGAGGATGTTCTTATTTACCTTGTTGGCAAAGATGACGTTTAAGTCACAGAATACGTTTCAAGTCCTGCTAAGCCTCTAAATAATACGCAGGAAGTGGTCTATGAAAATCGTCACATCACCCTTGTATTGTAACAGTTACTTATGCAGATATGTAAGAATAGGTTATAGGAAGCCACAGAAATTCACATACTTACTGTGACGAACTTACGTTAGGCAGAAATGTATTACCTCGTGGGTATCACAGAAGTTGGAGTTTGAGTCCCGCCTCCTTTGCTGTGGGACTCAAGGAGGAATCTGAGTGCAGGCCGGGGTTCCTGCTCTTCTCCGCCCGATGCAGCAGGTGCACGAGGCTTTTTCTGTCCGTGACGTAAGCACCCCGCTATCTTGAGAACGTGGCTGTGGACAGGAATGCTTAACAAGTAAGCTGCCTGCCAGGGTGTAAAGGGCCGGTAGTTTGCTGGATCCCTGAAAGATCAGTGCGGGCCCCAGCCGCCCCCACCAGCCAAGGGGAAACTGGAGGTTCCCTTGGCTTTATTAATTTTAACGCAAACATTTTTTAACACCAGTGTTTTCCGGGAAGCGCACAAGCTTCACTTGCTGGTGTGCTTGCCAGCTGTGGCATCGCAGGTGACCAGTCGGAATTCAGCCCACGCGCGGTACAGAGGAGAGCAGAGAGCAGAGCGGGTTGTCATAGCCGTGTGCTTTTGCCTGCTGTTCCTCTGGCCTTTGGTTCTGTAGGTCGCTCGTACTTGACTCACGTTGGGTTGGCCAAAAAGTTTGGTTTTTCTGTACGATGGCTCTGGTAGTGCTTAGTTGTCTTTAACTTCACTCAAAACGATTTTGCTAGATTGTATTGTGACGACTGTAAATGTATGAGTGTGCATTTTTTAAAAACTTACCAAAATTGGCGAATTTTTGTGTAGCCATTTTAATACTAAAGATGGAAGAAAACACAAAACATTTTTGGCATACTAACCTTTATTATTTCAAGGAAGGTAAAAACACAACTGAAACGTAAAAAAAAATATTTGTGCAGTGTATGGAGAGGGTGCTGTGATTGATCGAATGTTTCAAAGGTGGTTTGTGAAGTTTCTTTGTACTGTTGACATTTGGCCAAATAATTCTCTGCTGTGGGGCTGTCTGATGCATTGGAAGGTGTTTAGCAGCACCCCTGGCCCCTACCTCTAGAAGCCAATAGCAGGAGAGAGCTGACACACTCAAAATACCCAGATCAATAAAGTCATTAGTGGAAATGAAAAATTTGTCTTTTATGGAGGAAATGTAATGGATTTTTTGGCCAACCCATTATTACCGTTGTCTGACTTTTGAAGTGAGCAAATTACTTTTAATTATGTGCCAGGAAAAATATTAAACTTGCTGCAAATTTCTGTTTTATAAATAAGAGTGTCAAAGCTTGTTTTGGTTTGGTTTGGTTGTTTTTTTTTGGGGGGGGGGGTTTAGGTAAAACCAGTTTTAGTAAGTAAAGAAATTCATAAGTTTCATTCACTGTGTGCCTACGTGTCTGTACTGTGTTAGGCACCAGAGTAGCAGTTAGGCACTATTCGTGCCTGAAAGGAGTTTACATCCCAGCAGGGAACGAGTCCAGCTCTGACCTTCAGTAAGAATTAGAGTTCACGGCCAAGTAAACAGAAGTGTGAGATGCTTCCAGCTTCAACTTTCTCTGGTGTGGAATTACAGTTTCATAGATGCTGTTTTGAAAAACTTGGCTAATCAAAAGTTTTCAGTTTTAGTATGGTCTTTTCCAAAAAGAAGGATAACTTTGAGATAAAACCTGTTGGGACAACAGTAGTAGTACACAGCTACCACCCGCAGGGTGATTGGCCTTTGGGACCTGGTTCCTTGCTGGTCCTGCCCTCTCCCTTACTGGGACCACCCGGCACGTTCTGGGGCTCAGCCGGCCTGGGTGGGGCCGGGGGCCCTTGAGCACAGTGGATGGGAGTCCTTCCTTTCCGTTTCGACAGGACGTGTTTAGGGGAAGTCACGTGCTACTAAGTCTTTCTCCGGCTTGTGGCTTCCAACGCAGCAGAACTACATTTTCACAGCAGTTGTTAAAGTCACGCCTTGGCGCGAGGGTTTGTAAAACAAAAACAGAAAAACAAAACACAATGGAATACATGAGCTATTTAAGAATCTTTACTCTTTTGGAAAACACTATAAACTTCATGCTAGGTTTTTTGTTGTTGTTTTTTTTTATTGTTTCTCTCTTTACCACCTGATAATCCAGCTATAGAGTCCCTTAAGTAGCTGACAGTCCCTCAGACAGTTGGTGCCTGTAAACGTGAGATCCCTGAGTGCCCGAAGGTGGTGGGACCGCACTCGCACAAGATGTAGCTCTTGGGCTCGGGTGTGCCGTCCGTACGGGGACGTCCCACTGGGCTAAATAGCTCGTTTCTGATCACCTACCTGCCTGCCGCCTCCCTATTTTAAACTCGGATCCGTGCCATTTTTGCTGTTTTGAAAGTAATGCATAGCTATACTAGAATCGCCACCAAGAATTAACGGTTCTTTGCTGAGAACAGTGGTAGGAGTCGAACATCCCTGTTGAGGGATGGCGGAGGAATGGAGAAGCCATTCTGTGCTCCCTTTAGATGTTTCTGTGGTGCAGGGAGACGAGGAAGAGCCGGGGCTGAGGGCTTGCGGCCTGCCTGACCACAGCACGGTTCGAACCCGCCTGGGGGCCGGGGGAGCCAGCTCCCGCTCTGGAGGAGGCAGCGTTTGCCGGAGACGCCATCGGGGGTGATGACTGCTCCGAAGCCAGCCACCGCTCCGCTCGGTGTCCGGACCTGAGACTGGCTGGCACGGGGAGGCGTGGCTTTGATTCACTCGCTGTTCTAGTTTATCTTCTGTCGTTTTTCACTTGATGGCTTGTGCATCGAGGCTGGGAAGCTAACAAGCACACGTTGTAGCTTATGCACACTGAGTCCTTACAGGGCCTCAGAGTTGTGAGACAGCTTGTATTTCAGAGCCGTGAAGCAAAACGGTTTTGTTCATGAGTTCTTCGTGTTCAGCTTTCTTAGCAAAATATAATAGTTAAATGGTTTGAAGAAGATGGGAGGAGGGGAGCAGAAAGAAAAGAATATAAGTGAATTGTCACTTTCATAGGTTTAGGATAAACCACTCAGTAGTGTTTTCCTTAACAATCGATAACCTTAGGGCTGTTTTTAAAGATAAGTAGAAGTTGTTTTATCTGAGTTCATCTTTTAAAATGTAGACCAATAACTTAAAAAATATTTTACTTTGAAAACTTACTGAAAAGATATAAGAACAGTAAAAAGAATTTTTGTTTACCCTTTAGATTCATCAATTATTAACGTTTTGTCCTGTTTGTATAGCATTCTTCTTTACCCCTAAATTAGTGTGTGTACCCTTAGATCCCAGACGTTTTCTTACGCAACTGCTATACATACAGTTATTAAAAATCAAGAAAATTGCCCTCGCTGGCGTGGCTCAGTGAGTGCTGTCCTGCGAGCACTTAGGTTGCCAGGTTCGGTTCCCAGTCGGGACACATGAGTAGGTTGCAGGCCAGGTCCTCCAGCAGGGGGCGTGTGAGAGGCAGCCGAATCTCTTGCACATCTATGTTTCTCTCCCTCTCTTTCTCCCTCCCTTCCCCTCTCTCTAAAAGTATGTAAGTAACATAAAAAATCTTTCTTAAAAAATCAAGAAAATTGATGCCGACACAGTCCATGTTCAGCGCATAATGTAGATTTTGCCACTTGTCCCTGTACTGCCCCTAAAAACTAGAACATTTTGATACACGCCTACAAAGCACTGCTCATTACAGGTGAATGATAGTCAGGAGCGTCCGGGGTCATTTGTTGTCCAGGTCATTGGTAAGTGACGTTTGCACCGCACAGCGGAGAGCCGCACCCGGCCGTGCTCGGGCGCTCGGGCGTGCTGCACGTAGCACTGCGAAGCACAGGCAGGCCCGCGTGCATCTGCTTCCGAGGAAGAGGGGGTAGTGCACCCCTGTCTTTGGTGCCTGTATGTTTCAGACAAAGTGAGCCCGGAAGGCTTACTGACAGACACTACCTGTCACTTCAGGTCAGGGCTCACAGACCTGCTCTCCTGTCCCTTTCACTGAGCTGGCATCACCGAGAGGGGCGGGCAGCACCACGCAGCACTGAAACCAGCGCGTTTGTGCTGCCCCGGCCGAAATGTGTGACATGGGTCTGACCGTGCAGAAACACTGGGCAAACCCGAGTCAAGGACAGCTCTGACAGTCACTAGCCATTTTGTTCAAAAGTCACAGTGTCTTCAACAAAGGTGAAGGACTCTTCCAGATTACAGAAGATCAAAGGGGCAGGCAGGCGAATGCCGTGGGTGATCTTGGGTGGACCCTTGGGGCAGGGAGGGGAGTTACTGTGAGGGATGTTACCGGGTCGCTGACACAGACCGGGTTTGTGCTGGGGGCGGAGCAGAGTGATGGAGCGGCGCCCACGTGCCTTGAACGCGGTGACTGTGATGTGGTTGTGGCCGTGCGAGAGAGCAGCCTTGTTCTGAGGACACACACAGCCCGCGAGCAAGGAGCCTGTGCTACGCAGCGGCTGAGAGAATAAGCGTGTGTGCGTGTGCATGTTGAGAGAGCGCACGTGATGGTCACGTGGCAGAATGTTACAGGTAAATCTGGGTAGAGGATATACACAAGTTCTTGGTACAGTTTTGCAACTTTTCTGTGAGTTTGATGTTTTTAAAAAATAAATAGGAAGATTCGGTTTTCCAGCATAGAAGATTCCATGAAGAATAGAACTTGGCCGTCTTCTTTGGCTTGTTTGGTATCGGAAATCTCAGAGCAAGTGTGTTTCCCTCGTAAGTAGGTAACTCCTGCCTCACCCCGACTGGGAGTCCACTGGCGCTCCCTAGGCACCCGCCTTTAAACACAGCACAAGATTCAGGCCCAAGAGCAGGGTAATTTTTGACAGAACCAGGATTGTTTCGTGGAAGAAGGTCTCAAAGGTTGGTTGAATCGGTGCTCTTTTCTTGCTTTTATTCAGATATTTTATGACCTGGTCAGACAGATAAATAGGAAAACACCAGTGGAGAAGAAGAAGCCCAAAAAGAAGTCGTGTCTGCTGCTCTAGACCCGCGGCGAGCAGCAGCTCTGAGCCAGGTGAGACGCAGACCGCGTGCCTCTCTGTGCCTCTCTGTGCCTGTCGCTTTGCTTTGGGCCGTCCCCCAGCTGAACCACTTCCTGCCGCGCACGTCAGGGCGTTCCCGGGCTTCTGTGACTTGTCGGTGTGGGGCCTACGCGTAGATGCGCCCTCTGCGGGGCCGTTTGTGTCCCTTCGCGAGGCGCTCAGCTGTCCGAGGGGCGGGCCAGGTCTGTTTGCCCGCCACAGCGTCCCCAGTGCCTGGTACAGAGTGGTCTTCGGAGAACAGCGGCGGGGTGAATAGAATGCCCGCCAAGGTCACTCCCAAAGTCGTGCCCGACTGGCTCGCAGCAGGGCTCGGGGGCACACCGCGTGAATCATTTGAAGCGAACACACCCGCACATCCTCACAACAACAGTGTGTTTCCTCCCCAGGTGGACCTCCTGCCCCGCGTCCCAATGACACGGGTAGTTTTGCCTCTTGGAATTTAATACAAACAAAAACGTGGATTACTTTATGTCTGGCTTCTTTTACTCAAAAATGTGGGTCTTTGGAGAGTTGTCCTGACTGCGCGTAGCAGCGGTTTATTTTTGTTGCACGACTGAGGGTGCTGGTGCTGGCCGTATGTCTGTGTGTCCTGCTGTACGGACGGGCATTCGGGTTCCTGTCGGGAGCAGGCGCGGGCGGTTCTGCCGCACATATCGGGTGCAGACCCTCCGGCACGCGTGCGTGTGGCTGTCGGTGTGTGTCCGGGAATGGGGTGGCCGGGTTGTACGCTCTGGGTGGACAGCTGTAGTGGGTCCCACAAAGAAGTGCTTCAGTAGTTGTACCAGTTGGCACACCTCCCAGCAGCTTGGGTCCAGCCTCTCCCCGGATTTGGTGCCGTGGGTCTTTTCGCCCTGAGCCGTTCCGCGGTGGGTGTGGAGCTGCATCGGTGCGGTGTCGGTGGTCGTCGTATCTTGGGTGTGGGCTGGCTTCCTGCACATGTTTTCTCTGGCGGCCTCCACCTAGTAGTGACTGCACCGCGCAGGTTTTCAGTAAGTGAGTGCTTTGGAAAGAAATGAGTGCCAGCTCTGAAGCCAGTTGTCAAGTGAGAAGCCGGCCCTGTGGGCCGTCTGCTTTCCTTCAGTTGTGCATCTCAGCCCCCTGGCCAGTCTCTGCTCGGCTCCGCTACCTGCGGACAGCACCGTGACGGGGTGTTTTTGTGCAGTGCGCTGCGGCGCGGCCTGCAGACTAGGCCCGCGGACAGGAGCGCCCCCTTCAGAGCTGGCTGTGCTGACCCTGGGCTGTTGGGTCTGTTTGGTAGACTGCCCCCTCCGGAGTCCCTGTGAGCTACAATGTGCTTCCTTACAGGCGGGGATCTCCCTCTCTCTCTCTCAAGGGACAGCTGAGCAGTCGTACCCCCTTTTTGCAAGGAAGTGCGAGGGGACTGGGCAGAAAGGCGAAGGGGGCATGCAGCCACCTCCGGGAGCTGGATTCAGGAAAGACAGCTCGGGCCCAACCGTGGCTTCAGGCTCTTAGTGGGGTCCCGGTTCCGTCGCCCTGAGTCCTCAGCTCCCTGGAGGTGGCTCTTGTCCAAGTGGCTGCTGCGCAGAGGCGGGGTGGGTGAGGACTCCATTCGCGTTCTGAGGTGTGCTGTGCAGCTCCTGCTGGTGCCTGCACCCTGGCGGGTCCCAGTTGAATTTCCCACTCTCAGAAATGTGCAGTCAGCCCGTACTTAGAGAAAGAGGTGCCATCTCCTGGCGTGCTGGGAGAGTTCGCTCTTGCACACCCTGTGGGCGTTGTGAGATTTGCCTCGGAGGAAGGAGACCTTGGCCCAGATCTGGAAGTCAGACCTGCATCCGGGCCGCAGAAGTCCTCAGACGCTGCTGTGTCTCAGCTTCCAGGGAGGTGCTCGGTCACCTGGGCTGTCTCTGGGCGCTGGGTCCGATCCCGGGCCGTCGGGGGGCTCGTCTGGCAGAGCACGCTGTCGTGGCTGCAGGCGGGAGGGCGATCCCGTGTGGAAAGTGCTGAGATGCGGGGCGGGTTCCCAGCCCTTTTGGTGTGTGCCGCTGTTAAAGACCCAGGGGAGCAGCTCCTGTTCCGGGGAGTCCTCCTTTAACCTGGTTCTCTCCTGCTGAGCAGGAAGGCTTTGGGGGGTCTCGCACCCTTGAGTAGGGGACCAGCTTTTCCCGCATCGTCTCCTCCTGTCCCAACCACCTTGGAAGTGGCGACCCTAATGCACACGGTCAGGAGATGGTTGAGGGAAGCGTTGCCCACGGAGAGGCGGGGCGGCAGCCGCTGTTTCCATAAGGCAGTGGGGCTTTCCGAGGGGAACTGTGATGGGGTGGGATGGAACAAGCACTGTTCTGACACCGTCACCATCCTTCACGGATGGGGCTGTCAGGTATGTCGGGACAGTCGACAAGTGGGATGCAACCACTTTCTGAGCATCTGTAAAGGAAGCTTAAAACAGCCCCGTGCCTGCAGCTGGTTGGTGCAACTTCGTCCTCTAGTGACGGTCAGCCAGAACCATCGTTTCTTCTACTGTTGGTCAGCCCTGTTCACTGTCACCTTCGGGCGTCAGGAGACTAACGTAGAGGTTACATATCTGTGTCTGTTCCGTGTCCTAGATCGCAGGAATGAAGAACTGTTGCCTACTTGGAAAGTGCCAGCATTCCAGACTTCAACGACTCAATCCGAAGAGGCTTCTCCTGTTTTATATATTATGTGAAGAATTTAGATCTTATATTGGTTTGCACAAGTTCCCCGGAGAGAAAATAAATTTGCTCTGTGTATATCTCTTGGAAAATAAGACAATAGTATTTCTCCTTTGCAATAGCAGTTATAACAGATGTGAAAATAAATATACTTGACTTCTAATATGATTATACAAAAGAGCATGGATGCATTTCCGAACTTAGATATTGCTACTATAATCAGATGATTTCATACCGACCTTTTTACCATGATCCCTCCTGTCAGGCACTGAACGCCGAACCATTACACTTTATATCTGTAATGATAGAGATTATGAAATTTCCCCTCAGACTCATTACAGCAGATAACTTTTTTGAGTCATTGACTTCATTTTATATTTAAAAATTATGAAATATCATTCTGTCATTATATTCTAATTAAAATTGTTTGTGCATAATGCTTTGGAAAAATGGGTCTTTTATAGGAAAAAAACTGGGATAACTGATTTCTATGGCTTTCAAAGCTAAAATATATAATATACTAAACCAACTCTAATATTGCTTCTTGTGTTTTACTGTCAGATTAAATTACAGCTTTTATGAATGATTAAATTTTAGTACATTTTCATTTGGTTTGTGTGGTTTTGTTATTGTTCATAGATTTAAGGCCTTTATTTTATAAGGACTGCATCGTCTCCAGTGCAACAAGCAGCTCTTTCTCCCCAGAGCCTGCGGAGCACTGGGCCACGAGTCCCCGAGCGACTGGCGGCTCCTTAGAAGCAGACCTCCCGCTGTCTGTCCCAGACGTGCTCACTCCTGCCGTCCAGCAGCACTCACGGACTGCACAGAATAGTTTTGTACATTCTCTCTTGATCTTAAAGATTGTATCTTACCGAATAAAATATCCCACTGTGTATTATTTTTATATGTAAAAAGATAAGTTTAATACTGTATCAGGGTTTAACTTTTGCAAATCTTCCATGGCTTGTAATCTCACCTAGGGAATGCTTTTGCCGTTGTTAACTCGTGGGTACAGGCCCATCAGTGAAGTGGTCTGGGAAGTCTCCCAGACTTGCTCTGTAACGGACGGAAGGGTCTGGGAGAGGTGGGTGCACGTGGAGCAGCATGGACGCTTCTGCTCTGACTGCTCAGCGAGCAGCGTGACGGTGGTGGTGTGGACGAGACCACCGAGTGAGCATTTCAGCGGACTGTCTAGTGGTGCTTTTCTTTTCCTTCCCAGTTTTTTCCTTTTTTTTTTTTTTTTTTTTTTTAACAAAAGATGGCGCTTAAGTAGGACATGGACCGGGGCGATGATGACCTGTGTATTCTCCACGGAGGTGGGGCAGAACGGTGCTGGAGAAGGAAGGAAACAAGCTTAGGAAACCCTGTGCCTTGTCCCCGAACACTAGGAGGCCAGACCCAAAAAGTCTGAGTCTTTGCTCAGGGATCGAGATGCCGTCTCTCAGCAGCCGGGTGTGAGGTAGCGGTCACACCCCGCTGGGACTTCCCAGGAGTGGGGCCAACCAGCCATCAGTTACCAAGTTGAAATTTAAAACCCAGATTTCACATGTAAGCTCTGACCAACCTGAGAAAATATTAAACTATTGTATAAAAAGAATTGGAAATTGTATTCTTTTGAGTTCTAATAAACTTAGTTACCTAATACCTTCCCTCCTACGGATGCACTTATACTTACGTCTGGGATGGACGGGCCAGAACTCTAATAAATGCAATAAATACGTTTTTAAGAAACAAGGGAAGCATTAGGGCCAGTCTGCGCAGGTCAGGGCGGCACGTTTTAAGGCCTCCCAAGTCACTCCTGCTGCAGAGCTCGCCTCTCGAGCCTTCTCTCGGACCCACACACGGGCAGGCGTCTCACAGGGGAGCGGCCGTGTCTGAACAGAACCTGTTCCGGAAACCGTGCAGCTGTCTGCCAGACCAAGTAGGAATCACTCGGTGAGAAGGACTCCACGTTACAATCTGCTTGGCGAGGTGCATGGACTTGGTGTCCTCTGGTTTGGAGAAAGATGGCAGATGCTGGTTCCTCCGTCACGACCCGTACGGTCCCCTGGGGATGGAGGTGGGGCTGTGGGGGGAACGCCCGTGTGCGGCCCGGGGGTGTGCAGAGCGGGCCCACCTGGGGCCAGAGACGGGCAACCAACCGGCCTCGAGATGGCCTTTGCCGAGCGAGGCGGAGAGGTGTCCTGTTCGGAAGTGAGACGGGTGTGCCCTCACATGGTCCTTACGTGAACGCCTCGGCCTCGGCTCCGGAGGACGGGACGCCTGAAAACAAGGTGTATGTTTATAGCCCAAAAACGGCCTTAAGGATCACACGAGGCCCACATGGTAAATAGGTGCATGAGGACTGGCGCCCGGCTCGTACGTGGCTGTTCAGGCTGCAGTAGCTTTGGGTGTGTGTCACATGACTTAGAGGAGACGTGATGTCACCAGTGATGGGGAGCTTTTCTCCGCTCACACACACAGCTTTAGGGGCTTAGTGCCTCCCAGCAATCTAGCTTTAGGTGTTAGATAAATGCCTAATCTGTGATTTTACCGTCCACCAGGGGGAGCTTCAGTATCAGCGTTTCTGTAAGCACGAAATTCAAAGTACGCACGCAAACCATCTGCTCCGTGAGCGCTGCACACCTCACAGAGAGGCAGAAGGGCCTTCCCACCCGAGTCTGCCATCCGAGTGGGCAGGGGAGACGCAGAAGCAGTTTGTCTCAATTGTGTGATTAAGGAGCTGTGGCCACAGGGTTGATTTTGTTGCTCCCGGGACCCCGCAACTGACCTCATCATACGGGCGCTGCTGCAGTCCGCCCCTGCCGTGGTCACTGCCACCACGCACGCAACCCGCCAAGGACCAGTCTGCTGCTCCCAAGCGAGTGTGTGCCTGGAGAAAGTTAATCCTCGGGAAGATACCGATCTTTATTTTATTACCGACTTTATTAAAACAGGTTACTTGATAGGGGGCTGTTTTTCTCATGCACATTCTCCGTGTTCTGGACCTGTCCAGTTCCAACTGTTTCGCCTCATTATCCCCACTGGCACAGCGGTCAGTTCACATGTCTGGGTTTTGTTTTTAGGACTGAGGGACAGAGAGACATAAGGTGACCTGAGTGTGTCCCTGTGGAAGCCATCACAGAGTCTTAGAGGACATGAAATACACTGTTACAGATTGTGTGTGGGGGGTGGAAACCAGATGGCGAAGAAATTGTCGGGTACCTGGAGGAGGAAAACAATTTGTAAAATAATCCTTTGTTGTATTTGGGGTTTTGTACGTACGTAAGGTGCTACTGGAATTCGCGTTGAAGTGGCACCCGTGGGCTCAGCTCCAAGCCTCAGAGGGCAGAGTGGTTTGGGTGCTCATCCAAGATCTGGAAGGAGCCCGTCTTGCAGGGAGGGAACTGAATGTAAGCTTTGAGGCAGTCGACCACCCGGCATTTAGCATTCCTTTTCCCACAAAATGTACAAAACGCAAGCCACGCTTGAAAGTGTGGTGCAGACGTGGCATTGAGCATGGATTTTTCTCACTCCAGTTTCATCGTGGGTCTGTTGAATGTGCGGTCCACGTAGTTGATGCCACGTCTCGCTTAAATCCTCTTGCTGAGAAGAGCTGGAGGCCTGGAACTGGGTGCCCAGTTCTGTATTCTGGGAATGCAGCGTGGATTCTGTGTTGCAGCTTTATTAGCGAGAGCTTTACAAGGGGGGTGGGGGGCGGGGCGCAAGTTCCTCGGCTTGTTAAGGAGACGCCGCCTGTGGTTCTGGGCCCAAGGTGTGACACACATTCCCTGCTAATTGCTTCTCTCAAGAAGCCTGGGCTTGGCTGTTCCTCTTGAGGAAAAACCTTAATAAACCTTCCCATTTTAAGCAGCGATGTGACTCATTTTGAGCTGTTGTTTTCCATGCACTCACTTTTCAGGTTTAATTGAACCGTATAGAGTTTTTGTACTTGCTCTTACCTGTGTAGAAGAAGTTCTTGTAAGGCATTCAGAGCAGAGCAGGGCATGATCACCATGGGCTTAGCAACAAGCATTTATTGTGCTCCTGCTGTATGCCAGATGCTGCTCTGCACGTTGGAGATCCAGTGGTGAATAATAGCAGATCCCTCCCTGGTGGAGTTTTTGACAGGTGTGTGTCAGGTGTGTGTCAGGTTCGTGTGTGTGCGTGCATGCGCATTTGTGTGTGGGGGGGTGAGTGCTGTGGAAAACTATAAAGTTGAGAGGGGCAGGAGAGCTCGGCAGGGGGATGTGGTGGGGGGGGGGGGGGGGCGGGGATGGCGTCCACGCAGTGGGAAGGGCCTGTGCGCGTGCCTTCAGGTCGGGGGTGCTGGGCGTGGGGGGCACTAGCAAGGAGGCCGTCGGGGCTGGAGCAGAGTGAGCACGGGGGCGGGGGAGAGAGTTGGGTGGGGTTGGGGAGGGGGCAGATCTTTAGCGTTTTCTGAGTGGAGACCACGGGAAGGATTTCAGCAAAGGGTAGAAAACACATCTGACTCCGCCCACCACCAGGAATGTTCTGGCTGAGCCTGCAGAGGTCCGGTTAGGACACAGAGCAGGAGTAGGAGTCAGATTCAGAGGAGGAAGGCCAGGCAGGAGGGCGACATTTACCGTTCAGGAGCGTGGAGGTGAAGGGGGCCGCTAGGGTTGAGTGCAGGTGGGGAAGAGGGGTAGGGGCGCTGCCGTGGGGTGAGGAGATAAGAGCCGTGAGCGGAGGAGAACCTGGAGGCCCCTGGCGACCCAGCTGGGCTTCGGCGGCGTGGCGGGGGCACTGTCAGGAGTAGGCGCAGGAGCACGTGGAAGAAGGGCCTCGGGGACCTGGAGCACGGGCCACTCTGTGGAGGTGGTGAAGCCACACGTTCGTGTCCGAGGCGGGGATCCACTAGGGGACAGCCGAGGAGGGGAAATGGGGTCCCGTGGGCAGGTGAAGATGCTGACCAGGTCGGAGCACAGGCGGGCCTGGAGCGGAAGGGAGGGCAGCAAGCGTGCGGGCACAGGAGCCGGTAGGTCACAGGGACTGGTGACAGTGCCACGGCGTTTTCAGCAGAGGACAGGAGTGTGAGACGGGAGCGACAGGTGCCCTCTGTCCTGGGGCCTGAAGTGCTTCCTGGAGACGGGTCGGAGGCAGGCCTTGGGGTGGGAGCGGGGGGGACACCACAGGCAGAGCCCGGGAGAAAGCCGGTGCAGGGAACGGACAAGGAGTGATGTGGTTTCCGTCCGTGTCCGCGCAGAAGGAGCAGGCTGGGCCCGCACCCACGGGCGTGGAGCCTCGGGACAGGAGGTGGACAGGCCCATGGGGTGGACTAGGTGACTAGCCAGGCGGAGCCTCAGCGGGGGGCGACCTGGAGAGGGGGGGGGGGGGGGTCAGAACCAACCAGAGTGAAGTTTCAGAGTTGTCTGCTCCCCGTGGGCTTGGTCTCCCCGTCCTCATGTCTCACTTCGTTTCCCAGCCAGAATGGAGACGATCTCGGTGGCACACGGTCATCATCGTCCCCAAAGGAAAGCTCGGTTTAGACGGGGACCAGCGTGAACACTTGGTGCTCAGAGATGTTAGTTAGGGGCGAAGAGAGAAATCCCTGCTCTGTATTCCCCGCTCCACCCGGCGTGAGTCTGCCTCCCGCAGAATTCCGGGCACCTACTGGGCACGTGGTGGATACTCCCTCCCCCGCCCTTCCCCTCCCCAGGCTTCTGGTCTTTACGTTACTCCAGAGTGTGAGACAGCACCCCCCGCCCTTCCCCGGGGGTCTACCGTATTCATGAAGAAGGCTGTTAACAGAGTCTTTTTTTTTCTTAAGATTTTATTTATTTTTCGAGAGGAATAGAGAGGGAGAGAAACATCAATGTGTGGTTGCATCTCACGTACCCACTGCTGGGGATCAGGCCTGCAACCCAGGCATGTGCCCTGACTGGGAATCGAACCGGCAACACTTTGGTTCACAAACCGGCACTCAATCCACTGAGCTACACCAGCCAGGGGAGAGGCTCTTTTCCTTAGTCCACCTCTCTGTGGTAGATGCCAACACACCCACCAGGATGCCCTCATTCAGGCCTTCCCCGGGGTGATCGGGAGCCACCCACTGTCACTCCCTGTCCACCTCACCCTTTGCATCACTCGCATCTCCCCGTCCGGAGGGGCTGGGCAGTTTGAAGACCCACCGGGCTTGAGGGGATGCTGAGCATGCAGCCTCCCCAGTCTGGAAAGCGGGACTTGGAACCGGGACCAGGCGTGGGGCCCCCTGGCGGCCGACCCTTTCAGTGGGGAGGTTTAAAGAAGGTACTTGATCCCTACACTCCAGCGGGCTCCCGAAGCCCAGGCCCGAAGCTCTGGAATTTGGGGGCCCTTGAAACCCCTTATTTTCTGGGATATAAATGGACTTATCTGAACGGATGCCTGGAACCTCCCATCAGGGCTTCTAACACCTGCCTGAGTCCGTCCGGCCCGGGGCTGCCGGCCACCGTGAGCATGCTCCGAGGCCGCCCGGGTGGGGCTGGAGGCTTTGAGGGGAGGCCAGCGGGGCCGGGGCCGGGTTGCCAGCCCTCGCACCCGGCTCAGGGGGCTGAGTCTGCGCAGCAGTTTTAGTTGCTGCCCTTACCCTGTTTGGAAGAAGCTGTTTTTGGCTTGGGCTTTTTGTTTTTTGGTGGAGGGTTGGCTTTTAAAAATATGTGCCTGACACCCTCCCCTTTCCCACCACGTCTGCAGGAGTGACTGTCCGCCCGGTGCCCCGCTAGCCCCTCGGCCCCCGGGAGACAATGCCTGGAGTGTGGCCAGCAGGGTGGCTGGAGGTAGGCAAGGCGCTGAACACCCAACTTCCTTCCCCCTCGCCCTGCCCTGGCCCTCCACACTCACAATGGGGGAAGGAGAATCCAGCAGACTGGGTGTCCCCAGGCGGGGTGGGGATCCCTGGCAACGCAGGGTAGGAAACACTAGGGCAGAGCCAGCGTGGGGCCCGGAGTTGTCGCCAGAAAGGACAGGGAGACGGGCCAGGTCAGGAGGACAGTGCACGGGGGTCAGCAGGAGGCGGGAGAACCTGCCCACTGGGGCACGAGTGATGTCCTCTGGGGTGGGAGCTGGGGTCCGCTCAGGAGCGGCAGACCTGGGTGACAAGTGCCTGTGACCGCCTGAAGGGGCCTGGGCGGGAGGGGTGAGGACAGCCTGCATCAGACTACAGTGGGGCCCCGTGCAGAAGCCCCAGCCACAGGCCAGGGGCAGAGGGGCCAAACAGCCACTGGGAAAGGTGGGGCTGGGGACAGAGTGCGCCCGCTCTCTTGAAAGTGGCCTGGGCCGCACGCAGCTCCCCTCCTGGGGACTGGACTGGAGAGTGGAGTGGGAGGTGGGCCTGGGGGGCCGTTGGTCTCGCCCCCCACAGGCTGGGGCTCGCTCTGCGGAGGTGCGGCCACAGGGCAGGGCTGCAGACTCACAAACACAGAGTGAGCGGGTGCTGCCCTGGAGGAGCTCGCAGTCTGGAGGGGTGGCTGGCGGGCACAGAGTGACTCACCGTGCGTGAGTCTGGTGGCGGGGCCCAGGCCCACACAAGGCCTCCCCGAGGGCGTCCAGGGCGGGGAAAGGCGAGAGGACCGTCTGAGATGGGGGAACAGACCTAGAGGCATGAAAACCCAGACTGGGGCACTTCACCAAGCAGCTCATTTCCCCGGGGGGCGAATCGGGGAGTGAGAAGTGCCCAGAAATACAGCTGAGCTCCCTTGGGGTCTGGTTGGGCTGAGCTGGGCCCCCGGACACCCGGACACCCCGGGGAGACAGGCGAGCGAGGATGAAGTCACAGGATCTCAGACATTTCCTTCCCCCACTGTGTCCCCGCGGGGCCCCGGGGCACTTCCTTGCAGCTGCAGCCTCCGGCCTCCCCTCCGGTCAGGGACAGCCGATGAGGAAGGGGCCGCGGGAGGCCTGGGAGGAGGGGAGTAACATGTGCAGAGCGGGAACAAGGAAACAAAACCCGATTCTCCCCGTGGATGGGGGCACCTTCCCCGCATAGCAACGGCCCCAGAGACAGGGGCCGCCTCAGGCTGGGGTGCGCGGCATCTGCTGTGCCAGTGGAGGAAACAGGGGACGTTTCTCTGAGGGGAGGGGCAGACAGGACAGGTGGGCAGCCCGGAGCCGGCCGTGGTGGGGGGAGGGCCAGGGCAGAGCGCATCAGCTGATCCGTCTCTGGCGGTGCATCCCGTGTCCCTGGAACAGGGCAGACACGCCCAGAGGGGCTCCTCCCGAGGGAGTGGCTTCTGCGGAGTGGCAGCCAGGGCGCGTGGCCTCCGTGGGCTGAGCCCTGGCACTGGGGCCCGGGTGTGCTGGGGACCTTGGCGAGGCGGACTGCACTGTGCTGCCTCCGTGCCCGTGTGCATCTGCACCAGGATCGGGGCGGGTCTCTGGGCCTGGGGGTGAGTGGAGGGCTAGGTCTGGGTTGACAGAAGGGGACAGGGGCAGGGGCGGGAAGTCAGCTGGTCAGGAGCAGAGGGAATCTCGCGGAGGGGGTTCATCATCCCACTGGCTGTAAGGATTGGCCAGAGGGGTCAAAAGAGAGGCGGGGACGCCTGATACTCCTGCCAATGGCCGATGGCCAGCTGCTGTCTGCGGTCTGGCCCCTGCCCTTCAGGGTTGGGGTTGGGGTCAGGGTTAGGGTCAGGGTTGGCCCAGGGTCTTCCAGGCCCTTCTAGCCCATCGCCCTCTCTCTGGCAGCACCAGCCCGAGCCCTCACGGAATCAGAGCGGATTCCAGGAGGTCGGCCACAAGCCCCTGAAGGCCATCAGTCCCCAGGGGGACGGGTGATGGGGGGTGGAGAAGAGGAAGACGTGGGGTCCGGCAGAGACCCCCACCTCGAGGCCTTGGGGCAGGGCCCTGACTCTTCCCAAAGCCATCAGGGCCTGGCTCAGCCAGCCCCGGTTCCTGCCTGGGCCGTGAGGGCCCGGGGCCACCCGCGAGGGAGAGCTGGGGCGCTCCCCCGAGCGCGTCCCCAGGCTGAGGGGCCCTCATGCCCCATTTGTGAGCGCAGCCCGTCTGCTGCCCTCCCCGCCCCCACCCCCCACACCCATTACCCTTCTGTGGACAACTGTCAGCTGGCAAACAGCAGCCCTCCCGGGGAACATTTTTACACCACACGAAAGCACGTCCACACCTATTGTCTGCTCTGGTCCCGGCTACATCCTGTGAGGCAATAGGGCCAGTGCACATTTTTTTTTTTTACAGAAGAGACCAAAGCTCAGAGAAAGCTGTTTTTCTTTTTTTAGCATTTTGCCCTGGGTCACGTGGGAGAGCTGAACTGACGTCAGGCGGTCCAATATGTTCTTCTGCTCAGAACACGGACAGCGCGCCGGCCCTCGGGGACCTCTGGCCTCGCAGCAGCCCTGCGGTGGCCGGTTCCTCCGCGAAGGAAGGGAGCGAGCCTCGCGGAGGTCTAGCAGCCAGCTCAGGCTCCCACGTGGTGACGACAGAGAGGGGCCCCACGTCCCTTCTGGCTGGCTCCGAATCCAGAGTGCATGCTGTGGCCCTGGCAGAGAGATCTTCGGTGCCCCGATGGGGACAGCACCTGAGGGAGGACACAGGCTGGGCTTTTGTGGACAGTGTTTCGGTGACCCGAGGAAGACAGGAGCCCCTCCCCCACCGGCTCTGGGGAGCAGGGAGGTGGGGCGAAGACTGAGCTGAACCAGGTCCCTGTTACTCCGGGCAAGTCCCGGTCCAGACCTTACCCTGAGGGGGAGGCTGCGGGGACAGTGCTTGAGGATAGGGGTCCCAGGTGTGAAGGGTGAGTGCGAGAAAGGCAGGAGGGGGACCAGACAGGCCCTGGCTGTGCCCAGCAGGGCCTCTTCCAGCTCCTGCTTGTGGGCCCCGGGACACAGACAGGCACACGTTCCGGCCACAGGGCCACAGGGAAGCAGGTGGGGTCCTAAGCAGATGCCTGAACCAACAGGGGGGCCCCCTGTACCTGCCAGGGCAGCAAGCCAGATGTGAGGCGGGGCCCTACGCCAGGGAGGGTATTAAATGAGCTTCTAGCTTATTTGCATGTCCTAATTAACCATAAAATGAGCCCCAGGGGTAGCATTAAGCTGTCAATCTCTCGCTGCTTACTTCCACGAGCCAACCCCCGCCCCCCCCCCCCAACACACACACACAGCTCCCCACCCCTACACTCCCCTGCGTGGCTCAGGCCTTGGGCTTTCCCATGGCCTCTCCTCTCAACTTCAGTAGAATACAGTCTCCATCGTGGCCACGGTCACGGTCACAGCAGGAGCCTGGGGGAGGGACAAGGGGAACTCTGGTGGGGTGAATGAATCGGCCATGAACTGCCATTAGCAAAGCTCGACGCAGTGAGGAGGCAGCGCTCCAGCCCCAGCCGGGCCCCAGCAGACCTCCCCACCGGAAGTCAGCCTCCGCCGGAAGTCAGCCTCCGCCGGAAGTCAGCCTGCCCTGCCTCGGCCGTGCCCGGGTCCTGCGAGGGCAGGCTTTGGTGTTGCTGCCCTTGACTTGGCTTTGGGGCAGATTCGGACAACGCGTGGGGGCCTGTGAGAAGCGCAAGACTGGACTGTTCAGGCTGGAACTGTTCCGATCCCAGCGCTGCCCGTGTGACCCCGCGCAGGTGGCTGCGCTCCGCCGAGCCTCTCCCCCTGCGAACCGAGAGTGGCGCCGCCGCCCCGAGTGCGGTGGGAAGGAAGGAAGGAGAGAACGCGAAGATGACATCGGTCAGCGAGGTCGCAGCAAACGTCACTCCTGATGGCTTTGCTCTGGCCCAAGTTACAGTAAACAGGCGCCCCTCGCCCTTGAATCCTTTCTTCCCGCTGGGCCCTGAGTCGGAAACTGGGTCCTTCCATTTCTCGGTTCTTAGTTCCCACTGCAGTGCCCAGCACTGGGAGACGTTCGTGAAGTTTTGCTCAGTTGGTCTGAACTGCTGTGCCCGGACCACAGAACCAAGGAGCTCCGGGGCGGGGGGGGGGGGGGGGGGGGGGGGGGCCGGCCAGCTGGTGGCTGGGTTTCCTGCAGAATCATTCCTGACTCGGGGCTGGTGCCTTCTTGAGTAGTTTGCTGGGTGGCTTCTCCTCTCAGGCCTCAGGGAATCGGTAGGTGGAATCTTCACACTCACACTTTACACACACGCTTCCCATACACATACACACCCACCCACCGCCACCACACAGGCAGCCACAGCCCATGGGCCCCCACCCAGGATGGAAACGTCAGAGTCCTGGGGAGAGACGCGGGGCGGGGAGAGCCGGAGAGGCGGTCTCAGGGCCAGACCAGCCCCTGCTGCGGATCCCGCTTCATCCCATTCTGAGGGGACGCTGGTGATGCTACTCGGTCCAGGGTCATGCTGAAGCTTGGAAGACGCGTGCCTACTGCCTGGCAAATAGGGAGCTCTCAAAAACAAACAAAAAACGGGGCCTGTCCCCCTTGTAGCTGCCACCACCCGAAACTGCACACCTGCCATCGGATTGTGTGGGAATGTGGAAGTGACCCTAACTGCCCCCAGCTCCAGTGGTGGAGCCGCTCACTCCAAGGTCCTCCTGCCCCCGCCCCCGCACCATGCCCCCCGGGGACCCAGGATGCTGGAAGAGCCTCTCTAGTTATTTTTCTTCTCCAATTTGCTGTGAATGCTCCGAGGGCAGGAAGGCAGCTTGCCTCTAATTGCAGCTGTCACCTCCCGTCAGGCAGGGGACTCGGGCGGGAGGGGCAGGGGGCGGAGACAGGCTGCGCCCTCCCAGGCTGCCTGGGCCCAAACAGGGACCTGCATTGTCTGTTCCCAGCCTGCAGGCTTCCTGGGCCAGAGTAGGCGGGCTGGCGGCTTCCAGGGGGTGGCTGGGGTGGCATCACTCCTGGGCCACGTGCCACCACCACCACCACTGTGGCTGCTGCTGGAGCTGAGCCACTGCTCGGGGCCCTGCCTTCCACCCGTTCCCTCCCCCGGGGCTGGCTCTGGGGCCAGTGGGAAGAGGCCCCAGACTGGGCCTGAGCAGAGCGAGGCCAGGTTTGGCGCTGGGATTTTTACTTCTATTACCCGGGCACACCTTGGCCTCAACGAGGAATTCATGCATGTTGTGTCCTGGGTGGGGGTCCAGCCCAAGCCTGGGTGTCGGGGGCAGTGTGTGTGGGACTGCAGGGCCCCACTGTCGCTCTCAGTCTGCCCCCCCCCCCACTCCAGTGTCCCTGGACAGGCACACCTCACCAGGAAAGTGGAGCAAACGCCTGCCTTACTTGCTCACTTAGGCGATAATGGATATGAAAAGGCTTTCTGATGCTTCACGGTGTCACAGATATTCTTTCCTCTGCTTTTGGAAAGACGGGGCCGGGGGGGGGGGCTTCCCCCAGTATTCCTTGTGCCCATGCTCTGTATTCAGCCATTTCTCAGTGTCCCGGGCTCAGCTGGAGTCTCAGAGGCAGCCAGCACAGCTGCGGGGGGTCTCGGGGGGGGACTTGTCCCTCTATACTCCCACTCCCAGGAGGGCCGGGGGGTCCTAGCTGGGCCTGGAGCAGCACTCTGGCAGGGGAGCAAACAGTGCTGGGGACATGAGAGACAAGGTCTTTATTGCGGGCCTCTCTGGGGAGTGGAGGCCTGGAGCGCTGGTCCACAGAGAATGTTCAGTGAGGTCGCTGGGGTGGGGAGGAATGTCAGAAGGGTTTCCTGCTCCTCCCCCTGCACCTCTGCTGCCACCTCCAGCCCCAGAGTGAGCGACACACACTCCCACGTGTGGCCACTCCCCCATCAGCAGCCGGGCACAACCTCTCCAAACACAGGCTGCCCGTCCTGCTCCGAGCACGCCTGCCTCCTCTCCCTCCTTTCTGCAGAAAAGGAACCTGAAGCCGGGCTTTTGGAAGCCTCTCCAGCCGCTGCCGGACCCCCCTGCCCTGGAGGCACTGGGCCCTGGCCCCTTGGGCGCAGTCAGCTTTCTGAGTCCCTGGGATTCAGACCCAGACGGCGGTGTTAATATCGAAGCCCGAGGGCGCGGCCTCCAGGGCCTTGGGGCAGCCGGTGGAGGGGCTTTCTCCTCGCCGGGGCTCCCCCGAGCCGGGAAAGGGGAGACGGCCGGAGCCCTTGGAGTGGCTCCGCTTCTTGACCTTCTGCGCGCGCCCGGCTCTGGGCTCCGAGGCCGTGGGCGTCACCCAGCCCGGCTTCTCCTTCAGCAGCCGGTCCCGGTCGGGCCGCACGCTGCGCAGGAGCTTCTTGAAGATGTTGGCCGTCAGCGCGAGCCTGCGGCCCAGCTCCCGGGGCGGGCCCCTCTCTCCTCGGGGCTCTCCTGCCTCCCCGGGCTCACCCTTGTCCCCACCCTTCTCCAGTTCCGGCAAGTCCAGCCAGTTGCCCACCAGGTCTGCGAAAACGTTGTCACCCAACACCAGAGGCTGTCGGTTCCGGCCCCGGGACATCAGCGTGGAGGTCCAGTCG
Source organism: Phyllostomus discolor (assembly GCF_004126475.2). Classification (NCBI taxonomy): domain Eukaryota; kingdom Metazoa; phylum Chordata; class Mammalia; order Chiroptera; family Phyllostomidae; genus Phyllostomus; species Phyllostomus discolor. Next base: position 37,411,218 of record NC_040916.2, read on the forward strand.
TCGTCGGGCTCCGCCAGCTCCGGCCGCCGCGGCGGCGCACGGCCCTGGGGCTCTGGCGGCTGTGTCCTGGGCCCCGCGGCCAGCTCCCTCCCCCACACGCTCCTGGGGGGTGGACACCTGCTGCCGCCACCACGAGGAGGTTGGCTGGAGGGAGAGGGGACAGCGGGCCTGGCGGCACCTCTGCCGCCCTCCCACGGAGGGGGCTCCGGCTGTGTCCTGGGGCTTCCGGAGCAGCCTGGGGCGGGGCCCGCCCCGGAGATCTGCAGCTGCTCCAGGGCCGTCTGCACCTGCAGGAGCTTCAGCTCCTGCAGCGCCCCCATCATGCAGTTCATCTGGTCCTGCAGGCCGTCGCCCACTTCCTTCATGGATATCTGCGGGCAGAGGGGAGAGTGGGGACAGTGAGCCATGGGGGGGGGGGGCGCTGGGGGAGGCGCGGAAGGGGGGCTGCCCCTCACCGGCCGGACTAGATTCCCCCTCCCCCAACACACATTTCCAGGGTCATTCCAGCCGGCCTGTGACCACGCCCCCCCGCCCCCCCCCCCGCCCCGCCCCGTCTCTACCACCGAGGGCAGGGCAGGGCAGGCCAGAGCCGGGAGAGGAGGACTTCGAACACCAGCAGGGCCGCATGGAGGAGTGACAGCCAAGGCCGCCCACTGGCTAGGGCAGGCGCAGCCCGCTGTTCCGTGGGTGTATGTGCAGACGCATGGACATAAATTAACTTATATTTAACCTCCGACTACTCTGTGAGGGAGTGACTCGCTCTGTCCCCATTTCACAGATGAGGAAACGGGGCTTATAAGGAACTTTGCGCGAGTTGACACAGTGCGGGGCGAGCTGGGGTCCGCGTGAGGGCACACTGGGTTGTGGGGCGCACAGACGTCATCGTCATTGTCCCTTCCTGTGTCTGCACCCTCTCCCCCCCCCCAGCCTCCCTGAGATGACAGTGACAGCAAGGACAAGGACATGCTCCTGCTCCTGTGGAACAGGAATGGTCCCAAGGACGCTACACACCCCATTTCCTCCCGCCTTCACCTCTCACTGTCCTCGTTTGAACACACGAGTTAACCACGGCGGGGTGAGGTCGCTGGGCTCCCAGGGCTGACTCGGTCAGAAGCCCCGCTCATCTCTCTCCAAGCGCCCCGGTCCCGACTACCCGGCCCCCTGCAGCTGGCAGCAGGCAGTGGTGGGCTGGCCTCTGTGCCCCGGGGGAAGCGGACACCTCGCCCAGCTCCTCCCGGTCCTCGGCTCCCTCCAGCACCTGTCCTCCCCCAGCTGTCTTGGACTTGGCTCCGCGGCTCTTCCTGCCTTCTTGGCCCAGTTGGCGCTGCTGCCTCAGCCAAGAGCAGGGACACGGGGGGCCAGCCCCCCAGCCCCTTTGTGGGTGTCTGAGGCCCGAGTCCCCGGCGCCAGCTGGAAGGGGCTGAGAGATGGGCTTGGGTGAGGGCCGAGCTTGGAGGCCAGGCAGGGGATGCTGCTTCTGATAACATTCACGAGGCTCCCGCACCCGCCCGGCCCCAAGCTGCCCGGTCCCGCCAGCTCCCTCCCCAGATCTGCTCGGGTTACCACCAGCAAACTCCTGCCTGTGTGGGGACCATCTGTTCCTTAAGCCCCCCAGAGACCCGTGAGGATCACCTTACCTCCCAGCCTCGTCCTGATGCTCAGGGCTAACCCCACAGGGCTGAAGGGCTGGGGAGACAGGCATGAGGCCCTGCAGGGCCACACTCTCATGCTCTTGGGCTTCAGGGTCAACCCCTCCCCTGTCACCTCGGCCCTGGGGTGGGGGCGGGGAGGGGCAGCTCCTGAGCCAGCCTCAGGGGCAGAGAGAGGACTGACTGTCCCTGGAGGCAAGGAGGCCTTTGCTGAGTGGGGAGAGGCCGCGCCGCACCTTCCCCAAGACGGGGCAAGTGCTGGTGGTTCGGGCCCCACCAGCCCTGGGGTTTGCCCACTGTCTGCACGAGCACGTGCCACTCGAGGGCCGTCACAGCAACAAGAGACACAGCCTCTGGGGTGGCTGCGCTCACCCGTGGCCCCTTCCTCCACCGACCTCTTCGCTTCTGCCTCCCTGACCCCTTCCTGGGCTGCAGCTGGGAAGACCCAGAGCAGAGTCACAGGGGGCACTAAGCACCCCCCCCACTCCTCTGCGTTTCCGCTTCCTGCCCTGCCCGCCCCCCCCCCCCCGCCCCGTACCACCTTCCTCCTCACCCCAGGCTGGAACCGCAGGGTCATTTCTGGCTTGCCCACCCAGCCGCCAGCCCCTGTCTCCCAGTCATCCGATTCTCACATCTGCCTTCCCACCCCCTGAAATGCAGACGCCTCCCTGAGGGCCTTCCCACCACCAGAAGGGTCTAACCCACCTACCCCTCCGCGTCAGATCCCTACCCTCCCCGCCCCGCGCTCCCGTACCACCCACGCTCCTGTCCGACCGCTCCAGTGACGCACCACGTGCTCCGCCCTGTGTCCCGCTCCCCCGCCCCGCCCGCCCCCGTTCCTCCGGGTGTTTAAACGCTCCGTCACTCAGGCAACGTTTGCTGAGCACCTGACTGATGGAGGTAAGGACTCATCCTGTCCACCCAGAACCTCGCTAGCACCTTGCACTTGCTGCGCACCCATTAAACATATATTGAGTACCACTGAATACCCCAAAGCACCACACCCGACAGCTTGCCGCCTGCCTGGGCCAGTGCCTGCCCTCACAGGGAGACCGGGTCAGGGATGGGTCCCAGGGCTTCGTTTCACCCGGGGACCGGAGTCTGCGCTTGCAGGCTCCTCCCGGAAGGCTGCCCGCGGGCCGGGTCGGAGGCACTGGGAGGAGTGACATGACCCCATTCCGTCTCCTCCAGCATGGAAAAATGCTGCAGAAATAACGCTGACATTTGGTGCCGTTTCGCAGTGAGAACGAGTGTGTGGGCACGCATGAGTTCAGGGCTGCCCGTAAGACAGAGGCCCCATTTAGGTGAAGAGGAGCTGAAGCCACGCCCACGTGGAAAATGATATTCTCGGGTAAGATCTTGGGCTCTGGAGACAAATGCAAGAGGGTTCGAATCCCAGCTCCACCAGCTAATAGCTGCGTGATCTCAGCAGGTGATTTAAATTCCATTGTCCGATTGCTCCATTCTTTAAAATGGGACTAAGACGTCCTTCCTCGTACAGCTTTGGAGGGGTCAGGCGAGGGGGCATGTGATTGTGAATTGGGGCTGCTATCTTAAGATTTCCTGAGAACTTCCGGAACGTCTAGTGATGACTGGACTCCGCTCACCCACCTGGTCTGACCAAGGAGAAGCACATCTCTCTCTGGTCCTGTAGCTCTGCTCCCACCCCCACCCCCACCGAGGAAGGGGGGGGACGGAAGGGGGAGACGGAAGGGGCAGCCTTGGCATCCTCCTCCCCGTCGCCAGCCAGCATGGTGAGGAGGGGAGAGGAAGCCCGAGTGTGGGAACGGTGGCAGGGGCATCAGCTGGGTCCCCGCCGAGAGGCAGCTGCCTTTCCCAGCCTCGAGGGGGATGATGTCACCCGGGAGAAAGAGCCAGGGGCAAGCTGCTGTCTTGTCCGGAGCGTGGGACCTTCTCGGGTCCCAGGGCTTCTCCTGCCTGGGAGCGGAAGAGGGAGCAGAGACAGCCGCGTGGGGGAGGGCAAGGGAGGAGACCCCAGGGTGGGAGGAGGGGGAGTCAGTGGCACTGAACCCCAGTCCCGGCCTCGCCGGCCTCCCAGGGGCTAGGCCCTTGCTCAGGGCAGGGACCACATCGTGTGTGTGATCTGGGCTGAGAGGGGCTCAGGCTGAGTAGGGATAGAAATAGCAGCCTCCCCCACCTCTCCCTACTGCGAACATCTCTCTCCCCCGCCCCAGGGATGAGGGTGGGCAGCCCTCCTGAAAGAGCCCACAGAAGGTCCCCCCACGCTCCTCGCATCCACCCACCCGCCCCACCGCCATCGTCTGCCACCAGCCCCTCCCCAGCCTCCAAACGCTGGGTTCTAAAACTTGTCTTCACGTCAGACTTCGGTCTCTCTTGCTGACACCAGCCCAGGCTCCCTCCCTGTGTCAGAGGCCGACACCGCCGGGCACCCTCCTGGGGGCTGCGGGGGGCCACGTGCTGGGGTCTGAGACCTGGCCTGGGTCAGGCTGATTATCTGAGCCGCATAACACTGGGTGGACTCACCAGCCTTCTGTGTGCCGGGCTCTGAGTCTGTACAATGATAACCGCTCCCCTGGGGGTGGCAGCACCGGCCCTGCCCTCCGCGTGGCCAGATCCGACCCCACAGTTACCCTGGGAGCCGGGGGTGGCGAGACCGGAGTCTCCCCCTCGGAGGATTCGGGACTCCCAGCTGAGAGGTTCCCAATCATTCTTCCCGAGGCTTCCCTCGTGACTGTCACCACAGCTACATACGGCCTAGCCTCTTACTTAATATTTTATTTAAATCTACCGTTTATATAAATGTATTTCTATAGAAACTCGGTGAAGCACGCGGCACTTGGCCAGAAGCAGATGGCGGCTCTCCGAAGCGAGCTCTGCCTCTGCGCACCAGCCGGCGTCCCCCGAGCGCCCCCAGCGGAGACACGGTGCACGGGTGTGGGCGGCGGCGGGACCCCAGGCCTGGCCCTCACTCAAGGCCGGCAGGCTTTCCATGTCATCAGCATCCCTGACTTCTCAGCCTCGTGGGATTGCTGTGGAAAGAAACCAGGACGGCCAGTGGGACGTGCAAAGTCGCCATCGTGCAGAGAGAAGAACACGGAGTCTTGGAGGGACTCCAAGACCCAACTCAGCTCGTTTCCACCGAAAGCGTCTCTCCACTGAGTCCTCCGAGGAGGGAAGAGGGACCGGCTGCCCGGGGCTGAAGGGGACCATGCAACTGGGAAGGGACAACATCCCGGCATCCTGGACCTCCAGGCCTGAGCCCTCGAGGGGGTGGCGTGGGGTCAGCTGTCTGTGGGCAGCACCCTGCGCCCACCCCACCCCCCCATACTGGCTGGGCCCACTGTGGCGTGGGAGGAGTGGAGGACGGGAGAGTGTGACGCCAGCGTCCTCAGCACCTTCCCCAGCCCCCTCCCAGGCCCCTGACGGACCCACAGCTGTGCCCTGCGTCCACCCATCTCTCGCCCTCCTCCAGCGCAGCCGGAACCCTCCGCCACAGGCTCCCGCTTTGCCTGTGGGCCTGGCAGGGTGCCTTCCCTGCCCCCCCCCCCACCCTCATTACTCACCACGCTCCCGACACTGTTCCTTTCAGCCCCTCTGGAAGCAAGAGGAGGTTCAGGGCCGGAAATGGGAAAAGGCCTGCTTTTGCCAAGCGGCCCATTCTCCAGCCCAGTGAATGGGGACCTTCACAGCCCCCTGATCTTGGCTGGAGCGCTCCGCAGGAAGGTAAAGCAGAAAGCTTGCCAAGAGCCAGAGAGGGAGGGCGGGAAAGAGAGGAGGAAGTTTGCAACGGACGAGCCTGCTCTCCCAACGGAACCCTCTTGTGGGGGCCACATGCTCCGGCAAGTGGCGGGCAGATAGAAAGGGGTGCCCGGTCTGGCCCCCTCCACAGCCTCTCCCCCTCATGGAGCCCTTCTGCCTGGCCAGCCTCAGCTCCCGCGCACGGCGGCCAGTCGGTCAGGTTCCCTGCGCGCCCAAGGGACCGCAGGAAGTTGTCGCCTCCTTCTCTCCCTCTTACTGCAGGCCTTCATCCTCTCCTGCGTGCGCCTTCTGGTAGCCCCCCGACTCACCCTTCTGCCTCGGTTTCCCCCTCCCCACGTCCACCCCACACCACGGCCTGGATCATCCCACCCTACGCACACCGAAAAGGCCACCACGCTCTTCAGCGTGGCATTCAAGGCCCCTAGTCCGCTCTCAACTCTCTCAGCCCCGTTGTCCACTGTTTCTGTGCACACACCTGACATCCTGGCCACACTCAAGTGAGTCCTCAAACACGCCCACCAGACAGTCTTCAAACATCCTTATTACTCGCACCTCAGGGCCTTTTGCTCATGTAGCTGCATGGTCTGCCTGGAAACCTGTTTTTCTCCTGCTCACGTCCCTATTCCTCCCGCAAGGTCTAGGGCAAATGCCACCTGTTCCACGAAGTTTTCCCTTTTCCCCCAGCTGGAGGTCATCTCTGCCCTCTCAGAGCCTGGAACCGTGCCCCTCACGCGCCCGACCCCTCCGCCTGTATTAGAGGTTCACATGCAGCCCCCCAACCGGAGTGAGCTCTGCAGTCAGACAGACGGGCTGGGGGGAATCCCAGCGCTGCTACCGCCCAGCTCTGTGATCGCTGCCAAGTCTCCTCGCCTCCCCTGGTCTCGGTTACCAAACAGGGATAATCGAAGTACAGCTTCTTAGTGTTGCTTTGTCAGTGAGATGCCATAATACATTCTATGCTGGTCATATCAAAAATGTTAATATTGATACATGTTATCTTCTCTCTTGGTAAACTGGGAGTTCCCTGAAGGCAGGATCCATGTCTGTTTATATTTGTAACTACAGCACTAATGCTTGGTAAAGCACATTAAACACAGTGTGAGCTCAGTACCCATGCTCTGTGAATGAAGAACCCGTACGCCCCAGTGTCATCAGCCCACCGTCAGTTTGTCACGTGCCTACCGCACACCAGGCACCGTGTGGCACGCTAAGGACATACCGTCGGAGAAGCACGTTCTCTACGTTGTCATGTCATCTTCTCAGGAGCTGTATAAAGTCAGTGTTCATAAAACCCCATTTTACAGATGCGAACATCGAGGCACAGAGGCGTCTGCCAGGGTCACACAAAGCCAGGGTTGGAGTTCGGGCCCCAGCTCCTCCCACTGCCCAGCCAGCTTTGTCCGGTCCAAGCCGCTTCTCTTCGTCCAGCTCTAAAGCAAACATCAAGGGACACTGCGCTGGGAGATCCTTCGCAAAAGTGTTTTCTGCCTCAATAAATTCGCTCTTTGGCCACCAAGAGCTCAAGTCTGCTCCTGCTGTACCTCCTCGGTCACCACCTTTCCTCCTCCTCACTCTGCCTTGAGGCCCTGGCCCTCCTCCAGATGCCAGAACCTCCTGAGCGGTGGCCACCAGCCACTGGACCATTGCCTTCTAGGAACACCACGCTGTCCTGGGATGACCTTCCCCGGCCTGAGAGAAGTCCCATGCCTCAGCTGGGGTGGACCTTCCCAGAGCTGGCCCCTGTCAACCTCCTCCTCCTCCAGGAAGCTTTCCCGGCCTGGCGGTACTCCGTGAGCCCCCATCACTCAGCCTCATGCACTTTGTTTGCTCTACACTGGGCTGAGCTCAGGGGGAGCGTCCTGTGAGCATCTTGCATCTGCTTCCTCCGTGCGCTCTGTCTACCCCTTTGTTAGGAGCCCCCGAGGGAGCGGTGTGTGCGGAACAGCTGGTTCCAGGGCCTGTGTTCCAGGCGGGGCCCCTCTTTGGCGGCTGGAAGCGGGGAGAGATGTGTCCCCCAGTGAGCAGTTGCAGCCCCCAGCCCCCGTCCTAATGAAGAAGTGTGTCAGCTGCTGCTACTCTGCTGCCACGTTTCATCCCTGAAACCCGATCCCGCTCCCCTTCCAGGCAGGGCCAAAGGGCCAGCTCTCTAGACGTCAACCATCCGCCGAACTGAGCCAGGATCCCCAAACCCTCAGCCTCCCGGACCGCCCTGTGCTCACTCATTCCAGCGCGACTATTCTGCTTCGAGAAGTTGGGAAATTCTTCTACTTCGGTTTTCAGGAACAGACTCTCCTTGTCTAGGTGTTCTGGGCCAAGGACAGGGCCAGGGCGCAGGAAGGGAGCGCAGAACACCCTCGGCAGAGACCAGTTCACAGGGATTCAGTGGAATAATGTTGAGCTTGACTGGTGTTCCACAAGTGCGGGGGGCGGGGGGGGGGCGGGGGCACGCGGCAAAGCCAGTCCTTTTGGGTGGCGGGTAAGATTCGGCTGGGACAGACAGACACACACACACCCTCAAACCCATGACCCAGTCTGACTGTGTGCCTCCCCCGCCCCACCGCCCGCAGACCTGAGGGATCACCAGGCCGACACTCTCCCGTCACAGCCACAACCAAGCCGCACTGACTTCAGTCCCCACGGCCTTACAGAGGCCAAGGGCTGAGCCTGGGCTAACTCAGCTCTGCTCTCTCCTTCGCTCCCCCTGGGGAAACTGAGGCACTGAGCTTTGGCTCAGGGAGCTAAGCCCTGGGCTGAGGTGTCGGACAGTGAACAAGCCTCTCACAGCTCTGCCTGTCACTCTGCTTGCTGTCTCCTTTCTGGGCAACTGGCACAGGGGAGGGGGTGGAGCCCCATGGGGAGTGGGGACGGGGAGGCTGCAGAGCTCTCCCATCTGAGTGTCATTCTGGGCCCCAGGCCAGGCATTTGGCTTCCTCTCCAAGAGAGTCAAAGGCTGAGGCTGCTCAGACAAAGGGCCGAATGAGAGCTAAGGGGGAGCTGGGTGGCTTCGGCCTCTCCCCTTCCTCTTCCTGGGGACTGGGGCTCCAGCCCTTGGCGGGAGAAGGTGCAAAGCAAGACCTGGAGCTCAGTTCGGTGCAGATTCCTGTTTGCCTTTTTTATTCTCCTGGCACCCACAGACTCTGCCTTCCTCCCTCACCACCTCCCACCTAGGGTGCTGTGAAAAATGCAAATCGGGAGGATTTTAAAATTCAAGCCCAATGCCAGGAACACCCACAAACCCTCTATTAAGGCAGATCCTGAGGTGGGTGGTGTGGCCCCAGATTCCAAGCATATAAAGAGGATTTGGTTAGATTCTTTTCCCCGCATGGGCCTTGGACTTCAGACATTATCTATGCTGGCCTTGACCTTTCTTTCTGCTATTGGACAAATGCATGGGAAAGGTCAGAATTGTGTTTGTGTGGGCTGGGCCGGCCACTCCACACTGACAGGGGACGCATGGGAAAGCTGGTTTGGGAAGGGACATGATGGAGACTCTTCTATCCCTCATCACAGAAGCATTTCCCATCTGTCACCACAAAAAAAAAAAAGGCGTCAGGAGGAAGCACCAGAGAGAGAAGTGACCATTGACGGGACAAGGCAGGCCCTGCAGCGGGACACACAGGAAGAGTGCCTGGTCCGCTTGCCCAGGAAGCATGGCGGAGAGCACCTGCACCCCCAGCTTTCCGCCCCCCCACCCCCCAGCTGGCCTCTGACCCAGCAGGAAGGGTGTGGAGTTCGCAGGCAGGAGGGGGAGGCCGTCAGGGAATCCGGAGAGCCACGAGCTGGGCTGGCTCTTTCCGTCCGGGTCTGCCGTGGGGAGCCTGGGTGCACCTGGCTCTGAGCAGTAACAAGAGGAGGGGAGAAAAGGTGAGTCTGAGAAGAGGTCCACTCCAAGTGACACCAACTAGAAGGGACAAGAGAGGCTCCAGCCGAGAGTCCGGCTGAATTCTGGTGGTGGAAGGAACAGGGTGGCAGGTTGGGGTGGAGGGATAGGGAGTCGGTGAGAATCAACCAGAGTTTTAGCAGGCACCCCGTCCCCTACCTGGGCTGCCCCTCCCCCACTGCGCTCCTTCTAGACCCAGCCCCAGCAGCCACACACGCCCCCGCACGCTCCCTCCGCACACCCAAAGCCCAGACCCGACATCTGGCTGAGCCTCCGCAGCTCCCGCTCGCGATCTGCCAGGCGGGCCCCTCCTCCCCCGCAGGGTCCTCCCTCGCCATTCCAGCTGCCAGCCCCCTCCCTGCTGGCAGACAAGTCCGGGCAGACAGCCGGCCCAGCGGGCCCCGCAGCGACGGCAGCTCTGCCAACCCCGGCAGAGTTGGGAGCCCCAGGCGGTGCCAGCTCCCCTCGAGCGACCGGTCCCCGGCTGACCTGCTGCCCCGGGCAGGATTCCACCCGGCGCACCCTCCCCAGCGCCCCGCCCGCCGGCCCCACGAACCCCAAATCTCCCAGCGCCGCCCCAGCGCCCCGCGTCCGCTCCTTCTTTCCTCTTTCCCGGTGTCCATGAGTTTATTTTCTCCATGCTTAATCCCTTTACCCTTTTCACCCAGTCCCCCAACCGCGTTCCCCTCTCTCTGTGCGGGCGCCTCGGTCCCACTCCGTCCGCGTGTCCGTCCGTCTTGGTGTGTACCCTCTTTTCTCCCTAAGGTTCCCCGGGCACCTTTCCGTCTGGGTTTGGCTAGCTCGGCCTCTGTCACTTGTTCGTGTGGCCTCACCCTCACACGATCTTTGCTTCAAGTTTCCTCGTGGCCCTTTACTCTCGGGACAGGCCCTGCTGTCCGGCCCTGCCGTTGCGCGTCTCCCCCTCCTCCCCAACCTGTTTCCTCCCACGCGGGTCCTGGCTCCCGGGGTCCGGCAGGGCCAGGTACAGATCCCGGGGAGCAGCCCGCCCTGGCGCCCGCTCCTCTCTTACCAGCTCCTGTTTGAGGCGGCGCAAATAGCAGTCCATTTCCACGCTCTTCTTTTTCATGCGCCCATTTGCCGGGCTCGGCTCCACCACAGAGTCTCGGGTGGGAACACCAGCCCCACCGAAGCCGCGCGCTCCGCGGGCTGCTGGACCCTCAGATCCGCGCCCTGCGCAGCTGGGAGCCGAGCCTGCCGGACTTAAGCGGCTTTCCCTACTGCAGGCGGCGTGCGGCCCGCGCGGGGCGGGGGGGGGGCGGAGGGAGGAGTGGGCCAGCCTATGAGCGTTCAGCGGGGATGCCTTCAGCCAATCAGGAGAGCTCACGGGGGGGGGAGCGCGGGCTGGGCACCCGCTAGTGGACCCCGCCTTGGGGGTGTGCACCCGGCAGGGGCCGCTGCTTGCGGGGGCCTGGCGGGGGGACACCTGGTCCTGGCCGGCACGGTAGGGGGCATAGTGACGCCAGACTGTACCGACGCTCGCCAACAAAGCACGTGAGCCCTTTTGGTCGCAATGAGAGAGCACGGTCTCTCGGGTGAGCGCTGGGTAGCGGTCTCAGAAAGAGGCTGAGTGCCGAGGTGTGAACCCCCTTGTGCCGAACTCCAATCAGAAAAGATACACCCTCAATCCTCCACCGCTCGGCAGCTCTTTGTTTGTTTGTCTGTTTGTTTGTTTGTGTCCCCCTGGTGGACTCCAAGAGTGGCTCTACCCCCACCTCCTAGTGTAGGGTCCCCCCAGCCCACTCCTTGCGGGTGGAGCAGAGGACCCGCCGCTCGGCCCACTCTCTTATTTAACACATTGAAGACCGCCGTCCTTTCGGCCAGGTTGTAGGTCTGGGATACCGAAGGGGACAGGTAAGGTCTCTCTCTCACGACAGTACGTGGGGAGGGAGCAAGAGAAAGATGAGACAAATGCGCAAAACAACAACAACAACAAAACCCGGTAATTTCAGGTAGTGCTTCTTTATGAAAACATAAAACGGAGTAATGGGTGGAGGCTGCTTTCAATAGATGGGCAGGGAGGGGAGGAGCAGGCCTTTCTAGTGTCCGGGACGCAGGCGGCCTCCGTTATCCTAACTCGGGAAGCGCTCTGGAAGGTTGGGGAAGGGAGGAGGACTCAAAGATGCTCGGATTCTATTCAACACGCACCGCCGGGACCCCGAGGTGTGCGAGCTCCAGCCAGGCCCTGGGCGGTGGAATCTCTGCCCAAGGACCGGTGAGGGGCCGCAGACCCTCCCGCGTTCCTGCCAGGCCAGTTCGGATCCGCGCGCGCGCGCGCGCGCGGAGGTGCAGCTCCCTCTTCATGCCCGGCATAGCGCCACCCGGCCTAGCCCGAGCGGGGCGGTGTGGCACCGCCCAAAAGTAATTAGGGCAATTAGCGATGTGTTGTTTCAAGGTAATTAACGAGAAAAGTATGCCGCAGGCAGAATTTGGGGGCTCTGAGCGAGACAGAACCTTGAAGAGCCCCAGAGAAGGCGCGAAGAGAGACTGCGGGCGCGGCAGACCTTCGGATCCGTGTCAACAAAGAGCGCCACTTCTGTTTACGATTGGAAGGTGAGACAGAGGAACATCTTTAGACGTGACAACTTTTCAGAGTCCAGCCGGATGGCCTCCCAGGTCCTCAATTATAAGTGAACGTGCCTATGTGTTTCAGCCTAGCCCTGAGAGCCCCGTGGGGACACAGTTGGGGCAGCAGAAGCTGAGAGATACAGGAAAGAAAGGAGAGGCGCAGGCGGGTCAAAACGGTCTGGCCCTGGCTGGCGTAGCTCAGTGGATTGAGAGCGGGTTGCGAACCAGGCATTGCAGGTTCCATTCCCAGTCAGGGCACATGCCTGGGTTGCAGGCCACAGCCCCCAGCAACCGCACATTGATGCTTCTCTCTCTCTCTCTCTTCCTCCCTCCCTTCCCTCTCTAAAAATAAAATAAATAAAATCTTAAAAAAAAAACAACCTGGTCTGAAGCATGTGTTTCAGTGGCCTCTTGTCAAGCCCAGGTACCTGCGCTCCCTTCGAGGTCTCTCTGTTGAGGGTCCTGCGTGAGTCAGAAAAATCGACACCCACACGGTGGAGTAGGAGACCCGCGCAAGCATGACCAATGCCTGCTGGAAGGACCTGAAATTATATTTATTCTGCTCCCTCAAAGGTTGCCCAGTGAGTGCCTCCTCACCCTCTGGTTTCCTTGCAGTTGTGAGCCAAGATGAAATCCCCAAGGGCCTCCTCTCCGTGGGACACTCAGAGTGTTCGGGGTGGGAGCCACCCCCGGGGACGGAGCTGCTCTCTCCAACCCGGGGAACCAGTTCTGGAGTTGAATCCTCCGGTGCTGGGATAGAAATCGGAGCCTGGCCATTAACACATAGTCCACGGAGGAAGCCTTATACTAGGGGAAGACCCCAAAGGGGGTTCTCCAACCAGCAGGGCAGAGCTTCACTCACTGGGACACTGTTGTGTGGGTGTGCGGTTGAATAGCCCTCAGAGTCAAGTGTAAGCCCTGTTTTTCTCCTTGCCTGATTGCTCGGGAGCTGGAAGCCCTTTGGAACTTAGGAAGGTAGCTGCCATCAAAGCGTCAAGAGATGCAGGCTGAGCTCGTGGCGAGAACTTCAGGCTGAGCAGTTAGGTCTTCCATTCTGTCGACCCTGACACACTAGGAGGACTCCACACAGTGCTTCCCTTCCGCTGGCCTCAGTTTCCCTTGTGTATTGTTTACACCCATGGGAATCGAGCACGTCTGTGCTAGGAAGTAGTCAGGACAAGAGGAATCTCTCTTAGAGTTCAAGTGTGTGTCATCAGCAAAGCCAAACTGCATTCCATCCATCCACTTTTATTACGCAGAGGGCGAGAACAAGAAACTCGATGGCCATAATCTCAGTTCAGTGCCTGGGAAGTCCAGAGGCCCCAGGCAAGTCAGAGGTGCTACTACGTGTGGGTCCTGAGGGTCACCGGAGGTCAGCTGCTGTCAAACTCTGACACCCTTCCACGACGCTGGGCTGCTGCACGTGCCTTGCTTCCTTTCCCCTCACAGGGCCAACATCATGCCCAGCGTGTGGGCACTCCCTCCCGAGTTTCCGAAGAGGTTGTCTGGGCAGAGCAGGAGGCAGGAGCAGGAAAAAGGGCTGCCTTCCACTTTTCTCTTTCTCTCTTTTTAAACAGGGTTTAAGTGGTAGAGACCAAAGCCTGTTGCCATGGTTATATAAACACGGGTAAATATTCTGGGGTTGAAGATGGGGGGATGGGGGTAGTGGCCATGATCCATATTTGCTGTAGAGGAACCAGATGATCAGCCTCCTCCTCCCTCCTGCCCCCCAGAACTCAGCCTCCAGAGAGGATGAGACTAGCTCACTTGGGAATGAGGAATGAATCCGAGGTCTTGAGATTGGTTTTGAACATGCTTTCCCAAAGCCACCCAGAGCGGGGGGGGGGGGGGGGGGCATCTCCACATTTGCCCCCTGCAGGTGGGGGTCAGAGATAAGTGCCAGGGGGTGCTTTTCCCAAGGGAGATGGTGCAGCTGCTGGAAATTGTGTCTAAGCATGTCAGACTCTTGGGGTTTGCCCAGCCCAGCCGGGGAGGGTGGCCCCCTCTGTCCCACTGCCAGAGCCTGAAGGCCCTGGCACCGAGGACGGGGCTCCAAGGGAGAGGCAGAGCCAGCTGCGTCCCAACAGAGCTCAGACCCTAAACTAAACAGTGGAAACGTGGCCCTTCTCCTGGCTCCAGACCCATGGCCCCCACCTGGAGGTCGCCACCCACGTCCTAGGGAGCTCTCCAAGACCCACCCCAGGGGGAGGGAGAGTCCGTCTCGTCTCCACCGGCAACAGAAGAGCTAGGGAGCTCATCCTGGGGCGAGGAAAGGGGCTCGTGGCCACGCGCAGCCTGGGAACCTCAGCATCACCTCGCCCTCCTGAGGGCGGGGCCTGTGTCCCCATTGCCCCTTGCCTCCACCCCCTGTGGCTGCCCACAGCCATTAATTACCCCAACCCCTTCCTGCTCCCCCAGGGCCCCTGAGCACCGACGGGAAAGGCTGACCCTGGAGACGAACCCGTGTCACTGCAAGGTGTTCAGGTAGCAACGCGGACTGACCTCTCCGGCAGAGAGCCTCCTGGCCGGGCCAGCAGGCCCCGAGGTGCTGAGCAGAGACGGAGAGTCTGAGGGTGAACCCACCGGGATGGCTGGGGGGGGACCTGGGCCACGGCCCAGCTCCTCTTGAAAGGATCCACCTCCCAGCCTGCACCACATCCTCCTCTGTCCCCCTCAGACAAAGGGCCGGCCTCCCTGCCTCTTAGAGTCCCAACGCCAGGGGAGGCATCGAAGGGATCCGTGGCCTCTACGGTGGGAGACCTCTCCGTTCCAAAAGAGAGATTCACTTCGGGTTTTTAATGAAAAGTCTTTTGACTAGGTAGAGGACTCAAAAAAGAGGCTCCCCAGCTTTCGATGTCTTCAATGCAGAGTGTTATCCCCCCATTCGGCAGACAGCGCCACTGAGGCCCGAAAAGGGGGGTCTATGAGGCGATGCAATGAAATCTCCCCACTTTCCCGGTGACCCCCTTCCGCTGCCCTCGTCTGCACACGGCGCGGTTCCCAGACGGAGCACAGCCCCCGAGGGCGGGAGTGCTGGTGGCTCCCGGCACACGGAGCTGACGTCCCTTTTGCGCCCGGTGTGACGTACACACCGCTCTCCCAGCCCCAACTCCTGTACGAAGTCACCGGGTGGCAAGACCAGTGGGCCGCCAGCCGCGGAGCAGCGGAAACCTTTCGGAGCGGACAGGAGGGAGACTACAGCATGTCCTCCCTTAGCGTCATCCATGCGCTCTGTGACTTCAGCCAGACGACGCCCAAGGAAACCCATTTCACCATCGGCTAATTGACGTGCACCAGGGTTCAGGTCCCAAGGCATCTATCTCACGGAGTGACAGTGACCGAAACGGTGCTGTGCGAGCCCTGCTCTATAGTGTCTTTTGGGAAAACTGGGTATGAATAGGCTGTCTTGTGTGAATAATGCGGCGGGGATCTGACCTGCAGAAGACTGGCCCAAATAACACACAGTCGGCCTACGGGCCACTACCGAGCCCCGCGTGGAAGGAGCTGCCGCCGTGGGCCTGCCGCCTCCAGGCCCCAAGCAGCGGCTTCGTTGCTTCTCGGGAAGCAAGTGTTTTCATCTTGCGAACGTTTGCTGGAAAAGCAAATATTTTTCAACTGCAAAACACTTGAAGAATGTCAGGACACGGCTAAGGGAAACACTTACGGAATTTGTGCAAACTAATGCTGGTCTAGGGCGCGAAGCAAGTGACTCGCTCAGCACCCTCCTGGGGACATTCTGCCACGTCCGCCTCCCTGGGGACGCAGCGCTGGCTCTCCTGCAGCCTCGCCGCGGCCCGCCGCTCAGAGCGGAGGCTCCTTTGGTTACCTGCTACCCGGCCGCCTCCGCCAGCTTCCAGGAGCGGCTAACTAACGAGCCCCAGGGGCTGGCAGCCGGCCAGGGAGAGGCTTGTTAGCGGCAGAGAAAGAAGGCTACCTGCTCCTCCTCCTGGGGCCCTCCCTCCCGCGAGGAGGAAAAGAGGTCACGTCTCAGGTTTGTCTCGGGTATGCGCTGCGGCTCCCGAGCCTCTTCGGGTGGTTTTCAGGGGCCAGAGAACTGTCTCAGCCCGGGTCCACCGTCAGACCTGGGGGGATGGTGGAGATTTCAGCGGGGACACGCCAAGGGGAGCCAGTGTCCGGGGTGACAGCTGCTCCTGTGACGCCTTCTGCCTACCCCCAGTGAGAGGCACACCCCCTTCTCCGGGTCTCCCGGGATGGGGCGGGTGGGCAGCGGCTCCCGGCACCAACAGCCTGTACCCAGAGAAAGCCTCAAGTTTCCAAGGCGGAGAGCTGATGAGGCCAAGAAACACTGTCATCCCTGAACAGATGAAGATACACACTGAAAAATAGGAGCTGGATATGCAAAGGAGTTTGGGCTGTTCCTCCCCCCGCCCCTTCCCCGCCTTTGGACAGGTTTTCTTTGCAGTGATTATTCCTCATGAATCATCATCCACAGAAAGTGGCTGAGGCAATGGAGGGTGAATAATGAACCCCCGAATGGTCTGTTGTGTCTCTGCCTGGAGGGTTTTGGAAATAACTTGCATTTTAATCTTTCTGACTTAGCATCACAGAGAACTGGGGGGATCTGAGAAGGACCTCAGAGATAATCAGGGAATTGTGACCTCGCGGAAGGGCCAGAGGTCGAGATGTGTGGGGCTGGGGATCCGGCCCTCACAGAACAGTGCTCCTAACACGGACTGAAGGCTCTCCTTGTGTCGGCTGCAGCCGGCCCCTCCCGCGCCCTCGGAAGCCGGGGCTCCTGTCGCCCCCACCCTGCAGGATCGGGGGAGGGGGGAGCCCAGGGAACAGAGGCCCTCCGGGCGCACAGAGGCTCTGGCTCCCCCTGCAGAATCCACTTCCTCTCGGCGTGGCCTTGGACGAGTCCTGTGCACCCCTCTGAGTCTGTTTTCTCCTCTGTGATCTCTCAAGTTTTAAAGCCGAAACAGTTTGCATTTCCTGCCAAGCCCATCATTTTACGTCAGGAAGGCGCAGCCCAGGAAGGTGAGGTGACTTGCCCTGGGTCATTTCACGTAGCTAACGGCAGAACCCGCCCAGGAACCGGGGCCCAGGGATCTTTCTTCTCTGCCCATCAGGCAAGCCCTCCTTCCCCTCCATTTCCCTTGGGCTGGTGTTTCTAGAAGAATCTGACTCCTCACCTTAGAGACGATCTGTCCTGTAATTTCAGATAGACAGATCGGCGTTGCTGGGTGTGGGTGGGGCCAGTTACAGCCCCCAAGGTGAGTTTTGGAGGCTGGCGGTGTTGGTCTGAGTCTCGTGGACCTGCCTCTCTGTCTGCGGTGCACCATCTTTTTCAGTGGTCAAAAAACTCATGCGGTAACCGTGGCAACAAGCAGGGGGCTAGCATGCTCTCCCTGGTGAGTGGTGTTTAAAGTTGTTTGTCCTCATCAAGACAAGATTTGTCTCTCACCCAGCTTCCTTCATGGTGCCGGCGGTTGGAAGTCCGCTCCCCTCTCCCCTCTCCCCTGTCCTTCTCCCCGCCCCGCATCTGAGAACCCACTGGGGTGTGCGCCTTGGGAGAAGCAGGGACTGACGGTGTTCTCTGGCCATCAGCGTGCACCAGCCCTCCCAGCACCCCCAGCTTGGTGCCCTCCACTCTGAAGAAGAAATTGGAAAGGGGTGCGGGTGGTGCACCCGCGAGCAGAGCATCAGAGCGCCCCCAAAGTGAGCCCCGGGGCATCGCGCGTGAGGCATGACTCTGTCCACAGCGGCGCTGGGAATCCACATGTGTGTGCGTGCGTGTGTGACGCAGACACTCTGAAATGAGTTCTCACCCACTGGGGAGTGGAAAATTAGCTTTGGCAGGCGAGGAACTGGGTGACAGGTGAGGGAGCCAGCAGGGTATCGCTGCGCTCCGTCTACAGTTGCCGTTTGCTGGTGTTGCTGACAATATCTCACCGCGCTCCCCGAAACTGTAATTAGGTAGAGTGGCAATGACTTGGAAGGGCTTGGCCACGTGGGGGGGCTGCGAGTACCTCAGAACGGCCTTGTGACCTTGGGACGCTGGCCACGTGCTTTGCAGGTGGGCCGCACGGAGGCGGTTGAGAACTGGCATGTTCCCGATGGCCTGCAACGCAAGCTGTGCGGCTTACATCTCTCCGGTGGGTGGGAGGAGAGGCCGCAGTCCAGGGACTAAATCTGGGAAATTCTGCCATATGGCACAGTGTGGGAGCCCGCGTGGGCCGGGACCAGCGGGCAGGGGACCTGGGGTCTCGGGCTGGCTCTGCTGCCCTGAGGTGGGCCCGTAAGCTCTCCATGCCTCATTTTCTTGAACTGCAAACTGGGGCGAATAGTCCCGGTGTGGCCCACCCGCTGTGAAGGGAAAGCGTATGCAGGCTCTTTGACAGGAGGGGAGCGCTGTTCCAAACCAAACGGGAAGTGCGCCGGCCAAGGGGATCCTCAGAGCCTGCAGGGCGGCAGCTGCCTGGGCATCAGTTTCTCCACCTGTGCTCCGACAGGTACATGAGCATCTGCGACCCATAAGTCTCCTCTCCTCTCCATAGTCCGCAACCAGGGGGGAGCAGGCGGCGGGCTGCTCTGCTGCGGCCTGGGCTTCCCACCCTCCTGGCTCTGGGCCTCCCCCGCCCCCACCTGAGGCGACAGTCCTCGCTCTGCCCGCCCTGATCTCTTCCCCGCCTGTCAGTTTAATTTAACAAGGTTGCGGGAGAGGTTTGATTTAATCAAACCTGCTGCTGTATCCATTCTGCTCAGAGGTCCCTCAGTGTCACCACCGAGGCTCGGATTAGACAGTGACAATTACTTTTTCTTCCCCGGCTATTGCCTCCCCCTCCCTTTCCGTCCCTGGAGGGACCAGGGAGGCAGACCGGTCTCCTGGGACCTAAGAATAGATGCAGGGGATCAAAGGAGGGAAGCGGCTGTGGCCTGAGCAAGCCCCTCTCTGCCTTCCCTGGCCTTGTTTGAGGCTGAGTGACAGCCTTGGGGGGGGTGCGGGGGGGGCGGAGACAGAAAACGGGAGCAGAGCCGCCTGGGAAAGGCTCGAGGCTGCCTGAGGACAGAGCCGTGCCATCATCGGTGCCATCTCCGATGGGCCGATAAAACCCATCTCCGTCATCCTTGGGCCTGGGCGGGAGGGTGGGCCAGAGGGTCAGGGAGCTGTGTGCTCTTCCAGTGCCAGACCACCAGCACTTACTTCCAGGTGCTCAGCCTGGATTCTGGGGTCTCCGCAGCTGGGGGACATCAACAAAAAAAAAGGCGAGACTCCATCCCTCTGAGCTTCTGTGGCTCTCTTCTTGGCATGGCACCCGCAGAGATGGGAGGAGCGGCCACCTGAACCAGGGGCTCCAGGGAGGCAATGTGGGTGTGGGTGATCGGTGGGCGTGCGTGGGCGGAAGGAGGCGGATTGGTGTGGGAGGGTGTGTTGTGTGTTTAAGTGCTGGGGGCTGGAGGGCAAGGCAGGGGGGCTCTCTGGTGCAGAAACCTCCGGGTTTAGGGAGTTTAGAATTCCAGAACAAATCTCTCTTTTGGCCATTTAACCCTTGCAAGTCCCTCCTTTCCCAGGAAGTGGGTGGTCAGCGCCTGTTTTCTTGGGCAGCTCACGGAAGAGTGACAAACACCTCCTGAGGGTCACGGGAATCCTGAAGGTGAAACCCTTTTGCCTTGTGTTCATCTGTGTCACGTTCTCCCATCGGGCTGGGCCACTGGCAGGTGCACCCCGCCCTGGGCCCCCTTTGGAGTCCCCCCCAGCCCTGTCTCCCCCAGATAGCCAGCAGACACTGTCACCCTCAGGCATCGAATGTGATTAGTAGAAACCCTCCCGACAGCTCCAAAGAGAATCCCTCAAACGCATACCCTATTGAGCGCACCTCACTGCGGCTGACAGCCGCTTTATCAATTAAATTCCACAGTCCCGGCCTTCAGAGACGCCACGAGCCTCCCTACCTAATAAATCACAGACCCCCAGTTATTGTTACATGTCCCATCAGTCTCTAATAAAATCCCTGCCAACAGGGGTAGGCTATTTATTATGCTGCCCGGACAGGAATGAATTGGGCCCCGTTCTCACCAGGAGGAGAGTGAACGGGATGCCTTCCTCCCTAAAGACTGAGGCTGTGATATTAAATGGGGGCAATTAATCAATGTGGGCCTTGGATGTGGGGGGGGGGCGTCTGGTCTGGAGAGAGGGAGGATGGCCTGGGGCTCTGTGCTGAAAGCCAGCCAGGCAAGTCACCGCTGGAGAGTGGCTGCCCAGAGCACAGGTGCCTGAATGCCTGTGTGGAAAGGTACCCCTAGGCCTTGGGGCCCCTGGAAATACACCTGTCTCCACCTTGGGTCCTAGCCACTTAGGATTAAGCAGGGGTATGATGTGATAAGTTCTGCCCAGGTGTTATTACTTGATAAACTTGATGTAACAAGTTTATCTACTTTTCAAAAATATTTATTTTTAGAGAGAAGGGAGAGGAGGGAAAGAGAGAGAGAAACATTGATGTTCGAGAGGTATATCAATCAGTTGCCTCTCGAGCGCCCCCAACTGGGGATCTGGCCCGCAACCCAGGCATGTGCCCTGACTGGGAATCGAACTGGCAACCTTTTGATTTGTAGGCTGGTGATCAATCCACTGAGCCACACCAGCCAGGGCGCAGGAGGGATTTTTAAGCAAAGAAAGTGTCAGCCACTCCATCAATGTTTATTAGGTCCATGAAGGGCCTGGCGCTGCCTTGACAAAAATTCCCTTCTCTGAGAAGCTCATAGTTTGCTTAGTGTGAGGGACAGACATGGGGACAAGGAACAAGAACACAGTCAGGGCCAGACTGGAATGATCTGCAGTGTGAAAGGGGATCCCGGGGAGCGAAGCAAAAAACGTTGTCCAAGGATCAGGATCTGAGGCTGGACCCAAACAGCCTAAGATATCCACTTAAGAAAAATCCTTCCAGCCCTGGCTGGTGTGTCTCAGTGGATTGAGCACGGGCCTGCAAACCAGGGAGTTGCCAGTTCAATTCCCAATCAGGGCACATGCTTGGGTTGCAGGCCAGGTCCCAGTAGGGGGCGCACGAGAGACAACCACATGTTGACATTTCCCTCTCTTTCTCCTCCCTTCCCCTCTCTCTAAAAATAAATAAAATATTTAAAAAAATCCTTCCAGCACCTGCGCGCACCTGTGGGGTGGGTGGCGGGGAATGAGAAGAAACTTGGCAGGGAGACCATTCAAGAGGCTGAGGCAGTAGTTAGGATGCGGGGACCTAAAATGGGACAGGTGCTTTGGAGACTGGAGAAGAGGAACAGACGAAATGTTTGGAGACACGGTGACCTGTGCTCAGCGAATTGTTAGAAAGGGAGAGAGACAGGAGAGCTGAAGCCAAGAGTAATTCCCAGCCTTGGGATTTGGGGGTTGGGTGGAGAAGAGAGGTGGGGTGCTAAGAGGAAGCCTGGCACCTCTTCTGCCCACTCCCAGGGGTCCCCCTTCTCTCCTATGGACGGTTAAAATTTTCTCATTGTTTTCTAATTCTAAGCAAGATGCGCCTCCAGGAGCCCCTTTCACTGAGATTACCGCACCAAAGCCTCCTCCGTGGTTTGGAATCTGGGTCACTACTGTTGAGTGTGTGTGCATGTGCACCCAGTTAAAACATGACGACCAGGATTATAATATACAAAGAAACACACTGAGGTTGGATGTAGAATTTCTTTAAGTTGGAAGTTGTGAATAAGATTAGGTTGCAGAAATGGAATTATGACTTCAACTTTGTCAAGGAAATAATTTATGCAATAAATACTGAGCATTTACTATGTGTCAGATTGTTTCTTTTTCATTGGAGATGCAGCAGACAACAGCACAGACTAGGTCTCTGTCTTCACAGAGCGGGGAAGGCACAGGAAACACATAGACTTTCAGACAGTGACAAGTACCGTACAGAAAAACAGACAAGAGAGTAGAGAGTGATGGGGAAGGACGGGGAGCCGACAGGATGGAGAGCTAATCTGAGGTGTTCAGGAAAGTCTCTGAGAATCTGCTATTTGAGCGGAGATCTCAAGCTAGGGAAGGCAGTTAAAAACTACGTTACCACCCTTGCGGGGGGGGGGGGGGGAGGGGGGGGGGGGGGAGGGATAGAAGCAGCACACATTTGAGATGCCTATGAGGCGTGTATGTGGAGATGTTGAAAAGGTGGATGGATGTCCAAGCCTAGAGTTAGAGGCGGAGATACGACTTGAGAGGGCACGGTCCATTTCCTGGCTGCAATGACTCTAGAGCTCACTGCGTGCGGGGACTAGCGGCCGGGACGCAGAGATGAATGAATCGGTCCGGGGAACAGACATCAGAGCACGTGGTCTTGCTCTACCGCGGGCCCTGCGCCGGTGGCACAGAGGCGGCGGCGAGAGGGGACAGGAGAATGAAGAGTAGGGGGTGGTGACCGCGGAGCCAGGGCAGGCAGGCCCGAAGCGTGACGTATGACGCGCGTCACAGTGACAGCATTGTGAGGGTGGTGACGCAGGCGCAGGGCTGGGTGGTCCCGCCCACAGAGGGCCGGGAGGCGGAGCGGCGGCTCCACCGTGACCGCGCGGCGCCCCCTGCAGGCCGCAGGCGGCGACACAGCGGTATCCTCCCCTTTCCTCTCCCGCCTCCGCCCTCCTCAGGCCACACTTTTTTGGTTGTCGTAGTTGTTTCCGGGTGTAAGCCTCCGGCTCCCGTCCCTCCCCACCTCTTCCAGGCCGAGCGTGTCAGTGTCGTCGCGGGACGAGTGCTAATAAAGTTTTTTTTTTTTCCTTGTCGCTCTCAGGCTCCCGACCCTCCTCAAGTACCGCGAGATCTCGCGGTGCGGTTACGATGGCGGCGGCGTTTGAAGCCGCAGCAGCAGCCTTAGCGACCGAGGAGACCGCTGTGCCCGCGGAGCATGTGGCCGCACCCGTCTCGGAGCCCACCCCCGGGCCGGTGCGGAGCCTACGGATGGCCCACGACATCAGTGGCCCGCGGACCCGCACGGGGGACGTGCTGCTGGCGGAGCCCGCGGACTTCGAGTCGCTGCTGCTGTCGCGGCCGGTGCTGGAGGGTCTGCGGGCGGCCGGCTTTGAGCGGCCCTCCCCGGTGCAGCTCAAGGCCATCCCGCTGGGGCGCTGCGGGCTCGGTGAGGGCGGGGACCCCGGAGAGGCCGAGGGGGGCCGACGGATGGCGGCGGCGTGGTCTTGGGAAGTCCCGGGTGGGCCGCCTGTGCAGGGCTGTGGGCCGGGGGCTCGGCCTTGCACGCGTTCGAGCCCCAGCTCCCTCTTTTGTAAAACAGAGCCGCAGTATTGAGTTTAAACATAGTCAAGGCTCTTTCCACGTGGACAGGTGGTTCTAAGTTTGAGAAGATAAACGGCAGAGGTTCAGGGACGAGGCACGTTTTTGGGTATGGCCATGCGTTTTGTTAACTAAAAATGGAGGTGCCAACTAGGTGATTTCTGGAGACCCTAATAGGACTGTGATTCATGTTTGGTACCTAAGCATCTTCAGTCAGTACTGTCTAGTGATAACTTTTTTTTTTCTTTTTTCAGATTTAATTGTTCAAGCCAAGTCTGGCACGGGGAAAACGTGTGTATTCTCCACCATTGCTTTGGACTCTCTTGTTCTTGAAAACTTAAGCACCCAGGTGAGTTTAGCTCAGAGGGAAGACCCAGAGGAGGGTGAGTTAGGGTGGATTTTATCACAAGTAGAATGAAATACTGGTAGTTCCTCAGATAGATGCAGATTTGATGAATGATTCTGTTAAGCCATGTGCAAAGTGTAGAAGACAGACATTAGCCCATTGAGTGGTGGCATGGTTGGTGATCGAGTATGCATTACTCGTGTTAGAAGCTTGGAGTTTTCTATTATTACTGCATCTTAAATGGAATGTTATGTGTGTCACTGTGGTCATTACTTGAGAATACAGATTGAGATTCTGTTTTACTTGCTGATCACATGGTGGTGAGATTGAGCATTTGCCCCGATTCAGGGCAGCCTGGTGCCCTGGCTGTTCTCGGTCCCTGCAGGTGGTTCTTAGCGTTCCCTGAATGGATCATTGGTCTCCCATCTTCTAGGTTCCTTGGAGCAGGCCTCAGGTGGCCTTACCCCAGGTAACAGGAGACTTGGCTTTGGGGACCTTTCTTTCAGTGAAGGTTTGTGGAGCCCACAGTATGAACAGTTTGCCAGGGTTTGGGAATGCAAAGATGACTCAGATATGCTCCTTGAAGTCTTACCTCAAGGTTTAGTGGTTAGGACCGACCATATACCATGCTGTCCGTCATGTATCTCTCGAATGACGGTTCTGCAACAGTGGTTTTTAATCCCAAAACCCGCACTCAGGGTCTGTGAAGCTTTTTGAGCCCTACCTTATGCCCGCCAAATCCTGGGTGATGCCAACGCAAGGAAATCCTTTTACGTCCCAAGGACCTGGGCTGTTCTGCTTGTGAATTGGGATGTATTCAGATGTTGGCTTCTGATAATTTGGCAGCTGGGCAACTGTCAAAACCCTGAATAGGTCCCATAAATACAGTTTGTATTTTCTAAAAATTTAAGATCTTTGTGTTACCCAAGGAACACATAATTCATTTTTAAAAATTGAGAAAATTCAGAAAAATTAAGAAGGACCAGAAAACAAAGTATAATCTCACCTACCCAGAGAGAAAGCACTGTTAACAGTTTTGGCATAATTTCTCCTAGTCTTTTATTTGTTAAGTGGTTTTTTCTTTTCTTTTTCTTTTTTTAAGATTTTTATTTGTCTAATTTTAGACAGAGGGGAGGGAGAAAGAGAGGGAGGGAAACATCAGTGTGTGGTTGCCTCTTGCATATCCCCCAGTGGGGACCTGGCCTGCAACCCAGGCATGTGCTGGACTAGGAATTGAACCTGTGACCCTTTGGTTCATAGGCTGGTGCTCAACCCACTGAGCCACACTAGCCAGGGTGTTTTTTGTTTTTGTTTTTTTTTTTTTTTTCATAATTGAGACCATGCAGTTTTATTGCAGTGCTCTCACTGTGAGTCACAGGGCCTTCCACCACCTGCCCCCGCAGCTGGGCCACCGACCTTTTTCCCTGTGCTTCCGTCCAGCTGCATGGGCCTCCCTGCCGGCTCTCTGATCAGACACACCAAGCGCACTATTATTCTCAGGTCTCTGTGTTTGCTGTTGCCTCTTCCTGAAAATAACTTCCCCGAGGGTCACACGGCCAGCTGTGCTCCGGGATGTGCATCTGGGCGTCTGCTCAAACGTTAGAGGGGCCTTCCGCGATCGCCCGTTTAAAATGACTCCTTCTGTTGCTTCCTCCTCTCTTCCCTGTTTTATATTTCTTCGGAGCACTTTTAATGTGTGTGTTTATTGTATGTCTTCTCATTGTCCCCGAAGGAAAGTGCCTTTAGAGCGAGGCGAGCATTCTGTGTGGGGACTGGGTGCTGCGTGGCACACAGTGGGTGCGCGTTTAATGTTTGTCAAATGAACAAAGGGATGGCTGAAGGGAAAAGTAGTTCATGATGCGATGTGCCACTCACATGGACGCGTTTTGCCAACACGTTGGTGTATTTTGCATTTTCTTAGATTTTGATCTTGGCTCCTACGAGAGAAATCGCGGTGCAGATACATTCTGTGATCACCGCCATCGGCATAAAGATGGAGGGCTTGGAGTGCCACGTCTTCATCGGCGGGACTCCACTGTCTCAGGACAAAACCAGACTTAAAAAGTGTCATATCGCCGTCGGATCTCCCGGTAAGACATCAGTGCCTGTTCCTAACGGAGCTTTTGGGAACTGAACACTTTTAACCCAACAATAACATTGGTCTCTGATGAGATATGTATCTTGAGGCTTGTGAATGGAGAGCCTTAGACCCTTGAGAGGCAGACCATGCAACTGGGGTGCTAACAATTACAAACTCGCCATTTGAGAGCACGTCTGGGTCAGGCTGCAGAGCGCAGGGCGGCGAGGAGGCGTGCGGGAAGCCCGTGGGTTGGGGGTTATGCTGTGCTGTAGTCCGTCAGGCACGAGTCGCCCAGGATTGGGCACCAGCACGCAGTGCCTTGGCTGTTCAAGTCTCCTGGTGGGAGTTGTGTGTCTTCCACACTCACTGGTGACGAAATGTGAGGGGAAAATAAGGGACTTAGGCAAGCTCGGGACTCAGGGCTTCTAGTTCGTGGTTTGGTGTGTGCGTGAATGCGGGCTGGGTCAGGAAAGTCAGCTCTACGACCTTTAAGTAGAACGACATTGGCTGAGACTTGCACGAATTTGGTGCATCATAAACATTTCAACTTTTTTTCTTGAAATTTAGGCAGAATTAAACAACTGCTGGAACTTGACTACTTGAACCCAGGCAGTATCCGCCTCTTCATTCTGGATGAAGCAGATAAGCTTTTAGAAGAAGGCAGCTTCCAGGAGCAAATAAAGTAGGAACAAGACCTGACTCGACTGTTACCGCGGTGCCCACAGCCGTCTGCCTCTGGCTTTTCCAGGCGGCGCCGGCTGTCAGAACAGCTTCCATGGCGTCGTCCGTCTTCTGTTTTGCAGTTGGATTTACTCTTCCTTGCCCGCCAGTAAGCAGATGGTGGCCGTGTCGGCTACTTACCCGGAGTTTTTGGCTAATGCTTTGGCAAGGTACATGAGAGACCCCACTTTCGTGAGACTGAACTCCAGCGACCCAAGTCTCCTAGGTGCGTGCAGATACTGGGTGCTCACGTTACCGGCTCGTGCTGCTTGGGAGCTTTCGTGCAGGCCGCTGGGAGGTGGCAGATGCGTCTGTCTGACAGGAGACCCCTCTCCCTCCGCAGGTTTGAAGCAGTACTACGCGGTTGTCAGCTCCTACCCTTTGGCCCATAAGATTTTTGAGGAGAAGGCTCAGCACCTGCAGGAGCTGTTCAGCAGGATTCCGTTTAATCAAGCCCTGGTCTTCTCTAATTTGCACAGCAGGTAACGTGCCTTCAAAGGTCATCTGGGGTCGTGTGGAATAAAAGGGTAGGTGCGGGGCAGCGTCTGTGAAATCATCACCCTCGGCTGTTTTTTGCAGAGCGAAGCATTTGGCCGACATCCTCTCTTCTAAAGGCTTTCCGGCAGAGTGCATTTCGGGTGAGTTCGCCTTCCCTGGATCCCGGTTCGAGCCCTGCCCCGGAGCCTCCCTCGGGCCATGAGGAAGGACTGCCGTTCCGGGAGGTGTCTGGTGGGGCTGAGGCTGTGCTGAGTCCTCGGAGTAAAGAGAGCTTCAGGGTCATTTTTCACTGGGATTTGATGTATTAGTGTCTTTGTTTTATTAAGCAGGAATTTAGTATGTTAAAAAAAAAACTAGAAAACTGGAGTTACGTCCACAGTTTGTTTTTGTTATTGTTGTTAAAATGTTAAGAATTGCTACCTACACTGACTGTTTTATGGTCTTGTGGAAGGTAAAAGGGACTCATTTTGACACAGTGAAATTATTACTGCTGGCCTAGTAGGAATAAAAACTTTCAAGGAATTTTTTTTTCAAGATTTTATTTATCTATCCTTAGAGAGAGGAGAAGGGAGGGGAAAGAGAGGGAGAGAGACAACAGTGTGTGGTTGCCTCCTGTGCACCCCCTGCTGGGGACCTGGCCCGCAGCCCAGGCGTGTGGTCTGCCTGGGATCAAACCGGCAACCCTTTGGTTCACAGGCCGGCGCTCAGTCCACTGAGCCACACCAGCCGGGGCTCTTTCAAGGAACTTTTGATCAGTGAGACCCTTTTTAGGGTCTTGATTGACACCACAGCTTTGCCTTCAACCTGTTAGCCTGCTGTTCAGTGGGCCCGCGTGTTAGCCTGGTTGGTGTGTCGTGGGCACTGGAGACTGTTTGTGAGGGACCAGTACTTTGACTATAGACCAGACTTCAATGCCAAATTTCTCAACAGCTGATTAAAGCATTTTCAATTGTTATACTTCCTATGTAAGTTTTGCAAATGTATCTGTAGGCATAACTTAGCCACAATTTAAAATTGGTTTTGAATTTCCAGTGGATTGCCTAACCATGTTTTAGAAGGTTCTGACAGTTAGTCTTAACGTAGATCTGCGTAGGAGGACTGCATTCCCTTCGGTCTGCACATCGTTGGGCTGGGAAGATGGGGGTCCTGGGTCCTGCTTTTTGTGGGTTTGACACGTGTTCCCCTGGGTCTCCAGGCAACATGGATCAGAACCAGCGCCTGGACGCCATGGCCAAGCTGAAGCAGTTTCACTGCAGAGTCCTCATCTCCACGGACCTGGTACGTTCCCTCTTCAGGCTGGGGGGCCGCTCCCTCTCGGCGCGCGCTCTGTTAGCCGGTGCTCAGGCGTCACCTGCGGTTTTATGTGGGTGCACCTGACGGGGACACCCGCAGATGGCGGTCTTTCCAGTGCTGGGGAGTACACTCCTTAAAGTGTCTTTAATGTCTTCACCTTCGTTTTTGAAAATAGTCACGGAGATGAATCTCCTTCTCCTTTGCTCCTAAATATTCTCTTTCCTCCTAAACGCCGCCCCGTCTTTACCCTGGCTCCCGGCTGCACTAGCGCAAGGTAGCGAACGCTGGTGGAATGAGGTAGCGTGCGTTGGGGCCACGCTGCAGTCACGCAGTCGGACGTTGCTCTTTCTCAACTCCAGACTTCCCGCGGCATTGACGCCGAGAAGGTGAACCTGGTCGTCAATCTGGATGTGCCGTTGGACTGGGAGACCTACATGCACCGGATCGGCAGAGCCGGCCGTTTCGGTAAAGAGAAACGTTTAACTGCTTTGTTTAGGGGGAGGAATTTGTGACGTGACCCAGGTGGACTGGGGGTGTCATTCATGGGAAGGTGATTTGCTACTGAGCATTCTCTCTGTGCGTCAGGGACCTTGGGCCTGGCAGTGACCTACTGCTGCCGGGGAGAAGAGGAAAATACGCTGATGAAAATTGCCCAGAAGTGCAATATCAACCTTCTGCCGTTACCAGGTATGTTCGCCTGTTTCGCTTTGCTTTGGGTTAATGATGGTGATGACGGGCCGAGTAAAAATAACAGCGACCACAGAGCAGTCAGGGTGTCTCGGGTTTACCAGACACCCCGGTACATATTTTACCAGTTTATACGTAACTCCTTCAGTAATGTTTTTTTAAAGATTTTATTGACCTATTTTTAGAGAGAAGGGAAGGGAGGGAGAAGGAGGGAGAGAAACATCGACGATGTGAGAGCTTGGCCACCCCCCCAGGTGTGCCCCCACAGCGGGGCCGAACCTGCAACCCTGCCTGTGCCCTGACTGGGAATTGAACCGGTGACCTTTCGCTTGTGGGATGACGCCCAGCCCACTGAGCCACACTGCCCAGGACGCTCCTTCAGCGATTTCATACAAGGCTGGATTGGGCACAGGTCTGGGAGTTTGGATCTTAATAGCTTGTAATAACTCATTCTGTGATTTTTTTTTACTGATTTCGTTAATTGCTCTAAGCCTATGTCCTGATTTACAAAATACTTGTGTTCTGAAACCATTCGGAAAACGCAGGCCTAGAGCAGCTTGAGAATGCCAGTCTCTCTCTGTTCTGTTCTGCAGACCCCGTCCCCCCGGGCCTGATGGAAGAGGGTCTGGATTGGGACGTGGAGGTGACGGCGGCCGTGCACACACACGGCTTCTCGAGCGCACCCAGCCAGACCCTCGCAAAGCAGAGTCAGAGGACAGAGAGGACCCCCCAGACCCAGAAAGCTCGTGGTAGCCACGCGGCTTCTGGCAGAAACACCTCCGTCTCTGCGCTGTCGGTCAGATCAAAACCCGCCGCCGCACCAAGGCTCCCTGCGAGAAGCTGCTCGGAGGGCGGACTTCTAGAGAAGGCGGCCTCACCCCCGGCCCGCGCCGTCCACTCGGAGGAGCAGAGGGAGGGTTCCGCTGGGGCTCCTGCTGAGAGCCGCAGCGGTGGCCAGCACCAGGCCAAGGAGGACCCGGCGGTGTCGCTCCCCCAGATTCCTTGTCTGTCGGCCTTTAAAACGCGCCCGCCGCGCATGCTGACGTTCGCGGAGCTGGTGGAGGACTACGAGCACTACATTAAGGAGGGGCTGGAGAAGCCCGTGGAGATCATCAGGCACTACACGGGTCCCGGGGATCAGCCTGCGAACCCCCGGAACGGCTTTGTGAGGAGCCGGGTTCCTGACGACAGGGTGCAGGCACTGGCGAGCAGCAGCCAGTCCGGAGACTCGGAGAGCGACAGCGATTCCTCCAGCTCACGGACGTCTTCCCGGAGCTCGGGGAACAGGGCGTGCGCGGGAGGCTCGTCCGATGCCCAGCTGGAGGGCTCGGCGCCCACCCCTGCGGACGAGCGCGTCTCCTCGGAGCGGCCCCCGAGTGGAAATGACGCCCCTAATCCAGGGGGGCGTCAGGGGTCGCCTGAAGTCCCGGTGAGGACGAGGCACGCCGAGGGGGCCGCCCAGAGAGCTAAGCAGGGCCGGAGAAGCCGAACGAGGCGGCCTTCCCATCGGCCGCAGGCGGAACCCCCGGAAGAGGAGTGGGGTGGCCGCCAGGGGGCGGGCCGCGCGGGCTTCCCCGCAGCCGCCTGCCAGGACTACGAGGAGTACTGGAAGGCCTACTACCGGGCGTGGCACGACTACTACGCCGCCGCCTCCCAGTCCTATTACTGGAGCGCGCAGAGGCACCCGGGCTGGATGGCGGCCTACCACATGAACGCCGTTTATCTGCAAGAAATGATGCGTGGCAACCAGTGACGGTGGGCCGTGCCTCGGACCGCCTGGAGGTGCCACTGATGAGACCCCGGGTAGCCATCCTCCTCGACCTGCAGGACAGTGGCAGGGAGGAACTTGAAACGTCTTAAGGCTTTTTGCTGAGATATGTTATTTTTCAGATTGTTTTGACCTACTAAGTACATTACCTATTTTTAAGAGACTTCATGGGTCAGATTCTTGAGAAACGTGTTTTGGGACAAAGAGCCAAAGATGCCGGGGTGCCGTCTTCTGTCGGCTGTTCCTCGCAGAGACGTTTGAAAAGACTTATATTACTTACTGCTTGCTGAAAAAAATAAAAGTGTTGAGGTTTGAAAAATGTTTGCTTGTGCTACAGGGTTCTTTACAGAAGGCCCAGGCTGTGGGCCCACAGGAGCATGCGTCCTCGTGGGGGCCAGGAAGCCCCCACCAGGCTTGGTGGGAGGAGCGGATGATGCATCAGGCCGTCCTAGAGGCGCTCGGTTCGATGCTCTTCGCTTCCAGTAACGGTGTGTGTGACCTGTAGAAGCACAGACTCGGCCAGACGTGTCCACATGCTGTTCATCTCCTGACCGTCTTGTCTTTAAGGTTACGAACGCTGCCCACGTCTCCACGGCGCAGCAAACAGCTAAGCTCCCACGGCGGCGGCTGTTGTGTTTCTCAGGAAAAGGAGGAAAAGGAGCAGCTCTTCACCTCCCTTAGTTTTGGGATCTTTTTATGTCCCTGATGAAAGCTATAGATTCATCCCAGAAAATATCTCATCTATAAACAAGAACCATGTGTGGTTTCAAGGGGCCCGTGGGCCCTCCAGGGTAGGAGCCGCCCGGCATGCCGCTGGGCTGAGGAAGGTCCCAGCTCGTCACGGTAAGTGCTCGGTAGAAGCTGGGACTCATTCACCTCAGACTCCCCACCGCGTGTCCCGATCTTGTGTCTTCTAGAGATTCCTCCCCGGTTTCTACCTCCAGTACTCGGGTCCCCAGGGACAGTCGTTCTCCTGAGATGGTGGTACCTGGTACTTGCCATTTAGAGAAATGCAGTCGGAAGGTACTCTTTCATTTCCTCTCCGAGGCGGCCCTTCCTGATCACATGTGTGGTTCACAGACCGTTCTGCGCGCTGCATTTGTGACGAGCGAGTCCCGGGTGCACTGTTTGGAGGAGGAAAGCTCTTCTTCTCCGTGTGCACGCTGGTCGAGGCGGTGGGATCGCCGTCCCTCAGGGCTGGGAGCGAGCATCGAGGCCGTCGCCGTTTCCGGTCCAGCACTCACCGACACAGCCCTGAACTTGTGACCTGGGTTCCTGTCCATCGGGATGGGCAGGGGTAGGGTCTCCTGACCTAGATCGGTGTTGCCAAATTAGAGTGGATTAATTAACATGGAATACGAAACCCACAATTAGGCCCAGTGTGTTACTAAGAAGTGGAGACTTTAATTATGCATTTAAATAAAGTCCTGCCGTTGCTGTGTAATTGCCATGCCCTCTCTACCCTTCGCCTCAGTGCAGGCAAGTTCATGGTTCGTCTTAGCTAGGGGATTCTAATTAGGGTGCCACTGCCTCTCAATTAGAAAGGAGGTTACCCATTAGGCTTGCAATTAATTGGATTCTCTCTTTAGGTTTGTCATACTTTGTGTTTGCTCCTTTTTTTTTTTTTAATAGAAAAATAAGCTGGAGGTGAGCATGTACATAAATAAAAACAGTGTTTCATTTTCCATGAGCATTTGCCCGGGAAACGTCAGCTGTGACCTCCCGCCCTCCCTCCGTGAGGGGTGCAGGGGTGAGGGTGGCAATGGCAGGGTGTTTGCTTGCAGAGAAGACTGGTTTGCAGTTGTCACCCTAGGTGTGTGTCCCTG
The DNA here is from genome assembly GCF_004126475.2 of Phyllostomus discolor. NCBI lineage: Eukaryota > Metazoa > Chordata > Mammalia > Chiroptera > Phyllostomidae > Phyllostomus > Phyllostomus discolor. Next base: position 37,443,534 of record NC_040916.2, read on the forward strand.
TCATCTGTCTCAGGGACCACAGAGAGGTGTGAGGGGCACCCACGGGAGAATGCTTTGCGGTGTAGGGGGCAGCGTGCTTGTCCTGGGGCCGCCCTCTCTCCTTCGTGTAGCGGTCACTTAGCCCCTCAGGGTCCCGAGTTCCCACCGACACAGTGGGGGAGCTGGACTAGGAGACTTTCTGGCTGGGAGAAGGATCATTATTTCATGAACACCGAGTCTTTCATGAAGTCAGGACACGTGTGGGGAACGGGCCAGGTCTCTGAATCCCAGAACAGCAGGTGAGCACACCACCACCCCGGTCCCGCTGAGCCCAACCGAATTCACCGCAGCGAGAAGTCTCCGGGAGACCTGCTGCTGTGGGTAGTTCTGGCTTGGAAATAGAACGTGCACTGTGATTGGGGTAATGTTAAAACATTGTTTTCTAAAGTAGTTTAAGTATTGCAGTGCAGTTTACTAACCTTTCAAAAACATGTGGTTTAAAGGTAAACTTCATCCCCCTAAATACTACAAAAAATACCGAAGAGGAATTCTAGTACTTGGGGATCAACTTCTATGAGATTAAGGGAGTAGTTTGAAGTTTTTAGGTTTTTTTTCTTCCCCTTAAATGTAAATAAATCTGTTAATCCTAAATACTTTTGGGAGTCACAGCTGACCTGGGAACTCCATGACAAGATCTCTTGTCTGGGCAGAGCATTTATTGTTTTGTGCCTCTGAACAAGCACCCGACGTGCTGCAGGTAACGCAGCTGTGCGGCTTTGGAAAGAACACCTGATTTCCTTATATTTCTCCAGGTCGTTGGCACTGTGGACCTGTAGTGACACCTAGTGGGTGATGAGGGTAAGAGCATCCGTGAGTGAAACGAACTCAGCCAACTTCCTGGGCCTCTGGGCGTCAGGCGTGTGCCCTCGTGTCCTGTTTCCACTACAGTTTTCTTTGACTGGGACCTGGTGGTGGTGGGGAATTAAAAGGATGCCCGTTGTCACCACGTGATGGGGACATGAAAATGCCAGTTGCCCTCACTGCCCGGATCAAAATCACTAAGGTTGCAGCCCATCTTCAAGGTCCCTCATCCAGCTCCCCATATTTATGACGAAGCAGCAACGGGAAGCCGAGAGAAAAGTGCCCGCCTAGGGGTCATGTCAGTAAGTGGTGGAGCCCGAGCCTCTGTTAGCTGTTCCCAAGCTCCCCACCCCGCCCTCCCATTCAGTGTGCGCTCCTTTGCAGTTTGAGGCTGGGCTTAGATGGGGGAGCACAGCATGCTCCGTGCACTCTTAGCAGAGCCAGGGCCAACACAGAAAGGCAGGGTTTTCTTTCAGTAACACAGGGCTGGGCCCTGACGCACAGCTGCTGACAAGCAACCAGGTGCCTTCCTGTTGGTGAGTATCGGGGCAGGTGAGCAGGCAGGTGAGAACGGTTCCGGTTCCGGAGGCCAGAGGAACGATCACATGGAGGGAGGGCGGGGGAGGGGGTTGGGCTAGACGCTTAAGCACCTACTGAGGTTCCGTGACTTTAAAAACTCCTCTTTTGCTCCGGCTGGCGTAGCTTAGTGGATTGAGCTCGGGCTGCAAACCGGGTATCTCAGGTTCGAGTCCCAGTCAGGGCACATGCATGGGTTGCAGGCCATGGCCCCCAGCAACCACGCATTGATGTTTCTCTCTCTCTCTCTTTTTCACTCCCTTCCCTCTCTAAAAATAAATGAATAAAATCTTTAAAAAAACCTGTGCTGTGTTCAGGTGCTCTGATTTTTTTCTAGCAAGGTTGGAAGCCTCCCTTTGTTCCAATTACCCTGATGTCTAGTGTGTAGCAGGGGAACTGGCATGAAAATAAACATCGTCATTTTAGGGTTTGTGGCACATAGTTTAATCCAGATTGGATACATCCGGTACAGCGGTGGCACGTGACTCGATACTGTAAATGATACACGTTTTAACATACGCACTACAGTTGCAAAAGAAGACGACAGGAAACTCAGAGGTTTTTTTTTTTTCATAGAAAGTTTGCACGTTTATCTTCCTGCAGTTTTATACAGTATTCTTTGCCATTGTGATGTTGGTAAGCAAAGCCCGTTTATTATACGAAAATAGAAAAGAACACACTTGATGTTTTTCACGATAACATGAATGGGGGGAGTGACCTCTAAGGAAAACATTACATTGGAATGTCTGGTTATCAAAAATAGACCATCCCTCCCACCTCCCAGGTTTGTAAAATAGTCTGTTGGTCCAAGGAGCCCCCCAGGACTTGGGCCAGGGCCCGACACTGGCTGGAGTGACAGTGTCCGGCGCAGTTCGGTGACCTGCCGAGACAGATGCCATCCCCACACTTGAAGAGAGAAACAGAGAACACTCCGAAGAGGAAGCAGGACTTGAAAGGAACCTCTTGAAAGCTGTTTCTTTTGCTGATAACCACCTTCTCTCAGCTCCGGTGATGATGCTGTTTGGGTTCCGAGGGTCACGGCCGTAACGATGCTCTTCCTTCATCCGGTCGTTTTAAAACTTTGCAAGTGATGAGGTCTCATAAGGAAATCAGAAAGGGAAAATAAAAGTCTTCCCGGTTCCCACTTGTCATGGTTACCATGCCAACTAGTTTAGAAGAGAAACTAATATTGCCTCAGTGACCTAAGATCCCAGCATTGGGATCGTTCTGCCTGGTGGTTCTTGGTCATTGAAGCGAGGGCGTCTGGACCACCGGAATCCATTCATTCATTCACCTCGAGATCCGAGTTTAGCTCAGTGGCGACGACTACCTCAGCAGCTTAAAAAAGAAGAAAGGAAAACATCCAGGTCCCTGTGTCAGTGTGCGCTTCCCCTGCCTATATTCTGACAAGTGACGCGATCCCGAACAGCAGGAGTCACAGGTTAAAAACCAGGTCAGGTCCTCGGCACACCCGCGAGTGGACTTTGTGTTAATGTAGGTCAGCTCGAACTTGACTTTCTGTTCAAATTCTCTTTCTTAACTTCCCTTTTCCGTTTGCTGGTCTCACCCTCGCGTGGGGCCGTGGACTAATGTGTTCAACTGGCAAGGAGGACACCTGGCCTTTCGGACAGGATTCTCTGCAGCTGGTCCCGAGCTCAACACGAGTTATGAAAAGAGAGCGGAATTGTCCAGTTTGCTCCTGGGGGGCGCTCTGACTCGGGCGGTTCTGAGCGGAGGGCGGCCTTGCCCTCCGTCAGCGCCCGTGGCATCCAGGTATTCAAAACAAGCATGTCTCAGAGTAGCTCGAGGCTGCGGGAGAAAATCCCCAGGACACACTGTCTACTACGCCCTGGACCCCAGTTCTGCCCGTGAACTTGGAGAAGTCACTGGGCTTCTTCCTGACTGCTTCCTCTCTGTCCACCAAGGGTGTAGAGTCTCGGCCTGCTGCCACCAGCGTCTGTAGTGAGGATCACGGGGACCACAGGAGGCATGCTTTGAGATGGTGTCCGAGCCTCTCTCCACGGAGAAGGCTGACCGTTCACTTGCCCACCTATCCTCGACAAGAGCCGGCGGTTTGGGGCCAGGTCTGCGCGGGGGACGGCGGCTCCCGGGGCGGCGGGTGGTAGCACAGCCCGGCGGTTTCCGAGGGCTGCATCGGAGCAGGACGGACGTGCACCCAGGACTGCGTGTCCGGCGGGAGCGGGTGTTCTTTGACGGGGCGTCTCTGAAGCATGGCGGTTCTGACGGGCCGGGGGAGAAGCGCTGCACTAATGGCCCAGGGACGTGCGTTCCGCCCCAGCTCTGTCGGGACACGACTGCCTGACCTCAAGCAAGTCACTTTATTCCCCTGGGTCTCCGCTTTCTGTGCTGTCAACTCTTACAGAGGTTCCTCAGCCCCGTCTGGCTCGGATACACTCTTATTCCCTAGTTCCCAAGTTTGCATTCATCTGAGTGTAGCCTAATGGTTCTGGTTTTTGTGGTTTTTGTTTTGTTTTGTTTTGAACCTCCTCTAATGCTGAGTGGGATCGAACGGTGCAGGTGGTTTTGGGAATCTTCTACTACCCGGAAGTGGTTGATAAACTAGGCCAAGTTCAAGGCCATTGCCCAGAAGACCGTGAGAGCGGGTTCTTCCGCCACTGGCCAGTGAGGGAGCCACACTACACCGACCCGGCCCAGCGACCCTCTTGTGTGCCTCCGCGTGCCGCGCGCAGTCCCTGCGCTGGATTCCGTGCGCGCACGAGCCACGTTCCTGGGCTGACCTTCTTCTGCACCAGAGGTGAGCTGGGTCTCCTGCCTTTGCCTGAGGCCGCGCTGGGGGTGGAGGTGCAAGGGGAAAGTCTAGCGGGCTTTTTAGGAACTGGCATAATGTGGGATTTGGAAATGGAGCCAGAGGAACACAAAACATTGAGTTCATTAGGATCAAAAAGTGGAAAATTCCCTGGGACGTGATTATTAAAGTTTGTTCACTGATTTTGGGGGGCCACTGTGCTCCCCTGGTGCACAGACGTGTCATCTGCGATGGGTCAGCCATCACCCTGGGACGCCGGCCTGTGTGCGGCAGCGCCATGTCCCCGCCCACCTCTGCCCCTCACCCCACTCGGTTCCCGGGATGCGAACTTAGATACCTGAACACTCCTCACTAGGTGCCATTACCCGTTCTTTCCCAGAAAAATCCCTTTTCCGGGCCTTTGCCTGCCCGCTAGCCTGGGCCCAGCCCCGTCCTCTGCCTCCCCTGACGCGCATGAGCAAATGGGTGTAATTGCTTGTTCTCGGGCGTGTGTAGGTTGTGTGGCCCACGCGTGTTCCTCCGTGGCTGTTAAGCTTTTCCACCCACTTGCACCCTAAGCCTGGAGGGCCGGCGCCACCCCGTTCCAGTGTTGGAGAACTCCTTGAGGCCAGACCCGGAGACAGGGCTCTGTTTGAGCTCAGTGAGGACAGCAAAGGAGACACGGGGCAGGCACCCCCTCCTCCGTGCCCTGCGAGCCTTCCAGTGAGGTGCCCCCGCGTAACCTCTGGACTTGCTTCTCGCTCGGGGTCAGCAGAGCTGGGGTCATGGGACAGCCTGCTGAAAGGGCATTCGGCTTCCGGGCTGGCGCCCTCCTCTGGACGGCAGTGGGCAGAGCGCCCCGGGCCCACAGGTACAGGTCTGCCCACCACTGGGGAGAGTGCTACAGGGCAGGGGGGAGAGGGCGTGGGAAGGGGCTAGTCACTCACCCCGAGGACCCCCTGCTCCCCTATCAGTGGTGAAAACGGAGAGGACTCCAGAAAGGCTGTTCTGGCCCCACCAGGGTGCAAGCCACTGGAACAGAAACCCTGTCCAGGTGCCCAGAAAGAATATCCACTCGCCCACTCGCACGGGGGTCATCAGGCTTCTCCCCACTTCGGTTGCCCTTGGGGACATCAGGCCTGAAGACTTCAGACGCCGAGACGCCTCCAGACGGGGCACGGCCCGTCCAGCATCTCTTGCTCACACGCTTTGGAGCGGCCTCCGTGGGGCCCCCAGGCCTCCGTGCGGCGTTGCTCAGCGTGCGATGAGGCGGAAGCGCAGGCCCCTGCCCTCCGCAGGACCGTGCTGGGGGGCTCTGCGCACAGCACTGGGTGGGCTCGGTGGTGGGAGCCACGGGCCGTGGCAGCGGTGAGCCTGGGGTCTTGGTCCTCCCCACTGGCCCACACCTAGAGTGGGCTAGCTCCTTTTCTGAGACCCCAGTGCGACAAAGCCGGGCATTCCCTGTCTGAGCTGGACGGACGCACTGAGTTCCCTGCGGGGTCCTCCCTGGTCCCTGCACCCTCCCTCCCTCTCGGCCTCGCTCCCTTCTCTTCCGCAGCTGCCTGTGCACCGAGGGGGCCGCGTGGAGGAGGCCTCGCCGGTGCACTCAGGGTCGCGGGTCCGTGTGGAGACAGACGGCAGGACAGCTGACACACAGCCAGGGGCTGAAGCATAGTGGGACAGACACGGGGGGCAGGGGCAGACCGAGGGGACACGCTGCCGTGCGGTCACTCGGCGGCTCTGTGCAGGTCAGCGGGTGGTGGGGGCCCAGGCACAGACGACCTAGCCCCCCTGCCCCGGGGGAATGGAGAGAGAGTTCAGCAAAAACTGGTTTCTTAGCCTAAAAGCTTTTGCTATAAAAGGAGAAAAAGAAAAAGTCAACCCTCACAAAATGCGTTGTTTTGGTTCAAAGGTACCGGGTCCATGGAGAGACATGTCTCACAAAAATCCGTCGGGGTTTTTGTTTCCACCTTTTCCCATGAATAAATATTATCCATTAAGAGCCTCGAAAAGGTGCTTAAATACACAGTGTTATATTGTCTTCCTGTTTTGCATCTGACAACTCCGTGGCCTTGGGCTGCTCTCCGTCTCACATGTTCCTCGTGGGGGTCTCCAGAAACAAGTTACTGGGTCTGGCCCCCCCTCCAGGCCCTGCGCTGGCTGGCACGCAGCAGCCTCCACCCCAAGGTCCCATCCCCTGCCCCACCCACCCCCTTCCTGCGGCCCCAGGGGAGGCGGCCCCCCAGGGCTGTGCGCGCCACAGTGACCTTGGGCCCCCTCTGCTGCCTCCGGCTCCTCCCAGGCACAAATTTCATCACTGCGGGTGGGGAGAGGGGACGGAGCGGTCCCAGTGGCCACCCACCGACCCGCCAGCCTTCCTCACCCCCACTACCCACTCTGGCCCTCTGCGCAGCGGTTTCACAAGGCGGAGACCTTGACCACGTTGCTGGCTATGGAAGGAATGTTCGTGTTGGGGCCCGGGCTGGCGGGGGGCGGCCGGCTTTCTCCCTCGGGGGTGAGCGCGGGGGGCGTGGGGATGCTGATGATGGCTGTGGTGATCTGGGACGCTCTGCAGTTGGGTCTCAGTCCATCGTCTGCTTTCAGATTAAGGCTGGAGCGACTGCGGCAGAAAAGGAGGGAGTCGTGGGCGGTGCCTCTTGCTGGCGCCCCGATGTTTCCCTGACCCCAGACATTTCTAGCTCATGGTCACTAGAAGGAGCTTTCGGTGTCCCTCCTCCTCTGCTTTTTGGTGACCCGCCCGTAAGCATCCACCCTCACTGTGCTGCCTGAACTACCGACAGCGGCCGCGGCGTGGTGTCGGGCTTTGGGGCGCAGAGTGTGCGTCCTCCCCTCCACTGGGCTGTTCGCCTGTCCCGTGTGGCACTCGACCTGTGCTTTCCCTGAATTCCTTGCAACTCACTGGAGGTGGGGAGTGGGGGGAGTGGCCTGAATATGAGCAGAGAAAGGAGGGGGAAGTCCGTGATTCAAAATCAGCCTGGGATGAGCCATGTCTAACACAGTTGGGGAAATTATTTCCTTGGTCCGTTCTTTGCACTGGGGTAGGTCGTTTGTGGATTTTGGCGGGGAGCTATTTTTTCTGGTGTCCACTCACACATTGGGCCTAAGCTGGCTATCCTGTCCCCCAAAGCGTGTGAAGGGCCTCTGGGTTAACGTGTAGGGACCAGAGGAAGGTCTGGGAGGAGGGGGTGGGGCCCGTGCACTGGATGAGGGGGACGGAGGGCCAGAGGACCCTCGGGGTCTAAGCCTGAGAGTGGTCAGCTCTGCGGCTGGAAGGCACCCACCTGGTGGTGAGGGAGGGCTGCTCGCTGCCCTGGATGTGGATCGTGCTGAGCTCCTGCATGCTGCGCAGGCGGGTGGCCGGCAGGTTGGAGTTGGGCAGGTGTGTGGTCTTCTTGCTGCGCCGGGAGCAGCAGGTGGTCGTGAGGCCCGGGTGGCTGGACAGCGAGGGGCTCCTTGTGGACGGGTAGTTCTGCATCGAGCTCTCCATGCAGTTCTGCTCGAACATCTGCTCGTCTATGAACTCGTGGTTCTGTGGGAGGCAGAAGGAGGAGACGTAGCAAAGGACGCAGGGAGGAGGGGCATGGGCCCCCAGGCTCGGGGCGGCCGCCTGTCTGTTCCGGGCCCGGAGAAAAGGGCTCCCAGAGGCCGGGGGCCCGGACAGGCGTTTGGGAGGGCTGGGGGCCCACAGGCCTCCGGTGACGAAGGGAAGAGAGTTCGGTGGGCAGCCCTGGCCGGCAGGCTGGGGGTGGGGTGGGACTGGAGTTGTTAAATCATGGCGGGGCCTGCACGTTGTCTGCAGCTGTGAGCTGAAGGGACACCGGGGACCTGGAAGGGTTTAGTGGTGTTGCCCCAGCTGGAAGCAAGGACAGGATCCCTGGGGTGGCAGGTGAGGAGTCACTGCTACGGGCGGTCGGTGTGCTAGGCTGTCTTTTCTGGACCGAGTGAGGGAGAGCCGTGGGAGTCCTGGGTGAGCGTGAGACCGGCGCTCTGCAAGGCGCTGGACTGTTCACAGGCTTGGGAGAGCTTGCTCTCGGAGGCCAGCGGGGTCAGACTGTCGGGGTTATGATTTAATTACTGGTTTTTGTTTCGCTGATAATTGGATATGGACGCCTGGAGGCACAGGGTTCCCTAGGTCAAGGGTAAGCACGGGAAGGGAATGCTAACAGCTTGCTGACTAGAGGTCGTCAGGATGGGGTGGAGTTGAACCCCCGAGAAATGGAAGCACGGCTGTCTGCCCAAGGCGACTAAAACCCTGTGGCACTGCCTGTCGGCCACGGCTGCCAGAGTGCAGAGAGTCTGAAGGGAGGCAGCAGGGGAAAGTTCGGAGACCAGCCCCAGGCCGATACCAGGCGTCCCCATGGGGCTGGGGGGTGGCCCGGAGGTGGCCCTGGACATTCACAGGTACCAGCACTGGTGCCATGCTCCTCCGCCCCCTCCAAGCCCTGGGGGACATTACAGAGGAAGTCAGAGAGGCAGCCGGGCAGTTCACAACACACTGGCAGCCGAGCTGGTGCCGGGAGTGACCGCGGCAGGGGGAGCAGCCCCAGAACAGTCAGCAGCACATGCAGACAACCAGGCCAGGGTGAGCGGAGAGAATCCACAGACTCAGAAGAATTAGAGAGAAAGACAGCAATCGAAGTTTTAAAAAGTTATACCTTGATGGTGGACGTTCGTACAGACAACAGGGGATCATCCACAAGATAGGACAACCCCTACAGGACAACATGCCAACAGAAGATAAAAACACCATTGATTGTACATTCCGGCATTCCCAAGCTCAGTGTCGACACTCAGTCTCTCCTTCCCAGCATTCCGCCCCCGGCTCCGGCACGACCTGCTCGCACCCAGCATTCGCTCCTCCCCTCCCCACATTCCTCCCCTGAAACCCAGCATTCCGTCTCCCCCATCACGACATCCCATCCCCGCAGTCCGACATTCTCCCCCTCAAACTCAGCATGCCACCCCCTCAAGGCCAGCATTCCAGCCCTTCAGACCCAAATCACCTCGCCCGCCCCACCCGGCACGTGCAGCGGGGCCGAGCCGGCCCCTCGGGCAGGCGCTGAGTCTCGGAGAGAGATTCTGCGCATGCGTGCAGCGCCTGGCGCCAGGGTGTGTTGGGTGAGTCCGGAGACTAGGGTTTTCAGAGCGCCCCCCCCCCCCCCCCACTCCGGAAATCCTCACTGGAGGTCAACCGCCACCCGCAGTGTCACGTAAGATCTGTCCCCTGCATTGAGGCAGCCGGGATATGGGACGTGAGGATTAGGAGGTTCGTCCTTAGTGTGCGGAGCCCGGACTGCAGGCTCTGGGGGAGGGAGGTTCTAGAGAGAGCGGGAAAGGGTTTCATCTGCCACTTTGGTTGTCTGCCCCGAGGTCCCCGCCCTCCCTACCATTCCTGACACGTGGGACCAAGGGTCCGGGTTGGCCCACTGCCCTTCCTTCCGGTCTGTTGCCTAGGCGCGGGCATCGATCGTTCCGCACCCCCAGTGGGAAGCCCTAGACCACGGCTCTGCTTGGACAATGAGCCTTTCGGGAACCTGAACTCCCTGGAACGGCAGGTGACAAGAGGAAGCGGTAATAACCAAACCCCTGTTTGGGGAGGGAAATACGCATGCGCTGCCTCCTTTACTCACTGTCTCCAGTTCCAAGAGGAATGGAGGGAGCGCAGGGGCCCAGAAATTGTGTCCACTGAGCCCCAGGGGTAGGACAAACACCGACACTCATCTCTGCTGTCCTGTAGCAATCGAGTGTAATAAATGCAGCCCTAGCTTTGGAGAGCGATGCCCCTCAGAACTGGGGGCCTGATGGGCAGAGCCCTGAGCCCAGTGACCAAGATGTGGGCGGGGGACGGTGGGGGGGTGTGGGGAGCCCACGGGAATGGTCTCCTCTGTGCTGCAGGACGCAGCTGGCCCTGCCGGGGTGACTCTGCCCTTCTCCTTGGGGTTGACAGAGACCTCATCTCTACTTTTTGGATCTGAAGGGGACAGACTTCGACTCCCGATGCTGGCCCAGGATGAGGATGCGAGGGGGCGGTGGGGCGGGGCGGGGGGCATGACTCACAGTGGTTTTCTCCAGGCAGTGCAGCAGGTGGTGGTGCTGGCTCTCGATGAGGGAGGTGGTCTTGCCCACGTGCTCCTCCTCCGGGGTGCCCTAGGGAGACGGGGAGACAGACCAGGGACAGGGCTGGGGACCCGGTCTCTCTCCAGCCCCTTCACCTTCCACGGACAGTGGGGGGGCACCGGAAAGGTCCGGCTGAACCAGGCTTTAGGGCCACCGTACAACATGCTCTCCTTGGGGCCCCCAGTCCTTGGTCTGAAGTGGTCTGGGGCGGTGGTGACAGTTCTGTGGGAGAGGTGTGTAGGGGCTGCAACCTGGGGAAGGTGTGGACACATGTTCAAAATGGGACTTTGGGGCAGGAGTTCTGGTGCCTCCAGAAGAGGGAACCAGCCTATTGTCTCTTCTACCCCCCCGGCCCGGGCCCGCGGGGCACCTACCATCAGCTCCAGAGCCTCGTTGAGGAGCCCGTTGCGCTTGCTGTGCAGGTAGGCGTTGGAGCTGCCTGTTTTGGCCACACGGATCCTGGCGAGGCGGGCCTTCTGTGATGGGCAGAGACAGTCGGAGCGTGAGGTCCGAGGACAGCGCGCCTGGCCAGGCCAGAGCAGGGGCTGTCCCAGGGAGGCTGGGCTCCTGGGTGATTACGGATGTGGGGGGCTGCTTCTCCCCAGCCTCACAGGTCTGTTCCCAGGCCCTGGGACTGGGTCCGAGACACTGTCCCCTCTTGGGGAAGCTTGGTCGTGATCGGGGTTGGCAGGGGTCCCACTCACCTCCCCAGCCGGGTGTCGTCCTGGGCTGGAGCAGCGCTCATCCGAGTACCCCCTCCTCCCCACGGTTCCTGAGTGGGCCGGCTCAGCTCCCTGTTATATATTGCTCATCGCTAACCAAGCTGTGAGCTCTGGCAAGGAGCACATGTCACAGCCCTTCTGCGATCCTCCCCTGGGGTCCAGTGCCCTTCCCTGCAGGCAGCAGGGGCCCAAGAATCGGTTAACTATGAGCAAAGCAAAAGGTGTGCACACGGGCCCCGCATCCCTTCCCAAGTCCTTCCCCCCACTGTGCTTCCGCCTTAGCTCTCGTTACCAAGGTGGTCTGGTGTTTACACACTTAGGTTGTTACTGTCTCTCCCCCCGCCCCCGCCAGAACGTACACTCATGAGGACAGGAGGTTTTGTTTTGTTCGCTGACGTCTCCCCAGTGTCTAGTCGTCTTTAAATAAATAAATGAATTTACAATCGCACATCTGTCTCTGGGAGTGGGCTCGTACACGGATGTGTCAATATGTGCATTTTTCTTGTTGTGCACGCCCGTGGGGATGAGTGTGGGAGCGTGCGTGTGACGGGGAGGCTGGAACACCTTCCACGCAGTACTCTGGCTCTAACTAGGGCAAGGGAACAGCTCTCAGCTCTGCCCCAGGAAGCCGGCAGCCGACCTCCGGCAGGAGGACGGTGTTGGTGTCGCATCGCAAGCTGATGTCGGGTCCGGAGGCCGTGGGAGGGGCTGGGCAGCGCACACACCAGCTGCTCTTCTCCTTCCTACTGGCTCACCACCAGGGTCCTGTCAGTGGCAGAGCTGCAGAGTGAGGCCCAGGAGGAAGAGGCTCTGGGAGGAGGGGGAGGGATCCTGGTTGGGCTCCTGCTGGTGTGAGACCAGCTTGGCCAGAGGCCGGATCGCTCGTGGCCCTGGCCCCAGGCCCCTGCCACCGGGAGCGGAGGCACCCACGGGGACTCAGATGCATCCTGGGTCCATCGCTCTGTCCGCTGCTCGGCCTCCTCCTGCCTCTGGGAAAGTGCACATGGAGCCTCAGCAAGGCCTCCGAGCAGGAGAGGGGTCCTTGGAAATCAGTGGCCGTTTCCACTTCTTGTCACCCTGGCTCCAATATGGGAAAGTGTCCCCTCCAGCTGTCCAGCTGGGCCGGTGCATCTGCTGAAAGGAAGCCAGGGACGCAGACCCAGGCTGTCAACAGAAGCACAGAGGACGATGTCTCCCTCTTGTTTGCTGGGAAGTCGCTCTGTGCCCAAAGCATCCCTGCAGGGACAATTCATCTCTCTTCTCTGGCTTCTAAATAGGGGGGAGAGGCCAGGACTTGAACTTGGAAGATCTGTCTGTCGTTTCTGAGGAAGAACACTCCCGCAGATGGAGAGGAGGAAAGGATGGCAAATAAGCCCTATTATTATTCTCTTCTCTCTGAGAGAGGAACAGTCATTCAAGTCCAGGACAATTCTCCACCCCGGGGGTCCGGCCCCAGCCCCCACCCCTCAGCTGGCTGCCTACATCAAAGCCAGTGCCTGATCGTGGGGGATGTGGCTGCCTTTGCTTGGGGTGCAGACTGGGGGTGGAGAGGTGCGTATGTAATCCAATTGTGCCAAGCTCATTCCGGACTTATGTAACTTGATCGCTCCGCTTAGAGCCCGACCTTTCTCGGGTTTGGGGTCTGTCTTCATTACTTTCTAGAGATGAAAGATTCTCCCGTTCTCCTTTGTGGCACTTCTTTTAATCTTATCTTACCCTGGGCTCTATTAAAGCAACAGATTGTCATATCAAATGTACTGTATTGTTTAATCATTTCCCACGCAGGATCGAGGTTCGCAACGTGTTTACAGAACCAGCCCCAGCACTTGGAACGTGGTGAGGCTCCCTGGCTCGGCTCTGGGCTCCCCACAGCCGGCGCCTGCGGCTCCCGTGTGTGTGCATCTCCCGTGTGAAGCACAGAGCTTTGGCCCAAGCAGATGTTCGGCTGGGCGTGGGGTGGCCCGGGAAGGAAGAGGCCACCCGGGGTGTTGGAAATGCGTGTTAATAAAGCCATTGCAACAGGCTCCATCGCTGCGTGGGCCAGTCAGCTTCACGCTCTGCCACGGCCGTGAGCACAGCATGAGAGAGAGAATTTGTGATTATCCGGGATTTTTCAAAGACAGGAGACAGAGGGCGTGCCGGGAAGGGTGGGCCTGGGGCTAGGCGGGGAACGAGCGAGACTTAAGCTCAGGTGTGCTGGGGTCCAGGCCAGACGCTGCCGCCTCCGCAACAGCCCGGCTCCTCCCCGGAATTTCAGCCACTGGCCGCCACATGTGTGCACTTGGTGCGCCAAGCCTGGGGAGCCGCGTTTTCACAGGAGTGGAGACGCCGGCTTTGGAGGAGGGGTCTGACGCCGCCACTCCGGGTGCAGTTCCAAGTACAGTCCTGCTGGGGTACCTGGCGGTCCCCTGGAGACCCGTCCCCAGCTGTCGGGCTGCAGGCCCCCTCTGGCCACGGCTGTAGCACTCCTGCTCTGGGGGAGGCCGAGGGAGAGCAGGGAATTCTCACACTCAGGCCTTAATCCCAGAGCAATGGAAACTGGGTTCACAGGGCAACCTGCACGTGAATGCTCACCGCGGAGAGGAACCCCAAAGTGGGCCCGGCCCCCGCTGTCCCTCCGCTGGCGGAGGGTTACGCGGACTGCGGCGCAAGTGCATCCTGGCGTCCGCGCAGCCGCAGAGGGACGACTACACGAACACACATTGGGAGGGGTGTCCAGGAATCCGGCAGATCCAACAAGTCAGCTCCGAAGGTTGCCGCCTTTGCGAGTCCATTCATGTGACATTTTTGAAATGAAAACAATTTATAAATGGAGGACGCGCTAAGGGCTGTCAGAGAGAGGTTAGGGACAGGGCGGTGGTCGGGTGGGAGGGTGTGATTGCAAGGGGGTGGTGGTGGGTGCAGGAACCTGCAGAGGTGCTAGTGGTGTGGAAACCTTGACGTGCACACGCACAGCCAGCCTGGCCGATAGCGTCAGCGTCCATGCCCTGGGTGTGACCGTCTAAAATAAAAGGGGGAGGGGACCAAGTCCCTCACTCCAGATGCTCCCTGCGCTCTGTCCACTGTGCGGCCTCCTCATCCGATCTCCGAGGCACCCGGCTCAGAGAACTGTCTCGGAAGCCGTCATGGGGTGACGTTAGTGGTCATTCCAAGCACAGCAGCCGGGAGGGGGCGGGTGACGACTCGAAGCCTTCACCTCCGAGGCAGGTGGGCTGAGCCGCTTGACTCCTGGGTATGCGGTCTGGGCCGAGAACCAGCATCAGCTTCCCTGACCCCCATCCTGTGCCATCTCTCCACGACCCACGGAGTGCCCTGGCCCCGCCTTCCTTGCCTCGTGGTGGCAGATTCTAGAAGCAGGCAGTATTCTTGCATTCTCTGCTTCCCCCCCCTCTCACGGGAAGCCCAGGGTGAAAGTCGAGAGAGACAGACTGAGCAACCTTGAGGAGAGACAGTGTCCAGGGAAGTGGAAACACGGTAAATATTTACTTTAACTTGGGGGGGGGCAGGCAGAGGGGAGAAGGGGGGAGCCTCCTCTTTAGTGGAGGGAGGAGTGTGCCAAGCTGACTCCTTCTGGGCTGTAGTCACACAGGAGGAGTTCTGCCGAATCCCACGGGGAAATGGCCACTATGCCACACCACGCGTGGATGAGATGCTCTGGGAAGCAGGTGGGGCTGTGGGTGTGGAGGGAAAGGGAGCTGCCGAGAACACGGCTCAGGTGGGACTTGTCGTGGGTGCGGCCTTGGCCCCCGTGTGAGCTGAGGATGCTTTTGAACTTCACCTGCTAGGCCGAATACCTGAGTGACCCCTAGCCCTCACCTGTGGTGGGGGGGGGAGCTGCTGCAGGCCCTGGCCTTTTGAGCCTCAGGCTCCCAGATTTGGAAGGTCACCCCAGTGTCTCCCTGCCCCTCGCTCACAGGCACAATGAGTGTGGAGCTTGCTCACGCTGGCCCACTGGAGGGGACAGGGAAGAGATGAGACTTCTATTTCTGGGGCAGCTAGCAAGGGAAGGGGTGGGGGAGCCCTGACCTTGAGTGAGGAGGTAGGAAATGGGCGCTGGGAGGCAGAGGGGACAGCACAGGGCAGCTCAGGCCTGGCTGCAGCGCAGCCCTGGGTCCAGATGAGCCCAGATATATCTCAGCCCAGGCGGAGGAGGGAGGCAGCGGAGCAAGGAGGGCGTGGTCACAAGGTCACACGAGAGGGTGGTGCTGGGATCTGGTGTATTATTATGCGATTCTGCTGCTGCATATTCTGCTGTGGAGCACTGGGACGTGCAGACGAGCACGCTCTGCACGCTCTCCGGAGCCAGCCCCTGGGTGTGTGGTGGCTTTAGCCCAGCGAGCACGCACGGATCCGTTCTGAAAGCCTGCGCTCCTCCGACAGGCCGGGGGCCCGCCGCGTGGGGACCACCCCAGGAGAGGAAGGCCAGAGCAGGGGCCTGGGGCGGGGGACGCAGCCCAGCTTCGGGGCAGGGACCTGGCACACAGAAGGTGCACAGCACATGTTTGAGGGGTGAATTCACGAAAGAATCGAGTGAGGACGCGGAACCTCAGGCCTCCAGAAGTGACCCTCTCCACGAGGTCCTCCACAGCCAGTGTGCCCGGAAGGTGCCCCTGTAGGATGAGATGCTCTGAAAGGGTCAGAGCGTCCCCTCAGTCCTCCCCTTTCCTCACGAAAGTCACAACCTCGAACCTGCACCAGCCAGATGCACTAACAATGCGGATGAGCACTGCCGGCCGGTTTGCTCTGGATGGATGGGCGGGGGCTGGGGGGCCGGTCAGCAAAGTCATCCAAGCCTTCTGCCATTTCTGCCCACTCTGTGGGCGAGGGAGGGGGCTCACCCTTCCCTGCCTTCGTCAGCAGGGCACACTGGACACCCCCAAACTTCTGCAGGCCGCATGGCTATGCTCCTGATCCTCAGGGGCAGCGCTGTGCCTTGACCCGAGATACCCCGAGGTCCTAACGCCTGCTGTGCCATTTGCTTTGAGCTCAATGGCCTCCGAATGTTCTCCTTTCAGAGGATTCATTTTTCTTTTCAGCAAATTTATTTTTGTCACCGTGCTTTGTATAGGCTATTGTTGGGTATTGAAAAGCGATGATGTCCCTCAGGAAGCTCCTGGCTGGGAGAGGGAGGCGTCAGGGGCACTGCCGAGTGGCGGCTGCGGCCTTGGAAGGGGAGCCGGGGCGGAGGAGACTGCCCAGACTCTCCAAAGGGGAGGCAACCGCCCCCTAGGGTGACTGGGGGATGACTGGGGGTTTGCTGCCCTTTGCAGCGGCGGGGGCTGAGAGGCGGGCGCGGGCAGGTAGGAAGGGACGCGGAGCTGCCTCTCCCAGCCGGAGGCCGTCTGTGCCACGGCTCTCCCAGGGGCTCCAGGCCGGGCACCCGCCTGTGACAGGGGCCCAGGCAAAGGACCAGGGCCCTCTCTGGCCCAGCACCCGCCCCGCCCCGGGGCGCAGGCTCACCTTCTGTGCCCTGCGTTTGTCCGCTCTCTGATTCTGGTGGTAAATCCGGCTGAAGTTGGAGACGATCACGGGCACCGGCAGGGCGATGACCAGGACGCCGCTCAGGGAGCAGATGGACCCAAAGATCTTTCCAGCGATGGTCTTGGGCACCATGTCTCCGTACCTGAGGCAGAGGCAGAGGCGGGGGTCAGGGAGGGGGGTCACCCGGGAGACAAGCCAGACTCCCCTGCCTGTCATTCACTCATCCACTCGCTCATCCATCCATTCACGCACTCAACAACCGTTTGGAGTGCCCACTATGCTCAGGCACTGGGATACGGACTGGACAGGAGCAGAACAGACAAGATCCTTCTGTTCCCGGGGCCCACGTGCTACAAGGGGACGACTTGTGGTTACTGCCGTGAGGGGAGCAGGCGTGGGCACCGTGCCAGGCTGGGGAGTGTGGTCGGGAAAGGCCTCTCTGAGAGCATTTCAGCTGAGACCTGAACAGAAAGGGTCCAGCCGTGCAACACCCTTGGGGAAGAGCGTGCGGGCAGAGGGAACGGACAGTGCAGAGGCCTTGAGGCAGGAGGAGCTTAGCCTGCTCTAGAAAAGGCTAAAGAACCAGCAGGGCTGATGGCAGGAGGCGGTGGGGGTGGCAGGCAGGCAGGGGCCAGACCACGAGGCGTCCAGTGGGCCGCAGTGAGGAGTGTGGGTCTCACCGCAAGTGCAGCGAAGAGCCACGGGTGAGTTTTAGGCAGAAAACGGTCTCATTTGTGATAACAACATAACCTGTAATGAATCCGCCTTCTACTGATGTGGATATTTGTAGTTTACGAAGCACTTCTACACACTGACCGCCCCAGAGCCCCACCACCCTGTCGCCGATGCGCGGCGACCGAGGCTCAGGGGCGGCTGTGGACGGCCCTCGTGCGGTGCGGGTGCAGCTGAGATTGAAACCTGCTCCTGCTGCTCCCGTCCCTCCCACAAGCCGCACCGAGTGAGGGAACCACAGGCGCCGGAGCGCAGTCCCCGGAGCCGCGGCGCTGGCTCAGCTCAGAGCTCCGAGACAGTCTCTTAAGTACTTCACACCCTGGCAGCGGCCCCGGGGCCGGCTTGGCCTGGGTCCCCCTCCGCCCCGGGCAGGCAGGCCAGAGCCTGTCTCCTCCAATCAATAAGACACTCTCCCGCGGTCAAGTGTTTAGCCTCTTCTTTATCGAGATAATTTAAAGGCTGTTTGAAGCAAAGAGCAGGTGCCAACTCTCTTGACCGAAGCCAGAGACTCCATCTCCCCGGCTCCGGGCCCTCCGGGCGCCTGGAGCAGAAACAGCTTAGGGTGGCCGGGGACTGCCACTGCTGAAGCAGTGAGGCTCGAGGTCGCTTGTCCTGAGGGGACCCCCGAGTCCTGGGCTCCCTCCAGGGAGGATGTGGAAGGGGGCTGGGTGAGCGGATGACCTCATTCGGGCCTCGGACACTGTGAAGGCTCCTGTCCCGGAGAGCTGTCCTCTTTCTCCTTCCAAGTCCAGGCCCCCTGTCCTGGCTCCAGGTGTCTCGGTCACGCCACTGGCACAGAGGTTCGAGACAGCTCCCTCGGGGAGCTCCGACGCGGGGTTTGCTTCTCTGCCACTGTGCTCAGCACTGGCCCCCAGGGATGCGGTCAAGAACTCGGTGTCTGGAGTTAGACGACCAGGGTTGAGGGCACATGCAGCTCCACCATCATGTGACTGTGTGACTCTCGGGAATGCTCCTCCGACCTCAGTGTCCTGGTCTACAAAATGCAGACAACGAGAGAACCCTGGGTCCTAGTGCTATCGTGACACACCCAACTGTGTGATCAACAGAGACCATCACTTGAACCTGGGCATTCTGGTCACCACGGTCTCTGTTGCTGGGAGGCCCCGAGAACGCAGCCGATGGCCCCACGTTCCGAAACTCACAATGAGGAGGAGAAGGGGGCTGCCCTGCAGAGGGGAATCGCGCCAGCTGGATTCCCAGACACTGCGACGGAAGGGCGGCCACTGGGCACGAGACTGTGGGAGGAGCCAAAGCAGGCAGCAGAGAGAAAGCGTTAGGAAGGCTCCGTGCCAGGGGGGTCGAGGCTGGTGCCGAATGCCGAGGGCGACGGACAGGCTGGCAGGAAGGATGAGGAGGAAAGCTAGCCCCACTGCTGGGGCAGATGGTCTGCTGCTGGCAGCAGACGACGGAGAGAACTAGAACAATGCAACTCTGCACGCTTTGCCTTCTCCACGGGGAGCATGGGATGGAAAGGCCGGGGCGAATGTGGGTAAACAGGATCCGGAGCTGGAGAGAGGGAACGGGAGAGCAGGCCAGCGCTCAGCTGTCCCCCGAGGGTCCAGATCACAGGACGACCCTGATCCCACCCCCGAGACAGGGGGCCGGTTGTGGTGCCTCTGTCTGTGATTGCTGCGAAATCGCGGAGCCACAGAGAGGCACCGAGAGACTAGAGAGGGAAGCTGTTGTGTTGGTGTATTGAGAGAAGAGGAGAGGCGCCCGAGAAACCACAGACCGACAGGCCTGGCGTCCATCGATCCTGCCGTCCAACTGCTGGCAGGACCCGAGAGCAAATTACTCAGTGGACAGCTGGTGCATGCTTGGAAACTAAGCTGCATTGGTGGCACCAAGCTTGTGTCTTGCCAAGTGAACCTCATGCCTGGCTCTGGGAGGGTTAACTGGCTGGCAGACTGGGGGACGGCTACAGGCCTCCTGCGTCGTGACTTTCGCAAGCTGTGCTCTTGGCCTGGTTCTTCATGCCCTTGGCCGGCCGAAGGGGGGTGGTGGGGATGGCCGTGTGGCTGGCAGGGGCCAGACAGCCCTCGCCGTGTCCTGGGGCTCCTCAAAGAGTGCCGACGGTGGGTCCTCTGCCAGCAAAGGAAGTTCAAGGTCTTCCTGTTAGCAGGGTCTCCTTCAGCGGAAGAGTACATGAGAGCGAGACGGACCTGCAGTCCGGTCTCCCGCGGTGTGTTCCGGAAGTTTTCAACAGCTCGTGTCCAGCCAGAGGGCGGCAGCAGGGCTTGATGATTGAGAGAAGAGACTGGTGTCCAGTTCGGGGCTGGGTCCTGGCCCCACATGACTCACTAAATAATTGAGTGACTTTAGCAAAGCCATTACTATTTTTTGACTTATTTTTATCGCATTTTTCCATCACCATCAACCCCCTTACATGTCTTCCACCCCCACCCCACAGTCCCCACACTGCTGTCCGTGTCCATGAGTCCTTTCTCCTTTTTGTTCAGTCCCTCCACGCCTCGGCAAAGTTATTTAACCTGAGCCTCTGCCCATATAAAATAGGCATGATAGACTTACCGTATTTTTCGGACTATAAGACACATGTCCCCCCCCCAAATTTGGGAGGGATAATGGTTGTTAACGCTGCTGTTGAGTTCTGTTTACATTTACATTGGTGAAATATTATGTTATTTATGTTATTAGATATTTTACCGCATTTTTTGCTTAGAAATTTTTTTCCTATTTTCCTCCTTTAAAACCTAGGTGCATCTTATGGTCCAAAAAATGTGGTAACTTAGAGGGTTGTGATGATTCTGAGATAATTCAAGAGCAGCGCTCGATGCCTTGTCTGGGAAAATGCAAATTCTCCACAGGCCCCCCCCCCCCCCCCCGCCCCAGCGTGGTGGGCCCCTCCCCCACCATTACGATGCCAGCTCTGTCCAGAGGAGCCTCCAGATTCTTACAAAACCTCCCCTCTGCCCCTGCCCCCACCGGTCACAGCAAGTTCAAACTGGGTCAGAGAGTTCCTTTCCTGGATTCATTTTTAAAGAATATTTTACTTATTGATTTTAGAGAGAGAAAGGAGAGGCAGAGAGAGAGAGAGAGAGAGACAGAAAGAAACATCGACTTTTTGTTCTACTTACTTATGCACGCATCAGTTGGTTCTTATATACTCCCTGACCAGGGACCGAACCCACAACCTTTGTGAATTGGGATGATGCTCTAACCAACTGAGCCACCTGGCCAGGTAGCTCATTTTTTAACGGTTTTATTGAGACATCATTTACACACCATAACATTTGCCCATTGAAAGCATACACTTCCATGGTTTACTGTATTTACAGAGTGGTGTTACCATTACCAGTCTAACTTTAGAACATTCTCATCACCCCAGAAAGAAAGCTCACACCCATTAGCCGTCAGTGACCTTTCCACACCCCAGCCCTAGGCACCCACCAATCCACTCTTGTGTCTAGGACTGCCCTGCTGCAGTGGCTCCTGCACAGGGGACGCTGGAGTGGGCGGAGCCGACTTCTCGCTCAGCTCCGTGCACTGGGTGCAGGGCCCGCCCACGTGGTTGCACGCGTCAGACTCCACCCCTTCCTACGCAGGAAGAGCACCCCCATCGCGTGGGGGCGCCACCTTTCGTTTTATCATCAGCTGATGGACATTTGGGTGGTTAGCACTTTTTGGCTGCTGGAAATAAATTCTGCTGTGAAAACTGGTGAAAAGTTTTTGCACGGGCACGTTTCTGTTTCTCTAGGAGTCGTGTGGTGACTCTGTGTTTGAGAGTGTGGGGAACTGGCCGTTTTCGAAGGTGCCTGTGAAATTTTACAATCATAGTAGCAATAACTTAGGGTTCTGATGTCTCCATATTTAAAAAAAATATTTTATTTATTTATTTAAGACAGAGGGGAAGGGAGGGAGAAAGAGAGGGAGAGAAACATCAACGTGTGGTTGCCTCTTGAGGGTCTCCAACTGCAGATCTGGTCCACAACCCAGGCATGTGCCCAGACTGGGAATCGAACCTACAGGCCCTTGGGTTTACAGGCCTGCACTCAATCCACTGAGCCACTCCAGCCAGGGCTGATGTCTCGCTCTTTTCACCCACACTGGTTACTGTTTGCCTTCTGGCCGCAGCCGTCCCACTGGGTGTGAAGTGGTGTCTCACGGTGGTTTTGGTCTGTGTTTCCCTTGCAGCCGATGGTGTCGAGCACCTTTTTCCTCCCTGGATTCTCACCTGGGAGACCAGATCCACCTCTTTCAACAAAGTTGAAGCTGTGACAAGGAAAGCGCGGGGCCGTTGGCAGCCACGCTGTTTGCTGCGGGAAAGCTGGGCTTTCAGAAGGGAGGAGGCCACTGACATGTCGGGGGGAGAGCTGGGAGGCAGGTCTGCCGGAGCTCCGGTGCCTGTCCCGGTCCCTCCCTTCGGACCCCACGAGGATAAGGACGACCATGACGGTGATGACCAGACCACTGCTGACTATTTTTAAGCCAGCTCTTCACATTTCTAAACGCCAGAGCTCCTACGAATTGAGTTCATTAGGAGTCAAAAGGATTTTAACAGGTTGTAATCGTGGGTGACGCCAGCCTGATTAATTTTAATGAAGATAAATGACAACAGCAGCATCTTGACGGAAATAATCAAGACTTGCGGAGTCACGGCAGAGACCAGCTTAGACGGCGTCCGTGTGAAGCTGGGGGATTGAACTTCAACTCAGCCACCAGGGTGAGGCAGCTGCCAGAGCTCAAGGCCACCTTTGCCTGGGCAGGTGCGAGCATAGTCTCCGGGGAAAGAAAGTGGGTGCTCACCCTCTGCTCCTTGAGGCAGACCCCTTCGGGGCTTCTGGGTGGGGTGGGGGGGGTGATTCTGGCCACTGTGCATTCTGTGGGGCTTTGAGGAGCTGGTCCGTGGCCAGAGAAGGGAGGCTGGGATGGTGAGCTGTCTGGGGACACTCAGAGGAAGGGGAATATTTGGGCCAAAGGAGGGGAGAGTAACGGAAGGACGGGGGAGTGGACGATGGGCGGAGCCTGTGCTAGGAACTGCGTGTGCATTTCGGGGTCTTACAACGATCCAAGGTGGTAGGGTGAACCCCGAGGGGATGAAGAGCTGGAGTCCGGGGAGGACGGGGCCTTGCTCCAGATCCCTCAGGTAGGGCAGAGGCAGAACGGGCTGGGTTAAAGCCCAGGCAGGTGTGTCTCTGTGGCCCTGCTGCATCCTTCCCATCCTGCTCCTCGGGGTCGGAGGGGGGAGGGGGAATGGGGTTGGAGAGGGCTCTTGGGAGCCAACTGGGGCTCACCCCTTCTCTCGTCTCCCTGCCTCAGTGGCAGAAGCACGGTGTGGCAGTTGACATGTGGACTCTGAGCCCTGGCCAGGTGGCTCGCTTGGTTGGAACACAGTCCCATACACCAAAAGGTTGCCCGCAGGTTTGATCCCAGCCAGGGCACATACCTGGGTTGCGGGTTTGATGCCCGGTCACGGCGCGTACAGGAGGTAACTGATCAATGTTTCTCTCTCTCAAATCATTGTTTCTCTCTTTCTCCCCCTTTCCCTCTCTCTAATCAATAAACATATTCTTGGCTAAAAAAAGACTGGGCATCACAGCACCTGGAGCGAATCCTGGCCCCGCCACCCTATTCACCCGGTGGCTCTGGGCACACTATGGGCCTTCTTTGTCCTCAGCTTCCTGGTGGATAAAATAACGGCACCCCCAGCACAGGGTGACCGGGAGGAGGGATTCGATGAGTGGCTGTGTGTGCAGCGCTCGCTTCCAGCACACAGCGAGAACTTCAGATTATAAGCATTAAATAAATCCCAGGCTTAACCCTCCACTGTTTCTAGACCAGGCTTCTCGGCAAAAGCCTCTTAGCCAGACTTCTCTTCCCACTGTTGTTCCCTTTTAATTTACAAAGAAGCATCTTCTTAAGATGCAAATCCAAGCGAGTCATCCTCCTGCTCAAGGCAATTCGGTGCACGTGGGTCGACTGTGAGGGAGGGACTAGACCCTGCTCCGCCGTGTGGTTGCGAAGACACAGCCCGTCACACAGCAAATGCTGGCGACCCAGCAGCTGACTGTGAGGGTCAGGGCCGTGATGGGCGGCGGGCCCCCCGGGTCCCTGCTGGACATGCCTTGTGGCCTCTCTGACCTATTTTTTTCCTGTTAAACTTTGAGGAAAGAGAGGGAGGAGGAAAGGAAAAACAAGAAAGGCCCTGGCCCCAAAGACATTATTTTGAAGCTGTATCCTTGTTTCGGTTTTTGTCTTCCTCCTCTTGTGTAAGTCAGGACTCTGGTCTTGCTTTTCATGGCTCGGTGCCTGGAGGAAAGTAAGGGACAAGAAAGCTCCTCCGGGAGGTGACATCCCAGGTATAGGGGTGCTCCGGCGCTCACCCCAGACAGTGGGCTCACCCCCAGAGTTGAGCTTGGGCCACGTGGAGGCAGCTGCCTGTCCCTGACCAGGCAGGACTCGGGGCCACGGGCCTTCACTGCCCACCTCTCTCCCGCTCGGCAATCTGCAGTGATGTCTGGGCTGTGGCTAGAGCCGGCAAGCTTGCCCTCCTAATATGGAAGACTAATTAATTTGTATTAGGGCTTAGGGATAATTAAACTTTTTATCTGAACTTAAGCTGCACAAACCACCCGCCTTGTGCAATTAATTGCTGCCTTTACTTCCTCCTCCAGGTGCCGAGAGATAAGCGGGTGCCAAGCCCCCCCGTCCGATTCTGCCGCTCCTGCAGGGGCAGGGCCGCCTGCCTGGTGGGTTCCATCTGTCCTGCAGGCCCCGGCGTGGCCCCCAGGGTCCGCCTGCTTTGAGCTCAGCCAAGGACACGTGCCCCAGTCTTGACAGGCACGCTCTTCTAGAAACTGGGCTTTCTCTGACCTGACAGGTGTGGCTCAGTGACTTGGGTGTTGTCCTGCAAACTGAAAAGTCGCCGGTTCGAGTCCCAGTCAGGGCATGTGCCTCGGTTCCAGGCCAGATCCCCAGTTGGGGGCGCACGAGAGGCAAGCAGTCGATGTGTATCTCACACATTGATGTTTCTCTCCTTCTCTCTCTCCCTCCCTTCCTCTCTCTCTCAAAATAAATAAATACAATCTTCGAAAACAACTAAAAGAAACCGGGCCTTCCCTAGTCCCTTCTCCCAGATCTCAGCCCCCAGGGGACTTGTCCCCAGGGACGAGTGGAGGCTGACAAGGAAGAGCTGTGAGGAGCAGCTCCCTCAGAGACCCAGTCCCCCAGGCCCGCGCCGTCTGCTCCTCCTCCATCTGTTCCTCACGACAGCCCTCCCCTGGGGCCGCTTCGTGGCCCCTGCTTCCCCGGGCCAGTGAGCGTTTCTCAGCAAGTGGCGGGCCGCCTCAACAATAAAGGGGGCGCGAGCCAGGACCCCCAGCCTTTGCTTCCTGCCAGCGTGGGCTCGAGCTGCGGAAGGGAGGGCTGGGTCCTGCAGAAAGTAGGCAGGGCCCCGAAGTCTGTGCAGCAGAGGTGGGGGTGTGACCAGGGTCAGACCGACGGCACTCCCAAAGGTCACAGTCGTGAAGGGGACAGGGAGTTAAGGCGCAGAAGCTGGGGTGGGTGGGTGTAACCAGACAGATTCTCAGGGACAGAGTTTGTGGGTGGTGCAGACCGTGTGTAAAGACCCGACCCCGACCCCGTCGGCACCCCGGTTCTCCTGGGCCCCAGCTGGGGTGGCCTTGGGGATGGTGGTGGATGGAGAAGCGGTGAGAGGCCCAGGCCAGGACAGAGCACGGCGCTAAGTGGCCAGTGGGCCCTGTGCACAGCCACCAGGGGTCCCCACTCACCGCAGCAGTCTGCCCGCCACTGCCCACAGGCAGGTCCAGTCTGCAGCAAATGCCCTTTCCGGGTCTGGCTGGGCCCTCCTTCCCTCGACCCCGTACTGTCCAGTACCCCCCTCCTCTGGTGCTCTCCTTCCCCTCCCCCACCCAGGGACCAGGAGACGGCCTTCCTCTTCCATGAAGCTTTGTCTGAACTGCACTCGAGTTTCCTTGTTTCAGCCTCGGACCCTAACCGGGTCTTAAAGGGGCTTGCTGGGTGACGAGCGCACCCCCACGGGGCACGGGAGGCCTCTCCTTAGTGGCCTTGCAGCCTCTGCTCCCCCCAGGTCCCCGGACAGGCCTCCGAGTCAGGCAGACCCGCGCTGAAGCCCTCACTCTGCCTCCTCAGAGGAGAGCCCTGGGGCATCACCGGCTCCCGGCCTCAGTGTGCCCTTCTGCAAAATGGCACCACAGCGACCTGCCTGACAGGGCTGGCGTGAACATCACGTCCGAAAGCTCTTTATAAACTGTGGGGGTGGCTTCGTTATAAGGAGGGTCATGAATGTGAAGCACTTCACTGCATGTGTGTGGACTGCAGTTACACACACGCATAATTAGCTGTGGTTGCATGTCGCATTGCTATAATTCTGTGACTGTGTATAATAAGCACTTCTAACTGAGCTCCGAGTTCCTCTCCTGCCTGAAACAACCGGGTCGCCGGCAGGCTCCTCACGGCACCAGTCTGCCTGCCTGTGACGTGCCCCCGATGTCCCTGCTCTGCCTCGGGAGCCCCGGGGCCGTCTGCCCCTCCTCCCCCCAGCACACAGCCGTGTCCAAGCTCCCCAGGCTCCCGGCTCCTCACGCCACCCGGCCTGCGCTGGCCGCTGTCATGTCACCCCTCCCCGTCCTCCCCTCCCTGGACTCCGGGTTGTACGCCTGCCTCTGGCTCTAGCTGCGCGGCCCTGGGCCGGCGACTTGGCTCTCTGGCGCTCCTGGGCCGTGGGACCAGGAGTCACGCCTCTGGACAGGGGACGGCCACCGTGCCTCGCGCAGCCCAGGGCACGGCACCTGCCACTGCCAGGTGGGGGTCTGGCTGCCCTCTCGATCGGACGCTCCATGAGAGCAGGCCTGGCGTGGTGCCAGGTGCACAGTAGGGCCGAGTAGCACTAACACCATCGTCTCGAAGATGGGGGTCTAACTAATCTCAGCACTTCTGCTGTTCAGGACAAATGATGGCACTTTAGGGGGGCAAACAAATTCAGTCATTTCTAAGGCAGGGCGCCTGCAGCGAGACTATATTCCTGGGTCCCCAAGGCACTCAACTGCCACCTCTGACCTTCAAACCCTGCTCCAGGTGTGGGGCCCGCTGAATGTCGTTGCTGAGCCGCGGGAAACCCAGAGGAGTCCTTCCGCCTGCCATCCACGCTGGCCTCGAGCTCAGCGCTTCTGGGTCTGGGCTGACTCCACTTGGGTGCTCTCCGAGCCTTGCTCATGCCCCAGAAGTGGGTTTTGTTTTGTTTTGTTTTGTTTTGTTTTGCTTTGGAAGGTGGCCGGGAGCTGTGGGCTGGACTCCACGCTGCCCGACCCCCCTCAAGGCTGGCTGGGGGGATGGGGGCCCGACCCGTTTGGCCTCCACCTTTGGTCTCTGGGCCTTTGCTGGTCTCTCTCTCTCTCACTCTCCACTTCTGGGGGTGATGCCTTGGGGGCGTGACCCCTGAGGGGACAGTGCTCTCCCGCAGCCTGTACCAGTGGGTTTCCTCTCGGCATCACTCCCCCCCGCCTCCCCGCTCCCGCCAGCCCCGTCCGCCCGTGTGAGCTGGTGACAGCAGGGGTGTGGCCTGCCTGGGCCACATTCACGCCTTCAGCGCCAAGCACAGCACGTGCCAGGTACCGGGGTTTGTTCCATGTTTCAGGAAGAAACGAACTGTTATCTGGTTCTCTCTTAGCCTCTCTTGGACCCTCATGCCCAGCCTTGGACCCTGCCGGCTGGTCGAGCCAGCCTCGCCTGGGCTGAGATTTGCTAGGGTCAGTTAGGGTAGTTCCGGGGAGACTAGAGGTGGTCCTAGTCTCCCAGGCTTGGAGCTGCCGGGCGTGTGTGTGACTAACAGCATCCCCACGTCCACCAAACCCCAGGTGGACACAGCACCGCCTCGTCACCCCTCCAGAGAAACACATAGTGTCACATACACACACTCAGACCAGGTCAGAGCTGGAAGAAACCTTAAAAATCACCACTCCATGCACACACAAGTATTTATGGGGGAAATGACACACCTCTGGACTGGCTTCCACATGCTCCAGGGAAAAAGGCAGAGTGAGGAGAAACACGATAAAACCAGGCAGGCGGTTTCATCTACCACCCTCCGCTTTCATACATGCTTGACGTTTTCCATAATCAAAAGCTTTTAGTCTTCTTTTGGTCAAGGTGGCAGTGTAGACAGACACGGCTCACCTCTCCACACAACCACATCAAAATTACAACGAAACTATAGAACCACCATCACTCAGAACCGTCAGAAATTGAGCTCAAAGAAAGTCCGACAACTACGGAACTAAAGAAACCACATCCATCCCGACTGGTAGGCGGGGCACAGACGCAGTGTGAGGTGGTCCCACCTCCGTGTGTGGTGGATAAAAACTTGGGAGGGACATCTTGGGAGCAAGAAATTCCAGCCCCACACCAGGCCCCCCAGCCCAGGGTTCCAGTGCCAGGAAGATAAGTCTCCACAACTTCTGGCTGCAAAAACCAGCAGGGATTCGGTTGGTGGAAGAAACTTCTGGAGTTTCAAGCAGTTCCTCTTAAAGAACCCACACACGGACTCCCCTACCCAGTCTGACTCCCTCTGAGCTCCAGCCCTGGGGTGGCAGCTTGAAAGGCACCAGCGGTGTGCAGGGAGAGACTGAAGTGTCTGGCATCGAGGCGAGCAGAAGCCATTGCTCCTTTTCTAAACCCTCCGCCTGCAGAGCTGGCAAGCTGGAGCCATAGCTGAGACTCCATCCACCTGGCTAACACTGACCCGCCCTGGAGATCCCCAGAGACTCCGTCCCATGTAATTTATGGGTCCCCACAAGCTGCTTTTCCATATGAATGGCTGGTCTTGGCTGGAACAGGGGGCCTCAGTGAGCCCCAGACCTGGCCCCAGCAGCAGCCAGCCTAGATTCACAGCTTGGCTTCACCTGGGAATCTCCAAGCCCAGTACAAGTAGCAGCCATCTCAGATTGCTTTATAGCCCAGGCAGGGTGGCTCTGGGCAAAACACAGATTGGGGCTGACCTTGGCCTGCACCACCGGGGAAATCCCAGGGCCAGAACACCCAGTGGACAGCTGTAGACCAAGATGGAGTGCCACCACCCTGCCCCTGCACAGCTGATCCTCCACGGAGGGCGGAGGGTGGAGGTCAGTGGTCACAGGCAATCCTTGCAGCTGACTGGCCTGGGTAAATCCCTCCCCTTGACCTGCCAACAGCAACCAAGGCTCAACTACAAGAGAAGGGTGTTCTCAGCCCACACAAAGGGCACACCTTGAGTACCCAGCTTGGGTGATGGGGGAGGCTATGCCACTGGACCCTACAGGACACCTACTACATTAGGCCCATAATCAAGACACAGAGTCAAAGCAGCTCTACCTAACACATAGAAACAAATGCAGGGAGGCAGCCAAAATGAGGAGACAAAGTAATATGGCCCAAATGAGAGAACAGATCAAAACTCCAGAAAAAGAGCTAAAGAAAATGGAGATATGCAATCTATCAGATGCAGAGTTCAAAACACTGGTTATAAGGATGCTCAAGGAACTTGGTGAGGACTTTAGCAGCATAAAAAAATCCAGTCAGAAATTAAGGGTACATTAATAGAAATAAAGAACAATTTATATAGAGAAAACAGTAGAATGGATGAAGCCAAGAATCAAGTCAATGATTTGGAACATAAAGAAGTGAAAAACAACCAATCAGGACAAGAAGAAAAAAGAATCCCCCCCAAATGAGGGTGCTATAAGCAGCCTCAAGGGCAACTCCAAGAGGTCCAACATTCACATCAGAGGGGTGCCAGAAGGAGAAGGGAAAGGGCAAGGAACTAGAATTCCATTTGAAAAAAAAAAAGAAAGAAAACTTCCCTAATTTGCAAGTCCAGGAAGCACAGAGAGTCCCAAACAAGATGGATGCATAGAGGCCCACTCCAAGACACATCATAATTAAAATGCCAAAGGTTAAAGATGAAGACAGAATCTTAAAAGCAGCAAAAGAAAAGATGTTAGTTACCTACAGGGGAGCTCCCATAAGACTGTCAGCTGATTTCTCAAAAGAAACTTTGCAGGCTAGAAGGGATTAGCAAGAAATATTCAAAGTCATGTAAAGCAGGGACCTACAGCCAAGACTGCTCTACCCAGCAAAGCTATTAGTTAGAGTGAAAAGGCAGATAAAGAGCTTCCCGGACAAGAAAAAACCAGAGGAGTTCTTCATCACCAAATGATTATTATATGAAATGTTAAAGGGACTTTTTGAGAAAAGAAGATCAAAACTATGCACAATAAAATGGCAATAAACACAAATCTATCAACATTTGAATTTAAAAACAAACTAAGCAAACAAGAAGAACAGAGACAGAATCATGGATACGGAGAATATTTTGATGGATGCCAGATGGGAGGTGGGTGCGGGAGAATGGGTGAAGAGGTGAGGGGATTAAGAAGTACAGATAGGTACTTACAGAATATCCATGGGGATGTAAAGTACAGTATAGGAAATGGAGTAGCCAAAGAACTCATATGTATGACCCATGGACATGAACAATGGTGGGTGGGGGATTGCCTGAGGGAGTGGGGGTGCTGGGTGGAGGGAGGGCAAATGGGGAAAAATCAGGACAACTGCAGTAGCACAATCAATAAAATATACTTTAAAAAATAGCCCTGGCTAGTGAGGCTTCGTGGATTGAGTGCCAGCTTGCAAACCAAAGGGTCACTGGTTTGATTCCCAGTCAGGGCACATGCCTGGGTTGCAGGCCAGGTCCCCAGTAGGGGGCGCACGAGAGGCAACCATACATTGATGTTTCTCTCTCTCTCTTTCTCCTTCCCTTCCTTTCCCCTTTCTCTAAAAATAAATAAATAAAATCTTGAAAAAATAAAAATAAAAATGAAAAAAGTTTTAAAAAACCCAAAGAAGTTACAGGAAGAGCCACCTAATCCAAACCCCCCCTTCAGAGCTGCCGGAAGCCGCTGCTCATTTTCATGCATGACGGCCAGCCCTGCCAACCCCTCAGGGCTTATTCAGCATTTCAGTTTCATCCGAGTGGGGCCCATGCTGGAGGCTTGGTTCTTTTATTTATTTAACTCTCACCTGCAGGCATGTTTATCAACTTTTTAGAGAAAGAGGAAGGGAGAGAGAGAGGGAAACATGCCTCCCATAAGCGCCCCAACCGGGGATTGAACTTGTAACCCTTCTGATGTATGGGGCGATGCTCCAACTAAGCCACCTGGCCAGGGCTGGAGTCTTGCTTCTCCAGGGCAGGGCTGCGCCCTTTGCTACTCCGTAGCCTCCTGTAGAGCTTCAGCTAGGGCTGGGCATATGGGAAAGCACTCGTGAACATCTGTCGGCGGCCGCTGCCTGGCCCTCACCCCTGGACCTGGCATTTCGGTCCTGCTCCATCCTCACCCCCCCGCCCTCCCGCCCCCAGCTCCTCTCTGGCTCTTGCCAAGGATGCTCCCCTGTTTCCTTCGTAATCAGAGCCTTCGCTCACCTGGCAGCGTGCTTGCCTCGTCATCCCATATTTAACTTCATTAGATCTGAGCAGAGGCATGCAGGTGTAGCTCGGGGTGGGGGAGGTGCCCCAGGGCTGGCAGGGCCTGGCTCCCAGGCTCCCCCACGCTGGAGGGAACTAGAACCCAGAGAGGGGAGGTCTTGATCCCCAAAGCACACAAGCCGCAGATGGCAGCGCTGGGATTGGCGCCCGGGAGGTCTGCCCCCAGAGCCTGTGCCCTTGACCACTAACTACCTCTCAGTGAGGGAAGGACAGACAGAACAGGTAGACCAGGCTCTGAGGAGGTTCCAGGGCCTGCACGGCACTTCCCCCTGGGCCCTCCAGGGCCTGGCGCACGGCTGATGTGGGCCACCGCAGGGTGGGTGGGCGCCCACCGGAAGGGCAGCGGTTTCTCGGCTACAGAGCAGAACCCGGCAGCGTGGGGAACGGGTGGCCAGAGAGACAGTCATGGCTTATTCACGTCCTTTCTCTTCGGCACAGGGCCCCTTTAAAAATGACTCAGTCGCGTATTAATCTGGTTGAGACAGCCACCCCTACAGGGAAAAGAAGAGGTGGGAAGTGTGCTCAAGGGGAATGCGTGCGTCCCAGCCTCCGTGCACTGGAGGGGGCCACGTGGGGACCCTGCAGGGTGGACGTCTCCCGGGGCCCGCCACACAGCCACGGGCATGCCCCAGTGCCAGGCTGGGTCCCCTCATGCCTCCGTCCCCCAACTGGCTTGCCAGCCCGCCCTCTCTGTCTGCCAGCTGGCGGGGTCCCCACTGAGCCCCGTCACAGTCAGACCGACACACACCCTGTGCGTGGTAATGAGACTCCTCTGTGGACGGTGTGAAAACCAATCTCAGGAACAGGACCGAGTGCAGAGGAGAGTCCTAGAGGGGCGCATGGCCACCCCCATAAGGGGCATGGCTCAGCTGAGGCCTGGAGCCTAGGGAAGGAAGCGAACTGCTGGAGAGCAGGGTTCCTCTGGGGAGGGGAGTGGGGAGAGGGCAGGGGTGTGGGGGTTCGAGTCCGCTGCTCGCTTGGCTTTCGGGGAGAACCAAAGGGAACACCCACACCTGCAGTCATAAAGGCAGCAACTGGCTTGTGGAGGGGGGAAAGGTTATAGCGTGTGTTCATGTTTTTATAAGTTCAGAAGTTGGAGCCCAAGTGTTCCGGAGAGGCTGCTGGTGGCAGGAAGTGGACAGGGGGCACAGGAAGAAGGGAGTGAGGAATGAGCGTTAGCCATTCGCTCTCTGAAGCCTGGGTCTGGCCCTCCTCCCAGGTCCTCCCAGGTCCTCCTGCCAAGCGACAACGTCACGTCCCCACGGGCGCTCTGCTCCCTGAAGTACACGGGCTGCAGCCTGGTCCCGGCTGCTGGGAGGCTCGCCTGCCTGCTGCACACTCCAGCTCCAGGGGCCCACGTCTGTGTCCCCGAGAACAGGGTCCCTCGAGGGGAGCACGTCTGTTTCAACAGTCCCCTCCCTCCCCCCCCGGGGAGAGTGCCGGCTCAGCCGGCCTGGCATCCCAGTGAGGGTTCTGCTCTCTCTGGGCTGCATCTCCCGGTGGCGCTCGCCGCCCAGCCCTCTCACACTCCTCCGAACTCGGCACACGCCTGTCAGGGCCCCTTCACGTCACCTCCCTGCTCCCCTCTGCCGCTCCCGCTCCCTCCCGAGCATGCCGCAGAGGGAGCCAGGGGCTGCGGGCTCAGAATAATCCTGATTCGGCTCCTGAGTCCTCCGCTTGGGCACCACTGGACTTGGGCGCAATGTCTAACCCTCGTTTCCTCCTCTGTAAAAATGGGACTCTTTCTATCCGCTCCCTGTCAGGGGACGTGGGGCAAGGCGCGTCCTCCCCGGGTAACAGAAAGCTAAGCGGTTTGAACGCGGCCCTCTGGGGGACAAGCACAAAGCTTGAGGACACACAGCCAGCGTTTTCTCCCGCTCATCAAGGTGGTAACAGCGTAATGAGGGCTCGTCGGCCGGCTTCGAGGAGGCAGGGAGAGCTTGGAGAGGGAAGCACTGGACAGCGCCTGTGCCTGGGAGACATCGGCGGGTCCAGAAGTAACAGTGCCACGGATGAGCTGCGTCTTTTGCGGCCCCTCCTGCCCCCTGCCCGAAGGTGGGAAGCCTGAATAAGCGCTCTCCGCCTCCCTCCAAGGCAGGACCCTGCGGGACTTCACCCTCAGAGTGACGATGAACCAGAGACAGACCCTCCCTCTCACGGACGGACGTGCAGCCTTGAACCTGGGGCAAGGAACTCGGGGTACGGGGGCCTCGGACTGGCGGCAGCCCCAGGGCTCGGGAGGAAGAACCTTCTCCACAGGTGACTCCTCCCCACGGTGTTCCAGTACACGGACCAGCACAGAGCCCAAGGTAACCGAGACACAAGGAAGGAAGACATTCGGGTTAATTGAGGGATAATCAGAGTGAAAACCTGCACAGCAGACTTCCAGAAACACGCGAAGCATTAGAAGGATCGCCCACAGACAGCTCTGTTTACGACTCGAAGGGATAAAAGGCAAGCTTCAAAATTCTGTCGGTGAATGAAAATTAAAACGTGATGGAGCAGTTTTTAAAAAATGCAAAGACCTGGCTGGCATAGCTCAGTGGGTTGAGCACAGGCTGCGAACCAAAGAGTCGCAGGTTCGATTCCCAGTCAGGGCACATGTCTGGGTTGCAGGCCATGACCCCCAGCAACCGCACATTGATGTTTCTCTTTCTCTCTCTCCTGCCCTTCCCTCTCTAAAAGTAAATAAATAAAATCTTTAAAACATGCAAAGAGAAATTCTAAACCTAAGGCTGCATGACAGCCAAACCCAAGTGCCCGGTGGGTGGGCTGGAGCGTGGACTGCACGTGGCTGTCGGTGCATGAGGCGGTGGCGCGCTGCGGTGCGGAGGAACCGCCTGGACCTCAGCGCGCAGGCCGCACTCCGCGCCTGGCAGGCTGAAGTCAGACTCGGCAAACACCGGTTCCGCTCCTGTCCCTCTCTCAGGTGCCGAACAGGCCTCTCTGGTTTCGGGAAACCCTTTCTGAGTCACTCAGCATGACATCTGCTGCTCCGTTCCCTGAGCGTTGTCGGCCTCTTCGTCCCCGTTCGTTCATTCACGTCGACGGGGACTCCTTCATTTCCGCGGACCAACCAGCGGAAGAGCTACAGTCAGACCCGAACTCGTCTCCTGGTCCGCAGACCCCTCCCTCCTCTCGGCCGCGGTGACGCCTAACGGCCCAGGGTCCTCACTACAGATACCGCTGCAGGGAAAGGGAGCCAGGAGAATTGCAGAACACCGTCTGCTCCCTGGCCCTGCTCCCCACTCAACGCTGGGTCAAGGCCACTGCTGCCCGAGAGCAGCTGCAAACACTTCCAGGTTCGGGGTCCACAGGGACGGTCGACCCTTCCTCTTCCAGCACAGCCTCTGGCCTGGGCTCACTCTGGACATTCCGCTGAAAGTCAGGGAGTGGGGGTGGCTCTGCATGGCCATCAGTGAGACAACGAAACCACCGCCTCAAGGAGGATGCTGTCAGCTCCGCGAGGCAGTCAGTCCTCTGTCCTGCGGCCCCTGCTGTTCAGGGACTTCGGCAGCCACGAGGGGGCCTTGGCAGAGATGCCCCCCAACACCGCCCTGGAGCACTGGAGCAAGAGGGACAGGGAGGCCGCACAACCCCAGACCCTACCCCCCACCCAGGTCACCCTGGCCCCCTGGCCCATGGGACACAACCAGACAGGACAGGGGCAGAGCCAGGATGGTGGCGGGTCTGGCACGGATTGGCTCTGGGGGAGACAGAGAGGAGAGATGGTCTGGGAGCCGGGCTGCTGTGGAGTCTGGGGGAGGGGCACTGGTGACGAGCCGGCAGGGACCTGGGGGCGGGTGCTGGGGGGCCGGGCAGGCGCGTGGTGTAGGCGACAAGGAGAAACAT
Source organism: Phyllostomus discolor (assembly GCF_004126475.2). NCBI lineage: Eukaryota > Metazoa > Chordata > Mammalia > Chiroptera > Phyllostomidae > Phyllostomus > Phyllostomus discolor. The sequence goes on from NC_040916.2 coordinate 37,478,179, forward strand.
CATGTATTGATCTGTAAGAGCCCCAGGGACGACAGAATCCAATGTCCTGGCCTCACCCGCTCTGTTTCAACAGCAGGAAGTTATTTTTCTAGACTTAGAAAAACTGTCTGTCCTTTCTCGCACGCGTGTGTGTGTGCGCTTGCCCTCACACCCTGACCTGCACGTCAGATCGAGGGTCCTCCAAGGACAAGGGCCCACGTCTCAGTTAAAGCCCCACGGCCTGGCGGCCTGGCTGGGTGGCAGGGCCTCAGAGCGATCAGCTCAGGGCCGCCGCCCTGCCCTCGGGAGCCGCACGCACCCCTGACGGCACCCACTGTTCCCCGCCTGCCCCAGTGCCCTCTTCACCCCCCGATGGGTATCGGGTCGGCCACGATGGGTATTCACGGCTCCGACGGCAGCACCGGAAATTTCAAGCAAGAGCCGCTTCCTGGCCGGGCCTCGCCTGGTGAGGACAGGATATTGCTGAGACGGAGGCTGGGCAAGCTGAGCCGGCTCTCGCCTGCCCTTTCTGCCCCGGAACAGGGAGCAGGGACAGCGGAGCGGCCAGCGGGGCAGAGGCCCCCTGACTCGACTTGTGGCTCCTTCCTGGACATGCTGGGTGAGTCTTGGGTCTCTTGCCGCCCCCTTAGCTCTCCTTTCCTGCTCCTGATTCGGGAGTTGGTTTGGTGCCTGGACCAGTGACCGTTCCGTCTCTTCCAGGTCTCGGTCCCACAGCCGGGCCTTTACCTCACTGGAGCACGCAGGCCCCTCGGGCTGGGGCCGCACACCTTGGCAGGAGTGGCTGCTGGTTGCCCTGAGACTCCGTGGGGGGCCGTGGAAGGAGCTCCATCCGCCAGCTTTGCCCTGAGGCTGCCCCCGCAGTCCCCGCTGCGCACAGGCTGACGTGCCCTGAACTTCTCTCCACGCGTCCGTCACGGCCAAGGGGACGGCAGGTGTCTGAGCACAGTCCCTTCTGTTCGCAGTGACGATCTATAGCCAATTAGCTGAGCCCGGTACGGTGGGAACTGCCTGTCTCCAGCCCGGAGCCAAGAGCGAGCCCGGTGCTTCTCACAGACGTCTCTGCGAAGGGGGAGGGTGGCGTGACCTCCCAGGCCCTGGGAGTGGGCCTGCGGCTGTCAGCCCAAGGCTTTCATAGCAGACAAGGCCACGGAACATTCCACAGGACAGCTTAAAATAAGCGTCAACCTTGGCCATCGCTTTTCCAGAGTGGGTCTGGGATTTCACGTGCAAGAGCCAGACTTTCCCTGGGGTCTCACAAACTGGGGCTTCTGTTCCGAAGGTTGCGGCAGATGGAAAAGGGGGCAAGCCCATAACTGGGGGCTAGAATAATTGGTCTCGGCACACACACACCCCCTCCAGCCTCAGCCTGTCGCGCCCTCCCGCCGCTTGGGCCTCGGGCAGGCTGACTCACACAGCCGGCTGGGCTGCAGCGCCGTCCCCCGCACCGCAATCGATATTCAATTTAAGCTGATTTTTTCTGTGTGAAACTGTTGAGTGAGGGGCGAGGGGTTCTGGCTGGCGTGATGGGGGGGAGGTCCGGGTCCAAGGCCACCTGCTGTGTGAGCTTCAGCGAGTCCCCGTCCTCTCCGCGTCCTCTCGCCCTCATTTGCTCAGTAGTGTCAGTGACCCCTGGATCACGTGCGCACAGGAAGAAAAGATTCCTGCTCACCGAGGAGCCGGGCCACCGTGTCCCAGATCCGGTGTTTTATGCACATTGTCTCCGGGTCGGGCGGGATGAGAGAGGCGGAGGAGTTTGGACAGAACCACAGAGCTCTCTGCTGATACGGGAGCTGATGCATTTTTACTCTTTGCTGCCCAGACCCAGGCAACCCTGACAGCGCCTGGTGCATAGTAGGTGTTCAAGAATACGGTGAACGAATGAATGCTGGGTGTCCATCCTTGCCTTACCGGGTCCGGGGCTCGGGCAGGGGTGGGGGCGGGGGCGGGGAATGAAAGGGTGGGAGGCCTGGCACTGGACTCCGTCCGTCCCTGGCTGAGGGCCACCCTGCGTCCTGAGCCAAATGTGCTCCCAGGGCCATCTGCTCAGGGGACCGACAATCTGGGTCTCTGCCGTCACCCTCGGCCCCCAGCAGTCAGCCTCGGCTGCAGGGGACTCGGGGGTGACGGTTTTCCGAAACTGCTCGGCTCCATTAAGGAAGGTATGGCTGGAGTTCTATTTTAAACCTCCCCTGGAGAGAGGTTACTCACCAGGAATAGGTGCGTGACACTGGCATTTTCCTTTGAGAAGTTTTTCTAGAGAATTGAGATTCGGGCGTCTCTTCTCCTCCCGGCTCCCACCCCCTAACCTGCCTGCTGGGCCCAGCGCGGAGTGATTCCGGGGAGCCGAGAGGAGGAGACGCAGCGCAGGGATTCGGAACAGACAGTCGCGCCCCCGGCCCCGTGACCCCTGCAGTGCCCCGCGGGCCAGTCCCTCCGAGTTTCAGCGTCACGGGAGTGGGGTCACAGTGAGAGGGCCAGGCGGGCCAGTGTTCCCATGGTGGGGGACCGGGCAGTGCTCGGGGAGCAGTCGCGGTGCCGTGCCGGCAGGGCCTTCCTAGGTGCCTGTCACGGACACTGGTGATACTAAGGGAAGAGGACGTCCCCACTGCGGGGTGTGCTCGGATGGTTTTGTCCCTAGGCCTAGGGGTCTCACTGCTACACCCTGCACTGGGCACTCTGGGAAGAGCAGAAATGACGGCGGGGGCCCTGGGCACCCACCCCTGACCAGCGCGGAGCGGCAGCGCGTGGCTGCAACGGGCCTTCCCTCCAGGTGGGCGGGCAGGATCCCTGTACCAAGGAGACAGTCAGTTACAATAACGGCAGTGCACATTTATTGAGTGCTTGCTGTATGCCAGGAACAGTGCTCTCTTCACTTGGGTCTTTTACTTTTTAGCCCGCACAGGGTTCAGGGAGGTAGGATCTCTCCTCATCCCCATTTCACAGAGGGCGCGGCCCAGGCTGGTGTGTTTAATCGCTTCCCGAGGACCCGCGCTTTGCAAGCAGGAGAACCGGGCACAGCCCCAGTCCTGCCTCTGGCCAGTGTCTGAGCTGACGCCCCAGCACCCTGGCTGCTGGGCGCAAGGTAGCAGGATCCCAGCCCAAGTCCTGCCCCTGCGGTACACGTGCCTGCTGTCCCGTCCCTTGTCCCTTGGGTTTCTCTTGCTCAGCTCCTGGGGGCATCCAGAAAGGAGTTCTCCCAGCATCCTCTGCTCCTCACCCCCCACAGGGCGGGGTCTGATACCCAGAACCACGGAGACAGGAGCTGCTGGCTCAGGTTCCCAGGTGAAGGGGCAGGTAGGAGTCTACACAGGCCCCCCGTCGCCATGAGGGTGAGAAGAGCCGCTGGGGAAGGATGAAGGGAGCTGTGCTGCGGGCCCTCGGGTGGGGGAGGAATGGGAAAGAGGTCACACAAGGTGGCAGGGGGCCCCGGATCACCCTCTGACCCCTAGTGAGGATCAGCAGCGGAAATTTTGGTGCCAGCCCTGTGAAACTACAGTCCTTCGAATTAATGCACAACCCAATTTCAGCTCCCTTTAAGAAATTACGTATTTTTAAAAAATACATGAAGAGTTGGAAAGGAGCCATGGCAACGAGGAGGCTGAGCGTCGGAGCCGAGGCCAAGCCTTTCCCCCCTCCCCTGGGGCATCTGGTTTTCCCTGTCTGGACCCCCGACCTTCCTCCCCCGACTGCACCTGTGTACATGGTGCCGTCTGTCCAGCACGTGGGGTGGCAGGCTGGCTTTCGGCAGCCAGGGGGGAGCAGCCCAAGGCTCTGCTTGTCCTAGGCTCTCTCGGCCATGGCGAGGGCAGAGGGGCCCAGGACTCGCCCCCTGGGCCAGGTGAGGACGCTGTGCGGGGTGGCTCCCCCGCTGGGTGCTGGATCTCTGCCTGGGTCGGAGGGTTCCGGAGGGTTCAGCCAGCACCGACCCGGACCCACTGGGAGTCAGGCTGCTCCCCCCACAGGAACCTGGGGGTGGCAGTGGGGGCTCCTGTCCCGGATTAGAGGTGAGGGAACTGAGGCTCCGGGGCTTGTGCTGGCCCATCAAGGTATCAGTAATGGTATTTGGTCGGTGCCTATTTTTGTCAGGTGTCATGCCAAATGCTTTACACACTTCCTCTCCCTCTGTTTAAATTTTTTTTTATCCTCACCTGAGGATTATTATTTTTTTCATTGCTTTTAGAGAGAGAGAGGAAAGGAGAGAAAGAAATTGATGTGAGAGAGAAACATTGGCTGCCTCTTGGACGCACCCGGACTGGGGATCAGACCAGAAACCAGGGTAAGTGCCCTACTGGGAATCGAACCTGCAACCTTTTCAGTTCCAGGGTGATGCTCCAACCTTTGGAGCCTCATCTGCGAGGGCCTCTCCCTCTGTTTTGAGGGGCCCTCTCCCACCTATAAGCTGGTGATCCATCAGAGCTTTTACAGAATTAGCTGAACACACCAGTCGCTTAAATGAAGAGCACCTTCCCCATGCTGGGCCCCAGGGAAGACAGTGAGCCCTGCCCCCGGGGAGCCCGCCCCCGAGGCAGACCGCAGCCGGCCAACGGAACAGGCATCACACACGCCCCGTGCCAGGCATTGTCCCCACCCGGGGCTCAGCACAGCCCGGTGCCCCACCCAGGAAGGTGTAGATGGGTGGGGCCCAACTTCTGACCTGATAACTGCCACGCACAGGGAAGCCCCAAACTGAGGTGGCAACGAGCTGAAGTGGGGTGCGGATGAGGCCAGTCCCCCAAGGTCACTGGGGACGCCTGGGGGAAACCCTGCAGGTTCCACACCGAGATAAGAGGAGGCGGCATCCACTGAGCGTCCGTGACGAGACGTGGCGCGTCCTGAGGACTCCATCCGGCGTGAGCTCTGCGCGGGGTGGGGGCCGAAGGAGGCATCAGCTAAGAGATGAGTAATTGCGGTCCCTCTGTCATCTTCTTACGTTCTTATCACTCAGACTGATCCGGCTTTAACAAATGCTGCCTCGGAGAACTTGTTACTAGACAAACCGCTGTCTCCGTGACGAAGACGGGCCTTGGGGGCAGGAGGCCGCTGTCGGAGAACGGACGCACAGTCGCTGACACGCCGCCCCCGGTGTCTTCAGATGACCTCCTGGCGCAGGGGACACAGGCCGGGCCACTGGGATGGTGACCGGCTTCCCCCTGAGGTCATCCCCCTCCCGGGCCTGCGGCTCTGCTGTCTGTTTGCTCGTCCTCTCCGCCTGCGTCCCGAGGCTGTGCCTGTGTGGCCGTAGTGGGAAGGCCCGGTGCCCTGATATTTCTAGCAAGCAGAGAAGTGTCTGGCCATATCTGTACCCTGGCCCATGTGGGGCCTTTATCCCAGAGAACACACAGCCGTGGGAGGACTCCAGATCCGGTTAGCTCCGTCCTGGCTCCGAGGGAGCAGCCACTTCTCTCTCTTTGGCAGAAGGGACAGCGAAGGCCGGGGATGCGTCTGAACCCTCAGGGCCCGGGGCGCGGCCCCTGCACTAGAATCTGAGGGGCTGGGGTGGCCAGACCGCACTCTGGGCAATGGAGGCCTGCCCTCCGGGTGCCATCTCTGGCTGCCCTGGGGCCAAGGGGACTTTTAGGCAGCTCCTTTGGCTCTTGGTGAATTTCATTTCTCAAAGATGCAGCAATTCGTACCCCCTGCTCCACTGCCCTCCTCTTCTCCTTGTGGCTCAGCCCTGCCCTTTGTGATATGCCCGGCTCCCGAGCACCACTGCTCAGAGGGTAAGGACAGAAGGTGGAAGGGAGTTCTGGCCTCTCCTTCCGTGTGACCTCGCACAGGAGGAGCTTCCTCCCCGAGCGCTGCCAGGCCCCTCCTCTATGGCCAGCAGCCTCTCCTGGGACCCTGGGGAGGGAGGGAGGGGAGGACGAGGGCGGCAGGGGGTGCCTCGGGCATCGGGGCTCACCTCACTGAGCGCGCACATGGACACTGCCACAGAAGCAGCTCATGCATCACCCCTTGAGCCCACAGTGGTCTGTGTGAGGCATCAGCAGCCCTCCCAATCCACAGATGGGAAAGTGGAGGCCAAGACTGTCTAACCACGTGCATAGAGCTCAGAAGGCTGGTGTGGCTGCAGGGCTCCGGAGCCTGCAGGACTGATACTTCCAGTATGTGTGTGGGGGAGTGGGTCCTACTGTTCTCGCCTCTGTCCTTGGGGACATGGGCAGCAGCTTCCTGCAGGCCCTCCTGCGGGTGACAGGCTCTCCCTCTCTCTCAAGCACACGTGTCTTATTCGTGGAAGGACCTGCACGTGTCAGGTTGAGGGGTCACCCTGACCTTCCAGCCCCTGAGGAGATTAGGATGATTGAAGGGGAAGTGATGCAGACCCCTCCCAGCCCCGTTCTCCCAGAAGGGCCCTTGTGTGCTCACAGCGGCTTGTCCCTTCCCTCCACACACACACGCACGAGGCCGGGGGGAGGTGGGGAGGCACGCCTGACATCTTCCCAGGGTGGGGTGTCCCCTCCGCTTTTCTCCTACTGATGTATCAGTCAGGTCACCCCCAGGCTTTTCCGAATCTCTCCCTCAGAGACCGGGCTAAGGCCCCAGGGCACAGATGCGAGTGAAGGGACCTCGGTGCTCTCCAAACTGCCTGAGTACAGGTGAGACCGAGTGTTACCCTCCTAAGTCCCCTTCTCGCTCTGAGCCCCGGGCTGGCTGTTCCAGGGCACGTCCCCTCTGCCTCCTCGGGGTCCGAAGGGCAGGTCTGTGCTGGCTGTCTGCAGAGCCGTCTCGGGCTCCCACGGGCCGGGGCGCCCGCCTCAGGCTCTGTCCCTTTTTGGGCTCCCCTGGGGCAGGCCCCTGAGACAGCAGGCCCGGAGGAGGCCCGGCCCCACACCACACACCCTGCAAAGGTGACCCCTTATTTTTTCTCTCATCTCTGAGTGACACAACTGAAGACGAGAAGCAACTTGAACCCAGACAGGCCTTTACTTTTTCAGGAGGACTGACATGTCCCCAGTGTGGCCACACATGTGCACGAGAGGCCTCCCACAGGCCCCTCTCTGCCTGCGAGAGCCTAGCTTCTGCCCAGACGGTAGCAGTGAGCAGGTCTCCTCACCTCCAAGGACCAGCCTAGCTAGAATTCAGATTAGAGACATGAAAGAAGAAAAAAAATAACCCTAAGCCCTATGGGGTGGGGGGCGGGGGGGAGCTCATTAATGTCTCTGTTCCCCTCCTCATTAAGCAAGAGCTCGCTCATAAATATTCATAGAATTCTAAAGTAAGAGCAAGGTGAAAGTTAAGTTAATGTGCAACAATTAAGACTGCTCAGAGCCCCTGAGTAGCCTGCCCAGGCTCTTGTCTCCCCAGAGCAGAGATGGAGGGTGCTCCTGGTCCCCTAGAGGGCAGAGAGGGGAGCAGGTGTGGGGACAAAGCTTTCAGGGGAAGATGGACCCAGACTCACCTCGTGCAAGCAGCTCACAGGCCTGCTGGTGTCATAGGCTGAGAAGCCCAAGGTAGGGACCCTGGCTGGTGTGGCTCAGAGGACTAAGTGCCAGCCTGTGAACCAAAGGGTTGCCGGTTCGATTCCCAGTCAGGGCACACGCCTGGGCTGCAGGCCAGGTCCCCAGTAGGGAGCTCCTGAGGCAACCACATACTGGTGTTTCTCTTCCTTTCCCCCTTCCTTCCCCCCTCTCTAAAAATAAATAAGTAAAATCTTAAAAAAAAAAGACACGAGGTGGGGAGGGTCTTAAAGACCTTCCAGTGCCCACCACTGGGTGCCCCATCTTTTTTCTTTTTAATTTCAGCTCTGTTGAGGTGTGAGTGACAAAGCTGTGCACTATGGTGAGTTGATGTATGTACCCACTGGGATGGGATCACCCCCATCCGGTCAATGACCACGCCCACTGGGTCCCAAGCTTCTCTTCCTCCTCTGTCGGGAGAGAGCACTTAAGTCCATCCTCTTAGCACATTCCAGCTGCACGTGCAGCGTGACTGACCCTAGTCACCATGCTTCACGTTAGGTCCTCGGAGTTGATTCCTCTCAAAACTGAACGTTTGTGCTCTTCTACCAACTTCTCCCTATTCCCCCACCCCCAGTCCCTGGCCACCGCTTTTCTAGTCTGTTTCTATGACTCTGTCTTTTAAAAACATTTTATGATTCCTGGACTTCTGGCCAAGATGGAGGCGTAGGTAGACACGCTGTGCCTCCTCGCACAACCAAAAGAAGGACAACAACAATTTCAAAACAAAATCAACCAGAACTGACAGAAAATCGAACTGTATGGAAGTCTGACAACCAAGGAGGTAAGAAGCATCCATCCAGACAGTTAGAAGGGGCGGAGCAGGGCAGCCTGGTGGAAAGGACTGGAGGCAAAGCAGCGGTGGAGGACCGGGGTGGGTAAGGCAGCAGCTGGTGGAGCAGCCCCTCATTCATGTGTGGATAAACTGGGAGGAACAATTGGGGAGTGAGACAGACCTCACAACCCAGGGCCCCAGCTCAGGGAAATAAATCCTCAAACCTCTGACTGAAAACACCTGTGAGGGTTGAGGCACAGGGAGAGACTCCCAGCCTCACAAGAGAGTTCATTGGAGAGGCCCACAGGGTCCTAGAACATACACAAGCCCACCCACCTGGGAATCAGCACTGGAAGAGCCCAGGTCACTTGAGGGTAGCAGGGGAAGTGACTGAAAGTTGGCCAAGAGCTGAGCAAATGGCATTGTTCCCTCTCGGACCCCTCCCCCACAGGCAGCACCACAACTCAGCAATGTGGGTTGCCCCGCCCTGGTGAACACCTAAGGCTCCACCCCTCGTACGTAACAGGCGTGACAAGACAAAAAAATGGCCCAAATGAAAGAACAGATCAAGGCTCCAGAAAAAATACAACTAAGTGATGAAGAGATAGCCGACCTATCAGATGCACATTCCAAAACACTGGTAATCAGGATGCTCACAGAATTGGTTGAATTTGGTCACAAATTAGATTAAAAAATGAAGGCTATGCTAAGTGAAGTAAAGGAAAGTGTACAGGGAACCAGTAGTGATGGGAAGGGAATTGGGACTCAAATCAATGGTGTGGACCAGAAGGAAGGAAGAAACATCCAACCAGGAAAAAATGAAGAAACAAGAATTCAGAAAAATGAGGAGAGGCTTAGGAACCTCCAGGACATCTTTAAACATTCCAACATCTGATTTATAGGGGTACCAGAAGGAAAAGAGGAAGAACAACAAGTGGAAAACTTATTTGAACAAATAATAAAGGAGAACTTCTCCAATCTGATGAAGGAAATAGACTTCCAGGAAGTTCAGGAAGCTCAGAGAGTCCCAAAGAAATTGGTCCCAAGGAGGAACATGCCAAGGCACATCATAATTACATTACCCAAGATTAAAATGAAGGAGAGAATCCTAGAAGCAGCAAGAGATAAGGGGACAGTAACCTACAAAGGGGTTCCCATCAGACCGTCAGCTGATTTCTCAAAAGAGACCTTACAGGCAAGAAGGGGCTGGAAAGAAGTATTCCAAGTCATGAAAGGCAAGGACCTACATCCAAGATTGCTCTATCCAGCAAAGCTTTCATTTAGAATGGAAGGGCAGATAAAGTGCTTTCCAGATAAGGTCAAGTTAAAGGAGTGCATCATCACCAAGCCCTTATTATATGAAATGTTAAAGGGATTTATCTAAGAAAAAGAAGATAAAAAATATGAACAGTAAAATGACAGCACACTCACAATTATTAACTGAACCTAAAACAAAAACAAAAGCAAACTAAGCAAACAACTAGAACAGGAACAGAACCACAGAAATGGAGGTCACATGGAGGGTTACCAACAAGGGAGTGGGAGGGGGAGAGAGGGGGGAAAGGTACAGAGAATAAGTAGTATAAATGGTAGGTAGAAAAGAGACAGGGGGAGGGAAAGAATAGTATAGGAAATGGAGAAGCCAAAGAACTTATACATACGACCCATGGACATGAACTAAAGGAAGGGAATGTGGGTGGGAGAGGGTGTGCACGGCAGAGGGGAGTGAAGGGGGGGAAATGGGACAGCCGTAATAGTATAATCAATAAAATATATTAAAAAATAAAAATAAAAACACTTTCTAGCCCACATGGGAGTGATACCAGGCCGTGTGTATCTTTCTCCATCTGGCTGCTTTCCCATGGACACCCACGTCACAACGAGGTAGCTGTCACCATAGGGGGCACACGCCCGGCCAAGGCGGCGGAGCCAAGCCTCATCTTAGGGTGCCTGCCACCACCTGTTGCCAGCCTTTCACGGGGACAGGAACGCGCTCACCTTCCCGGGGTCTCCTCTGGGATCTGGCCATGGTCCCCCCTTGTTCCCGAGCTCTTTGATCCAATACGCTGAGCCAGATTAGTTTTCTTAAATGCTGTTTAATTGCATCCCTCCTCGTAGAAAACAGTCATTGGCTCCCCAGTGACGAGGAATTACGTGCAAACGCCTCCTGTTCTGCGGCCCAAGTGCTCCTTACAAACTCAGTCACCACGACTCTTCGACTCTCCGCTCATCTCCCAGTGCTCCAGCCAAGCGGAACTCCGAGCTCTGCTCCAGACAAGCTGTGTCCCCTCCTGCCTCCCAGGCGGCCTCCCCCCCAACCCCCCGAATCCTGTTCCCCGCACCATCTCCCTGTCAAAGTCCTATCCTTTCCCAGGCCCGTTTCAAATGCCATCCCTTCCTTCCAGCAGGTCCCGTTTCCCACAAGCTGACGTAATTTCCCTCCGGGGTATTTTGCCTGAACCTCTCCAGTGCTACTCTGCTAACACCTAGGCTGTTGCCATCATTAGCCAAACTGCATGCCTATTATTATTATGTAGTAGAATACGCACGCCCTTATCACCAGCTGGGCTGTGCGGGTCAGGAGCACACATCAGGGCAGTTCAGCTGATAGTCACGGTGAGAATGAGACAGCAGGCAGTTAGACCTGAGCGGAGCGGGAACGCGAGGCGAGGTACAGAGTCCCTGGGGCAGAAAGTCCCGGGGGCCTAGCGACGGGCGAACCTGGGGAAACAAGCGCTACAGAGTGGGCCCTCACCCCCAGGTGGCCTTCCCTGCCCTGGCAGGTGGCCAGTCGCTGGCAGACGCCCTCGGAGGAGCAATGAGGGGCCAGAGAAAGCCTCCCAGGACTCCCAGACAAGCTCTCGCAGGACCACTCCCTTAGGCAGTGGCCCTCAGGACGACGAGTTTCTGACCCACATCAAGCGATCTTAGCAACAAAGCCCCCCCCCCACCCCAGGACTGTGGGCCACGGAGAAGGAGTTTGGAGTGAACTAGAGACAACATCTAGGCCTCAGGTGCGTTTCAGCTCCAGGCCCAGAAAAGCAGCAAAGCCAGAGGAAGTGTCTCCATGGCTGACCTCAGGGCCAGGTGCACTGACCAGTGACCCCCTGCTCTGGCGCCGACCAATCAGTAGAGACCTTGACCCTGAAAGGGCACCTCTGGAAAGCTGATGAACATTCTACTGGGATCCTGGAGATCCTGGAGACCTGCCCCCAAATCTGTGTTGTTGGGAAACAGGTAAAACCCCTTAAGACAAAGGACCCAGTTCTTGTTCTCTCTCTCTCTCTCTCTCTCTCTCTCGCCCTTTCCTTCCTCCTTTCCCCCGTAAGAGGCACACCCGTGCTCTCTTTCTCCTGAGCTCCCAGGGCCCTGCTTTGTCCCTGTAACCTGTTTCCTCAGCCCACACAGCCCAGCTGGTTCACTTCTACCTCTATGACTTTCTCAGTAAATTTTCTCTTGTCATTAGGGTTCTTGGCTCTGAATTCTTTCTCAGCCGAACCCAAGGACTGAGGTCCTCACTTCACAGGTTACATCTGGTGCAGTTTGCCATTAACAAAAGTAATAGTCCTAACAATACTAGCTGCTACTTACTGAGTGCCTACTATGCGCCAGTTGCCTTGAAAGTACTGTTCCCTGCGGGGTGGAGTCTGTCATCCCTGTCACAGCCAAGGACGCGGAGGTTCTGAGAGGGGAAGCGGACCAACCCTAACTGGCTCTAAAGACTTTGCTCTTTCTCCTTTGCTGCTCTGTTGCACGCTTGCCTGGAAGCTCCCTGGGTTGAACTAAATTCCCCCCCAATACATACAGAAGTCCTGGCCCCCGGAACCTGTAAACAGGGCCTCATTGGAACAGGGCCTGGGCGGGTGTGATCAGGTTACGACGGAGACAGACGTTAGGGCGGCCCCTCGTCCAGGGGCCGGCATCCTTACGAGAAGAGGGAGGTGTGGGCACCGGCCCACGCAGGGAAGGAGGCCACGGGAGGATGGAGGAGGGGGTGGGAGAGAAACACCCAGAAGCCCAGGGCGCCGGAGTGCTCAGAAACCAGTGAGGGGGAAAGGGACAGGGACAGGGTCTCCCGGAGCCTTGGCAAAGGGCCCGTCCCGCCTGATTTCCGACTTCCAGTCCCCGGGACTGCGTGAGGATGAATTCCCGCTGTCTGAAGCCGCTGGCCAGTGGCATCTGTCCGGCAGCCCCAGGAAACACTGGCCCTCCTCACTGTCCTCTCTACTGGCGCTGCCCTCACCGGGCAGGGGCCCACAAACGCCCGTCGAGTGAACAGAGACTTGACTTCTTCCCCTGCCGGGGTCTCAGGGGCGGGAAAGATTCAGCAGCATCTTCCTGAGGGCCGTGAGATGCCCAGAGAGGTCGGTCAGCCGCCCTCCAGCCCGCCGGCAGCGGAGTTGGCGCTGGGACGGAAGTCCTAGGCCTGGGCAGCGAGGCCATGTGGCACCCAGTGTGACCCGTCTCCACGTGGGAGTCAGGTCCAGCCCAGGGCCGGGACCATGCAGGCGGGGCTTTTTGGGGGCCTCAGCCGCGAGCCACTCAACACATCCTGGGTCCGTGGTGGCGCTGGAGAGGGGACTCGGGACTGTCTGGGTTCCCGCATTGGGAAGGATGGTGCTGGGCGCCCCTCCAAGATCCTGAGGGGTGTCCCGGGGGGCCAGGCAGTGGGGAGTGGAGTGTTGAGATGGGTCCACAACGGGCGAGGTCCTTGGAGGGACCCCTAAGTCTAAGCAGGCAGTGGTACGAGTGCCACCCCCCAGCAGGTGTTCCCTTTAACTATCTAATTTCTCTCTCTGGTTTCCCACGTGTGACGGTGGCCAAAGCCCCCGCTGTCCCCCACGGAAGCCACTCTGGTCCCCACACAATGCAGAGTGACGCGCCCTGCCTCAGTCCCGCAGACCCGCCTGCCGCTCCAAAGGCTCCGGGGGCTGAGCTCATTTCAAGAGCGAACTCCTCTCGTTCTCTTTGCTCCTATTTTGAGCTCCGGTTCTCTTTTTAATGGGGCTGGGGTTGTGCCTTCCAACCCGAAGAACATTTTCCTTGATGGGAAAAGCAAAAGAAAAATGGGAACTGAAGGACACCAATTCCTGGCGGGGGCATTAGGCCCTGCCGAGCGCTTTGTGACTGCCGGCTCCGTTGGCCCCCGCCACGACCCCGAGAGCTAAGTAGGGCAGTGTTCCTGCTGCCCGCGAGGTCCGCTGACTCGCACACCATCTCTCAGCGCCGGGCAGCATGGGCAGCCCGGGCAGGCCTGGGGTGTGCGCCCGGGCAGGAGGCTCTGCAGGGAAAGTCTGACCCCGCAGGCACCGATCAGCCCAATCAAGCAGGCAGCTAAAGACACCAAAGTGGCCCCGCTGGGGACTCACCGACAAGTTCGCAATTGAAGGCAAAACCAGAAACCAAAGACAAACACTGCTTTTGTTGTGGACAGACAGAGCCTGTGATGGGGAGCAGTGAGGCACCCCGAGCAGCACCGGGAAGGTGCAGGCTTTTTAGGAAAAGTGCCGAGACAACCGGATGTTGTTACTGGGGCCGCTAGCCTGACCCCATGCTCTCCCCAGCTCAAAATCATCATCATCATCATCATCATCATCATCATCATCCCTGGCTGGTGTAGCTCAGTGGATTGAACTTGGGCCTGTGAACCAAAAGGTTCACTGGTTCAATTCCCAGTCAGGGCACATGCCTGGGTTGTGGGCCAGGTCCCCAGTTTGGGGCACGTGAGAGGCAACCACACATTGGTGTTTCTCTCTCTCTCTTTTTCCCTCCCTTCCCCTCTCTCTAGAAATAAATAAATAAAATCTTTAAAAAAAACTTAAAAAAAATAATAAAAGCCCAAGCAAATAAGAAATAACAGCCATGCCAAAGACTAAGACAGGAATAAGTCTGGGCAAAAGTAATTATCTACTTGTTTGAATTTCATTTTGATTACGAGTAAGAGTGAGGAATTTCCCTCTCTTGAAAACTTGGCTTTATTTCTTGTTTAGTGAATTGTTTACCACACCCTTGGCTCACTTCCCATTGTGCCTGAAGGTTTTCTTACTGATTTGCAGGAACTCTTTAGATGTTAACGATATTAACCATTTATCTAATATTTGCTGTAAATATATTTTTCCCAGTTTGACTTTTCAAATCTAGGTCCATTAGCAATTTCCCATGCAGCCACACTGGTTTCTTTAGCTGTCCCGTTTTCTTCCTTGTGGGAATTCTGTGTGATTTATGTATTGATGTAATTTCATTTTTAGAGTCCTTACTTGGGGTGAGCTATGCGTCCTTTGAGCGCTTGCTGCCGTGGGACCGTGACAACGTCACTCCTAACTCTGAAGTCTAAGATGTGTGACTGCTGTCCCCTGCCTGCTCTTCTTCCGAGTACACAGCCCCCACACTCCCGTGGGGACAGGGAGACATCCAGGCCCCGGCCCTCAGGGTGCCTTAGGCGCTTTACTCTTTCCATCATTTGTTTATAATCCTCACCCAAGGATGTGTTCACGGATTCCACAGAGAAAGGGGGAGAGGGAGGTGGGGGGGGGGAGAGAGAGAGATGTGACCCATTGCTTCCCATACACGCACTCCAACCAGGGATTGAACCCACCACCTAGGTATGCGCCCTGACTGGGAATCGAACCCGCAACGTTTTGGTGCATGGGGCAATGCGCCAAGCAACTGAGCACCCGTCCAGGGCTACCCTTTCTGTTGTTAATGCTTGTTTGAGTCACAACCACTTTCACGGGTGGTTTATTATGTTGATGAATCACAGGTTGTGAACCGTCCGGAGGCTAAAGAGTCACTGAGGGTTTTCTTGGGACAGTGGTACCTTGGCAAAACTCATCCTCCTAGGAGACGGGGACTTTCCACAGCCATGACAGTGACAGCTAGCACTTAAATGACCACTTACAACACACCCGTCACTGGTCTGAGTGCTCACCCGAATCACCTGGCCTAATCTCCAGCAACCCTGGGAAGCCGGCACTATTATTCCCAGTTTTCGGATGAGAAAACAAAGGCGCAGGTGGTTAAGTAACTCGCTCGAGTGCACGGCAGAGCTGGGAGCCACGCACACGCGGTGTGGGCTGTGAAGGGAGCGAATGCGTGTGCGGATGACATGGGACTTCTGGAGCGAGTGACAGCCGGGGCAGGGCCAGGAAGAGCGGGGGCGGGGGAGGTGCTGGCGCAGGGCGTGGGTGGGGACCCAGGGAGCACATCCTGGGCCCCCACTTGGCTCCCTGACCCCCAGGGGTTCACAGTGCGTGAGCCAGTCCTGCACAGGAATCAGGGTTCACCTGGGGACCCACGGACACCACGAGGACTGAGAATTTCCACCCCTGCCCCCATTGCAAGTTCAGTACTAGGGTTCGGAGGACCAGGGAGGGCAGGGAACCGCTAATCACAGTGGCCACCGTGAACCTGCACCAAACCCTTAGCACCTGTCAGGCCCCAGGTGACGGCCCTCCGGGCATAACATTCCAATGAGTCTGGCACTGCTACCACACCCATTTTATAGACGAGGACACCGAGGCTCAGAGGGGTCACACCGCTCTGTCGGAGCCTGTGTGACTCCAAAATCTATATACGGCCCCCAGTTCCCTCTGCTGCCCCCGTCCCTCAGGCAGGAGGCACTGGTAAACCTAATTTTTCTCCCCCACCCCAGCTCTGGGACACCCCGCTGTTCAGCCAGGGCTGAGCAGAGGAAGAGAAATGGGGTTCCAAGGGACCCAGCAGGGGGCCTCACCACTATTTCTCTAGATCCCTGAGATAAAGAATAAATAAGAACAAAGATTTGCCATTTCCAGCCTGTTCTATTATATCTTCTTCCCACTGATGGAACTCGGTACCTGCTAAGGGTTCCCGGGAGGGGGCACCTGCTTTCTGCCCAGGGGCCCCTTGGGAGCAGCTTCTGGGAAGGGGCTGTGGTGGGGAGCAGCACCCACAGAGCCCCCGGGGGCCGGGGTCCCAGCCGGGTCTCTGGGCGCAGGGCTGTGCCTGGCGCTGGCAGCGGGACCCGACAAGGCTTTTTCTTCTCTCCCAGAGCTAGGCGCCCACGTCAATTCCCGTGGCTTTGTGAGCAAAGATGGGACCTAGCTTTACTGCCGTCTGCCCGTGGCTGTCTGTTAATAATTGTCTCACATTATGGGTTTCTGTCTTGGCTTGGAGCTGGTTACCACACATGTCTGAACAGACAAAGAGACTGTGTGTGTACAATTCAACTCCGCTTGTCCCAGCGAGAGCCCTCTGCCCTGGCTGGGCCAGCTCCCTCACCGCCTCCCCAGCGACACACGCCACCCGGGGCCCCAGGGGCTGCCAGCTGCTGCCCTGACGAGCCCTCTGGTTGGACGGCTCTGAGGTCTTCATTTCCGGTCGCTCCAGATGGCTGGGTAAGTCCCAGCTCCCCGGCGCACCCCGAGAAGACCCGCCTTCCCCCATCACCTCGGGGAGCTCTGGGCGCGGTCACACGCCTTGGCCTGGCGTGGGGCCGGGCACGCCGGGAGCCTGCCTGCTAACTCTGCGCAGCTTCCTGTCCCTGCTCTGGACACGCCGCGGCTTCGCTCTTTGCTCTTCTTGTCCCCCTCCGCCACGCCAGCCGCTGCTGGGGCCAGTCTCTGAGCACACGAGGCACCTGAACGGAACCCAGACCCTCCCTCCCTCCTGACTTTGAACTTTGCGATGCTTGTAGTCCTCCGCAGCCTTGCTCACGCCCCAGACCGAACCACCTTGGCCTTGAGGCTGGGTCCCTGCTGGGAGACCCACTTCCCTGCCCTGGTGCCTGGCTTCCTTCCTTCTTTCCCTGTTAGGTTGAGGCCTCGGCGTTCACCCAGAAAGCACCCCGGAAACCAGGGCTTCACAGACAACTGGGCCCGGTGCCCGCTGTCACGGGGCTCCCACCTGGGGAAGGGGAAGGGGCTGTGGACGCGTGGTCGTGCGCCAGTGTTCCGGGTGCCAGAGCGGAGTCATGCTGGCCGGTGCGAGGGGTTTATTATTTAAAATGAATAGGTACAGATTTCGAAGTATTTAAAGATTCCACAGTTTTAACTTCTAATGCCATATACATCTCACATGAATAAAAGCTCTTTGGGGTCTTCAATAACTTTTCTGACACCAGAAAGATGGAGACCTGCCCTGTTAAGCTAGAAGATGCAGGAAAACATGTTTTTAAAAAAAAAAATCAAAATAAGCATGATTTGCATGAATTTTACAATTAAATAGGACTTTAGAGAAAGTGGATGTGGGCAGCACCCTGCTGACCTCAAAGGTTTGCAAGACTCACCTTTCTCTAACATTGGCCGTGTTCCTCCCCCTTCCACCCTCAGAGAAGGTGGGAAATGACGGAGGTGAGCTTCCCCTCCCTGCAGCTGCAGCCTCCTGCCCCACGCACCCGGCCCCCGCCGACGTCCTCATTTTTGCTCATCCTGTACTTTGCCTGCCCACCGATTCCGTATTTTTCCCTTCAAGGTATAACTCTGGCCTCACTGATGCCGGAAGTCACTGACCGCTCCAGTCCCAGTGTCCCAAACAGGGGGCCACAATCTGTGCTGGGCTGGCCCCCCCATGGGAAGCTCTTGGGGGGCCGTGAAATGTATGTGCCTCCCAGCCCGGCTTACCCCCGGGAGCCTGACTCGCAGGCTCCAAGGAGACACGCATGAGCATGACTCCCACAGCCGGGCAGGGCAACGGCTGAGTGTGTGTGCGGCACTGGCTCAGGGTTTTTCCTTCCACAAGGCTGTGACCCCCCTCCGTCAGATCCCCAGGATGGCTCAGGGGGTGGCTGCGGAATCCACCCCGCCGGGGACGCCCACACACTGAACACCCCTCTCTCCTCCACTCTCGTCCTGATACCCACTCGGCGGGTGGCCCCTCACTCAGGAAGGGTCAGGGGGCCGAAGGCACACGCCCAGCAAACTCTGCCTTCCCTCACACGGGGCTGCACCCGGCTAACGGTCAGGACGCTGCTGACGAGGCCTCTCCCCCAGGCACATGGCCGTGCAGGGCCCCTGACGAGGCAGAGGCCATGGCTTTGAACCCGGGACCGGCCTGCAGTGCCGGGTGACAACGTGGGTCAGATCGGGCGATTCACTTCTCGTTCTCTTTCTGGAGACTCTCTAAGTTCCGGAAAGCCTTCCAAAAAGACGGTTTTTTCAATCACAGTAATTTTTAATAAACGCACCGACGCACTTCTCCAGTCGTCTCTTCTATAATTTTACATTTCCCCGTTCTCTGAACCCCTTTCCTTTTTTCTTCTGAAAATGTCTCTGGCCTCACCCTGTTTTCTTAAAGGGTGGGGAAACTGGAGTTGCTTCCAAGACCAGTGATGAGAAAGGTGCCCGGCGGTGGAGTGGGGGCACTGGTCTCGGGTGCTGATTTTTACTGAGACCCAGTTGCTCCATTTCAACACTCAGAGCTTCGGTTCAGAGCCGCGCTCCGTGTGCCCCTCACCCTCCAGAGTCCGGCGGCCGAGGACGGATGCGGAGGGAACTAGGCCGAGGGGAGGTGATGTTCTAATGCGATAAATACGTGTTTTGTGAGTCTTCCCACCAAGACGTCTTTATGACTCAGAACAGCCCCTCTGTCCCCCATGGCTGCTGTGACAGGGCTTTTGTGTGTCTATGGGGCCACCCCAACCCCCTCCAGCTCACCGCCGGCACACAGGCCTGGCCTGGGCCCAGGAGGTGGCTGAAGTTTCAGGGGTAGGTGGGAGGCGACAGGGGAGAGGGCCAGGAAAGCACAAGGACCGCACACTGGAGGCGCTGCCAGACCGGCCTTGTCCCTGGTTCCCGGTGACACAGTCGCCTGATTTTATGGGGATCGAGAAGAAACGGAGGCTTTGCTTTTCGCCAGTTTTGACACCTCTCTGCTTTGCACATTAGCATGCTCACTGCCTGACACCGTGTCTAATCCATCCACTGCTCCGTGGAGGTTTCAAGCGAACTTGCTAGAGACGCCAGGGCCCAATTACAGCGGCCCGTTTACACTTGGATCTTGACAGATGCTGGAGGCCTTTTCGACTCTGGCAGGATGAGTGCTGCTCTTCCCCGGCTCGCAAGCCGCCCGGAAAACCCTTGTGCTGGTTTTGCTGGCATCCAAAGTGCCTTTAACGAGTGGCCTTTCTTTCCCACTGCGGCCCCGAGGGGCAGGCAAAGGTTCGGTGACGAGGACCCTGAGGCCCAGGAAGGAGAGGAAACTTGC
The DNA here is from genome assembly GCF_004126475.2 of Phyllostomus discolor. NCBI lineage: Eukaryota > Metazoa > Chordata > Mammalia > Chiroptera > Phyllostomidae > Phyllostomus > Phyllostomus discolor. Next base: position 37,497,592 of record NC_040916.2, read on the forward strand.
CTGAAAATATGCTTCAAGCCTGTTGCAAGTTCTCCATTCCTTAGGAATCAGACTCACAAGAAGGAATTCAAACAGGTGAAGGCAAGAGCAGCAAGCCTGCCAGCACCGGGTGGAAGGAGAAGAGAGAGCCAGTGAAGGGGGCGCTGTCCAAGGGCTGGTGGTGCTGACTTCTGGCACCACAGCTCTGCCCTCTGCTGCCCGCCCAGGGAGGCCGGGGCGGGCGGGGGCGGGGGTGTCAGCAACACAGTCCTTTCCACATCACCGCATGTGTCGTTCTGTCCTCAGGGGTGGGGCACCTCCCCGAACACGCAGCTGATAAATGGTGTGGAGGTGGGTGATCAGGGAAGAGGGTGGTGGGCCGCTGTGGCTGAAAACCTTTAAAAAGAACAAACTAATCTGACTAGAGAAGCTGAGAAAGAAAAAGCAAAAATGGAGGGAGCCCAACAAGAAGCTGCCCCAAACGGCGGGGGGGGGCAGTTATTTCAGGAGGGGCGTGTCCAGGGTGGGGGCGGAAGGTCCAGAGCGCACCGGCAGGGGCAGGCAGGAGACGGATGCCCCCAGGTTTGAACGCATCCCTGACAAGGGGGGAGGTGGGGCTCCGGGCCGTCGGCACGGCCACCTGGGTGGGCTTACTTCCTATCTGCCCCACCATCTCAAGTGAGACTGGCTCAAGGGCCTGACCCACAGAGGGGGTTAGGTGTCTTCGTTCAGCCCTCTCCCTGTTCCTGGGACCACCTTCCAAAGCTGGGAAAGAGGGTGCGTTCTGGGGAGTGAGAGCAGGCACGGGCGCCCACTGGACTCTGGAGAGAGCTGTCTCGTGAGGAGCAGGTGTCTTTAAACAGCCCGACGGGAGCCAGGTCTGGTCCCGGGTCTCAGGCTCAGCCTTACTGTTCCTTCTGTTCGAAGGAGTTTGAAAAACAGAACCCAAGAGCTCAAAAAACCCAGGACTCAAGGCTCACTAAACTGAAGGGCTTACTCCCAGCTCTAACGGGCATCCAGGTTCTTTTTGGCTAAGCTCTGCCTGCCGTCTCCATGGGCCGGGAGCACACAAACTCGTACCTGCAGCTTGGAAAGGAACTTGGAGACCTCATCCAGTCTTTGGCCCCAAGGGGAAGGAACCCCTCAACCCTGACCTTGACAGGAGGCTGCCCAGTCTCGGAGCGCTTGCCCTGATGAAGAGCAAATTGCGTTTCCCATGCAATCAGGTTAGCCACGAGAGAGTCTTTCTCAGGATCGAGCCACATCTGCCTCCCCCTGACTTGTGTACCTGGGCCCTGACTCTGCCTCCTGAGGACACATGCAAGAAGTTTAGCACACCCTTTACATGACAATCCTGCAGGCATTTGAAGACAACGGACAGGCCTCCTGGAGCCTTCCTTCAATGTTCCCAGCAGGATAGGGTCCAGCCCCCCACCAGCCAGGCTGCTAAACTGTAGACATGCTTCCATCTGTCAATATTGTTCTTAAAACGTGGAGCCCTGTTCTGCATACAGATAAGCTGACTCATCTGCTTCCAGTGGGTTCGGACCAGCCTGGAGGGACAGGCGGCGACCTGAATGCCAGTGGCTTGGAGGATGCTCAGTCTATCTAAGAGTCAAGCTGAGGACTATTTCTTGGAGAAAGTCCAGGCTGGGCATGCTCCAAAGCCACCTGCGGAGACGGAGGCGGTGCTGGCAGGACACCTGGAGGAAATCTGCCAAACCCAGTGAGGGCTTAACTTCTGACCTTTGGGTGTCTGCAGGCCAAGTGCCGGGTGCTGCCGGGAGCTCTGCTGCTTGGAGGTGGCTGTGTGTGTGTGATTCATCTGAACTGTTGTTGATTTTGTAAAAAAAATATTCAGAAAATCAGTGTCTGTGTCATTTGATGGAAAACCAGATCCATCTGTCACTGTCAGTTGTACCTCAGGGCTCTGCGGAGGTTTTTGAATACATTGCTGCTGCTGTTCTCCAAAGGCACGCGGTAACGTCCTCAGAAATCTCTGGTGCAAGGAGACTCTGGCACCACGCGCGGCTGGGTGCCCCGAGTGATGTTGAACTTGACGTGGGTGGATGACTTGGGTCGTCTGAGACACGCAACAAGTCGACGTGAGCCCTGAGGCACCGAGTCGCTCGTGCTCCCTCTGCTGTGTCCCTGTCGCTGTGCCGCCCCTGGGACTGGGCACTGCCAGCTTGGTCCAGGTTCCTTCTGAACCACAGTGGCCACTGGGTGGTTTTGTGGTGACTCTCCGTCTCTCTCACCAACCACCCCCCTCTCCCCAGGAACCTGGTTCCCTCTGATTGTACCGAGAACCTTGACTGTTATGGGTGCCATAAACAGAGGTTTTAAAGCATCTGGGATGGATTATTGCTCTCGGTCTGTACTCCACAAGCAGTGGGCCCCGTTTGCTGTTCTCCAGGCTGCTTCCCTGGGCCTTTGCGTTTGTCTCCCAGGGGAGCGGGCTTTTCCCCTCTGATGGCCCAGAGCCTCCAAAGGCAGCAACAAGGGCATTGCATCGACAGGTCCTAGGAATTGGGGGCTCAGATCGCCACCATGTCCCCAAGACTGCTGGAGGAGCCAGTTATAGCAACAGCCACTGCCGACTGGGTACCTACTGTGTGTGCGCGATGATCCCCATTTTACAGACAGGCACACCGAGGGTCAGAGAGGTGGGGAGATTCCCAAAGCCTGTGCGTTATCTCCAGTCCAGCCCCCACCTCTCTCCGCGGGCTCCTGCCTGTAGGGAGGCCTGTGTCCTTGACTTGCCCTTGATGGCTTTGCAATTAAAAAAGAGTAAGCGTTTCAAATAGCATTTTATTGTCCTGTCCCTCAGCTCTTGTGAGCCGGCTCGTATTGGGAAATACACACTTACGGGAGTTTAATAACAACTCTGCTGACTAACCACGGCTGCTTTGCATTCCGTGCACCTCCGGATTTCATCCTCTCGGTCACTCTGCAAAGCTGACCAAGAGGTGTTCTTATCTGTACTTTGAGGATAAAGAGGCAAAGACCCAGACTGGCTTAGGGATATACTAAGTGTTTCAGGGAATGAATGACCGAGGCCATCACATCCACCTGCCGGCCCTCACGCTGCACGGAAGCCAGAGCCCTGCCTCCATTCTTCCATCTATGGTAGGTACTGTGAGTGCCCCCCTCCCCCCCACAGTGCTGCCCTCTGAGGTGCTCCACCCCCTCTGGAAACAGGGCAACACTCTCAACTATAAGGTGCAGGGGCTGCACCCCCTAAAGTTGTACCCCGAATGTTGTGCAGGTGTGCATATTTTTCTGGGAGAAACTGTCCACAGTCTGCACCAGAGTCTCAGAGTGACTCATTATCCGCCGTCTCCTTCAAAACCGCATAAGTCATCGCTTTTGGAGTCTCGCTTCTTTCCTCGATGGAGGTGGTTTGCGACCGCGATGCAGACGCGGCATTTCACAACCCGCCGGCGCTCCTAAGCCGTGCCCCATCGTGGCCCCCGCGGCCCTGGGGCTGACCTGACTGCTCCTCCATTGCTCCCTCTAGACCCTTCCTGTACCCCACCCCAGGCCGGCGTGGAGACACACCAGCATCCCTTCCCTGGCTCCCGGCCGTGCTACCATGACGTGGCCGTCTCCTCCAGGTGCGTCCCTCCCCGTGCCTTCTGTTCGCCGAACAAATCTCTCCACAGCCACAGCGCGCCAGGCACCGCCCTGGGCAGAGAGGACACGGCGGTGACCCACACGGACAGGGCCCTGCCCCCGGGGACCAGCCCTGGTCTCAGCAACAAGGAGTCCTTTCCCAGGGACCACACTTCAGTCTAGACTCAGTTCCCCCACTTCGCCCGTTCTACCTTTTAAGGGAGAAAATGATTAGCGGCTGAGTAAAAAATTTATCAGCTCCTCTGTTTTTAGCAGAAGGATATTTGCAGCCGTCTAATTAGCCAGAGACCCATCATTATTCCTCTCCGTCCCGCGGGCGGTGGGGGGCGCGTTCCCGCTGCAGCCCTCACCTGCACCGCCCCCCTGGCGCACGGGCTCCAGACGCACAGACGGCTTCCGGCCGGTGGTGTTCCTCCGGCCCGGGGTGGGGGTGGAACGTGGCTTGCATTGCACTCCCGGCCCGAGTCCCACCCCGCAGACAGGAGCCCAGGGCCGGATGAGTCGCCTTGCAGCTCGGAGAACCTGACTGTCCCTCCCGAGGCTTCGTGGGTGCCTGTTCCAGGAGAGTCCTTCCTCTAGAACCAGTGTGCTCAGCGCGCCCTCCACGTGACCCGGGACAAGTTCACGTCTCCGAGGTTCCATCATTTCTACATCAGGGACCATCATACTCATCTCAGAGGCCGATAGGAAGAGTCCACGAGGTGATGGGAAGTGGCCGCAGTGTCACTGTGGCCCAAGTCCCCAGGGACAGGGGACTCTGTCAGAGCCCCTGCCATCCCCTGCCTGTCCTGCCCCATCATGCCCGTCTTCGTGCAGCGTACCCGGCCTTTCCTGCGCATTTCATCCTCTCCGCTCTCCCTGTATTTGTTAAATTGGGGTGACATTGGCCAGTGAAATCATAGAGGTTTCAAGGGTACAATTCTATGATACGTCACCTGAATCTTGCATTGTGTGGTTACCGCTCAGGTGCCCAGGGAGGAGGGGCCTGGGGGTTGGGGGACAACTCATATCTGCCCAGATATGCCATTTCCGACAGTTGCTGGTTCTCAGCACCAGCCCCGGGGCCAGCGCACCCTGGGCTTTGCGGCGAGGAAACACACCCTGGGAGACAGAGGGCAGACGGGGAGCGAGCCCCCTGAGAGGCCAGATGGGCATCCGCATGGGTCCCAAAGCCCGCCGGGAAGGGGCCAGGTGTCCCGGGTTCAGGTGTCACTGCTCCTGCTAAGCGGGGCATTCACAAGGGGCATGGGGCTGGGGAGGCTCCTGGCGGAGGCACCACGGGGAGTGTGAGCCAGTGCTGACGTCCCACTAGGCTTCCGCTGTCCAGACGCCCCCCACCCCGGTGGCCCTCCCTGGCCAGGTGACAGCTGCCTGTTAGTTCAGATGCCCCATTTCAGTGTCCCTCTGAGGAGCGGCCATGGGGCAGGAGGGACCCCTGTGGGTGCCAGGGCCCAAGAGTGGGAAGCAGGGTGCCACTATCCATGGAGAAGTCCAGCCAGGCTCTGACCAGGAGTAAATGTCACGGACAGGTGTCCAAGTCACAGAGCAAACCGCCGGGTGTGGAAGGGCGGAAGGAAGAGTCAGCTTGGGCCTGCACAGCTAGAGAGCAGGGGCAGAAAGTGATCCCAGGAGGCTCCTCCCTCTGGACAGTGACCCTCAGGGGCTCCGTGGAGCAGCCATTCAACACTATGGGTCTCTGCCCAGGTGAGTGACGCCCACTCCCCTCTGTAGGACCGTGTCCCCCAATTCCGCCGTGTGTGGGAGCTGAGAACATGCGGCAGGCAGGATGAGCCAGGGGCGCTGCCACAGAAGAGAAAAAGTGGGAAGGAGCCCCACCCAGGGGTTCAGCTTGGAAAGAAGCAACTCCAGCTCCCCCAGCCCTACCCTACCCGCTCTGGGCGGGGCCCTTGGATGCCGCAGTCCCCGTGGCCGGTTGCCAGACGGAGACCAACAGGAGAACACCTTGAGGGCGAAGACGGTGCCGAGTTCATTTCTGGCGTCCTCAGCATCTTCGCAGGCCGGTGTCCCACCCTTGGCGAGTGAAGGAATAAATGATGCTCTTTATTGCCGTCTGGGCTGAGCTCAACTGGGAGTCTCTTTATTGCTTTCATTGCCCTTTGCCCTACAAGTTATAGATTTGTTCCGTCTTTCAGGAAACTCGAGCTGAGATGAAAACACACTTGCTGGGGCCTGGGGCGGGACAGTGAGTCAGGACGGCCCCTGGAGCTTGGGGCCCCTACAGCAAGGCCCTTGGAGGCCCAGCGAGAGCCACAGCCCCGGGCACAGGACGGCCACTGCGGCTCCTGCAGACTCCAGTCCCGCCGGCGACCCGGTCTCGGGGATTGCCTGGCCGGGAGAACCTGGATGTGGACGCGGAGCAGGCCGCCTCCCCCCACCTTTTCCCTGCGAGGGGTGGGAGAAGGCAAGGCCGGCCCAGTCCCTCCACAGGGCCAGATGGTGTGGGCCCCGAGCTCTGTGTGTTCAGAAAATGGGGCAGGGCCCAGGGGCCCACCGCGGAGCTAAAAATACAGCCAGTCGTCTGCTCCTGCCCCCGGGCAAGCGTCTGTGTGGCCGCCTGGGGCGGATGAGCCGTGGTCCTTGTCTGGGTGACCTCTTGTGCTCTTCTGCCCCCCAGAGACAGTTACAGCACCTTCTGTCCTGCATGTCGGGGTTCTCTGACCGAGCCACGGGTGCCGGGCCGGGAAGTAAGGGAGAAGGAAGGGACAAGACTAGTCCAATGGAGAAACTAGGACTGTGGCTGCAGGAAGCTGAGGCCCCTCCAATCGGAGCCCGATTCCCTTCGCCGTATCGCCACGGCTGCTTGGGCTGCGCACCGTCACGTCCAAGTGCGGGCGGCCCGGGTAGCTGCCACTCTGTGCTGGCGTCCGTGGGGACGGAGCCTAGTGGGTGGGCGGGTGTCATGCTGGACGGGGCGCTGGAAGAGTTCCCTGGTCTCCCCTGTTCAGCCCCCCGTGTGGCCCCCAGGGGAGAGTGGCTGCGGCCACAGAGGCTCAGCAGGTGCATGTCAGGGGCAGGAAGAGGCAAGGTGCGGGCCAAGAAACACATGTGGAGGTGGAAGTGTCTCTCAGGATGGGAGCAAGGCATTCATTCATTCATTCATTCACTCATTCACTCACTCACTCTCAGTCAGCCAACATTTTGAAACAACCTCTTAAATAGGCCCGATGGTAGGAAATGAGGCACAAGCGAACTGGGCACAGATGCTGCCTTCCGGGGCGCCGTGTCCCCAAGGGCCTGTGTGGGCAGGGCACCCATCGCCCAGGAGGTAGGGAGGCCTCCCCAGTAGCCAGCGCCACCTCAGAGCGAGTCCTGTAGTCCAGGCTGGAAAAGGCGCCTGCCTCTTTGATGCCAGACGTTCCCTTCTGTCCTTGTGTCGGTGTCTGTGATGTAACACCCTCCTGCTCGCTGCAAACCACGGCACTCGTCTCACTGCAGCCCCAGCCCCGCACCCCCCCAGGCGACCTTGGGGTCCAGGGGAGCCACTCTAACGCAGCATTCCTCCCGTCCCCAGCTGTCCTCCACCGGCCCCGGGGACACACTGTTGTCCTTCGCTGTATGTCCGCCCCTTCCCCGAACTTCCTTACCCCTGCCCTTCCCTTCACTGGGGTCGTCACCAGAGCAAAGGGGTCCAGCATGCCCCTCACAAGGTCACGGGCCCTCACTTGCCCCCGGCTCCCCTCCCTCTCACTGGACAAGGCAGCCTTCTCCCCGTCTGAGCTGACCCTGCCCGTACGCCGGGCACCTCACCCCTCCTGCCCCCTCAGGGCCGCGGCTCCGTCCATCATGCCTTCACCTGACATCTCCCTCGGCCTTTCCTCCTGTCCTCTCCCGAGCTCAAGGCTCTGCCCCTTGGGGACGGCGGCACCTCTCCTGACCCAGCACCTTTGGCGGCTGCTGTCCCTTTCCTTTGCAGCCGAGCTTCTGAAAAGCAGCCCACATGGGGTCCCTCCACTTCCCGCCTCCCATTCACACGAGTCCCTGCCATCTACAGTGACATGCGCCCACCAAGGCCACCAAAAAGGACGGCGCTCCCAGTGTCCTCCAGACACATCCCTGCCTGGCTTCCTGTGGATGGGGCCACGGTTGGACCCGTGAGCCCAGACCGTCCTTGCACCCCGACTTGACATGTCTGGCTGCCCACCCAGCTTCTGCCCTCAGCTCCGCCACCTCCAACAGCACATTTCCAATGGGCCCTGCCGCCTGGAGCCCTCCCCGCTGCATCTCCTCGTGTCCTCAGGGGAGGCTGCCCTTCCAGGGGCCGAGTTGCCCCTGCCTGTTACTGCTCACAACTGCCCTGTGTGTTAACTCTGCACGACGCACGCGAGATGCACAGGGATGAGATCACTCACCCAGGGGCACGCAGCTAATAAGTGGCTGACCTGGGATTTGAACCCAAAGAGCCTGGCGCCGGACTCCATGCCCTTACTTGTGAACCCACGGCTGCTCTGTTGCCAAAGCCTGTGGGTTCCACTTCCTTAGTAATTAGCATCGGCGGCCCCCTGCACCCCAGCCTCCGAAAGGCCCGGTTAGCCTCAGGCATGATGCCTGTGATTCCCCCCTCGGCGGGTCCCACGTCCCGCAGGCTGTCTGCAGGGTCCTCGGTGGGGCTGGCACGGCCTGTTTTCCCTCCTCGGCTCCAGCCCAGGAGAACTGCGGCGGCCGTGTGATTTATCGTCCTGCCTGGGGTTGTCTGGAGCGCGGCGGGACTATTTATAATGACGCCGGCCAGGCGGTGTGAGCCAGGCCAGGCCCAGGCGCTCCGGGACACTCGGCCACCTCGCTGTCACCCACCTGGGCGGAAACGTGCGTGGCTGTCTGAGCACACCGTGTTCCTCCCCCTCTGGAACTCCGGACACTCCGTTCCCTCCGCCAGAAGAAGGCCATTCGTCTTCCTCTGGGGGCTCTCCTCTGATGTCACCTCCCCCCGGTTACGTAAGGGACCTTCCTTCCGCGTCTCCTCCAGGACGCTCTCTGCAGACCCTGGGCGGAGGTCATGGCTGCGCAGTCGCACAGGGGAGAGGGAGCCAGGCCTCCGGGATGAATCTCGGCTGAGCCCCGCCCCCTGCCTGTTCCCCCCCCCCCCCCGCCCCGCCCCGCCCCCCACTATTAACTCGGCCCCTCTGCCTCTGCTTCCTACTCGGTGTGAGTGAGGGTTAGGGGGGCCGGTCTGCACGAGACCTGCCTGGTGTGCGGTAAACATCCGCTAAGCATGGTTGCTACTGGTCACGGAGCCTTTGCTCCACGCTGCCAGGCACTGCAGGCCCGCGCCTCACGGCATCTCACCTACCGACTGTCACTAGAGTTCTGTGAAGTCAGTGTCAGCGTCATCCTCGTTTTACTACCGGGGAAACTGAGGCTTACGGAGGTCCCTGGCCCTCGGTGAGGGCCCGGGTGCGAGCCCGGGTGCGCGTGGTGGCTCCGGTTCTCCCTTCGGTCTCCCTCATGGGCCTGGGAGCCACCAGAGGGCAGAGGTGGCACCTTCCACCCCTGTGCCCTCAGCCTGGGCCCGGGACTGCTGACCGCACCGCCTGTTTGCCAAGTGAAGAGTGAAGGGGGGCACGCACAGCCTGGCGACAGGAGGACGGGAGCTGTCCCTGCTCCCGCTGGAATGGAACGCCAGGAGCGGGGGAGGAGTGTCGGTGGTTGGGCAGGGCCGAGGGGGCCGAGGGGGGGGGGGGGAAGAGGCCCCCTGTGGGGGGGACGAAGGGGCTCAAGGCCTCTTCTCAGGCCATCTGGGTTTTTGTATCACGCACAGAGAGAGGAGACACCCCTGCATCCCACCCTCCGCGGAGCCAGGCTCCGAACACAGTGCGAGTGCATCTGTGTGTTTGTGCTCCGCTGCACTTCGGGACACTTCGCTGCCTCTCGACCACAGATAAAAATAGCCAAAGAATGTAAACCTCCTTCAAGACTTCCATGGTTTTTTTCCCCGGGAACAAAAGCCTCGGGAAGGACGGCCCACCGTGCCGCGGTCCCTAGACAAGTGTTTACAGTAATTCAGCAACAGTGAAGGCATGCACGTGTGTGTGAGTGTGTGTGCCTGTGTGCGTGTGTGATCCAGTCGGAGGCTGGCGTATCAGTCCCCATTCCTGAGGCTAAGCAGCAGCAAATTAACCAAAAAAAATATTCCTACCAGACCCCGTGCGGCTACAGAGTAAATATAATTATCCTTAATCAATACAGGCCCTTCCGCGCGAGCGAATGGCTGCCCTGGGCCTAATTGTGCACAGTGGGTGGGGAGCGGGGCTGCAGGGAACAGCGGCCTCCAGCTTCCCTCGGCGGGGCAGGGTGTCCGGGAGCTTCCGGCAGGATCCCCGGGACGTGTGAAGAGGACAGCAGGAGGCCGAGTTGGACAAGCAGAAGCTCACGTGGTTTGTCCCGGAGGGGCGGAGGCCCTGCCTGGCACACCAGCCGCACAGCCCCCACCGTGCCTTTGAGAACGCCCTTGCTCAGCCCGTCCCCTCTGTGACCCTGGCTGGGCCCTGCTCCACCTTGCGCCTCCCCGTTTGCTGGTTTTCCTCGGAACTCAGTGGCCTGGCCCCCTGCGTGGACGCAGCTCCCCTGGACAAGGCTCCTTCTGTCCTTCTGCCCCTTCTTTCAGGACCAGACTTCTCACCTGGTGCTCTAGCCCCCTTGTGGCAGGGTTCCTGATCTGAGCCCCAGGGTCCTTGTCCTGGGCCCTCCCCGCCCCAACCCCCATCAGACCTTCCTGGCCCGGCTCTTGACTTTCTCAAGCAAAGGGGAGACCCCTGTCATGTAGGAAACCTGCCAGACAGCCCCTCCCCACGTTCCCCCCGCCTGAGTCCCAGCACGTTTTCCTCTCGTCCTTTTCTCGGCTGGGCTGGCACACGTCCGACTCACCTCCAGCCAGCCCTGCCCAGGAACGTCCCCTCTCCCAGTCCAGTCCAAACAGGCTCTGCAGAATTTCAACCCCCTGGCACCTCCACTGGCCTGTCTGTCCCCTGATTACAGGAGCCCGAGTGGCCCGGTGCTAAAAACAGCATCCTCCTCAGCGACTGAACGACCAGACAAACAGCAGCCCGTGCCGCCTGCCCAGTGGGCCCGGGGCCACGCCGCCTGAGCCTCTGCTCCCTGGGGCGGGAGCACCCCCTGGGGACCCCTGAGCTGGCCCGCAGGTCTCGCTTCCCTGGAGAGCACGTCCTGCCTTGTGAAAGGACGATGACTGGGGCAGGGGCGTGTCATTGATTGGTGTCATCTCGCTCACTCTGGGACCATACAGTGCAGAGACGCTGGGTCACCCCTGGGCCCACTGAACGGGAGGCCCCAGGAAGAGGGTGAGCAGCTGGGTGCTCAGGGTCCTCAGGCACGTGTGGCTCGGGCTGGCTCGGTCACGGGCCCCAGACACCGCTGCACCAGGTGACGTCCCCACGTTTGACTCCAACTAAGAGGAAGGTGAGGGACTAGGCAAGTGACTGGCGACCCCCTGGAGGGCAGAAGAAGCCTGGCTCCGTGTTCACCTGCTCCCCGACACACCCACATCGGGCTCCAGGGCACGCAGTCACCGAGACGGAGCCGGGCACGGCTCTCCCGTGCAGACACACCTGTGCACCGGGGCTGTGCCCCGCAGCTGTCACTAGGCACCAGGAGGCCTGTCTTCGCTGTTGGGGTCCCTGTGCATCTCCCCCTTGTATTGCTGCCGACTCCTGTATCACCCAACCGTCTATGTCCTTACCATCACCCGTCCCCACTGACTCTATAACCGGCTACTTTTGACTTGGAAACTCCTAATCATCCTTCAAAACCCTGCCTGGACACGGCCCAACCTAGGAAGTCTTCCCGGACCTGCTGTTCTCCACCATCCCCCATACGTAACAGTTCCTTCCTCTCTGCACCTTGAAAGGCTCTTCTTTTAAAAGACAGATTCCACTGACTAACAGTCATTTGGTCTGTCTGTCTGTCTGTCTTCCCGCTAGACCAGTGATCATGATCGTGTCTAAACCCCTCGGGATCTTCTGAGGCTGGGGCAGCCTCCGGGGTGTTGCAGGTGCTCGGGAGACGCTGCTGGGTGAACTCGAGCCATGGGAGTCTGCCCGCCGGGAGCAAGGGCGCCCGAGGCTGGGAATCCCGTCTTCCCCAGGCCCCGTGATGCTCCGCGCAGACGTGCACCCAGGCCCCTGGGGAACAGAGGAACTGTTAGCGCTCTGCCTCTGCCCCCGAACTCCTCGGTACGTGGGGGACGCCTCGACACTCTCACCGTGAGTGGCTCCTGGCAAGTTTCAACTCTCTCTCTCTGCAAACACGCCTGCCTCACGGTATTCATCCCGCCGTATTACAACCCGCTTGCTTATGTATCTGTCTTCCCCACTAGACATGAGCTCCTTGGGGAACGAGCGTGTTTCTTGTTCTCTGTATTCCCCATCCCAGCGCCTCGCAGGGCGTCTGGCACAGCGCGAGTGCTCGGTGCCGGCACATGAATCACCGCCGTGAGGGCGGCTGTGGCTATGGGCCCGGGAGGGGCTCCCCACTCAGTGGGGACCCGGGACGGAGCCTGATGCGGCTCCAAGATCCTCACAGAACGCCCTTGCCGGGAGCCACCGCCCACGAACCGAGGGCAGTGAAAAGGGCCAGCTCCATGGGCTGGCTCCCCATCGCCACCTCTTGCCCCTGAGCCCCCACAAGTTTCTGAACCGTCTGTCTTCAGAGCCTCCCCCGTCAGGCTAAGTGACCGTGTGTGGAGGTCAGGGAACACGGGGGTCATCGGCTCGGGTGTCTGCCCCGGAGGGTTAATGGAGCGTCCTTTCATCTTCCTGTCACCGACCGTCTCTCGCTCACCATTAATCAGGTGCCCACTGTCTCTGCGGCCCTGTTCCAGGTGCTGAACGCACTTTACTGGAAAGAGAGTCTGAGCACCAGTGGTGGGAGGGAGGTCGTCGGCAGAGCGAAGGTGGGGTCGGGGCTGGACCCGCAAGGCCAGTCCGGGAATGGTAAATGACTGATGCCAGGAAAACAGCTTCAACGCCTTCAGGGCAGCCCAAGGCTCTGTCGGTCCTGCTCCCGGCTGACGGGGTGGCTGGGATGCCATGGGTCTGGGAGCCAGTGAGGGCTGGCGGGGCATGCACTCAGCACCGGGCATCGGCGGTCTGTCCCCAGCACCTCGCTTGAGGGCGATCGTTTTAATAAACCTGAGTTGTGGGGACTCTTGCCTGCCTGTGAGTGAAACTGAAATCGAGTCCATAAGCCAGACAGAGGGGCCTGCAGCTGCACCGGGGTAATTACGCACACGCCAAGCATATGGCAGCGCACCTCCAGACCAGCAGGCGGAGAGCGCGCTCTGGGACGCAATTAGCGCCTGTGCATGCATAAAAAATGGGCCGGCGCCGCCTCGAGAAGAAGAAAATTGCTGAAGTCCTAACCGCAACCCCGCGTAATTACAATCACAGAGTTGCGCCACTTTGGTTTAAGCAGCGTTTACACCCCCCTCGCCCCTCGCAGGTGGGCCTGCCTGCGGGGATGTCTTCCCGCCATCCTGCTGCCCGCACATCGTCCGTGTCCGTGTCCTCTGCTCCTCCCCGTGCCTGGGCGCCACACGGTAACCCTGGTCCCCCAGAGGGGCTGGGTGAGTAGCCCATTATTCTTAGGATGATAGAAGTAGCACGAGTGTGTGGAATCTGGCACTTTGCACGGTGACTCTAGGAGGAGGTCACACAATATTAACCCCGCGGGGAAATCGAGGCTTGGGGAGTGGGCTACGCTGCCCGGAGCCCCCAGACGGGGATGACCCGAGTGCTCCCCATGGTGCTCCCCATCGTGCTCGGCGGGGGGGGGGGGTGCAGCGAGCGGACAGACCAGGCTGGAGTCCCAGCACCCGCACCTCAGGCCGGTCACGTCACCGCCGGGAGCCATTTCGTTTTTCTCTTCTGAAAAAGCGTGAGGATGAAACTCGCCAGCAGGTTGTTGTGAGGTGGAGGTGGAATGAAATCACGCCTGCGAAAGGGACAGGCAGCGAGCGACCCTCCACCGGGGCCCAGAGCGCAGAAGCGCACGTGTTAGTGATGAGGCCCCGGCAGCGGGCGTCAGAGCCGCGGGGTCGAATCTCCTCCCTGCTTCCTCCTGACCCGCCCTCTCCCCCCTGCACACCTTTGCTCAAACGGCAGCTGGGCAGAGGCCTTCCTGGACCACCCTACTTCGAATTACAGCGCGACGCCCCCGATTGGCACACCGTGACGGGAAGGAGGAAGCTGTGCACCCGACTTCTGGTGAACGGGTTACTGTTCGGTGGTTCTGTGAGTCCGACAAGGCACAGGCGTCTGTGAGAACACGGGGTGCTCTGACGGTCCCCACACTCTCTGAGGGGGCTCCCGGAGGGTCAGAGCTTGGACGTGGTGTGGCCACAGGGGCGTGGCCACCAGGCAGAGCGGGCACCCAGCCGCCGGCTCTGTCTGGGAGCCTTCTTGACTAGGGGTGGGACTGCCAGATAAAATCCAGGACATGCAGTTAGACTTGAATTTCAGATCAACACAAGTAAGTTTTTTTCGGTAGAAGTGTGTCCCAAATACTGCCCGGGACCTGTCTATACTAAAAACATTATTCATTGTTCTGTATTTTTAGTTGCTACATCTGGCACCCCTTGCTGGAGGACGTGTTTTCAAGGCACCCTGAGAAGATGGAGGCATGAGGAGACCCCTTTGGCCACACCCACAGCGTCTCCTGGGCTGTGGGTGCTCAAGGAGGGGCTTTCATGAGCTCAGAGGCCGAGAGAGGCGGGAGAGGTGGCACCGGGTGGAGGCTGGTTCCCCGGGAGTGGGTCTAAGGGCTGAGGGTGCAGGCATCTCCCTGGTGACACAGACCCCTCTGCTCCTGGGTGCTGCTGGCTACTCACGCAGCTTCCCCAGGGCCAATGCCTACGTCCATTCAGCTCAGGGCTGGTGCCGCCTCTGCCGCGGGAACGAGGGAAGTCAGGCCTCGGGCCATTGGAAGCGCCGTCTGTGTCACCCCGCCGAGCAGGCACTGGGGCCCTGCCCTGCCTGCGCCACGACGGAGTGCTGGAGAGCCTGGAGAACCCCGCTAACTTCTTGGGGGCTCGTCATCCCCTGGCCAGTATGTCACAGGCCAAGTTGGGGGCTTGCGACTCTGAGGGGGTCCTGCAGCCTTGGTTCCCAGCTCCGGGCCCAGTCTCCATGCTGGCCAGCCCAGGTGCTCTGGCCACCTCCGGGGCCGCTCTGGGAGGCCCTGGCCTTGGGCCCGTGGGGAAGTCGGGCTGAGGTCAAGTCCACATGGACACCTCAGCCCCCCGCTAGGCTGGGAGTGAGGCCACTGCCTCCCTCGTCCAGCACCGTGCTCCGGGCTCCGAGGCCTAGGCTGCCTCTCACCCCCGCTGGGCTGCAGGGTGCCAGCTGGGTGGCCTGCTGGCCTCCCCCACCCGCTCCATCCCCCTCACCCAGGCAAGCCGGTCTCCCTCCTGAGCGTTAGAGTTCTTGGTGCCCGTTAGCCAAGAGCTAACTAATCTCATCCACCCTCCGAAGGTCAGAGAGGCATGTTCCAGCAAGTGAGGCCCAGGGGTGACTAATCACCAGCCGTAATTACTTTTCGCACGCCAGCGGCATCTCAAGGGTCCTCTTTGAGCAAAGAGTCTGTGTCTTATGCTAATGACCACACGCCAGGTGGGCCTGGGAGGGCCCTGGAGGGTGTAGGGAGCGGGAAGGCGTCCAGCCTCCGGGGAAGCCCGGGACGCACTTCCCAGTGGGAGAGGTCCTTCTCTCCCTCTGAGTCTGGGGGGCCTGTACATCTCTCCTTGGAGCGTTCCTACGACCCCCTGCTGCCCACCCCCACCACTGAGAGAGGGCGCAGGCAAAGCAAGGTGACCAGGAAGGCTGATGAAGGTCTCTCTACAGAGGGGTGGCAGGGTCTGCCGAAGCTGCAAGGGACAACCCAGTCCCCAGAGCAAGTAGAACAAGGACTGTCACCTACCCCGGACCAAAGGGATGAATGGGGTGGGGGGCAGGGGGGAGCCCCAGAGCCTGGGGGAGAGACTCATGAGGGAGGGGCCCCCTGGAGCGGAGCTCTGGCCTTCAGCACCGGACAGGTCCGGTTTGAGGTGACTCACGGGGGTAGCCGAGGGGACACTTGCATGTTTCTCTCCCCTCTTCTGGTCGCTGCCAGGACAGCTTACTGGCAACCCCAGCTGGAAGCAGAGAGCATGGAAGTGAGGAAGGCGAGGGGGCTGGTGGGAGCCCCTGGCCCCCACTCTGGACGCCCTCCCTGAGGAGCAGCCGTGGGGCTGGGTCTTTCACCCCCAGCCCACTCAGGATGAGAACCAACAGGCAGGACACAGAGGGCGTCTGGCTCTCCACACTGGACTCCGTGAGGGCACTGGGAGGCATGGGTAGAGATTTCTAGAAGTTTCAAGAAAAGGAACATACCCTGTGGTCTCGGAAGCCCCAGGGACCCTGAACTGTGTGCATGACCTTGACCTTGGTGAAGTCATCTACCCTCTCTAGTCTGTGTTCTCTTATCTGTGGAGTGTGACACTGACCTCTCAGGCCCACTGGGAGGAGAACTAGGATAACTCGGGTGAACACTCTCTGCACAGGGCGGGCACATAGTAGGTGCGCAATAAGCAGGACCTGCATGTGTCCGTGGAAGGTTGCCCAGCAAGCTGTGTTTCCTCTCCGGTCCCTGGCCTCCTGCCTGCCGCCTCTCCCAGCCGCCCTCAGGGCAGAGCCGCCTCCCGTGCAGATCAGGAGCCTCTGCCCAGCCTGGGGTCAGCTCCAGGAAGCCGGCTGCCAGCCCTACCTGCTGATTGCCATGGCAACCCAGTGGTTTGCTGATGAACACTGACTCTGTGCCCTAAAGGGTCTGCACCGAGCTGCTGGCAGTAAGCAGGAGGGGGTGGGGGCCCCTCCCTGCAGGGCCCTGCCCAGCAAGCCCTGGCAGAGCAGCTCAGCAGGGCAGGGCGAGAGGGGCGGGTCCTCCCGGCCTGGGAGAAATGGCAGCTGCCCCGTCTACCTCATGAAGGCAGCTAGGAGTTGGAGGACGTCTCATGTTTATTCATGAACCTTTCACACAGTCTTTCTGTGCCTGTCACGGTCCCTGGGCCTTGGTGGCCTCTCCCCCTCCCTTAGCTTTCTCTACTCCACTCAGTTCCTGGGTGCCCCTCAGGCGCCATCGACTCGTTTGCACGTGGTAACGGAACATCTATGCACCGCCTTACAGTTTACCAGGCACTCGCCCCATCCATGCCGCCTGTGAGCCTCCCAGCAGCCTGGCTCGCTTTCTGGGGTTACCGGCCCCCCCTTCTGCAGATGCCCCTCGCCCCCAGGGGAGAGGGCAGGCTGGTGCAGCACTGGGCTTGGCGGACTCCCTGCGGGGTCTCCATCACTCCCTGGGTGCCTAGGCCCTGGAGGGCGGGGACCAAAGCTCAAGGGTTCCATGGGGGGATGGAGGGACCTTCTCAGGCGAGTTCCCCCACTCCTCTGGGGCCCCTCTGTCTGGGTGCAGCAGGGAAAGGAGACACCCACCAGTGGGTGCGGTGCTGGCCAGGACAGTTGGTCGTTGTTGCTGCCGGAGCAAACCTATACCTGGTCCGGGGCCCCAGGGGACCCCAGCCGCCTCACAGAGGGGTCCATTCAGGGGTGCCCAGAGTGCACCAGGCATGTCCCTTCTCTCAGGGGAAGGGCTGTCCCAGCCGGAGGGGCCTCACCTGTCCACACGTCCCTCCCCGGGAGGCCTCCCCTGACCTCCCTTCCGAAGACCCCCCTCCCCACGCTCCATCTTCTCACAGGACTTCCTTAATTGCACGAGCTCACCACAACAACTGATGATGTTCGTTTCTTTGCTGTCGGCCCCTCCCACTGGGATAACATTTTCATAAGGGAGGGTACTCAACATTTGGTGACTGGACGTATACATGAATGAAGGAAATGAACTTGACTTTTGGGAAGGTTCAACTCATATTTGTGAGCACCTATTGTGCACCAGGCTCTTTTATTAGGGATATATTTTCTTAGAAGTCTTTTGGTTCTTACAGAGAGCTCTTGGGATCCCCGTGCCAGAGATGAGGAAACTGATGCTCAGAAGGTTCCAGGCCTGCTCAGGCCCCGCACCGGCCGCCCTGTTCCTCCGCCACCGCAGCGAAGGGTGCCATCAGGTGTGCGGGCGCTGCCCGAGCTGGGGACCCAGCATCGGGCCCGCCTCTCCCCACCGCTCCCTGCCCCCGACACACCCAGAAACACCCCCAGGTCTGTCACGGCCCCCCTGAGTGCTTCCTGGCGCCACCTCACGCCCTCCCTGCCCTGGGCCGACGCCCAGCCACCACCGTCTCTCAGGGCCGCCTTTCCGTCACCCTCCAGGGCCTCGGCTTTCTTCTCTGTGAAATGGTTCCACAGCCCGGAGCCGAAGCCCCTCCCGAGGCCTACCGAGTGGGGTGACTAGCCGGCGGGGTGGGCGGGGCTGCCTTAGGGCTCGTATGGGTCTTCTGCCTTCGTAGTCTTCTTTTTCCATAGAAATATGAATAATTACTCTTTATGACTGCATGGGTATGAAGATGAATATAAAATCCAGGCTGGATTGATTCTTATATGTTCATTATTATTACCATATTCATTTTTCCTTCTGATTGAAATCATCAGCATCGACACGCTGTTGTGGGCTCCAAAAGTCCCGCAGGCCCCGAGCGCCAAGTCCGCAGTGCTGGCTGGGTCGGTTGGCCCTGTGGGCTTTCGTGTGCGGAGTCCTGCCGCCTGGGAAGGCTGAGGGTCCTGGGCACACGGACGCTGTGCTCTCTCCTGCAAGGCCTTGCTTGACGCCAGCCGCCACCGCCTCTCTGAGCTCCATGTCACCCCCCTCCCCTGGGCCACTGCCCGCCCAGACACACGGGCAGCCCTGCGGGGCCCCCAGGAGACTGGGCAGGTCCGGCCTCAGGGCCTTTGCACGGATGCCTCCCTCTGCCTGGTGCAAACCCTTGGCTAACGTCACTCCGCTCTTTGCTCAAGTGCCACCAGCTCTCTGTGGCCGCCAGTGCAAGGACCCCTCCCTGGCCCCCTTCCTCCCTCCAACTCATGTCCGCTTCTTCCTCCGGCGGCCAGGGTGACCTTTCACAAGAGCAAAGCGATCGTGTCTGTCTCCCGTTTAAAAGTGTTTCTTGGTTCTCATGGCTGTTGGGAGATCCAGGCTCCCTGGCAGGACGGAGGAGCCGCGAGGCACCGATGCTGCACCTCGGGCTCCTGCTGGGAGACGTTCCGGTTGGGAGCTGCAGGGCTGACCCGGCTGAGGCTCCTGTTCTCCCGAGGCTGCCCCCCCCTTCCCACGGTGCAGAGCCTGCCCTGTCGCCTTGCGAGAAGCTCTCCGGGGCCCCTGAGCCTCAGCACTCCCCACTCTAAGAAGAGACGAGACCTCAGAGTGCCAAGGAAAGGCTCGGAATTGGTGCTTATGGGAAGGAAATGGATGGGCGGGAGGACTCCGTGAGCCCCTTCAAGTTTGGGGTTTTACTCTCTCCCTGAGCTCAGCAGGAACCTCTCGGAGACCCCTGAATGACACCGGGTCCCCCCTGGCAAGGGAAGGGTGCTAGGATTTTTCTTGGAAACATCTACTTTCCTTTACCTCTGGGCATTGCTGGGGGCTGGACAGTGCTGTCCAGAAGCCACAGAATAGGGAATTACAGGATCTAGGAAGTACCTCCTTGTGTCTACCCTGCATCTTGCATGCTGCAATGTCATCCCTCAGTGCGAGTGGAGAGCCAGGAGACCCTCTGTTGCTGTGAGAGCTGGGCCCCTCTGAAACAATACGAGAGAAGGTTACCAAGCCATTATCGTGTGCCAACACTGTCTTTAGCACCTGACTGGCATAGGCCACCTGTTCCTCACGGCAGCTCTAGGAGGCAGGTCCTAATGGATGGGAGTTTGGAGCTCCAGCCTCCCAGGAGGTGTGGGCAAGCCTTTCCCCACCCCCAGCCCCCTTTGAGAAGGAAGCCTCTGCCTTCCCCAGGAAAGCCGATTGACCCCAAGGACAATCGGGACAACCTGAGGAGGCCACCTCCGTGGTGCTGTCCTGCTCCAGCCATACCTGGAGTTGACGCGGTCCCACAATCGTAGGGCCTCCCAACAGTAGCAACCAGGATGGCACCTGGAATACGGTGGGCACTTGAAAAATGTTTGATGAATACACGGACTTATTGAGCATCTACTTAGTGCCAGGGCTCTGAAAGATCGTTTGTACGATCTCGTCATCTCATTGAAGCCAAGCAAAATCCCAAGAGGAAGCTGTTATGAATTCTGTTTAACAGACGAGGAAACAGCAGCAGCAGCTCAGAGAAAATAAGTAGCTTAATTGAGGCCGCAGGACTAACAAATGGTGGAGCTGCCATGACAGCTCCACCTGAGATAAAAACAGCATCGCATGCCCCGCCCCCTTGGGGAGGCGGTGCTCTGGGCCTGGGAGAAGAGTCTGGGTTTTCCCCACCCCCACCTTGCTGGTCTGGAATTCAGCCCCACCCACGCCGCCAATGGATGACCCACACTCTCCGGTTCCCTCCCAGCCCCACGGATCCTTGAGCCCCCGCTGTGAAATCACAGCGACAGACCCAGTTTAGTGCCCAGGGTCAGGCTGTGACTGTGCCTGCCTCAGCAGGGAGGTGACCCCTTCTCCGTCCTTGCCCTGTGACAAACAAGCTCTCCTCTCAGGTAGCTCTGAAATAGCACCTCCTCCATGACGCCTTCCCAGACTGACTAGATGTCAGCTGTCAGCAGACAAAGAAAGCTTGGGGCCCAGATCTCAGGCAGCGCCTGTCCTTGTCTTCTCGGATTATGATCGGGACATCTCTCTGAAGGTCTCGGTCCCAGCAAGGGTGTCTCCCTGTCGTGCTGGAGGGAAGTCCCCTTCCAGGCAGGGCCTGCTGGCACAGCCCGGCTCACCAGCTCCCACTTTCAAAGGGCCTCACCAGGTACGCATGCCAGTCGCCTTGTGACAAGCCGAGGGACAGAAGGGTGGGCGGTGGGGAGAAGTACATGGCACAAATAACAATTTCGGGTGCAGGGGGAATTTTCTTTAAAAGAGAGAAAAGCGTTTCTCAGAGGAGGCTCTGTGGAGGGTCCCTGGGTCGCCCCAGTAGTCCGAGTCCCCACCCTGGACTCCAGGGAGGATGTGCCCTCACCCCGGGCTCGGGGACCGCGGCACGTGGGAGCACTTCTGTTTGTTTAGATGTTGGGACTCCTTTCTCTCCCTCAGCACCGACTCAGGAACTTGGAACAGTAAGCCTAGTGAGGTCTCTTTAAAAGCCTCCTTTCACAGACCAGAAAACTGAGGAGCGAAGACTGGCCGCAGGCCCACGGCACGACCCCCCTCGCAGGAGGCCCCCTCTGCCGCGTGTTGATGGAGGAGGCCAGAGGCAGGCAGGGGCCGCCAGACCCGGGCAACATGCTCCCCTCCCCCCGCCCCTGCCCGCTCTGTCCCCACCGCCTGGGGCAACGTGCCCAGGCTGGCAGGGCAGGGCTGGGGCGCAGGGGGACTCTGCAGGGAACGGGGCCTGCGGGGCTGGGGCAGACGCCAGTGACAGGGGCAATTTATTTCTCGGGCACAGATTAGACGGCAACTGAGAGTTTCTCCCTCTGCCATCCATCAGCGGGGCCGCCTCCGGCAGCCTCCGTGGGTCAGGAGATTTGTCTTGACTGCGCCGCTCTGCCACCGCGTGTGGGCTCCTGGGGCTCTGGCCCGCCGGAGATCCCAAACCGGCAGACGGAGCCAGACCCAAAGATCGCCCACGGAGCGGGTGGCTCACTATCAGCGCCGCCCGCCCCCCGGCCCCCGGGGCTGCAGAGGCAGGAAGGAGGCGGCTCCACGGGGGCCTGCAGGGAGCAAGGCTGCTCCCGGGAGGGCCCTGCCCCAGCCACGAGGGGCGCAGCCCCTGGAGACCCTGCCCGGGACCACCCCAGCCTCTGCATTGACGAGAAGGCGCTACCAGCCAAAGGGGTTGGCAAACTTTTTCTATGAAAGTCTGGAAAGTAAATATCTTAGGCTTTTGGGCTGTCACAACAGCTCAGCCTGCCCCTGTGGTGCAGACGCCACGTTTACGTAACGTGGACAGAGCAGCCGCGTTCCAACCAAACTGTGTGTACAAAACACAGGCGACTGGCCCCTGGGACACAGGCTGATGACCCCCAACCGGACCCTGGGGAATCTGGAGAGATTCCATCTTCTTAACAGGATTTATCGATTTAAAATGATGATAATGTTTACACTGAAAAACTGAAAATCTGGTGGTGGGGCTACCAGAGTTCACCCTAAATCTAATAGGGCGAGTCCCCCCATCGTCCCCCCAAGTGTCAGCAACCACGTGATCCGCTCTCGCCAGCCCTGGGGCCATCATCTCGGGACACAGCCTTCATCGGCGCCGCACAGGAGGGGGCAGGAGATCCGAGAACTGGCTCCGGATGCATCCGTCCTCACTCTGCTATGCACTAGTTGTACAACCTGAGCCTCACTTGCCTCGGTTTACGCATCTGTAAAATGGGGCGACGGCAGTCGGCCCACACAGGGCCAGTGCGGAGGTGGAAGAGTCACCGCAGAGGAAGCATCGGGAGAGGGCCCGGCGCGCGGCCAGTCCTCGCGGGCAACTGCTGCCGGACCCTGGAGAAGCTTCCGGAAACACCGGCCCGAGGCCGGCCTGCCAGCCTTGGGTGACACGGGAGGTGGAGGTGCAGGGGCTCTGTTCCTGCCAGACACACCTTGGCCTTGGGTGTTTGGGATTTCCTTTTTTGCCTTTGCCTGTTTTGGTCAGTAAAACATACATTCTGATGTTGCCCCAGGACCCAGTCATCTGGCTCTTTCAGGGCTAACCCGAGATGACCACGCAGAGCCCTTCCTCACGTCCAGGCTTCCTTCCACGCAGCTTGACAACAGTTGCCCAGCTCTGCCCGACCCCGGCCCCGATCGTCCCCGGCTGCTGCTGCTGCTGTGCCGGCCCCTCGAGGCCATCCCTGGGACTGTGGAAGGCATCTCGGGGGAGCTCCCAATGCGGCAAGGTCAGGCAGGTCCCCAAACGATGCCCTTCAGAACAGCTCACTGTTGTCCTCAGCTGTGACCCCACAGAAGGACACAGCGGGAGGGAGCGCGAGTTTCCCCAGGAGAGACCAAACAGTGTGCACATCTGTCTACACGTTTGTGCACAGGGGTGTGGGGGAAGGGAAGGCCAAGGAAGACGCAGGAGACAATCCGGTTGGAGAGGACGCTCACGTACCCAGCGTCCACAGTGTGAGACTGTGGACAGACACGAGGTAGTGGACACAGGAGACAAGAGGAGACGGGAAACAGGAGAAATGGGAAATAGACATGGGGTGGTGATAGACTATCAGGGACAGGCAGAAAGTCCACAATTCGCCAGGGTCCCAACGAGTCCCTGGCCTTGGTGCTGAACTCCAGGGCGCTCCCCCGTCCAGGCGGGGGGAGGCACGCTGTGAGTTGAAGCTGTTCTCCGCACCAGGTTCCCTGTTGCCGTTATTGCGTCCCCGGTGCATGCCAGGCACACTGCCTCTGGCTCTCACGCGTGCTACCCCATTCAACCACACAGGCGCTTCCTGCTCAACGATTCGAAGAACTGCTCGTGCCCCGCCTTCCGTCACTCAAACCAAACCGCAGATGGGAGTGAGTGCGGACGAAAAGCATCTTATTTTGGTACCAGGACCTTCCAGATAGGCCAGGGCGAGACCTGGTCTCTTGTTACATCTAAGTGACGGCACAGGGGTCAGGGCCGCCCAGGAAGTGAGCCAGGACGGACCTGGGTGGGCACGCGTCCCACTGGAGTACAGGGGCAGGTTCCGGGGAATTGTCAGGGTTGCGTGAATTCGTATCTCTAAAGGAACGGAGAAATGATGTATCCAGAAGAGAACGACGCTTCCACAGGAGGGATTCTAGCAGTTCAGGCCCATTCCAATTGCATCGCTGTTACTCAGAACAGTTTTGGACTCTCTCTCTTCATCTTTTTTTTTTTTTTGGAGTTCCTTTAAAGACATTTACTTACATCTTTTCAACGATAAACAACCCCTCATTTTGTGGGTGCAAATTATTTTGGAAATGAAATAGGTTGATCATTTTATTTTTATGTAAAAAAATGTAATAGATTTTATTTTTTAGACTAGTTTTAGGTTCACGACAAAGCGGAGAGAATACCATCTAGCTTTTCTGCATTGTTTCTCTCTGGATTTGTTTGGTTCTTTGAACAGACGTGCAGTGGCCGGGAAGCCGAGAAGTGATGTTTTGGGTCCAAAGCAAGGTGTGACTATAACGTATGAGGGCTGCCTTTCCCATTTAATTCCCAAATCGGCTCCAAGAGCCACTTCCAGAGAGTATCCCGCACCCCACCGGTGGTGCCAGCGCCGCTGCCCAGCATGCAGCCTCCCGAGGAAGCACTTCGAAGGGCGCCGCGGTCTTTCAGACGAACTTCTCGGAGAGACTCCTCTGTGCGCTTACTTTTAAAAATAACCTTATCGCTTTGGAGCCCCGGCTCTGCCCCTTCCTCATCTGTGTGACCTCGGGTGAGTCCCAAACTTCTCTGTGCCCCTGTTCCTTCATCTGCAGATGGGGGAGAGTAGGTGCTGCCAAGCTGACACGGGCAACCTGTGCTCAGGTGGACACCTGGCCTGGCATGCGCATGCAGCCCCCGGTCACTTTCCACCCTCGTGCTCTCTGTCTGCCGGGCACGGCCCCAGGCAGAAGGGCCAGTGAGTGGAGGCGAGTGAGATCACTGGCCCGGGGTCTGGCATCAGGGGGGCACTCAGTGCACAGCTGTTGATGAACTAGAACTGAGCGAGGCCCCTCAGGAGCCGGAGGGCTTGTGGCAGGATTTATTGAGGACAGAAAATTCTCTTGGGGAGATCTCCAAGACCTCCATTTTGGGGTGTTTTCTGAGTGTGCACTGGGTGAGACGGTGCGGGTGGAAGCAAAGCAGGCCTTGGGGTCCTCTTGGAGCGCCCCTTCCCTCTGGGGACCCTCTCACTGCTTTTCCATGTGGGGAGTAAAGGGCTCTTCTTGTCACCGGGAGTCAGGGCTTGCCCAAGTGTTAGTTTCTGAGACTTAACCCCTGCTCTCCTAGGGTCCCGTGCATGTCTGAGAGTGAAAAAGCTTTCCACACTCGAAGAACAGGTTTGCCAGGAAAAGCCTCGCAGGCACCCCCACAAAGGGGAGTGGGAGGGTTGTGGGTATTTTGTGAGGACCCCCGTAGAGCCCTCTGGACACAGTGAAGACCCTACACTGGACGAGACGGTGTCATGGGTGAGAACCCAGGCTACAGCCCGGGCGGACCTTGGCTCCAGCACTCACACGGCGGGACCTCATGGGAGCTGCCCTGGCACCACACCACGACCCTCCCCTCCCCCAGGGAGAATCCTGGTGTCGACCTCGCTGAACCGTTACAAGGTCTCAGAGGCGGAAGACCCATGGAGCACCCAGCAGAGCGCCTGGCGCAGGACGCCTTTTGAAGGGGTCACCAGTATTACTTTAAACGGCCGACTCACAGCAGCTTCCGTTTACTGAGCACTTACTATGTGCCACACATCCTGCTGAAGCACTTCATTCCCGTGATGTCACGTGGACTCTGCAATAATCTTTTGAGGCATTGTTCCCATTTTACAGTTGAGGAGACCGAGGCAGGGGAACTTAGGTGGGGGTGCCCCACAGTGATATAGACAGTGAGCGGGGAGCCAGGGTTGAAACCCGGTGCCTTGACTCCAAAGCCCGTGGTTTTAAGTCCCGTGCGGTCCCCTTGCCCAAGCCGCCCATCCTACCCCCAGGCCCTCGTACAGCGGGCCGCCAGCAGTCCCTGACCGCAACCAGACCAGCTCCCCCTTTCCTTTTCCTTATTCTATCACTTCCTTTTAAAAAAAGTCTGCTAACATTCACAGGCTACAGACCTTTTCCAGCGAGCTCACGCAACACAGAAAGGCATCAGCTGTCAGAAGAGCAGGCAGGAACCGAGCCCCAGAGCCCCCGCCCCAGCCCGAGGGACCCCAGGAGTCCTGGGTGTGGGCCTCCTCCCCCCGCTTTCATTCCAAACTGGTCCAGCAGCCTGGACTCTCTCCTTCGTCACAGTGTCACCTCGCCCTCTTCCGCCCTCAGTGTCTCCACGGGGTCTCGAAAGAGCTGGGCTGCGGCCACGTTCCGTACACTGGCCCACGTGTTCTAGGGATCTCAGAGCCCCTGCCCACAGACTGGAAACCTAGACGGGGAGCTGAGGCAGAGGGCCAACAGGGACCACTGAGTGGTCACGAGGCAGAGGCAGGACCAGAGCCCCAAGGCCTCCCTTGTCCACCTCCGCACGAGGGAACTCATGAGCGCCTATCTACACACAACATTGGCTGAGCCAGTCGATGAACTTGAAGCTCAAGGCTCCAAGCGATGCTTGGCCCCCAGCGTTCAGTCGGGAAGGAAGGGAGACGTGAACCAACACAGTGATCGTCCACCGCGTCCTGGACCCTGGGCCAGGCGGTTTCACAGGAAGCAGCTCAGGTGAGACCCCTGCAAGGAGGTAGTGTGAGCCTGCTTTTACAGATGAGGACATCGGAATTCACGGAGGTCAGCACGCAGCCAGCAAGCAATGGCCCAGGTTGGGAATTCAACACGTACTTCCCCTCCCTCCAAAACTACCTCCCAAAAAGAATGAACACACACACACACACACACACACACACACACACACACAGCCAGGCACTGAAATAAAGTGCTCGGATCAACTCAGAACCCCGGATCGCTGCACTGTGTGTGCTCCCGGGGCCAGTGGGCCGGGGAGCAGCCTCACCGAGACACACGCTGGCAGAATAATAACAGGGAAACAGTTTTGACACTTGCTACGTACCAAGCACTGTTCTGTATGTCAGCTCATTCAGACTTCTCCAAGATCCCAGGAGGGAGGTGTGATCGCTCCTCCCATTTTGGAGACGAGAAAGCAGAAGCACCGAGGCTGAGGCACTTGTCCAAGGCGGCAGGCCCAGCGCACAGCCGTGCCGGCGACTGACCCCCAGCTCCGGCCTTGTCTGCTCCCTGCTCTGAGCCAGGCCCGCCGCCGCCACCCTCGGTAACGGGCTTTCTGTCGGGCTTTGCCGATAGCAGGCGTGAGAAGGAGGCCGGAAAGCAGGAGGCAGGGAGGAGGGAGGGACTTCCCGCCTATTTTTTCCCAGTTCCTGCCCTGCTTGCTCTGGCAGTGGCCCTTGGCTCCAGGCTACGAACGCTCCTGGGCCTTTCAGAACCAGCCTCTGGGCCCCCTGGAGCGGAACCAGCCTCTGGGCCCCCTGGAGGCCAGCGCAGCCGCAGCTGGGCGGCACCCCCGCCCAGGGGTCTGAGTGCCAGCTCCTCGGAGCTCTGGGTTCTGGTGGAAGCCTCCCTCCTGCCCTCCTGCTCTGGAGGGGGCCGCGTGTCCTGCACGGGTTCTCTCTGGTAACTCCCCTGTCCCCTTCTGCTCCTCCAGCACTTGTGCAATGAACTCCGTGTGTGAACTGTCCTGTGTTCCAAGTGCCCAGGGGGGCTTCTGTTTTCCTGACCGGACCCTGGCTGAGGCAGGACCTGGCTCCAGCAACGCGTTGCCGGAGCACGTTCGCTCGGCCACTGGTGCCTCGATGGCCTCTTGGGAGCTGCGGCAATTTCCAACCCCAGCCGGCGGGGTCCCCGCAGTCACCTCTACTATTTCATACTCACCCGCCCCCCCCCCCCCCCCGACACCAGGTTCACTTCTGTCCAGGAAGCACTCAGGATTCCCTGGTGGACCCCGGGCGCAGGTTCCGCACAGAGGCTTTCGGCTGCGGGATGGATCACGGCGGGGCCCTGGGCCTGGTGCGCACAGAGACCTGCTGCTCTGACGTCTGCCCGCTCCCCGCACCCTGACGCCGGGCACGGGGGCACTCTGCCACAGGCTCAGACTGGGCCCGAATGAAGAGGACAGATGGTCACTCTGACATGGAAGGAAATTACTGGGAGAAATAAAGGTTTACGGCTTTCATTAGAGGGCCGGCTGGTGTGGGCACCATTTTGAAACGTGTGCATCATGGAGATACGGGCATCCGGAGTGGGGGCACTCCCGGGAGGGCTTTCAGCGAGGGTGCCTGGTGGAGACAGCTTCAGTCAGGGGAGGGGAGCACACCCCCAAGGTTCAGAGTGGCAGCTGAGTTAGCCAATGAGGATGGTGCAATGAAAAAAAAAAGACAAAAAAGAAAGAAATAGACTCCATCCAGCCACTTTGCCAACCATCCAGCCATCAGTACATCCGTTTATTCCTCTAACAAACACTGACTGAGTCCCTCTCCGGTGCACAGGGGTGGGGGATGGGAGACAGATGAGTCAGAGACGGGTCCTGTGCCAGAGGGATCCCACCTGCGGGAGGGAGGTGAGAAGAGGAACGGGTGCCTCTCGAGGCAGTGACTGTGACTGACGGAGGGAGCAGCCATTGAGACAGGGGTGGGGGGTGGGGGGAGGGCGGGAAGACAGGAGGCACACCGAGAACTCGGGGCGGGGGAAGCAGCGGATGCTTTGGGAAGAGAAGGCACAGCGGTGATGGTGACACGGGAAGGAGAGTGGAGATGCGACAGCCCTCGAGTCTGAACTTCATTCCAGCAGGGAGGCACCCAACGTGGTCGAGTGGGACACGAGGTGGTGAAAACTGCTTTTCAGAAGAGTGTTCCAGAGGCACGGTGAGCACGGATGGCGGTTGGGGCATCAGTAAGAAGTCGTTGTGAGGTCAGGGCAGTGAAGGCGCGGTGAAGGCGTGAGTCGTGAGAGAGGCAGAGCAAATGCGGGTGAGGAAGTGAGCCCAGGGCACGGCGGTGACCTGGATGGTCAGCCCTGGCAAGGGGCAGGGAGGAACCACGCCGGGGTGGGAAGGGGGACGGCTGCGTCACCACGCAGGGAGAACGGGGGAACGGGAAAGAGAGGAGGACACTGAAGGGCTCAGGCTGTGAGGTCCACTCTGGACACACTGAATTGAGTGGTTGTGGGGATTAAGGTTGCAGGGATGCAGGCCAAGGTGGTAGGGATGCAGGCTGAGGTGGTAGGGATGCAGGCCAAGGTGGTAGGGATGCAGGCTGAGGCGGTAGGGATGCAGGCCAAGGTGGTAGGGATGCAGGCTGAGGTGGTAGGGATGCAGGCTGAGGTGGTAGGGATGCAGGCCAAGGTGGTAGGGATGCAGGCTGAGGTGGTAGGGATGCAGGCCAAGGTGGTAGGGATGCAGGCTGAGGTGGTAGGGATGCAGGCTGAGGTGGTAGGGATGCAGGCCAAGGTGGTAGAGATGCAGGCTGAGGTGGTAGGGATGCAGGCCAAGGTGGTAGGGATGCAGGCCAAGGTGGTAGGGATGCAGGCTGAGGTGGTAGGGATTAAGCACGAGGTTGGAAAAGGAGGTAGCATGGAGTTCAGGAGAGAAGTTGGGAGTAGGATGTTAACCGGGTACCATCTGCCTTCACCAAGGCTAGCAGATGTAGCTCTGAGGGTAGACATGATTTCCTCAGGAAAGAGTACTGAGGAAGAGCAAAAGAGAGTCCAGGAGTGACTCTTGGGAAAACCTATGTGGGCAAAGTGGAGGAAGAAGGAACCAGAGGTGCAGAAGGGCCGCGGGAGGGAGCAAAAGGCGAGAGGAGGCCAAGCAGGGAGGGTGAAGCGCTAGGAATGGGGGGACCGAATGCCACAGGCTGCCACAGGCTGCCAGAGGCCCAGGACAGGAGGGACAGGAAGAGGCCACTGGCTCTGGGGGCTAAGAAGTGACCAGTGAGTGTCAAGGGTGCAAGTTTGGCAGAGTGGTGAAGGCCAGGGCTCGATTAAAAAGAGCTAGAAATAATCACAAAGACAATAATAAAAACAATAAAACTTTGCCCGATGCTTCCTCAGTGCCAAGCACTTCCTACATACTTTACATGTATTAATGCATTTAATCTTCCCAGCAACTCTGTGGGGTGAGTGCTGTTATTATCCCCATTTTACAGATAAGCGAACCGGGGCATTGAAGAAATGAAAGAGAAAGGGGAAGACTGTTGATTTCCCAAGTGTGCTCAGCAGAACCCTCGTCCCTTAAGAAGGGCCACGTGCATGGGCTCTGGGGTGGGGTAAACTGGCCTTGCCCCGTAGAGGACGTAGGCCAGTCCGTATATCGAGGACCGAGGAAGACTGCACCGAAAGAACCTGGCCTCGTTTTGCTAAGCCCAGCGTGTTCTGAACCTATGTGATCTGCAAGCCTTCCTACCGTGACCACTCAACGGACGGTCCTGTGTGGGGCACACTCTGGGGCGTGCTGGCGAAGACCCCTTCATAAAGCCAGGAACAGAAATCTGAGGGGGCTGGGAGAGCCCTGCTCTTGTTTTCTAGGGGGCAAGGGCTGTTTTATGATGAGGAAGCAACATTGTGGGGTGAGCTAAAGGAAGTGAGCAGGAGAGATAATGGGAAATGAGGAACCTTAGGGCCAGACAGTAAGTCAACAACATACCGATGGAGCTTTGAGCTGTGCTTTTTGGAAAAGAGACCACGAGAGAGCAAATTCCTACCAATTGTACCTCAGGCTCTTCAAGGTGGCCTGGCCCCTCCTATGTACGCACTGAGCATGCTCACCAATTTCATCAGGGCAGATGCCCTCATAGGTTTAGGGAGCAATCAGATTGCTCTGAATCTTTTTTTATTTTTAGAAAAAAAATTATTTTTAGAGGGGAAGGGAGGGAGAAAGAGGGGGAGTGAAACATTGATGTGTGGTTGCCTCTTGTGCACCCCCTACTGGCACATGGCCTGCAACCCAGGCACATGCCCTGACTGGGAATTGAACCAGCAGTGCTTTGGTTTACAGGCCTGCACTCAATCCACTGAGCTACGCCAGCCAGGGCTGTTCTGAATCTTCTTTCCCATTCATGCAACAAATATGAACTGGACGGAGTCTGGGCTAGGTGCAGTGTTGGGCATTGGTCTTATTCTGTTGCTGTCTCTTCTCAGCTCTCAGCCCTCAGCTCTGCAGCCTGGGTGTTGTTCCTGCCTCTGACCTTTGCCCTTGAAGCTGTGCTTGGTTTTCCCAGAGCCTGAAGACCAGTTTTTGGCTTACCGGTTTGGCTAGTTTCTGGCTTACACCTCTGTGGCTCCCAGTGGCCCACAAATGTTGGGGTAGTAATGCTGACCCAGTCCTGGGCCATCGACCTCTGACACTGTCCCCTAGAGCAGTGTCCCAGCCTGGCCTGCCTTTAGCTGTCGCTGCCTTCTGCTAGGACGTGTGTGCATGAGGGGGATGGGAGGGTGAAGGCACTCAGACAAGAAGAGACACTACAATGTAGCCAGGACACAGGAGGGGCGCTCTCCTTTGGGACCTCGCACCTGGCTGCATATGTAGTAGGTATGTAACGGTATGGCGTGTGGCACAAGGCACAGATTGTGTGACAGATGGCAGGAGTTACTGGATGAAGACTTTTGAAGAAAAGAGTCTTAAACCAGTAGTCCCACTTGGGGGCCGGGATTTGTGGGCAGAAGGAAGTCTGGCTTGGAAATGCTGCTTTCTGGATGATGGACTGCCTGTGTGGGCCAGACTCATTCCTCGGGGAAAGAGATGCGGCCCCCTCCACCTGGGAAGACGGGCGGAGTGTATTTAAACGCACAGCTGCAGCTCCAGCCCAGGGCCCCCGTCAGGCCCAGGGCATCTGGCTGGAGGGTCTCTTTCAAGCAGACGTTCATTACAGGCTTGTGCTGAGCACTTAACGTGCCTTCTCTTTCCCAGCTGCTAAGTGCCTGCTTCCAAGTTACTGAGATTCACCGGGAAGTACGGTTCACATGCAAACACAGATCAGCCCCCTTGCAACTAGTGCGAAGCTGCCTGCCTGGCAGCCGCTGGCACTCAAGATCCATGAACTATTTGGCACAAGCCGGCAGAGCAGAAAATGCACTTGGACGGGGCTGAGGGCGGGGGCGGGGTTAATTCTTGGGCTCCTAATGAATCCGATCGCGGGCGACACTCCAGGATGCCCAGGTGGATGACATGCGGGGCCGGCTGTCTGCACAAAACACTGAGTCCCCTGAGAAGTTCCCCACTGCTCCACATTCCCAGGGAGCTCCCAAGCAGCCTGACCCAGGCGCTAACCGGTGTGCGCTCGCAGCCGGCCAGCTCATTTCCTCACTGGCGAAGCACAACATCGCTGGGAAGGCAACCGCGCCGCGAGATACGTACAGTGTCTGTGCATGGCAGCACACGCGGGAGCGCAACAACAGTGCGCTTCTGGGTTCTCCGCTGCGCTGAGTGAATCACCGCCCACCCCTGCCCCCCGCCCTGAGCAGGAACTAATTCGAGGAGCTGCCGGCCAGGAGGCTGTTTTAGCAAAATCCGAGAACATACACATTCAAGTGTGTTGTTCTTTCCAAACGGCTACCTTGGGACCAGCGACTGCCTTGTTAAGACGCTCCCGGACGTTCGTTACTGGGGGAGGGGGCGCTGCCGTTGCCATGTCTTGCCCGCTCTTCAGTGTGCTCGTCTGCCGCTGAGGGGCAGATCTCCATCTCGGGAGGGCAGAATCGATTTTTAGTGGCAGCAGAAAGCTTCGTGGAGTCAGGTGCAGTGAGTCAAGTGTGATCTTACAGTTCTTACTCATAAAGATTTGTTTTCCCTGTTCTCTCTCTCTCTTTATTTTCACTGAGAAAGCAGTTGAAGATGAACTTGCATGTGTGAGCACTGCCTGAGTAAGTGGTGAGCTCACCAGTGCTCCGCCGAACAACATGAGCAACAGAAAACCCACCTCCCCCCGCAACCATGACACGCACACCTCTTCTTGTTCCGAGCGCCACCTCACTGGCCTCCGGGGCCTCCCCTGGGTGAGCGAGCTGCTAGAACGCTGCCTCCAGCATCTCGCTCTGGGCCGGACTCCCTCGCCAGCCAGCCAACTCCTCACCCACCTCCCAGCCCCACTCCTCAGCCCGTGCCAGGAGAGACAAACACATGCGAATGTCAATGTCCAAGGCGATCAGGAGGATGCAACCATGGCAACGGTCTCCAGAGAATGAACCAACTGTCCCGGGGAGACGGTCTGGTTCCGGAAGGGCAAGGTGGGCTCGCAGCGACCTGGGCTAGATGCCTTCCCAAAGGGAGGCTTTGAAGCTGTTCCCGGAAAGGAGGCTACGGTGTGTGGAGCCCCGAGAGGGCGGCTCAGGGGAGGTGGCGCCTCGGAGGTGGACTCCGCTGTTGTCTGTAGTCAGAGGGAGTGCGGGCTCAGGTGAGAGGGGGCGGGCCGTGCTGCGGTGGCTCTCTGCTCAGTGAGCTATGTGCTTTAAATTTATCAGGCGAGAGCCTCCATTGATCCGTGATCAGGTCTCGAGGGAAAGCAGGGGAGCTGTTCCAAAACCTTGCCCCATTTCACCGAATCAATCCCTCCCTCTTTCAAACGTCTGGGCTGCAAACACTACTCTGGGGACTGGCCATTCTGGGCCAATGAAAGAATGGGATTTCTAAGAATGAAGATTCAGAAAGCCACACTCCAAGGGAGGGGTCCTGCAGCTCGGGGAGAATTCTGCACGAGAACGGCATCTCCTGCTCTGCTCCTTCCAGGGACCCACCGCCTCTGCTGGCACGGGTCCCTGGAGATGGTCCCTGACCCCGGGAGAAGTGATTTGGGGGCTGTCCCTAGTTGCTCCTGCCCCAGGGCACCCCACAACCAGGTCTGACAATTTCCATGTCCTCGTTTCCCTGGACACGGGGCCTCCAGGTTCCGGGAAACC
The DNA here is from genome assembly GCF_004126475.2 of Phyllostomus discolor. Taxonomy (NCBI): domain Eukaryota; kingdom Metazoa; phylum Chordata; class Mammalia; order Chiroptera; family Phyllostomidae; genus Phyllostomus; species Phyllostomus discolor. The sequence goes on from NC_040916.2 coordinate 37,530,877, forward strand.
AGACTCCCGTTCCCTCCTTTAAGGAAAACCATTAGACCTGCACTTAGCAACCACCAGGAGGGTATTTTTAGCTCTGGCAGAAGTATATTGTACCAAATGTAATAATCTCGGCCTTGAAGTTCCTCCCAGCCCCATTCAGCACGCAGTTGTGTCTGATGGATCTTCACGGAAGGGGCAGAAAAGCAGCCCGCGCCGGCCTGCTGCCGGCTGCTCCCCTCAGGATCGTGGCACAGCTCGGGAGCACGCAGACTGGGAAGCTGACCACTCAACCAGTGGAACAACTGGACCCCACCTGTCTGCTTCTTCCTTAGGTCAAGTCCACGGCCCATGGGCTGAATCCACGCAGCCGCCACTTCTGAGCCCACCAACAGCCCAGACGCCCTCCCCTGACTTGGGCTGTGCTCTTGGGCAAGTGCCTTCACCTGTCTGGGCCTCAGCGTCCGCACCTTGTAAAGTGACTTCTCACCAGGGACATTCTTTAATTTCAAGGGCCACCACTTGGAATTGATTCTGGACAAACCTCATGAGTGGGCACAGGCCCAGCGCAACCAAGACGTGCATTTGCTGAGTGCCCGTGAGGTTCTCATGTGGCTGCTCTGGACCTGGCCCAGGGCACGCCCCATCCACTTCCCAGGCCCTCTGTGGACACATGTTAATTCCCAGGATGCAACGCACACCGTCTGTCACCTCTGTTTCCAGGCTGCCTATCCCGACTTCAGCAAACACGGGACCCCCAAACACGTGCATGCATTTTAACCCCAGCCCAAGCAACGCAAAACCAGGCAGGTTCAGTCTGCTCCTCACAGGACTTATTCTGAGGGCAAAGAAAGGTGATTTATGGATTGGTGACTATTTTCAGACAAGCTAGGGGTAGAAAAAGAGACAGATTTCGTTCTCCCTCTTCTGGCCATGCTCGTCCCAAGGCAGATGGGGCAAGGAAAGGGGAGGAAGACAGCAAAGGGAGCATCTGCTGGAGAAGTAGGAAGGGGATCTGGCCCAGAGGTGGGGGAGGAGGGGGCAGGTGATGGGAGCTGTCCCTGGTCCTGACCCCCCATCACACCTGGCTCCAGGGATCCTTGCCGCCTCCCCGTCTCCAGGCAGGGTGGCCCCACATCTGCATGGACCGCCTGGGATCCTATCTCGGGCTCCATCATTTACTCACTCACTCACTCACTCCTTCATTCAAACGCCTGTACAGACGTGCCTGCCATGCTGTGGGCGCTGTGCTGGGGCCACATGCTGCCTTTGTCTGGGTGCCCCTGGCCCCCAGTGGGGCCGGGACGAGGCTTCTCTGTATCTTAAGTTCACATTTATCCAAAAACGCTTGAAACCCCATCAGGCCAGTGTCCCTGACGCTTTCAACTCCTCAGCATCTTTGTGCACGCACTTGAGAAGTGGCCAGGGGGCCGGGGGAAGGGGAGAAGACACGTGAGCTGCATGTTGAAGGGGAGTGGATCATTCCCTTCTGGTTTGATCATGACTGTGAGGAAGGTCCACGGAGGACCATGCAGGGGTTTCATGGCTGGGAGGGGCATGGCGGGGGAGGGGCATTAGGAGGGAGGAGCAGAGGCGACTCTATCTTGTGTATCAAGGATCCACAGCCCTTCTTCCATCAGCCACGCCAGGAGAAAGGCGTGACAATGAAGGATCTTACGTGTTATTCCCAACCCCTCCAAGACCGTGCTATTGACCTCAGCCTCGGATGTGTAGCGGGAGCAGCAGAAAGAGACCTTGACCTTCCTCTTGGAGTAGGTTCTTTACTCCATGAGTAGGAAACTGGATCTCCGAATCCCAGGAAGCAAAGGAGGGCTGATGGGATTTAACAATAGCTCACATTTCCTGGGGCCCTACCCTATGCCGGGCATTTTAAAATCAATGTGTCTATGTAAGTGAATTTACCTGATCCTCACAAAAACTATCCCACGGTGTCATTATTGTTCACTCTCCTTCTTTTCAAAGGAGGAAGCTGAGGGACGAACAGGTAACGCGACTTGCCCAAGGCCACGGAGCTGGTCGACGGAGGACCGGGGCATATGGAGCAGAACCCCAGTGGCAGCTCACCTCTGGGTTGCTGAAAAGGGCCGTCCGTACTTCTCTCCTCTGGCTCGTTGAGAGGCGCGTGCGTGAAACCTCGTCCTGACTCTTTGCCGAATCCCATTTCCCAGAGTGTGAAATGAGCTCCCCTCCCGCCAGCCACAATATGGCCCTATTATGCCTAATAGGACACGGGACTTCTCGGCAGCAGGAGCTCAGGGGCTAAGCAAAAGGGAGACACGGGGACGCCGCTTCCACTCCAGCATCCTTCCACCCAGGGCACCCAGGGCAGAGGGGCCAAGGCCGCAGACAAGGCAGGGTCCACAGGTGGACCCTTCTCCCCATCCCTGACTTCTCTGCTCCGCCGCCCCTGCTGGTGTGGGGTCTGGGAGGAAGAACGGGGGCGGCGTGGGGAGAGGCGCTCCCACCACGTCATGTTGTAGACGCTTCACCTGCACAGTGACTGCTGAGGATGACAGGCGCAGGAGGCCGCCAGAAAGGGCAGCCCCCTGAGCGGAGCTAATGGGGTGCTCCACGCCCTCTCCCCATGTCCCTGCCTCTAGAACAACAGTGGGAGGGCAAGGGGTTGGGAACGCCTTCCGGCAGGGGCCCTGTGACGGTGAATTTGATGTGCCAACTTGACTGGGCCACGGGGTGCCCAGAGAGCAGGCCAAGTGCTGTTCTGGATGTGTTTCCGAGGGTGTTTCTGGATGAGACTGACATTTGAATGGCAGACTTGAGTAAAGCAGATTGCCCTCCCTAGTGTGGGTGGGCCTCTCCTAACCAGCTGAAGGCCTAAATAGAACTAAATGATGGCCTGAACTGTTGCATGGGTCTTTTCTGGCCTTTGGCCTTGAATGGAAACACCAGCTCTTCTTGAATGTACGCCCTCAGCGCTCCTGGTTCTCAGGCCTTTGGACTCAGACAGGAACTGCACATCGACTCTCCTGCATCTGCAGCTTCCCAGCTGCAGACCTGGGCACTTCTCAGGTCCATAATTATGCGAGCCAGTTCCTTGTAAGAAATATATGCATATCTCCTATTGGTTCTGTTTCTCTGGAGAACGCTGACTAATACAAGCACCATAAATATTCATCGGTGGGGACCTGGCTTGCAGCTTGGTGGGCTGGGTTTCCACATGCAAGGGACGGTTCTGAGGCAAAACATTTACATTCTCGCCTCTGAGCTACCAGGGATTACTCTAATGGTCCCTGAAATGCAACCTTGAGCAGGAAACGCTGCATGAAGTCACTTCCCTGGCCAAATATTCCTAGACATGGCCTATTTTTCAAAGCTCTCAATTACAGTCCACACACAGAGCTCCTCACTCTTTCCCGGTTCTGTGTGTGCCCCAGGGCTGGAAAAACCACAGGACGTGAGAGTTTGAACATGCCTGATCTCAGCCTGGGAGAGGGAAGCTTGCATGCAGCTTGGAAGGATGGTCCTGGGAAGACAATGTTGAATCTGGGGCGGGGGGGGGGGGGGGCGGGGGTTGCCGTCTTTACCAATGTCCTGCTTCCAAAAGGAAGGGCTCTCACCCAGGCATGTGTCTCTGCTTTCCTCAAGGTCTCCGAGGAAGGTACCGCCACAAGCTTTCCTCATTTATTCCAGTGTCAGCTCCTCCGGAAGATTTCAAACACTTTTTTTTAATTGTAAGAGAAGTGGGTGTTTCTGCAATGCAACCTTGAGTAGGTGAATCCAGAGTAAGCCCGGGAGCTAACTGTCTGGGTTGATCCCACCTCTGACATTGACCACCTCTGAGACCTCGGGCAAGTCACTTAAGCTCCTTGTGTCTCAGTTTCCTCATCTGAAAAATGGGATGATTATAGTGATAACCACTTTTAAGGCTGTTGTGACAATTAAATAAACTAATATGTGTGTGTATATACACATACACATTCATAGATGGTCTGTCCAGAAATTACCCAGCCACGTGCTATAGAAAATAGTGGCATTAATAAAGAAGATACGAGATACAAGGAACATTGTACACAGGACCATGACCCCTCAGTGCCCTTCAAAGAAGGCACCTTGAGACCTCACAAAGTTCTCCCAGTGTCTCTTCCACTATTTAAAACACTGCAAAGTCCTTGGTTGGAATTGCCGTCAGCTGCCCCGTCATATTTTCCTGAAACTCATCAATGGTCCGAAATCTCTTCCTTTTCAAAGGTAATTTTAGTTTTGGGAAAAGCCAGAAGTCAGAGAGCACCAAATCTGGGCTGTAGAGGGGCTGAGTCACCTGGGCGACTTGTTTCACCAAAAAACTCTGCAAGAGACATCATGCACGAGTGAGCATGTTATTGTGATGAAGCTGCCAACCACCAGTGGCCCACAGCTGTGGCTGTTTTCATTGCATTGCATCTCTCAACCGATGAAGAACATTGAGGTAGGACTCCTTGTTGTTTGGCCTGGAGGGGTATACTTGTGATGCCCAACACCTTCCCAATCAAAAAACACAGCATGGTCTCGATCTTGCTGTGACTTTGCCGTGCCTTCTTCTTGACCATCTTTGAAGCGTTTGTGCCACACTTTTATTTGCACTGCACTCATTGCACCATCCTCAAGCTTCTGTGGAGGAGTGTTTAAGTGTAACGCAAAATTTGATGCAGATTTATTGCTCTACTCTTTCAGTTATTTTGAATGCAATGGCCACACAATACACATGCTCACTCAATAGCGTCTACCACCCCCACCAACTAGTACAGTGAAGGCATCATTGTTCACGCATGTGCATTCCAGCCCACGCTCCTTGGCTGCCCGGTCACATCCATGTCCCACAGACCACTCTTGTTATGTTGACAATGGCTGGGCTTTTTCTGAACAGACCTCATACACATATCGTAGTGAACAGCTGGCCTACAGGAGCACTACATACATTTTAAGCTGTTATTAGATACTTATCATTGGCAGAATAGTTTCATTGCATCCCCCTCTGAGCCCAGAACCTGCCTGCTAATCAAGGAATTGCACATGCGACAATAATATAGGGAAATGTGAGATTTCAGACGTCACTCACTGCCAGGAACCCCAATCCAAGCTAGACTCAACGGCAGGACACTTGAGACATGGTTTTGATTGTCAAAGGACTGACCGGTCAATGGAGTTCTAGAAGCTTAGCCCCTCCCCCTGGGTTCTAAATTGGCAACTACAGCAGAAGGTACAGGGGCAGAGCTCAGCCAGCCTCGGGAGGTCGACCCAGGGCACCTCTGGGGCCTGAGGGGCGAGCCAGGGCCTCAGGCTACCCCAGCTGGCCAGATGCGGGGCACGGGGCTCCTCGGGGGCATGGATTAGGAGAGAGGCACTCCGAACGGTAACACAAGAAGTTTTGAAGCTCCCTGCTGGGACTTCCGAGCCGTGCCCGATCAGCGCGGCGCAGGAGCACAGTGTCTTAAGTAATAAAGGAGGAGGAGGAAACATAATCCAGGGAGAAATCAACTTATGGTTTATTTAAACCTTATTGAAATTTCGACTGTGGAAACATTTAAATATCATAGTTACCGCCGGGTATCTCGGCTCCTGCTATTCCCGGGTGGATGTTTTCTCGCACATTTGGTTCGGGGAGCAGAACAATAAAGCTGCTCAGAAATTGCTTTCCCACTGCTAGGTAATTACAACAGGTTTTTATCCCAAATGTAAAGAAGGAGCCGTTCTATTTTTAATAAAGGGAGCACTCGATGGGTCCCGGCCTCCTCCGCCCCCCAGGCCCTGGCTGCACTGGTCCTTCGCTCCCACACCCTCCGCTCTGTTTCCACCCCCACCCCGTCCCTTCCTGTCCCCTCCCAGGCAGCTGGAGAGCAGCTCTGGGGGCTCTCGGGCCCCTCTGTCTCCCAGCCGGGGAGTCGGGTGCCACAGTTTAGAGCAAGGGGCGGGCCCTTCCAGGTCTCTGTCAAGAACATTAAATATTTGGCCTGACTCCATCCAGGCCATCAAACTCACTCCTGTCTCCCTTTCCTACCCAAAATGACATATTTGCCACTTCCATCTTTTTTTTTTAATCCCAAGCAAAACGAGCAGGATTAACTCCCATTTGTCAGCTCTGTCTGAACACAGGCGTGAGCTCATCGGCTCTCTTGCTCCAGACAGAGCACAGCAAGTGCCTTATGCCTTCTCAGAAGCGCAGTGGAGGCCGGCAGCCGAGCGGGCTCAAGTCCCCGCCGGCTGCCCTCCGCATGCAGCTTCTCTCGTCTGGCTTCTCGGGTCTAACTCTGGGCTGGCTGCCCGTCCCCTGACACCTTCCTTTCCTGACCCCTGGCTCTGGCTACTGTGTGCTGGGGCAACACATTCTCCCACTGTGATGTCACCTCTGACGTCACCAGGAGGCAAAAACCACGGCGGCAGCATCTGTACCCTTTGTGACACAGTGGAAGTCCCGGGTGGCCTCTGGGACGGGGCAGAGAGCAGGGCCCTGGGGGCCAGCGGTTGTTCTGCAGCTCTGTGGCTCTGAGTGTGCCCACCCCTGTCTGGGCCTCAGTTTCCCTCTCTGTAAAATAAGGAGGAGGGGCTAGGTATCTCCGAATGCCCAATGCCCCACAAGCTGACATTTCAATGAGATCCCGCCTCGACCCACGGCCTGCTGTTTTGCCTCCTCCGTGCCCACACGTCCTTCTGAGTCTAAGCGTAACGGCTGGAGCCAGGCAAAAGCGCTGTGCCAGCCTCACGGGGCAACTGCCCCTCAGTTACCACGCTGCCCCGGGGAGGGGAGGAGGGCGAGGCAGGGCGCCGGCGGCCTGGCGTGAGGAAGGAATAGAAATGGAGACACTGCAGCTTTGGAGGGACGCACCAGCTGCAGCTTTGGGGGCTGGCTCCCCCATTCACCTTTGCCCTCTGGCCTTTGGGGAAGCCACTGAGCCTCTCTGAGCTCTGGTTTTCGTCATCAGTTTGATGGGGGGACGTTATCTGCAACCCCCAACTTAGGAGCACCGATAAGGAAATGAAACAATGTTTTTTGGGGGAAGGAAAAGCAGCCAGAGGACCAAGGGGGAAACTGAGGCACGGGGTACCCCCCATGTAAGTCTAGACCTGACTGACCGCCACGCTGGAGTGAGGGCCCCTCGTGGCTGGAGGTCAGCGTTTGTGAGCAGAGAGACCAGCCACTGCGTCTCCTTGCCCTGGGGCCCAGATGCCCGAGGGGCTTGGAACGGAAGGTGAGCTGTCTGCTCTGGGTCTGGAGTGTGTGTGTCTATGCAGGGGGTGGGGGTGACAGTGTAGGAAGTGCTCAAGTCCAAGGTGCCCCGAGGCTGGCTTTGGAGGTGTGGCCGGGAGGGGTGGGGGGAAGAGAGGAGAGTAGCGGCTGTGCTGGGGGCGGACAAAGGGAGAAGACAAAGATTATTTTAAACCTGTATTAATCACGGCTCCAAACGGGGACTGGGGGTGGGAGCTGCAGCTGTCAGAGGGAGGCTGGGGGAAGAGAGGCCAGCAGGGAGGGGCCGGGCTCTCCCCTCCCACCAGGACTCCGCCCAGCCCCACCTGGAGCCTGGGACCTCGCTGAGTCCCTGTGGCTCACTCCAGAGGTCAAAGTAAATAAATGGTAATGGCTACACTGTGGCCCAGTTTCCAGGCCAACTGGTCTCCCTGCCTGCAGGCACCCTCCTCACCTGCCTGCCCTCCACACTCTCGCCACGAGTTAGCCTAGAGCAACTGGGGTCGCGTCCATTTTCTCTCAGAAGCTGGTAATGACTTCCTGTTGCCCAAACAACTGGCCTCTTCCATGACTTGGCATACCAGGACCTTGGCAACTGCCCATCTGCACCCTCCACCCCAAGGCCAAGCCTAGAGGCCGGTCTAGCAGCCACTGTCCACTCCACCCTTTCCACATGCCAGGCATGGAACTGACCGCGTTCACACACGACCTCCCTGAAGACTCACACCCCCGTTGCAGCTCACTGTTTACAGATGAAGAAACTGAGGCTTACACAGGTTGGGTAACTTGAGCAGGGTCTGTCTGACACCCATAGCCTATGCCCCTAACTCCCCGGAGAGTTCCACAGACATTCCTGAGTTCCTGCTTGCCCAGCCCTGAGACGTCTCCTCCATTGTTGCGGCCCTTATGAACGAACATCCCCCTCATTCCTCAGGGCTCCGCTCCAGTACCGCCTAGTTTAAGAAGTCCCCCTGGTTGAAACTCAGCCATGGACGGAACAGGTATTCATTTAATATTTACCACTGCTTAGGCAGGTCCTGTTATCTCCATTCCACAGATTACAAAAAAAAAAAAGAAACTGGGCTCAGGGAAATGAGGCAAAGCGCCCACCTTCACACAGCTACCGAGCCACGGGGAGGGATTCAAAGCCAGGTCTTCCGAGGTCTCCTGTTCGGCATCTTGAAAACACTTTCAGCTGCTTCAGTGCCTCTTCTTCATGCGTCCACACTCCTTTGTGCCTTTGTGTGGAGCTTATCAAATATAGGCTGCCTAGTACCTGGACCGTGACATTGGAGTACGCGGTAACAACTCTGATGTGGACTTCTCACCACGTGCACGGGGCATTTCAGACGCTTGACTCCATTTCAGTTTTGCCACCACGAGGTTGCTGTTGCTCTTGTCATTCATTCTCACAGAGGAGACACTGACACTTGGAGGTTATTACGTGCTTTGTCCAATGAACAGTCTCACTGTCCCTGAGGGATCTGGATGCAGATCTGTCCCAAGTTCATGGTTTTCACCCTATAGCCTGCTTTAGCAAGCTCTTTGAGAGCGGGCTCTGGGCTTTATTGAGCCCTGAGCGAACAGAGCCCTGGGAGTGCTCTGCACACAGTAGGAGCTCAGCGAACATGAACATGGACCCGTCCTGGCTGGGAGCCCTGGGCGCTGCGGTCTTCTTGGGGAATCGGGGCTGTGGGCTCTGGGGACACCAGCAGCTCCTTTAAAACTTCCACTGGCTTCTTTTCACACTTAGTCTTCTCAAAGGTGTGGGTGGGCAGTGCTTTTCCCCCTCCTTTGTCAAGGGTCTTGAGATGTCCATCTGGGGGCACTGGTACCTCCCTACGTGGGAGCCGGGCACCTTTAAAGAGAGAAAAACAGCTGCCCTCCCATGTCTGTCCCCTTGCTGCTGCCATTTCTGTGTGACTCCCCAACTTTCTGCAGAGTCTATGTCACTCCGGGCTGGGGTGGGGGGTCCCTGGAGGGACAGAAGCCACAACTGGAGTCGTCACCGGGAATGTGAGCAGTGCTGGGACACGGGAGAGGAAACTCTCACACGGACCGATCTCCACGGAGCAGGGCGCCCCTGGGGACCCTGGTCCTCCCAAGTCTGGGGACTCTCCATACGAGACAGGACCATGTGGATGAATTTTCCTTCCACCAGAGGACCCTCTCTTGTAGAAAGAGAATTGCGTGTCAATGTAACCTTTGAAAAACAGTGATGATTGAGAACCAATAAGGATTTCTGAAGACCAGGTAAATTAACCAAGTTAATTAAATAAATTTTTTTCTTTTTCAGCATGGTTCTAGATCCGCGTTTCTCTACCTCGGCACTACTGACATTTAGACCCGACAATCCTCTGTCGTGTGTAGGGGTGGAGGCGAGTGGGCTGCCCTGTGCAGTGGCAGAGGTTTAGCTGCACCCCGGCCTCTACGAGATGCCAGGAGAAACCCCCCTGCCTCCCCCAATAACACACACACTGATCTGTGACAACCTAGATGGTCTCCAGACATTGCCAAATGTCCCCCAGAGGAGCCATCCTGTCTGGTGGAGAACCACTGTTCCAGACAGATGAATCAGGAAGCTTCTGCACGCCTAGCTCTCCAGTGAGGTACTTGACACATTCACACACTACCCTTGAGGGGAAGGAGAAGGATGGGCCAGGACAGTGCCCAGTGGTGCTGACCTATGGTGGCCAATAGCCTGGGGCATGGCCAAGGCGACAGGCCTCCAGGCTGCCCACACGTCTGCCAACAACTTGGATAAAGACACCGATGGAGGCTTAGTCTAGGCACACGTGTCCCACGTCTGGTGGGCAGGAAACTGTGTCAGATGAAAGACCGAAGACTCCAAAGGATCTCAGACGGGGTCAGGCGGGAAAAGCAAGCGTTAGAGCTGCGTGTGCCGCGTGCTATGGCGTGTGGAAAAGCAGGTGAGTATAAGAAGCGACAGTGGTATCGACTTGTACCTGCGTAAAGCAACTCCCAAAGGGACAGAAGCAACTCAGAGTGAGGTCACTACCTGTGTGGGGGGAGGGGGAGGCTGGGCAGCGGCGGTGCGTGGGGACTTCTTACCGTTCACCCTGTTACATTTCCTGACTTCTAAAAATGGAAGTATATTAGCTATTCCAGTAATGAAATTAAAAGCAGATCTTCAGCCTACAGTAGGGGTCAAAATAAATACAATGCAATTAAACGGACACAATCTCCATCTTGCATTAGTTCAAAACAGGAATTCGGCAAGTGCGTTGAGGTCGGGCTGGAGAGAACCAGGAGTTTTCAGTTGCAGGTTGCCGAGTGACCCAATCAGCCCTCACGACGCCTTTGACTGTTCGCAGCATCCGGATCCAGGGCAGTGGCACCTGAATCCACAGTCATACCTTCACTTCCCTTCGCTGCAATTTTGGAGTTGACGAGTAAGTACAAAGGACAGTGACCTAGATGGCAAAGGGGCGGAAACCACGAAAAATATGAAGAATGGGTGATGAAGCTCATGATATTTAAACCGGGGAAGGGAAGACTTAGAGGGGACACGCAAGCTGTCTTCAGGCCTTGGAAGGGATGTCCTTGGTCCGAAGGACCAGGTGCCCTTTGCGTAGCTCGGACTGCAGGCCCTCCTCAGCTTCCTGGAGGCCAATTTTGGTTCAAACTCTGCAAAGGCTGCCTCCTGAGATAATGAAGCAGCTGCATTTACTGAGCACTTACAGAGATCAGGCACCACGATAAGGCCTTCTGCCTGCATTATCTCCCTGATTTTTCACGCTGCCCTGACAAAGGCATATTTTTCATTGTCATTTTAACAAAGGGGAAAACAGACTTACAGAGGTTAAGTAAAGGTGCCTCAGGCGACTCAGCCGGGAGATGGTGGCTCAGGTGTGACCCCCCAACAGGGATATTCTTGACCACTAAGCCTACTGCCTGAAGGGAGTGAGCTGTCCATCCCAGCCAGCATTCAACAGAGATGTGAATGCCTGCTTGTGATGCTCTGAGGAAATTCCTGCAGGGTGCGGGAGAGGCCTGCTTCGTGCCGAATGCAGAATGCACCACAGCCTTCTGGGAAGGAAAGTTCTGTGTGTGAGAACGCCAGGCAATGGAGTGAGACTCACATTTGTCTGGGGGGAATCCGGAGGTGTTGGTGGGGGTGGTCCCTGTTAGAAGTCAAAAAGGTGAGAGCCAACGAGAAACAGTACCTGGAGCTAGAGCGCTGCCCCTGGGCCCCAGGGGGCTGTGATGGCTCTTACAGACCACATGTTATTCCAGTTTCAGGCCCCCAACCCCTCCACGGACATGGTCTCATTTAAGGATTCAACAACCTTGTAGGAAAATATCCTTCTGGCAAGTGGAGCTGAGGAGGAATGGGAAGAACGTCTCCAGACAGAAGGGGAGAATGACAAAAATAGAGAACAACATAGCCGAGGTCATACTAGAGAGGGAGGAAGAGAGGAAGGAGAGAGGAGAGAAAAATATGTCACTGTTCCGCACTTTTCCTGGGGGGCTGGCCAGACCTGCCCTGCAGTCCTCAAGGACCTCACAATACTTCCCACTGAAACAAACCTCCCCCTGCAAGTACCCCATGAGTCCTCAACTGGCTGGAAAAAGGAAGAGCCAGCAAGAGAGCCAGATTTAAAACTGGCAGAATGGGACTTCCGGTCAAGATGGTAATGTAGGTAAACACCATACTCACATCCTCCCACAGCCACATCAGAATTACAACTCAACTATGCAACAGCCATCATTCAGAGCCACCTGAAACCTAGCTGAACAGAAGCCCTACGACTAAGGACATAAAGAAGAAGCCACAGTGAGACTGGTAGGAGGGGTGGAGATGCAGGCTTGTCTCACACCCAGGCGTGGTGGATGAAAATCAGGAGGGATAGCTCACTTGCAGAGGTCTGCCCTGAGGAGCAAGGGGTCCCAGCCCCACACGAGGATCCCCGGCCCAGGGTTCCAGGGCTGGGAAGAGAAATCCCTGAAACCTGTGGCTGTGAAAACCAGTGGGGGTTGCGGCTGAGGGAGGCGGAGGGCTGCTGGAGCCCCAGGCAGCTCCTCTGACTCACTCCCTCTGAGCTCCAGCACCGGGGCAGCAGCTTGAACCAGGGGCATACGGGGAGGAAATGAAGTGTATGGCATCGGGGCAAGGGCTGGGGGGCAGTTTGCTCCCAGGCAGAAGTGCTGGCAGGGGCCACGGTTCCTTTTCTGAGGCCTCCCCTCACAGAGTCGGCAGGTGGGCACCACATCGGAGTCTCCATCAACGTGGCTCACACTGTTTGCCCATCCTGATGATCCCCTGAGGCTCCACCCCACGGAAACTTGGGGCCCACCTGAGCTCTTTCCAGGGGCTATTCCATAAGAATGGTCTGCCTTGGCTCATGCTTCAGTCTTTCCTAAAATCTCTCTTTTTTTAAAAAGATTTTATTTATTTATTTTTAGAGAGGGAAGGGAGGGAGAAAGAGAGAGAGAGAGAGAGAGAGAAGCATCAATGTGCAGTTGCTGGGGGCCATGGCCTGCAACCCGGGCATGTGCCCTGACTGGGAATCGAATCTGCGATGCTTTGGTTCACAGCTCATGCTCAATCTACTGAGCTACACCAGCCAAGGCTCCTAAAATCTCTTGAACAAGCATCACATGGCCTCATTGTGCCCTGTACCTCTCACTAAGTGACCCCAGGCCCAGGACTAATGGCAGCCAGCCTTGGTTTGCAGCTTGGCCCTACCCAGGTACCTCCAAGCCCAGCACAAGTAGGAGGCATCTGCAGATCACTTTGTAGCTCAGGCAAGGTGACCCTGGGCAGAACACAGGCAGTGGCTGACCTTGATCTGTACCTCCTGGGGGGCCCCAGAGCCAGCACACCTAGGGGACAGCTTCAGACCACATTGGAGAACCACCAAACCACCTCCATAGTGACACTCAGCAGACACCAGAGCCCTGCTGAAGTAAGTCCTGCTTTATGGGATGGGCCCCACTGATCCTCCACGGTGGTCACAGTCAGTCCTTGCAGCCAGTGGGCCTGAGGGCACATCCCACTCATTGACGTGTTGACATCAGTCAAGGCTCAACCACAACAGGAGGGTGTACACAGCCCACACAAGCTGGGGTGGGGGGCACACCTGGTATGCCCAGCTCAGGTGATGGGGAGATTGTGCCACTGGGCCCTACAGGACACCTACTACATTAGGCCACTGCACCAAGCCCAGGAGATGTAGCAACTCTACTTAATACATAGAAACAAACACAGGGAGGCTGCCAAAATGAGGAGACAAAAAAAAAAACACAGCCCAAATTAAAGAACAGAGCAAAACTCCAGAAAAAGAACTAAACAAAATGGAGACAAGCCACCTACTACTAGATGCAGAGTTCGAAACACTGGTTGTAAGGATGCTCAATGAACTTAGGGGAAGAGTAGATGAACTTAGAACTTCCACAGCATAAAAAAAGGACATGGAAACCATAAAAAATAACTAGTCAGAAATCAAGGGTAACTTGCAGGAAATCAATGGTGGAGTAGATGAAGCAGAGGATAAAATCAGAGATTTGGAAGATAAGGAAGCAGAAAGCACCCAATCAGAACAGCAAGAAGAAGAAAGAATCCGAAAAGTGAGGATAGCATAAGAAGCCTCTGGGACAACTTCAAGTGCACCAATATTTGCATCATAGGGGTGCCAGAAGAAGAAGAGAGAGCAAGGAATTGAAGCCTACGTGAAAAAACAATGATGGAGAACGTCTCTAACCTGGTGAAGGAAATAGACATACAAATCCAGGAAGTGTAAAGAGTCCCAAACAAGATGAACCCAAAGAGGCCCACACCAAAACACATCATAATCAAACTGCCAAAGGTTAAAGATAAAGAGAGAATCTTAAAAGTAGCAAGAGAAAAGCAGTTAGTTACCTACAAGGGAGCTCCCATAAGACTATTAGCTGATCCTCAACAGAAACTTTGCAGGAAAGAAGGGATTGACAAGAAATATTCAGAGTGATGAAAAGCAAGGACCTACAGCCAAGATTACTCTCATTGACAGCAAAACCATCATTTAGAATTGAAAAAAAACAGACAAAGAACTTCCTAGACAAGAAACAGCTAAAGGATTTCATCACCACCAAATGAGAATTACATAAATTGTTAAAAGGGTCTTCTTTAACAAGAAGAAAATAAAACATATGAATAATAAAACAGCAATAAGTACGTACCTATGCACGACAATCTAAAAACCAAATAAGCAGGACGGAAACACACGGATACGGAGAACATTTCAGTGTTGCCGATCGGAGGGAGTCGGGATGGGTGAGAAAGGTGAAGGCAGTGGGTGGTTACGGAACAGCCACGGGGCTGCCAACACAGTACAGGGGACACAGTCAACGGTACTGTAATAACCACGTACGGTGTCAGGTGGGAACTAGATTTATCGGGACGACCACTTAGTACGTTATATGATGTCTGGCCACTGGGGTGTGCACCTGAAACTAATGTAATATTGATTGTCAACTGTAATTTAAAAGTAAAAATTATTTTTAAGAAAGGGAAGAAAAAAACCCGGGTGGAATGGAAGCGAATAAACCAGAGGCGGGTGCTGAGCTTTGTGAAGTGACCCGACACGCTGGCCATGGCGGGAAGGACAGGGAGAACATGCCTGTGACCAGGAGTCGAGTCCAAACCCCCGAGAATGGAAATCTGCGCTCTGGGGGAGGAAGCCGCACAGAGGGCTTGTGATTCGGGGGTTTCCAGGGAACCCAGAGACTCACACGAGAGACTCAGCAGATCAGCACAAAGTCTTGAAGAACAGCCTGTGCTGTGGGTCCATGTGCGGGGTTATCCCTGGAGAAAGGGGAGAAGTCCGGGTCCTGGCACAGGCCATGGGTCCCTAGACAGACGGACAGGCACCGTGGGCTGCAAGTCACCCTGGGAGGGCGGACCAGGGCCTGGACCGAGTGAACTGCGAACTGCGGGGGGGCCGGGAGCTGGGAGCTGGGGGTGCTGGCTGTTGGCTCTGTACAGGCCAGAGGTCCACTCGGGGGTGGCGGTCCTGACTGGGGCGAGAGGGCGGTGCCGCAGGAGTTTCCAGGGAGCACCTGGGAGGGGAGGGGAGGCAGAGCACTGCCCCTTGAGGTCAGGGGCCGCAAAGGTCAGAGAGACGGAGGCCGATGGATGCACAGACAGGGAGCCCCCGAGACAGAGAAACTCTATGACAGACAGACAGACAGAAGCCCCCGCAGGGGCCCCAGAGAGGAGGGACGATGCAGAAGCAGCAGCAAACAGACACACCCACACACACTTCGAGGAAAGCCCAGAAGACACCGGCAGGCAGGAGGAGGAACTCTGGGGACTGCCTCAAGTCCCATCAGAGCCCATTTTCCTGTCACTCACTGGTGGCTGCCTGGGTGACACAGGGCTCTTCTCTGGGTGTGCGCAAGGGAAGCACGCAGAGGTCGGCTGACCCCTCTTCAGACCGGGCTGTGTGTTGGCCTCCAGGTGACGACAGGTCAGTCTGGGCAAACAGGGTTGCGGGCCAGGTCCCCAGTAGGGGGCGAACAAGAGGCAACCACACACAGATGCTTCTCTACCTCTCTTTCTCCCTCCCTTCCTCTCTCTCTAAAAATAAATAAATACCTTTTTTTTTTAAAAAAGAGACTGTCTTCGCCTCTGGGTGAAATGGCCCCAGAGGACCCTGGGTGAAAAGGTGCTCTCACTTCTGTGAGACAAGGGTCGTGCTGGCTGCGAGAGCAGTAGGTAAGGGGTCAGGAAGCAGGTGGGGACCCGTCGGGAGGATGTGGCGGTAACCCGGAGATGATGGCAGCTGCACCCGCGGGGCCGGGTGGACGTGGTGAGGAGCGGTCGGGTTCTGCGTGTGCTCCGAGGAGGGGTCAGCAAGAGCCCGTGCCGGGAGGGACAGGTGCGAGATGGACAGCGGAGCCCAGGCTGACACTCCGGCTTTTGGCCCGAGTGTCCGAGAGGCTGGAGCTCCCCGACGACGAAGAGCAGGGGTGCAGCAGGGGTGCAGCAGGGGTACAGCAGGGGTGCAGCAGGGGTGCAGTAGGGGTGGGCCGTGGGCTGGGTGGTGGGGGTGGGAATCAGTTCAGCTGGCGCAGCTTGAATCCGAGGTGCCTATCAGACACCCAAGGGAGAAGCAGAGAGCTCAGGGGAGTGTGCGGCGTCCAGGGCGTGGGGACGAGCTCTGCACTGGGGTCGTCAACACACGGAGTCTCGGTGTGCGGGGCGTTTGAACCAGGTGACAGAGGAGATGGCTGGGGCGGGGGGTGAGTGTGGCCGGAGAAAAGGGTGGACCACCCGGTTCTGGTATCTTCTGCGTCCACAGGCCAGGAAGGGGAGAAGCGGCCGAGGAGGCTTGTAGGGAGCGAGGACGTGAGGTCGAAGGTCGAAGGACCAGGGGGCCGCGGTGGCCGGGAAGGCTGGGGAAGGGGGCGTGTCAAGGAGCAGGGGTTGCTGCCTGCGGTCAGGAAACAAGGGGAGCGAAATGACCGTGGTGGGGTCACAGGTGATCTCGACAGGGAGAGTGAGCTTCAGGAGACTGGAGCAGGTGAGCCCCAGAGCAGGGCAGGTATCGGGGAAGCTGCAGCAAAGCAGAAGGATGAGAAACACGGGCCCGGGCGCTGGCCTGCTGGGGTTCGAGTCACCGCTCTGCTTTCCCCTCGCCGTGCGACTTCAGTGGCGTGGCTTCGCCTCTCCTTGTCTCCAGCCCCTACTCTGAGGCCACCTCCCTCACAGGGCTGTTATGAGCACTGAATCACCGAGTCTTTGTGAAGTGCCGGGCGCAGGGGTGACGACGCAGTCAATGTGTGTCAAGTTTAAGGGTAAGAAGGAAGGGAAGGGGAGGAGACGAACCAGAACCCTCCTTCAAGGAGTTTTGCTGCGAACTGGGAGAGCGAAGACATGGCGAGGGTTCGTTAGTGGCAGGTCGGGGAAAGGCAGGCATTTAAGAAGGAAGAAATAGCAGGAGGTGTGACCACCACTGATGGGAATGGTCCATTAGAGAGAATTCGATGCCTCCGAAGAGAGAGGGGGGACGCAGAAGCTCCCCGCACCTGCCGAAGGGCATCCCCCCCGCCACCTTCTCATGACTCTTCCTGACCGATCGGCGACACACTGACCCCAACGTTCCCGGCCCCCTTCACTGTCCCTGTCACACTGTCCCTGTCACTCACTCCTTGCCTCCTCTCACCAGCTCCCCCCCCCCCAACTAGTAGGTGACCTCCCTGAATGTGGGGGGACTCGGCTGTGGCGGTGACAGCCGTATCCGCAGAGCCTAGGACAGGGCCTGGTTCGCAGTCAGTGTCCCGCAGATATTTGCTGAATAGACAAACCGGTACCCACCCCTTCAGGGCACGCCTCCCACCCCTGGGAGTACCTCCTCTCTGAGCCTCTGTTGTGTTCCAGGAGCTGCCTAGTGTCCCGGGGGGCTGGGGGTGAGTCAGAGGCCAGTGCCGTCCTCCTGCAGTCAACCTTCGTGCACATGTCTGCATGTGCCTGTGCACGCGCGTGTGGGGAGGCAGGGAGGGGGAGGAGGGGGGGAAAGGAGGAGGAGGGATGGGGGGGTTCTGCCTCAGCTGTGGGACCAGGCTGTAGACCAGACCGCCAGGGGGTCTCTTAGCCTTCACTCAGAAGGTCAGGGCAGGTCCTGAGTGGGGTGCCCGGGCATTTACTTTCCCGGGCCTCACAGAGCAAAGGGCACAGCCAACGGGAAGGTGGAGGAAGCGGCGATAAAAACTACATTGAAGAGTGTTCTGAAGTTGGAGGAGCACGGCGTTCAGAGCTGGAGCAAGAATGTCCGGCCTGCGTGGGAGGGCGGGCTAGTCATGTTCCCCACGCTGCCTTCCCCAGGAGCTGGGGAGCTGCCTTCCGGGGACCAGGCCCTGCTGCCAAACTGGCAGGTTCCCTCAGTCAGCCCCCTTCCAGGGCCACTCAGCAGCGCGATGACTCGGGGGCCGCTGAGTCACCTGGGGCCATATGCCCAGGACGCCCCCTGACCTCCCTGGGGAGCGGCAGGGCTCGAGGGGGTGCAGGGAGGAGGAGGAGCTGCCGGCCCCCAGCAGGGTGGCTGAGGTGAGGCCCCCCACCCTGGTGTGTCCACACCTCCTGCCAACATGCCTCCTCCCCCACCCGGGGCCACAGCGAGCGTGGAAAAGGGTTTCTTCGAGGAAAGCTTGGTGAGACGCCAGGAGGAAGGAGCTCAGGCAGCGGCTCTGCCACGGCCTCAGGCGCGGGCAGCACTGGACGAAAGATGGCAACAGCGACGGTGACTGTAAGTGACTACCTGGATGCTCCTCAGCTCCTCACGGGTCCCTGCGTTCTTCCTCGCCACAGCGGGATACCACCCGTGACAAGGGGCCAGGGTGGGGGGCACATGTGGGGAACAGAGGCTCGGGGAGGTGAAGTGACTTCCCCAAGGATGCAGCTGCTACAGGGCAGAGCAGGATTCGAACCCAGGCCTGTCGGGCCCCAGAGCCCGCCGCCTTCCCCCCATATCTCAGTGCACTTCAGCCGCTTTTTAAATCGCATCCAGTGAACGCCATCCCACATTCTCTAGGAGTCAGGAGGGAGCAAGCGTGGCTCTTCCTTGTTTTACAGATGGGGAAACTGAGGCCCCAAACGAGGAGGGGCGTGGACCTGGAGCCGACGGAGCCCCACCTCTCTTACCTACCAGCTGTTTAGTAAAGGACACGTCATTGAAATGGGTGGTCTCCATTCCCTCACCTGTAAAATGGGGGGGATGAGATCCACCTTGGAGCCCTGCTCAGGGGCTCAAAGGGGCTGAAGAAGATGTTAAAACGCTCTGCACGTGCTGAAGGGTCACGCCCACAGGGAAGGGGGCACCTTCCCCCTCGGGGGCACCGCCATCAGAGATCAGCCAATGGCAGCAGCTTTCAGGCTGCCTGGGTTCAAATACTGGCGCCTTCATTTATTCAGTAGCTGTGACACCTCGGGCGAGTCACTTAACCTCTCTGGGCCTCCGCCTCACCGTCTATAAAGTATGCACATACTGGCACCTTGCTCACGGCCCCTGCTGCAGGGTTAAATGCGTTCACACCTGTGCCAGACCGAGACCTCCCCGGGCTGCGTCGGGTCCGGGTCCGTCTGGGCTCCGAGCACCTAGGCAGGCCCGGGGGAGGCGCCCCACGCCGACTGGCTCAGTGGAGGTTCGCACCCCAGCATCGGCCCGCCTTCGCCGTCTGCCCTGCCCGATAACGTCAGGTACTTCAGTCCTTGCGGGCATTTGGCCTGTGTGGGGTTTCTTGAAGTGGCCGCCTTCTCGACTGTGACAACCAAATAGCTCCACTGCCCCTAACCCTAAGCCTGCCGACAGATCCTGGCCGCCTGCACCCCGGGGGCCTCACCAGGTAGACAGGCACAGGGGGTCGTCCCCTCCTCCAGGGTGTGCTGTCTCCTAGCGACCCCAGATAACCGCCGACCCCAAGTCCAGGGCGGGGTGACCAGATGTCCTTTCAGACTTCGCTCCTGGTGCGTGGCGTCCCCTCACTGCCCCGGTAGGGGCGGCGTCCCTGCGCGTCTGAGCGTGAGTGTGTATGTCTGTGTGGGGGGTGGCCAGGCACATGGGCCGCCTGTGTGGGTGCAGGTGGGTGGGGGGGCTTGTGTTCGTGCCCACGTACGGGGCAGAGCAGTGTGGGCTCAGGCGTGGCTGGGCCCCGAGAGGGGACAGAGCAGGTGGGCACGTGCTCAGGTGTCTGGGGCTCAGGAAGAGGCCAGGCCGTCGGGCCTCAGGCGAGGGACGGAGCGTGCGGTGCAGCTGGGGCAGCCGGGGCAGCCCGGTGGGTTTACAGGCACATGGGGCGGGGAGGACAGGAGTGAGAGGACATTCGGTCCTGGTCCCCAGAGCCAGGTCTCCAGACGGAGAAGTGGACCTAGTGTTTCATTCCCACGAGGAGCCTGAAGGACGACACACACGGGGCAGGGGTCACGAAAGAATGCCTTGATTTCCAAATACGCCTTCGACGGTCACACTCGACTCTGCGACCTCAGAGGTCTCCCTCTCCAAACACAGCCCTCCGGCCGTAAAACGGCCTCTCCCTCCCCAGCCTCGGGAGCCCCTTAGAGATTAACCTGGACACTGGCTTGCCCAGGCGCCTGTCCCAGCCACAGGCTGTGGCCTGGGGCCCAGGCCTGTTCCTCCTCCTCTGGCTGGGTCCTTCCTCTGTTCAAGAGTTACATCCACAATAGTGCCCCTTGGGGGAGGGAAGGGCTCTGGTCGTCCACTCTTGCTGCTTTAGTCTTTGCCTTGACTACTGGGTGGGAAATGGAAAGGAATTCCAAAACTCCAGCCCCCAGCCCTGAGAAGCCCTCCTTGCCCCTACCAGCCAGGGTGGCCCGCCGGGCACAGCTCAAAGCCAGCTCCCCTGGCACCCAGAGCATGCTGGGAAGTGGAGCTCTGACCGTGGTCATCGTCTAGTGTCGCCCTCACAGGAATGCAGTCGGAGGGCTGTGTAGCCATCTGCCCTGCAGCCTGCTGAGGGCCAGGACTGCCTATTTGTCCTGGGTCTCTGGCCATTGGGGAGGGGGGTGCAGGAGCCCTCCCCCCCGCCTCCACCCCCTCCCACCCCAGGAGCATTTCAGAGACTGCTGGCAGCTGCTCACCTGCCACACAGCCACCTGCATGAGGCACCGTCAGTGTCCAGAGGCACCGACCGGCGCCCTGCAGACCAGCTGCGAAACTCCGTGCTCAGGGGGCGCGCCGCCTCCCTGATGCAGTCAAGGAAAAAGATGCTTTAGATGTGGTTTTGCCTCTTAGGAGCTCCGGGATCACAGGCAAGTGGTTGAGAATTGCAGGCACAATGGTGTTTACCGGGCACACCACCGTTTGCCCAGGGCCTGGCAAGCAGTGCCCACTTGAGGAACACTGGCTGAATGAATTAAGAAATGAATACAGAGGGACTGTGACTGGGTTCAATGAGACGGCAGAAGTGGGGCATTTGTCACAGCGACGTCACAGGGCAAGCCTTCGATAGAAGGCAGTGACTATTGTTGGTGATTATTCAGGAGCAAAATCCTATCACTCGGTCGCACTGGTTCCCAGAGCTCATACAGAATCAGCTGATTAAGGCGAAAGAGTGACTAGTCCCAACGATCCTGGGCAGCTGCCTCTGGAGTCTGTAAGGGGGCGTGTTGTAGTCCATCCACTGGGCTCAACACGTTGGGGCTGAGCTCGCCCCTGTGCCCGGAGTGGGTGAGGTCCCGTGCAAGACACAGAGGCGTGAAGCCAAGCCACGCCCTGACAGGGTCACTGGCCGGCGGCAGGGGCCAGAGCAACACTCCTGAGCATGAGTGCCTTCCAGCTTGAGCCAAAGACGCAGGCTGCGTTCCCAAGGCAAGACCGGCATTTGTCTCTTCAGCAAACACTCGCAGCCCCCTGGCTGTGCGGCTCACGTCCCCAGCTAGGCACTGGGGACGCGGCGATGCAGCGGATGAACTGGAGGAGCGGCTCCCAAGCTACAGAAGGAGCACTCACGAAAATGGGTCAGGACCATCAACGCTACAACAGAGCTCAGAACGCAGGGCACCACCCCTGCACGGGGCGGAGGTGCATTCTTAGCACCCCTTGGGGGCAGGGGCGGGGTGAGGAAGATGGCTTTCTCTCCGCGGAGAGATGTGCTTACCCAGACCTGGGCCAGACCTCTCGGCAGGGGCCCCAGCCGGACCTCCCCCGGGGCTGGAGGCCGTTGAGCCAGGCTGCCCCTCCTGTGAACCCTGAGATCACACCTCCCACAGTGGCCCCGACACGCTGGTTCCCGGGGACCCTGTGCCCCATGAGAATCCTGGAGCATCAGGGCTGGAAGGGAACTTAGAGAGCATCTGAACGAAGGGGGAGCCCCAGAGAAGCTGAGGACCCTGACAGCCCCCATGGAGTCAGTGGAGTAAGGTCCCCCGTGTCTGGATGCACGGCCAGCGCTGAAGTTTCCGAAGCCCTAAGATGCCCGAAGATTCGGTCTCCCAGAGCACCGCCCCCTCCGGGTCTCACCTGGGAGCCCGAGACGGGGGCGCACAGCTGGCAGATGCAGCAGCAGAAGAACGGGGGCTGGCGGGTCCCTGTGGCCAGTGCCTGGCCGGGGACCTGAGACAGTCAGGGGGCACAAAGGGGTGGGGTGGGGAGTTCATGGGGGAGGGGAGATGTTCCACAGTGTTCCAAATGTCCCAGCTTACACGAAGCCGGGCGGCCTGGGGTCAGTGCCCCCTATGCCAGGCCTCTGAAGGCCCAGAGGACAGGCTCCAGGAAGAAGCCATTGATTAACTTGCTCATTAAGCAGCGGGGTCATCTGTGTCTACAGCCATATTTGAGCAGAATTTCCACAATGATAATGAACTTGGCACCAAGCTCCTTGCCTGGCTTGGCTGACATCCCCGAAGAACGCCAGGCCGGCTGGATACCCACCCCGGCCCTCCAAGGATGGGCTGGGGAGGGGCTGTGAGGCCTGAGCAGGTGGGTCCCCCGCCTTCAGCACATCGCCCAGGCCACTCTGCTGCCCCTCCCACGGCCCCCGTACTAGTTCGCGTGTCCACAGATGTCGCACACACGTCTCCGTGTCTACCCTTCAGTCTCCCGGTTTGGACCACCTAAATATTTATCTCACGACGCTTAGTGGTACCACCCGAGCTTTCCGCATCACAGTAACGGTCAGTGACACGCTACAAGTTTCAGGTGCACGGCATTATGATTCCATATCTGTACACACTACAGCATGGTCAGCTCCCAAAGTCCGGCCTGGGTTCCCGGAGCTCAGGAAGCCCCAGAGGCCAGAGCCTCCATCTGTTGGACGCTTATCTCTCCACGGTGCCTGGGCTGAGGTCGCTCGGGCCGCCCCTGGATGGGCCACCCCTGGAGCAGCGGCAGGAGGCAGGGGACGTGCAATTACCTGGCGCAGTCAGGCAGCTAAACTGCTCGTGGGCCCTCCGGCTCCCCTGGGGTGCTGCCTCCCTTTCCCACATCTTCGGGAGGATTTGGGGGAGGAGGGAGGAGGCTCAGAGCAAGCCTCCCTGCCAGCAGGCCATTAACCTGGATTTCCAGCAACCCAAGTGCCTCCCCAATGCGGAGTCCTCGAAAGGGTCATTATCTGGGGCCCTGGGGCAAATGCTCAGTGGCCCCGCCAGGCTCCGCCTCTGCCCTGGGCAGCATCTCAGGAACCCAACTGGCTGCTCAATGAGGCAGAGTCCCATTCGCGGAAGCGGCTGTCCCAACGCCTGCCCCAGCCAGCGCCCCTGCCGCCGCCCCCCTGCCACCGTCCAGGCTTAAGGATGGGGTTGGGGAGCAGTGCATGGAGGGGCTGTTTAGGAGCAGTTTACGCTGTTGCTAGAAATCGGCTTTGTTTTGTTTTCTTCCCCCCCCCCGCCCCCCCGCGCTTTCCTGTTTACCTGTTTGTTTTTCTTTAACACGCTCAATGGGCGAAACGGCCCCACGTGGAGCATGCCTAATTGAGAGATGTTAAACCTCCCATGCTGGGCTGGAAGTCGGTTTCTGTCGAAGCTGTCCACCGGGACGTGCCAGTGCGGGAGCTAAATATAGAAAGGGCTCCCTCCTCCCCCCGCCTGCCTGTCCTCTGTGGGCATGGGCACGGGCGGGGATCGATGCTGTGCGTGGCCAGGCTGCACGACAGCTGCCCCTGCCTGGGGACCCTTATCTGCACCTGCTGCCCATTGGCTGCGATAGGGCCTTGAACTACTGGGGGCCGAGAGGGGGGCAGTAAATCACCATGGCGACCTGCACAGAAGCCAACTGGGGAGGGGGCAGGGGCTTGGCTGCGGGCTTGTCCCTCTGCCCCGGCCACTCCAGGCTGGCAGCTTTGTGTCCAGGCCACCTGCGGAGGGGGCAGCCCTGAGGGTGACGGAGCGGGAGGCAGGCCGCGTTGCTCATGCTGGACTCACGCCGGAAGTCCACGGCCGGCTCCGGGGCCTCTCCCGTGTGCCCCCACCCGAACGCCGCGAGTGGATGAATCAGTCCCAGCTCATCAGAGCCTTTCATGCTCAACCAGCCCAAGGACAGATTTAGAAACTGCGTGGTCTCGCTCCGTCAGTGGATTTCTGAGGAGCACTCCAGAGCAGGCCCAGGTCTTCATCATCTCCATCCGCGCCCTTTGACTGAGCATCTGTGGCCGCAGGGCTCCGGGTGCCGGGTGCTGCACCCGGGGAGATATGGACCCACTAGTGTGGAAACGTGCCCCTGGAACACCCAGGCCACGGGAAGATATGAACACAATAACGCCATTGGTTGGTCACTCGGTCGTCACGCCCCAGGGAGGAACTGCTGTCATGCTACTTTGACGCGAGGACGGAGGGCTCGGCACCTTCACAGGGACCTCCACACGTGACAGAATGCACACCC
Source organism: Phyllostomus discolor (assembly GCF_004126475.2). NCBI lineage: Eukaryota > Metazoa > Chordata > Mammalia > Chiroptera > Phyllostomidae > Phyllostomus > Phyllostomus discolor. The sequence continues at coordinate 37,555,384 of NC_040916.2, forward strand.
CACGCTGCCTTGCTCCAAGGCTGGATACGGACACCTGGCGTTCATCAAACTCCGGACCGTGGACATGAGGCACCAGGGATACCAGGGGGTCCTTCCATGCAGACCCCTGGGTCTCACCCTGACCTGGAGACTTTTGTCAGGAGGGTGCTTGTCGGTCCCCAGGCGTCCGTGGTGTGCAGCCCTCTGGGTGTCACCCACGACGTTAGCGATGCTTCAAGAGCCTCGTTGATCGCACAGAACCCCGGGTCGGTTTCTAGAACAGTGATGTCCCGGCCCCACCCAGGCCCTTACATTAAAGGAGACCCTCATGGTGGGGTCTGGGTGTGGCCGACCGGGGTGATTCCTGTGAGCGGCCACAGCAGGGGACCACTGTTACCCTGCGCCTCTGGGAGGGGGTGTGAGCTGCCAGCAACTGCTGGGTAGAGAACCAGAGGAAATCCAGGGGTCCTGACTCTCGTTTCAAAGCTCTCCCCACTTCTGGGCGCTGTTCTTGGGGCCCGGAGCCCAGGGTAGTTGTGACAGTCCCTTGCCTGAATGGGCGATGCGTGGAGAGGATGCTAATTTTTCTTTCCTAGACTCAAGAGTTTGAAGAAAGAGTCACCAGGCTAGGAAGGGGGATGCAGACAGACACACGGAGCTTCCTGCTCCGAAGGGCATGAGGGGGTATGGAGGGCCCCACTCCGTCAGTTCCTCTGACCCCCAGCCAGCGGGCGCAGCACCCATGATTGGATTCCGCCTCCCCTGCCTGGGACCCAGCTCCGTCTCGCTTAGCAGACACCCCGCCCGTGTTGTCAGGCCCATTTGAGGGTCTGCCTTGTCCAGACCACCCTAGAAGGAGGAGGTTCACCCTCTCCCGTCTCTGGGACTTAGAGTCGCACCAGGTATTTGGCAGTGGCCCTTTATTTGTGGCTCACGACACCTGGCTTATCACTGTATTATAAAAAAAAAAGTCACAACTCTTTCCTGTCTCATCAAACCAGAGACTTGATTTCTGAATGCTGCCCTGGCCTTGGCCTGGTTCGCTCTCGGGACACTGCTTTCTGCTCCCACTTCTCTGCCCTCCGCTGGGCTCCGAGACACCTCCTCAACCCCAGCTCCTGCCCTCCTGGGGCCGGGGGAGTGGGCTCTGCTGACAGTTCAGTCTGTCCTCACTCTGGCTGCGCCGTGCGGAGGGCAGCCCTCCTCAACCCAGTCTGACCAGGGCCGTCTTCACGGGTGCGAAGGGGGCCAGGCAGCCAGCTGGCCACTTACCTGCTGGGCAGCTGTGCTTCCAGAGTTTTCCATGCCCCCTGCCTAGACTCCCCCCCAGACTCCAACAGGCCCGAAGTGCTGCCTTCCTTCCCTAGGAACTCCTGCTTTCACTGACCCTCCCCACAACGGGAACACCCACCCCCTGCTTCTGGCTAACACCTTCCAGCCTTAGGGTCAGCTCAGAATTCACTCTGTGGGGCGACATCTCTGACCTCATTCCCTCTTTGCTCTCCACCCCCCCACCCCGAGGGGCCTCAGTTCCCTTGTGTTCGGCGGCCTGTCATGGGGTCTGCCCGGTTTCAGGGGCACAAGTGCTCAGTAAAGGCCGAGGGACTGACTGACGTCCACCAGGGAGCAGACTTGTCACTGGGGGGCTGTCCTCAGACTCAGAGACCCAGGGGACAATACTGGCTCTGTCCGTGTGCAAATAACGAAGGGAAAAGGGCCTTCAGTCCAGCCTGCCATGGTTCTCCGCTCTGATTGGTGGACTCGGACGACAAAGCATCCCATGTCCTGCAGATGGCTCCCGACGACTCCTGCCTCCTGGTAGTCACATCTTACCTGCTGCCCTTGGGGGAAGGTGAGACGGAGTGACCTGCTTCTGGCTGACAGAGCACAGCAGAAGGGATGGGACCTCACTCCCAAGACTATAAAAAGACTGTGGTGTCCACCTCGGGCTCTTTCTCCCTCTCTCAGACCAACTGCCCTGGTCGGGGGGAGCCGGCGGCCACGTCGAGTCAGCCCCCATGGTGAGGGACTGAGGGGGACCAGCCAGACGACCACAGCTCTGGCCGACATTAGCCACACGGGGGCCGTTGAGCCACAGGCTCCCAGCTAGCTCACACCTGGATGCTTGACCCACAGAGTCTGTAAGATAATAAATGTTTGTTGTGTTTAAGTAGCTAAGTTTGGGGTACTTTGTTACACGGTAACAGACACCCAGCACCTGCCCCCACATTCCTCCTTTGTGCACATGTGCGGCGGGCTTGGAGAAGGCGGGCGGCACCTAAGGCCCTCGGGGCAGGCCAGTGGGCGGCCAGGCAGCTTCAGACCCCAGATCCCTGAGGAAGACAAGCAGGCGAGACTCTGCCCCCCCACAGCCTGCTCACACCCCTGCTTGTCTCCCCTCTTCCTGGCCGTCCGCACACTCACTCGGTGCTGCCTCTGTCCTGTCTCCAGCACACGCGGCCTCTCTCAGTATTTCCACTTCATTCACCTTTCTCCTTCAGTGCATTCACTCCGAAAATACGTGTGGATTACCTACTGTAGACCTCGCAATGCACCCGGTGCGGGCGACCCTGCGGCTCCCAGGGCGGCCTCTACGGTTTTACCTGCATTTTTCTTCCCCACCCAGCTCCCCTGAACGCACCTGCCATAGGACACCCCCTCTGCGCCTTCGGACCCTCCGCGGCTCCCAGCCCAGCTCAGCACCCTGCACACGCTTCATGACTGAGGAGGAGAGAACGAAGACCTGGCTGTACGAGGCCGTGGAAAGGCGTGTGCTCGTGTGGGCTTGGGGGGAAGAATGGGGTGCTGGCGAGGTTTTGAATCCTCTGGGCTGCCTCCCCCCTTGGACTCACAGGTCTACATTTGCCTGGCGTTTCTGTAGCACGTCTGGAAAGCAGCCACCAGGCACACTCCCTCGCATTAGCTTGTTCCATCTCACAGGTATCTGCCTGTAAGGCAAATGCTGCTCCCATTTTACTAGTGAGTAAATCAAGGCTCAGAGAGGTGAAGTCACTTGTTCGAGTTGCACAGCACAAGTAACAGCTAACACTCCAGAGGTGTTCCCAGCTAGCTCCCGTCACCTGCTCCAGCCCAGACTGGGGCAGGTAAGTATGAGAGATAACCTGTCGGAGCTAATGCTTCTCCGCTCGTCAGCGCCGGAGCCTGCAATGGCACCCGGGAGTCTGACTCCAGAATGTGACCCACGCTGGTGGACGCAGCAGAGACGAAGGTCAGAGTGGGGCCTTGGGGCTCCGCACCTGGTGGTCTCTTCCCCACGCAGAGCGGCTCTTCCCCGCCTCCCGCCCAGGCTCCCAGCAGCCCCCAACTGCAGCTCCCTCCCGTTCCAGTGACTCCCGACCTGACAGCGGATTCGCTTGAGTTTCTGTTTGACTGAATTCAACATTTTTTTTGCCTCAAAGGTAAAGAAAGCAGAGCTCTTTTCCTACGTTGTGCAGAAATGTCACCCATTTCACGGCGTTCCCCAACATCTTGGAGGCCGTGTGTGAGGACAAGGAGAGAAAGGAGGCAACAACGCAAGAAGGAAAGAGAAAAGAGCAGCAAGGAGTTTCTCATCGCTGAGGTGAAGTTTTGGCTCAAATGAGTGTAAAGCCTCAGTCCTGTGCCTTTCCTGGGCAAGACTGTCAGTAGAATAATGTGGCCCGACAAGTAATAACACGGTCACTTAAAATTCAGGCCGCAGGCTCCCCAATCCCCAGTTCACTGCCTTTCTTCCCGGGCACAAGAAGGCCTGTGTTTCTCTGGTCCTCCCTCCAGCCCCACATGCTCATTCATGCAAGTCAACATTCCTGCCCCACAATAGGTGTGATTGCTTCCCATTATGTTGTCATGGCAACACCCACTGCCATCTGGGGGGCGGGGAGGTGGCAGGGGAAACAAATGAGTGGCCAATCAGGCTTTCCAGGAAAGTCTCATAACGACACGCTGCTCATCCCAAATGCCGGAGCCACGTGGACTACAGGGTGGCGGACGGACGGGGGTCCTGGTAACGGGCACGGTGAGGGTCTCGCTCTGCGGCGACCGAGGCACACTGAGTTCATGTGTGTTCACTCGAGTGTGTTGATGGATGGACGGCTGACCAGCGTGGGGAGGGAGATACAACTGGTGGACAGTAGAGAAAAGCAAAAGGCCCCCCGTTGTTCCAGTAACTGTCATTCCTCTGAAGAGACACAGGGCTAATTTTCCCCTGGGCCAAGAGCGGTGGGAGACGACAGAACCTCAGTGTCACCACGGTCACTGGCAGCCCTCCTGCCCACGCCCAGGAAGAAGCGGAAAAGTCCCACTGTCCAGACTCCCAAAGACAAGAGTGGGCGAAGCCCGACTCTGGCGCCAGGCACCTGCGCAGAGGGGTCTGCTGGCCACATGCCCCGGGAGGGGGGTCGCAGCCCCACGTCTCCCACTGGGTTGTCGTGGGGGCTGCACGAGGCGGTGCACAGGCTACGCGCCTGCCTCATGGTAAGGATGCTGTAGGCATTAGCCATTATTTAAAAATATTTTTATTTATTTATTTTTAGAAAGAGGGGAAGGGAGGGAGAAGGGGAGGAAGAGAAACATCCATCAGTTGCCCCTCGTACACACCCTGACCGGGGACTGAACCTGCAACCTAGGCCTGTGCCTGGACCAGGAACTGAACCAGTGACCTTTTGTTTTGCAGGACGATGCTCAACCCGCTGAGCCACACGGGTCAGGGCTAGCCATTGTGACCACGAGTGATCACAGATGCTCCGTGCTGCTAGGACGGTGTCCCCTCAGGGTCTCCCATCTCTCTACCTTGGGCCCTGTGTCCTGGGGAATCATGGTCAGTGGCCCACGAGCCACGGCCCAGCCTTTCATTGCAGGAGCCGCGTAAACCCTCTGGCCCCTAGGTGGGAGGGAGCCATGGCCATTGTCTCCTGGGAAAAGGAGGTTGGCAGCTGGCATTCCTCTTGAGAATGGCTGTTGACTCCATGCCACCGCCAACTGAGGCGTTCCTGTAGCCCCGACCTGGGTGGGTCCACAGCACTGAACGGGCCTGGCCTGGAAGGTCAAACACAGCATCAGCCACGGGTGCTCTGCCTGCCTTGGTGGGAAATCTCTCGAGGCTGAGATCAAGAAGCATTCCTGTCCCAATGGTCACTGCCTAACATTGAGCCCCTGGGGCTTTCTGATCAAGGCCGGAGAAGACAGCCAGCCGGAGGAGGCAGCTGAGGTCGCCTGGAGCAATTAATCCTAAAGGTTACTGGAGCCCGTCTTGCTGGGGAACAAGAATCCAATTACCCACTGTGACAGCAGCTCAGTCCCCGGGGAGACACTCGTCTGCAGGGCGGCCCAACAGCCTGTCCGCTTGAAGCCTTCCTGACAAGCCGCCCCACACCCCCTCCACCTCCTCCACTCACCACAGCTGGGCACTGACCTCAGCTGGCCAGGACCTCCCCCCCACAAGCTGCAGAGCCCAGGCCGTGGAGCAAAGCGGTGAATTCTGGGAGGCCGGGCCGGGACCAGCCTTGAGGTCTCCTGAGAAGAACCCATTTCTTCTATAAAAACAAAGACCAGAAGAATCGGTCATTCTTCCAGGCTGAGCCAGACCTTCATGGTACATCAAAAGCAGGAGGAAAAGAGAAGGGACAAGAGAATCCAAATGAGTTCATTTGGGCATAAAATAAATATGCAAAATTATGCAGATATGGAAATGAGCATATAATTTTCAATCAATTGCTCTGCCATCCTCTGAAACAGATTTATGGGTCTGGATAAGGGGACCACTGAGAGTGGACTCTGGCTCCCTTTCCTCCACCGTCCCCCAAAATGTGGGGCAGAGAGCAGGGCGGTCGGGCGGAGGTGTGCTGTGCCAGATGACCTTTGTTTTCCTGAATGACTCAGACCAAGATGGGCTCCTCCTTGCCCAGGCCTTCCAGTCTGGACAAAAGTGAAAGAGAGGTCAAATCCTCTGCAGGGCTGCCACTGGGGAAAGGAATTCAACTTTTGTAATGCAAATTGGCTTCCTGGCTTGCAAGTGCATGATTAAAATGATATGTTTCCACGCGGGAGCCAGGCAGCAGATTTGGTTTTAGAGAGCCACAGCTGCTTCCTCGCGGGAGAATATGCAAGGTGCATGCAGGGGCGGCTAAAGGAGTGTTTGTGGAACTTGGAGGCCCTGGGACTTGCTTATCAATCAGCATGGACCTTTCAGGTGGGATTACAGAAACACAACCTGGGTTTACTATAGGAAAGGCCAAGTGCTTGCTCTCTCCTTCCTGGGAAGAGCTCCATTCAGCCCCAGATTGGTCAATCTATTATTCATTCATTTGTTCCACACTGACTGCGTGCCCACTGTGCACCCACTGTACACCAACTCTGTGCCTAGTACACCGCAGGGAACAAGAGGGGAAGGTCCGTGACTTCCAGGAGCTGACAGTTTAGTGGAAATTGCTGACCAGGCCTCAAATCTGGACTCTGCTACTTAAGAGCAATGTTCTCTTTGGCAGGTTGTTTCACGTCTCTGTGCCTCAGTTTCTTTTCCTTTAAAATAAACATAATGAGAGCACATACTGCCACTCTGCTTCCAGCCACGAGAGAGTGACGGGCTGGACCTTCCTGTCTTCACCAACTAGAAAACCCTATAGAATATATGAAACAAATGATTCCAGATATTGGACAGCAGGCAGTACATGACTGTGATCCCCAAGGGAAAGAAGTCAGATAAAGGGGGGGGCTGTTGCTACAATTTCTTCATCGGACTGTCTGGACTCAGTCTCCAGGCTGCAGCACAGGGAAGGGAACCCAAACAGAAGCCAGCCCCTTAGACGTCAGGGAGACTAAGGCAGCTAGAATGTTTGGGGCAGAATAGCAGAAAAAGCTCTGGATATCTGAAATGGATCCCCTTCAATCTTTGGCTAAATACTGATTTGCGCATACAAAAAACCCCCAAAACTCCACAGGCTGGGAAACGAACCACCACAAAGAATCAGGCCAGACAACTTGCAGAACATCAGTGGGGCCGAGGAGAGCCCGTGTTTGGAGAGCAGAGTGGACAGACCTTGTAATAAGCGCACACACCATCAGAAAGGTGCTACCTCAGGAGCAGAGCTAAGAGGCAGCTCCAACTCACCCCACGAGACCTTAAAAACAAGCCCTGCAAGGGTCAAACTGGTCCTGAATAGCTTAACTGTAAGCCTGGATAAAGCCCAACACTTATTTATTTATTTATTTATTTATTTATTTATTTATTTATTTTTAGAGAGGGAAGAGAGGGAGAAAGAGAGAGAGAGAGCACATGCAACATCAATGTGTGGTTGCTGGGGGCCATGGCCTGCAACCCAGAAATGTGCCCTGACTGGGAATCGAACCTGCGATGCTTTGGTTCACAGCCTGTGCTCAATCCACTGAGCTACACCAGCCAGGGCACAAGCCCAACACTTTTTAACAAAAAAAAAATCAGCACCCAGCCAAGTAAAAGTCACAATGTGTGGCACCTAACAAAAAAATTAACAAAGCAAGCAAAAATGCAGAAAAAAAAATGACAAAGAATCAGGAGAAAAACTGATCAATAGAAAATGACTCAGAAATGACAGAGATGATGTAATTAACATTCAAGAATTTTAAAACTACTGTAACAAATATAGTATATATGCTCAGGAATGTGGAAAAATGTGAACATGATAAGGCTATAAATGGAGGAAGATATAAACATGACCCCCAAAAGCCTCTAGAAATGAAAAAAATACAATAACTAAAATAAAAAAAATAACAGCTGACTAGGCACATTAAAAGAAGAGCTCAGTGAATTTGAAAATACAGTAATAGAAAATATCCAACATAAAGCAAAGAGAATATCAAGTGACCTAACATATGTATAATTGGAGCCTGCCCCAACAAGAAAGGGGGCACAGAAAAAACATTTGAAGAAATGTTAAAAATTTTTCAAAATTTGGTGAAATGTACAAACCCACTGCTCCAAGCAACTCATTGAACTCCCAGGAGGGTAAACATAAAACCACAAAAACAAACCAACAAACCAACAAAAACCCCCACCGAAACACACCATAACCACGTTGCTGAGAACCAGTGACACAGAGAAGACACCGACAGCAGCCAGGAGGAAAGGACCTCACACGGAGAGGAGCAAAGGCAGCATCGGCAGACGTCTTGTCGGAAAGCACGCAGACCAGAAGGTGGTGACAGCCCCGAGCACTGAGAGGAAAGGCTGTCAGCCTAGAATTCTATACCCAGCAAAGGTATCTTTCAAAAACGAAAGCAAAAAACTTTTTCAGATTAAGTCTGAGCAAGTTCATCGCCAGCAGCCCTGCCTGTAAAGAAACGTTAAAGAAATGTCTCTGGGAGAAAAGAAAATCTGTGTAGAGAAATGAAAAGCACTGGGAAGAGTAGATACGTGGGTAAGTTGAAACACATTTTTACTCATTTTTGAAACCTCTAAAAATGTCAGCTGTTTAGAGCAAAAAATTTCCACTGTATTTATTGCTAGATGAGTACAGTGTAGAAGTGAAATGTGTGACAACTGTACCCCAAGGGACGAGTCAGAACACGGAGTACATAGCGATGAGTTTCTCATGCTGTCCATGAATTGGTCTATTATTTTAAGATGGACTTTGACAGGTTAAAATCAATAAGACATATATATTTACAATATAACATATTGTAAACCATATATCAATCACTAGAAATCTAAAACTAAGAGCCGTGGCTAACAAGCCAGCCGTGGAGATAAAACAGAGTCATAACAGTGGTCAGTTAATACATAATAAGGCAGAAGGAGAAGAAGATAGGGGCAAGGTACAGATGGGACAATTAGAAAACAAATACCAAAACAACAGACTTATACTCATCTAGGTGACTTTAAATGCAAATGGTCTACAACTTCAACTAAAAACACTGTCATATTAGATTTAAAGAATGAAGACCCAGCTGTCTGCTGTCTGTAAGAAATACACTTTACGTGTGAAGACACCAGCGGACTGAAAGAACGGGAAACGGTACACCAAGAAAACACTCGTGAAAACGGGACGAGGGTGACTCTGTCAGACAAAGGAGATCTGGACCCAGGGCCATTAGCAGGGATGTATGCGTGGGGTGACAGGCACCTGGGCATTTTGCACACCTTACAGTAAGTACTGGGGTGCTGGTAAGTCTGTGTGCTTGGTTGGGGGGTGCAGAGGAAGTGTACAAAGAGTGGCGGTAAACTGTTACTGAGATCAGTAGTTTTACCACGGAACTGGGGGGCCGAATGGGCCCCGGGCAAAACCCAAAAATGCAGTTCCCCTCGTCACCAAAAGGAACGAATCGGCAGTCGTCTTCCAGGCTGGGGACAGTGAACCGGGGACCGGGAGGCACGCCTGTGGACGACGGAGCAGGGTCATCAGAGCCGTGAGACTATTTCTCTGTTATGAGTCACATCCACAAAACCCTGCCACCTAACGTTAACACGGCGCCTGTGTTCTTAGGGGCTGTGTGTGCGGAGGGCACTGTGGGGCAGAGGCCCCGAGGACAGTGAGGAGGGGGGCTGTCCCCAGGGTGGTCGGAGAGACGATAAATCTGCCAGGGCACCTGGTGCGGAGCTGCACGAGCCCAGAGCCAGAGTTCAGGGAACCACCTGACCCCAAGGCCCCATCCATCCATCCATCCATCCGTCCATCCATCCATCCATTCATTCATTCAGCAAAAAGGCCTCGAGCACGTCCTGTGTGCCAGGCGCTGTTCTGGATGCAGGGGATGTGGCCGTCAACAAGGCATCCCTTGCCCCCAGTATGCGCACCTTCTAGACGGCAGAGACAGACCGCACGCACGTATAACACAATGAAGTAAACGGAGGCCATGAGAGGCGCTGGGAAGGACACACAGGAGAGTAAGGGGACCGAACAGGAGCTGACGGCGGGCACGTGGCTGGGCCGCGTGGCAGCTGTTGATATTGTCAGTGCTCAGGGCAGGCATCTCTGAGGATGGGCCGCTTGTCTGCAACCCAAGTGGTGACAGGAGGCAGCCCCGTGAAGGTCCAAAGGGAGCTGGAGCCACTGCCCGAGCCAAGGCCCCGAGGCAGGCGTGAGCCTGGCAAGTGAGTGCGCGGAGGGAGGGAAAGGAGGCCGCCGGCGAGGCCCTGCGGGGAGGCGGGGCTCCCGCCGGGCCGGGTCTGGGGGGCCAGGGCAAGGGCCTTGACTTTCCTGCCACACGCCTCATTTCGTCTGTTCCCGAAGTGGCCCCAGTCCTGACTGGACGTTAGCCCCGAAGCAGGCTGGGCACATTCACACAGTGACAAACCCCAGCTCTCACCCCGTGAGGTGCTTGCAGTCACACCCCTGCTGGCGGCCCCTCAGCCACAGTCTCACCCAAGGATTAGCCCTGCGGAGGCTGGCAGCTCTCCCTCCCGCGGTGGCGTCCTTGGGCCATTAGGACGTCAATTGATTGGAAACAAGTGCCACTCTCTCCTCTGAATGAACGGAACTGTCCCCAAAGGGGCCGACCTGGATGCAGGGAGGCGTGGAATGTTCCCAGGCTCCAATGATAGGGCTCAGGTTATTGCTGTACCGGCTCCTCTCCCCTTCGTCCTTCTTGGGAGCGAAGTACAGGACAGCTTGGACCCCGGGTCACTGGACAAATGCCCCACCTGACGCCATGGGAAGCACTAGGGAGGGGGGAGGACCCCGCCCGGCCCCTCCAGCTGGTAGCTGAAACAGAGGCCTCCACTCCCCGCCGATGTTCCATCTGGGAAAGGTCACCCAGACCCTGGACTCGCAGTGGACCGGGCAGAAACGAGCCCGGGGCGGGGGGAGGGCAGCCGTGTGGGTGCCTCAGGCGCGTGAGTCCTGACCCAGGGGACGACAGGTCATCCGCTCACAGCCCGCCTCACACATTCCTTCGGCAGCTCTGGGAAGCAATCACGCTCCCCCCTCCGAAGAAACACAGTCAACAGATCCCGGTTTCCTAGATACGCCAGAGGCTTCTAAAAATAGCCGGGCAATGACAAAGCAAATTGGCATATGGACTGCAAGTAATTCCAGTACCAGCTTGCTTGGCAGCGCTCGGGCCTCCGCGTGCTGGCCGCTTCCTCCTTGCCCCTCTCCCGCTGCTGAAACGGCCTCTTGTTGCCGAACACCCTGGGCCGTGTGTGAGCTGGGGGGCGTCTCGGGCCCCACGGTGGGCCCTGCTCGGGGCTGGTGCATTTGGTGGGGCGGCGGCTGCCCCGGGCTCATCCTACTTCACTCATGCCCACCCCCCAGGCCCTCTGCCACTGCAGCCCCTACTGGAGGTGCACCTCCCATGCCACCCAGCAGCTGTGGGGCAGGGGGTGCCATCCCAAGCAATAGGCCTCTTTTTGTGACCACGTGGGGCCCCTCCTTGGCATGCCCACCTCCAGCCCACTGTCCATGACACCTGGCCCTGGGACCCAGCCCGTGTCCTGGCTCCAGGAGGGGTACCTCCCAAAGTTCCACCCTCATCTAAGCATCTTCCTTCTGCAAACCCCACACACGGGGGGCCCTGCTGCCTCCACGCCAGGCCCTGGGTTGGCCCACCCAGAAGTGGGGTTCTGGGGAGGGGACCAGAGCCCTGCCCCGGAGAGCAAGGTGGATGAACGAGAGGAGGCTCCTCCAAACTGCTGCCCCGCTGAGGCCCTTCACTAGGGGTCTCGTTTGCTGCTACCTCAGCCTCCGTGATGACCCCGCCACCATACAGGGACTGATAACCTCTCACCGCCTCCTCATCCTGACTCTATTCTGAACCCCGTAAACCCGCTCAGGAAAGCAGCTCGCAGGGGTAACGTGCCCAAGGCTACAGGTGAGGGAAGTTTCCCGAATTCCTTTGACAGGCTGGCGGCGTAGCGGCCCCGTGCCCACTGGGGCTGGGCCAGGCAGTTAACACAGCCCCTCTCCACCCAGCCGGGAGGCCCTGGCGGGAGGACCGTTGTGGGGGGGGGGGGGGGGGCACGACGAGTGACACCGACAAGGGACGCCTGGTGCTCAGGGGACGGCACGGACCGGAGGCTGGCACTGTCCCCAGCCGGCACGGACAGGGGCCGGGGGCAGCGAGGAGGTGGCCTCCCCACCCTCGGGCCTCCTGCGGTCGCCTGGACGCATGCCATGCAGTGGGAGAACCCTGTGGGAGTGGGGGAGGGGGGCCGAGGCCGGAGCGGGCCGAAAGGGCAGACAGGAAGCTGCGAGGAACCAACAGAACGGCCTGTCTGTGAACGAACAGCGCAGCCCACGTCACCCTGATGCTCAGAGCTCATTAAGCCAGAGCTGAGATGAGGCCGGGACTGTGAGAGCTGCGCGGGACCGAAGGCAGGGAGAGCGAGGAAGAGAAGGGTCAGAGGGCAAGTCGGGAGACTGGAGCTCTGGTCTGGGTCTCTTTCGACACAACGCTCCATCTTGCATATTAATTTCAACTCTAAAATAATTGCCCAAAGCATCAGATTACAAAAAAATACCATTTAATCTGCAGTCTATGCCTGGGTCAATTTTTTTTAATCACTCTCTCCCGTGGGCCTGGTACAGAGTCTGTTGCTCGGTGGGATCCATTGTTGAATGAATGAAAAATCTTTTTCCACGTCTCCCCTTCTCCCTTGGCTCCCTCCTCGAGGGGAGAACACGACCTCCACCTGAAGTGAGTGCGGCACTCGACACACACACACACACACACACACACACACACACGAACCTAGCCGGCGACAAAGGGCAGAACCAGAGGATCTTGGTCCCTAAGAGTCCTCATCAAGCAGCTGCTCATGTGCATCACCCAGGATGGTCCGTGCGCTCTGACATTGCTCCCAGCCACACCTTGGACAGGTGCGCGGTCAGCCCCAGCCTGCAGGTGAAGACGCGCAGGCAGCAGAGGGTGCTGCACCCCTCGGCCCTCAGATGCGTGCCCTGCCCTCCCCTCACCTGCGACCCTCCTTGGGTTCCTGTACCAACTGGCTGGCAGCTGGCTTCAGCCGCTGGGAGGTGCTGGCAGAAGGTGGGAGGGCGGTGGGGGGGTGCGGCGTGAGAAGCCAGGGTCTCGCTCTCTCCCTTCCCTGCTGTGCACAGTCTCCCTCCGCACGGCCACCACAGTTCCACCTCTGCTGAGTGATGCCAAGGGGAGGGCCCCTGTCACAGCCTCCCCCCAGGAGCCGTGGCTTCCTGCCAGTCTCTCTGCCTAGCTCTCCGCCCCAGTCTGGCTCCTCACTCGTCATCGCCTGCTCACCAACTCCCTGCATTACAGTCCCTCTCTGCTCCCGTGCTTTGAACTTGGACTTTGGTCAGCAAGGTACGGCATGCTGCTGAAGGCCACAGGTAAGAGACGGTACAGTTAGAATTCAAGCCCCGGGTTCTGAATACAGCGCTCCTAACCACTCTCCTCCGCAGCATCTTAAGTCAAAAATCAGCTTAGCCCCAAATCTCACTTGACGGAGGCCCAGAGAGGGTGAAGGCCTTGCCCAGGGTAGCACAGCTCGTTAACAGCACAGCGAAGGTTCCGAGCACAAGTCTCCCAGCCATTGCCAGTGATGTCTTCCCTCCAGAACACCACCGCACCCCTGTGGCTCCAAGGCCTGGGGGAGGAGGGGCTCCTGCCTGTTTTCAGAGTGGACGCTTCCTTCCGGCAGTGGAGCTGAAGGAGCCCTCCGCCCTCGCCTCTGCCAGAGCTCGTAGGAAGGTCAACGGGGTCAGCCGGGGCTCTGAGCTCCTGGGAACACAGCGCAGATGCCTGATATGAGGCATTACGGTGGTGCTGGTAGCAGGGAAGCGCTTGTGGGTAAGCAATGATTAAAATAAATTTAAGTTACTGCAACAGCTACTGTATTCTGTTCTCAGGCAGCCAAAAACCTCACTCTGCAGACAGTCCTGTCTCCAAGCACTGGTTTCCCAAGCAGCCCTCCGCCGTCCGAGACGAGCACTCACCAGGGCGGCAACGGGCAGGCGGAAGGGAAGGGAGACGTTCCAAGGACATGCCCGGAGCCTCCGCCTGGAACTCAAGGTGAAAGGGAGGTTCCAGCCAGTTCTGAGGCCGCCACGTGGTGCTCAGCGCTCGTCCTGAAGCGACGTGGTGGTGGCTGGGGGAGCAGGGACTCGGGCAGAGACTCGAGCCCGCCTCGTGCTCAGAGCCCCGGCAAAGACCCACCAGCAGCTGCTCCTGGACTTCCGTTCACGGACCCAGCAGGCGTGTGTGGAGTGCGTGGGGCACAGCGTGCACAGGGAGTTCTCCCGAGTCTGGGAGTCTGGGCTCGCATCCTGGCTCCGGTCCTCACCGGCTGTGTGACTCTGGGAAAGACACTCGTCCTCTCTGTGACAGCATTCATCTCACAGGTGGCTGGCAGGATGAGTCAGGTTGGTGCAGGTGAGGGCGGGGCACGGTACCTGCTATACAGAAAGCAGGCTGGAACCCGGCTAGGTACACTGCAGCTCTGAGGTTGGATCTGGTTATAGGGTCTGTTTCTGGCCTGGGAGACATCAGGCAAGTTTCTCGACCTCCGGAGCCACAGTTTCCTCATCTGCAGGAGAAGGGCAGCCCCTGGTTTACACGGTAGTTGTGAGGATTCGATGATGAGATAGCGATCGAAAGTATCCAATCAATGTTTATCGAGTGTCTCCTTTGTCACCGAAACAGTGACGATGGTCCTGGCCTCACGGCCGATGTCTGGGGACGAACTGGGTGCACACATTCAGGTCTCACCGCCCCCTCGGGCCCCACACAGGCCCTGGACCACGAGTCAGCCGGCCTGGCCCTCCCCTGGCTCCACCCTCACCAGCTGGGTGAGCGGTCACGCACTGCCGATCCCTCAGCCTCAGTTTCCACCCCCCACCCCCATGGGCTTTAAAGCCCCTTACAGCTCGACCATTGCAAGGGCAAAGCCACGCTCTGTGGGCTCTGCAGAGGGCCAAGCGGTGAGTGGAGAGGGTGGGCTCCCTGGGCCCGTGTGGGTGCGCAAGGGCCCAGCACGGCACCCCACACAGCCTGGGCTTCGCCCCTGCCCCGCACCATCACTGCCGTCGGACCCCACGCCCAGGGCCAAGTCTGAGGAGCTGGGATGCGCCCCCGGACTGCCCCACGTTCTTCCTCCTCTGTGCTGCGCCCGTGGCCGCCTCTGATTCTCCGACCAGCGTTGGGTTGCACCAGGCTTCTGGGCGGGGACCCCGACAGTCCTCCCTCAGCGGGGAGCCACCTGGGCGGCAGGGCAGTGGGAGGGAGGGGGAGCACGTGTGTGTGCACGTGTGTACACACATGTGGGTGTGGCCTTTCACTCTCATCTCTGGGGGCCATTCCACAAACGTCGCCAGCACCCGTGCACACTGCACGCGGGACCGCAGGAACGAGGGTGAGTGACATGAGCTCCCTCCCTCCGAGGAGCCACAGAGAGCGCTGTGATCGAGCAACACACACCATGACGCCCGGGCCGCAGCCGCAGCCGAGACTCTGGGGACCGTGGGGCCTTGCGGAACACTCGCCGAGAGAGGCAGAGACCGGGCTCCATGGGGCCTGCCCAGATGGCCCAAAAGCATTTCTAGTTAGTGCTTCAGGCGCCGGAGTTTCTCTGTTCTGGCTGCTCACGTGTGCGCAGGGGACCCAGCCGCAGACTGGCAGCTCGGCTCGGGGGCCTCCCAGGGACACAGCCACCCCAGCAGCGAGGCTGGGGGCCCCTTGTGCTTAGAAAATGCCCCCTTCGCATCTTTGCCAGCCTGGAGGGTGCCCTCAGACCGTCTTGGGTCAGGAGGGGCAGAGAGGCCGGCACCACAGCCCCGGGCTATTTCTGGACACCAGGCTCTGGAGAAATCATGGCTGGCCTGCCCTCCTTCCGACTCGGGCTCCCTCGCACCTGACCACAGTGTCCCTGGAGCAGGACACACAGTGCCTGGCTGTGACCCTAGAGGGACAAGAGTGTCCTCCTGATCGCCGTCTCCTCCCTGGCCCAGGAGCCAGACGGGCACGGAGACACAGTCGGGAAGGGGGTGCTGCTGGGCAGAGGCCCGGGAGCTGAGGCCGTCACCGCTCTCATCTCCACGTCTCAGGCCACCCCACCCGTGCGGGGACAGGCACGGGAGGCTCAGGCGGTGCTTCAGAACTTACATCCAGCAACCCCTTGACCTCGGGAGTCAGCTGACTGGGGGAACGGGCAGAGCGAGGAAGTGGCTGGCCGGCCTGGCTCCCACCCCCGGGGCTGCACAGGCTCGTGGCTGCTCCCACAAGCTGTGCGAGTCCTTCCCTCCCGGCACTCTGCACCCCCAGACTGTGTGCCCGAGTCACACCGGTGACAGACGCGCTGGACGACCACAGCCCCCAGCAGGCCTCTGCCCGGCCGTGTTCGCAGCTTCCTGCGGGGAGCAACGTCATCCCTGCTGTCAGAGCGGAGCTCTGGGGGCTGGGCTCTGAGTCACGGTCTCCCGCTGAGAAGCAGAGGCGAGGGGCCCGTCGGATGCAGAGGGGGTTCCGGGGCCCACCTGATGCACAGGGGTGCTGTCAGCCCCAGTCCAGGGCCAGGCCCCAGCCCCAGATCCTGCCTGTGTTGGGGGTCCCCATCAGCCCCCTTCCCCGGGCTCGCCCCACCCTCCTGTACCCATTCGGCTGGCTCTGCCGCTGGGAGGGGCCGGCACTGGGAAGCCGTGACTACATCTCTTGATAATAACAGCTGACACATCCAGGGCTGACTCTGTCAGGCATTGAGCTCAGCACCTTATTTGCTGCTCCCACCAACATTGTCACAGGTTACCGTTCCTACCTCCCCCCACCCCCACCTGCACAGATGGGGTGCACAGAGGTTGCCCGGGGAGCGAGGGGCCGGACGAGGGCTGGCACCCTGGGAACGTGGACTTGGAGGCTGGTCCCCATCCCTGCACCTGACTCACTCCAAGCCCTTGTTCAGCGCTGGCTGTTCTGACCAGCAGTCCTAGTGGCTCCCAGGGCTGGCAGCCTTGGGAAGAGCATCTGCCCTCTCTGGGCCTCGGTTTCCTCACCTGCACCATGGGATGAGAACACCTGCTTAGAAGGCCGCGAGACTGTCACCGTGTGCCCAGCACCGCGGCTTTCACTGGACAGCACCCAGCACATGGGAGGGGCCGTCACTGCACGGACCTGCTCTCCTGGCCTGAAGCCGGCGGTCTGCCCGGCACTGACTTGATGACCAGCTGGGTGACCTTGGGCAGCTCGCTTCACACCACTGCCTTCCACCTGTAACACCCAGGCTGGGCAGTGGGGCCGAGGCAGCTTCTGGCTGGCCTGGGATGGGATTCCAAACGTCTTCACAGAAAAGCCACAGAGTCAACACCCACCCACACATGTGCAGATGCAGAAAGACTGGGTCCACCCTCTTTGGGGCCAGTCTGGACCCCCTACCCCCACCCCAGGCTCTCTCTGCTCCCCCTCCCCACTTGCTCGTGCTGGAGCTCGGGGACCCCGTGGGAGTCTGGGCAGGGTGGCCAGCTAGCACTCGGTACCAGCTGATGCACCGAATATTGTCTTTGCACTGATGAGCCCTCCTCCCGGGCTCGGCTGGAGGCTCCATGGGGCGCCTGTCCTGTCCCGTGCCGGCCGCACCCCGGGTCCCTGCGGGGTCACTGCAGCGGCACACGGGGCGCTCAGGGAGGGTGGACGTGAGCTCGGTGAACGGAGGGGCAAACCCGGGGCTCGAAGCGCCGAGTCCTGTCCCCACCGAGGGCGCCCGGTGTCAGAGCGGCCCCCCGCCGCTCCCTCCATCTGCCCATCCCTCTGCTGCGGAGAGAAGCGAGTGACTCAGCTTCACGAGGCACCAGTGTTTACGGACAAGGCCATAAAAATGGCTAATAAATGCCTTTATTTAGCACTGATGATGGACCCTGCCCTGGGCTAGGCACTTCACGCGCGTTAACCATATTAACCTATTTATTCCTCATCACAGGCTCCCGGTCTTGGAGTTACAGGGCCCAGACTGCAGCACAGAGCAGCCCGCTGCACTCCTCACCCCTCCGTTCCGGGGCCTCCCGGGGGTCCCTGCACCCCTGCTCGCTTCCTCTCTTCTTCCCCTGGATTTTCCTGTCTTCCCATGGCTTCTGGACATCTCGCCCATGGGCGTTCCTATTCATTCATTCATTCTGCAGGTGTGGGCGGAGGCCTTCCACCTGTCACTGGGCCAGGCACTGGCTGTCCCGACGCAGAAGGGAGTCTCTTCCCCGTGGGCTCCTCAGGACTCCCAGGGACAGCTGTGTTCTTCCTTCCTGTGCCACACGTCCAGTGTTTGAAGAGTGAGTGCCTGGACTCATGGTTTGTCACACCCTGGCACCGGAGCCCAGGGCAGGGTGGCCAACGGGGTCTGGCCCTGACGTGACCTGGAAAACAGACCCGTCCTCTCCGAGGGGATGAAAGGATGGGCTCGGGCACCTGGGCCCACCCTGGCCTCCTCCCTCCTTCCAGCCGATCCCAGAAATCTCCTCTTTACCTAATTATTACATACACTAATTATTTTCATTTACATGCCTAGCTTACCACTTACGCCTAATTATTACGCAGCTCCGAAACAATTATTCGTACCATTAAAAATGCGTCGGGGTAACTTTGTGGTTAATTTTACTTAACGTCAATAGCAAATGGTCGTGTGTGATTCATTTCCGTGGTCTGTGGCTTCCGCAGCACGGAAGCCCCTCCACGGGGTGGGGGCGCCGTGGGGTGGGCCGTGCCGCTCCGTGGCGGCGCGTGAGAGCAACACGGGAGCAGCGGTGCCGGGGCGGCAGCAAGGCTGACGACTGACTGAGCGAATACGGACCAGATACAGATCGCACTAAGCGTTTCATGTCGTTTCATCACTCACCGGCCCAGACCTCCCTAGAGCTCAGGTGGAGGCAAGTGGTGCCCCCGTGTCGCACAGCTGGGCACTAGCGGCTCTGGGTTTCGGACCCGGATGTGTCCCACCGCTCTCCTGCGTCCCCGGTGCCTGCCCCACGGAAAGGCCCAGTGAGCCCTGCGGGCACCAGGGAGGCCGCCCAGTCCACTCCCCTCGTTGCCCCGAAGAGAAAACGGAGGCCAGAGTGGGGACGCGGCGGCTTGCCCAGCCGGACCAGGCCAGACTCGGATGAGCCCCAGTCCAACCCCTGACCGTGGCCTTCGCGTTGCTGCGCTGGGCGGCAGCCCCCGGGAGCGGAGGCAGCCTCTGTGAACTCCCCCTCATCGCGCGAGCTGAC
Source organism: Phyllostomus discolor (assembly GCF_004126475.2). NCBI lineage: Eukaryota > Metazoa > Chordata > Mammalia > Chiroptera > Phyllostomidae > Phyllostomus > Phyllostomus discolor. The sequence goes on from NC_040916.2 coordinate 37,574,487, forward strand.
GCAGGCGAGGGCGTGCCTGCCCCCCCCCCCCCCCCCCCCCGCACAGCCGGACCATCACCCGGGCCGACCGCAGGGGGCGCTGCAGGCAGCCAACAGACACGCGAGGAGATGCTCAACTCACTGATCGTGCGGGAGACGCAGGTGAGAACCGCAGCGAGACGCCACCTCACACCTGTCGGAATGGCTGTCGTCAACAAATCAGCAAACACCAGTGCTGGCGAGGGTGTGGAGAACCGGGAACCTTCTAGCGCTGTTGGTGGGAAGGCAGCCTGGTGCAGCCACCGTGGGGAGTGGTGCGGAGTTTCCTCGGAAAATCAATGGAACTGCCCTGTGACCCAGAGAGTCCACTTTTGGGTATATATTCAAAGGAACCCTAACATTAGTCTGAAAAAATATATGCACCCCTATGTTCAGTGCGGCATTATTGACAGTCATCAAGGTATGGAAGCCACCCAAGTGCCCAGCAGTGGACGAATGGGTTAAAAAGCTGTGGTTCTTACATATTACGATGAAATGTTACTTGGCCATAAAGAAGGATGAAACCTCACCATTTGCGACAGCACGAATGGACCCGGGGGGTGCTATTATGCTACGTGAAATGAGTCAGAGAAGGACACATACCAGATGATCGCACTTGGAGTCTAAGGAACAAAACCACCAAAGAAAACTGAAGCCTGGACTCGCAGACGCGGAGAACGGACTCGTGGTTTCCAGAGGAGGGGGGAGGGGCGGTGGGAAACCGGCTGAAGGGCCTGGGGAGCGCGGATCCGCAGCCGCGAACAGTCCGGGAAACGGAAGTACAGCAGAGGGAGTGTGGCCGGGACACTGGAATAGCCATGTCAGTGCCGGGCGAGGACTGGGAATATCAGGGGGGGCACTTGGTACAGTGTGCGGCTGTCTAGCCGCCATGCTGTGCACCTGAGATACGCAACGACACGGAACACAAACCGTAGTTGAAGAATGAAATAAGGAGGAAAAAGAACGGCACGTGCTCGAACTCCGGGAAGCGGACCTGCTCCCTTTGGAGGACAGCTGGTCCCCTCTCCTCCGGCCCTTCCTCTCCTCCCTTCTCGCCTGCATTTGTCTTCCCTCAAAGGCAGCAGACAGCCGTCCGTGCGCGCTTACTGTGGGCCACTAATATGCTAAGTGCTCTCCATCTGTTTTCCATTTAATCCTCGCAGTACCGCTGTGGGGTGGAAGCTATCGCGTCCCCTTCTTCCAGCCAAGGACTGCGAGGCCCAGAGGGAGGAAGAGATGTGCCCAAAGTCACCCAGCTGGTGGCGCCGGCACAGGTCCGGGCCAGGTGCCCAGCTCCAGAGCCCGCCCTCCCAGGTCAGCTCCTGGAGTCAGCCCTAAACCTCAGGCTGCTGGCCGCCAGGCTGGCCTTGCATCGCTCGATCTTGGCTGGGCAGCCAGCAGCAAGCAGCCAAGTGTTTCCAAGACTCCAAGTGGCTCCGAAGTTGACTCCCGCCCTGTCCCAGACCTTTGGGCTCTGCCAGCAGTAGGGACGCCTGGCTAGGTCCTAAGACGTGTTTCTGGAAGACACCTGTGGGGTCTCTGCTTCTGTGCACCAGGAGACAGAGCTGCACAGGCCGGAAGGGTCCTTCTCACCCTGGCCTGTTGTTAGAACCACCAACAGGCAGGAACAAAGAGCAGATCATGGCATCCCATTCTAGGACGTTCACAGCCCTCACACCGTTCTGACCTCGGGGCTCCGGCCGCCACGCAGCCCTCCCGTGGCCTGTGGTCGGTCACCCACACTCTCCCCTCCTCAGGGATCATGCTGGACCAACAAGGGTGGGGGGCAGCCTTTGCTCCAAGAGGGCTGAGAGGGAGCCCATGGGCTGCGGAGGCTGGGAAGGCTATGTCCAGTGCCCACTCCCCACATCACAGATGCCTGCTGACTGTCCTCTTCTGGGTCTGGCGTCCGGGCCCTGGGAGTCCCGCCGTGGGTTGCAAAGGGCGCACCATTTTATCATCCACTTTGGAAACCCATCCCTGAGTGGGCGTGCCTCCCTCTTTGGTGATAAGCACCTGAGGTACCCATAGCAGGCCTGGGAATGCGGTCGACAGCCCAGGTCATCCTGGATCACAGGTGAAAGGGTGGGATCACTGCCTCCCAAGGGGGCAGAGGGAGAGAGCACCGGGCCGCACTTCCCAGGATAAAGTGTGAACGGCGGTGCCGATATTCGATCTCTCTCTGTTTCCCCCCTCCCTCCCTCTGTCCTTCCTTCCTATTTTCCATTCATCCATCCATCTATCCAACAAATGCACACTGAGCCCTTACTACATGCCAGGTACTGTGCTAGGCACCAGAGGTGCAAAGACACATGATACCTCTGCCCTGGGAGAGCAAAAGTTCACTGGAAAAGAGACACAGTGAGCCAGAAACAACAACAGTGTCGTTAGCGCTACCGCAGGATGGCTGCGGCCCGACCGTGGTGGCCTCCCAGTCCCTCTTACCTTCCTTCCCCTCCAGCCACACTGGCCTCCCCAGTGGGCCTCAGACATCCCAGGCCTGGTCTCACTTGCACTTCTGCTCCCTCTTCCAGAATGTTCCTCCTCCCAGAGAGCGGCACGGCTCGTGCCCTCACTTCCTCCTGCTCACCTGGGCGAGAGCCCTTTCCTGCCGCACGGAGAGCTGCCGCCGCCACACTCCACCCCTCGGCCCTGCTCCAGAGCCCCCCAGACACATACTTCCCCGCCTAAGGGACTCTTGCTTTCGCCTCTTGTGTTCCTCTTGGCTGCCGACCCCACTGGGATACAACGTCCCCGAGGGCAGGCACTGCTCCGTCCCCGCGTGACTAGAATTGCACCTCTCACTGAGGCCCCGCCGAGTGACGGGGACGGCACAGCAGGGTGGGGGTCATGCTGCGGGCGGCTGCCCTGCTCCCCCAGGGCTCAGCGCTGTGGGACCCCCTCCCTTTAAGTTCTCCCAGGGGGGCCTCTCTCCTAGGGCTTCTGCTCTGGTCGGGGACACTCGGTCCAGCCAGTGCCCCGTGCTCCGCCTCCGTGCAGGCGCAGCCGTGACGCTGCACCCGGGCAGGGGACCTGGCTGTGGACTTCGCTCCGTAATGCCATCAGAAGGCACCGCACCGTGGGTCTGGGGACAAACTCACCACCCCGATCACATGTGAGTGGGTTGAGGGTCAGGTGAGCTCTTGCCTTCTGCACACGACGGGCAGACAAGGAGGCAGGAGGCCCGGGCAGAGTGTGGGCGGCAGGCGGGGCCGGCGGTGGGGACCGAGCTCTTGCAAGAGGAGCTGAGTTTAGCTGACAGGTGACTGAGGTGGACCTGGCCCCGGGGCCTCAGGCAGCCCCATGCAGACCTCAAACCACAGCCTGCGCAGCTCTCGCCGGGGGGCAACGTCACTGTGGAATGTGGGATGTAGTGAGTGACAGCCCTCCCTCCCTCCACCCTCCAGTGTCCGGTTGAGGAAAAGGCCACGCAGCCTGGGGCCAGGGGAGGAAACTTTTGTGTCACAGACACGACACAGTGGGCCGTTTCGGAGGGGGGACAGCAAGCCTGCATCGGCACGGGGTTCACAGGGCCTCCTGCACTCTTGCAATCTGACAGGCTCCGGCAGCTGCATTCAAACCTAAACAGTCTTTCCTGTGGATTTTTCCAATGAATGCAAATGGGTTTTGCTTTGCAAATTGAAAATCAGTTGCAAGCACCTGGTCTAAGAATTCCAGCAGGGAGTGGAGGACCCTGAGGGGCAACCGGGCATGCTCACTGCAGCCGGCCCTCAACCTTGCCCGCCTCTGGTTCCCGGGCAGCAGGGCCTGCTCTGTGCCCTCGGCTGGGTGGCTGCGCCCTCAGTGGGGTGGCTGCGCCCAGGTGGTTTGCAGACGCCGGAAGTCCCAGGCCGCTGTCTTTCCCCCATGAGGGAGGGCGACAGGTACAGTCTGGGAGCTCCGAGGGAACATCGGTACAGTTATCATAATAAGCGCTGTTTACTTTTCAGCAAAGAAACCGGTAGAGCCTTGGGGTACAGCTCCAGGTCAAAACTGTTCCTTTCCTGGGCTTGTCCCAGCTACCAGCTTACTTCTCAGGTCTGAGTGATGCCTCCTCTCACAAGCAGCGGGACATACTGGGGGCTCCCCGGGAAGGCTGGGTGACGAGGAAGATGCTGTGGGTACCCCACGACTACCTCTCCTGTGGGACCTGGCCCGTGCCACTTGGGCCCCGCCACCTGTCCAAGCTGCGCCCCGGAGCGGAGCTGAGCACGGGGAACACCTCGCGCCTGCCCCCTCCTCCACCAGCCGCCAGGTTCATTCAGCAACCAGACAAGTCGGGGGGGTGGGGAGGGCAGTCACGAACGGGCCCCGCCATGCTCCCCCTTCCTCTGCTACGCAATCTAAAAGCGGGAGACGGAGAGAAGCGCTCTGGAAATCCAAATTAAAATGTATTCCGGCAGCGATCCCGCACCCAATTACAGTAACCCAGAGCCCATTGTCCTTTGCTAAATTTAGAAAATGCTCAGGTGTGTCTGATCCTACTCTGCACAGATATTTTTAATACAGATTTAATCATATTTTGGGTTAGGAGAAGAAGCTAATTAGGCAGGCAGATTTAGAAAGGCTGCCGGAATGCGGGCCAAAGCGAGGTGGTTTGATGCGATTCACTGTTTTTTGCGGGGGGTGGGGGGATGTTGTGGGCTTTTTTTTTTTAATAGTAAGTTGTGTTGGGACTGGGCTTTGGAGTCACAGCAAAACGGCTCAAAGACGGAGGCGACCATGGAGGGAAGCCCGCTACCAGTGGCCAGTGAACCCTGGGGCTGCAGGGGACCCCAAAAGACAGTCTCGTCCACGCTCCCCCTCGTGACTGCTGGACTGGACTCGTCGGGGCAGAGGGCCTTCCCGGTTCAGTGTCACAGCTAAAGGCACTCTCCCTCCGAGGGGCAGGGCCCTCCGCGGCCACTCAGTTCTCTCCCCGCGGGAAGGCACAGGCTCCTGCTTAGTGGATGCCGGACGGCTGGATGGCTGAGTCAGTGACTGAGTGACACACCAAGAAACTGCCACCCTGGGCCTGGGCGGGGTGCGGCGGGGGAGGCTCTGGCTCCTGCCCACCTGGTCCCCAGGCGTGTGCCTGCCTCTGGTCCTTGGCCCTGGGCCACGCAGCAACCTCGGGCTGCCCCCAGCTGTGACAAAGACAGTGGCCTTTTGGCTAGACTCTGTGCTGAATCATCCTGCGAGCAAGTCAATCAATGACTGAAAAAAACAAAACAAAACCCTCGGGGCCTCAGTGTCTCCTCCGGCAACATGGGGATGCTAGTCTCTCTTCTCTTTTCTAGTTCAAAGAGGGGTGGGGGTCGGGGGCAGCGTTGAGGAAAACTCCCCCTGGGGGCTCCCTGTGAGCCTCCTGTGGTTAGGAGCCGGTGGAGCTCCAAATGCTGCTGAAAGAGCATATGCAGAATTACGGCAATGAGCAATGCGCCGTGGGACGTGGGGGGAGGCTGCTCTGGGGAAGAGCCTCATCAGGCCTCCAGGAAGCAGCACCAAGTCAAGAGCAGTGTGCATGTGGGAGAAGAGGTGGAGGAGGCCAAGGCTCACCTTTCAAAGCTGATGGGCTTCCCCAGCCCCATTCACAGCTCCTCCTCCAGGAAGCCTCTCATGATTAAACCCACAGAACTCATTTCCTCCACATTCCCTTTCGGCGTCTGTGCTGTTTCCGTTTGCACTTGTTTGTCAGTCACAATATAAAAGCACTTAAGCAATTTGGACGAAAGCACTTGCCCTGTCTCCGAGCACTTCGGAGACTCTGCCCGACCTCCCGCACCCGGACGCTGTGCTCCAGGCGGGAGGCCCTGACCAACAAGCTTCAGCCTGCCCCGCCTCAGTCTCCCCACCCAGAGAATGCAGATGCGGACGGCGCCTGGTTCACGGGCAGCCACGCTGAGAGCACGCAGTGCTGAGCCCGGGATTCACGCTCGGGCCCGGGGAGCTACCCTGCTGGTCGTTGTTCACTGGCCCGGGTCAGGGGGCCGGTGCGTGTCCCCTCCTCTTCACACTGAGGTGGGAGGGGGGTCCCTGGAGGTCACCCCCACACACAGCACGCATGGGACACACACAGAAACACAGCACCCATGTGCGTAAGTGGACGCTCACAGTCACGAGAAAGACCCTCACCGAGATGCTGCCCCCGGGGTCCACGCCAGCAGGGCCCCTCGCGCCTGCCGCCGCCTCCCCACGAGGCCCTTCGGCTTCCGAATCGGCCAAACCCTTCGCCGCCGGGCGGCCGACCCGGTGCTCTGGCTGCAGCGAGGCCGCACACCCTGGGCGTCCCGCAGTGCGTGCACTGCCTGCCGCCTGCTTCGTGCTGCCAGAGCACTGCCTCGCCTGCTTCCACTCTACCTGGAGTGCCGTCCACATGAGTGAAGTCATTCCAGCGTCTGTCTGTATCGGGTTGTAACCGCTCAGAGGAAAACACGTCGCTTCCCCTGGGAGACGCAAATCTTGAGTGTAATGGGCACGATGAGCAGAGGATTCTGGAGACACGGTCGGTGGTAACCACAATAATGAAATACTGCGCAATGATTAAAATGGTGACACCACTAGCGGTGACGATGAGGAAGCCGGTGACAGGCTCCGTCTTCTGCTGAGCCCGGGGCTCCTCTCACGTAGGCCCCGGGGCAGAACCCGTGCTCTTTGCTGCCCACTGACAGGCCGGCTTGCCCTGCCCAGGTGTGTGGGCCAGGGCCCCAGGGCCCCCCAGCCTGGCCGCGGGTCCGGGGGTGTGAGCGTGTCTGCAGGGAGAGCAGCGCGCCTGCCTGTGGCCCAGAACAATCCACTCTTCGCTCACCCCCACACACGTGCCCCCTGTGTAATTATCCCAACTCATGTGCTGCAGGAAAATAAACTCCGAGAGTCTGCCTTACAAAAATAGCAAAGTGCACAGCACAGGCCTGCTCTAATTCATGCAGAAAACATGGAAACATCGCATCCCGATAAACTGTGCTTTCTGCGAATCTGCTGATTATACATGCGTGCGCGCACGCTCACAGGCACGCACGGAACGCCTCGGTGTGGCTTGTGCTTTGACGAGGAGCTGGGGAGGCCCCAAGTCTGCAGGGCGGCTGTGCCCTGGGGCAGCTGTCGGCCTGGGGCTGGGAGCCTGCACGGCGGGGCTGGAGCCCGCCTCCTGGCAGCCTGGGCATGTGTTTCAGTCCAGGCTGTTGGGTCTGAAAATCGTCAGCAAGCCTCCGTCACAGGCCCGCAGTAGGTGAGCAAAGGGGTCGGGGAGGAGTTAGCACTCCAGGGAGAAGGCAGACCCCTGAATAGATGAAAACACACCAAGGCAGGTGTGGTTACAACGCTCAACCGCAGAATCAGGTGGGCTTCCTAGAGGAGGGGTCTGCATCTGGAAGGTGAGTGTAGTGGCCAGGGCAGGAGAGCGGGATGGCATTCTAGGCCGAGGGGACAGCAGGAGCAAAGGGCACCGAGAAGCAGAGCGGGCAGTCGGTTTGGCAGCACGAGGCAGACAGACAAGCAGAGCTGGCGGGAGTGGTGAGGGGCAGCCAGACCCTAAGGACAGGCCCCCACCGCCTCTTCAAACCCCATGTGGCCACCCTTCGGGGCCTGCTTCTGCGTCACCACTCAAGGAGGCCTCCACTTGATTAGAGCCCTTGCCAACACTCTCCGCCCCCCTTCCCTTTCCGCACGGTGCTCCTAACCCCCCTGCACTTGGAGAATCTTCCATGTGATTCTGGGTCACCGTCTCCCTGGCTAGACACGGAGCTTTCTTGTTCGCGCAGTCCCTAGCACAGCCCCTGGTACATATGAGTCACTCAACAAATGCCGGTTGAATGAATGAACGGCTAATGAACGTCCCTGTAACTCATCATGAAACGGCAGGACGGGGAGCGACCGGAGACCAGGAGCCCGGCTGGAAGGGAGTGGAGCTGCCGTGCCCCCAGGACGAAGAAGGTCTGCGGCAGAAGGCAGGGAGAACGGGTCAGCTCGCTGCAAGGCACAGGGCAGGCAGGCACGGTACCTCCGGATGTAAGGGATGGGGGCATTGTCTGGATAGGTCCCCAGTGGGGGCTGCCTCCTGGCCAGGCGGCAGGCCGTCTGCACAGATGAGGAGCGAGGGACAGGGAGCAGTTTGGGGGAGGGGAGGCAAGGGGTGGGAGGAGGACGCTGTGGACCCGAGTTCCCAGGGCTCAGGACAGTCCCTTCCGGGAAATGGACACAGGGACCCTGTGGCCACCCTGGCATCCTCTCCACAGGCAGTGGCAGCATCACACAGACCCCCGAGGAAGCCTGACTGGTCCCTGGGCTCTTCCATCCCAGCAGCCCTGCTCAGAGACACAGGAGTCCGGGGAGCGGGGCGCAGCCGGGGCGACACAGGCAGCGGGGCTCACCAGGAGGAGGGAAAGCCCGTCTGCGTAGACAAGGAATTCAGGCCGCCCCCAGGCAGGGACAGGCGCTGGCCACTCCACACCGGGCCCCCCCCCCCCCTTTCAGAGCCTTCCCTCTGCAGTGCAACAAGTCCCCGCCCTCTGGCCTGATACAGACGGACAGCCCCGCCCGCCGAGGGACAGGAGTCCAGGGCTTCCCGACCTCTCCGACCTGACCCCCTGGAACATTCCAGAGAAGGGGACAGGCTTTCAACCTACAGTTCAACTCCCAGCTTCCCCCTCCATGCCCTGGGCAGGCCCGAAACCACACTGGTGGGCAGAGGGGCGTGGCGGCTGCTGGACGGAGGTCAAGTGTCATGGCTCCGCCCCACCCAGCCTGCTCCCCTGCTCCGTCAGTCCTGCAGAACTGCCCCCCGGGTGGAGCCACGTCCCAGCTCCACAGCCTGCAGTGACTCCTCGCTGCCTCTGGGACGAGGTGATGTCCAAAGCCCAGCCAGCGAAGTCCCCACAGTCCAACCTCAACCTGCCTTCCCAACGGTTCAGCCATTTCCCCCCACGAGGCCACGCGCTCCGGCCAGACGGGGCTCCTGGCTGACTGGAGCCCTCACGAGAAGGCGGCATCGTGGGCTGCTAGCGATGGGAGGACACCTGGGACCCATGAAGGTCAGGGGTTTGCCTCGGGCCAGGTCTGGGCCGAGTATGAGGGTGTTCGTGCATTCATTCATTCATTCATGCATGCATTCATTCATGCATTCATTCATTCAACATGTGTCAGACGCCTGTTTGCTGCCAGACGCTCTTCCCGATCTCGGAAGACCTATATTTAACACACGTGTATTAAGCACCTTCTGCGGGCCATGCTGGGAGCCAGGCACAACAGTAAACAAGGCAGAGAAGTCCCTGCGTCCCTGGAGAGTCGGAGTGACGTGATCAATAAAGACACACGTTGGACAGTGACAGTGACGAGCGCTGTGAAGAAGAACAGGGCAGGGACGGCGGGGGGTGGGGGAGTCCTGGTGGAGGGGCGCTCTTCCTTGCGGGGCAAACAGGAGAGCCTGGGTGGCCTCTGGGCAGAAACCTGAAGGAGGCGAGGGCTCCCTGGGGGGAAGGCGGTGTGGAGAAGCCTCGGGATCCCAAAGGCCCCGAGACAGAAGCAGCTCAGGGGATGACAGGACTGGCAGGGAGGGGTCCGTAGAGGAAAGTGGGGGGACCTGCCAGGCAGGTAAGGGCGCTGGGTTTTACTCGAAGTTGACATGAGCGGGGAAGGGTGCGAGCTGACTTGTGCGAAGGAGGGAGGCGCCAGTGGGACCAGTGACAGCATAGGGGGCCGGGAACACGGCGGGACGCTCCCCCAGCTCGCTGCCCTGGGGCGGGACAGGCAAATGGGCTGCGGCCAGGGAAGTGTGTGCGTGCACCTGCGTGTGTGTGCACCTGCGTGTGCTTGAGTGTGCGTGTGCTCGGTAGGGGAGGAGGAGAGAACAGAGCAGTAATAGCTAAAAACAATCCCCAACATGTAGCAAGGACTCAGGATACGCCAGGAGCAGTGCGCTGAGTATGAACTCGTTTCATGCCCCATTCCCTCAATTTACGGAGGAGGAGGAGGCGAGGCAGGGAGAGGCGAAGTCAAACTTGTTCGAGATCGGACACCCGGTAATGATGGAGGCGGCACAGGGACCCAGGCGGCCTGGCTCCAGACCCTGCCTTTCTAACCACCCCACAGGGTCACGATGGGGAAACGAGAGTGGCAAGGTGAGTAGGGCCTGGCCAGGTGGGGGCGTGGAAGGCCCCGGCTCTGTCTCCCGTGAGCAGAGTCCCAGAGCTCAGAAGCCCAGGCCAGGGCCGGGCCACGAGCGCTGTCCATCGGGGGTGACGGTCTCATTACATCGTGACCCCGGGGGGCCCAGGGCCGAGGGTGGGTCTCCCAGCCCCCACCAGTCCCCACGCTGTGCCCACACCCCAACCGCCTAGGTCATTCCTAACCAAAGTTTAGACCCTGGCTACTCCATGTGTGGCCCCCAGGCCACAGGACTGGCATCACCAGGGAGCTGATAAGAAATGGGGTCCCTCAGACCCCCTGAGTCAGGGTCTGCATCTGAGCCAGAGCCTCCAGGGATGTGCAGCAGAACCACCGACAGTTGGACGCCTGCTCTTGATCTCAGCACAGACCCAGCCTCCTCAAGCGACGCTGTTCTCAGGGCCGCCCCCCTGAGACCCCCGCCCACGATTCTGTGCTCCCCATGCAACGCGGCTTCCTGGCCTTTGCCACAAGGTCATCCAGCCTTCTCACACTGACCCCCGGGCAGAGCAAACCAGCTGTGCCCCGCCCCCAGTTCCAGCAGAGGCCAGGGCAGTGTATTTCTTAATCCCCTCCCGCCCACCCGCGCCCTGGAGTTTCCGACACCCCATCGGGTTTGCGAGCCCTCGCTGCGCCTGAGCGCTTCCCGTCTCCCTTCTTCCCGCCCCGCGAGGGCAGGGGCCGTCTGTGCCTCCTTTGCTCCTGTCCTCAGCGCCCGCACACAGTAGGTGCTCAGAGAAAATTTCTCAAGGGACAGAGGGAGGCAGGAGAGGAAGGAGGGGTGCAGGGTGTCTCACCCTGACAAACCCATCTCAGAAGAGCAGCAGCTGCTAGTTCAAGGGCAAAAAGAAGGGCAGGGTCACAGCAGAGCTGCTGACCAAGTTCCGCCATCAAAGCGGTCGGATGGTGTTCCCATGTCTTCTTGCCCAGGAAGGCAGGCAGGCAGCCTGCCAGGGGGTGGGCTCAGCTTGTCACCAGAGAGACAGACCAGTTCAGGCTCAAGAGTCTCAGTGTGGGGATGGGGGGCGGAGCTTCTCTTCTAAGCCCCTCCCTTCCAGGCCGCCGCCCCACACGCAGTGGGGCTACACAGGTCCTCTGTGCAAGATGACACGGAGCACTATGCCTGAACCCTCCGCCCCGTTCCTGGGTGCTGCGGTGCTGGGCTCCAGACCCACGTAGGCCTCCCCCACGGAACCCACCAGGGCCTCCCAGACCCACTCGGGTCTCCCCCACGGAATCCGCCAGGGCCTTGTTTGACCCCAGAGGATGTGCTACTTTTCCTCTCCCGCTAAAGCAAACTTCTCTCCCGTCCCTTCTGGAGAGGTTTACTTAACAGCGTGTGAAATGAAATGTCAACAAGAATTAGAACAAATGGCATCCTAATCCCAGCAGTTGACAGGTGGCCGGGCCAGGTGGCTCCCGCAGCCCCGCGGGGAGCTGGCCTGGGGACCCCGGCCCTGGCTCTGGGCAGAGGGGCCCTCTGGACCCAGTGTTGCCACTGGAATGAGGCCCTCGAGCTTCTGAGAGCAGAGCAGAGGCCGCCGTGGGGAGAGAGAACCGCCGTCCTCCGACACGGGACGAGCAAGGACAGGCGTTCCCCGGGGCAGGACGCAGAGCCGCATCCGTCACCCGCCGGGGGGGCGCGTGGATGAAGGGGCCAGGACCCACCGCCAACAATCCTCAGCTCACCTGGCCTTGCACGGCCGGCTGCTCTGCATGGCCGGCTGCTCTGCATGGCCCCTGCGCCCGTCAGCTCTCCGCCTTGGGGGCTTAGGGGCCAGAGGAACGTGCCTCTGCCCTCTGCCTGCCTGGCCCAGGAGGCTGTGAGGACCTAATTCCACCACGGAACAGCGAGTGTTTACCGCACACTGACTGTGAGCCGGGTCCTGTGCTGTGCACTTTATGTGCTTTAACTGTCCTAGTCTGAACATTCATTCATTCAAACACTCGTTTACTGAGCGTCTACTATGTCCCAGGCCCAGTTCCAGATGGATAAGAAAAGTATCAGAGCAGTGACTCTAGCACTGGGGGGGGGGGTGCACTGGGCCACCCCATCCCCTGCCGCCCTTTAGCACCTGGGGGTGTGGCGTCGGGGTCCTTGCAGGGTGGCGCCCCGGGGTCCCTCCGCTCTGCCGCCTGCGGGAGCTCTGGCAGCACCGAGGCACAGCCGACGGCAGACGGGCAGCAAGTGCCCCGGGCTCCGTGGTGTCAGGGTGACGATTCTTAGGCGTGCCTCTGGGTTGCCGCAGGGACAGCCAGCGCGCCGACCCCAGGGTGGGCCCCGCTCCCCTCCTGTCTCGCTCCCGCCTGCCACCTGGGCTCCGCGCCCACACACGCTGTTCCCCAAACCTTGGTCTCAGACTCGGTTCCCAGGGGAACCCAGACGAACACCCGGGAGATGCCTGTGAAGGACAAAGCGGCGTGGGAAAGGGAGAGGGGAGTCCTAGTCAGGGGAAACCACGGTGCCCCCATTTTCTGGACGAGCGAAGGGGCCCGGGGTCCGACGTCCTCGAGGCCACCCACCAAGCGGCAGAGCTGGGACTTCCGGCCTCCTTTCCCTGCGAGGTGGGTGCTCTCAGGCATTCTACGCCTCACCCTTCACGGGGCCGGACCAGGGCCGAGGTCACAAGGTCAGGGGTGGACCACGCCCCCCGTGCTGGAGAGCAAAGGGGGAGACGCCCAGGCGGGAGGACCGGAGCTTCGAGCAGGGAAGGGCCTGGGCTGTGGGGAGCAGGGCAGCTCCGGGAGGGGTCCTGGGGAGGAAAGGACGTGGAGCGTGGGGAATCGGGCAGCCGAATCTCAGGCTGGCTGGAGGGGTGGCTCAGTGTTGGAGAAGGGAGTGATAGGAAGGCTTCACCCCAAAGGGAGCTCGGGGTCAGCAGAAGACCCCGGTAGAATCCTGCCAATACGAGGAGGCGGCAAACGGGGCAGCGGTGCCCAGGCCTCCATCTGTTTCCCTGTGGCTCTTTGTCCACGAGGCACCAGCCCCTGCTCCCCCGCAGGTGCACCCTGACACCTGCCTGGGCACATGGAGCTGTTCCCCTCTCCTCTGCCCACTGCACTGAAGGCCGTGGGGGCTGGAGGCAACCTAGACGCTGGCTCATGGAATACCTTCATTTCTCAGGGACGGAGGCGGAGGCCCAGAGAGGGCAAGTGACTTGTCTGAAGTCACACAGTGAGACAGATAGGAGCAGAGGCAGGCTGGAGCTCAGGTGTCCTGACATTCACTCTGGGGCCTGTGCCTCGGTGGGACACCTGGGTAGGTTGGGTCCCGGAGGATGGAGGCTGGAGAGGGCAAGGGGCCACCCAGAGGCCTTCAAGGCAGCCAGGGATGTGTCAGGACCCACAAAGCGCGATCACTGAGCCCGCTGAACCGGGGGAGGGGGGAGGTGCATTATTCACCCACACTGCAGGGGAAGAGACGGGGGGGGGGGGGGGGGGGGGGGCGGTCCGCAGGGGGTCCACGCAGCCCAGGAGTGGCATGGCCGCGACCTGAAGCCACCAACTCTGATTCCAAGTGACATGCTCTTTCCGGCGACTCCAGGCTAAGCCGGGCCTCCCGGTGATTACCTTTCATTAGCTCCAGAAGAGCCTCTGCTTTGCTGGGTCCCACAAAGGACGGAATCTGTCAGGAAAACACAGAGAGGGGCCCTCATCCGTCTTCCTGACAACTATTTATCAGGCTCATTATTATGTAAATACGACAGGGGAGGGGGAACCGCATTGAAAATCCAGTCTGGGGGCTGCGTCTGCAGGCAGGGGGGGTGGAGAGCGGCCGGGGTCCCTCTGTCCTCGTGGAGGCCTGTGGGGTGGCCCTGCCCGAGTGGCCACCTCAGGAGGGGGACAGGTGGGACGCAGGCCCCTCGACGCCCCCTCAAAGCCCACTACTGCTGCAGCACGCTCGGCATATGGCCTGTGCCACGGTCGCTTCAGTGCCCAGGAATGGAGGGTTAGGACACAGTGAAAAAGCCAGACGGTGCCCTTGGCTGCACTCAGTGGGGCCCCTGGCGCCCTCTGTCTGCTCCTGCCACGGACCCCCGGCACACGCAGGGCACTTGGCCAACATTCCTCCTCGAACTTGAGAACACACTCCCTGGAGATGGTTGCACGCCAGGAGCAGAAACACATGGGCGTTCCAGCCACCGCCATCGCAGGAGGCCAGGGGGAGCCCCGCAGTGCAGGGGGCCGCCAGCTCCTCGCCCTGCAGCACCTCGCCAGGCCCGCCGCTCCCCTGCACTCAGCACACGGTGCCGCCCGAGGTCTGTGCGCCTGCCACCGCCACTCGGCGGAGAACACGCTGACGATGGGGCTGGGCCTATACCGCCCCCTCCCCCCCCACACACAGTAGGTCCTTGAAGGAAGAGAGGAAGGAAGGAAGGGGGGAGGGAGGGAGGAAGTGGGCAGTGGAGGACTGAGTTCTGAACCCCAGCAGGCCCTCCCGGCGCCACACTGGGCACCCTTGGGGGAGCAGAAGTCAGCTCAGGGCAAGCGAAGGGCGGCACATGACACGGGGCAGGCTCACCGCTGGCCTCTCTGGGCCCGTCACAACAGGGCAGACGCCTGCCCCCGCCCGCCCCCGTCCTGGTGCCCTTGTGCCAGGCACACAGCCTCAACCCCACGAGGCAGGCTTGTGTGGTGGGCTGGGGGGGCTTTCGGGGGAATTCACAGAAGACAGATTCTCACTGGATTGCCAGAGCGGTCTAGGACATGTGGTCAGCCTTCAAGGTCAAGCACGTATGCCATGGTCCTTCTACCGCTATCTCCGGCTAACAGTGCCCCGCCAGGCCTAGCCCCTCTGCTGGGAGACTGACATACGTGACCTACCCCTTCCATCTGCACGCGGCTCCCGTGAAGCAGGCACCATTATTTCCCGCTTCACAGACGAGCTCGCTGATGCTCACGGGAGGTCACAGCCCCGAAGACACGGCCCGACCCCAGCCCCGGGGAGGGGCTCCAAGGCGTCAGGGTGCCAGCCCCGAGGCCTCTCTCCGTGCCTCTGAGTGGTGCAAAGAGCATTGACTTTGGTGTCAAATAGACTAGGCTTCGGTCCTGGCCCCACCACGGACTCTGGCCTCACTGACGGACCCCGGGAACTTGAACAAGCCTCCGTCTCCTCACTGAGAAAAGGGGAGGATGCGACCCAGCATCGGGGTCCTGGTGAGGACTGCGTGTGTCGACACGCACAGCAGCAGGCCCAGCGCACGGCACACAGCAGGCGCTTGATGTATGGCCGTTGGTGTTCTACACGAATCACCCCCCTGGCTGCCCCCACGGCATCGCGCACGTACAGCAGGGTGCTATGGAGGCCGCGGTGGACCCGTGCTCGGGGTGGGGACACGAAGGAGGGAGGGACTGGCCACACCCAGTGTGTGTGTGTGTGTGTGTGTGTGTAAGAGACACCTGTGCGTGTGTGTGTGGTCCGGGAGAAGGTGCCCCGGGCAGAAACTAAACGGTGCAGTGAGCCACCTCCTCACACACCAGTGCCGCTGAGCACAGGGCTGGAGCTGCCTCGGGGCTCCCTGCGACAATTGTTGAGTGAGCAGGACCGCAGAGGCGCTGTCTGAGCCCTCCGACTTCTCCAGAGGGCCCATCAAAGTCCCGGCCCAGAACCTGCCAGGCTCCCCTCCGCCCCCAGGTCCCTCTGGCGGGGCAGTGCCTGCCTCCTCCTCTCCCAGTCTCCCCGGGGCAGAGAACACCACATCCTCCTTGTAACATTCCCCCTGGAACTGGCAGATTGTTATTAAATACCGAGAAGTGAGAACGGAGAAGGTTAGGTGGCTCTTTGTGTTTGTCAAGGGCTTATCCACAAGCTGTCGGAGATTTCTGTGTCCCCACAGCGCCCCCTGCACGGGAGCGAGGCCTGGGGGCCGCAGACGAGCGCGACCAGCAGGCGCGGGGCCCTGGCCGCTGCGCTCATCCCGCCAACCTCCGACAGCGGACACGTGGGCGGGACCGTGGGGGCGGGGAGCCCTGCCGGGCGTCGCAGACGCAGACTCAGGGCGAAGGGAGGACCAGTCCCTTTCCCTCGCAGGCGCTGTGAAGGTTCGGCCAGCTGGCGCGTGCGCAGCAGGCCCGCTCCTTGGCGGCTGCTGTGCTACTCGAACTGTCAGTCCGGCGGCCCCACGGCGCCACGTCGGCGCCACAAAGTGCCGCGAGAGCAGCGAGGTGACGTGCCCGGTGCCGGGTGACGGACAGCCACTCCATCGGTCGCTAATGTATCACCGTGTGAGAGGTCACTGTGTGTCACGGGCTGCTCTGGGCACTGGCAACAGCACAGTGGAAACACGGGGCTCCCGCCCCCAGGGCCCTGCCTTCCTGCGGGGATGACGAGCACCGCTTCGCTGAAGCCGGGTCCCGCACGTTCGAGGTTAGAGCTCATGTCCTTGAACCTCATCTCAATTCCCGCTTAGTCCTGGGACAACTGTATTTCTGTTATTCTCTGAGGACGGAATTAAGGCTCAGAGAGGTTCGGTGACTTGTCCTAAATCACACAGCTGGCAGTCAGTGAGACCAGGACGCAAACCCCAGTTCTCAGACACCAGAGTATATGTTCTTAAGGCAATAATACTCTGTTGGGACAGTGGCCTTATGGGAGGAGCAAATGAGAGAAGGGGGTCCTCATTGAGGGGCTTCCCTTCCTCTGTCTGGGGCTTTCAAGGGCGATGCTGAGGTGCGGAGGAACCCCACGTGTGGCCATCCCTGGTGGACCAGCTGTCTGATTGCCGCCGGGACCTGTGAAACCCACGACTGGGATGACACTCATTTTGTTCATTTTTTGGTGTGTTTCTTTGCTTGCATTATTTGGTTTTGCTTTGTAAATCTTGTCTGGGGTACGATGACATTTCTCCAGCGGGGACTGTGTGTGCACATCCGTGAGGGGCCCGGATAAGGAGACAGGGAGACACGAGGAAGGACAGGAGGTGCTGGCCTGGCCTCCAGGGAGCCACTGCTCATCCCTTCTGTGAACATCTGGCACATTCCCAGTGTCCCCTGGGACAAAGAACGGCCCCGGCAAGCCCCGGCTGCCCGTGCTGGGGATGCTGCCCACAAGACCTCTGTCCACGTGGGTCTGGCCTGTTCCCTCACCTGTTCGGCCTCCACGGAAAGGTCTAGTTCAAGGCGCAGGGCTGGTGCTGGGCGTGGGGCTGCCTGCCGAGACTAGTGTAGTGCTGTTCTACCTGTAAATGGCTCCAGCTCCTGGAAAAGCAGCAAACAGATCGCTCTCCGCTGAGCCGTGCGAGGCTGGCCAGGGCAGAGAGCCAGCCTCCCCAGGGCCCGGGAAGGCAGCCGCCCCTGGGGGAAGCCAGCGAGGTACGGGGACTCTGGCCCACACTTAAGGATAGGATTTATTTCTTCCCCTCCCACAGCCTGTTGAGCTATTCTGCTAGTTCTTCTACTTCTTTCATTATTATTTTTTCCTCCCAGGGTTGAAGAGAAATTCCATCTCAGCTGGGCGGGCCACTTCCCCAGAGAGGTTTGCAAACCCTCAGGCCAATTAGCTGGAAGTTTGTGGCCGGGGCCGTCTGGCTCTCGTTGGCCTCTCCACCACCATCCAGGGCATGCAGGGCAGGGCAGCAGAGGGCGGGGTGGGGGAGGGACAGAGGGTGGGAGGGGAGATGAGGGAGGGGCTGGGAGCAGGGACCAGGGAGGAGGCAGAGGAGCAAACAGAGAAGCAAAGCTCGTAGAACTGGAGGAGAAAATTACAAATGGCTGGTTTACTGCTGTGCACATGACAGCGATCCCTTCTTTGGGGCCTGATGTCATACTCTCTAATGTGGCAAAAAATAATGACCAGCATTTCTGGGCCTCATCCCGGGTGTCTGGCATGTGGGAGACACTCAAGTGTGAAACTTGGCCTTGGTCCCCAAGGGGCTTATGATTGGGCCATTGGGTGGGTATGATCACCCCGTGTTCAAGGTCCAGCATCTTGCAAATACAAGTGCTTTTGTCTGGGAGTAGAATATCCAGTGACAGTTCTACGCCTGTCACTCACAGCTGGCGAGGGGGCCTGGGTGTCCCTGGCTGGGCCTCAGTGTCCCTTCTGTAAAGTGGAGATGAGACAATACGTCCTGCCCACCTTCCACGACCATGGGACCCTCCAAGGAGACACCGTGGGTGAAAATAAACTGTAATTCCAAAGTGGAAGAGAAGTGCAGGAAACACAGAGCCCAAGGGCTGGATACGGAGACCCGCAGGCCTCTCAAGGGCGGTGGGGGCCCTGGAGGCAGGGCATCAGGCTGGGCTGGGCAAGACGGACCGCCCGTTTTAGGAGAGGTAGGGAAAAGGGGGCTGGGGAGGGATGGAAAGAGGGCACCGAGACAAAGGCATGGAGGCGGGAATACAGCTGTCTGATTTGTGGGGCAGTTAAAAATAATCCTGTTTTTGTTGCTTCGCTTGCTCTCTGCTCCCTGCATCCCGCGCCCCTGGAGACTGAGGTGGTTCCTTCTGCCCGGGACAGGCTCCTGCCTTCCCACCCCCTGTCCGATGAGCTCGTACGAACATTTCAGGATTTTCTCAGAGGTCATTTCCCCCCGAGAAGCTCTTCCTGACTCCCAAGAACGGATGCTCCCATGCACCTTAGTTAGTGTTTTCTAGACATTTTCACTACGACCCAAAGTGAGAAATGCATTGTATTCCACATACGCACCAGTACATACAATGGGAACAATAATTGTAGAGAAACATTTTTCCCTTGTTACGGGTGTGACCCCATAATACCATTCTGGGACATTTCTCTTCTGCTCTACTTCATTGTTTTTAAATGCTGGTCAGGACCCACTAAGTTAATTCCACGACCCACCAGTGGGCTGGGCACAACCCTGCCTGCTCACCTGGTGGCACCTGCTCCCTGCGCTGGACCCCCCACACGGCTGCAGCTCCCACTGGGCTGCAGACCCCAAGGACGGGCACTTCCTCGGGCCCTCCCCTGGACTGGGCCCCTAGCGCCGTGCTGGTGCCCAGCAGGTGCTTGAGAGCGTTGGCTGGAGCCCTGGCCGGGTGGTTCAGTTGGTTGGAGTGTCATCCCAAACACCAGGATGTCATGGGTTTGATTCCCCCTCAGGGCACATACCTAGGTGGCAGGTTTGACCCTCAGTCGGGGGCATGTATGAGAGGTAACCCCAACTGATGTTTCTGTCTCTCTCTCTTCCTCTCTCTCCAAAATCAATAAACACATCCTCAGGTGAGGATTTAAACACACACACACACACACACACACACACAACGCACACACAACACACGCACACACAACGCCGGCTGGATTAGTGGCTGAGTGCAGGGTTGCCCGCCTACAGCAGAGCAGTGCAGATGTGGAGCGGGATGGGCGGGTGGCCCGGACAAGCAGGCGGAGGGAGGTAGATTTTAAGAGAGCGGCAGGAAGAAGTCTCAGGCCGGCGGGGAGGAGGGCTTGGCCCAGGGCACTGGCCGTAGGAGCCACGAGGAAGGGCTCTTCCTTGAGGCCGTTCAAAGGGAGGGGTGGCAAGGTGTTAGGATGGCAGAGAGCTGCAGGGGTGGCAGAGCATAAGCGGCAGAGTGGACCCCAAGTCTCTGGCCTGCAGGACAAACAGCCTGGGAGGGACCCACAGCCACAACAGCTTGCATCTACTGACTGCCTACTATGTGCAGGCACGTGGTCTGCGAGGTCTTTCACATGCATCTTCTGTCGACAGCCACAGGCCTGAGGGACTTGCCCGAGGTCACACGGCTGGTGAGTGGTCCAGGCAGAACTCGTGTTAGATCAGCCCGAGTTCCCCGACCATACGCTTCCCCCTGCACTGCCTTGCTCGCACCCTACTTCCCACCCCCACCTCCCATCCCCCACCCCCTGTCCCCCATCAGACGGCTGATGGTCTGTGAGCCCCAGATCTCTCTGGAACTGGGAATCACGATCAGGTGCACGGCGAGGGGTTGGATGGGTGCGGTGGGGTGAAGATGGCACCTGTGTTGACCATGCTAAGTGCACAGTGAACACTGAAGGGATGAAGAGCAGGGCACTCACTGATTGGTTCATTGGTTTGTTCGTTCATTCAACAAACCTCGAGTGCCTCCTCTGCGGCAGGCACTGTCCAAGGTGCTAAAAATACCATGACCAACAAAACAAGCTTCCCAGCCCTTGTGGAGCTCACAGGCCAGAGAAAGGGGGGAGCCTGATCAGCCACCAGACAAACACACCAAATCGGGCCGGCAGACCACGAGTGCTCAGAACAAAACGAGAGAAACTGCGAGGCTCGCTCAGGGGAACCTGGGGACCTGGGGCAGCCCCAGGGGGGTGATTCAGCCTCGGTTCACGCTTCACCACTGTGCACCAGAGCGCGTAACTCCTGGAGTCCTCACGAGAACAAGAATTCCTGGGGCCCAGCTGCATCTCCCTGCCCGCCTTCTCCCCTCGCCTCCAGCGTGCTGGAAAAGAAAGGCCTCCCCTCGCCGCTTCCCCCACTCACACGTCCAGGGCAGGGGCGGAGGGGGTGCTGAGTGCTGGGCAGAAGCCTGCCCCGGGTCACGCTTCATGGGAAACAGCAGGGAACCCAGAAACTCCCATGCTTGTCCCCCTCTCTGGGCGAGGGGCCCAGTGCCCCCCTCCCAACCACCCCTGCAGGGCTGGAAAGGCCGGAGAGAGGGAGAAGAAGGTGGGGCTCTCTGGTTCCCTCCCCTCAGCTTTTCTTCTTGCTAATGACTCCCCGAGTCACTTTCCGATCACATGGGAAAGAAAATAATGACACCCGACAATATTTTATCGAGCCCTTACTATATTCCAGGCATCCTCTATCAGGGGTGTCCAACCTTTTGGCATCTCTGGGCCACCCCGGAAGAAGACTTGTCTTGGGCCATTTATTAAATATATTGTGACATGAAATCACACACACACACACACACAAATCTCATCATGTTTTTAGGAAACTTACAGTTTTGTGTTGGGCTGAATGTGTAGCCGTCCTGGGCTGTAGGCGGCCCGTGGGCCACGGGTGGGACGCCCCTGAAGATGCGTTATAGGAACCAACCCATTGTGTCCTCACAACACGCGACCGATGAGGCACCATGATCACCACTGCAGAGATCGGGGAGCTGGGGCACAGAGAGGCTGAGTCACTCACTCAACGTCACACAGCCGGTGTGACTGGATGACAGGCCTCTTGACTTTCTCAGTTTCTGACAAGGCTCTGCATCAACAGGCCCTACCACGTTCCACAGTGGGGGGCAGGGCCACCACGCAGGTCTCGGGTGCCCACTCACCCTGCCCACCCATGAGGCAGAGAGAAGGAGAGAAGAGTGGCCGGAGGCGGCACGCCGGTCACTGAAGAGGGTGAGCGGTGTGCTGGGAATGCTTTCCCCTCGTGTTCAGTCCAGGGTGTGGGGGTCTCAGACTTCTCGGAGCATTTCCTGCCCTTGGGAGATTCACGCTCGAACAATCTCCAGGGGCAGTGATGTGCGCGTGGGCGGCTCTGGTGGTGGGGCAAAGGAGCGTGGCCTCGAAGGGCGCTCGCTCCCAGGTGCTCAGGCAAAGGTGTGTTTCCCACAGGCTGGAGTGGACTCCACCTGGAGAGAGCTGGCCTGGAGGGCTGCCTGGAGGTGGCGGACCCCAGACGGAAGCAGGGGCCTGCCCAATGCTCACGGCTCCGAAAGGCTCTGAGCACCCCATCTAGGGGAGCTGCAGATGCTTCCTAGCAACAGGGTAGGGCAAGAGTCTCCAAAGAACCCCAAAACGCCCCCCCAGGGGAGAAGCAGCCAGCTTACACACTGGCTGGGCCCAGAGGACTCAAGACTCCACACCCTGCCCTTCTGCCCTCCCCTTCTGGGAGGGGTTTCCTTTGCCCCTTGCCTGGCCCGAGCCCCTGGAGACTGGCCTCTGTGGCCTGACCAGCGTGCAGGCAGGCCATCCCCTCGCCTGCCTCTGCCTGGTCCCGTGGGCCCCCTCTCCCCAGGGTGGGAGCCGCCCCCTCAGGGGGTCCTGCCCAGAGGGCTCCCTTTGCTCAGGTCTAGTTTCCTCCCCTCGGACCGCAGGCCCTGGCCGCTCTGCTCGGCTAGGCCCTGCTGGCACCCTCGTAAGTGGCCCTTTTATGAAGCTTGCCTCCACTTCCCCGCTTTGAGAGCCGTTTGTTTGTTTGCTGTTGGGGCCCCGACGGATACGGAGGGGAAAGAAAAAAAGCCGGCTGTGCCCACTGCCACACCCCCACCAGCGGCTGGCAGGGCGGGAGACGTCTTAACTCCCACGGGAGTCTGAAGCCGTGCTCCCCGGGCCGGGCCGGGCTGGGCGCAGTCCGTGCGGATCCCAGGCTGTCCGTGCCGCCTGCAAGTGACCCGGAAAGGCACGGCCTCGGCCCAGGCTGTGTCCGGGGCAGCAGCAGCACCGGCTTGGTGGACTAGGTTCTGGGGACCGTGGAGGTGAAGCAAAGCTTCGGTCTCATCCGAGGAGGAGCTGCCCTTGTTCCAGGGGGGCGGGGAAAGTCGTCTCCTGACACCAGAGTGGGGGTTTGGGCCCAGCGGCCGGACCCCGCAGAACCTCTCTCCTACACGGTGGCCCCTGGCAGGGCTGCTCATCGCGGGGGCGAGGGCCTCCTCCTGGCTCCCTGTGCGGCCCAGGCTGGAGACCCCGCGCCACCCCCAGCACCTTCTTTCGGAATCCCACGGCCCTCCCTGGGGTTCTCACCCAAACCTGTCCCTCGGGGCCCCTCCTCTCTCACCGCTCGCTGCCTCCCATTACGCCTTTGATCTCACCCTGGACGACAGTGCCTGGTGCTGGCCCTGGGTGTCCTCAGGGTCTGGTCAAGATTCTCCAGGATGATGTGAATACAGCCACTCCCCACTCCCTTGTCTGTGGGGGACACGTTCCGAGACCACCCCCCCCCGTGGATGCCTGACTCACGGATGGTGCCGAACCTGCACCCTCACACTGGTTCATGGAAAGGAGGCGCACTGAAGCGTCTCTGTGGCGGTCGCAGTCGCCAGCATCACTGCTCTTGCGCTTGGGGGCCACGGTGGAGTGAAGCGAGGGAGACTGGGACACGAGCGCCGGGACACCACAGCAGTCAGAGTGGTGACCGAGACACTACTGAGTGACTGACGGGCAGGGAGGAGACCCACCCGGGGTCACGGGAGAAAGGAGGAGCTCACGTCCGCGCTGGACAGAGAGACGGAGGGAGATTGCGTCACGCCGCTCAGAACAGGGGGCAACTGTAAACTTACGGTTTACATCTGGAATTTCCCTTTTGGCTTCCCAGCGGTTCTCATGCCTTCACTGCCCCATGTGAGGCCCGGCACACGCCAACTCCATGGAGTGTCTTAGAATAAATTAGTGCATGAGTCGACGAGAGAAGGTTTTGAATTGAATGGACTAATATTTATTAAAAACCCGCTAGGTGGCGAGCCCTGGGCTGGGCGCTGGGCGCTGGGCAAGGCCACCTGCAGTCTGAAGGTGCCATTTCTGTCCTGGAGACACAGCCTGGCCGGGACGACAAAGGTGATGAACAGACTCGTGGTGATCATGGCAGCAACAGTGGCCGGCGCTCACTGCCTGACCCGTGCCCGGCTCAGGTCTCAGGTGGTAACTCATTCCAGTCCTCATCACCGCCCTGGGATGAAGGTGCTATTATTATCTCTAATTTACAGACGAGGACACGGAAGCTGAAAGCCCCCAGCGAGGAAGTGGCATGCGGAGCTCCAGCCAGAGCATAAAATATGTAGGAAGCACGGCAGACGCTGCAGCAGGAAAGGGAGGAGAGAGATGCTTGTGGGCTGGAGGACCAGGGGGCGCTCTGAGGGCGAGGCCGGGCTTGAGCTGAGCCCTGGATCCCCTTCCCCTAACCTTCCCTCGCCCCCTGCTGGCACCCAGGACCCTCGCCCCTGCATCTGGAGCCCTGGGGGAGACCACCGCACATGAGGTGACTTTGCAAGGGCGCTGACCTCACCGGCGCTCCTGGGGCAGCTGGCGCCCCAGCTCCCACCGGGCGCCTCCCCAGAGCTGGAGCCCAAGGGGGCAGGAGCCCACAGCCGCCGCTGATTAATTTCCACTGACAAGAGGTTGTGTCTTCAGCAAGCACGGTATTAAATAGCTCCTTTTGATCATAATTAAGTTTCTCTCGGGCTGATGCTATAAATAGCCATGCCCTATTGATTGGAGGGTCTGGGCTGGGAGCTCAGCGTCCTCCCGGAGCCTTCGCAGGCCTGGCCGGGGCTCTCAGTCCCACTTTCCTCCTCCTGACGTGCAGCCTCCCTCATTTCAAGGGCAGGTGCGGCCAGACGCCAGGTTTGGGTTTCGCTCATTTTGCCAGCCCTCCCCGCCGGCACTGCCAGGCCCCCTGAAGTGGGGTTGACTCCTGGGTCACTCGGCTTCCCGCAGGAGGACCCGGTGGAGACCCCAGGAGGCAGGACCCCTGGCCTCTCCTCCTGGGCCCCTCAGGACCTGAGCCATCCCTTTTCTCTGCAGTGAGGACACTGTCCCTGCCTGGACACCTCCCTGTTACAGCAGCAGGGACACTGAAGTCCAGACGAGCAAGGATCCTATTCACGGTCTCTGGAGAAGAAGCCAGCTCACAACCAGGCCCATCCCTCTTCCCTCTCTTCTTAAGAAAGTAGAAATAATCTTGCTTTGCTGATCCCAGTGCTATGTCTGAGAGAGGGTGGTGGTGGGGGCTGCACCCTCCACCGAATCTCAGGGTCTCGGGGGTGGGGATGGGGCGGGGGCTGGGGGAGGGCATCCGGAACAAAGTACCTTAATCATGATGCTCCTTCCACCCCCAGTTTCACACCGAGAGCACAAGCACCAGGCAGCTCCCCTCCTCTCTCCCACCTGAGACCTGCAGAGCCGCTTCCTGGAAAGCAACATGGTCCCTTCTCTAGGACTTCACCCCGGCTCCCTGGGGGCCCCCACCACCACCACCCACACACGGCCTGGGCATCCTTGGTGCTGGGTCCTGCGGGGTACCCACTCTGGGGTGCCATGGGCTGGGGACAGGGCAGGCAGTCGAGAGGAAGAACTGCCCTTGAGTTGCTGGGCTTTGCACGGCCCCACCTCTGCTACTG
This sequence comes from Phyllostomus discolor, assembly GCF_004126475.2. Taxonomy (NCBI): domain Eukaryota; kingdom Metazoa; phylum Chordata; class Mammalia; order Chiroptera; family Phyllostomidae; genus Phyllostomus; species Phyllostomus discolor. Next base: position 37,599,660 of record NC_040916.2, read on the forward strand.
ACGGTGCTGCGTGAGGGGACACAGCCAGCGCCGTCGGCTGTTGTGGTGCCATCTGCTGAGCAGGCCCGTGACCTTGTTACACCTGACGGCCCTTTTGCCCTTCTGAGTGTGTGTCCCCAAGACTGGAAGTACCTGGAGAGCAAGAGCAGAACGCGCTGAATCGCCGCACACAACCCCAGGGAGGAGATAACATCGGAGCAGCCTGCAACCTTGGTTACAGCGCCCCAACAGCCTGGGGGCCCCACCACGGCACCCCCCTTTTAATCCAATTATAATCCAATAAAAACCCAAAGTCCCCATCCCTCAATGCTGGTGGATCTCTCCACCGCATGCCCCTCTCCTCTCGGGGAGAGTGAGTAAAACTTTACTCTCTGCCCTTCCTTCTTTTTTGTCAATTCTTTCACAGCCCGCGTCACCGGCCACCCTCCCCTATGGGCCTGGGCGAGCAGCCTAACTTCTCTATGGCCTCATGTGTGTTTTCCATCTGTACATAAGTAGATGGGATAAAACGACCTTTTCAGTTGCAAGTTCTACCAGGGCTTGACTCCGTAAGTAAAAAAGGGGGTATGTGTCTGTGCTTCGGGAAGGGAGCAAGGAAGGGCTAATGCGAGGTCTTCGTTTTACTGAAAGGTGTTACTCAGGCCCCGGAGAAGGAGGGTGTTTGTACAGGGCAAGCCGTGGGGCCGGGCTCCTGCCCCCGCTCTTTACAAAACCTCGGCTCTTAGACACAGTCTGTCCCCACCTCCTGTCTTTATGAATAAAGTCAGAACAAAGCTACGCTCACTTGTTTACCTGTTGTCTGTGGCTGCTTTTGAGCTACAAGAGCAGAGATGAGTTGTTTCAACCACCAACGTATGGCCCACAAAGCCTAAAACACTAACTTTCTGGCCTTTAGAAAATAAATTTGCTCTTTTCAGTGGGGGCCTGTGAGTAGGTGGGGAAGGGGAGAAAAAGACTCCCCCCTGAGGTCACGGAGATGTGTGTTGGTGGGGGGGGGGCGGGATCCTGGAGAGAGCGGACTGCCTCTTCCCTACTGTCCCTACAGATGCAGTAGGGTCACTGGTGCTTTTCCAGGGGGCGTGGATAAGGACTCTTGAGCCCCTGGGGGTTCTGCCCAGTGACCTGGAAGCCTGGAGATAGGCTGTCCCCAAACCACCAGACACACACAAACACACACGTGCAGGTGTGTTCATTCACACACATGCACACACCCGGCCTGGCTGGGACAGGGAGACATGTTCTTCCTGAGTCCGAGATGGAGGGGCTCCTAATCCAACTTGTATACACGCATCCAACCTGACCGGGCTGCGCTCTGGGGTCCCACGCCCCAGAAGACCTCTCCCACCGCCGGCAGAGCCCTGAGCTGAGACCAGGGTAGGGGGAAGCCTCGCCCGATCGCCATGCCCAGGAGCAGAGCCAGTCGCCAGCAAGAGTAGGAAAAGTTGGTCACTGACAAATAGCACAGATGGGAGGCCCCGGGAACTTCCCTTAGCAACTGGCCTGATGCAGGAACAGACCTGTGCGCTGCCCAGGAGATGGGGGGAGCTGGGGCGGCTGCAGCCGCAGTGAGGGCACAGAGGAAATAAGCACGTGTGGCCGTGTGGCCTCCATGCTCTGTGCTCCCCAAACCCCCTAAAGCGCTCCAGGCTTGGGCTGCTCGGCTCGGGGTTTCCGGGGGCGCCTGTTGCTTCCCTTTCTTCTCCACCCTCCGCAGCTGGCAGGCTCCCTCCCCCCAGCCCTGTCCTGAGGGTCAGCATTGCAGGACAGCCCTGATCTCCCTCCCCCAGAGCCTCCAGCATCCACCTGGCGGGCTGGGGGAGGCGGTGGGGGCTTGGGTGGCCTTTTCTTCCCTTAGGTTACGTGAGGCCGGATCTGGATTTGCAGGCGGCGGCGGCGGGAGGAACAGCGTCTCCAGATCAGTTCTCACGCGGCGCTGCCCGAGGCCATATGCCATGTTCTCCGGCGCTGCCATTATGCATCTTGCTTGTAATTGCTTTCGAATGACACTCCTCATGTTCTGTTTTATCACCCAATGACAGAGCCCTACGGGGAGGGAGACACGCGCACGCACTCTCGCAGAGGACGCCAGACTGCACAGCAGTCGGGGGGGAGCAACTGTTCCGAAAACCCGGGAGCTGGGCTCCGTCCACCGCCGGCTGGCGCGTGCTGCCCTCGCCCTCCCAGCCTCTGCGCTGGATGGGAGGCGGCCGGGGAGGGCCACCGGCTCTCGCTTCCTGAAGCGCTTTCACGTGCTCATCTGCCACCCTTCCTCCCCACCAACTCTCCACAAAACACTGAAGGTTTCTTTCCAGGAGCAAATGAACAGGGAGGCAGGGACGGAGTTACCATTCTGTATTTAGATGTTCCGCCTCCAACGCCAGGAGGTGAACAGCCCTCCCCTCCCCAGCCCCCAGCTCCTAACCCTCCCACCCACTCCCCACCCCCAGGGCCTCTTCCTCTCTGTGCTCTAGGCAGCTGACCCCACCCACCGCCCAGGGTCAACAGGTGGGGCCCTTCCTCCTTCCCGAAGGTCACAGGGGTCAGGAGCCTCCAGGTGCCCGGGAACTGAGCCACAGACATGGACTCCGCTGGCTGACTCCTGCTGGTGGGGGCCAGAGGGGCGGGCACAGCTGTGCTCTCTCCCGGCCGCTGCTGGGAGGGGTGACAACCCAGGAGACCAGCGGCTGTGACCAACGAAGGGAGGCATCCTCTGTGCCATCACTGTCCCGGTCGGGTGCTCTGTGACACGGAGTCGGTGCCCAGCAGAGCACCCGGAGGGAGCCCTCCCTCGGAGCCCCAGTGCAGAAACGGGTGGGTATGGGAGCTCCGCTGTCAGAGGGTCCCCCAGTCCTAGTACTTCCCCTTCGAGGCAGACCCCCCAAACACACCCTCCAGGGTTCTACCCTCCGTAGCCATGTAGGGCTTGAGATCTGGGCCCAGAGAAAACACCCCCAAATCCAAGATCCTTTCTGGCTCCGAGGGCTGGTCCTCAGAGCACTTGCTAGAACCCTGCTTAGCAGCCTTGAAGGGGACAGCACATGATCCTTGGTCACCCCCAAATGGAGAAACAGGGTCGGCCACAGAGTGCGGACACTCCAGGGTCCAGTGACCAGCCAGGGCTGGGCCCCTGCCTGCCTCTCCATGGGACGGGTCAAGCCTAAAGGGTCCCTATGAGTATAGGCCCCAGTAGCCCCTCCCCTAGCCTGGAAAGTGGTCGGGGGAAGGAGGCTGGAAGATCCTTGGGGAATCCTGGGGACAGATTGGGGGGCCCACATTGACCCCCCCCCCAGGCTGAGCCAGGGAGAGTCGATTGACAGAAGCCTTAGCAGCTACACACGCAAATCCGACTCCGCACCAGGGGACGGCCTCTCTCAGCCCCTGCTCACACGGAGATGGGAATGAGGGAATGAGCCTCCGTCTCCGGGGAGAGGGCCCAGAACAGAACAGGCTGTTTCCAGAACGCTTTCCCATCAGCACGCATCTTTCTGTTTCTTAATGAGGAGCCAGAGGGGAGCCCGGGGCCTTGGCAATGGGGCAGGGGAGCGGGGGACTGGGGGAACCCCATCCAAACACCTGCTTTCCCCTCCGGAAACCCCCAGCTCAAGCCTGGCCCCCTGCCCCTCCCTGCAGAGCAGCGAGGCATTTGCCAGGAGCCTGGGTAGGGGGCACAGCCAAGGCCGCCTGGACCCTGCTCTTGTCCCAGGGAAGCGGGAGGTGCCACGGAGGGCCAGGCTCCCTCTCTGCCCCCAGGGCCGGCGCTCCAGCCCGTTGCGCTCCTGCCCGGCGGACCCGCCTGGGGCCGGCAGCCAGGATGATGGCGGGCCTTGGAGGGCCCGTCCACCTGCCCTCCTCACAGATGCAGCAGGCGTCCTCGGCTGTCCCTCCCAGAGCAGACATTGATGCCAGCGAGGCCATTGTGCGCCCAGCAGCCTTGTCACCCCCCTCAGACCCGGTTGGCACGACGTTTCCTGGTCTTTGTTGAATGTGTCCAATTTCCTGACCAACTCCCTGATAAATAATCGTTTCCTCGTTCACTCCAGGCAGCTCCGAGCCAGGGGAGGGAGGAGGCTGCTCGGGTGGGGACGTCTCTCTCTTTTGTTTCCTCGGAGTCTGAAAGCCGGGCTTGACCTCTGCTCGGTGCAGAGGGCACAGGCTGCCATGCGGAGGGTGGCCGTCTCCTCCCAGCAGCTGCCAGCCGTCACCACGCTCCCTCCCTGCCGCCCCCTTGGCACCCACTGTGCCTCCTCCCCCTCCTCTGTGCCGGAGAAGCGCTGCAACCAGGGCAGCAGCCACTGAGGATGGTCTGGGGAACCGGGGGTGGGGGCGCACCAGAAGACCTCACAGCACGACGGGAAGGGCACCGTCTGGGAAACAGGGTGACCTGGGCTGCAGTCTGACCGTGGGTGCTGCCCGCTGGGACTGGGGCTCCCCCTCAGCTCTCTCGGGGCCAAGACCCCGGGGCTCGGCCAGAGCCCGGCGGGCCTGTGTGAGCGGGGCCCACAGAGCCGAGCCCTCGGGCAGCCCCTGTCCCACTCCCGCTCTCCCGCAGCTCCTGCCCTGAGCTTCCCTGGCCCGAGTTGCTGGCACACCATCTGGTATTCCTGGGCAAGCCAAGCAGTATTTACCAGTGATCGCTCTGTTCATCTGGCCATCCCCGCCCACGGGCAAGGGCAGAGGGGCCCCTCTGAGCCCCGCGGGTGGCCAGTGTTGGACAGGGCACCGGCCCGGACACTCCATAAACCTCGCCATGTTTAGACCTCACAGCCATCCCCCTTTGCCTAAAGAAGCACCCGAGGCTCACAGGAGGGGACTTCCACTGGGGTGTGCTGCGAGAAGGTGGCGGAGTCAGGGATGGGAACCAGGTCTGTCGGTGCCCAGAGCCCCTTCGGACTAACGCACACTCTCCAGTGGGGCCCGCTGGGACAAGCCGGGCGAGTGCCCGCGGCCACCCCAGCCCTCAGAAAGGCACAAGCCCAGGGCCCTCCCCTGTGGCCCCGGGACAGGCGGAGGTGGGTGCTGCCAAAGGGTAAGTCCCGTGCCGTCACTGCCTTCCCTGACCCTGGACCACACAGCCCCGCCATCCACGGCAGCCCACAGCCGGGGGCCCGAAGCCGCTGTGTTGTGTGGGCACCGTGGGGACAACCTGGACTTTCAAGCAGGCTGAGGTCCACGGGGACCCCCAGCCTGCCGAACCTGCCCACTCTCGCCCACTGTGAAGTCGAGGGCACGTCGTCCACAGTGAGAACACCTGGACAGGTTGCAAAGACAGCTGCCAGCGCTCCCATCCCTGGTGTTCACGCCCCACGCAACGGGACACTGTAGCCCTTCCGGTCGGAGAGACACACTCGAGGCAGAACCTGTTTCTCTGAGCCTCGAACCTGGGCTTCCCACGTGACTTGCTTTGACGGTTGGGACATTAGCAAATGTAATGCAAGCAGAGGCTTGCAAAGGGCTTGTGCATTGGGGTCTGGCCTCTCTTGTAGCTCTTGGGAACTCCGTGGCTGCCACCATTTGGAGGGGCTGGGCTAGCGAACTGGACGATGCAGACAAGAGCCATGTCATCCAGCTGACCTGGGGCCAGCCGCCAGACACGCGACACCGATCTAGAGTGCCCATCCATCATCGCTCCACCCAGACTAACCAAAGAGAGCCGCCCGGCCAGCCAGACCAAGGGAGCCGCCCCACCAACCCGCCGAAGCACGAGAAGTAATAACTGTCTACGGCCTAAGCTGCTGGGCTTCTGGGGTGGTTTGTTACGCATCAGAAGCTAACTGAGAGCAAGCCCCTCGAAGGAACCGATGCCGAACTCCATGGACATGACAGTGAGGGTCTGGGGCAGCGAATGGGGCAGCTGGGGAGCCAGGACGCCTGGGTTTGGAATGACACTTTGCCATTAAATGCCTTCGATGAGTCACTTCGCGTCTCTGTGCCTCAGTTTCCTCATCTGTAAGGGCAGGAGAGTGATAATGCCTGCTCGATAATTAATCGGTGCAGATCACCTAGGGCAGTGCCTGGCCCACTGCACGAGGGTTTTCCTATCATTTCTATTAGAATAAACAGCCCACCAAGTTCCCAGTGGTCAGTGAGCTGTTCCATGGGACGGGGGTGGGGGCACTGAAAAAAGACCTCCAGCTGCAGTGATGGCCGGCTGACCGGAGGCAGCGAGCCGCCCTCTCGGGAGGGACAGAGGTTAGACCTCAGGACAGGCTTCCTGGCAGATGCTGAGAAGGTGACCGGGGGCCTTCCGGCCAGACAGCGGTCAGGGCCCAGCGGAGCCCGGACCAGCCATGCCGCCTCCCCCGCCGCTGCACCCCTCCACATGGGGCTGCTTCCCTTCGAAAGGGTTTCCCATCTGAGCAAATCCTTGGCTCCTCCGAGATCGTCGTAGGGCCTCCTCCAGGCGGTCTCGGGGTTGGGAGGGAATTAGCCCTCCACAGAAAGGGAGTGGAGGACTCATCCTCACCCCACTTCTGAATCCCACCCACCCGTCAGCACCCCCGGATTGCCTTCTGGCTATACCTCCATTGCAATGCAGTGGAAAAAGGGAAGCAGGCAATTATGCGGCGGTAGGGCTGCCTGGGCTGCCGTCCAGGGCTGCATGGGGAGAGGGGTGTGCTAGGGCTCCGTCTGCACCACAACCGTGGACTCCAGGGCTCAACTGTCCCCCGGGCTTGGCTCCCAGTGCCGGGCCAGGGTGGACCGCCGCCGAGGGTGGCCCAGCTGGGCCCCTGAGACCACCAGGTGTGCAGAGGTGAAACCAAGGACATGAGTTTCCCAACATGTGGGCTGCAGTACACAGGCGGGCAAGGATGGGTTATAAGCAAATGGGAGTATGTACAGATCTTAGTCCCGGGGGGCTGGGTGGGGGCTGGGCAGCAGCGCCCCTGGTCAGTAACCTCCTGCCTCAAGCAGCCGGGCCAGCCCCGGGGGAGCAAGGTCAAAGCGAGGGCCAGATGACTGCACTGGGAGGCACCCATCTCAAGCAGAAAGGCCCTTGAACCTGGAGTGAGGAAGGATGGGCGCATCCTTCAGAGGAGCTGCCTCCGGACAGAATCGGAGTTTCTCTGGTCGAAGTTCCAGCTGTTACGAGGAGTTAGACCCGAGAATAGGGCGGAGAACAGAACCGACGCCTGTTCTCGCCAAGCTGGGAAACAGAGAGGCCCTGGTCCCCTCACCCCACCTGGGTGGGGCCGCCTCCCCGAGAGAGAGAGGGGTCCTGGGTGCTGCGGCACTGGACAGAGAAGGCCACCTCCTGGCCCTCCTCCCCGTCGCCTGCAGGGCGTGGTCCCACGCTCCGCCACCAGCGTAAGGACGTGTCACGGCAGCTCATCTCATTTATTTCTGTGCCGGGTGACCACCCCGGGGGCTTCCCACCCGCTCAGGGGCAGGCCCACATGGTCTGCACCGCGGAGTGCCCCGGGAATGGAGAAAGGAACCGGCAACCGAGCCTTCACGCCACACCGCCCCTGGGCCCCGCCTCTGGGGGCGTGTCCTCCCCACGCCCCACCCGCACAGGACTATAAATCCAAGGACCGCCAAGTCTTCCTGGTTCAGGTTTCATTTTACACAACGAACATGAAAAAAAAATGTTTAACTTCTTACAATGACAATATACATACCGTGGTGCACACACACGCCCCCTCCCCCTGCATTAAAATAAAGCTTCCCGGACAACATCCATCTCATTCAGTAATGCTGCCACACTGGCCACAGGCACTCACGTCTAGGGCAGAAGGGGTTTCACAGATGCTGCTTAAGAGATGAGAGTCTTTTCTTTATGTTTGTACATTTCATAATTATTTAGAAGTAAAAGGTTGAACATCTTCACTGGTATGAGCAGTCAGTTCGTAGAGACAAGATCCCTGCCGATTCTCTCTGGATTCGCCTCAGCCACGGAGGCGCGTTCAGGGCGGTGTCGTGGGGAAGGGGGTGGGTGAGGGGCGCATCCTAGGACCAGGAGCCCCAGGCCTGGCCCGGGTGGTGCGTCCGGCGTGGGAGGGGCGGCCACCCCCCCGCAGTCCCGCTTTCCACGAAGGGAGAGAGAAGAGGATCTAGGTGCCCCAGGCTTCACAACGGCCCGGGTTGCCCTGAGGACGGCCTCCACACACATGCACATGCATACACATGTGACACGCACGCCACGCCACGCCACGCCACGGCACACCAGGAGCACAGAGCCTATTCTCTCTCCTGCGATGTCCCCTTTGTGCTGGAACACCCGCGTCCCCGCTCTGCCAGCCAGCCTGCTCGCTCGGTTCACACCCCCGAGAAGTCCTGGCTCTTCCGAGCTCTCTCCGGCCGGACAGAGCTGAGGGCCGCCTCGGCTCTGCCCCGCCTGGACAGAAGTCATCTCAGAGCTACGCGTTCCGCCCCCAATGTGGGCACGTCCTCCCTCACTTCAGGCTGCGAAACGCAGTCCCACTGGATTCAGTTTTTTCCCTCGAGCCATGTGATCGGCACACGTGCGGGCACTTCTCACCGGCTCCGAGCTGAACCCGCAGGCACCGGCAGGCAGCGGTGGGCCAGCGCCTGCCAGCTGGGTCCCTTCTGTGGGCCAGGCCCTGCACCGGGAGCCGGGGCGGGGTGGGGGGCGGGGGCCTGACCTCGAGGAGCTGTCCATGCAAACAGGGGCTGCTCGCCCAGGTCCTCAGGCGGTGGTGATGGGAAGGAGAGCATCACCTCAGTGCAAGAGTCCCTGAGCTGTCCCACATCCGCGAGGGCCCCGCCCTCACGGCCCCCACCCTGCTGCCCCCTCCGCAGACCCTGTCTTCTCTGCACACCGGAAAGGGAGCCCCTGAGAGACCCACACGCTCACCCCTCCTCAGTCCTCTGTGACCACTTAATGGTTGGTTTCATTCAAACAACTCCAGGCGATGAAAGCCAAGCTGCCCACACGCATGCCCGATGCCGATAACGACATGCAGACTCCCTTGCATTCCTGCGGGAAACTCGAGCAATGAAATGACAGGAGTAGAGAAGGGAAGGGCTGTTTACAGACCCACAGGGGAACCGGGGAAGGGAAAAAGGTGGGGGCGGGGGGAGGACTCACCGGGCCGACCCCTCCCACCTGTGCTGCCAGGGCCCCTGGCTGTTCATCCCAAAGGGCGGGCAAGGAGCTGGCTCCCCCAAGAAGCCTGCACTCCCCGAAGGGCTTGGATCCGTCTGCCAGGGCTGTGCCTGTGTCACCCTGGTCTGTGCCAGGACAGGTGTCCCAGGGTCTTCTAGCCCCTGAGTCGCCCAGTGACGCCCTGATCATAATTATACTTGCCTTCCAGGGCTGTTTCCTAAGAGAACCTTTGGGTTGTCGGAGCCCTCACCTTCTGGCCCACAGGGCAGTGTATGGGTTCCATACACAGGGGGCTGCGACCACTGACCCTCTTCAAGGTGGGGTGCACTGCAGCCCACAGGCCCCACCGTGAGTCCTGAGTGTCAGGCGGACCCGCTGCCGTCTGCTGGGGAGGTTGTTGAAGGGCGCCCAGCTCCCAAGGGACTCGGTTCCCAAAGCCGGGATTCATGCGACTCACACAGCCATCTGAGGGCTGCAGGGCTAACGTCCGACGCCGTCCAGCCCGTCCAGAGGTGCCCAGCGAGCTGCAGTCATAACCCCCTGCTCTCCCCAAACACAGTGGTGTGTGGTCAGGGGCTGCCGACCTTGATCTTGTCGTTGCGGCTCACCAGCAGGTACCCTGGAGTCCTCAGGGCAGGCTCCAGGCAGGCCCCCCCAGGCCCCCCTGCACACCTGCATTTCTCACGGCCACTTTGGATGAGGACCCTCTAACTGCTGCCTCTGTGGAGGCAAAGCACTGGAGATGGGGAGGTCTCCAGGGCCCTGCCGCCCCGAGCTGGTTCTCCAGGCTGTGGGTGGCCCAGCCCACTGGGCTAGTGATCGGCTTTCCTTTGGAGAGGGGGAGGCTCACAGTGTGTGAGGCAGGCCAGGAGGTGAGAGAGGACCCACTGAATCCAACCCCTCATCCTTCAGAAGAGGACGCTGAGGTCCAGAGAGGAAGTGACTGCAGCCTGCCGAAAGTGGCCCCACAACCCACACCTGCTGACTCCTAATCCAGTGGTCTTCCCGTCATCCTCCAGGGCCTACCCCACGGGCGGAGGGACCGGGTCTGCCCAGGGAGGGAGGGGGCTGAGACAGAGAGCACCTTTCTCGGCACCAGCCCAGCAGCCTCTGCACCTCAGATGAGAAGCTGACCTTACATGAGAATATTAGCAAAGTCAGACAGGGTGTGGGGGGATGGGGGTGGGGATGGGGGTGGGTCCTGCCCAGACTCTGAGCATGCCAGATGTTTTGTTAATCAACACAGTGCCGACCCAGAGAGACGCTTCTGCTGGAGGGGGAGGGGGAGGGAGGGCAGAGGAGAGGGGTTTCGGCTCAGAAGATGGGGACACAAGACCTCAGGTACAAAAGTCTCGGGGGGGACTGCCAGCAGCTTCTGGAGGCAGAAAAGAGACAGGCAGGAGAAGAAGGGGGAAGAGGAATGTAGGGTGACATAGGGCACATTTCCCTTCTGTGTCTCAGGAGCAGAAATGGGCGGGGGGAGGCAAAACAAGTCCAGCATCAAAACAGCACGAGACCCAGCAGAGCGGGAGGTGGAGGGCAGGACTCACGAGGAGAGAGCCGGACCTGTGACTCCTGGGGAGGCCTGTGACCTCCCCCCTCCGCCCGCCCCGGGCTGACATTCCCCAAGGGTCTCCTCCCCGCCTCAATCTCCTGGACCTAAAGGCTGGCAGGTCACTGGGAGGGGCATGGAGGGCGGGGCAGCCGGTGCTCTGTCCCCGCTCCGATGGGCTCCCCCTCCGGAGCCGCTCCCGTCCTCTGCAAACACCTGAGGACCGGCCTCTGCTTGGCTGGGCTGGGCTCCGTCTCTCGGGCAGCCCGGGAGGGGGCCGGCTGAAAGGCTGGGCTATTCCCAAAGGCCCACTGTGGGGTGAGTGGCCAGGTCAGCAGATGTAGGACACGGGCCACGAAGCCACCGGGGATCAGACTCTCTCCAGAGAGGGAGGTGGGAGGAGACGCTAAACCGTTATTGTAAGAGGTATTTATATGGGGTATTTACATACTATGCATATTTACCACTTTCCCTCTCCCTTAAAAATTTTTTTTTGCATAAATGCTACTACTGCACGAACACTTCCCATCCTCTCCTTTTTTTGTCCTCCTTCCTTCCCCAGGACTCACTCCGCCTGTGGCTGAACCGCCTCCCGCCTGTGGCACGGGCTCCCGCTCCTGTCTGGTGGCCAAGGCCAGCCTGGGCCCCCCCCCCCGCCTTGTCTCCCACCGACCCCATCTTTTCTTTGCCACCATCCCGAGTCTACTCCGCTCTCCTGACCTTTGCCCACAGGCCCGCATCTTTGGCCCTGGCACGTGAGGACACCGGGGTGCTGTGTCTTCCTGCCTCTGCCCAAGACAGAGGCTGGGGAAGGAGATTCCCCCCAGATGCCTGTCCGGTGGAGATCTGGGTGGTCAGTGGCGGGCGAAGGGCTGACGCTGGCCGGACCCATGGGAGTTCGAACACCAGCTTTTCTGCTCACCAGCAGCAGGCCCTGAGTGGGCCTCGGTTCCCTTAGCTATGACCACAGGTAACAGTTCTCTCTCCGTCCTGGGGGTCATGGGGTGCTCCTGAGAGGCGCACACGAAGTAATGCGTGTAAGTAAGTTATTATTAGCACAGTGCCTGGAGTACCACGACAGCTCGACAGCATTAGCTGCTGTTGTTGAGGAGGAAGAAGGGGGACAGCGGCCCCCCCCAGTGTCACCCAGAGCCTGTTTCTACTCCTTCAGCCCTCAGTGGGGGACAGCACACAGCTGCTTCTCCGCCCCCAGGGAAACAACCCTGAAGAGACTCAAACACGGCTATTAAGTCGTCATTTCCACCCTGGGGCCGGCCTCTCTCCAACCCCTGAGCAACTGTGGACGGCGCTTTGCTTGGGGCCAGGCAGCAGTGGCTGTCCCTCTCCTGCTGCGACCCCTCCTCTCTCCCCTGGGTCAGGCTGATGGCCTCTCTCTCCCTTGCCAGCTTTATCTCTCTCTCTCTCTTTTACAGCTGTTCCTGCAACCCTTCATTCTCATGTCATATGTTCATTTGCTTATAGTCTGCTGCCCCTGCTAGAACGCCGGCCCCAGAGGACATGTCTGTCCCATGCACGACTACGGCCTCAGCCTGTGGCATGCTGCCTGGCACACGGGGACCCTCCCCCATTTGTTAAACACATGATCAAATAAATGGATTCACATTTAATTTGTCCGCACGATCTCTTTCAAGGGCCAGCTGAAAGGCTACCTCCTCCAAGAAGCCTTCCCTGATTCCTGCCTCCTCCACCTTCCCCTTCACACTTTCCCGACCTTTACTCTGCCCTCATACCTTGTTGAACCCAGGAAGATAGCTCTGCATGCACAGGGCTCCTCCGTTACTGCGCTGAGGCTCCTTACGAAGCATAAACTCCAAAGGTATTGCTGAAGCTGGGCCTGAGTCCAGTAACGGAGCTACAGCAACGGTACGGGAGAGCGAGCAAGTTCCCTGCACTCTTGACGCCTCAGCCTCCCCACGTGCACAGTGGGAGCCAGCGCCCGCCTTCCGGGCTCTAGCCCTCACTCCCTGTCTCCCTTTCCAGAGAGACACGGGCCAGCTGGCACGGGCTGAGTCTTGCTGCAGGGACAGCTCAACCCATGTTTGCTCAGCTGATGCCCCATCACTGTCCCCGTTGTTTATCCAGGGCCCGAGATGACACCTCCGAGATGGGGCAGGCCAGAGGCGGCTCCCAGGGACGCTGGTAGTGAGTCTGACGTTTCTCTCTAAAAAGAAGGAGGGGACGGGTGGGGCCAGCAGTGTCTGACGTGCCTGAAGGCTCGTCCCTGGGGTCTGGACCCACAAGGTGCAGGACAGTGCCACCCACAAAGGCTGTGCCACTCTGGGTCAGCAGTACCCCGGGCCAGGCACTGGCTGCTGCTGGTCTGCGACCATGTCGGCCTCATCTCCTGGCCACATGCCAATGGAAGGACCCTGTTACTATTATTGTCTTTTCAGCAAAGCCCATCGGTACATGTTGCTTGCCTGGCTCAGTGCTGTTTGTTTAATTATCATTGCAGGAGGCTAAAAAGAAAACCTCATTTTACTCAGGAAGCCAACAGGACCTTTAGCTCCAGCAGACACACGCTCCAGACGGGAACTTCCACAGGCCAGGAAGGGCAGGAAGGGAGGCGGAGCCGAAGTGTCTGCACAGCTGTTCACAGGTGGCACCCACATGCTGGGGCGGGGCGGGGCGGGGGGGAAAGCAGGAAGTGCTCCCCTTGGGCCCCTCCTCCTCCTCCCCTTCATGTTGTCCTTGGCCAGCTCAGCTACAGTTGCCCTGCTTCAGCTGATGATTTTGGAAACCGCCCCTTTACACCCTTTTTCCCTGCAAAGCTTCTTTCCACCTTTCCACCTGCCTGCCAGCCGCCGCAAGGACATCAGGGTTCACTGCAAACGTGGCAGGTGCAAAGCCAAGTTCGTGGTCTCTTCCTTGCCCCTGACCTCCTGCCAAGCTGTTCCTCCTCGCCTGTCTGCCAACTCTGTGCCTCTAACCAGCCTATCTTATACTTCCAGCATTACTTCGACTTCTCCTTCTCCTGGATGTCTTTCCACCTAGTCCCTTCTCTCCTTTTTCACTGGGGCTGTCCTGGGACCCGTCTCCTTTACCTCTTCCCTGGACCAGCCTTCTGGCTGACGGCCTTGCGTCCGGCCTTGCGTCCACCTTCTAGCACGCTTCCAGGAGGCACGTGCAAACAAATCTCCCTCATCAATGCATTGCCGCGACACCTCCAGTGGCTCCCTACTGCCTACCGAATAAATTCTCCAGCCTAGTATTTTAAGCCCTCCCTGTCTCTAGCAAACCTTTCCTCCCCACTCATCTCTAGCCATTATCCTCATATCCCTGAACAGTAGCAAACAGCATATTCGTTAAGCTCCCCAGACGCCATGCCCTTTCGCAATGTACTTACATTTCCCATTTCCACACATCAAAATCCTACCCACCGTCGTCGGCCGAGCTGAAATGTCACCTTTTCCATGGAGCCAATCATTCATCCACGGGCAAATATTTACTAAGCATTCATTCTGTGCCGACACTTCCTGACGGTTTCAGGACATGCCCCGTTCCCTCCCGTGTGCTCATAAACACATTCAAATCCCTCGCTATATTGCGAACTTCTCAGGGAAAGGACCAAGGTCTCAGTTGTTTCTAGATCTCCAACAAATACTAGGTGCTGGCTAACTGCTGTCGATGTGAATCAACCAAGATTGGTGCTGTCCGTGGTCCTGATATCGGTTCGTTTATTTTAATTCTCTCTCCTCGTTGTTGTTTTTTTCTCCCCTGCTTAAGAATGTGTGACCAGGAAGAAGTAAAAACAAACTAATGGTATTGCTCAGCAGCTATAAGCCCGTAATTACGGCTAGCTGTCAGTTATCCCTGCCGCTGGAAAAACCGCGGTGCAGAGAACCCAGCAGCCACGGAACATTATTTCCCCTCCGTCTGACACGTGCAGTTTTTAAGGAGCCCACCGGCACTTTGAATTCTGTTTGGCCGCTCAGGTTGTTGTTTGCGGTGACAGGCTCTCAACCGCCGGCAGGCTCAGGGGGCTGGAAGGGGGGGTGGGGACTGTGCAGGGGAGGAACGCAGTCCTTAATGAGATGTGTGCGAGACCTCAGGGTGAGACCAGGCCACAGCCCCAGCGTTCGGCGGCCACGGGGGCAGAGAGAGCCCAGCCCCCGAGGGTGCACCACAGGGTCCAGAGCTGGCTTCTGCTGGAGGAGGATGACGAGGAAGTGCCGCCGAGACGGAGTCCGGTTCTGGGATGGAGCCGTCTTCTCGGCATCGGGACGACACCTCGCTGGGCCACCGGGAACCACCGGACGGACGCACATCCCGGAATATGGCATTTGCAATTTTGCATCAACAGCCCGATGAGGCGGGGGGCGAGGGTGCCCCCCTCTTCCCCTTCTGAAGCAAACACACGGCGCGTGGTGACGCGGCAGCTGCATTAGTTGGGGAAAATTGATGCACATTTCATGTGTCAGGGAGCTGAATCCCGGAGAATGGAGCCAGCCTCCCAGAAAATGGTTTCTTTATATAGTTCCATCCATTTATTGTTTGATTGGACTTTCTGTATATTAAATTCAAGCTGTTCTGCTGCTCATGGGTATTATGATGCGTTGGCTCGGTGGGAAATAATGAAGGTGATGGGATTTTACAGCGTCGCCGTACAAAGGAGGCGTCCCCGGCCTCATCCATCTCTCCATCAACTAGCTTGTGTGTGAGGTGGCACTTATATTAAAACGATTTTTCTGATTCACTTTAATGACACTCATTTGACACCCGGAATATGATTACATGAGCGCAATGCAATCTTCTTCCATCCAGTCGTGGTCAGCAAAGGCTGAGTTATCCTCCCCGCCTCGCCCCCACCTTCCCACCCGCCCCTCGTTTGCACTGAGCTGGGAGGAGGAGGTGGGGGCTGGGGGAGAGTGGCCTCAGAAAAGCAGGCAGGACTTGACCAGAGGCCACCGTACCTGAGCCTTTTAGCCAAGAACTTCGGGCGCTCAAAGGCATTGTGGTCAGCTCTTCCTGCTTGTCACCAACGGGATCCCATTAGAGCCCTGGCCGGGTGGCTCAGCTGGTTGGAGTGTCGTCCTGTACATCAAAAGGTTACAGGTTCGATCCCCGGTCAGGGCACGTGAGGGAGGAAACCGATCGATGTTTCTCTCTCTCTCAAATCAATAAATGTATCCTCAGGTGAAGATTAAAGGAAGATCCCATTAGGTGTGGGTCTGAGGTCACTACTGTCCCCACCTTCCAAGAGAGAGGCTGGGACCTGCGTTCCCACTTCCCACAAAAGAAAACCAGCAGATGACGAACACTTAAGATACGAGTAGAGTGGCAGCTTCTTGGAAGTGGTTTGGGGCACTCAGGGCCGCCTGCCTGAGGACAGGGGCGGGGAGGACTCAGGCTGAAAGGCTCTGCTCCTGTCCCCGCCCAGGAGGGGCTCGCAGCCGAGATGATGCAACAACGCCGAGAGCCTCTGGAGGCCTGGGACAGGCGCGCCCTCCCGGGTGAGAGCAACACAAATGCTGAGGAGAGGGAGGGCCGGGCTGCCTTCTGTTTACACTGTTTTCAGGCAGAATAATTGCGGCTCCTCAGGAAGAATCCCGTTTGTGCTTATCAGTGTGTTTAAAGAGGGAAACCCAAACAAAACCAAACAGAGCGGCGGGGCTGGGGGGGAGGGGGAGGGGGGAGTGAACTGAGATTGATCTGGAAGATTCCGGAAGAGAGCTGTGACATGGGCACCGGCCCGGAAATCCCTTTCCAAAAATTGCAACAGTCTGAATGGCCGGGTGGGAAGACTCATCTGACGAGACGGGGGTGGGGGGAGCACCTGAACGGCTCTCGTCCCAGCTGAGCGAAGGAGCCTAACCCTCCTCTGCGGCCCGAGGCTCCCCGCCTGCCCTCTGTCCACCGGCCGCCTGCATCACGAGTGGCCAGCCTCTCCGCTTCGGTTTCTGAGCCCAGACTGTCCCCCAGGGTGGTGAGCATGATGCCCAGGCCCCGGCAGGTGCGCGGTCAGCGCCGTCCGGGTGGAAAGGAAACCTCGGCCCAGGCGCAGATGCCCTGCTGGCGGAGAGCCCTGCTCTCAGACGCCCACGCTCCACTGCGGGCTCCTGGGCTTGCGGGTCCATGCTGGGTCCCAGCTGCCCTGGGCCTGGGAGCCATCCTGCGGTGCCTCGAGGCCTCTTCTTGCGACACCTGTCTCCCAGGAGCGGAGAAGGTCCTCAGGAGTGTGTCTTGCCGGCCAGTTTCTTGCTGCGGGAGCTGGTAAGGCTTCCGGGTGGTTTAGGGGGAGCAGGACCAGCAGGTACCACCCGCCACCTCTACCTAAAAAAACGCAGGCAGAAGCTCTCACTTCCCGCATGGCCATGCCATCTAGCACCCTCGGTCGGTCTCGGCCACTGTCATCTCTTGCTTAAATGACTGTAGTAGCTTCTCTCCTGCAATATATTCACTGCTCAGGACCTGGAGTGATCCTTTCAAAATACAAGTCAGGGCGACTCAAAACCTTCCAGTGCCTTCCCATCCTAAGAAGATTAGTAAAAGGCCAAGGGCGAAGTTCTTGCACGGGCCTTGCGAGCTGTGCACAGCTGCTTCCCCCGTTACTCCTGTGACCTGCCCGCCCCCTGCTCTTGGGGCTCCACCGTGAGAGCCTGCTTGCTGTTTCCAGAAGAGCACACCGAGGCCCCTCCAGCCCCGTGGCCTCTGCATTTGCTGTGTGTTGCCCAAGCTACCCGCATTCCCCAGGTCTCTGCTCCAAGGTCACCTTATCTGAGAGCCCATCTCGACCTGATATAAAATAGCAAGTCACCCTTGCTCCACCCCCTCCCGCACTCGGCTTCCCATTCATCAGCCACGCTTTATTCTTCTCTGTAGCGTACACTGCTGCCTCACAGGTTGTATTTGTTTAACAGCGTGCTGTCTGGACTCGACCACTAGAACGTGAGCTCCACAAGATCGGAGACTATCTATTTTCTTAGCTGCTGTATAACCAGCGCCTAGTAGCTACTCAATAAACCTCTGTTGAAAAATGAAATGGGAGGGAACCTTCATGTGTAAGGGGCTTATCTATGTTTCCCTTTCTGTTGCTCCCTGGCCCCCAAGTCTGCAGCGGGGAGCATGACCAAGTAGCCAAAAAAATAGCGAAGAACAAGGGTTAAAGCTTCCCCTGCAGGAAGTCCCAACCCTGCTAAGGCTGACATCAGAACTGGAGCGTGCCCACGGGCCTCCCCAACTCTGGCCTGCCCACAGACATCCTGGCAGCGCTTTCATTGGTGCTCACGATGGCCAGGAGGTGGCCAGCCAATGGGAGGCTGATGCTGGGCAGGCTGGGGCACAAACTTACTTGGCTGAACAGACACCTACTGAGGTCTCCCACACACCAGGCCCTGTGCTAGGCACGGAGCAGACAACGAACTTTGCAACAGACATCTACCCTTGAGGAGCTCACACCCTGGGGGGAAAGGCATAAACAGAGAGAGTGACGAGATAGAGAAACAGTCACGGCTCCATGGGAGTCGAGAGGAGGGGTGCCTAGCTTGTGGAGGGTGGGGAAGGCCTCCCGGAGGGCTGAGTTTGGAGGGTGGTGGGAGATAGCCAGACGGAAAGCGCAGCAAGGGCAGTCCCTGGGGCAGCAGGAAGAGCATGGGTAACGGCCTCTTTTCTGTGCCCTGTTCTACCACTCGTCCCGCCCTCTCCTGCTTTGTGAAGGAAGAGAACTGATCCCACTCAATTCATCTCGTCTGTGCTTCACGCTGGGGCTCCAGTGCACTCACGGGGCCTGTGTGTTCTCAGGGCCTGCCACGCTGCCCGGTGCACAGTAGGCCCTCAGGAAACTCCGAGTGAAAAGGCGACTCCTTGCTGGGATGCAGATCTGTGCCCTCTCTTAGAAATTCCAGCACCAGAGAGCTTAGCAGATGTCAGGCTGAGAAAGGACCTCAGGGTCATTCCTGCCCAGTGAGGGCACTAAGGTCAGATGCCCTGCATGGGGACCCGCCAGCATCCAGGTGGACACTGTTGACCAGTGTCCTGGGCCGAGACACGTGGGAGATGGGATGAGAGTTGGTGGGACCCTGAGGCTGTGGATGGGGGTGCGGCCAGGATTTGGGGACTGAAAGGTTAACACAGCAGCTCTCAGACTGGCTCCCTGTCGGCACCCGCCCCGTCTGTCTGCACCCGGGACCTGGCCAGCACCCGCCCTGCACAGTGTCTGCACCGATCTCCAGCCAGCCCCCACCTCTCCCAGAGCCGCAGGCCAGCCCCTTCCAGGGCTGCGTTTTCAAGGTACATGCAAATCACCCGAAGGCAGCTACTTCATGCTTGGAAGAAGGACAATTGATTCTCTTTTCGTTAAAGTGATGTTTGGACACTGTCAAAGCTCTCGTCACAGGGCACAGGGTGACAGAGGCTGCCGGTCTTAATTACGTAACCAAGCCAACCAGGCAGCCATCTCACCGGGAGCCACGCTGTCCCAAGCCCTTCCCAAGCCCTGCTCCCCTCCCTAAGTTATCTGAGAGGACCTCCTCCCATCATGGCCTAGAGCTGGGCCCGGAGCTGGCCCTGGGAGGCCCCTGGTGGATGCCCGCTCACAGGGCTTTCCTCCAGAGAGCTCCCCTCTCCCCCGACCCTGCCCCCAGAGCCTCACCCACCGAGGAGCTCAGGCCCCAGGCCATGTGCCACACCAAGCAAAGTCAAACAAAGTTAAGAAGGAAAATCGGCTTTGAAAAAACCTATGGCACATAATACATTCCCACACTAATTCCCAAACATAAGATGTGCTGGTCCTATTTAATATTGGGAGTTCTGCTTTATCCCTTCCCTCTGTTAACTGAGATAAATGAGGATTTGTTTTATTTATAGCATCAATTAGGAGAACAGAAATTAATCCTTTAATGGGGCATTGGGGAGCCCAACTGTTAGTGGGCAGAAGGGACATGCAGGTCGGGCCTAGGGGTCCCCCCCCACCAGCTCCGGAGGCTACGGAGGGAAGCCACCCTCAAGCCCTGGTGGTGGTTGAGCTGTTAGTGTCCTGTGAATGTGAGATACGTTGGGCTATTAAGTAAACGGGGATAATTGACTCCAGGAGGTCCCTCCCTGCGGGACACCTGAGGAACTCATCCGCCAGTCCTGGGGAAGCAGGGAGCGAAGGCAACCAGAGCCAGGAAGAGCCAAGCCCCTCACTGGCCATATGGGCCTCGGCCCGTGGGTCAGCCCTGCTCTGCAAAGGGGCTGAAGACCGTCCTTCCAGACCAGGGAAAGGAGCTCGGGGAAGGATCAGGTGGGGAGGGTCCGGGGAAGGAGAACTGAGTGTCTGCTGGGGCTGTTGGAAGCAACAAGACAGATGCCACGGGGCAGGCAATGAGTAAGAAAAGGACAGGCTCTCTGGGACAGTCCACGGACCTACACCCAGCCGGAAAACGTGCGAGGGGCAGACAACCTTCCCACAGTCGAGTTGGTAAGATGCCGCAGAGCATCTTGGGGGATGGACCCAGCACCAGGTGAAGGCTCGCTCCTCTCTCCCGGGGTCCCAGGCTGGGGCAGAGCACAGGCCTGGGGTCCACCCTAGGGAGAGGACAGGCAGGGCTGGCAGGCACCGAGAACAGTATCAGACCGAGCACATAGAAAAGGTGGCCCATTCACACCAACTTGTCCCTTCAAAAGCATTTTGCCAACACCTGCTATGTATAGCCGAGTAGTGAGCCCGGTGATGGTTCCAACTGGCAAGTCAGGTCAAAGTCAAAGCAGCCAGCCCAGCCCTGGATGACGCCGGCCAGGGTGGAGGGGAAGGAAAAGCCTGCTTTCCCCCTGCTTCTGAGGTTCAGGAAGACACCACCAAGGCCTCCTTCCCTGCCCACTGGTTTCTCCTCCTAGACGTGCCGATGCCTGGGGGAAGGAAAGGCCGGAGCCCGCAGTCGGGGGGGCACGCGCGCCCCTCAAGCCCCCTTCCCCGCCTCTTGCCCTCGCTCTCTGGCACCGTCCTCCTGCTCTCCCCCAAGAAAGTGAGTGTGAGGCCAGTGTTGTCCGTCCCTGACGGTGGACTTGCACCTTGACCTGCAGGGTGAAGTGCTCAAGGAAGCCCGTGGTCCGCCCAGCAACAGCAGGAGCCTGGACTTTCCTGAGAAAGCAGCCATTCACCGGAAGGCGGAATTCCCACGGGTCAGAAGGAAACGTTTCATTCATAAATCCCCGTGTGCCTGGAGTGGGGCCGGCTGTGTCGTACTCACGGCCCCAATGCCTTTTTGACTAGTGCTGTGACAGGGTGGGCTGTCGCCTCAGGGTGGACGACAACACCCTGAGGCCGTAAGAACAAAGGAATGGCTCTGAAGGTCCTGTCCCAGCCCCGCAGTGGGCCCTGGAGGGTGGGGACAGGTGGAGAGCAGGGTGCAGCTCTGTCCCTTGTCGGCGCTGCGGCCACAGAGAGTTACTTAGCCTCCTTGAGCCTCACCTTCCCCATCTGCACATGAGTTTTTGCGCCCTGCAGCAGGGCTGTGTGAAGACTGAGAGATGACCCGTGCCAAGTGCCCGGCACACGCTGACACGCAGTGGACACACGCGTGCGGCTGTGCTCACAGTGCAGCCACAGGCAGGTGGCCCCCGAGTCCCTGTGGCCGTCCTCCGAAACAACCCCGCCTCAGCTCTGCTCTCTCCCGCGGCAGCTGGAGGCGTCGCTCTGGTCTCACGAATCCCGTCCAGGGGCACTTGAGAGCACTGGACCGGTCAGACGCATGGCCGGGCAGGTCCCTGCCGGGGGCAAGGTCCCCTCAGGAAAGTGCGGGGGCGGGGCCAGGGCCAGCCTGGAAGAGGCAGACGCGCCCACTTCTCCCGACGCAGCGGCACACCCTCCAGTTCCTCTTACCCCTGGTGTCCATGCTCCCCGAGGCCCACGTCTGCGACCTGAGCCCAGAGAGACAAGGCCTGGCGACCAGACGCTCTCCCACCCACATCTGGGAGACGCTCTCCCACATCTGGGTGGGAGCAGCCGCCAGAAGCAGCATGTGTGTCGGAGTGGGAGGAGGGGCAGGAAGACCTGTGTCAGACGGACGAGAGGCGAAGGCAGTGCCCCATCCGACTCGGTTTTCACCAATGACGATGACACCCCCTGAGCTCCCCCTTGCCACTTCCTTCAGTGTGGCAGAACGAGAAATGTAATCATTTCTTTTTTTTATCATCACCCAAGATATGCTTACTGATTTGAAAGACAGAGAGAGAGAGCGATGTGAGAGAGAAACATTGGTCGGTTGCCTCCTGTATGCACCCCGACTGGGGACCAAACCGGTAACTGAGGCCTGTGCCCTGACCAGGAATCAAACCCACAACCTTTCTGGTGCACAGGCCGAGGCTTCAGCGCACTGAACCACCCGGCCGGGGCCAGATGTGACCATGTCCGGAGGTCCCGTCACCTGCTCGGTCACGCCCAGTAAGTGAGCACACACAGCACTGTGGAAAAACCCACGCCAGAGCCACAGGGCTTCAGCCAGGAGAAAAATCACATCGCCGGGACGCCACCAACCGAATTGTCAAAGACCAAATAAAAAGCTCCATGAATTCTCCATCGACAATAAAATAACGCTTCCTGGCCTAAGCAAATACAGACCCAGCATATGAATTGTGAAAGGCGTTTGCATTAGCCTCAACGACTTGCAGCGGCTGAAGCAGAAACCCTAGGAAATGCACGTTTCCCGAAAGCGGCCCTCCTCCCTGGGCCCCTTGCTCTGGAGGGAAGGTTTCCCATCCCAGCCCCATAATTATTGTTCTGTGACCTTGGCTGGAGATGGGACCTCTGGGCCGGCCTCTGCGTAGGAGGCAGAGTCACCTGTGACCTTGCCGTGTGTGTCTGTCTCCCTCCCTTTGACAGTCCTGCTGCTTGTGCGCCCCACGCCCTGGTCCGTTCAGACCACCTCCCTAGCGCCCAGGTGGGCCGGGCCATCCAATCAGAGTGTCAGGCAGAGCAAGCAGCACTGCTCCCCCTTCCGAGAGGAGGAAACACAGTGGGTGCCCCGCTTTTCAGAAAACCCAAGTTCACAGTCACTCACACACAAAGTCTGCTCGGGGCTGCTGGACCCCTGAGCACCTGGGGCAGCAGAAAGAAGTGAGGCAAGAGGGAGAACAGCCTGCAGAGGGGCCCCCAGCAAATGCAGGAAAGGTCCCGAAGGCGTGTTCTCGGTGACTCCTGCTCGTGGAAATCTGTGCCGTCCTCGCAACGCTCACCAGCTGCCACGGCGTGCTCCTCCCCACCCGCTGCCCCTTTTCTCTCCCTTCCGCGCACAGACGCGAATAAAAACGCAGCGATCGCCCTCCACACACATGCACAGAATGCACGGCCGAAAAAAGAAACGGTGACTTAACTTTCTAAGTTTTATAAAACACGCCAAAAGAAAGCTCAACTCGGAGCAAGCCACGGCCTCCAGACAAGTCAGCCACATGTCTCGGACGAGGCCACCTCCCTGGCTCACACGAGTGGGACAGCCGCCCCCCACCCCCCGGGGCTGCGCCGCCCCACCCAGCCGTCCGCTCGCTGCCACCGGCGCCCACTTACCCCAGCGTGGTCATGGTGACGATGGTGTACCAAAAGGAGGCGGGGATGCTCGTGAACTTGCTGGCGGAGGAGCCCTTCTCGGCGTAGAACATCACAGTGGCGAAGATGATGATGGCCATGGTGAGGGAGAAGAGGAGGAAGCCGAGCTCGGAGGCGCAGCTCTTGAGCGTGTAGCCCAGGATCCGCAGGCCCTGCGAGTGGCGCGAGAACTTGAAGATGCGGAAGACGCGGAAGACGCGCAGCGTGACGAAGGCGCCCGACACGTCCTCGTTGTTGGTCATGACCAGGCCGATGTAGTAGGGCATGATGGCCACCACGTCGATGATGCTCATGACGCTGCGGATGAAGCGGTAGCGGCTGGGCGCGGCGAAGAGCCGCAGCAGGTACTCCACGGTGAAGATCATGACGCAGGCCGTGTCCAGGCAGAAGAAGGCCACGGAGTAGCGCTCGCCGCACGGCAGCTCCTTGCTGCCGGGCACCGTGCCGCAGGGCACCGTCTCCACCACGTTGGTGATGACCGAGACGGCGATGAAGAAGCCGGTCACGTAGTAGAAGACCAAGGCCAGCGTGCTGGTGTGCGGGTTCTCGAAGGCCCGCCACATGGTCTGGCGGAAGCTGAGCGAGGGCATGGACTCCTGGTTGTTCTCCGAGTCGTTGTCGTCCATGAGCCGCTCGGCGTTCTCCCGCTTGCGGTCCTTGTACTCCTCGTAGCAGCAGTCGCCGATGATCTCGGGCAGGATGCCGTAGAAGGCCAGCTCGTCGTCGTAGGCCGAGATGCACTCGTAGCGCGGGTAGTGCAGCTTGCCGGTGCGGTAGAAGTTGAGCACGCAGCGGAACACCTCGGGGTCCCGGTCGAAGAAGTACTCCTTGGTGTCCTCGTTGAAGAAGAACTCCTTCTCTGTGCTGCCCAGCAGCGTGTCCGGGTAGCGCTCCAGCGTGGTCCGCCAGGTCTGGAACCTGCGCCCGCTCACGTTGAGCACGATCAGTTCGTCCTGCCGCTTGTTCTTGTCGGCCGGGGCCAGGGGCATGGGGCAGTTGGCCACCGGCATCCAGCCGATGGCCGCCGCCCGCGCGAAAGGCAGCCAGGCTGCCACTCCTGCCGCCATGGTGACTCCAGCTCTCGGGCCGGCGCCTGCGCGGACACTGTGCACACCAGCTTGGACTTAGGTCAGCGACCCCTGGGGACAGGAGGAGAGAGCAGAGAACCGGGTGAGTCCGTGATTGACATCCAGGTGGGGTCCTGGGGCGCAGGGGAGGGTCCCCGGTGGCGAAAACAACTGCCATCTTGCACACAAACGAATTAAACTGAAATCCCCACCCAGGACAGAGGACTGGACTCTCTTCTGTCCTCCTCTGTAGGAGGGCACCTGTCACCGAGCAGTGTGGCAGGGTGGGGTCACCAGGTGTTGCTGACCGCCTGCCGGATTGTCAGGTTCCGGGAGGGCTCGGGGGCACGTGGAGGGGAAGCCTCTTCAGCAGGAAGATGTGAGAAGGCCCGGGAAATAATCAGCTCTGAAAGGTTATGGCGTTATTACGAGTTTAAATTGGGAGAGGGTAAATGAGTTCTCATTAAACGAATTTCAAAGTGGGATAAACATGCTAATTTTTATTTCACTCTTCCCCCACCAGGGTAATCAGGAGTGGGGTGTGGATGCGGGAGACCAGGTGAACACATTCTTTCGACTCCTCACCGGGGAGGAGGAGGCGGCTGGGCTGGCCCAGGCCTGGAAAGTTCTGAGACGGCAGGGGGCTCCGGTGGGCCTGGGGCCTGGTGGAGCTCTGTCCCCAAGTCCGACGGAGAAGCCTGTCCCCAGTGGAGTGCTACTCTCTGGGACGCCCAGCAACCTGGGGCGCAGCGGCCACCCTCAGAGCCATGACAGAAAGCCGCGGGAAAGGCGAGGAGGCTGGCAGCGTCCCTTCCCCACCTTGCAAAGGGACTCTTGGTTCTTGGTCACCTGCCTCCCGGGCATTGTCCCTCCCCCTCCCCGAGGAAGCGGGTCCATGCTCACTGCCATCTCCACATCCCTCGCCTCCCGTCTCCATCTGCCCACCAGCCCTCACTCCCTCGGGTTATGTAACGACACGCTCCCCCCCACCCCCCGCCCTGCCAGCCTCCTTCACCTGGCCCAGCCCGCCCCCGACGGCTCCCCCCACCGGGGCCGGGCCCACCGCTCTCCAAGCTGCCCCAAGCACGCAGCTCCCGCCGCCTGCCTGGACGGAGGGCACGATGGCGCGGAGAATTATATTTGGCTTTGGGAAACAGATTTACCTTCCCGGATCTGGCTTTTTAAAGACGATAGTGAGATGACTCTGCAATCCCCAAATGCACACCATCTGCAGAGAGACATGTGGTGACACAGAAACGCACGTAGCGGCGACGGGAGACTGTTTGGGGTTCGCACGCCGGCGTTCACGAACCCTAAACTGATCACTCAGAAGCCGCCCTGACGCAGAAGCTCGGGACCCTCTGGAACGACGCAGCTGCGTCGGCTCTGTGTTTACAGCAACCAGGCAGGAGGCAGTCTCCTGATGGGGTTGGGGCTTTGCCTCCGCCTGTCAATCCGCTTCCCTCCCGACTCCCAGCCCGACCAGGGCTTCCAGACCCCTACCTCCCCTCCCTGCTGAGCTGCCCCCGGCCGGTCCCCACCCCCACACGCCAGTGAAACGGGACAGGATAAACCCGGATCTCCTTCCTCGTTGGAAGCTGCTCTTCCCCCTTTGCTCCGGGCATCCCTGACCCCACGCCTGTCACCCTGGCCACCTTCATCTTTGCTTCACCCACAGAGTGGCCAAATAACAAGACCATGGCTCTTACTGCCCCCGTTAGGGCCCCGACTCCCTCAGGCCCCCTCCCCCCGGGCCTGCTGGTCTTCACCGACCCCCAAGCCCATTTCTCTCCTGTTCCCCCAAAATCCATCCTGCTCAGAGTCGTCTCCCTAAGGCAGGGTTCTGGTGGTGCGTTGCCCCACAGTCTACGAAATCACACCCACGCCCCTCGGCCCAGCCTCCCAGCATTTCCACAGTCGGATCCTAGCTCGTCGCTCCGGCCCCATGTCCCATGTACCCAGCTGAGCCTCCAGCAGCGAGGTCACGGGCCGGCTCCCAGACAGGCCTCCTGGGGCTCGGTCTCCGGGCCTCTCCCCTCTCTCGGCAGCATCATCCCCTTCAGCCCTCCCTTTAGAGCCCTGCCCGGCCCACACCCTCACAGCAATGCTCCCCACCACAACACTCTTGCCTCCTTTGGGCTCCCAGCCCTGTTCGCCCCTCTTTTCTAGCATCCATCACCCTCTGGCCAAGGTTACCGATGCTTTCGGCGTGTCTTACCAATACCCACGGCTAACAGTACCCGAGCAGCTGCTGCAGGCTGGGCACTGCGCTGCCCCCGTGGACCGTGCTCACAGCAGCCCTGGGAGGAAGAGCCGGAGGCGCAGGGGCCCGGAAGGGGCGGGACAGGCGCCCCACCGCCAGCAGGCGGCCCGAGCCCACCCCGCAGCAGTGCGGCCCAGGGCCACCTCTTCTCCGTGTCCCCCTGCGAGGCCAATGGCAGTGGCGGAGGCTTCCTGGGGCCTGACTGCATGCCAGCACGGCGCCCCATGCCCACCTGTGCCATCTCAGCCGACCCCACCAACAGCCACTGCCGTTGCCCCCACTTTGCAGATGAGGAAGATGAAGCAGGAGGAGACGTACTGAGTGAGATGTACTGACTGACGTAACAAGTGGGCAGAGGGGTGTAAGCCCAGGCAGTGTCAACGTGGAGCTCAGGGGCTCGGCCAGGCCACCGCCCGGCTTTCCCTGTCCACACCAGCTCCTTCGGGGCGAAGGCCAGGCTGCGTCCACTGTCACCGGACAACCCAGGAGGGAGCACAGTGCAGCCGTCCCTGGGCGCTCGGGCCGTGGGCTCCAACCGGCAGCCGCTGTCACAGATGCCGCCGTGTGCCCTGTCGGCTCCACTCCCTGCCTTGTTAGTGCCTTCCAGGGGTTTTCAGAGGTGGGCGTGACCTCTCCAAGCCGACGGTAGACTCTGAGGACGGATCTGACCAAAAGAACGCCACTGACGTGCCTCTGGCCGACTGTGCCCTCAGCCGGGTTTCCCAAGGCGCCACCCCCTGCCTCAGTTTCCCCATCTGCATGCAAAAGAGAATGTTCACAGGTGCCTCTGCTCCCTGGTAAAGGGAGGTTGATTCAGAGGCCAGAGAAGACAGCAGGAATGACAGGGACATGCCCGATAAATGTCACCACTGAGAGAGTCAGGGAGATGGCACCGGACTGACGAGCCCCTGATTCCGGGAGCGGAGGGAAGGACGGGGCTGTTCATCCACGGCAGCGGCCGACCCACCTGCCCCCGCTGGGAGGCTTGGGGACATGCCATGTGCGTTTCTCGCCCTCCAGAAAGGCGCCCAGTCGCTCCCTACACTTCCCTCGGCCTGCGGGGGGCCTGGGTCGCCCTTGGCACACACTCGGCTGGGTGACCCAGGAGCAAGGAGTCTGGGCAGCGAGCCCCGATGCCAGCCTCGGCCACAGACGCCTCCGGCCCCGACTCGGTTAACACTGACTGGGCACCGACCACGCCCTGGGTCCTGTCGTGGCCGCTTCCGTGACTCCCATTTCATTCGCCTCCTCAAAAACTCTCTGACTCGGGCATTTCCACCCATGAGGTTCAGGTGAGGAGACCGAGACCCAGAAGTTCCCGTCTAAGTGGCTCAGCTCCGGGCATCCAGGAGCTGACGGTTTCCCAATAGGCCATCGATCGGCTCGCCGCCAAATGGCGTTCCCGACCGAGGAGTAGCGGGTCCTGACGCTCCCCCAGGAGAGAGCGGGGCGCAGGGGCTCCACGCCCCACCTCCCGGGTGGCCAAGAGCCCGGGCTCGGGAAGCCCTGCGTGCCAGTCCCAGTTCTGCGTGAACGTGTGAGAGCGAGCCCCCGTCGCCCTCTGGGCCTCACACCACCCCCCCCCCATAAAATCAGAGAATCCTCACACACACCCCTCCCCCCATAAAATCAGAGAACTGCACAAGAAGGTGACAAGGAGCCCGATGGCGGTGGCCACCTGGGTTCCGCCGGATCCGGGACCCCCAGGCGGTGGCTCAGGGCTCGGGGAGACCTCTTCGGAACTGTCGCCCGTGCAAAGCGGGCAGCGGAGCATCTGGGCTTGTTGCTGTGGGGATGGAGTTAGCCGGAGCCTCTTCTCAGCAAAGGCAGTTCTGGGAATTCGTGATGAGGCTGGTGCCCAGAACAGGGCACAGAGCCTGCACCGCTCAGAACCCAAGGCTATGGGAGGCCCAGTCCACTCCCTGCACCCCTGGGAGGGCAAAGGGGGCCAGGTTCCCAGACTCGGGGCCCTCAACCTCTGACCCTTAAACAGCCCTGCGTTATCCCAGAACGGAGCTCAGAGAGGCAAGGCCTTCAGGGTGTCTGAGCGGCAGAGAGTGAGAGGAGGCTGAGCCAGGGGGCACCCTGCTTGGGCCGGACCCTGCAGCTCTGCACCTGGGAGGGGGATGCCTGTCCTTCCATCCTCGCGGTGCCGGTGCCATGTCCCCTCCACTCCCGAGACACAGCGCCCAGTCCCGCCCCTGCCTAGCCGGGCCCATCCCCTTGCTCCTCCACCCCCCCCCCCCAACAGCCTCTTCTCCGAGGGCCATGGGCCTTTTCCCGACTGCTTTCAGGTGAACAACGGGGAGCTGGGCAGGGAAACACAGCCCCTCCCTGTCATTGAGGCCTCTGGCCCCAAGGCCAAACCTTGACCCTGTGCTCCAGTGCAGGCCGATCCTCCCAAACAAGGGCAGGGAAGAGCCAGGTCTACTCCAGAGACTCCAGCCCTAGCCCCCTGATAAAAGGTTCCCCCCAAAAGGAGCAATTACCTACTGCTACTGTGTGTGTGTGTCCCGGGCAGAGGGTGTCCAGGGCTAGAAAGGGGAGGAACAGTGCCCCACCAGATACCATGCCCCCGGGCCACGCCAGCCACCCTCCACACGGCTCTGAAGGCACGGCCGGCCCAAGTAGGGCTGCTGGGCGGCCGTCCCTGCAGCCGGGGCCCCCGGCGGGCACCAGCACCTCCTGGAGCCGACCTGGGTACGGATTCCTCCAGCAGGCACAACGGTGCGGCCCCATTTCCAGCCAATGGCACGGCACACGCCTCAAATGCCAAGGTTTTACTAGGACGTGGACGCCTTACAAATGAAAAATCTGGAGCTATTTTTGTTTTTGGCAGAAGAGTTTGACAGAGGGAAAGATGGGGGTGGGGGCAGGCCAGGGAAGAGACGTTTAAAACAGGTGAGTGCTGGACTGACAAACGCCAAAAAAAAAAAAAAAAAAAAAAAAAATCCTGGAAAAGGGAAACCGAACTCTCCTGCTGTAAAAAGTGGGCTCTAACAGCTTCTGTTGGCGGGGGACAGGGGCCGGCAGCGGGCAGAGCACGTGGAGCAGGCAGCCTGTCCTGGGGACTGACGCCTGACCTGGGGACAGGCTCCCGGCAGCGGAAATGTCACATCACCAAGGTCTGCCCTTCGACGACCTCGGCAGAGTGCTGGGGACGAGGAGCCTGTCTGGAAACTTTTACTTTCCACAATTTTCTATCATCTTGCCCAGCCCAGAGTGGGACCAGTCTGGGGGGAGGGGGGGCAGGGAGGGGAGGGTCCTGAGGATGCGGGGAGCTCTGTCCTGTGCCCACGGGGCGGGCTTGGGCAGGCAGGAGACAGCCGGGGTGCCAAGCCGATATCGTTGGGGTGCAGGCCTGGGACACACACACACACACACAGGTCCCCTTCTCCCACAGTGCCACTCCTAGGCTGACCAGAGCACTTTCCTGAGCTGGTGTTTATTTCCAGGCTCCTCAACAGCAAAAGGAAAGACGCTACTAATCTTGCTTCCTCTGGGGGCCTCTTGTGTATTTGCATTTTGTTGCATTCAAGTAGTGACAGGGAAAGATAAGCACATCGATTCCTGACCGGGTGCCAATATGTCCACATGGGGAAATGTACACACCTCACTTTGCACTGAATTCGTGCACGCCCAGGCCCCCTTCCTACACACATTAATCACCCAGGTGCCCTTTAAGAAACAGTAAATAAGGCGTAAATGTAACCGTCTCGTACATTCATGCAGAATACCCACATGCATCCCATGGCAACCCTTGCAGGGTCTTACAAACAGACCGCGTTGTGCCTAGGACCATGAGAAAGTTCAGACGCCCTCTTGAGAAACACAGCGGAGCCTTCGCTCTGAGGTTCCAGGTCCGGAACCTCAGCCTGTTGCTGACCTGTCACGGCTGCCCGGGATAAAAAAAAGCAGGACATCCTGGACTCGATTCAAATGTCAACACTAAGCAAGTGCAGGAATTCAGTCGATTCCAGGTAACTTCTCTGCCCAGTCCCTTCCGCGCCCCAGCCTCGGTGTAAACACCTCGCAACGTGAGTCCTTCGACCCCCTCTCCGGGCCGCGCTGGCCCTCCGAGGCCTTTCCCGGAGCTCGCAGGGCAGACGCGGCGTCGGGCGGGACCGGCTGCGCCGGCCCCCAGCCTCTGGCAGGCTCCCCGCCGGCTCCCCGGGCTGGAGAACTTTGCGAAGCGCCCCGAACTGCTCCCTGCCTCCGACCTCAGCCATTTCTCTCCTCTTCCCACAAAGAGCGGGGGGACCGAGCAAGCCGCCGCCGCCGCCTGCCGCCGGATCCCGGGGCGCTGCCTCTGGCACCCCGAGGGAAGGCAGGCCAATGGAAAGAGGGCAGAGGTTCACACCCCCAGCCCCCAGCCTCCCCTCGCTCTGCTGCCGAGAGGTGGCTCCGCAGCCCGAGGGAACCGACGCCCCCGGGCCGGCTGCCTGCTCCCCCGCGGGGCCGGCCCCACCCCCAACCCTTCCGGCGTCCGGGCGCCCACCCACCCGGGCTCGGGAGTGGGAGGATGCCGCGTGGGCAGCTGGAGCAACAGGCGTGGGAGCCGCGCTCCTTACACTTCCTGGCTCCAGAAGGCTCGGTCGCGTTCCTCTTACCTTCCGAGAAGCAAGTCCGGGCCCCGCGCCCCGCGCGCGCGAGGGAGCTCCGACCGGGGGCCGCGGAGGCGCCGAGCGCCCAGCAGCGCGGGGGAGCGCCCGGCAGCCGCCTCCTCGCAGGCGAAGTCTTGCTCCCTCCCTCGCTCCGTCCGCGGGTGCGTCCGTCTGTCCGTGGGCCCCTCCCTCCCCCGCCACCCCAGCCCCGGTTCCGCCGCGCGTCCCCTCCCCGCCTCGCCGCTCCGCTCGCGGGCTCGCGGGCTCGCGGCTCCCTCGCTCGCTCCCTGCCCCCGCCGCTGCCGGCGCCGCGCGGAGCGGAGCCCGGCGGGCCACGGGCTGCCTGGAGAGGTCCCTCTCCTGAAGGGGGAGGCGGCGGGGGCGCGGCGCGGGCGGGGCGGAGAGAACAGTCCGGGGGAGGCTGCGAGACTGCGCCCTGGGCTCCCGACCGATCCCCGCTGGAGAGCGGCTCAGGCCCGACTCGGGAGCGCGGGGCCGCCAGGCAGCAGAGAGCGAGATGGGGAGGACCCCGAGGCTCGCCGCGGAAGGGTGCCCAGGGCGTGTGAGGGGGAGTGACTCCCCGCGCAAGGGTGTGAGTGCGTGTGTGTGTGTGTGTGTGTGTGTCTAGAGGGGCGCGCGCGTGAGCGGGGGCAGGGGCCGGGGAGGGGAGGCAGATGCTGGTGAGGCTCCCGGGGCGACTGGAGGAATCTTAGGGTGTGCCTGGAGGTGGCGGAGTGTGCGGACGCGGGTGTGAGCGCGTGTGCCGCTGAGGGTGGGCACAGGGGTGAGCGTGGCAAGGTGAGCTCTGCGTGGGGGTGGGGGTGGAGCGCGGAGTAGGCGTGAGTGTGAGTTCGGGGACGTGTATGGCGGGGGCCCGGTGAGACGTGGCCGGGGGAGCCAGCGTGTGTGCGCGTGGGGTAT
Organism: Phyllostomus discolor; assembly: GCF_004126475.2. NCBI lineage: Eukaryota > Metazoa > Chordata > Mammalia > Chiroptera > Phyllostomidae > Phyllostomus > Phyllostomus discolor. Next base: position 37,631,675 of record NC_040916.2, read on the forward strand.
GTGGGGACCTGGCTGGGTGTCTTTTTCTCACTGACCGTCCACGCGACACCAGCCGCTGCTGCGAGCCCAGCCACCTGGCGAAGTGGAATCCGCCACCGCACAAGCTTTCCGGCTCGCGGCGCTCTCGGCCCGGGGTGCGGGACCGGACGGTTGTGGGCGGGGGGGGGGGCGGGTGTGTGGGAAACATTCTGTCCTTCCCCCACGTGAGAGCCGCTCTCCTCCCAGAGCGCGAGGGCCACCGCCTGAAGGTAGGGATTCGCCCTCGCGTCCCGCCACGTGTACCCCGGACCCAGATTCAAGTCTGGCCTCGGGAATGTGAACTCTCCACCCGGGCCTGCCCAGGCCTTCGGGCCGTCCCCGAAGCCCAGGGATCCCCACTGCCTGGTGCCTCGGCCCAGGACGGCGAGCGGGCGGGCCGCACGTGCCACAGGGTCCGGCGGCCGGAGCCCCGCGCCTCTCGGAAGAGTGGTGCAAGGCCCGGGCTCCTACCCCCGCGCCGGCGGCGGCGCGCGGAGGATTTGGTCCCCGCCAACCGTGCGGACCCGCGGCTCTCAATTTTCCCGTTTCCGGCGCCGATGCCCTGAATCCGGGATCTCGGCCTGGCGCTGGGCCGCGGGGACCGACCCGAAGGGCTTGAGCGATCCCAGCTCTGGGTGCGGAGAGACGGGTGCCTGAGAGAGGCCGAGCGAGGAACGGAGTGTGCGGCGAAGCGGAGAGTGTGCTCGAAACGGCAGCGCGCGCGCGGGCAGGGGCTGGCAAGGGCCTCGCTGGTGCAGAGCAGGGCCCCTGGCTCGGGAGAACCCCTCGCCCTGTTCGCGACGAAGGGACGGGGCAGGTCGTTGAGATCTAGGCCCCTGTGGCCCGCGGGAGCCCGGAGCCCCTTTCTCATTCACTCCTCCCACCCTCCCCGCGGCCCCCTCCCGCGTGCCAGTCTGAGAGGTGCACAATTGGCCCTTCAAGAGGTGGGCGTGGGTTGCATTAGCATTTGCCCGGAGTCCTGGAGCCGTGTGGGATTTGCATACTGATTTGCATACAGTAATAATGATTAACAACACTGCCACTCCCTGGCAGACAGGGGAAGAATTCAGGGAAGGCCCTGGCTCGGCTCCCACCTCCCCCTTCCCTTCCCTCTGGGGAAGAGTTAATTTTCTCACGACTGGGCTGCCCACCGCCCAGCTCAGCCGCTGGGACCCCTGGGAGCCCTCAGACGCTGGGTGGGCAGGTGCAGGAGGGGCCTTCAGTCCTCCACCCCCAGGTCCAATGTGGGAGAGTTGAGACCCAGTGTTTTATTTCTGCCCAGGTTTGAACTCCTGTACATTCCTGTCTTTGTTTTGCATCTTGGGGGCGCTCAGCAGCTGGGTAACCCCAAAGCCTGGGGGCTTTGGGGAGCAGTTAGTGGAAAACACCCTTTCTCCTCCAGAGGTCAGCTGACGGACACTGCTGTCCCGAGACAGGTGGCCCTGCTGGCAGACAGGGCACCAATCCGGACCCGTGCCCTCCCCACACATGGCCGGCCCCCATTCCCCCGGGCTCTCATTTCAACATGCAAGTGAAAGAGCTGAAGGCTGTGTTCTCCTTTCTGCTGAGAACGTCCAGAGGAAACTATGAAAGACTCGAGTTTCTACTCTGGGCCCGTGTGGGTTTTATTTACCAGCCTTGCTCACAACCAGGCGGCTGACCTGGAAAATGAGAGAGAGCGAGTGGTGAGCAGAAAGGAGGCCCCCTGACGGGGCAGCTGGAGGGGCCCTCGGAGGGAGGGGAGTTCCCCCCCACACTGCAGGCCCCCTCCCACCCAGCCCCACTGCCTCTTGCCAGCACTGCCTGGCCTCACCTTCCCCCTCTCTGCCTCTGGCCTGGCCTGGCCGGGATTTTCACTCGCTTTTCCCCCATGACACGGCCGCTTTTCCTTTAACTCTCAGCTTCTATTTAAAAAGCTAATTTGGGAGCTTGTCGATGCTCCCAATTCAGACATTTTAAATAGGAACAGAAAGCCAGGAGCTGCCAGGGCACTAGGTTCCCTCCCCGTGCCACCGACACCGCTGAGGCGTTTGTGCAGTCGCTGCGCTGGCCCTCCCGTGGTGTGGCGTGTGTGTGTGTGTGTGTGTGTGTGCGCGCGCACGCGTATGAGAGGGAGAGCGAGAGAGAGCCAGTGAGCTCGGGGTGTATTTCCGGCTCTTTTCTATTTAAAGGCGGTGTTCCTGCCGACAACTGTTGTCTGTGTGTGTGTCCTCCCCAGGCTGTGAGCACGCGGGGCTCTTCTCCAGCCCTGCGGCTCCGGCCGCCTCTGCAGAGCCCGGCGCCGTGTGGCCCGGGAGGCGACCGGCTCTGCTTGGAGCGTGCGGCCTCTCTGCTGACAGGCCGGGTTGGCGTGTCTGTGTGGCTCTTTCTCGGGGCGCGTCTGCGAGGGCTGGTGGTTTGCAGCTGTGCCTCAGCGTGCCCAGAACGGTTGCTCCCACCCTCCCTGCTTGCGGCTGTCCCACTTCAGCCACGGGCCCCACGTTGGGGTGGGGGCTGGAAGGGTGGGCCCGGTGGGCCCGCCCACCCAAGGGCTGCAGGCTCTCCACCTCCAGGCTGCCTGGGTTGGGGCCTGCCTCTGCTGTTCATTAGCTGTTCGATCTCAAGGAAGCCACGTAACTTCCGTGTGCCTTGATTTCCCCATCTGCCATGCCGTGGCAATAACGGTGCTACCTACCTTCTGAGACCGTACCCTCACAGAGAAAGCACTTGGTGCCCGGGACGTGGGGAGTCTACTGTAGCTGCTGGTGGTTGTCGTTCAAAGCCAAGGTGGTACGGGCAGGGAGCGTGGGGAAATCGGCCTGGGGAAGACTCGAGACTGCTGGATCGTGTACACACCAGCAGACATGCATCTCCACGCACATAACTATACAAACGCCACAGCCCACAACGGGTCAAGTTCGCCTTGGCAAGATAGTCCATTCCCTGAACTCCAGAAGAGAGACTGCTGGGGGAGGAATAGCGGGAGAGCCCCAGGGTTGGGGATGAGGAAGAGGCCGGGCCAGTCAGAGCACCTGGGGCACTTCCTGGGGGCCAGCTGTGTGGTGCGGGAGTAAGTCCCTGGATGCCGCCCATGGACCCGCCCTCCCTTACCTACCTGTCCCTGTACGGCCAGGGTTTATGAAAGTGGAGACCCAGGAGGGACTCAGTCGGGGCAGTCCCTCACTCTCCCAGGGCCCCCCCCCCTTGGCCTGGGCGCCCTCTTGATCGGATCCTGTCATTGCCTCTTGTCCCTAGTCCTGCACACGGCCGTGTGAACGGTCACTCAGTGCCCATTGGAATTCATCAGAATTCACTTTGCCTCAGTCCCTGAGCACCGAATGGAGGTGCACAGAGGCTAAGTGGCCCTCTCTAGGTCACACAGCTGGGGATGCAGGAGGCCAGGCCACACGGCTGGGGATGTAGGAGGCCAGGCCACACGGCTGGGGATGCAGGAGGCCAGGCCACACGGCTGGGGATGCAGGAGGGGGGCTGTCAGGGCCCACGCAGAGGAGGCTCACCAAGGAATCCAAATCAACATTGCAAATCCCTAGATTCTATTGGTCTTAACATAGCAATCTTTGGCGGTGGGGCCCCCACATTCTGAACCCCTGGCTGGGTCTCCAGGGGCCCTGTGCCGCAGACACCACCGGCATCACATGGGTGGAAATACTGGAAGTGGCTGGTGTGTGAGGAGGCGTCCCAGGCCACGCACCATCGGGAAGCGCTGAGCCCTCCCTCTTGCCACCCCCTGGGCTATTGGTTTTTTCTCTTCGGGTCAGCAGTCTGACTTGGCTCTGTCGAGTCCTCCCCAGTCTGGCCTCTGTGGGTGGGGTGGGGGAGGGGCCCAGTGTGCCCAGGCCGGGGCTGTTCCCTCTGAGTCTTCCTCCGGGTGAAGGGGTGAAGTCTTCCGGAGGAGCTCCAGAGCTGAGCAGAGCCTTGGCTTCCTCTCGTTCCCCACGGGGAGGCAGGGGGTGGTGTTGGAGGTGCCGGGGAGCTTTGCCCCAGTCTCGGGAGGCCAGGGGCTGCATTCTGGGCATTGTCCAGATTGTCCTGCTTGACCAGGCCTGCGAATACTGTCCAGTATTAGCAGCCTTGAAGGCTGAACTCTCACAGCCTTCAGATGCTTCTGACCCTTCCTGAGGGCGTGGGGGAGCCCCCACTTTTTGCTCCCCCAACCCCATTTGGGAGGCCTGGGTGGCCTCACCAGTCACAGTGTGTAGAGACCCGTTAGAGTAAAGGAGAGGCAGTCAGAACTGACGGCCCCCGTGGGTCCTCCGAGAGTTGGCCTTTGCCAGCCTGACACCTGCTCCCACCCAGGCAGATCCTGGGGAGGCAGAGCCCTGGGGGGGGGGGGGTGCTTTCTGCTCCCCCAGAGGGAGAGGCCAGGTGAGGGCAGAGGAGGGAAGGGAAGGAGGAAATGGGGCTGAGACAGGGACACGGGCCCCAGAAAGAAGCAAAGTGCCCTCCTCACTGGCTCCGTGTTCTGCTGTGACAACCTGAGGGAGGGCGGCTGGAGCCTGCAGGTGCTGAGCTCCCCGCTGGTGGCTCCTTTCGCCTGTGCCCCGCTGTTCCCCGGGCTCTGCCCTGGTCCTTCTCCGCTCTTCACCCGTCCTTTGCCCTGGAGGGTTGACAGGGGCCACGCCTTTCAAGCTCATGCTGACGCCGACACTCCCTTCCCGAGCTCTCCCCAACCGTCTCTGTGCCTCTCCAGCTTTGCCACAGCCACCCCTGGGTGGCTTCATCGCACCTCCTCCCGCAGCCTTCCTTGGCCGGTCCTTAGCTCTTAAAACCCCTGTTCCTATCCCGTCATCTCCCTCACTTCCCTTCCGGCCTTACCTTCTTCCACGCACTTGTTCACCTTTCTTCTGTTACCTGGCCAAGGTGCAACCTTTCACACCTTCTTGCCTTCGTGGGTATGGTACCATCTTCCCAGAAATACCCCTCACCACTTCCTATTTCCTACTGTCTTCCTAGCAAACTTCCACTCGGCCTCAAACCTTCGATACCCAGCCCCAAGGTCACGTAAGACCATTGGTGAAGTCCACCCCCCACCAAGACCTTCCCCGTGGGGGCTTCCTCATTCCTCAAACACAGTTCTTATTGCCCTGGCTGTCGGCAGGGTAGCCTCACTCCCGGCTTTAAGCTGTTGAAGGCACCGGCCAGTTCCCAGCCGTCTCTGAAAATGCCAGCTCAGTGCTTGGCACATGGCAGGTGCTCGATACATTTGCGTTAGGACTTTATTTCAGCTCCCGTCCCCGTAGCTCCCCTGAGTGTGTGTACTTGAGGGTGTGCAATAAATTCGTCAGCTGGTCGACCTCCAGGTCCTGTCTGATTGATCCTAAGCACCGGCATGAGGACAGAGAGGGGGGGTGAGAGTGTTCGAGTTGGGGCCGACCCTCGATGAGGACAGCCCCGGGCCCCCCTTCTCCAGCCTTCTTCCATCAAAATGGGCCTCAGTCGATGCTCTTTTTGGGGACCTGGCCAGCGTTCTGCTCTTGAACAGGACTGGTTTTCAGGGAACTCTTTCCTTTCTGGCAGAACGCCACCTCCCCGGGCACAGCCAGGATGTGGTCAGTGGGGCACCCGGCTGCCTGCAGCCGCCACTGTGCCTGCCCATAAACCCCAGCGTGAGAGCCTGTTACGAACCGGTCAGCCAAAACCCTGGCTCAAGGAGATGCTGACTCCAAAGCTTGCTGGGCTTGGAAGTTAGAAACTGTGTGAAACCCACGTTAGGAAACCTGGGTGAGAACGTGGGGTGGGGTAGGCCCGGCTCCAGACCTTGACCTTCATTTACAAGTTGTGTGACCTTGGGTAAGCCACTTTGCTTCTCCGATCTTCAGTGTCCTCGCCTGTAAGTGAATGATGGCATTGCCTCCTAGGGTTTGTGAGGATTGAACTAGAGAAGGTATATAGGGTGTCTCGTATGCAATTATCAACACAAATATCAGCTGTTACAATACTGTAACTGAGTTTACATGTGTTGGAAACTAGCTTTTTTAAAATCTTGGGCACAGCTCACCACAGTGCTTGTTTGTGAAGAAGGTTAGGAAGGTCATTCAAATCCTTTCCCTGTGGTTATTGTTCATACTGAGACCTCAGGAAATGTGTGAAATCAGACAAGTTTGTGCATAGTTGCTTTTTTTCTTCTTGAGTGCTGGTCTTCCTTTGTCTAATAGACACTGGTGTGTTCCAGGCATTTCCTATTAGTGAGTACCAATAAAATCATGATTTTGCTAAGACTTCAAATCGTGATTCCCCTAGGCCAACACATTTTTCTGCTGGCTCCTCTCTCCGTCCTGCGGCTCCTCATTTCTGCAGCTTTAAGCTTCAAGTGCTTATTTCTCCCCATTCCTTCCTCCTCAGAAAGAACTGCTCGAATCATTGAAACTAAAGTGGAAGTGACTATCCTGTCCAGAGGTCCAGTATCCACATTTTAACGGAGCCCAGCCTTGGGCCAAAGCAATAAAATAGAGTTGGATTTTAGGTACCCATTAGAGTAATGGGGGAGGTTTAGGGGAGACAGGAGGCCTTTCCCAACTCCACCGTCACTGTCCACTCACACAGCTGACCCCATTAATGCAGCCACAAACAAGGTGGGCTGTTTCCGAATCTCCCGCCTATGCAAACGCATTGTAATAAGGAGATTTGTGCACCCGTTGTTTGTACCACTCTTCTGTCGGTAAAGAGACACAGCTCATGAATGCTCACATTCAAGTGAATTTTTTCTTCGGAGCCCAGGGCTGGGCTGGCTGTTTCTGCGTCGCTGGGTTTGCAGGAAACCCAGCTGCAGAACTGCCAGTTGCTTGGGTGAGTCAACAAGTAAACAAAGACAACCCAGCTGCTGTCCCTGTGCTGCAAGGTCATAAGAGGTTTCTGGACTTCTCTGCAAAGCCTCATTAAAAAGGATCATCATGGCTCTTCAAAAATTCTTCCTACCCTGGCTGGTGTGGCTCAGTGGATTGAGCACCGGCCTGCAAACCAAAGGGCTGCTGGTTTGATTCCCAGTCAGGGCACATGCCTGGGTTGCAGGCCCGGTCCTCAGTCAGGGCACATTCCTAGGGGGTGAGCGAGAGGCAACCACACATTGATGTTTCTCTCTCCCTCTCTTTCTCCCTCCCTTCCCCTCTCTCTAAAGATAAATAAAATCTTTAAAAAGATTCTTGTGTATGGGAAACTTCAAACATATACAAAAGAAGAGAGAACTGTATGATACACCCATCCTTCAGCTTTGATAGTGACCAGCTCAGGCCAACCACGTCTGCTCTGTAGCCCTACTCACCAGCTACCCCCCACCCTGCCAACACATTCTGAGGCAAACTCCAGGTGTCATATAATTTCAGCTGTAAGCATTTCAGAAATTGCACCTTCCGTATGGCCAATAAAACCCACCCTCCAGGGAAAATATCCTTCCTTCCTTTCCCCAAGCTGCTGCGAACGTTTGGCCAGTGCCTGCTTCTGTGCCCCAGGGGCAGTCCCTTGGGTGAGGCATGTTCAAGGGTCTGCTGACGTCTGCCCGAGTCCACCCTTGAGGGGGAGGGGGCAAGCAGAGAGTGCCCTGCCGTGTGCCTACAGGTGCCAGCTTTCTGGTGTCAGCAGGGCTGCTGCCCGACAGCCGACATGAGACCCACACTGAGGGGCAAGGCCCACACTCAGGACCCTCAGCCGGACTCAGCATCTCTCACATCTGACCTTTGGCCATCCTTCCTTTGCTCCCATCTTACAGACGAGAAAATGAGGCCCAAGATCACACAGCTCACAGGTGCCTGTGGCAGAGACGGGCTGGATGCTAATCACACTTAATTCCTCTTTTTCATGGGCCTAGCTAGATCACCTCTCCCAGGATCCCTTGCAGTTAGGTTTGGCCATGTGACTCAGCTCTGTCTCCTCAAAGGTAATATAAGCCAGTCCCCTACAAACATCTGGGGCCATCCTGCATGCCCTCTCTCTTTCTCCCTCCACTGGCTAGATGGAGAGAATCCCAAGGACAAGAAGAAAGAAGCCTGGTCCCCTGGATGGCCGTGTGGAGCAGAGACCTAGCCCAACCTTTCCTGGACTGTGAAATGAGTAAAAAAACAAACTCTTATCTTGCTATTATTTCATGGTGGTAAACCACCGACATTTGGGCAACGTGTGTCAAAGCAGGGACACCACCCTGACCGATGCAGTGGCAAGAGGGGGCTTAGACAGTGAGTCCGGCCACGCCAGCGTTCCGAGTCCCCCCGCACCACACTGCCTTCAGGCACGGGAAACAAGGGCCGCTTGTAACCGTCCCCCGTGTTCAGCGTTTGACAGAACTGTCTGCAAGGATCTCACATTGTAGATCTTTGCTGTTTAATACGGTAGCCACTAGTCATGGAAGGCTATGTTAACCCAAATTAAAATGAATTAAACATTTTAAATATGTCTCCTCATTGTGCTGGCCACATTTCGAGTGCTTGGTAGCCACACGTGGCTACTAACTGTCCCACTGGACAGCACAGGGAGAGGGCATGTCTGTCGTCATAGGGAGTCCCATGGGACAACGCTGTCTCCAATGGGCCTGGCATCCACAAGGCCCCTCTCCCCAGACCCCCCGCAGAAAAGCTGGGGTGCAGCTCAGGAGAGCACCGAGGGTGGTCCAGCCAGTGATGGGGTCGTCTCAGCCCTGACCGGCCTCTCCCTTTGCCCAGACCGTGGGTCTTCGCTCCTGCCTCCCTCACACCCCCCAGCTCCAATCTGCAGGTCCTCCTGCCCTCACTGGGAACGTGCTCCGCTGTGGCCGCCGTGGACAGCACCTGCTGCCTGCGTCACTGGGCTGCGCCCGTGCAGGTGCCAAGCGTCAGACTCCAGGATGCTAGGCGGGGGCCCGGGGCTGTGCTTCCCAGCCTAGGCTAGCGGTGCCCAAGGAGTTTTCCGGGAATGGAAGCCCAACCAGGGAGGCCAGTACGTCCGTCCACTTTCCACACAGAGCCATCTTCGCAAAACACAAATCCCAACGCGTTGCCCCTTGGTTGACGCCCTTCTCTAAGTGCCCGCACCCCAGAGTAAGTCGACGCCCCTTGGCACGCCTCCTGGTGTTAGCAAGTGCTCGCTGCTTCTGTGTCCCCACGGCCCACCCAGGGCCCCCGGGACCTGTGTTCTGGCTGTACCGGAAGCGCCACCGCTGGTGTATAAGCAGCCGGTTCTCCTCTTTTCTCCCAGTGTTTGCTTAGGCTGCTCCTTCCGCAGACACTCCGTCCTCCCCCCGCCCCCGCCGCTGCTCGGCCCAGCCTGCGTGTCAGGCCGGGCTCAGAGACACACCTGCCTGAAGGCCTGTCCTGCCCTCAGCTTGGGACAGTCTCCTCCTCGTCTCCCTTGGCCACCTGCCCCGCTAGCTGAAGAACTTCCCACGCTTCCAAATCTTCCTCAGGGAAGAGGAAGGAGATGCCGTTGCTTTAGAAATCAAAAGCAAAGACATCTTGTGGAGGTGTTCCTCAAGAGACTAATCCATCTTAATCCCTCTAAACTATGTCTAGGTTCCTCCCTAGGCACACACATACTCATGCACATGCATGTGCATGTTCACATACACGCACAGACACATGCATGGTCGTGCACACACAGGCTATCGCCCATTCAGTTCCTCCGCCGAGTCTCCAGGGAGGCGAGGGGACCCCCATAAATCTCTCACAAGCCTCGACACCCAGATACGTCCGCTGCTCAGTCCCAACCAGCTGCTGAGAACAAGCGCCAGGGAGTCCACCGGACGACTGCCTGTCCCTCACCTCCTGCCTGCCACGGTCACGTCACCCAGGAGGAGGCCTGCACACGGAGCTGGGTGAGGCAGTGACGACCCCTGCTGGTGCCAAGGCGCCCGGGGGCCCTCCCTGTGCGGGGCCGTTTCTACGGGGATCGGAGCGGGCAGAGGCGATGGGCTCCAGCTCCCGAGACAACGAGGCCATAAATCGCCGCAGCGGCTGTTCCAGCGCTCCTAACCAGTAAATCAAATCTATTGAACAATACATTTACTGCAAATTTAAGAAGTTGTTCTTCCATTTTTTTAGTGTATGTGTTAAATCATGCCCGGAGTCATAAAGAATGGAGACAGCCCGGCTCGGTGGGGAGGCGGGGGTGGGGTGGGGGGAGCCCACACGACCACATGCTTACAGACGTTGGAAAATGTCTGGTCCGTCCTGATGGCTGCAGGGGCGCTCCTCCCGCCAGGCAGGCTGGGACCCCCCGCGAGGTGGGCGCGGGGCCACGGAACCGATGCCCGAGCTAGTTTGCACACGCAGGTTCCACGTTAGAGGCTGGTTCTTTGCTGCAGATTCCTGAAAGGGACGGACGACGGGAGGGGAAGCGGGACGCAGCAGCCTCCTCAGTGAAGCGCAGGGCTGCCCGCGGCGGTGGGACAGGGCTGAGGGCCGCGTGAGGGGAGCAGTGCCGCTTCTCCCTGGAAGGTTTCCTTCCCTCCCCATTCCACCCTGTGCGCCTGCTGTTGAAATGAACTCGAGTCCCGACTTAAGGTGCGACTTCGCCCAGGAGAGGGAGCACCACCCCCACCCCGGTCCCACCTGAAGATTAGCCGGGGGCCCTGGAGCAGAGTCTGGCATTTAATAAACATTTAAATCGAATGAATCAGACTTCGTCCAGTAACACTAGCTCAACGAACACTTATTAACCCATTCACCCACTTCGCGCATGCTCTCTGAGCACGCCCTCGCACCTGAGCTGGACAGCCAGCGCTGAGCAAGGCGGGCGCAGGCCCCGCCTGCTGGGGCCTCCGCCCTGAGGTCCGCTTCCTGAGCCTCACCTGGGGGTCACCGAGGCCGGGGGTGGGGTGCGGGGAGGAGAAGCTAGAGTTGCAAATTCCCAAACTGAGCTCACGGGGTAGATCTATTATTATTTCTCAGAGGAGGATCGGAGGCGAGCGCCGCACAGCTGGGGCAGCGACACAGCCAGTGCGTGCAGCGTGGGTGTGGATGGAGAGCGAGGCAAGCACCGGCGGGAGGCTCGTGGTCCCGCCAGAGGGCTGCGGGAAGGTGCTCTGGAGGAGATGGCATCTGAGCTGAGTCTGGAAAGAGGACCAGGAACCGGCCAAAGGACCGAGGGGACGAAGCGAAGCCCGGATGACCAAGACGCCGGGGTATGAATGAGCTCCGAGTGTGCCCGGAGTGTGAGGCCAGAGGCAGGCACAGCGGGGGCCGAGGCGGGAAGCCCGGCCAAGGAGCCAGACTGCGGCCTGCAGGCCGCAGGGGCCACAGGAGGGCTCCAGGCAGACCAGGCTGCAGTCGGATCTGGGTTGGAAAAAGCTCCGCAGCCCAGCAGTGTGAGGGTGGGCGGGAGGAGGACCAGATGGGCAGCAGGGGGACCAATTAGCAGGCTGGCGCAGCATTCCAGGGCCAGGGGGTGAGGGGCTCGGCTTGGCCAGTGCACTGGGCGCAGAGAAGAGGGGGCGTGAGTGAAACATGCCGCAGACAGAAGTGACCGGGACTCTGACTGGCTGGGCGTGGAGCAGCACAGAGCGTCCCCCATCAGGCTGTGCTGCCGGGCGGGGGACCGTGCCCGTCTGGGACAGGGGAAACAGGCAGAGCCCACCGAGGTGCAGCCCTTCCCGGATGGAGGGGTGGCCAGGCCTCCCTCTCAGGGCCCTTTCCAAGCAGAGCTGCTCGTACTGGGCTGGAGGAAGCTGTCCGCTGGGGACACCTGAGACCTTCCAGGAATGCAGACCCAAGAAACGGGGCTGGGGTTCGGGCTGGGGTTCGCTAAGACAAGCTCAGGAACCCCTGAGGTTGGAGGCGCATGAGGTTTCAGAACAGGGCTGGGCGACTTCCGGCACAGCAGGCCACGGCACCCAGAGGCTCGCAGAGTGCGGGTCACTGGAGAGATGAGAGGGGAGAACACCTCTCGGGTCTCACCCCCTGCCACTCTCCTTCCCACCCCCTCAGGGTGCCCTAACAAGCACGTGCATGTGCACGCGCGCGCGTGCACACACACACACACACACGCACACACACACACACACACGGGCTTTAGCATCCCCACACTTCTCACCTCCCCCAGACACACCAGGCCCTTTCGCACTCCCTCTTTGCACGGCTGTTCTCTCTGCCTGCAGAGTCCTTTCCCTCCGCACTGGGCCAACCACACCTCTCCCTCCAGCCCAGTCCAGACGCCAGTCCTTGGGGGGCCCAGCCCCACCGCCCCCCCACATCCTCGCCATGCTCCCCACTCCGCCCACCGCGGTGGGCTCCTCTGAGGCTGCTCTTCGGCACCAACCTGAACTCCCGTGTCTTGTTTGTCTGGGCTCCCCCGGGGGCTGCCCCGGGTCTGACTGCCACTGGTGCCCAGCGCATGCTTGTGGGCTGAGCGAGCCCGTCCCCGAAGGTGCCCCCGGCGGCCCCTCCCCGGCCCTCATCTGAAGTCCTCACATTATTAAAGGGGTCACTTCTGCCCTCCGGACGCTCCCACGTCACGTGGGAGACGAAGCCCACGCATGAGACGGGACCCATCAAGGTGGGGCATGCACCGGTCCTCGGTCCTGCAGGGGCAGGTCTGTCGTTGCTCCGCCATCAGCCTCAGTTTTATCCCCATTTCACAGGTGACAGCTCCACCTTCGGGAAGCCAACAGCTCTTTTGGGCTGAAGGTCACAGACTGGCTTAACGTCCTTGGGGCGAAATGGGTAGGTGAAAGAGACTTTTGCAGGTCCTTCTCCTTACTCCCCTGGCTGACCATAGCTGGCTAACCACAGCTGGCCGGCCCAGGGGAGGGCCCCAGAGCACCAACTGTTATGGGTCATTTGCCAGGTGGCCTGCACAGTCCCTCTGGGTTTGTGACTATACTCTGGAGCAGGAGGGTACTGACCACAGCCACCCAGCGTGTCAGCCTCCCGGGCACCTTCCTGCCTCCCTCAGGCTGGGCACCTCTACCTGGCACAGGATGTGCTCATAGCAGGGAGATGGACGAGGGCCAGGAGGGGCTGGGGCCGTCACTGTCATCGTCACCATCGTCATCGTCATCATGGAATTAACGACAACACCAGGGACACAGTGCCAACAAAGTCCCACCTGGCATTATGTGCCAGGCGCCTCCAAGGCACAGAGAAGCTTGGCGATTTGCCCAAGGTCGTCAGCAGACCTGGGCCTTGGAACCAAACGGCCTGGCTCTAGGGCTCCTGTTCTGCTGAGGTCTTTTAGTCCTCACTGGAGGACGTGTTTTTATTGACTTGAGAGAGAACGAGAGAAGAGAGAAGGAAACATGGATGTGAGGGAGAAACATCGATTGGTGGCCTCCCATACACGGCCCAACTAGGGATCGAACCCCCCACCTTTTGGTGAACGGAGGATGCTCCAACCAGCGGAGCCACTGGCCGGGGCAGAGTTCCGGCTCCTCAGCATTACCCTGCGGGAGGTGCGGCCGGCCGGCAGTCCCTGCCCCTCCATGGAAGGACGGAAGGACGGAAGGACGGGAGGACGGGATAGAAAAGGAGCCATCACCACTCCCTGCTCAGCCTCCCCACCCCCCCGCAATGCTCCCGGCAGGGATGCGAGTCTGCTCCTTGGTGGGTTAGAGCTCTGAGGAGACCCAGAAAGTGCTGGTGGGGGGGGGGTGCGGGGCAGGTGAGTGCAGTGTCCCTCCCACCCCCCCGGTCCGGGTCCCCATTCTCACAGCAAGGGCCTCGGGACTGCTGCCTCTCTGGGAAGCCTGGCTCACTGCTGTCTGGAGCCTAATCCCCATTCTGGTGGTTTTGGTTGCTATGGTAATTGAATTCACTTAAAGTTGTCTCCACGCTAGTCTGTCTACCTCTTTCCGCTCACAGCCTGGGAGGGCAGGAGCTCAGCCGGGGACACAGAGGAGGAGGGCTCGGGGGCCTGGGCGGCCTGCGTGGTTTTCCTCGGCCGGAGGTCCTCCTCGGGGGCAAGCAGAGGGACATCACGAAGACATGTTCCTTCCCAGCCTCCCTGTCCTGCCTTTGCCGCCTCACTCCCGTCGGCACAGAGACAGAGGAGCTGGGCAGGCTGCAGAGGCAAGGCCTGGGGACGCAGGGGGTGGGGACATGGAGAGCACCTCTCCTTCCCGGACATTTTGTTTGTTGCTCCCCCTGACAAACACTGACCTCGGGCTGCTGTTTGTGGGGTGGTCTCTCTGGGGAAGCCCGGGGTCCAGCACCCTGGGAAATGCCCCTGAAGGCACATTTCCACGCGGCTACCACGCTGGGATTTCAGGACAATGGCCAGCCAGGGTCGGACGCCGGCAGGGCATCCAGGCATCGTGGGCAAGCCCCGTCCCTCCTTTCTCTGCTGGAGGCAGGTTCATCAGCTGGGCTGACAGCAGAACGGGGCCACTGCTGGGGGGGACCCAGGGGGCAAGTCTCAGCCATCCCCCCCAACATTTCCATCAGGAGGAATTCCGACCCGACCCGAGAGCCAAGAGGCAGGGACAGAGACCTTGTCAACGCTGCCTGAGGGTGTGTGGGGATGACAAACCCTCTCCCAGGCAGCGGACACCACTGTGCTGGAGTCATGAGGGAGGGGCAGGCTGGCCACAGGTTACGGGTGATTGAGTGCCCAGGCCTCGGTGTTTGGAGTAACAGCTGGAAGGAGCAAGCATGGAAGATGTTTATGTAGCTTCAGCTGCACACCAGGGACCGTGCCGGGGACTGGGAAGACAATGTGACTGACACAGCAGAGACTTTCGAGGAGCTCACAGCCTGGAAGGATGACAATGTGCGAAGCCAAGCGCGCGTTCTGCAAGGGCAAGAGCAACACACTCAGGGGCCGGGATCTGGGGGGGGGGGGGGGGGGGGGGGGCGTGTCCTGGGAGCGTGCACACAGGACAGTGCGTGGAGGTGCGTTTTTAAGGGTGAGAAGGAGTTCTCTCAGCGGAAAATCACTCTGTACAAAGACAAGAGTGTGAGCACAAGCACAGAGGTGTGCAAATGGGCAGTGTGTCTGCTGGTCGGACTGCAGGCCGGGCCAGGGCAGGGCCAGGAACCAGCAGGAAGGGCCAGACCCCGGGAAGCCACTGTGGCTGAACCCTGCAGGCCACGAGGGGCTACTGTGCTCGGACCTGTGGTTTAGCAAAACAACTCTGGCGGAGCAAGAAGGGAAGGGAGAAGTGGGAGATCAGCAGTGGGGCAGGGGGGTACAGGGGGGCTGGGCTGAGCTGTGGAACCAGCAATGAAGGCAGAGCCCGTGGGGTTGGCTGGGGGGAGGGTGGGGTGCAGGAGGGAGGAGCAAGTGGGGTTGGCGATGGAAGAGTCAGAGAACTCCCTGGGCATAGTGTCGGGGTCGGGAACGGAGCACAGTAAGGAACCCAAGATGTCAGTTTGAGGGGGCTCTGTTTGGGATCGGCGGGTAAGGTGGCTGGCACAGTCAAGGTCAAGTGTCCTATAGGCAGAAAGAAGAGTGTTTCCAGCACATGGGAGAGAGCTGCTCATTAGAGATGTGCAAGTGGGAAGTGTCAGCATGGAGGTGACAGGTGAAGTCGAGAGAAAAGCCGCCACCGCCCAGGGAGGAGGTGCAGAGCAGGGGTGTGGGAGGAGGTGCCTTCGGGGGAGGTCAGAAGTGTCCTTCTGGAAGGCGGGCAGTGGCCTGGCGCCCAGGGCTGGGGGGGAGGGGCAAAGCCGAGCACACCCGTGGTGTGGACCTCGGAGAGAACACTGCTGAGAGAGACTGCAGACAATGGGGCCAGAGCAGGGCTCTCGGACCCGAGGGCACCCAGGGTCTTCTTAAAACACCCATCGCTGGGCGCCACCCCCAGAGCCTGCAGTTTGCCAGGTCCGAGGTGGAGCCCAGGAGTTTCTGTTTCTAACAAGACCCGAAGTGCAAAGTCACGCTGCTGGTTTCGGAGAACCGCTGAATCAACGGTCTAGACTGATAAACCTACACTTGAAAAGGTTCAAATGCAAATCCATCCAAGTTGGACATGAGAGGAGGAGGCTGGGCTTTGGTTTCGGAGCAGAGGTGGGAACATAACCCAGCCCCTGGGAAACAGAACAGAGGCTGCTGAGGACACAGGGACAGGACAGGGAGGAGGGACGCTGGGGGTAGGCAAGGGACAGGACGACACAAGAGCCGTGGCCATGACCATGGGTCACCTGAAGAGGGCGATGGTGAGTCAGGCAGAGGGGAGCGTGGGGGTTAGAACCGGCCTCGGGGTTCCGGTTGGCGTCCTGGCCAAAAGTCTAGAGTTTGTCCTCAACAGCCACATCCCTGCCCCCATCCTGTCTAATCTCCCAGAGTCACTGCCAGCCGCCAGGCTGCGGCCTTCCCAGGAAGAGTAGGGGCAGCGGCCCAATCCCCTGGGTCATCTCTTGTGGGGGCTCTACGCTGGGCACAGAAGCCCCTCCCGAGATCTCAGACCAGAGACCAGAGCCCTTCCGGGGGGACCCCTGACCCAGGGGACGACCACCCTCCTGGGCTCACCTGCCTGCCAGGGGAGGCACAGGCCTCGGCTCCTCTGCGGTCCGTGCAGCCAGGCCGTAAAGAAAATCCAGTTCATCAGCGTCCGGGAGAACATTACCAAGACAGACGAGCCACTACGGGCAGTATTTAATTATGACCAGGCAGAGCAAATAGGAAGGGCACAATAAAAATGCTAATCAGGAAAGGAAAAAAAACAGGCTTCCTTTTCTTCAAGCAAAGCCCCTCCTACCGACCTCCCACCCCTTCCAGACCACAAAGGCGAGTCAAAAGTCTGGTTCTGATGGGACTTGGAGACAGGTGAGCCTGAGTCCCGGCCTCTTCCTGCTTCCTTCCTTCCTTCCTTCCTTCCTCCTTCCTTCCAGCCTCCCACTTCCTGACCCAGGCGGCCCGGAGGGAGGGAGGCTGGCTTTCCTCGCAAGCACTTCAGCAAGGGAGGACTGGGAAAGGGAACGAAGTTGTTGCTTAGGGCTCCATTCCATGCCCCGCTGTGCACTTGGGGCCCAGCCCAGCTCCCCCTTCCCTGCCCAGGGTGCAGGAGGAGGGGCAGGGCTGGCAAGGGGCCGCACAATCAGCCCAGCTCAGAGCCTCTTAGGAAGCAACTGGGGACACGGCACCAGGCCCAAAGCCTCCATCCCCAGTTCCACTCCGCTTGGCCGAGCTCAGCATTGGAGCACGACTCAGGACTCTGCAGGCTGTGCCTGTCTTGAGCCCGAGTGGCCGACTCCTCGGGGTAGCTGGTTCCTGTGAACCAGGGGCCTTTCCTGCTCACTTGCTCAGCTTCCTCCACATTTGCTGCCACTGGCCTGTGGGACGCCTGGGCCCAGGCCTCCTGTTGGTTTTACGTGCAACTTGTCTCCTTTGCAGCCTCCAGGACCTCGGTTCGCCCAGACTCATCCCCGAGGCTGACCTCTTCTGTTTGCCGGGCTCGCCTGATGCCCGGGCTGGTGTGCGTGCAATTCACTGCCCTCGAGATTAGCCTCTCTCCTGCCTCCTCCAATCTCGGGCAGCCAGGGGCTCTTTCCAACATCAGCAGGGCAGGAATGAGCCTGCGGATCGTCTGGGAGGTCATCCTGGCCCCCCCCCCCCACTCCCTGAACTCCACAGGGACGCAGCTCCCCGACCCTCAGCTCCTGGCTACTGTCTCTTCCCGGAAAAACAGCTTAATAGGCCAACCATTTGTATACCAGCTCACTTGTCTGCCGTGGGGTCTCGGACTAGTTACTCAACATTTCTGTGCCTCAGTTTCCTCACCCAACACACGGAGGTAACGCCTACGTCAGATTTGTTATGGGGAGTCAATGCAAATGCGTACAGAGAGCTCGGGAGAGCGCCCGCCACACACCGAACTCTCGGAACGTGGTAGCCACCGTCCTCGGCATCGTCGCTGCGACGCTGATTATTGAGGCCAATGACCGTCTTCTTGGCTCGTGTGTCCAGGTACTTGGTAGACTGTCTGGCGTGAAGAAACACTCAGTGATCATGGAGTCAATGAATAAGTGTATTTTAAGTTAATTCTTCCAAAGATATGACAGTTTCCAGGAAAATTTAGATTTAAATGTAAAGATAAGGGTCTGCACATTGACGACAACGCCTGGGAATGAATGGCTGACGGTGGATTCCGGGCGTCTCTGGGGAAGGGATTTAGCGTGAAAGCTTGATTTTATGTCAAGTCGGACGGTCAGTTAGGAAAAGTAAAGCTAGCCGTGGCCAGCAGCTCATGGTTGTTGTCCCTAGGTGGAATTTACCTCCAAACGCTAATGCAGCAAAACCTAAGAAACCAGCAACCAGCAAGGGACGGAGGAGAAAAGGAGACTCTGCAGCCCCAGGAACAGTCACTTCCTGCGCATGCGTCGAAGCGCCTCCCCCCCCCCCCCCCCCCCCCCCCCCGCCGCCGGGCTCCGTCCTGATGAGAGGGAGGGACAGTGTCGCAGGCCTACCGACCTCGGACCCCGGTGTGACGGGGCTCCCAGACGCCAGCCCTAGACCCCGCGCCCCCGGGGGAGGCTGGCCCCTTCCACGCCTCAGCGGAGAGCTCCGGGAGAGGAGAGTGGACATGTCTCATCTGATGTCACTGGAGGGCTGCGCTGTAGATCTGCTCGGGGTGGTTGAGAGGCACCCATGGGGGGCAGCCAGCTTTCCGCCTCTCACGCCGAGGCAAGGGGGGACGCAGGCCCGGGAGCGGCACCCCGCCCCGGCTCTCACGCACTGCCCCTGACGTCCACTTGGCTGACGTCATCACGTAGGCTTCCCACAACAGACGGGTGAGCGGACTGGGACCATCAGTCCTTATTTTCTTTCCATGTTCGTTTAAACTAGACTGCGTCACATGGTTCAACATTTAACCGGCCCTGAAGCCTGCAGGCTGGAAGGCCTCCTCCGTCCGCAGCCTGCCAGTCCCGGGCGCCCGAGAGGCCTTCCAGAGGTGCCGTGTGCACCTGCAGGGAACACACCTAGTCCCTCCTTCCACAAGCAGCAAGTGTGCCCAACACAGCTGTGCACCTGGGATTTTTCCCCACGGACAGTATTCTGAAGATTACTCCGTAGCAGTACTCTGTTTGTGGCCACACAGCATTCAATTCTACAAATTCACTCACCATGCTTTACCGTGTATAATGCACACTTTTGGCCCACATTTTTGAGGGGAAAATAAGGATGTGCATTATACATGGGCATAACAATCCTGTGTGTGATGCACACCAAACGGTGGGTGCACGTTATACACGACAAAATACGGTTTTTAACAGGCCCGTTTCTAGTCTTTAACTTTTACCAATGATGCTGTGATGAAGGACCTGGGGCAGGCGCGCCTGCAGGATGTGTGTGAACGCACGTGAAGATAAATTTCTACCAGACCAACTGTTTGGTCAAAGGCTTCATCCATTTATAACTTTGATAGTTGTTGGCAAATTGCCTTCCCTTGATGGCCTATTTTTTTTTAAAGATGACACGAGTGGAATTTAAAGGGGGTACCTGACCTGACTCAAGTCATACAGATTATAAATACAGAGCCTGGGGTGAGGGCTGGAGCTTTTAGGTCTTCAGCCCAGGACACTCAGGGCCCCAAGAAATTGAGAACCCCTGAGACACAGCGGGCAGAACCCTGAGCTGCGCCACCCCTCCACCTCACACATTCACCATAGATACCACGGATTCAACTCTCGAGTCACCAGCCCTTGGGGGAGCCTGCGGTCTGGAAGGAGAGTGACGAGAGGCATCTGGGGTTCAGCGTATACAACAAGGACAAAGGACAAGGGGTTGCACCGAGAACAGGGCAAGGGCCCCTGATCCGCTTCGGCTTCCTGGAAGAGGAGGCATTTAAGGTGAGATTAGATAATCCACAAATGTCCTCCGCAACATTACCTACGACCCCTCTCTTCTTCACCCTTCACTATGTCCCATCCCGAACCTTCTGTCAGTGATCTTGATCAGCAGCAAAATGAATTGCCCTGTAAAGCACCGTGGGGTGGGAATAATCATACGGGCTACCGGGCACTGAATTCCCGCTGGTGCCGGACTGTGCTTCTGGCTCAGCCGTGCGCCAGCCTCGGGCCCGGAACAGGGACCTGGCCCACATGCGCGTCCTCCCCACATCTCTGAACTCAAATGGCTCATCTACTGGCCTCAAGCTCCCCCCCCAGTCCTCATGTGCCATAGCATAACTCTCTCTCTTTCGAAGGTCCTTAAAGCCTCCGCTGGGGGGTGAGGGGCAAGGAGGTTCCAGGCATGGGGGGTTAGGGAGAAAGAGTAAAAGGACTCGCTGGTCCTCACGTTGGCCCTGGGAAGTTCAACTCTGAAAGATGTCGCACAAGTCAGATAAATAATAACACCGATGACGTCTGCTGTTGTGTCTTTCCAGGGTGCTTTCACATGCTGTTCCATGTGCTCTCCGTGCAGCGAGGTGGGGGAGGGTGTTAAAGAGGTACTAGTCTCTTCTGCAGAGGGGGAAACTGAGGCTGGGCCCAGGGAGGTTACTCAGCTCCAGGCCCTTGCAGGGCAGTGGTGCAGCCCGGGCCAGAACACAGCCTCCTGCCCCAACACCACCTAGTCTGCCCTGGGAGTCCCTGGTCACTAGGAGGCATGATTTCCGTTGGGAGCAGCCCGAAGCCCCAAGACTTCTAGGATCCTGAGCTTCAGTGGCCTTCGAGGAGCTGCCCCACCTCCCTCGGCACCTCCCAGAGTGCACTGAGTCTCTCCCTGCTGCTGGGGGCCCAGCCCTGCCCCGGAGCCCTGCCTGAGACCCCTGCACCTCCCTGAACATTCGCACCTGGCCGGGTCCCCTCTGCCGTCCTCTGTTCAACATCCCCGTGCCACCTGCTGGGCCTCCCTGATGCCAACCACCAACTGAGTGGCTGCCTAGCTCCTGTGGCTCCCACTGCAAACCGTTCTCCGCCTGCGGGGCTGCCCACCTTCCACAGCCTGCAGCTGGGTTGCCCCCAAGCTGCTCACCCACAAGGGTGTGTGCGCACCCCGGGCTCAGGCTGGGTGAGCTCATGATGTGATTGTCAGCAGGCTCTGAATTCTGGGTTGACAGCCCCCCGCAAACCCCTGGCCTGAGCTGGAACAGGTAAGCTGGGCAACCCAGGGAAACCTGTGATCTGACCCCATGTCTGAGGGTCTGTTGGCCCGGCCTTGAAAGGTCCCCCAAGGGCCCCCTTGCTCACAGGTGTGAATGATAACGCAGCCATTCGGGGCCCCTTGAGGGAAGGCTCCGTCTGAAAACAGACATGATTACTATTTCCATCACCTTTTTAATCCTTTAATCACACACTTGCAGCAGGGAGGCTGGGCAGGGTGAGTCCATTTATATAAACAGCAGGCTGTACGCCAGCCACGCTTAGTGGAAATGTAAGAATCGTTTCGTGACCAGAAGAATGAATAATACAGGGACTTATCCTCCAATAGCTCCCCACCCCCCATGCTCCGGTTCCAAAGGCTTCGACAGAGACATGTCGCCCCTCCAAGGCCAGTGGGGTGCTGGCCTGAGCTCCCCACTCTGTCGGTGGGCTGGACGGCCTGGGAGGACAGGAAGGACAAGGAGCCTGCTTGTCCCTGGCCCTTGGGCCCTGGCACTAATCTGGATGCCTGCCTCTGCCCCAAACGGGAGAAGGAGGTTCCGGAAGCGTTGTCTGGGGTGGGTGGGTCCCTAGCAGAGAGAGGGTTGTGTTCTACGGAGAAAGTGGGAGGAAGGGACAAGTGGCCCTAGGACTCTGGAAGGAGAAGGGGGACAACCAACCGGGGCTTCTGAATGTGAAACTGGGGTTCTGAGCAGCGTCCCCGTTGGCAGGGGCAGCGCAGGCCCCGGGAGCCTCTCCTCCGAGCAGGCCGGCAGCCTGCCTCTCTCAGCTGTGGAAGGTTCCTCGAGGCCGCCCTCGCCGCCCGAGCACCGGCCTGCTCGTCTGTGAGGCTCTCTTTCCTGGTCTGAACGGGCATGACCGCTGGTTACCCACGGCTGGGTAACAGGCCACTCCCAAAGCTCAGCGGTGTGCAGCCGGAAGCACGTACTTGGCTCCGACGTGTGCGGGACACCTGCAGGCAGCAGACCCCAGCGGACGTGGCCGGCAGTGGGAACACAGCCCTGTACCAGGCGTCTCTCCTGCTCCTCCTCCTGGGACCAGCAGAGAGGGTAGAGGCACCGGAAGGTGAGCAGAAACACGCAGTGCGTCTTAAAGCCTGGGCTCAGAGCTGCCCCACTGTCCCACGGCCAAAGACAAAACTGAGGAGTGCGAAAGGCACCCTGCTCCTTCGTGGGAAGCACTGAGAAGTCACAAAGTCAAGGGCCCGAGCCACGGCCCGCATCCGCCCAGCCGGGAGTCACAGCTGCACTCCATCCCGAGAGGCTGCAGCCCGGCTCGTCCTCTCTCCTCCCCTGACTCGCTCGGGCTGGGTGCAGAGCCTCCTGCCTGGGAGGCGGGGGGTGGGCGAAATGATGGGGGACCCTCAGAAGGACCCTCAGTCAGTCCCGAGTGATGTGCACTCGTGACCCCCTCTCCACCTCCCCCTGGGAGGAGTGTGGGCCCATACAGCTAGGAAAGACCACCTTTGCACTAAACTGACGGTCACTTCGATCTCCGTGGTCGTTAGGTCCTCGTGAGCTGTCGTGTTCACGCCTGATACCTTCCAGGGAAACACAGGGAGTGGCCAAAGGGACACCCGGCAGGGAGGGGAACATGGAAACCGCCCCAAATCCAGGCCCCGGGCCCCGCGTGACTGCCGAGGGGAAGCGTGAGCCCGAGACGCGAGCAACACCGTGCCCACCCTCAACCGGAGACCCACGCCCGGGCCGAGGTCCAGCGAACTACCCGAACGGCGATTACACGGAATCTCGGTAAAAGAGCCTGGCCTCCCCGAGACCCTGAACCCTTCCAGCGGACAAGTTCAAATCACAGACTGTGAGGTTCCCACCAGTGCAGCGTGGCTGTGGCTGGGGCAATGGCAACATCGGCTCCCACGGTTTTCCAAAAATCCACGCGTGAAACTCTGCCTCCCGGCCCCACAGCCCCCCGCACACACCCCGGGTGAAGCGAGCCCTTGTTCTCCCCCCTGCTGTGCAGTGCGCCATCTCACCGCGCCCCACGGCTGAGAGGTCACGGGGAGAAAGCGGAACTGGGGTTCTGTTCCACGGCCGCTGACGCCGCACTGTCCCCCTGGCTATTTTCAGTGGCATTTCAGCACTTCAGTAATGAATTACCTCCACCATTCCTGGCGCAAAGAAGAGAGGGTTTAAATTAATTTTCAGCAAGGGACACTATTGGTCTGGGCGGCTTCCCTCCCACTGTGTTAACATCAACGTCCTGTCTCATTAAATGCCGATAAACGAGTGTAACACTCTAACGAGCCACAAATTGGCTCATTGACACCTCCTCCGGCAGTTCTCTGCTTCCCAAAGCCCCGGCCCCACACACACACGGTGGTCAGCCAGCACAGGGGCTGCACAGGGGCTGCACGGGGGCTGCACGGGGGCTGCACGGGACCTCAGGACCAGGCGGCGTTAGCGTCCGGGTTTCCTGGCCACTGGTTCTCGGTGGCTTTGACCTGCCTCTGATAACAGATTGTATTCATTTGGCTTCTCCACCCTCTGGGGTTCACGTGGGGCATGTGCGTTTGTGGCTGCCCCACAGGGCGGGCGGGTCCACTCTTCCTCCCTCTCTCCAGCTTTCCCAAGCAATGGCCCTGCTGGCTGTTACCCTGGGCAACCCTCACCGGCCACCTCTGCGGAACAGCCCGCTGTGTGTGCTGCCGGGACCCGAGGACACAGGGGCCCAGGACAGCGGGTGGGGCCTTGGATGATGCCCCTCTGTGGAATCCAGCTTTCACTGCACAGGTGAGCTCACCCAGTCTTCCGGCTCTACAGCAACGACGGCTCCGATCTGGCTTCTGTCTCCTTCCCACCCCTTCCCCGAACAGTCCCTGCTCCCCTCCCCCGGATGTCCCACATGGGTCCCAAACTCAACCTGTCCCCAGGCAGACTTCTCCCCCTGGACCTGCTCCTCCTGCAGTCTTTCCCAGCTCGGTCAGTGGCAATTTGGCCAGATTTTATGCAAGATGAAAACCCAGTGTCCCCATTGCTTCCTCCTTCTTTCCAAGCCATCATCAGATCTTGGTGGCTCCACCTTCTAAATATCCCCAGAATCAGACACTTCTCAGGACATCAGTCCCTCTAGCGTAGTCTGAGCCACCAGTGGTCGTCCTGGGTCCGCCCCTGCACCACCCCAGTGGTGCTCTATTCTCCACAGCAGTCAGAGGGGTCTCTTCATGTTAGCTGCAGGGGCACACCCCAGTCATCAGACGTTTCGATACTTACTCAGTGATCACCCCATACATCCCGCACCCATCCGACACCACACACAGCTACTAGAATGGCATGGACTATGTCCCCTATGCTGCATTTACATCCCGTGACCGTTCTGTAACAACCAGTTGTCCTTCTTCAAGGGGAAGGGGTCAGCGAAAAGCCCGAGTCCTCGAGGTGGCCTCCAAGGCCGTGCAAAGCCTGGCCTCGCAGCCTCTCTGGCCTCACCTACCCCCTCGCTTGCTCACTCTGTCCTGGCCATTATGGCCTCCCTGCTTTCCCTTCAGTCTGCTAGGCACACCCCTATCCTACCTCAAGGCCTTTGCAATTGCTGTTCCCTCTGCAAGCAATGCTTTTCCCCGAGCTTCCCCCATCAACTCTTTTAGGCCTGTTCATTCGGGCCTTCCCTGACACCTTGTACGTAGCCATGCACCCTGCATCCTGCACCCCTTGAGCTGACACTCCCTTCATTTTCCCTTCCCTGGTTACCACCATCCTACTTTACTTTCTCTCACGTCCGTCTGTTTTCTCCACTGCAATGTTAAGTTCCATCAGAGACGGGCATTTGGGGGAGGATGTGCTCGTTCAGTGCCGTTTCCCAGCGTGGACATACTGGCTGTGAATGAGTGAGTGAGTGAATGAATGAGTGCGAATGAGTGAGTGAATGAGTGAGTGCCATTATCCCCCCAGATCCCAGCGGGAGCCGCATGTGACCACAGCGGCAGCAACATCCAGGAGAGGGGTCTGCTCCCCTGCTCCTCCCAGCTGTCCCCTGAAGGCAGAGCCTTCTCTTCCCGCCCCATCACGCTGAGACTCACCCCTCGGGGCCACTTAAATATCACTTCTTCGGCAGAGGGGACTAAATTAGGCTCCTCACTAAATGCTGCTGTCGCTCTGGTATTTCTTCTTGCAGCACTT
This sequence comes from Phyllostomus discolor, assembly GCF_004126475.2. Lineage (NCBI taxonomy): Eukaryota > Metazoa > Chordata > Mammalia > Chiroptera > Phyllostomidae > Phyllostomus > Phyllostomus discolor. The sequence goes on from NC_040916.2 coordinate 37,656,765, forward strand.
TGCATGCTCAGAATCTTGTGATACATTATTCATAGCGGTTGTTCAGTGTCTATTTTCCCCATTAGGCTGTGAGTACCACCAGGCAGGGCCTGCCTCCGCCCTGGCGCACGGTCAGGTCCCGGCACGCGGCGTGGCCACACGCGTGCTGCGTTAGCGGCAGCTGGCGCTTGGAGGTGTGCCCTTCAGTTAGAGCTGGGGAACGTGGGGCGGCCTTGCCGCGGCGTCTTGGGGTAGGCCCTCGCACACAGTTGCAGAGTATCTCGGTGGGAGGTGGGCGCCATTCCAGGGAGGGGCCGAGGGCATGTGCACCCGGGTCGTGAGGGGCAGCCAGAACCTGCCCTCTGGCTGGCTGGCTGGTCGTACGTCCCGGGCCCCTTGGATGCCCAGGGGCAGCACAGAGGACCTGGGGAGGGGGCTGCCTCTCGGAGGGCCTGGGCCCAGCTCTCACCCGCCAGGCGGCCGGCCCTTCGGTGGGGTAACTAGAGGGAGTGAGCGCACCTCCCATGCAGTCAGAGGCCCCCCCAGTTCTAGAGCCAGAGGAGACGCACCGCCCACTCCTGTGCTCCCCCCGTCACAGAGAGGAAACTGAGGCTCGGGGAGCTGGCACGGCTTCCCGAGGTCACACACACATAACTAATGACGGAGTGGAGCTAAACATCCTGAAATCTAAAAAGATAAAAAAATAAAAAACCCAAAACCTGACACGGACACGTGATCTCTTCACTATGTGCCAGTGGTGCTTTTTTTCCTTCTCCCCTGAAATAAAACTCCTTAAAAAATTTTTTTAAAAGCTTAGCGGTGACATTAAGAAATGAAAGAGCGCCTGAAAGAGTAGGCCGGGGAGGACGCGGAGACCAGGGAGCCCTCGCGGGCTGCCGGCGGGACCGTGAGTGGGCGGGGCCACCCTGGGGAGTGGCGTGGGGGCTCCTCGGAAGGGTAAGACTAGACCTCCTGCACGATCCAGCAATACCTCTTCTGGCTACTTACCTGAAAAACTCGACAGCACTTATTTGTGAAGATACCTGCACCCCCATGTCCACGGCAGCATCACTGACAACAGCCAGGGCAGGGCAGTGGCCAGGGTCCTGCGGCGGACAGCGGACGGCTGGAGGCGGAGACGCGGTGCGCGCACCCCGGAGCCCGACTCGGCCGAGAAAGGATGCAGCGCTGCCATCCGTGACGGCATGGGTGGGTCCTGGCAGCGTCCTGCTCATACTAAGGCCAGAAAAAGACAGGAACTATGTGAGTTCTCTCCTGTGTGGAATGTAAAACAAAAACCAACGAATGAACAAATGAAACCAGCTAACAAAGGAAGAAACAAAGCAAGCCACAAAACTCCAGAAGGGTGGTTGGGAGAGGGGTGGGGGTGGGGGTGGGGGTGGGGGTAGGGCGGGAGGGAGAAGGGGGTCAAATATATGCTGCCAGAAGATTAGACTTCAGGGGGCGGGGAGCACACAATGGAGTGGACAGATGCTATAAGGTTGTACCCCTGAAATTTGTAGAATGTTATTAGCCAATGATAACCCAATGCATTTAATTTTAAAAGATCAAAACACCTAGTACTTCATTACCACTTAACTACAGATTTTAATCAAACCCGATTGCTTTCCCTTAGGCTCACGTCAAAGCTTTCTGTGGGCTCCCCCCGACCCCTCATTGCTCAGCTCCACACTCCAGGGCGCAAGTTCTGGTCTCTCTTCCTCCTTCCCGCCCCGCCCCGCCCCGCCCCCACACCCCCCTTCCTTGCCCCTGATGCTGCGCTTCGCCGAAAACCTGGGGCTCCCGTTCCTCCCGAGTTTCCACGCGCTCCGTTAGCACCTACACTGCAGACATATTTACTTTGGCTTGAAATCTGCTGATAATTTCAACATAACCGGTAACCAACAGCTTTTCAGCTAAACAGCTAATAGTCACTACTGAGGGGGGTACAAAGACGTGGGAAGTGTCCCGTCTGCCTGTCGGGCGGCGGCCACCACACAGGCGGGGAGCCAGTGTGAAGTTGGGTGTGGACGGGGACACTGCCGCTCACCCCCGGTGGCCAGTCACCTCTAGCCTGCATGAGGGCAGGCGCCCCTTGCTGGCCTCCGTCCCTCCGCCGTCCTTGCCTCCAGCCCCCACGGCCTGCCCTCAGCACGGCAGCCAGCGGGGCCTGCCCACCCCCCCACCCCCAGTGGAGACTCAGCCCTGTCACTCCCCAGCCCCAGCCCCGGCCCTGAGCCAGCGGCTGGCCATTCCTCAGAGTGGGAGCTGGAGTCCCACACCAGCCGCAGCCCCCCTTCTCCTCTTGCCGATTCTCTGATTTCCTTCTCTGTTGCTCACTCCTCTGGGCCTCACCCTTGGGGCTCCGCCCACGCCAGCCCCCTTGCTGCCCCTCATACACACCAGACACCCCCAGACCCCCCGCCTGAAGGCCTTGCCGCTCTGTAAGCGGCACACCCTCAGATCACACCCTCCCCACGGATCACGCTCGGATCACACCCTCCCCACGGGGACCGCCTGGCACGGAGGCCTACTGCCTGTGTCACCGCCCCACCCTGTAGTCCCGGCGCCCTCCTCCTGCTCTGCCCGCCTTCCTGCTCACAGCCCTCGCCACCACCTAACGTCCTGCACAGCCTGCTCGCTTGTCCTGTTCGCTGTCCCCTGTCTTCCCAGCCAGCTCCCGGCTCTCTGAGGGCAGGGATCTAGTGTGTCCCTTCTGTCCCCAAGCCCCCCGCACAGCGCCCGGCACAGAGCAGGCGCCCAGGGAGCAGCCGTCGGGCTGGGCGGCTCCGGGGCTCAGGCGCTGGGCGCCGAGCAGGCAGCGCCTGGGAGCACTTCTCCGCGCGATGTCAGTGGCGCGCTCGGCGGACGGAACTCATTTAATAGACGGCGAGTGCCACGTGGTGACTGGCCCGATCCCCTCTGGACGGCCACGTGCTCCTTTCCGCTGTGGCAGGCGACTCTCAGCCAGGTGACACTCGGGACCTGCGCTCGGGAACAGTGAGTCAGGGCACCCACTTTTTTAATAGTGCAGATGACAGGAATAAGCGTTAGAATATTCTGCCTGCGGGCTGGTCCGAGTGGGAGGAGGAGAGAAGATGGACTAAGAGAGGGTGGCGGGGGGGGGGGGGGGGGGGGGGGGGGGGGGGGCTGAGATGGGAGGGGGTTCTGAAACAGCGCACTCACGTGGCGGGGACACGGAGGCGCAGTGGTGGGGGAGTGGGGAGACCCGAGTGAGGTTCCGGGTGGTGCTCCGACGACGGCACTTTGGAACGTGCGCTGGACCGCAGCTTCTGAAGGTGCGTCTGCGGTCGCGGCTGCCGGGCCTCTCACACCCGAGGGTTCAAGTGCGCTCCCCTCGAGGTGTTAACTCCGATTTCCTGGGCTCTGGCCTCCACCTGTGCGCGGGACCTCGGCCCCTGGGGAGCCCTCCTCCCAGGTGCTGCCAGAGACTCTCCTGAGTGGGCTGAGGGGAGCCCTCACATACTCACGATCGCTGTGGTCCCCTGGGCGCCGCTGTCCCCGTGGGCCTGTGCTACCCAGACGGTGGCGGTCGGGCACCGGAGATGCAACCATTCGAAACTGAGGCGCGCTCCGGTGTGAAACACACACCGCGTTTCATGGATTTGTTGCAGAACATGTAAAGCATCCCAGTAACCTTTCTCGTGTTGATCGCATGTTGGCATGACAACGTTTTAGAGACACTGAGTTTGGCCACAGTTTGGCTGTAACTGAATTGTAAGCGCATTGCACTCGGGTTTCTGTTGTTGCTTGTTCGCAATGCCACTGCTAGAAAACCTAAAACCACACCCGTGTTCGCGCTGCGGCTGGCTTTCCAGTTCCACCCACGGCACTGCCAAAGACGCTGCCATTTCTCTGGGGCTCCCATCTCCACGAAGCTGAATGTCATTGTCACCTCCAATGGGCCGGACCTCTGATCCACCAGGGGGCCCCTGCTTGACCCGCCAGACAGGACCGCCAACCTTCTGCGGTGCCTCCAGCCCACCCAGGGGTCACCACTCCCCAGAGGGCACGAGGTCTGACGTGTGCCCCGTGACCAGGCGGGAGGGCGTCTCCCTTCCTCTCCCGTGTCCCCTCCTATGGGAAGGGCCCCAGAACAGAGAGAGCCGTCCGCGCTCCCAGGGTCAGAAGGCATCAGAAGCTCGTTCTGTGTTTATTTACTGCCTTCTTCGCAGGGAAACTTGGAGATGGTCCAGGATCAGGTTTTTACTTGGTTTTGTTTTCCATGTGTTGTTTACTTTTTGATTTTGTTCTTTACCTTTAAAGTGCACTTGACTGCGGTAAACTTTAGGTCCCATCAGAAGTATCTACTTTAAGTGCAGAGTGTGACTAAGTCTGGACAAATGACGAACCTGTGTGACGACGCCTGAGTGATGCAGGGAGCTTCTCTGTGACTCCGCCGAGTCCCCTTGTACCCCAAGCAGACGTGGGGACCGGCCGCGAGCTGCACTCAGAAATCTACCTCCTAACGCTGCCAGCTGCCACCTACCGGGCCCCGCGCTCTCTCTGTGGGATGATTCTCCCAGGAGACTCCTCCTGTCCCCACTTTTCATGGTGGCCACTGTCACCAGCTCCTCAGACTATTTGAGTTCTGGCCCAGCACAGGCCCCTGCAATAGGCTAGAGAGATTTTATTTTGTTTTTGTTTAGTGAAATGTAATATAATATAATATAACATAATATAATATAATATATACTTCAGCACATTGTTCGACCTAAGAAGGCTTCAAGGAGGAGGTGTTGTTACCATTGTTTTCTTTAGCCTCGAACTCTTGGAGCTGCTCTGCCCAGCCACAAGCAGAGTTTCCCTATGGGGCTGTTGTTGCTTCCTCCGAGATCTGAAATGAGGACCTGTGCGGCGGGCCTGAAGCCGACCCTGAGCCCTGGAGAAGAGCTCGTCCTGCCAACCTGTAGCTCCGTGAGCAAGAAAAACAAACATCAGCTGTTGGCGGCCACTGATATTTGGGGGTAGTTTCTTACACAGCATAATTGCAGCCACAGCTGACTATTGCATAGTCTCTATACAAAAGGCATTCAATAAATACGTGTTGAACAAATGAAAGAAACATGTTCCTTGGGGAAGTCCAGAGGCGGGGGGGGGGGGGGGGGGGCGGGGTGAAAAGCATCCTGGGGACTTGGGAAGTTCAACCCCAGGAAGGAAGAAAGGGGGTTAGGGTGCGGGAGGGAAGCAGAGCCCAGAGATTCTTTAGGGCAAACCTCAGGAGGGAGCTTCACGGCCCAGGAAGGACCTGGAACTCGGCCCTTAAAGCCACACAGACATTCCAGGTGTCCCGCCCGGAGCTCTGGACAGAGGAGGTGTTTTTGAAGGTGGAACTTGGACTAGAGGCGAGGCAGGAATCGCGATGTCAGCTGGGGATCTGTGGAGCGCAGACCCAGGAAGCCGAAGGGGGGACCGAAACCAGCGAGGAGGAGCCGCGCGCCCGCTGCAGGAGGAGGACGGTTTCCCGCCCCGGTTTGCCCGCTGTGCTCGCCAGGACCCCGTGTTGAGTCTAACGCAGTTTGATGCGTGAACGGCGGAAGGATATGGGTGAGGTGACACGTCGGCTCGCATGAAGGTCCGGACGGAGGAGGGCCACCTCGTCCCACTCCAGGCAACGTCTCCACGGGGAGGGCTGTGGGGCACGCCCGGGGACTGGAACGCGGGGTCCCCTCTGCCGTGCGTCTCAAACCACCTCTTGAAACAGGGCAAGTTACGGAGTGGAGCCAAACGCTCAGTTGCATTGACTCAAACCCAGACCTGGTCCGATGTTTAGGGAAGCAAGTCTCCTACCCCCACGATGCCATTCTGACCACCTCTGACCACCCTCCCCACCCCAGAGAGCACTCAGGCTGGTTCAGGGCATTCCATGGATTCGTCTCTCTCCAGGGGCTGACTGTCCCCTCTGCAGGCAGTGTGGTGCCAGGCGGGGGCGGGGGGTGGGGGGGACACGTTTTCCCTGTAAGAGGGGCTGCTCCCTGGGCTGCTGCTATCCTGAGCACCTGCCGGCCCGCCTGCGGCTCCCTGGAGAGGCCCGGCCGCCAGCAACCTGGGCGGCTGTTCCCAGGAAAGGCCGTGGCTCGGGAAAGTGAAGCGCATAGATACTGGGTCACGTTTCCAGGTGTGCAGAGCCCGGGGTCCTCAGGGAACCGGCATGGGCTTCCACTCTTCGGATGTCCATCCTTTGCCTGTCACCTCCTCCTCCTCCTCCTCCCCTCAAAACCCCTGGTCCTCGGGGAGCCTGTGCTGGTGGCAAGCGTCGGGGCTCCGACAGAAATTTCCGCAGGCTCTTAGCCAACTTTTAGGCATCTTTCCACAGAGAGGGTTCTGTCATCCAGAGGCTCCGCCTGGTTTGAGAGGGGCAAGACGTGCCTTGGGTCACGCTGCTGAGCAGGAGCCCCCGTGGTCCTGCCTCGGGTGTGGAACAGGCCAAAGTCCAGAGGTCAGCGCCGCCCGGTAACCCGGGGAAGGCCTGGGAGGACGGAACTCGGAGCTGGACGGCCTGCCCAGTGGGTCCAATGTTGACGTCCACAGGAAGGTCTAGTCAGTGTAGGGGAATAGGGTCCTGTGCGTCTCAGCTCTCACGATGGCCGCACATCCCCTCCTGGGAGGAGCTTCAGGCTGCGGGCGGAAAACCCCGGGAGACACAGCTCACCAGGCTGAGCAACCCTAACCGGAACCTCAGGTAAGGTCACACACACAGCATCCGCCCCTGCCCCACACCCGGTCCCTCTGCAGGGCTTGGAAGGGATGTCCCGCGTGGCCAGGCCCTGCAGGGCACGGGTGACACAAGGACACTGGGAGCAAGGTGGCACTGCCAGGGACAGTCGGGACTGCGAGGGGGCCTGCTTGTCTCCGTGGCAATGGCAGGGACTGAGGAAGGAGGCATAGATAGGGTATTGGCTGGGAAGCAGTGATCTGAGCTTCTGGGAGCCCCGCCTACTGGCTGGTCGTTTTCCTGGGCTGCCGTGTATACGTTGCCACCACCCAGGCAGAAGACCATGCACTCATTCATTCCCTCTCCCCTCTGTCTCCTGCTGAGCTTCCTGCTGTAGGCAGAAGTGGGGGTGCTGTCTACAGAGTATAGGCTCACCGCGTCCTGTGCTATGGGCCAAATTCTTGGGGGGGGGGGCTTCAGGTTTTGGCCCTCAAGAGACTGAACAGAGCAGGCTGGAGGTGGAAAAACACCACCACCGAATCCACTTTGAAGGACAGTGGAAAAAGACCTCGGCCCCCAAATCAGATTGCTCCTGATCTAAAATTAAAGGCGACTTAAGCCTGAACACACGAGAAGAATGGCAGACAAACGGTTGAGAGGGTGGGAAAAGAGTGATAGCTTGTTCTTCTCGCCTCGTGGCTGGGGGAGCAGGCGTTTCCAAGATTTCTCTGGACAGATTTATTTACTGTCCTTAAAAAAAAAAAGTTTGCACTTTGCATGAAGATTTTCAAAATGCCAGGCAGCACACGGCATGCCGGTTCCCGGCCAAGCCTCTTTGTGGTTAGCCTGAAATGAATCATTTCACAGTGAGAAGGAGGATCAGGGTTGCAAGGAGGGAGAATTCATTTGGCTGCATCAATATGTAGGCTACAGCCAAACACAGGACAAAATGTTGTTGCCCTTCCCTGGAGCAGACCCTGGATGTGAACTTCAACTCCTCAATGTATCTACTCCACATATCCCCCTCCCTGCGTGTCTCTCCTATATGCTCTACCTTCCAGCCTCTTCTTGGAATATGATTGGAGTTTCATTTTGCAAGGCAGGTGGATCATGAGAAACATCCGAAAGCACCTAATTCACTCTCCTGAATTCAAAATGTACACCCATGAGAGGGTCTCGTGTACCTCCCCTAGATTATCCTCTTTGCCCAGCCGAGGTGAACAATGAGGGGTTTTCCTTTCCCCAGATGACCAAACTATCAGAGGAGGAGCCTTGTCCACCCCACACCCCAATTTGACTCGATCAGGAGTTTGAGAGCACCTGCCCGGGCAGGGCGAGTGACCCCGAGCTCACAGGGCCAGCGCCCTCACCTAAACGGCTTTGTTGGAGACGAGCAGATACACATGATCAGAGAGCAATGCAAGATGGCGGCTCAGGAAAATGAGTGGGAATCTCACCGAGCCAGACCCCGGCGGGGCAGGAGGTGGGGGGAGGGCTCCATGGCCAGGCTCGCTGGGGGGCCTCCCTGCAGAGGCAGGACTCCATGTGGGGTCACTTCCTGTCCATCTCCATCTCCGCTGGTTCCTATTTTATCTTTGATAAAGTTCTACCCAGCATCACGCCCAAGGAAGCACACTCACCGCAGATGTTGGCCTCCCTGAGGTATACCAGAGGCTGTGCCAATATAGCTAAAAATGCTTGAGATCTTGGTCTTCCGTAAGGCAAAGCTAGTGAGGGCTGCCCTTGCAGGCCAGAGAACTGAGCATAGCACCCACTAAGTGAAGGGCTGTGCTAGGCATCTGGCAGCCCAGGGTTAAGTGTCAGCTGCTGCTTCAGCTGGGATAACAGAGGGGAGTCCCCCTGTATCCACTGTGAAATGGGGATGATGGCAGCCCCTGTGTCCTAGGTCTGCGGTGAGGGTTAAACAAGGTGAGTATCTGATGTGCGCATGTAAAATTAGTATCTGACACATAGTAGGTGCTCAGTATCTTACCATTGTTATTCCTCTTCCTTTTAAAAACCTGAAATGCAAGTCCTTTAGGAACAGGGTGTCCCAGCACCAAATATAAACAAACGAGAAATAGGATGTCAGGAACTTATAGACGGAACGCACCTCTGAGGGTCACCCAACCATTTGGCTTCCCTATTCATGTGGGTCCTGCCCGGTCGGTGGGGGGGGGGGGGGGCATCATTGTCTGGCTCCTTCTCCAGGCAGGACAGAGGTGTGTGATCCCCCCTGCTTACCCTACTTGTCAATTCCAGCTGCTCCGTGAAAAGGCACTGAAACGAACCATAAAGTGTATCCTCCTTCCCTCTGGTTTTGTTTGTTTGTTTGTTTGAAAGCAAAAAGGAAGAGACAGGCGCAGAGCACATTTCAAGACCATAAAAGACAAATTAATTATCCCCAAGCAGCAAGCTGACCTTTAGCTGGCCCCAGCCTCGGTGGCCCGAGCCACAGCTGCACCTGCTTTGAAGATGACAATATCCACTTGCTCAAATACTAATAATTAGTCACCCAAGCAGGAAAAAAGAATGCGAAGCAACGTGAACCTGCAATTACTGCACTTGGGTGCATCCCCTGCACCCTCGGAGGCCAATTACCCCGCGCGGTACCATGATTGGACTGACGTCCTCCATTCTTTGACAGTGTCCCTGTCCCCCTCTCCTGCCCCTCCAGCCCCAGCCCGAGGCCCATCTGCGCTGTGACTTACGGCTAGGCTGACTGAAGACGTCAAAGCTGCGTGTCCTCTGAGCGCGCAGGGGCTCCCCAGATGGCCCACGTGCAGGCCAAGCACACGCACAGAGGATTCTGGGACGAAGGTCTCCAGTGTCCCCCACCCCCTTCTCCCCCCTCAGCTCCATTTTCCTGGAAAGACACACAACATGCAAGTGACTGCACTGACCGCGAGTAAAATGCCCTGTTTGTCCCCCTGGGATTCTGGCTCTTCCTGGGGGCCCCTGTGCCATTTACAGTCTGTGCAGCAGAGGCCTGACCTTGGGAGGCAGGGGTGCCTGATTAATGGGGGTGCTTGAGGAAGGATGCTCCCAAGCTGACGGTGACAAGCCAGGACAGCTACCCATGGAGCTGCACCCCTGAAAGTGAGTGGGTGGCCTTGGGCTCCTGAGGGACAACGGCAGGGTTTAGACAGGAGCGGGCCGAGGCAGCACAGGCCTCAGGCTACAGCTGCCACCAGTCCAGGGAACTGAGCCCCGGTGGCAGGCACTCCTCCCCCCGGTGGCCTTCGCCCTGGCCCTGCTGCCTCAATACCATTTTTTATGAGGTGATCAGCGTTGGATCGATCGCGAGGAGAGCTGAGTACCAACGTCAGCTTTGCGTTGGCATGGAAGCAGGTTTCTGCCACTGACCTTTCCAAAGCAAAAATCAGTTTTTTAATTTTTTTGCTCCCCCTCCTTTCCATCTGATTTCTTTCCTCAATGAGCAGCAAGAGCCTTTTTCTTACAAGTCACTGCAAACTTCCAAGGGAAGAGGACTTGGTTTCCAGCTGTGCTCCCACACCCTGGGGAGTCCAGCCTCAGGGGTGTGTGGCCCTTCTCCTGCCCCACCCTGGGCTCAAAGAGCTGTAGCAAAGAGGGCCTGGGGTGGCGCAGCTCAGGGGGGCCAAGCTGGTTGAGATGTGAGAACTGGACACAGGGATGTGGTGGGAAGGAATCCTGTGTCTACCACCCTACCCAGGGCCTCTGTGCTGTTCCAGTCCCCGGCGGGGTGGGGGCGCACTATTCACAGTGTTTGGTGCAAATGGTTCCTCCTGGGACTTCAGAGAGGACACAGCACATGGGACCCCTGCAGTTGGGCAAAGTGGTGGCCCAGGTGATTGTGTGTGTGTGGGGTGTGTGTGTGTGTGTGTCTCTCTCTCACACACACACACACACACACACTACACCGTGCCTCTGTCTTCTCCTGGAGCTTTTCCAGGAGCCCCAGGCTGTCTGCTGCTCATGCATGATAAGGTCCACAGGGACAACTTGTGCTCTAATAAGCACCACGGCGCACCCTTCCCAAACCCATCACAAGCACACCTACAAATGCACTCCTCGGTTACCTCTGTCGTCACAAGGTTATTCCTGTATCTGTGTGCACCAGGGTTCCAGAAACAGGGCGCCATGGAGTCTTAGCGGATACTGCCTTGTGGCTGTTACTATGTTATGTTAGCAGTGTTCTGTATTATATTAGTTGATGCTATTAGGTTATATCATGGATGTTATTATGTTGTGTTAGCAGATGTTACTATGTTATGTTAGCGACGTTACTGTGTTGAGTTAGCGGATGTTGCTATGTACCATAGTATGCTACCACACTCCATAGTGGATGTTACGATGTTACTAATAGTATGCTACTATACCCGTATGTACGTACATCAACACATTCACCCAAAAGGTGGCTACAGAAGACTATCCATACGTACAATGTTCTTGGGCTATAAATGTGACCTGGAATGTGCCAAAATTAAGTCTATTCCATTATTTTATGACCATAAGCTGGGGGCTAAGCTCTGTGGTAAGCATTCCTTGCTGGGTGGCTGGCCCTTCATTGCTAGGACTATGCAAGGACAGTGGAATGCTTTTGTAGTGTGATTTATCGGACTCTCCCGACTCCCCACGGGGCCCCCCTCCCCTGCCCTTATCTGCCCATCACACTCTCTTGAAGGGGTCAAGGGCTTCAGCCTCTCCCTGCGAACAGCTGTGCGCAGCTGCAAGCTCCAGGGGCCGAGGGACCCAGGGCATGGTTCCCTTTGGCCGGAAGGTGCGTTCTGGGCCTTCAGGAAGGAGCTGGCTCCGGTGCTCTGCTTCTGCCGCCAGGTGATGAAGGTGGAGTCCCGCTTCCGGCTGCAGACGGTGATTCATTACAGCCGAAAGGGAGAGATGCTCGGAATGGAGGCACCGGTGTCGGAGGCGAAGAGACAGTCCATGCGTCTCCAAACGGGTCTGACGTCACCGAGCCTAATTGCTTTGTCTCCAGCTTGTCCCCAGGTCGGCCTTGGCAGCCAGAGACTAGGCTCTGAAGATGGGTTCCCCGGAGCCACCGGAGGGCTGTCTGGACGTGACAAGCCCCGGCTGAAGAGGCGGCCGGTGTGGCCTGGGTCACGGGTTGCGGGGGAGCGGGGGAGAAAAGGGGAGGTTCAGGGGAGAGACAGCTGTTATTTAAAAATCCCTGCTCATATCTGTGCTTTGATACCGACTGTTTAGCCTGAAGTGGAGTGAAGCTGAGCTCCAGAATGGTAGCGATGCCCTGGGCAGGGGGCTGTTGAGGGGAGAAACGGGGAGAGCCCTGGAGAGCAGGCAGGGCTGGGGAGAGGCTCAGAGTCCACCCCCAGGGCAGAGAACCTGTGCCGTCTGCCGTCTGCCGTCTCCCGGCAGCCTCCGCGGCACCGAGAGTCTGCTGCAGGGAGACAAATGATCCCCATTAATTCCATCAGGTAATGAGCCAGTTGGTGCCATCATTAATTATACTAATTAAAACACACTGGCCTTTGAGGTTGGCACGCACTTCCGAGCCACTCCTATTTCACTTCACTCTGTCGCTGCCTGGGGTGACTAGTTGGCCAACACAGGCCCAGGGATCCCGCGGAAGGAAGCCAGCTCCCTGGAAGCCTTGGTCTTCTTCCTCGCTCATTCGCTCATTCTCTCATTCTCTCATTCACTCACTCATTCACTCACTCGCTCACTCACTCATTCACTCATTCAACAACAAGGAGCCACCACCGCTGTGCGAGGTGCTGGGGCACAGAAACAAGACCTGGGACTTCCCGTCGAGTCCGGCAGACACGACACCCGGCTAACCCCGGCACCGAGCAGGCCCCTCTGCTGACGCACACACGCGACAGTCTCCAAGGCGTTTTCACAAACCTCGTCTCGTTTAACTCTCAGACCCTGCGAGGAAGGTGCTCTCGTCCCCACTCTGCAGATGAGAAAATCGAAGCTCGCTGCTCAGGGAGTCCATGTTTTATTTTTTAAATCCTTACCCAAGGATCGGTTTTTATTCGTTGATTTTTTAAAGAGAGAGGAGGGGGAGAGAGGGAGGAGAAGCATCAAACGGTTGCCTCCCACAGGCGTGCGGGCCGTGGGGGGTCAAATGGCAAACCTGGGTATGGCCTGACCAGGAATCGAACCTGCCCCTTTCGAATTTAGGAGACGATGCTCCAGGCAACTGAGCAGCCTGGTCAGGGCTTGCGTCCCATCTGACTCCAGGTTCCTCCCTTCAGCCTCGAGAGCGACGGAAGCTGTCGGCAGCCCTCTGACCAGTCTCAGGAAAGGCCTGTCCGCGGGGTCACACGTGACTTGAGCTCCATGAGGTGACAGGCTTTCGGGGCGAGGGTGGTGAGAGCACGGCCCGGGAGGAGGGGATGGGCACAGCCCGCGACCCGCCTCACCCTGGCTGCCTGTCTGCAGGTGATGCAGGGGAACGCCTTTGTGAGCCAAACGCAGGTCAGTTTAAAACATCCTAAAACTCCAAAAGGGAAAAGACACGATTCGGACTCTTTCGTGGAGGGCCCAAGGGAAAACTCGGGAGGGGGCTGGCAAGGCCAGACGGGCGTCCCCTCCCCCCACCCCCGTCAGGCCGCCAGGGCTGTCAGCGAGGCCGGTTTTTCACTGTTCAGACCTCTTTTTCCGTCCTCCGCTCCGTCACCCGCACGCGCTCGGGTTTCCGTAAACCAACCCGCCTTCCCCGTCTAAACACTGGCTTCAGGCCCTCTGGCTGTCGGCAACTGGCTCCTCTGCCCCCCCCCCCCCCGGGCCGCAGCTGGTGTGGGGCTCTGGCCCGGCTCCAGCTCCGCCCGGTCCGCCTCCTCCTCGGGTGTTCGCGCCTCGCTCTGCTGCCACCCCCACACCCCCCCCCGGGTACAAAAGGCCTCTACCTCGCTCTGCCCAGGGGGTGGGGAGGCGGGAGAGAATGGGTGTTTTTTCCGGGGGAGAGTCACTGCTTCAAGCAGCAGCCCTTGCATGCAACTGCCCCCCCCCAACTCCTGTCCCTACCCCTATAGCACCCACGCCGCCTCCTGGCTTCTTGGGAGAGCAGGATGCAGGGCCTGTCCTGCCCTCTGTAGCCCCGCCCACAGCGGCGTCTCGCTCAGACAGAACGCAGTGTAGGCTCAGGCCTGGTTTTTGGTTTTTTGTTTTTTTTTTTTTAAAAAGCAGGATCTTGGACACCAGGGCCTCTGTTTCACAGGGCGGGCTGCGGGACAGAGGCGCACGGGCCCCGTCCTGAGCAGGGCATTCATATTTAATGCTGCCCCCCAGCCTCCTGGAGTCGTCGTCCCACCCTCAGCCTCCACCGCCACCAGATGCATGTCTGCTTAATTACAATTCATCCAGTGCCCGACTATTAATAAAGCCTAATTAATCCAGTCACACCACCCCGCGACGCCAGCAGGGGAGGGGGCAGGGCCCGCCGGCCACCTCCGCAGCGGCCCTGCGCAGAGAGGGGTCAGAAGAGGCCTCAGCCCCCTTGCGTCCTCCCTCCAGCAGCGGGCTCAGGAGGCCGCCCCTCAGGGCCTGCCCGGTGCTTGGTGCCGGCCCCGCGCCCCGCACGCACAGCCTCAGGGACTAGGCCCTGTCCACCTGCCCCAAAGGACTGGAAGCTTCTCCAAGGACAGCGCCGTGTTCATGGATCTTTGTAGCCCTCCAGCCTCCCTCCTGCAGCCCACCCCCACCCCCCAGCTTCAGCTCAGGACGGCCTTGGGCACGCGAGCGTGTGCAAGTGTGGCGGGGGTGCCGGAGCTGAGGGCAAGGGCCTGCCTGGTGACGGCCTCCTGGCCCAGTCAGGTGGGCAGGGTGGGGTGACGGAGGGCCCCAGCTGGAAGCCCCCCCCGATCTGGATGGCAGCCCCGGCACTGTCGTCTTCTTGCTGTGCGGCCTGGGTAGAGGTCCTGACCCTATCTGTGTCTCCCTGCCCTTATTGTACATGAGGACAGCCGTGCCTGCATGGTAGGTGGCCGTGAGGATTACATGGAGGGAGGGAGGAGGGAGGGAGAGAGAGAGAGAAGGAAAGAAAGAAAGCGAGAGAGAAAGAGAGAGAGAGATAGAGAAAGAAGAAAGAGAAAGGAAGAAGGAAGAGAGAGAAAGGAAGGAAGGAAAGGAAGGAAGGAAGGAAGGAAAGGAAGGAAGGAAGGAAGGAAGGAAGGAAGGAAGGGAGAGAGAAAGAAGGTCTGGCGACATGTAGAGACAATCTCTGCTGTCAGGATACAGCGGAACACATTTTCACGAACTGAACACACTTCTGCGTCCAGCGTCCAGAAGGACTCGGTGGGCTCGCTGCCACAAAGGCGGCTCCGTGGAGGCGCGGCGAAGTGCCGGCGCTCAGGTGCGGTGCTCCGTGCGACGACGGCCGCTGTTCCCGCTCCCGCGTGTCCACGGGCGCCGATCCTTCCGCTGCCACCACGAAACTGGCCGCCACAGCCAGCAGCACCCCAGCGGCCAGCGCCTTCAGGAACGTCTGCTGCTGCCGCATGGACCTGCCCTCCGGCAGGGCTGGCACCGCCGGACGGCGTGTGACAGACGGAGGGGAGCAAGACCCAGGTCCATGCGGCTCCGGTGCCTGGGGAGGGGCTCCCGGACATCCAGAATCGGGCGGAGCGTGGAGCCCAGGCTGTGCGGATGGCGCCTTGGCTCGGCAGCAGGGGCCACAGCGTCGGCCTGCTCTGCGCCTGGCCCGTCCGGGGCTGCTTCTGGAGCCGCAAACTGCCGGAGCCCGGGAAGCGCCTTCGGGAGCATTGAGTGAAAGGCCCGAGACCCAGGAAGGGCAGAGACTCGCCCACAACACACGGCCAGGGCGGGAGGCAGAAAACACGGAGGCCAGGTCTCTGGTCCGCTTCGGGGCCACGTTCGCAAGGCCGCAGGCCTGCGTGCGTCCTGGTGCCCCGGGGCTGCGTGGGACCCCACTTCCCTGTCGGATGGAGGGATTCAACAGGGGAACCAGCAGGGGCAGACCCAGGGGTGCGGCTGGGGCAGGAGTCGGAGGGGGTCTTCATCACTGCCCAGCACCACGCACGACGGTAGGGGCACCCCCCCCACCCCCGCCCGCCCCGGCACCAGTCCCCTGCTCACCTCCCGGAGCCCGGCGGCGGCGACCAGAAGCGTCCGCCAGGCAGCACCACGAACCCCAGCAGCCTGTGCGGGGACCACACTACCCTGGGCAGAGGCCCGCGGCTGGGGCCGCTGGTCCACTGGGCTCTCGGACAGGGGGCAGCCCCACACTCCAGCACGACCGCGGGGGCGCACGCGGGGAGAGTGAGGGGTTCTCCAGTTTACCTTCCAACCGCAGAAGAGCCCCGCCGTGCGACTTCCCAGCCACCGGGAAGGGGCTGCCTCGGCCTGAGCTTACTCCCGCAAAGTCCAGACGTTCTCTTGGCCTCAGGAGGCTTTTGGAGTTTGAAACTCTGGAAGGGGGCGGTGTAGCGGAGCCCGCAGCATGCCGTGTGTGTGCGCCGGGGGAGGCAGAGGCGGGCGTGACGTAGGAAGGGACGCTGCACCTGCGAGCGCCACCCAGCGGTGGGGCGGCCTCTGCGGGGAGGACCCCGTTGGTCGCCGGGGGTGCTCACACCCGAGCCGTGCGGTGGCTCCACACAGGCCCCCGCAGCGGGAGTCCAGGACTGGATAAGTGAGTGGCCCTCGGAACCTTCAGCGGCACTCCCGTTGGGGCCACGCGCACACACACGTGGGATCTCAGGGCCGGACGGAACGTCAACGGCCACGTGGCCTGACCTCCACCCAGCAGGGGACCCCTCTCCACAGCCCTCCTGCACCCGCGCACCCCACTCCACCCCCTGGACCGGGCAGCCTCCCCGGTGCGGTCACTTACGAAGCCAGCCGTCACGTCAGCGTGCCCACCGGAGGCCTCCAGACCACCCACTCAGCCTCGCGGCATCGAGGCTTCCTCACCCGTATACACGGGCGGGGAGCACATCATGCCCACCTTCGGGGTCCTGAGGACAGAAGGAGACGGCCAGACCATCTGGCACTTAGTGGGCACGCAGCCTTCTCTCCTCCCTTCCTCCCCGTGGCCCCCCTCCCCTCCCCTCCCTCTGCGGCCCGTTTCCCAACAGTCGCCGCGCTTTGGGGTGCAGCTTGGTCTGTGCCCGGCCAACCCACCGGCTGCGAGTGCTGCCACACTGCCTGCGAGCAACGAGCACCAGTTGCTGCGGGCCGAGTGGACCAGCAGCCAGCATCCCACGGCGCGGGGAGCCCAGCCCTACCCAGGCGGCCCTGCTGGCTGCTGGGTGGTCTCCCCACTGGCAGGTTGTTCCTTGGCACACATGGCACCCGCCCCTGATTCTCCTCCCAAAAGATCCCAGCTCTGCCGCCCTCCCCCCACTGCTCTGCCCCCTGCCCTGAGCCCAGAGAAGGAGTCCGTTTCCACCCACACGGAACGGCCCTTCCAATACTTGATGGTGCTCTCAGTTCTCCCACGTCTTCCACCCTCTGAGCAAATTTTAGGCTCTCCCATGGCCTCTGCCCCTCCTTTGCTGCTCATTCCCGGAGCCCCACCCGGCAGGCTCCCCCAGACCAGCTCCCCCCAACCGCATGTGGTCATTGCCAAGGGCTTAGTCATTCCTTTAGAAAGGTCTGGGTTTTGGCGTTACATCAATTCTCTGGCCCTCTCTCCCAACTCCCCAAAAGCCACGAAGGGCAAAATCTATTAATGGTCTTGATGCCCGTATATCTGTTTTCAAAAGAGTTTTCTGCTTGACCTTTCAAACAGAGAGGCCATCTGTGATCGCGCTTGGAAAACTATAAAACCCTGTACAAATGGAAAAGGTTTATCTCAGCATCCCGGCTGACATTTGAGACACGATAGGGGAGCGTGGGTGTTCGCTCTGCTGTGAAGAGCAAAGTTATAAACACAACCCTCTAAACCAAGGCAGACTGCCTGGAGGAGGAGAAAATGATTGGGGCAGACTGCCCAGTCCCACGTGGAGTGAGCTGGTTGTGTTCTGTGACGGCTAAGGCAGTGTCGCATTGGGGGAAAGGCTTCTGTGTCATGCCAAGTGGCTGAAATTCACTTACTGCTCAATAAATCCCATCGAGGGGCCTCGCGAATTAACACAGCGATGATCCTCCTGCCTTTTCCATATACATGAACTCAGTAATAACTGTAATTATTATAAAGTTATAATAAAACATGATGTGTTACGCTGCTAATTCAGTGGCAATAAGGATGAAGTATGGGGACTTCCCGTCTCCGCATTCATCATTTCCCCCCTTAATTATGGAATAATTCCCCAGGCCGAAATGCGGGAGAGAGAGAGAGGGAGAGAGAGAGAGAGAGAGGCCGCGTCCTGCCTTGGTTCCTTCTCAGTGTCCTTGCTGGGTTCAGACGGCCCCAGCCTGCCGCCCTGGTGAGGCGGGGGGAGGGGGCAGGCCTCAGCCAAGGAGCTCCCACCACCCTCAGGGGCTGACTTAGAGATCAAGCAGGGAGACGGACTCCCCCCGCCCACCCCCTCCACCCACCCCTTGCCACTCCGTCTGCTTTTTGGAGCTCCCAGTCCTTGCCCTCCCAGGCCACAGCCGATTGGACAAGGGTGGACACCGGAGCCTCAGGGGCCACCTGTGAGGACAGAGGCTGAAGGGTGTCGGTTTCTGGAGCTGAGGATGCTGCAAGGGCAGGCTGGGGTGGGGCGGGGGGAGCGGGCGGCGGGCAGCTTCTTCCTGCCGAGTGTGCAGCTCGGCAGGCAGCGGAGACACAGCCTCTCTGCCCAGGTCCTCGAGAGCAGCCCCGGGCTCTGGTCCTGCAGTTCCCAGGCCGCCTTCCCGGGACTTGGCCGTACTTCGGTTCGGCGGGCGTAAGCCGGGCCGACACACCCCCCTGAATTATGTTACCCAGAGTGGACTGAGTTTCTGGTTCCACCTCCTAACAGTTCTCAGGACCCAACTGGGAGCTGCCCGAGGAGAGCAGCCCTGCCCGCCCTGTTCATCTCTGTTCCGAACCTGCACTCTGCACAGTGCGTGGCACGTAGGAGGCGCTCAGTGAAACTGTTGAATGAATGACGAATGAATGAATGAATGAATGAGTGGAAACACTGACGCTGTGGCCTAGGAAGGGACCATCTCCCCAAGCAGGCATTTGTTTCGTTGGTCTTGAGTCATTGCCCCTGGTTTAACCCGAACAAAGAGCAGATACTCCTTCCAGGAGGGTGTCCCCCGGGTTGGGTAGAGAAAAGCACTCTGGACCAGTGACTGGAAGTTTCCGCCCTCAGGGGCCCACCCCCAGGGCCCTGGGCTGCAGGGCAGATCCTTTCTGGGTGGGTGGGTGGGGCGGCTCCAGCACAGGCCAGGACTGCTGGGGGAGGGTGCGGAAGGGCCTTCAGTCCCTTCCCTCGGCCACCAGCTGCAGGCGAGTCCAGGTGCACGCCTCCTTCGCGTGCTCAGCGGCGGCATGAAGTGCTCTCCAGGCAGGCCCTGGCCAGCTGCCCGGACATGGGGGTGGACACAGCAGACGTAGGCCCTGCCCTCGGGGAGCTTGCAGCCGAGAGGAGCATCTCTGGACTTTCTCTGTCTCCCAGATCTCGGGGGCTGGGGGGCCGGGGTGGCCGGGGGCCCGGGAGCCAGCTGTGCCCGCCCCTCCTGGCAGCTCCGAGTCCTGCTCCTGCGGCCAGTCAGGCCGGCTTCTCTGAGGAGCGTGGACCTCGACAGAGGACCCCGGCCTGGGCCTCTCCCTCCAGGAGCCTGGCTCAGCACCGCTGCTCCGGGCACTCCAGGCTTCTAGCTTCCTTTCAGCGGGGGACCTTCCTATCCGTCAGCCTCTCGCGCTCTGAGGGACAGAATTGGAAAGTCGGTGCCGGCCAGATGGAGACAGGGAGGGCCCTGGAGGCGGCGTCCTGCAGGCTGGTGGGGACGCAGAGGCGAGACTGTGCAGACGCCCCTGGACGGGGTGCAGGCGGGGAAGACGCTGCTTCTCTGCATGATGGGTCGTCTCCGCGCTTCGGGAGGGCGGCACACGGTGACAGTGGTCTTGTTCCTCCCTCCCTCCCTCCTGTCTGCGGAGCTCTGGGGGCCCAGAGGAGTCCTTCACAGGGTCCAAGGTCAGTGTCAGTGAGGCCTCTCAAGGGAGAGGGGGAGACAGCGCATGGGCCTCAGGTCTCGAGTGGAGAGTGAGCGTGGAGTGAAGGCTGGGAGAAAACCCCCCCGTGGCCCTGAGGGGAAGGGAAAGCCACCTGTCTCCTTCCTCCTGCGGCCCGGCCGTCTCCCCAGCACATGCCTCTCCCACCGGGGCGTCTCCCTGGCCAGCGATTGAGGCCACCCCAGCTCCCCTGTCTCCAGCCCCAACCACTTGCCCTCTGAGCTTTCCTGCCCATCACCTCCCCAGACCCCTCCAACTGCCAGACGATGAGCATCGAGGAGTCTCCACTTCTGCTCCCGAGCTCCCTGAAGCCGCTGGAGGAAAACCCCTCATCCGGGCTGCCGAGAGCTCCGCGCCGTGGCGCATGCAGCTTCCCGCCCTCAGCTGGCGCAGAGGGCTGCCGGCGGGCGCTTTGGCGAGGAGCTCGTGGGCAGCTTCAGACCCCCGGCACTCTTTCCCTTCCGCTCCCCTTCTACTCCAGCTGGCGGTCTTCACTGCCCTGCCCATCCACCACCACTCCGAACCCAGCACCCTTCCTGGGTTCAGCGGATCCCAGACCCTGAACACCCCTGATCGGACCAGGGGTGGTGGCTGTCTGTCCCAAGCCCAGATCACACTAGATCCCATCTCCTGGAAATTGACAGCTAAGGCACCAGGGCTCTGCTGAGGCAGGTGCAGGGAGAGCAGGAGAGGGGGGACTCCAGGGGCCCTGGAGACACAGTGAGAGCATCCCTGTGGGGTCCTGGCCTTTTCATCTGTGACACTTGCTGCCTCCCCAGAAGCCCCCACTTGTACTGGAGCTACTCTGAATAGCTAAGTGTCCTGAACAAACTAGGACCCAGCAGGCGGCTGCGCCTTCTACCCCACGGACAAGGGGAGCGTCAGAGGCAAGCTTCCGCTGACTTCAGTCTTCTGGCCACAGGCGGTCTGGCTCTGCCGCCCCTCGTTCGTCCTGTCATTGACCTCACGAGGTCACTCATGACTTACCTGCCGCCTCCAGCACGGCCTGCGCTCTGCTTCTGTCCTACCTGCCCCTGCGGAGCAGCCCGTTTTGGTTCACCCCGCCTCCTTCCCCCGGCTTTCCCCCCTGGCTCCCCCAGCATGACACCCCCCCACCTCGATCAGGCTCCGCCGGCCGGTTGTTCTGCTCCTTGCTGTGGGTCCGCGTGGTCTACTCTCGGCCTGTCCCCTGCCGCCCTCTCCTGGAGGACCTCGCCTGCCCGCTGGCCTGCTGTGCCTCCCACCAGGAGGAGGCTCTGGATCTTCACCTCAGGACTCCGTGGTTCCCACTGTCACCCCCCAGGTTCTCATAGCACTTCCTCCTCCCCTGCGCAAACCGGCTTTCCTTTCTCCGTCTCCAGCCTCAGCACCAACAGGTGCCCCGCCACCTGAACCAGAAAACCAGCTCTCATTTCCTGCTTCTCCCCTCTGCCCCCGGCCAGTCCGCTCCCACCTGAGTTCTGCAAAATGGTTTCTAACCTGGTTTCCACTGTCACACCCAATGCCATGTCCCGGGCCAGCTCGCACTGGGCCCCCCGCTGGTCTCCCAGGCGCCAGTGTCTCCTTGGCCACCCCCCCTCAGCACAGCTCTCCACTCTCTCCTCAGAATGTGCTGCCCCCATCCCAGACCTGCATACACACACACACACACACACACACACACACAGAGTTAGCAGCCAGGAACTCCAGCTCTAACCTCTCCCCACTCTCAGTTGCCTGCGTTCCCTCGGACGGATCCCGCCTCCCAGCCTCAGTGGGTTCCTTCCTCACCTCCACGCCTTCGTCTGGGCTGCCTCTCACACTAGAATGCCCCGCCCCCACCCGCTTTATTCACCTTCAAGCCTCTCCTCCCAAGCCCCTCTGCTGGGGAGCCCTCTACCTGCATCGACCTCCTCCCCCAGGGGACACGCCAGGGGCGTGCCAGGCCCTTGGTCCCTGGAGTCTCTGACTGTCTCCTCTGCCCGGGAGACCTCTGCTCCAGCTCCTCAAGAGACCGGTTTCTCCCCTGGCGTCAGCCCAAGTGTCCTGGCCACCCCGCTGACAGTGGACCCCCACCCCCTCCGTCCCCCCACCGGCAGTCGCCCTCCCACGCTGCCTTGTTCACTTCCTTCCTTGCATTTATTACACAGGTGACTCTCTCAGGTGGCCACGTAGGCCCTCTGGGAGGTGAACCCCATGACGGAGCTTCCCCGGTGGGCCCTTCGGGGGACCCTGGTGGCCCTGGGGCAGGAGGAGGGGAAGCAAGTCAGTGTTCCCCACCGTCCCACGTGGACCACGGCCCGGGCGCCCTGCAGGAAGCTGGGGTGCTAGGGTGCGCTCCCTTGGGCTGGCACGGCCGGCTCTCCTGCCCGTCCCCACCAGCCGCTGGCCGGGGAACCCACTCAGAAGAGCGTGGCCCGGGCGAGGCAGCTAAGTGTCACGGAGCTCCCTTCTGTGTTTGTCCAAAACTTCTCAAAATTTCTGGAGCTAAGAATAGACAGAAAAGTACAAAGAAACCCCCTAATTTGGGGGGATAATTAAGACTGTGGTTTCCTTTTTCAGCAACTGTTTGAAGCTCTTTGCTCCGGGCTTCCTTTCAAGGGCCCCTGCATCACGAGCCTCCGCTTTGGCCTCCGGCCAAGGCGGAGAGAAGACAAACAGAGCCCGGCCCCTCCGGCTCTCGGCCCCTCCAGCTCGCTGCCCCTCGGGCCGACTCCTGCCCCCTTCTCCAGGTCAGAGCCCTGCGGTTTGGAGCCCATGGTTTGGGGGGAGCCCGGGCTCCTGGCTCCCAGAAACTCACCCCCTCTCTCCCTGTTGGCAGATGGAGCCAGTGAGGATTATACTCAAACACTGAGTGTTTGCAGTGCTTATGGGAAAAGGGAGGGAAGAGAAAATCCTCTTTTCTCCCTTCGTCCCCACCTGCAAAGCTGATGAGAAACCGGCCCAACCGTGTCCCGGGCCTCCCAGCCACCTTCCTCCTTCCTCCTGTCTGTGGCACCCGCAGCCTCTCAGTCTAAACTGTACTTGTAAGGGCCTCTGGACAGCTTTCTGGCCACTTCCCAGGCCGCACCTAACCTTGAAACCTTCAGAGGAGTGCATCCGAGGCCATCTCAAGGGGCGAGATCACAGACAGGCAGGTCACTGCTCCGAGTCCTGGGCAGGGGGACAGCACGGCAGAGCCTGGGGCAGGACTAGGGCAGGCGCAGCCTGGGCTGCCTGCCTCGCATGAGGAGCACCCAGGTCCCCGCACCCTCTCTGGCCTCCCTGCCCATCACAGCCCCCACAGGAGGCCAGCGCTCAGTGGCACTGCCTCTCCCCCCCACACGCACACGTGCACACACGCCACGCTCCCACCAGCAGCACGGACGAGCAGCGCAGCTCTGCCCCCGCAGGCCTGGTGGGGAGACTATGTGCCACGTGCGCGAACCTCTCGACCGTCTCCTTGGACCATCTCCCTGCCCACCCCCAGGTTTCTTCCCCGTGACAGCCGCTTCCTGTCTTGTGCTGTCTTCATCCCCCCTCGAACATACGCCTCTCCTCACGGGTCCCTCCAGGTCCACCGATCTCCGGTCCCCTCCCTGCACAGGCCTCTCAGCGTTAGCTGGGACGGCCCCCTCCGCGAGGCCCGTGGGGGCCACCGAGAGAGCAGCACACAGAGCCCGCGGCACGGCCTTGAGGAAGGACACTGGTTCCTGGCCACCCGGAGGCAGTGTCCCGGCGCTTGTGGGGGCCGGCACTCTGCAAGCTCCCCGAGCCTCACTGCCCCCCAAACCCCTGCCTCTTCATCCCAGGGAAGATCTCTGAACCTGGGGCCAGAAAGGGAACTCTGGGTCTCAAGCCCGCCACCTTTTTGTCTCGGGATCTGAGGTCGCAGACAGTACTTGGGTGTTCCTCCCTGTGCTCATGCTGGCTTTGAGTCAGGAGCCGGCGGGGGACACGGGGTGAGTCAGCAGGCACCCGCGTGCCTAGGGAGCCGCAGGGCTGGCCTGACAGAGTGGGCGGGGCGTGTGGAGGCCTCTATGGGGCTGCAGGAGCCGGATGGAGCAGGTGGGGGGGCACGGGGACACAGAGGCCCCTGGAGAGACGAGAGGGTGGGGCCGCACCTGATCTTGGACCGTGCTGCCACGGTGGGGACCAGAGCTGGGGTGTCTCCCCAGTGGCTCGGTCTGCAAGAGGGAGATAGCTGGATGAGCCTCGGGCCTGTCGGCCCAGCCCCTGACTTGAATACCAATGAGGGCAGGACGGATCTCTCCTTCAGGACTCGGCCTCCCCATCATGGCTCCCACATGGGCTTGGGAACACGCGAGCCCGTGAGCTGGAGCGTGTCAGGCTCTGCTGGTCTGCACATGCCCCTGCGCAGGACACGCTTATTCCCGCAGGGCCCGACGTGCCCGCTCTCACTCTGCGAGCTGATGGACACCCCTTGGCGGCACGATGGCCATCCCCATCAAACAGGAGGTCCCAGGGAACAGAGGGGAGGAGAGGGTGCCCCTCCCCCAGCCCCGAGCCCCCAGCCCTCCTCTGCCTGGCGCCTCCCCTGGGGGCTGCAGACCTCCCGGTCAATGCCACGCTGCTCTGCGCTGCAGGAAGCCGAGGAGCAGGGCGGCGCTGGGGGCTTTGGAGGAGCTCGCAGTGGCCGCCGGGGGCGCTGTTTCCCCTCTGAGGGTGCTGCCTCTACGCCCCTGGGACCATCTGGCTCACCCCTCTGCTCTTCTTCAGACCTGCCCCCAGTAAAGATTCCACGTCAGCCACTAGTAAGTCTTTTTTTTTTTTGGAGGGGGGATGGGGTGAACAAAAGGCCTTGGTTTGCAAACGTGTGGCTTTGAAGAAGAGTTCCCGCCCCAGGACGTTTGCACGGAGTCTGCTCTCACTGTGCAGTGGCGGGTCCGGTCCCAGGGAACGAATCCCAGGTTTCAGGGACCAGAAGGCGAAGGGGTGCCTGGCGTTCCTTGCCCAGCTTCAGCCTGGGTCCCCACCTCAGCTCCGCGGGCCCTGGTGGGAGGTGCACTCTGGACAGCAGCAGGACCGGCCAGGGGACGGGGGTGGGACGGGGTGGGGGGGAAGGGGCGCAGCGGAACTGCGTGAACTCCTGGGGGACCAGGTCTCGGAGGCCAGACGCCGAGGGAGGAGGGGCCGGGGACGGCGTCCCTGGGCCTGATTTCCAGTCCCAGCCGAGCCCTTCTGTGGGTCTTAATGTCTCGTTTCAAAAAAGAAGCAGGGAGACATGTTAGATTGCCTTCCGTCCCCACCATTCTGTGGTGACACAGGAGGGAAGCTGAGGCCATCGTTGTTGAGCAGGGATCTCCAGGGCAACAGGATGCCCCCCGGAGCGGGACCCAGCCCTCAGAGGGACGGGCTCTGAAGACTCACACATGCCCCTGGGAACGGCTGTGAGCCGGACCTACGTGGGCCGGGCCCCTGGGGCACCGAGAGGACCTCCAGGGAGGGGACCAGGCAGGTGAGTCGGGCCCTCTGGCCTCCCCCCATCTGCCTCTTCCCTCCAACATCATCACCTTCTCAGAGGAGCGAGAAACGACTTCCTGAGTGACTCCCTTTGGAGGAGATCCCGGACAGGAGATGGAAGTCAGAGCGGCGGCCACCCGCTCCGTGAGCAGAGGCCTGGGGAGCTTTCTGTGTGCCGGAGGGGCTCCACGTCTCGATCTAGGGGGCGCTCACACAGGTGTGCACCCATCTCCGAGTGCACCGAGCTGTCCACAGAGATCTGTGTACTTCTGTGTGTGAAATGCATCTCAGCAGAAACAGAAGATAACAGAAGAGAAATGGCTCCAGCCTGGGGAGAGCAGAGCCGGAGACGGGGAGCAAAGTGGGGCAGAGCGGGCAGCGGGGAGCCGGGAGCAGCTGCGAGGACAGAGCCAGAGGGACAAAGGGGTGGGCCCGAGGCAGACGCACTGGGACAGCAGAGGGGTGACAGGGAGAGCAGGAGAGGCGGACAAGGCAGGACAGAGTGGCCACGCCAGCCCGGGTGCCATGGGAGGGAGGTCACCCCTGAGCCGGGGGGTGGGGGCCAGGAGGGGGTGCCATCCCTTCCTCCTCTTGCAGACTGAGAGTCTGAGGGGACTCTGGCACATCCCGGGGACGAGCTGAGACGCACGAATTTTTGCCAAGATGCAGGGGGAATGTTGGTGGCCACACAGTGACAGGAGCTGTGGGGGGAGGGGTTCTCTGCGGTCCCTACGGCCAGACCGCCCAGGGACTCGCCCCCCGGCAGGAGCCCCAGCTGAAGAGGAAGGACTCCCCTGCGCGGAGCGCTCCGGCGCCCGCGGCTCAGCTCGCAGGTTCCGAGCGCGCGGGCGGCTGGGACAGGGCGCATGTGCCTCTGACCGCGGAGCCCACAGTGATGTACAGTGTTAATACTGAGCTCTAAGTGGCTTCTGTATGTTATCCAAAAAATGAGGACTAAAACCGAGCAAATTCATTTCTTCTTTTAAAAAACGGGCAGTTTGTAAAAACGACGATTCCGGGCTCCAAGTCAGAGAAGGGACCTGACACCAGCGGCCGAGCCGCCGTCCGTCACAGCCGAGCCCGTGTTTGTCCTCATTGTCTCCGCAGAGTCGGGAAATCCCTGGGGGCCCTGGCGGCCTCCTGTGCCCCCCACCCCGCGCCGCCTCACCGGCTTGAGCCAACCCAAACTTGGGGCCCCTGCAACGCCCTCCGTTTTCCTTTTCCCCACTGGCTGAGGAAGGGCCGTGGAGCAGGCTGCCTGGGTTAGGATTCTCTCTCCAGTACTTACTCGCTGTGGGACCATGTGCCTCAGCTTTCCCATCTGTAAAATGGGATGATCCCCGTGTCTACCTCTTTATGTTATTATGTGAATTAAATGGTTAGTAAAGTACCTGGTCATACACATGCCTACAACATTATACATACCCCATAAATAGTGTTATGATATTTATCGCTATCCCTGAGCTCGCCTATTTTGCAGACTAACACACGGCCATAGATAAATGAACATAGATGAATGAGCCGGCACACACACCTAGAAAGAGGCGCAATGCAGTGAAATGTTAACGATAAGGGAAACCGCGCGAGGGTGTGACAGAGGAATTCTTGGTGCTGCACTCACAATTGTTTCAATTGAATACAATTATTTCCAAACCAACTGTTTTTAATGCAGGAAAAAAAAGAGTCCCCTAGTCCTCTTTCTTCCCCAAGGCCATTTCAGCTCCTCGAGAACAAGGCCCCGACTTCCACGGCGGTTTTCCAGGGAAACTACACGGTGGGGCACAGGGAGAACTGGGCGCCGACTCGCCGGAGCGCAGGCCACGGCGCACGTTCGCGCAGTGAGCCCTCGCAGGTCCATCCGCCCCCGCTTTGCAAGTTTTTGCGAGCTGAGTCGAGTGTAACATGATTGACCAATGAGGGATTCCAGCTGCCTTCAGAAAACACTGTGGGTTTTGCCTGGATTGCCGTCGAAAGCGATCGTCTTGGGGAAGGAATGGGTCCGGGGTGAGCCGCACAGAATCGCGTGGATGTTCCATTTCCGGGCTGGGCGGGCCCCTCGGCCTTGCAGGCGTCTGCCGGCCGCCTGAGCCTGAGAGCAGGGGGCCGCTCCCTGCGAGGGTCCGGAGAGACTCCTGCTGACTGGCGCCCGGTTGTGCGTGCTGTTCGGGACCCGCTGCGGTTAGCGGGGATCCACCCGCGTCCCATTTTCGGGTTTCCGGCGAGCAGAAACACGCATTGAGGGCTATACCGGCACCTCACTGCTGAAATTCCGACAGAAATAATTCTGTTACACACCTCGGACATCCTCCGGCTTCTCGTCCCTTTTGCTCCCTGGAAACAATTGTTTAGGCAACACGATCTCTTTGTGCTTCTTTGCTAAAGAGTGCAGTGCTGGGCTGAGCACCTGGGACACAGGCTGGGAGCGGGGAGGGGACGTGGAGGCGGGGCAGGGTGCTCCTTCCGCCCGGACTGCAGGCTGGGTCTACGCCGAGGACCCCAGGGGGCAGCCAAGGAGCCAGGGGGCAGGAGGGGCGCTCAGCCACAGCTGCCTCTCCCACCAGAAGGAAGGGGGCCTGAGCCAGCCAAGTTCTGTCTTGCTCAACTATGACCTGAGTCAGAGAACACAGGCCCCCAAGCCCCCCAGCCCCTGCAGGAGTTCCACCAGCATCGCCACCACAGGGCCCAGCCTCCGCGCACACCTCTCCAGCGATAGTCCTGTCCCTTGGCTCTCCAAAAACTCCGGCTGAAGCTCCTAGTTGAGCCCCTCCGTGGAGGTCCCGGTGTTTCTCCTTCTCTGCCCTCCCCACCCTGCACCTGGTCCTGTCTCCCCAGCCTCTGCAGACCCTCTGTCAGAGCCAGCTCAGAGGCGCACTTCCGAGCCAGCTCCATGGGGTGGGAGAGGTCCCTACGGCCCCCCAGGGGTGCCGTGGCTGCCGCTTGCCTAGAGTCTCTTTGACGGCTCTGGGCCCCGCGCTATAAATAAATGATTCCGCATGCTTATCTGCTTCCCTCTGTCTGCTTTGCGAGTTATTTTTGGGTGACAGGCGTCCTCTGGGTGAGGTGGGCCCTGCATTATTGAAGACCACACGGGGGCTGTGGAGGGAAATAAGGTCAGCGGGTGCATGCCGCGGCGGCAGGGGTGCACCGGCGGTGGGTGCTCGGGCGGTGGGTGCTCAGGTGGTGGGCGAGGTCTGGTCTTCGGACTCAGCAGTGTCGGCGTCCTCCCGCTGAAGTGTCCCAGGCTGAGGACAGGGCCCAGCACAGAACAAGCCACTCCCCACAGAGTCAGAGCTCCTCTCCTCTCGTTTAACCCTGCATCCGAAACACCACTCCTCAAACGGGCAGCAAGGGGTGCACGAAGGCCCCAGAGCAGGCATGGGGACCCTGGGCTCCTGTCCAGGCCTGTGACTCCCCGGCCGGATGACCTTGAGTGACTCACTACATCTCTGAGTCTCAGTTGCTTTAGCCACAAAATGGGGCTGTGGATCCCTGGCCCGCCTAGTGGCGAGAGGGCTGCCCCGCCCCCGAGGGCCCCCAGCCCCGCCCCTCACCCTGGCTTTCCTTCTCAAAGGCTGTTGCTGTGTATCTCCTCGTCAGGACAGTGGTGAGTGTCCCCGCCTGTCAAAGGCTGTTGCCGCCTCTCGCCAGAGCTGCCTCTTCCCTCATCACCTCCTCCCAAGTGGCCCCCCTCACTCTCTGCCTCTCCCTCCAGAGCTTGACCCTGAAGATACTCAGACCTTCAGCTAAGGCATCACCTGCACTTACTGTGGACTTCTGGGTCTAGCTAGAGCGACCGCTTCACCCCTCCAGCCGGTTTTGTACAGCCCAGCACCACGGTGCGGAGCAGGTCAGGGAAAGGCCTGCGGCCCCGGAATCGCCCCTCCTGTTTGGTCCCTGCCAGGCTGTGTCCCCCCCAGGGAGCGCGGGAGGGCGTGGGCTCCAGGCCGTCCAAGCTCGCTTTGGGGTCCCGTGCTGCTGCTCCCACGGCCCGGCCGCCGGGTGCCCTGGCGGGACACCCTGCTCCCAGCCACCTGGCTTGAGGCTCCCCGCCAGCCCGCCGCCCACTGTCACTCTGCCTTCCCGGCCCCCAGCCCCCGGCCCCTCGCTCCAGCCCAGTTCATTACCAGGCCGCGGCTGCTCTCCACCCTCCACTGATCTGCAGCAGGTTCCAATTAATAACTGTAAACGGTCACCCATTTTCCTCAAGCCCCAGGCAAGAATAGAGATTCAGGTCTAAATTAAAATTTGCTAATTTGGAGGCATTTGCCCACGAACCACTCTCCCTGGGCAGGCCTGCACCTCAGGGCTGGCCTCTCCCGGAGGGCTCGACCCTGTGCGTCTGGGCCAGGTGGGTTTGCCCCTCAGGGGGCATCAGGCGCTGTCTGGACACACTTTTCAGTTGCTCCTACTTGGTGGAGGCGGGGGGCACTGTGGAATGAGTGGGCGGAGGCCAGGGATGCTGCTGAATGCCCTGCGGGGCTCAGGACCCTCCTCCCGGGACGGAGGATGGTCTGGCCCCAAGTGTCGACGATGCCGGGACTCAGACGCTCTGAACATAGAACGTGCCCGGCCCGGGCCGCAGACCTACCCTTGCACAGCCCTGCGCCCTCCAGCGCGGGCCCTGAGGCTTCTGTTGTTCGGTATCCAGACACTGAGAGGAGCACAACGGTCTCCCGGGCGTCCTGCATCTATTTTCTTTGGCCCATATTGTCTGTTATAATAGAGCCAATATTCGAAATTGGGAGATTTTACAACAGAATCAGGATTTATGGCTTGTCCAGGAAAATGGAAGATCCGTTAATACTGGTCCCCCATTCTCCAATGGCAGCGTTCAGTGGGAGCTGAGTAGCAGCTCCCCATAGCCCTGCACAAGGGGTACTACTTGTCATGTTCACCCCAGTCCCCACCACTCCCTATTGTCTCTCTCAAATGGAGTATCGGTTGCCATTTAGCACCACATGTGCTCACAGAGGAACACATGTGTACTCAGTCAGAATGGGAAACCGAAGACAGACTTGGGCTGCACCCAGAGCCTTCACCACCCATTTTTACTACCCATGGTGCTCTCGGGCACTTGGCTGTGCCATCTCAGCTCCAATGCCTCCCGTTGGGGCCAGTGACTGAGCCTCAGACCCTTGCGAGTGCCCCCTCCCCACCAGGCCCAGCCCGCACACTCACGAGACGCTGGGCGATGGGCGGGCAGTAACTCCGTGCCCTTTTCCCAGGTCCGTGTCTCCTGCTGGGAGGTGGGGCCCCTGAGGCCCGGGGTTCCTGGGATCCACATCAAAGACCCCACCTGGAGCTGCACCAGAGGCAGAGAGCAGGCCTCAGGCACCTGGCCCGAGGGAGCCCTGGCCCACCCCTGCTTCTTGCTCAGGGTTGGCAAACAGTGGCCCATGGTGGGGGGGTTGGGGGGGCGCTCCCAGGGGCCCTCAGGCTAACACAGGCTTGCTGCCTGCTCTGCAAATAGTTCCTTCGGAACTTTATCAGTACGTTTGCCTATTGTGTCCCGTGACAGTGGCAGAGCTGACTGGTTGTGACAGAGAGTACGTGGCCCGCACAACCTAAAATATTTACTGTCTGGTTCTTCACAGCCGACATGTGCAGCCCCCTCCTCACTGGGCAGAGCCTCCCGTCTGCAGACGCCTGGTATTTACAAAGCGCGTCG
This sequence comes from Phyllostomus discolor, assembly GCF_004126475.2. Classification (NCBI taxonomy): domain Eukaryota; kingdom Metazoa; phylum Chordata; class Mammalia; order Chiroptera; family Phyllostomidae; genus Phyllostomus; species Phyllostomus discolor. Next base: position 37,687,605 of record NC_040916.2, read on the forward strand.
TGTCGGTGGCCCTCCCTCCACTCCCTGATGTCGTGGGCCGGGCAAGGGTCACCAGAGTCACAAACATTTTGAGCGCCGGCGGGGTGCTGAGCTGTGGTCTTTCACATGCATTTCCTGACAGCAGCCTTGTGAAGCAATTATTTTAACTTTACAGGGATGATGCAATAGAAGCTCCGAGAGGTCAAGGGAAAGGCCCACAGTCACCCTCGTGTCTGTCTGGCTCCGCGCCAGGCGTCTCTGCTCCCCAGCTCGCTCTGGCCCTTCCCCGCGCCGTGGGGCGAGGTTCGCCGCCGTGACGCTCCCGTGGCACCCTGCTGAGTGGCAGCCTGGCCTTCCTCTGTCCCTCTGGCCGCTGAGTCACCAGGAGTAGAGAACTGTCGCATTAGAGGCCAGGCCACTGCAGTTCATTCTTGCCCCATGTCCCCAGGTCACCCAAGGCTGGACTCCCCTGCGGACTGCTGCGCTAATTCCCCCTTGAACCTGATGGCTCCCCACCCTGAACGAGGGCTGCTTGGTGGGAACAGGCGCAGCGAACACCGCACCAAGCTCCCTCCTAGCGCAGTCACTGGTGACCACAGGACGGCAGAGCCAGAGACCTGGGCGGGGGCGGGGGGGGCGTTAGAAAGGAAGACAAAGGGAGGGCCGGCCTGAGAGGGGCACAGCCCAGTGGCCAGTGGCCCTGCTGGGGACGAGGGCCAAGGAATCAGGGTGGACAGCGTGTTTCTTTGAAAGCTGCCCTCGGCCCGTGCAGGGCGACAGATGCAAAGCTTCGGGGAGCTGTAACCCACTGCCGTGGAGCCTGACGCCCTCCTACCTCAGATTCGCAGGCTGCCTGGCACGGGAGCCGCCCCTGGTCGACGATCAGAAAATGTTGGCCGGGACACATCCCATCTGCTGGGCAAAATATTTTATGTAGATACCTGTACACATTTATACACACATACGGATGTACATGCTCTGCCGAATGTAAAGTCAAATACAAATGGTGTCTGTGTTTGCACAACTATTATCAGCGCATTCAATAAAAATTGACTGCCTGCTGCATTCACTGCTTTCTTCTCTTAAATGGCAAGAATGGGCTGCTGTGAGAGGTGAGCAGTAAGTGGGGCTGGTATGTGCAACAGCCTCTAATTGTGTGGTTGTAAGAGAGGAGGCTGGGAGGGAGTGGGGATTGTGGAAGGAGAGGCCAGGGAGGGGTGGGGTGTGCAAGGAAAGAGAGACCAGGGAGGGGGGTGGGGGTGTGCAAGGAGAGAGAGGCCAGGGAGGCTGCTGAGGACTGGGGGTGTGGCAGGAAGCTTTGGAGCCCAGGATGGGACGTTTGGACTTGGGCTCACAGGGGGACCTTCAGGAAGGGGACCTAGCTGGGAGGCAGATGACACTGGGCATGACCAGGGTCACGACCAAATGCTCAGCTGTTCCCGAACATGGACCGAGGACTGCCGATGAAGCAGGTTGCGCACTTTATGTCATGGACCCTCCCAGCAACCTGCGGCAGAGGTTTTACTGTCCCCATTTTCTAGATAAGGAAACTGAGGCTCAGAGCCATGGCGTTGCAGCCTGCAGGTCTCCAGGCCTGGAGGGCAAGGCGGACACCAGGCTGGGCTCGGTGACAAGATAGGCAGAGAGCAGATGCCTGGGGCCACCCAGCTCCAGGGACAGGACAGTACAAGTACAGGGAGCAGTGCCAAGCTCTGAGGCCCGGGGGCCCCTCCTCGAGGACAGCCAGGCCCCCCTTCCTTAGCAGGAAGCTGCAACCCCCCGGTGTCCACATGGCTGTAGCGGTGGAGTCAGGCCCTCCAAGGGGACACCACACAGTGGGGCTGTGATTCAATAGCTCCTTGCCGATGGGTGCGCAGGCCACAAGCTGCTCGTCGCCCGAGGTGCTCTTGGCCTCTTGAGGACTGTGGAGGCCACCTCATCCCCCTTTCCCACAAGGCATTTCTCACCACAGGCTTTTTATACCACGATGGCAAAGGCCAGGTGAGGCAGGAAGAAGCCTCCTTGCTTCCAAAGACCAGTTCTCTCCTCTCTCCGTCTCCGTCTCGGTCTCTGTCTCTCTCCCTCACTGGCCCTGGGGAGCCCGGCACAATATAAAACAGAGTAAAATGTAACAGCTTCATTATCTGCCGGAGAAAGATGATTAAACGGGTCTACTCGGTGTCCTGATGGGCTGGCTCCAAACCGTGAGTCTAATATTGCCTTCTGTCTGGATTGGGACGACAGGAGGGGCTGTGTGTGGGTTGATTGGTTTCTCAGAAAGTTTACTCATTTCTCCCTCTGCCCTCTGAGGGCCCGGAACACTCCACACCGAGTCAGAGGCTCAGCTGCCCGTCTCTGCGGCCGGAGCAACGGGCTCCAGCCTGAGGCCCGTCGAGGCCCGGGGGCTGCCAGGCCCCTTCCCCGCCTTCTGCACGCTCGTCACCAGCACTGTTAACAGATTTGTCCACACCCAGCAGGTGAGGAAGGTCGCCCCTTACGTGGGTGTTGTCTATAGCTGTTCCCCTTGGCTCCTGGGAGGGACTAGAGGGAATTGACAGTGAACTTGCCCTTCCCTTTCCTACGCTCTTCCGTATCCGTCAGTGTTTTCGGGGCTTGTCGAGACAGTCACCACACCCAGGAAGCCACCCTGGATTTAGCTGCCCATCCATCCTGACTCCAAGGTCGGTATAAACCCCTGCCCAGCCCCCGTTTTCGCCACAGGACCCCGGCGGAGAGGGGCAGGCCCTTCTGCTTTCTGAGGTCGGAGGTGCTCCTACGGGCCTACGGTTTCTTTCTCTGGTTTGTTTGCTCGACTGTGGAGGTTGTCCTTTTTATTGCTTTTGAGTCATTTTGCAGGTGTGTTTTTCCTGCCGCAACCGTATCGCCAATTCCTGTGAGGAAGAACCACGTCTGATTATCTCCAGCTCCCGCCCCGTCACCCGCTCAGCACACAGCCCATGCGGTCGCAGCGGCAGATGCTCAGGAGCGTGGGCTGCCCCGAGAAGCACCCAGCACCCCTCCCACGGAGGCCCAGGGCGTGGCTCAGAGCCGGCTGCGGGCCTAGCCGTGTGCACCGCCCAGCTCGTTCCATGCCTCTGTTGCCTCCCTTCGCCCATCTGGAAAATGGAGATAATGATGCCAGCCTCGCGGGGTTCTGGCGAGGATTACCTGGGCTACCACACGTAAAGCACCCAGGAGCGGGCCTGGTGCCTGGCTAACACCCAGCGCCTGCGTACAGAGGTCTCGAACCCGTGAGCGCCTCTCGCTGGCTTTTGCACACCCTACATCCGGCTTGGCCGGCGGAGGGATTTGGCTAGGGAGGACAAGGCCGGGGTGGGCGGTGCAGGGCCCCCAAGATTCCTGTCTTCCTTGTCCTTCCCCGCGCGGGGGAGAGACCTCACGCACAGACTGGGAATGAGGCCCGGAGGGATCTCGGCCCTCAGACTTGGGCCCGGACTCCCGGCGCAGCCCCCTCCCCCCCGCCGGGGGGGGGGCGGCATTGATGTTTCCATTCCTCCCTCGGCTCCGTGCTCCGGGAACCGATCTGCTGTTCTCCCCAGCGTCCGCCCCTCCCAGGGCCGCTGAGAGCTTCATTAATGGAGAAGAAAAGAAGCGTGACTCAGCAGTGGCGACCTTGGAACCTGACTGAAATTCTGGACAGATATTTATTGCAGAAGAAGCCACACTTCTCTTTGGAGAGCACTCTGCTCAGGCCGAGGTGTGGTACGCAGGGAGGCAGCCGTTGGGCAAGCCTGTCCACGCGGCCCCACGGTCTCCCCCCGCAGACGGCGGTGGCAGGGTCGGCCTGGCCGAGCGTCACAGATCAAAGCGGAGGCTAGACCCCCTGGCTGCCTGGCGGCGCGGACCACCGTGGTCACCGCTTAGCTCGGCCTTCCCCTGCGCTCCGTGAGGCCGACAGACGCGGCGCAGCGCCCCCGCCCCGCGCCAGCAGGAACGCAGGCCCGGCTCCCTTTCACGTGCTTTCTGCGCAGCCGCGGGCACTGCGCCTCCGGGACACGTGGGTCTCCCCAGCCACAGGTCAGGGGTGGCAGGCGCGAGCGGAGAGGGGGCGGGGCGTGGGGGCGCACGAGGAGGAGGGAGGCCGGCCTGTGCTGGAGATGAGAGGGGGCCGGCTCCTCCGCCCCCTGCGCTGGCGGCCATGTGCCCCTCGAGGCCACCGCGGTTCCCCCGGAGCCTCGCGGACGCTCCTTCCCGCAGCGTCTTCCCGTCTCAGGAAGGTGAGGCAGCGGCGACAGAAGGGCAGGGACACCGCTCGGTGGAGCCCCGGCGGCGGCGGGCACTGACAGGTCGGGGACTCATCAGCGCGCCTCCCCGGGCCGGGGACGCCGCTGGCCAGGCCGGAGGGCGGGGCCTGGTCAGCGCTGATGGACACCTGTGCCCGGGACGCACGCGGGCATCTGCCACTCGGGCCCCCCTGAGTCCCAAACACGGTCCCTGCCTGAGAATCTGTAGCGGGCGGCTCGTCTGACTTCTTACCGCTGGTCGCTGGAACAGTGCCCAGCCCGCAGCTGGCGCCAGCCAGGGCTCGTTTCGTGGAGAAATGAATGGACAGCTGGACCAAGCAGGATGCTCCGTGTTGGCTGCTTTCTCCCCGAAGACTCCCCTCTCCTCCTCCCGGGGTTCTCTCAAACGCTCGGAGTCTGTGGGACATTTAAAGTCCAGTCTGACCGGATCTGCCCATCTCTCCCCCGGACACAATCAGGTTCTCATGCTGAGGTTCTCGAGGGAATCGCAGCATTCAGACGCAGGGAGCCCGTCACCCGTCTGTGTCTCCCTCTCCGGGTTGCTGCAGGAGAGAGAGGGGTCCGTTTTCCCAGGGTCCCCCCAGCCCCGGATCAGCAGTGGGGCCAACGGGAGCGCAGACGGGTCCAGCAGTCCTGACGCCTGACTCCGCCACTGTGCACCCCGAGCTCGGGTGCGGGGTGGAGAAGCCCCCGGGAGCCAAAGGGGAAGCACAGACAGGGGCGCTGTCAGCACCTCTCTGCCGGCTGCAGAGTGGAGTGGGTGTCCGTCTGAGGAGTCTGCTGGGGCCGGATCCACTCGCGAAAGCAGACGCAACCGCATCAGCTGCAGACGACGGTTCATCAGCCTGAGTGGGCCCGGATGCCGGCCCCCGCCCCAGCTTTCACTGGCAGCTGGTTACAGCGCCGCAGAGCTGGACCGCCGGAAACCCAGTTGCTGAGGCCGAAGAGTATTCTCGTTCGCGGTATTCCAGTCCTCCCCGGGGTTCCGAGGTGAAGACACAGGCTCACAACACAGGCAGCAGGTGCGAACCCAGAGAGACCCTGCCGGGGGATTCTGCCTGGGGGGACCCCTCCGCCCCCTCCCGCTCCCCAGCGCCCTTCCCGCGGAGGCCGTGGGAACCCACACTGGCACCTCCTTTAGCGCCCACGGGTGGCCCTGTTGGAGGGAAGCGCCTGGGAGGGGTCGTAGAGAACCCCGTTTCAATCTCAGGTAGGCCTCCAGGTCAGAGAACCATCTAGATCACTTGCTGACCCCAAGGAAGGGGACAGAAACCCTGGACCTGGGCGCCAGAGGGGAGGGGGGCACAGTGTGTCCCCACGTGGCTGTGCCACCCTGACACGCCGGCCCCGTCACTCCTGCCTCGTGGGTGGGCCCCTCCGAGAGAGACGGGGAGAGCGCGTGATGGCCAACTGTCAGCTCCTTTTCTGAGAGCTCACAGCCCTCATCCCCGCCCCCCGCCCCCACCCCCACATGCGGGGCTGAGACTCAGATGGCAGCTCCACAGACAGAGCCCAGGGGGCTTGGAGCCCTGAGCAAGGTGAGGAAGCGGCAGGAACCGAGCATCTGTTCCATACCGTGGTCTCCGTGAGCGTCCATTCACGTGACACTCAGAGCTGGCCTGTGCATCTCTGCTTCTGTGAGGTGACAGAAGCTCAGATGTTTGCCTGTGCCCACCCCCAGCAAAGCCAGGGTGCAAACGCAGGCCAGGAGACCCCCACCTGCTGCCCCCCTGAGCTCAGGCTGCCCTGGAGAGGCAGTCCTGCGGAGGCTGAGAAAGCCCAGGGCCCGGGGGAGGGGGGGCTGGGACACCCACACAGGGGAGAGGGGCCCCGTCTCTGGCAGCCCGCAGGAGAGCAGCGCTCAGGGTGGGACTCCGTCTCCCTCCTGAGTCGGGGTGGGTGGGGTGTCACCCCCAAGCTAAGCGGATGCTTGCTGGCTCGGAAGAGGGTGCATGAGCCCCGCCTCAGCTGTTCCCAATGAAGCGCCAACTCTCTGGTTGCATCATCAACGTTGTCCTGCCCAGAAAGGGGCTCCCAGGGCACAGGCTCAGGGCACAGGCTCAGGGCACAGGGTGACGTCCTCACACGTCGGCCTGTTTCTGCCCGACTCCCCGGCAGGGTCGTGGGCACATTGACTCCCTCCCTTCCGCCTCCAAACAGTGGCTCCGGCTGGAGACCCGCTGGGAGGCCCCTGCAGGGCTCTGGCTCCGGGGCCTGCTCAGTTCAAAGCCAGGTTCTCCGCAAAGCCTTCCCGGGTCCCTGCTTTCCCTCCTTTCCTTGCCCAAATTTGGAAGCAACAGGAGCTCGAGAACCTTTTTATTTATTCACTGTGCTCTTGGCGGCACCCCCAGAGCCTGTCATACCACCAGCACCACTGTTGTCACAGCTGTCAGTGTCACAGCTAACCGCTGGCTCCGAGCACAGCTGAGTGATAGAAACATCCTAAGCCCCTTACGTGTATTAATTCATTTAGCCCCACATCCACCCCACGGGATCAATGCTATTCTTATCCTCCACTTCCAAATTAGGAATACTGGGGCTCAGGGGCATTAAGCCCCTTGCCTGTTATCACTCAGCTAGGAGCAGCTAGGGATAAATCACAGGCAGACTGGTCTGCGTCCACACCCGTGTGCCCAGTAGTGCCCGAGAAATACTTGAACAGGAGTTTTCAACACTTACACTTCTTCGGAGCCCGTGTTCTCTTCTGTGACCTCCCTTTGGGGTCTTGGCTTACCCCTTCTTCGAGTCCCCTGAAGGGAAAGACTTGTGCTCGAATCATCCCTGTGGCCCACAGTGCCTGGGATGCAGTAGCTGCTCAATAAACACCTATTCCATGAATGGACTGGGCTAGGCTTTGCAGGGAGTCAGAGTGGTGGGTCACGTGAGGGTGGACAGGAGGCTGGGAGGGGACATTCACCCTGTGTCTGCAGAGCTCACCGTCCACCCAGCCTCCGCGTGGGAGCACAGGGTGACCCCCACCACCACGGGAACACAGACCCACTCTCCACAATTGCTCGAAAGGCTTTGGGGCAGTTCTTATACAGTTAAGTGCATTGAGGGCATCACGTGGTTCCATGAGACTGGAATCCAAACATGTCTAGGGGTGCACTTGGCCTGGGCTTCCCACCACTGAGAGCCCCCCGCCCACCCAGTCAAGGCTGTTTCCCATGTCCCGGGACCTGTCTCCTGTCCCTCAGGCCTGCTGACCTAGTGCAGTCTGCCCATGAAAAAGGATCAGTGAGACAAAACTTGTCTTTGGAGACCCCTGGGCACCTGTCCTGTGTCACCCCCAGCTCTTCCTTGCTCGGCTCTCTACACACATGGAGAGACAGTCTCCCTCCCCAGACCCCACCCAGGCCCCTCCAGCTCCCCTCACACTGTCCTCAGACTTCGGCAACACCAGGGATCCCCCTGCATCCCCTCACCACCTCTCCCGCATATCCGTTCTCAAACTCCCCCTGCAGGGACCAACTCTCTGAAGCCAGCAACTGATCAGCTCACCTTGCTAAAGGTGAGCAGGCGCAAGGGTGCTCCCAGGTGCAATAGGAAGGCCACAGGGTTTGGCTTCAGATCCAGGTTCCGTGGCTCTGCCTGAGGGATTCTCTGCATTTCCTGAGGCCTCGGTTTGCTGAGGCGCAGGTCCTGGGGTGAGAAGGTTCCTGTGCAGTGGACGGACAGAAGGGGGACACTGTGACGACAGTAGAGAGAGCCAGGCAGGGACTGGTTCCAGAGAGGAGGAGGAAGACCAGCTTGCACTAAGACCCCACCCCATCAAGGGCTTTGTTAGTCGGATTGTGTTATATATGCTTGAAAACTAAGCGTACTAAGTGCACCTTCTTTCTGCACTTGGAGAGGCAATGAGTTCATCCCGTGAACTTCTGTCCCCCAGGGCTCCCTCCCTGGTGGGTGATGACCCGTTCCCTCCCATGCCCTTCACACGGACCTTCACCGTCTCTCTTCCTCCCTCTCCCTCAGCCTCGGGCATCCAGCAGAACTCACAGATTTCTATCCGCAGCTCAGACCTGTCTCTGAGTTCTGGATCTCTCTCCCTGCAACAGGACACCGCCTTCTGGAGACCACCAAGGCGTCTTAGAGTAAACACGTCACAAGGCAAAGGCAATGGTTTTCTAAATAACTTGCGCCCCTGTCCCTGGTGCCCCCTTCCGAGGTCAGGGGGCCCCCGTCCTCCACTGGCTCTGTTCAGAGACCTGGGCATCAGCCTTGGTCCTCCGTGTTTCTTATTCACCACGTTCTAACCGGACCAAGTGCCTTCTGCTCCTCACCGTTTCTCCACGTCCACGTCCCCCCACCTCCACCGTCTCCCCTGGCTGCTGTGGCAGCCTGCTCCCCAGCCTTTCAACCTGCAGTCCCATGTGCCTCTCTAGAACCTGGGGAGATCTTGCTAAAATGCTACATATTGTCACACCCTGGGCTCAAAGTATCCTCAGTGGCTTCCCAGTGCTCTTAGTGTCCAATCGTACATTCTGAGCGTGGCCCCACGCTTTCCTGGCCCAGTCCCTTCCTAGCGTGCTGGCGTTCCTGCTCAGCGTCTCTGTGCCCCGCCCCCCCACGCTGCCCCCTTGGCTTCTCCCCGGTCCGTTCCAGCACCTGCGGTTAGACTGTGAGCTGCGTAAAGACAGAGGCTGCATATCAACAGTTCTCCGGTGCCTAACCCAGTGGCTGCCCCATAATAGGTGTCGAATGCCTGTTTGTGGAATTAACGGGAAGCAAGATGTGGTGGAGATGAGGCTGCAGCTTTAACGGGGCCCAAGGCGCTGCCCTTGACTTGACTTCCAGCGGTTTGACCTTCTGAATGCCTATCCCAGTGAAAAGAGCACAGAGAGTAGATGAATTATGTAAGACCATCTTTTTACGTGAATTGTGGAACTAGGAAGAAAGTGAAGGTTCTGCAGAGGCCAAAACCAGAGAGAAAGTCAGCATCCTGGGAGGGAGGAGGAGCCCCCGACAGCAGACCCGCCCCACCCTGAGGTCCACAGGCTCGCGGTGGCTGCTGGGGGCTCAGAAATCAGTCGGTAAAGCCCAGGGCTCGCCCACAGTGGGCAGCCCAGCGAGAAGGACTGCATAAGGCCAGACAACAAGGGGCTCTATCCCCAGTGAAAGAATGAATGAAAAGTGAGACCTTTCTCTGGTCTTTCTACCCCAGATCCATAATTCCAGTCTCATTTCGAGAAAAACACCAGGCAAACCCCAGCAGACGCACGGTCTGCGGAATGCCTGGCCAGTGCTCTTCAAAACCACCAAGGTCAGACAGACCAGGCCAGTGTGAGAAGCTGTCACAGCAGGAGGAAGCTATGGCAGCAGGATGGCGATGTGCCATGTGGTGTCCCAGACGGGATCCTGAGACAGTAAAAGGACACGAGATAAAACCTGAGGAAACCTATGAAAATGAAGTACGAACTTTAGTTAATAATACTGCATTAGTATTGGTTCATTAATTTTGACAAATGTAATTCCATAGATAAATAAGATGTTAACAACAGGGGAAATTAAAAACTGTATATGAAAACTCTCTGTTCTATTTTTGGAATTTTTCTGTACATATAGAATCATCCTAAAGTTTTTTAAAAAGATTCTATTTATTTATTTTTAGACAGAGGGGAAGGGAAGGAGAAAGCAAGGGAGAGAAACATCAATGTGTGGCTGCCTCTCACATGCCCCGTACTTTGGACTTAGCCCACAACCCAGGCATATGCCCTGACTAGGAATCGAACCAGCAGCCCTTTGGTTCTCAGGCTCATGCTCAATCCACTGAGCTACACCAGCCAGGGCTAAATTTTTTAATTATATATAAAAAACTATTGTACAGAAGGAAATAGCAAAGAAACGTATGTCTTAAATTGAGGTTAGGAGGAGGAAAAAAATCTTTGCCCTGAGAGTCAAAACAGTGCATTGGAGTTTGTGGCCCAAATATTCAAGCAGAAAATTTCATTTCAAGTGGCACTGGGTACAACTCCTGGCAGATACCAACATGAACTTTCTCTAGAAAAATGCAGTTTCACCTGAGGCCTGGGAATTTCTTCCAGTGAAGTTTTAAGCAGCATGAAGAATGTGCAGACGATGTTTAATTGAGTCGTACACTCGAAACCTGTGTGGTTTTATGAACCAAGGCCACTTCGATAAATTCAATTTTAAAAATTACAACACATAGCAGGAAACAGATGTTTCACTGTGAGCAAAAACAAAGAAATAACATATCAGATCCTACCTATTTTAGACATTAGCATTACCACACATAGAATATAAAGTAAGTGTGTTTAATATTTCAAGATATAAAAATAAGCTGGAAAATAGTGAGCAAGGGGTATTTTGACAATAGTGAACAAGAAAAATAAAGTGCCTAAGAATAAACCTGACCAGGAGGTGGGAGACCCACACTCAGAACACTACAGAACACTGGAGAGAGAAATTAAGGAGGACAGACAAACGGAAGTGTGTACCATGTTCATGGACTGGAAGAATGAACATCATTCAAATGCCCATAGTAGCCAAAGCCATTCATAGATTTAATGCAATCTCTATGAAAATACCAATGACATATTCCACAGATATAGAACAAAATATTTCAAAAGTGTATATGGAACTGTAAACGTCCCTGAATAGCCTCAGCAATTTTGAGAAAGAAGGACAAAGTAGGAGACATCACAATACCTGATATGAAACTATACTCCAAGCCCATGGTAATCAAAACAGCCTGGTACTGGCATAAGAACAGACACATAGATCAATGAACAGAGGAGAGAGCCCAGAAATAAACCTGTGTCTTTATGGTCAATTAATATTTGACACACAGGGCAGGAGCATAAAATGGAGTAAAAATAGTTTCTTTAATAAATGGTGTTGGGAGAACTGGACTGGTGCATGCAAACAAAAGGGAAGTAGACCACCCCCTCACACTACATATCAGAATAACGTCAAAATGGATGACAGACTTAAATATAGGTCGTGATACCATAAAAGTCCTAGCGGAAAACACAGACAATAAAGTTTCAGACACCCCACATAGCAATATTGTTGCCAATGTATCTCCTAGGGCAGGGGAAGGAAAGGGAAAAACAAATGGGACTACTTCAAATTAAAAAGCTTCTGCAGGGCTGAAGAAACCGCAGTCAAAGTGAAAAGGGAACCAATTGCACGGGAGAACACGCGTGCCCATGGCGAGAACGTTCATGGCTGAGAAGTGTCCGGAATTGGCAAAGGACACCAAACCTCAGTTCCAGGCACTACACAGATGCCAGGCAGGACATATAACGTGAAGCTTGTAGAGTGGGCCTGCAAAGCACTAACGACAGAGAGAAAAGCAAAGCCCCACCGGAAGCCGGCAAAGCAGGTCCATGGAGACGGGTGTGGGAAGAGCACACCCCCCAGGGGAGGCGTCCAGCGGGCTGGCCAGGTTTCGCCCCAGTTTTTCATCAGAGTGATGACTACATGAGTGTGCTCGCTTTGTAAAAAATGCAGCAGGCTGCACATTTATGATGTATGCACTTCAAGGTAAAAAAACATGGGTTCTACTTTAATATTTTAAAAGTCAGAGAGAGAGGAAAAAAACAGATTGCATTTAAAGGAATAGGTGACGAGCATGGCAGCTCGCTTTTCCACGGTACCAGCGAAAGCCAGAAAATGTTTGAATTATATTGGCGACGTCCTGCGGGAATGACTTGAAATCCCACGTCTAGTGAAATCATCTTTTGAGAATGAGGGTAAAATAACTGCATGTTCAGACAAATGGTTCTCGCTGACAGAAATTCTAAACAGGGTACATTAGAAGGAGAAGGATCCCAGATGCAATGCCTGAGATGGAGAAACACCGTACTGGAAACCTGCGAACAATCTAAATGACGACGAGCTGCATAAAGCAACCACAGTAACGAGGTCTACACCGTGGTGAGGTGACGGACAGCTGTAACTTAAGACACCAGACGGAAACAGTGTATTAGCTGGAAAAGGAGCGACGACGGGCCTTTTGAAAACATTCTCAGGCTCTTCCATTTGGGGGAAGGAAGAGAAAGATACTGATTAATTTTAGAACGGTTGAGTCTGCATGTTAAAATGTCTGGGGTAACCACGAAAAGAACAAGCATACAAAACATCATTTTCAGCCTAGGAGAGGAACGTGGAAGAATAATAATAGACAAAGCACTTCCATCGATCCAGAAGACAGCCAGAAGGGTGTGAGAAGCAGAAAGAGAGAGCAGGGCACAGAGAAGGCACCGAGTAAAACAGGAGAAATAAATCTAAATGTACCAGCCACTGGGATGAAGAGAAATTGATAACCTCTCCAGTGAAAAGACAAACATGGTCAGGCTAGATTTTTTTAACACTCAAGTCCACGTTGTTTACAATGTAGGAACCAAACAGCAAATGCGAAAACATGAAAAAAGACACGCCGAGCAAGTGCCGATGCTCAGGAAGCCGGCGCGTCTGTGCAGACACCAAACCGAACCAGCTGTAACGCAACGCGTTCGCTCGACATAAAAAGGATGAAGCGCTGCGCGAGGGGAGCTGCGGGTCACTGGAGAGATACACGAATCCTCAGTCTGTGTGCATTTAACACCAAGGCTGCAACCTCTAAATACAACCCAGGGCAACCACTGAAAGAACGCACATAGCCCATTTTCGAGAGTACAGGGAAAAATAGAAGAACGAATCTGTAAGAAGTACTTTGGTCTAAGCGGTGGATACGTGTCATCATGCATCATGCCCAAACCCGCAGAATGCACAACTCCGAGGGTGAACCGTAACGTAAACTATGGACTTCGAGCGCTCACGCTGCTGCGGCTGCGCGGGTCGGGGCTGGGACAGGCGCAGCCCTCTAGGGGGCAGGCCGTGCGCGGGCGGGGACAGGAGGTGCGTGGGAAGTCTTTACGCCTTCCCTCCAGGATTGCTGGGAACTTTAAACAGCTCTAAAAAAGTAAATGTTTAATCTAAATAAATAATAAATAAGGAATAAAAAACAAAAAATGGCATATGTACCTAAATAATCAGTGTAAAAATCAAAACCCACAAGAATAGAATAGCACGGGGGAAAAAAAACACTAAAATGAATCTGAAAGATGGCAAGGAGAAAAAAAATGAGAAACAGAAAATAGAAAACACAAAATAAAAGATAATGTATTTAGACGTAACTCTAAATACAATGTGCTTGGAAATAAATCTAAATACATTGGTAATCACAATAAATACAAAGCTTGAAGGAGTTGCTGCAAGGTATTGACAAATCCATCATCGGGGATGAGATTTTGACACACTTCTCTGGGTAATTGATATATCCAGCAGACAAAACGATTAGGAAGCCTTGGACAACACAATTAAAAGATTGATCTAATGAACACATACAGAATATTGCACCCAGTAAATGGGGAACACACTCTTTTTAAGCACTTGTGGACTATTTACAAAAAAAATATTGATTAGCTTCTAGGCCATAATAAAGCAAGTCTGAAGAAATCTTGGTTTTACACAATCACTTTGTCTGGCAATTATGCAAGTTAGAAATTAGTAACAGACATGGAACCAGTAAAAAAGCACACATTTGGACAATGAAAACACATTTCTAAACAATTCATGGAGACCCTGGCTGGCATAGCTCAGTGGATTGAGCGCAGGCTGCAAACCCAAGCATCACAGGTTCGATTCCCAGTCAGGGCACATGCCTGGGTTGCAGGTCACATCCCCAGTGGGGGCCAAGTAAGAGGCAACCACACATTGCTGTTTCTCTCCCTCTCTCTTTCTCCCTCCCTTCCCCTCTCTAAAAAATAAATAAATAAAAATCTTTAAAAAATATAGCTGTTACAAACACATATGAGTATTTAAAAAATAAAAATATACAATTCATGGAGAAATAAAAATCACAATGAAAATAAAAATTTAGAAACGATGGATAACAAAAATGCTACAGTTCCAAAGTTGCAGGATGCCACCAATGCAGTAGTTAGAATGGAGTCTCTGGTTTTGAAACTTGCACTGTCAGTGAGAAAAGGTGGACGATGAATCAGCTGAGGAAAGAACATGAGACCACACACCCACACACATGCTTTCCAGGGAGCCCTGTCCCAGAGAGCTGACATCTGATGTCACCGCTGTGTCCTCCCCTAGAGCATGTCCCGGCAGCTCGCTCTTCCACACCAGTGCACTGAGGATGGTGTGGCCTTTGCAAGATGCACAGTGGACGTCAGAGTCATCAGCCCTGAAGGGGGTCGACTTAAGGGCTTGGAAAGGAAGGGGCCGGGTTCACCCCCAGCTCTTTTGGACCCTGGCTCGCGAAGTAGTCACAGGGGCATTCGGTGCGCCCTCTGGAAAGAGGGCCAAAGCTGGAAAAGAACAGCATGCCTTGAGTCTCTTCACCCTCTGTTGTTTTTTTTTTTTAACTCTGCATCAGGAAAGGCAAAGAGAATGAGGAGGGTGGCACCATCCACAGTGGGCGAGTGTGCACAAGAAAGAGAGAGCAGCTTTGGAGGCCCAAGGTCAACGATAGCCCATTTGAACCCCAAGGAGACCATCTGTGGGGAAAAGGAAATAATTCCCCCCAGCACAAAAAGAAAATGGAAACCCAGATTCCAAGGCCAAGAGCTTTGCAGTTTCTACTGGCCAAAGAGAAGAGACAGGCCCCCTCCCCACCCCAGGCAGGCCCAGCAGGGGGCAACCTGGGCAGAACCAAGGGTATCTGCCCCTCCATCTGGGGGGCAGCAGTTGGCACCTTCTCTTGCACCCATTCCACTAACGAGCCTCTGCAGAATTCATTAGAGTATTTTAAAAGCAGTGGAGAAAAATTAGTCCATATGTTTAGACTAGCCATGCATGCACAACCAAGAAATAAATAAAGTAGGAGGGATGAGAGAACAAAACAACAAAATTAACGAAGCTTTGAGTGAGTGCCTAATAAACTTGACATTTTTAAGAGGCACGTTGAAATTCCCACCATGTGCTGGTGACAATGATAATAATTGAATGCATGAGATAAAAGTCTATTAAAAATAGTGACAGCAACTAAAGCTGTTGGGAGTTATAAAATCTGGATTTTTGTTTTAAATTCAAAGTCTGTAGCCCCTCCTCACTTAGCTTATTGCAGCCCTGCCTCTGAGGAGGCCCTGGAGGGACCAGCTGGGAAGAGTCCCCCAAATCCCCCGTTGGGGCCTGGACCACAGGGCCCACGGGTGTCACCATCCCTTAGGGGCAGCCCCCTGGTTTGAGGGTGCCCTTCTGTAGGAGAATTCCCCTGCTCGTGAGACCCCAAGGCAGTCACCTAGTGCTCCCCACTCCCATCTGGGACTTGAAGGAAATAGAAAGCCCTTTTCTTTTATCGGAGTAAAATCTCCACGGCATAAATCCACCATTGTAAAGCATATATATATGTCAGTGGCATTCAGTACATTCACAATGGCGTGCAACCACCTGCTACACCGAGTTCCCAAGTATGTTTTACCCCCCGCCAAGAACACCTGGTGCCCACTGAACAGGTACTGCCCTCCCCCAGCCCGGGCAACCACCATTGTGCATTCCGTTTCTATGGACGGACCTCCTCTGGCTATTTCACATAAATGGAATTATAGGATATGTGGTCTTTCATGTTTGGCCTCTTGCAGTTAATGTGTTTTTAAGGTTAATCCACACTATCACATGTATCAGTGCTTCATTCTTTTTTATGTCTGAGTAATATTATATTGTAGGTATATCCTACAATGTGTTTATCCATCCATCCTTCAATGGGTCAAAAGTCCTTTTGGGAGGTCCCCTGGGCTGATATTTTATAAGTGGCTAGGAGATTATGAATGTAACCTAGTGCCAGCTACATAAGAACAACCATCTAATCAGAAATCCTCATTCAGAATACTGTGGAACTCTAACTTTTTAAGTTTAAGAAAGTGTTGTTGGGTGGATGGCTGACTAGAGAAATGAATGGGTGGATGAGTGGATGGATGGATGGATGAGTGGGTGGATGGATGGATGGATGAGTGAGTGGATGGATGGATGAGTGGGTGGATGGATGGATGAGTGGGTGGATGGATGGATGGATGGATGAGTGGGTGGATGGATGGATGAGTGGATGGATGAGTGGATGGATGGATGGATGGGTGGATGGATGGATGGATGGATGGATGGATGGTTGGATGGATGGATAAATGGATGGATGGGTGGATGGATAGATGAGTGGGTGGATGGATGGATGGGTGGATGGATGGATGGGTGGATGGATGGATGGTTGGATGGATGGATGGATAAATGGATGGATGGGTGGATGGATGGATGGATGGATGGATGGATAAATGGATGGATGGGTGGATGGATGGATGAGTGGGTGGATGGATGGATGGATGGATGGGTGGATGGATGGATGGTTGGATGGATGGATGGGTGGATGGATGGATAAATGGATGGATGGATGGATAAATGGATGGATGGTTGGATGGATGGATGGATGGATAAATGGATGGATGGGTGGATGGATGGATGAGTGGATGGATGGATGGGTTGATGGCTCAGTGGATGGATGGATGCATTTATCAAATGGAAGAGCGCTGAGCTTGAAGTTCAGAAACCCAGACTCTAACTCCCTCTTTGCTACAGAATGGCTCTATTGCATACAGTCACTTCATCTCTGTGGGCCCTCGTTTTCTCACATGAAAAGCTGGGCCCTTAAACCAAATAGTGTCTTGTGATCCCAGGAGATCCCCCTCGTCGATACTTTCCCAGGATGGAGGGGAGTCCTGGCTGGCTGTGCTGAGGAGCAGGTGATACTACACAGAGGCAGGAACATAGACAAGCTGATTTAGCAACAGATTTGCCTGACCTGGGTGTTCTGTTATTGATCCCCAGTTTGAGCCAGGTTCATCAAAGACGTTCTTCTTAGTCTCACTGAGCCCCTTACCCTCCCACACCCCCTTCCTACTGCACCCCAGGCCTTCCTCACTCACTGCCACACAATGTCCTTTAGCTATTCCGTTCCGGCTGTCTCTACTAGAAGCTGTAGTTTTCCGAATTTATGACTTTCCCCCTCCAGCAGAGCACTTGAACTCCCAAGGCTGGATTCCTGCGCGGAAAGGCTGACTCCCTAACAGCCCGAGCTCCCCAGCAGCCAGCCCAGCACGGGGCCCAGAGCTGACTGCTAGTGGAGGCCATTTCTCCCACCCAATCACTCCCAACATCATGAACTGGGGGGTTATTTTCTCAGCCAACGTGTGTGCAGCAAGTTGCCATGGAAATTAAAGTGATTTGTTGGTGCTGGTACCCTGAAAATAAAGGGCGAGCCAAGCTGAAAAATGCCAGAGGTAAGGGCTGTTGAGAGACACAGGGGAGAGTTTTCGTGAGGGCTGAGGAGGAAGCTTCTTGCATTATCCCAGGATGGAGATGGCGCTGGAGCGAGGGGACAAGGCCACCAGATATTGGACTTGGCCCCACCGAGGCTGGCATTCGCTGCCTGGTACTGAGACAAGAAATTCCTGAGGGTCTGCCCACAGTTTTCTCCCCACTAAGAAGATTAAAAGCAGTAACTAAGTGAGGCCCTGGATTCTGACCCATTAGTATGCACCTTCCCCAGACTGAGGGCGGTTACATTGGGCCGAGAGCTGGCCTCATGGATCACCACGGCAGTAACCAGCTGGGGGTGGCAACTGCTCTGGCTTCCGGGGATTGTCCTGGCAATGCTCCTCCCTGTGGCCCGCAGCTCGGCCCCTTGCGAGGCCCCCCAGAATGGGGCAGCCCTGCTGGGCCACCACGCTGCCCACTCGCTGAGTCGGTCTGGACAAAGAGGAAGTCCCTTTGCTTAAGGACCACAGCTGCCGGATCAGCCGGGTCTGTGGGCACCAGCTCAGCCTCGTGCACCATGCGGAGCCTGGGATTTCTCCTCCTTTAATAGGATTAGTCTCCTCTGTCTACCCTGGCTGAAAACCCATGTGAAAGCACCTGATGCAATGTTGGACACATGTAGATGCTTTAAAAACGTGGGTGTGCTTTTCCCTCATAGACTATTGCAAGTCCAGAAACCTCTTCCTCCTTCCCTCGGAGGCAGCCGGACGTTGCCTGGATCACCGTCCTGCCGGGGCCCAGGTAGGGGTGAGAGGGGAGGGTCTTCCTGCCTTAGCCCCACCCACATGCTCACCATCACTTTTTGGAGCATCAGCACGTGATCTCCCACAAGTCACTGGGCCCCTCGAGTGACTTCGAGTCAGTGTGTCCCTCCTTCTCCCAGAAGACCAGCCTCTCCCTCAACATGGTCATCACAGGCTTTGGATTCCGTTGGAGGACCTTCCGGCTTTGCGGAAAAGCGGTTATGGAGGAAGGGGCCCTTCCCAGGGCCTCAGAAGTCACACCACGAGGGCAGCTTCCCGTGGCACCTGTGATCGCAGCCAGCCAGGCGGGGGGACTGCGGGCGGGAGCGGGCGGGCGTGAGGAAGGGGCACACGGCCACTCTGCCAGACTCAGCAAGGCCCTCGGCCCCCGCCCTCCTCACCTGCGGGCCTGGTCTCAACCGTAGGACGGACCCAGGCTCCCCACAAAGACCGGTGCCAGAGGGGTCTCTGGGACTGCCTCAGACGCCATCAGAGACTGGGGTCCTGGGCCCCGCGGCAGCTTGTCTGTTGCAGGGAGAGAATCAGGCTGGGCGTAAGGAGACCTGCGTTGACAAGCTGTGTGACTTTGGGCCCATCGCCTTACCTCCCCGGGCTGCTTCGTCACCCCTAAAATGAGAAGATTGGTTTGGCTCGTCTTTGAGGCATCACGTGGATCCAGGGAACCCAAGATTCTCCTTGGAGGGGATTTGTCTCTGGAAATAGCCACGCTACAGTCTTCTCACACGGATCGCTCGGTGACTCGCCCACAGACTGCCCCTCGTCCACTGCAGTGGGTGAGACGGAGCCCGGAGTCAGGGGGTTCACTGATTCACTCGACAGTTCTTGTCGGGCACCTCCTCTGTGCCAGAGACTCCTCCAGGCAACAGAGATGGAGTCCTGGCCCACACGGAGCTTCCGGTCTAGGGAGGGAGATTGACAGGAAGCCAATAAACAGGTAAGTGTGACAAGTCTGGTGGCGACAAGTGCTATGAAGACAACTAAGGCAGGCTAAGGGGGCCGGGGTCCTAGGGGTGGGGGACCCCTCTCGTGCAGGTGGTCAGGAGGGCCTCTCCGATGAGGAGACATCTGAGTGCAGACCTGCAGGGAAGAGGAGGCAGGTTTCCAGAAAGAAACCAGGGAGGGAAGAAAGATAAAAACCCCCTTGCGCAGCGACGCCACGGGCCAGTCACACTCCTGTCTTCCCCGGGAAGCAGAGCGAGTTTCAGATCTCGCTGCAAAGTCACAGACAGGGAGGCATTCAGAAAGGGTCTGCCTCGGGGGCCCCCCTTCCCCTCCTCCTGAGCCCCCCACAGCCCGGCTCGGGAGGGAGGCCCCTGAGCTGAGTGAGAAGCCGAGCTTGAGCGAGAAGTGAGCGAGTGACTCAGCCACTCTGAACTGAGCTCTCCCATCCGGGTGGTAAGGAAATGCACTCCTGCTTCCCAGCACAGCTGAGAGGGTTGGACGAGCGAATGCATTTCAGGTCCGTGGGGTTCGAGCTCCTCTCTCGCCCTTCAGGGAGGCTCTCCTGGGTCTCCAGGGTCCCCAGGGAAGGCGAGCCCCTTCACCCGAGGGCCCTCGAGCTGGGGCTTCACATTCTCTCTAGACCCCCAGATTTTCTAAGGGTCTGAACCACCTTGCCCCCTCTTCAGCCTGGACCCCTACCCTCCCTCCCCAGCACCAGCCTCTGCAGTGCCTGAGGCTAGTCCAGCCACGAGAGACTGGGGCAGGGCTCCTGCACACAGCTGAGCTGGGCCCAGCCACCTAGAAGCCCCGGGTGGGAGGGCACCTGGACCCCAGCCCAGCGTGGCCACCCCGCAGCCCACCAGAACTCCGTGGCTAAGAGCCGGCTGGGGAGGTGCCTACCAGTCGGATGGTACGGGGAGCAGTTTAAAGTTTTATTTTACAAAACAGAATAAATTAAAAATGCATTAGGAATGAGGCCCTTACTTAACTACAGGGTGTGCTAATGGGCTCGGAGCCTGTGCTCCCTCCTCCTCTCGGCTCTTAATGACTGTGCTTTAATGTATTTTATTTCTTGAAAAACAATCCCACAAGTGCTCAGTACAGTCGGAAAAACATTTCTAAAATCATTAGACCACTGCACAGTAAATATTTATCGCGAGCGCGGCTCCCACCTGCTTGCAGTGAGGCATCGATTTTTCCCCTGCCTTGTTCTGCTCCCTTCGCTTCTCACTTCTCTCCTCTTCGCCCCGCTCTCCGCCTCGGCCCCACAGGTCCTCCCTGGGAGCCGGCGCAGGGCTGGGTCGGGCCTTGTCTGAAGAGACGCGTTCTTGAAGGAGGAGGGGCTCTGTCGGCGCTGAGAGCGGGAGGGACCGCCACTGTCCCCCTTCGCCTGCTGCAGGGCCTCTGGGCAGGGCTTCAGGTGGGGAGGTGGCCCTGCTGCCCGGGGACACCCTCTCGTCCCTCCGCTGGCACCTGCAGCTCTACCATCAGGACCGCAGGATCGCACGGCAGGCCAGTTATTAGCCTGGCCATTCGAGGCCTGGCCCCTGAATGGAATCCAGCTCTGGCCCCACTGGTAACAGCTGTGACCTTGGGCAAGTCACCTCACCACTCTCACCCTCAGAACTGTCACCTCTAAAGTGGCGGGGCTGGTCAGACTGCCCCCCGCCCCGGCTGATGCTCTACGGTCTCTTCTGCCGAAGAGCTGGACGCTGGACGGCGATCCCACGCTGGCCACCGATGGGCTGCGTCACCACGGGCAAGCTGCTTACGCTGCTGGGGCCTTGTTCGTCTCACCTGTTAAATTCAACATGTGTGTGTATAGAATGCGCATCTAAAAAGAAGGCACTGCCACTTTAAATACAGAAAGTATGTAGAGCACCCAGCACAGGGCCCAGTGATCATTAGGGCTCAGCAAAATTCATTTTCTCTTGCCTGTACCTGTAACCGTCCTTGTCCCCTTGCTGAGCACACGGGAGGAGAGTCAGACATGCTGGAAAGATATGGAGATCATCAATGCCCTGGGGGCAGCCAGGGGGTGGTCACAGAGTGGGAGGAGGGAGGTGGAGGGGAATTGTCCACTGGACATTTCGGCCTAGTCTGGGCTCATGTCCCCAGCTCCGGAGGAGACAGTTGGGCCTCTTCTGATGAGAAGGGGGTCTGCTCTCAGGGGAGGGCCCTCACGCCCCACCTTCTCCAGTGCACACTCCTGGGGCTTCCGGGCTTTAAAGCTGCCTTCTACTGGAATGCCCACACTTCACAAAGGGCTTTTGCATAGAACTGATCCCCCAAACCTCCCAAGGCAGGTAAGAATTGTTATGACCCCAACGTACAGATAACCGAAGTCCACGCAGGTCCAGCCTGAGGCCACATGGACGGGAAGTGGCAGAGTCAGATCAAACACCCAGACACACTGATTCCGTATCCGAAAGAATTAACCCATGTTTTCTTCACTGGCATTTGATCAGTGACACATTATGATGGTGAGTTGAATCATCAAAGCATCACCCCAAATAGGATGCATTCTTCAATATCCTGTGTGTAATGACCATCACCGTGGCATCGACAGAGATTGCTGAGTCTCTTGATCCCCACCAGCTGCCATCGGGGGAGAGAGTATCGGTATAAATGCTCAGAATTCAGCTGGGTGCCCAGCTAAAGGAGGAGTCCTAGGGCAAGAGGCTCTGACCCTGTTCTGAACAGTGTATTTCCTTCATTCCATGGTCTGTGAGCGTAGGTCTAGCACAGTGCTCATGGCTAGCCGGGGACTGGCTTATCGCACATTAGCACAATCCTGCGAGTAGGCAGCATCTAAACAACTGTGCCAGGGAGGCATGACATCCCTGTTTTATAGAGGCATGAACAGAAGTGATGGACTAGATCACACAGATAATGAGGCATTAACAACCAGCTTCTCCCTTGTCTTTCTCTGCTACAGAGATTAGAAAGCTAAAATATTGTCTCTCCACTTTCTCCTTTAATAAGAGAGTCTGGTGAATAAGATCAAAATCAAAGTTCTGGGTGAGTCTATGAAAACGTTTTGAAGGGAGGACTTATCTGCCATGACCCGCCCCCCCCCCCCCCCGCACCACATTCTTCCGGTCTGAAACAGGAGCACGAAGCCTGGAGCTGCCGCATCTATTTAGCAGCCCCGAGGATGAAAACCACAGGCTCAGAAGCCGTATGAAGAAGTAAAAAGGAACCTGGGCCCCAGGTGACATTCTTGAGAAGGTTCATGGGCCCTGCACTGCCCACCACTGGACTTACACGAGGGAGAATTAACCCCTGCCAGCCCACGACCCCCAGTGACACTGACAGGGATCATGGAGTTGGAACGTGAGACTACAAGACTATAAGTTCTCTAATATCTCCTCTTGCCCAAATCCTACTGTTTTTCTGGTAGAAAAAGACCAAGCATTGGTGCCGGGTAAAAAGGGGAAAAAGAGTCCACGGGGAGCTGGGATATATTCCACTCCTCCCACCCTCACTCCCCTGACACACTCATGATGGACGCAACACAGTCGGGACCTCCAAGTGCTCAGATATCGTTGGGCCTCTCCCCACTCCCCCTTCTGCAGGAAGCAGGGGTCAGTCCACAGGTGACGTGAATGGCACTTCTACAGCTTAATACCCAATTGCCCTAGGGACAGGAGAAAGGAGGGAAAGTCATGAACTCAGTTCCCTTTTTACTTAAAAAATGATTGGAAGACAAGTATCTATGCTGCTGACACTTCAGAAAGTCGAGTGATGACCAAACACAGGGCCGATCATCCTTTCTCTGAGCATTCGTAGTAACTGCTGCTGTTTTCAGCACCTTGGAGAGCACTTGTCTTTTTCTGACTCTTCAAGGGCTGGGAAAGGAGGCAAGGAGCTCTGGGCCTTGTTCCTGGTGACTTCTGGCACACTCTGCACTTTTTCTCTATTTTTGGAAAAGGGGGGCCTCTGGGGCCTGAGTCGAGGGTGTCGGTATCCTGTGGATTTGCTGAGCCTGTGTCATGGGGAGACTGCCCTGCCCGGCCCCCACCCAGCCACGACCGTCACTCGTGGCAGGCTCCGGCCCCCCATGCTCAGAGCAGGGAGCGATGAATGAGAACATGGAGAACAGTGCCTGATGTACGTAGATGCTTAGTATCGTTGTTGAATGAGTGAATACGCTCTGCCTATCTACAAATCCAGTAACAGTTTTTACAGTTTCTGAGGAATGACCTCTATGGTCATTCGTGAAGAGGACTGAATTTTTAAAAGTACCAGCATCTAAGATGTGCATAATAATGTTTTGTTATAATCCTAATAAAATTATATAGCATGTGAACAAAGACATTCATTACTCCATTGTTTATATATAGAAACAGAAACAATGGAAACATTTACAGACATGCTAATTCACACAGTGGAATAAACACACCCATGAAAATATGTTCACTAAAGAGAATGGTACTGATTGAGACCCTTACCCTTGGTAACTGCAGTGTAAGCAGAGAGAGTGAGAAGGTGGACACAACATAATTAAATATTAGAGGGGCCAAGTATGAAGGAGGCCTGATTCTTCATCTTGAGAGACTCCCTTATGGACAGAAATGACAGAAGTTGGATGATTTAATGACTTTTTACCATGGAGCTATGAAATAAAGTCATCTCTTTAGGGAGTGTAGTGTTTGTGAAGTGAGTTGACCTACTCTTTATTGCTCCACGGAAGAAGAGGTGGAGAAAATACAGCTGATCACCACCTTTGAGTTTCAGAAGAGGAGTTTCCAAGAGAGCAGTTTGTAAATGTTGGGGCGAACCCAAGGAGGGCTGGCCATCTTACTCCTAGGTTCTGGGGGCAGGTAGCCAAAGGATTAAGGGCAAGACATCCTCCCTTGAGTGCCCTCCAGATATCTCCTGTGCTCACGGGCCACATAGCAGGCCATTAAAGGTATATGACCATGGTAGGCAAGCTGGAGTTGGGGGCAAAAAGAAATACTGTGGGGACAGGCCTGTCATCATACAGTTTTGGGGTCCCCTGACCATCTACATGGACCAGACGACAAAGAACGAGAATAGTTCTTTGGTGATGACCAATGGGAAGGGAGAGTAAGTTGCCAAGGGTAGTCACATAAGGAGGGTCTTTCCCCCTGTTTTTCCCCCCTGCATGTCCCTCCTTACACGGAAGGTGTTGGTGCAGGGAAGAGAGAGGAAAGTATGAGAAAGAGCAGATCACACTCTCTGACCCCTTGACACTGGCCTTTCCTGTCCAAGCTGCAAGTCTAGCCCGTCCCCTGCGGATAAAGGCAGATCTAAGGAAAGTTTTGAATCAATCCGATATGAGATTGAAAAAATGTTAATGTGAAATACTATGCCTAATCACCTAGACGAGACAGGTGTAATAACCGAATGGCTGAAAGTCGTGGGATCCCCTGAGCGGTCATCACGGGTGTCCTCACCCAGTGGGAGAGGGAGGTTGGACATGGAACAGTACTACCCATCCTTGGAAAGTAAAAATACTCCATGTTTATACTCTGGTGAGTGTGAGGCTTTATAATCAAACTGATTATATCCATGATATAATGTGAAGTGCAAAAATTAGGATATAAAGCTATGCATTTGATAGGGTTCTAATTTGTAAAATATGCAAAATGCTTTAAGAAATACACCATAATATTACGTGTAGGTGGACTGATGAGTAATTTTAATTTTCTTCTTTATGCTTTCTTTTATTTCCAAAATTTCCTCAGTGGGCATATATCACTTATGTTGCTTACATAACCGGGAAAAATCATCTTAAAACCTTTTCTGTGTCTTTCCCCAGGCTCCCCTTTTTGGAGCAGGCTCCCCATCATTCTTGGTATCGCTAGTGCCTACAGCCCCTTCCAGGACAGAGAGACAAGTGATGTTTGGGGGAGAAATACAGTTTCAGCCTAACCAAGATGCAATTTCAGATGCTGACTGGAGCGTTCAGTGAGATCGCTATCCCAGGGCTGCTGAGTCACAGCATCCCAGGAGCTGAACCAGAGCTCAGTGCTCCACGGTCTTCCCACCAGAGTCTCTGATCGTTTTAAAGAAACCGTGTCCTCAGGGCCAACTGATTCTTGTGTCAGGGGCAATTGGCCTTCCCAGGGCCAGAGTTGCAGAATAGCAAGTGCTTGCAGTACACCATGAAGAGCCTGGTGGGGTTTTATCTGTATAGATAATCCACACGATGTCAGCTCTGACTTTTCACCCTCTGGTATGGCAGTATGCAAGGAACAGCGTTGGAGATACCCAACTTTTCCAAGGCACCGTTGCCTGAAGACGAAGCTTCTGTGACCTAGTCCATAGAAAGCCATGACCCTAACCCCTGGACTTCGGGCATCCCGAGGTGCTTGGGTCCAGTTAAAGGGCAAGAGCCATCCAACTGTCACTGACTTCAGTAAGGGACAGAAGGGTGCTCATCAAACATAAGACTGTGTTTCTGCTAACAAAGTAGTATTGTATTTATCTTTAAGTGTTTATGCTATATTGCATTCATTTTCTAGCAGCAAAGAACTATGAAGGAAGAAAACTATTAACACACCAGAGAAAGGATTCTTTAAAGGTTTGGGCATGACTGAGCTATTGCCAGGTGCTCTGCCCTCGTCCTGGAAGACTTGGAGGTTAGAACAAGGGCAGGATGAGGGGAGGACCGGTGGTCACAGAGGCTGAGTCCTCATGGTTTACACGTGGGTCTGAGTGAGCCCAGTGACCTCCACTTGCCCACTCACAGGCAGGAGCCACAGTTCCAGACAAAATCTGTGATAAACATAGTTAAACAAGATGCCCACGTGCTAAGAAGGCTTTGGTTCCCAAAGCCATCTCTGTCCTGCTTCGGAATGTCCAACTCTTCCAACAGGAATCAGAGCCTTTATTACAATGAAAGGGGAAGTCTTCACATAACCATGCCCCCTAGGGGGTAAACACAGTTCTTTA
This sequence comes from Phyllostomus discolor, assembly GCF_004126475.2. Classification (NCBI taxonomy): domain Eukaryota; kingdom Metazoa; phylum Chordata; class Mammalia; order Chiroptera; family Phyllostomidae; genus Phyllostomus; species Phyllostomus discolor. The sequence goes on from NC_040916.2 coordinate 37,713,799, forward strand.
GATTTACATTAAGGTGTCAATGACCAGTGAGATTTCAGATTCTGAACTAAAAGTGAGCTTTCGTGGCAGGTGAAGAGTAGAGATCAGGAGGTGCATGCCTGGAGGAGAAGACAGGGCCCAGCTGCCAAGAACAGCAAAAGGATGAAGGAGGCACAGGGTAGCAAAATTGAACTGACTTCACCCTCCAGCTTGGAATTGGTGTGCTTTCCAGGAAGATACAGAAGCCCCCCTAACTCTGTGGGAGGGAAACCAGTGTAAATGAGACGCCCTCTAGCTGGGCCTGATTCATTTCTCAGGATTCCACTCCAGACTTGATCTCGAGAGAGGGCCTCCACGGTGGAAAGGGGATCTGTTAAGGCCAGGGGATGGCTACTCTGTGCGTGTATGCGTGTGTGCGTGCATGCGAGCTCACACGTGTGTGTGTGTGTGTGTGTGTGTGTACTCAGTTGGTGTTTTGGATAGTGGTTCAACCAGGGTTCGTTTTTAACTGTGTTATCTACATGAGACTGCAGAAGAGTTAGGAGATACAGAATTAAGGGCACCCACCTACACAATGATTGTCAAACTAGCTTCTATTTGTTTTGTCTTTTAATTGACTTTATTGGGGGTGTCACTGATTAACAAAATTATACAGGTTTCAGGTGCACGATTCTGCAACACCCCATCTGTACACTGTTCTGTGTCTTCACCACTCCAAATCCAGTCTCTGCCCATCACCATTTACTCCCCCTTTCCCTCCTTCACCTCCCCTAGCCACCCTTCCCCCAGCAAGCACCACACTGTTGTCCTGGTCCATGAGTTCTTTGTTTTTTTTTTTCCTCTTTTTTGCTCAATCCCAGCTTCCATTTGAAAAACACTTGTACCTTTATTTTGAAGCACTTGTGCATTATTGGCAATGAGTCCTTGACACCACCTCCAAGAATTATCCATATTCTTTGACCAAAGGATTTGGCTTTGTCATACATGCGGGATGCCAGCCAGAACTTGAAAAGCTTTTCTTGTGCAGAGATTTCCATCACAATGATACTGGGTCAAAAAGATACAATGTGATCTTGCCCAAATAGTTCACGTTAGCCTCAGAATGATGGATTTTTCTTCCTTTCCTGTGTCTTCCTCCATTTCTGTAACTATTGCCTTGTTTGTGCCTCCCTTCCCGCCACCCCTCACCCCGAGGAGGAGCCGCCCTTCCACCTGCTCTGTGCCCTGGGTCTCACCCCAGCCACACTCCCTTCCTCCTCGAGGACTAGCTGCTCTTAGCTCCTTTCTGGTATCTGCACCTTCCCTTGGAAGACTGGCTCCTTCCTACAGTCACACGTACATGCTCAAGTCTTTCAGATCTGAAGCAAATAGACACCCCCTTTGATTCAATGTTTCCCCATCTCCGTTCCTCTTTCCAGGTCAGTTTTTGAGAAGAGTAGGCTCCAATTGCTGCCTCCCTTTTCTCATCCCTCAGTCAAGCTCCTACCCACCGGTTCTCCACAGTGGTAGACTCTTGTACTTGCTACCTCCAGGGGACTCTTTCCAGTCTGTAACATGCTTCCCTTAGAGCCAGCTCTGATGACCACACCTCTTCTTGAGATGCGTCTTGACTTTCCCGCCCACTCTGTCTTTGTCATCCTCTAGGGCTCATTTCTTCTTGAGCTTTCTCGGCAGCTTCTCTTTGCCACCTTTGGGGTGCTGCTGCTCCCCAGAGTGCTGTCCAGCACTCCGTCTTTGACTCCTAAATCCTCCTTGGGGGTGCGCCTCCTCCACCCTGGCTACAGCTACCATCTAGGGAAGGATTCCCTGACTGTGCCCCTCCCCAGCCTTCCCCTGAGTTTTAATCCCACGTGCCCCTGTTGGACATTTTAACTGAGAACAAGTCCTCCACGATTTCCCCAGCAGGACAAGACTCCTCCTCATCCCATGGATACACCAGGCTGTTTGTTACATGACTTTCCAGCTGTGCATCTTGTGCCTAGAACATCCACTACTCTTTTTGTTTGTTTGTTTGTTTGTTTGTTTGTTTGTTTGTTTGTTTTTAAAATCTTACTGAGAAGCCCATCCTCTTTGTACTCTCTGTCTCATATCTCAGTGGTGAGTCTTTGTTCTGGCTCTGACCCTTGCATGTGCTTGGACTAGTGTATGTATCTCATGGGATTCCACTTTTTTATTACGTATCTGTCTTTCTTGCTGAGACTGCAGGCTCTCTTATGGATCTCTTTCTGTGTCTTATTTGCTTTCATGCTTCCTGAGCTTTTAATGGTCTTTACTGAGCTTCTAGTAGATGCTCAGTAAATCCTTACACTCTGTACTGACTTTTTTCTTCATAAATGGAGGGTCAAAAGAAGTGATATCTGTGAGTGTTCTCCATAAATAACTAACTCTGAAATGTTTAGTTGTTGTGGAAAAGAAAATAAGCATGTTTTAAAATTTTTTCTCTCCTCCTTCCTATTTCTTTCCCTTCCCGATTCCCCTCAAGTCCTAGACAACTCATTGACATGCCTCACAGATGCTAAAAATATGCAAAAACTCTGGTACAGAGGCAGAGGGGTGAGCAATGCCTGACAAGGATGCGCATTTGTTCAAGATTCACTCCCAACTGAGCATGTTTGGAAAAATCAATACCTGTTTACTTATCATGGGACAACAGCTCAAAGAGGAAGGTGCTCATCCATTCGAACCAGCGTCGAGATCAGCATGTCAAAGGGGAGGCAAACGAATGTTCCAATTCTGAACTTCTATGGTGAAGGGGCAGGGATGCTGGATTTTGTTAATAAAGGAGTAGAGAGCGATTTATGGTGCATTTTCTTCACCCCACATTGGAAGAGTCACCCTGTGGCATTAAGGAAAACTGCGAGGATGGGTTATTATAGGATTAAATGAATAGAGTATGTAGAACAGGGCCTGAGCTATTAAGTTCATTATTTGATTATTCCAAGGGAGATCCCAAGACCAGGGTCCCATGCTTGGCATCATAAAATTCATCCAAATGGAGCAAGCTCAGAAGTCAGTAGACTTTTCTACATTCTTAACAAAGACAGACAGAACAGAACCAGACATAGGGAGGTGGTAAGGGTAGAGACGACGCCCTGAGTCCTGGACAAAGAGCTCGTGAGACTCTAAAGTCAAGTGCAGACACCCACCCTGGGTTCTGACCTGGACAGGGGACTCAGGGGAGGAATCCTGGCCCACGACTGGGCAGGCACCACCAGCTGCTGTGGGGACAGGACACGGGCAGGCCAGAGAGGGAGAGCCCACCCAGGGCACAAGAAGAGGGGCGGAGCTGCACCACCACCACCAGCCCCCACGCCAGGGCTGCGGGAGGGGCTCAGCCCGAGCCTCCTTCGCAAGAGGAAGCCGACTCCAGACCCACATCCTTGGCCCATCGCAGAGGCACGCCGGAAAAGTCAGGCAACAGGTATTTGGGGAGGCTTTTTTGCAATCCCTGTGAACATATTCTTAGCCAAGAACATAAGTTGAGAGAAAGCAGCTGCCAATTTGCGAGCGGGGCTGAGGATTACGAAGAGAGAATTACAGCCCCCACTGGGAGAGGCGACTGACACAGCAAAGGCACTTAATGAGACTCCGTGTGCTCCCCGCCAGCTCCCCTGCTCCTTCCAGACATTGCCACGCAAACCTCTGGAGTGGGGGGGGGGGGGGGGGCTGCTGGATGAGAGGTAAAAGGCAAAGTGATTTACAGCAAGTGTTTGTTAAGTTTTCCTTGGGCTTCAAACACCAGCAAAAAAAAAAAAAAAGAGAGAGAGAAAGACGAGAAAACAAAGCCTGTCTGGAGACCCTGTGAAGTTTTCCTTTTGATGAATTTTTCAGAAACGGCAGGAAGGAGCCCCCAGGCTGGCAGGACACCGTGGCTCTTCTCCGTGTCCCGGAAGGGGTCACACTAGACCACCAGCAAGGCCCTGCCCTCCAAGCAGCGGGAACCCCAGCCCAGTTGGAGAGACAGGGTCTCTGCCCGCTGCGTAGCTAGGGAAAAAGTCGTCTCTTTCCCAGTCCACCGGAAGCGGCCGGGAAGCAGTGCTCAAACTTCTCCGGGTGATGGGAGGCTGTGAGGAGGTAGCAATGAACATTATCCAAGTGGCTCCCGTGTGTCAAACAGGCACTATGCAAAACTTATCTCTAAAGAATGCTAAGGTAAGAGTATAGCCTTAGCCCAACTGATACAGCATTAACTGGGGAAGGAAGGGAGGAAGGAATGAAGGAGGGAGGGAGGGAGGGAGGGAAGAAGGTAGGGAAGGAGGGAGAAGAGGGAGGGAGGGAGGGGAGGGGAGGGGAGGGAGGGGAGGGGAGGGAGGGAAGGGGAGGGACGGGAGGGGAGAGGAAGGAGGGGGAGGGAGGGGAGGGGGGAGGGGAGAGGAAGGAGGGGAGGGAGGGGAGGGAGGGGAGGAGGAAGGGGAGGGAGGGAAGGAAGGGAAAGGAACGCTCTTACAGTTAAACAGGGTTCAAACCCCAGTTGTGTTCATTTCTAATGAGCCAGGACTTCCTTTTGCTCCCGAATGAAACCAGACTGCCCTCAGGTAGACAAGAGCACTATGTGACAGTTCCTGGCTCAGAGCCTGGTGCCTAGCAGGTGCCAGTTGTTGTGTGCTCATTTATTAGTCTGCTGAGAGGCACAGTTGCCACTGTGGGAAGAGAATGAGATATAAACTCTGCAGAACTGAACTCAGATCTGATGTTGCCGCTAACTGACTGAACGACATGGAACCGGTCACTCAGCCTCCCCCGGCTTCACACACCCCCTCCTCGTGACGGATAAGAACAACCGACCGAAGAGAGTTACAGTGCAGGTGAAATGAAAGACTCTCTGCAAAAGGCTTTGCGCAGCGCCCGGCACTTGGAAGACTCTGTCAACAGCAGTTAGAGCACCAGCCGCCAGGTGACAGAGCTTTTGTATGGAGGACAGGCAGGTGAGGAGAGACGTTAGCATCTGGGCGTTCAAATAGGTACACGTGCAGATTGCAAATATTTTCGCCTGATCTTGCATATCACACCTGGAGGCAAGCACTGGCCCGGGAACCAGCACGGCGGTATCAGACTGAGCTTTTGGTCTGAGTGGAGAGCACCGGTGAGCTGGCCGCACAGAAGATGCTGGGAATCCACCCGGGAGCGTGCTGCGCCCAGTGTGGGGGCGGGTGGGGGACGAAGTGTCCGGGGCCCTGAGACAGCTGTGTCTACTGACGGAACCGTAACATCCAGCGTGGGGAGCACTGTTCACGACCACTCGCTGCCAGTGCGTTACACCACAGACCGCACTCCGAACTGTCTCGCTGGAAAACGGACAGCTGAACGGTCTCCTCCACTGCAGTCACGGTGGTGTCCCTGAGGGGCACTCGGGGGAATGGGGAGGAGGGAGACAGGAGAAGGCAGCTGGCGCCTGGGCTCCGTCTGCAGGGACCTTTCCTGGAGGGTATCTGCCTCCTGATCCCCACCCTGCTTGCTTCCCTGCATGCACCGCACTGGGAAGCTGGGGTGCTCCCAGCCTGTGCATCCTCCTCTTTCATCTCCAGTGACAGTTCACGAAAAAGTTGGTGCTGCCTCCCCTATGCCAGGTCTCAGGGAAGGTGGAGCTGATTCATGCTCCTGAGACCAGGGAGGGAGGGAGGGACCTGTGTTTCAGCCGCTGCACAAAGAGGAAAATGAGGTCAACCGGGCACAGGAAGGGCAGCAAGGGGCACAAAGTTAGCCCTGCAGGAGCCCCCTGTAGACCACCCTGTTTGGGAACCACAGGAATGCGGCCCGAGCTTTTGAGGTTTGCAGGGACTGAGCTCAAGTTCATTCAGTTTGCCCTCAAGCCCTGTGGCTGGGACAGTCTTGTGTTGGGGAAAATATGTGAGGCGACGGCTGGTTGCCGTTTGGCTTTCCAGTGCTCATCCGAGCTGCATGAGCTGAGTTCTGCAAAGCTGATCAGAATTCTACCTCCCCCAAGGAATAGCAGCGGAGTGGCCGTTTCAGCCTGGCTCCGGGGAGACCTGCAGTTCGGGCCTCCGCTCCTCTGCCCGCCGGACATGCTGGGTTTGGAGAAGTCAGTGGCCCCATCTGAGCCTCGTTTCCTGCATCTGTAAAATGGAGCAAAATCTCAACACAAGGACAAAAAAATTTTTTTGCTTTGTCTTTTTATTGTATCGGTATGAGATTATGGATGTTAACTAAACTTATTGCGATGATCCTCTTACAATATTACGTGTGTTAAATCGCACGACTGTGCTGTGCACCTTTAACTTGCACAGGGATCAGGTGTCAGCACAACCCGAGCTCGGAAGTGCAGTCTCTGGTCCGGGAGGGAGCAGCTCAGGTGCTGAAGGAATTGTAGGGTCTTGATCATTTGTACTGGCAGCAACCAGGGTAAGTGTGTGGAGAAGTGGATCTTTGTGGAGGGGAACAAATAGCAGACTAAATAAGAAAGAGTTCTTGACTTGGCGGACCCTGCCTATGCTCTAGAAAGGACCCCTAGAGGCTATCTCCCCAAACTGTTGGGATGGCTTCTTGACTTGGACATGCGAATGGCCCACAGTAAGTCAGGGGGAGGCCTGGGATCTTCCTTGGGGTGGCACTGAAGAAGGGATCACAAGGGATCAGGAAAGCAGAATGTCAGAATGGATGTCCTTTATGAGACCCAAGAACTTGCCCTCGGACATGTCCCCCAGGACGGCCTAGGGGACAGACAGCCCCGTCACAAAGATATCAAGGAGCACTCGCATCCTTGAGAGAGTGGCTTTCCCCTGTGAGCTGAAATCGCGAGTAGGAGGCACTGCCCTGGAACCAGGATGCCTCGTGTCAGAAGGTCTGACAGGACAAAGGACAGGTGAAGTCTAGGGGCTGTACTCAGCCGCCAGAAGCACGGTGGACGCAATCACCAGAATGGCAGGCAAGGGCAGAGTAGAAACCGGGGGGCTTGAACAGTAGGGGTCTGTGCCAATGGCGGCGATAGGCTAGTAAATGTTTAACAACTAGCTCTCTGAAAAATAAAAAATAAAAACCTTACTTGTGGCCCTTGCCCATGTCTATGGTGTAAATGCCACCACCATGGTCATTTCCAAGCTGCCAACCTGGCTCCATTGGCCATGAAGCTGAGAAGAGATGAGCACGGCCAGTACTCGTGAACCGACAGGAATTGGCTCCCGCACACAGCTGGGCCACGGCTCCTGGATCATGGATCCCCAACAGTCAGCTGGAGTGTTTCTCTATGTACATAGTTAAAAAAGCTCAAAAGCCGGTGAGCAGAAGGCTCTTATTCAGCCACCAGAATGGAAAACCGTGCTCCCTGTTTACTCTCTTGATCAAAGGCAGCACACAGACACCGAGCCCACTGGTTGAAGATAAGACTGGGTCTCCTTGAGTAAGGACCCTGAAATCCACTGCAAGTATACATGGTGAGTATTCCTCTGACCTTTCTCAACAGGGATGCATGGCCCTTTGCTGGAGTATACGTGCACTAGGGAATGGCAAATGCCCTTGCTTTTTAAGAACTGCTCTATGTGGGCTCTGAGACTCACCCATGGTACATGAAATGCTATTGTAGTCCTAAAGTCAGAGAGTTTGTGGAGGCCGAGTGATAAATATTAATAGGATCCTGGCCCCAGTCCATCTTCCAATGGGCCCACTGGGTCTGCAGACTCACTCTGTGGCTGTATCCCTGGTCTCCAAGAGTGTAATTGGGACAGATGTACTCGGCACCTGGCAGGGTTCTCGCGCTGGCCCCCTGACTGATGAGGTAAGGGAGGGTCGTTACGCCAGTAATGGCCACGTGCAAGCCTCTGAATGGACCAATTACTCACCTCCTGCACTGACCACAGAAGTAATCAGGAGCACAGTCCAGGAGAAATTGCGGAGGTCGGCGCCTTCAGCAAAGATTTGAAAGGTGTGAAAGTGATGGTCTCAGCACATCTTCGTCTAATTTACCGGGGTGGTCCCTGCAGAAAGCAGTGAGTGCAGGCACGTGGTGGTGGTGGAGGACTACCAGAGGGAAGCGGCAGTCTCAGTCCCAGCTGCTGCGCTGCGTGTGAGGTCTTCGCTGAGGCCGGCTAACACAGCCCTTGGCACTCGGGATGCAGCTGCGGGGCTGGCAAACACAAAGTTCTCAATCCCCATCACTGAGAGGGCAAAAGCGGTTATCTGTATATGAGGAGGACAGCAGCATGAGTGTTCATTGCCTTTCTCCAAGGCCATGTTAACTCTCCATCACAGTATGGCCCACAGAGGCCTGGGTCATCTTAAAATTCCACAGAACATTGCCATGGTCCACTATGAATGGCATCTCACTAACCCCACTCAGCGAGCAGGAAGAAGCGACTACTCTAGATGCGCTAGTAGGACACATGCTACTAAAGGGTGAGCGATGAACCACAGGAAGATGCAAGGGGCTGGCATATTAGTACGGATGCACAAGTGCAGTGGTCTTGGGTGTTCCAGGACTTTCCCTCTCAAGACAAGGTCAAGTTGCTCTACTTTGTACCTCTGACCATTCAGAAAAAGGCGCAGTGCTGGTACATTTCTTTGGATTCCAGGGTAGCATTTATTACACTAGAGAATAAGGCTCGGACCAAACATCGGGATGACTCAGAAGGCTGCTGGTTTCAAGCAGGGCCAAGAACGAGGAGCTCCGTGCTGCAGCGCCGGCAGCAGAGCCGTCTACCTGCCGCCGGGGGCGTGTGACTCAGCAGATCTGGTGGTGTTCGAGATATCCGTGCGGGACAGGACTGCTCCTGTTGGCAAGCGTCAGTAAGAGGATTCAAGTGCAGAATCTAAGGTGCTGAAAAAAAGGCCATAACTTTTGCAGCAGAAAACTACTTTCTAGCTGAAAAACAGCTCCGCGGTATGCGGCTGGACCGCAGCAGAAACTAGATACTTGATCATGGAATGCTGAGTGACTATGTGACTGAAACTACACACCACAAGCTAAAAAATGATCATATCCACCCAGTCATAGGTCTGGTGGACACAGCAACAATCAAATGTCTAGTAGAAATGATATTTTTGGAATCAGGCCCAAGTAGGCTCCAAAGGCCTAAAAAATCACATAAATATGCGGCCCGCTGTTCCATAGCATCTACCTCTAGTGCACTAATGTCTAGGCCTCACTCAGCTCAAAACTACGGCTTTATGGGGGGTTCCCAATGGCAACTGATGAAGAAGGAAAGAACCCAGCCAAGTTCACAGGTGACTCAGCACAGTATATTCGTGCTAACTGAAAATGAACTGCTGTCACAACATGGCCCCATTCAGGGATGTCCCTGAGTGTGACAGAGAAGAGAAATTGTCACAGGGGACAGGCCTGGGAGCAGTTCACTGGTTCATCCACTCGGATAGGGGGAGAAGTGGCCTGGAGTACAGCTGGGACACGGGAAGATGGCAGCTAAGGGACAGGAACAAAGCATGCCGGTCCTCGTGTTTGCGTACCACCCACGAGAGAGCACTCGCCACTGAGAGGTTCTGCACAGCCAGGTGAACGGGCGCCTCGTTTGTGACAGGCATCCAGGCTCTTCGGCCACTCCAGAGCTGACACCAGGAACCCGAGGACAAAGCGAACATGGCAGCAGGGATACAATATGGGTTCCCACTCCCCGGGCTGATGTGCGTACTGCCACTGTGCCAGGCAAGCCCTCGGCTGACACTACTGCTCAGGGAGCTCAGTCAAGCACTGTGTGGTGGGTCAGCCACACTGAACCCTTCCCTCCCTGGAGGGCAGGAACTCATTCGTGTGGGTCAGTTCTTTGTGGGCACCGGCACCAAGGGCTCACACATGCCTCGCTTCCCTACATGCAACCCCATCTGACACGGCATGAAACCAGAGGACTTACTTTACAACAAAAGGAGGTGTGACAATGGGCACATGGCCATGAGTTGATTGTTTCTACCATGTACCCCATCCACGGAAACTGCCGGCCTAGTAGCATTGAAGAAGTAATCTGTTAAGGGCTCGTCTAAGGTCCCAGTTCAGGGAGAACACCTGTACATTCGGAGCGCTCTCCTCGGGACGCGGCAAATGCTGACTATACGGTGCTGCAATCCAGGAGCTACGACTTGGGGACCCAGGACCCAAGAGATGGGCGTGGGCGTGGCCCTCTCACCCTCACTCTCAGCAACCGCATCTTGCAGCCTTAGCTCCTGCGAGGTGGTGAGCAGCCCGGTTTGCATCAGAGACAGTGCGGTATGCTTCCTTCTGGGGAGACCGCAAGGGCTACGCTGAAACTCTGGCCACCGCCTGCTCGCTTTGGGGTCCTCGTGCCAGTGGACCAGCAACCAAATAAGAGAACCCCCGACCTTGTGAGGGTAATCAATCAAACTTGCTTACCACGAGGAGCCAGAGTTGCGTCTGCGCGATGGGGGTAGGAGGTGGCGTGGTGTGGGGAATACGCTGGGAACCCAAGGGACTTTGCCAGGAAATCTCGAGTGCTTCTGTAGAGATGAGCGATAATGGTACATGGGCGGTGGTGACAATTACAGCTCTACAAGAGCTCAGACTTCTTGTGGATGGAGATCTGGGTCACCCCACCCGGCCAGCATCCAGACCGACTGAAGAGTTGGCCACGTGTGAGGGAACCCGGATAGAACAGTGACGGAGGAGGGAGAGCGGGAGCACCCGTCGTGGTCTGGAACCGGAGCTGGCGATGGGGACTCTCGCTTATTTCACTGGCCTGTTTGTATTCACTCTCCTAAGGTCGCTCCTGGACACCACCTTGAGAAAGACTCTGTGGTTCATTGAACGTGTACCTCATTTCTCAGGGAAGAATCAAGGTCATTCTGTTCTCCCCAAAATGGAGGCTCCATGTCGTAAAACGGGAGCCAGATATAATCAGAGGCACCAGAAGGTCAGAGCTGTGCAAAGAGCGGACCGTACCAGATCCTCATGGACCCTGTCTCCTGTCCCTTGTACGGTCCTCACTGTAGTGACCAGCTCTGCATCTCATTTACTGGCTTCCAGAGATGGTCTACCAGTATCTCAGCTTGTGTCTGTGCCTAGAGCAGCTTGCCACCTGTCACAGGTCTTCCTCGTTGTCCCCAAAGCTTAACATGCTACAGGGTCCTGCATGGCACTCACACGTTTGAGGCCCAAGAGTGGGGGGGAGTTAATGCTCGAAGAGCAGTGCTTTGAGGAGAAGGGGAAAGGGGTGAGGAGATAAATTCTCCCCTCCGCGTGCTCCCGGGTCGGCTGTTCTGAGCTGTCGTGTGTGCCCTTCCCAGACAGCCACCCGTCAAATCAGTCCTGGGCAGCAGCTGCCAGGCACACGCAGCATCAACAGCGCATCCATTGCGGGTGCTCTTCCTTGCCCTGAGAGCCACCGTTTCCCGTCGCCCATGCGCCCTGGGCTCGCGCGCCCTTGTGGATTGGCGTTGCATAAGCCTGCGTCTCGGGCACTGCTTTCTGGGAAACCCAGATGAAGACATGACTTGACAAAACTGCTGTGGAGGTTACATTTTGAAAAATAACAAAAATCAAAGAGCTTTGTAAGCACATTGTGTTCTGGCACATTACATAAATATTAGCTTATAGTTGTTGGGACTGCTTCAGGTTTGTATTCCAGATGCCGTGGAACAGAAACACCCATAGGCTGTAGAGCAGGTAAATAAGACTCTCTTGTCTCTACTCCCAGTTTATGTCTTTCAATCCCAATTCTGGTCATCCTGAGTTATAGGGTATTTTCACTCTACTGCCTCTCCTTCAATTTCAAGGGCCATCTCCTCCAGGAAGGCTCCAGGGTTGATCCAGCTCCTTCTCCAACCCAGTGATGACCCTCACCGCAAGCAACAAACACAACCGGAGCCCATAGCTTTATGGCGACACTTGCTGGGCTGGATCTAACTCCTGTGTGTTATAGGTGAGTTCCCCGGAAGCAGGGTCTGGGTTCACCCTTTACTCTGACCCCTGGGTGAATAAAACATCAACTACGGCAATCTGCCGCCGATTCCCCCGCAGGATGGCGGGGTTTCCTCTCACAGTGAGACTGATGCGTGCGAACCCTCCTGTGCTCTCCCCCCCGAGCCCCCTCAGACCTCACCTTCGGCATGACCACAGGGAGCCAGTGTAGGGTGGGCACCGTGCTGGGAAGACTGGGGCTTGTGGGAAGGCTTGCAGGCAGGTCCTGGATCTGCCAGTTAACTGCTGTGTGATTGTGTCCTATATCTTCGTGTATAAACGGGCGCGCATCCAGACGAAAGCATCCCCAATGTACTGCTGTGCGTCACTCCCAGGAAGTACACCGCAAACACACTGCAAAGGCATCTGAGCAGGCTCTGGAGGAAAAAACGGGCCTCTTTGACTTGGAGGAGAATTTGTTTTGCAGGTCACGGAGCACCGCGGGAACCTTTTCTGACATTTGGCTTTAGGGCCAAGAGATTTGCCCTAAGCAGCTGGGATCAGGACAAGCAAAAGGAATGCAGCGAACAAAGCTCTGATATTTCATTTTAACCAAAAATAACTTATATTTGTAAAGCATGTTAGCATTTGCAAAGTACATTGCACCAAGTGCATTTCATTTTTTTTTTCTGACAACACGGTGAGGCCAGTACATTTTCTCCATTTTGCAGATACAGGAACTGAGGTTAGGAGGGCTCGGGCATCGGGTCTGAGGTCTTGGAGTGTGAGAGCAGCGTGCACCTGGAGCTTCCTCGGCACCGCTGAGGCCTGAGGACACCGTTTCTCCTTGACACCTGCTAAGCTGAATCTGGCCGGACCCACCTCATGGTGGGGGCGACAGCGTGGGGGGCGGGAGGTGGGGGTGGGGAGGGGGCGTGGAGTGGAGCGGCCGGGAGCAACGGATCCAGCTGCGGATCTGATACACTCCTGACGCGTCAGAGAAACAAGTTGGGTTGAAGGAAAAAACAAATTCTCCAGGTTTTCCTACGATCCTAGTGCATTGCTTGGGTGCTACTCAGCACCTTTGAGAATATAACAACAAACAGCACACTTAATGTCCGTTTCATTGCCTACTGAAGTTAAAATTATGGCCCCATCGTTTTGGAAGAACTGCCAACCCGAGGAAATCAGCTGGAGTTCACACACTCCAGATACGTAGGACACTGCCCAGAGATCAGGGAGTAATCTGAACATACCCACCCAACCCCGTGGTGGTCGCTGGGGGCCCTGCTCAGGGGCACAGGCCTTCATCTACAAGCGTGAGGGTTTCTGCTGGGGCTGCCGTCTTTGGGCTCTGGCTGGGTCCTCAAGGTTGCAGGAGACAAGAGCGGCTCCAATTTGGAAATCATCTCTCAGAAGAAGAAATGAGGCAGCATATGGTAAATGGAGTCAAATTCCTTTAGTGTGGTTCTTTGGAATTACCCACTCCTGCGAGTGCGTAATTCACCAAATGCAGGGCAATCTTGGCAGCTGGCTGGTGCGGTGGGGCACCGTGGAGTAATTGAGACTGAATTACAGAGCCTCCGATTACGAGACTGGGTTTTCTGCGAGGCCTCCCAGCTGACACCAGCCCCTCGCGTCTTCTCCAGTGGGGGCCAGAGGAATTCACATTGGCCCAGGTTGGCAAATGGCTCTTTCCCTTCATTAGCAGCCCCGGGATAGAGCAGAATTGGTGGTGAGATGTTAATGAAGTTAAGTATTTAGAACCCTCCAGTGGGGCCTCTGCTGGTGCCAAAAACCATTATCCGCCTTCCTTCCGCAGACCAAGGGAAGGGCAACCCGGTCCTTCAGGGGGCACGCCTCTGTCCCCCCCGCACCCCGCCTGTGCTGCTTGTCGGTCTCCCAGAGATTTGCAGCCACACAGGGAGTGCTGACTTTTCAGAGCTGTTTCCTCTCCTTCTTTTGAGGGTCAAAGCTATAAAGCATGGAGGGAGGAGAGGTTACCTAAAATGTGACTTTAGGGCCAGAGACATGGACAAAGTGACAGCATAGTGTCAAGAATGCTGCTATCCCCTGAAGGGTCGAAACCACCTGTCTGACCTCCGCCTCCCCTTGCCCACTTCGGTGCTCGCCGGGTACCATGGGAGTCTCCCTGCGGCCGGCAGTGGAGTGAGCCGCTGGCCCTGAACCTCGAAAGCGGAAGAAGAGCTCTCGGGGACCTTGTGCTCCCGGCCACCGAGTTTTTTCCATCTGTGGCTTCTGCTTTCCATGTTTCAATTGCCCCTTTTTAAAAAGTAAATGAATGCTTTTGTTTATTGAGTGGCTACCACTATCCAATGGTTAAAAACATGTATTTTGCATGATTAATGGAGATAATATGCAATTGCATGTTGCATGTTATCTCCATTAATCCTCAACAAACCACAGAGTAAGTGGAGTGACTTCCATTTTTCTGAAGAGGAAACTGAAAATAAGGAGGTTAAGAAATTTGTCTAAATTCATACTGACAGTAAATGTAAGGGAACCAGCACTTGACCCCGGATCTGACCAGCGCCACAGTCTGCTCTTTACCTCTGGCCTCATTAATTTTCCTGTGTCTGAGGTGCTCCCCAAACCCTGGCCCAGCTGCCCGAGGTCACTGCCAGTTAATTTTTGATTCACAGGATCCCCGTGAGCTAGGGTTTCTGACAGCTGCCATGGTGCAGTGGTTCTTCAGTGAGGGCTTTGGACTTAGGCATCTCCAGTTTGAAATTATTATTTTTTCATCAGTAGCTACATGACCGTGGGCAAATCACCTTTCCTCCCTGCACCATAGTTTCCTCATCTGTTGAATGAAGGTAGTAAGACTTTCTATCTCGTAGGGTTTTGTGAGGAATAAATTGTATAATGTATGTAGACACCTTGCCCTGCCTGACACATCATAGGTATTTCATAAATGATCACGGTGATAACATGGAAGATGAGGAGGAGAAGGATGGGCCACGGTGGACCTCGGGAAAAGCACATGGGTGAAACGAAAAGAGGCGTGTCTAGAGATGGTGCTTTTGTCTCCATCGCTAGAGGAGCAGAGATGGCAACTGCCTGGTGTGTTTACATAGGATTCTCCAAGAAAGGGAATCAATAGGGCAGAGAGCGAGATAGAGAGAGAGAGAGGGAGGGAGAGGGAGAGGGAGAGGGGGGTAGAGAGAGAGAGAGAGAATGAGATTTCAAGGAACTGGCGCATGTGACGTAAAGTCTGGCAAGTCCAAAATCTCCAGGGTCGACCATCAGGCTAAAGACTCAGGGGAGCTTGAAGGTGTAGCTAGAGTCCAAGGCAGTCTGCCGCCAGAATTCAGCTTCCTTGGGGCTGGTCAGTCATTTTGTCTTAAGACCTTCAACTGATTGGGTGAGGCTCACCCACACTCTGGAGGGCAATCTGCTTGACTCAAAGTCTAACACTTACATGGTAATCGCATCTCAAAAGTATCTTCACAGAAACATCCAGATAATGGGGTTTAACCAATTATCCTGGTGTCCTGGCCTACCAAATTGACACATAAAATTAACCATCACACCTACCACTGACTTTCCAATGTAAATACACTCATTGTCCAACCAGAGCCTCCAGGCCAGGGACCAGAGTCTTCCCCACTACTCGGAGATGAGCAAATGATCTCAGCAACTTGCCCTCAGTGCAGCCAGGGGTAGAAAGAAGGAGGGAAATGGGCACAGGCTGGCCCTGACCGGTGCAGTGCCAGCTGTTCTCATGCCTCTTCCCCTGCCTGGGGCTCCTCCTCCCTCTGCAGCCACTTAGCAGTGCCACCAAGCAAACAGAGGAATCAAGCAGGACAGGGTGGTGGGCAGCTGGGTTGTGGGGCAGAAGACGGACAACAAATACTTTGGTCGACCAGCCACCAAGACGTGGAAGAGAAACCAGCCCCGCTCCCCCCCCCACTCCGTGGCTCACTCATCAACACCTACCCACGAGAGGACGGTCCAGGCTATCTGGACCGCGGCCTCCTGGGGGAACGCCAGCGCTGCCCCTGAAAATAGCATCGACACACCAGGAAATCTCAACAGGCTGAAAAACTGGCCCGACTCAAATACAACTTAATAGAAATAAATGTGCAACTCTTCGATTAGGTCTACAACAAAACAAGGTGAAGTAAAACATCCACCGGGAAGGATTCGGGAAACCTTCCAGTTTGAAATTGCACCTAGCTAACATCCCCCAGGGAGGCCGTGATCGACTTTCCTCTCTGAGGTGCCCACAGAAATGGGGATCGGGAAGGCAACTCGCAGCACTGAAGACGAGGACGGACGGGGGACTAATGACAGGCACTGGAGAGACCCTCTGCCTCCAAAGCGGCAAGCAGAACTGGCAGGAAAGCCCCCCGAGGTCACGCCTTCCAGCACAGGGAGGTTGGCCTCACTGTGACAATGCTTCTCCCCTCTCCCCGCCAGGCCCACACAGGGGCCACAGGTCACAGCCTCCCTGAGAGTCAGGTGTCATCACATGTCTGGGTTCTGGGGACAGAGTACAAGTAGGATGACGGGCACCTTCTTCAGGAGGGGCCCACGACAACCTGCCACTCACAGTCCCCCGCACGCCCTTTCTCCGTCCTCTGACTGCAGAGCGTCCCAAATCCCAAAGGAGCGGCGAAGGATGGAGACACGATGGCAGGAGCCCAGGTCCCTCGGGGACCCGGAGAGGCAGCCCCTGCGCCTCCTCCCAACAGCACTGCACACCGGGCTGGGGGCGAGGGGAGAGTGGTCTTCTCTCCGAGTCAGCCCACTGAGGTTTCGGGGTTGTGTGTCACAGGAGGCAGGCTGCCCGGCTCCGAGCACAGGACGGAGATGGCCCGAAACCTTTGGAAGACACAGCCTCGCTGTCCTTCCCTGCCTCCTAAAGGATGCTACCGCTATACACAGGACAAGGGCAGGAGCTGGAAGTGGCAAGAGCTGGAAGTGGCAACGGGGAAAATCGTGGCTGCTGTACATACTGCTGATTGTACTTTTTCATTTATTCATTCAACAAACACTTATTGTGGACACACTACTGCCAGGCTCTGTGCTATGTACTGGGGAGACAACCACAGCCAGAGGCACATGGGCCCCACCCTCGCGCAGCTGACGGTCCAGGGGAGCCTAGCGAACAGGAAACAGACCACTGGCAGGAGTGGGTGTATGAAAGGAGAAAGGCCACCTTGGGGGGAGCAGTCACCCAGGCCCGGCCTGTCCCCGGGGCGTGACCTCAGGCTCTCGGCTCCGGCTGACTCTCTGGAGCCTGGCTCTTGCCCCCCACCCCCCCACCCCCGCCAGCCCACACCGTGTCCTCTCCCTGCTTTGTTCGATTAGCTTTCTGTCGCGTGCACGCCAGAGCCCAGCGGCCACCGCATGAAACAAAGTGAGAGCAGGGAAGCGAAGCAGATGCTATCCCAGGAACAATAGCTTTTGACGTCCCTTTCGAAAGATAAAAAACAATCTTGAGCCGGGTTTAAAATTTTTAAACTCAAAACCTTAAAATGAAATAGCTCAGAATAATGAAGAGCGGCTAAAGAGACATCAGGTAAATGCAAAGAAAAGACAGCAAAGGTACAACGTGAACACACGTCTAAGCTGCATTTAAGAAGAAGGATTTAAGGGGCCTGAGAGTTACGTTTATATTTTTATTTGTTTTTAATCACAGAAATTATTACTAAAAGAGTAAGTTATTGCAAAATTAAGCCGAGGCAGGAATACACAGAATGAAACATGAACATCGCCCTTCAGCTCTCCTGCCGCCACCCCGCCCCCGAGAGGTGCCCCCTGGTGAGTTCTCAGGGTGTGTATTTCTGGGTCTCTCTGCAGGCACACGCTCACACACCCACAAACTTAGGACATGGGGACTTCTCGAGGTCACGTGGCTGAGGAGCATCTCTGAGGGCTGGTGACAGCCAGCGGCCACAGCAGCTCCAGGCTAGGGTCGTGTATGAGCCTCAGCCATGCTCGCCCCGGGCAGTGGCTGGCCCGTGGAGCACAGAGGGACCCCAGGGCCCGGCTGTGCCTGCCCAGCGTGGGACTGCTCCGTGAGCGAGCTGCACCGGATCCTGGCTGTCCTGTGGGGCCTTTCTCCAGGCAGCCCCACAGCCTCCGGCTCTTCCTGGCCGACCTCCCTTCCTTCCTCCTCTTCACCCACAGCGTCAAATCGGCATCACAGTGTGAAGGCTTTCCCTGCCGACTCCAGCGCCCCCTTCCCCTCGGCTTTCACCAGCGCGCCTCCATCATGCCGCTGCAAGGGTGGGTGGGGTCACAGAGGGGCCAGGGGACAGATGCAACCTGAGCCAAGTCTGCATCCAGTGGTCCGGGGTCTGTGGGCCCGCCCGGTGGCCATCCCCAGACCACTGTGGGGATAATGGGGATTAACAGAACTGGCGGCTGGAGTAAGCTCCAGGGCAGGCCCCTGACCTGCAAGGGAAGAGCTAACATCGTGGGGAGACTGAGTAGAAGACTCTGAAGCTGCCTTCCTTTTGGCCGAACAGTCAGTGAAAAGCAAGACAGGTAGAAGGAGGCGGAGGGGGGATAAAGGGTGATGGGAGGAGACTCAGCTGGGGGTGGGGGCCACACGACACAACACGCAGATGATGGGTTGTGGAGCCGTGCACCTGAAACCTGTATGATTTACTAACCAAGGCCACTCCCCATAGATTCAACCTAAAAAGTAAAAAATCAGTAGCAGCCCTAGACGGATGGCAAAGATTAATGCTGTCTTCAAGGAATGCAGGGCGGTGGTCCCTGTCACATCTACTTGGCCCTCCAGGCCGACTCCAGGAGGCACTGAAGGGGCCGCAGGGAGCGACGGGACTCCCACCGGCTCAACCAGGGGGAGCCCAGCCGCTGCGGCGACGTCCAATGCCGCCTCTCTGCCGCAGCACAGCAGTCCGGTCTCAGGCGCGTAGCAGGCACCTGCTGATTGGCCAATGCGTCCTCTCCCGAGCCAATCAGGAAAGAGAACCAGAAACAGTTCACACGTACGTGGAACTGACTACATTCATTTCCAGCTTTGCCCCCGGGCAAGGTTACTCCCCGCCTCCTGTCTGTCCCAATAGAATCGGCGGGGATCTGGAACCTCGGTCATCGCGGTGCAGAACAGCCCACGGACCCACCGCATCGCTGGCCTCAGGCTGATCAGGGCGAGAGCAAGAGGCAGCTCGCCGGCAGGAAGGCTCGGTGAGTCACGCGTGCTCCTGAGGGCGGGAGTGCCGCCCACCTGAGAAGATTCGGGCTTCTGCTTCCTGGTCTCGCGCTCAAAGTCCAAACCACACCTGATCATATAGCGTCTTCGATATAGCCCCACTGCATTTCAGAAAACAACAGAAGAATCTTGGTTACCACCGCTAGTATTTATCACTGTTTTGAAAGCCTGAGCTAATTAAATAAGACGCGATGTACAGATAGCAACAAAATGACCAGATTTTTGTCACACGCTTACTAGACTTCAGGCTTCAAGTACTTTTTGGTTTTCACTTAATTCACCCAGGAACCCTTCGGTTGTTGGTACCATTTGCGGGGGTACCATTTTTATTGCTCCCACTCTAGCGATAAGGAAACACATCGCTGGACAGTTAAATGATTTATCAAGGGAGGCAGAGGTGATAAATACTGGGAGACGAGAACACAGTTGTCACCGTTTGCAGGTCCACGTTTGCAATCTTTAAAAATTACTTGGAAACGGTGAGAAGGCGCCACTGACACCCGACGCCCTCTGCCCCAGCCCCTCCCTCATCCCTAGGACACGGCCAGAGTCACCAGCAAGGCAGATGCCTCACGGAGTCCTGGCAAGAGGGTGAGGCGTCTGTCATGCCGTCTCACTCATCTGCATCTTTAATCGCCGCCCCTGCCTCCCTGGCCGTCTGTCTCGTTCTCCCTCTGCTCCCCCTGCTCCCCCTGGCGGTCAAGGGCGGGGCCCCGGAGACAGCTGGAGGCTCCAGCCCCCGGGGGTGATGAGCAGAAACAAACACACAGCCCTGAAGTCCTGCAGAAATCTCTGGCTGTGGATGGTGCACATCTGCCAGGCCCTGCCAGCCCCTGCCAGCCCCCAGGCTCAGCGACCGTGGGGGCGGAGGCAGGGTTGGCGGAGGCGCACCCCTCTTCCAGACCCCATCTTCGGTACTGACCGTGGCTGCCAGCGGGCCAGCCCCCGGGGCCCGGTGGCCTGCCCGGAAGGGCAGCTTAGAAAGGGCCTAAGGTGACCTGGGCATCACGAGGACCCTGGGCGTCTGTGGAGGCAGCAGCAGTGGGCGAGGGGGAGAAGGAATAAGGGGACCGTGCAAAAGTAAAGCTGGCCCTGCCAGGACAAAAGTCATTGGTCTAAGGACATTGGACCGTGGCCAGTATAACGGCCCCTGACCATTCAGGGACCAGTGTGACAGAGTGGGAAAAAATTGCACCACGATCCAAAAGACCCACGTGCGTGCCTTCATTGGCCACCACCAGCCACGCTCCCGTCGCTGAGGGCCTGGGCCTCTCTGAGTGTGCGTGCTGGACAGGCGGCCGTGGGAGAGGCCCGCAGGGCCAGAGCGGAGGCTGCCTGGGGGCACGTCAGCGGCCTGTTGCCGGGCCTTGATTTTCACAGGTGGGCTTCGACTCTCCTCCCTCTCCCGGGGATGTGGGGCCCCAGCAGGGGTCCGAGGTTCGGGACCCTGCGTCTGCGAGTCTGTGTTGCGGGATTTGTCCCGCCTGCCTGCTCTCTGGGGAGCCTCACCTGACGCTCAGGGTCCAGGGGGAAGGACGGCTCTCCTGCGTTCAATGCAGTGGGCATGGAAGAAATGCAGAGTTAAACCCGGGCACTGGACACAGCCCTTCCTTCCCTGACTGTTCCCCGGGGCCGTCGTGAGTGTGAAAATCACAGATATGTAAGCGCTTTGTAACTGCAACATGCATGCAGAGGTGAAGGACTTGTTGTCGTTCCACTGGTGTTTCTTAAAACCACCTGTCATTCCTCCCCACTGAGCCACCAGCCAGCGCACATGGCGAGGCCTTTCTCAATGGCCCTCGTAAGGGTGAGGGGTGGCAACTATGTGGAGTGTGAGCACAGAAAGCCCTTGGCCAGTACATGTTGGGTGAGACTGTGAGCCAGTTTGGACGCTCAGGCCCTCACTGCTCCCTGCCCTCCATGTCCCCTTTCTGCCCCTCCTAGAACCGGGCGGCCTTTGCAGACTGACCCGTCTGATCCCGGAGGCCTGGTTCTCACTCTGCCATCTTCCTCCCTCCTTAACACCCGCCCACGTCCACACATGTGTTTCCCAAACTAGGAGCCGCTGCACGATGTGCCTTTGGGATGTGTGGACCCTGCTCCGCCCACAGGCGGTGGGGAGGGGGTGGTTCCCAAAGAAATCAGGGCCCGACACCCACGTGTCCCGTCCCCAGGGCGTGTGTAACCGTGTCAGGCCGTGACGGCACCTTCTGCCTCTCTCTCCCCCTCCAAACTGACGAATGCATGTCCTACCCAACCTACAAACTGAAGAGTCTAAGCCTGTGAAAGGATGCTGACCACACTTGGCAAGGAAACTGAGGCAGAGTGAAGCTGTCACAAGTAAATAGTTGGGCAGAGAGGATAAATAAGCCCAAGCAAGATGCAAGATTCTGTCTGTGATCATAAAATCACGCTGCTTCCTGGGCCCCACGGGCCATGTCCAAAGACAGGACCTGGGGGGGAGGGGGAGGAAGGTTCCTGCCCTGTGACGAAGGTAAGCAGGGGATACACGGGTGGTGGGGCTTGAACCACAGTCTAGGAGCCCGTCAAGTAGGAAAGCCAACCCCAGAAGTGGCTGCATTTCCTGGGAGGCTGGATGGGCATGGAGCTCTTCCAGGTCCTGACCAGGAACCCCTGCCCCTCCCACCCCCATGCATTTCCAGGCGTTTGCAGGGTGGGAGCAGGGACAGGAAGGGGCTGAAGTGAGGCCTCCTTGGGGGCTGAGCTGCAATGGACAGAACAAGGGGAGGGCGGGCTCAGTCTGACAGCCAGCAGAGAGGGCAGGGGGACCGGCTAAAGACAGAACACCAGGGAGCCCACCCCCTCCGGCGGCTGCCCCCTGCACCGGTAGCATGACTCCCGAGTGCCCCGGATGTGTCCTGCTGAGAGACATTCAGGGTAGCCATGTGGAGATTAGCACTTGAATTATGACATGAAGATGACTCACCTCCTGGAAGAGCCAGGAACTGGGCAGCCATGGAGGTTCCTGGGTGGGGGAGGTGGAGTGGAGGGAGGGGGAGCTCCTCCCCAACAACCTGTCTTCATCTTGCAGCCAGTCCCCGGGCTGCCTTCGCCAGCCTGAGCATACAGGTGGTGTCCCACATACCCCTCGGTTTTGAACGATGGCCCCAGGCTCTGTCCTGTGCTCTCTCCCTCGCTCTGCACACTCCGTGTCTGCCCGGCCCCCTCCAGACGGGGCTGAGCGTTGGAGCTCCCTTGGCCACAAGTGCAGGGGCTCTGCACTCTGCTTCCCACGTGAAGGTGACCACCAGCTGCCCCTGGGGGGACCTCGGACCCAGAGGACACACAGGACTAAAGCTGCCTCCCGTGACAAAGCTGGAAGGAGCCCCAGGCTGTAGTCAAAAGCTCTGCCTGGGAAAGAAACTGAGCTCAAAGCCTGCCCTGCAGGCCCAGGGTCCACCTCATCATAGTCCGTCTGTGTGACCCGTTCCATAGGGGGCAGCTTGTTCATGCCCCGCAGCCGTCAGAGACCTGCGGAGCAGCCCGGGAACCAGGGGCGAGCTTCGTCCGCAGCCCGTCTTTGCCGTGAACCTGTGGGGAGGTGAACACAACCCCGACTTCTGCCCTCAGAGGCCATAGGCCGCCGGGCTCTCCCCTCCCCTCCCCCCCCCTTCCTCCCCTTCGCTCCTGGTCAGTCTTCCAGCACGTTCTCTGACCTTTAAGCCTAGCACGTGGCCAGTCCTCAGGACTAGCTAGAAGTTCTCTCCGGTCGAACTCAGCCTGCACGGAGCTGGAGAGGGCAGCCACCTGTGCTGCGTGCTTTCCCAGCCACCAAGACTCCTTTCTCGGTGGTGCTTCCCGCAGGTGCCGGTGGCTGGGACCTCGCCTCAGACGTGCATCCCAGCGAGCCGAGGCAGTGTGCCCCCAGGACCACCCCGTCGGGGTGGGAACACCCCCGCCAGAGAGGAACTCGCTCACTCGCCATCGACGCCCCAGCACAAGGCACCTCCTCCCTTCGGAACGGCACCTGAGCACTTCCCAGGTAAGCCAGGGCCAGAAACATGAGGGTAGACACCCCCCCAAAATGAAATATATCTATAAAAATTATTGTACTTATTCTTACATGTTTAAATTTCTGTCACCTTCAAAGTACTCTCCATTTGATGCAATACACCTATCAAGACCTTTTTTCCACTGCTCAGGACAGTTTTTGAACTCATCGATTTTGATACCTTTTAGTATTTCTGCCATTTTTTGTTTCACCTCTTCCACGTCGGCAAAATGTTTCTCTTTGGGGACTTTTTTCATCTAAGGAAACAAGCAAGCAAAAAATGTGGCTCAGGACAAATCGGGTGAATAGGGAGGGTGGGGCATAGGGGTCACACTGTTTGTGGTCAAAAGCTGCTGAACCCTCAGCGGGATGGGGGCAGGTGTGCTCATACATCACCCATCATGAAACGCGTAAACACTTCCGAGTCTTCAAAAAAATTCACTGAAGCTGAACACAGCCTCTCACAACAGCGCCAGCTGGTTCACTGACACAGATGGGTTCCTAGAACACTTAGCTAGTGGGGGAAGTATGTACTATAAGGGACTCCTCCAGAAGACGATTCCAGATTTGGGGGTCCCCCCTTATACATACAGTCCTGAATGCTACAGAAATGGGAAGGCAATACTGCCATTAATGGAAATTTTGGGCCAGAAAGTAATGTTAGACTCTAATCCCAGCTGAGGGATCTTGGGCAAGTCATTCACACTGTCTCTCAGGCCTCAGTTGACACTTAAAAATTCTCTCAACTCTAACTCTCAGGGACGCAATTAGAACGCAGTATAAATACTCTGAGAACACACACACACACACACACACACACACACACACACACACTTCGACAAGCATTCGCTGCACGTCGACCATGAGCCCGGTCTGAAGACGGCAGCTGTAATTTCTCACAGAATGAAACACGGTCCTCCCGTGCAAGGTGGGGTAGCATCAGTGAACAACCGATGACGCTCAGGAGTCTCGGAGGTCCCAGATGCGCCATCTAACCCCATCCTGGATGCAGGAAAGGGAGCTGCCCCCTGGCCTGGAAGGCTGAGTAGAACAGACAGGCCAGGGGGCAGGCAGAGAGGAAGGCACCCTGTACCGGAGAATGGCACGCGCAGAAGTATGGTGATGAAACCCGGAGATGCATACGGGCAAGTGTGACCACAAGGATGTCTAGCGCTTCAATGACGAGGAACGGGGTGTCAGGAGATATGGCCGAGGATGACGCAGGCGCTAGACCTCGGAGGGCCCTTCGCACTATTCACGAAGCTTGGAGTCCATGTCCCAGATGAGCCCCCCCCCCAGCAGGGTTTTAAGCACGTTGGATGACACAGTCAGTACAATCGTGGGCCCCCCCAGCAGCAGGTGGGTCAGAGGACGATGGAGAGCAGAGTTCTCCGCTAGCGAACACGATGGGAGCTGCCTCCCCGGCCCCTTTAACCCACGGTTGGGCCGGGATGCCAACTGAGCGCTGTCACTGCTGCCTGGCTGTGCCCCAGGCTGGGCCCTGAAAGGGCCACTGGCAGCACCCTGTCACCGTTGGAAGCCCAGGCGCCCTAAGCCCACGGGACCGCCCGGGAGGGAAGGCTGCGGTGGCCTGCCGCAGGTGTCTCTGCTGTGCCGTTTTTGTCAACACATTTGTCAATGAACTGGGTGAGACATAGGCCTTTGGGTGGCACACAGCTGAATACAACAGGTAACGTGTTACATGGTGGAATAAAGACTAAAAATATTCTGGCCGGCTGGAACAACGGTTAAACCCAACTAGATCAGATAAACGGTAAGCCTGGGGACCCCTGGCTTGATGACGGAAATATTTACTCGCTTGTCCAGTGCCTCCTGCGAACCCACGACCCTGCGTCCAGCCCACAGCTCCCGTGCTTCCGTGACCAGGTTCTACTATCAGCGGGGCCAGCTGCCTGTCTCCCTCCCAGGCGAGGAGCTGAGCCTCACCTTCGGGCCCTGGGGTCCGGGGCAAGGTGCGGACACAGGCAACCACTGCCTGAGTGCCGACAGGAGCCGGAACGTTTCCATCACAGCCCGTCTACGTCTTACAACAGCCCTGCTCCATCTCCCTCACGGACCTCAAAGCGAAGGCGACATTGCTCATGGTTTTGCTGCCTGTATTTCAAGGCTGACACTTGAACCCAGATCCAACAGGCCTGATGGCTGAATCTCCACCCTCTCCGCTACTCTGACCCCAGATGTACAAAAGCCAACACTGTGCACCCTGGTGTTGAGCGGTAGCCGCCCATGGACAAGGCTCTCAGCCTGTCCGCAAGATGCGGCTGTTTAGTGGGTTCAATGACCCAGACCTGGCACTCGGGGGGGAGAGGAGGAGAAGATGCAAGGTGGTCAGAAGCTCCCCATGTGCCTCCCATGGGAGGGGGCTGCTCAGAAGGCGCCGGCGACTCTCACTGCTCTGCTGGGGCCTCGGAACCCAGGGCGAGGGCCGCGAGGGCCCGGCTGTGTGCTGGGCCATGCAGACCGCACCCAGACTCTGGTCCGCCTCCAGCCAGCACACTGGCGCGGGAAACAGCTACCAACTAGACATGATTTAGGAGACGTGCAGCGTGGCCGGGGCTAGAAGGCATTTCTTATGAAGAATGAGCAGGAGGAAAGGTAATGTTTAGCCTAGAGAAGGGAAGGCTAAATAGGCAAACGATCAATTGTCTTCAAATATTCAAAGACACAATCGTACGGCTTTCTTGGGAGGTGTGCAGACAGTCATTAGTATTTATACACCAAGACTTCTGAATGCTGGAGGGGTTGTGGAGAAGACAGCTGACACCTGCTGGGTTTAATGCCGGGGTCTGGCACTTACACACGCCTAAGCTAATCCCAGAACGGCTCTGCCCAGCCTTCCCCTTTACAGATAAGGAAGAGCCTCAGAAACGTGCCCACTGTCAGGGTTTGCATGGAAGCCCATTGCTGCTGCTCCCACACAGCCTGCCCCTGTCTCCTCCTGCACCGTCCCCATGAGTGTGTTCGGTCACATGGGCACCTGCCATGGGTGGGCATCCCAAGACCATTCCCCCCCCCCCCGTGAAGAAGGGGGCTCCCAGATTCAGGAAGGATTCCTCCATTCATTGGGTCGACTTCCACGTCCTGCCAACCAGCCGCCTCTCAGTCCAGATCCAGAGCTGAGACAGCGACCTGCAGGCCCCCTGGTGGAGCGTGGGCCCAACCACCCCTCGCACGGCGCTTCATCATCTGTTCCCCGCTTCCCTTCCCATCCTCTCCTCTCGCTGGCTGGCCCTTCCCTTCCCGCACGCTCTCAACCAGCCCCCTGCTCCTTTCCCAGCCCGGCTTGGGCACGGGCTGCTCCCTCACCTAAACCACACCAGCCACACCCCTTCGTCTGCGAGAGGCCTGCTCACTCTTCCGATGGAGACTTGTGCACCACCACCTCTGGCCCCAGGGTCCCGCCCATGTTCACACCGAGACCCTGTGTCTGTCTCTGTCCCAGCACTTTTCTCACTGCTGGTGCTGCTCCGTGACCCTGAAGCTGGGGACAGTGTCATGCTGCCATGTGTCCCTAGGGCACTGCACAGTGCCCATTACAGAGAACTGCTGAATGAATGAATGAATGAACGAATGAACGAATGAATGAACAAACATGGGCTTTGTGGGCAATCCCATGGGTTTGAAGACGGGCTCTCCCACTCACAGACTGAGTTAAAACCTCAGGCAGTTTACTCGTCTCAGAGTTGCAGTGTCTTTATCAGTTGATTGGGAATAAAAATACTATCATGTCAAAGGGGCTGTTAGGAGACTTGAACACGTACGTGAAGACACTGGCCCACACAGCGTATGCGGAGCGAAGACCAAGCAGAGCGATGGCATCGAAATGGTTAAGCCCACCTTCTAGTGTAAGTCCGAAGTGGTCCACGCACCGAAACGTTTTCTTATTCTGGGAGGCGTTTCCGTCAACGCCAAGAATTACAAAACATGTTACCAGAGCGTCGCACTCTGTCCACAGACGACGTCCAAGTGGACACCGTTACTGAGGGAGACCCACTCGCTCTCACGCCCCTCTGGGGTGAGGAGGGGGCTGGAGCGGGCAGACCGCCCTGGGAGGTCCCTGGGGGCCACGCCTGCCCCCATCCTCCTCTCCGCTGGCCCCCCCAAGGTCCAAGGTCCAGGCGGGACCCCCGCCCCATCCTCACCCCGACAGTACTCAGCCCCCCGTGTCTGGAGAGCTCCCCTGTACTTCTGTGAACAAACATCTGTCCCCCACCTATTGGTCCCTCATTACCTGCTTCTCCCTCCCCACAGTCTGTGAGCAACGGGAGCAGGGGACAGACACCCTGCTCACCCGCGCAGGTCCCGCTGCAGGGCCTGGAGGGTGGGGTCACAGGCGCTCAGGGCCTGACGGGCGACCGCCCAGCAGCTCTTCTCTGGGAGCCCGGCCACCGCGCTGCCCGTGCAGGTGTGGGCACCTGGGCCATGCTGGGCCATGTTCCCCCCCCCCCCCCGGGTTTTCAGACTCAGGACAGAGAGCACCTCCCGGCCATCGTGCCCTGGTGGCTTGGAGCTCGAGGCCAGGCTCCTGACACACGGAGAAGGCCCGTCTGGGAAGAGGGAGAACCGAAGAACAGGGAGGAAGAGTCCTGGCGGTGGGAGGGGCCGGGTTCAGCGTCCCTGAAGCCCCGACGGGCCGGCCCCCCACCTGCTTGGGCTCTCAACACTTTAGTGACCGAATAAATGGGGGCCCTCAAAGAAAATCCATCTTGAACTTCAACAGCACGAAAGCAGTTAGGTCTGAGAGACAGACCCACCCACCGGAACCAGATGGGCAGACCACCGCCCAGGCTGGGAGTCGGCGGGGGATAAACAGCTCTCTTGTCCCCCAGGGAGACAGCGCCTCCTTTATTTCACATGACCTCTCGGCCGCCCGGGAGGGGAGTGAGCTCACAGGCCTGCCCAAGCCACATTTCCACAGGCCCTGTCCCTTCCTTGACTCACTCCCCACGCCCTCACTGTGCTCCCTGGAACCGCCTCCCAAAAACTCTTTGCACACTCCTCCCTCTAAAAAAAAATCCCCAAGAGGAACACAGTAAGAGGGATGCAGAGGAGAGGCCCCGAATGAAACACTAGTCAGTCGCCCAGACAACCACTCTTCTCGCTGGCTGGCTGGAGACGGGGAGAATCTCTACATATGTAAATACACTTTTGTTAAGTCATTAAGCTTGTAGAAATAAGAAATTAATTAGCATTAGCATGTTGAATCACTTAGGTGTCAGTAGCTAATATGGCTAATTGACATTTAATAAGTCTTGCTATCTAATTTACTATGAATTGCATTAAATGCTAATTAATTGCTTAGCTTTTCTTTACACAATTATTATATGTTAATGTGCATTTAATAGCTGATTATTTGGGTGACGGTCCTGATGGCAAAAAAAAGTTACCTGGTAATTCTGGTTCGAACAACAGGCAGATTCGGCACACTACTGAAGTCATCCTCTTAAACATAAATTAATGGATTCATTCACATACTTTAGAACCACTGAAAAGTAATCGTCAGCGTACTACTGTGCCGCAGGCCCCGAGTTGAACTGGCTGGGTTTGTTCATCTGCTGTTGGCCTCCACGACGCACGGAGCCGTGCCCGCCCGTGCCGTGAGGCCGGTTCCCGTGTGGGAAGCAGGGGGTAGCCCATCTCACAGCGCATTGTTCTCGGCCGTGTGTCTGTCTCGGAAGGCTCACCACCAGAGTCCTGTGGCCGACACAACAGCCAGGGCCTCCTATTAAAAGCATCACGTCTACAACGAGGGAGGTGAGAGTCCTGCTTTGCTTTGCCCGAGCCAGCCACACTTGGAGTGTTTCGTCCATTCTAGGAGTGACACGTTTGAAGAGCTGTAACTTCCATCATGTACAGACTGGTGGCGAAGTTGAGGATTAGTCAGCCTGGGGCCGCAGAATCTCTCTCTTCAGATATGTGATGAGGTTTGTGGAAGATAAATTGGTTCTATCTTTTTTAACGTATTGACTCAATTGAGAGGACTAGGATCATACGTTTGGAGTCAGAGGAAGAGTTTTGGACTCCGTCGGAGCTGTCTGAGACTGCAATGAGCTGCTTGGAGTGATGAGCTCCCTGTCACTGGGGGAGTTCAAGAGCAGTCTCAGCAATCTTTTGTGCAGAGCTTTGGACCCCTGGCTGCAGGAGGTGGCCTTTCTCATCCCTCCCAAGACAGAGAGTCCGTGAACGTCAGGCTAAATTGCTTGCTCAACCATCTCACTGGCTGGATACGGTCTAGAGACCTCATTACCTGGTCCACGTTCAACTTTAGGAAAAACCTCATGAGTGGCCATAAGCACTTGGGATGCGATTCTGACTGGCTGCTTGGCTTTGAACGCAGTCTCGCTGTGTTGGTGAGAAAAGGCAGACTCGGGAGGACCATTGAACTTGACTTCCCTGGTTGCACCGCCCCACACTCCCCTTCAGGGTTGGAGGCAATGTTTAGAAGGGAACAGTGTGGGCCGCTGGAGTCATTTGTCTTCGACAGGACGGACCAGGACAAAGGGC
This sequence comes from Phyllostomus discolor, assembly GCF_004126475.2. Classification (NCBI taxonomy): domain Eukaryota; kingdom Metazoa; phylum Chordata; class Mammalia; order Chiroptera; family Phyllostomidae; genus Phyllostomus; species Phyllostomus discolor. The sequence goes on from NC_040916.2 coordinate 37,743,340, forward strand.
AGACCCCTGGCAGGCAAAGAACCTTAATGAAGTTTGTAATGGACCACAGAATTATCAGCCTCCTGATCAAAGCAAGCACAGACCACAGAAACTATTAATTAGGGCTCTCGCTATCTCCCTTTTTCCATTTCCTTCTTTATGGTTGTTGCTGGGGGTAACCACTCTAATTGTTCCCAGCCTTTCAAGGATCAAAAGCGGCTTTTCTGTCTCAGATTTCAAAGGGCCGTTGGGGGTGAGTGTCTGGTGCAGCCACTGGCAGGCTCCGAGGGTCCTGATGTTCCCTGCTTTGCCCTTTGCGGGGGCGGGGGGCAGGCTGTCCTGTGCCAAGTGCCTGCTCCCTCGTGCCCGCCCTACAATGTTCTGCCCCAGAATGCTCATGTTGACCTTCCAAATCTGATTCAAAATTCCTCTCTCCCGAGGAGCCTTTTCTGACTGCGGCCGCCTGTCCCCCGCCCCCTTCCCCATGGCCGCGCTTCCTGCCTGCCGGTCCTTGCTGCTGGGTCAGGGCACTGGGCTCCTGTCAGCTATTCTGACCTTGAAACTGTTCCCGGACTTGCAGTGTAGACACCTAGCCAGCAAAGAATAAGGTTCAGAATATTTATAACCAGCATAGTAATATAAATCATTATCTAAGCCAACACAGAAATTAAAAGTTTTAAATCCGTTACCTGTTGTTCTCTAACGACAGCTGCCTACCGTGTGATGCAGGCCGTGCTCCCCCCTACCCGTCATTCGTCAAACCCTTTCAATCAAATCCTATTCATGTTTGATTTTCAAAAGCTGCTGGCACGACCTTTGGTTTGACGCAGCTGTCACTCGTTGAACGATGGCCCTCTGTGTCACCGGATGTAGGGACCACATCAAACTCTTCCAGTCGCTTTCCTACTCGGTGGCTGGTCAGGAGGTCCCCAGGGCAGGGAACCTCCCCTGCAGAAAGCTCACCCCGGCTGGTGTGCACCTGACGCCAGCGCTCCCCACCCGCCCAGAGGCCGGCACCCGTCCCAGGTGCTCCTGACCTGCTGCCCCCAATGGCCCACCCCACACCTGCCCCAGTGTCCCATCAGCATGGGGCCGCCGTGAAGGGGGGAGGAAGGTGGAGTGCACCCCCACGGCCTCAGTCAGCTCAGCAGCTGCTGGGAGCTTCCCAGACTTGCTCCCCACTGTTCCCTGACCTCACTGTCACCACCGTTGCCCCTCCAGGCAATGTCAGTGGGGGCTGAGGGTCTCGGCTGCCATCCTCTTTACCAGTGTATGTGGGGGGGGGGGCTCACCGCTTCAACAGCCGACTCACCTCACTGATGCTCCACATAGCCGCCCGCCCCCCTGCACCCCGGCCCCGCACTAAGGGCAGGTGTTCTAGAAGGCACTGCCCCTTTCCCTAGGGACAGCACAGGGCCCCACAATAGCAACTCATGACACGGCAGTTTTGCCAGCCCATCAGACCTCAGAAATGGCCCCATGTCCTGCCTCTCCCAACACACCTCCAGGTGAGTTGTGGGCCCGGGCCCCATGCTCCGCTCCCCGACAGACACTGAAGCCAGGACCTGACTATTTATACATTTTTTGGAATATAACATAGGAATACAATATAATAATAGATTTAGCAATATAATACAGTAAACAGAGCCCCCTGGTTCTCTTCCTGGGGGTGTCGAGGGTCACCAGAAGCCACAGAGACAAGGGCAGCCGCCGCACCTGTAGGAATCTCCGTGCACTCGGGGGGGGGGGGGGGGGGGCGGAGACAGGAGGCTCCCCCGTGGGGGCGGGAGGGGCGGGGACCCAGAGCGGAAGGAAGGACTCGGGACTGCTGTCTACACAAGCAGGCCCCAGTTGTCAGAAACGGCTTTCTGTGGCCTCGGGTGGTTCGAGCCTCAACAAATGCAGAAAGATGAACTGGGGTCCCCGTCGGGGCTGAGACTTGTGCTCCTCACCCTCGTGGGGCCGGGGATGCGGTGCATCCGGAGAAGAGCGTGGACGTGTGAGGTCAGGATGGGAACGGCAACAACGATGGGCAAACCCGGAGCTGACATCCCTCGCTCCGCTCAGCCCGCACGTCCATCCCCAGAAAGTTGGTCCCTTCGATCGGCGCAAAGACGTGGTCGGAGGTGGTGCAACAGCTGGGCCGCGGTCGCCCCGGTGGCTGACGTGAGGCACGTCCGTCCGGGGGCCTCAGCAGGGGCGCAGGGACCCTGTGGGCAAGACACACGTGTTGGGAAGTGCTGCGGTTCAGTCCCGACACCTGGACCAACGGCGCCCGTTTTGGAGGGCCGTTTCTGGGGAAACGGACCAGGTACTGGCCTCAAGGGGCTCAGCGGAGGGCAGTGGTGGCGTGGATCCGGCCCCCGTGCTCAGTCTGACGGCCACAGGGGCCTGTCCCCTGCACCAAACACGCTGGCCGAGTGTGGGCTCTGAAGCCAGGCTCAGCCCAAATCCTGGCTCCGCCCCCTCCTTCCGTGTGATCCTGGGGCCGTTGCTTCTCCACGCACTCCCCTCCCCCACCACTGAAAAGACTGATGGCCATCCAGGGGTGCGGATGTGAACATGGGAAGGGATCCTGCACATGAGGATTTCAGAACAGAGCCCTTTCCCACTCACCCCTCAGGCGGGGACGTGTCGGCATGGGCGGGTTTCACAGCCTGTGCAGGGAGGTGACCCCTCTGGAAGGGTGATCACCACCCCCCAACCCCCACTCCCACCCCCACCCCATGCAGCCTCAGCTGGGGGACCCAGAGTTTGCTCCCGTAACGATTCCGCCTGAAGCTCGGCCAACTGGGCTGCGCGGTCGGAGCAGCAGGCCCGCCAGGAGCCACTTGCTGCACTAAGCCCGGCCCAGCTTCCCAGCCCTCTGCGAGCTGCAAACAACAGGCATCGGGGGCCAGGGCAGCTAAAATTACCCTTCCTACAACGTGGCGGCCCATGCCCCACAGACGCAGGGAGGTGGGCAGGGGCTTCGGGAACCCTGGGGTCCACAGCTGCGTGGCCACAGCTGGGTGGGGGTGGGGCAGGAAGAACAGACAGACGCCAGGCCTGCGGGCCCATCGGCATCATGGGAGCACACAGCAGCCACGGGGTGTGTCCCAGAAGCCCCGGGGGGCCACAGAGCACCCAAGGCAGTGAGGTAGTTCGTGGCCAGCACCCCACAGCCAGCAGGGCGGAGGTCAAAGGTGAGTGTCTAAGGACACCCAAAGCTTCTTTAGCATTTACCTCCCCACTCTGATCTGTGCTGCCCCCCACTAAGACGGCAGCTGCCCCCACGCTGCTTGTGAACTCTTCTCTTCCACAAATGGATGAGCCCTCGCCCCGGAAGGAAGACGTGTCCTGTCCCCAGCCCAGCCCCCAAACACCCGGCCATCCAGAGCTGCTCCCGTCTGCAGGAGGGAAGATGGGAAGTCCCCTTCGCTGAGCACTCACTGCTGACCAGTCCTGCGAGGCCGGCCCTGTGATTTCCCTCATCTCACAGACGAGGGGCCCAAGGCTCGGAGAAACAAAGTAACTTGTCCAAAGCTCCTCGGTAGGACTGGTCCGTGGCCCGGCCCAGGTTCCAGGCCTTCTCGATCCACCTGCAGCTCCTCCACCCTGCCTTCTCCATCCCTGGTTCTCCTGTGGGGGGCGAACTGGCCCCGCAGGGGACATCAGCGCTGTCCAGGAACGATTCTGGTGGTCGCAGCTATGGGAGGGGGTGCTGTTGGCAACAAGGCAGCAGTGGCCAGGGATGCTGCCCGGTCTCCTGCGACGCCCAGGACAGCCCTCTATACCGAAGAGCGTCCAGCACCACGCAACCAGGGGGCCGAGGCGGGAACCCCTGCCACACCTCCCGCCGCAGCTGCGCCTCAGCCCACGGGGCCGTCCGACCGGGGCTGAGCCGGAATTCACTGGGGAGCTTGTAAAAATCGGGGCCTTGAGTCCCACCCCAGACACTCACACGCTCTGAGCGGGTGGAGGCCCGGAAATCTGAATTTTGGCAAGTTGGCGACCACCCCCCTCTCCTGGGAGATTCCCATTCAGGCACCTGGACACCACGCTGGGAACAGGAGCCAAGAGGAAAGTTGTAGAGGGCAGGTGCCAGGTCCCCGCCAGCCCTGGCACAAGGTGAGCACTTGGAAAACATTCCCAAATAAGGAAACACACACACACACACACAGACTCACACACTCACACACCCCTTAGAGCAGCCGAGGGGCCACGTAGTCACAAAACAGAGCTCCCCGCTGAGGCCCACGGCCAGTTTCGTGGCCTCCCTCACCAGCATATCAATTACCTGACAAACGGCTCACCTTGGCCAGCGGTCACTGGAAGCGTGGATCCTCATGCCTGGCCCCCAGCTCTTCTTTGGATATGAGCAAGCCCTCTGTCACACTGATGGGGCCATCTGGATCAGCAGCTGAAGGAGGAATGAGTGGAACCACAGGGGCATTGTCAAGATTAACATGCAGGCGGGCCTGGACTTGGAAAGGCACCAGGTAACAGCACACCCGGACGGGGAGGCAGAGTGATGCGAACGGACTGGAGACAAAGGGAAACCAGATGGAAAGTGACAAGCCCGAAGGGGAGCGGCAAGAGCTAATGGGCCGAGTGACTAAGATTCCACCCGGCCTGCCACTTGGCTCTTTCCTCCCGTCGTCTGGGGAACACCCCCGGGACTCAGCTCCTCAGCATCTGGATGGATGGCGCACCCCGCGCTGTGTCAATAGCAGCCCCCCTATTGTTATCAATTTGGCTCCACAGATGCTCGCACAGACAGGGAAGACAAATGAGACAGCACCGTGGGAGAGAAGAGCCGTGCTCCCCGAGTGTCCTGGCTCGGAGGAAGGTTTGCCATAGGACCCGGAGCAAGGCTCACTGGTCCACACCTCCACTGAGGTCTGCGGACGGCCCAACCGGGGTCAAGAACAAAGAATTCTGTCTCCCTTCCTCCTTCCGTTCTTCCTTCCTTCTTCTTTCCTCCATCTTTCCTTCCTTCCTCCATCCTTCTTCCCTCCCTTTCTCCCTTCCTTCCTTCCTCCCTTCTTTCCTTCTATCCGAGAGAATGCAACTTTGTTGGCCCCAGTGGAAAACGCCCTCCACCCAGACTACTAGAGAACTCTTGAGCAAGAACTTGGAGGGATGGGTGTTCAGCCTGAGGTTTAAGTTGGTGAAAGCTTTGCTCTGGTCTCTGCCGCTCAGATGCTGGCCTTGGATGGGGCGGCAGGACGCCCTCTGTGGGACTGAAGGTGTTACCAGGTCGAGCCTCCAAGCTGAGAAGGACCCACAGGAAGAAGATGTCCTTAGCTGTCAGGATGACAAAGTGGGAGATCTTGACAGAGCCGGGATCGTTGTGTGAACAGAGTGATACCAAGTAGTTCTCTTGTGCATCTGGAGTACTGCAGATTCTCACTATATGCCAGGGTGCAGTAGGTGCTCAATGAATAGTTGTTGAACAGGTGAATTAACCCTCCTTGCAGCAATGGACATAAAGAACGATGGGCCCCCTTTTCACAGGCCAACTCCTACTACATTCCCTCTACTCTCGCACTGGCTATTTTATGCATCTTTAACATCTAAAGGGAAACTCAGACTCTAATACTTTTAAAATCTCCAACATGCATGGTGGCCCACTTCCCAGCCTTCGCCAGTACCTGCTGCCTGGGGTAAACTGGGGGACTTGGTCTACCTTCCCTTAGATTTTGACTTCCACGGCTTCCGGGGGGCCAGGCACGGACCCAAAGCTGGGCCATCGTGCACGCCAAAAACTCCCATTGAATTCCCAGCAATGAGGCCCCAGGGCTAGACAGTGGGGATACAATGGTTAGCAAATAACAGACGTGACCTTTTTTCTTCTAAACTGTATTCCAGAGAGAATGCTATTAATCAAATGGTGATGGAATTATGAGGCTCAGCTGTGATAATTGAGTGCTCTGGATGACAGCTCCAGGGCAGGAAGCTGAGAGCACTTGACAATGATGACCCAACAAAGTTGGGGGCAATCAAGAAAGTCTCCCTTGAAGAAGTGGTTATTTTAGCGGAGAGCAGGATGATGGGTAGAATTTCAAGATAACGAGGTGGGAGGGCGTAGTTTCCTGGGCAGAGGCTCAGGAAGTTGAAAACAAGGCCAAGGACAGGCGAGGGAAGAGCGGAAGCCGGTGCGAGCGAGGCACGGGCGGTCTGGCAACACACCTAGGTGGGCGGCTGCCCGGACGTGCCTTCCCCACGGAGTCCGCTCTCAGGGGCCTCAACTAGCGGACAGCCTGCGTGGCAGAAACGGAGAGAGGAAAGAGAGCGACCAGACGTTGCAGTTGGAGAGACAGGCAGGCCAGAAAGGGCAGGATGTCAAGGACTCGGGATTTTACTCTGAACTCAAGGGGATTGCTTTAGGGGCTTTTACATAAGGGCCTCATGGGATTTGTACCTTTTTTTTTTAGTTTCTTCTGGCCCCAGATAGAGATGGCCAGAATGTTACAGAAAGGTCAAGGTGGCTCTGGAAGAACACCGGAGAACCTGCAGTGGCCATCGAGGGACTGAACTAGGATAGTGTGAACTGGGGGTTGCTAAGAGAGGTGGAATGAACAGGTCTGATGTAAGAAATATTTGGAAAATAAAATCTACGCATTTGATGACGGGCTGGATACAGGGTATGCGGGAAGGGCAGATGGCAGGGCTGACGGGGAGCTCACCTGATGGAAGGTGGCGTGGGGGACACCAGGCAAGTCCCTGGTTGGATGGGGAGGGGCAGGGGCTTTGTCGTGCTCATGTGACATTAGCAGTGCATTTGAGAAAACAACAACAAAACAGACATCAAGTAGGTCAATGGATTTGTGGCTCTTGAGCTCAA